>NC_138866.1:143442844-146367844 GCF_965194805.1 Balaenoptera borealis
GGTCTTGGAGGGTAGTGCCATATTCTAGGGTGACCGTGCTCCTGTCAGGAGATGGGGTCATTGCTGCCTCGTGGGCTGGGCTCTGAGTGGAGGTGATGGTGCATCCCCTGGTCTCCACGTGCATCTGCACCTAGGCACAGTATCCTAGGGCGTAGCTGGCCTGACCAGGAGGTGGTGAGGTCACTGGGGGCAAGGCCCGACTCTGGGGAGGGGCCTATTAACCCTGGGGGTCTGGGTGTCATTTGCTAATGGAGACTGGTGGGCGTCACTGAAGGGTTCCATCCCTTAACGTGCCGACTTTCTCCGCGGCACAATCTGCTCTCAGCCCCGATGCACCTGTTTCCCAGAGGCCTGGGACATCATCTGTGGGGAGACATTACAACACCAATAGGGAAGCCCTGAGCCAAAGACCATGCTGTCAGTGCTGCCACACCCACCCCTTCAGGGACACCCCCCCACACCCACCCAGCCCCCCATCCCAGTCCAGAACTTGCTGAAATAGGCGACCTCAAAGCTCTGCAAACGTGTCCTTCTCCCCGAGGCTGAGGGAGTCCTGGCGTCCGTCCACGCCCCCCTTGAAAGGTCCTCTCCCCCGCAAACCAGTGCAAAGCAGGAAAGGCCTCGGCCAGACACACAGGGCGCTGGAGACGGATTTTCTTCTCTGAAGCTCAGAGCAGCCCCCGAAGCCACCCAGAGCTGGTGGGGCCGGTTTCCGGCTGCTCGGAGTACTGGCCTGGGGCCGGGCTGAGCTTCCCGCCATGGCAGACAGGGTCAGGGCCACCGTGCAACAGTGAGGGCTGCAGCCGTGGGGTGGGGAGAAACACACAGCGTCTGTGGAGGAGCGAGAGAGAGAGAATGTGAATCATGCCGACAATGTTCTGTCCTAACCTGGAACCAGATGATGATCAAGAGGCCACAGGGAAGGGCTGGAGCTCAGGCCCTGAGTGGAAGGCCTGGGTGTGAGAACGGTGCTCTCTCGTTTACCAGCAGTGCAGCCCCGAATAGTTCCGTAACCTTCCTGAGGCATGCTTTCCTCACCTAGCATATGGGAACTATTCATGGGTCCATTCAGCCTCTCCAGCCATGTGTACCTGAGCACCCTCAAACCGGCAGGCACCGTGCCAGGCCTGGGGAAACAGGAAGGGCAGACACGGCTACTGCTGTCTCCATGGATCATCCTTCAGTGGGAGAAACTGCAAGCTTGTTCGAATAAATGTATACAGCCATCACACACTAACAAAAGAGCTATATGTGAAAAATAAAAAGTTAGAGAGTAGAGAGCCATTTCACACTAGGAATGCTTGTCTGAAGTCCTGGGTGAGAGGCCTCTGTACCGGCAACCTATGAACAAGTGAAACTGAACTAAGTGCAAAGGAAAAAAAGGAGCCAATAAAACATGGAAGAAAGTAGCGTATAAAACAGTGATTAGAGGAGACGGAGACAAGATGGTGGAGCAGAAGGATGTGAGCTCACCTCTTCTTACAAAATCACCAAAATCACAACTGCTTAACAACCATTGACAAAAAAATGCTGGAACCTACCAAAAAACATATCCTACATCCAAAGACAAAGAAGAAGCCACAAAGAGATGGTAGGAGAGGCGCAATTGCGATAAATTCAAATACCACGCCCGCCAGTGGGCAACCCACAAACTGGAAAATAATTATACCACAGAAGTTCTCCCACAGGAGTGAAAGTTCTGAGTCCCATGTCGGGCTCCCCGGCCTGGGGGTCTGGCAACAGGAAAAGCCCCCAGAGAATCTGGCTTTGAAGGTTAGCGGGGTTTGATCACAGGAATTCCACAGGACTGGGGGAAACAGAACCCATACTCTTGAGGGTGCAGACAAGGTCTCATGCAAAGCAGGATACAGAAAAAAAGCAGTAACCTCATAAGAGCCTGGGCCAGACCTACCTGCTGGTACTGGAGGGTCTTCTGTGGAGGCAGGGGGCTGTGGCTCACTGTGGGGACAAAGACACTGGCAGCGATAGTTCTGAGGAGTGCTCATTGGCATGAGCCCTCCCAGAGGCCACCATTTCCTCACTAGGACCTGGCCCCACCCAACAGCCTGTGGGCTCCAGTGCTGGGACGCCTCACACCAAATGGCCAACAAGGTGGGAACACAGCGTCACCCATAAGCAGGTGGGCTTCTTAGAGTCTTCCTGAGCACACAGTTGTCTGCTAAACACACCCCTTGACATGGCCCTGCCCACCAGAGGGACAAGACCCAGCTCCACCCACCAGTGGGCAGGATCCAGTCCCTCTCACCAGGAAGCCTTCACAGGCCTCTTAGACAGCCTCATCTACTGGGGGGCAGAGAGCAGAAGCAAGAAGAACTACAACCTGTGAAACAGAAACTGCAATCACAGAAAGCTAGACAAAATGAGATGGCAGAGGAATATGTCCCAGACGAAGGAATAAGATTAAACCCCAGAAGAAAAAGTAAGTGAAGTGGAGACAGGCAGTCTACCCAAAAAAGAATTCAAAGTAATGATAGTAAAGATGATCCAAGATCTCAGAAAAAGGAGGTACAGATCGAGAAGATACAAGAAATGTTTAACAAAAACCTAGAAGAACTAAAGAACAAACAGAGATGAACAATATAATAACTGAAATGAAAAATACACCAGAAGGAATCAATAGCAGAATAACTGAGACAGAGGAACAGAGAAGTGAGCTGGAAGACAGAATGGTGGAAATCACTGCCACAGAAGAGAATAAAGAAAAAAGAATGAAAAGAAATGAGGACAGGGCTTCCCTGGTGGCGCTGTGGTTGAGAATCTGCCTGCTAATGCAGGGGACACGGGTTCGCGCCCTGGCCTGGGAGGATCCCACATGCCACGGAGCAACTAGGCCCGTGAGCCACAACTACTGAGCCTGCGCGTCTGGAGCCTGTGCTCCGCAACAAAAGAGGCCACAATAGTGAGAGGCCCGCGCACCGCAATGAAGAGTAGCCCCTGCTTGCCGCAACTACAGGAAGCCCTAGCACAGAAACGAAGACCCAACATAGTAATTAATCAATAAATAAATCTTTAAAAAAAAAAATGAGGACAGTCTAAGAGACCTATGGGACAACATGAAACGCACCAACATTTGCATTATAGCGGTCGCAGAGGGAGAAGAGGGAGAGAAAGTACCTGAGAAAATATTTGAAGAGAAAATAGCTGAAAACTTCCCTAACATGGCAAAGGAAACAGTCACCCAAGTCCAGGAAGCACAGAGAGTCCCAGGCAGGATAAATCCAAGGAGGAACACGCCGAGAGACACAGTAATCAAACTGACAAAAATTAAAGACAAAGAAAAAGTATTAAAAACAACAAGGGAAAAACGACACATAACATACAAGGTACCTCCCATAAGGTTACCAGCTGATTGTCTGGCAGAAACTCTGTAGGCCAGAAGGGAGTTGCACCATATATTTAAAGTGATGAAAGGGAAGAACCTACAACCAAGAATACTCTACCCAGCAAGGCTCTCATTCAGATTCAACAGAGAAATCAAAAGCTTTACAGACAAGCAGAAGCTAAGAGAATTCAGCACCACCAGACCAGCTGTGCAACAAATGCTAAAGGAACTTCTCTAGGTGGAAAAGAAAAGGCCACAACTAGAAATAAGAAAATTACAAATGGAAAAGCTCACCGATAAAGGCAAACATACAGTAAAGGCAGGAAGTCATCTACACACAAATATGATATCAAAGCCAGCAACTGTGAGAAGGGGAGAGCACAAATGCAGAATATTGGAAATGCATTTGAAATTAAAAGAACAGGAACTTAAAACAATCTTGTTTATATACAGACTGCTATTTCAAAACCTCACGATAACTGCAAACCAAAAATCTACAATACACAAACAAGAAAAAGGAATACAACACAATACTAACGTTAGTCATCAAATCACAAGAAAACAACAGAGGAAGATAAAAGAACTAGGAAAACAAATCCAAAACAATCAACAAAATGGCAATAAGGACATATTGATAATTACCTTAAACGTAAATGGATTAAATGCTCCAACCAAAAGACAAAGACTGGCTGGATACAAAAACAAGACCCATATATATGTTACCAGAGACCCACTTCAGATCTAGGGACACATACAAACTGAAAGTGAAGGGAGGAGAAAAGGCAAATATTAACAGCCATAAAAGAAGAAATCAACAGTAACAATAATAGTGTGGGACTTTAACACCCCACTTTCATCATTGGAGAGATCATCCAGACAGAAAATCAATAAGGAAACACAGGCCTTAAATGACACATTAGACCAGATGGACTTAATTTATAGAGTATTCTGTTCAAAAGCAACAGAATACACAGTCTTCTCAAGTGCACATGGAACATTCTCCAGGATTGATCACATGCTAGGCCACAAAGTGAGCCTTGGTAAATTTAAGATAACTGAAATCATATCAAGCATCTTTTCCAAGCACAATGCTATGAGATTAGAAATCAATTACAGGAAAAAAAAACTGTAAAAAACACAAACATGTGGAGGCTTAAACAATATGCCACTAAACAACCAATGGATCACAGAAGAAATCCAAGAGGAAATCAAAACATACCTAGAGACAAATGACAATGAAAATACGATGATCCAAAACCAATGGGATGCAGTAAAAGCAGTTCTAAGAGGGAAGTTTATAGCAATACAATCTTACCTCAGGAAACAAGAAAAATCTCAAACAAAAAACCTAACCTTACACCTAAAGCAACTAGAGAAAGAAGAACAAACAAAACCTAAAGTTAGTATAAGGAAAGAAATCATAAAGATCAGAGCAGAAATAAATGAAATAGAGATGAAGAAAACAATAGAAAAGATCGATGAAACTAAAAGCTGGTTCTTTGAAAAGATAAACAAAATTGATAAACCTTTAGCCAGACTCATCAAGAAAAAAAGGAATAGGGCTCAAATCAATAAAATTAGAAATGCAAAAGGAGAAGTTACAACCAACACCAAAGAAATACAAAGGATCATAAGAGACTACTACAAGCAACTATATGCCAATAAAATGGGTGACCTAGAAGAAATGGACAAATTCTTAGAAAGGTACAATCTCCCAGACTGAACCAGGAAGAAATAAAAAATATGAACAGACTGATCACAAGTACTGAAATTGAAACTGTGATTAAAAAACTCCTAACAAACAAAAGTCCAGGACCAGATGGCTTCATAAGCAAATTCTATCAAACATTTAGAGAAGAGTTAACACCTATCCTTCTGAAACTAATCTTAAAAACTGCAGAAAAAGGAACACTCCCAAACTCATTCTATGAGGCCACCATCACCCTGATACCAAAACCAAAGATACCACAAAAAAGAAAATTACAGGCCAATATCACTGATGAACATAGATGCAGAAATACTCAACAAAATACAAGCAAACCAAATCCAACAATACATTAAAAGGATCATACACCATGATCAAGTGGGATTTATCCCAGGGATGCCCAGATTCTTCAATATCCGCTAATCAATCAGTGTGATACACCACATTAAAAAACTGAAGAATAAAAACCACATGATCATTACAATAGAGTCAGAAAAAGCTTTTGACAAAGTTCAACACCCATTTATGATAAAAAAAAAAAAACTCTCCAGAAAGTGGGCATAAAGGGAACATACCTCAACATAATAAAGGCCATATACAACAAACCCACAGCTAACATCATTCTCAACGGTGAAAAACTGAAAGCATTTCCTCTAAGATCAGGAACAAGACAAGGATGTCCACCCTCGCCACTATTATTCAACACAGTTTTGGAAGTCCTAGCCACGGCAATCAGAGAAGAAAAAGAAATAAAAGGAATCCAAGTTGGAAAAGAACTGTCACTGTTTGCAGATGACATGATACTATACAGAGAAAATCCTAAAGATGTTACCAGAATACTACTAGAGCTCATCAACGAATCTGGTAAAGTTGCAGGATAGAAAATCGATACACAGAAAACTGTTGCATTTCTATACACTAACAACAAAAGATCCAGAAAGAGAAATTAAGGAAGCAATCCCATTTACCATCACATCAAAAAGTATAAAACACCTAGGAATAAACGTACCTAAGGAGACAAAAGACCTGTACTCTGAAAACTATAAGATGCTGATGAAAGAAATCAAAGCTGACACAAACACATGGAGACATACACCATGTTCTTGCATTGGAAGAATCAATACTGTCAAAATGAGTATACTACCCAAGGCAATCTACAGATTCAATGTGATCCCTATCAAATTACCAATGGCATTTTTCACAGAACTAGAACAAAATTTTTTTAAAATTTGTATGAAGACATAAAAGACCCCAAATAGCCAAAGCAATCCTGAGAAAGAAAAATGGAGCTGGAGGAATCAGGCTCCCTGACTTCCGACTATACTACAAAGCTACAGTCATCAAAACAGTATGGTACTGACACAAAAACAGAAATATGGCTCAATGGAATGGGATAGAAAGCCCAGAAATAAACCCATGCACCTACGGTCAATTAATCTATGATCAAGGAGGCAAGAATATACAATGGAGAAAAGGCAGCCTTTTCAATAAGTGGTGCTGAGAAAACTGGACAGCTACATGTAAACGAATGAAGTTAGAACACTCCCTAACACCATACACAAAAAGAAACTCAAAATGGATTAAAGACCTAAATGTAAGTCCGGATACTATAAAACTCTTAGAGGAAAACATAGGCAGAGCACTCTTTGACATAAATCACAGCAGTATCTTTTTCAATCCGTCTCTCGGAGTAATGTAAATAAAAACAAAAATAAACAAATGGGACCTAATCAAATTTAAAAGCTTTCGCACAGCAGAGGAAACCATAAACGTAAAGACAACCCACAGAATGGGAGAAAATACTTGCAAAGGATGCAACCGACAAGGAATTAATCTCCAAAATTTACAAACAGCTCATGCAGCTCAATATCAAAAAAACAAGCCAATCAAAAAATGGGCGGAAGACCTAAATAGACATTTCTCCAAAGAAGACATACAGATGGTCAAAAAGCACATGGAAAGATGGTCAACATCACTAATTATTATAGAAATGCAAATCAAAACTACAGTATCACCTCACACCAGTCAAAATGGCCATCATTGAAGTCTACAAACAATAAATGCTGGAGAGGGTGTGGAGAAAAGGGAACCCTCCTACACTGTTGGTGGGAATGTAAATTGGTACAGCCACTATGAAGAACAGTATGAAGGTTCCTTAAGAAACTAAAAATAGAACTACCGTATGATCCAGTAATCCCACTCTTGGGCATATAGTTGGAGAAAAACATGGTTCGAAAGGATACATGCACCCCAATGTTCATTGCAACGCTGTTTACAATAGGCAGAACATGGAAGCAACCTAAATATCCATCAATAAATGAATGGGTAAAGATGTGGTACATAAATATAATGGAATATTACTCAGCCATTAAGAAGAATAAAATAATGCCATTTCCAGCAACATGGATGGACCTGGAGATTATCATACTAAGTGAAGTAAGTCAGATAGAGAAAGACAAACATATGATATCGCTAATATGCAGAATCTAAAAAAATGATACAAATGAACTTATTTACAAAACAGAGCCACAGACTTAGAGAACAAACTTATGGTTACCATGAGTGGGGGAAGGGCTGGGGGAGGGATAGACTGGGAGTTTGGGGTTGACATGTACACACTACTATATTGGAAATAGATAACCAACAAGGACCTACTGTACAGCACAGGGAACTCTGCTCAATATTCTATAATAATCCAAATGGGAAATGAATTTGAAAAAGAATAGATACAAGTATATGTATAACTGAATCACTTTGCTGTACACCTGAAACTAATACAACACTGTTAATCAACTATACTCCAATATAAAATAAAATTTTAAAAAATAATAAAATAGAATATATAATAAAAAGAGAAAAAAAATTAGAGATTAGAAAGAGGACTTTCTTTTACTTTGGTGGAGGGTATGGGAAGGAGGTAATATTTAACCTGAGACCTGCAGGACAGACAGGAGTTTGCCAGAAAGGCAAAAAGCACTCCAGGCAGAAGGAATGGCATGTGCAAAGGCCTGGGAGTAGGAATCTGGTATTGATATTTTTGAGAATCTGAATGCAGGCCAGTGAGGTGGAAATGGTGAGAGAGGGAGGGCAGACATGGTCACGGCCAGTCAGGTCACCAGGAAGAACAGTACAGCTGTGGGCAGCAGCCAACGCATTCATTCCTGCACTCGACAAATATTTACTGCACAGCCCATCAACCCAGACCCTGCAGGACAGATGCAGTGGTGAGTGAGGTCAGACGGTCCCCACGGTCATGAAGCTCACACTCCAGTGCTGGGTTCTCAATCAGTGTGGCATCTGCTCTGAGCTTCGCATTTTCCTGTGGAAAATGAGGACAGATACCTGCCTTCTCCCAGAGAAGGACAGAGCCATCTAATGCACGTGAAAGGCTTAGTGTAGAATGTCCTGGAAGCAACGAAGAAAACGCAGCTGGCCAGTGTGATCATTTCTCAAGCCCAACCCACAGCGACAGCTCGGCATAACCTAGCCCGACTCCAAGCAGAGATGTGGCCGTGGACCTGTGTCCAGGAGGTGGTGCCCCTGGCTGGGGTAGCAGCTCCTGAGTTGATCACCTAGTGGAGAAAGGATACAGCAGGCCCAGGAAGGACCTAGAGGGGTGGGGAGCGGGGAAACACTCAGGACAGCGATGGGCGGACTGCCCACTCAGCCTCCACAGGCAGACACACCCCTGTGGGATTCTATTTTAAAAACAGGTTCTCTGGAGGACCGGGGGAGGGAGCTGGGGGTTCTTGCCAAGGGCGTTCCCCACTCCCCACCCATCCACAATGCCAGACGGCACACTTACTCTGGCCAGCTCTCTGAGTGCCACGGGCTCAGAGGCAGCCCTAGACCAAGGAGGCAGGTTTGTGCCAGGGGACACAGATATGTCCCCCCGCCTCCACCCACGCCGAGCTGCCCAAAGGGGTCTCACGGCGGCTCCAAAAGGGAAAAGAGAAGGAGTCCCCTGCACAGGCGGGCTGAGCTCCCCACAAACCTGCATATCTAGCCATCCAAGAGGCAGAGGGAGGCAACACAACTTCCACAAAGCGTCAGTTAGTGGAGACCGCATTCTCGGTCTCATGTCTTTGGGTGTATTTCACCTCTACAATTGTTAGCTTTGCAGCTGTGAAAGAGCTATAAACACAGGGAGCTTACATCTAGTTGTAAGTCTGTACGTATTTAAGTAACATTATAATGAAAAAAATTCAAGCCAGCACTGGGACCTGTGGACCTGTTTCCTTCAAGTGGGATGCGCCCCTCATTCCCAAGGCGTCTGGAAGGCGGACTCAAGCTCTGCTGGAAGCTGGTCGAGCCCAGGGGGTCAGCAAGCTCCCAGATGCGTGTGGGCTGGGCAAGGCGACCACTGTGTTCTCAGTGGGGCTGGTGAAGGGCCCCCAAATCCCTCCAAGCTCCTCACAGGCCCCTAAACATCCTGAGAAGCTCTAAGGTGGTGAACCCAAAGCTTGGGGGCCTGCCCCACCACCCCCCCAGAACACCAAGCAGACATGGGGTTCCCCTCGGGGCAGGCCCCAAGCCAAGCCTCAGAGCCCCCTGTGCCAGGGGTGAGGGGCTGTGGGATCCTGACCTGGGGGGTGGCCCTTCTGGGCTGTCCCGAGTTGCTGAGGAAGAGGTGGCACCCTGAAGGCAGAGGAGCTGGGGAGCCGCACTGCCCGGATCACTCAGGCGCGTCCCATGGCCATCCTGGTCTGCGCCACCCTGATTTCTGGCAGTTGCTTCTCTGAGGCCTGGTTTCCTCATCTGTGAAATGGGACCATGTATCAATGAAAAAATGGTGCCCGCCACGTCAGTAAACAAAGGATGTTGCAGCTGCCCCTGACGGTGCGCCCTGAGGAGACTCAGGATGGGAAAGCACAGGATACTGGACCCCTGACAGCTGAAGTGCATCTTAAAGGAATGAATTCAGTGAGCCCAGACTCTTGCATCTTCCCATACACAGAGAAGCGCCAAATTCCTTAACTTGAGAGGTCTGGTTTCTTTAACAATATTCTTTTGATGTTCTGACTACCTGATCTTCGTTGCAAGAACTCCTATATGTGCTGGCTCCCCCCTGTCTCTTGGGAGCGGCCCCTCAGAGCTATCTGAGAGGCTGCGTCCCAGGCTTAAGTCCTCAGTTTTGTCCGCCAAATAAAACATAATTCTCAACCTTTAGGTTGTGCATTTTTTTTTCAGTCAACAGGACACTTGTCTAGCCCACCGCCCGTGCACAGTGGCCCTGGCCAGCCCCGTGAATGCCCTCGCTGTCCCGTGGCGTGCTGGTGGGGGCCTGCCGTGCGGACCACAGCCACTAACGCCGTCCCCATCGCGGGCCTGGCACAGGGCGGCCCTGGTGAACATGGGCAGAACGGGAGGCCGTGGGTGCGCGGGCGGATGGGTGGACGCGGCGTGTTGCAAAAGGCCTGCCCTCCTGCCCCGAGCACCGCCCCCCCACCCCGGCCACACCAGCCCAGCCCTGAATCCTGTGCTCCGGGGTTGCCTCTCGGCCGCAATCTCTCTTAAGGCAGGACAGGATGTGCTGAATCAGCCCTCCTCTGGTGGCAACTGAGTCCCCTGCAGGGCCCCCCAGGGGACTGACGGGCTCAGCCCTTCCCAGAGAGGGGCTGGAGCCCGTGTCCCGGCACCCCAAGTGTCTGGGTTCCAACAATGCCCGTAAGAAGAAGAGCGCTCCCGGCAACCTGGACCCCTGCCCCATGTTCTGAAGCCCTCAGGCCAGAGGCAGGCTGGGGGAGGTGGGAGCTCAGCGGGAGAGAACAAGAGAAAAGAACGTTCACAGCTAGTCTACACTTGGCGGGTAGCCCGGGGAGATGGGCGCCCACCCCGGCTCCAGGGGCCTCCTGCCACCGCTGGCCGCTGTCACCTAGGGACAAGGATCGGATGTGACACGGGAGCTAAGGGCTGGCCCTGGAGGTCCTGCCGGCGTTCAGCTTCCAGCACAGCACTCCGCCCCCACTGCTGGGCAGCACCCGTGTGGCCCGCACTCGGCACCAGGGTGCAGATGTGCGGAGCCCAGTGCCCGGGTCTCCAGAGACGCCTGCAGGCCTGAGGCAGCTCCAGGGCTCAGATCCCACTCCAACCCTCACCAGCTGTTAGCGTGATGCCAACCACCTACGCTGAGTCTCGGGTGCCAGCTCCGTAACAGCAGCACCGGTGACAAATGCTTCTGAGAGGGTTAAATGAGCTCACGACTGGGGCACCTGGCGTGGATGCAGGCACCACCCAGAGCTCACGAGTGGTGTCCGAGATGGGGAAACAAAGCACTTGGGGACGAACGGGGGAAGTCACTCAGGGTGATGGGGAGGGGGTGCAGAGCGCAGGGCTCTGGCTGGTGGTTCCTGAAGTTAAGTGGAGTCTTAAGAGATGGACGTGGGGTTCGGGGACCAGAGAGGCACTGCAGACAGGACCCCAGGCTGGTCCTATGCCTGCAGCAGGGACTGGGACAGTAGAGCAGGGAGGGGCACTCGGGGGACGCACTGGGTACAGACCCCATTCTCTGGCCCCGGCACGGGACTTCCGGCCGGCAGCCAGGCTGGGTGGAGAGTGGGGGGCCCGTGCCGGAGGGGCAGCAGGCATGCTGATCTCTGCTCGTCACGACCTGCAGCCTTTTCGAGGGTGCATGGGCCCAGCCCCTTACCCACCCCTGCTGTCACAGGCCCCTCCCATCCCCCCCACCTGCCGCAGCCCCCCGGCTCAGGACCACCCTCAGGACCTGGTCTGCGGCCTTCCGAGTGAGGGCTGCTCCTCCAGCGGGTCCTGGCAGCACTGTGGCGACTGCCCCAGCAGCAGCAGAACGAGGGAGCCTTCCTGCCACACAGCCCCACTTCCCAGGAGCTGAGGGACGGCCGGACGGGCCCAGGCATCAGCTTCCTACCCCAGTGCCCGCCACATCCTCATTCCTGAGACCACAGCACCCACGCCGTGGGCTGGGGAGCACGGAAGGAACAAGGCCCGTGTGGCACTCAGCCAGGCAATGGCAAGTGCGATCCCGACCGTGAGGGATGGACCCTTCCAGAAGGAGGGGCTGGCCCAGGGACATGCAGAGGTCCCTGCGCCCAAAGCATCCCGAAACCATTATCACCACCATCCCCTCCTCCTCGCAACCTCATATAAAGGTGGACTCTGAACCCAGCCCCTCACTCGGTCTCTCCTCCTCAACTACTGTGAGTAATACAGTTTTTATTCCCGTTTTCCAGATGACAAAGCTGAAGCTCAGAGAAGTTAAGCAACCAGGGTCAAGCAGCCAGCAAGAGTCAGAGCAGACCCTTCCACGGTCCCTGAAATGGGGGGAAGTCCTGGAAAAGTAAAGGGCTCACTGGGTCTGGCTGACCTACCCCCCACCCTCTCCCCCTTGGGGAAGAACTGCCCTCCCAGGTCCCAGGGATGGGCAAACACCAGACAGGGTCAGAGCCACCTGGCCTGGGCTGGGTGGCCTGAGATGGGAGGAGCCTTTGGGCCCCACAGGTGACCAGCCTAAGTTCCCAGAGTGTGGGAACAGGGACTCAACAAGGAAACGCCAGTGTTCTCTTTGAAGCCCATTCCTCAGGACCAAGATATTTTGCTGGTCAGATTTTTCTCCCAAAGAGGAAGAGAGCACATTAAAACAAAACAGAGAAACCTTAAAAGAGAACAAAGCCTATTCTCATCCAGGCTGGCCTTTACGAGGCCAAACACCCTGTATGGCACATCTGATGCCTTCGCTGGGTCCTGCCTTGCCTGCCAGCAGACATATCTCTTTAAGGGCCTCGAAGGCACGGCTGGATTTGATTTAATAGCTGAAACATCAGATTCCATTCAGAAGCAATCCCAGCTAAGTATGATTGCTTCCGCCGTGTAGAGCTTTCAGCGTTCTTGTCAGCAGCCGCCAGGTCATTGAGGAAATTAATTTTTCAGCTCTGGCCAGCTCCTGACGGGGTTCCTGTGACCTGAACGGCACGGGGCTGGCTCCTCAGGGTGGCAGGAGCACAAGGCAGGTGCGGGCGGTGGGGGGGGCCAGCCGGGCAGAGAAGCACCTCGGTGTACAGGACAGCCCAGGGCCGGGTGGGAAGGCTCCCCCTGCGTGACCCTGGGATCTCCCACTGACCCCGCTTCTTAGAGCCCCCGGGACCTACGCCTCCTGACTCCCATCCACCGGGGGTCCCCGGACCTCACCGCCCCAAGGGCCAAGGACCCGAGGAGGGCTAAGAGTTGGGACCTGACCGTGGACGACCTTCTCCAGTGCCCACGAGTCCACCACTCCATTCCAGCCCCTGCCCCTGCGCCCCTGCCAGGCTGGCTCAGGACACCCTAATCGAACCTCAGTGCCTGCTGTGGTTCCTGCCCCAGCGGGGCTGCAAGAAAGGTCCTGCCCACCCCTCAGAAGAGGCCCTCCAGGATATGCTGGTCCTTCCTTCCGCCCTCTCCCTTCCCCTGACTCTGCACCCGTCCTGAGACCTGGGCAAGTCCCTCCTGTCTCCCTGTTCCTCTGTCACCCAGAGGAAAGAGCGCCTGAATGTGTCCCTTTGCCCCTGGCATCCACTGTCACCTTCCCTTTTCAGGCAATGATTTCATATAATGCTGGCGCTAAGAACAGAGAGCAAGATAACTCGGGGTAACTGGGGCAGCACTGCAGCAAGCCCTGCTGGGGGGCTGTTCCCTCACGTAATCGTGACGCCCGCTCTGAGGACGGCCTTCTCTCCATCTTGCGGAGGGATGGGAGACAAGAGGTTCCCTCGCACACCAGTGAGCACACAGCTGCCCCCAGGAGAGGCAGGACCCAATCCCAGGGCCGTCTGGTCCCAGGGCCCTGGAACCACCAGATGTCCACAGTGGCACCCGGCCCCAGGGCGCCAGCTCCCGCCTCCCTTTGAGCCCTCCATCCACTCCCCTCCTGTTGCTTCTCATGGGCCCCCCAGGGTAGGGCTCTCACCTTGGCTGCACGCTGGACTCACCTGGAGCTATAACGGCTACTGAGGCCTGGGCCCCAGAGGCCCCGAATGGCCTAGCGCGAGGCCTGGGCTAAGCATTTGAGCAGGATGGAATTTGTGGCCTTGCCCCAACAGAGATCTGGCCTTTGTCCTTGGCTTCTGGGAGGTGATCTGGGTCACACCTGATAGGAGTGTCTTTGTTTAGGGTGGGGGCTTTGGGTCACGCTGGACCAGCTGACTTGAGAGTAACATGATCAATCGGTCATGCCCACGTGATGGGGCCCTGCTAAAAATTCTGGACATCGCAGCTTTTGTGAGCTCCCCTGGCGGGCAGCACTCCGTGCGTGCCGTCACTCGCTGATGCTGCGAGAGTAACGGTGTCCCAACTCCATGGGGAGTGGACAAGGGATGCTTTGCATTTGGACCCCAGTCCAGGACTCTGACCCATGCATCTCTGCCCTCTGATCTTAATCTGTATCCTTTGCCCATAATAAACCATAACCGTGCACACATGCCTTCAGCGCATTCATGAGTCCTTCCAGTGAGTGCTGGATCTGAGACGGTTCTGGGCAACACCGACCTCGCAGCTGGTGTCAGAGGGAGGGTGCCCTTGCACGGAGACTGTGCCCTCAGACTTCACAGGTTGGCCTAGACTCCACACAGGACTGTCAAAAGACCCCCCGGGGACTCTGACCTGCGGCCATGCCTGGGAACCACCGCCCCAGTCTAAGATGGTCACCCCCATTTGGCAGAGGGGTTATGTGTTTTGCTCAAGATCAACTGCAAGTAAGGGGCAGAGCCAGGCTCCGGCTCCAGAGTTGAAAAAGGGTCCCAGAGCCCCCCAGTCACCTGCTGACCTGTCTCGCCCGGCCTTCCGCGGAAGATGCAGCCTTTACCCGGAGTGGGATCAGGCCTGGGGTGCGGGGGCTCACCTGGTTGGGCTCTACAGGTGCGCCTCATGCGGGCAGGTGCTTCCAGGTGCTGACGAAGGCCGTGGGGATGAGCGAGTACGGCACGGTGGTGATGCAGTTCCACGTGTCTGAGGTGGGGTCATAGCAGTCCAGGGTCTTACACCGCTGGGTCCCGAAGTAGCCCCCCACCACGTAGAGCTTGTTGCCCGAGGCCAGGGCGTGGCAGGACATGCGCTTGGCAGTCATGTCCCCGATCCGCGTCCACTGGTTGGTCTCGCAGTCAAAGCGGTAGGCCGAGGCGGCTGTGAACTCCGTGTCGCCTCCCATGATGAAGATCTGGCTGCCCAGGACAGCGGCAGCGGTGTACCGCCAAGGCTGGGGACACTCGGCCTTGATCGTCCACCGGTTCTCTGCGGGGTCGTAGCACTGGACTTTGGACACCATGTCCCGGTGGATGCTGGTCCCCCCGAAGACAAAGAGCTTCAGCTTGGCGCTCACGACCGCGGCATTGCTGACGCCATCCCTCAGCGGGGCCACCATCGTCCACTTGTTAGCCTCGGGGTCGTACTTCTCCACCTGCTTCAGGGAGACAGACGGCGAGGCCGGGAAGACGCCAGCCAGGGACGTGTGCCCCCCGACCACGTAGAGGCAGTTCTCCAGCTCGGCCGAGCCGTGGCCGAAACGGGCGATGAGCATAGGCGCCGCCTTGGACCACTCCTCGTGGACGGTGTTGTACACCCACACGTCCTTGGAGACGCCGTTCTCGGAGCCCCGGCCCCCGGTCACGTAGACTTTGCAGCCGATGGCCGAGGCACTGAACTCCTTGCGGGGGCTGGGCAGGTCCGCCTTGGGGATGATCTCCTTGGCCTTGTGGTCCACCTGGTAGATCTTGTCACACATGAAGGTCTGGCCCCCGAGGATGAGCAGCGTGTGCCCGGCCCTGCGCGGCCGGGCGCAGGGGCTGGTGACCACGCCGTCGTTCTCTAGGATGCGGGCCTTGCAGCGCAGCGCCTCGTCCACGATGAGCCGCGTGCGCTCGTCGGCCATGAGCAGGGCCTCGCCCGACACGGCCTCCTTCAGGCAGTCGGACGGCAGCAGGGCCAGCCGCACGCTGCGCAGCAGCTCAGGCAGGTGGGCCTTGCGCCGCTCCAGGTCGTGCCTGACCCACTGCAGGACGGCCTCGAAGACCACGCGCTCGTCCTCGGCCTCCAGCTCATCACTCGAGATGAGGTCCAGCAGGGTATCCTTGGACAGGCTGTTGAAGTCCTCGCTCTGCCGCACGGCCTCGAAGTGCACCAGGCACATGCGCCACGAGAACTCGTAGAGCCGCCGGCACTGGTGGGCGTCCGACAGCAGCATCATGCCCAGGCAGTTGGACGGGAACAGGTTCTTCTCCAGGAACTCGGCGGCCGCGTCGCGCACGTCGTGGAACTGCAGCATGTCGCCCGCCTCGAGCAGCGACTCGGCGTTCTCCTCGTTGATGACGATGCGGGACGAGTAGGCGAAGTCCAGCAGCAGCTCCAGCACCTCGGGGTGCAGGTTCTCCTGGAAGTTGACCGTGTCGTCGCGGCTCTCCCGCAGGCCGTGGCTGAACATGGCCTCGAAGTAGCGGCTGGAGGCGGCGAGCACGGCGCGGTGGCAGGGGAAGGCGCGGTCGCCGGCCCAGAGCGTGACGTCCGTGAACATGCGGTGCTTGCGCAGCGTGTTGAGGTGCGCCAGCACGCAGTCGGGGTGCGAGGCCTTGTGGAACAGCGTGATATTCATGGAGCCCGTGCTGCTCCGCGACTTGCGGGTCTCATGGACGCTGACCGACATGCTGAGCCAACCTGCCGGGGGGCGGGGGACAAGGCCACAGGTGAGAGGGGCCAGGGCCTGGCGCCCCCGCAGCTCCCCGCTCAGCCCCCAAGCCTGGCCGGCCCGCCCCCTCCTCCCCTGCTCTCTGCTCGGCTCTGCCAAACCCAGCCCAAGCCCCACCCCTCAATCTGCCAGCCAAAGACGACTCGGATGGTAGAGGCTGGGGTTCAGACCAACCGCTTTTGCACCAGCTCTGGACATGAGCCTCCTTGGGTGACCTCGAGCTGCAGCTGCCTCCCGTGGTTGCTAGAACGTGCAATAGTGTCCCCAGCCTGGTTAAGAAGACAGCAGGGCAGTGCTAAGGAGCGTGTGCTCTGGACGTATTCCACTGCCCGGGGCTGCTACTGTGTGGCCCCATTCTGCAGCCGGGGAAGCCAAGGCTCAGAGATGCAAAGTGGCTGCCTCACACGCTGCAGCCGGAATTCCCTCGTGGGCTGTCGTTCCAGCCCAATCTCTACCCCCCCATTCGCCCAAGGAGACTGGGATTCCTGCAGGGGGACTTTTGAAAGCCGTTCCCAAGGAGCCACAGACCCCAAGCAGAGCCTTACGCCCCCCTCTGCTCTCAGCGCGCCCTGTCCTGAGCTGGGCTCCAAGCAGCCCTGGCCACGCCCCTCACACCCCTTGCCCTTGGAAAGTTCCCCAAGAACTGCTGTCACAGCCCAAGCGCTCAGCATGGACACGTTCTGCAAATCCAGGGCTCTCCAGAGGCCTCCGGACCCAGCCGCGATAAGCAAGGTGTGGAGATGAGGCCAGCTAGCCTGCGGCTCACCCTCTGGACACCTGCTCGATTCCGAGGTCCCCAGGGGAAGCCAAGACAAAGTCCTGGGTGACAGTGGGACGCTAAAGCAATCCAGATTTGCCTCAACCAAAGCAGCAGGAAAACCTGCAGCCATCGGAGCCTCCCTGGTCCCGACAGGCGACTCCAGGCTCCTGGGCCACAGCAAACGCTCCACCTGCCCCCTCGTCTGGCGTCCTCTGCCAGGCCCGGGACTTGGGGCTCCGAGTGGGGGTCCCCAGAGCAGACAGACACAGGCTCGTCACACGCTGGAACGTGGGGATTCCAAAGCACTTGAATTAAAGTCTGGCCGATGGCATGACCCAAGACCCCGCTGTGGTACTATGGGAATGAGGCTCAGCCAGACGGCAGGCAAAGACCCTAGGCCTCAAGAGAAAGTGGCCAAAAAGCAAACTGCATTCAGCGTCCTGACCCCAAAAGCCTGGGCTTCCTCGTTCCCGCTGGTAAGGAGGCCAGAAAAACCCCTTCTTTTTCATTTTTATTTTCAGAAGTGTAAACTCCCCCCACTCCCCGCTCCAAGTCAATCTTGTACTTAAGTAATAACCTGGTAAAGGAAGGCTGCGATCTCACGCTTCACTGGATTGTAAATTACCGTCCAAGTGCACTGCTCTCTCCCTTGCTCACTCGTCTCCTGGCAAAGAGCCAGGGAAGCCACCGAGTGACGTGAACAGAGCTGCCCGGGCAAGGCCCCTGCTCCCGGGCTGGGGCAGGGAAGACACAGGGGCTGGGCCTGGCCTTGCTGCTCTGGCCCCCGAACTCCAGGCAGACTGCGGGCCGATGACCCGTCAGGGTCCCTGCAGTGCAAACCTGCCACCGCGGAGCACCGAGCTCCAGGTTAGAGGTTCGCCTGAGGGGGGTGTGTGTGTCCGTGTGCAGCCCACAGGGGCGGGAGAGTGCTGGACCCGACGTCCAGGCTGGACACGGTGGTCCCCAGTCTACCACCTGCCCTAGGGCACCTCTCCCCGCCTCTGCAACTTAGTTTTCTCTATTGTAAGACAAAGTCCCTGCTCTGCTCGGGCCTCTGAGAGTCCCTCACTTGTTGGCAATTATTTACAGAGCTTGACCCCTGAGCCTGGCCCTGGGGCCAGGCGTTGCAGAGATGAGAGACTGCGCTGACCTGGCCGCAGAGGCTTCCTGGGAAGCCCCCCTGCCCCCCCGGGTCTGAACTGCCCAACCTGAATTCCAGCCTTGCCGCACGGCTCCCCAAATCTCACGTGACTGCTAAATCCTCGTTCCGGCTTCTGCCTCCTTGATCACCGGGCACTTTCCCAAATGTGGCCATCCACCCGGTGACTGTCCATCCGGCTCCCGCGTGTCTGGGCTGTTGGAGGGACGTGGCCTTTGATCTGTGTGCCACCTGGGGGACTGGCTCCGAGGACTCCAATTCAGGGCCCTGATGCTGAGGCCTGACCTCGGTTCCTGCTGTTCCACAGGCCCCACCTGCTCTGGGTCCCTGAGCACCTCACTGCCCTCGCCCTGTGCCCCACCCCAGCCAGGAAACCAGGCTGCTTCTGAGCTCCGCGTGAACGTAGCCTTGAATGCTGGGGCTTGGACACCCACGCGTGGTGCCCAACTCCTCCTGGACTCACTTTACAGACAGCCCCGGGTTGGACTGCCAGCTCTCTGCCGTGCAAACAGGACGTCACTAGTAGCTGCTCCTGGGGGGCGGTGCGCTCGGAGGCTGCCCACGGGGCCTGGCCGTGGGGCTAGCCAGAGAGTGGACGGCCCTGCTTTCCTCCCACAGTCACATGTGGACACACACCCTCAGCCCGTCAGGCGAAGGCCCTCGGGTTTTCTGACCCCGTGGGGCACGCTTCCCTCCCGGGCCCAGGTCCACGCTGAGGCAGCGGCACTGAGGCTGCGGGAATGGACTGGGCCCCCCTCCACTCTGGGGGGCTGTGAACAGGGCCGCCCTGGGAGGGATCCAGGCGGAGACTCCCTTAGGAGGGCGTTAAGGGCAGGGCGAAGCAGGACTCAAAGACTGAGAAGGTGCCAAAAAGCAGGGCAAACCCCAACAGAGCAGCCACGTTTGCCCTGAGAATGAGGTCAAGTGGTGACCTCTGCAAGGGCAACGCTGAGTGGGCAGCCCGGGGCCCCTGAGCTGGCTCTGTCTCGCTCAGCACCAGGATGCCTGCCCACTGCGCCAACTCCTGCCCCGGCCGAGAGCCCGCGACGCACTGACACACCCAAGCGGGTTCCCCCCCAGACGGCTGCCAGCCCAGGCTCCTCTGCGCAGAGCCGAGGGCAGCAGCACCTGCCAGGCGGGCCGGCTCCCCTGTCTGTCCCGCCTCCTCCCAGGAGGCGCCCGGACCTGAGCCAGTCTCCCAGGGACAGCCCCGAAGCACCAGGATTCTGGGGGGGAGTGGAGAGTCTCACTGGCCCCAGTTTACAGACAAGGAGGCTGAGGCCCAGACACAGGGAGGGGGCCGCAGAGACTGCGAATCGAGTCTCCACCCAGGCCCGCGGGTGCCCGGGGCTGCCCTTCAGCTCCAGGCCAGCGGTGTGGGAGGACAGGCCTGAAAGCCGGGGGCCCTGGATGCTGTGCGCCCCACCTCCACCAGAAAATACCCGGAAGCCGAATCGTTACCTCCACCGCAACGTGTCCAGCATTTCCCCCACATCTGTTCCTCCCCCCGTCTGGGAAATGCCACCAACACACTCCTTGGTGCTCAGATCCCACCATCCCCTCAACCAGCCCACCACATGTCCTGTGGCCGCGCCTCCTACACGAGTCCTGGACCTGACCCTCCCCCCAACCCGTCTCTCCCCTGGACTAACAGAAACGCCCCTCGCCAGCCTCTGCTTCTGCTCGTGCCCTCCAGGGTCTAAATTCATCCAGAGACCAGAGTTACCTTTTAAACAGCATCACCTGGATCACAGCACACCCAGCTCAAAACTCTCCAGGGCCATCCCAGCACCCTCAGTAAAATCTCAGGTCCCTACTGTGGTCTCCAGGTCTCCACTGGCTACCCCTGTGTCCTCACATCCTGCCACGTCC
This sequence comes from Balaenoptera borealis, assembly GCF_965194805.1. Lineage (NCBI taxonomy): Eukaryota > Metazoa > Chordata > Mammalia > Artiodactyla > Balaenopteridae > Balaenoptera > Balaenoptera borealis. Next base: position 143,463,370 of record NC_138866.1, read on the forward strand.
CAAAGAGCTGCCCCTCAGGCTGCGCTGGACTTGTCACTGGCCTCAGGACCTTTTCACATGCTGTTCTTCTGCCTGGAACGCTCCCCTGCCCACCCCATTTTTCCTGAGTGGCTCACTCTCGCCCTCCTGAGAGTGGCCACCTTGTTGAGGTCACCCCCTCCCACACCTCCCCTACTTCTGCCTTCGCAGCACCCGTCACAACTTAGCATCATGTGCTTATCTGCCTCCTGCATCTCTGGCCCCTGAAGGCGGGGACCGTGTGTGGTGCTGATGGGACCCGGCACAGAGTGACCACTTGACTGGACTAAATGACCAAGCTGAGACGCATATGGTGCATAAAGCTCACCTCACTGACATCCACTGCGGCGCTCGCCCAGCTGCCCTCCAGGCCCAGAGAAGATGCAGGCTGAGATGGCTGTGCATGCTGCCGAGGTAGCTGTGACGACGGGCGTGCATGGTGGACACGCAAGCCAGCACGGCCCCCTCCTGCTTGCCCCAACATCCAGCTGTTCTCAGGAACCACCCTCCTCCACTCCAGGCTGTTTAGACACGGGATCCAAGGCGGGGCACCGGGCTGGCCGAAGTGGTGCATCCCTGGGCTCCAGCATCCTCCCAGCCACTGTGATGGGCCCATGCCCAGGATGAGCCCAGGACACTCTGACGGGCCCCACGCCCAGGATGAGCCCAGGACACTCTGACGGGCCCCACGCCCAGGATGGGCCCAGGAGACTCTAGTCTACGATGTTTACTCAGCTGCAGGGGGTGAGGCAGGCTCTGTTACTGGGGCTGCTGACAGATTGAACCGAGGCTGGGAGCGGGAGTGCTGCCCGAGGTGGGAGCTGCACAGAGGAGGAGAGCGGGGCCCTCATGCCTGCTGACCTGAGCCAGTCCGCCCCATTCCTTTCTGTCACTTGCCACCAGGAGTCCCAACTAGTGAAAGGATCACTGGGACGTCAGTTCCTGAATCAGGGATCAGGATTGCTGGCCTTAGTAAGGGGTCTTCGCTATGCGAGTCCTGCCACCCTTTCCACCTCCAGGGGAGGCCACCCTAGACACCAAGAACGGGCTTCATGAGGTGATTTCCAGTGTTCAGTACCAGTTACACACCCAGCCCTATGCAGGGGCTGGGGGATCCAAAGACAGTATAAGACAAAAGGTTCCCAGTGGCAGGAAGGGTGAGCACCAAAAGCGTGTGTGCAGAGTCAGGTCTGTCCAGACTCTTGGAAGCCTGTCTCCATGGCCCCCTGCCTTTGGGGGCCCCCAAAAATCAGACACTCTCAAGCTGTACGTATCTCAGGACTATTTTGATGACCTAAGTGTCATCCCGGGTTTTGATGGATTTAAGGCACATAAATTAACTGCATGACACTGCCATGCTCCTGACGAGCAATTTATCATCCTGCTAAGAGGTACTGATCCACCTCCGACAATAGCTCCGCTTCCCCGACTGCAGTCCTTACCTACAGGAAAGAGGTTAAAATGCACCAAATAGAAGGGATGGGATCAAGATGGCGGAGGAACAGGATGGGGAGCTCACCTGCTCCCACAAAAACATTAAAAATACACCTACAAGTGGAACGATGCGCACAGAACACCTACTGAACGCCAGCAGACAGCCTCAGACTTCTGAAAGGGCAAGGAAACTGCCATGTAACTGGGTAGGACAAAAGGAGAAAGAAAAAGAAAGAAATCGGGATGGGGCTTGCGCCCCAGGGAGGGAGCTGTGAAGGAGGAAAGATTTCCGCACCTTGGGAAGTCTCCTCACCGGCAGGGAGATGAGCCTGGACGGAGGGGGAGCTTCAGAGCCTCGGAGGAGAGTGCAGCAATTGGTCTGCGGAAGGCAAATCGGAGAGTAACCTGCAGAGGAGGTCAGCACCGCCACCCTGCGCTCCCCAGCCTGAGACTCTCATCTTTCGGTGCGGGTGGGGGCTGGGTGAAGCTAAAGCTCAGGCTTCAGAGGTCAGACCCAGGGAGAGGACCGGGGATAGCTGCATGGAGACAGCCTGAAGAGGCTGGAGTGTGGCCACTGAGGGGGTACTTGGAAGAAGCCTGGGCCTGCCAGAGAGGCAAGGCGCCATTACGGGGAGGGGGCATGAGGAGAGGAGTTGGACCACCAAAAGAGCTTCTTTCCCTGTGAGCGCTCCCAGGCAACAGGACACCGCCTACCAGAGTTCCAGGGGTGGGCGTGAGTCGCTGCTATGAGACACACAAGCGGGTGCCAAGCGCTGCCCCCAGTCTCCCAGGAATACATGGAGAGCAGCTACTACTACGAGACCTGCGAACAGGCACCAAGCACTGCCCCCGCCATCCCGGGAGTGCACAAGGGCCACTGCACCTGCACACCCCATATCAAGGGGATAACCGCCAGCACACGCTGAAGAAAGAGACAGCAAACATCCAAACTAAAGGAAGCCCCTCTCTTCTGGAAAACATGGAGTGGAGTAGAAGGACTTGAGCCTACCTCCTCTCATGAAAACACCAAAATCACAACTAACTGCTGAACAGCCATCGACAAAAAAGACAGGGACCTACAAAAATAGAAGATACTTTAGATTCAAAGACAAAGAAGGAGCCACAACAAGATGGCAGAAGGGAGGCTTTCACGACATAATCAAATCGCATACCCACCAGGTGGGCGACCCACAAATTGGAAAATAATTATATCATAGAGGCTCTCCCACAGGAGTGAGAGTCCTGAGCCCCATGTCAGGTTCCCCAGCCTGAGGGTCTGATATCAGGAGGAGGAACCCCCCAGAGCATTTGGCTTTGAAGGCCAGTGGGGCTTGAGTGCAGGAACTCCACAGGACTGGGGCAAACAGGGACTCCACTCTTAGAGGACGCACACAAGATTTCATGTACACTGGGACCCAGCTCAAAGCAGTAACTCCATAGGAGCCAAGGCTGGACCTACCTATGAGTCATGGAGGGTGTCCTGGGGAGGCAGGGGTAGGCTGTGGCTGACTGGGGAGGGAGCAAGGACACTGGTGGCAGAGGCCCCAGAGAATATTGATCAGCATTACCTCTCCTGGAGGTCACTATTTTGGCATCAAGACCTGGCCCTAACAAACAGCCTGCAGACTCCAGTGCTGGAATGCCTCAGGCCAAACAAACAGCAGGATAGGAACAGCCCCACCCATCAGCAGACAGGCTGCCTAAAGCCTTACAGAGCTCACAGCCACCTCTAAACACACTACTTGACACGGCCCTGCCCACTACAGGGACAAGACCCAGCTGAACCCACCAGTGGGCAGGCCCACCAGTGGGCAGGCACCAGTCCCTCCGAAGCCTGCACAAACACCAGGACCAACTTCACCCACCAAGGGGCAGACACCAGAAGCAAGAGGAGCTATGATCCTGCAGCCAGCAGAAAGGAAACCACAAACACAGAAAGTTAGACAAAGTGAGATGGCAGATAAATATGTTCCAGACGAAGGAACAAGACAAAAACCCACAAGAACAACTAAATGAAATGGAGATAGGCAACCTACCTGAAAGAGAATTTAGAGTAATGATATAGTAAAGATGATCCAAGGTCTTGGAAAAAGAATGGAGGCACAGATTGAGACGATACAAGAGATGATTAACAAAAAGCTAGACGATTTAAAGAACAAACAAACAGAGATGAACAATACAATAACTGGAATGAAAAATACACTAGAAGGAATCAATAGCAGAATAACTGAGGCAGAAGAACGAATAACTGACTGAAAGACAGAGTGGTGGAAATCACGGCTGTGGAACAGGATAAAGAAAAAAAAATGAAAAGAAATAAGGTCAGTCTCAGAGACCTCTGGAAAACTATTAAACACACAAACATTTATAGGAGTCCCAGAAGGAAAAGAGAGAAAGGACATGAGAAAATATTTGAAGACATAATAGCTGAAAACTTCCCTAACATGAGAAGGGAAACACTCACTCAAATCCAGGAAGCACAGAGACCCATACTAGATAAAACCAATGAGGAACATGATGAGACACATATTAATCAAACAGACAAAAATTAAAGACAAAGAAAGAATATTAAAAGCCACAAGGGAAAAGAAACAAGTAACATACAAGGGAATCCCCATAAGGTTATCAGCTGATTTTTCAGCAGAAATTCTGCAAGCCTGAAGGGAGTGGCACTATATATTTAAACTGATGAAAGGGAAAAATCTACAACCAAGAATACTCTACCCAGCAAGGCTCTCATTCATATTTGATGGAGAAATCAAAAGCTTTGCAGACAACCAAAAGCTAAGAGAGTTCAGCACCACCAAACCAGCTTTAAAACAAATCCTAAAGAAACTTCTCTAAGTGGAAAAGAAATGGCCACAACTACAATAGAATCAAGAAAATTATGAATGGGAAAGCTCACCAGTAAAGGCAAACATAAAGTAAACATCTACACACAAATATAATATCAAAGCCAGCAATCGTGAGAAGATAAGAATACAAATGCAGGATACTGGAAATGCATTGGAAATTAAGAGACCAGCAATTTAAAACAATCTGGTATACATATAGACTGCTATAACAAAACCTCATGGGAACCACAAACCAAAAATCTACAATAGAAACACACACAAAAAAGAAAAAGCAATCCAAATACAACACTAAAGACAGACATCAAATTATAAGAGAACAAAAGAGGAAGGGAAGAAAAAAGACCTTCAAAAACAAATCCAAAACAATTAACAAAATGGCAATAAGAACATACATACTGATAATTACCTTAAATGTAAATGGATTAAATGCTCCAACCAAAAGACATAGACTGGCTGAATGGATACAAAAACAATACCCATATTTATGCTGTCTACAAGAGACGCACTTCAGATCTAGGGACACGTACAAACAAAGTGAGGGGATGGAAAAAGGTATTCCATGCAAGTGGAAATCAAAAGAAAGCTGGAGTAGCAATACTCATATCAGACAAAATAGACTTTAAAATAAAGACTGTTACAAGAGACAAGGAAGGTCACTACATAATGATCAAGAGATCAATCCAAGAAGAAGATATAACAATTGTAAATATATATGCACACAACATAGGAGCACCTTAATATATAAGGCAAATACTAACAGCCATAAAAGGAGAAATTGACAGTAACACAATAATAGTGGGAGACTTTAACACCCCACTTTCATCACTGGACAGATCATCCAGACAAAAAATCAATAAGGAAACACAGGCCTTAAATTACACATTAGACCAGATGGACTTAACTGATATTTATAGAACATTGCATCCAAAAGCAACAGAATACACTTTCTTCTCAAATGCACATGGTACATTCTCCAGAAGAGATCACATCTTGGGTCACAAATCAAGCTTTGGTAAATTTAAGAAAATCGAAATCATATCAAGCATCTTTTCCAACCACAACACTATGAGATTAGAAGTCAATTACAGGAAAAAAAACTGTAAAAAACACAAACACGTGGAGGCTAAACAATATCTTACTAATCAACCAATGGATCACTGAAGAAATCAAAGATGAAATCAAAAAATACCTAGAGACAAATGAAAATGAAAGCATGATGATCCAAAACCTATGGGATGCAGCTAACAGTTCTAAGAGGGAAGTTTATAGCAATACAATCTTACCTCAGGAAACAAAAAAAAAATCTCAAATAAACAACCTAAACTTACACCCAAAGCAACTAGAGAAAGAAGAAACAAAACCCAAAGTTGGAAAAAAAGAAATGATAAAGATCAGAGCAAAAATACACCTGATCTTAGCCAAAAGGCCAAGAAGCAATAGAGACCAGAAATAAATGAAATAGAGAAAAAAACAATAGAAAAGATCAATGAAACAAAAAGCTGGTTCCTTCAAAAGATAAACAAAATTGATAAACCTTTGGCCAGACTCTTTGAGAAAAAAAGGCAGAGGGCTCAAATAAATAAAATTAGTAATGCAAAAGGAGAACTTACAATGGGCACCACAGAAATACAGAAGATCATGAGACTACTACAAACAACTACATGCTACTAAAATGGACAACCTAGAAGAAATGGACAAATTCTTAGAAAGGTACAATCTTCTAAGACTGAACCAGGAAGAAATAGAAAATATGAACAGACCACAAGTAATGAAATTGAAACAGTGATTTTAAAACTTCCAACAAACAAAAGTCCAGGACCAGATGGCTTCACAGGTGAATTCTATCAAACATTTAGAGAGGAGCTAACACCCATCCTTCCCAAACTTCCAAAAACTTGCAGAGGAAGGAACACTCCCAAACTCATTCTACAAGGCCACCCATCACCCTGATATCAAAACCAGACAGAGATACTACAAAAAAAGAAAATTACAGACCAATATCACTGCTGAATATAGATGCAAAAATCCTCAACAAAATACTAGCAAACAGAATCCAACAATACATTAAAAGGATCATACACCATGATCAAATGGGATTTATCCCTGGGATGCAAGGATTCTTCGATATCCACAAATCAGTCAATGTGATACACCACATTAACAAACTGAATAAAAACCATGTGATCATCTCAATAGATGCAGAAAAAGCTTCTGACAAAATTCAACACCCATTTATGATAAAAAGTCTCCAGAAAGTGGGCATAGAGGGAACTTACCTCAACATAATAAAGGCCATATATGGCAAACCCACAGCTAACATCATTCTCAATGGTGAAAAGCTGAAAGCATTCCCTCTAAGATCAGGAACTAGACAAGGATGTCCACTCTCGCCACTTTTATTCAATGTAGTTTTGGAAGTCCTAACCACAGCAATTAGAGAAGAAAAAGAAAAGGAATCCAAATTGGAAAAGAAGAAGTAAAACTGTCACTGTTTGCAGATGACATGATACTACACATAGAAAATCCTAAAGATGCTACCAGAAAACTACTAGAGCTCATCAAGGAATTCGGTAAAGTTGCAGGATAGAAAATTAATACAGGGTTTCCCTGGTGGCGCAGTGGTTGAGAATCCACCTGCCAATGCAGGGAACATGAGTTCGATCCCTGGTCCGGGAAAATCCCACATGCCGCGGAGCAACTAAGCCCGTGGGCCACAACTACTGAGCCTGCACTCTAGAGCCTGCGAGCCACAACTACTGAGCCCTTGTGCCACAATTACTGAGGCCCACGCGCCTAGAGCCCACGCTCCACAACAAGAGAAGCCATCGCAATGAGAAGCACGTGCACTGCAACGAAGAGTAGCCCCCACTCACCGCAACTAGAAAAAGCCCACGCGCAGCAACAAAGACCCAATAATAAATAAATTAAATAAATTATTAAAAAAAAGAAAGAAAATTAATACACAGAAATCTGTTGCATTTCTATATGCTAACGACAAAAGATCCAGAAAGAGATATTAAGGAAACAATCCCATTTACCAACACATCAAGAAGAATAAAACACCTAGGAATAAACCTACCTAAGGAGACAAGAGACCTGCCTGTACTCTGAAAACAATAAGACACTAATGAAAGAAATCGAAGATGACACAAACACATGGAGAGATACACCATGTTCTTGCATTGGAAGAATCAATACTGTCAAAATGACTATACTACCCAAGGCAATCTATAGATTCAATGCAATCCCTATCAAATTACCAATGGCATTTTTCACAGAACTAGAACAAAAAATTTTTTAATTTGTATGGAGACACAAAAGACCCCCAATAGCCAAAGCAATCCTGAGAAAGAAAAATGGAGCTGGAGGAATCAGGCTCCCTCACTTCAGACTATGCTACAAAGCTACAGTTATCAAAACAGTATGGTACTGGCACAAAAACAGAAATATAGCTCAATGCAACGGGATACAAAGCCCAGAAATAAACCCATGCACCTATGGTCAACTAATCTATGACCAAGGAGGCAAGAATATACAATGGAGAGAAGACAGCCTCTTCAATAAGTGATGCTGGGAACACCGGACAGCTATATGTAAAAGAATGAAATTAGAACATTCTCTAATACCATTCACAAAAATAAACTCAAAGTGGATCAAAGACCTAAATGTAAGGCTGAACACTATAAAACTCTTAGAGGAAAACATAGGCAGAACACTCTTTGACATAAATCGCAGCAATACCTTTTTGGATCCACCTCCTAATGAAAATAAAAACAAAAATAAACAAATGGGATCTAATTAAACTTAAAAGCTTCTGCACAGCACAGGAAACCATAAACAAAATGAAAAGACAACCCACAGAATGGGAGAAAATACTTGCAAATGATGCAACCGACAGGGATTAATCTCCAAAATATACAAACAGCATATGCTGCTCTGTATCCAAAAAACAAACAACCCAATAAAAAAGATAGGTAGAAGATCTAAATAGACGTTTCTCCAAAGAAGACATATGGATGGCCAAAAAGCACATGGAAAGATGCCCAACATTGCTAATTATTAGAGAACTGCAAATCAAAACTGCAATGATGTATTATTACCTCACACCAGTCAGGATGGCCATCCTCAAAAAGTCTACAAACAATAAATGCTGGAGAGGGTGTGGAGAAAAGGGAACCCTCCTACACTGTTAGTGGGAATGTAAATTGATACAGCCACTATGGAGAACAGTATGGAGGTTCCTTAAAAAACTAAAAATAGAACTACCAAATGATCCTGCAATCCCACTACTGGGCATATATAAGGAGAAAACCATAATTCGAAAAGATACATGCACCCCAACGTTCACTGCAGCACTATTTACAACAGCGAAGACACAGAAGCAAACTAAATGTCCATCGACAGAGGAATAGATAAAGAAGATGTGGTACATAGCTACAATGGGATATTACTCAGCCATAAAAAAGAAGGAAATAATGCCATTTGCAGCAACATGGATGGACCTAGTGATTATTACTAAGTGAAGTAAGTCAGACAAAGACAAATATATGATATCACTTATATGTGGAATCTAAAAGAAATGATACAAATGAACTTATTTACAAAACAGAAACAGACTTACAGATATCGAAAACAAACTCATGGTTATCAAAGGGGAAACGTGGGGGGGTAATGGTAAATTAGGAGCTCGGGATTAACATATACACACCACTATACATAAGACAGATAACCAACAAGGACCTACTGTACAGCACAGGGAAGTCTACTCAATATTCAACCTATATGAGAAAAGAATCTGAAAAAGAATGAATATATGTGTACATCTAATTGAATCACTTTGCTGTACAGCTGAAACTAACACAACATTGTAAATCAACTATACTCCAATGTAATATATATATAGTTTTAAAATTGCAAAAAGGGATTTCCCTGGTGACGCAGTGGTTAAGAATCTGCCTGCCAATGCAGGGGACACAGGTTCAAGCCCTGATCCGGGAAGATCCCACATGCCACGGAGCAACTAAGCCCATGCGCCACAAGTACTGAAGCCCACGCTCCTAGAGCCCGTGTTCCACAAGAGAAGCCACCGCAATGAGAAGCCCGTGCACTGCAACGAAGACCCAACGCAGCCAAAAATAAATAAATAATTTATTAAAAAATAAATAAATAAAATAAAATTGCAAAAAAAAAGCACCAAATAGCAAGGTGCCCAGCTCACCTTTCATCCTCCTTGGAAAGTTAGCCAAATACATAAGTAAACAAACTAGCCAAGAGGCAAGACCTTCAGAAGAAAACTTGCCAGGCTCTCTGAAGATTCGAGTGACTAAGAGCTAAAGATGTTCACTCTCAGAGAAAAAGGCACCAGAGGCAATCACAGCTGCATTTCGGGGGTCACTCTCTGGGAGGCCCAGCTCTTCCTGCAGCGCTAACGCCCTCCCCGCCTTCCACCCCCAGCCAGGAGTTAGCAATTTTCTAAATGAGGGTGTCAACTCCATCACTCTTCGCTGGTGGCCAGAGGGAGCCAGAAAATCCCAGGGCCCAGCTGAGGGGTTGCAGGTAATGTGGTTCTGACTCGCTCATCCACCAGAAGCTTCCCGAACAATTCCCATGTGCCAGGCAGGGAGACAGTGATGCACAGAGACAGAGTTCCTGCCCCCATGGGGCTGCACTCTGGTTGGCGGTATGGAAGGGGGCAGACAGACCAGCGATAAGGAACCAAACCAGTGAAGAGGACACTTTCACTTCCTGGGAGTTCTATGAAGAAAATAAAATGGCAACGGGCCACAGAGGGACAAGACGACGGTGGGCTCATTTAGGCCCCTGTGAAGAGGGGACACGTGGGATGAAACTTAAGTGATGAGCGGAGCCCGGATGTGATGGCGGGGAAAGGAGGGTTCAGGCGGAGAAGCAGCAGGTGCAAAGGCTGGGTGGAAACCATCGGCCCTTCAGGGAAGAGAAAGGCCAGGGACAGGCAGGGGCGCTATCACACAGGGCCAGTGGCACGTGAACCCTGGGGCCAGTCGTGTAAGTGAAGAATTCTTCGCCTTGGACATTCCAGCTGCAGCAGGTGGACCCCAGCCCGCAGAGGGGAGGGGCAGCAAGTATTTTGAAGCTGTATCTCCCAGGGGGTTCTGCCCCAGCTGCACTGACATGCCTGTGACAAAGCAGCCCCAAGGAAACTCACAGCTCCTCAACGCCAGTGCACAGAAACAGGGCCCCTGAAGAGAGCCCAGCCCTTACCGGTGACCCTGCCAAAGTTAATTCACCTCTCTGGGCCTATTTTTCTCAATCATAAAGTGATGACGAAGACAGCTGCTACTTTATAGGTTTGTTTGAGACTTAAATGAGGCCGTCGATGACAAGCATTTGGGACGGCCTGGCCCTCTCCTGCTTACTCAGTCAGCTGTTTTATTATTGTTGCTGTCGTCATTACCACCGTCACTGAATAAAGAACACAGCAGACATTACCCCAACCTCCACTTTGAATAAGGGGATTTTCACTGTCTACTCTATTCATTTTTAAGTTGTTTGATTTTTTTTTTTAAATGAGTATGTAATATTTTTTTAGTCAGGAAAAACACTAAAGGTTTTCTTCAAGCCTGCTGGATCTGGGTTACTCCAGAACTGTGATAATGAAGGATTCCAACACTATCAGATATCAGGGTTATGCAGGGCGGTGTGCTGCAACAAGGTTCGCAGGAGCGGGGTTCCGAGAGGACGCCCCACGATACTGCGGCTCAAATCCCCACCCTGCCCAAGTCTGGGGGACACACACCCCTCAGGGAGCCCACGGGGTGCAGGGGCAGCCATCCGTCCAATTTTCAAGTGGAAAACAAACTAAGCACCGCATGAAGCAGACAAATCTAATTGTTAAGTGAAAGTAAAATCAGTATGACCACTGTAACTGAATCAGAGCCACAGATCATTCTAGATACAAGTGAATTATCAGACAATGGGTCCTTTCCCTAGATGTTTCTACCTTCCAATGGCCCTTTCTTTTAAAAAGAAACCAAAAAACAACTTTATATAGATATATATTTATTCAAAAGTCGTATTACCTGAATTTTTATTGAAAATGCAACAGGTTAAAACTGTTTATATTTTTTGCTGTGTATTTATTTATTTTGATCTTGTTTTTCAGCTTTTGATTTTGAAAGACTTCAAATCCGCAGTAAAGTGACGGGAACTGTGTAACGCACGCCTCCTGCTCTCCCGTGGTTAGCCTGCTGGATGCTACTACGCCCTACCCCAGCCCCCAGCCTCACCCCATCCTTGCCTCACTGCAAGCCCCGGCCCTCCTGCAGGCGAATGGGCTGGCCATGGGGGTGGTGGTTCTAGAATGGAGTGAGGTTCAGGGAAGGGGTGAGGGTGTCTGCTTCATACCCTGCTTGGTTATAAACGGGGTTCTCTTCAAGGCAGTACCAGAATGTCCCACGAAGGGTGGAGCCCGCCCCTGAGCTCGCCCCCCTCTGGACAGAACCCCAAGCCTTCCACACCCTCTGACAAGGCACACTGGCTCCCACCTGCTGTCCTGAGGGCGTGAGCAACGCTGCAACTGTACCCTCTCGAAAGGGTCACACACGCTCACATCCACAGTCCCAGGTGGGCACTGAATCCTACACATGGCCCAACTTCCTGCACCCAAAGCCGGGAAGGGGAACGTGGTCCCAGCAGACCCAGAGGGGCAGGCAAATGCCTCGGTGCCTTCTCCACGTGCTCCAGCCTTTTTCCTTAATGCACATGAATGTTAGGCACACTTGAGGAAGGGCAGCCACTTTAGCTCCTGTGATTGATAGCCAGGTCTCAGGCTGACGGCAGCCTCTGGTCAACGGGGAGCCAGAGCTGTTATTCCGAGTTGATAGATGCTATGGGGATGGACGCCAGCTCTGCCGGGGTGGGCGGGCCACTTCTGGAGGAAGGGTCTGGGTGGTGCACTGCCCTGGCCTTTCCCAGGCAACAGGCTCTGCCTTCCCAGAAAAGGCAGAGGACAGGGGTAAGGGCTCAAGGCCTGTGAAACTCTGCTGTAGGAAGAAGCAACACCTGTTGCAAAGAATCAACAGGGAATTCTGGTCGGGAAGCGAGCCACATGGAACACATGACTACCATGTATCCACACTGTGCTGGGCATCTTACATGGAAGATTTCATCCTCACAACCAAGCCTGACAAGGTTATGACTCTGTTTTAATCAAGATGGGCTAGGTTGGGCTTCCCTGGTGGCGCAGTGGTTGAGAATCTGCCTGCCAATGCAGGGGACACGGGTTCGAGCCCTGGTCTGGGAAGATCCCACATGCCGCGGAGCAGCTAAGCCCGTGAGCCACAATTACTGAGCCTGCACGCCTGGAGCCTGTGCCTCCGCAACAAGAGAGGCCGCGACAGTGAGAGGCCCGCGCACCGCGATGAAGAGTGGCCCCCGCTTGCCGCAACTAGAGAAAGCCCTCGCACAGAAACGAAGACCCAACACAGCCAATAAATAAATAAATAAATAAATAAATAAATAAATCCAAAGTTTAAAAAAAAAGAAAAAGATTGTATTGAATGTATTAATCAATGAAGAAACAAGGTAGATATTTAAAAAAAAAAAAAAAAAAAAAGATGGGCTAGGTTGTGCTGCAGCAACAAACACCCCCGAATCTCGGTGGCTTTGGGGACAAAGACACTTCGTGCTTACGCTACATGCGCTGTGGGTTAGCTGGTGGTTGGGGCGGGAGGGGAGGAGAGAGTACTCTTCTCATCACTGTCACTCCCAGGGACCCAGATGACAGAGTAGTCGCCATGTCACCAGTCACCATGCTAATGGGAAAACAGAGAACGCTCTGGAAAGTGGCACTGCCAATTCGGTGCTTGGCCTTAGAAAGACGCACATCACTTCTGTCCCCATCTCATTAGCTGAAGCGAGTCACGTGGCTTCGTTCACCGGGACAGCACCAGAGGTGCGATCCTGCCATGTGCCCTCTTAGTTTTGTAATTTACAGATCAGAAAACAGCAGCTCAGAGATGAATGGTAATGACAACAGTGCTACTACCAGTAAGTCATAGTGACTGAGCACTTACTATGTACTAGGCACTGGTCTGAAGGCTGGGACACCGGGCAGCGAGATGTGGGAATGACTCCCTGTAATGACAGCCCAGCCACACGCCCAGCCCAGCAGACGCAGCCACAGATGGTTGGCGCCCCCTGTTCTGCCCAGGACCCCCTCTTCTGAGCGCGAGCTCCACGAACCAAGTGAGATAGGCCAGCAGGCACACCCAGGAGCTCAGTCATTTTTACTGAGAAGACAACACAAAAGCGAAGGCAAGACACAAAAGACGACAATCCCCAGGAATCACAGCCCCGACACAGACGTTCTCGTGGGGGGTGAGGGGGTCAGGAGGTGGTGGGCAGGAACACTGTCCTAAGGAGGCAGAAACTGGTTCTGGGAAGACAGAAAAAAATCTTACTTGTTTTAGGTACAAAGCACAGACATACGTACAGAACACAGACAGACTTATAGCGTATCTGGTATTAAAATTTATGGTGGGGGAGGGGGGTTGAGTGCAATTAGGAATAAAAGGTCCAAAAAGGTTTGTGGGGGGGAAGTGATAAGGTTGAGACACACTGAAAACACAATGACTATTTTCACTTGGCTCATTATCTTCAGCTTTTATCCCAAAACAACCATTTTACATTGTTGCAATTATAGAATACAATTTCACATTGTTTTTACCATTCACAGAGTTTGCGCGCTCCTATCCTTCATTCACCACTGAACACAGATTGATCAGGGGTCTCCTGCGTGCAGACACTGGGATGAACCGGTTGGTTTATCCCAGTGTCTCTGGGGTTGTCAGCTGTAATTTTTAATGTCTGTGAAGTATATAACCACCATGACTTACTAATTCATCCATCCATAGTTTTGCATTTGTATCCAACGAACAAATAACATCTTTGCTGTGGTGTATTATGAATCATTGTATTCTCTTGAGATAAAAATCTTTGGAGAAGAATTACAGATGTTTGACGTCATACTGTCATAGAAGCTCTGGTTACCATGCTTAATGAAACCACCCCTGCAACAAAGAGGCTTCTTTCAGCTAAGTGAGGAGTGGCTCAGACTCCTCCAAAGTCGGCAGGGCAGGGCCGAGAGAACCTGCCACCTGGCTTCCACTGCCGCATCCTGCTGCCCCTCAGCTCAGTGGGGCCGCCTGGACTGTCTCTGGCCCCCGAGGCTGGGGGTCTGCAAGCCCAGTTATTGCTGCAGACGGGAGCGGGGCCAATGAAATGGACATCCCTGGTCTAACCACAGAGGGGACAAAGAACTTGGTGCTCAGGTTCGCCCATCTGTTGAAATCGCTTGTTTCCTTTCACGTATCCAGAGCGAGACAGAGAGAAACAAGCAGGGGCAGAGAACAGCCCCCGTACAAAGCAAACATCACCTCCTGGTCCCGAGTTCCTCCCTCTTCAGCAGGACTGGCCGGGCCCTTGGCAAACAGAGGGAGGCTGGGGGCCTGGAGGGAGGCTGTCTCTCTTCCTGTCTGGTCCCCTGAAAGAGTCGCAGAGGCCCACAGATGGAGTCATTAAAAGCACTGTGGCCTAGATATCACTTTCAGTGAGCCACCTGGAGTGACAGCCTGGGAGGAAAATGCACATGCAGAACAGGACAGAAGGAAAAAAAAAAAAAAAAAAGTCAAGCACCGGCTACTTGTTCGTGGATTTCTTTCTCCCTGTGCTCTAAAAGCTTCGTTCTACTCCAGGCTGCCAGGGCTACTGTCGAACCAGAATGGGAATGTGCCTCAATTGCTAAAGCCCAAGACACAGCTCCGTTTCTCCCCTCCCATGGAGAGGGAGGAGGGCAGGGGGGTGTAGCTGGAGAGCACTTTGGTAAGATCTTTCAAAATGACAAAAGCCCTCTGCCCCAGCCTCTCCATGCCCAGGAATCCTGCCCTCCATCACACTTGCAAGTTCCCTCTTGGCTGCAAGCAAAAGGCTGGAAACAGGCTCAGTGTTCACAGGCAAGAGGCCCAGTTAAAGAAATGGTGGTTCATTCATACAATGGAGTACTACAGAACTATATATATATAAAAATAAGCAACTGGCTTTCTCTGCTAAAATGAGAAGTGCTATGAATAGGATGCCATCTCTTACAGCTGTTAAAAACCGACTACCTAGTCATACACATAGACACGTAATACACACACACACACACCTGCTGAGGTTGCAGACTGTCTCTGGTAGGCTGGGTGAGAAACGGGTTGATAGCTACCACTGGGGAGAAGGGCGGGGAGGCTGTCCCCACCGCACACACCCCTGAACCTGCTGGACACTGTGCCAGATGCAGGGTCACTTTTTTTTTTTTTTTTTGGGTCGTGCCACGCAGCATGTGGGATCTTAGTTCCCCGGCCAGGGGTCGAACCTGTGCCCCGTGCAGTGCTGAGTCCTAACCACTGGACCGCCAGGGAAGTCCCGGGGTCACTTTTTTCGAACCTGGCTGTGAGCGATGTTTTGCCCCAGGCCCTGTACATGCCTTCTTTCATTTCATCCTTACGGCACCTCTTTGAGGCGTCACGGTCCCTATTGTACAGGTGGGCAAACTGAGGCTCAGAGAAGGTAAGAAACGCGCACACGTCCTCAGTATTCAAAGCTGTTTTGCTCCAAAGTCCCTGCTCGAAAGGCACAACATGGGCTGTTTAGAAAGAAGAACTGCCTTCCTGGCTGCAAACGCCGTGTGTGCCTGAACAGGAGATGCTGTTTTTAATGAAAAACACTTGATTTCCCAAGTGCCTCGCTGCCACTTAGCAAACCTGAGTCTGCCTTCCTGGGCCTCAGGAAAGGAGGAAGGGTGTGGAAGTGTGCCTCCCCGCCTGCCAGGCCCCGTGCCACCCTGAAGAACTCGCACTACATCCAACAGCACGTAACTTGAGGACGCAGACCAGGCCTGCATTACAAGCTCTCTCTCGGGCGCCTGCCTTCCTCCCTGCCTGGGGAACAGGGACGTTGGTCTGGCACCTCCCTGCTTGCTGGCACTGCCACCTCTATACTGCAAGGCTTGTGCTGGGTATTTAGATACTCAGTGCCTCGGTTTCCACATTTGTAAAATGGACGTGAAAATAATCACACCAACCTCGCAGGATTGCCAAGGGACTAAAAGGGGAAAACAGATGAACAGAGCTGGGTTCAGGGCCCACACCCAGGCCCCAGCTTGCAAGGGCTTTGCCTAGCACACCTGTTCTCAAATGGTTTGGTCTCAGGATCTTTTTACAATTTGAAAACGATTGAGGACCCTAAGGGGCTTCTGTTACATGGTTTAACCTATTGATATTTATCACAGACAAAATTAAAACTGAGACAAAATTGAAATGTATACTAGTTACCTGAAGAACAGTAATAAACTCATTATATGTTAGCATAAGTAACAGTTGTTTTTCATAAATCTAGTTTCCAAAAAAAAATTTATTTTATTGAGAATAGTGGCCAGACTCTCTAACTGCTTCTGCATTCAATTTGTTGTAAAATGTCGTGTTTTTTTTTTAAATTGAAGTATAGCTGATTTACAATATTGTGTTAGTTTCAGGTGTACAGCAAAGTGATTGTTATATATATATTTTTAGATTACTTTCCATCATAGGTTATTACAAGATCCTGAATATAGTTCCCAGTGCTATACAGTAAATCCTTATTGCTTACCTATTTTATATATAGTAGTGTGTAAGTGTTAATCCCATACTCCTAAACATTGTAAAATGTTTTCATTGAAGACTAGAAGAAAATCCAGCCTCATACAGACAGGGAGTTGGAAAAGGGAACAGATTTTAAGAGCCTTTTCAGATCATTTTGGATATTCCTCTTTGACAAAACACTAAGACTTGTCAAGCACTAGTTCCTTAAAGGTTAGCTGCAGCGTGGGACCTGAGCCTGTGTGGTGCACTTGTGTACTCCATGACCTTCCCGTCTCCTGGTTTGTCTTGCACTCTGGCTCACTTACCCATGCATGATTTAGTAACTTCATGCAATGGTCATCTGGAAGACATTGGGTCACGGGGTTATGCACTTGGAGGGAATGGGTGAAAAAGGCAAATAATATCTGGGTGTTACTATGAATACAGTTTTGACCCCGTGGACCCCGAAAAAATCCCAGGGACCCTCCGGGACCACACGGTGAGAACAGTGGGTTAGCAAAACTTCCTCATTTTCCACACATTAACCATGTTTTTTTAAAAGGACTCGAAAAAGAAACTGCCATGGAAAGTGAAGGGCAGTGAGAGTGGAATCACCTGCCCGGAGGGTCTCGGCCCCTCCCCAGCCTGAATGGACGTGTGGGCACAGGAGCTGGCGTCCCCTGATCCCCGCTGGCCGGCCTCCCCTCGAAGAACCCAGCCTGCTCTGCCCCTCCCTCCATCACCAGATGCTTTCTTCTCACCACAGGACCCCTCATTTTCCCCCAAATAACAGACCTCGGTGGTTTGCAGAGGGCAGCGCCTGAGACGGCAAACTACAGGGGCCATGCACAGGCTGCTGCCCTTGGGCTTGGCAGTTGATGATTCTTGGTCTCTTGAAATTACATATGTAACGTGTATTTATAGCCAAATACATGGGTGCCCAGAAACTGCAACTCATTCGTACATACATTTTTAGCGTATCATTCGGCCACCAAGTTCCATTAAATCCTCCTTCCCGGGTCCCTTGTGTGGCTAGTCCTGCGTCGGAAACAAGGTGAGGACTTCACAGCTGTGGAATGGGCTATGAACAGGCCCTGTCCCCAGTCTCTCCCACTCCAGGCAATCCGGTCTTCACTTTTGACCACCATTCTCTCCTGCTCAAAAGCTTCAAGGAGGCTTGGACATCCAAGCCTTGTGCAATCTGGTCCCCAGCCCCTCTCCCCCACCACTCGCTGAGGCACATGCTGGACTTTCTAGCTCTCCCATCCCCACTCCCTCTCTCCATAAGCCCTCTCTTTTCACGCTCACACTCTCCCCTGGACTTGACATCTGTCTGGCGTGTACAGGGCCTCGTACATAGTAGATACTGAAAAAATTAACCTGACAAGGAATTTCTGAGCACCTACCATGTGCTGGGCCCTGTGCTATGCACCAGGAACATGGCAGAGAGTAAAGAGAACATTTCTGTCTTGTCTCCT
Organism: Balaenoptera borealis; assembly: GCF_965194805.1. NCBI lineage: Eukaryota > Metazoa > Chordata > Mammalia > Artiodactyla > Balaenopteridae > Balaenoptera > Balaenoptera borealis. The sequence goes on from NC_138866.1 coordinate 143,481,790, forward strand.
GCAATTAACATTCTAATACCCGTTGGCCCTTTGCTGCGGTGCTGTGAGGGTTCTTCTCTAGTCCAGCATTATTTATTCCTTCAGGGCACTGGGTACTCTGCCTTTATTTTTATTTTCAACTCATCGAGGACACTATTCTGTGTCATCTTTGCTGCCTGGAATACATTAGATCAATAATATTGCTGAATGGGAAGTAGATTAACCACAAATACCCACTGGAATAAGAATCAAAAAGATCCACGTGAGAGGCCCTCAGCGTCTGCTGTGTTAACCTGCAATATGATTGGTATGTTTCATATTTAAGTATTTTAAATGCTGGATGGGAAAGAGCAACCCTCATCCCTGTCCTACATAGTGTTCTGCAAATCACAGTAATCAAACTGGAGATGCTGGCCTCGAGCACCCTGAGGGGGTGGTTAGGCGCTAAGGTCCTGGTCTCAAATCCCAGCACTGCTGTTTCTTACCTGTATGACTGGTCCAAGGTACTTATATTCTCTGAGCCTCAGTTTTTCTCATCTGGAAAACGGGGCGGGTGGAATAAGTGTCAATGTGCTATCCTGAGAATTAAATGAGAAGGTCCATGTAAAGAGCCCAGCACGGTGGGACACACAAAATTCACTCTATTCATGAGACCTGCTGTTATCAATACTGTTGCTGTTGTAGCCCCTGTTGGCACAAGCCCTGGGCAGGAAAATTCAAGAATGGAATCCTGATCTCCATCCCTGGTTTTACTCCTGTGACCATGTTACCTACATAGCAAAGGGATTTGCAGATATAATTAATGATGTTACTAACTAATCAGGTGGCCTTAAGATAGGGAGATGCTCTGAGTGGGCCTGACTTAATCACATGAGCTCTTTAAAGTAGAGTTTTCTTCAGCTGATTGCAGAAGTTGATGTCAGAGATCTGAAGCGGGAAAGGATCTGACGCTCCACTGCTGCTTAGAGATGGGGTGGGGTAGGGGGTATCTGGCATGGAATGCAGCAGCCTGTAGGAGCCAAGATCAGCACCTAGCTGACAGCCAGGGAGGAGAGAGGGACCTCAGTCCTACAACCACCAAGAACTTGATTCTCCCAACAACCTGAATGAGTCTGGAAGCAGATTCTCCCCCAGACCCTCAGGATAAGAGCCCAGTCCAGCCGGTACTTGACCTTGGACTTGTGACAGCCTAAGCAGAGAACCCAGCTGAGCCAGCCCAGGTTTCTGACCTACAGAACTGTGAGCTAATAAATAGGTATTGTTTAAGCCACTAAGTTAGTGGTGATCCGTTAGGCCACAACAGAAGCTAACATAAGCCCTGCTTGGCCTCTGGCCATAATGCATATAAATTAAAAACATACCAGGTGCTTGTCCAAAGGGTTCGGGGATGGCACTTTCTGCATCCTTAATGCTGCATGGGTGACGCTCTAGGGCAGGGTCTGTCTGATCCATCTCTACCTCTAGCACTTAGCAGTGTGGCTATCACACTGTAGGTTCTCAATAATTTCATTTAACAAAATTTCAACTTCCTGAGCAGTCTGGAACAGAATGGCTTACAGCTCCCCAGATTGGCTTCATAATCGCGTGACCAGCCAATCATAACGTGTTCAGGTGCACTAACCTGGACAAATCCCGGCAAAGGCCTCTCTTCTGCCTAGAGGAAAACTATACAGACACTGCAAGCGGTTCAGAGGAAGCCACCCAGCACCCAGGGTAGGGATGTGTCCACGTGCAAATGAGTCTCGCTTTACACACCCACCGACACCGCTGTCGTCCCTGCCTTGGCCTGTGGCAGCCTCCCAGGGATCAGCTGGCCAGCCAAACCCTGACATTTTGCTTGTAATTGTACCTTCCTGTAAAAAGTCCTAGTCGGAGTGGTAAAAATAGCTTTTTTACTTTTTTACTTCCTACAACATGGACAGACCAGTCGATCCTGGTGCCTGAAACAAAACCTGGCGACTCGACCTCACTCTGACTCCACAAACCCCTGCAGGCTGGGCTGGGGGTGGCAGTGGGGTGGGACCCAGAAAGGGCAGCCCACTCTGCCCCTGCCCTCACCGACTGCCCTCGAGCCAGCTCCTGAGTGAGAGGCTGCCCTCACTCCCTTCATGAAAAACGCAACCCTCAGAACCATGGGACGCCTAACGAATGCAAAGATGTGCCTGCAGCCAAGGTCTCAGCCTTCTCTCCTCCTGCCCACTGGCTGCAGAGGTACAAAGGCAGGATGCCTCCCAACCAAAGCCCTTTGACCACCTGCTTGTTCGTCCGCTGCTATCACCACCCCCCCCAACCCGTGTCTGTCCACCTTCCTGTCTGTGGCCTAGTCCCCCCCAGCTCCCCACAGCTGTCCCAACCAGGTCGGGCTGGTGGGGATAACAGAAGCCTCCACCAGGGCTTAGGTCCCAGGCGGCAGCAGGGCAATCACAGCCAAGCCTGGACGCTGCTCCCCAAGGTGTCGGCCCGCTGTGTTAGAGCCCACTTGGGGAAGGACAGGAGAGCCTAGCTATATATCCCCAGGCACCTGAATTCCAGCACTGACGAATTCCTCCAGGGGCCCAGCCAGCTCCCTGGCTCCTGCATCATGGGGCCTGAGGCCGCCCAGGGACCACAAGGGCCTGGTTTTCCTTGGCCCTGATCCCACCCTTCCTTTATCAATCCCCACAGCTTCCCCTCCTTCTGTCTCCAAATCAAGTACAAGGGCCCTTTTGTCAATCTTTTGCTTATTTTAAAGCCTCCTGTTACAGGAAAACAGACAAGGACCCCCAAAGTAACAAACATGGAAATACACAAAGTTCTAGGAGCCCCAGCCTTTGGACTCTACCAACAGATAAATGGGGGATCAAGTCTGTGGTGACCAATGCCCCTTTCTGAGCCTGTCCCTAGATCAGCTAGAGGACCAGCAAGAGAACCTTCTCTGCCCTCCTGGCTCATTTCTTTGATTCGGCTGGGTGAGGCCCTCCCCATCTCAGGGATGCAAGGCAGACTTACCACCTAAAGCCAGCCCAGCCCCTCCCCTGGACACACTGGCTGTTTAGAAACACTCACATCCATTCAAATGTTCCAGGCTCCAGATATCTGCCTTTCACTAGTAAAACCCATGATGTCTGCAGAGCTTTTCAGCATAAAATGAACTTTCAGGAATGTTTTCCCATGCCCAAAACGCAGCAGCCTGGCAGGGGGCAGGGCGGGGATTAAAAGGACCTCATTTCACAGATGAGTACACAGGGCAAAGGCTTCACTGAGTCCCCAGTCGCGGTCAGACCAGCGAGAGGCAGCGCTCACTAAACCTTGATCCTCTGGAAAAAACAACGATGGATTACAATAAAAAGAGAAAGCCTGAATAAACCGGATCACATTTTTTTTTTTAAGGAATAATGAGATCCTTTTCCCCCGTCACATTAGCTAAAAGCGAAAATGTGGATAATATCAAGTGTGGTGAGGACGTGGGGAAGTGGGCTCCCAGACACCATCAATGGGAGAGAAAACTGGCTTATTAGTCTTCGCAAACGGCACTTGGTTTTGACAATGAAAATTTAAAGACCAGAAAGACGTATGATCAAGGATGTACATGACTTCATGGATTGTATAGGGGGGAAGAAAAATCAGACACAACCGAAACGTCTCCTGTTAGGAGACTGTGAGCTGAAAGATGGTGGTCTGGCCACACTGTGGAATATTACACTGCTGTGAAAAGAGAAAGAGATCCACCACACAGTAAGTGACAGACACTGTGGAGTACTGAGTGTGATCCAAATTATATAAGCACAAAATCTGTATATGAAAAGGAGGACGAGAACAGTATGCCCCAAACTGCTGACAGATACCAAGGATGGGGCCACTTTCATACCATGCTCCATTTCTTCTTACATTGTTTGTTTATAAAGGGAACCTACTGATGTATGATTGAAATGAAAGACAATAAAACAACTTAAAAGGAACATGTTTTCCTTAGGCTCCCTATGCATCAGAAGATTCCAGAATGGAATGGCTGCAGCCTATCTCTGGGTCTCGTCTCAACCCCCTCCCCAGCCCACGATGTTCCCAGCCTGTGCACTTGCTGGGCACCCCCTTCCTCAGATCTTCCCACGGCTGCCTCTTGCCATCTTGCAGCTCAAATGTCACCAGCCCAGAGCCCCCTCGTCTAAGCAGATGCCCCACCTTGATCCTTTTCCTCACACCTCCCCGTCCGCCTTCTGCAGCCCAACTGCAGCTCTATTTATTTTATCCATCTGTGATCTGCCTCCCCCAGTTGAATGGGGGCCTCAGGATGGTGGGGACCTTGCCTTGTTCTCTGCTGCATCGCAGAGCCTGGCAGAAAACAGACAGCAAAAAACATTCGTTGGCCACATTAGGAATCGAGATACAAACGACAGTCCATTTCCTCACGTGTCCAATGGCTTTGGCCACGCCACTCACAGCCTAGCGCTGACCCATAACCACCTGACTACTTGTCTGTCTCCCAGGCCAGAGGCCGAGCTTGCAAGTACAGACCCTCTTTGAACCTGACTTCCCTTCCCACTTTCTTGTCCAGGGTGAGCCATTCAGAAGGTGCTGAATAAATGTCTGTTGCCTGAATGGAGCTGTACATCTCACTCCCTCGGATTTCCAAAGCCGCAAACAATACAGGTGCTCACGGGTTAAGGGACTTGTTGCCCAAGGTCTCGCAAGCCCAGCTGGGATACAGCAGAACTTGAACTCTGGATGCAGGATGCAATCGCCATGGCTTTCTAGAAAAAGAGCTCCTCCGTCTCTTGGCCCTCACTCCTGCCCAGACAGATCTGACCTGGCCAACTGCAAATCGGGCAGGCAGCTCGTCCTGGGGTTTGAATGAGCCAAGCCTTTCTTATCTTAATTAGGAAATTAATTCCTTTCAGCCTAGATTGATCTGTGGTCAGCCTCTCCCTGGGGGCCCAACAGGAGCAGGCAGAAAATAAGCAAGTCTGAGTTTGAGTTTCCATCCTATCCCGAATCCTACTCTGAGGGGCGGGCGGCTGACAGTCCAAGGTGACTTCCTGGCAGACAGAGGTGGGTGGGGAGCGACAAAGGGGTCCTCCCTTTGGCAGTCGCTGACACAGTTCTCCCACGGCCCTGCTCAGCCCCCGCCTACCGCCTCCTCGCAGGAGGAGCCATCAGACTGGTCTTGCAGGCGCCTCCTTGGCAAAGTGCTGCGTGCAGAAGGCATCCTCCTCTGTCCCCATGGGCTCCCTCAAGATCCCTCTTGCCCCCTAGGAGGTCTTTGACCACCTCTCCTTTCAGAGGTGGCCCTAGGCTCTATGCCCAGGGGACACTCCGCAGGCTAGGTCTCACCCCATCTGTTCCGGGCTGGGTGGGGGGTGTCAACTTAAGTGCTCCCACACCTGCTGCCCTTCACACCTGGGCCCCAAACTCCAAGGCAGTGGACAGAGGCAGGGGACCAAGGAAGGAGAGAGCCCTGTCCCTCTGGAGTTACTGGGAAAGTCTGACTCAGTTTCCACTCACCAAGAAAGGAAAGGAAATGGGGTGCCTGCCTACTACAACACTTTCATTCTACAGGTGGAAAAATGAGGGCCCAGAGAAGGAAGGCGAGCTGCCCAAAGGCCCACAGCACCCATCAGAGGCGGAGCTGGAGCTAGGACGCCAGATTCCTGCCTTCTAATTCAGCCCCTCTGCACTCTACCGGCTACCTCTCCCTCTTCCTGCCCAAGAGAACTATGCAAGTAACTCAAGCTTTATAAAACTACTTAATACCAGAGGACACAAGACCTTTTGAGATTTTACAGCAAGACATTTAATAGTAGCATTGTACCGAAGAACATCCACCCATTTTACAGAAGAGCAAATCGAGGCCCATAGAGGTAAGGGGACCTACAGGAAGTTGCACAGCCAGGTAGGGGCAGAGCAGGACTCCCAGACCCCCACTTAAGTGCTCCTTCTGCTGACACAGTCCAGGTGTGAGGGTTCCATCTGCGGGATAGCTGGTGAAGAGGTGGAGCTGGCCTTGGGCCTCAGTCACGCTGAAACAGGGTGGGGCCCAGAGAGCCTCATCTAAACTCTGTCCCAGAGGTGCAGGAGACCATCGTTGGGGGAAAGAATGGCTTGGGAGATTTTTATGTATTTGCAGAAAATACAGTGAAATTTCCCAACTAAGCTAGATTTCTGAGACCACGGAGCTGGCACTTTTAAAAACAGGTTAGTGAGCCACACATGCCTACCATTTTTCATCCAAAAGGTCACTGACAGGGCTGGGAAGGAAAGGTTTAGCAGTAAGAAAGAACAGCGTCTACTGGCACTAGAGGGAGGGGGCAGGGTGGGTGCAGGTGGCTGGGACCCCAGGAGAGGGCTGACCACAGACACATAAGCAACATCTGAACCCGAGTCCAGTTCAAAGAGCCCATGCTCTTCCCCCCAACCCCCAACCTGGTGCTGAAGAGACTTAATAACAGGAAACCCTCCCATCCCTGAGCCCTCTCTCTGCCCTCCATCCCACAATCCCCCTTCCATGCTCCTAACAGCTAAGGGACCTGGAGTAAGTCTGGCAAGGTGAGTGCCTGAAGGTGACAGGTATCAGCTTTAGCTACATATTAGATTGGGGTGGGAGCAGTGCTGCTCAGGGGCCAGGTGGTCTAGGAAAGGGAGTGGAACCTACAGGGGAGGCTGGGCTGACTTCCATCACCTGGGGACAGACCCAGATTCCTAAGGGAAAAGGCCAGCTGGGATGCTGTGAGTAAAAGCCGTGGATGCATACACTCTCCCCACCCCCGCCCCTAGCTGTCCCAACTAAGTGTTTTCTGGCTGGGAAAACGCTTCAACAGCCCTGGTTGCCTAAGGCAATTCAATTATGAAATTTACCACATTAGATGAAAAGGAGCATCTCAATCAGCCAATTCATTGTGTCTGGCCACTCTGTTTTCTTGTGCCAGCTCTGCTAGCCCCCTCCTTTTTCAGGCCACACCCACACTGAGGGCTGGTACCGTGGGACTAACGGCTCAGGCGATGGGCTGGTCTTTGGGGCTGGTGGGGTGGGTTCTCCCATGATCCCCTGAGCAGGTCGGCTGTATCCAGAAGCCACCCATCTTCCTGGGGGACTCCTGGGCCAGACCACCATAGTCCCAGGTGAACCTTTCCATCACCTCCCACCTGCATGCTCTCTGCCCTCAACCTGCACCTGCCTGGAGGCTGGCAATGAAGTGGCCTCTGGGAGAACTGTGAGTGGGTGGGGGGAGGTGGTAGCCCATGACATGCCTTTCTCATCTTTACTTAATCAAGGCATCCTCTCTCTAGGAAGCCTTCACCACCCGCGCACCTCCTGTGTCCCCTCAGCTCCCCTTGCTGCCTTTGTCACTGGGGTACTGTGCACACCTCGGTGTGTCAGGGCCTCTAACCCACATACATGCCAGCACACCTGGTCCAGGAGCTCCCCGAAGGCAGGGTCCCAATCAAGCCCCTTCAAACCATGAATCAATTAATCGATTCACGAATGAATGAACAAACCACCACTCCCTTTGACCGCCGCCCCCCCCCCCCCATCGTGCATCACGGTAATAGATGGGAAGAACCACTCCTGCTTTCGCTGCAGACCAGGAAGTCCAAGGCCCGGGTAATAGTCCTCTTTCTTCCTGCTCTCCTCTCCCACACTGAGCGCCCGCAGGTTTAAGATGCTATTAAGGGGCATCAGGCTGCAGAAGCCGCTTCTGAGGTGGAGCGTGCCACTCGCCCGCGGCTCCTCTCTCTGCCCCGCATACATAAATCCGGCTGCAGCCTGAGCCCCGGGAAGAAGGTCTCTACCATTTCTCTCTACCTTCCTTTGAGTAACCTGCATGGAGTCAGTTCCTGACAAAGGGAATGGCTCAAGACGGAGATAGCTGCCGGGCACGGAAGACTGATTCCGTCATCCTCCAAAGGCACGGCTTGGGGACTCAAGGACCCGGTGTTAGAAGGACACCAAACCTGCCCCCGGTGGGGTGGACCTTGGGTTCTACTCCTCCCCAGTCCCCAAATGCAAGCCTTCACCAACACCCCCTTAGCAATCCTAACAGCACACCTTGCCTCAAAGAGCATCGGTCCCACCTGTGAAGGGGTAGACTGAGGCCCAGGGTCCCAAAGGGCCTGACCCAAGTCAGAGTCACCAGAGTCTGGCCTGTGATCAGACTGTGGGGTTCCTGCCTCCTCTCCCCCTGGCAACTTCCCTCCCCCAGTCACGCCGCCAGAACCAGATCGAAACCAAAAGGCCCAGACACCTGGCCTTCTCTGCCCTGACTCACCAGGGAGGGCCAAAGCTCAGGGAGCCTTCCCCCTACCCAAAAGCAACCCAGCAGGACCAAGAGTGGCTGCGTTAAACCTGCGAGGGACCTGGGTCGGGCCCCACCCCTGGGTCGGGCCCCGCCCCCCACCCCACCCACCCCCTTTGTTAAGATCTCTATAAAGATTCCTCTGCTCAAAGATAGTGGAAATGAACTTTGGGTTCTTTGAAGCACCAGCACAAAACTGTATGGTGCCCCTGGGGGCAGAGTCCCAACCAGAAAGCTTCTCAAGCAACCACGAGGGGGAAAAGGAGTGGGGGGCGTGCCCAAGTGCTGTGGGGTCCCGGAGCCAGGGCAAGATGGGGTGAACAGGACAGCCGGGGCCAGAGAAAGCTTGATCTGGACCTGCTAGGGTGGAGGCCACCCTGGGGGGCAGGTGGGCGGGGCTTAGGACGGGTGACCATTCCTCTGCTGCTCCACAGCTCTCTAAACAGAAACGAGGGGCCCTGTCAGGTGGGACGTAAACGGCCGGGGCACAGGAGACTCCGGGCCGGGCTCGCGTGGACGACCTTTCCCTTGATTAAACCCCTCTGCCCTCGCTCTGCTCGAGGCAGGCAGCCATCTGGCCCTCGGCGTCAAGTGCGCGGGGACTTCGCCCGGCCCGCGGCGCAAAGCCGGGCTGCTCACATCCTCAAAGACAGACAGCCTCCTCTTTCCAGGATCGATAGTAATTTTTTAAAAAGAGAGTCTGCGAACTCAATGAATCAAGCACTCCCAGGGGAAAGAGTTGCAGCTCCCGCGCGCTACATCCATTTGCAAAACAATTCATTCTCTCGCTCAGAGCTTTCAGCAAATACCCTCGCCGGGTCCCCAGGCACTCACGAGGAGGGAGGAGCGGGGTTGGGGAGGGGACGGCTCTCTACAGACCTCCACTCCCCACCATTGTCCCCGACTCCAGCCCCCCGAGACCCCGAGGTGGCCGAGGCGGTTCCAGGGACTCGAGCCCCGCTGTGCTGCTCGCGGGGCACGCGGTCCCGCGAGTCTCACTCTGCCGGGGGCTCCCACGGCGGGGCGCGCAGGACCCGGCGCTCCCGGTCCCGGCCCGGGGTGGGGGGTGGTGACAAGTGCCAAAGCCGGCGGCCGGGCGCGCGGCTAGACCGGCCCGAGGACGGCGCCCCCAGCCCAGCCCGGGTACTCACCGCTCGGGGCGTCGCCACCCGCCGTGCTCAGAGGCCCCTAGCCGCCCGCGCGAGGCTCCGCAGCCCTCGCCACCGCCGCTCCCCTCCCCCGGCTCGCAAAAGCCGCTGAGCGCGCTGCTACTGCGGTACAGCAGGGGCGCCGCCAACAAACTAGTTTCTCGGGCCTTCCCGCCCCGCCTCCCGGCCCGAAGCCAATCAGAGGCGGCGCGTCTGTGACGGATGGGCAGCCGAACCCGTAGTTAAGCCCGCAAGAGGAGAAAGGGGTGGGCGCTGGGCTTCCCCGGCACCGCGAGGGGGGGCAGGGAGAGGAAAAGGACTTCGACCAGATTCTTAAAGGGGCAGGCCCCTGCCCGCCCCCGCGGCCGAAGTTTGCGAACAAAACCCGACTGTGTTCCAGAGCTTTCCGAAGGAGGGAGCTCTGTAGATTGCAAATGCGTCTTCTGTACCTGGTCTGCGGAGACACACCTTTAGTTGTGAAAGCGTTAAGGAAACCGTTTCTTTTTATTCTGAGCTCGTTTCAGTGTTCGGGATTTTCTTCAGCCACTGAACCCCATCTGTGCTTGGAATATGTATTTTTCAGGGTACTTCAGCTCTCCTACCAGTGTCATTTCTCACTAAGTTCCTTTGTAACCCGACCTTCAAATATTCATTCATTCATTCATTCATCCATTCATTAATTCACTCCACAAACATTTGCTGGATGCCTGAGCGATGGGCTAGGCTCAGAGTGGGGAAAATTATCTATAATTTCTAGTTCTTGCTTTCTGGATTTGCATCTCATTCCACCACTTCAGGTTGCTGTGTATCCAACTTCATCAGTAACGTGGCAGGTAAAAAGTCCTCATTGGATTATCTGAGGGATTAAAGGAGACAAACTCCTATGACAAAGTAAGTGTGCAACAAATGTCCTTTCTTTCCTCCCTGCCGCTGAAAATGGATAATTCAGGTAGGATACAAAAAGGATGCAAAAAGCCCTGGTAAAGTACAGAAAATGATAAGCGTTGTAAGAGCCAAGCATGGGGCGGGGAGAATTCCCAGGAAGCACAGTTCACACTGATGGGAGGTGCAAGGAAGTTTATTGGGGAGGTGATGCTATTGCACAAAAGATTTGGATGAGGTGTAGGATTTCGACTGGTGGAAACTGGGAAGGAGAGCCCAGGGGTAGGAAGCTGTTTAGATTGGACAGAAGAGATTCCAGGCTTAAAAGGCTGTAAGATGACAGGGAAGACACTAGGCATTTGGGGGAGAAACAGCATGGTGTAGAGGAAAGGGTTTGAATCCCATCTCTACCCTCAAGAGCTGTTTAGGACTGGAGGCAGAGTGCTCAGGCTCTCTGGGTGTTGGATTCTTCCTGGCGAAAGGAAGATTCTGGAACCTATTTTGCAGGGTTATTGTAAAGATTAGATAAGAGCACGCATGTAATGGGCCTGGTGCCTAATAAGTGCTCAATATAGATTTGTGTCTCCATTTGGCCTAGATCTGGAGATGGGTAAGACACGAAGGTTCTGTTAGTCAAGAGCAGTCTTGGCCAGAGGTAAGAAGCTAGCCACGTGTGCTGCTAAGGTGCCTTCCAAGGGGAAAAGGAGGCATCAAAATAATTGGTCCATTAAAGAAATGACACAGATCCCATTTGTAATTTTAGCCTCCTGCCAATTTTCTAGAGCTTGAGTATTTATATAATTGTGAGTTGGATGAAGCTCCACATACCAAATTGATTCTTAGCAAGTTCATAACCATTGCTTATTATTCCATTGAGACTCTCTGTGAAATTATAAGTGCCAACCATCTAAAATCTGGTCCACATTATCATGTTTTCCCCTCCTCAACTCCAGGCTTAAATTAGGTACTGGAATAAATTAAAATTAAATGTAGGCAATGGAACAAAATCAGACCAAGAACACTTGTTGAGTCATTGAATTTAGATATGATTTGAAGGGAATGGAGAGGATGGAGCTTGCGTTGCCATCTGTCTCAGTTCTCGCTGTAGACCCTGGAGCACAACCACCATCATAGCCCCTACCAGCCAATGCTGTAATGACCCATGTACCTGTTAGTCCTCCCCACCACACAGGGAGTCCTGGGAGGGCACAAACCATGCCAAGCTGTGTAGGCAACTCGGTTCCTCACATAAGTTGTGCACACAGTTTTGCAAAACTATGAATAAATCTCATCTCAGTTAGAATCAGATTTTGCAACATTATGACAGAGAACCTAAAATAACTGTGAATTTTAAAAAGACAGACGTTTGTTTCTTGCTCATGAAAAATAAATCTAAAGTTAAGTAATCTATGACTAGTTGGCATCTCCACAGTTTTAAAGAGCATGGGCTCCTGTACTTTCATTCTGCCATCCTTAATGCTTGGTTTCCTTTTGCTGATGCCTCATGATTCAAGATGGCTGCTGGAGCTCCAGCTATAACATCTATCTTTCATACAGCAGGAAGGAATAAGAGTAGAAGAGCAGATGTGTGCCTCCCACCTGTGTTAGCTCCATTGAAGCAAGCTGCAAAAGTCCCATATGATACTTCCATTTGTATCTTATGTAGACGTTTATATGAGTACATTGCCTCTCCAAACAGAGTCAGGTTTCTTTTATCAAGAAAGAGGGAAGAAATTCCTGGTGTCAACGAACAGTCTTGGCCCACACCTTTTTTTCCCCTCCTGGCATTGCCATCTGTCCAGTATTTCAGTAGTTCAGAATCTAAGGTCTTAGAAGTTCTGAGATGATGTACAGAATTCAATACATATTTGTTAATAGATGATTGAATTCTTGGTTCTTCTACCTCTCTGGATGTTCCTTTCCAGTCGCCTCTGTTGATTTCTCCTCACTTCCCAGATTTCCAAATATTGGAGTGCCTGGGAAGTGAGTACAGATAAAAAAAACCTCTTCCCTCTGTACACTCAGATCTAGGTGATTTCATCCAGGCCCATGCCTTATGTTCAGATAAACATAAGACAGCTCCCATATCTGTGCTCCCACCGAACTTCTCCAGGAACTTCAGGCCCGCAGGTGCATCTGCTTACTCGACACCTTGGCTTGGATGTCTAGGGGCACCTCCTCACCTTAGCGTGCTTCCATTGAGCTCCCGATGCACTACTTTGCAAAAGACATCCTGCTCCTTCAGTGGGCTTCCCTATCTCAGGAAAGGACAAGTCAATCTTTTGCTCAAATAAAAAATCTTGGCACCATTCTGTTTTACCCTACCTCCAATCCGTGTCCAGTCTGAGCACTTCATACCACTTTATCTGCCACCACCAAGCTGGTCCAAATCACCATCATCTCTCCTCCCCTGGGCCATCTCAGCAGCCTCCTGAAGCATTTCCCATCTCTGCTGCCTAGAGTCCAGTCTCAAAAGCAGCCAGAGGGGGCTTTTTATAATATAATCTGACTGTGTCCATTGTCCCTGCAAAATCCTCCAGTGGCTCCCATCTCACTCAGAACGAAGGCCAAATTCTTCACATTGGCCAACAGGCTTGACCCCATCTGGCCTGGACCACCCCTCACACTTCATCTTCCACCACCCTGCCCCTCACTCACTCTGCTCCAGGCCCACTGACCCCCTTTTTTTCTTTATAAATTTATTTATTTTATTTATTTACTTTTGGCTGTGTTGGGTCTTTGTTGCTGCATGCGGGCTTCCCTGGTGGCACAGTGGTTAAGAATCTGCCTGCCAATGCAGGAGACACAGGTTCGAGCCCTGGCCCAGGAAGATCCCACGTACCACAGAGCAACTAAGCTCGTGCGCCACAACTACTGAGCCTGCGCACCTAGAGCCCGTGCTCTGCAACAAGAGAAGCCCCCTTCAAACAAGCCAAGCCCACGCCCACTGCGGGGGCCTTTGCTGACTCTAGCCAGGAAGCTCTTCCCCGGATGTCCACGTGGTTCTCACCTGGCTTCCTCAAGTTTCTGCTCAGATGGTACCTTCGCTAAGGCCTCGCTGACCACCTGCTTCAAAGTAACCATATTCCCCACGCTGGCAACTCCTAGCCCTCTCTATCTCCAAAGCACTTACTTCCACCTGAAGTTATGTATATATTATATACAGAGTGAGAGAGAGCTTGACAGAGAAGCAGCCTTGACATCTGGGAGCTGGCCCTGCACGCACAGCTAGGCTTTGCTGTCCTCCCATTGAATGGAAACAATTTAGTAGAACGTCACCATCAGACAAGGTCCCTCTGTGACCACGATGTGGCAAGACAAAAACAAGATCACTCCGTTATCACGTCTGAACGCAGCAGAACATGAGCATTGTCCAAGCCACAAAATACCCAAATCTGTGTCTCCTGGGTAATAGGAGTGACTGCTGTTTCTTTATTAATTACAGCTTTGACCTCCATCCGGTCTCCCTCCTTTTAGATGAGATTTACTAAGATACCCTACCATAGACTCATCACTGCTTTCTGGCAGCACCCAATCCAGGTCAAAGCCCCACTTTCTTAGGCCCTCTCCCACACCACCCAGCCAAAGCCCAAATCCTGTTCTAGGTTCTTCCTAACACCCTTGTGCTGAGGTGCCCTCGGTTCCCCTATGGTGTGTGGGCTCCCTTGTTGCAACAAGTAATAAACCCAACTTGTTCATCTATAGGTATTCCTGATTGACAGTACAAATACACAAATATTGGCAGTACACACACACACACACACACTTTATTTGGTGTGGGAGGATCTGATTGGCTGCCTGCTCTCCCAGTCTGTAAGTTCCACGAGAACAAGGCTTTGTATTCACTGCTCCATTTCCAGACCTAGAACAGTGCCTGGCTCATAGGAGGCTCTCCATACATATGTATTCAATGAATTCAGAATGAATTGCAGGTAGTTTTAGGGGCAGTATTAGCCACCATTAAGTCAGTAGTTTCTGATCTCAGTGTGGGATAAATTCAATCAAATCTTCCATTTTTGGTCAAGCTCCCCCAAAATGGAAGCCCTGGTCAGATGGGGCCCGCCCAGGGTAAGGCTGTGGCAGGGGATGGCTTTGTCAGCTTTGGTTCCCAAGGGAGAGGCTGGGAGGCGACAACTGCCCTTCTGAGGGAGCAGCTGGGATCAAGGTCACTGGTGAGTCATCACTTCAGCTCTGGGTGCACAAAGGAGCAGGGCAGGGCTGGGGCTGGCAGGGACAGAAGCTGTGGGAGGCGGGACGGTGTCCTGCCCTCGCCTGGTGGCAGTGTGGGCACTGCATGAGGAAGAAGCTTTCCGGATTTGCTGCTCCTTCTACCCCAAGATGCTGCAGCCACTTGCCGAGCTCCATTCGGCGGTATCCATTAAGCCCCTTCCCCAAAGGCACTCTCCCCGCACTGCCAGAAATGCCACCATTAGCTCTTTGCTCGACACAGGGGGACACTCATGCTTCCGTACCAAGCAGTACATCCTGGCGGTGTGGGAAGGGCAAAGAGGGTAATGGCTTTGGTCTTGGGGCAGCGGGCATGTGCAGAGCCGTCAGGAAGGAGGTTCAGACATCCAGGGCCCAGCAGTGGCGGAGCTGGACCAAGAGGGGTGGGAATGAGCTGCAGGAAGGAAGCTAAGAGAACATCACAGAACAAATGCCTCCTTTGAGAAGTGTTGCCCGGGGCCTGCCCCACTCCCTTCCTTCCCACAAACCAGAGGCAAAACACAGTATGGAACAATGGTTCATAAACAACTGTTGAAGATGCAAAACAGTGTGGAGAGTGTGCTACCTTTGGGGCCCGAATTGGGAGAAATCAGAAAGGACACTTGTCCATGCGTGGATGTAAATGAAGATGCCCTGGGAGAACGTTGGGAAAATGAGCCCAGTGGTCCCCTGTGGGTGAGGAGGGGAGGTGGGGATGATGCAGGGCAGAGATGGAGACAGTGCTGGATAGTTAGAGAGTTTGATTTCTGAGCCGTGGGAATCTATCGCTTACCCCCCAAAAAGAAAAAAAATCATTTAAAAACCAGTCAGAGGGGACTTCCCTGGTGGTGCAGTGGTTAAGAATCTGCCTGCCAATGCAGGGGACACGGGTTCCATCCCTGGTCCAGAAAGATCCCACATGCTGTGGAGCAACAAAGCCCGTGCACCACAACTACTGAAGCCTGTGCGCACTAGGACCCGCATGCCGCAACTACTGAGCCCACGTGCTGCAACTACTGAAGCCCGTGCGCCTAGAGCCCGTGCGCCGCCACAGGAGAAGCCACCACAGTGAGAACCCCATGCATCACAACAAAGAGTAGCCCCTACTTGCCGCAACTAGAGAAAGCTGGAGTGCAGCAACGAAGACCCAACACAGCCAAAAAACAAAAACAAAACCAGTCAGAAGCTTCAAAATGAAATAAAGCCCTGTATTTCTATGCACAGATTAGGATGGGAGAAGAGGGAGGATAATAAAGATTCGTACTCTAGGTATATAGTCTGGAATTTTAGAAAAATATATTCAGGTTTTCTTTGTATAATAAAAAATCATGTTTAACGGAAAGGCAGGAAGAAAAGAAGGGAGGGAGGGACAGAGGGAAGAAAAAAGGGCATTTGGAGACAGCATAACCACCTGGGTTTGTATCCTGGCTCTGCCACTTACCGTGTGATCATGAGCGGGATATTTTGCCTCATCTGAGCCTCAGTTTCTTTATCAGTAAAGTGGGAATACTGCTACCACTACTGCTACTACTACTGCTGCTGCTACTATTACTACTGCTACTACTGGTACTGCTACTACTACTGCTACTATTACTACTGCTACTACTACTGCTGCTGCTACTACTGCTGCTGCTACTATTACTACTGCTACTACTGCTGCTGCTACTATTACTACTGCTACTACTACTGCTGCTGCTACTACTACTGCTACTACCACTGCTGCTACTACTACTGCTGCTACTATTACTACTGCTACTACTACTGCTGCTGCTACTATTACTACTGCTACTACTACTGCTGCTACTATTACTACTGCTACTGCTACTACTGGTACTGCTACTACTACTGCTACTATTACTACTGCTACTGCTACTACTGCTACTGCTACTACTACTGCTACTATTACTACTGCTACTACTACTGCTGCTGCTACTACTACTGCTACTACCACTGCTGCTACTACTACTGCTGCTACTACTACTACTACTGCTACTACTACTATTGCTACTACTGGTACTGCTACTACTGCTACTACTACTGCTGTAACTACTACTAGTTCCTACTACATAGGGTTCTTGAAAAGGTGAAATTAAGAAAAAAAATCTGTGAGGAGCACTTAGCCCAGAGCCTTGGACCTAATAAACCCTAAAATATTAGCAGATGCAAGCACACCCAGGTGTTTGTCAAGTGCCAAGGAATGTCCCTGGGTAACTTACCCTAAGTGTTCAATTAATTGCAATTATTATTTGGGAATTCCATAACTTTACAGGCGGTCTCTGGTGACTCCCCAGCTAGAGGGGCAAGAGTCCTGTACCTCTCGCTTGCCACCCCTGAAAATCTGTCCCAACTAGGGTTCTGATCCCTTCGGGTTTTTGGGGCAGGGGCCTTCACCCCTCAGGCCCTCACCCGAGCATCCCTGAAAGCAGTGGGGGCCATGGCCAGGACAGGACTGGAGGATTTCCTGAGCCTGGCTCCCGAACAGCTTCCCCAGGCATATAGACAGTGTGCCCTGTGGGATTTTATTCCACGCTCAGATGAGTCCATGCCTAGCCGAGTGGGAGTGGTCTCTAGAAGTTGTTTAAAGGCTACAGGCTTTGTTCATTGATGTGCTGATTTAAAAAAATGTTGATTGAATGCCCAGCAGATTCTAGAACAATGCTGGGAGTTGAGTAGATCTGGAGGGAGATGGGGCACAGAGGTGAATAAATCATAGTCCTTGGGGTGGGGAAAATTCAACACGGGTAGAGAAAGCTTCCCGAGGTATAAATAAAGAGCTGGCATGGAAAAACTGCAAAGACAGATTGCAGAAAAGGAGAGGAGCCCCGGGAGGAGTATGGCGTTTAGTGGGAGGAGAGGGAGAAGGGAGATGGGTGGTGTGGGGAGAGGAGAAAAGACCAGAAGGTAGGGAAGCGAGTGACTAACTCTCGATTAGCTGTCCTGCCAACTGTCCGGCTACAGAGCCTACCCAGGCCCACAGGATAATGAAAACTCAAGACAGGAAAAACCAGGCATGAGAGTGGATAAACTGTGAATGTGTATTCACACAAAAGGTTACTGCACAGCAGTTAAAAGCAATGAGGTATCTTTATGTGTCAACATGGATACATCTGGAGAACATGATGTTGAGTGAGAAAAGCAATTTGCAAATGGATACATAGGGTACAATCACATTTATGTATATTATAAAATCTTCCAAAGCAATACTATAAAGTATATATAGTGTTTGCACATAGTTGTTTATATTATGTAAATATAAAAATACCTTGTATGCATAGATACACAATATGCTTTGGGATAACAAAATATTTTGAGAACCTCAATGCTATTGTAGATATTCCTACCTTGAAGAGGTGTAGGAACCATGAAGGGCTCAATGACAATAAAAGGAGTTTAAAAAGTTATTAAAAAAGATCAATCCACCAATCCATAGAATGACTTTAAATGTGCATAGGCCAAACAACAGACCCTCAAAATAGGTGAAGTAAAAATTCATAGAGCTGAAAGGAGAAACAGACAAATGCACAGTTATAGTTGGGGACTTCAACACTCCCATCTCAGCAACTTATAGAACTACTAGAGTTCTAATCAGCCTCTAAGATCAGAGATATAGGAGACCTGAACAGGATAATCAATCATCAGGCTCTAATTCATATTTATAAAACATCCCACCCAACAACAAAATATAAATTATTTTTCAAGTGCCCATGAAACAGTCACCAAGATAGATTATCTCTTAGGCCATAAAATAAACCTCAACAAATTTCTTAAAAAATGAAATCACTTCAATTAAAAAAATAGGTAAGTAAAATGAAATCATACAATGTTCTCTGACCATAATGGAATCAAACGAGGAATCAATAACAGAAAGACAATTAGAAAATTTCTAAACATGTAGGAATTAAACAACTCAGTTCCAAAAAACAATGGGTCAAAAAAGAAGTCTCAAAGAAAATAGAATACACACACACACACAATCGATCTCAATAAGACATCTTTTAAGACATGTTTCCAATGTTAAAAGCCACAGAAGTCCAATTCCCTGTAAAAGAGTTGTAAGCAGAGAACCCAAGGTCTTGGTAAGAAGCTTTTTGGCATAATGAAAAGAGGATTGATTTGATGTGCACCAGCTAGTAAATGCCCCATATTTTCTCCCTCACAGGAGCAGAGCAGATCTTCAGGAAATGAACACATGGCTGGCCTGACAGCGTCTGCTACACCCCCTTCTTCCCACATAATTTCTTACTGACTTTTCTCCAAGGTTATCACGGTATCTTTGAATTGTTTCCAGATGCACACTTGCTTTGAGAACATTTCTACTTTTTGTTTGTTTGTTTTTTCTTTTTTACACCAGACATGGCTGAGAACTGTTTGTAAACTGAAGTTCTTCATGGCCTCATTTGTATAAGAGTGAATCATGGGCAATGAATAAAGTACACTTCTGACAATTACACGTTACAGAACTGAATGAAAACAAAAAGTACAACGTATCAAAATATGTTGGGATGCCGCAAAAGTGGTGCTGAGAGGGACATTGATAGCGCTGAATGCTTATATTGGAAATGAGGAAAAGTCTCAAGTTAAAAACCTGAGTTCCTACCTCAAGAGATTAGAAAAAGAAAAGCAAAATAAACCCAAAGCAAGAAGAAGGAAGGAAGGAATAAAGACAAAAGCAGAAACCAATGAAATGGAAAATAGGAAAACAATAGAGGAAATCAATGAAACAAAAATCTGGTTCTTGGGGAAAAAAATCAATAAAATTGATAAGCCTGTAGGAAGACTGATGAAGCAGAAAGAGAGAAGACATAAATTATCAATAATAAGAATGAAATAAGGGACATCACTACAGGTTCTGTCAATCTTTTAACATTCAACAGAGTAACAAATATTTTCCCCCCTTTTTGTTAAAAAAATAAGGGATGAGTTTCCAAAACTCAGTGTGGAGTGTTACAGAAATAATTAAAGGAAAGAAATGATAATCACAGAAGTTATAATTCTTGTTTGAGGCTCCAGAATAATAATAACTTAAAAAAAAAATCACTGATACCATGCTTACAGGGTACACACCTTGGTGTGCCTGTGAGCAGAAGTTTTAATTTTTAATACCAAACAATTCCAAGATAAAAACAATTTTAAATGATGGCAGTGCCATATAATACAAGGTGCTTGTTGGCATATGTCATCTTTAAACTGCATTCCACAATGTATAATTCTTTTGTAACATACAATAGAGTAGCAAACTCTTTCTTTCTCTTTTTTGAAAAACAAGGGGCACTGTAGATCTTTTACAATGAGGATAATAAGGTTATATAATGAACAACTTTACAGTGATAAATTTGACAACTTAGAAGAAATGGACCATTTCCTCAAGAAAACCACAAACTACTCAACAAAGATGAAATAGACAATTCGACTAGTCTTGTAGCCACTAGAGTAGCCACTACAGTAATGGAATTAGAAATTTTAAAACTCTTGAAAAAGAAATCTCCAGCCTCAGATAGATTCACTGGAGAATTCGACCAAACATTTAAAGAAGAATTAATACCAATTCCACATAATTTCTTCAGAAAACAGACAAGAAGGAAGCACTTCCCTATTTGTTTTATGAAGTTAGTATTACCCTGATACCAAAAACAGTACCAAAAATGAAAACTATAGACAAGTATCTCTCATGAACTCAGACACAAAACTCTTCAACAAAATACTAGCAAGTAGAATTTAGCAAAATGTAAAAAGAATTATGTACCAGGACCAAGTGGGATTCATTCCAGGTATGCAAGGCTGGTTCAACATTCAAAATCAATCAATGAAATCCACCATAGCAACAAGCTAAAAAACAAAAATCATATGATTATAGCAATTGACATAAATTTGACAAAATCCAACACGCATTTGTGATCAAAACTTTCAGCAAGTTCAGGATAGAGGGGAAATACTACAACTTGATAAACAGCATCTATGAAAATCCTACAGCTAACTTTAAACTTAATTGTGAAAGACTGGCTGCTTTCCCTCTAAGATGGGAAACTAGACAAGGATGTCCACTTTCACCACTCTTACTCAGCATGGTACTGGAAGAGCTAGCCTCTCCGCAAATCTAAGAAAAAATAGATAAAAGTCATACAGATTAGGAAGGAAGAAATAAAACTACCTTTATTTGTAGATGTCATGATTGTCTGCATAGAAAATTCCACCCCCACCCCCCTTACAAACCCTCTGAGAACTAATAAGGATGTTCTCTGAGGATAAGAGATCATTCATAATAATCAAGTGCATTTCTATATAATAACAATGAACATGCAAAATGGAATGGAACACGATACCATTCACAGTCACTCTAATGAAAATAAAATACTTAGATTATACACTTAACCAAACATGTACAGGATCTGAATGCTGACAATTGCAAAATGCTGATGAAAACCATCAAAAAAGAATTACATAAATGGGGAGACATACTGTGTTATTGATTGGAAGACTCTATATAGTAAAGATGCCAACTCTCCCCAAACTGATTGATAGGTTTAATACCACACTTATCAATATCTCACAAGGTTTTTTGTAGACACAGACAAGCCTTTTCTAAAATTTATATGGAAAGCCAAAGAAAATAAATAGCCAAAATAATTTTTTAAAAGAAGAACAAAGTGGGAAAAATCAGTCTACCTGATTTCAAGACATTATGTGGCTACAGTATTCAAGACTGTGTGTTAATGGCAGGGGGATATACTTAAGATCATAGGGAACCCAGAAATAGACCCACACAAATATGCTCAACTGTTTTTTGACAAAGGTACAAAAGCCATTCAATGGAGGAAGGACAGACTTTTTAACAGATGGTGCTAAAACTGTTGGACATCCAAAAAGAACCTCTTTTGACCTAAATCTCACACTTTATACAAAAATTAACTCAAAACGGATCATAGACTTTAAATGTGAACATAAAGCTATAAACTTTTAGGAAAAAATAGGCAAAAATCTTTAGGATTTAGAACTAGACATAGAGTTCTTAGACCTGACACAAAAAGCATGATCCATAAAAGGAAAAATTGTTAAATTGGACTTAATTGAAATTAAAACTTTTGTTCTGAGAAAGTTCATGTGAAGAGGAAACATTACATACTGGGAGAAAATACTTGCAAACCATATTCAACAAAGGACAAATTTCTACAATGTATAAAGAACTCAAAACTCAACAGTAAAAACAACAAACAATCTAATTAGAAAATGCATAAAAGACATGAATAGACATTTCATTGAAAAGGGTATAAGATGACAAATAAGCATATGAAAAGGTGTTCAACATCATCAGTCATCAGGGAAATGCAAATTAAAACCACAATGAACACCTGAAACTAATATATTATTGTATGTCAATTATATCTCAAAGGAAAATAAAAACCACATGACCTCTTATTACCTATCTATCATAATGACCAAAATAAAAAATAGTGACAACACCAAATGCTGGCAGGGAAACAAAGAAACTGGATCACTCCTACATTTGCTGGAGGGAACATAAAATGGTACCAGCACCCTGGGTAACAGTTTGGCAGTTTCTTATAAAATTGAATATGCACTTACCATACAGCCCATCAATTGAGCATTTATCCCAGAGAAATGAGAACTTACATTCTTACAAAAACCTGTATGCAAATGTTCATAGCAGCTTTATTTGTAATAGTCAAAAACTGGAAATAACTCAGATATCCTTCAACAGATGGATGGTTAAACAAACTGTGGAACATGCATACCATAGAATACTACTCAGAAATGAAAAAGGAGCCAGCTGTCGCTACACACAATGACTTGAATGAATAGCCAGGAAATTATGTTAAGTGAGAAAAGCCAATCCCGAAAGGTTACACACTGTGTGGTTCCATTCACGTAACATTTTTTAAGTGAAAAAAAAAAAAGAAGTGGAGGACGTATTAGAGATTTCCAGGGATTAGAAAAAGGGAGAGGGAAGGGGTATCAGGAGGGGTGTGGGTTTGATTATAAAAGGGCAACGTGAGGGATCTTTGTGGTGTTGGGACTGCTGAGTAGCTTGATTGTGCTGCTGGATACACGAACACACACAGGTGATAAAATTGTATAGAGCACGCACACATGTGCACGCACAGACACAGACACACACACACACACACACACACACACACACACACACATACAGAGTACAAGTAAAACTCAGGAAACCTGAATAAGACCGTGGATTACATCAATGACAATATCTTGGTTCTGATATTGTACTATAATTTTGAAAATGTTACCTGGGGTAAATTGGCCAAAGTGCACAGAGAACCTCTCTGGACTATCTCTTACAACTGCATATGAATTTACAATCACCTCAACAGAAATTTCAATTTAAAGAGTTTTCAAAAACTTACTGACCCTTTCACTCTTCCGCCCATTAAAAAGATCTGATTTCATATGATTTTACAGAACAGATAATTTCCCATGCTATTTAAAGTGTCTCAGCAAATATGAACAGATTGAAAACCACCCAATTCATTTCACTCAAATAATGTCAACTCTAAAACCACACATGGAACCCTAGTGTATAAAAAAGATTTAAAAAACAAAGCATCTCTGGTTAAGGAAGACAGGAGAGCTTGTACTCACCTACTTGCTTTCCCCTCTTCCCCCCACCCCAATTCCTATTCCTCACCCTCAAATACATTTGGGGCCTCCGTGGAAACTAAGGGCCATACAACTCACTGTTTGAAAATCACTACTATTGTAATGCCTTAATTATTGAGAATCATAGCTGTGAAAATTCCAAACAAAACACTAACAAACTGAATTCAATTTAAAACAATTATCTGCTATGACAATGAGGTAGGGTTTATCTCAGGAGGGTGAACATGGCATAAAAATAGAAAATATATTAATGTGATATGGCATATCAGTAGACCCAATAAGAATTCCACATGCTAAGTTAAGAGATACTAAATAATTTTAGTCAACTTAATGCTTATTGCTGATTTTTAAAAAATTTTATTTATTTATGTAATTGAGGTATAGTTGATTTACAATATTGTGTTAGTTTCCGGTGTACAGCAAAGTGATGCAGTATATATACTTTCAGTATATATACTTTTATATATGTATATGCACATATATTACATATACATATATACATGTGTATATATGTATACTTTTTCAGATTCTTTTATAGGATATTACAAGATATTGAACATAGTTCCCTGTGCTATACAATAAATCCTTATTTCTGATTTTTAAACATTGCTAATAGAAGAAAATTTCCTTAAACCGACAGACAATCAGGTAAGGAACTATTTCTGGCTCTTAATGACATGAACTTCGGCTTGGGAAGCATCATCTTTTGGAGGGTCTGGTAAGGACTTGTATGGATAGGGCTCCAGGTGGGGGGACCAATCACAGGGCGAGGATTCACAGCAGCGCTTGCCAGGGAGAGGTAGTTCACTGGAGCGGTACCTGACGTTGGCTTGAGCCATGAAGGTAGAAGAGATGTTGAAAGTGACTGCAAGGTTCAGAGGGTGAATTGAGGAGCAATTTCAGACTCAGAAATGGAGCAGAGGCGGAAGAGCAGGTTTGGTGTGTAGGGAAGAAAATTCCTGTTTTTGCCCATACTTCCACAACGCCACAGGTGATGTGAAGTGTGGAGAAATACTACTTCCTCAAAGAACACCCATTGCTTTAGACTCAAGGTCTTCTAATACCCCAGGGAAATTTTTTTAATCATGAGCAAAACTTGGATTAATCACATGTCCTCTAATAAATGCTAGAGTTTGAGAATATGGATTCTAAATTCCAAGTGGCTGCTGGAGAAATAGCAAAGTGCGGTCTTGCATCCCTATAAAAAAACTCTACTACACGAGGCTGCACAATCAGAACAGTGAGAAAGGTAGGACAATAATTACTAGTATCATAATTATCATTATCATCCTCTGCCCATGAACTAACAACAATGAGAGAATATACCGCTTTTGCTGAAAAGCAAAAGTCGAAAGATAGGGAGGAAAAGGGAAAGAAACACACTTTTTCTTCAATCATGGAGAAAACTGGGAGCTAAGTATGCCAGGAACATTTTAGGGGTAAAGGGAAAGGTTCCAGTAGGACAGATGACAATGGGCTAAGGGCACTGAGGAGACCCACTTGTCCCCAAATTTGCCCCTATTAATCCTGGTTCCCAAATCTTCCTAAATCAATTGTTAATACTTTTGGCAAGGGTGGCATAATAACATTTGTGAGCCTTAGAAAAATCAAGTTTCTATGGGGCACAAGAAATGACAGAGAAAATTTCCCTTACTTGGATTTTGTCTAGGCTCTGGTGGCAGATTTAGAGTGGGATTGGATTCGCGGAGGAAACAGGAGTAGGAGTTGGGGGTGGAAGTGGCTCTGGGGAATCGTGACTCATTCTCTGGAAAAGGAGAGGATAAAAGAATGACAGAAGAGATCCTCAAAGAACCTAAAAAAACCCTACTTTCAAAGTAGTTTATTTTCTGTGATCTCATTTAATCTTCAACTTGTGAAGTTCCCTGCAAGTCCACCTTGGAAATCCTGGAGGGCCACAGTATAAGACTTCAGAAGGCCACTGAGCACTCCTAATTTTAGAGACAACACCTCCCGGCAAAGCACATTAAAATGTATCCATGAGCCAAACAAAATGTAATTCATATAAAGCCCAGAAAGGGCTGAGGGGAGTTGAAATTGACTAGCTGCCTAGGTTCCATCTTATAGACATTTAAACACATATTCATATTCATGTTTGAGTTGCCTTTTTCTATTTTAGAGCCCATGCATTTCCCCTGGTTTCTAACATGTCAGTAGGTCCTTTAAAGCTCATCAATCTTAGTTAAGGAAACCAAAGTGCCTTGTGGATCAAATGACCAGGAGCTCTAATGTGCCAGCACAGGCTCCTGAATTCCCAGAGAATGTCCTGGCAGAATGCGACAAAAATGTGGGACCAATGGTGGCAACACCAAACTTAGAAGACTTATCTTAGGCAAACAAACAAAATGGGGCTGTTGGCAAAATGAGTGGAGGGTGAGAGGCAAGGGATTTGGGGGGGAAAGTGGGTGATGGTACTCAAATAGCTTGCAACCAACCCCAGGGAAACTTCACCCAAATTCCTCAAAAAAATAGACAGTTTTCTTTTTCTGTGGGTGAGAAAAGCTCTTCTCCTTTTTGACTGACACAGCTGTAGAGCAGATTCTCCCAACACCAAGTCTGAGTGGAAGGAAAGGAGGGTCAGAAACTCCACCACTCAATTTGTGAAGTTTCTCACCTCTTCTTTCAGATTCTGGCCTCTAGGTGCACTTCCAGAGTCCAATCCCACCCAGGGAGCATCTTTGGCTTTTCCCAGGAGGCCTTCAGAGTGGTCTGGTGGCATTAATTCTACCACTCATATTCATCTTTCAGTTTACAGAACAGGTCTTAGCACCTTTTCAATCACACCTCCCAGGGAGGGATACTACTTTAGACAGGACCTGGGCTAGGCTGGAGAGAAATTTACAGCATGTATGAAGTGAAACAGAAATGGAAATTAACAGCTCCAGAGCCCATTGGGCATTGAGTATTTTTGTTTTGTTTTGTTTTGTTGCTTTTAAGTGATCAGCCTTGAGCTGCTCATCCATGGGCTCCAGAGCCAAGCAACGTTTGGTGTTTTTTGGTGTTGTTGTTGTAAATGGCATTTGTTTAAAATTTTCATTTTCTATTGGTTTGTTGCTCCCATGTGGAAATAAAATTGATTTTTAAACAGACTTTTTTTCCCTCCATGGTCCCTTATAAATTCACTTATTAATTCTAATAATTCATCTATAGATTCTTTTGAATTTTCAAAGTACACAACCATATTCCCTGTAAATTATAACAGCTTTATTTCCTCCTGTCCCATCCTTATAGTTCTTATCTCCTTCTCATGCTTTATTGAACTGCCTCGGACCCAGGTACATTGTAGGTAGAAACGGTGCTCATAGCAACCTTGTTTCCTTTCTGACTTCATGGGAAAAGCATTTGATACTTCACATTTAAGTGTACTGTTTAGTGTAGGCGTTTATTTTTTGTTCATTTTATTTATTTATTTTTGATGGTGGCAACTTTCCATTTTATTTTATTTATTTTTGAAAAATCAAAGTGTAGTTGATTGAAGATGGTGGTGTGGGAAGATGCAGAGTTAGCACCTCCCCAAAAACAGGGTGCCTGCCAGCGGCTGGTGGGGGACTCTGATGCCCAAGGAGACGGGAGGAACCCCAGAGTGACCCGCCGCCCCACACCGCTTGCAGGATCTTGGTTCACGAGCCCGGGATCGGGCCAGAGCTCCTGCTGTGGGAGCTCCAAGTCCGAACCACTGGACTAACAGAGAACCTCAGACCCCAGGGAATATTCATCGGAGTGAGGTCTCCTGGAGGTCCTCATCTCAGCACCAAGACCCAGCTCTACCCAACAGCCTACAAACTCCAGTATTGGAAGCCTCAGGCCAAACAAGCAGTAAGACAGGAACACAATCCCACTCATAAAAAAAAAAAAAAAGTGAGATGGCAAAAAAATATGTCATAGATGAAGGAGCAAGGTAAAAACCTACAAGACCAAATAAATGAAAAGGAAATAGGCAATCTACCTGAAAAAGAATTCAGAGTATGATAGTAAAGATGATCCAGAGTCTCAGAAATAGAATGGAGGCACGGATTGAGAAAATACAAGAAATGATTTTTTTTTTTTAGGTCCCATTTGTTTATTTTTGTTTTTATTTCCATTTCTCTAGGAGGTGGGTCAAAAGGATCTTGCTGTGATTTATGTCATGGAGTGTTCTTCCTATGTTTTCCTCTAAGAGTTTTATAGTGTCTGGCCTTACATTTAGGTCTTTAAACCACTTTGAGCTTATTTTTTGTGTGGTGTTAGGGAGTGTTCTAATTTCATTCTTTTACATGTAGCTGTCCAGTTTTCCCAGCACCACTTATTGAAGAGGCTGTCTTTTCTCCATTGTATCTTCTTGCTTCCTTTATCAAAGATAAGGTGACCATATGTGTGTGGGTTTATCTCTGGGATTTCTATCCTATTCCATTGATCTATATTTCTGTTTTTGTGCCAGTACTGTACTGTCTTGATTACTGTATCTTTGTAGTATAGTCTGAAGTCAGGGAGCCTGATTCCACCAGCTCTGTTTTTCTTTCTCAAGATTGCTTTGGCTATTTGGGGTCTTTTGTGTCTCCATACAAATTTTAAGATTTTTTGTTCTAGTTCTGTAAAAAATGCCACTGGTAATTTGATAGGAATTGCATTGGATCTGTAGATTGCTTTGGGTAGTATAGTCATTTTCACAATATTGATTCTTCCAATCCAAGAACATGGTATATCTCTCCAGCTCTTTGTATCATCTTTAATTTCTTTCATCAGTGTCTTATAGTTTTCTGCATACAGGTCTTTTGTCTCTCTAGGTACGTTTATTCCTAGGTATTTTATTCTTTTTGTTGCAGTGGTAAATGGGAGTGTTTCCTTAATTCCTCTTTCAGATTTTTCATCATTAGTTTATAGGAATGCAAGAGATTTCTGTGCATTAATTTTGTATCCTGCAACTTTACCAAATTCATTGATTAGCTCCAGTAGTTTTCTGGTGGCATCTTTAGGTTTCTCTATGTATAGTATCATGTCATCTGCAAACAGTGACAGTTTTACTTCTTCTTTTCCAATTTGGATTCCTTTTATTTCTTTTTCTTCTTGGATTGCCATGGCTAGGACTTCCAAAACTATGTTGAATAGTAGTGGCGAGCGTGGACATCCTTGTCTTGTTCCTGATCTTAGAGGAAATGCTTTTAGTTTTTCACCATTAAGAATGAGGTTTGCTGTGGGTTTGTCGTATATGGCCTTTATTATGTTGAAGTACATTCCCTCTTTGCCAACTTTCTGGAGAGTTTTTATCATAAATTGGTGTTGAATTTTCTCAAAAGCTTTTTCTGCATCTATTGAGATGATCATATGGTTTTTATTGTTCAATTTGTTAATATGGTGTGTCACATTGATTGATTTGCATATATTGAAGAATCCTTGCATCCCTGGGATAAATCCCCCTTGATCATGGTGTATGATCCTTTTAATGTGTTGTTGGATTCAGTTTGCTAGTATTTTGTTGAGGATTTTTGCATCTATATTCATCAGAGATATTGGTCTGTAATTTTCTTCTTTTGTAGTATCTTTGTCTGGTTTTGGTATCACGGTGATGGTGGCCTCATAGAATGAGTTTGAGAGTGTTCCTTCCTCTGCAAGTTTTTGCAAGAGTTTGAGAAGGATGAGTGTTAGCTCTTCTCTAAATGTTTGGTAGAATTCACCTGTGAAGCCATCTGGTCCTGGACTTTTGTTTGTTGGAAGATTTTTAATCACAGTTTCAATTTCAGTGATTGTGATTGGTCTGTTCATACTTTCTATTTCTTCCTAGTTCAGTCTTGGAAGGTTATACCTTTCTAAGAATTTGTCCATTTCTTCCAGGTTGTCCATTTTACTGGCATAGAGTTGCTTGTAGTAGTCTCCTAGGATGCTTTGTATTTCTGTGGTGCCTGTTGTAACTTCTCCTTTTTCACTTCTAATTTTATTGATTTTAGTCCTCTCCCTCTTTTTCTTGATGAGTCTGGCTAATGGTTTATCCATTTTGTTTATCTTCTCAAAGAATCAGTTTTTAGTTTTATTCATCTTTGCTATTGTTTTCTTTGTTTCTATTTTATTTATCTCTGCTCTGATCTTTATGATTTCTTTCCTTCTACTAACTTTAGGTTCTGTTTGTTCTTCTTTCTCTAGTTCCTTTAGGTGTAAAGTTAGATTGTTTATGTGAGATTTTTCTTGTTTCTTAAGGTAGGCTTGTAGTGCTATAAACCTCCCTCTTAGAACTGCTTTTGCTGCATCCCATAGGTTTTGGATTGTTGTGATTTCATTGTCATTTGTCTCTAAGTATTTTTTTATTTCCTCTTTGATTTCTTCAGTGATCCCTTGGTTATTTAGTAACGTATTGTTTAGCTTCCACGTGTTTGTGTTTTTTACATTTTTTTCCCTGTAATTCATTTCTAATCTCATAGAGTTGTGTTCATAAAAGATGCTTGATATGATTTCAATTTTCTTAAATTTACCGAGGCTTGATTTGTGGCCCAAGATGTGATCTATCCTGGAGAAGGTTCCATGTGCACTTGAGAAGAAAGTGTAATCTGCTGTTTTTGGATGGAATGTCCTATAAATATCAATTAAATCTATCTGGTCTATTGTGTCATTTAAAGCTTGTGTTTCCTTATTAATCTTCTGTCTGGATGATCTGTCCATTGGTGTAAGTGAGGTGTTAACGTCCCCCGCTATTATTGTGTTACTGTTGATTTCCTCTTTTAAAGCTGTTAGCGGTTGCCTTATGTATTGAGGAGCTCCTATGTTGGATGCATACATATTTATAATTGTTATATCTTCTTCTTGGATTGATCCATTGATCATTATGTAGTGTCCTTCCTTATCTCTTGTAATATTGTTTATTTTAAAGTCTAACTTATCTGATATGAATACTGCTACTCCAACTTTCTTTTGATTTCCATTTGCATGGAATATCTTTTTCTATCCCCTCACTTTCAGTCTGTATGTGTCCCTAGGTCTGAAGTGGGTCTCTTGTAGACAGCATATATATGGGTCTTGTTTTTGTATCCATTCAGTGAGCCTATGTCTTTTGGTTGAAGCATTTAATCCATTCACGTTTAAGGTAATTATTGATATGTATGTTCCTATTACCATTTTCTTAATTGTTATGGGTTTGTTTTTGTAGGTCCTTTTCTTCTCTTGTGTTTCCCACGTAGAGAAGTTGCTTTAGCGTTTGTTGTAGAGCTGGTTTGGTGGTACTGAATTCTCTTAGCTTTTGCTTGTCTGTAAAGATTTTGATTTCTCCATCGAATCTGAATGAGATCCTTGCTGGGTAGAGTAATCTTGGTTGTAGGTTCTTCCCTTTTGTCACTTTAAATATGTCATGCCACTCCCTTCTGGCTTGTAGAGCTTCTGCTGAGAAATCAGCTGTTAACCTTATGGGAGTTCCCTTTCATGTTATTTGTCATTTTTCCCTTGCTGCTTTCAATAATTTTTCTTTGTCTTTAATTTTTGCCAATTTGATTACTATGTGTCTTGGCATGTTTCTCTTTGGGTTTATCCTGCCTGGGACTCTCTGCACTTCCTGGACTTGGGTGACTATTTCCTTTCCCATGTTAGGGAAGTTTTCGACTATAATCTCTTCAAATTTTTTTGGGGTCCTTTCTCTCTCTCTTCTCCTTCTTGTACCCCTATAATGCGAATGTTGTTGCGTTTAATGTTGTCCCAGAGGTATCATAGGCTGTCCTCATTTCTTTTCATTCTTTTTTCTTTATTCTGCTCTGCAGCAGTGAATTCCACCAATCTGTCTTCCGGGTCACTTATCTGTTCTTCTGCCTCAGTTATTCTGCTATTGATTCCTTCTAGTGTATTTTTCATTTCAGTTATTATATTGTTCATCTCTGTTTGTTTGTTCTTTAATTCTTCTAGATCTTTGTTAACCATTTCTTGCATCTTCTCAATCTTTGCCTCCATTCTTTTTCCGAGGTCCTGGATCATCTGCGCTATCATTATTCTGAATTCTTTTTCTGGAAGGTTGCCTATCTCCACTTCATTTAGTTGTTTTTCTAGGGTTTTATCTTGTTCCGTCATCTGGTACATAGCCCTCTGCCTTTTCATCTTGTCTTTCTTTCTGTGAATGTGGTTTTTCACAAGAAATGTTTAACAAAGATCTAGAAGAACTAAAGAACAAAAATACAGAGATGAAAAACACAATAACTGAAATGAAAAATACACTAGAAGGAATCAATAACAGAATAACTGAGGCAGAAGAAAGAATAAGTGAGCTGGAAGACAAAATGGTGGAAATAACTGCCAAGGAGCAGAATAAAGAAAAAAGAATGAAAAGAATTGAAGACAATCT
This sequence comes from Balaenoptera borealis, assembly GCF_965194805.1. Lineage (NCBI taxonomy): Eukaryota > Metazoa > Chordata > Mammalia > Artiodactyla > Balaenopteridae > Balaenoptera > Balaenoptera borealis. The sequence continues at coordinate 143,513,214 of NC_138866.1, forward strand.
CAGAGGCATCTGCGACAACATTAAATGCACCAATTTTCGAATTATAGGAGTCCCTGAAGAAGAGAAAAAGAAAGGGTCTCAGAAAATATTTGAAGAGATTATACTTGAAAACTTCTCTAACATGGGAAAGGAAATAGTCACCCAAGTCCAGGAAGTACAGAGAGTCCTATACAGGATAAATCCTAGGAGAAACACACCAAGACACATATTAATCAAACTAACAAAAATTAAATTCAAAGAAAAAATATTAAAAGCAGCAAGGGAAAAACAAAAAATAACATACAAAGGAATCCCCATAAGGTTATCAGCTGATTTTTCAGCGGAAACTCTGCAGGCCGGAAGGGAGTGGCAAGATATACTTAAAGTGATGAGAGAGAAAAACCTACAACCAAGATTACTCTACCCAGCAAGGATTTCATTCAGATTCGATGGAGAGGTCAAAAGCTTTTCAGACAAGCAAAAGCTAAGAGAATTCAGCACCAGTAAACCAGCTTTAAAACAAATGCTAGAGAAACTTCTGTAAGCGGGAAACACAAGAGAAGAAAAAGACCCACATAAAACAAACCCAAAAGAAGAAAATGGTAATAGGAACATACATATCAATAATAACCTTGAATGTAAATGGATTAAATGACCAAACCAAAAGACACAGGCTCGCTGAATGGATACAAAAACAAGACCCATATATATGCTGTCTACAAGAGACCCACTTCAGACCTAGGGACACATACAGACTGGAAGTGAGGGGATGGAAAAAGATATTCCATGCAAATGGAAATGAAAAGAAATCTGGAATAGCAATGCTTGTATCAGGTAAAATAGACTTTAAAATAAAGACTGCTACAAGAGATAAGGAGGGACACTACATAATGATCAAAGGATAAATCCAAGAGGAAGATATAACAATTTTAAATGTTTATGCACCCAACATAGGAGCACCTCAATACATAAGGCAAATGATAACAACCATGAAAGGAGAAATCGACAGTAACACAATAATAACACCCACTTACACCAATGGACAGATCATCCAAAGAGAAAATAAATAAGGAAACACAAGCTGTAAATGACACAATAGACTTGATGGATCTAATTGATATTTATAGAACATTCCACCCAAAAGTGGCAGAATACACTTTCTTCTCAAGTGCACATGGAACATTCTCTAGGATAGATCACACCTTGGGTCACAAATCAAGCCTTGGAAAATTTAAGAAAATTGACATCATATCAAACAGCTTTTCTGACCACAACGCTATGAGATTGGAAATCAATTACAGGAAAAAAACTGTAAAAAACACAAATACATGGAGGCTAAACTTTGTGCTACTAAATAACCAAGATATCACTGAAGAAATCAAAGAAGATATTAAAAAAATACATAGAAACAAATGGCAATGAAAACACAACCACCCAAAACCTATGGGACACAGCAAAAGCAGTTCTAAGAGGGAAGTTTATAGCAATTCAATCTCACCTCAAGAAACAAGAAAAATCTCAAATAAACAATCTAACCTTACACTTAAATCAACTAGAGAAAGAAGAACAAAGAAAACCCAAAGTAAGTAGAAGGAAAGAAATCATAAAAATCAGAGCAGAAGTAAATGAAGTAGAAATGAAGAAAACAATACCAAAGATCAATAAAACTAAAAGGTGGTTCTTTGAGAAGATAAACAAAACTGATAAACCTTTAGTCAGACTCATCAAGAAAAGAAAGGAGAGGATGCAAATCAATAAAATTAGAAATGAAAAAGGAGAAATCACAACTGACACCACAGAAATACAAAGGATTGTAAGAGACTACTACAAACAACTATATACCAATAAAATGGACAACCACAAGGAATGGACAAATTCTTGGAAAGGCACAATTTTCCAAGACTGAACCAGGAAGAATTAGAAAATATAAACAGACCAATCACAAGTAATGAAATTGAAACTGTAATTTAAAATCTTCCAACAAACCAAAGTCCAGGACCAGATGGCTCCACAGGCAAATTCTATCAAACATTTAGAGAAAAGCTAACACCGATCCTTCTCAAACTCTTCCAAAAAACTGCAGAGGGAGAAACACTTTCAAATTCATTCTACGAAGCCACCCATCACCCTGATACCAAAACCAGGAAAAGATGTCACAGAAAAAGAAAGTTATTCATATTTCCTCCCTTCTTACACAAAAGGTAACATACTCTAAACATTGCTCTGTAGTTTGCTTTTTCCTCTTGTTAGCAATGTATCATGGAGATTAACTCATAGCAGTTTTATTTTAACTAATTAATTAATTTATTTATTTTTGGCTGTGTTGGGTCTTCGTTGCTGTGCGTGGGCTTTCTCTAGTTGCAGCGAGCAGGGGGCTGCTCTTCGTTGTGGTGCGCGGGCTTCTCATTGCAGTGGCTTCTCTTGTTGTGGAACGTGGGCTATAGGCACCTGGCTTCAGTAGTTGTGGCACACAGGCTCAGTAGTTGTGGCTCACAGGCTCTAGAGCGCAGGCTCAGTAGTTGTGGCACACATGCTTAGTTGCTTCGCGGCATGTGGCATCTTCCCGGACCAGGGCTCAAACCCATGTCCCCTGCATTGGCAGGTGGATTCTTAACCACTGCGCCACCAGGGAAGTCCCTCATAGCAGTTTATAGACAGTTTCCTCATTTCTCTTTAGGGTTGTAAAGCTCCCCATTGTTTTGATGTACCAGTGTTTATTCAACCCGTTCCTATGGATGATATTTGGGTCCAGTCTTTTGCTATTACAATACAGTTGCAGTGAAGATCCTTGTGCATGTGTCTTCTTCATATTGTTTGGATAGATTCATGGAAGTGGACTTGCTGGTCAGAGAACAAATGCATGTGTCATTTTGCTTGGTGTTGCTAAATTCCCCTTCATAAGGATTATACCCCTTTGCATTTCCTAGGTGAGGCTTCTCGAGGAAGATGATCAAGAGAGCTGTTGTCCATTATCCTGGGCCCCTAAATACCAGAACACAGAGTTTTTTCCCCCTGGAACATTCCATTTCTTTAAGGAGAAGTTGTCTGATTGTTTGCATGGAGGGAATATGTATTGCTTCCAGGTGTCTGTGTTTCCACATGGGTGTGTGTGAGGCGGGGTGGTCAGGGGATAGTGGCAGTGAGTCCACTGGCTTCCTATGTACACCTTCAATAATACTCTATTTCAGTCTAACATTTCACTTGCACCAAGAATTTCTGAATCCCGAGCCTCTCTAAGTGTCTGCAAGAGAGGCTGAGATCCTCTCAGAGTGTAATGCTCTCTAGGTTGCTCTTGGTTGGGACTTTGCTCACCCAGTAGTTACTCTGGTGTCTCAGTGGGCTCACCATGTTGCAGGACTTTGCTGAAATCTCCTGTCTCTTTGGGTCCCACCTCTTAATCTCTTTTCTATTGAGTGTTTGTATCTTCTAAATTAATTTAGTACCATCTTATTGGCTTGAGGATGGAAAGGAGATGCAGTTGTGGTATTATTTCACCATTGTGGTCTAGAAGTGCACCAAAAATGTGTAGAGGGTGATGTTGAAACATTTGCAGGATATGAGGGATAGGATTAGGAAAAGAGAGGATTTTCTAATAAGGGCTTCTCTGGACCATACATTAAGCTGTACTTTATGGTTTCTGAGAAACACAAGTGAAGGATTTGACTTATTTTAAAATTGCTTTTGGTTGCCAGATGGGTGTATCATTGGCTGGGCCACCCGGCTTCTCAACACATAAAGGATTAATGAACAACTGAGTTAATTCTGAAAATAGAGCAGATTGTATGCTTAAAATTTGGGACCTGCTGAAATGTTTGATTCAGCCATCCTGTTACCTGACATACATAGGAGGCTTGAATTTTATTATAAAGCAATAAAACAACCCCCCAAACAAAAAACCACAAGGCATCTGCAGAATTCTGTTACACTTCTGACAATTTGCTTGGACCCCTGCATATGTCATACGTTTTCTCAGACAACTTGCTTCTTCTAAGACTAAGATATGAAATGAATATTTGTCATTATGGACAATGCACGTCTCATTTGCACAGCCAATGATCTAACTACTGTCTATCCAGGGTCATAGTTGTATCAGCTGCTGTGCTAGGTACTGGGAACAAGACAGTCCGTGTTGTCAGGGAATTTACAGTCTGGTGGGGGAGGAACTGGAGACAGGCCACAAAGAGATAATTATAAAATGTTGTGATATATGCTATTATAGTGGAATGTACAGAGGAGTCCAGGATTTCATTATCATAGTTAACAATGTACATTTTTATACATGCTCACTTTGACAGTGCATACATTAAAACTGGAGAAGTACAGAGAAAATTGGCTAGGTTCCTGAGCGCAGATGACTTGGAAACTCACGAGGCACATATATTTTTGTGAAGCAGCTTGTGGTGTTGTGGTGGAAACTTGTCTGTACTTAGTCTCCAAAGGTCTGGGTTTGATCCCCATTTCTACCTTTAGTTTCTATTAAACAAGTCCCTTAACCGTCTCTGGGTGTCAGTTTCCCCATTTTTAAAAACAAGGAGGAAGGTTAAATGATGACTGAGGCCCTTCCATGTTGAACATCCCGAGGGATGAATTCCAACTCTTCCCTGATGTGAACCCAATAGCCTGGTGAGGACATCACTGATCGCATTGCAGAGTTGGGCTAGATGTATCCAAATGACCCACCAGGGTCTTCGTTAGGTGTCAGTGTTAGATACACAAAGTACCTTTCTGGAGGATAAATTTGACAAGTTTAATGGCAGTGGGGTTATGCTGCTCTTCATTTCTGAAGCCAGAGTTGCAAGGCTGTCTGGACCATACACGCAGAGCAGAGAAAGTGCACACTCCCCAATATTCATTGGCCAGGACAGGTTACCAACTCCAGCTTAGGCTGGGGAATCAGTTGGCTGTTAAAACATCCTGATCACTCTAAATTTGTGGATGGAGGCTCAAAGAATGGCTGGGAACCTGGTACTCAATATGATTTAGTCACTTGAAAGATAAAATGTATATTTTGGTTTAAAAAACATTTTTGAAGATTGAGCATCTACCTTGCCCACATCCATGCTCAGGTCTATGGGAAACTCAGAGGTGAACCCAGGTCTATCTCATTTCAAAGTATATGCTCTTAACCATTCCTTAGTAGTCTAGCTGGGGCAGGAATTGAATGATGCTCTCAGTGGAGACTTACTTATTATTTTAAATTGTAGTAAAATACATGTGACATGAAATTTTCCATTTTAATCACTTTTAAGTGTACAGTTCAGTAGTGTTTAGTGCAGTCACACTGTTGTGCAAACTGTCTTCAAAACTCTTTTTATCTTGCAAAACTGAAACTCTATATCCATTAAACAATAAATGCCCATTTCTCCCTTCCTCCCAGCCCCTGGCAACCACCATTCTACATTCTGTCTCTGTGAATTTAACTACTCTGGTTACCTCCTGTAAGTGGCATCATACAGTATTTGTCTTTTTGTGACTGCCCCAGTTTCCACACTGCAACAGAGAAGAGAAAAATCTGCAGAGACAAAGATTGAAGCAAGCACAGTTTTATTTGGCCACTTCTCGAGATCCCTTTTCCACAGGGCTGAATGCCATCAATTCATCATTCCAAGCAGACAGCATGGGGTAAGGACCATCAAATTATTTACTTTATAAGATGTGCCATTATTCCTTCCAGGAACACTGGGGTCCACCTTGTCTTTGACATTGCACATTGTCAAAGTTTTCCATTGGTCAGCCTAGATTTCTGGCTTTTTAAGATTCAGTGTTCTTTCTCCATTTTTCCCCCATTTTTCGTTGACAGATATGCATGAAAATACTAAAGGACAGATGAACATGGTCCAGAGAAGCCAGTATTTCTGGAATAATGATTTAAGGGTATCTGCAGTGGACACTTGATACTCTAGAAATTCTCCTTTAACCCTCTTTCCCATGGCTACTTTGGGAGCTGCCATCCTGGTGCAATGTCACTTTCCCTGTGGCCACAGTGGATTGGTCTAGATTTATCTCCCAAGTTAAGCTGGGCCAGTTTGAGTTCTTTCCCAGAGAATTTCATTGGAGAGGCAGAAAGGACTGACGCTCTCTCTCTCTCTCTCTCTTTTTCATGTGGGCCATTTTTAAAGTCTTTATTGAACTTGTTACAGTATTGTTTCTGTTTTATGTTTTGGTTTTTTGGCCCTGAGGCATGTGGGATCTTAGCTCCCTGACCTACACCCCCGCCCACATTGGAAGGGGGATTGAACCCACACCCATTGGAAGGTGAAGTCTCAACCACTGGACCACCAGGGAAGCCCCTGACTCTCCTTTTTGAGGCTTGATTGACAAGTGTCCAATCTGCAAGCTATTGGCAGCTTGGTGGATGAAGGGGTAGAGGGGTTGAACTGTAGTGGCCAGAGGGAAAAGAGAAGCCAACATAAGCAAGAATAGTAGAGGGTATATTTGTCTCCAAGGGCTGCTGTAACAAATTACTACAAACTGTGGCGCTTAAAACAATTGAAATTTATTTTTTCACAGTTGGAGGTTAGAAGTCCAAAATTGAGACGTTGACAGGGCTATACTTCATCCAAAGTTTCTAGAAGAGGATCCTTCCCTTTCTCTCTTCTAGCTTCTGTTGTCAATCCTTGGTGTGTCTTGGCATGTAGACACATCACTCCAGTATTTCAATCTCTGTCTTCACATGGCATTCTCCACTGTGTGTCTTCACAACGTCTTCTTTCTGTGTCTGTTCTCCATGTCTTCTTATAAGGACACCAGTTATTGGATTAAGGTTCACCCTAACCCAGTGTGACCTCACCTTAATTTTAATTAATCACATCTCCAAGATCCTATTTCCAAATAAGATCACATTCTGAGGTTCCAGGTAGACATGAGCTTTTGGGGACACTACTCAACCCAGTACAGAGTGGGTGGCCTGAGGGCATCTGGAACCTTGATTCCAATGTGTTCACAAGATCAAAACCACACTCCATGCTTTGGGTGTTGTCAGACAGGCCCATATTCTGACAATAAATTCTCATTTGTGTTTAAACCTTGTTCAATTTGGGTGACTGTTACATGCAACCAAAGGAATTTTTAATATGCATAAAATAATACAGACCCCCATTGTTATAATTCTATTAGCTGCCACTATAAATAAAGTAATAAGATCTTTTTCTATGGGCCCCAGTAGGGGTGGGCGCCATATTAATCAACTTGACCAAGCACACATAGTGTATCACGCAGATGCCTGCATGGCCAACCTCAACTCAACCAGCGTAATAGGAGGGTCATAGGCAGGACAAACCCAGGGTGACACCGGGCTCCCGTTCTGCTTCTCTGTGAGTCTCTTGGCTTTGCACCTCTCCATGTGTCTGAACCATTCCTGGGCTGGAGTCCCTACGTGGTCACAGGGTGGCTGAAGCAGGTCCAGGCATCATATTCAGGTACAACGTTCCGAGGCAGGAAGTGGCCATCTCTCCCTTAGGTCTCTTTATAAGGCCAAGGAGAACTGTCCCAGGAGTCCCCAGCAGGGACAAGTTTCCCACCCCTGGCCCGCCCCTCCCCCAGGTGACTTCCCCCACCCCAGTCAAGAGGCCCCTGACCCAGCCCTGCAGATCACAGGAAAACTGGGCTGAGGCTCCCCCTGTAAGGACTGGGTCCAAAGGAGATTCTCTTCCTGCTGCTGGGACTCAATGGCTTCCCACAAATTGACATAACAAGGCCTGGGGTATCATTGTGGTGGCTCATTTAGAGCCTCACTTAGATGGAGACTGACCACAAAGAACAGACAGGTTTGGTGGACCTTTGCATGTAACAGCTGCTTACCACCTGATTTTATGGTGTTAAACCAACTGGCCTGATTGGAATCATCCTTTCAGGCCCTTTTGCCCAGCTGAAAAGGCAGTGAATGGGGCTTCCCTGGTGGCGCAGTGGTTAAGAATCTGCCTGCCAATGCAGGAGACACGGGTTCAAGCCCTGGTCCGGAAGGATCCCTCATGCCGCGGAGCAACTAAGCCCGTGTGCCACAACTACTGAGCCCGTGCTCCCTAGAGCCCATGCTCCGCAACAAGAGAAGCCACTGCAGTGAGAAGCCCGCGCACCACAACAAAGAGTATCCCCCGCTTGCCGCAACTAGAGAAAGTCCGCGCGCAGCAACGAAGACACAACGCAGCCAAAAATAAATAAATAAATAAATGAATTAATTTTAAAAAAAGGCAGTGAATGGGATTTTCTGCTGAGGGGCCTACATGGAGGGCATCTGAGAGGATCTGGCCAAGGAAAGCAGCTGTTGAGTCCTTCAGGAGGTTGAGGGGTGCATCATCTGGGTCCTGGTCCATGGACTTACAGCAGGAAAGTGTGCCTCTTCTTTCATAGGTCTCCTAAAACCATCTTTCACAAAGCCACTTCCAAAGTTATGCAACCATCAGGAAAGCTGACTGAGCTGTTTTTCATCCTTTATGCTACTGACATCAGAGGCACAGATCAGAACACCGGTGGGATGCTACATTCTGGCACTTCCTGCCAAACTTTGCCTATGACACATGGATGGGTGTTTAGGTGTGATCTAAAAAATCTGGTGGAAAGAGCCCTGTGGCCATACGGTACTTGGGGACCATAAGCTTGCCAAGTGTAGCTGATACTGCTGGCTGCCCACTTGACATGCATTTCTCGCCCACCCCCCTCCCTCTTTGGATTCAGAACACGCATCTGTCCTCCTTCACTCAGCTTTGGGTTTCAAGGGGTGTTCATCTCAGCCCCAGCCCAAGGGGGAATCCTGATAGGTCCAAGTCAATCATGAGATTCCAAACCCTTTGTTGGTGATGTGTGTAGGCACGGGCATATGGCATATTTTGGGCCAAAAAGACTTGAGAGAACATCTGCTGGGGACTCCTGGGACAGTTATAAAGATGTAAAGGAGAGATGACCCCTTGCTGCCTCACACTCCATCCTAGAGATTTCCTTTCACTCAGGAAAAGAGAGAGAGACTTTTCTATTGATCTCATGGAATCATCCTAACTGCCAATGATATGGCCGCACCGTCCTCAACCCCGCCCCACCAGTTTGCATTTAAGAGCCTGAGGTTCAGACAGGATGAGAGGTATACCCAGTTCACACTGCCAGCGAATGAATTCAGAGCCCGAGCGAGTCTTGAGGGAACGGGACACGAGAGACAATCATGTGATGGAAGAGGAAGGTCAAGGGAGACCTGGATCGCTACCTGGGAGGGCAAGGGTCCCCGAAGGAGAGGATAGCCTGGGGGCACAAGAGTTAGCAGGCGGCATTGCACTGGGAGGACAGAGGGGCAAGGAGGTAAATGGCGCCCTCCGATGTTCGTTTCTGGGAAAACATGGCACCACCAAGCTCTCTCACCAGAGCAGCAGAGCCAGCTGGCTGGGATGGCAGACAGGCGGGGAACGGTTCTCCGGGAAGCAGGAAAGCACTAGAGGATGCTGGGAAGTGGGCGGAGTCTGGGTTGCAGTTACCTGCGGATGGGGGATGCAGTACTGGAAGGGGGAGGGGAGTCATGGCCGGGAGGAAGCCAGGCATGGTCAGGAAGATAAAAACATGCATCAGATTTAAGGAGTGAGGCAAGGACGGACTGGGAAAAGGAACAATGAATTGGAGGCCCAGTTGAGGAAGAGTTGGGCCAGCCAAGAGGTGAAGGCTCGTCACGGGGGGCGTGGAGGCTGCTTGAAACCCCCTCAGTACCCTAAGCAGCTCACAGAGGAGGGTCCCCTTTGCATGTTTAATTTGAAGAGGTCTCATGATCTGGGGATCCAATTCTCCATTTTATAGCCAACTCTGGGGGGTTGGGGTGGGCAATAGGGCAGGATCCCAGGGGCTCCCCCACGTGGAGATTCCACATATGTACAGACGTGAGCCTGTGCTGACCCCATCCCTTCCCCCACGTGGGAACTCTAGGGAGAGCTGGTGGGGTCTTTGGGCCTAAGAAGGCTGGCTTCCCTTATGTTTGAAGCGAAACAAAGAACCTCTGGGCCAGATGGAAATTCAGTTCCTTTTCTGGCATGGCCAAGGGACACCTTTAATTGCACATTTCAAGACCAGCCCTTGATGGAAATTGCAACGAGGCCAAGGCCGTATGGGAACATTTCTTGATGGAAATGAGCATCTGTTCTCTATAAGAAATGCAAATGATGCTTAATTGCTCCTTCAGAGGGATGTGTTCCGCCCCCAGCACGCTGCCCACAGGCAGGGTAATCTGACGACCCTTCAAAGTCCTCAGCTCCGTACCCACTAGACTGAGGCAGCACAAACCACATTGGACCAGGCAGCGCCCTCTGTTGATGGTCCATCCAAATACTCAGGATACAGAAGGGGACCAATGACTGCTGGGTTCCTACCACGTTCCAGGTTCTGGGCAAGGCGTTATCATTTCATTTAATGTGGGCAAACCCCGCTGTGGGATCTGCTGCTTTACAGACAAGGAATCCAAAGCTCAGAAAATGTATGTAGTTTGCCTGACGTCGTATACTATGTGGTGGGACAGAAGCACAGGCAGGACCGACGGTGTGAAAAGCCCCACAGTGTGCTCTAATATTTATTGAGTGCCTAGGTCATGTCTTCAGCAAACATTCTCTCATTCTGTCTGTCTCTCTCCCTTCTCACTTTCCTGTGAATGGCTGAATAAAGGGGGTCTGCAGAGGCAAGCAGTATTCCTTCATAATGAACACCTCATTTCCTTCCCAAAACGTTAAGGATGTCTTACACAAAGAGCACGTACAATAGGACAGGCAAAATGAAATAGAAAAGCGTTAAGAGAAAGCAGCCATTCCCTGCAGGAAGATGAGGGATAAGAATTTCTGCATTATCATCACCGTCATTAGATTTGACGGCGCTGGAGTCAAGAATACTAAACCTTGTACTTCACAGGCTCCAAGGAGCTCATGGGGCAGCTCAGCACAAGTCCTGGCTCCGGAGTCAGCTCATCTGTAAAATGGGATGATAGTTCCTATCTCAGGGGTTTGCTGCCAGAGTTAATGCGCTCATGTTTTTAGAAGAGCATCTGGCCCACAGTAAGTGCTTAATAAACACTAGCTGTTATTACTTTTCAAGATCTTACAGTTAGCCCTGCTCAGGGTTTGAAAACTCCCTGGAGGTCCTGGGGTGTGGTGTGGTTACTGCTCTTGCTTCTGCAACCAGAGACACTAGAGCTTTTCTCTTTTATACACAGCAAGATAGGCTGCCTACAAGATATTTGAAAACTACCTTGGATTATAGGAGTCATATAACCTCTTTGAGCTCCCAGAAACCGTAGGGAATTTTTCTTACTTAGGCAGTGTTACGGGCTGAATTGTATCCCCTCCAAATTCATATGTTGAAGCTTTAACCCCCAGCATCTCAGAATGTGACCGTATTTGAAGATGAGGTTTTAAAAGAGGTGATTAAGTTAAAATGAAGCTATTAGGGTGCACCCCAATCCAATAGGACTGGTGTCCTGGAAGAGACAGCAGGGATGATTGTGCATGGGAGTGACTATGTGAAGAAGCAACAAGAAGGAGGCTGTCTGCAAGCCAAGGAGGGAGAACTCAGAGGAAACCAAACTGCCAATACCTTGATCTTGGACTTGCAGCCTCCAGAACTGTGAGAAATGAATGTCTGTTGTTTCAGCCACCCAGTCTGTGGTATTTTTTTCTGTGACAGCCCTAGCACAGTAAGACATAGTACATCTTCAGTGCCTAGAAGATGTCTGGCACGAAGTAGATGCTCAATTAATCCACGCCGAATTGGATGCAACCTCATTTTCCTTTTCTATGAAATGCACAGGAACTCCTGGGTTCCAGGACTCGTGACCCCTATAAGAGAGACACCCTCCAGGAAAGTGTCTCATGCACGTTCAGAGTCTCTGTGCAGATGCTCTGGAAAGTGGGCGCGAGACCCTCGATCGCTCCACTGTCCTGGGTTCTTCTCTACCCCCTACCCTCCCACCTTGGGCATGTTGTCTGGCTAAGGAGAGGAAACCAAGTCTTTCAGGAAAAGTAGACCCTGGCTGTGGCAAGGAAACCAGAGGGGGTGGTAGGTGGGGCAGGAAGAGAGAGGAAGTGGCCAGTGTGCTCAGAGCGGGTAAATGGGAGAAGAACCTCCAGCTGGCTCTCAGGAGGACGGGCAGATGTCCCTGGCTGGTGCAAAATGCGATCATGCTAAAAGAAGGGACTTTGTAGCAGCTGCTCCCCACCTCCGCAGCTTCATCCCACTGGCCACAGTTTGCAGGAGAAGAAATCATGGCATTGAGGTTACTGCTCGTGATGCTACTCAGGGGTTTTCCTGGAGCTTTGAAGACTCTGTACTCAGAATGTCATTCCCCAGGGACTTCCCTGGTGGCGCAGTGGTTGGGAATCCACCTGCCAATGCAGGGGACACGGGTTCGAGCCCTGGTCCGGGAAGATCCCACATGCCATGGAGCAACTAAGCCCGTGCGCCACAACTACTGAGCCTGCGCTCTAGAGCCCGCGAGCCACAACTACTGAGCCCGCGTGCCTAGAGCCCATGCTCTGCAACAAGAGAAACCACCTCAATGAGAAGCCCGTGCACTGCAAGGAAGAGTAGCCCCCGATCACCGCAACTAGAGGAAGACTGTGTGCAGCAACGAAGACCCAACGCAGCCAAAAATAAATAAATTAATTAATTAAAAAAAAAAAGAATGTCATTCCCCAGAGGAAGGTTGTGGGGATGTTGGAGGTCAGGGTGGATTGGATACATAGGCCTCTCCTCCCCTTGTTTGCCCTGAGGAACAGAATACTTCTGTCGTACCGATGAAACAACCAAGGCTCAGAGACGTTAAGTTACTTGTCTAGGTCACACAGCTAGGAATTTCAACCAAGTCTGGATGAAACCAAAGTCTGGGCATTTATTTTCTGGACACAACACAGCATTGCCCGCTCTCAGACCCACAGGTTTGTAGTCTGTTTATCAGGCTCTCCCTTCATGGATAAAAACCACTCATAGAGTGAAGGCAAACCCACTTCCTCCGTCCTCATGGTCTGCTCTGGGGCTCCCTGGACTGCCTCATCATGTGGATTCTAGGCATTGAGCTCCCCGGCCCCAGACAGCAGAGATTCGGAGAAATACAGAACTCATGGGCCACGGGGACTCATCTGTCCACCTGTCCGTGATTGTGAAATGGGGCCACATTTACGCTGATGCCCAAATGACAGAGGCCTCAGGCCGCTTATCTCCCCAAACAAGAATGTTATCTGCTCTCCTCGCCCCGCCCCGTCCAAGTGCCTCCGGTCATTTTGGGGAGACTCAAAGGGAGCTTCACGGGTGCCCAGGCTGTCAGGGGCGCCGCCACTCAGCGTCCACCCCTTTTCCCTTTCCTATTCTGGTTTCCACTTGCCCACTCCTTGCAGCTTTCCTGCTGTGAATTATTAATCATGTTATGGTTATAACCACGTTATTATTAATCATGAAAGTGCACCACCTGAACACTGATGTTTGTGCCAATGTCTGTGCCATTGGGGCTCATCCACTGCCCGGAAGGTCCTCGTTCATTGGCAGAATCTCACAATGACTCTCACGGGGATACTTGGAGCTCCCATCTCAAAGGTCTTGTCCAGAGGGCTAGGTGGGAACAGGTGCCCTGCCATTCTCCCATTAACCTCCAACCTCCTGATGGCATCTAGCTATAATCACACCCCCTCCCATGGCTGATCAGTGGATACAAAGAAATCTTAGGGGACACATTGTTATGGTCTACACAGGTCTCCAGAGTTTTTTTAAATTGCACATTCCTATCAGTACCTCTAAGAATCATGTACCCCTACAAGATGCCAATCTGTTTATTCATGCGTCACATACACATACCACTGCATTTATATATAACGTGCATTAAAACCGTGCACAAAGTAGAAATGTACAAGGATGGTGTTTCTTCATAAATTAGAAACATTTATGTATTTCTGCGGTATGTCCATGAAAACCATATGTAAAAATAGAAATGTAAAGGGAAGATGTAGAATAAATATAAAAAGTTCTTATCTTTTCTTCCCCCCCACCCCCCATGCATCTGTTCCCCTCTGCACCCCAGGTGCATGCACCTCATTTTAGAGATTACACTCTGTCCACATCTGCACGCTTACTAGACGCCCATTTCATACGCACGATTCACTCAAGCTGCTGCTTCTCTCTGTTTTATGCATCAGATCAGAAGTCAGGCTCCAAGAGGCTGAGTCCTCTGGAACCCAGTGAGGAAGTCTGGAGCCTGAGGTTGACTCCTGCTCAGGCTGTTCTAACAAAATACCTTAGACCGGGTGGCTTAAAGAACAGACATTTATTTCCCATACTTCTGGAGGCAGCAAGTCCAAGATCAAGGTGCCAGCAGGGCTGGTTTCTGCTGAGGCTTTTCTCCTTGGCTTGTAGACACCTGCCATCCCACTGTGTCCTCACATGGGCTTTTCTCTGTGCCTGTGCATCCCAGGTGTCTCTCCCTCTTATAAGGACACCAGTCAGATTGGATTAGGGCCCCACCATTATGGCCCCATTTAACCTTATTACCTCTTTAAAGACCCTGTCTCCAAATACAGTCACATTCTAAGGTACTGGGGATCAGGGCTTCGATGTATGAATCTAGGGGCCAATTCAGTCCACAACAACTCCTAAGCCTGTGTTCTCTGAGTCATTAGGCTGCCCTGCTTGACTGGTCTGGGTGTGTGACCTGGGAGCACTCACCCAGAGGGTATGCTTGCTCTGACCCCCCAGGGGGCAGCTCCAGCAGCATCTCCATGCTCCCAGTGGGAGCTACTTCATGCCCACTTTCAGGGTGCTGCTCCACCAATTCTTCTGCCTGGGATGCACTTCCCTCTGTTCTCAACAGCCCCCTTCCACCCCACCTCCACCATCTCCACCTATCAGTGTCCTATCTGTCCTTCCAGCAGACTCAAGTGCTTCTCCTCCATGAAGCCACCCACAGAGAAGCAGGCTGAGTCCTGCACCGGGATGCCCAGCTGAGAGGATGAGGAGAAGGATGGTGTTAAAAGTCAGCTTGCTCCTTGTTTGCCAAACCCCGGGCCTGTTACCCAGTCCATCCTCCTGTGTGGCTTGCTGTACGACAGGCCGATAAATTGAGAGATGAATTGCTGGGGCAAGGAATGGCGACTTTATTTGGAAAGCCAACCGACTGAGAAGATGACACACTAGTGTCCCAAAGAGCCATCTTCCCTAAGTTAGAATTCAGGCTTCTTTTATACTAAAAGGGGAGGAGGGGAAAAGTCCTGGTTCCAATCAGACTCCGGATGGGAAGGAGGGTTTGTGTTAATTTCTTCCCACCTACAGCCAATCACAGGTGGGCCTGGTCAGGAGGTTTCCTGGGAGTCAAACAAAGGTATTTTAGCTTAACACGCATTACCTGGGAGGCAGCGGTTCCCAGAGATGGGCTATTATGAATAATTCAAGCTTGTAGGCAACATCCCTGTAATAGAGTACAAAGGTTCTTCCCTATCACAGACCCAGGGTGCTGGACCTGTCAAGGTGGACTTCTTCCAATGGGCACCAAGACTCCTATGGGCTAGGAGGGCCCTGAAACCTTACAAGAAAAGATTTTTCTCTCTCTTTTTTCATTTCCATAGAATTTTATGGCACCTCTTATACACAGCTGTATCATAGGTGTTTTGCACTTGAATCATCTTCCTGCCTGGGTGAGTTCTGAGCATGCAGGGATTCTATTTGTCTTATCTGTGTCAGTACAGTAGGTCTTTTCCCTGTGTCTAGTACAGGAATTCCCCTACATACGAACCTTCAAGCTGCGAACTTTCAAAGAAGAGAATGTGTGTTCAGGTGTGAGTGAAATTGCAGCTTGCCCTCCGTCTCCTATTGCTGACGATCCTTCAGCTCTACCATCTCCCACCTCCTCTCCCTCCTCCAGTCAGTAACTCTTGCCTGTTCACTCTATGCCAGCCCCTGGATGCCAGCTGTTGTACTGTACTACTGTACTTTTCAAGGTACTGCACTGTAAGATTAAAAGTGTTTATTTTTTGTGTGTGTTTTTTTTTTATGTATTATTTGTGTGAAAAGTATTATAAGCCTATTACAGTACGGTACTATAGAGCCAATCTTGTTCGTTGGGTACCTAGGCTAACTGTGCTGGATTTACGAACAAATTGGACTTACAAACACGCTCTTGGAACGGAACTCGTTGGCATGTAGGGGACTTACTATACTTTGTCATTCATTCGCTCACTCACTCCATACATATTCTTGAAACTCAATTGTGTTAATTCAACTCAAGTTTATTGAATGAATGTGTGAGTGAAATGTTCCCTCTGGAGCACGTGTTCTTCCCGTGTCCGCCTCCCCAATCCTATCTGCTCTTCCAGCCAGTCTCCGGGATTAGACCCCTCCCATGGAGCTGGCCTCAGGTGTGGGCGGGCAGGCAGCGTCTGAGGTGAATGAACGTGGCCATGCCCAGGGGCTCCTCTGGCCTCTTCGTGACCCTCAGGTGCACGCTTTCCCCAAGCTGACCCGCCCTCCTCTAGGAGCACTCCCTCCCACTGCTCCACCCACCCTTCCCACCTCCTAGGGTAGTCAGTTTGGAGCAGGTGAGCTAGATAGAGCCTATACAGTCCCTTGTTCCTTCAAAGGGTGGGCAGAAACTTGTGGGAGTGGGAGCCACCCCTTAAAGAAAGGAAATAGGCAGAGACGTCTTGGGGTGGGAACCTAGCTAGGAACAGATGCACCTCAGCTGTGACTGGGAGTTACTAGGAACTACCCCCAGCTGCTAGCCTTGGGGTGGGGGTCAGGGGTTGGGGGGAGCAGGGTGGGGGGGAGAGAGGGAGAGAGGAGAATTGCACTCTGAGTTAAGAGAAGTGTGTTAAAGTTCCCCCATCACTCCCACCCTCCTCCCCAAAACCAATCAAAAAACAAACCAATAAGGAGATTGATTTTGTTCAAGCCATTGCAATAGGTAGAGTACCCCAGATCCAAAGAGAGTAGAAAAGTCCCTTAAACTTATCTAGGAAGGAGCAGACAATTTATCCACGGGATAATTGTACAGTCAGTGTTGTTTTGTAATCGGGGAGTTTCAGTCAACCAGACAGGAAATGTTCACCTCTGTGTCTAGCTAGTTTCAGGGGGACCAATAGTTTGGGCAATCACTTCTGAGACAAAGAACAGGAGGTTGGAGGGACTGTGTCTGGCCTCATCATAGGTAATTAGGGGGGTGTCTGCAAGTCTTATGAGGAGTCATGGGAGAGAGTGGACCGCAAGTCTTATCTAAGTCACATGGGGAAGGTGGTCCTTTGTGGTAAGCTGTTTCCCAGAATGCAAAAGAATAGGCAGACTTTGGAACACATGGGTTTGGGGGGGTTTCTTCACCATCTTTGTTTGTTGGAAGAACAGGGCTCGGGTAAAGTTCAAATTGTCAAATTCTCCCAGTGACCTTGCCTGAAGGGTGTTATCAGACTAATTTTATAACAGGCTTGGTAGGATTGAATAAGACCCCCTAGATCTCTTCTCAGAAGTGCTGGGAAATCAATCTAACTGGGAAGAAGTAGGGGTGGGAGAACTTAGGTCTCAAGAGACCAGTGGTCTGAGGGACTCTTTTCTCTCTGCTTCTGAGGAGAGGGTGCTGGGGGGAAAGTTCTGTGTGGTGTTGGAGATGGGGAGGGGAGGGTGTTATTAGGAGCAGACTATGAAAGAGGGAATTTGCAGAAATGATGACTTAGGTTGACTTACCTGCACATTTGTTTGAATTCTCCATTGACTTCACGCTCTGTAGTCTTTTCCTTCATTAGCAAGTAATTTTACTGAGAAGTGGAATGAAATTTCAGTGCAAGAAATCATTTCTTGCCAAAGGAGCTGTAAAAAATTAATAAACAGAAACCTCAATTAAAATAGAGTCGGGAGACCAGAGAGGGGAGCTCTCAGGCTCTGCGAAGAAGAAAGAACTCACTCTTCTTGCCTGCAGGAGCACAGCCAATGAGAGACAGTCATAACTCAGTCAATGAAAAGCCATAGACTCTGTTTACAGCCCTCCCACTTCCTTTTCCCTCTATAAAAGAGTGCTCCTCTCTGTTTTTGCTGGGGACTTGCATGTGGCTCACCATGGTTGCAGACCCTGAACTGCAATTCTTTGATGATCCTAAATAAACCCATTTTTGCTGGAGAAATAACTGGCAGCCTATTTGTTTTACGTCAATGGGGCATAAAATCTCTGAATCTTAAATCAGACTTGAGAGAGTTTGGACTTGAGGGAGGATTCAAAGTGGGTTAGAAAGAAGCTTATAAAGGCCATTTGTCAACAGGCATCAGACACCTTGGAAATCAGCACATCCTTCCACACTTTCATTTCTAGGAATTTATCTGAAAGAATTAATCAGATAATGTTCAAAGATGTTCGTAGTGAGGGAACTACACCAGCATTGTTTATACTAATGAAGAATTAGAAGTCCAATAACAGTTTGCTAAATAAATCATAGAAACATCAACATAATAAAAATATGTGACCATTAAAAAGAGAGCATGGACGTATATTTGTCTATGCAGTGTAGTGTTTATTTGTTCCTCAGTTGAAAACTAGGCATTTGTGTGGAGCACAGCCACCTGGGTTAGCTGATTCTGATTCTGTGGGGTTCTTCACCTTTCATGGCCTTTGGGCTATTTTGTATCTCCACAACTGATAGCAATGCAAATAATTCTTTATAGACATGCAACTAAATTCTGTCTGACGGAGGTTCATTTGACTAGCTCCTCCCCAGTGGAAGAAGCCACTTTTGTGTTCATTTGTAAATCCATTTCAGTATTCCTCATCTATAAATGTCTCTGCTTTCTTGACTCCTCTTTTGTAACCTCCTAATTGTTCCCTCGTTAATAACGAATTAAATAAAAATTTTAACATGTGTTCATGTTATATATGTAGGAGAGTCATAATTTCATCTTTAAAAAATTATCCTTTAACCATTGAAAGGTACTTGTGATCATTATTAAATAATAAAAACAAGTTACAAATAGTGTATCTTATATCGTTCAAAGAAAAATGGCATGTTTTAGTCGATGCACAGAGATAAAAAGTTCAGTGCAGTACACACCAAAATGTAGGAGTGTTTATCTCAGGATGGGTTCATGGATGAATTTAATTGTCTTCATGCTCATCTTATTTCTTAGGCCTAACACGTATTATTGTGAATAAAAGTATTTAAGCACCAAAGAAGCATTAATCAAAATCTGGGACATACCAGCCTTTCTAATCAAATTCCCGTGGGATTCAGATCTCCCCTTCTCCCAATCTGGCAAGTCTAAAGTCAGGAGGTAACTTTTCTGGCATAACCCTGCTTCCCTTCTAGGGGAGGATAAGGTGGCTGACATTTAAGAAGCCCCAAGGAACATTTAGGGCTGGGGATCCCTGCGGGGCTACACGCCCAGAGGCTCTGGGTTGGTCTGTTGGGTGGGGACATGGGGTAGAGGCTTCTGAAGATAATATTTGAGACTTTTAGGCTGTGACTATGCAAAAAAGAAAATCTGAGGAAACTACTGGGTTGTATAGAGTGGCTTTGAATGATTATGCTTGAAAAATACCGAGGGATTGATAATTTATGCCTGAATCTCCGGTGGCTAGGGTACCAGATAGTCTCAGAAAGTGCTTCCATTAGAGGGAGCTGTGGATGGTTTGAGATGAGGAAGGGTTCAAGGTTAACACTCCCCACCCCCTTCCCCAGTCCCACAGGAAGAAGCTGGTGGGCAGACCTGGGCGGGGTGGGCAGTCTCCTTGCAGATGCTGGGTGAGGTCGCCGGAAGCCACCATGAGGTGCTGTCTCAGCCCAGGGGACACAGCTACTCTGAGTCCCTTTGCTGGAGAGGGGTGGGGTAGGGAGGAAAGGTGTCCCCCGAAAAGCTGCTCTCCCCTCGGAGAACCAGGAATTCCCTGGGCAGTCTCTACCAGGAGTGAAATGTAGATCCTTTGCACTTCAACTGCTGTTCTATTTTCAGACTGATTCATAACTAAAACATGAAATAAGTGATGGAAGGCATGGAGCACTGTCTGGCACTTGGCTCAGCGCGCGTTACTTTCTTCCCTCCCTCCTCTTCTTCTTTTTTTTTTTTTTTAATTTTTTAATTTATTATTTATTTATTATTTTTATTTTTGGCTGTGTTGGGTCTTCGTTTCTGTGCGAGGGCTTTCTCCAATTGCGGCGAGTGGGGGCCACTCTTCATCGCGGTGCGCGGGCCTCTCACTATCGCGGCCTCTCTTGTTGCGGAGCAGAGGCTCCAGACGCTCAGGCTCAGTAGTTGTGGCTCACGGGCCCAGTTGCTCCGCGGCATGTGGGATCCTCCCAGACCAGGGCTCGAACCCGTGTCCCCTGCATTGGCAGGCAGATTCTCAACCACTGCGCCACCAGGGAAGCCCCTCTCCTTCTCTTCTTCATCAGAATCTGCGGGGCCAGAATGTAGGCGCTGACTCTCAGACTGTCCTGTCTGAAGGGCTGTTTTCTGCAGGTAATTACAGAGGGGGCGGGTCCCTGGGCTGATTCTGCTCGAGGGAAGGAACCTGGCTTCCTGCCCCGCGGTCCACGTCGCCTTTCGAGCTCAGGACGCCACGAGCCCGCCCTCTGGCGGCGACAGCCCCGCATGTTCTCAAGCGGCCAAGGCTCCGCCCCGCTGGGGCTTCACTGCAAAACTTCGTTCCTGACGCCTGGTCACTGTCACCGCACAGTGGACACATGTCCCGCTTTGGACCGAATTCCTCGGCAGGACTGCAAGGTGACTTGCTAACGCCATCAGACAAGAAAGGAGAGCATGTGAAGCTGGAGAGGGAGGGGAGAAGCATTTGCAAATTCCTTAAAATACAAGTGGTACCTCTCCCCCATTCCTCAAAATTTTATTACGAAAGGTTTTAAAGATACCTAAAAGTTCAAAGAATTTTACAGTGAACAGACATATATCTATCACCCAGATTCGTCCATTAACATTTTATTCTACTTGTTTCATTGCATACCTACCCATCACCCACCCTCTCTCTCCACCCATCAAAACAGCTTATTTTTCTGATGCTTTCAAAGTAGGTTGCAGACACTTCCCTCTAAACATCTCAGCCCTCAGTTTTTAGAGAAACACATGGAAGAGGTTGCTAATATTTATTTTCCTGCACAGTACATTTCTATTTTCATGTTTTGTTCTTATAACCCTGTGAATGAGTTATTTATTCATTAACCTGAGATATAATTGACATATAACATTATTTTAGTTTCAGGTGCACAACATAATGCTTTGGTATTTGTGTATTTGTATATATTGTGGAATAATCACCACCCTAAGTCTAGTTAACATCCATTACCACACATAGTGACAACTTTTTTTTTCTTGTGATGAGAATTTTTGAGATCTATTCTGGTAGCAACTTTCAAATATACAATGAGGTAGGAATTTTTAATCCTATTTTACAGGTGTGGAAACTGAGGGTCAAGATGGGTGAGTAATTTGATGGAGCTGTGATTCAATCTGTGTCTTTCACAGCAGATGTCCTCCCCTCCCTAACTTTGATGGCTTCACATTCTACTTGGAATAAAAGCAGAACTTCTCATGCACACAGCCATCCAGGACCCTGCACTGTCTGTCCCCTCCCTCCCTCACCAAAGCAGTCCAGTCTGCTTGGAGATGCATTCCCAGACCACCCTGTCTAAATTTACCTCCCCCAGGGATGCTTTATTCTCACCATATTTTATTTCTTTCTTAACACGTTTCACAATTAGGAATTACCTTGTTTTTACATTTGTTGGCTCATTATCTGATTCTCCGAGGAATGTAAGGATCTCCAGTACCTAAAACTGGGCCCAGAATGAGTCAGCGCTAAAGGAATATATTCATTAAGTGGATGAATTCAGAATTCTGCTCAGCTCACTTAGTTGCTAAGTCTCTAAGATATGAGATCTTGGGACATTAGGGTGTCAGGCCTACAAGCACTGCTGCCATCTTGCTTCTGGTCTGAAGAAAGAGCTAGCCCAGGGAAGGGTAGACCCGAGCAGGAGGTCTGACTGGACCTCCTGGTCTCCACTGTCCTTCAGGACTTGCAGTTTTGTGAGAGTATTTTCAGTTATTTGCAGCTGAAGTCATCCTTTGCTGTTAGCTGACCACTTACCATGTACCCTCACTTTGCTTAGCATTTTAGAAATAGTATTTCTAGGCTTTGTAACATTTGAGGCTGGCATTAGCCCCAAGGGTGCCCTTGTGACAATTAGTAACAGAGACCCCCCTCTGAGCAGATGTAGCCGTGGGTCCCACTCACCTCCGCCCAGGATGTCCCTGGTGAAGGCACAGCCTGAACCCCATTACGAGGTAGCATAGGTGCCATTGCTCCTGTTTTGCAGTGAGGAGACCCAGGCCCAGAGCGGAAGTGACTTGCCCAACGTCATATGGTTTAGCTACAGGCAGAGCTGGGCATCAAACTGTGTCTTTCAAAAGCTCATACCAACTTTTGAAAACAGTATTTAGTTTTGACTTTAAATGACACGTTTGAATAGAATGAAATAAAACCAAAAAATAAACATTTAAAATTGAGCTGCGTTGCTGGATTCTTTCCTCAGGCAAAGCCTACCGAAATGTTTTCAGTATTTAATTTTTTTTTTGGCTTCGACAATAGACAAAATATGGAATGTGTCATAGATGTGCGTGTCGCTCTTGCACAGGGGCTGTGATGATGTTCCTTGTATTGTTCCAATTTTAGTATATGTGTGGCTGAAGTGAACACAATATGGGTTTTTTAAAAAAGGCTTATTGAGATATAATTCACACACCATGCAGCTTACTCATTCCAAGGGTACAATTCAGTGGCTTTCGGTATGTACACAGAGTTGTGCAACCACCCCCATAGTGAATTTTAGAATTTTAGAATTTCATCACTCCAAAAATAAACCTTGTACCCCTTAGCCCAGTCTTCCCTCCCCCTGGCCCCTGGCAACCACTAATCTGCCTTCTGTCTCTAGAGAGTTGCCTGCTCTGGACATTTCACATAAATGGGGTCACACACCACGTGGTCCTTTGTGACTGGCATCCTTCACATAGCATAAGGATTTCAAGTTCATCTATGTGTAGCTTGTATCCATACTTCATTCCTTTTCATGGCTGAATAATATTCTATTGTATGGATATATCACATCTTATCTATTCATTCGTTGGTTAGTGGGCATTTTGTGTGTTTCCACTTTTTTGGCTATTATGAATAATGTTGCTATGAACATTCATGCCCAAGTTTTTGTATGGACCTATGTTTTCATTTCTCTTGGGTACATACCTAGGAGTGAAATTGTTGGATCATGTGATAAATCTATGTTTAATCATCTGAGGAACTTCCAGATGGTTTTCCAAAGTGGCTTCACCATTGTTATGTTCTCACCAGCAGAGTCTCAGGGTTCCAATTTCTCCACATCCTCACCAACATTTGTTACTATCTGACTTTTTGGGTTTGTTTTTGTTTTTTAATTTTTTTTTTTTTTTGGCTGTGCCGTGCTGCTGGCAGGATCTCAGTTCCTCAACCAGGGACTGAATCCAGGCCATAGCAGTGAAAGTGCAGAATCCTAACCACTAGGCCACCAGGGAATTCCCTGCTATCTGACTTTTAATGACAGCCCCCCTAGTGGCTGTGAAGTGGTATCTTGTTGTGCTTTGATTTGCATTTCCCTGATGGCTAATGATGTTGAGCATCTTTTCATGTTCTTAATGGCCATTTGCATATCTTCATTGGAGAAATGTCTTTTCAGATGCTTTGCCCAGTTTTTAACTGGGCTCTTCATCTTTTTATTATTGTCTTAGTGTGGGTTTTAGTGAGGGAATACGGGGCTGGCTGAATTAGCTCACTGTCTGAACCACCTGGATATAGTGTACTGGAGGGCACTGTCTCTCATCTTAGAAAATCAGATTTTTCACATACAGTCTCAAGTAGATCCCAGGCCAAATAAAGAAAATTGGGGTAGGATACGCCAAGCCTTCGTAACACTGAGGAAGAACGCTTTCTGGCTGTGTGATCTTGGGTAAATTACTTAACTTTTTTGAGCCTCAGGTTTGGGTCCATTTTATAGGCTGATACTCTTCCTCTCAATCTGTGCGTGTCAGATGATTAGGAAAGCAGCACCTCTCACTCAGCACTAGCCCTGCGGCAGGCACTGCGGTCAGGGCCGCTCCGGGATGGATGAATGCCGTTTCCCTTCTCTTCCTGCTTCTCAAAGCTCAGCTCCAGTTCTCAGGGCTCAAAGGCTCAGATCACTTGAAGGAAAGTCACAGTTATTTCATCAGATTAACCACAATAACTACAGCTCACAATGGTTGGAGGAGAGGATGACATATCCAGATCTGATTTGGCCATGAGAGGCACTAGGGTCCTAAGGATGTTTCAGCAACATCTTCTGAGAGAGGAGACCTGGCGGGCAGAGCTTCCTGTACCAGGGTTTTGTCTTTCCACTAGGGATAGCCTGCGGGGGATGCTGGCCGCCCTGGGGAGATGCTGGCCCCCACCCCCTCCACCTAGCCTGTTGGAAGGAAGGGCAGAAGAGGAGGCCACAGGGGTGTGCACAGTGTGTGGACACACGTCACCCTGTGCACTAGCACACACGACTCAGTCAATGCCCTGGAATCAGACTCAATAAGATTACCCCTTTGTGAGGAGCACTCAGGGAAGCAAGAGATGTGCAGGCATTTCCTCTGTTCCCTACAGACTGTTTCTCCCATCAGCCCAGCCTGGATTTAACTCAGCATTCCTTCTTTCCTTCCTTCCTTCCTCCCTTTCTTCCGTCCTCCCTCCCTCCCTTCCCCCCTCTTTCCTCCCCCCCCTCTTTCTTTCTCTCTTTCTTTCTTTCTCTCTTTCTCTTTCTCCCTTCCTTCCTTCCTTCCTTTTTTTTTTTTTAAATTAATAGCTACTTTATTTATTTAATTTATTTTTGGCTGTGTTGGGTCTTTGTTTCGTGCGAGGGTTTTCTCTAGTTGCGGCAAGTGGGGGCCACTCTTCATCGCGGTGCGCGGGCCTCTCATTATCGCGGCCTCTCTTGTTGCGGGGCACAGGCTCCAGACGCGCAGGCTCAGTAGTTGTGGCTCACGGGCCCAGTTGCTCCGCGGCATGTGGGATCTTCCCAGACCAGGGCTCGAACCCATGTACCCTGCATTGGCAGGCAGATTCTCAACCACTGCGCCACCAGAGAAGCCCCCCTTTCCTTTCCTTTCTTCCTTCCTTCCTTCCTTTCTTTCTTTCTTTCTTTCTTTCTTTCTTTCTTTCTTTCTTTCTTTCTTTCTTCCTTCCTTCCTTCCTTCCTTCCTTCCTTCCTTCCTTCCTTCCTTCCTTTCCTTCCTTCCTTTCTTTCTTTTCACGTTTGTGGAGCATTCCTCTGCACCAAGCATTGTTCTAGCCACTGGGGATTCAAATATCAATCCAGCTCCAATGTGCTCACCACCAAGGAAGGGAGAAGTAGATGTTTGTGTATTGAGGTACCAGGTGAGCTTGGATTTAGAAGCTGTGCCAGCATCTTCAATGTCTAGGCAGATATAAAAAATCACCTCAAGATGGGTTCTTCTGATCAGGGAAGAGCCACGGGCATAGTTCCTATCGATATGCAAGGGGAAGGACAGTGGAGATACTCACATCCTGGGGGAAGAAGGGACAGGACATTCGTCTGACCCCCACCCCCGGGCTGCCTTCCCCTCCAAGCACAGGTCTGTGGGGGATGCAGCTGGGGCAGGGCCAGGAGTTGGGAAATGCACCAACTTGCCTTAGAAGCCTGGAAGCCTTGCAGAAAAAGAAGGACTGACATTACAACCCTCTCTGGAGTTCAAGGACAGGGAAATTGAGGAGGAGGGTCTAACAGGGGATCCCGACCAAGGCCTGTGAAAGGAAGGACACCAAGGGTGTCAGAGTGGGAGCTCACAATGAGGGGAGGAGACACAGTGCCTAGTCCTGCCCCGGGCCCTCAGCATTTGTGAGCAGGCTCAGGCTGTCCCTGAATTGATGGTGACTGTGATCCAACCTCCCCGGTGTGTCCTTGTGCTTTGAGGGAACAGTGGTAGAGCTCGTGAGTGTGAACTAGGACAGTATGACCTTGAAGTTCAGGTGTGGAACCCCACTCTTTTTTATTTTATTTAATTTATTTTTTATTCAGCAGGTTCTTATTACTTATCCATTTTATACATATTAGTGTATATATGTCAATCCCAATCGCCCAATTCATCCCACCACCACCCCTGCCACTTTCCCCCCTTGGTGTCCATACGTTTGTCCTCTACATCTGTGTCTCTATTTCTGCCCTGTAAACCGGTTCATCTGTACCATTTTTCTAGGTTCCACATATATGTGTTAATATACAATATTTGTTTTTCTCTTTCTGACTTACTTCACTCTGTATGACAGTCTCTAGATCCATCCACGTCTCTACAAATGACCCAATTTCGTTCCTTTTTATGGCTGAGTAATATTCCATTGTATATATGTACCACATCTTCTTTATCCATTCGTCTGTCAATGGGCATTTAGGTTGCTTCCATGTCCTGGCTATTGTAAATAGTGCTGCAATGAACATTCGGGTGCATGTGTCTTTTTGAACTATGGTTTTCTCTGGGTATATGCCCAGTAGTGGGATTGCTGGGTCATATGGTAATTCTATTTTTAGTTTCTTAAGGAACCTCCATACTGTTCTCCATAGTGGCTGTATCAATTTACATTCCCGCCATGGAACCCCACTCTTGCTTGGACAGATCTGGGCTAGCAAGACTCTTAGCTGGAAATAGGCACGTGTGCCTTGCAAGTGTGCACTGGGTCAGTGTCCAACAGGGACAGCAGGTGTTGGCCCAGAAGCCATTGTGCCAGTGGACCAGTCGGACTCTGCATTCTCTCCTCTCCTTTCCTCTTCTCCTTGTCCTCCTCTTATTCCTCCTCTACAGTCACCTCTTTCTCCTCCACTCTCTCTCTCTCTCCCTGGTATTAGAAGTAGAATATCCCTTTGGATCAAGTAAACCCTTAAGTCCTCGGGCAGTTTAAGCTGGGGTAAGGGGAGAATGGGGGTAAGCCTCAAAAGGAGATGTTGGAATTCCAATAGGATCAGGTGGATGCTTAAATAGGTCATTAGAAAGGCGAAAACTAAATATAACTGTTGTTCTTGTCATCTGTGAAATGATTTTGCCAGAAATCCAGGCCTATGATTGAGTAGCTTGGCCACTCTATTAGTCAGGAAATGTTAATTTCTTTAACAAAAAATCCTCAAGTCAGTGGGGTTTAAAATATATATACATGTAATATATGACAATAGTGGTACAAAGAACTGGAGGTGGTTAATGGAACCATAATGTTGCAAGTTTCCCACATTTTATGTGAAACCACTAAAAATGTGGTTTTTAAAAGCCAATAGGGGAATTAAAATGGAATACTAAAAAATAATTGATTAACCTAAAAGACAGTAAGAAAGGAGGAATAGAAGATCAAAAAAGAGATGGGACAAATAGAAAAACAAATAATAAAATGGTAGACCTAAACCCAACATATCAATATTTGTATTAAATGTAAGTGGACAAAGCAGACCAATTAAAAGGCAGAGATTGTCAGACTGATGGAAAAGCAATATAGGTATTCCCACTTTTGGAAAGTTATCCCACTTTGCTTTTATGAAAGCCCTGTATTAGTACATGTTTCTGCTAACTGAAAGAAATCTGAAGAGGGTTTTCGCTTTTATGAAAAAAGGCAAAAAGAGAAAATAGTGTTCAGCATTTGTTCTGCAGTGAGAAGTTATAGAGGCAGCATGCACCCTGAGCAGTGAGAAGGGCACTGCCAAGCTCCTTCCCTGGAAACTACACTCAGCACCTCAGCATCAAGCTGCCACAGCTTTGAACTGTGTCTGTGAGCATCTGTGTTTTATCTCAATTTATCTTGTGTATCCGTTAGCAAGATGTGTCCTGAGGTAATTGCTTCTTTGCTTTATGCCATTTCAGCTTACAAAAGGTTTCATAGAAATGCCCTACTTTTGGATAGCAGAGGAAACCTGAATTCCTCTTTATGCTGTTTATGAGAGACACTTTTAAAATGGTTTATTACAGGATATTAAATATAGTTCCCTATGCCATACAGTCGGGCCTTGTTGTTTATCTATTCTATATATAATAGTTTGCATCTGCTAATCCCAAACTCCCAGTCCATCCCTCCCTGACCTCTCTCCCCCTTGGCTACCACAAGTCTGTTCTCTATATCTGTGAGTCTGTTTCTGTTTCATAGATAAGTTCAATTGTGTCATATTTTAGATTCCACATATAAGTGATATCATATGATATTTGTCTTTCTCTTTTTGACTTACTTCACTTAGTATGATAATCTCTAGGTCCATCCATGTTGCTGCAAATGGCATTATTTCATTCTTCTTTATGGTTGAATAGTATTCCATTGTATATATATACCACATCTTCATTATCCATTCATCTGTTGATGAACGTTTAGGTTGTTTCCATGTCTTGGGTATTACAAAGAGTGCTGCTATGAACATAAGGGTGCATGTATCTTTTCTCACACTTTTAATTTAAAGAAACAGGCTGAAAGTAGAAGAATGGAAAACAATACCTTATGAAAACAGTAGTAAGTATAAGAAAGCTGGAGTGCCTATAATAATATTAGCCAAAATAGATGTCAAGGCAAGGAGTATTACAAAAGATAACAAGGATCATTTCATAATGATTAAAGGACAAATTCATCAGGAAAGCATACCTATTCTGTATGTGTATGTGCCTAATGACAGAGCATCCAAATGTATGGAACACAAACCAGTAAAATTGAAGGGAGAACTAGGCAAGTCCACAGTGACAGTTGAAGATTTTTTACTCTTTTCTCAGTAACTGATAGAACAACTAGACAAACATATCAGTAATGATACAGAAGATTTGAACACTATTAATTGCCTTGACCTAACTGATATGTAAAGACACCACATTCAACAAGAGCAGAATACACATTCTTTTCAAATGTATCTGGAAAATTTCAATAAAAGTCAAAAGACTAGAGCAAAATAAAAGCTCAGCAGCGCAGGTTGCTGGGCTGATATTCAAACAACTCACTGAGTCATGACCTCAAAGCAAATGTGGGAGAGATGTGTAATTGGAAAGGGACGTTTGCAAGTCATGAGTTGATTCAGGCAGCATTTTGCCTAAGAGATGAGTGGACATAGAAACTGGATTTGAAATAAATCCCTCATATTGTCCAGTCTGCCTGTTTCAGTCCCTGAGAATATTTGACAATTTACTTATCACTGATTTAGGAACAAAGGGAGCTTAAACTGGCCTGAACCTCAAATTTTCAGCTCTAGACATTTCGGGGTTTTTTTTTTCCCAGCGCCTGCGAAGAATACTAATTATTCATAATGCAATCAATCACGTTGACACACAATATTAAATAATATATGTTTTATTGAAGGGGCACACTGGGTTATAAAATGTGACATTCCAGATCGCTCTATATGCAGACCTGATGTCTTATAACTTCTAGTCATGGTAAGCCTGCGAAGGTTAGTGATGGTTGATAACTGCCTCTCTTTCTTCCAGAGTGGGACCTTCCTGCCCCAATTCCCACCCATTTCCTTATCTTTCTGTGCTTTAATATCATCATCAGTGTGACTGTGAAAAGTGCTTTGGTTGTTTTAGTAATAAAACAGCTCAGTGTGATTGAGGCCATGGAAACTAATTGTTAAGGTTACTGGAAATTCATAGGACCAGCTCCTTGGAGTAACTGTAAAGAACAATTTTATTCTGACACTTGAGCATCATATTCTGTCTTCTTTTTCTCCAAGTTTCTCTTTCTTCATCTATGCCCTTCCTACCCCCACCAGATGCAGACTTCTCAGTCACTGTGATAATGTGGGAAAGTGATAGCAGGGAAAAGTAGAAGTTCAAAGATAATCTCCCACCTGGGGGTCAAGCTGTCTAGTACTGGGGAGTTTAAAAAGGTGGGAAACAAAAGGAGAGTCTGAGTGTCTAATATTTTTTTTTTGCAAAAAGCTTTGGAATTTCCCTGTGGTGGGTGCAGGATAACCTCAGAATGTTAGCTCAGCTGTTCAGCCTTGGATCTCTTCTCTTAAAGATGCTTTCCCTGTAAAGTGACTCCACAGATGCCTTGTGTTTGATTCTTTATCATCCGTGGCACTGGTGTCTGAGAGGTACTTGTCTCTTCCATGACCTTTCTGAGTCTTATTCAAAGTCATTTGCAGTAGCTATAACATGATCTATGGACTATTTCCAAATGTGCATAATTGATATCATGGTGGCCAAAGAATGACCAGGTTACCTCAGTTATTCCTTTTCCACCCACACCCTTCAGGATCGTGTAGACTCTACCATTATTGCCATGTTAACCCAGACTTCAAGTATAGCTCCCTTTTGGAGGCTCCAGTAGTAGGTAGGAAACTCGCCTGTTATCACAATAATCGCCCAAACCTATTGTCTACCTAGGCAAATTTCTTATTTATTAGAATATATCAAATGAACACAGGGCAAATTTTCATTATGTAAATGAAGTATGTGGCAAATGGTACAAATTAGATTATTAAATGAAATAAACTTCTCTCATTATGTTTAAAAAAATAGCTCTCTTCTTTTGAGTTCAGGGCCAGCTTCTTAAGCTCAGATTGTTAAGGTGGCATTATCCTCATTTTACAGATGAGAAAATGGAAAGGCAGGGAGTTTAAGTGATTTGCCAAAATTCACCTAGTAAGTTATCAAGTTATCCAGACTCCTTGCTTTTTCCACCACACCATGCTGTCTCAAAGCGTTAAAGTGGGAGTTGGTAAGTTTTTTGATTACACAAGTCAGTTGATGTGGCCCTTGATGAATTATGAGTCATGAACTCTCATCTGGCAATTCAAGCCATGAAATGTTCCAAGATAAGATATGAGTTGGTAAGGCCCTTACTCTGCAGTATTTGTGCATTTGATCTTCACTGATGTGCCCAGCACTGTTAACCCCTTTGTGACGAATACAATGAATCCTATTCAGTGTATGAACTCATGCTGTCCTGAACATCATTTTGATTGTTATCTGTAGTTGGGGTTTCTTAAGCAGAACAGTGCAAATCCCTGAAGATGCGTGTGATCTGACTCAGCTGCTCAGTCGACCAAGAGAATCATCCAAAGGTGCAGAGTTGTGCCTCTAAAAATGAACGGTGGTCCTTCCACTCCTTTTGCCACCTGCTTCAAAGCTTCACTGCCTTGATTCCATTTTAGCATTTGATCTTCCATCTTTCTGCATAAAGAAAATGCAAGCCAACAGTGTGATTTCCCCCGACTTCCTGCCCACTTCATCTCTACTCAAGACACGTCTGCATCTCCACTCATTCTTGCTTCTTTCTCTCTAGTCAAAGTGAAAGAGGTATCCCTCCTCCTGGATGTATCAGTAGGGTCCAGACAGGAAGTGGAATTCATTCAGATGGTTTAAACAAGGAGACTTTTAAGGAAGGGTCTAATTATAGAGGGCATTTGCGGACAGGGTTTAAAGGAACAAACAAAAGATGTTGAAACACCCAGAGCTAGCAAAAATGGAAGTCATCACCGCCCTAGGGTTGAAGACACCATGGGAGGAAATTTTGTTACTAGAGTCTCTGAGATCTGGAGTTCTGGGAGGGGTCATGGTCGTGGAGGGACAGGGTGCTGCCAGAGGGATGGGGAAGAGGCAGGTCTTGGCTGACATTGGCAGAACCCAACTGAAAGGTAGCTGTATTAGTCAGAGGAACAGAACAGTTATTTATCTACTATAAGGAATTGGATCACACAGCCATGGAGGCTGAGAAGTCCTGAGATCTGTAGTTGGCAAGCTGGAGACCCAGGAAAGCTGATGGTGAAAGTTTTAGTCTGAGTGTAGGAGAGGACTGCTGTCCCAGCTCAAGCAGTCAGGCTGGAGAAGTTCCCTCTTATTCAGCCTTCTGGTTCTATTCAGGCCTTCAACTTGGATGAGGCCCACCATATTGGGGAGGGCAATCTGCTTTACTCAGTCTATTCATTCAAATGTTAATTTCATCCAAAAATGCCTTCACATACACACCCGGAATAATGTTTGACCAAAGATCTGGGCACCTCCTGGTCCAATCAAGTTGATAAAATTAAATCATCCCAGTGGCCATCTTGGGAGACAATATGCTGCTCTCTGTAGGAATTAGTCTCCGGGAGCCCTGAGCAGGGCAGGGAAAGACACAGGCTGGATCCGGGTGGAGAAGAACCAGCATAACTGTTTTACTAAATGGATTGAACTCTGTAGACTGGTTTCTGTTTTCCTCATCACTATTTTCAGTTATGCTCCAACTGATCTTGGGCAAAACCTATTCTTTTTTAGCCACTTTGGGGTCCAATTAGCCTCATTTTCAGGTATTAAAAATCCAGTCCAATCTTAAACAAGACATTGATTTCTCAGGCTATTCAAATATTCTTCCTTCCCCTCCTGACTCAGCTTCATCAGCCACCAGGCGGAAGCGGACTCATGTCTGTCCTTTCTCTCTCCTGTTCCATGTCACACCCTCTGCCTCATGGCTGGCTTTCCCAGGGTGGATTCCAGAGGGAAGACGAGAGGGACTCTGGTCAAAGGTCTTTTGACTTAGCTGAGCTTTTGTTCCTACTTCTCCCTTGGCTGTTGAATGCCCTCTGTGAGTCACATAGCTTGTATGAGGCATGTATTAGCTTCCTCTGAGACAGCCCATGGTGGCCCTGGATCTACCATTTCCTGATGTAGACAATTCACCCTCTGAACCTCTTCTGACTCTCCCCAGCTCCTGTACCCCCAGTGGTACACCCCACAGCCTCCTCTGTTGGGGTTTCCTCTCTGCAGCCGGCAGTTAATCAGAGCAGGGTCCCTTCAGCACTTCTCTCACCCAGCTCCTCCCTCCAGCTTACACCTGGCCTGGGGGAACCCAGGTACCCCTGTTTCCCAAATGGTGGTGGAGAATGGGCCCCTCTGCTGCCCCCTTTCAACTGTTCCTTGGTGGGCTGCTGTAGCCAGGCCTGCAGGAGACTTCAGTCTCTTTACCCCCAAATACCGGGGCATATATGTCAAACTCTCCCTTCTACTTCCTCAAATTAAAAAAAAAATTCTCTCTCACCATAAGGAAATCCTCTTTGAATCTCAGCGCAGTCTCACACAGGCTGTTGAGGGTGATATCAGCTGGCTGGCATGTACTCTCTAGAACAGCAGTCCCCAGCCTTTTTGGCACCAAGTACCGGTTTCATGGAAGACAGTTTTTCCATGGATCAGGGTAGGGGGGATGGTTCAGGCGGTAAAGCGAGCGATGGGGAGCGGCAGATGAAGCTTCGCTCACTGGCCCGCTGTCACCTCCTGCTGTGCAGCATGGCTCCTAACAGGCCGTGGATGGTATCGGTCCATGGGCTGGGGGTTGGGGAACCCCTGCTTTAGAAGGTAGAGGCAGGGCTGGGGCTAGGGTGAGGTGAGTGAGGCACTGTGTGGGTGTAAAATTTAACACAGTACCAAAAACTCGGTGATCCAGGTAAGTGATATATTTTTATTTATTTATATATTTAAATTGAAGTATAGTTGATTTACACCATTGTGTTAATTTCTGCTGTACAGCAAAGTGATTCAGTTATACAAACATATATAT
The DNA here is from genome assembly GCF_965194805.1 of Balaenoptera borealis. Lineage (NCBI taxonomy): Eukaryota > Metazoa > Chordata > Mammalia > Artiodactyla > Balaenopteridae > Balaenoptera > Balaenoptera borealis. The sequence goes on from NC_138866.1 coordinate 143,546,713, forward strand.
ATATATTCTTTTTTTTTAAATTTTCTTTTCCATTATGCTTTATCATAGGGTATTGAATGTAGTTCCCTATGCTATACAGGAGGACCTGTTGTTTATCCATTCTGTATATAATAGTTTCAGGTAGGTAATACTTTAATGCAGTTAAAAAAAAATCAAAATTAATGCAAAAAATTCCATGATGAACAAAATAACAAAAATTTAAAAACAGGATCAGAATGGCTGATTCTCCCATTTGCCTCAGGCTCCAAGGTGGCTCAGCAGGGCACCACAATTGATCCTGTCTTTAGTTAAAATTTTGATATTTTGGGTCTTAATTTTGAATTTTTAATTACTACCCTATTTTGATTACTTGCTTATCTTGATTACTGAGTTTTTGGCACCCCCTTCAGTTTTGCCCAGAGCCAGTGCCATGCTTGCTTCATCCTAGCCTCTGTTCTCTGTCCAGGGCACCTAGCACACTGCCCCGGGCTTTGAGGTTTGGTCAAATTCCTGAGAAAACGGTTAAATTTCCCTTGCATCGCCTGGTCCATGTAGCCATTCCTGCTTTAGAGCTGGGCTGCCATTTGTCTTTCCAGACTCCTCTTCCAGCCTCCTCTGCCCCCGGGCCTGGTCATGCCATGGTCGTCCTAGTGCATGGGCACGCCCTGTGCTTCCCTGCCTCTGTGTCTGTGCTCATCCTTACCTGCTGCCTGGAATGCTGTTTGGAAATCCCCCGGCTTCGAGACTTCTCCTTGGCCTTTGCAAACAGTTCAGTCACCTCCTCTGTGAGGCCTTCTATGGCCTCCCCAGAAAGAGAGACCCTCGCCCTGTTCGTACTTCCTGAGTCACCCACATACTTCTGTTCCAGCAATGCTGACATGGGCGAGGGAGTGTTGATAGGTTACCACAAACTTAGGGCCTTACAACAACCCAAGTTTATTCTCTCCTTACAGTCTGGAGGTCAGAAATCTAAGATCGAGGTGTCAGCAAGGCTACATTCCTTCTGGAGGCTTCAGAAGAGAATCCATTTCCTTGCCTTTTCCAGCTTCTAGAAGCCACCTGCATTCCTTGGCTCATGGACCCCTCCCTGCATCCTTCTAACCTCTGCTGCTGTCATCACATCTCCTGCTACTGACTCAGACCCTCCTGCCTCCTCCTGTCACCTTTGGGATGACACTGGGCTCATCCTGATAATCCAGAACCATTTCCCATCTCAGGGTGCTAGGCTTCGTCCCCTCTGCAAAGTTGCCTTTGCCATGTAAGGTCACGTGGTCACAGGTTCAGGGGATTAGCAGGTGAGCGTCTCTGGGGGCCCTGTTTTGCCTCCCTGAGCTATCCATCCTGCCATACTGGCCACGCCAGAATTGCAGTCATGGTTTCACCCTCCCTGCTTAGCACAAGGCTGAACACGAAGTTGGTCCTTCACGTGGTCTTGCTGCATTGAAGGGAAGTCACAAAGCTGGAGCCTTCCTTCCTGGAAGCTTTGCTATTAGCGCTCGGGGGCAGCCCTGGGAGTTCTCTGCAGGCAACAGCCCAGCCCCTCTGAACTTGAGTAGATGCCGTCATAGAATCCTTCCCAGTTGGGGTGGCAGGGAGGGAAGCATCCCAGATTTACCATCTTCCTCCATTTTACCTCGGTTTCTTTTCCTGGGTCTAATCACTCTCATTAAAATCCACCGCACGTTTCCAGTGTGTTAAATATATATTTGGTTTTATGCTGTGCGTGTCTTTAAAACCTGAGGAAAAAAAACCCACGTTGAACCAGTAATATGGTTTTACTTTCCCACGGTTTGTAGGAAATAGAGTTCCCAGCAGTTCAGGGTGATTTATCCAACCTCAGAGAACAGACCTGTTCCAGAAATATCCCCATTCTGCTAGCCCTCCCCCGGCTCTCCGCATTGCCTCAGCATCTGTTTACAATGCAGGGGGTGGTTTGGTCTGCCAATTTCTGAGCAGGCTGGGAGGCAGGAGCCTGAGGAGAGCATGGCCTGCCCCTTAGTCCAGGCAAGTCCTTTTGGGTCTTACATTCTGGATTTTGGATCCAGTCTTTCTGGGTAAGTGTGGAAGAAATGCCGAAATGGAAGCCGCATTGAGCGACGGAGGGGCGATGAATGTTCGTGGAAGTGTTTGCATGCAGTGCCAAATGAATTTGTGTTAAAAGATTTATGGATCAGCTAAATATTTTGACAGAGAAGCAAAAATAACTGTGGAGACCCTTCCATCTGGCTCCCCCTGTTTACTGCATGAATATTTACACTGCTGCTTTGGAAGTTTCAGCAATTCGAGAATGAACGTACAGAAACAGATTCTGTCTCCCGGCCAGAGTAGGAGACAACTTTTTATCCTGTGAGTTGAGGATAAGGAGAGAAAGGTACAAGCACAGGCCACCCTGAGGGGTTTTGTCTCCTCTCCCTTTCTTTTCACATACAGGACTAATATCACAACCTCAACCGTCCCCCCAAAATTCTTGATGCATGTGCTGCTGTTATTATCACTAGTTGCAGATGTGGTTGTACTTGTAGGGGTGTGAGTGGCTGTAATTGAAAAACCTTGAATAGGTGTTAGCAGATAGTACCAAGGAGAGAAGATGTTGCTTGGGCTTAAGGAATTTCAGGTCTATGGATCAGAGAGGGAACAGATGGAACTTTTTTTGGAATGTCAATGCAGCTCACGTTGGGGGGAGGGTGGGCGGTCAGGGAAGGCTTCCTTCAAAGGTGGAATTTTGAGGCAGGGCTGGGGTGTCCAAAAGTTGAGGATCTGGCTTGGAGGTCGCGGCACACTGACTGCCCTGACACGCTGGGCTGCCCTCACCTGGGTGCCTGTACCTGGCCTCCCTCCATCTGCAAGGCTGCCACCTGGCTACCTGGCCATCTCTCACTTCCTGATCTCACCTCAAACAAAAATTTTTCCATTTTGATACTAAACCTCATTTGGTGGCAAATCCTTCCTGAGCTGCCATGAGGTCTTTAAAGCTGTTGATCGTCTTTATTTCACTTTTACTCCTCCTGAGTTTTGCTGCAAAAATCTGGGTGTGGTTGACTGCAGGTGATATCCCAGACCCTGATGGAGATAGTAGGAAATATACAACCTATAGACTGTTTACTTTCCTAATATCCAACAAATTCAGAATTCCAAACCTATCTGGCCCAAGCATTTTGATTAAGGGTTTGTGGACCTGGGTCTTCCTTGCAGTAACTGCCCCGAGCATTCCTGTACTTTGTTGGAAAATCTGTCTCCCCAGGAGCCCATGAGCTTAAGAAAAGAGCCTAGTTTCTTCTTTATATACCAGGACCCCCAGATGGGTCATGCCCATAAGCATGATAAATATTGGTTGACAGATTATTAATTGGAGATATTCACTGAGGGTGTCCTTCTTTTACAGTACCACCAGGAAGGATGACAGGGCAGAGCTGTACGGGGTGGCTTTGGCCATGAGATGTTGCACGGCTGGACCAGGCAGATGTAGCACGCATCTTGGGGGGGTCACAGCCCGAGATGAGCAGGAAGGTTGGGGTTTGGACCCTGAGGACCCACCCCTACCCTGACCCTAGACTCAGGATAAAGTGGGGGCAGGAGACCCTGAATTTACTGATACCAACTCTCTGCTCCACGATGGAATGAGTAAGTTCATTTACAGAAAAACAGAGAAAACCTCCTTCTTGCACATCTACGTTTGTGGAGTAGAAGCCACACTGGCTGAACAAATGAATAAAATGATAAAGGAGGACTTCATGATTTATTTTAAATCCCCAATGAGTTTTGTCCTCCTACATGTCAGGCATTGGTTTGTATTTGTCATTGTATGTGACATCCAAGGGACCTCCACAGCTGGTCCTGACTTATTTAGAGCTAGGTATGCGATAGTGGGGCAGAGCGTCCTGGAAATGAGATGAAACGCTAGTGCCAACTCTGACGTTGGAGTCTATTTCTGCATGTGGGAAGCAAACAGCTTCAAAAAACTTGGTTGAACAAACAAACTCACAGAAAAAGAGATCAGCTCTGTGGTTACCAGAGATGGGGGGTAGAGGGAGGGGGAATTAGATGAAGGTGATCAAAAGGTACAAACTTCCAGTTATAGGATAAATAAGTACAAGGGATGTAATGTACAACATGATAAATATAATTAACACTCATGTATGTTACATAAAAGTTGTTAAGAGAGTAAATCCTAAGAGTTCTCATCACAAGGAAAAATACTTTTTTCTTTAATTTTGTTCCTATATGAGATGATGGATGATCACTACACTTATTGTAGTAATCATTTCATGATGTATGTAAGTCAACACCTTGAATTTATACAGTGCTGTATATATGTCAATTATATCTCAGATGAAACTGGAAGGAAAAAACCCTTGGTTTAAATAGATACTGGTTTAAGAGATCTCTAGACATCTTGAAGGGGAACCCCAGATAGCTAAAAAAGAACAAATGAAAAAAGAAAAAGGAAAAAGGAAAAAAAAATCATCTCTCATCCAACATTGTGGTTGGGGGACTGCAGGATAACCGGTAACCCACTAGGCGGCACTGCTGATCCACACTTGAAGCACCCCAGAGCCTGTCTCTATGGTAACAAGTTTACAAATTTATGGGGAGAATTGGCCTTGCCCTCTGGGTGTGTGCGTGTGTGTAAGAACCAGTTTTGAGTGTTCAGAAAAGTCAGCTCTGTGCAGCAGCGACTGTTGATATGTAGCTGTCAAAGAGATAGAGACAGAATCACTCTGTGCAAGGCAATAAGGAACGTGAGAGCAGAGAAATCGCTCCTTCTAACACACTTACAGCCTACTTTCTTACTACCTTCCCTGACTCTGATGCCCTTTAATGCACGCGGCTAGGGAGCAGGGATCTGAGGCATGCTGGGAGCCTGGGGGTGGGCTGCAGGCTGGATTTGCTTTTGTGCAAGACAGCACTGAAGGAGCTCAGCCTGGGGAGAGCTGGGGTTGCTTGAACTGTGGGTGTTCCAGGGTGTTCTATCACATAAAGTATCACATAAGCCCAGACATCCAGTTCTATGTGTTATTTTATGTCTAGGCTTTTATGATTGCTCTCTGTCGTATGTGGGTATCCCACACTCTCTGTATAAACTGTGTTTCCAGAAGGCGGCTCTGCTAGCCCTCGAGACCCCTCTTGCTTGATCAAAAGCCCAGCTCCCTGATCTTTCTCTCCCTGGTACTGTACTTTCTCACCGCAGAGTGCCAGGCGCTCCCTATTCACTATGTGCTGTCAGGACTTCTTGGATTGTGGACCAAGATGGGGGGCGGCTCTTACACCTGCAGGGATGCAGAGATGCTTTACATGCTGACAGTGAGTAAATGCTGCTCTGGAGGAAACCCCCCCCCACCCCAAATCCAGTTTCTTAGCAGCGAGGAAGTTTTTTGGAGGTGCCTCCTGTGTGGACCCTAACTGGTGCCCCACAGGTGACCAGGGTACATCTGCAGAGGGCTTGCCTCAGTGTAGAATTTGTGTTGGTTTTCATCCATAACAGCCTATTCGGTGGAGCCAAATTATTCTTTAATTTTAGTTTTCATGGAGAGAAGGGAAAGAGAAAAGAATGACAACACAGGACCTGAGCAATACTTTTGCAAGACTATGCTCATCATTGGAGTTTTGTCTGGAGAGCTGTTCTGGATAGTTCCTAGAATATTTTTTAAATTGCGAATATTTGAAGTAATTTCAGAGTTAGAGAAAAGTTATAACAGTACAAAGAATTGCCATATATCCTTCATCCATAGCTCCCCAAATTTGTCTACCATCATGAAATAGATATCTAATGCATTTTTTTAATACTTTTAAGGGTACGTTACAAACATGATGTCTTTTTACCTCAGAGTTTCCTTAAAAACAAGGACATCGGGGGCTTCCCTGGTGGCGCAGTGGTTGAGAGTCTGCCTGCTGATGCAGGGGACACGGGTTTGAGCCCTGGTCCGGGAAGATCCCACATGCCGCGGAGCAACTAAGCCCGTGCGCCACAACTACTGAGCCTGCGCGTCTGGAGCCTGTGCTCTGCAACGAGAGGCCGCGACAGTGAGAGGCCCGTGCACCGCGATGAAGAGTGGCCCCCGCTCACCACAACTGGAGAAAGCCCTCGCACAGAAACGAAGAACCAACACAGCCAAAATAAATAAATAAATAAATTAATTAATTAAAAAAAAAAAACAACAAAAAACAAACAAGGACATCCTCTCACATCACCACAGTACAACTATCAAAAGCCAGAAATTAACATCAATACAATACTGTTATTTAATCATTTCATCAATTGTTCCACTAGTGTTTTCCATGTCATATGGGAACATTTTTCACAGTTCAGGAGCCAATCCAGGATCGCACATACATTTAGTTTTCATGTATATATGTATCTTTAAAAATGATTAAAGTTAAAAAAAGTGATTAAAGTTGCTTTTTACTTGAGAGTGGCCTTTGTTTTTTTCCTTCTCTTGCTATTGTGAGTCAGTGGCTTGCAGTTGAAAGTTGTCTACTTCAGGGAATCATGACTGTTTCTTAAGTGGCTGGCAGATGGAAAACACATAAATCCACACAAACCTGGATTCAAATCTCAAACCAGCCAGTTCCTAGCTGGGCTACCTGGGGAAACTTTCTTCACTTCTCTGAGCAGCAAGTTCCTTTATAAAATGTAGATAATAATCTGAGTCTTGGAAAGTCAGTATAAGGATAAGTGAGATAGATAATGTCCAATAAAGACTTATTCACCACAGGTCCTGGTGAAGGAAGCTCTATATGCAATTTCCCCTATTCCCAGAGGAAATTCTTTTGTATTAAAAATATTCAAGAGTATTCAAAATACTTGAAGATGTGTTTTCATTTTCTTAGATTTAAACCACAAAGTAGTTTAAGTAAACTTTTAAAGACTGTTCATTACCTCAACTTTTTCAACCATTGTAAACATCCAAAAGATCTCTAACTTTTTTTTTTTGGTATATGTTAATCCCTCCTTCCTTTCCCCTTTGGTAACCATAAGTTTGTCTTCTTAGTCTGTGAGTCTTTTCGGTTTTGTAAATGAGTTCATTTGTATCATTTTTTTAGATTCCACATATAAGTGATATCATATGTATTTGTCTTTGTCTGGCTTAACTTCACTTAGTATGATAATCTCTAGGTCTATCCATGTTGCTGCAAATGGCATTATTTCATTCCTTTTTATGGCTGAGTAATATTCCACTGTGTGTGTGTGTGTGTGTGTGTGTGTGTGTGTGTGTATACCATTTCTTTTTTATTCATTCATCTGTTGATGGACATTTAGGTTGCTTCCATGTCTTGGCTGTTGTAAATTGTGCTGCAATGAACATTGGGGTGCATGTATCTTTTCAAATTAGAGTTTTCTCCAGATATATGCCCAGGAGTGGGATCGCTGGATTATATGGTAACTCTGTTTTCAGTTTTTAAAGGAATCTCCATAGTGACACATTTTTTAAATTAAAGTTTTTATTTTGAGATAACTGTAGATTCACGTACAGTTATAAGACATAATACAGAGAGAGCTCATGTATGCTTTACCCATGTTCCCCCACTGGGAACATCTTGCAAAACGCTAGTACAACATCACAGCCAGGATACTGGCATTGATGCAGCTGAGAGTCAGAGCATACCCATCACTGCAAGCACCCCTCCTGTTGTGCTTTTATAGCTACACCTGCTTCCTTCCCTCCTCCATCCCCTCCTTCACCCTGGTCAGCCATGAATCTATTCTCCATTTCTATAACATTATTTCAAAAATCTTATATACATGGAATCACACAGTATGTGATTTTTTGGGATTGGCTTTTTGCACTCAGCATAATTCTCTGGAGCTTTGTGTTGCATAGAGAAACAGTTGTTGCTTGTTTATTGCTGGGTAGTATTGCATGGTGTACCACGCTCTACAGCTTCCTTTGTAGAGCTTAATTGACTTGAGTTTCATTAAGTTGGTCACACATTAAGGCACACAGACTTCTTCAGGCCAGAAAGTAGTCAGACTGGTGTGTATTTCCACCAAAAGTACAATACTTGAGAAAAATAAATTTTGGAAAAAACTTTTCAAAATTTGAAATCAGAAATTCTAAGATGTTTATTATTTCCCAATAGTGAGAGAATTAAAAATAAAAACAATTCTCAAGAAACAAGATTGTTGAAATATGAAAATTTCCCAACAATTGCTGAGATATCGTTCTGGAGTGTCACCTCTAACAATATGTAACGTTGGGACATCATGATTTTTCTCAAAATTGCTGATTCTGTAAAATTAAGAAAAACAAACCCAGGGAGAATTGTTTGGCAAGTTCCACGAATCTTTCTTAGGTTTTGCATTTTTGGTGCTTATACCTTGCACTTCCTTCAGCTACAGGACCTAAGAAAGACACCATCAACTCCAAGTATAAGTAGCTCTAAAGGAAGCTGTGATTGGCAGACGGATGAGTGGCCATGAAGGAGTTATGGCTCCGATTGCAGACTTACATGATAATACATGATGTAAAAACTCCAGTTATGCCACTGCAGGACATTTAGCACCTAAGTGAATAAGTGAACTACTTGTAAATGCACATGTGACTCTTCCTTCCACATCCCTAGAAAGTTTGCATATTCAAGTTGACTCCAAACTTTTTTTTTATTAACATATTCTCATTAGGAAAATGGGAGATCACTTTGCATTTGGCTGTCAGGGAAAGGCTTCTGACCTTCTCTGCTCTGGGATAAGAATTTAACTACTTCTCCTACGGCCATTTAACTTCCAACACAGCCAAGGCAGTGCTAACAGAAATAAATGTGGAAGCAGGGCAGCGGGTTGGGAGCTGATTTGCATTAGAACTTCCCTGAACACCCTGAGTTTGCAATTTTTAGGATGCCCTGAGTTGATCTGCAGGAAGGTAGTTTGACTCTAGTTTGCTACCCATTCAAACCTCAGGCATGTTTAAGCCATACTTTTTTTTTTCTTATCAGGATTCTAACAGTGTAATTTATTTTCTCCCTTAGTGTTCACTCCTGAATGCTGGTTCGGATGCTTCTTTCTCCACCCTGGGAAGATGGAGTCACTTGACAGTGTGGGTTTTGGCTTTGCCACTCATTCATTTAGTGGCCCTGGGAACCAGACGGTCTTTCTGATCATCAAGTTTTCTCATTTGTAAGAAGGAAGGTTACTGTACCCTTCAATATCACTTCAGGTAAGTGAGTTGATGCATGCGTGTCAGGTGTGTCCTGGGCTTGAGCAGAGACCCCAAGGGCCCATCACCTGTCCTTTGCCCGCAGACCTCTGGTCCCCACCCCGGGCTGTGTCCGGCCTTCCCTCCTGCTGAAGTGGACTCACTGGCAGCAGGAGAAAGAGCTTATGTTTCTTAGGCCAGCCCTTTCCCAGAGTTCCCCGCAGGATGCGTACATGCAAGGTGTGTGTGTGTGCGTGTGTGTGTCTAGTGGCTGAGTCTTTTCCTCAGAACCCAGTCCTCTTCTCCCCAGACTTGCAGACACTGCAGGTGCAGGTGGAGACAGTGACCATCTGGCCAGCCTCGCTGCACCTGGCCTGCCCACTCTTAGCATCCTGGCCCTGCTCTCAGCCAGACATTTGGTGCACCTACAGAAGAAGATCTGTAGGGGTCTGAACCCCAAATGTGAGACAGGCTCAAATCCTTTCCCACAGGATGCCCAAAACTCCAAGCACATCAGGGTAGTGGCGGCCCCTGGGTTTCGTCTCCAGGATTCAGTGACAGTCCTCAGTTGACCTCTAGGGGGCAGTGTGGCCTGACTCCTCCTGCCGCCTTGTCCCCCTCGGCCCAGGCCCTCACGGCTGAACGCACTGGGTATTGCAGCTCAGAGCCACAGGACGACAGCTGTGATCACAGCGGCCACAACTGCTGCAGTTACTATTTCCTTCTTCTCCCTGATCCATTGCAATCACAGGTCAGAAACGCCTTCCTGCCTCTGAGCCCGGGAACCTCTCCTTCATTGGGACTCCATAGCGCTGAGCATCTGGAAATCTTGCTTGACATTTGGCATATTCTGGCACTTATTGCGGTTTTTGTTTTTAGTATAACTTATCTCTACATTTAGTTTTATGTCTCCGGAGGGAAGGAATGCATTTTCATTTTTCTTTGATTCATCCCCGTCTCTGCCAGCCAACAGTCCCCCACCGGCCGAGCAGCAGTTAGCTTGGCACTAGGTCCAAACAGGTTCTCGATGCATACGTGTAGTGATGGGGTGATGGTGGCAGCGGCGGGATGCAGAAAGCGTGAGGGCCAGGGCCTGCGCTCTGCCTGGTATTTCTGGGTACACCCAGGTATTCCTAAATCCATGGCCCTTCTGTCCTGACTCACACCTCACCTTTATTCCTCCACCCTTCTGTTTCCTCATCTACTGAATGGAGACAGTGCTAAGTCATATTTGCCTCATTGCCCACAATTTGAAAAGGACATGCTTTCCCCATAACCTCTTCAGGGGCTGTAGGATGAAAAGAACAGTCAAACATAGCAGTTAGCAGTTGAGGGCCCAGGAGGCGACCAGGCATCCCTTTCGAAAGCCTCTTGCCTCCGGTATGACCATGTCGATGGGGTCATGAGCTGCGCACACAGCACGGATCCTCGGCAAGTGCTGGGGGCTCCTCCAGATCACTGATGGTGACTGATGCCCAAGGGGCCTGTGCAGCTGCTCATGAGAGCGGGGCCCAGCAAGGATGCTGTGGGCAGCACGTTGCCCTAAACCTCCGAGCTGGGTCGTGGTTCTTTGGGCTTGCAGTGTGTCTCTGTTTCGTGATTTTCGACACCCCCTCAGATCTCTTTTTCTGTTAGCTGGTATCCAGCCTGCTGTGGCAGCTGGGACGTTTGTCAGGGAGACCCTCCCGGAGTCACTGAGCTGACAGTGGAGGAATCAGGACGGGAATGGGAGCCTCTTGACACCTTCTGTGCTCTTTCTTCTCCGTTTCACTCCCGCTCAGAAATGGACGCTGTCCTCAGGGCAGGAGGGCACAGTGGAGCAGTGCCTTGGGCACCTCAACAGTGCCGTGCCTGTGTCCCTGTCACCCACATGAGTGGCCGGTCGCTTCATCATTTGGTGCCTGCTGAGCTGGCTTCAGTAACTCAAAGTGAGGTCCATGCACCAGCAGCAGAGATGTCAGCTGGAGTGTGTTAGAGCTGCAGGGTCCTGGCCGCATCCCAGGTCTGCGCCAGATCCTAGCCCTCCTGTGCTCACTATGCCTGCTTTTCCCAGGGATTGCCGCGCCGGCACGAGACCTGTGTCGTCAGAGCTGCCTGTTGAGCGAACGGTCATCAGTCAAGGTATGCGTGTCAGGGGTCCAAGGGGACCCCTTCCCAGGCACTCAGTGATTGAAGGGGGGACCCCCAGGTGGACAGTCCTGTGCTCTGAGTGCAGGGGTCAGAGTCACTGCATGATAACTGCCCCCCGCCAAGGGTCTCCTTAAGACCCATGGACTGACTTTAGGCCCACATGGCGGGCACTGAGACCTAGTGGGGCCCACTGCCCTGAGGACACCATGTCTGTGGCCTCTCCCCATTCACAAGACCACCTTTGACCCTGCGTTCTCCTGCTGACCCTGTCCTCCAGGTGGGCAGTCTTCCACAGAGCTGACCCAAGCCAGACACTCAGCTGAAAGCCTGGTCATTTCCCCTAATGCAAAGAGAAAGGAACCTGCTTTATTAATAGCATAAATTCCAGAGGGCGTTCATCTTCAGGCTTAACGCCTAAGCACGGAGGGCCCAAGTGTTCTTAAAAATGCTCTCAAGAGGTGCCAGGAGTCCCTCTACCATTGGGGACATTCTCCTGTAAACACACACATGCCCAGGAGTGGAAAGCATTGTCTTAGAGAAAATGGTGTCGGCTGGAACCTAAACTGAATTCAGCCTAATGCAAAATTCATGCCAAAGGATGGCAAATGAAAGACAGTTTATTAATCCAGCTTATTCAAGGTTCCTAAGAAACACACAGGCGGCAGGAGCAGCCCATGAATATTCTCCATGCTAATTGGAACTGTGCTTCAGGCCTCTGTTGGGCAGAGGCAGGAGGGGGCAGAGGGTTCAAAATCCCCTTTGGAAGCAGAAGAGTGGCAGGCTTCTGTGCAGGCCACCTCCTGTTGTGTCCTCGCCCCGTCTGGACGATCGGATCTCGGACCTCTGGGACACGCACTAGTCAGTCTGTCCCCTGTGCTCCTTCCTACAGCTGCTCACACGTGGGCAGAACCAGGATCTGTATGGAGACGCTGTCTTGATGAGGATCAGGGGCAGGTGTCCATGGCAGTGGGCTGGGGGCTGGCATCCCAGCTCTGTACCTACCAGCCTTGTGGCTTCAAGGACATTTTTCCCTTGTTGGTTTTAGTTTCCTCATCCATCACAATGTTCTAAGGACGACATGAGTTAGGAGTGCAGAGCTCCTAGAAGGGGTCTGGTGAGTGCTCAGGATGTGGTAGCTGTGTCACGTCAACTCCCATGATGGTCCCCACTGATCCCCTTTCTTGATGGTGGCCTAGGCTAGTCACTTGCTTTAAAACGTTCTTTTAGACTTCTTTTAAGATTAGTTTTAAGGTCTCAGCAAAACTGAGAGGAAGGTGCAGAAAATTCCAGAGACACTCCCACCCCCCACCACATTCATAGTCTCCCTACCTATCAATATCCTGCACTAGAGTGGTGTATTTGTTACAACTGATGATCCTACACTGACATGTCATTATCACCCAAAGTCCAGAGTTTACAAGAGAGTTCACTCTTGGTGTCGTACATTCTGTGGGTTTGGACAAAAGTGTAATGACATGTATCCATCATTATAGTAGCACACATGGTATTTTCCCTGCCCTAAAAATCCTCTGTGCTTCACCTATTCATCTCTCCCTCCCTCCTAACCCCTCACAACCACTGAAAGGATCTTTTTACTGTCTCCATAGTTTTGCCTTTTTCCAGAATGACATATAGTTGGAATAATACTGTATGTAGCCTTTTCAGATTGGCTTCTTTCACTTCGTACTATGAATTTAAGGTGCCTCCATGTCTTTTCATATCTTGATGGCTCATTTCTTTTTGGCATTGAATAATATTTCATTGTCTGGATATATCACAGTTTTTTTTTTTTTTTTTATCCATTCATCTACTGAGGGACGTCTTAGTTGCTTCCCAGTTTTGACAATTATGAGCAAAGCTGCTGGAAATCTGTGTGCAGGTTTTTGTCTGAACATATGTTTTCACCTCCTTTGGATGAATGCCAAGGAGTGTGACTGCTGGATCATATGGTAAGAGTACGTTTAGTTTTGTAAGAAATCACCAAACTGTCTTCCAAAGTGGCTGTACCATTTTCCATTGTTACCAGCAATGAGGGAGAGTTCCTGTTACTCCACATCCTCCCCAGCATTTGGTGTTGTCAGTGTTCTGGATTCTGGGCTTTCTAATAGGTGTGTAGTGGTCCCTTGTGCTGTTTTAGTGACTCAATTTAATACATAGAACACCACAAAGGTGAGAGGGTGCCCCTTCTGTGATTAGGTTACGAGAGACCGTGGCTCCCATCTTGTTAGCTCTCTCTCTCTCTCTGGCTCTCTGTTCACCAGCTGCCCTCCAGAGAGGTCCATGTGGCAAGGACCAGGGGAAAGTCTCCAGGCAACAGCCGGTGAGGGACTGAGGCCCTCAGTCCAACAGCTTGAGAGGAACAGAATCCTGACACCAATCACTTGAGTGAGCTTGGAATCAGGTCCACCCCTTGGCCCAGCTACAGATGAGTGCAGCCCCAGCCATACCTTCAATGCCGCCTGGGAGAGACCCAGACCCAGAGGGTCCAGCTAAGCCACACTTGGATTCCTGACCCACAGAAACTGTGAGACAACAAATGTTGTTTCTGAGACAGTAAGTTTGGGATAATTTGCTATGCAGCAGTAGCTAACTGACACAGTAGCCATTACAGTATGTTTATTATTATAATTGTCCTAACCCCAGTTAACGATATCAAAGGGGTGCATAAATAAATCACAGGGAAGGGGAATTTCTAGAATACTGATTCTCAGCCCCCATACTTATTTAGTACACTTGGCTTGAGCCCCAGAGGACGTTAACATGCATCCCCAGCAGAAAAAATGTTATTATAGGTCACGGGCTGACTACTGAAATGAAGCAAGGAACTTTGAAAAAATGCTGAGTTCTGGGCCTCATTGGAGAAGATTCTGATTCAGTAGACTAAGAGTCAGACCAGTGACCTGAAGTTGAAAAAAATGGCTTCAGTTGTTCTTTTTTTAAAATTTTATTTATTTATTTATTTATTTATTTATTTATATTTTTGGCTGCGTTAGCTCTTCGTTGTTGCATGCAGGCTTTCTCTAGTTGTGGCTAGCGGGGGCCACTCTTCATTGTAGTGCATGGGCTTCTCATTGCTGTGGCTTCTCTTGTTGAGGAGCACGGGCTCTAGGCACAGGGTGTTTAGTAGTTGCAGCACATGGGCTCAGTAGTTGTGGTTCATGGGCTTAGTTGCTCCGCTGCATGTGTGATCTTCCCCGACCAGGGCTCGAACCCGTGTCCCCTGCATTGGCAGGCAGATTCTTAACCACTGTGCTACCAGGGAAGCCCCGCCCTCAGGTGTTTTAATGATCATTCTGGGTTGGGAGCTCCTGGGTTAGGTGATATTTGCACTATTTAGCTAATGTGCACATTTCCTGAAGTGTCTGCCTCATATTAAAACAGTGGATTTTATTCCTGACTGCACATTACAATCACTGGGGGAGCTTTTAAAAAATACCTTACCTGGGCCCCACCCCAGACCAATGAAATCAGAGTCCCTGGGGTGGGGGGGCTCCGGCACTAATATTTTTAAAAGCTCCCCTGTTGAATCTAATGTGCAGCTAGGGTTAAGAGCTTCTGTGTTAAACGTTTAAAGAACACATAGAATTTACTCATCACCTGCGTTTGGAGGCTGCTTTTGATTATTGTCTGTTTTTAGTCTCTCATAGAGCTAATTTGTTATTCAGGATGCGAGTTTTTCAATCTAGCCTGATGCGTGTAAACCACTTTGGGTCTGCATCTCCCTTTGATCTGAAGGCTAGACTTCCATAAAGGTGGTTGAAGATGGCTCTTGCTTTAAAAAGGTTTTTTTGGGCAGCTTCACCCATCATTGGTTGATTCATCGGGCTTATGGAAGAACTGAACCCTCAGGTCTTTTCTGCACACACTGCTCTTGAAATGGTCTCCTCTACCAGGTGTTTTTGCTGGTGATCTTCTTGATGGTTGTGACCAGGGATGCAGTGGGCCTCGGTCCTGGAGAGCTGATGGGGTGGCCCTTTAGGGCAGGTCAATAAAACAACTGTGCCTGTTCCGCTGGGCTTAAGCCACCCATGTTTGGTCAGCAGAGCCCAGCTGGATTTCAGCCCCACTCACTCCCTGGACCACACACCTCCGTATGGGGCATGAACTGATCAACCTCCCATGGCAGGAGTGAGGCCCACATGAACCACAGGGACTGGGGTGGTGGGGAAAGAGGGGTTCCCTAAAGAGAAATTGAGATGCTGTTCCCCAGAGATGGGGACATGAGTGTTGGGGAGGCAAAACAGTGCTGCCTTAGACCTGAGCAAGAGGGGCCCACAGCCTGGTCCCTGTGCTTCAGAGGGCTCTTCTTAGGTCCCTCTTTAGAAGGCCCTTCTTAGGTCTTGCTTCAGGGTGGGGTCCCACAGGGTGGGGGCCAAGGGACAGCACCCTATACACCTGTGCCATACCACACTGTGCCTGATGTCACCTGCCTGGTGGCCCAAGCCCATTTTCAGGGCCCATGTATGTCTCTTCCCTGGGGCCAGCTCCTGAGGGCAGACCGCACCTCTAGTGTGTATACCCTAGGCCTGTGGACAAATCTCTTCCTGAGATTTGGAAGTCAAATCTGGCTTTCCAGTCAATGTGAATGTGTATTTGTTAAGGCAGGAGGCTAGAACATGTCATTTGGTGGTTTGTTGGCTTGATTTCATTTTTTAAAAAATATGGATCCTTTAGTATACCTTTTTTTTTAGTTTATTAATTAATTAATTTATTTCAGCTGAGTTGGGTCTTTGTTGCTGTGCGTGGGCTTTCTCTAGTTGTGGTGAGCAGGGGCTATTCTTCGTTGCGGTGTGCGGGCCTCTCACTGCAATGGCTTCTCTTGTTGCTGAGCATGGGCTCTAGGCGCGCAGGCTTCAGTAGTTGTGGCTCGTGGGATCTAGAGTGTAGGCTCAGTAGTTGTGGTGTATGGGCTTAGTTGTTCCGCGGCAGGTGGGATCTTCCTGGACCAGGGCTCTAACCCGTGTCCCCTGCACTGGCAGGCGGATTCTTAACCACTGTGCCACCAGGGAAGTCCATTGGCTTTTAGATATTTGTTTACATGATGGGTGGCCTCCATTTGGACTCTGGATCCAGGTACTATACATGTGAGGGAAGGGCTTTGGCACAACCAACACATGGATCCAAAAGATGTCCATCCAGGAAGAACCCAAGGAAAGGCTATCTTGAACAGGAGGTCAAGGTAGAAATGAGGAATCATGCAGATGGTGGGTAAGTTCTTGGCTAATTCGAGGCAGGCTGCTATCTTCCTATTTATAAAACCTCCTGGAAGGAGCCTTGGCAACTGATCCTGCCAGAAACATACAGTTTCCCTGGATTCTTGCTGATTTATTGGACCCCAAAGGACCATAGAGTTGGCCAAAAGTTTCCTTCCTTTCTCAACCCTCCAGCCTCACTCCCTAGTGAAATCACCATTTACAAGAATTTAAGCCCTGGATATTCATCCCCCTTGGCTGGCAGCTCTGAATTTCCTGTTGGGGGAAGATACAGCTGGATGCTGCGTCATAAGGATGGATAGAAGGGTCTCTCATCGGGAACCATATTTTCCTACATTCGTTTTCAGCTAAGACTGAAGTCAGAACCACTTTTCTCCTTTGGGCCTCAGGTGTAGGAAACTGGGAAAAGTTCAAAAAACAGGGATCCAGAAGAGCTGTCTTGCTTTGTCTTGAAGATATGCTTCCACCAAGGAGATGAACCTGCCAAAGTTACCTTAAGTAAGACAAGCATCAGAAGAAAACTGTAGGGGGAGGTTTGACATGAACCTGGCTTTGACAGGAAGCCTCTCCCTCCTCAACCAATTAAAATGGATCTGACTATGGGCCCACAGATGGAACCTGGAGGCTGATGGTCGGTAAGGATTTCAGGGACAAATGACAGAGAGGAAAATGTACAGAACACTGAAGCAATGGGGTGGTTATCATTTACAGGTGGAACCCTCCTAGCATGTTGGAAGTGAGGCTGGATTTACAGAAGTTTTAAGAGTAGATCAGTTACCTGGTGCAAGATAACTGATGTTATCACCATGGTTGTTACTTAGAGGGGCCAAATCATGTCCCCTCTGACATAGTTCTGCACATAAAACCTAACATTTTTTGGATGCTCCCCCCCACCCCACCCTGGCCACCACCATCATTATGGAGGAGTCCTGCACCCAAGTTGTCTCGGTGGCTGTCCTTTCTCCGTACCCGATAAACTGACTCTGGTTTCTCCAGATTTGCCAGCTCCTGGAAGGTGGGAACCTGCCACCTGTCTCTTTCTGCACAAGCACAGAGTGACCTGCCGAGAGGGGTGGTCCACTTGGGATGGAGATGAAAATACTAGTGAAGGTTAAAGACGTGGAGACAAGTCATCTGGATGAGTAGGTCTGAGTTACACTCCTGTTTCAGGCTCCTTGGGGAATGTGCCAGAGCTGAACCAGTCAATACTAAGTGTTTCTTCTAAGAGGCTGTGTATGAGTTTCCTTCAGCTGCCGTAACAAATGACCACAAACATAGTGGCTTAAAACAGTAGAAACTGTTTGTCTCACAGTCTTGGAGGCCAGAAGTCAGAGCTCAAGGTATTGGCAGAGACATGCTCTCTCTGAAGGCTCTGGAAGAGAGTTCTTCCTTGTCTCTTCCCACTTCTGGTGGTTCTTGGGGTCCCTTGTTTTGTGGAAGCATCACTCCAATCTTTGCCTTTGTCTCCACATGGCTGTCTTCCCTCTGTGTGTTCTTTTCTCTCCTAAGGACACTCTCATTGGATTTAGGAGCTGCTCAACCCAGTATTATCTCATCTTGGTCCTTACCTGAATTACATTGGCAAAGACCCTACTTCCAAATAAGGTCACGTTCCGAGATTCCATGTGGACATGCATTTTTGGGGGGCAGTAATCCACCCACTACATGCTGTGAAGTACCTTTAGGAAGAACTTTGCTGCATGCTCTTAGAGATGGCCTTGGTCTCAGAAATGCTTGTATCAACTCCAAGGTTGGAACAAGGGTGTGTAGGGTGGAGTGGGGTGAGATGTCAGGCAGACATTTTATTGCCTGTCAGTTACCTGCTAGGTGCTCACCTGATATTTGTGGCGATTAATCCTTAAAACAACGGTTCCCAAAACATGGCACCAAGATCAGCAGCATCAGCATCACCTGGGAATCAGATAGAAATGCACATTCTACTACTCAGCCATAAAAAAGAATGAAATAATGCCATTTGCAGCAACATGGATGGGCCTAGAGATTATCACACTAAGTGACATAAGACAGAGAAAGACAAATACCATATGATATCATTTATATGTGGAATCTAAAATATGACACAAATGAACTTATCTATGAGGCAGACTACAGACATAGAGGACAGACCTGTGGTTGCCAAGGGGAGGGGGATGGGAGAGGGGTGGATTGGGAGTTTGGGGTTAGCAGATGCAAACTCTTATATATAGGATGGATAAACAACAAGGTCCTACAGTATAGCACAGGCAACTATATTCAATATCTTGTGATAAACCAAAATGGAAAAGAATATGAAAAAGAATGTATATATGTCTAACTGAAGCACTTTGCTGTACAGTAGCAATGAACACAACATTGTAAATCAACTATAGTTGAAGAAAATACATTAAAAAGAAGAAGAAACCACTCCTTTTTACACCTTGATGTTGGACTTCTAGCCTCCAGAACTGTGAAAAAATAAATTTCTGTTGTTTAAGCCAAAAAAGAAAGAAATGCACATTCTTAGGCAACCTGGGATCTGGTGAATCAGAAGCTATGGGGGTGGGCCCAAAAGTCCATGTTTTAACCCTCCAGGTCTTCAAGTTTGAGAAGCACTGCCTTAAACATCCTTGATCCTTTAAACAATCCTATGTGTTATCATCACCATGTGGATAACGAACCCTTAGGAAGGTAACATGTTCAAACTGGCCCAAACAGGAAGTGGCCTTGCAAAGCTGAAATACACACCCAAGTCATCCCAGCCACGAAGTCCTCAGAGCTTGCACCACATTCATCCTGCCTGTAAAGAAATCCAGAATCTACTTTTATTTCCAGCTCCACCTAACACTCTTTTTTTCCAAGGCAGTCCACCCCTCCTCCCTCTCGTGGTCATCTCTCAATCAAGGGGAACCTTCCCATTCCTGTTTTCTGAGTTTTGTCTGTGAACTAGTTAACGTTTGAAGAGGCAGTATCAAAAGTGCCCAGTATCATTTTGAGTAGCCTTCGCAAATAAGAAAACAATGCCAACAAGGCAATCTAGTGTGCAAAGGGCAGTAAAATCCCCCTAACTGGCTCCCTGGCTCAAGTTTCATACAATAAAATCAATGACAGAGGAGCTTCAAGATGGCGGAAGAGTAAGACGCGGAGATCACCTTCCTCTCCACAAATACATCAGAAATACAGCTACATGTGGAACAACTCCTACAGAACACCTACTGAATGCTGGCAGAAGACCTCAGACCTCCCAAAAGGCAAGAAACTCCCCACGTACCTGGGTAGGGCAAAAAAAAAAAAGAAAAAACAGAGACAAAAGAATAGGGACGGGACCTACACCAGTGGGAGGGAGCTGTGAAGGAGGAAAGGTTTCCACACGCTAGGAAGACCCTTCGCGGGCGGAGACTGCGGGGGGCGGAGGGGGAAAGCTTCAGAGCCACGGAGGAGAGAGCAGCCACAGGGGTGCGGAGGGCAAAGCGGAGAGATTCCCGCACAGAGGCTCGGCGCCAACCAGCACTCACCAGCCCGAGAGGCTTGTCTGCTCACCCGCCGGGGCGGGCGGGGCTGGGAGCTGAGGCTCGGGCTTCGGTCGGATCCCAGGGAGAGGACTGGGGCTGGCGGCGTGAACACAGCCTGAAGGGGTTAGCGCACCACAGCTAGCCGGGAGGGAGTCCGGGAAAAGGTCTGGAGCTGCTGAAGAGGCAAGAGACTTTTTCTTCCCTCTTTGTTTTGCGTGCGCGAGTAAAGGGGATTAAGAGCGCCACTTAAAGGAGCTCCAGAGATGGGCGCGAGCCGCCGCTCTCAGCACGGACCCCAGAGACGGGCAGGAGACGCTAAGCCTGCTGCTCTATCCACCAAGAAGCCTGTGTGCGAGCCCAGGTCACTCTCCACACCTCCCCTCCCGGGAGCCTGTGCAGGCCGCCACTGCCAGGGTCCCGTGTTCCAGGGACAACTTCCCCGGGAGAACGCGCGGCGTGCCTCAGGCTGCTGCAACGTCACGCCGGCCACTGCCGCCGCAGGCTCGCCCCGCCTTCTCCGTACGCCTCCCTCCCCCCGCCTGAGTGAGCCAGAGTCCCCGAAGCAGCTGCTCCTTTAACCCCGTCCTGTCTGAGCGAAGAACAAACGCCCTCAGGCGACCTACACGCAGAGGCGGGTCCAAATCCAAAGCTGAACCCTGGGAGCTGTACGAACAAAGAAGAGAAAGGGAAATCTCTCCCAGAAGCCTCAGAAGCAGCGGATTAAAGCTCCACAACTTGATGTACCTGCATCTGTGGAATACCTGAATAGACAACGAATCATCCCAAATTGAGGAGGTGGACTTTGGGAGCAACAATATACATATTTTTTTCCCTTTTTCTCTTTTTGTGAGTGTGTATGTGTATGCTTCTGTGTGTGATTTTGTCTGTACAGCTTTGTTTTCACCATTTGTCCTAGGGTTCTGTCTGTCCGTTTTTTTTTTTATTACTTAAAAAAATTTTTTTTCTTAATAATTATTTTTTATTTTAATAACTTTATTTTATTTTATCTTCCTCTTTCTTTCTTTCTTTCTTTTTTTTTCTCCCTTTTATTCTGAGCTGTGTGGAGGACAGACTCTTGGTGCTCCAGCCAGGCGTCAGGGCTGTGCCACTGAGGTGGGAGAGCCAACTTCAGGACACTGGTCCACAAGAGACCTCCCAGCTCCACGTAATACCAAACCATGAAAATCTCCCAGAGGTCTCCATCTCAACGCCAAGACCCAGCTCCACTCAACGACCAGCAAGCTACAGTGCTGGACACCCAAGCCAAACAACTAGCAAGACAGGAACACAACCCCATCCATAAGCACAGAGGCTGCCTAAAATCATAATAAGGCCACAGACACCCCAAAACACACCACCAGACGTGGACGTGCCCACCAGAAAGACAAGATCAAGCCTCATCCACCAGAACACAGGCATTAGTCCCCTCCACCAGGAAGCCTACACAACACACTGAACCAACCTTAGCCACTGGGGACACACACCAAAAACAACAGAAACTACAAACCTGCAGCCTGCAAAAAGGAGACCCCAAACACAGTAAGTTAAGCAAAATGAGAAGACAGAGAAACACACAACAGATGAAGGAGCAAGGCAAAAACCCACCAGACCTAACAAATGAAGAGGAAATAGGCAATATACCTGAAAAAGAACTCAGAATAATGATAGTAAAGATGATCCAAAATCTTGGAAATAGAATGGAGAAAGTACAAGAAACATTTAACAAGGACCTAGAAGAACTAAAGAGGAAACAAACAATGATGAACAACACAATAAATGAAATTAAAAACTCTCTAGAAGGGATCAATAGCAGAGTAACTGAGGCAGAAGAACGGATTAGTAACCTGGAAGATAAAATAGTGGAAATAACTACTGCAGAGCAGAATAAAGAAAAAAGAATGAAAAGAATTGAGGACAGTCTCAGAGACCTCTGGGACAACATTAAAGGCACCAACATTCGAATTATAGGGGTCCCAGAAGAAGAAGAGAAAAAGAAAGGGACTGAGAAAATATTTGAAGAGATTATAGTTGAAAACTTCCCTAATATGGGAAAGTAAATAGTTAGTCAAGTCCAGGAAGCACAGAGAGTCCCATACAGGATAAATCCAAGGAGAAACACTCCAAGACACATATTAATCAAACTCTCAAAAATTAAATACAAAGAACAAATATTAAAAGCAGCAAGGGAAAAACAACAAATAACATATAAGGGAATCCCCATAAGGTCAACAGCTGATCTTTCAGCAGAAACTCTGCAAGCCAGAAGGGAGTGGCAGGACATATTTAAAGTGATGAAGGAGAAAAACCTACAACCAAGATTACTCTACCCAGCAAGGATCTCATTCATATTTGATGGAGAAATTAAAACCTTTACAGACAAGCAAAAGCTAAGAGAATTCAGCACTACCAAACCAGCTCTACAACAAATGCTAAAGGAACTCCTCTAGGCAGGAAACACAAGAGAATGAAAAGACCTACAATAACAAACCCAAAACAATTAAGAAAATGGGAGTAGGAACATACATATCGATAATTACCTTAAATGTAAATGGATTAAATGCTCCAACCAAAAGACATAGAATGGCTGAATGGATACAAAAACAAGACCCATATATATGCTGTCTACAAGAGACCCACTTCAGACCTAGGGACACATACAGACTGGAAGTGAGGGGATGGAAAAAGCTATTCCATGCAAATAGAAATCAAAAGAAAGCTGGAGTAGCAATTCTCATATCAGATAAAATAGACTTTAAAACAAAGACTATTACAAGAGACAAAGAAGGACACTACATAATGATCAAGGGAACAATCCAAGAAGAATTGTAAATATTTATGCACCCAACATAGGAGCACCTCAATACATAAGGCAAATACTAACAGCCATAAAAGGGGAAATCGCCAGTAACACAATCATAGTAGGGGACTTTAACACCCCACTTTCACCAATGGAGAGATCATCCAAAATGAAAATACGTAAGGATAGACAAGCTTTAAATGATACATTAAACAAGATGGACTTAATTGATATTTATAAGCCATTCCATCCAAAAACAACAGAATACACATTCTTCTCAAGTGCTCATGGAACATTCTCCAGGATAGATCATATCTTGGGTCACAAATCAAGCCTTGGTAAATTTAAGAAAATTGAAATCATATCAAGTATCTTTTCCGACCACAACGCTATGAGACTAGATATCAATTACAGGAAAAAATCTGAAAGAAATACAAACACATGGAGGCTAAACAACACACCACGTCATAACCAAGAGATCACTGAAGATATCAAAGAAGAAATCAAAAAATACCTAGAAACAAATGACAATGAAAACACAATGACCCAAAACCTATGGGACGCAGCAAAAGCAGTTCTAAGAGGGAAGTTTATAGCAATACAATCCTACCTTAATAAACAAGAAACATCTCAAATAAACAACCTAACCTTACACCTAAAGAATTAGAGAAAGAAGAACAAAAAACCCCAAAGTTAGCAGAAGGAAAGAAATAATAAAGATCAGATCAGAAATAAATGAAAAAGAAATGAAGGAAACGATAGCAAAGATCAATAAAACTAAAAGCTGGTTCTTTCAGAAGATAAACAAAATTGATAAACCATTAGCCAGACTTATCAAGAAAAAAAAGGGAGAAGACTCAAATCAATAGAATTAGAAATGAAAAAGGAGAAGTAAAAACTGACACTGCAGAAATACAAAGGATCATGAGAGATTACTACAAGCAACTATATGCCAATAAAATGGACAACCTGGAAGAAATGGACAAATTCTTAGAAATGCACAACCTTCTGAGACTGAACCAGGAAGAAATAGAAAATATGAACAGACCAATGACAGGCACTGAAATTGAAACTGTGATGAAAAATCTTCCAACAAACAAAAGCCCAGGACCAGATGGCTTCACAGGCAAATTCTATCAAACATTTAGAGAAGAGCTAACACCTATGCTTCTCAAACTCTTCCAAAATATAGCAGAGGGAAGAACACTCCCAAACTCATTCTACGAGGCCACCATCACTCTGATACCAAAACCAGACAAAGATGTCACAAAGAAAGAAAACTACAAGCCAATATCACTGATGAACATAGATGCAAAAATCCTCAACAAAATACTAGCAAACAGAATCCAACAGCACATTAAAAGGATCATACACTATGATCAAGTGGGGTTTATCCCAGGAATGCGAGGATTCTTCAATATACGCAAATCAATCAACGTGATACACCATATTAACAAACTGAAGGAGAAAAACCATATGATCATCTCAATAGATGCAGAGAAAGCTTTTGACAAAATTCAACACCCATTTATGATAAAAACCCTCCAGAAAGTAGGCATAGAGGGAACTTTCCTCAACGTAATAAAGGCCATATATGACAAACCCACAGCCAACATCGTCCTCAATGGTGAAAAACTGAAACTATTTCCACTAAGATCAGGAACAAGACAAGGTTGCCCACTCTCACCACTATTATTCAGCATAGTTTTGGAAGTTTTAGCCACGGCACTCAGAGAAGAAAAAGAAATAAAAGGAATCCAAATTGGAAAAGCAGAAGTAAAGCTGTCACTGTTTGCAGATGACATGATACTATACCAGAGAATCCTAAAGATACTACCAGAAAACTACTAGAGCTAATCAATGAATTTGGTAAAGTAGCAGGATACAAAATTAATGCACAGAAATCTCTTGCATTCCTCTACACTAATGATGAAAAATCTGAAAGTGAAATTAAGAAAACACTCCCAATTACCACTGCAACAAAAAGAATAAAATATCTAGGAATAAACTTACCTAAGGAGACAAAAGACCTGTATGCAGAAAATTATAAGACACTGATGAAAGAAATTCAAGATGACACAAATAGATGGAGAGATATACCATGTTCTTGGATTGGAGGAATCAACATTGTGAAAATGACTCTACTACCCAAAGCAATCTACAGATTTAATGCAGTCCCTATCAAACTACTACTGGCATTTTTCACAGAACTAGAACAAAAAATTTCACAATTTGTGTGGAAACATAAAAGACCCCGAATAGCCAAAGCAATCTTGAGAAAGAAAAACGGAGCTGGAGGAATCAGGCTTCCTGACTTCAGGCTATATTACAAAGCTACAGTAATCAAGACAGTATGGTACTGGCACAAAGACAGAAATATAGATCAATGGAATAGGATAGAAAGCCCAGAGATAAACCCACGCACATATGGTCACCATATCTTTGATAAAGGAGGCAAGAATATACAGTGGAGAAAAGACAGCCTCTTCAATAAGTGGTACTGGGAAAACTGGACAGCTACATGTAAAAGAATGAAATTAGAACACTCCCTAACACCATACACAAAAATAAACTCCAAATGGATTAAAGACCTAAATGTAAGGTCAGACACCATCAGACTCTTAGAGGAAAACATAGGCAGAACACTCTATGACATAAATCACAGCAAGATCCTTTTTGACCCACCTCCTAGAGAAATGGAAATAAAAACAAAAATAAACAAATGGGACCTAATGAAACTTAACAGCTTTTGCACAGCAAAGGAAACCATAAACAAGATGAAAAAACAACCCTCAGAATGGGAGAAAATATTTGCAAATGAAGCAACTGACAAACGATTAATCTCTAAAACATATAAGCATCTCATGCAGCTCAATATCAAAAAACAAATAACCCAATCCAAATATGGGCAGAAGACCTAAATAGACATTTCTCCAAAGAAGATATACAGATTGCCAACAAACACATGAAAGAATGCTCAACGTCATTAATCAGTAGAGAAATGGAAACCAAAACCACAATGAGATCTCATCTTACACTGGTCAGAATGGCCATCATCAAAAAATCTACAAACAGTAAATGCTGGAGAAGGTGTGGAGAAAAGGGAACCCTCTTGCACAGTTGGTGGGAATGTAAATTGATACAGCCACTATGGAGAACAGTATGGAGGTTCCTTAAAAAACTAAAAATAGAAGTACTATATGACGCAGCAATCCCACTACTGGGCATATATCCTGAGAAAACCATAATTCAAAAAGAGTCATGTACCACAATGTTCATTGCAGCTCTATTTACAATAGCCAGGACATGGAAACAACTTAAGTGTCCATCAACAGACGAATGGATAAAGAAGATGTGGCACATATATACAATGGAATGTTACTCAGCCTTAAAAAGGAACAAAACTGAGTTATTTGTAGTGAGGTGGATGGACCTAGAGACTGTCATACAGAGTGAAGTAAGTCAGAAAGAGAAAAACAAATACCGTATGCTAACACATATTTATGTAAACTAAAAAAAAATAGAAAATAAAAGAAAAAAAATGGCAGAAGAACCTAGGGACAAGACGGGAATAAAGATGCAGACCTCCTAGAGAATGGACTTGAGGATACGGGGAGGGGGAAGGGTAAGCTGGGACAAAGTGAGAGAGTGGCATGGACATATATACACTACCAAACGTAAAACAGATAGCTAGTGGGAAGCAGCTGCATAGCAGAGGGAGATCAGCTAGGTGCCTTGTGACCACCTAGAGGGGTGGGATAGGGAGGGTGGGAGGGAGGGAGATGCAAGAGGGAAGAGATATGGGGACATATGTATATGTATAAATGATTCACTTTGTTATAAAGCAGAAACTAACACACCATTGTAAAGCAATTATACTATAATAAAGATGTTAAAAAAAATAAAATAAAGATGGCTTCACTCACACACACACAAAAAAATCAATGACAGTTCTGTTAGGCCTGGTAATTTTAAAGGCAAAAGATGCTGGGCCTCCGGGGTTGAAGGATGGAGGTTGTGTTTCACTGGTGCTCATTCTGGAAGGAAGTTACTAGAAGTGCTTAAACCTTTAACCTCCAGCGAGTTGGCCACCAGGAGGAGGAGGGCAGCTCATTAGCATAAGGTGACCCTGAAGGTTTGGCTTCCATCCTCTGCGACTCTGAGATCCACAAGATGGCAGCAGCCACTAAAACATTACACACCTTGTCCCTGCTGCTCTGGGAATTTCCAAATTAAAAAAATATCCGCAATCTGGAGAAGACCAAGAAAGATCCTTCATTCTGGTCCTGCCCCCATCCTTCCAGAACTGTCCACATCAGAATCAATGTGAACACCCTGGTCATAGAGCTGTTAAGGAAAGAAACTCCTCAGATCTCTCTTGTTTACTCAACTGATTCATTTGTTTACTTATTTCCCATCCTCCCAATTTTTTATTCTAAAAAATTCAAACTATAGACAAGCAGGAAGATTAACACCTGTTTGCTCTTCACTTCGATTGGTTGATTATTAACATTTAACTACATTTATCTTATCTCTGTCTCTGTCTGTGCCTCTGTCTCTCTCTGTCTCTCATTCTCTGTCTCTCTCTCACTCCCTTTTTTTGGCTGAAACATTTTAAAGTCAGTTGGAGACATCCTGCTGTTTCACCTCCCAGCAATTCAACATGCATCTCCTAAAAATGAAGACATTTTCCCACATGAGCACGACATCATTGTCACCCTCAACAAGTTTATCATGGATACATTAATATTTTGTAATATACAGTCCATATTTAAATAGCCCCTGTAATCCCAGGTATGTTCTTTGCAGGGATATTCAAACCGCCTCCAGACTCCATTCGGAGTCTCCAGACTCCATTCAAGAACTATGCACTGCATTTAGTGGTCATGTCTCTTTAGTCACACTTTTTTTCTAGAGCTGTCCTCCAGGATTTTGAGGGTTTTTTTTAAAAACAGTCCAGTTCGTCTGTTTTGTAGAATGCCCATCACCCTGGATCAGTTTCGTTGTTTCCGTACGATTAGATTCAAGTTCAACATTTTGGCAAGAATGCAACCTGGGTGATTTGGTGTCCTTCCTGTTGCGTCACTGCAGCTGGCACGTGTTGTCATGTGGTTCGGTTCCTGGAGATGCTGATCTGGAACTCCTGGCTGAGGTACCACGCCTTGGGCAGGGAACCCTTCCTGTGGCTCCTGCAGCTATGAGCTGTACGCTTCCTACAGTCTCTTCTCTCCCCACAGTGGTCAGGGGGATATTCTGGCGGTGTCAGTCAAGTCAGGACCTTCCTTTGCTTACCCCCTGTCCCATGGCTTCTCATCACTCCCAGGAAATTCCAGACTCCTTGCCCTGACCTTCATAGTTCAGCACGATCTGCCCCTGCCTACCTTCTGACCTTGTTTTGCATCACTCTCCTCCTTGCTTACTGTGTTCCAGCTGCCTGGTCATCTTTCTGCATTTTTGGAGACACCACCCCCTCTGCACCCTTGGTTCCTTCTGCCCGAGAAGCTCTGGCAGGGCTGGATCCTTCTTATCACTCAGGTTTCAGTTCAGATATCACGTTTCCATCCCTATCTTATTTTTTCTCCTTCTTTTTGTCTATGAAGCACTGATCACCGTTTGAAATTATCTATTTACCTATTCATTCACTGACTAGTTTATTGTTTGCCTCATCCCACAGGTCCACAAGTCCCACGAAGGCCAATACCTGGGTTGTTTTGTTCACCACAGCCTCGCCAGCCCTGAATAAAGCTCAGCACATAGTAAGTGCTCAGTTAACATTTGTGAATGGATGGATGGGTGAATGAATGAATGAAGTCAACATGACACCATATTGGGGCATTGTTTTAGATTCAGAGATGGAAAAATAAAGAAGATGTGGTTCCTGCCCACAGGTGGCTCCTGGTTTAGTGAAGACAGCTTACACATAGAGAGACAGCTGGAGTCCTATCTGCTAAGTGCCATGTGCCCTGGGTGTACGGAGGAGAGGGTGGCTGATTATCCTCTGAGCAAGGGAAGGTTTCCAAGTATGATGACTGCAGAGCTCATTGGCATGTTTGTGGCACAGATTTTCCTCAAGAGTGCTGTGGTGGCCCCACTGGAGCAGTGTGCTGGGAGGCACAAGACCCAAAGTACGGGTCCAGCTGTGTGACTGCAGACCAGACGCTTAACCTCCTAAACATGAGTTCTCTCCTTTGTAACGTAACGGGCTTGTACTTGAGAATGTGTAGATTCATTTGACTCCAATGTTATCTGAGACCAAGCTCTACTGTTTGTGAGCAGCTTACCCTAAACA
Source organism: Balaenoptera borealis (assembly GCF_965194805.1). Taxonomy (NCBI): domain Eukaryota; kingdom Metazoa; phylum Chordata; class Mammalia; order Artiodactyla; family Balaenopteridae; genus Balaenoptera; species Balaenoptera borealis. The sequence goes on from NC_138866.1 coordinate 143,575,740, forward strand.
GACTTCTTCCCTTTGTGTCTCACTCACCTTGGCTGTAAAATGGGTCTAATAACACCTACCCCACACAATTGCTGTGAGGAGTGATGTGATGGTGAATCAAAAATAAGGGGTTGTTATGGAGAACAGTATGGAGGTTCCTCAAAAAACTAAAAATAGAGCTACCATATGATCCAGCAATCCCACTCTTGGGCATACATCCAGAGAAAACCATAATTCAAAAAGATACATGCACCCCAATGTTCACTGCAGCACTATTTACCATAACCAGGTCATGGAAGCAACCTAAATGTCCATTGACGGAGGAATGGATAAAGAAGATGTGGTACATATATACAATGGAATATTACTCAGCCATAAAAAAGAAGGAAATAATGCCATTTGCAACGACACAGATGGACCTAGAGATTGTCATACTAAGTGAAGTCAGACAGAGAAAGACAAATGATATCGCTTATATGTGAAATCTAAAAAAATAGTACAAAGGAACTTATTTACAAAACAGAAATAGAGTCACAGATGTAGAAAACAAACTTCTGGTTACCAAGGGGAAAAGGGAGGGAGGGATAAATTGGGAGATTGGGACTGACATATACAAACTACTATATATGAAATAGATAACTAATAAGAACCTACTGTATAGCACAGGGAATCCTACTCAATACTCTGTAATGACCTATATGGGAAAAGAATCTAAAAAAGAGTGGATATATGTATATGTATAACTGATTCACTTGGCTGTACAGCAGAAAATGACACAACATTGTAAATCAACTATGCTCCAATAAAAATTAATTTAAAAAATTAAAAAAATAAGTAAATATGCAAACAACACACACAAAAAGAAGGGGTTGTTCTTATTCAGGGGCAGTTCTCCTGAAACGAAAGAATCTCAAATTGCCTGTGTCTTCAGAACTTTCTTTCTGCAGCTGTCCCAGGAAGAAAAACTAGCATTTTAGTCCAGACTGCTTCTCTGGAAGCCTTGGCATTTTGAGCTGAAGGGTCATTAAAAGACCAGATGGCAGAGAAACATTTTAGGCTACTGTTTCCAGAAGTTCCGTGGTTCAGTTAGAAACCCCGGTGCCCTGGCAGTGCCCTGCAGAAATGAAGATCAATGATGCCACGTGCCATCAGTGCATCTGTGCCTGTCCTGGACACAGCTGCCCACCTGCTTTGGAGACAAAGAGCAGAAACGAGGCTTGGACCTGTCACATGTCACCATGGCAACTGCTGTGTATGTGTTCCCTTGCTACCCACCAACCAGCTGTGGGGCAAGGGCAGTGCCAGGGGCCTATGGAGGGGGCCAATGGGGATGGCAGGGAGCTCTAGGGCAGGTGTGGGAGGGTCTGGGTGGGGAGCAGAACGGCAACTTTTCCTTCTCTTTCTCTCTCTCTCTCTTTCTATTTTTTATTGAGACATAATTCACATAGTATAAAATCCATCCAATAAAATTCAATGGTTTTTAGTATATTCAAAAGTGATGAAACCATCACCACTACCTAATTCCAGAACATTTTCATCACCCCAAATAGAAACCCTGTACCTATTAGCAGTCACTCTCCATTCCCACGTACCCCTCCACGGATTTCCCTACCAGGGCATTTCATATATGTGGAATCATGTAATATTTGCCCTTTTGTGCCTGGCCTCTCTCACTTAGCAAAATGTTTCTAGATTTCATCCCTATTGCAGCATGTAACAGTACCTCATTCCTTTTTTAATGGTTGAATAATATTCCATTGTATGAATATACCACACTTTGTTTATCCATTTGTCCATTGATGACCATTTGGGTTGTTTCTACTTTTTGGCTCTTGTGAATAATACTGCGTTGAACACTTGTGTTCAAGTTTGTGTGTGAACATGTTTTAATTTCTCTTGGCTGTACATCCAGGAGTGGAGTTGTTGGGTTCTCTTCCTTTTTTTCCTGCCACCCCACAATATTCTCATGTTTTAGCCCAGGTACGTAAAGGATAAGGAGGATAAGGGGGGCATTTGGACCCTCTGACCACTGAGGGTCCTACTTAAAAAAAATTTTTTTTACTGGGGTATAACTGATTTACAATGTTGTGTTAGTTTCAGGTGTACAGCAAAGTGAATCTGTTATACAAATACATATATCCATTCTTTTCCCACATAGGCCATTACAGAGTATTGAATAGAGTTCCCTGTGCTATACAGTAGGTCCTTATTAGTTATCTATTTTATATATAATAGTGTGTATGTGTCAATCCCAATATTCCAATTTATCCCTCCCCACCCTTACCTCCCGGTCACCATAAGTTTATTTTCTACATCTGTAACAATATTTCAGCTTTGTAGGTAAGTTCATTTGTAGCCTTTTTAAAGATTCCACATATAAGTGATATCATATATTTGTCTTTCTCTGTCTGACTTACTTCACTCAGTATGAGAATCTCTAGGTTGCAGCAAATGGGATTATTTTGTTCCTTTTCATGGCTGAATAATATTCCATTGTATATATGTACCATATCTTCTTTATCCATTCCTCTGTTGATGGACATTTAGGTTGCTTCCATGTCCTGGCTACTGTAAATAGTGCTGCAATGAACACTGGGGTGCACGCATGCTTTCGAACCATGTTTTTCTCTGGATATATGCTCAGGAGTAGGATTGCTGGATCATATGGTAGCTCTATTTTCATTTTTTAAAGGAACATCAAGACTGTTCTCCATGAGGGTCCTACTTTTATGACTAATGAGTTCTGTAGGCAGAGGAGAGCTGCACAGCCAACCAATGACCCATTTCACATTCTGCTTTGGCTCACAGCTATATCAGCTGTATTTTCCTGCCTCTCCAAGGTTAGATTTCGCCACGTGACTTTGATCCAGCTGGGCTTCATCACGAAGCCCACTGCCAGACCTGGCACAGTTCTCTTCTCCTCTCCCCTTCTGTGTCTGTGAGTGAGCACAGAGGACCCGGGGGGATTCTGCCCTAAAAGGTGCCAAGCCTCTCCTCAGAGGGGGGCCCACATCCTTGAATGTGGACCAGGCCCCCCCCCCCGCTTTGTGATGTGAACAAGGAATAAGCCTTTATCACCTTAAGCCACTGAGACTTGGGGACTGTTTGCTACCCCAGGGAGTCTATCCTGCCTAGTACGGGTTCTTCATGTAAGAAGTGACTGTTCAGTTTCTAGAACTGTCCTCAGAGCTTCTGGTCCTGCTTCCTACCTTAGCTCCCAGCTCACTCCATGATGGTGGTTTTTGCACAGGCCTCGTTTGATGTGATGTTGTCTGCTAAGATGACCAACTGTCCTGGGACTGAGGGGGTCTCCTGGGATTTGAGACTTTCAGCTTTGAAACTGATGCTCTCACCCTGTCTCTGATCTGGGACTCAGGCTGAACTCCACTAACTTTGGCCCAGCGGGAAAGAATATCATGTCTGTCACATGTAAAGTTTGGGAGAGTTGAGGCATATCTAGGAGATATTTGCCAGCCCTGGACCGGGGTTTGTAATCCCACCTGCACCCTCCCAGTGGTGGAATTAGCCTTTCTCAGGCTGTGCTGGGGGTAAAGATGTGGGGCATGTGAGGTCAGCGTGTCTTCAGCTAAGGCTGACATGTAGTGGCCCATTAGATGTGGCAAGTGAGACTTGCTGTAAGCGGGGAGGAGGCTGATCAACATTTGGGAAATGAATCAGGAGCTCTAAGAAGGGGGTGAATAGGGTAGACAGCATGGCAGCGGGGGGCATGCAGGAGGAGAGCAGGCAGGCGTGAATGGAGGACCAGAAGCAGGTGTACGGAGAGGGAAGAGTCCAGACCTATGTCTGCAGATGTGTTCCACCTGCCACTGGGCATGTCTGCGAGACTGGGGCTGTGCTCTCCTTCAGGCTGTGTTTGCAGTTTTGAGACTTCGGCTTTGTCCCTGCTGTGACTTCTGGGTTCAGTTTTGTTTCTGGCACCTGAGGTCTTCCAGTGACCCCTCCCCTGCAGAACGACCCACCCTGGTTGCTTCAGCAAGTGGGACGCACACTTGTCGTCACGTGGTCAGAGCTCAGTGGGAACACACCAAGAGGGCAGGCATGGTCCCTGTGTGTGTGGTGTGCAGTGCTGCATCCCTGGCCTCAGCTTCCATCTGTGACCCAGGCCACCTCCTCATCAGTGCCTATCTCTGTTCATGGGGAGCCCAGAGAGCGGGTGGGCTGGCAATGGCCATCACCACCATCAGAAAACAGTCTCAAGCTTTTCTGTTCACGAGCCAGTGGTACCGTCGTTGGGAATGAAGGTGAGCTTCTTGTCTGGTTCTGCTGTAAGTCAGAAAATGAGAACTAAACACTCATTAAGGTCCTCCAGGGATGGAGACAAGCTCTCTCACTGGCCATTCCTAAAAGTGAATAAGCTATCCATAGAGTCGGATACCAGCCTTGAGTCCCTTTCTCTAAGTACCAAAGGTTTTTTTTTTCTGGATCATGAAAAATAAATGCCCGTTTTTCTTCAATCAACTCAGCATGAGGGATCTACGGGGGAGAGACTTGTTGTTCTTGTGATGGAGGATTTGCTGAATTTTCTGCAGCCGAATATTTCCAAGTTTGTTTCCACATGGCTGGCTGGAGAAGACATTGCAGCTGGTGATACAATGTGGGGTTCTGTAGGAGGGCCGCCTTCTTAGTAGAATGGGCTGGTGGGGAAAGGGGGCAGACCTGGATGGTGGTCTGGGGTAGAGGGGCCACCATAGTGCTGATTACCACCAGGTACGTGCCTGCAATTGTGTCAGACACTTCAAATGCCTTCTTTTGTTTGAGTTCTCCTGGCAGCCCTGTGGGGCGTCTTACAAAGGAGGAAACAGACTCAGAAAATTAAGTATCTTGCCCCAAAATACAGACCTGAGATTCAAACACAGTTTTACCTGGTTCCAAATCTCAGCTCTGAAATGAACAGCTATTGTAGTCTGCCTCCTGGCTGTGGGGTAGTGGGTTGTTCAAAGGGATGTTTTTTAGAAGCTGTCCAGTGGGGAAGAATAAAGCTGGGCTTGATTTGCGAAGTGGGTAGAGGTAAGAGGAACAGCCCTGTGGGTGCGGCCAGCCATAGGCATAGACCCAGGCACAGGGAGTAGGGCTCTGTCCTAGCACGCTTTGCTTCAGAGCCCCAGCCAATGACAGGGTGGCAGAGATGGTGGAGAGGATTGGAACAGGTGGGAAGGGTGTCTGAGCACCAGCTAAGAGAGTGCAGAGCTGGGATTCCTTACCAGTGGGGACTGAGAGTGCTAACCAGGAAAGCATGACAGAAACTTGCTTCAGTAGACTTGTCAACAGCACAGGGCTTATTAAAGCTGGGAATCCTGGCTCCACGAGGTGCCAGGGCTTCACCTCAGCTCCCCAGACAATGGGTCTATGACTGTATGATTTGTTCCAGACAATATCCAATTATCCTCCCTGCTCTGATAAGGCCAGGCAGGGGCTAAGAGACTGAAGACAAGGGTTAGTTTTCTTCCGAATGTACTGAGAGCCAGAATTCATGACCTTTGGTGAGCTCTGCAGGACCTTGCCATAATGAGGCTCTCCCTCAGTCTTCTGTGTGGAGCCCACTGTCAAAGCATGAACTTGGATCCATAACAATGATTTGAGACTGAGCTGACTCTAATGCATATGAATGGTGTGAGCTTGGGTAAGTCACTCTCTCATCAGGCTTATTCATAGAAATCGACAAGCTGATTCTAAAATGCATAAGGAAAAGCAAAGGAACTGGAATACCAAAACAACTCTGAAAAAAAAAAAAAAACACTCAGAAAACAAATTTGGAGGACTCCCACCACCTGATTTTGAGACATACTATAAAACCACAGTAATCAAGACCATGTGGTATTGGAAAACGGATAGACACATAGATCAATGGAATAGAATAGAGTCCAGAAATAGACCACACATATATGGTCAATTGGTTTCAACAAAGATGTCAAGGAAGTGAGATGGAGATAGGCTGACCTCTTCAACAAATGATGCTGGAAAAACTGGATATCTATATGCCAAAAAATGAACTTTGAACCGTACATTGCACCCTATGCAAAAATTAACTAAGATGAATCATAGTAATTGTAAAACCTAAAACTATAAAACTTCTAGATGAAGACATAGGAGAAAACCTTTGTGACCCAGGGTTAGGCAAAGATTTATATAGGACACAAAAAGCATGAACCATAGAAGAAAAGAAATGATACATTGGACTTCATCAGAATTAAAACTTACGCTCTTCAAAACACACTCTTTTTTGTTTGTTTGTTTGTTTTCGTTTTTGGCCATGCCATGTGGCTTGTGGGGCTTGTGTGATCTTAGTTCTCCAATCAGGGATCGAACCCAGGCCCTCAGCAGTGAAAGTGTGGAGTTCTAGCCACTGGACCGCCAGGGAATTCCCCAAAGACACTGTTTTTAAGGAAATGAAAAGACAAGACAATCTTGGAGAAAATATTTGCAAAACTAATATCTGATAAGGGACTAGTATTCTGGTATTAACTTTATGAATAAAGACCTTGAATAAAGGACTGTAACAATTCAAAATAAGAAAGCAAATAACCCAGGTTTTTTAAAAAAAATGGGCAAAAGACCTGAGCAGATACTTCACCAAAGAAAACATATGGGTAGAAAATGAGCACATGAAAAGATGTTCAGCATTAGTAGTTATTAGGGAAATGTAAATTGAAGTCACAATCAGCTGCCACTCCAATACCCATTAGAATGGCTGACCATCCCCAGTCCCCGCCCGTCTGACCAAGGTTGGTGACAATGTGGGACTGGCACCCTCAGAAGCTTCTGCTGGGAATGCAAAGTGGAACAATCACTTTGGAAAATAGTTCAGCAATTTCTTAGAAACTTAAGTACACTTATTTTACCACCCAGTGGCCCCTGCTAGGTATTTACCCAAGAGGAATGAAAATATTCACCCATGCAAAAACCTGTTTGCAAATGTTTATAGTGGCTTTATTAATAACCACCCCAAACTGGAAACAACCCAATTGTCTGTTCACTGGTGAAGGAATAAAAAATGTGGTGAATCCATACATTGGAATTCTGCTCATCAATAAATAGGAACAAACTGCTGATATCTGCAATGACATGGGTGCGTCTCAAGTGTATGATGCTAAGTCAAAGAAGGCTGCCTACGCTCTGATTCCATCCCTATGGCATTCTAGAGAAGGCAGATCTATAGGGATGGCAAACTGATCAGTGGTTGCGAGGGGCTGGGTGTGGGGGGAGGGGACTGACTACAAAGGGGCATCAGGGAATTTTTTGGGTTCCGGCAATGTCTTATATCCTGATTGTGGGTGTGGTTATTGACGATGTGCATTTGCCAAAACTTATAGAACTGTGTATAAAGAAGTTTGAATTTTACTGTGTATAAAAAACCTGACAAGGTCTTCCCTGGTGGTGCAGTGGTTGGGAATCTGCCTGCCAACACAGGGGACACAGGTTCGAGCCCTGGTCTGGGAAGATCCCACATGCCGCGGAGCAACTAAGCCCGTGCGCCACAACTACTGAGCCTGTGATCTAGAGCCCAAGAGCCACAACTACTGAGCCCGCACGCCTAGAGCCTGTGCTCCGCCACAAGAGAAGCCACCGCAATGAGAAGCCTGAGCACCACAACGAAGAGTATCCCCCGCTCGCTGCAACTAGAGAAAGCCTGCACGGAGCAACGAAAACCCAACACAACCAAAAATAAATAAATAGATTTTAAAAAAACAAGAAATTAACACTTTTCTTGAAATTGAAGTTTTGGTTGATCAAACTAATCAAATACCTGCAGTTTCATGTGGTCTAGTATGTAACATGATAAATCACACGGGGGTGATATAAATAGCAAAGCTTCAGTTAACTGACATAGGGGAGAGTGTTATGTAGTCCATAGTATAAGAAGGATGACACGGGCAGAGCCATATGGCTGGAAGGGAATTCTCTGTTCATCAGAGTGACAGGGAAATGCTGTCCATGGCTCTGACTTTTCCTGAACTGAGTCTGGTCATGCAAACACATCTTTGAGTCCTTTCTCCGAAGCCAAGTCCCTCTCCTGGAGGTGGCCAGCCGTCACTGGAGCAGAGGCAGGAGTGTATTCTGGACAACAGCGTTCCCTGTGGACTCTAAGCTTCACATCTCAGTGCCCTTTTGTCTGCCAGCTGCCTCGGCTGCCAGTTATCACATAGCCATTTCCTCGGAGCTGACAAGTAAAAAGCCAATAATTCTCTGTCAGGCCGAGGTTATTCTCACAGCAAACCATTGAATGGTCATTTCAAAGGGGTAAAGCATAGGAACAATCCTTAAAGCTTCCCTGACAGGAGAGATTTAAGGACACGTCAGGGTATTCTTGGGCTGTCCCATTACTGGATGAGCGTTCAATGACAGGTATTACATGGTTAGAGATAAAATCCCTAATATCTTCGTGCTTTACCTGCTAGTGGATTTGATTCTTCCACAGCAGACAAAGTCCCTATCAAGAACTGTTTCCTTTCATGAGGGTAGGCAGCTGCAGAGAGTATGCTTTTGTCTTCAGAAAAATAGGTCCAGTTTTGAACTACTTTCTTCAACATTGATAAAGAAAAAAGCCCTTTTATCTCCCTTGAAGGCCTTTTCTGCTTCAAGCTCAAGTTAGCTGGATTTGCAACATTCTCTGACCCCACCAAAACCAGGCTGCTTCTCGAGGAGTCTCCATCAGAAACTTAATATAAGGCAAAGAATAGGCACAACCCCAAAAGCTCTCCCCGTCTTGAAGGAGTCTTTCTTTCTAAAGTCATAAAAATATCTGATAGACGTGGTCTCAGGAAATAGAAATCTGTTTTGGGAGAACATCAATTTTATCATATTTTAGGGAAAAATTGAGGAAGAGAAGAAATTTGCTCATTGCTTTTCTTTTCCATGGCTTCTGTTAATTTTTTACGAGGGACCTAGGACTTGAACTGATGTCTTATAGTTCTTTTTCCACCAACCCGGAAGTTCCTCTGAGGTTTATTTTTCTCTGTATTCCCACTGTACAGCACAGTGTTTGAAACGTAGTAGGGAAAGGGAAGGAAATTACTATTTATTGAGCATCCACTATACAGTTGGTTCTATGGGAGATGCTTTATGAGTGTGTGTTTATAGATACAAGTGTATCGGTCAGCTATTGCAATAGTAATGCTGTATAACAAACCATCCCAAGGCTCAATAGCTTAAGAAAGCCTCAATCATTTATTCTTTCTTTTTTTTTTTTCTGGTTCAGGGATGTTATTTATTTATTTACTTTAACTTTTATTTTATATTGGAGTATATTTGATTTACTGTGTTGTGTTAGTTTCAGGTGTACAGCAAAGTGATTCATTTATACATATACATATATCCATTCTTTTTCAGATTCTTTTCCCATATAGCTTATTACAGAATATTGAGTAGAGTTCCCTGTGATACTCAGTAGTCCTTATTGATTATCTAGTTTATATATAGTAGTGTGTAATGTTACTCCCAAACTCCTAATTTATCCCTCCCCCTCACCTTTTCCCTTTGGTAACCTTAAGTTTGTTTTTGAAGTCTGTGAGTTTGTTTTTGCTTTGTAAATAGTTTGTTTATATCATTTTTAAGATTAGATTATAAGTGATATCATATGATATTTGTCTTTGTCTGACTTACTTCACTTAGTATGATAATCTCTAGGTCCATACATGTTGCTGCAAATGGCATTATTTTATTCTTTTTAATGGCTGAGTAATATTCCATTGTATATATGTACCACATGCTCTTTATCCATTCTTCTATCAATGGACATTTAGGTTGCTTCTGAGGAAGTTTACAGCAATACAATCTTACCTCAGGAAACAAGAAAAATCTCAAATAAACAACCTAACCTTACACCTAAAACAACTAGAGAAAGAAGAACAAACAAAACCCAAAGTCAATCATTTATTCTTGTTCATATTGTCTAGGGTTTTGCTGATCTAAGTTGAGCGGGGCTGGGCTTGGTTAAGTGGTTTTTCTTGTTGAAGTTCTGTGAGTTAACCAGGATGGCTCTTTTCCAGGCTCTGGTCATTGGGGTGGCTCTGCCCCATGTGTCTCTCATCCTCCTGGGACCAGGAGTCCAGCCAAGGCATGCTCTCCTCTTGGCTATGACAGAGGGACAAGAGGCCAAGTGGAAACACGCGGGGCCTCCATGACCTATGATAGGAGTTGGTACACTGTCATGTTCACCTCATTCAATCTGTCAAAGCAAGTGACATGGCCAAACCCAAAGTCAAGGGGTGGGGAGTCAAGGGGAGGGGGTGGTGGGTAGGGAGGGGGTGTTTCAAACTCACATGGCAAAGCATGAGGGAGAAATGAAGAATGAGGCCAGTAATGTAGTCCACAATAATGTTTAATCCTGACATCAACCCTACATGCTAGATATGGTATTATCCCCATTTTACTGATGAGAAGACTGAAGGAGAGCGAGGCCAGACTGAGATTTCAAAGCTTGTTCTCTTTCTGCCATACCGTGTTCTCTCTGCCTGGTGTTTCCTGGCACTCCATAAACACACGCTGCATACGGGTTAATAAATCAAAAGCCACAAGTCCAGCTGAAAGTTAAAATAGTTTAACCAAGAGCCTCTTTTCCTGAACTAAGTTCCAGTTTGTCTGTGGTTTCCCTCATGCACTTATTCTGGGTCTCTATCATTCCCACATGGTGTTACTGTTCAGCGTTTAACCGGCTGGGCTGTCTTAGATGTTCAGTCATGCCCTGCTCTGTCTGGAGCAGTCAGACCAGAAGGCACACAGACCAGGGCTCCCACTGCAGGAGGGGTCCTCTGTCCACTTTTTTTTTTTTTGCCAAAATGACCCTGTTTGCTAGAGGACAATTTCAAGCCTGCTCTGGATGGATCTCTCTCTCTCTTTTTTTTTTTTAACATCTTTATTGGAGTATAATTGTTTTACAATGGTGTGTTAGTTTCTGCTTTATAACAAAGTGAATCAGTTATACATATACATATGTTCCCATATCTCTTCCCTCTTGCGTCTCCCTCCCTCCCACCCTCCCTATCCCACCCCTCGAGGTGGTCACAAAGCACCGAGCTGATCTCCCTGTGCTATGCGGCTGCTTCCCACTAGCTATCTATTTTACATTTGGTAGTGTAGATATGTCCATGCCACTCTCTCACCCTGTCACATCTTACCCCTCCCCCTCCCCATATCCTCAAGTCCATTCTCTAGTAGGTCTGTGTCTTTATTCCCGTCTTGCCACTAGGTTCTTCATGACCTTTTTTTTTTTTTCCCCTTAGATTCCATATATATGTGTTAGCATACTGTATTTGTTTTTCTCTTTCTGACTTACTTCACTCTGTATGACAGACTCTAACTTGGATGGATCTCTTAATCAAAACGGATTATGCCAACAAAAAGGAATGTATCCTTCTAGGTTAGTCCCAATCATTTCACTGAACTAGGATAGTCAGAAGTACTCCTCTGTGTCTGTCAACACCAGCTCAGCATCTCCTGGTGGCCTCTGGTGGTGGTCTCACTGAAGGGCTTGTCAGGGTCGGAGGAGGAGATTTTGGAGAGAGGCAGAGCCAGCTGGCTCGGGCAGCATTGGTGACTCAGGAGGTGACATTCTCCTCTCTGAGTCACAGAGGAACTCCTTGAAGTACCCGCTGGGAGTCTGTGTTTTGCCAGATGCAGACATTGTGTTTTTCCTGCCAGCGATGTTGTTTCTCTGCCTACACGGGGCCATCAACAGGCTGCTCTCAACCTAGATGCCCACAGAAAAGTGAAGTGAAGCAAATGGTCCACAAGACAGCTCTTAAGGCTCACATTTCAGCTCAGCTCTGTGGGGGAGAAGCATCTGGAAGTCAGGGGATGGAAGTACCTCACAGGGTGCCCTGTCTGTTTGGGGACTTGTTGCATGTAACACTACAGCCATTGCCAAAGTTTTGAACGGTTACTTCTGACATCCTGGCTAGATCCCAGGCAAGTCATCATGTCCTACCTCTTCTGACCCTCTCCACATCCCAGTGAATGTTGTTCCCTGTGGCATCTCTGAGGCAGCACAGTGGATGCCATGTTTCTTACAGGGGGAATGGTGGAGATATCATTTCACAGATGAGCAAAATGCTTGTTTCTTGGGAGAGGGATGAAATGTGATTTTGGAAAAATTTCTGAGCGACTTTGAAAATGTTCGTGGATGAATGGGGCTATTGTAATGCCAGTCATCTTTATATACTTATTCCTCACCACTGCTTGGAATAATCCCTCAGAAGCTGAGGATGAAATTGGTTTCTCAGCGATTTCTCTTTTCACCCTGGATAGCTCCTATAGGATTATTTAGAAGTCCTCAAATCTTTGTCAGTTTGTTGGTGACATGCTTCTGGGGGAGGACGAATGCGGTCTTATTTCATTGCCAATGCACTGCCTTCTAGAAGCTGGTTTAATGGAATGGGGGCAGGGAAGGAGGAAGGAAGGTGGGAAGGAAGAAAGGAAATAGCACTTTTTGATGTGGACCAGACACTTGTTACTTTCATGCCTGTTGTCCCATTTTAATCTTCCCACAAATCTTTGGGACAGGTGCTTGGATTCCCATTTCACAGATGAGGAAACTAAGATTACATAAATGGAGCTAGACAAAACTCGGGAAAATAACAAGAGTTGGGATTCAAATCCAAGTCTCTCTGAATCCAAACCTGGTCCATGCTTGCTCCCACCTGCAGAACACCTGTCCTCCTTATCAGTCTCCCTGGGCAATGTTTTCCTTCCTTCCATCATTGAAATAACCACAGCTTCGCCCCATCACCTCCCGGACAAATAGTTGTGACTTTCTCTCCATCTCATCCGTGCTTTTCAATACTCCACTCACCAGATTTTCCCTGGACTTAGATTTGGCCTTAAACACACGAAAAATAATGATTTCTCACTGTAGGTGGCCAAAGGCTCTTCTTAACTGGCATCTTCGCAGCCTCTCAGATGGTTCCTTTGGCTGCTCCCAGCCCTTCATTAGTAAAATCTAAACGATGCTGTACAGTTCATGGGCTGAAACAGGGCCACACACAGCAATTTAACCCATAAGGCGGAGCACCTGACCTTGGAGAGCTTTCTGTCTGGGGCAGCATGGGTCCCGAAGCACAGGCCACAGGTAGATAACCAAAAGAAAGAGGCACAAATATGGTTGCTAAATAAAACCTTTACACTATGTTCAGGTGAAGGAGTGAACCAAGTGGAGTTTATTCTGGAAATAAGGTCCCAAAGATGGCCATTCGTATAGCTCTTTGTCTCAAGGGAGTATAACAAGACAAAATGGAGTCATTGCATTAGAGAGTGCAGATTAAATTCCCTTGGCAAGCTGGTCTTTGACCTGGCCCATTTTTCTACATACCCCATGTCCAACATCTATCCCCACTTGTTCTCTTATTCCAGATTTTTTTATAATAAGAGTACCCAGAGGTCTGATTCCTGAGCTGACTCTCAGTGACTGCCAAGGTGGCCCCAGGTATCTCAAACCCTTCTCCTGTGGGTCACCTTTATGGCTGGCACCCTGAGTTCTACTGTCCTCTGTGGATACCAGCTCTGCCTCTTCCTCCCTCCATGCTGAGACATCAGTGCTGTCTCTTCCTCTGTCCAGCTTTCTGTTTTTCCCATCTTCCTTCTGATACTCCGTTCTTATTTCAGTAGCAGACTTGAGCTGGGGGAAGGTTAGTGTTGTTCTATAAGCCACTGGGAGCCACTGAAGATTTGAGAGCACGAGGCTGACTGTCAATGGGGACCTGGAGGTGGAGGGTGGGGTAGGGACCAAATCGAGGACATCATTAACGATGCTGTTGTAATAGTCGAGGAAAGGATAGTGAGGGTCCTAAGCTAGGAGGCTGGTGTGGGGAATGAAAACGAGGGTGGGAATTGCGGACAGAGTTCCCTTCCACTTGGGATTCCTAAGCGCCCCGATGTTAGAATGGAACCCCAGCCTTTACACTAAGAATATCCAGATTTTGGCTTTTGTATAAAGCTGCCAGCTGCCATGGAAAGGATTCACAGATGAAAGTTGTATAACTCTGGGCTATGATGTGGGTAATGAAATAGAAGAGCTAAGAAAGAGGTCTCAGACAAAGGAAGGAGAGAAAATAACCAGAATTATTATAAATGAAAGAAGTGATCTCAGAGTTAGATTAAGAAAATGGGACAAAAAGAGACGATCAAGACTCTTCAAAGGAGAGAACGGGAAGGCGGAAGGACTGTGTGCTTTAGTGGAGCAAAAACTCGTGCTATTCATCTGTCTGTCTGTCTGGTTTAGTTGACACTGGAATTACTCTTAGGAAAGAAAATATTTTATTTAGGAAATAAATAAAATTTATTTTATTTAATAAATAAATAATTAAATTTATTTAATTAATATTTAATTAATATGCTCGGTATAGAAGATGAGATAATGAGGGCATACTTCAATGAGAGTCAAGAGACAAATTTCTCTGCATTATAAATAAGTAGCAATTTGGTGATGGGGTGGGGGCAGTGGGGGAGAAGAGAGGAGCAGAGAGAAGATAGGAGGGGGGTGAAAAGAGATAGGAGAGAGTGTCAGGGCATCATGGTATGTTCTGAGGCTTTTAAGAATGGGGATGATGTTACTCAGAAATGATTTGCATTTCTGAGACATACACCCCCTTTCCCAGGACCTTTGGAAAGTCTGCTACTTCCAATGGGAGTTTTTTTTTTTTTTAATCCACAGACACCACCAATGCACTGGATCCCTCGTCCAGGTTCATGCTGTGGGGTTCAGGGGGCTGCATGCAAGGGTGAGTGAGGTTATCCATCTGCTGACCTGATTCAGCTACAGGAACTTGAACCTGGGGGGGATGCTGTGATTATAAACTTTTCAGGAACACTCAGAAATCTTGGGAGAGGAACCTGGATTTCTACGGGTCAAGGACTGAAGTTCTAACTGGTCATATCTGGTTCTTAAGGACAGGGAGACCCCAGCTGGATTACCTATCTTGGCTTATCTGTTTTCTTTTAGGGTCCAGCTTGCCTGAATAGGTTACACTAGTTTGGATTGACCAATTACTTGATTCAGTGACCTCCAACCAGCTCAGGTGTGAAATTTGGGAATCTCGGAGTCAGCTAGGGAAGCACAAATTTTGGATCTGATCTTTGTGGGTAAGTGTGTGTCAGGAGACTGGAACAGCAGGAGATACAACTGTCTAGAGCCAGTGTCCTGGGACTTTCTTCCAGCGGCAATCAGGACAGCTTTCTGGAGATCCGTCCAAACTGCCTTGTTCCAGAATGCATAAGCTATACCCTGAATCAGTGCTGCTCAAAATTTAATGTGCCTCTCAGAGCTACCTGGATGGCTCACTCAGATGGTTTGCTGAGTCCCATCCTCAGAGTCTGGGAATGGGGCCTGACAATGTGCCTCTCACAAATTCTCAGCTGCTGCCGCTGCTGATTTGGGAAACACGCTTGGAGAACTGCTGTTCTCAACCAGCATTTCTCAAACTTTAATGTGCATGGGGATCCTCTGGAGATCTTGTTAAAAAGCAGGTCTGTGGTGGGTCCTGGTAATTTGCATATTGACAGACTCCCAGGAGATGCTGATACTCTTCAAGTAAGGACCACTCTTTGAGTAGCATTGCCCCTCGTCATGCTGCCAGCCTCTGGCTGCAGGTCAAGTGTTCCTATCCATCTAGGAATAAATACCTCCACTCCCTGCCCAGTTGACTCCACCCCATGTCCCTGTTAGGAGCCTAGCTGCCCAATCAGCTGTCAGAACACCTGTTCATCCCATCCACAGCGCTAGAGGGACAGTTAAGCCTTGTCAGGCTCCAGTCTTGCTGGCTGCTGCAGAGTTGCAGCCAGACGTCTGCGCCCTCTCGCTCCCCAGGGCCTGCTCTGCCCTCGCCAGTCTGGCAGTGGCCACCTCAAGTACCAGGAAACAGCTGTTCCTTTGTCCTTGAAACCAACCCTGCTCGGCTTCTCTCTGGCTTTCCCACTGCCCTGGTCACTCCCGAATGACTCCAGTCTCCAAAACGGGCCTGCTACAGCTGCTCTGGCGAAAGGGCAGGAGGAACTGGGAGGTGATTCAAATAAGGAGACGCTGAAAAGATAGAAACATAAGGGAGAAGGAAAGAGGAACAGGAGTTCATGCGTGCCTCATATGAGTTTTGTTATTTGTAGAATTGGAATAACAAGGACTAATAAGCTAATAAGCACAGTGATGGATTTAGGGAGGGTTTCTTGTAGGGTGAGGTCATGGGAAGGGAAATGGTTTGGGGTTCAGGACACCCAAGTTCTAGTCCTTATTCTGTTGCTAGTCAAGAACCCCCTGGCCTCACTGTTCTCATTTATAAAAAGAGAGGGTTGTATGAAACCAAATTGGAGGTACCACATATCTCAAAAAGTCACTTATTATAAGGATTATCTAGGGAGGCTGGGAAAGCCCTAGGCTTTGGAATCAGAAGGACCTGAATTTATTTATTTATTTATTTACTTTATTTTCAATTTTTAAATTGAAGTATAGTTGATTTACAATGTTGTGTTAATTTCTGCGATACAGCAAAGCGATTCAGTTATACATACCTGTACGTTCTTTTTTTTTAGATTCTTTTCCATTATGGTTTATCATAGGATATTGACTATAGTTCTCTGTGCTATACAGTAGGACTATGTTGTTTACCCATTCTATATATGAAAGCTCACATCTGCTCACCCCCAGCCTCCCATTCCATCCCTCCCCTAACCCACTCCTCCTTGGCAACCATCAGTCTGTTCTCTTATGGAGAAAGACCTGAATTTAAATCCCTGCTTGTCCTACTCAGCGTCTCAGAGCCACTGGACACATCTCAGTCACTCTGAGTTTCTTCTTTACCAGCGAGGATTAAATGAAATAACAAATAAAAAGAATCTAAAATAGCTGCAGGTATATAGTGAGTGAGCACTCAAGAAAAAGACGCTAATATTATGATAGTCACTAAAAACGTGAAAAACCTGTACCTTTCCACTGTGCTCCATTTTGTTAGACTGAAATGCTCAAACGTGTATCACTTTTTTCCCCTCTAGAAACACTTCAATTCTGTGCTTCCCACACTAACCCCTTAGGTAGTCTGTGTTTGCTCAACTCAGCCTCCAAGAAAATATGTTCCAAAATCTTGCAACAAGAGGATAACAACAATCAAAGCAGCATGTTGCCCTACTTAGCATGTTTTAGGGAATTATTTAATACTAAATTGCAGGAAAACTGACTGAAACATAATCTGTGCCAACAGCTCCTGTGGGCCCTGTAACCCGAGGGAAATGTTTAAGAACAGGGCAGGTAGTACAGGACAAAATGGTTTTTTATTGTCTGTTTCTCTGAAAATGGTTGTCATGGGATGCTGAACATAGTGGGTGCTCATTCGATGGTTCTTGATTGAAAGAAGGGTGTTCTAGAGACTTAAATGTTCCACCTGTTCAAGATTACAGTATATGCTGAAGGTGACTGTTGCTTCCATTGGTAGCCTGATGGTTTGTTTATTTAGTTCTAATTTGGGGCCCCCAGGAAGCAGGTGTTTGGTTGCAAGCAACAGAAACTGAGTCTGGCTAATATATGTGGCTATCTGGAGTTTACAGGTGCACAGGGAAGGCTGGTGAGTCTGGATTAGTAAACAATAGGAACCCAGGACTTACCTGACAGGCACTTCCATAAGGATGAATGGACCAAAGGTTCTGAATATTTCTTTTTTTTTTTTTTTAATTTATTGTTTGGCGGCATTGGATCTTCATTGCTGCGCGGGCTTTCTCTAGTTGTGGCGAGCAGGGGCTACTCTTCATTGCGGTGTGCGGGCTTCTCATTGCAGTGGCTTCTCTTGTTGTGGCTCACGGGCTCTAGAGTGCACGGGCTTCAGTAGTTGTGGCATGGGGCTTAGTTGCTCTGCGACATGTGAGATCTTCCCGGATCAGGGATCAAACCTGTGTCCCCTGCATTGGCAGGTGGATTCTTAACCACTGTGCCACCAGGGAAGTCCCTGAATATTTCTTATCACTTAAGGAAATAGGCCTGGTATTTCTGAAGGTGCCACTCCCTCAGTCCCAGCCTTCAAATATGATCCCCCCGCCAGGACTCTGATGTGAGCAGCTGACAAGGGGACAGTGGCACATCAGAGGGCCAGCCCATATATTACCCCCATGCCCAGCAGTTACTCTATCCTCCTATTCCTTATGAGATATAACAGACATGAGGACATTCATTCTTGTGAATCATAAGTTCAGTATGCAGCCCAATGTGTGGTGTTGCCTTCAGTATTAATCTCTGGGTACTGGTTAGTTAATTTCCTATTAACTACCCAACAGTTAATAAAACCTGGTGTTTTTGTTTTGTTGTTTTGTGCCTAATATGTTTGGGTTTTATGGACAAATGCTTACTTAGCACATTGTATCTACAAAGACCCCCTATGGGCTATAAGATAACCCCAATGGCCAAACAACTTCATCCACCGACAGAATTATTTCTGTGGTGTGCTACACTCATGTCAGAATTTGGCTAGGGAATTGTGGTCTTCCTGTGCCTTATTTCCCCAATTATATTCTGAAATGTGCATAATAGACCCTATATGGTGGGTTTGTTGTATTAAATTGTATAATACGTATATTCATCACGCCTGATGTGGTAGGAAAGAATACAAAAGACAAGGATTATAACTTGTCTAGATATAGACAAGTCCTTCTATGACTTTCTCTATCCCCATGTAATAATCAGTGACTAAGCCTTTGTTGGCTTATATCACAAAGTTTTAGGCAGGAGGAAAGTGAAAGAAAGGGAGGGTGGCCATGTTCCCGGCCCCTCGATCTGTCCACGGTACAGAGCTGAGTCACAGCACTTGAGTCACTGGCACCCTCATTCCCTGTCTGTGATTTTGGCTCTCACAGTCCTAACAATTCCCCTGCAGGCTCAGCAGTGATGTGGCATCACTGTTTTTTTTTTAAATATTATGAATTATTTTGTGTGAGAAGTATAAAGTTGATATTCTTTTTAATAAAAGTCTAATAATTTCTTTCTTTCCTTGTATCACTCTGCCTGACACCAAGTCCCCAAAGAGAGAGAGTTAGTTTGTCTGGCCTTGATGATAGCCCCAAGCCTTCAGCCAGGGGAGAGGATGTCATTCTGGTTGATGGTTCCAACAGGCAAATTAGGGCAAATTGATATTCATAAAAGGAAACTGGGTCACAGTTGCTAGGAGTACAAACAGTCAATGATGCAGTGGGTGTGCAAAAATTCCAAATCTCCACCACAAGGTTTGCAGCATTTACTCCCATAAAAATTATAAAGCCTAATAAAGAAACTACTCCAAAACAGCAGTTAAGATTTGGACAAAAAAATAGACTAAGAAATAGCATAAGTTAATCACTTTGTCATATATATATATATATATATATATATATATATATATACATGCACACACACACATATGTATGTATATATATGTATGTATGTATATAATTATAGATATATACATACACATGTAACTAGTATTACAGTAGAATATTTTGTATTGACATGATTCGTTAAAGTTACCCATTACTAACAGACACTAATTTGTTGGCATAATTTGTTCGCCGCTCTCACCTTCCTGCCCAGCTCCCTCTCTCTCGCCATCTGAGTCAGCCAGTCTGTCTGGCTTCTACCAGGTGCTGTGTGAGGTTCTAACACCAAGATGGAGACCAGGTACCAGTCTTGGTGGTCCTTGTTGCCAGGGAGTCTCAAATTGAGGAAGAGAGACTGACAGGGAAGTGGGTCAGTTCCACTTGGCTGGTGACCACGAGGACGCCAGACTTTGGATTTGGGGTGCAACCTGTGCTAGGACACCAGGCACTGAGGCACTTACTGCATTCCATTCTGCAGGATTCCTAGGGCTTTTCTCATCCCAGATACTTCATTCCCTTCCTTTGTAATCCTGCATCGCACTTGCACAAATACAGTGCCAACTGGCCGGGTCCAATTCAGTGCCATGAGGCCCCTGTCTGCTGGCCAGGCTCTTCCCTGGATGGAGCCAGGACTGCCAGGAGTGAGGCGATGCCTTCCTCCACCCCACCCCCTCTCCCCACCTGCAAGTCTTTGTCAGAGGACTCCAGAAGGCCACCTCCTCACGCCACCTTCTCCGAAAAGCTCTCCCTTTCCTCGGAGGGTGGGCATTGTCTCTGGTCACTAGGTACTCCTTTATGTCCATCAGTTTATCCGAGACCCACCTAGGAATCTCCGTGGGGCAGCTTGGTCACCGTGCAGTGTAAAAGGGCAAACATTATCCTTGCCCCTCTTTCTATCTGCTCTTTTTGGAGAGACGCCAACACGAAGAATGTGGAAAGGATTTTATTTAATTTCATTTCTATTCATTTTCAAGCCTCCAAAGCAGTAGAATTGACTCCTCTGCTTTTGGATTAGGCTCAGAAGGATGACATAAGTCTCACTAACTCTGAAAAAATTGGGGAAGTATCTTCCAAAGCTCTGCTTTGATCTTGTCACCTTCCTGCTCTCCCCACTGCCCAGGGAACAATCCAAACGATCCTATTGGCTTCTGAAACCCCCCACACGGGAAGTGGGCCCCCTAGCCAGGTATGCCTCCCGTGGTGCATCCCTCCCATCCTCTGTTTGGGCCACACTGAGCCCCACTTCATCCCCCAAACACTCCTCCTCTTGCTCATTCGGGCCGTTACCCAGAATGCCTTGCTCTCCCATTCTCACCTCTTCAAATCCCACTCCGTTTTCAGGACTCTGTTCAGAGGTCACTTCTGTCAGGAAGCCTTCCCAGTTGGAGCGAATCTCTCCTTCCTGTCCCCTTTCACGGTATTTGTGTGTGGCTCTCTCTTACTTTTCCCATTTTAACTTTCATTCTGGATAACCTGCCAGTTTTCCTCACTACATCCCAATTCTTATTTAGGTGACCAGACACTCAAGACAAGGAAATTCTGGGTTGGGGGGTTGCGTTCAAAAGCCCCCTTGGCATTACCTCCCTCATCCCGTGAATCAGCAAGTCTGCTATTTTACCTGCGAAATGTTTCTTGAGCTCCTCCCTTCCTCTCTGTTGTGAAGATCGGAGCTTAGGCCCTCGTCACTGCTCCCAGAGGTCACTGCAACGGCTTTCCACCTGCGTTCCCTGCTGTGACCTGCTGGGCTCAAATCCACTGTCCTCATAGGGCTGGCAGTTGTGTGTTTCTCTCCCCTGTTAGTCCAGCAGCTTCCTCAGTAACAACCACTACTCAGTAGCAACCAGTAGCAATCATGGTTATGAAGGCCTGGTGCCTATTAGATGCTTAATAAACACTGAGTGAATGAAGGATGAATAAGTGATGTAGTTATTGGGATTGGGGAGGGGGGTGCCAACCAGCTCGGATGGGAGAATGCTACATGATCATGGGTCCTTGACTCGCACAAACATCCTGCCTTCCCTCCCGGACCCCGTTTTACTCATCTGTAAAATGACAGTGATGATCTTATTTCTGAGGTCCAATCATGGATCCAATTTTCCCCCGATTCATTTACGTTTGTCTCACAGTTAAGCAAACAAACACCTTAAGTTAGAGTGATCTGAGGGGTACTTTGCAAGAGATCACCCTTCCCTATGAAAGAATGTTTTCCTTCTCATTTCAGCTTGTTCCTTAGGTCTCTTGTGAAGTGGACATGGGCTATTGTTGATGGGGCAGAATACAAGGGAAAAGCTTTCTAATCTGGTGTGTGACTCTCTCTCCCTTTCATCACCTGGCTGGGTCTCTCAGGCTCCATGATTCAGATTCTAGTTAAAAGAGTGTCTGAAAATCTGCTTAGACATAAAAATCAATCAAAGAAAAGGAAGAAAGACTGATTTCAAGCTACAAATTACATAATTCAGGTGGTGAGTACACATGGCTTCCTCCTTTAAAGACTGTGGAAGGTGGAAACCTGAAGTGTTAATTCAACAGTTGAAGGAAATGACAATAATGATTATGCCAGGAAATTTCTCCTTGTGTAATGGTTGGGAAAATGTGCTCAGATCACAGATATAGAAGTTATGTACTTTAACTTTTTTATGCCTAAGACCCTTCCTGAATTCAAATATTCTGTCCTCTTGCTCCCAGAAGTATATTTAATGGTCAGTTCAGTTGGGATAATATGGTCATTGCATGAACAGGTCTTGGAAAGTTTTGATAAATTCATACCAGGTTTCTCTTGCTTACAAGAATAAAATAAGTATAATATTAATAATAATGGCTGGGATTTCTTAAATTCCTCCTATAAGCATATTTCCAGTTTCCTAATGGAAAAATCTCTGCTTGAAGGCCATCAATTATTCCAAGCTCCAAAGCCATAATTTTCCTGGAAAACAGAATTCTCTTATTTGGGATCCCATTTCTTTCTGTGTTGCATTTAAGTGAGACTGGGCCATCTGAGCAGTGAGTAGCACTGGGGGAGTACTGGCTGTTGGCTAGGGTGAAACCATATAAAAATTGTTAAAGTGGGTTTGGACAAAGGGAATTGAGCTATGCATTTTTCACCTAATTATTTCTGCCGGGGAAGTAAAGTGAGAGCACAGCTGTTTGGAACAGAGTAACACGGCAGACCAGGGGCCGCATGAGAAACTCTTATGGAAAGAACATGAGTGTCATATGTGGGGATGACCCTTGAGAAGGTAGGTGGGGGCGGGAGCCTGCAGTCTATGTGTTTACTGTTTTGCAAGCTCTCTTGTCTTCATTCCCTTTAACCATTTTGTAGCTCTAGCTTCTCTGTTGCCTGTTATCGTATCTTTCTTTCATTAACCAATATCTCCCCTTACCATCTTACTAATGACTATGTCATGCAGAATATTGAATAATCCATATGACATCATACTGTCCCTGCCCAAGGTGGAATGGGTGGAGAGGTTGAGGGTCAGGGCAAATGAGTTGATGGAAGAAAGTCAATGATTCTGATCAGGAGGGTGGATCCATGGAGCCAGAATGTTGGGGGTCAGTGGGATGGACAGTGTCAGGCATCTATCAGGAGATGGGAAGTCAGAAAATGACTGAGGTCAGGGTAGTGTCCAGATGAGGAAAATGCCTAAGCATCTGCCCCCTAGTGGTCAGGAGGTCAGGGGATAGCTAAGAGGTTAAGGATCCCCAAGTGGGCAATCCAGAGACACAGTCTTGATGCGGTAGAGTGGGGCTCACAAGTCATTCATTGTAACAATAGTGAAAGAATAAATACTTATCAATTTTTCAATAAATTGAACTAGATTCAAGATTATGTTTCTATGAAAACTTACTGACTTATGTTCTGATGTACATTCTTGAACTGGAGAAAAATGGTCAGGGGTACAGATAACACACCAGGAGCCACAGGGACTATCTTACATCAGCCACTTCCCACAATGAAATTTCTTCTAATAGCTGCAACAATAAAATATTGGGTAGCATTTTACTTCCACAAATTTTTTTTTATGATTTCATCAAAATTTGAGGGGCATGTTGTATATGGAAATAACAAATGTTGGGTGTGTAGCTGAAGGGAAAATGTTGAGAACTGCCAATTTAGTGTCCTGAACTGTGGCAGTGGAGGCAGACTGGGAGGGGGTGGGGAGCAGATTCTTCTGCTCTTGGCTTTCAGGATTTTGGAGTTCAACATTGGTTGATATCTGGGTCATAGACCAGTCAGGAAGGTCAACTGCTGCACCACTGCCTTCTATTCCAGAACATACATCTCTCACCCTTGTCACTCTTTCATGCTCTAGACACACCTGGTTTCTGGGTTCGGTCATGCCTTCCTTCACTGTGGTCTGACATTTTCTCTTTGCTGCTCCTTGTCACTAAGCCTCCTGCTTGAGGCCAAGTCTGGAGCCTGGCCATCCCTTTCTTACAGTAGTTTCTCTCCTGGCAGCTGCTCCCAATTCCATTCCACCCTCCACTCTGCCACCCTGCTTATCTTCCTGAACTCTTCCTGGCTTCCTGATGCTTCCCTGTTGGAAAAATTCAGCAAAACACGGTGAGATGGAAAAAGCCCCCACCAGGTACATCCCTGGTTTCTCACCCCTTTGCCCTCATCTTGCTGTGTCGCTGAGCAAGGCATCTCCTGTTTTGGTACCCCAGTGTTCTCCTCCATGATATGAAGTGATGCCATTAACAGAATGTTACGAACCTTGATTCCTTTGCTTAAAAGCTCTCCGAATCTGCCCCACTGACAATTTTAATACAATATTGCCTGCAATTTTTTATACACCTTTATGTGTTCATCAGAGAAATTTTGGAAACGTAGATGAGCACAGGGAAAAAAATGAAGGTCATTGTAGTTAGAAAGGAAACGCTTGCTTTTAAACTAAGACAGGACACCATCTCTTTGTGCAAATCTCTTCCCCTCTTCTACCTTCAACTCCATTTTAGCCCTTCCTCTCTCCCCTTTGGCCTCTTGGAGGATGGTAACATTATGGGAGACTGAGTAATAATAATATGGTGGTTAGAGAAACAGGCTTTCGAATCAGAGAGGTCTGGGTGATGCCTAATTTCATCATGGCCTAGCTGACCCTTGGTGACAATGTTTCTAAGTGTCTTTTACTCCTTTGTAAAATGGAGATAATAATAGTATCTTTCTCAAAGCCTGGTGAGGAATTTACCATATGGCATGGCACATAGTAATAGCTAAATAAGTGTTAGCTCTGAATAAGCTCAAGCTTTCTCTGTATGCATCTTTTTCTAGTCTGGTTCACAGACCTCCCAATGACCTTACAGGGATTACTACGCTGTTTGACCTTTGGTTTTTACCTAATCCTGGGTCTTTTTTCCTGGCCAGCCAAATGCAAACTTCTTCAGTGGTGAACCCTGCTTCTATTTCTTTTGTCTCCTTAAGGAAACCAGACAAAATGCTCGCCCAATAATATTTTTGGAGCAATGAAATGTTAACACCAATTAGACGATGCTATGGCATTCTCCCAGCCATAACTAAAATCGTGGTGAAATTGTTCTTCCCAGGCTTTACCTCTTTGCCCGCTACTCTGCAGATACTTTATCTTGATAGACATCCTCTGACACCCAAGGAGCCCTGAGATTTGGGATTTGGTGACTCTTGAATTGGCTACCTGAAATGTCAGAGTTACCCCAGGCTCTCTCCCTTGGGGCCAGGAGATGTCTGCATCCTTCCAGCTCATGGTGAGTTTGGGAGTGGCCATCCAGAGGCTCAGGAATGGAGATGTTGCCCTCAGAGAAGCTGGGGAGAGGTGATTTTGCAGTGTTGTCTGTGAGTTTATTCGCTGTCCGTCGTTCGTCATGGCCACGTGAGGGTATGATGGGCACTTTCACTGCCCTCAGCACACTGTGGGGAGATCTGTCCCCATGGGTTTTAACTTTGGAGAAAAACCTCAACATCACAGGTAAGGTGGAAAAGTGTTATTTATCATACCTGCTATGATAAAAATTCTAACTAATGTTTGTATAGAGAGTATCTATTTGGGGACTGATACTGGAGGAAAGCATCCTCTACCCCCTCCCAGTGTGTAGAATGGACAGGGCAGAGGCTGCAACAGGAGCAGCTCGGTCTGTAATTAACTCTGCCAGCTGAGGTTCTTACCCTAAAGGGAGGGGGTGGGCAAGGTGAGGGTTCAGGTGTCAGGAATGGGAGGGGAGGCTCTGGACCTGCGTTCTGCAGCAGCAGCCCGTGCTCCACATTTTCTTTGCATCAGAGAAGCCTCCTCATTGGCTGTCTGCCTAAGGATCAGAATCTCCCCATGGAGATTTTCTCATCCCTGTGCCCTTCATTTGGGGGTCCGGGCGGAAGTTGACCCCGGGCTCATCAGAACTGGAGCTGCCTCCGACTCCGATCTGGCTCTCCGACTGCACAGTTCGGCTCCACTCGGGAGGTTGGAGAGTGCCGTGTGTTCATTCCAGCTCATCAGATGCGCTCTAGTTTGGGGGCCCATCCATCGCCCCACCTTGCTATGTGGAACCCAGAGCTCTCCAAATGCCCAGATCGCAGCTGTGGCTGGGTATTTTCAACACTGCTCTGTGCGTACCAAAAATCCAGGGAGGGAAGCTGCACAGAAAGCTTTGGAGAGCAGCCAGAATGCACATGGAATTATTCATGTTTGAGGTGGGGATGGCGAGACATTTGCTCAGGGTCTGAGCAGAACAGAACCAAGGGATACAAGGGATTTGGTCTCTTAGAGACCCCTCCGACTTTGTAAGGTTCTAAGTCTAATTCAGAGTGAGAATGGGAAGGGGCAGGCTGACCGGGTAGAGATCTGCTCCTGTTTATTAGAAAGAACCGAAATCCAGTATCATGTATGTGGAAGGAATTGTTCTCAGATCACAGTGGTCTCACCCCATCAGGCAGGGGAAGGGGGCGCTGGGAGGCTGTGTAAGGCCTGGGGGTGCTGGGACAGTGGGGTGGCCTGGGGGTGGGCAAACCAGGGCTGACTCAAGGCTGGTGTTACGAACAGATGTGGGCTCTGAGACACTGACACTTACTCTAGACTCATTCACTGGGAGGTCCGAGACCACCTGCCTACCCATGTCCTTTAGGGCTCAGCTCATGAGGCTGAGTTTCCAGGGAAGTTATCAGAGGTGACTCTTGGCCACTGGTTTAACTCAACACTGCAGGGACGGCCACTATTCATCTTTATACAATGTTCTATTCACCCTTAACACCCCTCCAGTCCTCCTGGGTGCCCCTTTCAAGGTTTTCATGATCCTGTTAGATAAGACATTCATTTCCTTTCCTGACCCTCTCTTATTTGGATCATTGGATTTCCTTGCCCATAGAGAATGGTCTTGGGGTGAATGCTTGTGTCTGTTGCTTGAATGCACTACTGTCATAGACTTGGTGCAGGATGTGAGGGGCAGATTTATTTCTTTTGATATTTTGCATCAGTGGTACTGGCGTTATACAACAAAGGAAGTCTTAGAGAAGTGCTATCAAGGGGAGCTTATACAAAGACACACCTGGAATTCTGATATATCCTCACTGTGTTGCAGTGCTGCAGTGAGGCACCATCACTGGTCGCCGAGGTGAAGAACATGGTGGGGGAATGTTGTTTAACCGTCTCTGGGGTTAACTGGGTGTAAGGCCAGCCATGCATCACCCCAGATGCCTCTAGGACATGCTGCCACTGTATCTATCCCTCACGGTGTTCTCAGAGGCACAAGAACTCCAGTATCCAAATGAACACGAAGGTGGCCCAGGGCATGGATATTTTTGCTGTGAGAGTAGGAAGGTTTGAACCGAGGTCTCAGGTGTCTTGAGGTGTCAGTTCCTGCCTCTCAAGTGATTAAACATTACTTTTCACGTCTAGTATATTTTTGCATAATCCTCATAATATAGGGGTCGGTATAATTTTCTATAATCCTTATAAAATGTGTGACAGGTACAATTAGCCTTACTTCCTACATTCGGAGACCAAGACTCAGAGCAGAAAAGTGACTTTCTCAAGTCACAAACTTCATGCTGGCAGAGTCTTGGGCATGAGTTTCTATTTCCTGATTCTCAGGTACACGCTGTTTTTGCTAGACTCAAAGTATTAAAGAACTGAGACTCTTTATTTGGAAGTAATGAGGGATTCCAAAAATAGCCTTAGCGGTGCTTAACAGATTGGAAAGACCAAAGGAACTGAAGCCAAAGAAGATTGAGAGAGGTGAGCTGTTTCATTGTATAAATTTTCATTAACTTGGTTAATAACAATTGATGCTGCCTTTATATGTGTCTATATATTAATTAAAAATACTTGCAATTTGATACAAGGTCAAAAATGACACATTGAATTGTCTCTCAAATTGTGCTAACCTCAAATAAGAGGCTCATGGTGACCATGATTTTGCAAAATTGATTAGATAAAAAGAAATGCCTCCAAGTGTCAAAGGCTACATTAGGAATGGTTGCTAATGAGCTCTATGTCTCAGAGCTGCCTGGCTGGGGGCACAGTAGGTGCTAAATGAGTGATGATGGAAGGCTCGGTTGGCCTTCCATCCCAGGGAGCATGGTGCTTTAATGTGTGAGCTAAGATGAAATTCTAAAAATGTATCAGCCTATAAATTTAAAAGCTCATTTGGAAAAATTTCAAACTTACAAAAGGTTAAGAGAAGAGTATAATAAATCCCTACGTATCCTTCCTCAGCTTTGAGACTTATCAGTATCCTGTTATTTTCGTTTTCTACCCCTTTAACACAAACACACACACACATACACATTCTTTTTTGGCTGGAGAGCTATACAGGAAATTCTAAACATCGTAACACTCACCTGTGAATTTATCTGTATGTATCTTCAATAGAAAAAGACTTAAAAATATATATATATATAACTACAGTATCATCTTCACCAAAAATAACAATTGTCATATCACTCACCTGTGAATATATATGTATGTATCTTCAATAGACAAAGATTAAAAAAAATAACCACAATATATCATCATTACAACAAAAATAACAATCATTCCTTAATATCATAGAATACCTCTTTCGTGTTTAATGCTCCATGATTGTATCAAAATGCTTCGATTCTTTTCTTTTTATAAATTTATTTATTTTATTTATTTATTTTTGGCTGTGTTGGGTCTTCATTGCTGTGCGCGGGCTTCTCTTTGCCGTGGCTTCTCTTGTTGCGGAGCACAGGCTCTAGGCGTGTGGGCTTCAGTAGTTGTGGCACACGGGATCAGTAATTGTGGTGCACGGGCTTAGCTGCTCCGCAGCATGTGGGCTCTTCCCGGACTAGAGCTCGAACCCATGTCCCCTGCATTGGCAGGCAGACTCCCAACCACTGTGCCACCAGGGAAGTCCCAAAATGCTTCAATTCTTTTGGTTCGGTTCTTCCAATTAGATTTCAAACAATGTCTTCACACTGCATTTCGTTGGTCCCGCTCTTATATCTCTTTCAATTTATAATAGTTTCTCCTCCCTTCTAAGAAAAAAGAGTTAGGTCTAGAGGCTTGACTAGATTCAGGTACTTTAAAAAAAATACTGCGGACTTCCCTGGTGGTGCAGTGGTTAAGAATCCACCTGCCAGTGCAGGGGCCACGCGTCCAATCCCTGGTCCGGGAAGATACCACATGCTGTGGAGCAACTAAGCCTATGTGCTCTAGAGCCCATGAGCCACAACTCCTGAGCCCGCATGCCACAACTACTGAAGCCCACGCACCTAGAGCCTGTGCTCCACAACAAGAGAAACCACCACAATGAGAAGCCCGTGCACCGCAACGAAGAGTAGTCCCTGCTCTCCACAACTAGAGAAAGCCTGCGCGTAGCAACAAAGACCCAACGCAGCCAAAAATAAATAAATAAAATAAATAAATTTATATAAGAAATACCGCATAGGTAAAATTTTGCACTTTCTTTAACCTACAACATTTTGAAAAAATTCTATGTTTCATTAGGATGCATTGATTCCAGGTCCTAATTCTTGGGCAAGATTGATCATGTGAGGAATGTTTTGGGAAGATGACATGGAGACATGGTCTTTTATCATACCTGATGGGTCAGACTCGTGGAAATCACAGCCATCCAGGACACGGCTGCTGGGAAAGGGAAGTAGACTACTATCCAATATCCACCAGACATAACTGTCATAAAGTCTCTCAGGAAGGATTTTAGGGCAAGGAGAGGCCCTAATTCAGGGCCTATTTTCTCTTGCTTTACACACAGTTCTAAGAAGTTGCATTTTATTTTGGCAACCCACAGTAAATATGAAATGGAAAATTAAAAGGAGCAGGTAGTCCAGAAACATGAAAAGAGTTGGATGACAGCTACATGATCAAGGAGAAAACAGAAGAACTAGAGAAGGCACAGAATCCAGGATAAATTGATATGGAGGCCAAGAAAGTTCGTCTTCCTTTTAGTGGGTACATCATGCTTGTCTGTTTACTTGCATTGTCTATTTTAACTGTCACACTAACCTTCTGAGGTAGGTACTATTATGTTCTGTATTTCACAGATAAAAACATATTCAGAAATATTCCTAAAGCTACCGAACTGGGAAGAAAATCCCAAGGAACACTGTCTCATTGCTCTGTGATCAAGTACAAGGTGTGCATAGGTATGCCCATGACCCTGAGAGAAGAAAAATTGAGGCCCTGCATCTCTTGGTTAAGCAGGCAAGAAACCACATGATGTGTTTTGAAATGTACTGACCTCCCCACAAAATGGGAAAAATAAAATGTTTGTAATCACTTTAAATAGCTTCAGGTTTCTGGAAAATTTATACACACTGAAGTCCAGATGTAAATGTTTAGAACTTGGCACTCCAAAAATTTTTACAAATCAGAAACACAGAGATGTTATACCAGTAGTTAAATTCATGGATCAGTTTATCTTGAAGTGTTACCTGGTAACATTTCAGTGATATTGATGTTGTCAGTTTTCTCTGTCAGCCTGGAATTTTCCTGTGGTTTTCTAGAATTTTCAGTGAGGCATTTGACTGCCAGAGCCAGTAAGCTCTACTTGAGAATCTAATTTTGTCTTTTCTCCTCTGTAACTCAAGATTGGATTAGTTAGGACTGGGATTCCCCATCACACCCTGTAGATGATGGTGACTATTAAAGAAACGATCTCGGCAGGGGTTTCTTCTTGCAAAAAAAAAAACATGATGGGGGCCTTTAGTTTGCATACATTCTACATGATGTACTTCTTAACCAATTCTTACTGAAGGTCAGGAATTTGGGGAAGGTAAATACTTCATCATCAGAAATGACACCTTGGACGTCACGCCAGCATCATGTCAACTGTCTGAGACTCAGTCTTCTAGAGCCCAACCTGAAAGTCAGGACACAGAGAATTCAGTTTTGACGTCATCCTCGGGCACATCCAGCACCCTATGGGGCAACTTAATGAAGGGACAAAACCCTCCCAATTCATAGTCCCTAGACCTTCAGTAAATAATTTTTGGTGTTCATAGTGATGATTCTGAATGAGCAAGCCATGTTAATAGGGAAATGGTTAAGATAAACAAAAAACTTTGGTTACTTAAAGAACTTACCTTCAGGGACTTCCCTGGTGGTCCAGTGGTTAAGACTCTGCCCTTCCAACGCAGAGGGTGCGGGTTCGATCCCTGGTGGGGGAACTAAGATCCCACATGCCTCGTGGTGTGGACAAACAAAACAAAACAAAACAAAAAACCTTGCCTTCAGCTCTCTGGACAACTAAACAATCCAGCAATGATTCATTTCCTGACCATCCCAGCTAACCAAAGTTTTATGCTATGGTTCTTTTTAAAAAAAGCATCTTTTGTTTCACCGGCAGAGAAGTTCTGAGCTAGTCTCACCTGACATGACATTTCTTCTGTGCTTTTGACAATTTTCACAGCATATGGATTCTTCATTTCATTCTCAGACACATCAGTTAATTAGCTAATTTGGGTTTTGATTCACACGTATTAAACACCATCGTTTTTCAGCACACAAAAACCCCCTTATGTGAAATAAATGGCATTATGTCCAAAAGAACGGTGTTAGATTATCTTTTGCTTTGGAGGAAAAGACGGTAATTAGTTTGATATATATTTTTTCATTTGCAGACATTAATGCCATTTTCGCCACTGAAAGAAAGGTGAATGACTGTGGCCAATCACTGCTCCTGGTTTTTGTGACTCTGACATTATATGAAAGGAGTTTGGGTAAATGTAATGGAATAAAAGGGCCTCAGTTGAATACATGGGTAAGTAGTGTTCTTAAGACCTCAACAAAATCTAAAAGAGTTTGCAATTCACATAGCTTTTCTGCCAAGAGGGATATTTTGAATAGTTGGCGGAATGAGGAATTAAATGTAGATTATTCTGGAAAAGACTGGAATTTAATATAACATTTGAACGGGTTAAATTTGTAACAATAAAATACCAGGGGGAGAATGAGACCGTTTAATTTCCAGTACACAGAAGACACATGACGTTTCTAGAAAGGATGAACGCAGCGTAGGCTGCTGTTTCAGGCTTCTGTGTTCATTTTCAAAAGCAGTCTGGGAAATTTCTGCCATTCTTTGGAATTCGAGGCAGTGGCAAAGCTGCGGTCAGATGTGATGGATTACGTAGCCAGTTTGCTTGAAGTCTGTGGTTCATTCATCCAGCTCTTTGAATTTCAAAGAACCGAGGTGATGGCATTTGGAATGTACATCACGGAAAATTAATGGGGTTCCTTGGTCAGAAGTGAGACCTAAGACAATGTGACAGGGAAAATGGGGATTGGTGTGACTAATGGCTGAGGAGTGGGACTCCTGGTTTCCAATGGGAAAGCCTGCCTAGCCATTCAGGGCCTCTCCCCGCCCCCATCCCCCTTGTAGGCTCTGAGGGAGCCCTCTTTGTGGGTCAGCCTTGCCAAGAATGAGAAAGCACAAAGCACTACTTGTTCAAGTGGTTCCCAAGAATTCAGCAGCATCAGAAGCAGTTAAACGTTTTAGTCTAATTCACTGCAGCGGAACTGACTGGTTCCCCCTGTCTCCAGTTCCACAGCCTACCTCCCCGTCTGGGTCACGTTGGCAGTGCTGGCGGGAGCCCGGCCCATCAGGGTGCTGTGCTGACATTGGATGCTTCCCATGGTAGACTGGACTTCGAAGCCTGAGGCAGAGTGGCAGAAAGGAGACTGAATAACTGCCAAAGAGGCAGGCTGGGAACGTGGGCCAGGAGGGGATCTCGGGAAAGAATCCAATGAAATTAGTGAATGGGTAGTGAATGGCTTGCGCTCAACCAAGCTGGATGCTAGGTACTATTGCAGTTCATAGGATCATTACAGCAACTGTCTGTGATAGCAATAGAAATATAGCCCCTGGCGCAAAGTGGTTGCTCAACAATTTTACTTTTTGAATAAAAGCAAAAAAAAAAAAAGCCCAACAAAACCCAAAAAACCTAAAAACTCCCCAAAACTGTTCAGCTGGGTGATAATATTGTCCTTCCTTTTCAAATGAGAAAACTGCAATTCAGAGACTCGCTCAGATAGTATTCTTGGTACTTTGTGAGCTGCAAAAATACGCTTCCAATGTTAGCTTTCATTACTGTGTCACGGAATATGCCCATTTCCTTAAAGCCTCTGCCTCTGGAAGTGCCTGAAACATCATAGCAATTCAATACCTATTTGCTGATTGAATGACTCATTGACCATTGGGCAAGAGGGGCTGATGGTATCGTAATTGGATTGTCATCTCACAGGAAAAGAGATGAGGATCTCCACACACATAAACCATCCACTGTGCAGGGTGAGTTTCCAACACTGTGTAAGAAAGTTGAAGTTAGATATCTATTAAGAAAGACGAGGTGAAATTTTTCAGGATGATTTTGGAAATCCTAACTCTGGCTTAGAACCCCTTGAAAACTCCATTAGGACTCAAAATGTACTAGTATTTTTATTGGGTAACAATGTAATCTGAAAGAGTGAAACATTTTCTGTTTGACAGTGCAGGTTGGGGTTCTATTTCATATTAATGGTCAAATCTAATATGGAGAGTAGTTTTTGTTGCCTATATGTTTATTAACATTTGAGGGCAACTTGAACTTGATAGCATGTTTCATTGCTTCCTCAAACAGTAATTACTCTTTCATTGTAAATACATTTATGATATTACACATATATTTCAAGACATACTAAAAGTAAATTTGTTAAAAAAAATCTGAACTGCTTTGTGCATTCTTATTTCTAGCTTTTACTTCCGCTTAGAGTCTGATAGTCTTGGACGTAGCCACTAAAAGTTGGTCAATAAATTGCAGCTTTTAGAATCCAGGGAGAGTAAGCTTAAAATAGAACTCCAGGATTCTGTGTTCATTCATTCCTGGTGCCATTTTTCTGGGAGAGAACCCAGATTTTCTCTGTCCATTTTGGATTCCTATTTCCTGACTGGAGTTGGGGTCCTCACGAGCACTGATAGGGTAGAAACTCAGCTGTAGGTAGAAAGTCTCTGTATGTTTTCAACAACAACAACAAAAAATATAACATGGAAAATTTCGATCGGTACAAAATATAGAGAGAATAGTTTAAAAAATTTTTTAAGTTGAAGTATAGTTGATTTACAATGTTGTGTTAATTTCTGCTATAGAGGGGATAGTTTTTTGAACTCCACACACCCTTACCCAGATTTAACAATTATCACCATTTTGCCCATCTTGTTTTAATCTCTTTCCCCCATTTATTTTCTTCTGCATTATTTTAAAACAAATCCCATATCATTTCACCTGTAAGTAGTTCAACATAAATCTCTAACTGTTAAGGACTTTTAAAAAACTGCCTTGCAATTATCACACCCAAAACAATTAACAGTGCTTCCCTTCATACCACCTAATACGCTACCCATATTAACATTTCCCTGATTGTTTTAAATATGTCCTTTGTGGTTGGTTGGTTTGAATCAGGATCCAATCACTGAATGTTTTTCCTGAAGCACAGACACCTCCCTGGGGCTACCTCCGGTGTCTTTCTAGGTTGGGAGACTAAAACTAAGGTAACTAAGGTAAACTTGGGATCTAAGGCATTATGGCTCCATCTGCTAGTTGCGGCCGAGTGGAGGGAGAGTTAACTAGAGAGGACTAACCTGGCCTCTTGGGCTGCGTTGGAGAGGGCACCTGAATGGACTGGTCACAATCCCCAAGGGGCAGAGTGGTCTCATTCCTAATTCTAGAATTGGACTGTGCCAGGTCATTCCATCCTGTGGCTGCAAAGACAGCAGTGGAATCCTCTAGAGCCTAGTGGGAAATGGTAGTCATTCCAGGAGAGTCACCGTAAGAAGACAACAAAATGTCAGGCCTCGTGGGTTGGGGAGGATGGCCCCAGGACCCCAGCCCAATTAGGAGTATTTGTTGGAAGTAGAATAACAGGCCAAGAATGAAACAGAAGGGACTGGGTTGGAGATGGTGGGTTTATCCCGTGTTGGAGAGAAGAAAGAGTGTGACTGGTTCCACAGGTCTCCCAGGACACTAGCTATCAAGTGTGTTTGGAAACAAGACTATTTGGTTCATAGAGTAGGAGCCCAACAGTGGGATCTGGCCATTGGATGCCAGTCCGGGAAACAGGACTTCATTTCATGTCCCACTGGGGGAAGGAGAAGTAGACAGGGGGCAGCTGTGCATACCCTGCCCATGCTGAGATTGGTCTGGGAACATGTGTGAGCCTTCAGCACAAGCAGAACAGAGCACACAGGTGGAGTTCACCGAAGGTGGCATTTGGTACAGAAATACGTTTTCCAAATGACATGTTACTAATCTGAAAGAATTAGAACTTGTCTCCTCAGATACATCAAGAGACTTTGTCCATATTACTGATAATATAAGTAACATCACTAAGTGTAGAAATAATGAAAACCGGATACAGAGTGAGTAAGTCAGAAAGAGAAAAACAAATACCATATGCTAACACATATATCTGGAATCTAAAAAAAAAACAAAAAAAAGTTCTGAAGAACCTAGGGGCAGGTCAGGAATAAAGACGCAGACGTAGAAAATGGACTTGAGGACACGGGGAGGGGGAAGGGTAAGCTGGGACGAAGTGAGAGAGTGGCGTGGACATATATACATTACCAAACGTAAAATAGATAGCTAGTGGGAAGCAGCCGCATAGCACAGGGAGATCATCTCAGTGCTTTGTGACCACCTAGAGGGGTGGGATAGGGAGGGTGGGAGGGAGATGCAAGAGGGAGGAGATATGGGGACATATGTATATGTTATAGCTGATTCACTTTGTTATAAAGCAGAAACTAACACAGCATTGTAAAGCAATTATACTCCAATAAAGATGTTAAAAAAAAATAACAAAACTAGATAATAGTTCTAAAGTAGCAAAGAAAAAAAAACTGGCATTTGAATAGTATTTCGTAGTTCTCAAAACATTTTCACAAACATGATTTCTCTCATCTTCACAAAAACCCTGTCCATTTAAAATTGGCTGATATTTACTGAGTTTTGACTATATGCCATAATCTGTGCTGGCTGATTTTTATATCTTGCGTGAGCCTCTCCACCTATCTCTTTTTTAAAAGGGATTTTGCCTCTAAAGTCACTTACTTGTTGTATTGGATGGGGTTCATCTCAAGAATCAGAATAAATAGATAATTCATGTTTTACAGAGACTTGGCTTATGTGATTAAAGACACTGGATAGGCCATCTCTGCAAGGCTGTCTCAGTCCAGTGCTAGAACTTGAAGCCCCCAGGGAAGTGGTCAGGAAGGGGAGATCACAAGCAGGCTGGAACCCCATGTGCATAAGCTAGAATCCCATAAGGATGAACTGAACTCCACATCTGTTCTTATTGCCTCTGACCTTGGTGATAAGGATATCCTGCAGGAGCCAGAGCCCTTCCTCATGGAGCTGGACACACATATCCCCGGCCCAGGAGTCAGAGACAGGGAAGGAAAATTCAGGGGGAGAAGAGAGCAATGACAAGACCAGCTGCTGCTTCACATCAGAGAGGTGAGTCAGCTGATCAGCAACAACCTCTGTGCTACAAAATAGCTGCCGCTTCCCATCTGTCTTGCAACTCCCCCGAGAGAGAGACTCTTTCTTGGAGCCCATGCTAACAGGAAACACACAAGAAAAGGGAGTTCTGGGAAATGTAGTTCAGCCTAGCTGAGCGGGCACAGAGCCGGCACACCTGTTCTAAGATGTGCACAAGGTGGGGTGGTTCAGTGTTCGAGGCAGGGAGCGGGGGTTGACCTGCAGTAGGAGGGGTTGCTCTGTAGCACTCAGAGGGAAGTTAAGGTAAACTAAACCTTAGTGACCACGTTAAACCTTCCACTACTGCAACAGGAGCTTCGTGTCGTAGGACCCGCTTTCCTGATGTATTCTGCTAAATTTTGCTTGAAATGGGGCAGCGTGTCCTACACTTGAATAGTTAGCAGGGAAGCATGGAGTCCTGGCCTACTTACACTAAAGGGTCTTTCATTCATCCAGCAACTATTTGTTGGCTCTGGTGGTTTTGCTCTGTTCCTTCTGCTTCTCAGGGGACCATCCAAGTTTACATGGAGGAACAGCTGAATCTTTTGGTGTCCCAGCTGTAAGCAGCTAATTGTCACCGATTCCTTACCCCAGCAGGCCCGTGCCTGGCAGACTGTTTGCCTTGACTAGATGGGCACCTGCCCTGTCATGGTGTCTTCCCTCAGCCAAGCAGACACTTGGCTGTGGGAAATGTTTTCCTGAGCAAATGTGGTCTCAGGTAAAGAACATAACAGGGTCAGCCCAGCTCTCATCCAACTTGGTGCTCAGGCGATGTGCTCTGTGGGAATCTGTCACCATGCACCCTGCAGGGTGAGGGGAAGGAACTCTGTCTCAACTGGTGTGAAAGTACGTGAGTGGGCAGTTGTTGACATTCCCTGTCCATCTTTGCTGGGATAGGCGACCTGGAGCCACCTTTGAAATCAAGAACAGAGACTAAACGGCCTGGCGGGCGTCCAGAAGGCCCCTGAAGATGCGTGCATGGACGCTTGAATCGCAGAGCCTATTACACGGCCCAGGAAGCACATCGGTGAGCTGGGCCTTGGGGGCCAAGGTGGCTCTGAACACCTGGGGCAGGATTACAGGTCCTGCCAACATGCCTGGCGCTTGGAGTGCTGACATGGGTACGTTCCCTGGGAATTTCTTGCCATTTGTAATCTTTGTTCTTTGATCTTTGCTTAATGGAAAAGAAAGCTTTGCGTGCTCACTGGAGGGTCTGGCATTCCAGGCTGGGAAGTGGAGCTCAGGCAGGCAAACCTGAAAGTAGCGCTGAACTGGTCCGGGGCTGCAAATTAGTATATTCTACTTTGCTGCCAGAGTGGGTGATGATTTTCCAGGCATTTTACATAAATAAATCTAGATAATGGTATCTAATGTCTCACTCTCTGTCCCTGTCACAGAGAAAGGTAGGGGGGCATTCTTAGAAGTTCAGACGTGTGCTTCAGCTGCTGACAAATAGGCTGAATCTTGGTGTCCGGGAAGAGGGAGCTCCAGACGCAGATGGGGCTCTTGGGAGGCAAAGGTGTCGTCTTTTTAAAAAAAGGCAATTTCCTCTTCTGAGAGGATTTAGTTATTCTATGCATTACCTCTGAACTAATCAGTTGCGGCCCTGAGCACCGAGAGTTTGCATTGATCACCAGTGGGGACACTGTAGAGAATGAGTTCTTTTTGGGGACCTTGGGACCTTGGGTGGAGATGCTCTTCTAGTTCATTCCAGACAGCTCTTGTGAAGTCAAAGATGACCTGGCTTAAGGGTTTTACAGCTCCTGGCCTTGTAGACCCTTTGCTGCTTCTGAGCAAGCCTGTCTCTCCACCAACAAAAGACATTCCAATCCCTCAAGATCCAGTAAGTCAGATCTACTCTAAAAAGGTGTGTGTGTGTGTGTGTGTGTGTGTGTGTGCGTGTGTGTGTGTGTGATAAATTGACCTTTCCTTTCCCTGGTGAGCAAGGAGGTTAGGACTTGGGTGTTTGGCATGGTGTTTTTAAGACCTGTGGAATTATGCTCAGAAAGGAACACAGTGGGATGTGCTCAGAGAGATGCACCTGAGTGTATTTGCCTTATCCTGCCAGCCCTGGAGATCCTGATATGGAATGTATTCTCAAAATGTGTTTTGTGAGCCCACCCCAGCAGAGGGCTTTGGCTGAAGAGCCCTTGACCGTGGATCCGGTATGACTTCCCTATCTGCTTGTGTCCTTCATTCTATTTTTCTCTGTGATTTAGACTTTATCTGCTCTTTCTGATGTTTGTCCTTTGCCCTTCCCCCATTTCTCACAGTTCTAGAGGCCAGAAGTCCAAACCAAGGTGTCTTCAGGATTGGTTCCTTTGGAAGCTGGGAGGGAGGGATCTGTCCCAGGTCTCTCCTTGGCCTGTAGGTGGCCTCCCTGTGTCTCTTCACATTATGTCTTTGTGTCCAAATTTCCTCTTGTTATAAGGACACCAGTCATATTAGGTTTATTTCAACCATCATGACCTCATTTTAACAAGATGGCCTCCATAAAGATCTTATGTCCCAATAGGGTCATATTCTGAGATAATGTCAACATATGAATTTTTTGGGGGGGGGACACAATTCAGCCTATAACACAGACCACAGTTAGCTATCATCCCCCATCTTTTAGAGAAGGAGAGTGGGGCCCCAGAGATCTTTGGGGTAGTCTGGTTAACCAGTGGGGCCCTGGGAATGGACCTCAGGTTCCTGCTACCCTTGCAGGTACCAGGCTTCATCAGAATCCAGGTGTGTGAAGGAGCTCCGAGGGCCCGGAGTGAGTGTACTCCAAACGGGCATAGAGTTGGTGTCAATATCCAGGTGTCAAGCTCAGCTCTCAAGTAACGTTTTAAGAGGACACGTTACTCAAATTGAACTGAGGATTCTCCCTTCTTTCTTGTCTGCTCTGAGGGCAGTAATGGTACTGATGGTCACGGTTACAATTACCACTACCACCTACATCTGGTGAACGTCATATACTTCTGCAAGCCTGTTCTATGCTTTACCAATTTCCATCCTTACCACCACCCCGTGAAGCAGATTCAGGTTTAGAAGCCCTTATCAAAGCCCCTGGGGCCAGATGTATTTCAGAATTCAGAGCTCTGCAGACTTGAGAAAAGCAACTACAGTGCTTGTCTTGTGTATGACATAACAGCCCTTGTGGCTTCAGGGGCAGCATTTGAAATCAAACAACAAAACGTATAAATATTCACACAAAACTGGGTCAATGAGGATAAGCCATAACCTCTGATCCATTCAAGTCAGATTCTGCTGCTGTTGAGTTTGGAAAAACTTTTGGTTTTTTGAGATTCTTGAATTTCAGGTGTGTGGCTAAGGGATCACAAGCCTGTTGCTATTATGGTCCCTGTTCCCAGATGAGAAGGTGAAGTTGCCCACCTGCCTGTGGAGGTGAGCTGGGCTTGGCACTCAGCAGGAGAGGACTGATGGCAGGGCTCTGTCTAGAAGAATCTGGGTGCTAGTTCTGAGCCCCAGTGATTCATTCTGTGCCTCCAGGGCTCATTGTTCACCCTCCCTGTAGCTCAGTTCCCAGTTTTGCTCTGATATGCCCACCTTGTGGCATTGCAGTGAGAATAAAACAGACTTAAGAGGGGACAGGAAGGGGTCTGGGTTTTGTGGGGCTTGAAGCTTGTGAGACTGTGAAGGCACTCTTAAAGAAAAAGAACGAAAACAACAGACATAAAATTAGACACAGAGTAGATTTTTCTTTAGGATAAGAAATCACAACAGATTACAAATTTTAAAAAGCTGCCAGATAAACTGGAGGTGGGAGTGTGTGAGGGGGAGCTCTCTGTGCTTTCTGTTCAATTTTTCTGTGGACCTAAAACCAAAAAAAAAACAAAAACAGTCTATTAATTAAAAAAACAAAAGCTGCCAAATAGTTCAGACATCACACAATCTAGAAAGGGAACATGATATATTTTTTAAATCAATTACCTGCCCACTCTTTATCATACTTTTTTTCCCTACAAGTTTTGGGCTGTGGATTCTTTGATTTCCTTTTCACATGACAATGATTTTGTAATATATTTATAGAGAGCCTTTAAAAATCAAATGTAAAGATGATGCAGTCTTCCTTCTAGCGTGGTTGATCAAGTTGGCTTTTTATAACTGAAAGCTTAGAAACGTTCCTCTCGGCTTTGCAACTGTTTATTGGTAACATGGTAAATTTTTAGGATGGTTGACAAATTTGAGGTACCTTTGCCAAGTTTCTTCCAGATCTGTGCCTTTCTTTAGCCAGGAGGACAGAGCAGGTGAGGGTTCCAAGCAGCCTGGGGTGTTAAGGGACGAGGGGTCAGTTGCACTTTGTCTGGTTCTCACAGTAATGGTGATGCCGTGTGCCTTCCCACTGTAGGGTCAGCCCTGCTCTGGCCTCTAGAACAATCTTTAAGTAGGAGGATTTTTAGCAGCCCCGTCTTCCTGAAGCACTGGCTTTCATTTGGGTTCTAGACCCACTCCTGTTCTGCCTGCTGGGCGTCTGTTTGAATTGGGTACATAACATTGCCTAACATCCCAGCCTTCTAAGAAGGCAGGCCAGTCTGGCTACTAAGCCCTCCCTCTCTATAGCCTCCATCTGGACACCCTCTTTGTGAAGGATGCTGTGAGCTGCCTGCCTGAATTTCTGAGTATGTTTCTCTCCCTCAGATATGAACTCCTTGATGGCAGAGGTAGGTTTTTTGTGATTGCATGTTTGTGACCCCATCAACCAGAATAGTATCTGGTATAAAATTGGTACTTGGGGGCTTCCCTGGTGGCGCAGTGGTTGAGAGTCTGCCTGCCAATGCAGGGGACACGGGTTCGAGCCCTGGTCTGGGAGGATCCCACATGCCACAGAGCGACAAGGCCCGTGAGCCACAACTACTGAGCCTGCGCGTCTGGAGCCTGTGCTCCGCAACAAGAGAGGCCGCGATAGTGAGAGGCCCGCGCACCGCGATGAAGAGTGGCCCCCGCTTGCCGCAACTAGAGAAAGCCCTCGCACAGAAACGAAGATCCAACACAGCCATAAATAAAAAAAAAAAAAAAAAAAAAAAATTGGTACTTGGAAAATGTGAATGAATGAATGAATGAATGAATGAATGAGACATGGAGGGTCAGGCCAGCTTTATTGCCAAAGAGCATTTGGGAGCTCTTAGAGCAATAGGCATAGATGCTTCTGAGCTTGACGGGGAGGACTTGAGGGCTGAGCATGGGGTATGTGGGTATCCCTGTATTTTGCTAGGGCTGCTGTAACAAAGTACCACAAATTGGGTGGCTTATGGAAAAGAAATTGATTGTTTCACAGTTCTGGAGGGTAGAGGTCTGAAATCAAGGTGTCTCAGGGTCATGGTCATTCTGACACCTGTGGGGGAATACTTCCTTGTCTCTTCCTAATTTCTGGTGGTTTTCTGGCAATTTTTGCCACCCTCTGGCTTGTAAATGCATCATTCCCATCCTCCGTATTCACAGGACATTCTCCTTGTGTCTCTTCACCTCATCTTCCCTCTGTTGTGTGTCTGTGTCCAAATTTCCCCCTTTAAAATTTTTTTTTTAAACTTTTTAAATTGGAGTATAGTTGATTTACAATGTTGTGTTAATTTCTGCTGTACAGCAAAGTGATTGAGTTATACATATATATACATTCTTTTTTTAAAATATTCTTTTCCATTATGGTTTATCATAGGTCATGTTGGATTAGGATCCACCCTAATGACCTCATCTTAACTTGGTTAAATCTGCAAAGACCATATTTCCAAATAAGGTCATATTCTGAGTTACTGGGGGTTATAATTTTGAGACGTAATTTTTTAAGGGGAAACAATTTAACCCATAACAAACCCCACAAGGTTTCACCTGGGTGTTTTGGACATTTCCATGACTTTCAGGGGATGAAGTGGGGATGGGATGTTCTCAGGGACAGGAGAGCAAAGATCCTGGATGGAGTTTCTCAGTATTAGCTGGAACATGGGTTAGTGCTTATTCAATAATGGAAGAAAGACAAAGAGAGTGAAAGAATGAATGAACACATTCTGCGGTGTACCATCCTATGGAGATATCCTTGTGACTTCATCCTGGACACTCAGTATCATGAACTTGTCTGGACAGATGGTTTCTGGATGCTTCGGATATGCTGCTGCCAGCTTGAACTCTGGATGCCTACAACTGGGAAAGAGATAGACCTGCGTTCAAATCCTGGCTCCACTATTTTCCCGTTGTAGGTTGTAGATCAAGTTACTTCATCTCCAAGAATCTCCAATTTCCCATGTTGAGATGAGAATGGCGATAGTAATCTTATAGAATTGTTTAGCATTAAATATGATCATATACATGATACACGTAGCTTAGAGTGGGCAGAAAGGAAATGCTTGGTAATGATGAGAAGTCTTCTGTTATTGTCATATCTGGCTCTGTCTGTCTCTTCCATGGCTGCCCTCCTCTAGCTTGTTAATCTGGTTCTGGTTCCTTCCACACTGCCCCTTCCTTCTAGCTGGAGTTGATCAGGCTACGCCTGGCTATTCCCAGAAATAAGGTGATCAGATGCCCAGTCCCAAGTTAGGCAGGAAGCCTGACTTCTGGGCCAGATCTTCAATTAAGTGCCTCTATGGGGACTTCCCCGGTGGTTCAGTGGTTAAGACTTTGCCTTCCAATGCAGGGGGTGAAGGTTCGATCCCTGGTAGGGGAGCTAAGATCCCACATGCCTCACGGCCAAAAAAACCAAAACATAAAGCAGGAGCACTACTGTAACAAATTCAATGAAGACTTTAAAAATGGTTCACATAAAAAAAAAAAAAAATCTTAAAAAAAAATGTGCCTCTGTGGACTAAACTGTGCATTTTCTCTCCGTCCCCTGAGTGTCTTCATTTGTGAAATGAAAAGGTTGTTGGTCTAGTCCTCTCTGTGACCCTGTCAGTACCTAATTCATGTCCTTACAAATGCAGATGAGAACGGTTATTGGTGAGTATTATTCTGCTGTAGGACAATATTTTTACTTGTTGTTGTTACTGGCATAAGCATGGTG
Organism: Balaenoptera borealis; assembly: GCF_965194805.1. Classification (NCBI taxonomy): domain Eukaryota; kingdom Metazoa; phylum Chordata; class Mammalia; order Artiodactyla; family Balaenopteridae; genus Balaenoptera; species Balaenoptera borealis. The sequence continues at coordinate 143,619,005 of NC_138866.1, forward strand.
TTAAGACCTGTGGCATGAACAGCGATATAAGAACTCTTGGATTACAGCATACCGCAGAGGAAAGGGAACACAGTGTCTCAGACCCGACTGTGTCTCAGGCACTCTGCTCTATGCTTTGTGTACAGTATCATATCACATACACACCAGAGCCTCTAAGGAAGGAGCAGGGCGGGAAACTGAGGTCTATGGAAGCTGCATAACTTGCTGGAGGTCCCAGTGCTGGCAGGTAGGAAGGCCAGAATTTGAACCTAGGATACCTGATAGTCAGGTCCCTCTGGAAAGGCAGCTGGACCCAGAAGAACTGAGAACAGCGAACAGCCACGTGTCCACGCGCCGCGCGCCACAGCCCCCCCCCACCCCCGCCCCGCACAGGCGCACAGGGGTGGGAGCTGTCTTGGGCTTGAGCAGTGGTCTGTTCAAGTAAGTTCTTATGAAAGCAACAGGCCGTGACTAAAGAACCAGACTCTCCGGTCGGCTAAGCTCCTCTGCATGAGAAAACAGGCTTTTAAGAGGATAATGAACTCAGCCTCTAAGGGAAGTGAGCAGGCAGGCAGCTGGTGGAAAACATTCCTGTGCAGATTTAGCCTTAGCTTCAATGCCCCTTGCAGCCTGCTTCTGCTGGCAAGGAAATGGCCTCACACTAAGGAGGAAATATCCGCCTTCCTTCCACCCTAAACCCTGGGAGTCATTCTGGCCACCCAGCGAGGTTCCCAGGTCATTTTCCTTTAAGTATTTACACTAAGTGAGTGCTTTTTGCTCATGAACACTCTTTCTCTCAAAAGGATCTTAAAATGGGACTCAACTCCTTTTCAGCTGAAGTTCAGTTAAGAAAATAAAGGCCAACTATTTCCATATTGCAAAGTGAGATGGTAGTGGACTGACAAAGGATGTGATTGGAAACTGGTTTTGGAACCTTAAACCCATACCCACTGGAGAGCATCAAAAGGGGCATAAAGTCAGGACATGAGAAGTTGGAAAGGTGGAGAGGGAGGTGATTGGAAATTGGAGCATTTCTTTGGAAAGAGCTGGGCAGTGATTTTTACCCTTGATGGCGGAGGAGCAGGGGATACTTTCTGATCCCAGATCTATTGAGAGGGATGCTAGTGGGAATTCGCAAAGATCTCAGCATGCATCCCCGGGTTCTTGAAAACCAGAGTGGACTGACATCTATCTCAGATTTGGGAATCTACAGAGCGAAAGGCTGTGGCTGGAGCTGTCAGCAGGTGGCTCAGTGAACAGAGGGCTGCCTTTGGGAAGTGATTCTACCCCCACTGACTGAGGGCAAATACGAGTCATTTCCTGTGTGGATCAGGGAGAGAGAGGGAAAAAAACTGATAAGGGGCAGTCACCCAGAGGAGTGAGAAGAAAAAGGCTGAAGTTGTACCATGGTATACCCAGGAGTCAAGGGAGAAATTGTAAGTCATCAGCCAGAAGAGATACATTTGTCTACATCAAGGGCACTGTAGCAACTCTAAACAGGACCCTTATAATAATAATTCATACTTGTGTAGGTCTTACTAAGGGCCGAGTGTTCTTATCACTAGTTTAGTCCTCAATAACTCTATGAAGCCTATACTATTTGCATCTTTATTTTACAGATGAAGAAAGTGAAGCACAGAGAGGTCAAGTGACTTGCCCAAGGTCACACAGGTAAAAGTGGCAGAGCTGGGATTCAAATCCAGGCAGTCTAGCTCAAGAGTCTACACTTTTAATCAATACGCTGATGCTGAATCTGCCAGTAGCAATGAAGCCATTACATAGTTCTGTTGGAGGAAAATGTTCAGTTTCTCTGTCAGAACTCCATGAAGGAAGCTGGGATCCTGGGTGAGCTCATCCTGGCTGCCCTCTACTCCCCGAGTCCCCGACTCGCCCTTCGCTAGGCAACACCTCCCACCTTCTCTCAGCATGTTTCCCTAAAGGGCTGCGCTGGGGACGATGCCATCCCTCCTCTTGGCCCCCAGCCAACTCTAACCTCAGGGGCCTGCGGAACTCAGCACAATCTCCAGACGCTTCCTTGTGGCCCCTGCACCTACACAAGTCCAGTCTCAGTAAGAGCCCCTGGGAATTCTAGCTTCCTAACAGAGAAGCTACGGGTTCAAGTGTAATGCTTTTTGGTGCTAAAGTCAGGGGAGACTCGTAGCATTTTTCTATCAACTTTACCTCCTCTTGCACTGGCTCTGAGCCCTCAGTAGCCTGAGGCAGGAGACAGCTCTGATGTAGGGGGAAGATTCTGTACCTGGAGTGGGCTGATCTGGGGGGTCCTGAGCTCTGGACCTGGTACTCAGGTGCAGGCAGATATGTCTCCCTGCACGCCCCCACCCCCCCATGCCATGTGACGTCTGCTGGAGGTCCTCGGATAAGAGAAGTCCTTAATGAAAGTGTTTTTGAGAAGACATAAAAATCTAAAATAATGCATATATATAGTGTATACACAAAAATGTGTAAACATCTGCCTTCATATAAAGATTTATATTTATTTGTATACATGTCTATATGTATATATATATTTATGTGTGTATATACATTCATATAACTATCTCTATATCTATCTGTATAACTATCTTCTTTCTCTCTCCCTCCACCGCCCCCCCATTTGCAAGATGAAACAGAGAATTTAAAGTCATGGGTGGTCCTTGAAGTTGTAATCCAACCTCTTATGAACGAGTGAGAAAACTGAGACTCAGAGATGTTAAGTGACTTACCCAACATCACACAGCCAGGCACTAGCGGGGCTGGGACTGGTCCAGGTGTCCCGTCTCCTCCCAGCGCACTGCTCCTCCCCCCTCTCCAGCTGCTTCTGTTTCCCAAGCTCTGAGTATGTTCTTGTCGAAGTACTAGGCACTTCTCCAGTGTTGCCTCAGCCAGCCTCTGTTATTTTATTTTTATAAATTTTAAAAATTTTATATTGGAGTATAGTTGATCTACAATGTTGTGTTAGTTTCAGGTGTACAGCAAAGAGATTCAGTTATACATCTATATGTATCTATTCTTTTTCAAATTCTTTTCCCATTTCACTTATTACAGAATACTGAGCAGAGTTCCCTGTGCTATACAGTAGGTCCTTGTTGGTTATCTATTTTAAAATATAGCAGTGTGTGCATGTCAATCTTACCCTCCCAATCTCTCCCTTCCCCCCACTTTTCCCCCCTGGTAACCATAAGTTGGTGCTCTAAGTCTGTGAGTCTGTTTCTGGTTTGTAAATAAGTTCATTTGTATCATTTTCTTTTTTAGATTCCGCATATAAGCGATATCATATGATATTTGTCTTTCTCCGTCTGACTTACTTCACTTAGTATGATAATCTCCAGGTCCATGCATGTTGCTGCACGTGGCATTATTTCATTCTTTTTAATGAGTCAGCCTCTGTGTTAAGAGGAGGGTACTGAAGGGCAGAATGGTTAAGGGACCTAGAAATACAATGGTCCGTGATAGAGCTTCCAGGTCTTTCTAATTCCAAAGCCTGAGTGCTTCAGAGGACACACAGGCCTCCACCTCGTGTGCCAGCTCCAGTTGGCTGGTAGTGGCTGCATGCAGCGCTTGGGGGCTGGGCTGATTCGAACGTGGCCTTTAGTCTCTGGGACCCTGGTCTGTATCCTGTTCACGCCACTCCTTGCAGGGAACCATTTGGAATTCTCAACTGAAAGGCTGCTCTTCCGAGCCCTTGCTGCTTGGTGGGCTCTGAACTCCAAGTTTACTCCTTTGAAGCCCTTAAGGTGCCTACATTTTGTTCAGCCTTTCCCCTACCAGTCACTGCCCTGGAACTGGCAAATGCTGCAGTGGGAGAAGGGCTCTCAAATGATGGCTCACCCAGCACTTCTCTTCACTGTGGGCTCTTGGTCCCTCAAGTCCCTGCTTCCTTGGCAGCTCTCTGATGCCTTCAAACAGGTATTTTAAATATCTTTTATTCCTCCAGTTGTTTTAGTAGGAAGGTCATTCTGCCACATGCTAATCCACTTTTACCAGAACTCCCCTACATTAAGATGTGGAGAGGGCTTCCCTGGTGGCGCGGTGGTTGAGAATCTGCCTGCCGGTGCGGAGGATACGGGTTCGAGCCCTGGTCTGGGGGGATCCCACATGCCGCGGAGCGACTGGGCCCGTGAGCCACAATTGCTGAGCCTGCGCGTCTGGAGCCTCTGCTCCGCAACAAGAGAGGCCGCGATAGTGAGAGGCCCGCGCACCGCGATGAAGAGTGGCCCCCACTTGCCGCAACTGGAGAAAGCCCTCGCACGGAAACGAAGACCCAACACAGCCATAAAAATAAATAAATAAATAAACCCAAAGTTAAAAAAAAAAAAAAAAAAAAAGATGTGGAGAAACCAAACCTGCAATTTCGATGCTAATTGAGTCATTTGAGAAATTGGCCTCCTCCCAGCGACTCCTCCCTGAACTAGGCTGTACCTCTGAAACCTCTCTACCTTTCAGCTAGGTTACACTGGCAGTTCCGTGGTGGAGCTCGGGACAGCCAGCGTTCTCTTTACATGAAAGACAATGGACACAATTTCTCTGGTGTTGGGGCCTCTAGCCAGCAAAGTTGGGTGAGTGTTACAATGCAGTCTCCAGGCAGAGCTGGCCATCTCAGAAAGCAATTGCTTCCCCTTCTATCATGAAGCTTTACATCCCTGGTTCAGAGCCAGGTGCCCAATGGCCACAGCGATGCTCACATGAAGCCTGTTAAGTCCACTTGGGCACAAGTTGACCAGGCAGGAGTGTGAGCGGATCTGAGGATGATAAACATCTGCCCCCATCATCCCACTGTCACCCTGTGAAATCTTCTGAGAAACATACCACGCAAGAGGGGCTGCTGCTGGCTGTGGGCTGTGCTTCTATTTCTCAAACAGTTGGCTCTAAATGGTCAGAATAAGTAATGATGTATAAAAGGAATGAAACGGTGACAAAAATGGACCCTTTTGCAAAGTGCTTGTACAGTATTTATGGCCCAGATACACCATTTAATGCTGTATTTGGAGAATGAGTGATGCTTTAGCGACACCCAATGCTTTGCTTTGCAGGAGCTGGTGACACGTAGAGAGGGCACACCCTTGTATTTGGGAGGGGCAGGATAGCCTTCTTCTCTGGGTGGCCAAGGGCAAAAGCCTCCTGGGCTGTAGCCCTCACTTCTTTTTCTTGTAAATTTGCATCTTTGTATTTTTGCAGCTTCCCTTCCTTTCCTTCCAGCCCATGAGGCATCCTTAGCGCAGCCACTGAAGCAGAAAATGGGAGGAAGACAGACGTTATCCGGGCATGGTGAGGCTTGACAGGGCGTAGATCACAGCTACGTCAATGACAAACAGGAGAAAGACCATGGTCACTGTAAAGTCAGACCTCTCTGGGTCGAAGCCCAGCTCTGTGACTTTCCTGTCCTTGGCCTGTCACTTAACCTTAACAATTTATATTTGTTAATCTTGATATGAGAACATTTAAACATTTCAAACTACATAAAAATATGACAAACAATATAAAATAGAAAGAAATTTGTTGACAACTTATTTCCAAAACATCACTATTTCTTATATTGCAGTTAAGCAAGAAGACAGCTTCCACAGCTCTCCAGAAAACATAGCATTCTTAGTGGAGTGTTATCAACAAAAATCAGCACAGTCCCACACAATAATGTCTTCAATTTATTATCTTTTCCACAGTGCAAGTTTTTCACAAACCATAAATCCTTTGCAGTTATTGAGTCTATAAACAAGTGCCTGAATTCCCACATCCTCCCAGTTTAGTATATGCTTGTGAATGTTTTAAGTCTCTCCTTCATCATCTGTTAAAGGAGGGCAATCGTGCCGACGCAGCAGCTTTGCTTCGAGAAGGAAATAAGACACTGTCCATGAGGAGTGACACATCCACATTCCGGCTTCTCAATTTCTCCAGCTTCCAATCATCACCAGCCTTTTATCACATGGCATCTTAGCCATCCCCGCCTTGCTGACGCCCTGCATCTTGTCACCACCAGAAAAAGCACCTCATCAGAAATCTTAGTTCTGAACGTCCCAGTCTCCAGCCCTTCCACTTGCTCAGGGCCCTGTTCTTCCACTGAATCCGGACCTCCTTTCCACATGGTCTCTGTCCTGGAGGAGGGCAACAAAGTGGACTTCCTGCTCCCATGCCTGTCCCCCTACCCTCTTCTCCCCAAATCAGAGATAGAGTGATGTCCTCAAAATTTTAAATCCCATCATGTTCTTCCTCTGCTTAAAGCCTTTCAGTGACTTCCTAAGTGGTACCCAATCAACCAAACTAACCCATAAATGCTGATGAGCACCTACTTTGTGCCAGCTGCCATGTTTCGTGATCTCAGTGCAAAAGATACGTGCAGAGCCTGCCGTCAGCTCCTCCTTGTACCATGATGGGAAATTGCCCACTATGTGTCTGGAACTATCTTGTTTCATCTTTACCATGAAGCAGATCATTGTCTTCATTTCTCAGGGGATGGAACTGATCCTCAGGGAGGTTAAAGGACTTGCCCAAGATCACACAGCTGGTGTGTGATCACGCCAGGAGCTCCCCAGCCTGCCTGTTTCTGCCATGCTGTCCTGCTTGGGTAGCTCTAGGGCCATGGCTTAGCCCCATCACTTACTCATGAAGCCAACACCATTACCCATAATAAACCCTGTGGTGTAACACAGGGCATTAAGACCTTGAAGTCACCCACCCCCAACACAACCCCTCTGTAGAAAATCTTAGGCTATTTCCCAGGCAAAAATCTATATTCTGTGTTGTCTCATTTTCTTGTTTCTTGCCAGTACCCTTACTGCAGGCTTTTGGTCTTATGGTCTCTTGCTTCTCACTGTCACCAACAATTCTGCATCCAACCATCCTGTGACATAGGTGAGATCTGATTATCATCACCATTTTGGATGAAGAAGACAATCAGGCTCAGAGAGTTTAATTTACTTGCTGGTGCCCAGCTAGTGAACAAGGCTTTGAGTAGAACAAGTCTTTGATCTCAGAACTTCTGCTCAAAAGATTCCATCCCATTATTCCTTGTGGCCATGTCACTGTCATTTCTGCCGGTGGAATTCTGCAGCAGGAAGGGCCAATAGGCTTCATCTAGTGTGTGCTGATGCTGGTTGATTTCAGCAGTTCCTTGCACCTCTGTGTTGGGAAAGACTCTGAGGCTGCATTTAGACTCACCCAGAACGAGTGTCCTGATTAATTAGGCATGTCTGCTAAGTGTGGGGTCATGTATTGGCTGTTCCCAAAATTCTATATCATCTCTCATGTAACATAGTGTGGCGGCATCTAGTACAGCGCCTGGGATGAAGTTGAAGCTCAGAAAATGTGGAATATTAGTTGATATACAGGGTTGTTTCTAGGGAAAAGAGTAGTGAAAAATACAAATTCCTTTAAAATGCCAGCTTCTGCTCTTGTGTTAGATGGGGCTCAGGAAATAGAAACACTGGACTGGGGGTCAAGCATGGTAGGTGAGGTGGTGTAATGCAAAGAATTGGGACTTTGGGGCTGGCATCCCTGGGTTTGAAATCCCTCTCTGTCCTGTGGTAGCTGTGTGACCTTCAGCAAGTCACTCAAATGTTATAAACTTCAATTGTGGAGGCGGTAATGGTACTTATCAAATAAGGTTGTTGAGTGGATTAAATAAGATGATGTATATAAAAGTGACACATACAAAGTGTCCCATAGACATATGGATATACAGAAAGTGTTCCTGACATATAGGAAGTGTTCCACAGTTGTGAACTATTAATAGTATAGTGCATGAAATTCATAGCACAGTTCCTGGCACACAAAAGGCACTTGGAAAAGTTTTTCTTTCCTCCTGCTGCAAGGAACCAGGCAGAATGTTCTCCCTCTTCTGCCCCAGATCCTCCATCTGCAAAACAGAATCTGCTTGCTTCATGTTCAGGTCTTGGGGTGCCATGGAGATGTCTGTAAAGTTTACAGTCACCCAGATGACAAAAGCAAAGAAAAGATCTGGTCTCTTCTCAAATCATGACCTGCTTCTTCCATTGGAAAGATGCTTACAGATGGCCCCTGTTGGGAGGGGCAATGAGAGGCTGCATCCTGGGCTCTGGGGTTATTCGCAGCAGTTGCAGAAGGACCACCAGCATCCACTTTCAGGGCACTCTGCCGATGCTAAGCACCTCTTGGTCCTGCCCTGCATTCTCGCCTTTTGCTGATCAACTTGCAGTCAACTCAGGAATGTGCTCTGAGCAGAAGAGAAAGTCTAGGCGAGGTGGATGGGGCATTAAGAAAGATGGTTAATTTGCTGGATGCAGAGTCTTTCAGGAAGTGTCTGGAGAGTTTGAAAAATTTTAGACTGATGGACTAAAATAGATACCTAAAAGACTGCTTAGCACTGTCTTGCTAGCCTTCCCCATTTGAAGGTGCTCATAATTATTTCCCTGGATTGTTCTAGATTTTTGTGTTTTGGGCTCTTATTTGGAACTAAATTTGTTTTGAGAAGTGTGGGACTTAGTGGTGAAAAGCACAGGTTTACCCACCCATTCAGACGTGGGTTCAAATCATGATGTCGTTACTGTCTTGCCTCAGAACAATTAATTTACTCTTCTCTCTTCTAACCTGTAAAGTGGGATCATGACACTTCCTTAGAGCTTATTTGTGAGAAGAAAATAAAATAAATGAATGAATGGAAAGCATGTATCACAGAGCACAACCCGGAGTAGGTGATGGTGCCTGTCATTGATATTACTGACTGATCAGATTTTCGGGTTAGAGGGGGAAGAACTCTTGTTTAGAACTCAGAACATTCAGTTCTTCTGCAGGCTGAACAGCTCAGAAGTCCCCAACCTCCCCATACCCTGTGGAGATAATGCTATCGCTTTGCCTACCTTACCAAGTTGTGAAAATCAACAAAGTAATGGATGAGAAAGGCATGGTTAACTGTAAAGCATTATCCAAGTGGAAGCTGACTTTTTCGGGGGTTTATTGAGGAATAATTCACATGCAATAAAATCCATGCTTTTAAACTGTACAGTTAGATAAGTTATGATAAATGCCTTCAGTGGGGTAGCCATGACCATTGTCAAGGTATAGAACCGTTCCATCACTCCAAAAATATTCCCTCCTGCTCCTTTGCAGTAAATTCCCTTCCCCAATACCCAACCCTTGGCAACTACTGAGCGGCTTTCTGTCCCTGCAGTTTTGTCTTTTGTAGAATGTTATATAAATGGAATCACATGGTGTATAGTCTTCTCTCTGGCTTCTTTTATTTAGCATAATGATTTTGAGATTCACCCACATGCTTGTGTGTACAGGTAGTCTGTTCTTTTTATTACTGAATGATATGGCATTGTATGGTGCTAGAAACTGAACTGTGTCCTCCCTAAATTCATATGTTGACACTCTAAGCCCCACAGTATGATAGTAGGTGGAGATGGAGTCACTGGAAGATAATTAGGTTTACATGAGGCCATGTGGGTAGAGCTCTCATGATGGGATTAGTGCCCTTATAAGAAGAGACACCAGAGAGCTCTCTCTCTCCATGTCTCAGCTACATGTGGACATGGTGAGAAGGTGGCCATCCGCCAAGCAGGAAGAAAGCTCTCACCAGGACCAACCATGCTTGACACCCTGCTCTCAAACTCCTAGCCTCCTGAACTGTGAGAAAATAAATTTCCATCTTTTAAGCCACGCAGTCTATGAATTTAGTTATGGGAGCCCGAGCTGACAAAGACATATGGATAGAATTTTTTAAAAAAGAAATTATGGAATATTTCAAATATTTACGTTTCTCATATTAATTCCTTTAACACATACCAAAACATTTGATTATAAATATACTGTTCACAAGATCATCACAAGATTAAACATTATGAATTCAGAGCTCTGAATCTGTAAGACATAAAATTTCAAGTGCTGCCATTGCCTTGACATCTCTGAGCCTCACAGGGCCCCAAATACCTCACCAGATGTGCCCCTCACACAGTGGGAAAAGGTTCCTCACCCAGCTAATTCCCCTACCAGCGGCATCAGCTTTGCCCCACAGGGTCCTTACTTCCCTACCAACCCAAGGGGTTATTCAACAAAGCAACACATCCTCCAACTGGAACCAACAGTCACATCACTATCTTGTCACTACAAAGCCTGCCTCTCACAGCTCCTGGTTGTTCACTCTGTTCCTGAGTGCCGCCCCCATGTGGCCCTGCAAGGTGCAGTGTCCTCTGCCCCCTGGGCTGTGAGTATATGTAATTAATAAACTTCTGCCAATCTCATCGGTCCAGTGTAGGACGTTGTACTGGGTTGGCCAAAAAGTTCGTTTAGTAACAACTTATGGAAAACCCGAACAAACTTTTTGACCAAACCAATATATTTATTTAGGACTGGGGATCCCTCCTTCACCAGTGAGGTGAATGGGAGGTGATCAAAACAAGCACATAGTAGATTTTGTGGTTTGGTAACAGGATTTGAAGGTTAACATCCTCACTGGGCATCTTTCTTCAATCCTTTACTGTGGTTCAGTGAGGCTGTGCTGGGCCCCACTTGCAGATAAGGTTAAAAGGCTTAATGTGTGGCCTTATGAATAGGAACTCATGCACATGATTCTGAGAAGGGGTTGTCTTTATTTTGTATCCCTGCCCTTTCCAGAGGTCCAAGAAACCTCTAGACCAGGATTAGTCAGAAGTTGGGAAGATTTCTCCTGAGGAGAAATAAGAAAGGCCTTCATGGTGAAAGGAACAACATTAATGGAGAGAAAATGGTCCATTCTCTACTCAATAACAGGATATGATTCTAAACTGGCTTTACTTTTCCCAGTCCAGGGATCTCCTTACAGCAAGTCTGAATCTAGAGAGTATACCTCATGAACAAAGGCGTGTCTGCTCTAAACATCTGCTTGAAACTCTCCTCAACTCCCTGTTCTTCACTCCCAACTCTGGATTGGCCTCCACAAGCCTCCTGGTGCCTGAGTTATTCAGTGTTCTCCAGAGAAATAGAATCCACAGGAGGTACTTACATATATACATATAAGGAGGAAGAGACACAGATGGACAGACTGGTTTTAAGGAATTCGTTGACATGATTAGGGAAGCTGTCAAGTCCAAAATTTGCAGAGCATCAGGCTGGAAACCCATGGAAGACTGATGTTGCAGTTCAAGTCCAAAGACTGTCTGCGGCAGAGCAACTGTAGACTTGGGGTTGGCTGTCTGCGACTGACTTGTTTCTGATTTTTATGTTTATCTTAGTATATTTTTTAGCTCTTGTTATCATTGGTGGATTTGTTTATTAGTTTGGTTGCTCTCTTCTTTTTTTTAAATTACTTAAAAATATTTTATTTTAATAATTTTTATTTTTTTAATTTTAATTATTTTATTTTATTTTTATTTATTCATTTTTTTCTTTCTTTTTTTCCCTCCCTTTTCTTTTGAGCTGTGTGGTGCACAGGGCCTTGGTGCTCTGGCCTGGTGTCCGGCCTAAGCCTCTGAGGTGGGAGAGAGGAGTTCAGGATATTGGACCACCAGAGACCACCTGGCCCCATGTAATATCAATTGGCGAGAGCTCTCCCAGAGAACTCCGTCTCAATGCTAAGACCCAGCTCCACCCAATGGCCAGCAAGCTCCAGTGCTGGACACCCTATGCCAAACAACTAGCAAGATAGGAACACAACCCCACCCATTAGCAGAGAGGCTGCCTAAAATCATACTAAATCCACAGACACCCCAAAACACACCATTGGATGCAGCCCTGCCCACCAGAAAGACAAGATCCATCCCCACCCACCAGAACACAAGCGCCGGTCCCCTCCACCAGGAAGCCTACACAAGCCACTGAACCAACCTTACACACTGGGGGCAGACACCAAAAACAATGGGAACTATGAACCTGCAGCCTGTGAAAAGGAGACCCCAAACACAGTAAGTTAAGCAAAATGGGAAGACAGAGAAATATGCTGCAGATGAAGGAGCAAGGTAAAAACCCACCAGACCAAACAAATGAAGAGGAAATAGGCAGTCTACATGAAAAAGAATTCAGAATAATGATAGTAAAGATGATCCAAAATTTTGGAAATAGAATGGAGAAAATACAAGAAATGTTTAACAAGGAACTAGAAGAACTAAAGAACAAACAAACAATGATGAACAACACAATAACTGAAATTAAAAATTCTCTAGAAGGAATCAATAGCAGAATAACTGAGGCAGAAGAACAGACAAGTGACCTGGAGAATAAAATAGTGGAAATAACTACCGCAGAGCAGAATAAAGAAATAACAAAGAGAAGAATTGAGGACAGTCTCAGAGACCTCTGGGACAACATTATATGCAAAAACATTCGAATTATAGAGGTCCCAGAAGAAGAAGAGAAAAAGAAAGGGTCTGAGAAAATATTTGACGAGATTATAGTTGAAAACTTCCCGAACATGGGAAAGGAAATAGTCAATCAAGTCCAGGAAGTGCAGAGTCCCACACAGGATAAATCCAAGGAGAAACACACCAAGACACATATTAATCAAACTATCAAAAATTAAATACAAAGAAAAAATATTAAAAGCAGCAAGGGAAAAGCAACAAATAACATACAAGGGAACCCCTATAAGGTTAACAGCTGATCTTTCAGCAGAAACTCTGCAAACCAGAAGGGAGTGGAAGGACATACTTAAAGTGATGAAAGGGAAAAACCTACAAGCTAGACTACTCTACCCAACAAGGATGTCATTCAGATTCGACGGAGAAATTAAAACCTTTACAGACAAGCAAAAGCTAAGAGAATTCAGCACCACCAGACCAGCTTTACAACAAATGCTAAAGGAACTTCTCTAGGCAAGAAACACAAGAGAAGGAAAAGACCTACAATAACAAACCCAAAACAATTAAGATAATGGTAATTGGAGCATACATATCAATAATTACCTTAAATGTAACTTGATTAAATGCTCCAACCAAAAGACATAGACTGACTGAATGGATACAAAAACAAGACCCGTATATATGCTGTCTACCGGAGACCCACTTCAGACCTAGGGACACATACAGAGTGAAAGTGAGGGGATGGAAAAAGATATTTCATGAAAAGGAAATCAAAAGAAAGTTGGAGTAGCAATTCTGATATCAGACAAAATAGACTTTAAAATAAAGACTATTACAAGAGACAAAGAAGAACACTACATAATGATCAAGGGATCAATCCAAGAAGAAGATATAACAATTATAAATATTTATGCACCCAACATAGGAGCACCTCAAAACATAAGACAAATGCTAACAGCCATAAAAGGGGAAATTGACAGTAACACAGTCATACTAGGGGACTTTAACACCCCACTTTCACCAATGGACAGATCATCCAAACTGAAAATAAATAAGGAAACACAAGCTTTAAATGACACATTAAACAAGATGGACTTAATTGATATTTATAGGACATTCCATCAAAAAAAAACAGATTACACTTTCTTCTCAAGTGTTCATGGAACATTCTCCAGGATAGATCATATCTTGGATCACAAATCAAGCCTTGGTAAATTTAAGAAAATTGAAATTGTATCAAGTATCTTTTCTGACCACAATGCTATGAGACTAGATATCAATTACAGGGAAAAAACCTGTAAAAAATACAAACACATGGAGGCTAAACAATACACTACTAAATAAGCAAGAGATCACTGAAGAAATCAAAGAGGAAATCAAAAAATACCTAGAAGGAAACGGCAATGAAAACACAACCCCAAACCTATGGGATGCAGCAAAAGCAGCTCTAAGAGGAAAGTTTATAGTAATACAATCCTAACTCAAGAAACAAGAAATATCTCAAATAAACAACCTAACCTTACACCTAAAGCAATTAGAGAAAGAAGAACAAAAAACCCCAAAGTTAGCAGAAGGAAAGAAATCATAAAGATCAGATCAGAAATAAATGGAAAAAAATGAAGGAAATAATAGCAAAGATCAATAAAAGTAAAAGCTTGTTCTCTGAGAAGATAAACAAAATTGATAAAGTACTACCCAAACTCACCAAGGAAAAAAGGGAGAAGACCCAAATCAACAGAATTAGAAATGAAAAAGGAGAAGTAACAACTGACACTGCAGAAATACAAAGAATCATGAGGGATTACTACAAGCAACTATATGCCAAAAAAACGGACAACCTGGAAGAAATGGAAAAATTCTTAGAAAGGCACCATCTTCTGAGACTGAACCAGGAAGAAATAGAAAATATAAACAGACCAATCATAAGCACTGAAATTGAAACTGTGATTGAAAATCTTCCAACAAACAAAAGCCCATGACCAGATGGCTTCACACACAAATTCTATCAAACATTTAGAGAAAAGCTAACACCTATCCTTCTCAAACTCTTCCAAAATATAGCAGAAGAGGAACACTCCCAAACTCCTTCTATGATGCCACCATCACAATGATACCAAAACCAGGCAAAGATATCACAAAAAAATAATACAGACCAATATCACTGATGAACATAGACGCAAAAATCCTCAATAAAATACTAGCAAATAGAATCCAACAGCACATTAAAAGGATCATACACCATGATCAAGTGGGGTTTATCCCAGGAATGCAAGGATTCTTCAATATACGCAAATCAATCAATGTGATAAACCATATTAACAAACTGAAAGATAAAAAACACATGATAATCTCAATAGATGCAGAAAAAGCTGGGTAAGCTGGGATGAACTGAGAGAGTAGCACTGACATATATACACTACCAAATGTAAAATAGATGGCTAGTGGGAAGCAGCCGCATAGCACAGGGAGATCAGCTTGGTGCTTTGTGACCACCTAGAGGGTTGGGATAAGGAGTGAAGGAGGGAGACGCAAGAGGGAGGAGATATGGGGATATATTCATACATATAGCTGATTCACTTTGTGATACAGCAGAAACTAACACAACATTGTAAAGCAATTATACGCCAGTAGAGATGTTAAAAAAAATGTTAATCTCATTCCCCAAAACACCCTCCCAGAAACATCCAGAATAATGTTTGACCAAACATCTGGACACCGGGCCCCAGCCAGCTTGATATATAAAAGTAACCTTTAGAGTCCCCATGCTGAGCTTCTGAGCACAGCCAGAGGAAGTCACACGACAGCACTGCCTGGATTTACTTCAATCAGAATCTTAAAATGGCCTCTCTACAGCCTGTCCTATGTCCCAAGAAGAATGTACACTCTCTTCTTGGACTGTCCACTCCCTTCTTCACTGTCATTCTCCCCCCGTGTGCCTACCTTGTACGTCCCTGAGGACACAGAGACTCAGATGTGAACTGCCATCTCTGTCCACTGCCCACCTAGGTACCCACCTGTATTTGTACCAACCCTTTTGCTCTTGCAGGTGGTTACAATAAGGAAGCATCTCTCCTTTTACCAAAAGACAGTCCCCCCACTAGGGCTCTGGGTCTCCACCCCTCTCTCCTTCTCAAGGACCTCACTCTTCTGTTGGCCCCTTCCTCTCCTCCATCATCATCAACCTCTCTCTGCACAATCTTTCTCACCAATGTGCACATGGGCTTGAGGATTCCCCAGCATAAAATAGCCTCCCTGGATGCCATCTCCTCCAGTTGTGCCCCATTTCTCTGCTCCCAGCATAACCAGACTTCCTGAAAAGCTTCTCTACTCACCTGCCTTCGCTCCTCAACGGCTCCACTCTGGTTTCTGCCTTCACCCATCACTTCCCCCAAAAAACTTCTGTCCGAGTCTCCAGTCATCCCCACGTCCCCATGGTGGGTGGCCTCCCTCAGCATCCTGCACGGCTCACCACCCACTCTCTTTGAAACATTTTGTTCTGGCTTTGGACTATTTTGGTTTCTTCCTACCTCACGGGCTGCTTCTCCTCCATCTCCCGTACTCTTTTCTACCTGACCTCTAGAGTTTGGGAATTTGAGGTTAGGCCCGGGTCTCCTGTTCTTTCTCCCTTCAGTCTTTTCTTAGGTGGCATCATCTTTTCTTTTAGACTTAAATATCATCTTTCAGATGAAGATTCCCAAAAGTATATCTCCAGCCAGATCTTTCCTCTGAGCTCCAGACTCACATCCCAAACAATCTAAATTTTCACTCATATATCTCATATCTCAAACTTTATATGTCTGTATCTTGGTTTCTTTAGAGCCTGCCCCCATGCCCTAATTCTGAAAATGGCACTACCAACCAGCCAGTAATTGGAGTCACAAACATGTGGGGTGCTGTGATTCCTCTTTTCCCCTATTACAGTCCATCCTCCAAGTTTGTCACATGGCTCAATTCCACTCGTTTTGCCCCATTTCCAACTCCCACTACCTTAGTCCAGGAAAAGCTTCTTTGGAGGAACCTGCAAAGCCACCACTCAGCTTGTTTCCACTCCTACTCTCTTACAGTCCATATTTAACACAGCAATGACATAGTTTTAAGTATGTATATATGATCATGTCACTCTTCTGCTAAAAATTTCCAATGGCTTCCCACTGTAATGATGATAAAATTCAAATCCCTGAGCACAGCCTGCAAGGGCTGATGCTAATCTGCCTCTCCCTGTTATCCGTGCCGCTGCCTCTTATGCTCTGGCCACATTGGCTGTGTTCCCAGCTTGGGACCACAATACTTGAATCCTTTCCCGGCTCAGATTTTCTCATGCTCTCCCCCTTCTGGAAGGCTCTTTCATCAATACTTCAAATGGATTGTTCCTTAGAGTGCAAGTCTCAGCTTAATTTTCACCTCTGCTCCTCTCTTCTAACCACCTAGATTATTTCCATCATAACACCATGCTTTGTAATTCTTTATACATTTTTGGGAGTCCAAATCCTCCATTATAAAGTCATCTCTGTGAGGTCAGGGCTCTGTCTGTGCCGCTCCTTCCCGTGTTCCTGGAATCCCCGAGTGTCTGGCCCAGGGCAGGTGCTCACACATCCTTAAGAAGTTTGCAATTCAGGGCAGTGCTGGGGGTGCAGGAGCATTTGGCAGAAGGTGTGTTTTCCTCCAGGCTCTGTGCTGGAGGGCTGTGTCACCTTGGACAAACGACTTCCTTTTTCTAGGCTCAAACGTCTAAGTGTATGGCAGACACAAAACAACACATATCCTAAAGAACTGAGCAAATTGCAAGGAAGGAATGAGTTGTTCATGTGGAGAGGGGGCCTGTACTTTTTAATCTCCTTGACTCCCCTGGAATAATAGCATCTGAGAAGTTGACACACTTACTGCACTGATGCTACGGATATTCTCATATATGATATGGAAGAGATCTGTATATCCTTGTAATACAGTCATCTGTTCTCCTATTGTGTGTACTGGGTGTTCTCCCTTTCTTATTATCGTAGTAAATTACAAAGATGATATTTGTGATCTTCTGGGACTGGCAGAAGCCACAAATATTTGTGCTTGTCTACATTATCCCTGATGGTAATCAGTAGAAAACTCTTCCCAGGATTCTGGGCCCCAAATCCAAATGCACCAGGCTGTTCATATTTGTTAAAACTCTCCTCTTTAATCTTCACTAATCACAAGGCACAGAAAACGGATGGAAAGTTTTAGGGACAAGAGATCGGAAAAGCCAGAAGGACACCGAATAATACCATTGCTTAGAGAAAAGGAAGGATAATCTTCAGAAGTCTCTGAGAGAGAGAATTAAGAATCAGGGAGAAAAAGACTTCGAGTGCTAAAGCAAATGATTTTAATTGAACCCTTTACCTCAGATATTCTTATTTCTGCTGGAGCTTATCAAGCTAAAGCAAGATGTTAAGCACATTCTTTAAAGTTTATATAAGAGCTAAGCTTCCTTTTGGATTTTTTTGGGGTGTCATTCAGGATGAATGGGGTCAAGGAGAGGAGGGGTTTTGTTAAAGAGATGGGAGAGAGAGGTGTACTTGCTGAAAAAAAATGGGATCAAATATCATCCCAGATTTTTTTTCATCAGCCCAACAAAGATTTTCCCAGAGAACCTCAGCCTAGAGTTAAAAATGGGGTCACAATTTTGTTATAAAACAGTATTTCCCGGGATCTGCCTTCCTCTGCTAAATGGGAAATCCAGTCCCTCTCAGATTCCTGCAAAAGGGTATGTGGGGTGCCCACATGTGCCCTGGGAGTTGTTTGCTTGATTCCCTGATGCCTCTAGCATTTTCCTCCTCTCCCACTGAGGCATTCTTGTGGTTGCTGTACATAAAGAAGGCTTAGACCTAAAAGCGATCCATCCTGGGGAAGCCATTAGCTTTCCCAAGTCTTTCGAAGCATCCAGGGTGGTTTGAGGCTGTATGTGGCCAAGACGTGGTGCTGTAGGAAGAGCACAGCTTTTGGAGTCAGATAGACCTGAGTTCAGTCTTGCATCTGCCACTGACTAGTTGTATAAGGCCCTTGAGCAAGTGACTCAGCCTCTCTGAGACTCCATCGAACCTCGAAGGATCTTGTCACCTCTTCCACCAAAGAGGCTTTTCTGTTGCTGATTCTCAGGGATAGAAAGGAAACCCCCTCTCCCTGCCTTACACATTCCTTTATGGCAGCCCTTGTGTTCTAGGGCTCTGGCCCCCATGCGGGGGCTGGGTTACCGCACCTTCTGGTGACCAAGTCCAAGGAATATTTCAAATCATTTCCCTTTCTTTGCCTCTTTCAAGCCTGTGTGCCTGCTCACTCTCTTGTCTGAGCGTGAGGTCTTCCTAGCAGGCTCCTGGCTCCTTATAAACTCTGGAGATTCTTCCTCAATTGACCCTCAGAACTCTCAATTTCTATCTGCAACCCAGGTAAACATCGCTTCAGTTCAAGCTGAGGTCCGGCTCACACTAACACTTATTTTTCTATTTCATCTTTCTAAGTGTGCTCAAAAACTTTATTGAGCAAAGAGCAACAACGCAGTTATTGAATTAGCAGAGAGCAGCTGTGGTTACCGGAGCTGGAGCTTATGTGCTCACAGGCCGACGTTGGAGATGATCTGAAGGGCAGACTAGGCCAGGTTCCCCCATAGTGCTGTTTGCTTCCTCTTCGGCGGTGCGCCAATGCTGGCTTGGAAAGATCCCAAAGAGGAGGAAGGAAATTGGAGAAATGAAAGAAGAGTTTTTACATAAAATTTAAAAGACGTGCAGGTACTTCAAGGCCACTCTTCACTTTCCCGATGCTCAGTGTTGAGTAGCACAAAGTCTTAAATTCTGTCGGTCCTACAGGCCAGGCAGACATGAACCTGGGAAAGGGGAAAGAGGGCCTTCCTGGTCTTAGGGCTGTCGCTGAGCTGCTGAGCTGGGTGATTGCACCACAGGAAAAGAGCAAGATAGGTCCCCCTTTGTACAAACCACCCTACGAACCCTCCACACATTCCGTGTCCCTCCACTGCCTGTGTGTTATTGTAACCACTTCCCAACCTGGCCTCCTATTCTAGAGTATTTGGCTTACCTGCTTTCTGCACACTCTCTCACTGCACACACAGTATCTGCAAACGTGTCCTGGACCCTCACCTCTGTTCCCTTTATAATTACCCTGTTGTTCTTCCCTCATGGAATGAATGCCTTCCTCCTACCCTGTCTGTCAAAATCCAACTCATTCAGCAGGTGGCCCAGCTTAAGTGTGCCACAAAAGTGTGCCTCTGCCTAGCCAAAAGTGGCCTGTCAAGTGTCTGTGTCCCCCCATAGCACCTTGTCCTCTTGCCAGAGAACCTGCTTCCATATGTCAGAGTTATTAGTACCATGCCTTGTCTTATCCTCTAGTTGTAAAGTCCTTGAAAGTGGCTATTTATCTTATTCATTTTTTAAAAATTGAAGTTTGGTTGATTTACAATGTAGTGTTAATTTCAGGTATTCAGCAAAGGGATTCAGTTCTTCCTATCTATCTATCTCTCTATCTATCCATCTATCATCTATCTATCTATCTATCTATCTATCTATATATTATCTATCATCATCTATATCTATATCCATCTATCATCTATCTCTCTCTCTCTATCATCTATCTATATCTATTTATCTTTCTATCTATCATCTATCATCTATCTGTTATCTATCTATCTGTCATCATCATCCATATCTATCTATCTATCTACATCTATCATCTATCTATCTATTCTTTTTCAGATTCTTTTCCATTATAGGTTATTACAAGATACTGAGTATAGTTCCCTGTGCTATACAGTAGGTCTTTGTTGTTTATTCTATATATAGTAGTTCGTATCTGTTAATCCCAAACTCCTAACCCCTCCCTCCCTCTCCCTTTCCCTTTGGTAATCATAAGTTTGTTTTCTATGTCTGTGAGTCTATTTCTGTTTTGTAAATAAGTTCATTTGAATAATTTTTTTTAGATTCCACATATAAGTTATATCATATGATATTTATCTTTCTCTGTCAGACTTACTTCACTTAGCATGATACTCTCTAGGTCCATCCATGTTGCTGCAAATGGCATTATTTCATTCTTTTTTATGGCTGAGTAACATTCCCTTGTATATATGTACCACATCTTCTTTATCCATTTATCTGTTGTAGACATTTAGGTTGTTTCCATGTCTTGGCTATTGTTAATTGTGCTGCTATGAACATTGGGGTGCATGTATCTTTTAGAATTAGACTTTTTGTCTTTTCCAGGTATATGCCTTATTCATTTTTTGCAGGTTAACTTGTACATTGTTCTGCTCATAGTAGGTGCTTAAAACATATCTATTTAGCTGAATAATTTGCCCCAGGCTATGAAAACACACTATTTAATGACTCCAGAAGGCCAGACCATGTAGTGCATCTGAATATGCATTGTCCTAAGGGGTGGCCAAATTAGGATGGGGACTCAGATTCTAGGGGCAATTTAGACAGTAACACAAAATGAGTCTGGTTTGTCATAGTCACATAGAGTTAAGCTTGGATTCAATCCTTAAAAAAAAAAAACAGAGAGAAGAAGTAGAAGAAACTTTAAGATTGTTTCAATCATTGATAAGAGTATTTGGGTTATGAATAATGATGTCCCAAATCGAATTGAAGGCTCATCTTTCATTCAATCAATCAATAAGCATGAACTGGACAAATATTTAGTGGGTACCTCCTATGTGCTGTGCCTGCTGCACGTGGTTTGCAGGGATGACTGATGTGGGCACAGCCCCTGACCTCACAGGGCACACATAGGGGAATCTATGATGTACCGGGTACTTGTTGACTCTGGGCACATGACGATGATCAAAGCAAGTTCCAGCCACCTTGTTCTCTCACTTCCTGGGGGTGCCAGGGGAGAGACAGACAGATGACTTAACCTTTGATTTCACTGCAGTGTGACAAGGGCTGGGAAAAGAGTGAACAAAGTTTGAGAAAGGGTGTTAACTGAGCCTAGGTTGTGGAGGGTCAAAGAGTTGCTCCTCAAACTTGAGGGGTCACAGGGCATTCCTGGAGGTTGATGTCCAGTGAGCTTGCAGACTGGGTAATAGGAGAGAAAACACAGATGCAGATAAGCTTGGGTCCAAAACCCAGCTCTGTGAATGCTGGTAGCTATGACTAGTACAGTTATTCCCCTACATACGAACCTTCAAGTTGTGAACTTCTACAAGTGCTTGTGCTTTTGTGTACTTTACTGTACAGTACTGTATAGAATACAGTAGTACAGTATCTTTATTACAAGCCCAGAATGTCTGGAAACAAGCATCAAAGCAGCAGTGATGTAGCTGGTATTGCTAAGAAGATATTCATGATGCAGGTAATGGCGAGGGGATTTTCTTTATTTGAGGAGGCACTGTTAGTTTTTGAGGCACAGGACCGGAACGTAAAATGGTACACGAAGGTTGCAGCAGCAGTTCAGAATGCAATCCAGTGTTACTGTGTCATCTATGACGAGAAAAAGAGAGTTACTACCCAGACATCACTGGATCATTTTTTCAGGAGGGTAGATAGAATTGAATCCAGCAAGGAACCAGAACCTGTGCCGTCAACGTCAGGCGTGAGTGGATTTGCAGCTTGCCCTCCATCTCCTACTGCTGACAATCCTTCAGTTCTACCATCTCCCACCTCCTCTCCCTCCTCCAGTCAGTAACTTCTTGCCTGTTCACTCGATGCCAGCCCCTGGATGCCAGCTGTTGCACTGTACTACTGTACATCTCAAGGTACTGTAGTGTAAGATTAAAAATGTTTTCTTTATTTTTTGTGTGTGTTTGTTTTTTATGTACCTATTATTTGTGTGAAAAGTATTATAAACCTATTACAGTACAATACTATATAGCCAATTGTGTTAGTTGGGTACCTAGGCTAACTTTGTTGGACTTACGAACAAATTGGACTTACGAACGTGCTCTGGGAACAGAACTTGTTTGTATGTAGAGGACTTACTGTATTTTTAAAACGACATGCTCAGGCGTATGAGTGAGCAGGCTGTGTTTGGGGAGTTCAGTTCAGTGTGATGGGGCGAAGAGTCTGAGGGGTTGGGATTGGAAATGTTGCTGGAGAAATTTAGAGCTGCTAGTGTAATATTCTGCTTTTCTAACATTTTATGGCAATGACATCACAGTTTGGGGCCACATTGTTTTCTGTAGCATTAGCAGCATGCTGGGGAAGGCAGGTGCATCCTTTAAGAGTCCAGAACCGAGATCCCCTCGAGCCCCTGAGCTCCCATGGCTGTAACCTTGAGGAACAATGGCCTCCCAGACTGGAGGAGGCCTCGCTGAAAACACACCCCACGTGCTTCTGCTTTGTCCCTGGTCACGTGGGGCAGAAGTGATCTGCGCTTGGTGCGCCACCATTGCCTTTCAGAGCCTGGCTGTGATGGTCACCCTCAGGTGACTTTGAGGATACTGTGTTTCTCTTTAACTGTTTTGTCTTGGCTGTTTCCTGGCTTTTGTTCCAAACTAATCTTGAGAGGGCCGGGGCTAGTATCAATGCAGGTTTCCTCCTCTCTCATTACTGTCTACCATAGCTCACAGGCTCTCCTCTTTTCTGCACATCAGAAATCTCTTGGGGTCATTTGTTCTCTGGGGAGAGGCAGGGTGACATTGGGGTGTCAATGCCAGCCCAGGAGTACTGAAACCACAAACGAATCTTGTGGACTGAGAAGAGACCCCTGAGAGTTCAGGGAGGGAGTGGGGGATGGAGAAGGCAGAGGCTATTTGGTCCCTGTCATTGTGACAAAGAATTTTACATTTAGACTTTTGATGTGCTCTCCAAAGGAGGCTGTACTCATGACGATTTCTTCGGGATTAAAGTATAATCAATGTGTTGCTTAGTTTTTATTTTTTCATAGGTTTGCTCTGACCCCTCTCGGCTCCAAATGGAAGTGGCCCAAGTCTCTCCCAACCTATGCGTGGTTTCTTCCGGCTCACAGGTGGCTCTGCTGAGTCTAATCCCTCTCCAGGTGAGTGGTCACATGAGTACCCAGGTGAAACACCAGGAGGAACCTGATGTCAGGGTTGAAATGTTGGCTGAAGAAGAAAGGAAGAACAACCAGGATGAATGAGACATGAGGAAAAAATCTCCCATGCAATTTTTTTCCTGCTTGTTTTTGCCTGAAGGTGCCCAGGCCATCTATCTTGGATGTCTGCCTCTGGTGTTCTCAAAGGATAGTTCTTGGGGCATCTGGTCTTTGCAGAGACCTGCTCAAGCCTAACAGAGCATTTGGCTGTTCACTAGACACTGGGTTTGGAAATCAGTGCATCTCTTGACCCTGCATGTTGCCGAGGCCCAGCCTTGACCATGTATAGATTAAAGCTAAATATTTGAAATGGGTACAAAGTAACTATTCCACCAGCATCAGAAAGAAAATGTAGTCTTGTCCCACACTGATGAACCCCGAATGCAAGTCATTCATTTTAAAAGAGTCCATCTTGGTACCAAGAAAGCTAAGGGAAAGTTTGGCCTTCCCACTCTTTTATTTGCAGGGGCTGCAGCTGGGAATAAGGATTGAGGATCCCAGTCCTAGGATGAGAGGCCTCTCATAGTTGGCCCGAACCTAGGCTGCGGAAGGAACCAGGCTGACCAACTGTCCTGGTTTGTCTGGGACCGAGGGGGTCCCAGTAGGCAGGACTTTCATGGTTAAATCCAGGGAAGTCCCAGGCAAACCAGGACAAGTTGGTCACCCTCAGGGACTCATAGAGCCTAGTCAACTCTAGGGTGATGGGACATGACACTTGGCCACACTGGGTCTCCATTTGTAGGTGTGGGAAGTGCTTGGTTGCAAAGCATGGTGGACTCAACCCAATTTTCTGGAGAAAGTTATTTATGTCCCATACTTGAAATAGTTCTGATTGGTTTGTGGAATGCATCATTTTGCCTCCTTTGTGATTTCTTCCTCTGGTAGGATTGTTTCTGCTGACGAAATGCCCCTCTGGGCATTTCTAAACAAGAATCCTTGTTGTTTTTCCCCGTCTGGACAGACGGTTGCCCGTCATGCTCCTGCTCTCTGTCAGCCAGAATATTTCTGACTCTATTTCCACTGACCTCCAGGCCTTTACTGGGAAGAACATCTATTTAAGCCTTGGAGATAAAAAAAAAATTTTCCTTAATTTATTTTCCTTGCCTTCCAGAGGAAAAGGGGGTGTTGAGAGAAAAATAGCTAGGAAGGGGAGTGAGAGAGAAAAGTCAGGTCAAGTTCTTCCCATGAGTGTGCACTGAGAGCCTGACAGGACAAACACCCGTGGAAGGAGGAGGCCTTTGGGAGATGGAGCCCAAATCCACATCAGAAGGTTGTTCTGGCATCCTTTCTTTGCCCTAATTCCTTCTTTCTTTCTTCCTTCCTTTCTTTCTTTCTTTCTTTTTTTCTTTCTTTCTTCCTTCCTTCCTTCCTTCCTTCCTTCTATCTTTCTTTCTTCCTCCCTCCCTCCCTCTTTCTATCTTTCTTTCTTTCTTTCTTTCTTTCTTCCTTCCTTCCTTCCTTCCTTCCTTTCTTTCTTCCTCCCTCCTTCTTCTTTCTTTCTTTCTTTCTTGCTTTCTTTCTTTCTTTCTTTCTTCCTTCCTTCTTTTCTTTTCTTTCTTTCTTTCTTTCGTTCTTTCTTTCTTTCTTTCTTTCTTTCATTCTTTCTTTCTTTCTTTCGTTCTTTCTTTTTCTTTCTCCCTCTCTCTCTTTCTTTCCTTCTTAGCCTTTAACTTCGACACACTTCCTCTCCCTTCCCTTTTCCTTCATTTGTCAGTTGTGAGTATTTTGGTTTGACTCAAGAGAAACAGACAGCTGGTGGAGCCCTCATTGATTCAATAACACCAGGCTGTTTATGTTCACACTTTCCGTCCGGCAAGGGGAGCGGGTGTGCAGGAAAGCAGCTCCATGTTCTGAGTCTTTGCGCTTTGGTGGCTGGGCTGTGGTGCGAATGGCCCTCTCCAAGTTCAAGGTCAAATTGGTGAGCCCTAGGGAGGTGTGTGCCAGGGGTGAACAGAGTGTGTTGCAGATAAATGTATTTATGTGCCTAGTGGGGAATCCAATATTATGAATATTAAAAATGGTGGCAATAAAAAAGGTATGTAAAATGTGTATGAAGAAAAGGTGTATAAAAATTTGCCCTTATGCACGGAACTCTCTTTCTAAGTGTCAAGCACAGAAAGCTACTAAATCAAGTCTTTGCAATTGTTTTCTGTGTGTTCGTTCATATGGAAAAAGTAAGGAGCAGCCGATGCCTTTGCATTTTGCTTTACAATGAGCTCAACACTCTCATCTATAAAAAAAAAAGTTGGGGGGGAGGACATGGGGGTGGCAGACAAGCAAAATCATTTGATATCTGGGATCATGCCAGATGGCTACCTTCAAAGGAGGCCAGGCCACCATGATTCCTTAGGCACGAATGGGTGATTAGGGAGGGTAATGATTTGGGGGAAACTTCCAATAAGGATAATGTCATTACGAAATTCACCCATCTCAGCAGCAAATCGAGACCCGGCTTTCCCCTCCTCACTCTTCTCAGGACCTCTCATGACCCTCAGAGCATTGTTCTCAGCCTTGGCTACACTCTGGAATCATCTGGGAGATTAAACAACTAGCATTGTCTGGAGTCCACCCCTGGAGGTTCTGATTTATTTGGTGTGGGGTGAGAACAGGGCATCAGGACTTTTGAAAGCTCCCCAGTTGACTGTAATGTAGAGCAGAATTTGAGAACTATTGTCTTAGAGTCTCAAAGTGTGGCCAGTAAGCCAGCACCCAGCATCACCTGGGAACTTGGTAGAAATGCAGGCTCTCGGGCCCCACCCCAGACTGAATCAGAATCTGCATTTTAATACAATCGCCAGGTGGTTCATGTGCACAGTAAAGGTTGAGACAAGTGTCAGATCCTGTGTCTCTAGGCAGGTAGACTGGGCCAACAGCTTTGCTGAGCTGTTATATTAGTTAAAAGCTACAGAATGGTTAAAAGCGTGGGTTTTGAGGTCAGCTATACCTGGATTCAAACCCTTGCTCTTCTGCTTAATAGGTCTGAGGTATTGGGCAAGTCTGTGATCACTTGGTACCTCAGTTTCCTCACCTGTAAAATGGGGGCAATTTGCATACCTGTCTCCCAGGATGTCTATGAAGAGAAGCTACCTGTGAAGTGCTTTCCGTAGTGCCTGGCATGCAGCAAGGGCTGTGTGTTAGCTGTCATTGCTACTGTGAAGATGTGCTGATTTGTAAGAACTGAGGATTTTTATCAAACTTAAGTTCCTTGGGAAATGATACAGTGAGTGGATCGGAGAGAGGGTCCACTTTAGTTAAGCTATAGTAATATTTTGTTTTGATTTTCTGATCATTTCTGAATTTCAGGCAAGTATTATCTGGGACTGGCCATTACTAAACATGTAAACTTTTTTTCCCTGATAGTTTCAGAGATGTATTCTGGGAACTGGGTATTGGGACTTCAGAGACAAATCACCTCCTTTGAGCTCTCCAGGTTATGGCCCCCTGGTGAGCCCATTCCCCCATCCCCAGGGTCAGCCAGCCTGCTTCTGGGAAGCTGCAGACATGCTTCTACTATATGGGAGCAGGCCCGGAGCCAGCCTTGCGGTTCTTGGCCCAATTAAAAGAATGCAATCCTCAGCAGAGCCTGGCCTCAATGACTCACTGCTCTAAAAAATATAATTCATATATCTAGATGAGAGGCTCATATATTTGCTGGACACAGTTGCAATGAGTGGAGTGTTACTGACAGCCAATCAGAATCATTAGTCAAAAGTATGACCTCGATTCCAGCCAATCAAGCTGTTCCCAGAAGACCTGGACCTTCCACAGGTTTCCTGTTATTTGAAACTCACTTGGAGGACATGGGTCAGGGACACAGGGAGAACAACTTGCTGGGGATTCTAGTTTCTTTTGCTTTGTAAACCTAGGGACATAACTGTTTGGAAAAGGGTTTTGCAAAGTGGAGCCAGGAGATACTACTTGGAAAAAGTGTTCTGTGTTTGCGGAGGTTGAGGACTGTTGCCTATTACATTCTTTTCATGGAGACCTAGCATGCAGTTAGCATATTACAGACTTGGAGTGGTCATGCTATACAGAAAACTCTGCAGGGTTGTTTTACTCAAGTGTTTATAAAGATATGTGCTATGGATTCATATTTTAAAATAATGTTGACTGAACTTCTGGCTAACGTTTCACAGAACAAATTTTGGGAGCTGCTTAGAGAATTCTAAATTCTGCAGCAAGCAATGCCTGCTATTTATATTGCCTTCAGTCAATCAACCAGTCAATCACTTAAGTTAACTCTGGGTTCTGGGGTTACTTTACAGGTCATCATTAAAGAAGGCATTTCTGAGGAGGCTGCATTTAAGCTGAACCTTGAAGGATGAGAAGGAACAAGCCTTACAATGAGCTGGGAATGAGCACAGCAGCTGCAGCAACGGAGTGAGCTGGACAATGGCAGGTATGTAGACAGGAACTAGAAAATGCAGGGCCTTCTGGGCTCTAGTAAAATGCCTGGCTTTCCCCCTCTAGTGTGTTGAGAAACCATTGAAGGATTTCCAGCAAGAATGTGACATGACTTGGTTAATTTTAGAAATATAATTTTGCTTACTCAACAGAAGATGGTTTATAGAGAAACAAAATTAAAAGGGAGTAGGACAGATTATGTTTTTCAAATATGGCTGCAAACAATAACTTCCATCTCACATGCTCTTCTGGAACCTTCACAGGTTCCATCAGGAGATGAAGTCTAACTGTCCCCCCTGGAACCTAGGCAGGGTTTGACTTGTTTGTAATCAATAGAATGCAGCAGAAGTCCGACTCCCGTTACCCCCCCGGCAGCCGTGCTGTGAGGAAGCCAAAGCACATGAGAAGCTCCATGTAGGTGCTCCAGTTGGCAACCCCAGTCTTTGAGTTCTCCCAGCCCAAGTGCCAGACGTATGAGTGAACAAGGTTTTAGATGATTTTAGCTTCCGGTTGTCAAGGTATCATTGGCCTTTGCATCTTCCCAGCTGAGCCCCAGACCTCAGGGAGCAGAGACAAGTGTTCTTGCTGTGCCATTTCCAAATTCCTGATCAATAGAATCGTGAGCAAATTAAAGTGGTTGCTTTAAGCTGCTGAGTGTTGGGATAATTTGTTATGCAGCAATAGTAAGTAGAACAGAGGGCATAGGTAGGAGCCTGTTGCAATGGCTTGGGCAGGAGAAGATGCTGTCTTGAATTGAGGGTTGTCAATTCTCATCAACTGTAGCTCACCCCAGGAACACAGCTGTATTTTTAAAAAGTTAGATTTATTACTTGCTGCAGCAAGGGAGTCTGCACATCGTGGGGAACCATGGAGTGTCCCGAAAGAGAGCAGGTAAGGAAGGGATACTTAGAAGGTTTTGGGGGGCTAGAGTTAGTCATAGATGGTTTCAGCAGGAATTGACCAGAATTTTTTATCTTGGAAGCTGCTGCAATGGTGAGTGGTCTTATCTTTAGAATTCATGAATCTGTACACAGATAGTATTAGTTTGTCTCTAAGATCAGTATCTGGTCTTGGAACATATGGGTCTGAATGGACTGGTGTTAGAAGGGCTTGTGGTTTACACAGTCTGGGATGTACATCATGGCTTGTTCTAGCACAGACTCTCTGTTTGTAAGTCAGGGTACATTTTGCAAGCTGTGGTTTCTGTTTCAGTTCCAAATTCTCCTCAACATCTTTGCTGCCAGCTGTTCATTTTAAGAGTGAAATTGCAATTATGTTTAAAAAAGAAAGACTCCTGATCTTTAAGAGATACAAAGAGAAATATTGACAGTGTAAATTAGCAGTTCTCAAATGTTTTGGTCTCAGAATATCTATCTACTTAGAAGTTACTGAAGTGGTGGGATGAACTGGGAGATTGGGATTGATATATATACACAAATATGTATAAAATAAATAACTAATAAGAACCTGCTGTATAAGAAAAAAAAAGATAAAAGTTACTGAAGAACCCAAAGGGCATTGTTTTAATGTGGGTTATAGCTATTGATATTCCCTATATTGGAAATTAAAACTTTAAAAAATTAAATATTTAATTAATAACATTTAATTACATTTATTAATATATTTATAACACAAGTGACACTTTATGAAATATAATTATATTTAAAAAATTAGTGAGAAGAGTGCCATTATTTTACACTTTTTGCAAATCTTTTGATGTTCTGGTTCACAGAAGGTGGCTGCATTCACATATCTGCTTCTGAATTTAATCTGTTGCAATATGTTGTTTTGGTTGGAATTTATGAAAAAATTTGACCTCATACAAATACAAAGTTGGTAAAGGCAGGAATATTTTAATAACCTTTTTCAGATTATTGTGTATATTCTTCTTTGATACCACATCAAATGTGGTAGTTTCTATTTGTAATCATCTCAATGAACTTTTCATACTCTATTAACATTACAGTGCACAGGTCTATCTTATACTGGATCTTTTATCCATGTGAGATTTTGTATTATCATTCATTGGTCATTTGCAAATATTGCTTTACTGAATATTCAGATCTTCCAAATGTTGGTACATTTCATCAGACAATATTAAAAAAATCACATTTGTTAATATCTCCAGTGATCTGGAAGCCATCAAACACATTGCTGGCAGATACATTTTTTTTCTAAAATTCTAATTTTCACTTTAAGGTTTGAATTTTACTTTGGCAACAAATGCTGTCTGTTGTTTGCCTTGAAATGACAGGCTCACTTTAATTTTGAGAGAATGTGTGTCAAATACCTGAATCTGAATAACCAGAGTTTGTCTGTTAGTCAAACTTTCAAGTAAAAATGGAGTTCCTTGAAAAAAGTGGCTAGTTTAGCTGGTCACTCAAATATTTGCACAAGTGCTTTTCCTGAGGCCACTATTATACGTTGGTGTGCAACATAAGCACTTTATGGGTACATCCATTTTGCCACACACAGTATTAAAAAGATGTGAACTCAAAAGTTGACGCTTAATAAAGTAATAATTATTACTACTTCATCAAGGACATCTTAAGTGCAACTGGTGTTTGTTTTAATGTAGGTGAGTACATAAAGAATACAATGTTGCCATGATGATTTGATTACTTCTAAGGCACCAGCAGTTTACCCACCATTGCTTTTGCACAATTAACATGAGTGTCAATACAGTGAAAATGACAAATAATGTTTCAATATTATAATAAAAATTTTGTCTTCTCAGATTTCCTGAAAACATCTTAGGAACCCCCAAGAGTCCATGGACCAAACTCTGAGGTCTGGGCTATGCTTCAAAATAATACAGGAGGAAGAAAAGGGATGATGAAATAAGAGTGACCTTGAACTGATAAGTGTGGAAGTTGGGTCATGGGTACGTAGGGGTTCATTATATGAATATGTCTGCTTTTGTATGCGTGTGAACTTTTCCGTGATAAGAAGTTGAGATGAAAAAGATTGAATCCTAGGACTCTACTTTTAGTATCTGAGTGGACAATAGGGCTATTTATTAATGAGGAAGACTCGGAGAACAGGGACAAGTTTGGATGGGGCAATTTAAGAATTCTGTTTAAGACACATTACATTTGAGTTGCCAGTGAGGTATCCACTTTAGATATGTGGTTCTGGGGCATGAAATCGCCAGCATATAGCTCGTGTTTTAAGGCATGGCACTGGCCAAGAGTGTGGGGAGAGGCGAAAGCCCAGTTAAGCAGCCTCCCTCAGTGCTCTGATTGAGCCTGGGCTAAATCCCTCCAACTCTGAGAGCCTGCGTAGGCTTTCCTCTGCTCTGGATGCTTGGTACTGCCCCCTTGGAATTCAACATCATCCTCTGGTGCTCTGATTATCTCCCGTGACTAGGGGGCATTAGGAAGGCAGAGGAGAGGAAGGCAGCTTCTAGATTTCCTTGAAAAGCTCTGAGAAGGTCTCACTCCCTCTCCCTCTGTTATGCTGGGGGTTATCGGGAGGGAAAGAGATCACAAGAAAATATAAATTCACAGAGACTCTTTAAGCCTAATTTTGATTAATGTTTGTAAACTCTACCCACCAAAATATTTACTGGAATGGTCCAAAGTTTAGAAGTTGTCATGTTTGAGGCTAGTCTGGTGGTGAAGAACTTAACCTCTGGAATTCAATCAACCTGGATTCCAATCCCTGCTTCTTCCCCTTCCTGGCCCTGTGACCTGGGGCAAACTGTTAACCTCCTCCAAGTCCTAATTTCCTCAAGTCTAAAATGGAGAATAATAATTGAAAAAAAGAATACCAAAAAAATATGGAGAACAAAAAAAGCACTTTCTTCATTGGTTTGGATGGAAGACTATTGAGGCAATGCATCCAAAGGGTTTAGCACACAGCAAGTATTTGACTAACATTGGTTTGTTTTTCCCCCTTTACTCTATCCTTGCCCCTCCCTCTGGTGGACTTGATGTCAAGCAGTAAGATGGACTGAAGAGAGGAAGCAGTGACTCATGCTGGTGACCCGATGGCTTTAGGAGTGGCTGTTTTTATTGGTCTTGGATCTTCCTTACCATTCTTTCAGCCAAGAGTTCCCAGACCCAGTTCTAAATGACTTATCAAAGAAGAAAACCAGATCCATCTGGAGCCAAGAGAGGTCCTTCTCTCTAGAACATTTGGGAGGCCCTAGTGCCCTGAAGAGCATCCTTGTCTTCCAGGGATACAACAGATGAGGTGAGGCAGCCCTTGCTGCTCCCCACCTTGCTCAGTTTGGCAGAGCTGATGTGCCAGTGCAGCCCCTGGAAGTCCCAGCCCCTGCACATCTTTGGAACTGCATCACTGGCGCCTGCCTCATGCTCAGCATACGCTCCTCTGCTCTGAGTCATTATCTTTGGGTCATTACCACTAAAACTTTGCCATAGAGGGTAACTAGACTTCTGCCCAGCAGGTGTTGGAGAGACCTGTACCAATTAAACTCTTGGTACCACAGTGGTCTCTTGTCCTGGCATCTTGGGATCATCCGGTGTGCATCTTGGGGTGTGTCTGATTCAAAGTCTGTTACTCAGCATTTCCTGTTGATCATTGCTCAGCACTAGGTATGTTCTTGCATTCTATTTTTCAGATTTAAGTCCTGCGGTAGCCCTGATCCTGGATGGCAGATGAAGGGGTAGACTGATCACTGAGAAAAGCATCACGGAAGTAACTGCTTGGGTAGCTATATTTGGTCAGACATGGGAGGGTGTCAAGGTAACTGAAGTTCAAGCTCACCTGGGGTCATGTTCCCCCATTTGAACCAAGATCCCCTATACAGTCTCCAAGTTAACCTTTTAATTTTTGATTGTACCAACTCCTAATGTACATCTTTCTGTATCTATATTTCTATTTGCTAAGAATATACTTTGTGACAGATTCTGACATAATCACTGAGAATATGAGAATGCATGTCACATTCCTGCTCTTCCAGTGTTCTCACTCTAGTGGTCTGGGCAGATAAAAGAGGGTTGTAGTAGGTGTTCCTGTTCAAATGTCTACAGGGGCCCATTAGTAACATAAGAGTGAGGTGGGGCCAGTGTGAGCGATACTGTTCTCTTAACTGAAAAGGAAACAACAGTATGAGTATAGTGATGAATGCCAACTGTTTGCCTTCCTCCGGGTTAGGAGAAAACGGGGATGCTGGCACGCACCTTCTGAAACGGCAGGGAATTCACTCTGTTCTTCTTCACTCTAACAGCAGGACCCGGGGCAGGCTGGTCTATTAGAGGCACTCAATAACTTTGATCAATAAATGACCGAGTGTTTGATGGTGGTGAGCTGGAGAGCATATGCCCTGTTTAAAGGGATCTGCTGCAACTCAGCTTCAGTCCATTTTGCAGTGTAGAAATGTGGACCCAGTGTTAGCAGATCTTCTGATTTTTTTTTCCCCGAGCAAAGCCAGAAATTTTGATTTTTTTTTTTTTTAGGTGAAATTGCCAGGTTAAAAAATACTGACAAAATTAAAACGTGGAAGCCATCCAAGGGGGAGGCCAAATAAATTTGTCTGAAGGCCAAATGTAGCTTGCAGGCTGTTCTCAGGCTCTGCAGAGATACCGCTGTCACTAAAGTGCCAGCAAAAGAGGTGAGATTAAGAGCCAGACTGACAGAGGCAGGTTTGCCCCTGGCCCTGAGCTGGGGTGGGGAGCCCTGACCAGGGTTGAGAGAAGCCAAGATCAGCTCTGGAGGACTAGGTTAGGTACAGAGACCACCCACAAGAAAATGGATCCTTTTGTATCATATGCCTTTTTTTGTTTGTTTCTACATTAAGTCCCATTTTTCATGACAAAAAGACACCGGAGGTGCATTAAAAAAGTGTATTTTCTTATGATTTCAGCTTCGGGCTTATGTGTCTCAGGTGTCGCGGGAGCCGAGGCAGCCTCAGTGAGGCCCAAAGCATGCACCGCAACGCTCAGGTCAGATCCAGATGCATTTCTGTAGCATTTTGTAACACTCCTCACAAAGGAGGAGATCCTTAGAGATGGCGCCGGCAGGGTCGAGGTGGCAGGAAGAAAACCATAAAAGTGCAAGCTGGCCCTGCTTCCAGAGCCCTTGAGTACTGAGCCCAGAGTGTGGAGCAGCTCCAAGTGGTGAAACCAAGTAGCATGTGAAGAGCAAGCTGGTAACGGGATGCTGGCTGGCCGGGCTCCTCCTGGCTGCCCCAAGGGAACTATATTTACATCAGCCCTCACAAGGCAAGCTGTGCAGCGCCATGGGACGAGCTGACTGAAGGGCTGTGGGTGGGTGTCTGAGGTCGCTGGTCCTTAGCTGGGTTCACAGGAAGGAGCATTTGTGCACTGCCCTCTGCTTAGCTGTCAACCATCTGCAGGAAAGGGGGGCTTGGAGAGTGTGCCCAGGCTGCAGCTACGAGAACAGAAATCAATGCAGTGCCAGTATTCTGGGTCTAGGAAGGTTGATGACACTGCTGGGATTTTCCTGAACGCCATGCTGTGTTAATTTCAGACAGGCTGTGGCTTAGAACGGCACAGCCCAGGGATGATGGAGATGTTCACACTTGTCTCCTCTTACGGCCTAGAAAAGGGCAGCAAAGAAGGAACAGAAGCGCTCTGTGTTCTCAACAAGTCTGCAGGTGCTGCAGAGATCTCTGCATCCAGGGAGGCTGGAGGAAGGGCCCCCAGGGATGGCTCCTCTGACTGGGTTGGGTAAGGAGGACAAGTTTGCAGCTGAAGTGTTGGTCCAACACCAGCAGGGAGGCAAGACCCTGGCATTGATTCCTATCTCGATCACAACTTCTTGGGGGCTGATCTTAGATGCTCAACTACTTCCAGCGTTTTCTGCCTCAGTGCCTCAGAATCTGCCACATAGTTTTCACTCCTAAGGTGCTAAGCACAGGGTTTGCAACAATCATAGAGTGATTCCACAACCTTAAGAAAAATGAACACTATTTAGTGTTCACCGTGCAGCAGGACCTGTGGTTGGCACATGGCATCCCTTGTCTCCATGCTGCCCAACAGTCCTGGGAAGTAACTTATTATCCCCATTTTACAGAGGAGGAAACAGAGGCTCACAGAGCTTAAACATGCTTTCATTGTGGTGAATTTTACCGATCCCTGAAAATAGCAAACATTCAAAAGCCTCACTGCCTTGTCTCTGATTTACTGTCAGGTCAGGTCACCTCCACCCATTCATCCTTGTTCATCCTACTTCCCCACACCTTGTTCTTCCCAGCCTTGTTCACACCTCCTTATAAAAGCAAAACTCCTTTCTCCTTAATCCTCGAGACATTTTCAGATCTCCTGGTTGGAATGTTCCCTCTATTGCAGTAGTCTTCCTCCTATGTCAAGAGTATCTCCACCCTCCACCCCCAAGTCCAGAGTTGTTTTATTTTGACTGTAGGTAACATTTATCGAGCACTTATTTAGGGCCAGGCCCTGAACTAAACACTTAATAAGCCATATCTTATTTCATTCTTAAAACTATGTGCTAGTTTCCCTACTGTCATTACATTTTAGAGATGAAGACTAGAGCCCAAGGTGGCTCATCAGGGATTTTAGAACCAAAGTTGGTCTGGCTTTTCTATTTTACTCCATCACGCCTGATGATAACCCACAGTGCATTCTTGGGTCCCCAGAGGGGAAGCTGATAAAGAAGAGGATGTGGCAAATAGGGGCAGGGGGGTGG
Organism: Balaenoptera borealis; assembly: GCF_965194805.1. Classification (NCBI taxonomy): domain Eukaryota; kingdom Metazoa; phylum Chordata; class Mammalia; order Artiodactyla; family Balaenopteridae; genus Balaenoptera; species Balaenoptera borealis. Next base: position 143,654,293 of record NC_138866.1, read on the forward strand.
TGGGTATTGTCCAAAGGTAAATTATCACTGAAATACAGAAAGTCCCCTACATACGAACGAGTTCCATTCTGATAGTACGTTCGTAAGTCCAATTTGTTTATAAGTCCAACAAAGTTAGCCTAGGTACCTAACTAACACAATTGGCTATATAGCACTGTACTGTAATAGGTTTCTAATACTTTTCACACAAATAATAGGTACATGAAAAACAAACACAAAAAATAAAGAAAACATTTTTAATCTTACAGTAACTTGAAAAGTACAGTAGTACAGTACAACAGCTTGCATCCAGGGGCTGGTACACACGTTCGCATCTTTGAAAGTTCACAACTTAAAGGTTCATATGTAGGGGACTCACTGTAACTCAGATCCCTAGGTGAGAGGTGTGGCATTTAATTAGCACTTAGGTGGCTCTTTGATGTAACATGACCTTGGCTGTGGGTTCGGCAGGCTTCATGAAAATTACACCCATGTGACGGATATGATTTGCCCTTGGTTCAACTACCTGCTGGGTCCATGTCTTCATTTCTCCCGTGACCCGTGTCATGTGGGGAACCATCTCGCCCATTCAACATGTATATGGGGAGAACCAGGAAGCAGGAAGTTTCTGTCACTTGTGCCAGGTCAGTCCACAAGCTCTTGGAGGGGAAGAAGAGAGCTGGCCTGAGGCCAGCAGGCTGCCTGTGGCTTACCCCACTGCTCCACCAGTGCCTCAACTTGTGCAAACCAGGCACGTTTCCAAGTAAGACCACAAGGCTTAGTTGAACCCTTCTGATCTCTTGGGGTCAAGGTCAGCCAGAAGCGCAACGTACCCAACAATGCTGAGTCTCCAGGGTTCATGGAGACAGGGAAGCAGGGTAGATAGCCTGGGCTTTGGGACTGAAGACCCTTGGGTTTGAAAGTTTGAATCCTAACTCGATCACAGCTATGTCCTGTAGATGAACTTGGATGAGGTGCTTAGCCTCTTTGGGCTTTATTTTCTTCATCTCTAAATTCAGGAGCGCACCACTGACATCATGAGAGTCGACAGATGAGATACGTATGGCAAAGCCTGGAACACTATGCCAGACAGATGGTAGAAGCTCTGTTGGTGTTGCCTACTTCTCTGATTTGCCCACACTGGGAAGTTGGGTGTCTTTACCTGATGCCTCTTCTGTCTTTTATAACACTTTCCTCTGAGGTTTTGGGGTCCACTCTCTGTAAGCTCCCTGGTGACTGGAGCTTTCATGATTTTTTGAGTTTTTCCTATCATGTAGGCAATTGATGATATAAACTAATTCAAAATAAGTTTACATGGGTTTAATGATTTAACCCTCCAAATGGTAACTGCATTTTATTTATGTATGTATGTATGTATGTATGTATGTATGTATGTATGTATGTATTTATTTTTGGCTGTGTTGGGTCTTCGTTTCTGTGCGAGGGCTTTCTCTAATTGCGGCGAGCGGGGGCCACTCTTCATCGCGGTGCTCGGGCCTCTCACTGTCGCGGCCTCTCTTGTTGCAGAGCGCAGGCTCAGTAGTTGTGGCTCACGGGCCTAGTTGCTCCGCGGCATGTGGGATCTTTCTAGACCAGGGCTCGAACCCGTGTCCTCTGCATTGGCAGGCAGATTCTCAACCACTGCGCCACCAGGGAAGCCTGGTAACTGCATTTTAAAAAGAAGCTACACATAGAGGAAATTTTTGAAGAGGTTCACCTGCAGAAAGCAAAGAAAATGGCCTTTCAGTATGGGGGATGCCCTCAACTTTCAACATGGGGCTCCACTGCCTCCAAGACAAAGATCTTCCCACAGGGATATACTCCCTATGGAAAAGCTCCATCCAGGTAGCTCATTGAAACCTCACATCTGGTGGAAATCTCTGCAGATCAGACAGGAGCTTACTTACTGTCATTCTCACTCACCCCATCCTTGACAGTCACACAAGCTCAAAACCTCAGTCATCTTTTAACCGATGCTCTCAGTGAGCCAATCAAACAAACCAGTTACTGGTTGACTCTTCCTTGGTGTGGTCCCTCACATCTATTTCTATTGCCATGAGCTTGGACTGGTTCCTTATCAATCTCATGATGCTCTCACTGGATTGAGTCCTAACTGCTCACTTTTCCAGATCAGATGCTGGAATGCTCGGCTTCAGAACCACACATGCTTTGACCCTCTATCACCAGGCCACCTTGGACTCATTATTTAACCTCTCAGAGCCTCAGTTTCTTCTCTTGCACACTGGGGATAATAATAGCATCTACCTAGCAAGGTTGTTGAGAGATTCAAATGAGGTTTGTAAAGACTGAGGAACCGTCTCAGAGTGAAGGACACTGAACAGACATGACAGCTAAATGCAGTGTGAAATTCTGAACTGGACTGATTTACTTTAAAGGGTGTTATTGGGATAACTGATGAAACTGGAATTTGGTCTGAAGACCAAGTAATGGTAATGATCAATCTTAACTTCCTGATTTTGAGAATTCTACTGTGGCCATGTGGGAGAATGTCCTTTTGTATAGGAAATTCAATACAAAAGAATTTGGAGATGGTGGGGATTTTGATCAGCAACTTATCCTCAAATAGTTTAGGAAAAAACTGTACTTGCAACTTTTCTGTAAGTTTGTGATTTTTTCCCAGATAAAACATTATTTAAGAAATTTAAAAAGAAGAAAGCACAAGGTCCTAAATGTAAGGCATCTGACATTGAGTTGGGACTACGGACATAGGAGCCACTTTGGTTTCATCTTCCTATACGTTCTGCACATGGAGATCATCCTCATGCACTGCTTCCTCATTTCCCTTCCTTATTTACACTCTCATCATGACTCCCCACAAACAAAGCCCAGACTCCCTAGTCTGGCTTTGAAGGTTCTCCATCATCATTCCTCAAACTGTTTTTCTAGTCTTTTCTCCCCCACATATCTTAGACATCCTTGCTCATCTCCATCTTGCTACTTTTGCTCCTAATCTTGCCCTCCTGGAAAGCCCTCTCCACTCATCCTCCTCTGTCAAAAGCTTCTATCCTCTAAGGCACTGTTCCAGTGTCACCTGTCACTCGGCTCATTCTAATCAGGTTTCGTCCCTATCACTCCCTTAAACAGTCTTTATTAAGGTCACCAATGATATAACTTGCCAAGCTAATGCCCCTTCCTTTTGTAACTCCATTTCTCAGCTGCGTCGGACCCAGCTGACAACTGCCTTCTTGAAACCCATTCTTCCTATGCTTCTCACTATCTCACTGGACATTCTTTCTGAGTCTTTGTTGGCTCCTCCCTTTGTTCTTAAATTCTAAACGTTGGAGACACCCCTGGGCCCTCTTCTCTTCTCTAGTTTCATTCTCTCCCCAAGGGATCTTATCCAGCCCCATCTGTTTATTGATGACTCCCAAGTTTATTTCTTCTACCCAGGCATCTCCCTTGAGTTCTAGACTTATATATTCAATTGCTACTTGACATCTCTGCTTGGACGTTGAATCGATGTCTAAAACTCAACATGGCCAAAACAGAAGTATTGGTTTCCACCTTGTTTCTGATACCCCTCCTATAGGGAATAAGGAAAGGATTTGATCAGCTTTTACCACTTCTCTCCTGCTTCTCTTCTTCCCTTCTTCTCACTCAGTTCAGTGCCATGCACTCGAAGCTTAAGAATCCTGAAATTGGAAGTGGTTTGGAGATTTGCTACTCAAATACCTTCATTTTACAGGTGAGGAAACTGAGACACAGAGAGGGGCGGTGATGGGGTCAAAGTCTTACAGTTAATTGACAGCCGAGCTGAGACTGGAAGCAAGGTTTCCTGACTTGCAGTTTTCATTTTACTGACACTCTATTTTTCACTTCCTCTTTTGAGCACCTGCATGTGAGGGAAAAAATATCTTTGACTGCTTACTTGTTTAGTTGTCTTCTGGCCTCATTCATTTTTCTTCTCCCCAGCCCTGCCAGTTTCCAAACCTGACCTTATTTTGTAGAATCCCACAGTCTAGATCAGAGACGGTAAAGACCAGGCCCGTGTGCAGTTGCTTCCTCATCAAGGTCCATAGCAGACATCACTGATTGATCATGATACCTTATCCTGCTGAGCCCTAATACAACCTCAGAAGGCTTTGCAATATGGTGCTCCAGGCTGCTGCTATCAATTGATCAGAGTTGACTTTGAAGATGAGACCTATTTGTTATTCATCACCTGAATCTTTTCCTCTATACAACTTCAAACTTAATCCACTCCTCTCTGGTCTCATGTTTCCCCCTGAGTTTGTCTTTGGAGGCTAGGTAATTTGATCTAGGGTGTTAGAAAGTTCTAGTGAGATGTTACATTTTAGCAGTAACATCTGGAAACAATGCTGACCCAAAGATATAACAATTTAATGATAAAAATATAAGGGCCTGAGGCAGGCATTCTCTCTCTCTCCAGTAACACCAGGCAGATGTATGGCCTCTGAGTCCAAGTTCAACCTAACTTACCAGCAGTGTGACTTTGGAGCTGAGCTAATCTCTCTGAGCTCCACTTTCTTCATTTCCTAAATGTGAATAACAGGTTATAGAAACTGTTATGGTTGCTGTGCATAAAGAAGGTTTAGACCCAAAAGTGATGCATCCGGGGAAACCATTAGCTTTTCTGAGTCTTTCTAAGCATCCAGGGTGGTTTGAGGTTGTATGTGGCTAAGACATGGTGTTGTAGGAAGAGCATAGCATTTAGAGTCAGATAGACCTGAGTTCAGTCTTGCATCTGCCACTGACTGGTTGTATAATGACCTTGGGCAAGTGACTCAGCCTCTCTGAGACTCCATCAAAACTCAGTGTCCTTAAAAGTTTTCAGTGCATAGTGGGTGGCATTTAGTAGATCCATACCAATAAATGAACAAATAAATAATGAATGAATAAATACATCCAAATAATATTTACTGAGCATCTACAATGGGCCTGGAATGGTGTTGGTGATAAGGCAATAAATAAGGTAGATAGAAAAAGATCCTGTCCTCATGGAACTTACGAGGCAGCTTATGTTTATCTTGATGATTTAGTGATGGTCTCTCCCAGGCTGAAACAGAACTCTTGCTTTACTTAGGGCTTCAGGCTCTCCCAGCATGCCCTGCCCCTGGGTAGGTACCACATCTGGGAGAGAAAGAACATGATATACACTGTTCCTCTGCAGCATGTTCTCATAGAAGGACTGAGGAATTCACCCAGATGCCCTAGTGCTGGCCTGGGGCTGGGCTACAGAGGTGCTGCCCCAGCCTGGCAAGAGGCCCAGGCCCAGCAGGCCATGTTACATCTGTGCCCAGCTTTGGCTGTTTCTCGGCTTCCTTAGAGGCACATGGCCCCGGAATTTCTGCCAACTCGAAAGCCATCAAAGCAAAGGGCAGAACTTCCCAGGAACAACTGTAATTTCTTGGTGGGGAGTTGAATTGTGTGGCGACAGTGCAAGGTTCTGCAGAACGAATATCATGTCAATGCTATTTAATAACATAGTAACCACTGACCATTTAATTACATGGTAATTGTCACTTAGTGGCTGGGTAATTGCATAGTAAGTACCATCTAATTTCAGGGTAAAGGGTAAATACATGATTATTTCAGGCTCCTTAGGCACAGTGTAGGTCACTCAGGAATTAGGTTTGGATTCACTAAGTATAAATTACCTAGAAATCTGTTCTTGGGTGATTACTCCTGTTATCCTTGCTGACAAAGCCCCTAATGGTTACCATAAAATTAAAGAGAGATTTTGGGTCTCAGGAACTTAAAAAGACACTGCTTCATTCAAAATCAATCATTACCTGTTGTACAAGAGATGTTGCTAGATTAGGGAGGAGAGGGAGAGAAGGATGCTTAAAATTGGCAGCAGAATTTACTTCATTGGATGTGGGTGATTCAACACTTGGTGCTGAAACTTGGGACAAATGACATTACAAAATGTGAATCCAGTGTGTGCCTCCATGGCCTCTTGTCAAGAGCCCTGGGCTAGAAAGAGGGATGGTCTCAGTTGTGGGCTAAATGGTAACTCCCTCCCAAAATATATGTCCTCATTTTCATCCCCGAAACATGTGAATGTGAACTTACTTGGAACAAGTGTCTTTGTAGACATAATTAAGTTAAGGATTTTAATTAAAGATAAAATCATCCTGGATTATCCAGGTGGGCCCTAAATCCAATGACAAATGTCCTTATAAAAGATAGAAGAGGAGGCATAGACCAGAGAGGAGAAGGCCATGTGAACACGGAGGCAGAATTGGAGTGATGCATCCACAAGCCAAGAAATGCTGGAGCCACCCGAGGCTGGAAGAGGCAAAGAATGGAACATCCCCTAGAGCCACAGGAGGGAGTGTGGCTGTGGTGACACCTGGATTTCAAACTTCTGGCTTCCAGAACTGTGAGAGAACAAATTTCGGCTTTTTAGAGCCGCGCAGTTTGGTAAATTGTTCCAGCAGCTACAGGAAACGAATCCAGTCTCTAAGGGGCTGTGGGGTAACAGGAGCTCCTGGCCTCGCCAGCATCAGGTCCTTCTTCCGGTGCTGGTTTGGCTGGTGATGGAGAACAGCCAGAGAGGAAAGAGGAGAAGTCTGAACAACTCAAGTCCTGTCTCGAGAGCACCCACGAGAATGGGGCCACCAAGGACCCCAGGTGGGAATCGGGGCCCAACCCTAGATCTGCCTGAGGTCTCCTAAGTTTGCTGAGGTGTCACGTAGGAAGGGAATTTACAAAAATAGGTTTAATGTTCATCATTATGAAAGAAATTTATGATCCTTCTGAACAAATGCAAAACATTTTAAAAAAATGCCCAGAATTCAGATATAATCACACTGATGTATTTCCTTCTTTTTTAAAAACATATACATGTATCTATTCTTTTTCAAATTCTTTTCCCATTTAGGTTATTACAGAATGTTGAGCAGATTTCCCTGTGCTGTACAGTAGGTCCTTGTTGGTTATCTATTTTTAAATATAGCAGTGTGTACATGCCAATCCCAAACGCCCAATCTATCCCTCCCCCCAGCCCTTCCCCCCTGGTAACCATAAATTCGTTCTCTAAGTCTGTGAGTATGTTTCTGTTTTGTAAATCATTTCATTTGTATCATTAAAAAGAAAATTCTGCATATAAGCAATATCATATGATGTTTGTATTTCTGGTCTATTTCCTTCTAATCGTTTGTGTTGGCCGTAGCTGGTTTTGCTACACAGTGGGGAGAATGAAAGTGCAAGCTTTGGGGTCAGATAGGCAGAGGTTTAAATCCTGCTGCTACCAACTCAGTCCCTGGGCAAATGATTTAACTTTTCTCTCTCACTTTCCCTATCTTTCAGGCTGGGATAACACTGCTTGCACCGCAGGGTGTTGGTTTGCTGAGATGATATATATAAAATAAGGAGTGGGAGTTAGTACTCAGTTAAGTGGAGCTGTTATTTCTATACGGAATATGCAGGGCAGTGTGGAATAAGCAATTCCCTTGTTATTATGAACCCTATAGACGTTTGTAAATGGCTGCCTCATAGACAAATAGATGTGGCAGAGATCAAACTGATGTTGCCAGTTGCATAGCATCTCCAGGGTCGCTTAATGAGCTTGCTGCTAATTGCACAGTTCTCTGCCTCTGCTACCTTCTTTCCCCACCCCTGCCATGAGCTCACGATTTTGGAAGGCATAGAAATCAGCTACCTTGCCTCCACACTTTGGGTACCTTGGGCACTCAAGTTTACACAAACAAGTGCTTGGAGGCAGAGAATAAGGCCTCCAAATAGCCCATCCGAGATTGCACCTAGCTTTATGATCCTACAAGAAGGAGCTGTTCAGCCAATAGGAGGATTAACCAATAAAGGATTGAAAAGACCCTCACTAAATAAAAATAACACGAACCATTCTCCAGGAGGCCTCCTGAGTCCTCACTGCATTTAAGTGCTGCAAGTGAAGTCAGGTTTATTTTTATAGGTTTTGAGTCATTTGCTCCCATAACCCTTCTCATTCTTGTAACAACAGTCTCCGCTCGGTTACATGTGGTGTTCTCCATACTTGCCCTTCTGTCTTCCAACCGGACCATGTGGAAGATGCCATTACCAAGGGTTAGTGGCCACCAGGGGACACCCACCTGTGGCACCCTGGTGGTCAATTCTAATTTGTGGTCTAGCATCTCAATGGTTCATCTTGCTATCAGGGATGGTGATGCCCTGGGATATAGTCACAGAAAAAGAGTATTTCCTAAAATAAAAGTAAGCAATGAAAAGCTTCCTTTATTGGATTTTTCTACCACACAGGCATTTTGCTAAGAGTGTCACATAGACTTTCTTGTTTCATCATCACAACAAATTTATGAGACTGGCCTTGTCATTCCATTTCTCTAGGCCACATGAAACCAAGAGGTCCCCTGACTCAACTAAGAGCCACGTGGCTAATAAAGGGAAGGGTAGGGATTCAGACCAAGCCCTGAGTCCCATACTATTCCAGTTCCCTGGCCACATGGAAGGGTGGGTAATGAGTCACTTTAGTTCCAGAACACAATCTTTTGGGGGTGATCGGTTAAGTGGTTCTCTACATCTGCACACTGAAGGAACCAATAATTGGCTGGGAGTCTCACCTTGAGTTCTCTTTCATCCAAGAGTTATCAAAATCTGTACTGAGGGAAATAATGCTAATATATCAGGAGGCTTGCCTGAGGATGTGCATGCTATCATCCTCTAGAAGAATGGTTTTTAAACTTGGCTCAGCACCAGAATTGTCCAATGAATCAGATTCCCAGGTGTGGCGTCCAGGCATCTGTATCTTTTTAAAGGTGATCCCCGGATGATCCTGTTTCATCTAGTCTGTGGACTAGCATTTGGGTACCACTGCCTAAAATATCGTAGATTTTATCTCTGGCTTAAGTTTCATCATTAGAGAGCTGTAAACCAATTGACATCCGTTTAGCTTTGAAAATCACAGCTTTTACCGTCCTGCATAGTCATTGGTTAAAAATCAAAGGTGTTATAAAATACAACCCTATATAATTCAGAACTAGACAGGGTGTTTATGGGATGAAGGATATTGCTAAGGATATAATTTCAGTAATCAGACAAGTCTTTTAATTAACTATCTCTTAGGCTTTCGTATCAGAAATAACATTGCTTCTCCTGATAGCTATTCTTCCGTCTGTCCATGTGGAAAGTGTGCTATGTAACTGATTGGGTTTCTTTCTTTAAATTGGTCACTAGGAAACCCAGAACAAAACTTACAACGCTTTAGCAAACCATAAAGAATCTTATGTGTTTTGTTGCTAACTTTACTTCTGGATTCTTTTTCCGTCTGTGCTTTTCTTTTTTCTTAACATCCCCACAGTTGCCTCACCAAACATACATTTTTTTGATCTATAGTCTGTGTTTGTTCACTCATGAAATGGAGCTACCTTTCACACTTCAGTTTTTCATAAATTGGGATAGGACCTGCAATTAATGCATATATTTAATATGATAATGTATTTGTTTCCTAGGGCTGCTGTAAGAAAGTATCCAAAACTAGGTGACTTAAAAGACGGGAATTTATTGTCTCACAGTTCTGCAGGCTAGAAGTCCAAAATCAAGGTGTTGGCAGGGCCATTCACTCTGATGGCTCTGGGAAGAATCTTTCCTTGTGGCTTCTAGCTTCTGGAATTTTCTGGAAATCCTTGGCATTTTTCTGTCTGGTAGATATATCACTCCAGTCACATGGCTGTCTTCTCCCTGTCTTCACATGGTCTCCCTCTGTGTGAGTCCGATTTTCCCCTTTTTATAAGCACACCAGTCATTTTGGATTAGGACCCACCGTCATGACCTCATTTTGACTACTGCAGTAAAGATCCAATTTCCAAATTAGGTCAGGTTCTGAGGTACTGAGGATTAGAACTTCTATGTATCTTTTTTTGAGGGGGCACAATTTAACTCATAGCATAGTACTTCCTTTCCTTTCTATTTTTTCCTTGATCTTTTATTGACTATTTTCCTAGTGGTCACTTGATAGGGAGAGAATGTTAAATGACAATATCATTTTAAAACATTAAAAGGAGTTTAATTGCCCTGACTTTTCCTGGTCACCTATAGCCTGAATCATTAATTAATAATTAACTGTACACATATCAGAGGTTGGAAAGAAATCGAGTGGGTCAGGTACTTGGAGATCATCCAGAAAGGAAGATGTGACAAAATCACCAATTATTCTTGTGGCTCTTCCAGTTTTTAATGTGTCTTAGACAGCTTGGGCTGATGTAACAGAATACTATAGACTGGGTGGCTTAAACAAAAGACATATATTTTCTCACAGTCCTGGAGGCTGGGAAGTCCAAGATCAGACCTGGCTTTCAGACAGCTGCCTTCACACTGTGTATTCACACAGCCTTTCCTTTGTGTGTGAATGTATAGAGAGATCTCTCTCTCTCTTCCTCTTCTTATATGGACACTAAGCCCATCATGAAGGGCCCACCCTTATGACCTCATCTAATCTTGATCACCTCCGAAAGGCACCACCTCCAAATACTACCACATTGGGGGTTAAGGCTTCAACATAGGAATTTGGGGGGTGGGGCACAAACATTCATCCCGTAACGTTATCTTTGCAATGTTGTTTGCTTTGTGACTTCATTAGATTATCACTGTAAAGCACTAATTATCCCTTGTACCATTTTTACAACGAATGGGTATGTAGTTTGATTTTTTTTACAGGCTGAAGAGCTAAGCAAGAAATTGAGTTGCTTGAAAATTTTAAGCTCTCCACCCTGCATGCTTTATGATGCTAAATAAAAGTTGCCTTCATTGCTCGCTGCAGAATATAAACAAGTGTCAACCATCTTAGCAAAGAGGGATCATTTGATTTAATTGCAAATTTAAAAACATAAACCACCTTAAACGTGGAGCAAATGCTGCATCAAATCAATACAATAATTGCACCAGGGCAATTGAGAGGCGCACGGAGTTTCTGTACCTTGAATGCTAAAAGAAGCCAGTCACTAGGAGGGTTGGTAAGCTCTACTGAATGATGGGCGATCATAGTAAATTGCACTAGACTGGCTGAGGTCTTCATTGTCTGTGGCAACACAAAGGAAGGGTCTTTGTCCTTGAAAAGCAGTTAATAGTTCTTTTTGTGTCTTGGGTTGGAGAAGTTCTTACCATTTCATAGTGGGGGGGGGCAGCGAAGGAACACTCCGGGGGCCCTTGCAACGCCTTGTGTTGAATGTTGATTCTCTTGGGACCCAGCAACTATTTCTTTACAGACCTGACATATTGTGGCAGCTGAATAATGCCAGTGGAATATGTCTGATTGACAGACCCCAAGTCAATGGTGCTCTGTTGAGCCATTCAGGTGACACTGGCCCTTTGTTTAGCCCTGGAGTACAGAGCAGGCACTGACAGACTCCATTCCAAGTTACTTTTGTTCCCTGAAAGTGGTCTTCAGTCTTATTCCAGGGACGACCTGGGATGAAAGATGGGTGGAATGGGTAATCCCCTTTGTCATGGGATTTGAAGGGTACGGAGAAGGTCTTCTGTCCCAAATAGCTCTCCTCTCTCATCCTGTCACAGTCTTGAAATAACTTCCCATAGACACACATTCCTTTGAGTGTCTGAAGTGCCAGTTAAAAGGCAATCACCCCTGGGAAGGATGAACAAATTAAACAATTAACAGCTATTAATACTGCAATGTCAAGCTGATTCAAGAGGAAACATCCTATGTGCCCCCATGAGGTGTTCACGAAATAGTGCCTGATTGTGTGTCTCAATTAATTTAACAAATTAGCCAGTCACCTAGCAAGGACCTGAGGGAATGGGACATTCCACGTGCATGGACCGCCAGGTGCTTTGGTTGTCAGCTTCTTGGCCTTCTTCTCTTCCTGGCCTCTTGTGGGGGGATATGCTGTGTCTGTGGCCTTGCCCTCTCCAGCAGGCACGGAGGAGTAGGTGCTTGTGGTGGCTGACGGTCCCTCCATGTGCCCAGGAGCCGTAGCCGTTTTCCCCAGGCTCCCCTAGCCCTCTGTGCCCCCAGTGTGAGCTGGGTCTGTGGTCCATTTCCCTACCTGTCCCCCATCCCTCTTTCTGCTCTCAGCTCCCATGCTGCACCAACAACTACCTAAGTAGCTTTCCCCATTGTCTCCTGTGAGGGCCAGCCCCTGCTCCTTGCATTCTCAGCTATGGTGAGTGTCTGAAGAGACCCCTACCTGACCCCGACCGGACACACCTCCCTCCCCCAACCAGATCGGAACCCTCCCTTCAATTCCTCAGGAGTCTAGGTGGAGTCAAATTGGTCACAAGCCTTTGAAACCTATTATTTCTAAAGATTTGATTTATTTATTGAATAGGTAATTTGTTTATATAGTACATACATCAAAAGGCACAGAGAATAGGCAGTGAAATGATGTCTTCTGGCGCAGTTGCCCAATTTCTTTTTTTCTGAGGCAACCACTATTATTACTTTTTAATTTATCTTCTGGACATATTATATGCATATGTGTATGTGTATGCATACAAATATACATATGTGTGTAACTTTCTTTCTTCCCTGCCGTAAAATAACGCTATTCTGATCTTGCCCCTTTCTTTCTTCCTTCCTTTATATTTTTCTTTCCTTCCTTCCTTCCTTCCTTTCTTTCTTTCTTTCTTTCTGTCTTTCTTTCTTTCTGTCTTTCTTTCTTTCTTTCTTTCTTTCTGTCTTCTTTTATTTATTTATTTAAAAATAGACTTTACTCCTTAGAGTAGTTTTAATTTCACAGCAAAACTGGGAGAAAGGTACAGAGATTTCCCATATACCCCCTGTACCCACACATGCATAGCCTCCCCATGATCAACATCCCTCACCAGAGGGCACACTTGTTATGACTGATGAACCTACACGGACGTGTCATTATCATCCAAAGTCCATAGTTCACATCAGGGGTCACTCGGGGTGTTATGCATTCAGTGGGTCTGGACAAATGTATAATGGCACCTATCCATCATTATAGTATCATACAGAGTATTTTCAGTGCCTTAAAAATCCTCTGTGTTCCGCTTATTCATCCCTCCTTCTCTAAACCATGCTTTTTCACTTAAAATTTTATCTTGGGCCTCATTCCATATCAGCATGCAGTGAGCTGCCTCATTGTTTTTAATGACTACATAGTGTTTCCTTACATGGAAGTACCATAAAGTATAGGCTGTTTTCAATCTGTTGCTTTGATAGACAATGCTGCCATGAATACCCTTTTCACATAGACCAAATGTTTAGGGTGAATATCTAGAAATAGAATTACTGTCCAAAGAGCATAGGTAGTTTAACTTTTAATTGAAATATTGCCAAATTGTCTCCTGAGCCTTATGATTTTTCAATGCTGTGCACACCAAGCCCATCCATTCCCAGACCAGATTGACATGCAGGTCATTTCCCTGCCTCTTTTCTTTTTTGGCTGTGATTGCCTCATGCCTATGGCTGAATCCGTGGCTCAGCAGGCAGACAAGTGGTATCTGAATAGGAGGCAAACATTTCCCCAGAGTGGGAAAGAGATGGGTCAGGAGGGAGAGGTGGGAAGCCATGAAGGGAGAGGAGAGAGGGAACTAATCTTCACTGAGCATCCACAAGAAGCTTCCCTGTGAATCCCATCAGAGCATTACAGCAGCCATGGGAAGTAGGTCACAGGACCGTTTCCTTCTGCTGAGGAAACTGAGGCTCAGAGAGGTTAATCAAGTTAACTAAAGTCACTCAGCTAGTGTTATGGGTTGAACTGTATCCCCTCAAAAACATATGCTGAAGCCCTAGGTCTGCTCCCTCACATCCCCCAGTACCTCAGAATGTTATTCTCTTTGGAAATAGGATTGTTGCAGATATAATTAGTTAAGATGAGTCTATCTTGAAGTAGAGTGGGCCTTAAATCCAATATGATTGTTGTCCTTATTAGAAGAGAGAGATTTGGACACAGACACAGAGGGAAGAAGGCCATGTGAAGACTGAGTCAGAGGCTTGGACTTATGCCACCACAGGTCAAAGAACCCCTGGGCTATCAGGAGCTTGAAGAGGCATAGAAGGATCCACCCCCTAGAGTTTTAAAGGGAGCCAACACCTTAATATCAGACCTCCAGCCTCCAGAACTGTGAGAGAATCCATTTCTATTGTTTGTGGGACTTTGTTGTGACAGCCCTAGGAAACTAATAGAACTAGTAAGTGGCCAAGCCAGAAATCCAACCTAAACCAATCTGCATTTAAACCTCAAGCTCACTCAAGTCTGTCACTCGGTGATTCCTGCTCACAAAACTTCAGTGGACTTGGAGGTCCAGGCCTTCCTCACAGCTGTGCCCTTCCATCCTCCATGACTCAGAAGTGGGTGAAGTGACTGGAAGCCGAGGTCCCATTCTGGCCATTTGGTGGCTTCTCAATTCATGGTGGGTGTATTTCACGCAGGCTCCAGAAGCTACTCTGTTTCAAATTCCTTCTTGGTCAGGACAGGACTCTCCATAAACAAATCCACCTGCTATGTGATGACATCAGGATTTTCAGACCTAATCCAGGCATTGCTAACATGATATGAGAACAATGAATGGGCCCTGGTTCCCACCGCCTGTCCATCAAGGGGAGGCTGTGTCCTTTACCGACAGGCCGCGCGGGACTGACAAGGTTGTTCTGTTACTCTTTACAAGGTTGCCAGTGGAAGAAAACAACTGCTGATTTTCTCGTTTCTGCGGCAACGGGAGGACGTGGTCTGACTTCAGAGGATGTTGTTGCCTGCAATCGTCCCTCCAGGGCTGCAGGAACAGTGAGGGGCCCTTGCTTGGGCTGCTTGTTGAGAGGCAGGACTCAGCCCAGGAGGGGTCCTTGGAGGAGGGAAGGATAGGACCAGACAGAGGAGGCAAAAGAAACCAGCTTCCAAAGTCCTGGCACCTGATTTCAGCTGGCGTGGAGTTTATTGGCATATCAGAGATGACCCCAGCTTCTAAAGGGAGGGAGGAGAGGATCTGGGTTGGATGCACCTAGAACAGTGTTTGTAAAACAATCCTTTAGAGTGAAAGAAGGAAATAATAGAACTTTGTTTTTTTTAAATTTATTTTATTGACGTATAGTTGATTTACAGTATTGTGTTAATTTCTTCTGTATAGCAAAGTGATTCAGTTATACATATAATGTATATTCTTTTTCATATTCTTTTCCATTATGGTTTATCACAGGATATTGAATATAGTTCCCTGTGCTAAACAGCAGGACCTTGTTTATCCATTCTATATATGATAGTTTGCATCTGCTAATCCCAAGCTCCCAATCCATCCTTCTCCCCCCCCCTTAGAAGTTTGAATTAGATATCTATCCTATCTCTTACTTTAAAATTTTTACTTTTTATATATTCTTTATAAAATTCATAATATATTAATAAACTCAGACATGTAGAAAATAAACAAGTGGTATATTGGAGAATATACTCAATTTTTGAATGCTGATAAAGGTGTATGATAAAAGGAATTTGGAGACATTATTTTAGAAGATCAAGCCATCAATCCATAGCCTGACATTCAGGGACCTTCCCCCATCTTTCACACACCCCTTCCTCTCCAGTTCAAGTTCTGAGTCCACTGAGCCTCAAACTTAGCCTATGGATTTTGATTCATGCTGTTGTCCATTTGACCTGAATGTTGTACATACGTGTGCATAGTACAAAGCCTGGCTGTGGAGCAGAGATTTGAAGGAATGACTCTTGCCTCTACCACTTACTACCTATGGGACTTATGGAAAGTTTCCTATTCATATCTCTGAGCCTCAGTTTTCTCATCTGAAAAGTGGGCATAATGACCTTTACCTTGTAACGTTGTTAGCAGAAGGAGATGTGATTGCAGCCAACACAAGGCAGGGCTGAGTGCCAAAAGGAGATCTTCTGACAGTCAGTGTTTTTCTCACTACAGCATGAGTGCTATGTTTCCATTTGCACTGATCATTTTATTATGGTGCACATTCTGAATGACGCAGAAATGCATGCTTCAAAATGTTTGATTCTCATCATGGTGACTAAAGCCATGTGTATTTGCTTTCAAATAGTAGTGATGACGACAACAAAAAAACTAAAACCACGACCAACTTACCCTTCTATACAACCTTTCTTTTTAAATGAGCAAGGCCCTGTACCAAGCATTTTTCTATGTTAGCTCTTTTATTGCTTGTGACAATTTTACAGGGCATGTCCAATTATTAGACCCATTTTATAGATGGGGACACTGAAGAACAGAGAATTTCAGACTTCTCCAAGATCACAGATCACACAGTTTATAAATGATGGGTTCAGGAAAAATCCAGTCATTTGCCCAGGTGCTGAGGTGACAAGTATCTGGACATTTGAAACTATTTGAAATTTCAGGTTCATGTACACATGTCTAGGAAATGAGAGTTATCCAGGTTTGTGAAGGCCAGGACTAATTCCCTGGTAGCAAAGTCAGATCCAACCAACATGTGGCAGATACAGCTTGATAATAATGCTTCCGTGAGGCTGCAGATTCCATAGTGCTGTTTCACTTAGCATTCTCCCTCATCCCGTATATTTTTGACTGAGAAAGCAATGCAAGTTTCAGGATCAAAACTTATCTTGCTATTTATTTGAAATGAAAATACGTGAGATGTCAGACGTAGTGATCATACCTGATCCTGCTCCAACTTTTCTCCCTCATGTTAGTTTAAAATGTCCTTTCCCTTTGGAGTTGTGCCCATCTTTGCAGCAATGACTGAGTTCCATGAACGATAAACGTAGGAGTTCAACCCTCTCTAAACACACTGTCTCAGGTTGACCTTTTTGATGATGGTGAGATAAAAGGGAAGTTTTGATGCTGAATAGGTGGGCCAGGGATACAGTCTGACCTTCAGACTTACTCTGTTTAGCCTGAATAGTGTTTTATATTTTAGGAATTTTACATTAAAATCTGGATTTCTGGCTTCTTTTGAAAAAATCACATGAGCCAGAACTTGGGTCTGCATCCCTGAATGAATCTACCCCACTGTCTGAAGATGAATGGAAATAACTCTCTTAGGTGGGATCTGTGGCCTCTGGTTTCTCAGAGTTCCCACCATCCCGCCCCCCCTCCCCCATTCCCTTCCTCTGTGACAACTGCCTGACCCCTAGGGGCATTTGTATTTCCAACCTGTTTTAAGGAATATCTTGTGGATAGGGACTTGTTAGAAAGTTAATGAGCCCCTCATTTCCCAAATAAGGCTGGATACGGACAACGGGGCTGTCTTAGCTCGGGCTGCTACAACAAATATACCATAGACTGGGTGGCTTTATGTACAACAGGAATTTAGTTCTCACAGTTGGGGAGGCTGGAAGTCTGAAATCAGGAGGCTGGCATGGTCGGGTTCTGGCGAGAGTTCTCTTCTGAGTGGCAAGTGACGAACTTCTTATAACCTCACGTGGTGGAGAGCAGAGCAGGGGACAAATTTCTCTCATGACTCTTAGGAGGATATTAATCCCTTTCATCTAATCCTGATTACCTGGCAAAAGTCCCACCTCCTAATCTCATCACATTGGGGGTGGGGTAGGGTTTCAGTATATGAATTCTGGAGAGACACAAACATTTGATCCATACCAGGGAGCATGGGAGTGTTGGTGAGAATGTGGGGTGGTGGAGGCAGGAAAGGGGGAGAAGTGAGGAAAAAGTGGAGGGTTCTTCTTAGTGAAGCTCCTTGAAATGTATTCTGCTTCAGACCAAAGAGGAGGATTTTTCACTGGGCTGTCTCCTGATGGGAACGGTGGATGAGAAGACTGATTCCAATGAGATTTGAACTTGAGACATTCAGGGCTAGAGATGGTTAGGTTAGGTTAGGTTAGGCTGGTTAGGAGAAGATGACATGATTTCCTTGTTTCAAGGGAAATGCAACTGTGTTCTTGAACGTTGTGAAGAAAAGGAGATAGGGCACCCACCACAAAAGTGGGACCCCTCTCCCACGTCCCTCTCCAGAGCTTTCTGCCTATGTCTCTTCAGCAAGTTGAAAAGAGGGGAACTGCCTCTTCTGATTGGTGTAGAGGCTGGGTGACCTCCTTGGAGTCTGTGAGCAGGGCAGTTGGAAGTATACACGCTCCCCCTCCCTGGAATGAGGAACGTTCCCCGGTACTCATAAAGGTTCTGTTCTAAGTTTTATTTTGCTCCCTCAGATCCCCAAAGGTGATTGCATCCTGAGAGGCCAGAGACATAGTCTTTGGAGATGCCACAGATGTAGATAAACATTGGGTTTATTTCCGTGAAGGACTATCCCATGACCAGTCAGCCAAAGAGCAGCCCACACACAACAAGGACCCTTTTTATTATTACCGTCAGTGAGTCCTTCACGATACTTATAGGGCCCCATCTTAGGGGTTAGTGACCAAAGTAATTATAATATTAGAATAAGCAATGGGCATTTTTATCTTACAGATTAGACCAAGTTTTATCAGATAGCATTTTGCCAGCAGAAAACTATATCTTGGCTCAGGCCATGGGTCCTTTTGGAACCCGCTTAAATTAGGTTAAAATCCAACTTTGCATCCCATCCGTTTATTAGCACATTTTTCACGACTCCTTGCCACGGAACCTTTGCGTCTTGATGGCACTCTGTAATTTGTGGGTGAAGTCGTGGTTTCTGGCATCACATTACAGCTGCAAGTTCTTTTGCTTAAATCCTCAGGAGTGGGACATTCATTTCCCTGAAATGTGTAAGGGAAGACTTTTTCTATGCAGCTTCTGTGTCTCTAAGCACATCCTTCACTCCCTCTACAATTCTCTACTCCATTCTGCACCAGGCTGACTCCTATTTGTCCCTCCGAAGTCCGCCCAGGTTCCCCTGTTCTATAAACCTTCCTGACTCTCCAGTGTTCCCCCCTTTCCACCCCGTGCTCCACTAGAACCAAGTGCTTATCTCTATTTTACCATTTGTTCATTTCTAATTGTCTGAGCATCTCCCCAACCCACCTGTCAGCCCCTGAGGGCAGGGCTGTGTCTCGTTCTTTCAAGAAGGATTTTTCTGATCAGATCCTTCCCTTCCCCACCCACTCTCTGTCTGGGGCAGATGCCTCTTCTCTGGGTTTTCCCTCAACTCTACTGACCTTGGATCAGAATCATCTGTTCAGGTTTCTCCATCCAGACTGCACTTCCTTGTATCTCTTTGTATCTGACCACCTTGTGTCCTAATGGTCAACACGTTGGTAGGTGACCAACTCATCCTGGTTTGCCTGAGACTTTCCCTGGTTTAAAATGGAAAGTCCCACAATTCTACTCCTGGGTATACACCTGAAAACATTGAAATGAGTACTCAAACACATACATGTACACCCATGTTCACAGCAGCACTACTCACGAGAGTCAAAAGGTGGAAACAGCCCAAATGCCATCAATGGATGAATGGCTAAACCACATGTGGTCTATCTATATTGTGGAATATTACTCAGCCATAAAAAGGAATGAAATACTAATACGTGCTACAGTGTGGATGAACCTCAAAAACATTATGCTAAGTCAAAGAAGACAGATATAAAAGATCACATTCTGTATGATTCCATTTCTGTGACATGTCCAGAACAGGCAAATCCACAGAGATAGAACACAGTCTGGTGGTTGCTCGGGGCTGGGAGGAGGAGGGAGAATGGGGGGCGACTGCTTACTGAGGACAGAATTTCCTTTTGGGGTGGTGAAAATATTCTGGAACTAGACGGAGGTGCTCGTTGCTCAACACAGTGAATACAGTGAAAGCCACAGAACTGTTCACTTGAAAATGGTGAATTTTACGTTATGTGAACGTCATCTCGGAAAATAAAAGCCAACCAACCAATCAACCAACCAACTATTGGAAACCCTAATTGTAGGGGTCTATCTCTTAAAAAAGAGACTGGAAGGAAGGGAATTCTGCTTCCTTAGTGAAGTCAAACTCAAGACTTTTCAAAGCTTTTTTTTAAAAAAAATATTTATTTTATTTATTTTTGGCCACAATGGGTCTTTGTTGCTGCATGCGGACTTTTCTCTAGTTGTGGAGAGTGGGGTCTGCTCTTCGTTGCGGTGCGCGGGCTTCTCACTGTGGTGGCTTCTCTTGTTGCAGAGCATGGGCTCTAGGCACACGGGCTTCAGTAGTTGCAGGACGCAGGCTCAGTAGCTTTGGCTTGCAGGCTCTAGAGCACAGGCTCGGTAGTTGTGGCGCACGGGCTTAGTTGTTCCGTGGCATGTGGGATTTTCCCGGACCCGGGATCAAACCCATGTCCTCTGCATTGGCAGGCGGATTCTCAACCACTGCGCCACCAGGGAAGCCCTCAAAGCTTTTCAAGTAGCATCTGCTAGTGGTGGAGGAAGGCCATGCCACCCTGACCCTCCCCATTGGGGCACCCTCCCGACAGGTGCTGTGGCCTCCATCCTGGGTCCAAGAGGCCTCAAGCCTCCTTTCACACTCAGGTCCACAGCCCAGCCAAGTAGCTTGGATCTTTAAAGACAGACGTTAGAGGATAATCAAAAGGAAACAAACCCTACGAGTACAAGAGGGATTTGTACAGCACAGGCTTCTGCTCTTACAGTTACCTCCTGGGGCTGAGTTGCAGGCTCATGCCTGCCCCATGTTATCCCAGGAAAGTAAGGACATGCCCCGGAAATTTCCAGCACTGCATCCTGTAATCTTAGAATAAGCAAATTAGAAAAACTTCCTTTTTCTGGCTGGATTTCCCCCACCTTCAGGAAACAAGACCCGGAGGAAGACCTCCAAGGCAGTTAGCGTGTGTGTGGGGAGGTGGGTTGGGGGCACTGATGGCTCTTTGGACGTTTTGGAGACCCCCAGGAAGTTCCGGGGGAGGAACCTCAGGTTCTCTTGAAAGAGATTTTACTTTACAGAATCTTACTTTCCAGGTTGTTGGATTGTCTGGGAATAAGAGATAAGGACCCTGGAGTGAGGACTAGCATGAGCCTGGTGAGTTCTAGAAGGAACATAGTCTGCAGAGAACTGGGGTCTTGGGATTGGGGTGGCTCCCGCCTGCGTGAAGGGCTGGCTGGTCTTTCCATTGCTGGTAAGGTCACAGGCATGGAGTCCTCTCTGTCCTTGATGTTGAATGAGTGCTGGCCTGGCCTGCCTTGTCAGACACCAGCCGGCAGGTGCAGCTCTCTCTCAGGGCCGCCTCTGTTCAGGGCTCCGCAGCAGCTCTGACTTAGGCGAGCAGAGGAGGGGAAATAAAAGCGTATGCAAAGGAACCCAGGAGCTGGAATGGAGGTGTCTGCAAAACAAACAGAAGAGGCACCTGAAATAGAAGAGGCTGGGAAGGATGATTTCAGCAAAAATTACCACCGAGTGTATTAGTTTCCGATGGCTTACGTAACAAATCACCACAAACGTGGTGGCTTGAAATAATAGAAATTTATTCTCTCAGAGCTCTGGAGGCCAGAAGTTTAAAATCAAGGTGCCAGCAGGGCTGTGCTCCCTCTGAAGGATCTAGAGGAGAATCCGTCTTTGCTCCTTCAGCTTCTGGTGGCTCCTGGCAATCCTTGGTGAATTTTGGCTTTTGGAGGCATAACTCTAATCTCTCCCTTCATTGTCACATGGCCTTCTTCTATGTGCCCTTTCTCTCTCTGTCTGTCTCTCTCTCTCTCTCTCTTTTTTTTTTTTTAATGAGGACACTAGTTCTTGGATTAGAGCCCATCCTAATCCAGTATGACTCATCCAAACTAATTATATCTGCAAAGACCCTATTTCCAAATCAGATCACATTCTGAGGTTCTGGGTGGACAGAAATTTCAGGGACACTGTTCAACCCACTATACTATGAAGGAAGATTTTGGTACAGCAGAAAAAGACTTCTTGGCACTAAAAAAGTATAGTTTGCCAACTAAGAAATTCAAGAGATGAATTGAATGAGAAGATGAGGCCTGAATTAGTGGCCTGTGAGACCGAGAGGAAGAAATAACCTGAACAGAGCAGAAATGCAAAGAGAAGGCATTCCCATGGGACAAGATAGGAGCCATGGAGGATGGATCCAGGAACCCAATGTTAGTTCCACAAAGCAAAAGAAAAACAGAGGAGAGTTCAAAAGAAAACAAATAATGCAAAAATAAAACATTGCTTAAGCGAAAGCAAATTCTTTGACTCTTCAAGAGGTTTTTGCCGTGCTCCAGAAAAGATTGTGGAACTGAAACAGACTTATGCATAATCTGGGAAAATTTCTGGTAAACTTCAAAGATAAAGAAAAAAATCCCACAAGCTAAGGGACACAGGCATTCAGCTCAAGGACCATTTCCTCAGATATTTTCTATTCCTCTATTGACTGGTTTGTTAAACCATTGGTTGTTATATAACTTTCCATGTTTCTCTAACAAGTTTGCAAGTTCTTGATAGTAAAGATGGTGTTTTATTCATATTTCTATCTGTCTTCATATCTGGCCATCCAAAAAATTGATGCACAAGACAAGAGAACTAGGATACCCTAAAATTCAATTGACAATAGTCTAAGAGGTACATAGGCAACATTCAGAACTACAGATGGGGCTAGCGGCCTAGTGTTTTTGCAGTGGCCTAAAGGGTGTCACAGTTTGAGGCCGAGGAGTCCTAAGGCTTGGTTAGAATCTTAGTGTGGAGATGGTGATGGAAGGGAAGAAACTCCTGTCTTTTTTTTTTTTTTTTTGGTGTGCCATGTGGCATGCTGGAACTTAGTTCTCCAACCAGGGATTGAACACGTGCCCCCTGCATTGGGAGTGGGGAATCTTAACCACTGGACCACCAGGGAAGTCCCGAGAAAGTCCTACATTGCAGAGCTGGGCCAGGGAAACCCACCCGCCATCCCCCAGTCTACTCAAGACTGGCTTGGAGGCGAACATTACCATGAGATACTGTATTACTGTCAGGCTTCACTCTCAAAGTCAAAATCCAAGAGACAGGGTCCAGCCTCCTAAGAAGAGGGATTTTCAAGAGCTAGGCAGGGATGTTCAGCTTTCTGGCCTCCAATGTATGGTCCCAGACACTGGTGTGATATGAGCTAATCAGGAAACGGGCACAAGCCCAGGCACATGCATGTGATAAAAAGTGTAAAAGGCAGGGTTTGGAAAAGACTGCAGTTCAGCTGTCAAAGTAGGTATCCAAGCTCACCCCAGTTTGGGGTCAGGACCTGGGGATCAGGCAGGTCTGTGTTTGACCCCCTAGCTGCTCTGCCCACCAGCTGTGCAATACTGGGCAAGTGCCTACACACTCCAAGAATTGTCACAAGGATAAAAAAACTCTTAAATAAATAAAATATAAAAATAAATCAAAGTTCTGGTGCAGTTATAGGTACATAGCGAGGACTCAATGAATGATATTGGTTTGTTATTGGTTTGTTATTAGTATTTGTTTCTTCTTCTTCTCCTCCTCCTCCTCCTCCTCCTCCTCCTCCCCCTCCCCCTCCCCCTCCTCCTCCTCCTCCTCCTCCTCCTCCTCCTCCTTCTTCTTCTTCTCAGTAACAAGGCTGTTTCTAGATCTCAGCTGGTGGGCTGGGGTGACTCCTGTACCCTCCATTCGGGTTGGGGCTGACTCAGGACTGCATCTGAGGTTCAGGTTATGTCGGAGGGATTCGGGGGAGGGTCAGCAAGGTCTGACAATGGCCCATTCTTCTGAAGGCGCCCTCATTTAGCTCCATCACAGAGCAGAGAGAGGAGTTGGAATTGCCACTCTTCATTTTTGGCTCTTTATTTTGAAATCATGATATTGGTCATCATCTTCTCCAAAGTTTTTATTCCCTGAAGGCCTTGGCAAACAATTCTGTCATCATGTCTCCTTTTCAAGAAAATAAATTTCAACCTCGCAAGTGATGTGAAAGTGCATGTTTTTCCCCATGCAAAATGTTAAAGATGCCAGGTACCATTTTAGTTTCCTTTCTTTCTTTTTTTTTATTTTGAAAAAATCCATATATTCATTTAATAAATGCTGATTTTTGTCCTGTGAAATACACTGAAGTTAGTTTTTTGCAAGACCCCAAAATGAGTAAGTCATGATCTTTACTCTCAGGGTATTCACTCACTGATTAATAGGGGGAGATAAGAAATAGAAAGAAAGTGCTGATAGATCGACTGATAGATGATAGATAGATAGATAGATAGATAGATAGATAGATAGATAGATAGATAGATAGGAGGCTATGAAATGTGCAAATATGTTACTAAGGGACTCCAGAGGCAAAGGCCATCCCTTCCAGCTAAATAGAATCAGAGAGCTGTGTCTGATAATAATACTTGCCATATGCTTGTTGGGCTAGAGATTGGGCTATTGCTGTTGTATTTATTATCCCTTTATTTATTATAGTAGCCCAAGGAGGTATGTCCTAAAACTAAGGCTTAGCGAACTTAAGTAGCTTGCCCAAGGACACATCACTTGTAAGGTACTGACGGATTCACAGCCATGGTCATGTTCCTTCTCTCCTAAAAATCCTCCAGTTGTGTCCCTTCACACTCAAAATAGAATTAAAATCCCTCCCTCCCCCCACCGCCCCCAGTCTACAAGGTCTTACATGGCCAGGCCCCTCTCAAGCCTCACCTGCTCTGTCTCCTAGCTTGATATGCTTCAGCCACCCTCACATCCTTCTAGTTCTTCAGAATCTCCAAACTCGTCCATTCCCTAAGCCTTTGCTGCCCAAGTTTTCTTTCCTTGAAATGCTTTTTCTTCAGAAGAGGAGGAGGTTGTCTCCTCGTAGGTCTCAGCTGAAATCCCCCTCTCCAAGAGGCCTTTCTGGACCACCTGAGCTGCCCAGT
The DNA here is from genome assembly GCF_965194805.1 of Balaenoptera borealis. Classification (NCBI taxonomy): domain Eukaryota; kingdom Metazoa; phylum Chordata; class Mammalia; order Artiodactyla; family Balaenopteridae; genus Balaenoptera; species Balaenoptera borealis. The sequence continues at coordinate 143,678,908 of NC_138866.1, forward strand.
TATGCTCTGTTGTCTAGACCGTGTTTTATTTTCTTCCTGGCACATAGCATCCATGGATATTTTCTTTCAGTACCTCCTGTTAGGATGACTGCCCCGTGAGCGCAGCACCTGGTCTGTCTTGTACACCATACTTAGGACAGTCCCAGCTCATGGTCAGCTCTCAATAAATAGATGTCAATTGAGTGAAAAAAGAAGTATCAAGTCCTAGAATTGGATGCGGAGGGCATTTAAGAGCAGAAAGAAGGGGGTGGGGAGGGTGAATAGAGACAGAGAGAGACAGAGACAGAGAGAATTTACTGGGAAGATCAAATTTGCCTGGAGTACAGCAGCAGAGCTTGAAAGGTACTTTTGGAATAGGGGGTCAACTCTACTGAGCCGTAGTTTCCAATGTCAGGTTCAAGAGTTTGATCTTGATTTGCTAAAGTGCCATTTGGGCAAGGGAATTAAGCCTGTGAGGATAAGGTTTGCACCATTTTGGCATGGGGGTAACTACTACCAGTGTTTAAAAAATATGTTATGAATCTTGATTGGAAGGACTGTTTTGCTTTTTTAGACATTTTCATGGATCCTGCACAATGGCTTTCTCTTGATGGAAGAAGCAGGGCAAAGGGAAGGCCAGGCCCCCTCTAGTTCCCATGAGACAGACAGTGTGTGATGGGACATTCTGCTGCTTACCCATGGTGCCCAGGCCAGAATTCAACTATGGAAAGCCAAGATTGCCATGAAGAGGAGACCAGGATTATTTCTGGGGGTCATGGGACATTAGGGAAACTGTATTGACTTTGGAACACATACTGGTAATGGTAAAGAAAGGCAGAGCAATTCCCTGGGAGGGGAGAGGGCTTTCTTTCCTTCTTTCTTTCTTCCTTTCTTTCTTTCTAATTAGAGTATAGTTGACTTACCATATTGTGTTAGTTTTAGGTATACAGAATAATGATTCAATATTTTTGCAAGTTATACTCCATTATAGGTTATTACAAGATAATGCATATAATTTCTTATGTTATGCAGTAAATCCTTGTTGCTTATCTATTTTATATACAGTAGTTTGTTAATCCCATGCCCCTAATTTGTCCCTCCCCACCTCCCTCTCCTCTTTGGTAACCACAAGTTTATTTTTTATATTTGTGAGTCTATTGAATTAAGATGATATGGTATGTACAGACAATGGAATATTAGCCATAAAAAAGAATGAAATACTGCCATTTGCAGCAACATGGATGAACCTAGAGATGGCTTTCTTATGAGTGCAGTAGGCATTTGCTCTAGAAAGAGTCTTTCTTCCTACCTTGATTTGTATACAATTCTTCCAGGCTGTGGCAGAAAGATGGCAGCCCTGGCCTTGGAATAATTTCCCCTAAATCAGCATTTCTCAGACGTTTGCATCAAAGGTACCATCCATCTACTGGGAAGAACACAATGCAGTTTTCTCGAAGGATAAAATTTCTTAGAATATTTTTGCTTTATTTGAATTTGCATTTTATAGTCATGTCGCTTTTCATATCAAATAATGTTTTAAATTATCATCGGGTAAAGCATATAACTAGCTGTGTTTTTTCCCTCACCAAATCATTGAATAAATATGCTCGGTGTGCCCAGAGGCTTTGTGACTCCATATTTCGTGAGAAGAGTTGGCGTGGGGTAGCGAGAAGAATGATTCCCAGCAGCTGTTGGCTCCGGAGGTCCACAGAGCTGGGGGATTTAGGTTGCTAGGACTTGTCCATTGTGTCGATGAACAGACCCAAACTCTTCCCAGATGGAGAGGGCTCATATCCTGGGAGTTGACAGCCGTGAAACGGCAATGGGAGAAACATTGGACTAAGTTGACTCTCGTCGGTGTCTTTGTTTATGAGTCTAGATGGGGCTGGCAGATGCCTTGCATTAGCATTATTTAGACATTAAGAGATTCTAATTGGAGACTCACATGCGTCCTCATCACAGTTGACCTTATTTATGGAGTGGCTGACATCTGAATGTCAAATTTGCATCAGTGAATTCTCTCCTCTAATAACCACTTTAATATGTAAATAACTGATTTGCAGCAGGGAAAAATATACGTAATATTCTGATGATTGCTTGGAACATGTGGCTTCCTTCCATACACAGAGACTGAAGAGCTGGTAGGTTCCTCCCTTTAATTATGAGACATTGGTGAAAAGATTGAGCCAGAAAGAAAGATACACTTTACCTTAAATCAACAGATATATAGAGAGTTCCTACTTTGTTGATCTCCTTGGCTAAGTATTGAGGGAGACCAAGGTGAGGGAGATAGGGTCTGTCCCCAGAAAACTTGAAGCTATTATGAGGTGGAATAAGAAAGGTGCACAAATCAGTACATTTCACAGTGTCATATGATAAGTTCATAAGAGAGAAGCATAAGCAACACTACTTTACCATTCTCTCATTCGCAGGGGGCTAGTAGAGGGACCTGGAAAGTTGTATTAAATAGGGATGATTAGCTCCAAAACCCAACAAGCCCTTTGACTGTGATTTAAGTGGATAGGCTGGAGTCATCTCATGCCACAAGAGGTCTTGCGTAGGTAGTCCAGGGCAGGCAACGGCTCTTTCTACCTTTTCTACTTCACCACTCTTTGTGTGATGGTCTTAGTGCTATGTTTGTTGCCTCATGGTTGCAAAATGGCTGCTGCATCTCCAGACCTCAGGTCCACATTCTAGGCAATTAGAAGGAAGTGGGAGGGGCAAAAGGGAGAAAAAGGCCATCTCCTCAAAAGCCTTTTTTTTTTTTTTTTTAATTCTGGAAGAGAAGCCCTTCTCAGCAGACTTGTGACTATGTCTTACTGACCAGAACTGTCACAGGCCAGTCCCAGTTGGAAGGTACTCAAGGAGGAGAGGATTGTGGATGAGGGTTGGGATGAACAGTGGTGTCTGCACAAGTACTTTGGAGGAAACAATGATGCTATGGTACAGGTGGAGATTTTGACAGATGTGTATGTGTGTGTGGGGAGGGGGGCGGGGGATGAGCAGGAGGGAAGATAGAAAAATGTGATAAATAATTTAGAAAGAAATTGGCAGAATTAGGGATGAAGTAGATGGCAGAGTAGGAGCTAGCTGACTTTGCGGTGTTCTTTTGGGGCGGAAAAGGAAGTGGGACTGCTCTCTGCTGTGTATTGGGTGTGGGGAGAGGAGATGTGTGCAGGTGGACTGTGGAGCTGGGTCAGAGGGCCCTGGCATGGTCTGACTTGACCCCACTACAGGCAGTGTGGGCTTCTAGAACCTGTCTGCTTGGAGAGATTGATTGAGATTGCCTAGCCTGTGTGCATGGTAGCTGGGTTCCCACTGAATTGTCACACTGTGTAGAGAGACAAAGCTCTCACCAATTTCCATCTTAAGCATCTACATTAGCAAAGAAATGGGGCGGAGCTAAACAAATAGTATTGAGAGAATAACTCACATGGATCAGGGCAAGTTGACTGCTAACATATTCAGTTATTTGTTTAGCAATATTTCTGGAGTGCCTACTGTATGGACAGCCCTGGGTTTGGTGCTAAATAAGTGACATGAGAGGCAGGTCTCTGCCTGCCAAGGGCTGTCATTCTGATAGGGAAGACAGGACAGAATTAGGAAGCATACCGGGCAGCATGGGATAATGTCCTCAAATGGGTGGTTCAGACAGAATGTGTACACATGGGAGTTTAGAAGATTGGGTCACCGTGTCAGTCGGCACGGGGAGAAAGGCCTCGTGGAGGAGGAAGTGACATTTAATTTGTGGATCTTGAAAAGCTGGTAGACTTTAGGTGAAAAGTGGGCAGAAGGGGAGCATTCCGGGACAAGGAACAGGCTTAGGAAGGAGGTGATGGGGGACCAGGCCATCACCCACGTGGGGGAGTGTGAGGGACCGGTCCGGCTGAGTGTTGGGAAAGGATGGGGTTGAGATAACGTGGGTGTGAAGCTCTAAGCTAGGTCTTGAAGGAAAGAGGAACATGGTGACGGGGTGGTCCTGGGATTGAATCTGGTTCCACTTGTTACCGACCAGGGTTCTTGGCGTCTTTAATCAACAGAAATTGATCAGAGGCCAGACAAGAAATTCAGGCAAGGCTTACTGGGGCCCCTGCTGCAGCAGAGGGGAGTGAGAACAAGCAACAGGTTCCATTGCTTGCTCGCTCCCTGAAGGGGGGCGAGCTGGTTCCTTATATGGGGTGAGGGTAGTGGTGTGTCCAGGGGTTGGGCCAGAAGGCTGGCTTAGGTGATTTGCCCACCCCTTATGTGGTGTTGTGTGCAGGGGGCACGCACAGTACCCTGCTTTTGCTCTTGACCCCCTGTTTTTTAAAAAAATATTTGTTGGGCTTCCCTGGTGGCGCAGTGGTTGAGAATCTGCCTGCTAATGCAGGGAACACAGGTTCGAGCCCTGGTCTGGGAAGATCCCACATGCCGCGGAGCAGCTGGGCCCGTGAGCCACAATTACTGAGCCTGCGCGTCTGGAGCCTGTGCTCTGCAACAAGAGAGGCCGCGATAGTGAGAGGCCCGCGCACCGCGATGAAGAGTGGCCCCCACTTGCCACAACTAGAGAAAGCCCTCGCACAGAAACGAAGACCCAACACAGCCATAAATAAATAAATAAATACTTAAAAAAAAAATTAAAAAAAAAATATTTGTTTATTATTTTATTTATTTTTGGCTGCGTCGGGTCTTAGTTGCGGCATGCGGGATCTTCGTGGAGGTACGCGGGGTCTTTCATTGCAGCGCCAGACTTCTCTCTAGTTGTGGTGTGTAGGCTCCAGGGTGCGTGGGCTCTGTAGTTTGCGGCATGTGGGCTCTCTCGTTGAGGTGTGCGAGCTCAGTAGTTGTGGCGCGCTGGCCTATTTGCCCTGCGGCATGCGGGATCCCTGACCCCCTGCTTTTGCTCCAGGCTCTTCAAAAGTGGCAGTTGGGTTTTTTGGTCTCTTTGTAGCTTTTGTCCAGAATTTGCCCCAACTGCACATGCAAGCAGTTATTTTTAGTCCCATACGTTTCTTTGTATTTTGTTGCTCAAGGAGAGGTGTGTCCACGTGCAAGCATTGCGGCACTGCAGCAAAGGGTCCCAGGTCCCAGCCTGTTTCACACTAACCGCCCACCACTTGTGTGCTCTTGACAATATGGTTGACTTTCTCAGAAGCTCGGGAGTGTCTGTAAATGGAAGTAATACTACTGACCTAGAGGGTAGTGGCATAGAAAACTGCAGCAGTGTTAGAGTAAGAGCTGGTATTCTGGGGTGAAAGGGACCTGGGTCTAATCCTGATCATTAAATGACCTTGGTCAAACAACCTAATTTCTCTGAGACTTTGTGTCCTTGTTAACAAAATGAGGATATTAACAGTATATTCCATGGTATAATAATTTCACCTGCATAACTGTTAGGGTTCTTAAAGTTCTTGAGAATCACAGAAATGTATTCTGGAAGTTCAGCCCAAGAGGAGTTTGTTAAAAGATGTTCAGTAGCACCTGGCTTTCTCAGGAGGGCCAGAGAGCCAGGTTTGGAAGGCAGGTAGAACACTGAAATAAAGAGAGATTTGAAAAAAAAAAAGAAAAAGAAAGGTCAACAAAGTAAACCACAACTTAAAATTTTAATTTTTTCATTTATGGCATTTTTTTCTCCTTTGACTTACATCATATGAAATTGGTGACATTCAACTGCTTTGACCTATAAAAAAGGAATTTTTATATATGATTCAACATAATACATTACACATCATATATAAAGTTTTATGGCCTATTCTGCATATACTGTTGTTATATCTTAAACATTTCCCCATGTCATTAAATTTTCTTTGAAGGCATAGTTTTTACTGGCTGTCTTCTAGTAAATTGTATGTGTGGCCATAATTTCTTTAACCATTTATTTCGTTGTAGGATATTTGAATTTCTTCTCTTCCCTTCCTTCCCTCCCTCCCTCCCTTCCTTCCTTTCTTTCTTCCTTCCTTCTTTCCTTCCTTCTTCCCTCACTCCCTCCCTCTTCCCTTCTTCTCTCTCTCTTTTGTTGTTATTATAAATAATGCTGATATAACATATTAATCTTTGTACTTATCTCTGATTATTTCCTTAGGATGCAAACTTAGAAGAGGAATTATTAGAAGAGGGTCAAAGGGTTTGAGCAATTAAAAAGAATCTCAATACTTTAAAGCCAAAAATCTTTCCCCAAATTGTGCTAATTTATCCTCTAAGTAGCAATATATGAAAGTGCAGGTTTCACTGCAAAATTGTCACCAATGAATATTGCCTTTTATTTGTCTTTATTTTCTCCAGGTGCACTGGAGGAAAATGGTAGTGTTAGAGTGAGTTCATTTCACAATGTAAAGATTTGCGTCAATGAATAGAGAGAAAAAAAATGAAATGAGATTTCTGTCTGAACCTCTATACTGACCATCTGCCTTTGACTTCCATGCTTATTTCAAAAAGATGGGACAGAGCCCAAGTCACAGACCCATCGTCTAAAGCCATTTTGTGCCATCCCTCCACCCACGACTCACCCACCTTCCATGACCTTTCTGCCAACAATATATCAATGGGTGGCCCTAATAGGTGAGTAAGCCTGTGGCCAGGCGGCTGCTTATTTTTTATTTTTGCCATGATTGAGCTGAATTACCATCATTTGGTGTAGGTGACTCAGCGATGCAATCATAACTCATTGTCAGGAGCAGAAAGAAGTGGTGTGGGTGGCTTGTAGGCCTTGGGCACAGGGCCCTGTCATGGTGCTCCAGCTTACTTGTTTCCATTTATTTCCAACTTCAATATATGACTTCTAGCGTTGCCAAATCTGACTTTTTATTTCCACCTGTGCATTGGGCACGGGTGGGGAGGGGCAGGAGGAAAGGCAGGCAGAACAGGAAGAATGGGACAGCAATGTCAATCTGGGTTGGTAGAAGCAGAGTGAGAATATGGTAGGGGGTGGAGGGAGGAAGGAAAAATGAGATGATAATTCCTCCCATTCGGTTCCGATCATCAAAGCTGAAAACTCAAACTAAACATGTGGGAGCCTGGCATTGCCTTGGTTCCACCACCAGTGAAGGGTATCAGCAGCTGATGGTGCAGTTAAACCAAGAAAGGGTAGGGCGGTGAGCTTTCAGTGAAGAAAAGGGTCATCCAAACCAGATTTCCCAACCCCTGATGGCCCATGGATTCGTGAAAGGAATTTCTCTTTTTTGGCAAAGGCCACTGTAGCGTGCGTTTTCTGTTCTCTTGTCTCCAGCAGAGAGTGGCAAGTGCTTGCTGCTCTATGACATAATCTGGGTGAGGACAGTCTGGCTAGACCTTGCTGTGGTGACATGAGCACCTGCTGGAAGAGTCAGCCATACTGGGGGACACTAGAGGCACTGCCTGGGTGAGTTAGCTAATGTCTCCATAAACCGAGGGTGGTGTGATCACCTTATACGGCTTCTGTGAGGATTAAGCTACCATGCTTCTTTAAAGCCTTTTGGAAATAAGGTCTAAATACATATGTTTTTTAGTGTTTGTTTATTTTTATTGTGGTAAAATATACATTATATGAAATTTACCGTCTTAATCGTTCCTAAGTGTACAGTTCAGTGGCATTAAGTGCATTCACATTGTTGTGCAACCATCACCACCATCCATCACCGGAACGTTTTTTAATCATCCCAAACTGGAACTCTGTACTCATTAAACACTAATGCCCTATTCCCTCCCCCTTATTGCACTCCTTCCCCAGACTCTGGTAAAACTCTATTTTACATTCTATAAATTTGACTACTCAATGTACTTCACATAAATGGAATCATATAAAGTTTGTCCTTTGGTGCCTGGCTTATTTCATTTAGTTTAATGTTTTCAAGGTTCATCCATGTTGTAGTGTGTATCAGAATTCCTTTCCTTTTTAAAGGCTGAATAATATTCCACTGTATGTATATACTCCCATTCTGTTATCCATTCATCCATCAATGAATAAGTGGATGTTTCCACCTTTGAACTATTGTGAATAATGCTGCTATGAACATGGGTATACAAATATTTATTTTGAGTTCTTGCTGTCAGTTCTTTTGGGTATATATCTAGAAGTGGAATGGTTGAATCATATGGTTATTACATGTTTATAAATACATATGTTTAAAAAATGAGATGGTAGGGCAGTGTCTTAGTCTGTTTGGGATGCTATAACAAAAATAGCATAGACTGGGTGTCTTATAAACAGAAGTTTATTTTTCAAGGTTTTGGAGGCTGGGAAGCCCAAGATCAAGGTGCCAGCAGGTTCAGTGTCTGACAAGAGCTTGCTTCCTCTTCCATAGATCGCTATCTTTTCACTGTGTCCTCACATGGTGGAAGGGCAAGGGGGTTTTCTGGGGTCTCTTTTATAAGGACACTAATCCCATTTATGAGGAATCCTGCCTCATGACCTAATCACCTCTCAAAGGTCTCATCTCCAAATACCATCACATTGGCGATTAGGTTTCAACATATGAATTTTGATAGGGGACACAAACATTCAGTCTACTGCAGGCAGTGAAATTATTCTGTGTGATACCATCATGGCAGATATATGGAATTATATTTTTGTCCAAACCCAGAGAACTGTACAACAGAAGGGTTATAAAGAGTGAACCCTAACGTAAACTATGGACTTTAGTTAATACTGATGTCCCAATATTGACTCATTGATTGTAGCAAATGTAGCACATCAAAGTGAGATGTTAATAATGGAAGAAACTGTTGAGGGGGTGGGTGAGAGAGGTGGTAGGTGGGAATTCTCTGTACTTTGGGGTCAACTTTTCTGTAAACTTAAAACTGCTCTAAAAATAAAGTCCATCACTTCATGGAATCCTTCCTTGAGTAGTTCCCATGTAAATGCTTGCTCCTTTTTTCTCACTTTTTTCCTTTGCAGTCCCCCTGCCTTGTCGGGCCATTACGTGTCCTGGGCATGGCCCTCTTCCTAGAGGCTACGACAGGTGCTCTTATGACAGAATGATGCTTCTGCCCACCCCCTCATTCTCTTGGGGTCCACTCTCTGGCACCCGGTGTCCAGTCCCTGTACATCACTCCTAGGGTCGGACCTTTCCCCTTATTTCCAGAAACTTCTCTCAAATCCCTCCCTGTTGCTCATGTCACAGAGGGGAGGAGTTTTGCTCATTAGGGAGGAGGACATAGAGTTCTAGGGAATTCTGGTGAGCTCCTCAGGGTCCCAACGTGTGTTCAGAGCAGACCCAGGTCTAGCCCCGTCTCCAGGGCGCCAAGTGGGTGCTGGTTTCAAAGCAGACATTTTCCACTGAGCATCATTGTGAGTGAAGACGGTCACCATGGAAGATTCTAGGCCCCCCTGCTTTCCTTACGAAAAAAATCAAAATGATTTATTATGGTTTCTAAGTCTCTGTTTAGAGTTTCCAGCAACTTGGTGCCAGTTTGTTTGCTATGACACATATTCTGTACAAAATAAAACAATAAAAAGTAACTGAGCTTGAAAGAAAGGAAAGGGAAACCCCCAGGTGCCATAACACAAAAAGTAGCTGAAGTCAGAATGGTAGAAAGATTTTACTGCTGGTGGCTGGCTGGGGAGTTGGGCTGAACAGAGGCTCTGTCCCAGAGTCCGAGATGTTATTTCCTATTCAGTGATAAAAGATCTGGCTGGGGGCCTGTGAAAGCAGGAAGGGAAGAGCCAGGAGCGATGCCATCCCACCCCACCCTTCACAAAGCCCAGAGCCTCAAAGAGCCCCTTAGTCCAGAGGACTAGGAAAGCTCTGCCCACCAGCATAAAGGTTACTGAAGGAAAATTAAAACTTCAGATCTGCATCCAAACTGGGTGCAGGGTCCAAATTTGCTGAAAGGCAAGGGATTAATATAAAAGTGGTCCAGACCACTGAAGCTGCAGTAGCCTAAAAAAGCAAACCCAGAGCCACACTGTAATGATGTTTTACAGTCCAGAGTATATTGAAATCCTAGAGGGTATACAGCACTTGTTGAAAATGAGCTAACAATAACAATAATAAAAAAAGACAAGTCACACAAGCAAACTAACCACTAAAGGGAAGAGTGCTGAAACAACAAACAAAAATTAGTATCCCGAGAGATAAAAATGATAGAATAAGATGAAAAAAACCCCCAATCCTGTAAAATAATAAGTTTTAAATAATAAGCAAGGAAAAAAAAATAAGGGGTAACAGAAAGAAGAGAATCAAAATAAATGAACACGACTTTCTATTTTTTTCCTACCAGATGTGAGCACTTTGAGACAGGGTCTCATCTTACTTCATTCACTCTGTGCTCCCAGAGCCCAGGACCCAGTAAGACTCAGTGGACATTTGCTGAATGAATGGATGTCTCCTCCTCACTGTCTTTGGAAGAGGGTGACTGAGCACACCTGTTATGTATCTAGATCCTGCCCCATTCTTTTCTGTGTGAGTCAAGGTAGGACTGGCAAGTGGTGTGTAGGAAACAGTTCTAGGATCTCCTATCTGCACGCCCTTGTCTTTCTCTGCCTTCAGTGGTGTAAGGGTGTCAACCACAGAATCAAGCACATGCCCATTTTGTAAGCTGGCACAAGGGTGAAAGAAACAGAGTAAAAGTAACTTTTCTAACCAGAATGACCACTGGTACCAGGAAGCCCAATTTTCTTCTCAAAAGACAAAGAACCTTGCAGAACTCCATGCCCACATACACACAGAGCTCCCAGCTGTCTACATCTCCTTCCAGCTCATCCTGTGGGCAGCCTGTTGGTGGAAGGCCTTGGACTTGTACCAAATGACTTGGGTTAGAGTTATACCCCAGGCATCATTAACCTGGTCCTTATGTGAATTTCTCAACTTCTCTGAGCTTCAGTTTATATCACTTTTTGAATGGGGTGGATGAGACATGACCCACCCGTCTCTCGGGACTGCTAGGAAGTTAGAATAATTCAGTGGAGACACTTTATAAAAGTTAGTGGTCATGGACTTCCCTGGTGGTCCAGAGGTAAAGAATCCGCCTTCCAATGCAGGGGATGCAGGTTTGATCCCTGGTCGGGGAACTAAGATCCCACATGCCACAGAGCAACTAAGCCCGCGTGCCACAACTACTGAGCTCACACGCCTCAACGAGAGAGCCCGCGAGCCGCAAACTACAGAGCCCACATGTCTTGTAGCCCGTGTGCCACGACTAGAGAGAGAAGACCCGCATGCCACAACTAGAGAGAAGCCCGCATGCCGCAACGAAAGATCCCGCATGCCTCATTGAAGATCCCTCGTGCCGCAACTAAGACCCGATGCAGCCAAAAAGATAAAGAAAATAAATTAATTAATTTAAAAAAAGTTAAAAGTCAATATACTTCAAGGGAGGTTGATCCCTGACACAGAGTAAATGTTTCCCTCTGTAGCATCTAGTATGTGACAGTGTAAGATTGCAGCAAGGGGGTGCTATGATGTGTAGGAATGGTTCCCTGGAGGAGGTCACATCTAAGGCAAGATTAGAAGGAAGACTAGAACTAGCCAAGAAAATGGGGAAGGGGGAGAAAAACATTGCTGGTAGAGAGAAGAGCATGTAGAAAGGTCTAGAGGAGAAAGCACATGGAATTTTGGAAAGAAGATGAGTGTGGCTGGATCATGTTCTGTTCTCCCTGGCTGCCTCCCTAAAGTCTGTGCATGGAACTTTCTAGGTCCTGTCCATGTACACTGTTGATCAATGAGTGCCCCTCCCAACCCCATTGTCTGCTTCAGGTATCCTGTACCCCTCCCACCTCAACCTTTCTGGTACTAAGCAATCTTTAACTTCACTTCAATCCTTTGTCACCTTCTTTCATTAAATTCAGATATACCCAGGCCCAGAGCTATGTCTCTCCCCTTCCAATACTGCCCACTCTCTCCAGATGCCCCCAAACTTTCTATTCCTGGCTCTTTTTATGATCCTCTTCCTGGTTCATTGATCTTCTTCCCAGCTGCCATTTTATTTTAAATGATTGGTGAGCTAATATTAAACAATGTTATTTCACAGCCATTCACCACAACACATGTGGCAAATATCTGTGAAAGCCAGCATCTTAGGAAAGTTAAATAACGCTCAGAAAAGGACTTCCTAGGGGACATACAGTTTTTCGGGGCAGGAGCCCACTGTGTCCCCCTTGGCCTGGCAGAGCAATAAAGCTATTCTTTTCTTAAAAAAAGAAAAAGAAAAGGACTTCCTAATATCAGGCTTGGAAGCATTGAATCTGGAAGGGGACAGAGATAACGAACCAAACCAGGACAAGAAAAACATCCTGAATTAGTCAGTCAACATGTTTTCTTACGCATAAGGCATAGCGTTGGAGGTTGGGGAAGACACTAAAATGCCTCAGATATGGTCCCTGCCAGAAGGATGTTATAATTTATTTTGGAGCGATAAGAGGAAATTAGAAAGAAAGTAGAAAGCTCAAACTGCCAACCTTTTCGACAGTTTATTAAGGTCCCTTTCATGCACTTGACTCCAAGCTAAAGAGATTATTTTCCGCAACCCTGCTGCTGAGCTTTGTTCAGGAAATAGTTGGCCAGTACGTCATGGGCTGTGTTGACATTGTAGACTCACAGATGACATTGTGTATGGTGCTCAGAATGCCAGGACAAGAGGGGGCTGGGTTTGCTGTGACTGGACGATCCTGCTTCTTTGGGGTTTGGTGGGTAGACCTTCTTACAATCATCTGTGGGGAGATATTTACAGCGATAGAAACTTGGAGATTTAAGAGTCACTTGGTATAGCCTCCCACCTAAGGATGAAATCCCTTCCATGGTAACAACCCTCTCAAGGAAACTTTGGGTTTCCAATGATAAAACTTTGGGTTTTAGACTTACATGGACCTTGTCTAAGTCCCAGTTCTATCACTTATTAACTATGTGATCATGGGTGAGTTACTAAAATTTTCTAAGTCTGGAACTCTTGAACAATCAGGATTCTTGGTTGCAAGTAACAGAAAATCCCATTGGAATGGGTTTGCATGGTGTTTTCTTCTGACACCAAACATGAGGCTTTTTTCCATACGGACAACCGATTCTCCAATTCTCTGACACCAACTGGGTGTCCAATAATTCAATTCAATTCAATTCTGATACTAACTTCAGAATTAGTGTAGACCCCACAGATTAAGGGCTCAGTCTCACAAGACTGACCTCCCACTTCAGATGCCTGTCACAAGTCCCAGGGGCTACCTGTACTTCTGATCAACTGGCTATAAATGCAAGGGTTTCCACAACCCTCTCCAACTCAGGTTCCATAATTTGCTAGAATGATTCAGAGAACTTAGGAAAGCACTTTACTTACCACTATTGGTTTAATATAAAGGGATACAACTCAGGAACAGCCAAATGGAACAGATGCAGTGTGTGTGTGTGTGTGTGTGTGTGTGTGTGTGTGTGTGTGTAGATTCCATACCCTCTCCAGGTGTGTCATCCTCCCAGCACCCTGATGTGTTCAGTAACCCAGAAGCTCCCCCAGATCTTGTTGTTCGAGACTTGTCTTTCTTTTTTTTTGAAAGAGCATAATCTCCAGCCATTTCTCCCTGAAGGTCAGTGGTGGGGCTGCAAGTTCCAGCCCTCTAATCACTTGGTCTTTCTGGTCTCCAGTCCTATCCTGAGCCCATCTAGATGTCCTACTCCAAGTTATCCCACTAGCATAAACTCAGCTATGACTAAAAGGGGTTCAGTATGGGGCATATACCCTGAGAAAACCATAATTCAAAAAGAGTCATGTACCACAATGTTCATTGAAGCACTATTTACAATAGTCAGGACATGGAAGCAACCTAAGTGTCCATCGACAGATGAATGGATAAAGAAGATGTGGCACATATATACAATGGAATATTAGTCAGCCATAAAAAGCAACAAAACTGAGTTATTTGTAGTGAGGTGGATGGACCTAGAGTCTGTCATACAGAGTGAAGTAAGTCGGAAAGAGAAAAACAAATACCGTATGCTAACACATATATATGGAATCTAAAAAAAAATTTTAAAAAAAGGTTCTGAAGAACCTAGGTGCAGGACAAGAATAAAGACTCAGATGTAGAGAATGGACTTGAGGACACGGGGAGGGGGAAGGGTAAGCTGGGACGAAGTGAGAGAGTAGCATGGACGTATATATACTACCAAATGTAAAATAGATAGCTAGTGGGAAGCGGCCGCATAGCACAGGGAGATCAGCTCGGTGCTTTGTGACCACCTACAGGTGTGGGATAGGGAGGGTGGGAGGGAGGCACAAGAGGGAGGGGATATGGGGATATATGTATAGGTATAGCTGATTCACTTTGTTATACAGCAGAACCTAACACACCATTGCAAAGCGATTATACTCCAATAAAGATGCTAAAAAAAAAAGGGGCTCAGTATGGATAACAAAAGTCACTCCTATCTCTCAAGAAATTCCAAGGATTTTAGGAGCTGTATGCTGGGAGCCAAGGACAAAGAATAAATGTATATTTTTATTATAGCACAGGGTTTAATTATGACAAAGGGTTTTGGGAATTTTTGGCTTACATGATTGACAAATCCATTGCTCGTGCTAGCTAGAGACTTGCCTACTTTTGGAGTTCATTTCCTCCATTTCTCAGCTTCAGCCTACCTTTGCATCGGCTACTTTCTTCGGCAGGCTCTCTACAAGAGAAAGAAAATGGATTGCTGATAGCCTGAGACTTGTCTTCTTAGAGCTTAGCAACTTCTACAGACAGAAAACTTTTCTTCCCCAATTATTTAAAAGAAAAAAAAAAAATCTCAGAATTTCTCTCGTTGGTCTGTCATGGGCTACCTGTTTACCCCTGAGCTAATCATGTGGTCAGAGAGTAATGCACACTGATTCCAGCATGAATCCCTGGAATTAGGCGTGGGCTCCACTCAAACTACAAGAACCAAGAGTGGAGAATGAGTGGTTTCTTGAGGAAAAGTAGAGGAATATGGTGGCTGGGCAGGAAGAGCTACTCGGTCTCTTTTCATCTGTAAAGCAAGGATACTCATCTCTTCCCTCGGCTCTGTAGTTTTCTGCAACTACCCTTCTACAATAATCTACACCCCTAGGACCCTCTGCAACATGCACGGCGTGGGTTCTTTGAGTCTTTGTCCAGCTATATGTGATAGAGCCTCCAGCAATTCCTTCAGGGAGATGAAACCAGAATTTAATAAACTTTCTCATTGGACAAAGTTTCTCCACATTTTTCTAGACTTAAATGTATCCCTTCCCCTCCTGGCTATACCCTGAGAATTTACAGAGTGCAATATTCTTCCCAGGCCCAGATCATCTCACTACTTGATGTGTTTTTCATTTGAGCCCATATTTCATTGAAAAATGTCAAAATACTGCCCACACATGGCCAGAGCCCAGCTGAGAAGAGAGAGTCATTTTATAAGACCTGCCAAATGGGGTTCGGTGCTTATCTGATCATGAATCATGAAAGCTTTTAGGACAGATGGTGTAATCATATCCAAGAAGAATGCCCTTTCGAGAGCGATGCTAATTGGATCACGTGGCATAAGAATTTCACATCTGTCACATGAGCAACCACACATGGCAGAGACGAAGCTTTCTTAAACTTTGGTTTGTTTCCATTCTGGGAGTGGTTAGAGCTTACTTCAGTGCGTTCAGGAAACACTTGCAGGGTGCTAACTGCATTGATTGATCGATTGATCGATTGATTGATTCATCCAGTATATGTATTCTCAGTTCTTTCTATATGCCAGACACTGTTATACATGTTTTCACCCTATGAAGCTTTCCTTCTAGTTGGGGAAGGTGAGTAATCAATAAGTAGACCAATAAATAAATAATATGAATGCAGCTAATGGTAAACACTATGAAGATAACCAACAGGGTGATCTTGAGTGTGTCTGTGTGTGTGGGAGATGGATGTGGGGCAGCTAATGGGGACTAGATAGCGACATTTTTGCTGTGTTTGAATGATGAGAGGGAGCCAGCCTGGAAGAGAGAACAGCAAAGGCAAAAGCCCTGAGCTCAAAGTGAACTTGCTTATTTAAAGATCAAGAAGGTCATGGGACTTCCCTGGTTGTCCAGTGGTTAAGACTCTGCACTTCCACTTCAGGGAACATGGGTTTGATCCCTGGTCAGGGAACTAAGATCGTGCATGCCATGTGGGTGCAACCAAAATAAATAAATAAATAAAAATAAAGATCAAGAAAGTCAGTGTGGTAATTACCTCGTGAATGAGGGGCACACTGGATCAAAATGAGGACAGAGATATAGTCTGGGGCCACAGTAATGAGACTGGATTTTATTTTAATAAAACCTAATATCAGTGAAGGTTTACCCTATGCCACTTGACATATAGTAACTCATTTAATCCCCACTAAAATGGTATGAGATAGGTACAATTCCTGCTCATTTCACAGAGCAGGAAATGGAAGCACAGGAGAGTTAAGATTTGCACTCAGATCAGAACACAGGACGTGGCTGCAGAGCTGTGTTCTCAGCCACTATTAGTAAAAGGAAGCCGCTAGGTGGTTTAAAATAAGGATGACACATCTGCCTCCCATTTTTTCAAAAGTCTCTCTGGCTGGGACAGATTATAGAGGATCAAGAGTGGAAGCAAGGAGAACAGTCTGGAGGCTGCTGCAGCAACCCAGGTGAGGGCTGGCTTTGGGGACGGCAGTGGCCCTAGAGAAGAGGTTTGGGGTGTGTTTTGGTGTCACCATTTCAGATGGGCTGGATGTGTCTGGAGAGAAACAGAGAGAATCAAAAGTGACTTAGTTTTAAGAGAAGTCGGTTTAACCCCTGCTCTCACAAAGCTTACAGTCGCATGGTCCAGACAAATGCCTATTTATTTAGAGGGGCTAATTCAGTGCTGTTCTTGGCTTATCTGTTCATACAATCCTGGCAATGACTTATCCCACAGGGAGAGGGTTACATCTTCACCAAGGAGGGCTTGGGGGTAGAAACACACATGTTTATTTTACCTGATCCTTCCCTTCCAGGACTCTGGATCTCCAAATATATAGGGAAGCCATATTTATATCCTCTCCCTCTAGCCCCAGTGACCCAGAGATAATGTCCGGGACTGCATTAGAGTCTTCAGCCGTGGCCCAAGTTCACAGAAGCCAGATGGAAGTCTGACTCCCCTGTCTCCTGCATATGCCAGGCCCCTGGCCCCTCCAGCCCTCTTATCTGTGCTCTTCCCTTTCACCGAAGCCCTCTCTCCTCTGTTCTCTGCCCTCCTCCTCACTCTTTAGATCTCAACTCAGCACGTGACTCTTCTGGGGATCCCTCCTGACCTTCCCCAGAAAACTAGCCCTTAGCCCTGCTCCTCTCCTGTGTTCCCACTTTACTTTGGAGATAATTCCAGGTTAGCAATTATTTTGAATTCTAACAGTCCTCTTAGATTGCACACTTCTCAAGGGTTGGATGTGTGTGTATCTGTGATTGTGTGTACGTGTGTGTTTGTGTAGGCACGCAAGCCCATATGTGTGCGTGTTTGTGTGTGATCACATGGTTGTGGTTTTATGCATGTGTTTGTGTGCACTGGTGTATTTCATGTTGATATCCCTGCGTCTAGCAGAACACCTGTCATACAGGAGCGAGGACTTCAAAGGAGGTTTTACCTTTGGAACAAAGACGTCAAGGGAGATCAGTAGAAGAATAGAGAGAGGAGAGCTGTAAAGATAAAAGTTATACTTCAGTACCTCTAAAAGGAGCTAAGACACCTTCATTGTGCCCTTGGCTACCCAAGGAGATAGATGTGAGGGAAACCAGAGGAAAGACATTAACCCTGATGAATCTGGCTCTTTCTCAGGGCGAAATCCCTGCGTTCTGGCAGGTCAGGTCTTGCTTCCCTAGTAGCTCACGGTGAACAGGCTTTTATAGTTGAAATGTTCAATCATTTTGCCTCCGTTATTTTTCTTTCCCCAGGCAATTTACCTTCACACAATAATTACCTTTATTCAGATTCCTCTAAAATGTCATTGGGTTTGATAGCTGCAGAGTTGAATTTGCACTTCCTCATGTCAGCGTCACTGAGTTCCTTCACCTGGGCAGACAGCAGGACTGTGCCAGTATTTGCTTTCCATTATACGCAGTGGGCAGATTAGAGAAAAATGGGGAGAAAGTAGGTAGGCCTGGAGGAAAGAAAACTATGGTGGTTACTTGGCAAAAAGCAACACTTTTGAAGAAAAGAAAAAAGTAAGAGATTAGTATGCTATTATTGAATAATTAGATTATTAAGTCTTGTGTATTCAAATGTATTCTTCTTTTTAGCTATCTTTGTCCATTTATTCATTTATTTGTCCATCACTTTTCTCACTAGAATTTCATGGTACTTAGCCCACATGTTGTAGGAAGAAAGACCACAGGCTTAGAATTCAGAAACAAGACTTTGTCGTTTGTGAGAACTGCATTTTTAGAAAAGAGGTGGGTGTGTGCCCACCAACCAGCTCCCTCAAGCATGAAAAGGTCAGGCTTTCTTTTATACCTGAGTAAAACTCAAGACTCCTTCCAAGATTTGCCTTATAATCCCTGGGAATTTGGAATCCCGTGACCATCAGGCAGGGAAGATGGAACATGAAGACACAACCCAGAGGAGAAGGAGGAGGACCTCGGGGGTCAGGGGTCAAACTTGAGAAAGAATATTTGGAAGGGGTACTGATAACCTGGATTTGGAAGAGGCCACCATATTTGTCCCATCAAATACTTATTAATAGAGTCAAGACAGTTTATAGTATTTGTGTAAAGAAAGCTATAGAAGAGTGACGGTGTTTATCCAGGGGAATAAAACATGACATATGACGTTCAGGATCTAGTTGCTGGTGAGATATTTTTAAACTTCCAAATAGGCGACTCAAAGGTCTAAAGTTACAGAGGGGCTCATTTTCTGGCCACATGCCCCAGCACTGTGGGAGCGTCGGAGATGATTTCAGTGGTCTCTGTCTCCCAGATGTTCCTAACCTAGTGGGGGAGACAGATGAGCAAATGGACAGTGGGAGGGAAGTTATACGGTGGGAGGGAAGGAGATAGAGGAATGATAGAAATCACCCTGTGATGGGAGGGTCTGGGGGGAATAATTTGCTTTGGCTGAGGGTATTGGGGTGTTTGCATAGAAGAGACCATACCTGAGCTATGTTTTTATGGATGAGTAGGTATATTTCAGGCACATATGGATTGGTAATGGGATGGATTACCAAACAGGAAAGGATGTTCCAGTGGAAGCAATAGCACATGGAAGGCAAAGCACCAGCTCTGGGGATGGCGTGTTGGGGACCCATGAGAAATTCAAGGGTGCTGGCGTGGGGATCCAAAACAGGGTCCCCCTCTTTTGGGGGACCATGCTGGAGGAGGTGAGAAGAACTTTGGAAGCCAAGCTAAGGCATCTGGGTTTGTTCCTACAGTCATACTAGTTAAACTGAAGATCTTCTTGGCTGTCTACCCCTCTTCCCCATTTCCTACCTAAGTAACTGTGGGGTTTACTATCCCAAGCTGTAGCTTTCTATAGCAGTTTGCTAGGGCTGTCATAACAAAGTACTGCAAACTCGGTGGCTTTCTTACTATCTCACAGTTCTGGAAATGAGAAGTCTGAGATCAACGTATTGGCTGGGTGGCTTCCTTCTGAGGAATCTCTTCTAGTCTTCTCTCCCAGCTTCTGGTGGATTTCTGGCAATCTTTGACATTCCTTGGCTTGTAGAAGCATCACCTCCATCTCTGCTTTCATCTTCAAGTAGCATTCTTTCTGTGTGTGTCTGTTTTTAAATGTCCCCTTTTATAAGGACATCGGTGACATTGGATTGGGACCCATCGTAATGACCTGGTATTTCACTGGACTTATCACTCAGGAGCAGTAGTGGATGCTGTTTGCATACCAGGCAGACCTGCACTTATATCTGGATACTCAGCTTCTAGTCTGTTTATCTTCCTGTGAGATAACCAACATCCCTTAATAATTCCTTTTCCTGTTTAAATTAGCCAAAGTGGACTCTGTTGTTGTTTGCAGCTAAAAAGCGTGACTGGCACCCTGTGAGTGTAAACTACTTGATGCTAAATAAAAAGACACAATGGAGGAAGGAAGGAAGGGAGGAAAAGAAAGGCTGACCGATGGACTGGGAATCTGGAGGCTCTGGTTTTAGAATTGGGCAGTGACTCTGGGCACGTTGCTTCCCATTTCTGATCTCTAGAGAATTCATAGTCTTATGAGTGAGTTTTAAAGGTCCCTTCTGGTTTAAACATCCTTTGAAACAATGTGATAGTTCAATGTTTATGTACTTACTTTTTTGAGTTTTTATTTTTTTGCCCTCAGATGGGTAGGATAAAATAAGATTTAGACGGAACCACAGTCACTGATTTAGATCAATCGAATAAAAAAAAAACCCACATGCTTTCTTCTTGCTCCAGGAAACTGGCAGCAGCAGCCTCCCACTTTCCCCTGTGGCAGAGCTGAGGTTCAGGGGAGCAGGCCAGGAAAGGAAGCTGGGCTGCAGCAGGCAGCGTTGCCCAAGCTCCCCATGCATGGGGGAAGGCTTCTCCTTGGTGGGCAAAGTTTTGCACCATGAAGCAGCACATTCCTGTTTTTCATTGTGTGATGTGAAACTCTATGAAATGAAAATATAAAGGAGCCATTTATCAAAATCCTCAGCGTGGTTAGATCCGTGAACTCTGCACCAGGCCACTGGTTCTTATTAATCATTGAAATGGCAGAAACCAGTGATTGCCATTGTAACAGCCCAGCCCCATTAAAGTGGAAAAACAACAAAGTTTCCTTAAAGAAGACCGCATGGGCTGGCCCACTCGGTGGTGCAGGGTGTATATCAAGATTTCGGGCCCTTGGTTTAGTTCCTTTTTTCTCTGGATTAAGGTGCTGTCTCCCAGGCTGTGGATTCAACACCCTTGTTTCAGGGAGGGAGGTGGCCAGAGGAGCTGGCAGCCTTGATTGTCAGGAGAAACATTTCCTCCTGTCCAAATCCTTCCCCCAACCAGGAAGGAGAGCAGTGGTAGGCTAGAGCTGGGAGCCCAGCTGTGATGGTTAATTTTATGTGTTGAATGGGCTAATGGTTCCCACTTCTTTGGTCAAACACTAGTCTAGATGTTGCTGTGAGGGTCCTTTAAAGATGTGATTGACATTTACCTCAGTAGACTTTAGTAAAGCAGATTACCCTCTATAATATGAATGGGGCTTATCCAGTCCCTTGAAGGCCTTAAGAGTAAAGACTGAAGTTTCCTGAAAAGGAAGGAATGCTCGAAACTGCAATATAGAAACTTGGCCAAAGTTTCCAGCCTGCGGCAACATCAACTCTTACCTGAATTTCCAGCCTGCTCTAGAGATTTCAGACTTGCCATCCCCTACAGTCTCATTAGCCAATTCCTAACATCTCTCTTTGTCTCTTTATAGATCTAATCTATATCTATATATTTCCCATTGGTTCTGTTTCTCTGGAGAACCTTTCTGACTAATATACCAGCCCTGGATTTCTTTTCCCCCCAATGAGATCCTTTTCTCCCCCACTGTATTGTCAGTTTCTTCATCTGTGAAGTGGGTATACAATAACATCCCTACTATGTCCATTAAGAGTTTTTGAAAATATGCTCCATCATCTCCTGTGTTAGAATCTCTTCCCAGGCTGCACTTCAGAATCAGCTTTGTAGCCTCTCAATAATATGAATGCCCGAGCCCCTTCTCCTGAGATTCTGGGTCAGTAGAAGACTCACAGTGTTTAAAATGTGCCCCAGGTAAGTCTGAAGCAGCTGAAGTTGAGCACCATTGGCTTGGTAATAACATCCAACTTCCTTAGCATCTTAACACTGTCACAATCTGATATCTTTCACCACTTCACACCGTGGTCTAGACACAAGGACCCTCCACACCTTTGTCTTCTGGTGTTTTGCATGCACTCTTACATCTGCCTGAAATCTATCCCACCGTAAATGCACATCCCTTATTAAGGTTTAACTCCTAACTCCTATAAAGACTCAGCAGAAAGGCAACACTTTTCCAGGCCTCCGGATCCCCTGCCCATACGTCTAATATCTCTGTTGTGATGTTGATCACATTAAATTACCATCCAACCACACTTCTCTATCTGACTGCAAACTTCAAAGCTGGGCATCACATCTTTGTGTCCTCGCTACCCAGCACGATCCTGACATACAGAGCTCAATAAGTTTTTGCTGAATTTAAATTACAAAGCAAGCTCCTCTTGTGTGGATTCCATGCTCACCAAGCAACGTTTAGATACTTTGACATCGCTGGTAGCTGCCACCGATGGGGCAAATGCATGTTCCGTCAGATGGATGTGAGCATCTGGGCCACATGACAGTGCATTCATTTCGAGCAGTAAATTAATAAATTGGAGTACTCGTTTACACATACAAAGTCTGTTGAATAAATGGCTTGCTTATGGTCATAGCTCAATTATCTAAATACAGATGATCCTCCTAGCCTATCATCTGCAGACTGTTTTTTATTTATTGTCTTGAATTTGCTCTTTTTCTGGCCCTAACTAGTCCCTTTCTCCTTCCTTGTGTGGATAATTGAAAGCTGGCACTGAATGTGACCCCAATCAAAGAGACGATTTTATAAAGCACTGATGGTGTTGTCATTATTAACGTCCCTGATGGCTTGGGCTACACATTTAGGACAGAATCAACCAGATGTTGGCCTGGTGTGTCCCCACCCCATTCCTGATCTACTGAGGCTGCTGAAGCAAAATCTAGCTCAGGACAGCAGCTGTGTGAGTCTGTCAGGAAGACAGGGGTTCTCATGAAGCTGAGAGGTGGGTAATGGAGAGTGAGTAAGGCTGGCTTGGAAGTAGACACCGATGTGTCTTACATTTAGGTTAGACAGACACACCAACTCATGTTTTTCGCTCTCTAGGGTAGTTCTGGCTGCTGACCTTTGCATTTTAGCCCAGGAGTACAGAGTAAGCTCTTTCTGGCAGCTGGCGAAGGCCACAGGTTCCTGGGCAGAGGACTTTTCCACGGAAGAATCCTGGAGTCAGTGTGGTACAGTAGGAGCTCTCCAACCAGAGATCAGCGTGCAGGCCCAGCCCTGCCTCTGCCACCGCATGCCCAGAGCAAAGCAACAGGCAATCTCTGCTTCTTGTTGATTTCGCTCTGGGCTGGGATTGGCTTCCCGGCCTCTGCGTGCTGGTATTTAAAGATGGGGATTAAGGATGTGGCAGCTGTCCAAAGAAAATGAGACAAGATGGGCTCAAATGGGCCTGTGGTTGGTCCCTAAAGCTACTTTCCTCAAAACTACCTCCTCCTTCAATAATTTCTTTCCTCTTTCCTGGTTCCATTCTCCACTTAGCCCGCAACAATCCTGGGATTCTGCAGAAAATTGGCATTCCCTGCCCATCCTGTTCCAAGTCACCTTTGGACTGCTATAGAGCGCTTTCTCCTGGGCCCAGGCGATGGCCCCCACCACCTGGCTGAGGGTTCTGTACCATCAGAGTGGGTCCCTGGCCCCTGCCCCCATTCTGGCTTCTGTACTTTCTCGCGTGCTGGTCCTATGGCCCACTCCCCTTGCACACGCCACGGGCCTGCAGCCATGCTAAGCCCACCTCACAGCCTACACCTCTATACCACCTCTGGTTTTCATGTGACTGCCACCCCGAGGAGTTACTGATCTTATGCTGGGGTCGGGGGCCAGAGCCACCAGCTTCAGGAGTTTGCTTAAGGCCATGGGATGAAGTGATAGCACAGCCGCACTGGAAACCAAGAAACCCCCTTCTAATTCTCTGCTTTCTCTTTCTGAAAGTTTGATTTTGGAGGTGGGGCTGGGGTGCTGAGGACTGGAACGGGCTGGAGCAGGGTCCTTCAGAAGCTGACCTTGGGGGGCTCTGCCTCCTCTGGGATGCTGAGAAGGTGAACTTGAGACGCCAGAGGGGCTGAGAGGAATCGGGGGGAGCAGATGCAAAGCGAAGCCCAAAGGCTAGATCAGGGGCATGATTGTGGGCAAAGACCAGACTGTGGGCAAAGACCAGACTGTGGGCAAAGACCAGACCGCAGAGTGAACACGCCTTGAGCTGGGTGACAGCGGGACCAGTTCCAGGATGTGTGAGGGCCAGCTGGCCATGGCGGACCACGCTGGGAAGCCATCTGCACACGGTATTGGCAGTGAACGTGACAATCTACCATGAAGACTAGAGATGGCTCGTTTGGTCCCTCACCCCTCAGCCCTCAGCCAGGGGCCGCCTCATCCAAGAAGCTTTCTTTAACTCTTCCCGTAGCTCAAAGTCACAATGGAAGAGAAATAACCAGGAGAAACATCGGCTCAGTGATTCTCAAATGAAGAGCTTTATAGAATACAGATACCTGTGGCCCTGTCCACATCTACTGAATTATAATCTCCAGCGGAGGGGCCCAGGCATAGGTATTTTTTTAAAAAAGCTCTCTAAGTAATGCTCATGCATCTCTCCAAGGGGGGCTTAAAAATACCATACTTTATAGCACTTTACAGCTTACCAAGAAGTCCACAGACACAGCCTCACTTTTTTCTGGCATCACTTTGGATATAGTACATCCCCAAGCACCACATACTTTAAATAACTACCTGAGTCTTCTGTTATTTCACTCTCACCTGGGCCAGAGAAGCAGGCTTTGTTCTTTATTTACTTTTTATTGCTTATGGTACTTGCTTTCACAAACAGTGCTGGTGAAAGACCAAGAACTCTGTAAATACTTAATGATTGGTGCAAGCCTGGGGGATTAAAAGTCACAGTAAATGCACACACGGATGCACACACGCTCACACATACTTCGTTACACAAGAGAGAAGTGTACATTGCAGGAAAATGCGAAAGTGCAAAGAAGAGTAAAAACAAAATGAAAACCACCTCTCTTCAGTCCCTACCATCAAACACTGTCAATTCTGGGTGTGTGTGTATGTGTGTATGTATATCAAAATGGAATCATGCCCGTGTGGCTCTTTTATAACTATGTTTTGCAATTTAACAGGAAATCATCAACAAATTTTATTCTTTGAAAAGTATTAACATAGCATTAGGTCCTAAGCAGAGATTTCACTAGGAAATCATTATCAAAAATATCTCAAAGATGAGATCTTGGAATCCAAACTTAGAAATTTGGGGTTTTCCCCTCCCAATATATATTTGACATTTATGCACATCAGTACACATCCCCAAAACGCATCATTAGGGCTTCCCTGGTGGCACAGTGGTTAAGAATCTGCCTGCCAACGCAGGGGACATGGGTTCGAGCCCTGGTCTGGGAAGATCCCACATGCTGCGGAGCAACTAAGCCCGTGAGCCACAACTACTGAGCGTGCGTGCCACAACTACTGAAGCCCGTGTGCCTAGAGCCCATACTCCGCAACAAGAGAAGCCACCGTAGTGAGAAGCCTGTGCACTGCAAGGAAGAGCAGCCCCCGCTCGACGCAACTACAGAAAGCCTGCGCACAGCAACGAAGACCCAACACAGCCAAAAAAAAAAAAAAAGCATTATTAAAAATTAAATATTTAATTTGAACACAGAGATCATATGTACTTTACATATATACATATGTATATATACATGTACTTGGTGTCATTTCTCTGCTCAGCATCATGACTTTTTCTTCTCTTTATGCCCTCTTTCTTCTCTGCCTATATGACTACCCCCTAGTCCTATAGCAAACATTTTCCATGCCAATAAATAGGGCAGTGTTTCTGTTATGTCACTGTGCAACAAACCTCTGCAAAACTTGGTAGCTTAAAATAACAATGTATCATTTCTCATGGTTCTTTAGATCAGCAATTCAGGCTGGGTTCTTCTGCTAAACTCACCTGTAGGGCTGTCAGATTTAGCAAATAAAAATACAAGACATCCAAGTTAAATTTGAATTTCAGATCCACAATGAATAATTTTGTAGTATAAACATGTCTATGTGATATTCGAGACACAATTATGTTAAAATACTACTCGTTGTTTATCTGGAAAGAATATTTAACTGGGTATTCTGTGTTTTAGCTTTGCAACCTTACTCCCCTGGGGTCACTCATTCTGCAGTTAGGGGCCTTGTTTCTCCTCCATGTGGCCTCTTGTCCCCCAGTAAGCTGGATGCAACTTCTTCACATGGTGGGCTCAGAGCAGCATCTCAAAAGGGCAAAGGCGGAAGCTGCAAGGCCTTTTGGGACCTAGCGCTGGGCATCTTATGACATCACTTCGCCCTCATTCTATTGGTCAAACAAGTCACAGGGCCAGCCCACATTCAACAGACAGGAAATAGGCTCTAACTTTTGATGGAAGGACCAGCAACGTGGCATTGCAAAGGGGCATGCATCCAGGGATGAGAGGAATTGCTGCAGCCCTTTTGGCAAACAGAGTCTACATTCTTCTCTATCAACTGAGAACATTGCCTTTTATTCTGTTGTACCACAATTTTTACCCATTGTCCATATTTGACGTTTAGATTACTTTCTTTTATGCTGTTATGAACCTAGTTGCATAAAAGCCAGGGATTTTTGTGCATTTGTCCAATTTTGCATACCTTTTCCATGGGAGAGTTAGAAATTACTGCCTTGGTTCAGAACCCAGCTTTACCACTTACCAGCTGTGTGGCTGGGGGAAAGTCACTTTGCATCTTTGTGCCTCGGTTTCCTCATCTGCAAAATGGAGACAAAAATATGACTCATCTCATCTCTTACTGGGAAGATTAAGTAGATTCTGAATATAAAATGATCCATAACTGTTGGTCATTGTTAATATAAATTTCTACAAGTGAAATTATTAGGTCAAGAAGTGTAGAGATAATTAACACATTTGCTATATATATTAATAAATTGAAGGAACCATGTTTTGAATTAAGAAAAACAAGTCCAAGTTCTACAGCCTAGTGATTAAGAACCAAGACTTTAGACCAGGATTCAGAAACCTTGTTTCTATAAGTAAGGTTTTATTGGAACATGACTATGTCTTTTTGTTTATGTATCATCTATCACTGCTTTTGAACTACAACAGCAGAGTTGAGGAGTGTGGCAGAGATCAAATGGCCCACAGAACTACAGAGATTTACTATCTGACTCTTTATAGAAAGTTTTCCAACCTCTAATTTGGAGTAAGAGAGGCTTGGGCAGGAATCTGCCCTCTGCCCTGCGCCCTCTGTGTTGGTGGCATAGGGTTTAGTGAAAGATGGCACTTTAATTTTGATCTTCTACTACCTTGGTGGCTACTGGGCAAGGAGGCAATCAACACTTTATCAGCATCAAATGAAAGGGCTCCGTAGAGTTGCAGCTACTTAAATACAAGGTTTTATGTGTGTATGTGCAAGAGTATGTGTGTGCCTGTGTGTGGATGTCTATCTGTATGTACGTGTATCCATGCGTATGTATATGTATACATGTATATGTGTGGGTATATGTATGTATATGTGTGTGTGTGTAGCCAGAGGACCAGGGGAGTGGTCATTTTCCATGAGCAGTTTAGAAAGTTTTCTGCATCTTTAATAGTACTATTGACAGGACTGCTGCTGAGCACTGTTGAAAGCTGCCAGGGGAAGCAGTGCAAAAGCCTGACATGGGAAAGATGTAAAGAAGGTCATCATAGGCAGGGGTCTTTCCAATGTGCCTACTCACCCAACAACCAGCGGCACCAGCCCTCCCAGCTGGTCCTGACCCCTCCCAGCAGACAGCCCCACTATCTTCTCCCCACTCCTGATGCTGGAATGTACCTTCCTTCTGCACTCCTCACACTGCTCAAGTGAAATCACCATATGCTCTCAAGTCCATGGACCATAGCAGGGGTACTTGGTAGGTTCTGGGCACTACCCTCTAAGCTGAGCATGGGTAACCTTAAGAGACTCAAGGTGTGCTGTCTCCTTTCATCCTTACACCAATGCTGTCAAGTAGGTCTTACTATCTTCACTTTTTAGATTCAGACACTGAGGCTCAGAAAGGTCAAACAATTTCCATAAAGCCACACAGCCATGAAAGGACAGGAGCTGGGGTTTGGTCACTGTGACTCCAAAAGCTTGTTCTTTCTACTGCACTAGGGAATCAACAGTTTAGCAGAAAAGATGTTATGGTACAAATATTATAATTAAAGTCAGGATGAGATATATTCCATGTAAGAGGTAGATAAATGCTAGAAGGGTTCAGAAGAAAAAAGGGAAACCTTCTATAGATGGAAGCATTTGAACTTGATTATAATTCCATATGACTACGAAAAAAATGTTTTTCCTTCAAATTCGAGGTCTCAGGTAAAATTAGGGGAAAAAAAGATGTTATACTGGGTCAAAATTTGGGAGGTAATTGACAATCTTAACTTACCTGAAGAAAAGATGTTGACTTAGGGGTCCGTGAGGGGTTGGCCAAATACAGCCTTTGCTGCAGGCCAGCTCTCTGGAGGGACCCACATGTTACTGTCTTAAGTGGTGACTTTAGGAACAGATCCATCCTGGACCCAAGAAAACGTTTCAGGCAGATGCAGCATCACTTCCATCGGGTTCTTTTTCCTTGGTTCCCTAGTCACCTGGTCTCTGCTGCATTTGCTGACGGTGGAACCAGTTGAAGTACCAGGGTTGGATTTTGGGAGCTCCTCTGCCCGGTTCAGTCTTGTGAGGGAAGAATCGTTACTCTGCACCACTCTTCTGAGAGGGCTTGAGAACCAGGGTCAACAGCACACCGATAGGTGTTTATAATTTGTCTGTGGATGGTGGTTCCCAACCTCTACACCTGTTAGCCGAGGTCTCCTGGATCCACTTCTGTGGTTTAAATGAGAGCTAATGGGACATTTCCCCCTGAGCATCATGACCGGTGGTGAGACGCAGGTCCATGGGCCCAGCCCAGGCTCTTACTGTGGAGAAGAGCCGAGAAAGGGTCTGCTGGAGGAAAGAGAGAGTGAATACGTGAACACAGCTGAACGTCTCTGTCCTTAATTGCTGAGGTCGCCGCTGTGCCGATTTGAAGCATTTTATTTTCAAATTAAGATTCCCTGCTTCCTTGGGTGTTCAAACTGAAACTAGATGAGATTCAAGACCCTTCAGCTTAGCCTCAGATAGTCTGATTTCACTGGTCTGGAAAGGAGCCTGGCAATGGTGTTTTTAAAACGCTCCCCAGTGATTCTGAAACGCTGTCAGGACCGAGAATCACTTGGATGCAATCCAGTCTGAATTCTCCCAATTTGCATATGAGAAAACTGAGGCCCACAGACAGGCTTGCTATAGAAAGGCTTCTGCCGAAAAAGAAATTGGCAGAAAATCTCCTTGGCTAACTCTGCAGGCTTCTTTCATCTTGTGTTCCTCCTCCTCCTTCCTCCTAATGTATGAGACACAATTGAATGAGAACCTGTGGTCAGGACTAGATACCTGACCCCTACCGACCAGTTCCTTCCCTGGATCTTCTGTGACCCTGCAGTCACCTCCTGCCCACTTTCTGTTTTGTAAGTGACTTGGGTTCCATTTTGTTTTAATTGATACAATGTCCCTCCTGGAATGTCATGTCTGTTTCTTCTGTTCTTTCTCCTGGAAGCAGATGGGAAAGATTTATGGCTCTTTGTAAAACCCCAGTGTTGTTTAGAAATTGCTTGTGATTGATTAAGTAATAAAAATGCTTTTAAGACAGGGAGGTAAATCTCCCTGCTAATTGCTCTGTGCTTTACATTAGAACCTTGTTACAGTGCCTCAGGCTCTCCACAGCTGGACCACTTGGTAATTTCCATCACCCTGAAAAGTCACATTGGCATCATGGCGTGCAGCTTTTTTTTCCAGGACTGATACTGTTAAAAGACGCAGACAGATAACTAATGGGCCAACAAACACAATCAGCAAAGCATTTGAAGCAAGAGAGCAAATCCCTCCTTCCCTCGGATGCTGAGTTGCAGTGCTCATCTGGGTGTGTGGATGGGATCCAAGCCCTGGTGGAAGCGTGGTCCAGATGGGAGATGGAAGGACTTTCTCAGCCTCCACCTGCCCCTTCCCTCTTTCTAGCAAAATAGTTTTGTGTACCTTGAAAGATGGATAGATTACTCACTGCCTTTGAACCAGAAGGGGATGGAACTTGATCCCAGCGGGGAGGGAGCATTGCTGGATGGGGAGAGAGGGCACAGAGAGTGTGCAGTGTTTGGTGTAGCGAGCCTGGATTAGATGGGTGACCATCGGGTCCCTGAAGGACTACAGTGATGCAGCCATTGCCAAGTTCATTCTCAGTCTCCATCAGGAGAGTTGTCATACTTTTACACAGTCCTCTGCAGCTCTCCAAACCTTTCAAACCCACAGGTAAGTGAGTATGAGATAGTTCAACGGTTCTTGCACCTCTTCTGACACGAGCAGGTTTCAATCAGTCTAGGAGGCCTGGGGAATGTTCCACGTGGAAGGCAGGAAACAGGGGTGGTATTATATTAAGTACGATATTTGGTCTTTGTCCCCAGTTCCTGGTACAGAGCTTCTAAAATCCTTGGTGTTTCTTGAGTGAAGGGTGATAGCAATGCTTTTTGTTCTAACGGGGGTATCAGACCCTTAGAAAGCTTCAGGATGGGTAGTCAGGAATACCAAGCCTCGATTAGAAGCTTGGAACTTCTGGCCCCGCCTCCTAACTTTCTAGAAGGGGAGAGGGGCTGGAGGTTAAGTAAATCACCAATGGCGAGTAATGAAATCTGCATAAAAACCCTTGAACAGTAGGTTTGGAGAGCTTCAAAGTTGGAGAACACATCGACGGACCGGGAGGGTAGCACACCCCAACTCCAGGAAGACAGGGAATCTCCGGACCTTGTCCCAGGTACCTCTACATCTGGCTGTTCGTGTGCATCCTTTACAGTGAACAGGTAATAGCAAGAAAAGTGTTTTCCAGAGTTTTCTGAACCATTCTAGGAAATTATCAAACCTGGAAAAAGGGGTTGTAAGAACCCGCTGACTTTGTAGCCACAGAAGGGTGGGTCACCTGGGGACCTGAGACTTAAACGACTGACATCTGAAGTGAGGGCCATCTTGGAGGATGGAACCCCTAGACCTCTGGGGTCTCTGCCAACTCTGGGTCGTTAGGGTCAGAACTGAACTGAGCTGTAGGACACCCAGTCTGTGTCCAGACTGCTGGAGGATTGGTTGGTGTGAGACAAAAACTCCACACATTTGGTGTCAGAAGTGTTGTGAGTAAAAAATAGCTCAGAAGGGTTTCTGAGTATGAGGGAAGAACTAGCCAAGGGGCATGTGGGCCAGGAGACACTTCTTGTCTCACCCAGAGCCAAAGTGGGCTCAGTCTCTCCCCCTCCCACCCCCCACCCCCCGCTTCTGCAGCAGCTGCATTTTCAAAGCAGATTTGCCGTGGGAGAGAGCTGATCACGCAGCATATTCTGCCTGACATAGATGTTACTGACAGCAAGTGATTGAAAGAAATAACCAAAGGAGGTATTCGTAATGGGTCCACAGATGAACTCAGGAGGTCCCCGAGTGCGCGAAAATTTGGCAAATTATGTGTGGTTGTGAGTACGTACTTTTCTGGGGAGGGTCCACTCCTTCATCAGAGTTTTAAGGATTCACCATCCAAAGATGATTTAAAAAAAAAAAAAACAAACAAACAACCCTAAGTTGCATTAAAACTATTAGAAAGGTGGATAGGAGAATTTATTCTGACTCAGAGGGTCCCCAGTTTTTTCTGGACCAGCTTCCATGGAAAGTCACTCTGTTCTAACAAGTTACTGAGGAATGATTGATGTCCCGGGGAAAATGTTCAGGTTTTGACTGTCACCCACCGGGAACTTTTAACTTGTCTTAAGGGCATTATGTGGGGCAAATGACAGGGACAGATCATGGGTATGAATATTTCATTATGCATTTGTCACAGTATTTTTTAGCCATTCCATTTGATGATGCCTAAGAGATACCCAAACTTTAAACTACAGAGAAGAGTGATTCGTTTCAGAGAGGTGACTTCATTCAACCCCAGGCTTCCTGAGCGTCCCCAAGAAGTGGGGATCAAAGGGCCATAGCTCCTAGGTCCCTCAATGTGATAATAGGCTAATGATGAGAATACTCATTCAAGGAAAAGTCTTGGTTTTAGAAGTGCTGTCCCTTGGGTTATGCCTCAGGGTTTGTCGTGAAGAAACTCTGCTCAGGTTAAGTCTTGGGATGAGCGAGAGCCTTCAAGCTTAAGACATAATTTCAAATAGACATGGAGCACACTTCCACCTCTGTCTACTCCTTCTGACTCGTTCTGCTGGACTGGTTACCCTGAGGTCTTAGGCAGGGCTTTGAGTTCTTTCCAGGTAGTGGGTGAAGTTGTCACCACTATGTCTTCCCGTGGAAGGCAGAAACTGGGGAGACTTAAAGAAACAGAAGGTCCCTGCCTTCCAGGGTCCAGCTGTCAATATTTCCATGTCCAACAGAGTGAGGAATTCTAGTCTAATAAAAGAAGTAGTTCACAATTACTGAGTACATACAAGGGGTCACTGTGCTGAGTGTCCAATTGTTAGCTGGATTATCTCATTGAATCCTCTCTACCACCTTAGGGACAAGGAACTACAACTGTCCCCACCTTAGGGACAAGGCACTACAACTGTCCCCACTTTATTGATAAGAGAATTGAAGATTGGAGAGGAGGAGGATTACCTTGCCCGAAGTTCTACAGTTAGTGAATGAATAGTGGACCCAAGCCACCAGCCATCAGAGGACACACTCTTAGCCACTATGCAGTTTACTGCTTCCATGGTCCATTGCTGGCTGGACCAGTCTTTACTGGTACAGTCTCCTGTACATGGGGCAGGGTGGAGGAAAAAGGCTTCAGGGCGGCTTAATGTTAGATAAAAAGTGGATATAGAATAGGTACACCTGAGAGGTCAGAGCTGATGCAAGGGATAGTGGAAACATCACAACCCATGGAGGGATGGTCTGGGCAGCAACCGGTGAGGTACCAGGCCCCTGTCCAGGTGGCTTACATCCATCCCTGCTGCAGCCAATGAAGCTAGTAGTCCCACGAGCTCTGCATTTCTCAGTGGATGTGTTAAAGCATAATAACGTTCCACAGCTCAAGGCCACAGCTGTTCCTTCAATTGACTTATTGCTTCTTATCTTAAAAAATAATTGTAGATGGAAATCAGTTGTTGTGTTTGGCAGAAGACTAAATACATTGTTTTGATTCTGACAGTTAAAAAACAAACAGGCCAAAACCCCAAAAACCTTGGCCAGGGCCTGGCACGCCACCCCCTCGTCCTGCTTGTGCTCTGCAATTTATTTCCAGATCTTGTTTCCTGGTAGAGAGGAAGCATCCAATTGGAGATCTAGGTCCTGTGGGTGGGGAAAGACAGGCAGTGGTTGACCACCTGGAGTGGATGATACTATTGATTGCTGAGTGGGGCTGGAGGTGACAGAGCCTGCTTTCTTAAGGTCGTCTTCATCTGGAGGGCAGCTACTTCGTCTCTTTGCCCACCTTTCTAGAATGTCAAGGAGATGCAAGGGCCCACATGGACATATAACTGTAACAACAACCACCAGCATATCAAGGAACTCATGGAAGTTTCCATGGCCTGTATGGGCTCAGGTGAGCTCCCCCTTCCTCTCTGCCCAGATGTAGCCTGGCAGCCGAGCTGTGGTACTGGGTGAGGTTGGCGCGATGGGGTGCAAATGAATAGCAGAGCCTTCACAGCCCAACACACTCTCTGGGGCTCAACTTATTTAAGCCACCTTTGGAGGCGGCCCAACCATTGGCCTTTCCTGGAGTCCCTGAGGCCTTTCTGGGGAGAACCTCATGCCTCTTCCTTCCAAGTTCTGTCTTCTGGCATCCAGTTTTGTATCAGAAAGTAAACACATCTCTCAAAAGTGTCAACTTAAAATGCATTCCAATGCAGACAAATACTGTTGGATTCCACTTATATGAGGTAGCTAGAAGAGTCAAATTCGTAGAGTCAGAAAGTAATTGGTAGATGCCAGGGGCTGGGGGTGGGGGTGGGATGGGGAGGGGGAATGGGGAGTTAGTGTTTAAAGGGGACAGAGTTTCAGTTTAGGAAGGTGAAAAATTCGGGAGATGGATGATGGTGAGAGTTGCACAACAATGTGAATGTACTTAGTGCTGCTGAGCTGTACCAGTAACTATGGTTAAAATAGTATGTTTTATATTATGTGACTTTTACCACAATAAAAAAACATTAAAAAAAAGTATCAACTTAGAAAAGTTTAAAAGAAATGATATCACCCCTAGTGGAAAGGAAAATATGTCAGAGGTATTTTTCTACTCCTCGCATGTGAAGGGTGCAAAAGGTTGCACACCTGAAAGTGTGTATACGGATTGAATAATTTATAGCAAATATTTGTAACATTTCCTTCTGTAGATGGAGATCTACTGAAGGTGTGTAAGCAGGGAAATGATATGATCTGATCTGTGAATTTTTGTTCAACAACTGAGGGTTATCATTAGTGCTTTCTGCTTGATTGTGATGTCCTTGAGGATAAGGAATGAAACCTTCTTTGCTTTTGCATCCTTAGCACCGAACATACAAGTGCCACATACTTCCACATACTGCCACAGTAAATCTCGAATGAATGAATGAATGTGAAGGAACGTGTCTGCAAGTGCAGGCAGGGGTGGGGTTGGCATGGGAGGTTATGATTTGGAATCTGGGAGGGCTAGAGTCAGGGGAAGAGGCCAGAGGACCTCACACACAAGGCTGGGGGTGTGCGTTAGAGAAAAGGACTGTGGGAAGGGAGAAAAATGGGTGGATGCAGGATATATTGTGCAAGCAAAATGGGCAATTATTTCTATGGTCTTGAGGGGACCTCTGATGCAGAGCAGTGCTGTCCAATAGAACTTTCTTTTTTTAAAAATTTATTTTATTGAAGTACAATTGACTTACAATGTTGTGTTAG
This sequence comes from Balaenoptera borealis, assembly GCF_965194805.1. Taxonomy (NCBI): domain Eukaryota; kingdom Metazoa; phylum Chordata; class Mammalia; order Artiodactyla; family Balaenopteridae; genus Balaenoptera; species Balaenoptera borealis. The sequence goes on from NC_138866.1 coordinate 143,713,550, forward strand.
TTTCAGGTGCACAGCAAAGTGATTCAGTTATACATACATATATACCTATTTTTTTCAGATTCTTTTCCCTTGTAGTTTATTACAAAATATTGAGTAGAGTTCCTTGTGCTATACAGTGAGTCCTTGTTGGTTATCTATTTTACATATAATAGTGCATATATGTTAATCCCGAAATAAGGATAGGAATGTCCCATATTTACATTGTCTAATATGGCAGCCATTAGCCATATGTGGCTACCGGGCACTTGAAATGTGTCTAAAGTGAATGAGGAACTGAATTTTTAGTTGAAAAAATTTATGATTATATTTAAATAGCCACATGTGGCTAGTAGCTATCATACTGGACAGTGTACTCTATTATCTCCATATCACAAGGAGAGGTTTTCTGGGTCCAGGAAAAAGATGGGGGAGAAACTGGAGGGAAGAATTTTTGCTATGCCAATTGGTAGTTTTGAAGACAACTGTAATAGCAGAAACTTCTACTGTGAAATCCCAGGTTTGGGCGGTTTGTTGTAGGTGCAAACTTGGTGGAGAAGAAATAAAATGAGAGTATCCCAAAGATTCTCTCTCATATCCTGGACATATTAACTGACTCGTAGCTGGAGGCCTTTATTCATTAGTTTTATGGTCAAAACCTAAATAAAGTATCACAAATGCTCTCCGTTTGTTTGGCATCCATCCTGGTCCAGGTGAGGATGCTATCCATTTCCCCTTGCAATCCTTCACGCAGAGGTGTATGGATGAAGTATCACAGGGGAGGGATAAGCCAAACCAGCCAAATTTAGCTGGGCTTTTCACAAGCACTTACAGCAAATTAACCCAAATTTGCTTTGGCTGGGGGAGGGTTTTATTTTGCTAGCATCATGTAGTTGTAATAAAAGCGCCCTTTTGAATGAAAATCAATGACAACTCTAAATGCCCAGTAAATGCTGTAACATTAATAAACCATACTATGCATTAAATCCAACTTTAATATGCAACGTGAACTATTTACAGTTTGCATTTCAGGTCTGATCATGCTTCCAGCGGAGAATGAAATGGCCTCAAACAGCTGCCAGACGGTGTGAAATGAACATAGATACAAGGTAAATGAAACTCACATGAACCCTGAATGTTCTTTCTCATCAGTGAGACCAGCCCAGGTTAATTAAGGTTGAGTGGATGTGATTCACCCTTCCCCCCTCCATCTCTCTTTCCCTCTTTTACTCCCTTGCTCTCTCTCTTCTCCTTTCTTACCACATGTGCAGATTTTGAGGAATAAAAGAAATTAAAGGTATCTCTTGCTTTCTAGGGCTTAACGTACCATTAGGAGATTATTAACTATACACATGATACAGTTCTTCGCTGGCTCCCTGATGTTTCTGATTCATCATGGATATGGATTTTTAATTCATTCTATGTGCTATTTCCTCTACAGTAATTGTCCTGCCTTTCCTTCTTCACATAGAAAACTCCTACTCGTCCTTCAAGACCCAAACCAAATGGATCCTCCTCTGTGAAGACTTCCTTGAGCCCCCAGGTAGAGTCCATGGCTACATCTTCTGTGCTCCCACACTGTTTTTCCATTTTCCAGTTATAGTGATTATCACGCACACTCTTCAGTGAAATTCCTTGTCTTTATTTCTGTGACTCCCATTGTGAGAACTTTAAGGGCAGGAACTTGGATATGAAGAGTTTTGCAGCTTCAGTGTCTCATGTTGCCTTGCACATGGAAAGTGCAAATATTTCTTTCATATGAATTTGGTAACAGATATAAGGCAATGTCAATGTAGCTGAACTAGGTATGGGAGAATTTGGAGGAATGTGCTGATTATTCCGTCTGAAGGACTGTTCAGCCAGGAACCTTATAATGACCTCATTACTCAAAGTTATGGGCCTCTGTTGGCCAAGCTCCTTCTGTCTTGTGGCTCCATCATTCTTAACACCTGGCTTCCAAGGTCACTGGACTTGACATTGCCTAGCTGACAGATGGGAAAGAACCTGGAGGTTTGTTAGGGGGTTGGGGGCGGGGAGAGTGGAACAAGGGACAAATCCACACCACTCTGACTCACATTCCACTGCCTATAATGCAGTCACCTGGCCACACTTGATTACAAGAGAGGCTGGGATCCACAGTTTAGCTGTGCGCCCAGAGGGAATGAGTTTGGTGCTCATGTAGCCAGTTTGGAGAGACACACAAGGCCTCAAATTCATGTCCAGACACTCTCCCCCTTATTCATGATGCCCAGACACACTGGCTTTCTGGATTTTCTTTGTGCCAAGCAAATCCCCTCTTTTGCTGTTCCCTCTGCCTGGAATCTTTTATCCCTTTGTTGTCTTTGCGACACCTAGTACTTACTTACTGTAGTTATATAGTCATTTACTTCCTATAGGTTGTGAGCTCCAGGCAGGCACTGCCCTTCTTGCAATAGACCAGTGGCTGCTCCGGGTGCCTCTTGAGGTTCAACCCCTGAAGCCAGAAGCCCTGTTTCCTCTGGTGGGCTACCTGACAATCCATACTCCTTCACATCGTTGAATCTCAAAGAAGCGTCTTCCATCTTCCACTGGGTTTAGAGAACAATTGATGTGGGACGAGGATAAGGCAGTGGAGATGTCAAAGGATCCGCCCCACCCCACATGCAAACTAAATGCGCTCCATGTTCTATAAAAATGAACTTTAATAAACTCTGTCCTGAGTGGTCAAATTGAAAATTGAGGAGATTTTGGAGTCCCGCTACTCCTTAGCTTATGTGACCTCAGGAAATTACTTAACTTCCTTGGATTCAGTTTTTGGTACAATGGGAATAAAGATGCCAGTGAGATCACCTTTATGAAGCAGCGGGGCAACCTCTGACTTATACTAGGAACTCAGTACGTATTCCTCTTCTGCGTCCCCTTCCTCTTCCTTTTTCCTTCTACTTTATCTTTTTCTTCCTCCTCCGTGTTTTTTTTCACAGCGAGGGGCTCGCATGAGTATCTAATCGGTTGCCTTCATTTGCTTCTCTCCATCTATCAGAACTCACAGACCCCTCTCCACTCACAGGACTCTTACCATGGCCTTGATGGGCTGCACTCCCAGCCCAGACACATCTTCCTAGGAGGCCACGTGAAAGCAAATTTCCAACACACGTAGTTAATAGGTTAATAGATTTCAGGGGACCCAACTTGGCCCATATTTAGAATGAAATAATGACTTGTGCTTTCATTGGTTTTCCCTCCTCTGGGGGCCATGGGAACATAATTTCCCTAATTCTCAGTAGGACCTACAGTTAGAGTAACCATTGAATTCTGCTTCAGCCAGACTGAATGTGAGAGGTCCATCTAGGACAAAACCCAGATCTCTGTTCTTGCCCACAAGTGGGGACACAAGCAAAACTCCCCACATGCCTGCTAAACATCGAATCTGATTCTGAGACAGACTCTTTCAACTGAGCCACTGACAATTATTAGTTAAGTGTCCATGATAGAGTGTCTCTTTGGAAAATGCAAATGCTATACGGACATGAGGATCAAAAATTTTTAATCTGATTACTGTAGCTTGATTTCAATGAATAGTAAAAAGATGCTCATACAGCACTCTGGGGAGTGACATGAAGGCTTTTCTGCTTTCCAAATGGCTGAAAGGGACACAAACATAATTATTGGTTCTCGTGTGAGCATCTTCAGGGCTGGGCTGATGTCTTTTTTACCTTTGCCCTACAGAGCCACCTAACATGTAATAGGTGCCCAATAGATACTTGTTGAAGTAAAATGAAAAAAACTCCCAGGGCATTCTTTAAGATGAGAAAAGACTGCTTGATATAAGAATACAGCTTGGATAACATTAAATACATTTTCTTTACTCCATGTCTTGGTTTGTGTTGAAATCTCTCCTCTCCTTTTCTGTGCTGATCGTACCTAGATTGCATTATTTGAGTGAGATGGAGAAGGGGAACGGGGGAAGAAGATTCCTGTTTTCTTTTCTTTTTGTTTTGTTTTGTTTTGGAGTGCCTACAGGAAGCTAGTCCACTTTACCAGACACTTTTTACAAATGTTGCTCTGGTTATTCTCATTTATAGATGTGAAAAACGAGGCCCAGAGAGGTTAAGAAATATGTCAATTCACACAGCTGAGCCAGCATTGAAACCATGGTTACCTCCTTCAAAAATTGATGCTCTTTTCACTAAATTCACAGAGGTTGAGGTGGGGATGGCAGGAGATGAGGGATAAATGGGGTACCAACTACTCAGATCCAGCATGTCACCTGGCCCGAGGTGTCTGGAAATCCTTCCAGGCTGTCTTTAATGAATGCTCATCTCTCTCCTTCCTGCCTTCTTCTGGCAGCCTCCGTGATTCACATTCCAGGTGATGTCATGGAAGGTGCAGGTAGACTTTAGCTTTTTAAATCCCCAAGAGAGCTGATAGCATAGGAAATGGATGGACCTCGTGGTTGCTCCCCTCTCACTTAGAGACCCAGGTCCTAGGAGGTCAGTGTAGTTCTACTGGGATGAAGGAGGTGAGAGGTTTAGGTTCCTTTTCCCCTTAGGCAGTTGCTAAGGGACCAGAGGTGGTGATGGTGATATATGGAAGACCCATTCTAATTGTGTGTGCAACCTCTGGCTTTAGCGCCCCAGGCAGCTTGAGAATAGAGCGCCACCTTCTGTTCTCCTGAGTTCTTCCAATCCTCTTGACCAGAGGTTCTGACAGTCCTTGCACAGGAACTCATGTAACCTGCAAACCTAACGCATAGCAACCTTTCCTGCTATTCCATCAACCTTCTCTGGGCCATTAAGGTAACATCAGACCTGGACCATATGTAGCTTTCTGGGTCTGAAATCTGGTCCCTTTAGATTATCACTGTCTTTTAGAAGAGGCAGCATGGTTCATGGAGAAGCACAAGGACTTTGGGCTCAGACAACCTGGGTTTGAATCCAATCTAGATCAAATTTTACAGAGACCTGAGATGTCTGAGTATCAGCTTCCTCATCTGGGGAGCAGGGAGCATGAATCCTACTCAGCAGAGTAGCAATGTCATATGTGTAAAACTTACAGCAACACGGAAGGCCCTGGGTCAATATGATAATTTCTGAAAGACTAAAAGCCCAGGCTCTGAGGTTGGATGGACCTCTTTCGAATACTGAATCTGTTATTGACCAGTTGTGCAAGCTTCAATAAGGGTCTTAACCTCTCTGACTCTCAAATTTCTTACCTGTAGTTTAGTAATAACTACTAATCTATCCAGTAATAACTGTCTTCTAGAGTCTACGTGAAGATTAAATGAAATGACGTATGAGAGGGGTTAGCATAGAACTTGATATATGGAAGGCAGTCAATAATTGTTCATTCATCAGATTATTAAATATCATTGTTATTACTATTGCAAGTACTGTTAAGGTCTTGTAACCTTTAGTAACGATTCTGTGCTATGCTGCCTAGACTCTTCATTCAGGAACGAGGATCTCAGCCCTCAGCTGCCAGGGCTATGGGCTACTGACAGCTCACGGCCGAGTCCTGCTGTCCTCCTTGGAAGGGAGCTGAGTTGTCCAAGGTGACACCTCCTCCCAGAAGCAGTTTGCAATCGGTGACTGATCCATGTGGAGGTACAAATCCCAGCCACCTCATCTCAGTTTGAGACAACTCTGCAGGGCCCTCTTGATACTGAGCAGGGCCCTATGGGGCTCCTGGGCACAAAGCCTTTCTGTGTCCCCCATTTCTTTGATTACAGGAAATAGCCTTTATTCTGCCTCCATGACCTTCCCTGGGTTCCAATGAGCAGATTCAAGCACTTGTTAATTAGGGAAGGGAGGGGATGCCAGACAAGGGAGAAACAAACAGTCCAGAGAAACAATAGTGCAGCCTTGGGGCAAGGTCCAGGTTCCCCATCAATACACACAACAATATCTTTGAGCTGTTTTGCAAACACTGAAACTCCCTCCAAGTGGGAGAAGTTGACGATTAACGGTGGTATGCTTCCCACAAGCACGTAGACCCCAGACCCGTTGGAACCTGAAAGTTGATGACGCTGACTCCTACTTACCTCACCATTCAGAGGTATGTCCATGAGCTGGTCACGCCCTCTTTGAACCATTACTATAAAACTCCTCACTACCCTCTCCAAGTGGGGACATACAGTTTTGAGGACATAAGTCTGCTGTGGCCCCCTTTGCCTGGCAAAGCAATGAAGCTATTCTTTTCTACTTCATCTAAAACTCTGTCTCCGAGATTTAATTTGGTGTCCGGGTACAGAGGCCAGATTCGGCTTCACGCTCAGCTCCAGAGCCCCTGTGGCTGAAGCCTCTCCTGTAACTGCAGCATAACTCTCCTCCCTACTCTGCCCAGTCCTGCTTTCCTCACCTTCACAAACACTGACAAAAATTCTTTCCTTGACTAAACTCTAGTCAGGCTATTCTGAATCCTCTCCCCAAGTAGGCCAGGACTTTTGGACTTCTGTGTTCATCTCTGCATTGTCCGATTTGGGCAAGACTCCTGCTAAGTCAGTTTAGCCAGAATCCCCCATCCCTGATAGCTGATCACCTTTGATATCTGATCGGGTTCCTCACCCTCTACCATCCCCCAAGTGATGTCTGAACACCCTGGCCTGCCTTCAGCAAGAATCCTATGAGGTTGGTTCAGCCAGAAAACCTCCTTACCCCTCAAGTTTCCTCTGAGTAATTTTCTACCCACCGACCCCCGCCCTGCTCCGTGACTTCCCACTTTTCCTGATTGAATTAGGAGTTGAGCCTCATCTCTCTCCCTTTTTGCAAAACCCCATTGCAATAGCCCCCCTTACACAAAGTCTGTCTTACTCTTCTTTAGCAAGTGTCATGAATATTTTTTTCCTTAACAGTACCGTTCTCTAGGGCACTTCCAATACGGCTTTTGCATGAAAATCTCAGAATCTTTTTTCCCCCAAGACTTCTCCCATTTAATATTTGAACCTTCTTTTCAATACAGTAAACCAATCCCCAAGCCCTCATGAGACAAGGAACTCTCTCTACCATCTATAAGACCCAAACTCCTTTGCAGACAGTTCTAATAATTAGAAAGCTTTAAAAAATAATATCAAATGTTTATGTAGCTCTTTATTCTTCACAAAGTATTTCTATAGATCTTATTTCTCCTGAGCCCCACGAAATCTTGCTAAGGCAAATCTTATTAATATCCCCATTTTACAGAAGAATGACTCCAGGAAAATCAAAGGAATTAAGCAACTTGCCCAAGATTACTTAAGAGATTGAAATTAGAGACATATATCACTGAATTGGCCCACTGATAATTTTTTTGGGCTGATGCGTGTTTAAGAAAACTGAGTTTGGCTAACTTTAATCTTCTTCATCATGCCACTGCATCTTTTTACTGGATTACTTCACACATTCCTATCTAGCCTTAGGAGACAATTTGAATTCAGGACAACTCACTTATAAATGGTAGAAACAGGATTCAACCTCTGGCATCCTCACTTTGGAGGCCATGGATATTATAGTACACCGTGCCATCTGTTTTTTGATTCCTACATTTGTCCTATTTCTGGGTTAAACCACGAGTAGAAAATCTACCCTATGTATGACAACCTTTTAGTTATTCCAAAACACCTACCCCCTGCACCTTCTTTCCCCAGGTTAAGCTTCCCAATCCTTCTTCTATTGTCCTTATGGGCTGTGTGCAATACTGTGATTTATAATAAGCAATATGTATTTGGTCTTAGTGCCCTTTCTGGCACAGAGTTCCTCAAACCCTTGGAATTTCCTAAGTTATGAGAACAATAAAGGTGTCTTTTGTTATGTTAATGAGGTGACTTCTGGACCACACCTAAGGTGTGGGGCTGGTTGTCAACCCTGTGATTAGAGGATTGGAATTTCCCGAGGGGGAATGGTGGGCGGGAGGTTGAGTCAACTGCCAATGGCTAATGATGTAATCAGTCATGCCTATGTAATGAAGCCTCCAAAAAAACCCCAAAGGGCAGGGTTCAGAGAGCTTCTCACTTGATGCACACAAGGAGATTCGAGAAAAGTGGAACACTCAGAGAGCATGGAAGCACCCTACCTTTCCCCCACACCTTGCCCTCTGCATCTCTTCCACTTGTCTGCTTCTGAGTTATAGCCTTTTATAACAAACTGGTAATCTAGTGAGTACATTAAAATGTTTCTCTGAATTCCGTGAGCTGCTCTAGCAAACAAATTAAACCCGAGGAAGGGGGCGTCGGAACCTCTGTTTTATAGCCAGTTGGTCAGAAGCACAGGTAGGTAACAACCTGGACTTGTGATTGGCATCTGGACTGGGGACAAGTGGGGAGAGGCTTGTGGGACAGAGCCCTGTAGGATCTGATACTATCTCCAGGTAGACAGTGTCAGAATTGAGTTGAATTGTCAAGGCACCCAGCTGGCGTTGGAGAACTGTTTGGTAGTGTGGGAAAAGTCCCCGCACTTTGGAATTGGAGTCAGCATCATACTGTGGTTATGTGTTTGCATATTACATTGGGTCCACTTACCTGGATGGACTCCAGTTTGGTAATAATGCTCTTGAAAATGGTTCTAGAACTTGTTAAGATAGTCTGGATGTGATCTGATTAGTGCAGAGTAGTTTAACTGAAGCTCACTGAATTCCAAATTACCACAATCCAGGTTTTATGTCTGGTCACATAGCTTCACAGATCTCTTAAGTGTTTAAGAATTCTACTCAACCAGGAGAAATGAGGCTCATGCATGAGTATGTCTCTACTTTATTATCTCTCTTAAAGTTTATGTGTTCAAGTATGGTCTGGTTATGAGTTAACACTACAAGAACAATCAATACCAGACTCTGAAAAGGAGAACTCACAACACATCTATAAAATGAAATTAACATCATAAAACAGTTATGGATTCAGTTTTATTTATTTATTTTGCCTTGGCAAGGGGTGTGGTTAACTCCGTGCTCCTAAATTAAAATTGCAATGCTTTCCAAACCCATGTTACTTTGAAGGGAGGTGGGGTGTGCAGAGTACTACCATTATTTGGGGCCAGCTGCATTGGCTCTGTTTGCAGGAAGATCATAACAAGAGCTAACATGTGTTTGGGACTTCCTGTGTGCCAGCAACTGTGCAAATACGTGTTATGGACATTTTCTCATTTCATCCTCATGACAACCCAGAGGAGGGAGGTACAGTTACTGAGTAACTTGCCCAAGGTCGCACAGCTCTTGGGAGGGACGGCCAGCAAGTGAGCCCTGGCAGTGGCCTTTCTCAATAATAGGGTGGTTGTTTGCTTTTCCTCTGTCTGGTGTCTGAGCTTATCACCCAGTTGGTTCTGAACTTGAGCAGGGAACAGAGAGAAACTTTTTAGTTCCCCAAAAACTCACTCTCAGCAGAAGAGCCTGGAGGGGAGCACGGGTTTAGGCATCTAATTCTGATTCCCCCCACCCCATACCTTTCTGCTTCCTGTCTGAGATACATTCTAAATTCCAGATGATTACGAACCCGCCACCCGCTCTACTAAAGTCCCAGAATAAACATTATTAGCTGTTTAAAAAATTATAGGGAAAGAAGAGGAAGAGGGGGGCAGACTAAGGAAAATGTTAGCAATCTAATTTTATAAGAATTAGTTTGTCACTTCTTTAAAAATTTTTCTTTTGAGGCACTAGTTCAAGAAATCTAGGCAGAGGCTCAATCTTATAAAGGAAAATGGCAGGGCCTTTGATTTTTAATATCCCATATATTACCTAAATAAGGTAATGACCAATTTGTCAGCTGCCTTAGAGGATGTGGCCAGGCAGACTGTTAGTGAAACTTGAAGTGATTCTTTCTGAAGTACATTTCCAAACACCTTTTATAAATACCTGTCGAGGCTTCAGTGGGCTTGTCAATTGTAAATGCTTCCAGTGCCATCCCTGTGGGAGGTGCCTTTTTTACTGTCTTGTGTGGCCCTAATGGAGAACCATTTCGAGGGATTCTTTCCCACACTTTGACAACTTGGCTTAAGGAGAAAAGGCCAGAAACCATTTAAAGCTGTTGACGTACCTCTTTTTATGGAAGCAATAATACTTTTTCATGAAATGTCATTGCACATGGTTTCCTATAGACAATAATTATACATTCAGTATGTGTACAATTGATGTGATCTGGGGTGAAAGTCTTCACGGTGCCTCCTTCTCTTGGCTGTGGCACACTTCCTTTGGCCCTAGTTATGTTTCCAGAATGTTTGGTTAGCTGTCTTCCACCTCCTTGGTCACTCTTCCTTGTGAAGTGTGAGTGGGTGGGTGAACGTTCCCTTTTATGGAGCAGAAAAGCATGTTATTCCTTTGGGTTCTTGTGTCCCTGTTCCCTGTGATCATTGGTGACTCGTTGTAGGAAAGCAGAATATGTCCTGCTTTCTCCAGGATATTTGGGATGAAGGCAGAGGGCCCAGAATAAAGTTCAGGTGATGGAGAGAAATGAAATCTGATCGGGTCTCACTATGACTCTGCAGGAAGAAACAGGACACAGTTCCTCTAGTGATAGCCTGATTTCTCCTGCTCTATCCACTCTTATATCCATCGTGAAAACGATTGGGAACCCATGGCCTTCTTGTCCCCGTCCAGCGATGTGGATGGGATATAAGTACCTGATCTCCTGCTCTCACCTTAGCATGGTGGGTATGTGGGTGGACCCTGGACCCTGATGGTTCCGGTTCAAATCCCATCTTCTACTTCCCTGTTGTGGCACTTCAGCCCCTTCACCTTACCCTCTCAGTTCCTTAATTTCCTTATTCGCAAAATAACAATTATAATTGGTCAAGTGTTAGAAAGTTCTAAGCCAGCAGCAGTGTAGTGAAATCAGACAGACTAGAATTTGAATTTTATCTTTGCCAGTTACTAACTTTCTGACCTCAAACGTATTTGATCTGTAAAATGGGTGTATTAATAATAACGTCCACAGGACGTTGAGGATTAATGAAGAATATATGCTCTGTACTTAGGACAGTGCCCAGCATATGTGCACTCAACAAATAGTAATTTTATTTAATGATCAATATAATTGTTGTGTTTATGAATAGATAATAGGATTCATGTTGGAAGCAGAGTCGGCAGGATCTGCTAATAGATAGTTGTCCAATGTGAAGTCTAAGCTTGCCTGAATTGGGATAAACTTCAAGTAAAACTGAGTAGACTGGTAAAAGGAAGACTTTGGCTCTACATCCGGTTTGCCATCTGTGTGGCTTTGAGCTATTATTCTACATTCTGGTTGTCAGTTTTCTCATCCATAAAATGAAAGAGTTGGTCAGGATGAATTCTGTAGTCTAGCCCAGACCTGACACCTCCTGAATCTGTGCGAAGGTTATAACTGCAAGCACATTGAACAAAGACCTTTTCAATATCTCAACATCTGCAGAACAGGTTCACTTATTCTGATTCTTTCTTTTCAGAATATTTCTCTCACGGGCAGGTCCGACTAAATTCGATAAAACGAAAAAATTCTGTACACCATCAAGAAAAAATATATCTATCATTGTTGTTCTGGTTTAAGTTTTGTTTAAATCTAAGAGCATGGTGGTGGCATCCAATTTGACACCAGGGGTCTTAGTGGAGGAGGCGCCACTAACCTCAGTCAAATAGAGGGGCTGCTGCCGGCCACTGTGGAAAACGGGGGTACGCAGGGAGAGGAGGAAGGCGGGGCAGCGGTCGCGGAGCTGAGCACATTCTGGGCAAGGTGCCGCCAGACCGTCGGCAAGTAAGCGCCTTGTGTGCGCCACCTCTAACCCAGTGACTTCTTAAAACCATAGCTGATCACACGGCTCCAGGTTGAGACGTGAGCCCGTAGGTGCCAAGGGCATGTTCACAAGCCCCACTGGCCCCCGGCGCAGGCTTGAGGCCAGAGGCAGCACAGATTTTGAGACCAGCTCGCAGGCTGTAACAAAGGCAGCTTTAACTCCCATGACTGCCTTTGATGCTGCAGAGCCCTCCCGGGGTCTGGGGGAAAGGCAGCGTGTGTGCGCATTCGGATATACACCGGCCCGTCTCACGTTTATAATGTGCCACCGTCTGTCTTTCCAGGAGGAATGGATTAATAATATACATAAGGCATTTAATTAAAAACGTGTCATCACCTCATAAATGTCTTCTCCGAGGATGTATCATGATTCTCTGCCGCTAATAGAAGTGATGAGCCCGCCCACGCAGCCGCGCTCCCGCCTGTGGTTGCAGGTGCCGAAGGGAGGAGTCTCTGGGGAGGGGGGGCTGGGCTGCCCTCGTCTGACCCTTGTAGGTTCTGATCCACCGTGCCAAGGAGGACAACCTTCTCCTCCGCTCTCCCAGTTCGGTTTCTTTCCCTGTAGGGGTCTGACCTTGCCCGGCGGTGGAGGTCCAGGGTCCGGCCGCCTCTGAAGGCCACTTGTCCTCCTGGGCAGCATGTCTCCGACTAGATCAAGAGAGGATGTGGAAGCCCCACAGCGGGACAGTCCCCAGCCTCACGTTTCCTTTCAAAGATAAGTACAAGGAAGCAGAAAGGAGCACAGAGGGGCCCCAGAAGAAGGGCCATGAATTATGCATCTCCTAGTCCGGGCTCACAGAGCCTTCTCTTTCCGTCCAGAAAGGCAGCCAATGAGAAAGGCACCTTATTCAGTGACTGAATTACTGCATATGAATGACTAGGGGATCCATTTCAAAGCCGCACTTAGAATGTGCCTATTAAAAAAAAGCAGCCCAATTTGTTTCAGAAGCTACACTGGAAATGAATGAGGGCTCTTCCATCTCTGCTGGCTATTAAAAAAGCTTCACTTCTCACAGAGCAACTGTTTTAATTAAACCAATAGTTATGTTTTATTGAATTCAATGCTCTTCAGCAAAAATCAGCACAGAGCCTCTCCGCCTTTAGAAAACTTAATTTAGGCCAATAGTGGGTTGCCCGAGGGAGGGTGGCTGGGAGGAGTGAGGCTGGGGAGAGAATAGGAGAGGGAAATGGCTATTTCATCCCACCTGTTAGAATGTACCCTCCCACCCCCTCAGTCCCTCACCCCCTACCCCCTCTCCTCAGGGGGCCCCCCAACCAGCCTTGAGAAAGGCAACATTGGGTAACCAACAAGTACAGGGAACTCTGTTTAATATTATGTAACAACATAAATGGGAAAATAATTTGAAAAAGAATAGGTACATGTATATGTATAACTGAATCACTATGCTGTACACCTGAAACTAAGACAATGTTGTTAATCAACTATACGCCAATATAAAATAAAAAGTTTAAAAAAAAAAAAAAAAGAAAGGCACCCCTGGGAGTCCCCCTTCAGTTCTCCGAGGAGCAGGTAGATTTCAATGCCTCAAGGCAACTAGGGAAGTGTTCCTCTCTTGGCTCTTGCTGGCTGCTTCTAGCTGAATGCTGCCTCTAGCTTGTTGCTCCACATTTAATCGTGGGTAGAGCCTCTGGTGTCTGTTTTTTTTTTTTAAACTACATGCTTAGGCTAGATTAGGGGTTATTGCAGTAACCTCCTAGCTAGTGTTCCTCGCTCTGTTCTGGGGTCTCCTTCAACTTCAGACTCTCAGGTTAAACTGTCTGAAAAGTAGATCTGATCCCATCACCTTCCTCCTTGTCAACTGAAAAAAACATGCACAACCTAAAAGTTAAGAGTTCTGTCTTATTCGGCAGACATTCTGCAGACTTCAGGCCTGGGAGACAGGACTCTCAGATCACTCTGAGAGCCTGCTCCGAAGAGGCAAGTGGGGAGCCAGGATATACAGGAGTTTTTGCAACAAAGACCAGGTAGTGGGGAACATCGAAAGACTACCGTTAATGAAAGAAAACTAGACATCTCAAGTTAATGATATTGGTGCTTTTCTATGTATGGGAAGATGCAAGAGTCTGGGCTCGCTGAAATTATTCCTTTGATAGGCACCTCAGCTCTTTGGGGTCACTATCCTGTGTTTTCGCGTGCTGAATTTCCTCAGGGTACACTGTCGGGGTGACTAGAGCGGCTGACTACTAGATGGGGAGGGGATCCTGCCTCCATCCCAAGTTTCATCAGGGCTCACCATTGGGGCGGCTGTAATGGGAGGGCTTGATGGCCGCAACATCCTTTGTTTCCCGGAATGGCAGGCAACATTTTTCATTCACACCCTTCATCTATCTCTTCAGTAACTGCCTGTTGCTTCAGGTTGCAAACTCATTGGCTTAATCCGAGCTGGGCAGGTAACATAAATGAGTGAGCAGACAGTGTGGGGACTCTGACAAACTGGAAAGAAGTATTCCTTGGTCTAAAAGCTGTGGCTGAAGCTCAGCTCCAACTAATGGCTGCCCCGTGGAAACAGAGCCCCATGTGGCCAGCTTTTTTTTTTTTTTCCAATAAAGCCTGGAAATCTTGACTTTTCTGTGAAATCTGTGAAGTTTTAAATATTGGCTACTGTGGTGGAGAAAATAATTTGTTCAAAATAGTCACTATCCCTTCTTACCAGGCCCAACGTACAGGAGGAACTACATTAACCAGTCCATTGACTTGGGGCTTTGTTACATGTCATGTTTTGGCCAATGAAATCAGAGTGAAATTGACATGTACCATGGCCAAGCAGAAACTTTAAGAGCCGTTGCCGGGGTTATTCCATCGTTCTTTTCCCTCTGCTACAAGAATGCACATCCCAGACAGGCCCTGCTCCTTCAGTCTATGTGTCAGAATGAACAGACTGTGGAGTAAAGCTGGGGTCAACCTTCAACAGACATGAACATGAGTAAGAAAGTGCAATGCTGTTGAAAGCCACTGAGATTCTGGGTCCTTTGTTGCTGTACAAAGAGTTACTGATACATTTACTAATTAGAAAATATTTTGGAAGCGTGGTGAAAACTAAAAACCATAAATCTATGGGTTCTTCAATTTTCAACCTGTTCTTTCCAGGACAAAGTCTAACGTTCTGATAATGACATGGGGAGCACTTTCCTAGCTGTGCAAGCTCAACTGCCTTGACCTTGGCTCTGCACTAGCCATTTCAACCCTCCTTGCGGGTCACTTTCTACAATGGATATTTTGCAAAAGCCTGCACATGCTGTAGCCTCTGTCTCAAATATCCTCCTTCTCTTCAGTTAAATCCTTACCTTCAAGATGCAGCTCACACTGTTCAGATTTTTCTCTTCCATATCTCTTATGACCCAAGATTGTAATCACTGGGATTTTTCCCTTTTTTGGGTCTATCTTTCCTGAGTAGAATTACAAGCTCCTTGATGGCACGATCTGTGCTGCTCTTGTTTACTCCTAACACTCAACAAATGTTAAGTGAATGTATGAAAGTTTCCCAAGAAGCAGTAAATGGACTAGTGTGTCTATCAGGGCTCTCACCATAATTGCATATATTCCTGAATATAATAGGTAGTACCAAATCCTCAAAAGAAATCTGAGATGTTCTTAGGCATTGCAAGAATAGAACTTTAGGACAACCCAGATGCACTTTAGGAGAGTGGATAGGATTTTAATTCAAATGGGGTACAGAGGTGTACTAAGAGTTTGAAATACATAGGTCAAGATAACATGGCTTTTATGCTCCTTCAGAAGTTCACACAAAGGACCATGATGAATAGATCTTATAGGTGGGAGAAATATCTTATGTCCATAAAGAATGCATTACTTTTCCAGATAAAAATAAGGGTTGCTAGTGACCAGTGAGGCAGAATGGAAAATAATTTATTAAGAAGCAGATACCCCATAGGAATGGGTTAAGCCCCTTCTCAAATTTGGTGGCTCTCCTGGCTTCCATCCTGGACTCTTGATTATCGCTGTTAGGCAAGCAGATGGGACCATTCATAGTCTGTTAAAGGCTACCCCTTCCAATACCTTCAGTAATCAAAGCTGGTCCTGGAGAGGGATGGACAGATGTATGTAGGGAACCACAGTAGTCCTCTAGGGAGAAAAAGGAAAAAGATGTGTGATTCTTCTCCTGGGAGGTTCTACAATTCTAGAACATCTCTATTGGCTTGGGAAAGTTTCTATAGAGATTATTGGAAGGAAAACATTCGGGGTCCCTATAGAGCAACTTATCATGAAGGCAGGGGCCAATAACCAGGGCCTAGATGTTTATTCCAGAAGGATGAGTCTTTGAAGCCTGAAGCTCTTCTGGACTTAGCCACCCTGATGGAGTGATATTATTTGGAGCTCAATGGCTAAGCATGTTCTTTAAAAAGCTGTAATCTTGGATATATAAGTCTGGGACTATTACAGAGTCTCTGGAAGGACCCAAGGACATCATTGCAACAGTGGATAAGAACACATCTTCCTGGAGAGAACCAGTTTTCAATAGTGACATTGTTCAGAAGCCATAGAAAAAATGACCACCCAGGCAAGATTGACACCTTCTAGAGAATTGACCACTGATAACCTACTTCCCTCCACCTGGCATTTGGAACAGGACTGATTAAACTCTCTGGACCGAATGTGCTCCTAGTTTCTGAGCTGTTTCACAGGCAGTGGCCTGGATGTGTGTTAAGAGATTGATTTTCATGTTAATATTTGCCAGACATGATTCCAGATACTTTACATGTAATTCTTATCACAATTCTTTAAGGGAGGTACCATCACAATTCCTATTTAACAGATGAGGAATTGGAGGTACAGAGAGGTTAAGTAACTTGCCCAAGGTCACACAGCTGATAAGTTTTTTGCACAAGCCTTCTCATCTAGGCATTAACTGGGAAAATAGAAGTAGCAGTGTCTGTCCCTAAAGCTAATGAAAAGGGTCATGTAGGTTACATTAGAAGTGAAATGCAATTCGATAATTCATCTCAATTCAATCCAATCCAATTCAATGAACAAATTTGTACTGAGAAACAACTTTTTCAATTATTACAACGACTTAGGGATTCAAAGAACAAACTACACACTTTTGTTTTTGGCCAGAAGCAATTCTGGGCTTTGTTCAGACAGCAACCTAAAACTGGTGGGGAAACTGCACTTTTTTAAGGAAAACTGCACTGAGAAAAAGAGCAGCCCTTATGATGCCTCCTGCATAAGAAAACAAATAACAACCTCGCTGCTGACAGGCACCTGCATAAAAGGAAGCATCTGACAGGGTCGGGCCAGGCACTCCTGCAAGGAAGCACTCCACAGGGGCACGTTTAAAAGCTCCTTTCATTAAGGTGTTTTCAAACTGTGACCACCGCTGAGAGCTCTCTTGCAGCTCAGAAGCTTCCCTTGATGCTAAGTGGGTGCTCAGGAAAATCAGACTGATCCGCTATCTTTATGGAGTACCATGTATATGTGTGTCTTTAGTCTGCTTGGGCTGCTTTAACAGAATATCAGAGACTGAGTGGCTTATAAACAACAGACATTTACTTCTCACAGTTCTGGAGGCTGGGAAGCCCAAGATCAAGGCGTGAGCAGATTCGGTGTCTGATGAGAGCCCATTCTCTGGGATGCAGAGAGCTGGCTTTTCACTTTGTTCTCTCATGGCTGAAAGGGTGAGGGAGCTCTCTGGGGTTTCTTTTATAAGGACACTAATCCCCATTCATGAGAGCTCCAACCTCATGACCTAATCGGCTCCCAAAGGCCCCACCTCCTAAAACCATCATATTGGGGTTAGGTTTCAACATATGAATTTTGGTGAGGGGTGACACAAACATTCAGTCTAAGCAATGTGTGTGTGTATACTAGAGAGAGAGAGACAGAGAGATAGAGGTCTTCCTAGGACAGCACTCTCTCACCCACAGCCAGAGGAAATCATCTAGCTTAGTTTTCCTAGAGTAGTATCTGGTTGGGGAGGGAGGGCCTAACTTATTAGGGCAGAGGTGCACAAATGTTTTCTTTAAAGGACCAGATACTAAATATTTTAGGCTTTGCAGGTCTTGCAGTCTCTGTTGCAACTACTCAACTCTGCCATCGTACTGTGAAAACAGCCATAGACAATATGTCAGTGAACTGAGCATGGCTGTGTTCCAATAAAATTTTATTTATAAACACAGGCTGTGGGCCAGATTTTACCCGTAGGCCATAATTTACTGGTCCCTATTTTAGATCCTTCAGCTCCAGGCCCTTCAGGAGTAGGGGAAGGGGAAGAAGGGTCCAAAACTTCATGCAGTGGTGACTCAAGAAGAGTGACAGTGGGAAGATGAGTGTGATATAGAGGGTCACGTTTTATTTCTTGAATACCTGGAATTAGCCACATACAGGGAAGTGAAGGTATCACTTGTTTTGATACATGGGCTTTGGGCAGAGTTAGGACAGATATGAATATATAAACAACTTTTTATTTTGGAATAATTCTAGATTTACCGAAACATTACAGAGGTGGTACAGAGAGTTCCCATATACCTGCACCCACTTTCTTTTAATACCTTTTTATAAAAACATTTTATTTTCATTTTTTTGTTTGATAAATTTGACATGTCACATTTTGTAAATTTAAAGTATACAGCATGATACTTTGATACATTTATATATTGTAATATGATTGCCATGGAAGCAATATTTATCCCATTACATCATTATAGTACAATACTGTTGTCTGTATTCATTAAAGTGTGCATTAGATCTCTATAGCTTATTTACTGCTCATTATAAGTTTGTACCCTAAAACACCATCAATCTTATTTCCCCATTCCCCACCCCCTGGTAACCACTATTTATTCTCTGTTTTTTTATGGGTTGGACTCTTTTAGATTCCACATATAAGTGATATCATATACAGAATTGGTCTTTCTCTGTCTGACTCATCTCGCTTAGCATAACGTGCTCAGCGTCCATCCATGTTGTTGCAGATGGCAGGATAGCCTCCTTTCTGATGGCTGAATAGTATTCTTTTGTGTATATATACCACATCTTTTTTATCCATTCATCTGTTGATGGGCATGTGGGTGGTTTCCATATCTTGGCTATTGTGAATAGTGCTATGATAAACGTGGGTGTGCATCAATTCTGTTTTCATTTTCTTGGGGTACATACCCAGAGTGGAATTGCTGGATGCCATGGTAGTTCTATTTTTAATTTTTTGAGGAACCTCCATGTTGTTTTCCATAGGGGTTGGACCAGTTTGCATTCCCACCCACAGTGTATAAAATTCCCTTTCACCACATCCTTGCCTGCACTTGCTGTCTCTTATCTTCTTGATGATGGCCATTCTAACAGGTGTGAGGTGATAGCTCATTGTGGTTTTGATTTGCATTTCTGTGATGGTTAGTGATGTTAAACATCTTTTCATGTGTCTGTTGGACATTTTGAGGTCCTCTTTGGAAGAATGTTTATTTAGTTCTCCTGCCCATTTTTAAAATGGGATTTTTTTTTTTTTTTTTTTGGTCATTAGGTTGTGTGAATTCTTTATGCCTTTTGGATATTAACCCCTTATCTGATATATGGTTTGCAAAAATTTATTCCTCTTCTCTAGGCTGTCATTTCATTTTGTTAATTGTTTCTTTTGCTGTGCAGAAGCTTTTGGGTTTGATATAGTTCCATTTGCTGATTTTTGCTTTTGTTGCTTGTGCTTTTGGTGTCATGTCCAAAAAATTATTGCCAAGACCAATATCGATGAGCTTCTTCCCTATGTTTTCCTCTAGGTGTTTTATGGTATCAGGTCTTATGTTTAAATGTTTATCCATTTTGAGTTAATTTTTGTGAATGGTACAAGATAGGGGTCCAATTTCATTGTTTTGCATGTGTTTCTCCAGTTTTCCCATAATGTTAATATCTTACATTATCATGGCATATTTGTCAATTCTAAGAAAATTATATTGGTCCATTATTGTGATATAAAAAAAAATGTATGGTTTTTGTCTTCAGTTCCTGACACAGAGTCCCTAAAACCTTTAGAATTTCTTGAGTGATAGGAGTGTCTTTTGTAATTCATAATGAGTCCCTTTATGACCTTACCTAAGTTTATGCAAATAAGGTAGTTAATTGGTGGTGGTGGCCAGTAGCTTTAAGATGAGGTCTGTTGTCAGAGGAACTAAGCACGTGATTAAGGGGTTGGGACTTACCCCCCCAACTCCCCCCCACCCCAGGAGAGAGGGGGCTGGAGATCGAGTTCAATCACCAATGGCCAGTGATTTAATCAATCATGCTTACATTATAAAACGTGGATAAAAACTCTTGAACAACAAGATTAGGGGAGTTTCTGGATTGGTGAAAAACAATGAAGTGCTGGGAGAGTGATTTGCCTGGAGAGGGCATGGAAGCTATGTTCCGTGCTCCCCTCGTCCCCCAAGAGTTTGCCCTATGCAGCTCTTCCATTTGGCTGTTCCTGAGTTCTGTCCTTTATCATAAACTAGCTTTTGTAAGTAAAGTGCCTTCCTGAGTTCTGTGAGTTATTCTAGTGAATTATCAAACCTGAAGAGGGGTGTTGTGGAACCCTTGAATTTGTAGTTGGTTGGATGAGGGCTGTGAAGCCTGGTTACCCCATTTGCAGCTGGCATCTGAATTGGGGGCTGTCTTGTAGGACTAAGTCTTAAACCCATGGGGTCTGTGCTAACTCTGGGTGAATTGAAGTGAACTGAATTACAGGACACCTAGTTGGTGTCGGAGAATTGGTCATTGTTTGGAAAAAGCACACACGGTTGTTATAACCAAATTTCAGATTTTATTTAGATTTCACCAACTTGTCCACTAATGTCCTCTTTCTATTCCTGGATCAAATTGAAGGTACCGTATTGCATTAGTTATCATATCTACCTAATTGTCTCTGATTTGTGACAGTTTTTTAGTCTTTCTTTGTTTTTCATGAGAGTTTTGAGGAATCAAATATTTTGTAATATGTCCCTCTACTTGGTTTTTTCTTATGTTTTCCTCATGATTAGACTGGGGTTATGAATTTTTCAAAAGAGTACTACAGAGGTGAAGTGCCCTTCTTGTCACATCGTATCGGGGGTATTTGATATCCGTGTGACATCATGGTAATGTTAACTGTGACTATTGATTAAGCTAGTATTTGCCAGATTTCTTCACTGAAAAGTTACTATTTTTTCAGGTAAGCGTATTTTTAAAGGACTTCTTTAAATAAAGTAAGTTGTAAAATCACAAAATAACCACCATACAGTAAGTGCTTACTGCAGCATAAAAATTTGTAGTGTGAGCGAGAAATAGACCTTTGTGATTTAACAAACCGCCTATTGTCTATTACTGCCGTGCACCTGGGCTATCCTGCCTGAAAGAGGATAATAAGACTCAGAGAGGTTAAGCAACTTGTCTAAGATCCCACAACTAGTAAGGGGTGAAGCAAGGCTTTGGGCCTGGTCTGGTCGAAACCTGGCTTATTAGTCAGGCTAGGCTAGGTTATGCTGTAGTAACAACTTATTCCAAAATCCGAGAGGCTTAGCACAATAAAGTTTTATTTCTTACTCATATTAAATCCTCTGTGATCTGGGTGACTCTTCAGGACAGTGTCATTCACATGGTGTCTCAGTGAAGCCAGGCCACGTTGATCTGTAGCTGTACCATCTCATTGTGAGGCCTTTGTGTTCACTGTGGCAGGGGAACAGGGAATTACACAGAGGCTTTTCACTGCCCAAGCCTGGAGGATTACATGTCACTTCTACTCACATCTCCTTGTCCACTCTAGTCATAGGGCCTCACCTAACTGCAAGGTGCAGGGAAGTGTCATTTTCTATACGTGCATTAAGGGAGAACAGATGCTGGGGATATCTTTCCATCAGGCTGTGTTGTTTCTGCTAAAGGACTCAGAACAGCCCTGAGCATGGAGGAAGGTTAAGAAGTGTGGAGTATCAGGCTTTAGAAAGGGAATTTTAATTAAGATCAAGGCATTCTCTCTCTTGGTCTTCCCCTGAGACCTCATGTGTTTGTGGGAACCACTGTGTAGCAGAAACCTTCAATTCCAGATCCCATTTCAGGACACCCAATGGCCCTCTCCTGTTCCTTTACCAGCCTCTACCTTTCTTATTAGGCAAGTTTATCAGCAGAAATGTTCCCCTTGACTTATTTTAACTTTAATGTTTACAAAGTAGGAATCCAGGTGTCTTGGGGCTTAAGTCATTTCACATTCAAAGATGCAGAGCCAAAGAGTGATTCTAATTGTCACTTGTGCTCTATAGGCATGAAGGTCTTCTAAGTACATAATCCGCAGTAACTCATCTTGAAGTATCCCAACCATTCCTCTGGGATGCAGGAGGTCCTGGGAACCTCTCCCTGTTCTGCACTGTTCTCCTGTCTACATCACATTTGAGTTCTTGAAAGCTCCCCTCCCCTCCCTGAGCACCACTGCACACACACGATCCCATGTCACATTCTCCCACCGCGTCCAGCCCTCGGGGGTTCTGATGGCTTTACTTCCGAGAATTTGTCCAAAGTCTTTGATGCATTTTCCTCTTTAGTGGAAGGGAAGGGAATGCCACGTGCTCTTTGGGTACCAGTTTCCATGGGATGGTGTGTATACCATTCCAGGGACTGGAGTGATCTCCCTGCCATACCTACTACCTCCCCATCCTACCCCCCCAACCCAAGACACCCAGGGTCTCCCAGATGTGACTTAGAATGTAGACCCTGGCCTGGGCTTCCCACTCAAAAGATCACTGGCATGAGCCTAGAACTGCTTTTCTCAAACTGTGTTCTGTGGGAAAAGTAGCCCAGAGAAATGTGCCATGAAAAAAAGTATTACGTGGTCAAATAGATTTGGTAAAATTTTGGTTAAACAAGTTAGGTTTCCTTACTGTAGAACTTCCTAGAGCTGTTTAATAAGCTAACCTGATTGGGAAACTCCAAAAATTGGTGTGGAAAACAGAGTCCCTCAACCTTGCCTGAACATATTTTTCTGAGGTGGCATATGAAGGAGTGAATGTTCCATGGATCCCACTTTGGGAAACGCTAACCCAGAAAATATTAAGCAACAAAACAATATTTAAGAAAATTCTGCTCCTATTTTAGTAACTTAAAAAAAGGTTCTGGACTTCCCTGGTGGCACAGTGGTTAAGAATCTGCCTGCCGATGCAGGGGACACGGGTTCGAGCCCTGGTCCGGGAAGATCCCACATGCCGTGGAGCAACTTAGCCCATGCGCCACAACTACTGAAGCCCACACACCTAGAGCCCGTGCTCCGCAACAGGAGAAGCCACATTGAGAAGCCCGTGCACCGCAATGAAGAGTAGCCCCCTCTCGCCGCAACTAGAGAAAGCCTGCACACAGCAACGAAGACCCAACACAGCCAAAAATAATAAATAAATAAATGAATTAATTAAAAAAGAGGTCTTCTCTCTACAAGTAATAAATAACCTTTGCATGCTTTTGAGTCCACTAAGTCCTTCCATATTCATTAGCTCATGAGAATGATTAATTCATTTTTAATTTAAAATTTTGATACATTCTCCGGGTTTAAAATACATTCTCCGGGTTTAAAAACAGAGAGAATACAACAATATTCCATTAAAAAATTCTCCCATCTCATTCTTGTCCTCCACATAGTGGGGTTCAACTCTCTTCCTCCCACCCCAGGAGCCTGCTGTTAATAGGCTATATGGTTTCCATACAGATGTTGTGTATATACAAGAAAATACAGTCTCTCAGCCTCCAGTTTTTTAACAGAAAAGTTTACAATACTTTAAAAAGGAGGTTTATCAAGGTATAACTTATACAGAGTAAAATTCACCTTTTTGTAGTATACAATTCAATGAGTTTTAAAAATGTGTACTGGCGTGTAACCCCTCCCACCATCATGACGTAGAACGAACAGTTCCACCCCTCCCAGATGTCCTCTCATACCCATCCCCTGTGCAGTCAAAATCCCCAGCACTTGGTACCCACCGTTTTGTTCGTTCTCCTAGTTTTGCCTTCTCTGTAATGTCTTGTAAATTCAATCATATAATGTGTAGTCTTTTTTGCCTGGCTTCTGTTACTAACCGTAATGCTTTTGAGAGGTGCGTATAAGACGTTCATCATTTCTGTTGCCTAGTTATATTCCGTCATATGAATGAATGTGCCACCATTGGCTTATCCACTCACCAATGAATGGACGCCTGTGTGCTCCCAGTTACTGGTGATTGTAAATCAAGTGGCTATGAACATTCAAATACAGGTCTTTGTGTAGGTGTATATTTTTCTATATTCTGTGAGTTGTATCTTGCCTTTTTCCATTGAAGCAATATGTCTAAGAGATGTTTCCATATTAGTAAATGAAAAGCTTACTCATAGTTTCTGGAGCTACATAGGATTCCTTGGTGTGAATTTGATCCTGACAACAACCCCATAAGGAAGGTAACCTAATCACCCCCAGATTAAACTCGGCAATCAGAGACTCACACAGGTTAAGTCATTTTTCCAAACTAGTAAGCAGAAGACAGAAAAATTGGCCCTAGGTCTGTCCAACTCCAAGTCTTACGTTGTCTGGAAAATTAAGTCTATTGTCCTTCTCTAGAGAGGCTGATGCCTTTGTCACAATTTGTCCTCAACATTTTTAACCAACTCTTCCTTTTACCAGCCCCTCAAGAACAAATCCTCGGCTCTAGTCACGTGACTTCACATCTCTAACGTGATCTTTTCATAGGGATTTCCATAGCCTGCAAATCTTGCTGCCCTAAGGCTTTCCATCTTGGAAGCAACAAGTTTCAGTGCCTCAGAGGAGGGCAGATAACTCCTAGAGCAAAGAAACCTTTGCTCAGCTTCAACTGTCAAATTAGATTTCAGCTTTAATTAGAATCAAGAAAATAAGCACCGTCCCAGTGTCAGACTCCTGGCAGTTTTAACAAGCACGAGCCATTCATGGCTGCAGTGAAAAAGAAGTAAGAAGGCTCTTGATGAGTTGGGAGAAGAAGGGACACGCATCTTCCTAGCCTAAGGGACTTTGGAAAGAAAGAGAGAGCAGGAGGAAAAGCAGGGGTTGTGACCCTGGGTTTGGATCGCCCTAGCGGGCATGAGTTTGGATTGGAAGGGGAGCTCGGAGGGCAGCTTTGCTGTACTTCACGTTTGGGAGTCTGAAAGGACATTGCTTCCCAGGTTGCCCTGCCAGACTGTGAAGGAAACTCGCTTACCTAGTGCACCTAGATTTTTCTTGAACTGTCCTAGGTTCCCACATGCCATAGTTGGATCCCAGAATTGCCATATGTGCTGTGGAGAGTGGAGGTTGCAGAAAGTAATTGTGTTGGCAGCAGCTGGGCCTCTATCCCATCATGGCAAGGAATGAGCAGGGACTTCCAGAGTTAGCCGAGGCCAGGGCAGGTGGAGGGTGTGGCCGAGACTCAGAGAGATGGGGGGAGGTCTCAGGAGCTGAGGAGAGGCGGAGAGAGGCAGGGGGCCCCCGTGCACGCTAGTATATAGTCCCTGCCCAGTGCGTGGGGGCTGATGGGAATACATCAGATCAACTATGTGTGAAATAAACTGCCTTTTCTTTCCTCATCTAATTTTTGTGTGTACCATGCCAACATGTGGAAACAGACTTAATGCATGCAAAACTATCTGCCACCATTCAAGGGGACAATGCCTCCTGCCTGGGTTGGGCAGCCAGTGCTTTTGGCTTCACTGATGTACGGTATGGTTTTTCCAGTGACACCCGTCTACATGTTCTTCAAGGGTTGTCCCATGGGACACCAGTCTGTGCTAAAACTTTGCCAGGTCCCATTTGGACTGCCCTGAGGGGGACGTTCCCCATTTTCAATGGTCAAACATTCTTGAAAGTAGCCCTCTAAGGCTGAGATAGCTAGCAGGAGTTGCTGGTGGGCGGCAGGCAGCAGCCCAGCCCGAGACTACATTTCCCAGCGCCACTTGCATCCAGGTCTAGCCACGTTAGAACCAATGGTGAAGGGCTGGTGTGATGTGTTTGGAAGCTCTCTGCTCTCTTTTCTCATCTGCAGAGGACTGATGCCCTAGGGGTTGGTAGAACTTGGGTTGCTGAATCACCCATCAAGGAATGACACCTGTTCATTGGGAATTACTGTATTGGATTACTACGTGGAACAAGAAATAATACTTCTAGATGACTAAATACTTTGATGATGTGAACTTTAAAAAAATATTTCTGAGCATGATTACTTTATATTTTTGGCCCATAATTTCTAACTCAATTTTTATTCATATGTTAGATTTTTAGAATATGTGTTTCCTATTGGTATCCTAAAATTCTGTGAAATATGAATCATGGTCTAGTCATTGGAAATGAAAGGAATTGCTGTACCGTCTGCTTATTTTTAATATTTAATTCAGTATCAGTAGCATTGAATGGCAGTAGGATTTCACTGTCAAGTTGTTTTATTTAGTATTTATATGTTGTGCTAGCCCATAAACTATTCTAATCATCAATAGTGTAGTAATAGAAAAAAGTAGAAATTTTAGATTAACTTCTGATCAGTGACTATTTTAAAAATATTTAATATGTAATATATTTTTTAAGGGTATAGTAAAAACAATTCACTACTATCATCTATCTTTGAATAAAGGAATGTGGTAACTTATTATGAGAAAAAAAGTAAACTTCTCCTGTGCTATATGTCTCTCATTTGTAATCATTCTCTTTTCATTAAAGAATGTGCTAGCAATCCTTAATGAGTAATTCTTCCCACAGAGCACTGGGGGAATCTTTACATCCAGAAGGGTAGATATAGTGTGGAAGGGTGAAACTGGTGAAAGTGGAAACTTGGTGGAAACCGGTGGTGCTGAAACACATCCTATTACAATTCCTTGATCATCTACTATGTCCAGAGCATTGTACTAAATAGTAAAAAACAAAACAAGATAACAAGCAGCCCCTTTTATGGCTACTGATATAGCCTTGTCTTGTTTACAAAATGCTTCCTTACTCATCATTCTCATCTGCCCTCGAGAAAAGTCTTATGAGGCTGCCGGGGTCTTTAAAGATGCAGTGATTAGAAGACCATTGAATGAGTTGCTAGTAAAATAGCACATACCTTGGCGCTTTTATTTTAACTCAAAACATGTAAGTATACATTCTTTTACCAAGATTTTGATGTCCCTTTTATGTGAATGTGGACCCACTGATTGGAGATGTACATTGTTTTCCATAAACAAATCTCATGCATAATTCATCTGCTATAATTTCTAGGTTTACTTTCTTTAAAGCGAAACCAAAACCTAAAACCAAGGCATTAGGAGCTTAGACTCCTTCTAGGTATTGTAATTTCCCCCATTCAATTATGATTGTTTCACTCATACCTAATTGGACAACAATTAAAAAAAAACCACTTTATTGAAGTATGATTGACATGTAAACTTTGGGGATAACTATACACCCTTGAAACCATGACCATCATCAGGTCCATAAACATATCCATCACCCCCCAAAGTTTTCTCCCACCCTCTTTTTTTTTTTTTAAGAAGATTTTTTTTGATGTGGACCATTTTTAAAGTCTTTATTGAATTTGTTACAATACTGCTTCTGATTTATGTTTTTGTTTTTTGGCCCTGAGGCACTTGGGATCTTAGCTCCCCAACCAGGGATCGAACCTGCACCCCCTGCATTGAAAGGTGAAGTCTTAACCACTGGACCACCAAGGAAGTCCCCACCCCCTTTAATATTATTATTATTTTGTGTGTGTGGTTAGAGCACATAGTATATTGTCTACCTTGTTAGCAAATTTTGAATATACAATTCAGTATCATCAGCTATGGGCACTATGCTTTATAGTTGATCTACAGAACTTAATTATCTTGCATAATTGAAATTTTCCACCCTTTAAACATCACCTCCCCATTTACCCCACTCCCCAGTCCCTGGCAACCCACCATCCAACTCTCTGCTTCCATGAGTTTGACTATTTTAGATTCCACATATGAGATCACACAGTAAGTTTCTTTCTGTGTCTGGCTTATTTCACTTAGCATAGTGCCCTTAAGTTTTATCCATGTTGTCACAAATGGTAGGATTTCCTTCTTTTTTAAGACTGAGTAATATTCCACTATATATTTTCACCTATCTATCTATCTATCTATCTGTCCATCATCTTGCACATTTCTTTATCCATTCATCTGTGGATGTACATTTAGGTTGTTTCCATATCTTAGCTGTTGTAAATAATGCCTCAATGAACATAAGAGTGCAGGTATCTCTTTGAGACCCTGAGTTATAATTCCTTTGGATCAATACCTAGAAGTAGGATTGCTGGATAATATGATATTTCCACTTCTAATTTTTCTGAGAAACCTTCATACTGTTTTCTGTAATGACTATACCAACTCACTTTCTGGACAGCAACTTTTAAGGTTATTGCTTTTGTTGTGATTTTCTGAGGTATTCAACTTAGTTTCCATAGAAATAAAACCTTTTTGCACTCATATTTCATTGGTTTAGATCTTAATAAAATTACCCAGTTACTATCGTTGGCAAGCCAGGCTTGCGAACGAATGTGGCTGGCATTTGGTGACAACAGCAGTGAGTAGGCAATGCCATCTGTGCGATTCAGTGGGCCTGTGGGCTCAGGATGGGTGTTTAGCAGAGGAAACGGAGAACATCACTTAATCTGAAAATTGATTTTCAGACCTTCCACCCTCAGTGGCAGCTAGCCCACAGACATCTTTTTTGGGCAGTGTAGCATCCTGCCACGTGCGAGGCTTGATAAATGGGTCTCCGGCAGAATTTCAGCCCCCTCTCCCTCTCTCAGTCAAAAATCCTTATGTAGAACAGGACCTGAACATCCTTAGGTGGTGGCTCAGTCTATTTTATCTGTAAAATTTAGATACTGCACCGAGATGCAAACAAGTTAAGTGAGTATCTGAAATTACCAACTGGGACTTGGACCAAAGCTGCCAACACCTAATCCAGAGTGGACTGCACCACCTGGTCCAGATGTTTGGACACCTCCTCTTGTCTTGTCTGGGTCCTAAGATAAGAACTCCTTCAGCCTTGGCCCAGCATTTAATATACTTGGTTAAGCCATGTGCATGGCTGCTTCTGGGCCTCTGACCACATGGTTTTCCCACCCAATAGGATCTCAACCCCTGTACTTGTCCTTCAAAGACCTGCTCAATCCCTCCTGTCCACAAAAACCCTTTCCTTCTCAGGTCTCCTATTTCTACAGTAGTTCTCAACTCTGGATACATGTTTGGGTTGACATGTTTAAAATTCCCATGCCAGCATCCCATGCCCAACCAACTCCATCAGAATTTCCATGGATGGGACCCAGGCATCACCCAGGTGATTGTAATGTGCAACCAAGTTTGAGGACCACAGAATTAGAAGGGTCTGACTTGCGAAATCCACTTCCTGATTATGTGAATAGGTGATTAATAATTCCATCTGTGTATACCTTACCATGTCAACAAGACAACTTAGAGATTGGAGTCAGGAGCTTACTTTTTCTGCACATGAGGGATTCTTAATTTTTATTTGTTGCATGGTTTTTAATTGGATTTGGGGAGAAGCCCTGTTCTCAGGAGGAGCTCCATTGTATACCCTCAATGGATAGAGGCGTTGACACAGCCAAGAGATGGCACGGGTGAATTGGGGAAGTGAAGAATCTGCACCAGTATGAATTCATTCCCATCATTTGACTGAGATGGCTTCTCTTGGGAGGATCACAGGGAAGAGAGAGAGAGAGAGAGCTTGGGAGGGCCTTGTGGCTAGAAGGAGCTCCATAAGCCAGGAGAAGTTTGCAGGAGAGAGTACACAGTAGAGGGAGGAGTAACCCAGACAAAGAAGAAGAGGAGAAAAAGGAAAATTCATTCAGGAGAAAGACATGAGACAAGCAACCCACGCTTGGTCAAGCCCAGTGGCTTGGAGGCTGGGATGGTGGGCCCTCCCTGGCTGTTAAAGTACTGTCGTTAACTCAGCAAGTATCTTACCTTCTCAGAGTGTCCATTTGCCCATCCTGAAGATGCTGACGGCCAAACAGCACACCTCACAGGATGAAGGATTGATGCTTACAGGCAGTAAAGCTACTGAGGTGTGGAGACACACACACCAGAGTCAGCGGATGGATAATTTCACAAGGAAGGCAGTGAAGGTCCTGTTTACTGGCATCATTTAATCCTCCCATCTGGAGGGCAGGTTTTGACAGGCTTCATAGAAGCTCTCCCAATTGTTCGTGCTCCTTCAGGAACAGGCCTCCTCCGAGGGATGTCAGGAGCAGCTGGGAGTCCATGGAGCTGGCTGCCTCCTTCATGTGGTTTCTGAGTGTATTTTTGCAGCCTCGGCTGCCCTGGGAAGACAAAGTGTGCTAACCTTGTTGCCCAAATATTTTGTTCTGTTTCTTAATGACTTGTTTTGATAGGATAATATCACACATAGTTATGGCTCTTCTGAGAGGCTGGGGGTGATGCCAAAAGCACTGGAATGGGAGTTAGGAGAAACGGATTCTTGGCTCTACAACGAACCAGCTGGGTGACCTGTGGCAAATGACTTACCCTCTCTGGGCCTCAGACAGTTCAGACTAAATTATCTCTAAGGTCCATTTTGATCCTAATATTTTAGGAGCCTAAGGAGACAATACTATAAGAGCAAAAGAGTGCACATTTCACAGTCAGATGGGCTGGATGCAGAATTACAGCTCTGAGCCTTATTAGCTGTATGCCCTTGGAAAAGTTACTTAACTCTTCTGAGCCTCAGTTTTTTTCATATATAAAATATAATGAGGGAAATAAAAGAAAGTGCTTAGAATAATGCCAGGTACGCACGTGTGTTTAATAAATGTTGGTTCTTCTCTTTACTTTCTCCTTTATCTATCTCTAGCAACTGAAGGAAGCCAGCTAATCTTCATGTAAGTTTTCCTGCCTTCCTCTCCCCCACTCCATCCTTTCTTCCTTTCTTCTACGTACATTTCCTGAGCATCTCTGTTGTTCCTGGTCCTGAGTTAGGCACTGGAGATACACAGATGAGTGTGGTCTGGCCTGGGATGCTCAGCAGGGTATGGTCTGGTGTTGGAGATTGTGGTAAATTATATAATGGAGACAAGGCACACTTCTGAAGCTGCCGAGGGGAAGCAAAGATATCTTTCCCCAGAGGAGGCCTCTGGGAATGCCTTGCACGGGCATTGGATCTTTGGCTGGTTTCTGATGGAACTTTGCAAAAGCAGAAGAGATGGAGAGTGGGTCCCTGGGCATGTGTGTATGTGCAAGTCAGGGTGGGGGCATTTGTGATGGGGCTTTGGGCAAAAGATTGGGGAAATGAACACAGGTACGTCTGCTGAGGCCAGAGGCTTTGCAGGAAGAGCTGGCAAGGCCAGGCTGGGGTTAAGACATTACCTTCCTAAGGCCCAGTTCAATTGTTCATGTTTCCCAGGGAGGGAAATGGGGCTGCAATGGTCATAGATTAATTTCTCAACGTAGCTAGTCCAAGTGGGGCTACACGGGTCCCCCGAATCTCAAGCCAGACCATGGTGTCCATGGAGCCATATCTAGTTTGGAAAATGCCCTTCATTCCCAGCAGGACAATTTAGGGGCCTGCAGAACTAGTGTCTCGAAGTCTCTGCTTTGCCTCTGCCTGGCCCTGGCCACCCTGCATAGCCTTGAGCTCTCGGAGAGGTGAACTGATGGTGTGTGTCCCCACCAAAGGTCAACGGGCATGGCAGCAAACTTGTAACCCTACCCAGGCTGGAGTGACAGAACCTGAGCCCCCGGCTGAGCCAGCACTTTCCCTTTTATATGACATCTGAGCCGCTGGCTCACTGCTAAGTAGTAGTAACCTAAGGAACCGGGAGGATTCACCACCTGGTCTGAGTGTTTACTTTCCTCTGCTGATAGCCTCCCCTGCCTTGGGGTTGGGCACTGGGAGCTGTTCTTTTTCCCCAGTTTAATTAACTATTTTCCTCAGTGATGTACACTGGGGCAATCCCTGCTTTTGGGGGGGAGCATTAAGGGGGAGGGTTAATGGATTTTGTTTTCTCTGCTATGAATATGCTTTGTTACCGACTTGAATATAAGTGTTGATGAAAGCAAGCTAGAGTCATTGCCTTGAAGCAAACCCCCATTCTGCTCATTTAAGTGTTTGCCATTTTAAACCTGGAAAATAATTTTACTTCTTATGTAGGAAGCATTTCTCCTTCTCCTCCTCCTCCTCTTTCTTCTTCCTTGTGATAAAAGGAGGAGATTTTTCTCCAGGATGGAAAGTATTTGCTTCATCTGCACTTAAGCGGTGGTGGCTTTTCTGTCCGGAGCAGAAGGTCACTGGGAGGGGTGGGGAGGGGAGGGGAGGGGAGGGGAGGGGAGGGCAAGACCTAGGAACCCATCACCTGGAGCTGGAAGCAACCCAGACTCAAAGGACTCCATCTCTCAGTGGGGATTTGTGCTCTGATAGGGACAGCCGATCTCTCCCAGGGCAGCGATTCTTATTTTCCTCTGAAAATTCATGCTGCAGAAATTGATAGTTTCTCACAGCTTTCCTGACAGGTACAATTGTCGCCAGAAATGGAATAAAGAGACAATGCAAAATAGTTCCTCTTAGCTGCATTTAATTGGCTCTTAAAGTCATTTTCCTGAGATGGATTAATCACATCACGACACCGTGTGCTAGTGCAGCTCTTCAGCCCTGTTTTTCCCGATCATTTTCCAGGGTGAGGGGGTATTCTGTGCCACTCCTGGTCCTTATATAAAATACTGTTATTGGATTTTCTAGGGGCCAGTTGATGGAACACACCCATCCAGGTTCTGGCACTCAAAGTCCAGTGGACAGGTGTGGCCTAATCCCAGAGGCAGGCTTTCTTTCCGTTTTGAAGAGCACATCAAATTCTTTCTGCCTGTGGAAAATGACAGACTCCAAAACCACCATTCTGCCAGTCCTGGCAGGGGGTTATAGGTATTATGCAAACTCTTGCCTGGAATCTGCAGAGCTTACCATTAAAATTCTATTTCTTGGGCTTCCCTGGTGGCGCGGTGGTTAAGAATCTGCCTACCAGTGCAGGGGACACGGGTTCGAGCCCTGGTCTGGGAAGATCCCACATGCCATGGAACAACTAAGCCCGTGTGCCACAACTACTGAGCCTGTGCTCTAGAGCCCACGAGCCACAACTACTGAAACCTGCACGCCTAGAGCCTGTGCACCGCAACAAAGAGTAGCCCCAGCTCTCCACAACTAGAGAAAGCCTGTGCGTAGCAACGAAGACCCAACACAGCCAAAAATAAAATAAATAAAATAAATAAATTAAAAAAATTCTAGCTCTTATTCAAATAGGCATCGGTGTGAATATTGATGCTGCCATTTTCGTGTCAAGAGAGCATCCCAAGTGTAACTGGGCAGCCCCATTCCTCAAAGTTAGTGAGTTTAAAGAAATCCATGGGATGTGGCAGGTCTTTGAATTTTTGTTTTAAAGCTCTGTTACTTGGGGGAGAAGACAGTGGAGGCTCAGCTTCCATGAAGAATTCAAGGCTGAAATCAAATACAAACTTGCACAAGTTAATCTTAAACACTTAATGGTATGCAAATTTGAGCTCCTATTTATGTAAATTGCTGTAATGAGAATTGGTTTCAACCAGCCAGATCAGATGTTGAGGTTTTTCTCTTCTTGCTTCCTTGTGTTTCTCGGTGTGAGTGATGTGTGGGTGTGTGATTTCCCTGGAATTCCTGTGCAGAAGGAGTAAATTGCTGGAGGGGCAGGGCTGAAAGACAGATGGGAGACCGGCTGGGCTGGATGGTCTGTTCACGGCCATGGCTTCCTCTGCAAGACTTCGGTTTAATCCTCAGGCTGCCAGCGTAATGGTGAAAAGTGCGGGGGCTGGAGTCAGGCTTGTGGCTATGTGTCAGGGCTCTAGCTTCTTGCTGGCTGTCTGCTGGAGGCCACCCGTAATTCCTTGTCACACAGGCTTCTCCACCTTGGCCACTTATGTCATCAAGCCAGCAGCAGGGAGAGTCTCTACAGCTAGTCTTCCAGCAAGGTGGAGTCATAATGTAACATGATTGTGGGAGTGCCATCTTACCACCTTTGTCATGTTCTATTGATTAGAAGCAAGTTCTAGGTCCTGCCCACACTCAAGGAAAGGGGTTTGTTACACAAAGGCGTCACCATCAGCTGGTGGGGATCATGGATTGGGATGGGGCACCTTAGCGTCTGTCCATTCATTTCCTTATAAATTCTACTCCCAAGTATTCTAAAAGGGTTAAGCAATGTCAACTGTCACGTCACCTTGGAAGGACATCTGAAGTCATATCAAGATTACTGAGGGTTGGTCCTCCTTACCTTTTGAACATTTCCACCTGTTTAAGATGTTTAATAATTCTCTAAAATGAGCTGATGTCTTCTGTTGCTATAAGCTGATAGAAATAGAAGACTTACATTTCAGATGCTCCTCTGAAGTTACTCATGACGGAATTTAGTTATCTCAGCTGGTCACCATGGTCCTCAGGGCTAACATCAGATCATTATTTACTAGTATGGAAAGGAAATGGGGTAGAGAAAAGTTTCCACTGGATGAGGGATGGGGTAAAAACTAAGAATGGGGACAAGGGACTTTGTCATTTCCAAGGCTTTTGTTCCCTTCTTACAGATAGCTAAGCTGTGAGTAATGGTGTTTTGGCTCTGAACTTTTACAAGTACAGATGGTTCAGTGAAAGCCTTGGATAATGACACAAAAGGGAAATCCAGAGTCTCTGATATGTTCACAAAGTAATGGGTATCACAAGATAATTCTATCAGAAGTTATTAATCAGTTGTTTAACTGATAAAGAGAGCCTTTCATTGTAATGAACTTATTAGACACCAGCCCGTAAAAGTGAGAGAGGGGATTTGGAAAGGTCCCCTGAATCTCAAAAGACTTCCTTCATCTCTTAGATAATGCCCTAGATTTTAATTGTCCCTTAGTAAACTGTAAGTTTTCTTGGTGAAGAATTGCATCACGCCTTACCAGTCATTCACAGCCTAGTGTGAATGCGAGAAGAGGAAATGAGTTTGCCATATCCTTCACTGCATGTGGAGCAGGAGAAAGCTCACATTTCCACAGAGGGAGAAGAAATTTAAACATGAAAGTGAACTTTACCCGTGTCCCTTCCCTGTTTACAAACTTTCATTGGGATCTCATCCCACATTATGGAAAACAGAGCTATCTTATCTGGCCTGGGTTACCTCTACAGTTTCATTGTGAGGGCTCTATCACTTGTACACCAACCCCTTATGATATCGAGTATCCTAAACTCTCTTATACAGGTATGCCTTTCACATACTCATCTACCTAGGGTGCCTCTCTGCTCTCTTCATCCTGGAAGCCCTCTGAGGTCCAGTGCTAGGACCATACTCTTTGGGAATATTTCCCCAACTTCTTCAAGAAGGAGAAGTTACTTTCTTTTTGGGACTCCCATTAGGCAGCTGCATGGTCAAATCACGCTGGAAAAGGTTATATGCAGGTCAGTTCCTCCCACTCTCCTAAGAGCTCGTTGAGGGCAGGGACTTAAGAATCTTTAAGTTAGTTTGTCACCTTAATCTCTTTGATGCCATCCCAGGCCTGATGATAATAACTACTGACATCTATTAAGCATTTATTATATGTCAGACACTGACCTGCAAATTTTAAATGAATGTTTCATTTCATCTTCACAACCTTTTGTGTTACTATCACTGTTTTAATCATGGGAGGTGCAGGAAATGTATGTAACTTGTTAGAAGTCATGTAGCTAGATTTGGCAGAACCTGCGTGTGAATCTAAGTTGTCTGATTCCAGAGATTTTTGCTCTTAGCTATTATGTGATGGTATACTCCTTACTGTAGAACTCTGATGAATACATGTTTGTGGAGTGAATGCCTGAATGAATGTGTCACAAGCTGCAGCATGGCCTCGTCCTCATAGCCCCTTCCCAATGAAGCCATGCCTCTGTCTAGTTTGGCATTTGGTTCCTGTAGTCCTGGCTTGCAGTCTCCCCAGCCTTCAGTGAAGCAGAAAGAAACATCTGGACTCGTGGCTTTGATGGCTGATATCTCCATTTCTCCCCAGCCTCACTCTGGGCAGCCTGACCTTAGGAGCCCTTAGTTCCAGCTTGTTTGTGACCTGATACTTCAGCTTTGGGACCCAGAAGCCATGAGCCTCTGGGTTGGCCCAGATGCAAGTGCCTGATGAACATTCCACACCTGTCAGCACTCCAGGTCTGGCCACTGATAGAACAAGACTGGGCAGAAGGGTGGGGGTTATCTTGGCCCTCCCTGAAGAATTTTGTCAGGTGTCCATGGCAACAAAGCCTCAAGTGGATGCTGAGTAGAGAGTTGGCCCTCCACCTTATAGGACCAAGGATATGGTGACCTTTGAGCTGCCACTTGCTGACAAGGTTGGAATACTGGCATGCAGCTAGTCCAATGGTGGGCTTTCCCCTTCACTGGAGGCCACTGGAACCCAATATTTTCTGCCAACTACTATGTGCCTGGCACTGTGTTGGGTGTTATGAACATAGTGGGCTTTCCTGGCCACTGAAAGACTACAAGCCTAATGGCACATCTGTCCACATAAACTAATTACTCTAACATATTTTCATTAGTACTGTATTATATATGCATGTGCTTTGGAGACATAGAAACAGGAGTATTTAATTTTGCCAGCAGAAAGAGTGGTGTTAGGGTAAACTGCCAAAAGAAGAGATGGTATAGTGTGAAATAAAGTAAGTAAAACTCCTGCACATTAGCTGGCACATAGTAGTATACGCACAGCACTTGACAAACAGTAGGTACTCAAGGATGTCGGATATCATTATCAGCAGCAACAGCAGATGCTATTCTAGCATCCCTAGATCTAGAATAGGTGAGTGGTCATCAGGCACAGAAGTCAGGAAAGGGCTAGCAAAACTTTAAGACCAGAAAATGTTATTCCCAAGGATAAATTTTTAAAAAATATTGAAAAAGCAGTATGTTGTCAAGTTAAAAAACTGGGAAGACACTGAGCCTCAGCTCAGGGGATTTGGTTGTAGTGTCAGTTGGCCATGACTATCTGTGTGCATTGGGCAAATCCTTTTTTCCCATGGATTCCTTTTTATAATTTGTAAATGCAGAAAAATGGACTACATGCTATCCAAGAGTCCTTCTAATAGCAGAATCTACAATCTCCACAATATCTCAATGACGATGTCTTGCAGTCAGTAAAACATTACTAGACATGTATAGAAACTGAAAAATGTATTCCACAGCCAAGAGAAAGAGCAATCAATAGAAACTAATTCTGAGATATTAGCATGAGTGGACTAGGACTTTAAAGCATCTATTTTAAATATGCTTAAGAAATTAAAGAAAAACATGGTCACAGTGAACAAACAGATGGGTAATAACAGAGAAATGAAAAGTATAAAAAAAGAACCTGATGGATTCTTTACACCGTAAAATTAAACTAGTTGAAATTTTAAAATGATGACAGGTAAGTGAACTTGGAAAATTAATAGAAACCATTTAATCTGAAGGACAGAGACAAAATGGCTTGACAAAAATGAGCAGAGCCTCAGGTGTACCATATCAGGTGATCTAGCATATATTTAATTGGAGTCCAAGAAGGAGAATAGAAAGGAGGAAAGAAATGATGTTTGAAAAAATAATGCTAAACGTGTCCAAAATTTGGTGGAAAACACAAACTTACAAATTCAAGGAACTCAAGAAATCAAGCAGGATATACATAAAGGAAGCCACATTTAGGTATTACATATTAAATCTGCCAAGAGTCAAAGAGAAAGAAGAATTCTTGAAAGCAGTCAAAGAAAAGTGACACATCACATACACGGGACATTGATACAGATGATGACAAACTTCTCTAACAAGAGTGGAGACAAGAAGACAGCAGAATGATGTGTTCAACGTGCTGAAAGGAAAAAAGAAAAACTGTCAGTCCAGTATCCCAGAATTCTATATTCTTTAAAAATGATAGCAAATAAATGCATTTTCCAATAAACAAAAATGGAGAGTATTTGTTGCCAGTAGATTACAACTTCAAAAATGCTGAAGAAATTTGTAAGGAAAATGGAAGTGGAAGGAAAATGATTCCTGAAAGAAAGTGGAAGGAAAATGATTCCTGAAAGAAAGTCATATCTACAAGAAGGAATAACAAGCACTGGGAATAGTAAGTGTGTGAATAAATATAAAAGACTATATACTTTTTCTTCTCGTAGTTTCTTTAATAGACACATGACTGTCTTAAGCAAAATAAATATTGTGTGGGATTTATAACAAATATAGAGTTACTATTTATGACAACGATATCAAAAGGATAGGCAGTGGAAGGCAAATGGAGCTATTCTGTTACATGGTTATCATATTTTACATGAAGAGGTACTATATAAACTCCAGCCAGACTGTGAAAGGTCAAGGATGCATAAAGTAGTCCTTTGAACAAGCACTAAAATATAACGCATAGAGGTAGAGCTGAAAAGCCAATCAATCACAGAACTAAATGGAATACTAAAAAATGTTTGATTAACCCAAAAGAAGGCAGAAAAGGAGGAGGAGTGGATGAAACAAAAAGAGATGAGACAAAGAGAAAAACAATGGCATAATGATAAAACCAACTATATCAAGAATTACATTAAATGTAAATACAGTAAGTCGTTACATACAAATGAGTTCCATTCTAAGAGTGCATTTGTAAGTCCAATTTGTTCGTAAGTCCAACAAAGTTAGCCTAGGTACCCAACTAGTACAATTGGCTATATAGTACTGTACTGTAATAGGTTTATCATACTTTTCTCACAAATAATACATAAAAAACAAACACAAAAAAATAGTACTGTACAGTGAAGTACACAAAAGCACAACCACTTATAGAAGATGCACGCATGTGGCAATGTACACCAGACAAGTGAACTAACTTATGTGATTAGACATGCGAATGCACGTTTGCATCTTTGAAAGTTCACAACTTGAAGGTTCGTATGTAGGGGACTTACTGTAAGTGGACCACTCCAATTAAAAGGCAGAGATTGTCAGGCTGAATAAAAAAGCAAGACACCAGTATATTTTTTGAATAAGAAATGATGTTAAGTGTAAACAGATAGATTGAAAATAAAGGATGAAAAAAGCTATACCAAGTAAACCATAGCATAAAAAAGCTGGAGTAACTATATTAATATCAGACAAAATAGACTTTAAGAGAAAGAGTATTTCCAAAGATAGAGACATTTCATTAAGATAAAAGGGTCCATTTATCAGAACGACATAGCAATTATAAATGTGTAGTTGCCTATTAACCGAACTTAAAAATCCATGAAGGCAAAATTTACAGAACTAAAGGTAGAGATAGATAAATCTTTAATCATAGGATATAGAAGATCTGAACAATACTGTATCTTGACCTAATTGACATTTATAGTATGCTATATCCAACAACTGCAGAATACACATTCTTTTTATAAACACAAAATTTTCTTCAAGATAGACCAAAAGCTGGGTCAAAAATTAAGTGTTAAAAACTTTGAAAAGACTGAAAATTTACAATCTTTTAGAATACATTTTCTGTCTATACTGGAATTAACCAGAAATTAAATTTATAATAATAGAAACTCTGGTGAAGTCCCAATATTTGTATATTAAACAACACATGTCTAAATAACACATATGCCAAATATTAGAAATATTTTGAATGGAATGATAATGAACAAACACATGGAAATTTGTGGGATGTAGCTATAGCAGTACATAGAGGGAGATTTATAGATTTATATGCTTATATAAGCAAAGAAGAAAAACTTAAAGTCAGTGATCTAAGTTTCTACCTTAAGAAGCTAGAAAAATACAATCAATGTAAGTAAGTAGAATGAAGGACATTATAAAGAGCAGAAATTAATGAAGTAAAAAAAAAATAAACAATAGGGACTATTACAGAGCCAATTATCCTTCTAACATTTTCTAATAGAAATAACTCAATTGAACTAGCATGTATTTGCTACTGGGACCAGTGATCCTTCTTGTGGCAATAACATCACTTTGGGGTTCTGGAATAACTTAAGAAAAGTCTGTCTGAGAAAACTTTGGAAGATTTTTTTTTATAATTTTTTTTTTTTAATTTTATTTATTTATTTATTTATTTATGGCTGTGTTGGGTCTTTGTTTCTGTGCGAGGGCTTTCTCTAGTTGCGGCAAGTGGGGGCCACTCTTCATCGCGGTGCGCAGGCCTCTCACTATCGCGGCCTCTCTTGTTGCGGAGCACAGGCTCCAGACGCGCAGGCTCAGTAGTTGTGACTCACGGACCCAGTTGCTCCGTGGCATGTGGGATCTTCCCAGACCAGGGCTCGAACCCGTGTTCCCTGCATTGGCAGGCAGATTCTCAACCACTGTGCCACCAGGGAAGCCCCTGGAAGATTTTAAAAATGCTTATCATTCTTTTCTAACGGAAAACACAATCAACATAAAACCAGGCAAAATTATCCTTGAGCCTGTCTAAAAAGATCACATTGTAAAGCAAGGCTTTACCTAGTTCACAAGAAACTCCCTGTGGAAGCAGACCATTACATAGTCACCTTCCTGGGTTAGCTTACCCTAATTGTAATAATAATCCTTATCACTCCACACCAAATGGTAAAGGGGTGGGGACTTGGGTGGTGGGGATGCATGGCTGGGGTGGGGGCAGGAAAAGCGATATTAAGAGAAGGAGGATAAATCAGCTGCCACTGAAACCCCCTTCACTCTTCTAGAAAGGCAGATCCTCTAGTATGGCTTTGGTATCCCACCCCTCCCCATAGTTCCTGAAGGATCTGGATTTTGCTGCACATCAACAAGAAGGAAGGGAAGAACATTCTAAGACAGTGCAGGAGAATTCAGTTATCACCTGGATGCCCTATTTAGTAGATCAGGATTTACAGATAAGGAAAGTTAGTGATGAGTGTCTTTCAGTCTTGGACAGACAGGACTAAGAATTCTGATAATTAAGTTGAGGGAGGGGTGGTCAATGTCCTCCTAGTGCTAAGGGAAGCCATCTTATTGTTATTTTTGAGCTCCAAATATGTGCCAGAAATATTCAGCGAGGATGGTCACTCACCTGTTTTGTCCACTCTGGGCCCCAGAATCCAATAGCCAGATAAGAAGTGGTCCAGACTGACAATATTTGAATAGTTCTCTGATTGTTTATGGGTTGGTGAAAAATGGCCCAATTCACGGTCAGTTGAGAACAATATACAATCTTTGACAGAGCTGTATAGAACACACTCTATAGAGAATAAAGTAGATTCAATTCTTCCCCATTTCAAAGGGTAGTATCTCCTCACTTGTACACCTGGGAGAACAGTCTTGATTTTGGTGCTGCCTGGAGATGTTCTCTCTGCCTCACTCTATCATGTCCTGTGCTGCTCTTCTCACCAGGTCTGGTGGTGGCTGGGATGGCTCTGCTGCTTCAGATCCCTCACCTCTAATGTCCGAATTAGTCCTTGCTCGAAGGGCAAAATACCCAGTGTTGTTGAAGCCATGTCTCCTGCAGGTTTGGCT
Source organism: Balaenoptera borealis (assembly GCF_965194805.1). NCBI lineage: Eukaryota > Metazoa > Chordata > Mammalia > Artiodactyla > Balaenopteridae > Balaenoptera > Balaenoptera borealis. The sequence goes on from NC_138866.1 coordinate 143,754,663, forward strand.
TGCCTCGGGCCCCTGTCCATGGTAGGTGGCGCTGCATCTCTCCATCCCTCCAGCCAGAAAGATGCTGACATCTTGTCTGCATCTCCTTTGCTTTGTCTGGTATCTGAGCTCGGGCAGCTGCAGGCTTTTTTGGTGCCTGCTGTTGTGTAGGTGTCTTATAGTGATGGGAGTTCATTTCAGAGACGCTTAGGATTGATGAGAACTCAAAACAGTTTTCTCCGTTGGGTGGAAATATGGGTGTCAAGTCACTTCCTCTGCTCGGTACCCTCTAAATTAGCAGGAGTCCAGTGCATCAGTGCGTAATAATTTCCATCATTCATCACCTTACATTAGTCATGTCCACATATTTTTGCTCATGTAATCCTCCCACCAATTATTTGAGGTAGGTATTATTGAATCTGTAACAAAGGTAATCATAATCATCATAATATCAACCACATCTGCACGTACAGAGGGCTTACTAGATGACAAACACTGTGCTAAGAACACTGTGCTTTTCCAGTGAATCCTCCCAGCAACCCTATGAGGTAGGCATTATCATTCCCCCATTTAGCAGACGAGAAACCTGAGGCACGGAGAGTTTAGGTCACTTTCCCATAGTCACATACCTAACAGGCAAGGGAGCAAAAGTTTGATCCCAGGTGTTCCATGTTTAGCGTGGAGAGAGGCTTGTCAGGGGGCTGGTCCCAGGTTGAGTGATGGAAGGAAGTCTGTTTTCAGGCCTCCGCTTCTGCCTGAGGTACCTGTATTCGTGTGCATCTAGGTCACTATGTCTTTCTAGATCAGCTAAGACCCCTGGGGGCTGCACTCACACCCTCACTGCAGGGTACCCCCTCCTCCTACCTACACTCTTCTCTATGCTCAGGAAAGAATCCACATTTGTCGTTTATGAATGTAAATTCACTGAGAACTTCCCTTCCTGGACTTCTGCACCTCCAACCTCTCTTCTCATTGGAGAGCAGGGCCATGGGGGCTGATGGACCCAGGATCAAATCCTTGCACAACACCCTCACATAATTTAACCTTAGTTTTCTCATCTGGAAATGGGAATAATGTCTGACTCAAAGGGCTTGGACAAGGATTCCATTAGCTAATGTACACAGAACACCAGCTCTTGGACCCAGATTTCTTCTCCTCTGCTCCCACCCATCCCCCTTAGGAATTTCATGCATTAGAAGGTGAAGGAAATCTTTTGAGAGGCAGTAGGGACAGGCAATCAACTCTCTGCTGTATTGTCAAGGCAGCCTTGTTCTGATTGGCAGAAGGTTGCAGACAATGTGTGTGTCTGCGTGTGCAGGCACCAGTGTGTACACACACGTGTGTGCTGGAGATGGGGCAGGAAAAATCAGGAAAGTGAAAATGAAGAAAACCGGAGCATGAAATGGAAAGCTTAAAGATAGTAACATTATATGTAAATCACCATGATAGGTAGACTGGTCACATGTGTGGGCTTGGGTAAATCTTTATACTAATCAGCTTAAAATGTGTCTGAGGAAGGAGGGTGTTAGCTATTATTTGAGGGAGATTTGGTCTCACTATAAGATTAGGGAAAAGATCATCTAAGCTGAATATTAGACAGGAAGCGTGGAGCAATGTGATCCTTCTATAATTTTAGCTATTAACTTTCCTCCCTCTAGATTTTTGCTGTGTCTGGGAGCCATGTGTACTATTCCCTGAATGTTTTTCTTAACGTTGACTCAGTTTTTAAAAAAAAAATTATTTTATTGAAGTACAGTTGATTTACAATGTTGTGTTAATTTCTGCTGTACAGCAGAGTGATTCAGTTATACATATATACATTTTTTTTCTTATTCTTTTCCATTATGGTTTATCATAGCATATTGAATATAGTTCCCTGTGCTATACAGTAGGACCTTGTTGTTTATCCATTCTCTATATACTAGTTTGCATCTGCTAATCCCAAACTCCCAATCCGTCCCTCTCCCAGCCTCTTCCCCTTTGGCAACCACAAGTCTATTCTCTGTCTATGAGTCTGTCTCTGTTTTGTAGATAAGTTCATTTGTGTCATGTTTTAGATTCCACATATAAGTGATATCACAGGATATTTGTCTTTGTCTGGCTTTCTTCACTTTGTATGAGAACCTCTAGGCCCATCCATGTTGCTGCACATGGCATTATTTCATTCTTTTTTATGACTGAGTAGTATTCCATTGTGTATATATATACCGCATCTTCTTTATCTGTTCACCTGTTGATGGACATTTAGGTTGTTTCCATGTCTTGGCTATTGTAAATAGTGCTGCTATGAACATAAGGGTGCATGTATGTTTTTGAATTATAGTTTTGAACATTGACTCACTTTTAAACTTTAATCTTTATCATGAGAATGAATACCTGAGAAAACATGGTTTATTGTGCTAATTAGATATTTCTTCCGATACAGGCTGAGATACAACCTATCTGTTGAAATGTAAACTGTTTATCCGAGTTCCAACCAAATCATTGCATGTGCCACCTGGGACAGTGGGCCACATTCTAAAGGGCAGATTCAAAGGGAGAATGAGTTGCAGCTTTGCCATCTCCTGGCTCTATGACCTGGAGCCGGGGAACACCTCTCTTTCTCCTCACCCTATCAAGTCATTGAACAGAGGGCCTGTTAAAGTCACCCAGTCCTGGAATTCCCTCTGGAACCTTCTGACCAAATGGTCTTTCAGTCCCTGCTGGGCAGGAAAATAGCCCCTCGCGTTGGCCTGAACCAGCTCAGGACAGTTCTGCACCTGCCCCAGATCAGGCTCCTCGTAGCTCCTCCCTTTGCTTCTGTTTCTTGCCCTCAGAACCCATCCCTCCTCCACATCCTTTCCAGCCTTGGCGACAGCTGTCATGCATCTAGAGACCAAGTGGTGTTGAGCAGGACTAGGGTCTCCTCTGTTGTGGTTATGACCCTTTTGTTGGTGATGTCCATAATAATAACACATAGCTCTCATTGATGGGCACTTCCTCTGTGCCAGGGGCTGTGCTGAGGTCCTGCACAAGTGGGACCTCAGTGCAGCCTCACTTCTATCCTGGTTACAGATACAACGTTCATCCCCCTCTAAAGATGATGGCATTAGATTGAAAAGACACTTTGGGATATGGGACCATGCTGACACTCATATAGTTCTCCCCTCTGGCTAAACTCCCAAGCCTTTCCATGTTCAACACTGCTTTGCCAAGTATCTTACCTTATTTTTGCACAGTTGGTGTTGAGGATCCAGGGAAAGGAGCGTCCACCTGGCTCTGTTATATTTCATCCTGTAGGATCTGGTCCATCACTCAAGGCTGCTGAAATCTTTTTGGATCCCAACTATGTAATCTGACATATTTCTATGTTTCTCAATTGGGTGTCATCAGAAAATCTGATAAGCTTGCAGTTTGTATTTTCATCCAAGTCATTGAGAAAAAATGTTGAATAGGAAGAGCCAGGGGAACTCTCTGAATGCTATTAGGAAACTCCCTCTGAATCAGCACCAATTTATTAATCACCACTCTTTGAGTACTGACATTCTACCAGCTATTTGGTCCTCCTAATTATACAGGCCGGGGCTTATTTCTCCAGCTTATTCACGAGATATTATGAGATTCTTGGGCCTGAGATTATAGGAGAAGAGGGCAGGTGCGCAGTAAAGGATTAACCTCGTGCAAATAAAGTTCTGGCTCTTGCCCAGCTCCTGAGAGGTGATCTTTAAGTCCTTGGAATGTGATGCCTGAGAAGAGTGTCTGTTTGCCTGGGGGACTTGGGCCACGCTAGATAGACTGTGTAAACAATATAATTTAGGTGGGGACCTTGGGCCACATGGTGTCAGCTTGACCTCTGGAGGGGCTGGAGACTAAGGTCAGTCATGTCTACACGACCAACCTCCAATGAAATCCCTAGACAGCCAGGCTCAGGTGAGCTTCCCTGGCTGGCAACACTCTGTGCGTGTTGGAACCCACTGTTGCTGGGAGAAGTAAGCATTGTCCCCACAACGTCTTGGGTGAGCATAACAGGCCACTCATGCCCGGTCTCTCTGGGACCCTGCCCTGTGTGCCTCTTCCCTTTGCTGGTTTTCATCTGTATCCTTCTGCTATAATAGATCATAATTGTAGTATAACAGCTTTGCTGAGTTCTGTGAGTCCTTCTAGTGAATTACTGGACCAGGAGGTGGTGTTGGAGACCTCCTGAAACTGCAACAGGAATCTCTGGACCACATTAAATGTATCTTTCTTTGAAGCCAGAGGACTGAGTTCTATCTGAGTTTCCCTAAATGCCTTCTTCAAAAGGTATGGAGTGAAGAAAGTAAGAAGGTCTTTCTATTCCACACAAAGTAGCATCCTCCCTAACCTTCCCTAGGGCCAGACCTTCCCCTGTTGGCTACCCCATGTGGGTAGTGAGCACTCATTTCAGTCTACTCTGGATACCTGTATTGCCCAGGAGGATTCCAAGCTTGGGTATCAGCTCCTGCCTTTTAGGAAAGTCCCTGCTGAAATTCAAATACTAATGGGGATGTGCACGCTAAGCTACTATCACTCGTTTATACTCCAGCCAGAATAAATCAGCCCACTCATGGAACTGGAGTCTCACTAAGATAGAATCCAGGAGAGGGAGGTTTGGATGGGGGCACTGCTGGGGTTTTCTCAAAGCTTGAGAGTAAAGGAGGTTGTGCTGGAGAGGGGAGCAGGGTTGCTAAGGTCTCTACGGGGCAATGATGTGGTGTAAGTGTTGGCGGAGCAAGAGAGGAATGTGCTAAAGGTATGATGGAGAGCTGAAACAAGCTAGAGGCGAGACCTAATTTCGTTAGAAAATCAGAGGGCAAAACCAACCCTTTACTCCTTGTTTGGCGTCCATGTGTATCCACATGGGCAAGTGGGTGAAGACTCCCCAGAAGGTGGATCTTTGTCAGGGGTGATGGAGAGGTGCCTCCAAGCTGGGCATGTGAGACGGAGGGAGCCACTCCTTGCCTTATTTCTTACTGAACATAGGGTTCATGGTGCTGCAGGGGAAAGGGGTCACTGAGTAGAAGAGAGTGATCCCTTTATGTATAAATGTTTTCACCTTGCCTCTGCCCTACACAATTCCAGCGAGTCGAACCAAGAGACCCTGTTCAAATGGGGCCGATTTTACGTCAATGCTAACGTAAGGGCCTGTGACCACAAAAGTGCCTTTAGTTATGTCCTCAGAGGTTGTTTTTGTGAATTCTCACTACAAAATGGCTTTTTTCTTTTTCTTTTCTTTTCTTTCTTTTTTTTTTTAATTTTTATTGGAGTATAGTTGATTTCCAATGTTGTATTAGTTTCCAGTGTACAGCAAAGTGAATCAGTTATACATATACATATATCCACTGTTTTTTTTTTAAGATTCTTCTCCCATATAGGCCATTACAGAGTACTGAGTAGAGTTGCCTGTGCTATACCGCAGGTTCTTATTAGTTATCTATTTTATATATAGTAGTGTGTATATGTCAATCCCAATCTCCCAATGTATCCCTCCCCCCAGGTAGCTTTCTTCTTTAAACTAGTTTTGAGATATACGTTGGAAGGGAGGTTTTATTTTTCCTTCCTCCCTTTCTTTTTTCTTTATCCTGCAGCCGAGGGGCATGGATATCTGCCCTTAAGGTAATGACATGGGACAGTTCAGTCCTCCCTGCATCTCTGGACCTTAAAGGATCACAGAATGTGTACCCTGAAAAGCTCCACACCTCACAGAAGGAAGAAATCCCTAGGGGGCCTTTATTTCTTCCCTCCTGTCATCAGAGGTGGTGGGAAGTGTAGGGGTCAACTGCCCCCACCCCCCAAGCTCCATAAACATGAGATATTATAGTCCATTCCCTGCATGGAAGGTCTTCATATTTAAAGCCATTAAGAGTGTAAGTTTCTGGAGGGCAGGAACCACATGAATTTCGTCCTTGAATTTGAGGGCTTGTCAGGCTTAGCATTGAGAGGGAATAACTGAGATGCTGTCTGTCTCCTGACTTGGGCACATTTCAGCCAAGTAGGATCAGGAAATGTAAACTCCCTTTCCTGGGTCACCACAACGGGCTTGGGCAGCTGCCAGCTGGATGCTTTGAAGCTCACAAAAGCTCCCTGAACTCTGCACGGGGGTGTTGGCTGTGAGTCCAGGCCCTCTTGCCTAGCTTGCTCTCTGTCAGTCATGAACTTCAATGAGCTCACTCTCCAATTTCACACGCGAAAACTGTGCTTGGAGCTTGCTGCGTGCTAGTGATAGGGACAAAACTTGTCAGGCATCGAACACATGGACTGTTTGTGGCCATGCCATCAATGTGGTCAAAATCGGGGCTTCCTGAACTTTAATCCTCTAGTAATTTTGTTAACCAGCTATGGATCTCCTGGGGATCTTGTGAGAATGCAGATTCTGATTCAGGAGCTCTGGGGTGGAGCCTAGCAAGCTGCCAGGTGATGCTCCAACCGCACTCTGAGAAGCCAGTACCTAAAGGACTACAAGACACCTAGGTGTTGACAGGGGGAAGGGGGCTAGGTGGCCAAATAGCCACTAAAGCTCTTCTGACGCATTCCGAGCAGAAGACAGAGAAAGAGATGATGGATCCTGCATTGGTCTGGAGGAAATCAGCCAGGGCATCCACTCTCCCTGAAGCAGGGGAGGGGGCTCCCAGCCCTCATTACTTTGATCAATGCGTCTGCAGCAGCAAGAGGCAGGATGGTGTAATGGTCAGTGCTGGTGCTTTGGTACCAGTTCACCTATGGGAGGCCGGGCATACACTCCTAAGCTCTGCTCCTGTGGCTTAACATCTCTGTGCCTGGGTTTTCTCATTTGTAAAAGGAGGGTCAGGGGTGATAAGAATAGTACCACCTCGATAGGGTTATAGTATAAGGGACCCGGTTAGTAGAAAACGTCCAGAGCCGTTCTCTTCCTTCTCAGCCAGAGCTCCAAGTCCCTAAGCCTGGGACCTCAGGGAGCCCTGGGCTTCTGTGCCCTGCAAGGCCACGGTTGTGCAAGCGCTCTCCAGGCTCTTGTTACCCGGGAGCCAGCAACACACCAAAATAAAGGAGCCGGGGACCAGCGGGGAGGGCCGAGCGATCCTCTGCCGGGAGTCTGACCAGGTCAGCTGGGAATGTCTGTCAGCCGTTCAGGGTGGTTCCTGCGTGGGCCTGGAGGTGGGTCAGTGACTCACGCCGGGGCCCTCTCCACCCCCGCGCCCAAATGCTCGGCCCTCCCCGGGCCGGGGCTCACCTAATCCCCGCAGTGGGAGTCGGGGGGCACCCGCGCCTGGGCCCAGGGCTAGGGTTACAGTGCGGTCACTTCACACTCGGCAGCATGTGCAGCTGAGGCCTCCCCCCCACCCCGTGCAGCAGTCTCCCGCCAGCCGGGCAGCGAGGTCAGCTTGGCAAGCCGCTGCCTCTCCAGCCCCGATCTGGCCGCAGGCAGCCGATTCCCCCCGGACCCGAGGAGGTGATGGCAGAACAAGAAGCCAGTGGGCTGCGGGTCCTGCTACGCACGCTCCAGGTAGGAAGAGGCGGAGAGCTGCAGAACGCGGCCGGCTGGGTCTTTGCGGGCCGGGCCTGCCTCGGAGCTGGGCTCTCCCCGCAGTCCCCTCTGGCACCAGTGGCCTGGTTTGCTAAACAGCAGTGACACCGGAGTCAGCAGCAGCTCTCACCTTGAGGCTGACCTAAGTGATGCTATGGTGTTTAAATATTAAACCTGACGGCGTTGAGGAGTGCTCTGCTTAAATTATTGAACCTGGTGGGGTTAGATACTCAGGCGAAAAGATCCAGGTTTGCTCGAGATGAGAAAGATGGAGAAAAAAGCCGTTTGGCAAAAGCAAACCCGTTCAAGTTCTCCCTGAGCAGGGCAGGAGACTTGGGGGTGGGTACGTAGAACTGCCTAGGAGGAAAGCGGCAGCGGGGCAGAGGACCCCTCTGGGCTTCTGCTGAATGGGTGTTACCAAGTTCCCAAAGAGTAGTCTGAGTCGGAATTACCTAAGATGCCCGCTAACAGCGCATCTTCTCAGGCGGGATCTGCCGGAAGGAACCGCAGTCACCAGGGGCAGGGGCCCTGGAATCTGCCTTGCCCTCTTCGTGATTCTATTCACTCCTAATTTTGAGAATTCCTACCCCAGAGCATTAGTTTGTGAACCTGTCTGCAGATTAGAAACTCCCGGAGGGTGTTAAAAAATGCTGACGCCCGCTTACCCAAATTCGGATTTAAATGATCTGGGGAGCAACCTGGGCACTGGAGCTTTGAAAACTCCCCAGGTGGTCTCAAAGTGCAACTAAAGTCAATGAACCCCTGCTCTATAGACTTGGGTAGATGCTTGCACTGAACCAGATGTAGGGAATGCCAGGGCTCAAAGGGAGCTAAGAGATCTTCTACTCCAGGATTTTAAACCTGAAGTCCATGGACGAGTATCATAAGAGGATGGGCTTCAAGGGTCTTCATGACCCTCAGCCCCCGATTTAGAATGTAAATGTTTTGCACTTACGTGCATACTTCCCAGCTTTGAAAAGCTTAGTTTTGCTCGAATTCTTAAGGAAATGTATATCCATAAAAAGTTGAAGAACCAATAAATCCAACCTTCCAGTGCACAGATAAGGCAATTGAGTCTCAGAAGCTTCCTAAGGTCACTTAACAAATTAATAGGGGCACTGGGACTAGCACCAAAGAACTTCAATATCCTTTGGACCTAGTGTCTTTGACTCATTCTATCTGACGCATCAGAGGCAAGAATGCCTCTGGGCTAGGAGTGTTGGGGGTGGGAGTGGACCTCAAAATAAATCTGCATTTGGCCTGGAAGTCACTGCAGGATGAACTCAATCTCCTGTCTTCCTACCCGTGGGGATTTCTAATTGATATTTAGAATGATTGTTCCAGGGCATTGCAAGATTCTCAATCATCAAAGAAAGATTTAATTATGTTCAATATACCCTACTTAGTTCCCAATTAACTAGAACACTAAAATAACCAGAACACGCTTCCCCTGTGTGCTCTAGTTGATCTCAGAATCTGGTGGTGGAATTGACTTGGGTTCCTGGCTGAGCCCTGAGCCAGCGCTCTCCAAGTGCCTGCCTGAACCTGGTTTCTGTCTTGAAAATAGAAGTCAGAACCCTGACATAATTTAAAAAAAGAGAATCCGGAGCAGTTATGCTGTGGAATGATGTTTCATGATGGGTTTCATGCCCCACTCCCATCCCCAATCCCCATGGACTAAACCTGGCAGAGTTTCTGAGAAGGGCTTAGCTGAAGTGCTTTTGATCGGGGATCCCAAAGGTCTTAGGGATTCAAGCCAATCCTCCTTTCCTTGTGCACAATGGTGAGAGACCGAAGGCTTTGTACTGCTACTCAAACCTCTGTGGAAGACAGTGGTTATGTCTGAGCAGAACGTGAGCTCAGGATATGAGTTTCCCGTATCTTTCAGAAGCACCCCAGAACGTTGCCAAAGGAAGGGAGAAAGAGAGATCAGATGACCAGAAAGAGCAAGCACAGGGGTGACAATATCCCCATGATATGACAGTAGAAATCCCCCTACTCCAGAACATCACCACTTCTGCCTCTTTGGGCCACAATGACAAAATAAACTAGATCATTAAGAAATATCAGTTTTCTGCCTATTATCTTTTCCTGTACAGATGGGAAAGGAGTAACTGATTCTTTTTTTTCCTACCCCGACTTATCTCTGTCCTGAAAGTATGAGAATCAGATTTCTACCCAGACATTTTCCAAGTCCCTGACTTTTATCATTTTAGTTGAGGCAGAAAATCAGACTGACTCATGAGGGCCTGGGTGAATGGGGGGGACACAGCCCAGAGCACAGATGAGAGACAGGAAGAACTGGATCCTGCCCCATTTCTGGCACTTACCAGCTGTAAATCCTCAGGCAAGTCCCTCAACCTCTCTGAGCCTTCATTTCTAGATTTGTAAAAGGGAGGCAATAAAAATACTTTGCTCAGCTCTTTGTGCCAGGATTAAGAGAACCCATTTGAAAAGTGCTTGTAAACTATAAATGGCAGTTCAGATGACTCTGGTTTTTATGATTTCCCCAGTTGAGTACACAGTGGAGAGGCTGGGAACACTTGCCTAGGCTTTTCATCAACCTGCCCTGCTTTTTTCCTGGGTGGACTCCAACACACTTGGAAAAAAAAGAAGGTGTCTCATTCGTCCTGCTCTCATTTCTCCATGTGGTTTGAGCTAATGGGGAAGATGGGAAGCTGCCAGGGTAGCAGGATGTGGGCTCCACGCCAGCCCTGTTGCTGGGAGCCCTCACCCAGTGGCGTCCCACAAAATACCAATTAAGTACTTTATCAAAACATGAAAAATGTATAATTATCTGGTCAGCTTTGGCAACTCTGAGCTGTGATATGGGCACATTTTTGCTGTTTGCATTTGCACTTTATTATTTTACGTTATAGTTGCTCAAACTGAATCCCAGGTCTGCATCTTGGCCAAAATGTGCATAGCAAAGCTTCATTTCTCAACTTGGGCTCCAGGAACATTATCTATTATGGATTGCCAACGAGGCTGCAGGATGTGGGGCTTCCTGTCTTGAGTTAGCATTGAGCTTAGATAATAGAAAACCTGGAGGGGGTGACAACTCCACTTTTCCCCCTGGACTTGTTCCTCCAAGGATATTTCCAAGACAACAGGTGATTTCAGCCCCTGGGCTGCAAGGAGGGGATGGGCTGAAGAATGATGACTGATATGTTTCATTCATAGAACTTGGGAGTTTTGTTTCCAAAACATGTGTTTAAAAATTTCCTTTCTAGAATTTTCCACAGAGGACGTAGAAATATCCATCTATTGTACATACATGGGGCTAGGTGTAGCAGAAACTGAGCTTTCCCTTTGGACATCAACAGAAGGGTTTGGAAAAATCAAGAGAAGAATTTTCCTTTTAGATAGTAAACATTGTGCAGACCTTCTAAACATCACAGGATTCCTCTGCTGGTGAAATTTGAGGCTTTCTGAGGTTTTTATTTTTGGAGACTTCTGCCTCAACCGCAAGACAAACGTGGAAATAAACCAAGAGAGGGAGGACTTATTAAATTAAGACTGAAATCTGTCTTAATTTCAAGCACCAGTAGAAACAAAGAAAAAGAAAAATGCCCAAAGGACAAGTGCCCAATGGAAAAGGGACAAAATTGGCAAGAAATAGCCTCTGTCAGTGTCTAAAGAATGACTTGGTGCCAGTCAAACTGGAGGATGAAGGGGGCAATGGAGGCATAGAGCCCTGTGCTGAGCTGGGAGTGGGGAGGTGACCTTCTATAGTGTTTTGTTTTTTAAGACCTTGTTGCTTTCACAGTTTCTTAAACTCCTTGGACTTAGAGATTGGAAAAAATAAATATTGATTAAGGGTCCACTCTATGCCAAATTTTCACGTTCATTACCTAACATCACTCTCTGTGCCACCTGTGAGGGGGATGTGGCTGGTCTGTCTTACAGATGAGGACCCTGACCTTCATAAGCCGCTCAAGTCTCAATGGCAGAAATTTAATAAATCCCTAGAGGAGAGATGTGAAGAGGATCTTGTCACTCCTAGGTCTTTGCACTGGTCTCCGGTGCTTACATGACCTAGGGAATACCCACTCACTCTTTATTTTGAGGGTATTACCTTACCTGACTGAACCTGAAGACCGAGGGGTTATGGATTCTTCATAATAGAACTAAAATAATCTTCCACATCCTGTATTGATATTTGGGTAAATAACTCCTGATAAAGGAAGGTAACAGTTTTGATTTGGGTCAATTGGATATTTTTAATATCTATCTATCCATCCAACCCTCCGTAGCTATCCTATGTGCTAGAAGAAATTCAGAGTATTGGGTAGGATGATACATCAAGAAGAGCAAGGTCTTTGGATCTTGGTTCAGCCATTCAAAACTTGTGTGACTCAGGACAAACTTTTGAACTTCTCTTTGCTGAAACTTTTTTCATTTGTAAAATGAGAATTATAGTATCTACCCATGAGCTTACTATATGTTTGGAGAAAATGCATGTAAAAAGGAGTTATGTGCCTGACAAATAGCAATTATTATAATTAAACACAGTCCCTGCCCTCATGAAAATACAGTGTTCAAGGGGTAAGATAGGAGGATAAAAATATTTGTAGAGCAAGTTTGCATGTGATGAACGCCATGGTAAACATAAACATCAAAAAAAATTCGGTGTAATTTGGGACAAGAGTCTCCTCTTCACTGGATATTCAGGGAAGACCTTGGAAAATGGGTCAGATTTCAACAGAGGAAGGTGCAGTTAAGAGGGTGATAAGGGTCCCCAGTGATCTTTCCTATGTCAGGAAAGTGTGGAGAGTATTCAGGGTATTTGCCGTGGCACTGAGTTTGATTAAAACAGAAAATTCGTGAAGGGGAAGAAAGGAGATTGAAATGGCAGTTTGCCTAAATGCTAGAGAGCCTTGAGTGGCAAGCTTCAGATCCGATCACGCCCTTGGTGATGGCTGCCTATCCCTAAAGGTAGGTGATGGGCGCTACAGGACATTCAGCCAAGGTGACCGTTGAAAAGCTATTTGGATGGGGGACGTTAGACATGACTGCATCTCTGCTTTTTGTTGCCAAGGGATGTGATGTGTTCCCTGCAACCTCCCCATCCTTGACCTACCTTTTATCCTGGTCCTCTTCCTATCCATTCCCAGCCTTTAGCCCTTTCCTGTCACTTAACTCTGCATCTCACTCCCCTCCCCACACCGCCTCAGCCACTGTCCATCCCTAGTCCCCCTCCAGGGGGAAAGGCTGAGATGGATTAAGGCTCAGGAATTGGAGAAGCAGAACTATTTAAACTTTTTTTTTTTTTTTTTTAATTTGGAAGAAACACAAATTATTTTAGAGGCAGCATTCAAATGTCCTTGTGTCAAAGCAGCTCTCATAACATGTCTGCATTAAGATGACCAGAGTTGAGTCCAAAAGTCCCATCCTCACTTTTGGGAATTGAGAGCACTCTGAGTTTCCATCCCCTGAGCCCAGATTCTGGATGTGACCGCCTCCCTGAGCACCCACCTCCGCAGGGCAGCAGGTGAGGGACAGAGGCCTGCATGGCTTTGAGGTGTAATTGGAAATTTGCCATTGCTGGGGACATGTTGAGGCAAATGGCCAACAGAGAATTTCTCTCTGTGGAAATTCATAACCTGGCAACATGTACTCCACAACTCAGTTGCTAAAACTGGAACTATTCTGATGAAAGCCAAACATAGTCTGGGTTTGAGCCCTGGGAGCTGGGGAAGTACGCAACCAGGGAAGAGAAGCTGGTCTGGGTTACCAATCTCTGTACCATATCTGTAAGCATGGGACAGGCAGCTATAAATCAAACAGATAAGGTGCTTCTTCATATTTCAGAAATAGGCACACGGAAATGCATCCACTTGGGTGTGACCTCCATATCCTTGTGCCAGCCCTGAAATGTAGGAAGTCAAAGGTTGTGGGATCTGTATTTTTTCACAGAGTGAATACTGCACGGCTCCTTCAAAGTGACGGATCCGCAAATCAGATTCTCATTAGAGAAAAGAATGTGGTGTAGGGTGAGGAAGAGATCAACAGCAGAGATGCCAAGAATACAAGAATGAGTAGAGCAAAGAGTGTGGAAGAAAACAGAATGGCACAGAGTATGCGCTCAATACATATTTTTTTCCTCCCTTCCCCCTCCCTCCCTCCATCCCTCCCTCCCTGCCTTCCCCTCCCCCTTTCCCTCCCTCCCTCCTTCCTTCCTTCCTTATAAAATTTTGCAAAATGAATACACCCATGTAACCAGCACCCAGACGAAGTGAACTCCCAGCATCTCAGAGGACCCCTCACACCCCCACTTCCAGCCCTGCTCCCCCATTGTAACCACTGCCCTGATCTCTAACCCCACAGATCAGTCTTGCATGCTTCGTGCTTCATGTAACTAGAACCCCACAGTCAATCTTCTTTTGTGTCTGGCTCCTTTCACTCAGCATTGTGAGAGTCCCCCTTTTGATACAGCTGTAGATTGTTCTCACTGTCATTGCTGAAGAGCATTCTGTTGCCTGAACATTCCACGGTTTATTTATCCATTCTAGAGCTCATGATATTTGGGGTAGTTTTCTTTTTTTGGCTATAACAAATATGGCTGCTATGAACATTCCAGTGCATGTTTTTGTGAAGGTAGGTACACGTGTCTGTTGGGTAAATACCTAGAGTGGAGTCGAGGGGTCATGGGATACATGTATGGTCAGCTGTAGTAGATGATGATATTTTTCAAAAATGAGTGCTCCAAAATAAACACCTATTAACCCTGTAAATACCATTAATTTATGAGCATTTTGGGTACTCCACACCCTTGCCCTAACTTGCTTAATTCATATTTGTTAGTTGAAAGTGGCTTGAGATGCTTCGCATGGAGGACTTTGTCATGTTTTATGTGTCTAATTCCCTCTACTTGGTCCCATTCATAATAATGGTTATAATAATAACTAACATTTATTAAACAGTTTCTACACGTAAGGAGCTGTGCAAAGTCCTTCACATGCAACATCTCATTTAATCCTTACAACAACCCAAGGAGGTGGGTGGTATTATTATCCTCATTTTAAAGCTCTCAAACAAGGTTGGAGAGGTTAACACACTTCTCAAGGTCACAAAGTGAGTGAGTGGCAAAGCTGGAATTTGAGTGGAGGGAATCTGACACCAGTGGATGCTTTCTCACCAGGTGTATAAACTCTCTGAGGAAAAGGAGGGGCATTGAGAAGATTCAGAACCGATTTTCCCAGGTGGTAGGTGTCTGCTGAGGAGAATGGAGATCCCCCACTTGTCACATGTGGGGAAGACAGCAGCTGTTCCCGCAAGGCTGGCAGGACTGGCCAAGAGGGCAGAGAACAGCTGCCTCGAGTGGGGGTCAGCAAATGCTAAGGGTCTGATAGCAAATTTTTTAGGCTTTTCTGGCCACAAGATCTTTGTCATACCCGTTCAACCCTGCCACTGTAGTTGTAGACAGTGTGCAAATGAATGGGTTTAGTTCCAGTAAAATTTATGTACAAAAAACAGGGAGTGGGCTGGACTTGGCTGTTGGCGGTAGATTGCGGACCCCTGGCTGGAGGTCCTTTGGGCACAGGCAGGGTGTAGGGGTGGGAGATGGGACAGAAAGAGAGTGATGGAGCAGCAGGGGCCTGTTGGGGCTGCCAACTGCCAAGTGGGGGCTTCCCTCATGTGCCATGGGTGTCCTCCTCAACTCCCAGGCTGCCTTTCTTGCAAAGGCAGCACATCAGATGATGCTCTGAGTTCCTCTGGGGGCAAGTCTTACCGAACCTGAAATGCACACTTCAGAATGTCATTTCCTGCCACTGCTACTGCCTCCAATTTTCTAAGTATCATGGAGGCAGTGATTGTGTCTGTCAGCCCTCCAAGGTGGGATTTCAGGTCATTTTAGCAGCACTTACCAGTGCAACAGGTATCTTGCAGATATTGTCTGCATGCAACAGCGCTACCAGCATAAGACATGTTCAGCCCAACACTTCTCAAACTGGGTTCCACAGAACACCAGTGTTCCCTGGGATGCCAATGAGTATTCTACTCACAAAGGGTCTTGTTGACAGATGGATCTGAGATGTCAGGGTAAATATATTTACTAATTTCTTTACTGAAAAATAATCAATCTTTTAAAGGCTTTTCAAACATTTCTGTCCTACAGCTCTCAGTTTAAATGTCTTTTACTCAGAGAGGAATACTCTGACAGCCCAATGAACTACCCAGTCACTCTGTCCCACCTCTCTAGTTTGACTCTCTGCATAGAACTTGCCATTTCCTGATGCTTGTTTGTATCTTCTCTGCTTTCTTGCACCAGGGTAGGGATCTCATCTGTCTTGTTCACCTTTATCCCTACTACCTAAAGCACTATCTAGGACATAGTACATGCTCAATAAATACTTATTGATTGAATAATAAGATGAATGTGCATGTATATTATCAAGTTGGAGATATACTATATGGCATTTCTAAACCATCTTAGAGATGGGATAATTTTTTATAGCAAAACCCCGCTAGTATCCCCCAGGATTTTAAGAATCCATGGAGCACATTTGGGAAATCCATGGAGCACATTTGGGAAACAATGGTTGTAGACCAATGCCATGATAAATCACTGCTGGTCTGTGAGGGTTGAATTTCTCCTGATCTGGAAACTAACCTCTGGCTTGTTGAAACATTTCTGATCTGAGTTGATACAAAGTTAGATCTATTGGAGACCTAGGGTCATTCCTCTGCTTGGTGAATTCCACAAACTGATGACTCTACGATCTATCTGTGGGCCTTGAGTTACATGAATTCTAATCCTTACTTGATTGGGAGAAAGAATATAAGTGACAGATGTGGAGGTTTAGAAAAAGGTTCTTCCTAGAGGCTCAAGAGAGCCATTCCGCTTCTGATCAGGAGGCCAGATGGTGATAAGAACAGCATTAGCCTCAGGTTTCAGATGAAAGGCAGGGTCAGATTTCAGAGTTGGGATATCTGATGAAACTTCCCCTAGGGAACTTGGAGAGAAGGCAGCTTCTTCAATAAATGGTCAGTAATGAATTCTCCCTCTACTCTTAAAAAAAACCAAACAAACCCAAGTTCAATGTGTGTTAACATCTCTAATCTTCAGATCCCACCAATCAGTACAGCCCAATGCCCTAAATTTCTGACCCATAGGCATCCTTATCCCATCCCTCTTAAAACTCAGATTAATCCAGGAAACCCCCCTGATGATGCAGATATTTTTTACTTTTCACAGTAGGTAGATTTAGAAGTCACTATAAGAAAATTCCATTTTCTCCTTGACTTTCATTATTAAATCATAAAATATATATCATATACCCTAAAGGAAAAAAATTCCCCAAACCACAGCTAAAATTTTAGACTAAGGAAGAGGCTAGAATGATAATATTTGAATAGGTATTATTTGAAAGTGGATATTAAAATTCAAGAAATGTTTTTGCCATGAGCTGCTCACATTTGTTGAGCACTGACTCTGTGCCAGGAAGAAGTCTAAGCATGTGACATGTGTTATCTCATGCAGTCCTCACAACAATCCTATGAGGTGGGTACGACTATTATCTGCATTTTACAGATGAGGAACACAAGGCCCTTGTCAAGGTCACATAACCTTTAAGTCGCAGGGTCAGGATGTGAACTCAGGCACAGTCTGACTCTATCTAGCTTGCTTATTACTCATTGCTATTACTCATCAAGCTACAGTCTCTTTTCCTTTTACCTGTCCTTTTTACCACTACACATTTTTTTCCTGATTAAAGAAGTAATACAAGCTCGTGATTGCAAAAATTTAATTAAAATATAGATATAAATTTTAGGGAGTAAAAATCACCCCATCAAATCCTGATCCCTAAGACAACCACACAAATGCCTGCTGTATATTCTTTTATATGTTTACATACATATAGCAATATGTATATTTCTATAACTATGTCTATGTGTGTATATCATTTTAACACACTGTTATTCAATTTGCTTTTCCTACATGTCAGTATAATTGCACATATTTCAAGCCAGCACATATAGACCCAGCTCAATCTTTTGTGATATAACTTAAATAAATAGAAGTATAGTTTCTTCTAGCGTTTCACTTAAATTTGACTTGGCTTATGTTTTATTTTCGTTTTTTGATGTTTTATGTGTTGCATTTTAATAGTCAACTTTATCAAACTTTTCTTTCATGAATTATTTTTGGCCATGAAACATTTTCCCCAGGATCTAACTCTTATACTTAATGATGTTTGAATTTAACTCCATACCATTCTCTTTTTCTTAAGTGTTGTTGCTTTCATAGAGCTTCTCTGCCATACCACACTTCACCAGTACATGGCAACAGTAAACAAATTTATATGCTTAAAATTTCTTTTACTGGAAGATCCCAGTTCTGTAACATCTAATAGAGCTCTGCTTCATAGTGTTTGGAAATTTTACATTTGACATAAATGTTTATTTAAAATAAACATATATAGGTTTCTTGGCTGGGCTTCAGGAGGCCAGAGTTGATTTTGGATGCTGCCACTGTCTTTCTGTTTGACTCGAATCTCCTGGGCCAGCATACTCTGTTTTGATGGTTTTCAGACTTAAGTGCTAGGAATGTGCCCATTCCTAGCAGAAATTCCTAACAGAAATATCATCTGTTTCCTTGGTATATTATGACTCTCTTGTTAATGGTTCATTCATTTATTGAATGCTTCCCTCGTGCCAGAGACTGTGCTAGGTAGTGGGTGGCAAGGTTCAAGAATCTTATTCCTCAGATACTTTCCTACTGAAATTCTTCCAAATGTTAATGACTAATGTCAGGAAGAGAGAGATCCAGAATGCTGCAGTCACACCTGCCCTCCTTTGCTCCATGGACCATTTTATTCTGTGGTGACTGGCTGAGAACACAGTATTATCATTACTCCAAGTCCCTGGGGAAGATCTGAAGACTCAGCTGCTGTAACATGTTCAGCTATGCCTATGTACTTATGTTAATTCATATGTGGTCTTTTTTTTTAAAACTATTCTTAATCTTTTCATTCTTTTTTCTTCCAGGGAGTGGGGTGTCACAGATTCCTTTTTTTTTGGCTGCACCCCGTGGCATGTGGGATCTTAGTTCCCCGACCAGGGATTGAACACTCACCCCCTGCAGTGGAAGCGAGGTGTCTTAACCACTGGACCACCAGGGAGGTCCCATAGATTCCTTTCTGATGCCATTGAAAGCTAAAGACACTTTCCCCAGATAAATGCTCACGCAAATTTTTGTGAACAATTTCAGGGTAATAAGCCACACCATAAGATTTCACTCTCTCAAGGTATTTACTTGGGTTTTGTTTCATGGAATGGAGCTCTTTAAGGTTGGAATAGTAGAGGTGAATTCTAGTCACATAGAAGAAACCCCACAATTCTGTCCAATTGTGATATATCTTTCATGCCTCCAAACTGGTCACAATATTCTTTTTATATCCACATCCCAACTTTGCCTTGAACATCTTTCATATCTGATCTATACTTGTGAAAATTATAAGTACCTTTGATGGATCAACTGTAATGTTACTTTTCAAAAAAAGCCTCTTTTGGTAAATTGTGTAGGTGATATTTTTCTCTCTCTTCTGAAGTAGCATCTAAGCATTTGTACCTTTCTCTTAAACCATCTATGCTTTGCTTTATTATAGTTGCTCTTTATTTTTCAACAAACCTTTACTGGGCAGGGAGAATCCCAAAATAAATATGACATGGTCCTTGTCCTCCCAGAGCTCACTGTACGTATCTAGAGGAACCAGATATACATTTGAGAATCTCCTGAAAGTTACAGACACTTTCTCTAGATAATCATACATCTGCACTGTAACTAAGCACTTGAATCTTAGATTTGCCTACAGTTTGAATAAGAATCTATGCCATGTGATTGCTCGGGTTGACATATGAACAAATAATTATAAAGTATTATTATAATTGAAGGTATAACAACATGCCCAGTGTACTCTTGGAAGAAGGGGCACCTCAAACAATCTCCAATATTCCATGACCTTCTCTTCCTGAGTAATAGATTGATTAGGTAATTCAGACCAACACTTGTGTTGGAGACAGTTTAAAATATAGATATAATATACATAATTTTTTTCTAAAAAGCATCCATATTCTAGTGAGATAATGAACATTTAATGATCTGAGGACAGAAGAGGTGGGAAACCCAGAGAGATAAGCAAAATTCTGGCACTTCTGCTTTGGAGGCATTTACTATTTTGGAAGGTGTGGCTGGAAAGATTAAATCATATGTTCTGTAGCTTTGCATGTCTAGAAGAAAAGGAGTTGGAATATAGGGCTTGCCAAGAATGGGGACCCTGGTAAACTACTGTCTGCTTTTGGGCTGAGACCTGGAGGGATGCTTCCTAGAAATAAAGGTGAACCATACATAAACTAATCTTTACACTGAGCCATTCTTCAACTCATCTGGGTGGCCCAGAAAATCCTAAGACTTGAATGGGCAGTCTCAGGTTCCTAGAGCTTCCAGGTGCTGGTTGTAGCAAATTAAAATCAGTGCAAGAAAATATCGTACGAGGCCTTACATTAATTCTACAAATAATTTGGAAACCAAGGACAAGGGGAGATAAATCAATATGAGTAAACACCAGCAGAAACAGGGAACTATATTCAATAACCTGTGATAAACTATAATGGAAAAGAATATAAAAAAAGAATGTGTATAACTGAGTCACTTTGCTGTACTTCAGAGATTGGCACAACATTGTAAATCAACTATACTTCAATTAAAAAAAAAAAAAGAAGAAAAAAAGAAATAACAGATTTCTGTTGTACTCCAGAAACGAGAATTACCAGTCACAGAATGTAAGAAAGCTTTGGTTACTATGTTCAAAGAGATTAAAATCAAGTTTGAAAAATTTGGCATTGAACTATAATATATACGATGTGATATAGCAGATTTGAAAAGGAACCAAATAGAAATTCTTCAACTGAAAAATAAATAACCAAAATTAAGAACTCAATGGATAGATTTAACTGCAGATTACACCTGGCTGAAGAAAAAATTGAAAATCAGGTCATAAACTATCTAGAAGGAAGCACTTCATTCTAGAGTTATGGGCTGCATTCTAAAGTTATAGGCTGCTTCCAGAGAGAGGACATGACCTTAGAGATCTCTTCATCCGGACAGCAGTTCCCAAAGAGGGACTCAGGTGAGAGCTGTCAGTCACTAATATTCCCTTTGGTTTGGGGGATGAGTGCCTCAGTCCCGAAGGGGAGACCCAAGAGGCACAGCTGTAGCATCCACTACAGGTGACAACTGATAAGACTGTGCATCAAGCTACCTAGGTTCAAATCCTAGTTTTGCTGCTAATTGACTCTGTGATCTTGGGCAAGCCACATAACCCCCTGGGTCACAGTTCCCTCATCTTTAAAAAGAACAGGAGTAGGAATGAGATAATATTTTCCTCAAATTTAGTCATTTGTATGCTACTTTCATACTTTTTTTTTCATATTTTGGATCAACGATACTATTGTTTACTTAACATGATTTATTTCAGCAAATTTATTCATTTTAACTTAATGTAACTTAAGGTGGCACTTTATATACAACCATAGATGTAGCAGTAGTACTTAGCAAAAATAGAAAGTAGCGACAAAAATAAATTTAATATAAACAATGCAATGCTGTTAAAGTCCAGCTAGACACTTGCCTGTAGAGTCTCTGAGCCTGCTCTCTGCTTTCTAAAAAGATTAGCAACTATTGGAAAATAATTGGAAATATACTAATAACTAAGATGTTAACAGACATTCCCTAAAAGAAGAATAAACACTTTACTGGGAATAAATGTTTTTCTGTATGTGATTCAGTGAAATTCAATGCTATGTCTCCTGTGACATCCAAATCCAGGTCATATACTCTCAGTAGGAGATTTCTGACCTTCGAAGAAAATCTGGATTAGGTAGCCTTTAGGGTGAAATTATGTTATTCCATGATTCTCTCCTTGTGGGAAAGGAATATTAGAGAGAAAATATTTATGAGTTATACTTCTTTTTAAAGGTCATACATCTATTAGATTGAGTACCAACCAGAAGCTTGAGGAATTAAATTTATTGGATAGGGTTTCTAATATGAGCACACCATATCTGAAATGTAGCCATGATGACTAGCAACGAGAATGCAAGGCTTCAGTTCTCCCAATACCCCTGGAAGAAAGAGCCTCTCATAGGTGGTAGACACTCCCTTTGGTAGCCTAGCACAGCTCTACCCTACATCTAGCTTCCTGTCCTCAGGGATGACTGATCTGAAGTAGCACAATGTATGGTCCTGTCATCCTGAGACCACCAGTTTCTTGTTCAGATGCTGTTTCCATGCTGACTTGGAGTTAGCCAGTTTATCCCAGGTCATTTAGGCATTAATAGGAGGGCCCTTGAAAATTCTTCCCGTGATATCGTCCAGGTATTGGACCCTGTACCAGGTTGCCCAAACCTATTGGCCTGCTTTCAGAGTTCTATCACCTCTGCCTATGTTAATCACTATCAGGAATAGAACTCTGAGTCTTCTCTAGCATTTCAGCTGTATTCTAAGCTTAACTAGAGTTACTGTTTCTGATTCTTTACTCAGCTATGGTAATAAACAGTTCATCCTAGTCTTGGCATCCTTTCATCCCCCAATGTTAGGATTTGGCATGGCCTATTCAATTGACCTGCAGTAGCCGACCAAAGGATGGCTGGAATTCTATGTCCATACCCATTTCCTCCATAAACAAATCAGGAAAATTATCTTTCTTGAGGCTAGTAAAGGTGTTCACCTTAGTGGGGCCAGCACCCTTCATTCAGTTAGTCCTACATTCTGAATATTCACCAAGAATTGAGACCATGAAGCCTCCTTGCTTCTATCATAAAACCAATTTATATCAATACATAAATAATGATGATGATGACATTATTATGATGAGGAGGAAGAAGGTGAGGAGGAGGTGCAAGAAGAGAAGGGGCAAGAGGAGAGAAGCAGAGGGGAGAGACCCTTATTGAGCATGTACTAGTTCCAGGACTGATGCTCAGCCTTTCGCAGAGGCAGGGCCGATAGTAATCTTTGAATATAAATGCTTCCATGTGATGAATTCATCCCTTAAGTTTTAGAGCTCAAGTGCTATTGAACAAACTAATATGTCTTATTCTCTTCTGGACCAACCCAATCTTGGCTCTTTTTATGGATCTTTCCAACTCTTCTTGGTAGCGAGTCAGTTCTCAGACCCAATTCAATGAGGTCTGTGAAAGTGAATTAGTTTTATATATACAGTTTTATTTGGTTTAACTTACGAGTCACATGGAATATCCAAAGATATGCTAGTATTTATAGAGTGACCTGCCAACTCAGCCCTCCATCTCTTCAATTCTCATCTGAGAATCCCTTTTCTCTTTGCTACCAAATGTCTTTCTTGCTCCCCATGCTGTTATTTAATTCTGAAACTGGCAGAGGCACAAAACTTATATGAATAATAATGTACAAATAAATGTGTGTTCAGCTTGATGTATGGATAACTTCTGTGCGGTATTGTAACCCAGTGTTTTTTTGTTTTTATTTATTTATTTATCTATTTACCTATTTATTTATTTATTTATTTATTTTAACGTCTTTATTGGAGTGTAATTGCTTTACAATGGTGTGCTAGTTTCAGCTTTATAACAAAGTGAATCAGCTATACATATGCATATATCCCCATATCTCCTCTCTCTTGCGTTTCCCTCCCATCCTCCCTATCCCACCCCTCTAGGTGGTCACAAAGCACCAAGCTGGTCTCCCCGTGCTATGTGGCTGCTTCCCACTAGCTATCTATTTTACATTTGGTAGTGTATATATTTCCATGTCACTCTCTCACTTCGTCCCAGCTTACCCTTCCCCTCCTTGTGTCCTCAAGTCCAGTCTCTACATCTGCATCTTTATTCCTGTCCTGTGCCTAGGTTCCTCAGAACCTTTTTTATTTTTTACTTTTTTTAGATTCCATATATATGTGTTAGCATATGGTATTTGTTTTTCTCTTTCTGACTTACTTCACTCTGTATGAGAGACTCTAGATCCATCCACCTCGCTACAAATAACTCAATTTCTTTTCTTTTTATGGCTGACTAATATTCCATTGTATGTATGTGCCATATCTTCTTTATCCATTCATCTGTTGATGGACACTTAGGTTGCTTCCATGTCCTGGCTATTGTAAATAGAGCTGCAGTGAACATTGTGGTACCTGACTCTTTTTGAATTATGGTTTTCTCAGGGTATATGCCCATTAGTGGGATTGCTGGGTGGTATGGTAGTTCTAGTTTTAGTTTTTTAAGGAACCTCCATACTGTTCTCCATAGTGACTGCATCAATTTACATTCCCACCAACAGTGCAAGAGGGTTCCTGTTTCTCCACACCCTCTCCAGCATTTATGGTTTATAGACTTTTTGATGATGGCCATTCTGACTGGTGTGAGGTGATAGGTCACTGTAGTTTTGATTTGCATTTCTCTAATGATTAGTGATGTTGAGTATCCTTTCATGTGTTTGTTGGCAATCTGTATATCTTCTCTGGAGAAATGTCTGTTTAGGTCTTCTGCCCATTTTTGGATTGGGTCGTTTGTTTTTTTGATATTGAGCTGCATGAGCTGCTTGTAAATTTTGGAGGTTAATCCTTTGACAGTTGCTTCATTTGCAAATATTTTCTCCAATTCTGAGGGTTGTCTTTTCGTCTTGTTTATGTTTTCCTTTGCTGCGCAAAAGCTTTTAAGTTTCATTAGGTCCCATTTGCTTATTTTTTTTTATTTCCATTTTCCTAGGAGGTGGGTCAAAAAGGATCTTGCTGAGATTTATGTCATAGAGTGTTCTGCCTATGTTTTCCACTAAGACTTTTATAGTGTCTGGCCTTACATTTAGGTCTTTAATTCATTTTGAATTTATTTTTTTGTATGGTGTTAGGGAGTGTTCTAATTTCATTCTTTTACACTTAGCTGTCTAGTTTTCCCAGCACCACTTTTTTTTTTTTAAATTTATTTATTTATTTATTTATGACTGTGTTGAGTCTTCGTTTCTGTGAGAGGGCTTTGTCTAGTTGTGGCAAGCGGGGGCCACTCTTCATCACGGTGCGCGTGCCTCTCACTATCGCGGCCTCTCCTGTTGCAGAGCACAGGCTCCAGACGCGCAGGCTCAGCAGTTGTGGCTCACGGGCCCAGTTGCTCCGCGGCATGTGGGATCTTCCCAGACCAGGGCTCAAACCCGTGTCCCCTGCATTGGCAGGCAGATTCTCAACCACTGCGCCACCAGGGAAGCCCCCAGCACCACTTATTGAAGAGGCTGTCTTTTCTCCATTGTATATTCTTGCCTCCTTTATCAGAAATACAGTGACCATATGTGCGTGGGTTTATCTCTGGGCTTTCTATCCTGTTCCATTGATCTATATTTCTGTTTTTGTGCCAGTACCATATTGTGTTGATTACTGTACCTTTGTGGTAGAGTCTTAAGTCTGGGAGCCTAATTTCTCCAGCTCCGTATTTCTTTCTCAAGATTGCTTTGGCTATGCAGAGTCTTTTGTGTTTCCATACAAATTGTGAAATTTTTTGTTCTAGTTCTGTGAAAAATGCCATTGGTAGTTTGATAGGGATTGTATTGAATCTGTAGATTGCCTGGAGTAGTATAGTCATTTTCACAATGTTGATTCTTCCAATTCAAGAACATGGTATATCTCTCCATCTATTGGTATCATCTTTAACTTCTTTCATCAGTGTCTTATAGCTTTCTGCATACAGGTCTTTTGTCTCTCTAGGTAGGTTTATTCCTAGGTGTTTTATTCTGTTTGTTGCAATGGTAAATGGAAGTGTTTCCTTAATTTCTCTTTCAGATTTTTCATCATTAGTGTATAGGAATGCAAGAGATTTCTGTGCATTAATTTTGTATCCTGCTACTTCACCAAGTTCATTGATTAGCTCTAGTAGTTTTCTGGTAGCATCTTTAGGATTCTCTATGTATAGTATCATGTCATCTGCAAACAGTGATAGCTTTACTTCTTCTTTTCCAATTTGGATTACTTTTATTTCCTTTTCTTCTCTGATTACTGTGGCTAAAACTACCATAACTATGTTGAATAATAGTGGTGAGAGTGGGCAACCTTGTCTTGTTCCTGATCTTAGAGGAAATGGTTTCAGTTTTTCACCATTGAGAATGATGTTGGCTGTGGCTTTGTCATATATGGCCTTTATTCTGTAAGGTAAGTTCCCTCTATGCCTACTTTCTGGAGGGTTTTTATCATAAATGGGTGTTGAATTTTGTCAAAAGATTTTTCTGCATCGATTGAGATGATCATATAATTTTTCTCCTTCAATTTGTTAATATGGTTTATCATATTGATTGATTTGCATATATTGAAGAATCATTGCATTTCTTGGATAAACCCAACTAGATCATGGTGTATGATACTTTTAATGTGCTGTTGGATTCTGTTTGCTAGTATTTTGCTGAGGATTTTTGCATCTCTATTCATCAGTGATATTGGCCTTTAGTTTTCTTTCTTTGTGACATCTTTGTGTGGTTTTGGTATCAGGGTGTTGGTGGCCTTGTAAAATGAGTTTGAGAGTGTTCCTCCCTCTTCTATATGTTGGAAGAGTTTGAGAAGGATAGGTGTTAGCTCCTCTCTATATTTTGATAGAATTTGCCTGTGAAGCCATCTGGTTCTGTGCTGTTGTTTGTTGGAAGATTTTTAATCACAGTCTCAATTTCAGTGCTTGTGATTGGTCTGTTTATATTTTTTATCTTCCTGGTTCAGTCTCAGAAGGTTGTGCTTTTCTAAGAATTTGTCCATTTCTTCCATGTTATCCATTTTATTGGCATATAGTTGCTTGTAGTAATCTCTCATGATCCTTTGTATTTCTGCAGTGTCAGTTTTTACTTCTCCTTTTTCATTTCTAATTCTATTGATTTGAGCCTTCTCCCTTTTTTTTTTGATGAGTCTGGCTAATGATTTATGAATTTTGTTTATCTTCTCCAAGAACCAGCTTTTAGTTTTATTGATCTTTGCTATTGTTTTCTTCATTTCTTTTTCATTTATTTCTGATCTGATCTTTATGATTTCTTGCCTTCTGCTAACTTTCTTGTTTTTTGTTCTTCTTTCTCTAATTGCTTTAAGTGTAAGGTTAGGTTGTTTATTTGAGATGTTTCTTGTTTCTTGAGGTAGGATTGTATTGCTATAAACTTCCCTCTTAGAACTGATTTTGCTGCATCCCATAGGTTTTGGGTCATCGTGTTTTCATTGTCATTTGTTTCTAGGTATTATTTGATTTCCTCATTGATTTCTTCAGTGATCTCTTGGTTATTTGGTAGTGTATATAGCCTCCATGTGTTTGGTTTTTTTTACAGATTTTTTTTCTGTAATTGAAATCTATTCTCATAGCCTTGTGGTTGGAAAAGATACTTGGTAGGATTTCAATTTTCTTAAATTTACCAAGGCTTGATTTGTGACCCAATATATGATCTATCCTGGAGAATGTTCCATGAGCACTTGAGAAAAATGTGTATTCTGTTGTTTTTGGGTGGAATGTCCTATAAATATCAATTAAGTCCATCTTGTTTAATGTATCATTTAAAGCTTGTGTTTCCTTATTTATTTTCATTTTGGATGATCTGTCCATTGATGAAAGTGGGGCGTTAAAGTCCCCTACTATGATTGTGTTGCTGTCGATTTCCCCTTTTATGGCTGTTAGTATTTGCCTTATGTATTGAGGTGCTCCTATGTTGGGTGCATAAATATTTACAATTGTTATATCTTCCAAGAGGAAGATCGATCCCTTGATCATTATATAGTGTCCTTCTTTGTCTCTTGTAATAGTCTTTATTTTAAAGTCTATTTAGTCTGATATGAGAATTGCTACTCCAGCTTTCTTTTGATTTCCATTTGCATGGAATATCTTTTTCCATCCCCTCACTTTCAGTCTGTATGTGTCCCTAGGTCTGAAGTGGGTCTCTTGTAGACAGCATATATATGGGTCTTGTTTTTGTATCCATTCAGCCAGTCTATGTCTTTTGGTTGGAGCATTTAATCCATTTACATTTTAGTAGTTACCGATATGTATGTTCCTATTACCAGTTTCTTGGGGTTGTTTTTGTAAGTCTTTTCCTTCTCTTGTGTTTCCTGCCTAGAGAATTTCCTTTAGTATTTGTTATAAAGCTGTTTTGGTGGTGCTGAATTTTCTTAGCTTTTGCTTGTCTGTAAGGTTTTAATTTCTCTGTTGAATCTGAATGAGATCCTTGCTGGGTAGAGTAAGCTTGGTTGTAGGTTTTTCCCTTTCATCACTTTAAATATGTCCTGTGACTCCCTTCTGGCTTGCAGAGTTTCTGCTGAAAGGTCAGTTGTTAACCTTATGGGCATTCCCTTTTATGTTATTTGTTGTTTTTCCCTTGCTACTTTTAATATTTTTTCTTTGTATTTAATTTTTGATAGTTTGATTAATATGTGTCCTGGTGTGTTTCTCCTTGGATTTATCCTGTATGGGACTCTCTATGCTTCCTGGACTTGATTGACTATTTCCTTTCCCATATTAGGAAAGTTTTCAACTATAATCTCTTCAAATATTTTCTCAGTCCCTTTCTTTTTCCCTTCTTCTTCTGAGACACCTATAATTAGAATGTTGGTACGTTTAGTGTTGTCCCAGAAGTTTCTGAGACTGTCCTCAATTCTTTTCATTCTTTTTTCTTTACTCTGCTCTGTGGTAGTTATTTCCACTATTTTATCTTCCAGGTCCCTTATCCATTCTTCTGCCTCAGTTATTCTGCTTTTGATTCCTTCTAGAGAATGTTTAATTTCATTTATTGTGTTGTTCATCATTGTTTGTTTGCTCTAGTTCTTCTAGGTCCTTGTTAAACGTTTCTTGTATTTTCTCCATTCTATTTCCAAGATTTTGGATCATCTTTACTGTCATTACTCTGAATTCTTTTTCAGGTAGACTGCCTATTTCCTCTTCATTTATTTGGTCTGGTGGGTTTTTGCCTTGCTCCTTCATCAGCTGTGTGTTTCTCTGTCTTTTCATTTTGCTTAACTTACTGTGTTTGGGGTCTCCTTTTTGCAGGCTGCAGGTTCACAGTTCCCATTGTTTTTGGTTTCTGCCCCCAGTGGCTAAGGTTGGTTCAGTGGGTTGTGTAGGCTTCCTGGTAGAGGGGCCTGGTGCCTGTGTTCTGGTGGATGAGGCTGGATCTTGTCTTTCTGCTGGGCAGGACTGTGTCTGGTGGTGTGTTTTGGGGTGTCTGTGGCCTTATTATGATTTTAGGCAGCCTCTCTGCTAATGGGTGGGTTTGTGTTCCTGTCTTGCTAGTTGTTTGGCATAGGGTGTTCAGCACTGTAACTTGCTGGTCGTTGAGTGGAGCTGGATCTTAGCATTGAGATGGAGATCTCTGGAAGAGTTTTCACTGTTTGATATTGCATTGAGCTGGGAGGTTTCTGGTGGACCAATGTCCTGAACTCGGCTCTCCCACCTCAGAGGCACAGGCTTGACACCAAGACCCTGTCAGCCACACAGCTCAGAAGAAAAGGGAGAAAAAAATAAATAAATTAAATAAAATAAAGTTATTAAAATAAAAAATTAAAAAATTAAAAATTAAAAAGTAATATTAAAAAAGGAAAGAAAGAAAGAAACTAAACCAAAAAACAAATCCACCAATGATAACAGGCACTAAAAACTATACTAAAAAACAAAAGAAAACAAAAAATGGACAGACAGAATCCTAGGAAAAATGGTAAAAGCAAAGCTATACAGTCAAAATCACACAAAGAAGCATACACATACACACTCAGAAAAAGAGAAAAAGGAAAAAAAAAAATCTATATATATAAAAGAATACAAAAATTAGAGAAAATGAAAAGGAAGAGAGCAGCCAAATCAATAAACAAATCTACCAATGATAATAAAGTCTAAATACTAAACTTAGGTAAACATAAAGGAGAAACAAATTAGATGCAGAAAGCAAACCCCAAGTCTACAGTTGCTCCCAAAGTCCACCGCCTCAATTTTGGGATGATTTTTTTTCTATTCAGGTATTCCAGAGATACAGGGTACATCACGTCAATTGTGGGGATTTAATCCGCTGCTCCTGAGGCTGCTGGGGGAAATTTCCTTTTCTCTTCTTTGTTCACACAGCCACTGGGGTTCAGCTTTGGATTTGGCCCCGCCTCTGAGTGTAGGTCGCCTGAGGGCGTCTATTCCCTTTTGGGAAGTCTGAGGTTTTTTGCCAGTGTTCAGTAGGTGTTCTGTAAGAGTTGTTCCACATGTAGATGGATTTCTGATGTATTTGTGGGGAGGAAGGTGATCTCCACGTCTTACTCCTTTGCCATCTTGAAAGTCTCTAACCCAGTGTTCTGTTGTGTTTGTCGAGTGCTTGGATCTACAGAGAGAACGGGATGGTTCACTATTCAGTGAATTTGGTGCTTATGTTACATGTACTTGGTCTTTGTGAGATTTGGTTCATAGAATTGTTTTCAGGAAAGCTAATTCCCCATTACTCAGGACAGAAATGCATTTGGATGCACTCCAAGGTAACCATGGTTAAAGCAATTTTCATGCATGATATGTAAGGCTTGCATGAAGATGGAACACTGATATGATGCAGAAGACCTCTGAACCTATCTTGAGCCCTAATCAGAGTTAGGAAACCTGCATTTGATTTCGGGATAATACCTGTCTTTTCAATTGACTCCAGTGATTGTCAACTAGGGATAATTTTGTCCCTCAGGGGACATTTGGCAATGTCTGGAGACAATTTTGGTTGTCACAGTTGTGGGGGATGCTACTGGTTAAACATCCTATAATGCTTAGCATCCTAATGCTGCTAAATGCAAAATGTCCTACAAGGCACAGAATCTGGCCCCCTCCTAAGGAATTGCCCAGTCTAAAATGTCAACAGTGCCGAAATTAGGGGCCTGCTCTGTTCAATCAGCCCTTCATTCACTTTACTAATTGAGGCTGAAATTTAAGATGGCACAATACCAGATAGCACAGTGTAATTTGGTCCAAATGATACTTTCCCTGAGAAGGATAGTGATGCTGTCTTTGTTAATTCTTTGGATTTGCTCATAGAAGAATCAAGCTAGTGAATCTCAGGACAAATGTTTTCTCTCCAGAGCCACCTCCTCCTCATTCCCACTGGCAGTGTGCTTTTGCACCCTGAACCAGTTGGCAGTGATCAATGCAATTTGCTTTGATGTATTCCTGAGGCTAGAGGAATTGTTGAACTATGTGAGTGACACATGCCTGGAGGCAAAGTGTATTATAATTCATAAATGGGAGAAGGAGACCAATTAGAGTTGATTAAAAACAGAATACACTGTGGGAAACATTTGGGGTCCAAAATCATTCAGCAAGCAAACGTATGCATGCCAAGATCCAGGCATGTCCAAAATGAAGATGGCCAGTGTGCCCTATGGTTTACAAGTGCATAGGAGACCACAGGAGAAGATAAAATAAAAGAGTTTTACAAAAAACTTGGGTCCTCCATGACTTTTATCCTGTTCTTATTTCTTCTGCAGCATGGTTAGAGAGTGGAGAGCTTAATTTTGATCTTTAGTGGCCAGACACTGGGTTAAGCTCCAGAGAGAGCTGAATTTCAATCCTGGTTCTAGTACATATAAACTGTGTGTTCCTAGGCAAGTTATCTAGCTTCCTTAAACCTCAGTTTTCTCTTCAGTATAATGGGGAAAATGATATCTACCTGTTGTGAAGTTGAAAGGCTATTGATATCATTTGTGAACATGCTAACACAATTTTGGCACACTTTACAAATGGTCCCTGATTTACAATGATTTGATTTATGATTTTTCGACTTTATGATGGTTTGAAAGCAACATGCATTTAGAAGAATCCCAAGTTTGAATTTTGAATTTGGATCTTTTCCTAGCTAGCGATGTATGATATGATACTCTGTCTTGATGCTGGGCAGCAGCAATGAACCTCAGCTCCCAGTCAGCCATGTGATCATGAAGGTAAACAACCGATACACTTACAACCATTCTGTACCCAGACAACCATCTGTTTTCACTTTCAGTACACTATTCAATAAATTACATGAGATAGTCAACACTTTATTATAAAATAGGCTTTAGGTGATTTTGCCCAATGGTAGGCTAATGTAAGTGTTCTGAGCATGTTGAAGGTAGGCTAGGCTAAGCTATGGTGTTCAGTATGTTAGGTATATTTAATGCATTTTGTACTTATGATATTTTCAACTTAGAATCACAAGATGTAACCCCATTGTAAGTTGAGGACTATCTGTAGATGCTTGATGGCCATGCTTGATGGGTGAATATTCACCCATCTTCCCCCGACCCACACCTGAAGCAATGCCAAGTCTCCCATCCCGCTAAAATGTTGAGCTTCTCAGAAGTTCGTTCTTGGAAGAATTTTGGATGTGCTTCAGGGTGAAAGGCACACTCTAGAGCTCCTCGGTGGATACAGGAGGATGGCTTACTACCATTGCTTTATTGTTCACATTTAACCAGCATTCTCTCTTCTTCTGTCATTGGTAGGGGGCAGAGATGGGAGAAAGGAGGATGACAAACACTTGGTTCAAGTCTACTCCATGGATTAGAAAATGAGACTCTCTGGGAATTGACTGGCTTCCGCTTTGCCCCCTCAGTGTTTCTCAGAGCCTCATGCAACCAAATGGATTCCAATTCTGGTGGTTGTACAGTAACACCTCACTTTTTATAACTCAGTTCTCCAGGAGAATCAGATCTTTTGAAAAATAATTGAGAACCAAGACAATAACCAGTTAATGAATGGGAAGAGCCCAAACTGATGCCATGCTATAAAATCCATATACAGTGTTAGGAGAGCCCCATGCTACCATAACTAGAGTTGCCTTACTCTTAAATACTTTACATGCAATTAAACACACCTCTTGATCTAATTTCAAGGCAACTGTCTCGCTGGGACCAGGTCAGAATGGCCATCATCAAATAATCTACGAACAATAAGTGCTGGAGAGGGTGTGGAGAAAAGGGAACCCTCTTGCACTGTTGGTGGGAATGTAAATTGCTACAGCCACTGTGGAGAACAGTACGAGGTTCCTTAAAAAACTAAAATTAGAACTACCATATGACCCAGCAAACCCACTACTGGGCATATACTCTGAGAAAACCATAATTCAAAAAGAGTCATGTACCACAATGTTCATTGCAGCACTATTTACAATAGCTGGGACATGGAAACAACCTAAATGTCCAATGATAGATGAATAGATAAGGAAGATGTGGTAGATGTATAGAATAGAATATTACTCAGCTGTAAAAAGGAACAAAATTGGGTCATTGCAGAGATGTGGATGGACCTAGAGTCTGTCATACAGAGTGAAGTAAGCCAGAAAGAGAAAAACAAATATTATATATTAACACATATATGTGGAACCTAGAAAAATGGTACAGATGAACCTATTTGCAGGGCAGGAATAGAGACACAGACGTAGAGAACGGACATGTGGACACAGCGGGGGAAGGGGAGGGTCGGACAAATTGGGAGATCAGGATTGACATATATACACTACCATGCATAAAATAGATAGCTAGTGGGAACATGGTGTATAGCACAGGAAGCTCAGCTTGGTGCTCTGTGGTGATCTAGATGGGGGGGAGGGTGGGAGGGAGGTTCAAGAGGGAGGGGATATAGGTATACATATAGCTGTTTCACTTCATTGTACAGCAGAAACTAACACAACTTTGTAAAGCAATTATACTCCAATTAAAAAAAAAAGATTAAATGGGAATACACTAAATATAGCTCCTTTGACACAAACAAGAAGTTGTAACTCTATGCCCAAGCAGACTTAAGTTTACACATTGACCATAGTAATTAATTTTCATGATAATGAGCATACATCCTCACCAAGATCTTCACCAAACAATTTTGTGTGTCTTCTTTTTAAAGGAGATGGGAAATTTCAAACTTTGTACATATGATGAAATAAAATGTAATAAAATGTGGATTGAAATAAAGTGAAAAGGGATAATATACACAATACAGCTCCTTGCTGTGCTTAGTTGGTACTTGTTAAATGTTGTTATTAATATAAAATATTGTAATATGATAATCAGGAGAGGACCCAGGTTTTGTGGGGCCTGAAGCTTTTATAATTTTGGGGTTCCTTGTTAAGAAAAAGAGTACAAAATTACAAATACAAAATTAAATATGAATGGGAATGTTTATTTAGAATAAGAAACCTTTACAAAGTAATGATTTTTAAAAAGCTGACAAATACCACAAGCATCACAAAATCCAGAAAAATAATGTATTTTTTAATTGACTTCCTGGCATTCCTTTAAAATCCTTTTTATCATAACTTTTTTCTTTTGCTGACTATTCTTTGATTGCCCTATTCACATGGCATTTTACAATACCCTCTTCTATAGAGAATGAGGACAATTCAACCTCTTCCTAGCATGGCTGATCAAAATTTATTTTTTACTATTGATAATTAAGGAAAAATTTCTTTCAGTGTTACAACTTGTTTTGGGGTCATATCAGGTAAACTTTTAGTATTATTGTCAAATTTGGGAAAGCCTTTGTTGAGTTTCTTTTAAAAGAGCTGTAAGTTTTGAAAGAACATGTCATAGACCAAATTCTGGCTCTGTCCACTGCATCCCTTGTTCCCCTTCCATTACCCACATCCAGGGCTGGATGCTGTAGGCGACGTTCCCATACTGACGAGACCTTCGTGTCATGATGCTGGTGAGTCTGCATAGGTAGGAACATTCCTGGAAGCCATTGCTCTGCCAGGATGGCTAACAGTAACTTAACTATACACAAGAGTTACTGTAAATCATAGGAATAAATCCAGCTAAATCCGGGTTAACTAGGTTCTCAACTCAACTCCAATGTCATTCAATATGTGGGCAAAGTACTCATAGGAAGTTGAAGAGGGAAGAAATAGGGGTCTTAATTGTGGTAGAAATAACTTCCTGCTGCAAATTATACGGAAACATATCGCCATGTAAACATGTAGCTAGGACACCTCTCAGGTCTTAAAAGAATCCCATGCAAATGAGGGACTCTGAAGCTTAAGCTCCATAAGATTCACGGTCAATCTCCCTCTGATAATAATAAAAAGCTCTGAGAAAGTAATGAGTAGACGTGGGCCACCATTTTGCTTGGGAACTAGCTATGTGACCTTGGGTGAATCATTTCATTTTTTATGGACCTTCTTTCCCATCTTTAAAGTGAACATGGTGATGTGTAAGGTCCTGGATACCCACAGCAGTGGGCTACTCTGAGAACTGCTTCTGAGGAAGCCTAGTGGGGTCAGGGAGGTTGGGAAAGAGCAAGAAGAAATAGTTGGGTGGTGACCAGTCTTGCCTGGACAATATATACTTTGAATGTACTTTTGGTATTAAAACTCATTTTTAGAGAAACTTAAATTCATTCCAGTCTTAGCCAGCTTGAACATACGTAAAACTCTTTTCCCAAGACTCCTTTTGCACACACCTACAACTTTTTTGACATCTGTTTAGTTTTTGTCCTGTGTTTTTTCTCTTTCTGGAACAACCTGTTACATTACCTACATTTTGTACACACTTGTTTCTTTTCACCCTTATTTTTCTAAGTAGTTATAATTACAGACACAGATTGAACTTCTTAACTTAGAATCCTTTATTCCTAGTGAAAACTAAGAAGTAAGAAATTGCGGACTGTTACACTAGCATTCTGTGGACTGGCAAATGTATAAATACATTTCATAATTTCTAGAAATATATTCTTCCTCATAGCAAATTTTTCAATGTGGCACAAAACATGTTTACTAAAAGACCCAAATATCTTTTGTTCCTCTGTAAAAGGAAGCCAAAAGTGGATAAACCTGTGGTCAATAATTAATGTTTCAGAATTTTATCTTATGTGTAAATGAATTAGCTATTCAATAAACATCCATTATTTAACTTATCTCCATATAACTTTAAAGTTATTTTTTAAGTAGATGTACCATAAAACATAATTATTGTTGAAAATTAACTTACAAACTTTTATCAAACTACATCTGTTTAATTTACTTGTTCTTAACAATTATGTTTAGATATTTTATAAAAATTTCATGAGACATGAAAGAGCTAACCATCTCCTTAAGTTATCTTTCTTGCTGATGAATTCTGTAACACAGAAAACATGAGCTTGTTTGACTTTTAGTAAACCTAGGTAGAATAAAAGTTTTATATGTAATGCTGATAATTCTAAAGACATGCCTGTTTTAATTAAACCAAAAAACTTAAACTAGGTTTTATTTACCAAAGATTATCCTAGACCAAGTGAACTTGAAAAACATTTAGGTTAGTTTCTATATTTCTGAGAGTATACTTGATATAATGCTTGTTTGTTTTTAAGCCAATTAAACAGAGCTCTTTACAAATTAATTTTGGCAATACAGTCTAGAGGTAGGAACGAAATCACACATCTATGACACGCATACGTAGACATCCAGGCAGATGCAAATGGAGATCTTATGGCTTTCCTTTAAAGATTTTAGTCATGGGACAGGTATGAGAATGCAAAACTGGTTTATAAAAGAACAGTTGGATTCACACTATGTTTCTGGCAGATGGAATAAGTTAAGGTCACCTACTCAGACGGCTAAAGCTTTTTACTAGTATTTGTGAAAGAGACTTTAAAGATTTTTCACAGGCTTAGTTTTCAAAATAGGCTTTCCTTTTTTTTCTCCTTCTGATAAGAATTACCTTAGTTCCTAGAAAAGACCAGGTAGATACTTGCATTTCAAAAGGCACAAAGAAAGGAGACAAGTTCTACCAAGAAGGATTTTTATTCCCTAAGTCCTGATCTTTTACAATATGTGCAAGCCTTTTGAAAGAAATAGGGGAGGTCTGGGGACTGGTAGAGGGATAGGTGGCCTTTGAATTTTTCTAGAGCTGCATTTCTTTTCTTGTAAAAACTTGAGCTGTAAGACAAGTACAGCTGTTTTGAATTCCTCCAAGAATTGGGCTGCAATTCTTGAATGATATCAAGAAGCTGGTCCACCCTTCCAACTATATTTTTTTCAGTTTGCTTTTTAATATCAGGGAGAAGATCTTCAACTAAGATGAAATTAAAAAGTTTTAAGTTCTAGATTTAGAATTGTTTGTCTTTGGAATGTTTCTTTGTGAATCCGTCCACAAAGCCTTCAGAATATTTTTCTTTCTCTTTGGGTACATAGTTTCATTTTGGTTTAGGGAAGGAGGCCTAAAAAAAGTTCCTATCTGGCTCTGATTATCAAATTCCAATCTGGCACACACCTCACCATAGAGCTACTTCAAAAAAAAAAAACAATTCTGTGAAATATCTTGTCAGGTTTTGGCCAGGACAAACAGTAAATATTTTTGGTAGTATTGAACAACATTGTGGATGCAAGAGGCATCCCCAGAGAGGGTGCAAAAGATACTATCATCCCAAGATCCAGAGCCACTCCCAAGGATAACCAAAAGAAAGAAAAGACAACTCCCCTGAGAGTTGGCAACAGTTGGCAGGACCCTAGCTAACTGCAAATGGGATGCAACCCACATTTCTGTCTGGCCATATTTTGGGGGCCCCAACCTGATAGTTGCCAAGTCAAGTTCTCAAGACACAAAATGAGACAAACAAGAAGGCAGTACTTGTCCCTAGGAGAGAAAGAATCAACAACCACTGGGTACCCAAAAGCAAATTCACAAGCCACAACTGAAAGACCTAATTCTTACACGTTTCTTAGCCTGCCAATCTGAATTTGGAAAGGAAGGGACAATGTAAAATTTTACCTTCCTCTTTTGACCAGGCACCACAGATAGAGATCTGACTTTGGGAAGGGTTCTCACCCTTTGCCAGCTTCTGCCAGTTTTCCCACGATGCCATCTATAGGGTTTGGAGCTAGTGGGGTGTCCCAGAAGATCTCATCCTCGTCACCAGACACTGTAGAGGAAGAAAAACAATTTTCCCTCTGTGCTTTATGGTGAGTGCTTGGCTGAGAACCCTTTTCTCTAGGGCACCTCCTAAGTGGATAAGCTTGTCTAGGTTAATACATTAAAAAAAACTCCAGTAGGTTAATTAGGCTGTCAGTTGTATGAAGTAAATTTTGGTCAAGGAATAGCCAAGGTAGTAATGCAGTAATAAGTTATAAATGTGCTCACTGTGGTCTAGAGTGTCATGATTGGAATACAAGAAATATGTGTAAGAAAAAAGACAAATATTCAATATTGATGGCTGCATGAGCTGAATAAATTAGATGACTCTATTTCAATTAAAATAAATAAATAAATAAATAAAATGTAAAGAATAATACCCCTCCAAAAAAAAAAAAAAAAAAAGATCTCCACTGTAACTCAAGATTATTTTTGGAAGGCTAACCCGCTTGCTTAGCCTCAAAACAAAATTTTATACACCTGAGGCCTCACACTCAGCCCAGTCCTGCTTAAGTCAAATCTGGTTCAACCCAGACCCAGACCGCCCGCCCCCGCACCTATCCAGTCGGTTTCTAAGTCAGACCCAGTCCAACCCTGGCTGGTTTCCAGACCCAGTGTGGAAAAAGAAGTGCTCAAATAAAGTCTGAAGACTCGTAACGCAAAAGCTGCGAAGCTAGGATCACCCCCAGAGGCAGCAGCGAGACTAAGGGACTAAGCAGGTACAGACACTTGCTTCCTTGTTGCTCCTGAAGGCTGTCAAGCTTCTCCTTTGATTCCCTCTTCTGACACCGAAACTGTTAAAAGATAAACTGAGGTGGATTAAAAATGAGTTTATTTGAACAAAAATTGATTTGAATTGGGCAGCATCCAATTGAGCAGATAGAAAGGAGCTCCGAGAACCTGTACAAAATGAAAGACTTTCATCGTCCCAAGGGAGAAGGAACAAGGAAGCTAGTCTAGGCAAAAAGCAGTCTGGTTGTTGTAAAAAGTTACTTTCCTTTAGGGGGTGGTGGCAGGGGTCTATCAGGCAGATGACCTCGCTGGTGCTGATCGGGTGATTCCTGACCGACTGGTTTAAGATGCCATTTCTGGGGGAGCTGAAACTATAATTAAGTCTTGGTTTGGTGACATGAGGCTTAGCATAAGCGACTCCATTCGGGGCCTGTTGTCTTGTTTTTCACAAGTTATGGTTTGAAGACTCAGTAGAAGTTTCCTAGGAGATCAAGGCACTACAGAAGGGCAAAAGGCATGCGTTGAATTGTCACAGGCAAATAAAGACTGTCCATGGCTGGAAAGGCTGAGAATAATGTATAGCTGTTTGTCATACCAGATTTTGCTCTGTGCATTTATCCATATATATATATGCATGTTTAAACAAAAACCAGACATGCTACAACCGTATTTTGTACATTTATTAATATAACATGAATATCTTTTTGCATTAATAAAAATGTCCTACAACAGCATAATTATCAATGATTGAGTATTATTCCACTGTGTTATGGCAATTTATTTAATGTTAGACATTCAGAGTGTTTTCATTTTTTCACGATTAGCAACAGTGATGAAGCGATGAAGATCCTTGCAAATAGATGTTTGTCTCCAATCCTTAGGAATAATTGCAGTAGAATTTTGGTGTCAAAGGGTCTGTACATTTTAAAGGCTTTGGATTAAGTATTTCTAAATTGCCCATCCAGAAAAGTTGGAGCAATTTAAGTCTCTTCAGCACTGTAGAAGAATGCCCATTTCCTCTCACCCTCACTAGGGCTAGATTTTATCATGCTTCTAAATCTTTGCCCATTTGAGAGGAGAAAGATGGTAATTTGTTTTAATTTGCATTTCTTTGATTACGAATGTGATTGAGCAGTTTTATTTATAATAAGCTTATTAGCCATTTGCATTTCTGCTTTTGTAAATTGCCAGTTTATTTCTTTCAGGCAAGAGAATCTTTTCCTTCAGGAAACTCTCCCTAAGATACTAGGATCAATTTTGTAAAACATTGTCTTTCGTTCTCACACTTCAAAAACATGCCTCCCATTGGAAGAAGGAAGAGACGGTCTAAAGGAGGAAATGGTGTCCCTGTTAGCAAGTGGTGAGTCCAGCCATGGGATCAGGGGCAGAATTTAGCCTTCTTGCCTCAACTTTTAGCTCTTGCCTCAAACTTACTTCTCAGGTTAGTTGATTTCTTTTTTTTTTTTTTTTAATTTAATTTTATTTATTCTTTTATACAGCAGGTTCTTTTTAGTTATCTATTTTATACATTAGTGTATATATGTCAATCCTAATCTCCCAATTCATTCCACCACCACCACTACCCCCAGCTTTCCCCCCTTGGTGTCCATACATTTGTTCTCTACATCTGTGTCTCTGTTTCTGCCTTGTAAACAGGTTCATCTGTACCATTTTTCTAGATTCCACATATATGCGTGAATATACGATATTTGTTTTTCTCTTCTGACTTACTTCACTCTGTATGACAGTCTCTAGGTCCATCCACGTCTCTACAAATGACCCAATTTCGTTCCTTTTTATGGCCGAGTAATATTCCATTGTATATATGTACCACATCTTCTTTATCCATTCGTCTGTCTGTCTGTGGGCATTCAGGTTGCTTCTATGACCTGACTATTGTAAATAGTGCTGCAATGAACACTGGGGTGCATGTGTCTTTTTGAATTATGGTTTCTCTGGGTATATGTCCAGAGGTTAGTTGATTTCTATTCATGGCTGTATATTACATCTCTTTTAGGAGATAACTAAAGGCTGCCTTATAGTCTAGATATTTGAGTATCTATACCAAATAGATAAACTGATATATTATACTGTATCATATAGTATAGCTTATATTAGGTAGTTTGTATTATGTTGTTATGTTATATTATATTAATTATCAAACTGATAATAGATGGGGCATTACCCTGCCCCATCCTAGGTTATAAGCTCCTAAAAGACAAGGACAGTTTCTTCTTCAACTTTTAAGGTCCTGCCGCACCCAACACAGTGGCTTGTCCATAAAAGGTGCTCTCTAATGTGGGATGAATATGGATAATGCCACCTTCCAATAATGCCCTTTTAATTCCAGCAGAGTTTGAATTTTCTGGTCCTTCTGCAAACTTGCTAGGTTGTCTTAGAAAAATGACCCAACTTTATAGTGCTTCTCATTCTCCATGCCCCAAAGGAAAGACTAGTAATATTTGTTTATAAGGTTCTGTGTGTTATATTGGCTCTTTGAAAATGCTGAGAATTATTAGAGTGGTAAAAAACAGTTAAGAGAATTCTACACATAAGTCATTAACTACACTTGAAATAAAATGTGGGAGTTACCACTGACATTTCAAGGACTATATTTGCTAATAACTGAGCCTTGACAAATTGAAGTTATTTACAAACTTGGCTGAAATGGGAATCCAATACTGCTTCTAGTCTTGTTGAACAATCCAATTAAGGAACTCTTTATATAGAACATGAGTGCCATTTTTCCATTTGAAATACTATGATAATGTTATATTTGAAATCTGAAACTGTTTTTTTTTTTTTTTTGCCAGTGGTTTGGTCTCTTTGGACTTGGACTTGGTGGGGT
Source organism: Balaenoptera borealis (assembly GCF_965194805.1). NCBI lineage: Eukaryota > Metazoa > Chordata > Mammalia > Artiodactyla > Balaenopteridae > Balaenoptera > Balaenoptera borealis. Next base: position 143,795,569 of record NC_138866.1, read on the forward strand.
CAGGCGAGGTGAAGGATGGGGGAAGCAAGTTCACACTCTGTCTAGGCTATGTGCATTTCTTCCAGTTCAGAAGAAAGAGCTCAGAGGCACCATTTCCAACTGAACCTGGGGGAGGTAGCCTCCATCCTCTACCTCAGTCAGCTTGTGTGTGCTTGGTCTGCAGAAATACTCCCTGTTGATGATCCAGTGGGATTCCTGGAACCCTGCTTTTGTGAAAAGTCATAGGAACATAGCTCCTTATGGCGCAAAGGTTTTTTTTTTTTTTTAATTGAAGTATAGTTGATTTACAATGTTGTGTTAGTTTCAAGTTTACAGCAAAGTGATTCAGTTATACACACACATTTATATATTTTCAGATTCTTTTCCCTTATAGGTTATTACAAAATATTGAGTACAGTTCCCTGTGCTAGACAGTAGGTCCTTGTTGTTCATCTATTTTATACATAGTAGTGTGTATATGTTAATCCCAGACTCCTAATTTATCCCCCCTCCCCGCTTTTCCCCTTTGGTAACCATAAGTTTTTTTCTATATCTATCAGTCTGTTTCTGTTTTGTACATAATTTCATTTGCGTCATTTTTTTTTTAAGTTTGTTTTTTTAATACTTCTTTATTATTTATTTATTTATTTTTGGCTGTGTTGGGTCTTCGTTTCTGTGCGAGGGCTTTCTCTAGTTGTGGCAAGCGGGGGCCACTCTTCATCGCGGTGCGCGGGCCTCTCACTATCGCGGCCTCTCTTGTTGCGGAGCATAGGCTCCAGATGCGCAGGCTCAGTAGTTGTGGCTCATGGGCCCAGTTGCTCCATGGCATGTGGGATCTTCCCAGACCAGAGCTCGAACCCATGTCCCCTGCATTGGCAGGCAGATTCTCAACCACTGCGCCACCAGGGAAGCCCTCATTTGTGTCATTTTTTAAGATTCCATGGCCCAAATGTTGACTTGACCCCAATGTGGCATAGATATCTTTCTTCCATGATGAGATTTCCTTTACATGAGCTTGACTTCTGAAACAAAGAGAAAGTTGGAAGATTCCAGGAAGGGACTGTTCTTTTCACTGATGTCATGGTCAGCTTCACGCATCTTGTGCACTTTGCTGGCTTAAGGATTCCACATACTGAAATATGGCCAGTAAGATACTGTGAGCTGAGTTTGGTGCAAATGGCAACTCGTGGCTTGCTTGCCCACTTCAGGATCAAGTGTCTGCCAGTTTATTCTGTCACCCTTCCATACCAATGCTGGGGTCCTTCAAGAAGTCCTCTTCTCAGTGAATTCACTTGGAATCTAGGAAGAGTGGCCAGAGCTTTCCAAGAATTTGTCCCTTCTGTTGAGTTCCATGATAATCTCTAGTGTTGTTACCGAGCCCAAGCTCGCTCTGCTTGCAGCACGACAGGCCAATAAATCAGGAGATGATTTCTTGGGGCAAAGGACTTTAATCGAAAAGCTAGCAGACCGAGAAGATGGCAGACGAGAGTTTCAAAAAACCATCTTTCCTCAGTCCGAATTCAGGGTCCTTTTTTCCAGAGGAAGGGAAGGGGAGGGGGCCGCTGTGACGCTGACCAATGGCTGAGCAGGACCGCTAATGGTTGCCCGCTAACAGTCGCTGACTAATGGTCGCTTGCTTGAGGGAGGGGCCCACTGCAACGCTGACCAGTGGCTGAGAGGGACCGCTACTGGTCAGTCACTAACAGCTGCATGCCTGCCCCATCCCTATTACAATGTGAAAAAGGGTAGGAAAAATTGCTGCCACTTTTCCGCTCACTGTTCACCATTGGGTGATGGGTAAACACCTGCCAGACATATGAAATGAGGGGAATGAGGAAGATAGAGGTAATGTCTTGACCTCTAAAACATAGCTCCTTCTATCCAGAAATGACACAATGAGGCTACTTTTGCTTTCCTGAAACTACCTTTCTTGAAGGATGCTTCAGCCATTCTCTAGGTGGTGTTGTGACGTCCATCTTACTGCTAAGCCCATGACCCAGATGAGCTCTGTGAGGTCACAGCAGAGGACTGAGGCTGTAAAGATGGAATTTGAACAGTGGCATCTCTCTGCCCTAGTCTAGACCTGCCTGGTAAACACACTGCCACTAGGTTGTGCTAGAGTATAAACATAGCACTGATGTGCATGTCCTGGTAAATCTTCACTTCATTGGCTATTTCTTTCGTTCTTTCATTAAAAAAAATATTCCTTCTGTTCTTCATGGCTTGGAAGAACGTATCAGAAACATAACTTTTCTTTGAAATGAAGGACTTTTGAGTGGCTCTATTGTGATTTCATAAAAGCCTGAGGTAGTGAGATGCTCAGAATTATTTACTCTCATGCTTGGGTACCACTTAGCCACCTCCCAACATCTGGTGCTTCTCCTCAATTTTCTTACCGAATCCTCATTTTCGGCCTGACTTATCAATACGGGAAAGCTCAAGGCTCTACTTGGGTTCCTCTACCTTCTTTTCTCTGTATAGGTTATCTTCCTTAGTCACATACCTCCTATATGTTGGCGATGCCCTGAGCTATAGCTCTAGTCCTGATCTTTCCACAAAACTCCAGACTCTTATATACAGGATGACCAAACATTCCAGATTTCTGTAGCAGAACCGGTTTATACTTGTTATCCTGTTATAATTATTAGTAACACCCCATCTCTCTCTCAAAAGGTACCATTTATGTCATCCTACACATCTCTGCCAATTTGACATCTTCGCTTGAGTATCTTATAGGCATCCCAATTACTATGTCTGAAACTAGGCTCTTAAATTTCTATCCAATTCCCTTATATCTTCCCAGTTAATAGACGCAACATCTACCAGTTGTTTAAGCCAGTTATCTAGTACTTTTCCTTGATCATTTAATTTCTCTGATCCAATCAGTCAATAAACTCTGTAGGCTCTCCATTTAAAATACATCCTAGACCTACCCAATTCTATCCCCTCCACTACAATTCCAGACCACCCACAATCATCTCTTCCTTGGATAGATCTTAAAATCCATTCTCCATATGGTAGCCAGTTTGGCATTTAAATAAGATCATGTTGTTTTCTTGCCTAAAATCCTCTCACAAGAAGGAAAGTAAATAATTAGGAAAAATAATAGAATTTATTATGCCACTAAAAGAAGCAGGGAACGTAGAATTTATTGAGCATCATTGTGCTAGGTTATTTGCATTTATTCCCTCATTTAATTTAAACTTCATCTCTTCTCTGTTTTGTGGGTATTATTCCAGTTTATTTCAGCTAAAACAAAGTAAAATAAAACAAGCAAACCAACAACAAAGAAAAGTGAGGCTCAGAAAGACAAAAATAACTTGCTTGATGTCACACAACTGGTAAGTGTTAAAGCTGGATCTGAATCTTAGTTCTCTTCAGTACTCAAGTCCAGGGGTTATCTGTTTGTTTTTTCCAATCACTTTGTTGGCAAATAGTCATCTTTCTTCATCTGGCCTCAGGAATACTTTCTTAGAGGTTTTTGTATTACTTGGGCCGTTTGCCTAATGATTTATCAACTCTCATCATTACAGTCTTATTGGAGATTTTCCCTGGGTTACTGTATTGATTAAGATTCAATGTGACTATGCATAATAAAAACTAAAAATCACTGTTTTATTCTACCTCACATAAAGAAGTCTGGACGTAAGTAGCCCTGAACTGCTATGGGACTCCATTCTCATCATGGCCCTGGCTTTCTTTCTGCCCTAATATTGCAATGCATGGTTGCCTTCCTTAAGATCACCCTATGTTCCAAGATGGTGGCTGGGAAATCCTACTAAAATTTGCTCTGTTACTAAGGAAGAAGGGGAGAAACCAGCAGTCTCTGCTGTGGTGACTGGCTTTGCTTTCCTTTATTTCTCATTATTTGGGATTTTTTTCTTTTTTTTCAGTAGGAGTCTGAGTGTATGAAAAATAAAGTGTGGAATAAGGTTGACCTGGCTATAATTTCCAGATTTCCCTGGGACTAACTTGCTAACTGGGCAAGTTGTGTAGCTTCTCTAAGTGAGGTACTTTACACAATCATCTCATTTAACTCTTACTAAAGCCCCCATTATCTCTGTTTTACAGATAAGAAAACCAAGGCTCAGAATGTGTTAGTTCTTATCAAATATCGATCAATGAATGTGTGATGATTAGCACTTCACGTGGCACACAAGTTATTCAAAACTCTTATTTACCTTGTTTTAACCCAAAGTTTTTCTCTTGACTATCAAATAAGACTATTCATCCTTCATTTTTTCAATTTATCAAGGTTTTCACAGAAAAACAAAAAAACAAAAAAAACAAGCTTAATGTGATCAGAGATAATAGGAGAATGTCATAGGGTTCTATACAAATTCGTATGTCCGAAATCCAACTCTAGGGACTTCTAATTTAGTAGATCTGGATGGGCTTGAGGTATCTGTCATTTAAAAAGTTGATGTGTATCTCCATGGGTGAGCTTCTGGCACAAGAAGAATAGCTTTCTGGAAATGTTTTGCTGGTCTTAATTTGGTATCTTCTTCTTGGATAGAAAAGTCTTTGCCTATTCCAATGTTTGTGCTGTCATATTAAACAGCCGTCTCTAAATTTCTTGTCACACTGACATTGTTATCACCCACCTGGGTGTGTCAATATAATCTTTCTTCTCAGATTTACCCTCAGGAATTCTCTTTTAGAAGACAGCTCTCACTTTTTTCTGGGTGAGCTCAGTTCTGTATTTACAGTTGCTCCCTAGGCTGTGTAAGAGTTGCTCTCATTTGAGATGCTGGGGACCCCCAGTTCATCTTGCCCCCCCTGCAACCCTTTGCTTCTCTCTGGGGTTAAGGCTGGCAGGGGAGAATGAGAAAAAAGTATAAACACTCCAAATTGGCAGGTTGGATTTCAAAGAACAAAAATAATATTCAAAGCATATCTCCCCTCTGTTTATGCTGACAAAAGGCTGTCTTTGCAAGAACTCTGTGGCATCATGTACACTGTTGGCCCTCTGCAAATCGACACCAATGACAACATTATAATTACGCTTCAAAAACAAAGGCAGCGAGAAATGCATTTTAAATATCCTTTATTTGGTTGCTCTGGGGGTGCCTGTGTAAGTTCAGTGCTGGAGAGCAGGTGCAGAGATTAAAAATATACTCAGAAAAGTCTAGCACCCAGTGCCTTGCTTTCTGTCATATCCATTGTGAATGTGAATGCTTTCCTGGAGACCTGGACGTTAAGGGGGGTGATGGGGCAGGACACGGGAATTCCTCTTCTCTTGGGTTCTGTTCACAATGCAGTAAAAGATAAGGAAGACTAAAGCTTTTGGGGGAGGGGTGGAGCTAGAAACCAAATTTGTACTCGTAACTAAAAATCAGTTCCTCATGTACTCAGAGAGTTAAGATTGTGTTGGAAAGGGTCTCCTATGGTAGGCATAATCGTATCAACTCCCATTTTAGCATCCACTATTTGCAGGCAGGCTACCAGGTACTTTACTGCCATGATTTCTTGTTCCCACAATAAGATTGTGGGAGAATATTGTGTCATACTCTGGGAGTATCTGAGAGGGCACACAAAAGAGTGCCCAGCCAGTAAGCAGAAGAACCAAGATCCAAACCTGTAGGGTCTGAAGTCTTTGCTATTTGCTCTAGGTGGCACCGCAACTCTGGCTCGATTAGGGCTCATTTGATTGCAAGTCACTGAAGTCCAGGTCTGGATTCCATCAAACCCCAATTAAACTACACTTTGGGTTTAATAAAATTAATTTAAACCCAACCCCAGTTTACATATAAAAGGGAATTTATTGTAGAGATCCAGAAGTTTCTAACCAGATGCTAAAGTGGTTCTGAGTCTCTGGAATGAACCAGAGCCAGTACTTAAATCCAGAAAGTACTCATGCTGTTCTCTGTTTTTGCTTTTCTGTAGCCCTCAGTTCACAGTTCACTCTTCCTTTTTGCTGTCGATGGATTTCTTTTGTCTCTTTCTGCCGACTCTCCCCACATACCGCCAACAGTTCCGGAGTTTAACATGACACAGTCATGTTACCATACAGAAACAGGCACAGTCATGGCACCAGAGAGAGATACCAGCTTCAATAGCCCCCAAAAAATGGATTGACTGGTCCAACTGGGCCAGTGGGAAGGTTGAGTTGTATAAATATGGCTGAACCCACAGTGGCCAGTGGTTAGGAATCCTGTAGAAAATTGGATTAGGGTAGAGAAGATCTCAGAGGACTGTGGTGTGTGTGTGTATATATTTGTGTGCACAATGCATGTATGTCTGTATGTAAAAACTGGGCAGACAGAAGTTGTCCAGTACGTCTGTACAGATTGCAGGTGTCTTCTGGTTGTGGAGGTCTTGGAGGGGGCGTGGTTTGCCACACTACCACTTTTAATTCTGCCCCCAAGGCTGGCTCCCCACAAGGGATAAGAGTGGAAGGGTTTGGGTGATGGTCGAAGTAAAGTCAGGGAAGAGAAGAATTTGTTCGTAATCTGTTCTCAGCATCAATTCTAAACATCCATTAACTATGAATAAACCAAGGCCTACTTTTGCAGATCATCGTTTACTTTCCCCCATGTGTACTTGGAGCTCTAGTACAAGTTGCAATGCCCTTTTGCCTTGTTTATATGATAAATGAACATCGTTGGCTTCAAGGCAAAGTTCCAGCATTATCTCCCTAACTTCTTTTCTGTAACACCCTCTCTTACCCTTAAAGCAAAGCTAAGTGATGTTCCCATAATAATGAGTGGGCCTTTCTTCAGAACTGCCCCTAACTTGTGGGCCTGTGTGCCCACAAGTGCCCCTAACTTGTGGCACCTGTGTGCCAGTGAGGAAAAACATGTCCCCTCCTGGAGACACTTTATTGCCAAATGTTAGAAAATTGTTGTAGTAAGCACGCAAACATGAGCTGATTGTGATGCAGATATGTCCTTCAGACCTGAAGCCACTGAACAGAACACAAACTGCAGGGCTGAATGCAGTGGCCACAAACCACCTTCCACTATGGGAGGAACAGCCGGAATCCATCTGCTTGCATGTCTGTCTCCACTCTTGTGCCATGAGCACAAATTATATTGCACTAATTGTGTATCCTTAGTGCCTAGCAGAACTCTCAATAAATGTGTGTTGAATCAATGCAAAAGAAGTAAAGTATAAGGCATGAATGACTATAAGGCAAGAGTAAGTGCTGTAGAGATATCGCTTCAGTACAGGTGTGGTCCCTGCCCTAAGGATATTAGAAGCTTTGGGGCCCACGTATTTCTCACTACCCACATCCCTCTCTGCTTATGTCCTCATTTACTTTTGGCATTTTTTAATATGGAAGAAATCTATGGTCATTTTAAGAAAAGTTAGAAAATTGGATGAGCAAAAATAATTTCCAATCCCATTCCTCAGGAATAACAATTGTTAACATCTGCTTCCCCAGATGTTTTTCTGTGCAAAAAAAAAACCCCAAAAAACATTGGTGTGGGATATTTTAAAAACAAATTTAATCATTCTTTTTAAATAGAGACTAGAGAGATATGTAAATGTGTCAGTTACAAAGAAATACCCTGAGCCTAAGGATGACCTTTAAAATTAGTTTCAAACAGTGGTGTAAGCTGCTTTGGGAGATGCTGAGTTTCCTATCTCTGGATGTATTTAAAAAAAAAAAAAGATGAGAAAATTTCTCATTTGTGTGTTGTATGAGTGATTTCATGCATTTGACAATAGATTAGAGAACTTCTTAAGTCTGGGATTCTGATCCATTGGGAGAATTCTCATGGATTCCAAGGGGAACCCACATTTCTAAAAGTGTGCTGTGTTGAGAGCCAGAATGCGTAGTTTTCTGCAGCCCTGTCTCAACCAGCTTAAACCTCAAAGGCAGCCTCTGAGAGGTTAATCTTTGAATGCATTCTTAGGCTCACTTACACTTTTCAGGTTGACAGATGAGTTTTTGTTCCACAATGTATCCTGTGATGCCTAATGTAGTCATTGCGCAATTAGCATTAAATTAGTTATAGGATAAAATGAAACGAATTTCGCTTTTTGAAAAAGGGGACTTTCATACAAGGTCCAACTTGAGAGAAAGAAAGCCAGAGAACATTTCAGCTCAGAAAGCAATTTACTTTGCAAAAGGAAGTAGGAAAATTACAGCCCATCATACCTAATTACTGCACACATTTGCGTTTGAATGGGAGCTCTCCCTCCAAGGAACTGTCTCCAAGTTCCTTACACTTCACCTCTCAGCAGCCAGAATCCACTGCTGATGGCAAAACAGTCATTGGAGCAACATGATATTGTCCATTTCCTCACACGGTTGCAGGAGGTACTGACATTGAGTGATGTAGAAAGTCCTGTTCCAAGCATAGTAATGGGCATGTGATTATGAAAAATGGGATGGAAGAGAATGTAGACATCCCCATGAAAGCTGAATGCACTGAATGAATTTCTCCCTCAAGGTCAAGGATTCAAAGAATTTTTGTAGATACTCCCCCTTCCAAGAGATAGAGCTTAATTTCACTCCCTCTGCTCCAGTGTAGGCTAGACTTAGTGACTTGCTTCCCAAAAATGGAGTATAGAAAGGGAACCATAGTAACTTCCCATTGGAGAAACCTGACAAATGTCACTTTATCCAAGTGTTGAATCAAGTGATGTCATGTGGGTATCATGCACCCCTGATATATGATGGGAAGACTCTGATGTACCCCCTCTGTAGACTCATAAACCTGGTCAATAATGAGAAAAAACTAAATAAAACCAGATTGAGGGGCCATTCTACAGGATACGTTTTCAGTACTTCTCAAGACTGTCAAGGTCATGGGAAAAAAGGAAAGGCTGAGAAACTGTCACAGACCAGAGGAGACTGGGGAGACATGACAACTAATGCAAAGTGGTACCCTAGTTGGGAACTTAGAACAGAATGAAGACATTAGTGGAAAAACTGGCAAAATCCAAGAAAATCTAGAGTTTAGTTAATAATGTACCAATGTCAGTGTCTTAGTTTTGACAAATATGCCATGTTATTATAAGATGTAGCAATGGGGAAACAGGGTGATGGGTATCTTTACAACTTTTCTGTCAATCTAAAATTATTCTAAATTAAAGAGGTTTATGAAAAATTTCCAGGGATTTTTGTCTCTGTGCAAATTTCACTTCCATTTCACTAGTGGACTTGGTCCATGCCTTTGATACTGACCCATCAGATGGTTTTAAGGAAATTAATATATTCCTCACAAAGGGTGTCAGCATTTCCAATCCTATGGCTCAAAGACCACACTTCTGAATTGAATTTCTTAAGAGTAAAAGATTAGAGTGATCATTCAGCATCTAATGCTTGAGAATTGACCATGGAGACTCTGAAAAGCAAGCAGAAGTAAGTCATTAATGCTTAATCTAATTATGTATAAACTTACAACGGTCTGTAGAATGGCATGACACAACTATAATTACCCTTGGTAAATGGGCATAAAACTGGTTGATGTTAAAATGGTTGACTTTATTTTGTGGAGAAATGAATAAAAGAGACTTTAGAACTAATTTGATCAAACATCCCTCCAAAGTGCAGTAATGCCTTTATAGAAACTCTGATTGAAAGCGCCCTGATTTTGCTTACCCAGCTAATTCTCATCGTCCTGATGAGAGAGAAAAACTTTGATTTTCAATCACGGCAAATCTGGTGCTTTATTTACACGATTGGTTGACTTCCTTCAAGAAGATGAAAACCAAAACTTAAGACAGAGTCAGAAATAATTCATAAGGTTTTTAGAAGAGGTTTCCACCCTGAAATTGGAATAGTCATGGCTAACCAAAATGACTGTTGCCTCTGTTTAGGAAGAACTTCCTACTTCCTCATTGTACATCTCTATTCATTTTCTTTTCTTTTTTTAAACTTTTTATTTTATATTGGAGTATAGCCGATTAACAATGTTGTGATAGTTTCAGGTGCACAAAAAAGTGACTCAGCCATACATAAACATGTATCCATCCTCCCTCAAACTCCCCTCCCATCCAGGCTGCCACATAACATTGAGCAGAGTTCCCTGTGCTATACAGTAGGTCCTTGTTGGTTATCCATTTTAAATATAGCAATGTGTACACGTGAAGCTTTTCACAATTAGATTTTCCTCTCTTCTCACATACCTTTCCCTGAACTCCTGTTAATCATTCTCATATATTAAATTCAGTATGGACTTGGATAACATGTCAGTATTTTTGTGTCATTTTTGGCTTGTTTTGCAGTTGGGTTGAGAACTCCCTCACTGGTGGCATCCTTTGGCTCCTCCTCATCCATGGCTTATTGTATTAATGTATATCAAATAATTTTAATAAACAATTGATTGGATGGATGGAATGACAGATAAGTGGACATTTTATCTAGTTATTGTTTATGAAAGAAGTCATGACTCTCTGACTGTACTTCTTGGTGATTTTCAACCAGTAATTTTCATTTCATCCTTGTAGGCAGGAAGATGCCACTGCATCACTGAGTATTGGAGTACCAGCCATGTCTCTCAGATTCATTGAAAGGATGCAGTCAAAAGTAACTTCCATTATCATGATATTTATTTGATAATTCAACATAAAGCTGAATTCCAGAAAAGCGAATTGAAACAAATGTGTTCTCTTTAAGTGGGAGCATTTAACTAAGAGCTTGTTGAGTATCTCCTTAGTTCTTAGAACAGCCCTGGCAATTAGAAGAGAATTGCCTGATGTCCTCTTTATGGGTTATGTGATCCTACACAGCTGCAGACACTTTTCTGGACTACTAAAATTGTGACTTAACTGGCTACTTGCCAAACATGCAGGGCTTGGTTGCTGAATCTCTTGATAGACCATTTTTCTCCCACTGTCCCATTACAATCTCTGACCCTTGAAGCCTTGATCCATAGTGGAACCATCACCTCTACCCTTTGTAGCTCTTTTTTTTCTATTATCTTTCCCATTTATTTACCCTCTCAACTCTTATCAATTTTATAACTCAGCCTTCTAACATCGTTTTTCTGGAATCTTCTGGTTTCTTGGACATGAGCTGTGAAAAAATAAAATATCAGTTTGTATTCAACATTATCTTCATCTAACCTCTCTCACCTGCTCCCTCTACTGCATGAAATACAGTCCGAGTGCTTGAAGAATCTCTTGTGAAATTATCAACGACCAAGACGAAAGTACAATACTTCAAGTAGGCACCATGTCCCTGGTAGAGTTCTAGGGTGACATCGGTGGGTCTTTATGACTCTAGTGTGGGATTTCACATTTCCAAAGAGGCCTCCAGGATATTCCATAAATAGATGGTAGTGTCTATGTGAAGTTAACAATGCGTTAAACAGAAGTTCCTATTGGTGAGGAATGAACCTTCTCTGGGAGAATGGTTTGCAAAATACTCTCACCCGTACATGTTACCTAATGATGATTCCATTTTGAACACCTTCATTCACCAAAGAAGAGATCAACAGGATCTGTAATAGGGATGCAGATGTAAAATATGCTATTAACTAAATGTTTGGTCTTTGGGTGTCCTGGAAATGAAGCTATAGAGTATTTGGAAAGATAAATAGGATGACTAATTTATTTCCAAACTGCTTTTTGTTTAGCAGTTGCATTGTGGTTATAATTAATATAACAAATCTTGTAACAAATTCCCATTGCAGCTGCCCACATAGCACTGAGATTCCTGGATATATTTGGTTGGAAGCATTTTGCTTCGAAGATGAGAATTACTAGGATGGAAATCACAGTTGAGGTTCCTCAGAGGAGTTCAGTATGGGCCAGCTGGTCCAACAAGCTCATGACGTGGCTTGAAATACTCCTGAGAAGTGCCTCATGAGATCAAGAGGGTATGATATTCAGACAGGATGAGTAATTGCTTTTCATAGAAACTTAAAGCTGAGTATTGACAGGCATTTTCTGAGGTGCTCACCAGCACTCCAGCCTTCAAATAAGGAAAGAACTACAGGAATTCTTAATGTCTAACCCTTGGTATTTTTGCCCTTAGCTGTTGATGACTCACCCAGAAGTAACTCACCCAGAAGTATAAGGGCTTTGTGTTTTCAACCTTGGCCATAGGTTGTGGGACATACTGACTCCTTCTTGTTCCTGTTTGTGTTTTTTCTTATATAATAATGTGCTTATTATTGAGCTTGAAATTTTGGTTCTTCGTGAAAGATGCCAGAGTAAATCTTTCATGAATGGGGTGGGTCCTCATACAGGAAATAAGAATTGGAAAATTGCCTTAGATGGCAGGATGGTAAATCCAGTGCCTCCTGGTCTTGCTTACTTTGACCTATAGTTTAGCAAGTCTAGACATAATGGAGGGAACATGACATCCCCCAGCATGAGGCCAGCCAAGGGCGTGGTGGGAGATCATACCTCTTGAGAAACCCTAAATGGAGGATGAGGAGACTACACTATGTCAGAGCCACACTAGCCATCTACCGAACCTATTTCTTCTCCTTTTAACACAATAGCTGGAGTCATGTGCAAAGTTTATGTCCTGATTCTGGAATATGCTGTCCTAGCAGCTTGGGAGGAAGGTGAATACCCACGAGCAGAGAATTAATCTCTGAGATGCAGTTGCCCCTCTCCATGTAGTGGTTCCCCAACCCCTCCTTACAACCCAAACTTACAGGTTTGTGCCTTATTTTATTGACAGAGGCAGGAAGTTTCTATACAGTTTATGCTAACTCATCCATATGCCTTTTTCTTATCTTTCTTTTTAAGCCAAAAGAGCTCATTTACTAGAGCTGGGGAAGCAATTTATACTTATGCAGCAGAATGAAAGGAACTGGGGCATATAACCATTATGTCTACTAATCTTATTATTACCAAACTTTAGTTAAGCAAACACTTCATAGTCTGAGAGAGCTGTGAGAATTGAGACCTTATTGGCTTGTTTACAGCTGCATCCCTGACATGGAGTGGCCACCCAATATATATCTTCCAATTATGTTAACTCACTGCTTTCAATAACTGAGCCAACCATGGGCAAATCAGGAACAATATTGGAAATAAAACAAAGAAGGAATCTTATTCGTTACCTTCTAGAATGTGCTGGATGTTCTCTTTCAATATAACAGAACCAGTGACTCTAGAGGGACAGTAATTAATAATCATTCAAAAGCAGATGTAATGTCCCATGCTAGACCAAAGCCACACCTTTATTTTAATTCTTGGTTGGTTGATTTATTTTCAAGCAGTTGAATAGTTGGTGGAAATCACTATAGGATGAAGCCTGCTAAATTCAACTAGTTTGCTATTTAACCGTGTGTGTCCGCACATGGATGTATGAACCTGATTGATCATATGTCTGATCTAGAAATCTAGTGCTGTCTATGAATGAAAGAAGAAAGTAAACAGTTGTCTGGGAGAAGTAATTTGTGGGATGACCGAAAGGATCCAGGCCCCCTAAAATCCCTCTGACTTGGCTTTTCATTGATCCCTGAAATAAGGAAACATTTATTCCTTTGGTTTATGTCATTATTCTCATTAGATACACTAGGAGGGATACCGTGTTACATAGGAATTAGTCATTAATTCATTAGTATAGTGGTTCTTGACCAGTGCCAATTTTGAATTTGGCAATGTTGTTCAGTTTTCACAACTGGGGAGCAGGGTGGGCTACGCACTGGCATCCACTGGATAGAAACCAGGGATACTGTTAAATATCCTACAATGCACAAGACAGCACTCCCACCCCACCTCAACAAATAATTATCTGGCCCCAAGTATCAATAGTACTGAGTCTGAGAAACCCTGTCTTAGTGTAAACTAATTCACTGAAAGACCCTTTTGAGAAGATAGTTGGCAGAGTGGAAGGTTTTGAGAGAGAGTGGGCAGGATGGACAGAAAGGCATTAAAAGAAAATTGTGAAATTGGAAGTTAAATGTTGGGATATCTTCATGTCCCAGAGGTCGACATCTGTGAACTGAAAGGTAAAGAATTACTTCCTCCTGGGAAGAATGCCAAACATAGAGCTGTCCTTTTAAAATGGCATAGCGCTGTCTTAAGTTCACAGAGGGGAGGAGAGGTCACGTGGTGAGAGAAAGAGCAGGGATCGTTGACCTGAAGTTAACACTGGCCTCTTTTACATGCCTCTGGATTATTCTGGATCCTGGGGGATGTCTTTGGAAGAGCATCATGCCCTATCTTAGGTCTCCAAGGGCACATCTGTCCTATGAGACTCTTGGGTGTGTTTCCAGCAAATGAACAGATACCATCTCTCTCTCTCTTTCTCTCATCCCTCATTTTCAGAGTCTGACCCACCTTTAAGCAGCCACTCTTGACCCACAAGGCCAAAATTAGAAAGTTAACCTCTTAGCATGAGGATCTTCTATTTGCCCCAGTCTGACATCATTGAATGCCACAGGATCATAAAGTTGGAAGGGACCTGAGAAATCATCTCTTCTTGTTCTCTTAGATGAAGCATGAGGAAAGCAAGTAAAGGCCAGAGAAGGTGAATAATTTATCTAAAGTCATAATGGAAAAATTAGGTTAGAAGTAGGTTTACTACTCCTCCAAGTCTGATGTTTTCTCTGCTATCATGTAGTTTCTAGCAAAAATCAGTGAAAGAAGCTTGTAAAATCTTTGTGATGTTTTGCAATTTAAAAGGTCTAGATCCTTTTTTTAAACTGTTATACATTTCAAATTCAGTTTTTAGAAATCAAATTTTCAATGCTTTTTATTGATCTACTTTTTTTCTTAAACATCTTTATTGGAGTATAATTGCTTCACAATGGTGTGTTAGTTTCTGCTTTATAACAAAGTGAATCAGTTATACATATACGTATGTTCCCATATCTCTTCCCTCTTGCATCTCCCTCCCTCCTACCCTCCCTATCCCACCCCTCTAGGTGGTCACAAACCACCGAGCTGATCTCCCTGTGCTATTGATCTACTTTTGAAATTGGTTTGCATTTCAGTTACTATTGCTGTGTAACAAATGATCCCAGTCTCAGTGGCTTAAAACAAACATTTAATTTTTCTCACAATTTGGAAAGGGCTGTAAGGGTAGCTCTTGCTTGGTGTCTCTTGTGTGTTGCATTGGAAGTTGACTGGGGCTGCAATTATCTGAAGGTTCAACCAGTCTGGACATCCAAGATTTCTCACTGTTATGGTTCACAGCTGATGCTGAGTGATCCCAGTGGAGCTGAGTGCTGAATGGAAGCTGTCTGCCGGAGTATCATGTAGGTCCTTCCACATGGTCTGGGCTTCCTTACATCATGACTGCCTTAGGGTAGTCAGTACTTTCACATGGTGGGTCAGGGGTCCAGAGCCAAGATCCCAGTGGCCTAGGTACTGCATCACTTTTTAAGGCCTGTCCTTGGAAGTTAAGCAGTGTCACTTCTGCTACAGTGTATTTGGTAATGAGAGTCACTTGGCCAAAATTCAAGGATATGGGCCATAGATTCCACCTCTTAGTACGTGTGATAAAGCATTTGCGGACATATTTTAAAATTGTCAGTCTGTTTTCTAGAATCAGAGAGTTTTCACTAAAGAAACATTAATTTAGTGACTTTAGAATGTCCTAAAATTTTTTTTCAAACTTACTAGCTTTCAAAACTCAATTCAGAAAATATGAAGAAAGGTTATTTTACTCTCAAGCAAATCATTCAACTTGTTTTGGCCTCAATCTCCTCACCAGGACAGTAGGAATAATGATATCAAAATTGCAAGATTGTTTCGAGGAATTCCCTGGCGGTCCAGTGGTTAGGACTGTGAGCTTCCACTGCAGGACTGCAGGGGGCACGGGTTCGATCCCTGGTCGGGGGAACTACGATCTCGCGTGCCATGAGGCAGGGCCAGAAAAAAAAAACCAAATAAATGAAAATAAATGTCACAAGACAGATGATGGTATCAAAAAAAAATTGCAAGATAGTTATGAGGATTAAGCAAGTGATATCTGAAACAAAGTGGGTACTCAATGGTAATATTCATAGTATTATGACCTATGTGGGAGGTCAATTCATAATCTAATGCCTAGTTCTTAATTTTGAAACTGCACAGAATATCTCTGAAAAGCGGCTTTTCAGAGTGGGTTGGGGATGGTCCTTACCTACTAGGTTATAGGGGACCCAAGTGGTGGAGCAAGGCCATGAGATGATGGGGTCCCTGAAATGGGAGACACGAGGACACCAGAGTCAAACTTTTCTTGCTTCATGATCGTGCTTTAGACCAGCTGGCTAAGAATTAGCTGGGTGGTTGACCTCGAAAAGGGCATCTTCTTAGCGTTTTTGGAAACTGCTTGGTTCAGTGGCCTTGCAGAGGCAGGGTGGAGCCTCCCTGTCCCAGTGTTTTCAATCTTCCCTGTGTGTTTTGGAGGTTGATGCATTCAGAGAGGATCAAGGCAGTGAGTGACAGCTGCTGATTGAACAGGAAGGCAGCAACTCACTTCCTCAGCATTGGTACTGAACCTTGGGTGGCAGACACCTGGAAGTGTTATTTACTAGCTGTGTTTAGAATTCATTCAGAAAAGCTGAAAACTGTTTGGCACTTCTTTTCAGTAATCCTTAATTCTAACCTGCAAGTTTTGTGCTGTCATTTGTCAACTGTGATTTGGAGAGACTTCACAGCCTTCCTAGAAATAGAGACAGTCTTCTTTCCAATGAACGTCATTTAAAAGAAATCAGAGAACATCTCAAGTGTGTGATGCTGTTGATTGCTGTCATTATTATTATGACTCAGAGTCTTTGCTGTTTACCAAGTGCCAGCCAGTGTGCTGGGCATTGACAAAGGACTCCAAACTGTCTCTGCCCAGAGGACACAACCTCACCATTTTCATATGTTTTGGTTATTTTTCCCTCTTCTTTAAGAGCATCCTGCTAAATTAGGAACATCGTGATCCAGGTGGAAAATTGATCCAGGAAGATGCATTTCTAAAGATCTTCAGATCTATTCTTATTCACCATTCGTTAAGCATGGTCATGGCAATATTTATTTACCAACAGCCTATTGAACATTTATTGTGACCTGGGCAGAGAGCTAAGCGTTTTACATCCATTTTACAAAGCGTTTTACAAACATTATGGTGTTTCCAACCCAATTGTACCCATGAGTTGGGTACAGTGACTAGTCCAATAATGTGGGGAAGAAATTAAGTTGTACAGAGGTTATGGTAACCAAGGTCTATCTGAATTAAAAGTACATCCTTTAAAAGTACATCCCCCTCCCTTTCTCTACCCCAGCTTCACTGGCCTTCTTTATCTCCCTCACGTTTGCCATGTTTCTACCAGCCATACGACTGTATACTACTCTCCTTTGCCCTGTTTTGTCCTGAGCATCCTTCCCTCCAATCTGCTTCTAGTTAATGCTTGCTTATTCTTCTGCTCTTGGCTTAAGTGTTACTTCTTAAGGGAATCCTTTTCTGATTCATGTCAAATAACCTTATTTTATGGTCATGTGGCGCAATAAACCTGGGCACTTATCCCCACTTGCAAGTTTACATTCCCTTGGGTGACTATTTAGATATCTGCATTTCTAACTAGCCTGAAAGTTTCATGAGGACAGGGGCTGTGTATATTTATGCTACCCATGGTGTTCCTGGCACCTAACCCAGTGCCTGGTACATAGTAACTACTCAACAATATTTGCCAAATGAATAAAAAATGCACCACATTCTAACTTCACCTCATGCTGGACCATGAATACCCTTTTACCCAGGAGGAAGAGTATTGGTATTCTTAACAATTAATTATGTAAGACCCAATCTATGACTGGGGCATTTGTCAAATTCTGGGGCCCAAGAACTATGAGGAAAGATCCTAGTGGGGTTGCTTATTCTTAAGGTTCCATCTAAGACAGAAAACATTACAGTACATACCATTTTATTTTTTTATTTTGTAATGTTCTGTAATGTTTATTTTATTTTGTAATATTATAAAACCACATCACCCAGCTTCTGTAATTACGGCAAACCTTGTTTATATGCCCCACTATTTCCAGCCCAACCTCCATCATATTGAAACAAATCTTATTTCACTTCATTCATAGGTATTTCGGTCCATACTCTTTTAGAACACCTCTCTCTTTTGAACCCATCTCAACACTGACGGGAAGTTTTTCCTTCTACCTAAACTAAATTTCTAATGCTTCAGCTTCTGCCTATTTCCTCTTGTGTGAAGGCAGAGAGTTGTTGGTCACCGTTTGCGGTAGAATAACCATTTTTAGTCATTGAAGTTTGTGATGAGAACCCCCTTTTGTCATTCATTACCAACTCCAAATTTAATAATGTCTTTTCTTTAACCAATGGACCATTTCTAGAGAGTGTTCAAACCGCATGACTGAAGAACAAATTTATTTTTGGCAATATGGTTTTCTTGGGCTATGAGCTGTGTCCTGTGCTCCTGGCTCATGCATTTGGAAGAGATTCTGTCTTATTCTTTAGAGACCAAGAGTTAAAATTTCATGGGCTTGTTCTTCCCTCTGTGGGAACAGATTAGCAGAGTGTAAGCGCTCTATTTCAGTGATATCAGGGGTGTTACACAAAATGGGATAGGGATGGAATTTTTTTTTTTTTCTGCCTATTCAGTAAAATTGGGCCTAGACTTGAGAAAACTGGGCAAAGGGGCACAGGATGCTTTTTTTTCCTCCACTTTAAGTCTGGGATGATATTGATGTTCCCTATTCATTAACACAGTGCTTGGCACATGATAGGCATCCTATAAATGCTTGCTCAGTTGCTGGATTGGTAGAAAATTTGAGCTGCATGCCTCGTAAACTTCTGTAACAATGTTCTACTGGAATATACTTGGAGGTAAATCCTGTCATCAAAGAGAATTAGATAGCAAGACTCTGGCAGATTACATATTAAGTTTCCTTTCCATTCCATCTCATCCCATTTTATACCATTCAGAATGTTTACCAAATGCCTCCTTTGTGCAAGATGCCATGCTAGGATCTGGGGATACCAAGGGGAACAAGACAAAATACTTGCTCTAGAGGAGCTCACAGTCTAAAGGGAGTATGGAAGATTAAAAATGGCTGCAAATTCTTTTCTACTCCTCCATTTGAGAGGTAGAGATTAATTCCCTCCACTTGAATCTGGGCTATCATCGGTGACCTGATTAACCAATAGAATGCAGCAGAGGTGATGGTTGGACTTCTGAGGCTAAGTCAAAAGAGGCCTTGCAACTTCCACCAGTTCTCTTGGAATGCTTGATCTGCCATGTAAGAAGTCCAAGTACCTTAAGACTGTCATGCTGGAAAGGCCACATGAAGGCGTTCTGGTCAACAGTCCATGGTGAGCTCAGTCCTTCAGCCTGCCAAGGAGATACCATCATTACCAAGGTATCAGACATGCAAGTGAAACCATCATAGATCCTCCAAACCAGTCGTTCCATTTGCCAGCTGAGCGCCACCCAGTGGCCTTAGTTGACACCATGGAAAGTAGAAGAATCTCCCAGCTAAGCCCTGCCCAAATTCCCTATCCACAAAATCAAGAGGTATAATAAAAAGGCTGTTGTTTTAAGCCATTAGGTGTTGGGGTGGTTTGTTACCCTGCCCTAGACAACCAAAACAGAGAGGCAAGAAGATAACCAGGATCTAGTAAGAATTCTAATAAAAGTATGTGCAAAGTGGATTGGGGGAAATCAAATGTTTAGAGCAAATAATTCTGTTCTTGGAGAAACTGGGCCACTGTATCGCATCACTTTAGAGGGCACTGATTGTGTGATAGTCCCTGAGAATGGCACCCCCTGGAGTTATGCAGTGCCCAATGTATGCAGACATGTGGAAGTTTTGGGTAATGGGTGCCAGGAAGGGAGGTTTTTTGGGAAAACCATAAAGAAAGGGAACTTGAGCTTGGAATTGAAATATAAGTAGGTTTCATGGGCTAAGGAAGAGGGAGGAGAAATAATACTCCAGCAATGGAAGCAACGTGAGCAAAACTTTGAAGGCATAGGAACCCATGATGGACTTGGGGCATGGTGACTGGTCCTGTGTGGCCAGCATGCTTGGTACTGGGGTCGGGAGAGTGGATGGAGATGAACCTCCAAAGGTTGAGTGATGTGAAGGGTCTTATACCTTCACGGGGAGTCAGGAGGAGGAAGGCAACAGGGAGACAAAGATTTCAAAGCAAGGGAGCAACAAATTCAAAACAGTATTTGAGAAAATTGCAGTTCAAAACCCCACAGACTGTGAAAGACACTCTTTGTTCTTCCAACGGCCTGCCTCTCCCTGAAAGCTTAGGCAGGCCCATTTTTTTATAGGAAAGTCTTAAACAACAGGGGATTACTCAATGATTCATTTAAAAGGATCATTAAAAGAAAATCGAGGCACGTCATATCTTGCCCTCTTTAATTGCTCATTTATTATTACTGTGGGTGAGATAATGGCTTTATGTTATTCTTCTAAATAGTGTAAAATATTTGTTGGTAAATATAACAGTGCATATATTAATGCCAGTTGAGATTTTGTGGAGCATTTTTTTTCCTCCACTGATAGCCATGATTTTTACTTAAAGAAATAAAATGTTGTGCTGATCGATTCTGGCTCAGAGCTCAGTGAGAACATTATGAACTCGACATCTGTATGACGGTACTGTCTCTTAGTGCTGACAGAATGGCAGGATTCTCTAGGTGGGCTGGCCCTAGAGTTTGTGAAATCAATTTCTTTCCTGTTTATTAAGATTCTAATGCTTGGGAAGAGGACAAGTGGAGGTGTAAAATTTTCTTTTCTCCCTCTTTATGACAAACTACCCAACTGAAAATAGCTTTTATAAGTGAGGATATTTACTATTTCATGTATCTGAAAGTCTACAGGGAGGTGATTTTATAGAGTTGGTTCGATGGCTTAACAAGGTCACCAATGACCCAGGGTCACGTCCTCATTCAACAATGTCCAAAACGAGGAAATAGAGTTTTCGGTTTTTTGCTTTGTTTTTGTTTTTAATGTTTTCCTTTTTAAAATCCTGGAGGAAAAGCATCCCTGGAATCTCTCAGCCAACTTCTACTTGAGTTTCCTTATCCAGATCTGGGCTCATCCTCACCTCTAAACCAGTCGTAGGAAAAGGAGAAAGACTTAGAGGAGGTTAACTGAGACCC
This sequence comes from Balaenoptera borealis, assembly GCF_965194805.1. Classification (NCBI taxonomy): domain Eukaryota; kingdom Metazoa; phylum Chordata; class Mammalia; order Artiodactyla; family Balaenopteridae; genus Balaenoptera; species Balaenoptera borealis. The sequence continues at coordinate 143,816,523 of NC_138866.1, forward strand.
ATTCCCTGGGCAGGGGAAAGTAGAATGTGCATCTTCCATCAGCACACTGCTGCCCTGTGCTTGAAACAAATGGGGTTTTCTGGGAAGCAATTACAGAGGAACAGCTCGTGTGTGTGCAGCCAACTGTGTTGGCCACAGGTCAAACCAATCTAGGGGCAGTGATTTAGTACATTCTGTATGCCCAGATCTATATCCCTGCTGGCATGTACAACAGAAGCCTAGAAGACTGTGCTTGTTCTCAGGGAGCATTAGTGGGCATTGTACTAAAAGCAGGCAATTCCTTAGCTGGATAAATTAATGTAATAAAATATACTGATTATCTATTACACCTTAGGAGATGGGAATGCAGAGATGAGTAAGACCTAGTTCTTGCCCACAGACATTCACAATTCCCTTCACCATCTGCTTCATGCTGGAAGCAATTTCATCCCCCAAGGTCTCCATGCTCCATCATGCTTCTCTCTGAGTACACAGGGCTGTAACACAGCTGGAACACTCCCCCCATCCCGCTTCTGCTTGGTTTCCCAGATGTATCACTCATGGACCTGGCTGGGTTAAATGCTCCTTCCCTCGATTCTTCTAGCATCGATGCTTACCTTTGTCACAGTTCTTAACCATCCTGGCTCCTAACTCTCTGCCAGTTGTTCATCTCAGCCAGGCCTGGAGCCCCATGAAGGCAGATTGTTTCCATCAGTTTGTTTCCCAGCCTGGTGACTGGAACATAGATGATTTCCAATGAACGTTTGCAGGATGAATGCATGAATAATTGAATGAAAGGAAATTAAACGTGGATCTTTCATCCCTCTTCAATCAGTTTCTACTTTATTGGTTTTTCTCTCTCCCTTTTTTTCTTTCCTTCTTTCTCATCCCTCCGTTTCCTCTCTTATTTTCCCTTTCCTTGCTCATTATTCACAATTAACTAATGAATCCTGCATTTAGCAAGTTACACAATATTGTGCAGCCTTGCTTTTGTCGCTTATCCCCCTCTCTCTTCTCAGAAAGAAGAGCAGTTAATGGGGGGGGGGGGGTCCTGCAGATGGATCCAGAAACATCAGTGCTGACCAGGGACACCATTCCAGGGACTTTGTTTTCTACTGTGAGCCATCCTTGGGTCCATTTTCAAAGAGCTGGAGTCCTGCTGTGATATTGTGATTTATAGTAAGAAATATCTATTTGGTCTTCCTCCTGTTTCTGGCACAGAGCTCCTCAAACCCTTGGAATGTCCTAAGTGATGAGAGCAATAAAGTTGTCTTTTGTTAAGTTAAGGAGTTGACTTTTGGACCACACCTAAGGGTGGGAGCTAGTTGCCAGGAGAACCAACCATGTGATTAGATGGTTGGGACTTTCAGTCTGTCCCCCTGGATCCCCAGCACACCCCAAGTCCCCCTCACCTCCAGGGTAGGTAGAAGACCCAGAAGTTGCATCTATAGACTATGTAAGGAAACCTCCATGAAAACTCAAAGGATGGGGTTTAGAGAGCTTCCAGGTTGGTGAACACGTGGAGGAGCTGGGAGAGTGGCGCTCCTGGAGAGGGCATGGAAACTCTGTGCCCATTCCCCATACCTTGCCCCGTGCATCTTTTACATCTGGCTGTTCCTGAGTTATATTATTTTTATAATAAACTGGGAATCCAGAAAGTGAAATGTTTCTCTGAGTTCAGTGAGTACCTTTAACAAACTAATCAAACCCAAGGAGGAGGTCGGTTGTGGGAATCTTTAATTTATAGCCAGACGATCGAAGTACAGGTAAGAACCTGAGTTAGAGGGGATCATTGGAACCTCTAATATATAATGAGTTCGTTGGTCAGAAGGACAGGTAACAATCCAGATTGGCCACTGGAGTCTGAAGTGGGGGAGGGCCATCTTGCAGGACTGAACCCTTAACCAGTGGACTCTGATGTTATCTCTGGGTAGGTAGTGTCAGAATGGAGTTGAATCGTAGGACACCCAGATGGTGTCCAGAGCATTGTTTATTGATGCTCTGGAAATTGGAATTGGTACCAGAACCTAAGGCTAGCAAACTCCCCAGGATGATAGATCCGTTGCTGCCCTGCTCCTTGGTTCCTGTTCCCAGATTTTGCGAGACGAAGGAGGGGCGGGGAGCACTGACATGGTGCACAACTAGGGATGACATTTGCTGGAGGGTGGCTCAGACTTGGGGACTCAAAGAATGTGCCTTTGGTTAGTGTCCAGTGCAGCTGTGATGGGAGACACCGGAAAAGTATATGCTGAGCCTGCCCTCGTTAGGCCACAGCTCCCAGTGGAGAAGCTCTCAGAGCAAACCCAAGTCTTTTCCCGGATAAGTGTAGACATCAAGTGTCTAGGGATCCCCAGACGTCTCATCACACCTGGAAGATGAGTTAAATTTTGGTATTATGTTCATCATGGATTTTTTTTTGCCTTATTTGATGTGGAAAAATATAGCATTACACTATTATCTTAATTACTGCATTTTAAATTTAAAAATTTGTGCCCAAGCTAGTGTCTCACTTGCCTCACCCTAGCCCTGGCCTTTGCTGGGGTTTTAAAGTGTGACTTCTTAGAGGGTCTTAAGCCTGGAATTGAAGCAAGTATAAGCACCACTCTGCCTAGGCATGTGGTGTTGGACTTCATGGCTCCTTGGAGTCCTTTATGGTTCAGTTTGGTTCGATTCTGAAAAATATTTATTGCACACTTTTCTCTGGAACAGCCCCAGTTCCAGGTGCTGGGAATACAATATACACAATAATTGAGCCTTTCTTTAAGGACTAATATCTAGTGGGGGTGGGGTGGGAAGCAAGATTGTACCCTGCTGCCAATGCCATGTGGTATGGATGCTGTCAGAACGGCACAGAATGATGTGGAGACAAAGCAGACTCCAAACCCAGCCTTGTGGGTGGGAATGGAAACTTATGGGAGTCATAGTGCACTTGAAGGATGAGTTGGCATTGACTAGGTGTCAGGAAAAGGGACTGACATGATCAAAGGTACAGAGGCAAAAAATTACATGGTTTGAGCAGGAAATTATAAGTAATTCCATGTTGCTGAAGCATGTATTTGTGCAGGGGTGTTGTAATGAATAATGAAGCTGGAGAGATAACCAAGAAAAGATGATGGGGAGCTTTGGAAACCCCATCAAAACTATCAACTCTATCATGATAGAGTCATGACATTATCCTATATGTCATGGGGAGTTATTGAGGTCTTTGAAGCCGAAGAGGAACATGAGACTTACTTATGGGAAGATTTAAAAGAAAGCTTTGCCTTAAATAACATATATTAAAAAATAGCATATTAGGGTTCCCTTTTCTCCACATCTTTGCCAACATTTGTTATCTCTTGGCTTTTTGATAAAAGCCATGTAGCAGGTGTGAGGTCGTATCTCATTGTGGTTGTGATTTGCATTTCCCTGATGATTAGTGATGCTGAGCGCCTTTTCATATAACTATTGGCCATTTGTTAGTCTTCTTTTCTTTTTTTGTAAACATCGTTATTGGAGTATAATTGCTTTACAATGGTGTGTTAGTTTCTGCTTTATAAGAAAGTGAATCAGTTATACATACACATATGTTCCCATATCTCTTCCCTCTTGCATCTCCCTCCCTCCCACCCTCCCTATCCCACCCCTCTTGGTGGTCACAAAGCACCGAGCTGATCTCCCTGTGCTATGCGGCTGCTTCCCACTAGCTATCTATTTTACATTTGGTAGTGTATATATGTCCATGCCACTCTCTCACTTCGTCCCAGCTTACCCTTCCCCCTCCCCATATCCTCAAGTCCATTCTCTAGTAGGTCTGTGTCTTTATTCCCATCTTGCCCCTAGGTTCTTCATGACCTTTTTTTTTCCCCTTAGATTCCATATATATGTGTTAATATATGGTATTTTTCTCTTTCTGACTTACTTCACTCTGTATGACAGACTCTAGGTCCATCCACCTCACTACAAATAACTCAGTTTCGTTTCTTTTTATGGCTGAGTAATATTCCATTGTATATATGTGCCACATCTTCTTTATCCATTCATCTGTTGATGGACATTTAGGTTGTTTCCATGTCCTGGCTATTGTAAATGGTGCTGCAATGAACATTGTGATACATGACTCTTTTTGAATTATGGTTTTCTCAGGGTATATGCCCAGTAATGGGATTGCTGGGTCGTATGGTAGTTCTATTTTTAGTTTTTTAAGGAACCTCCATATTGTTCTCCATAGTGGCTGTATCAATTTACATTCCCAACAAAAGTGCAAAAGGGTTCCCTTTTCTCCACACCCTCTCAAGCATTTATTGTTTCTAGATTTTTTGATGATGGCCATTCTGACTGGTGTGAGATGATATCTCATTGTAGTTTTGATTTGCATTTTTCTAATGATTAATGATGTTGAGCATTCTTTCCTCTGTTGTTGGCAATCTGTTTATCTTCTTTGGAGAAATGTCTGTTTAGGTCTTCTGCCCATTTTTGGATTGGGTTGTTTGTTTTTCTGTTATTGAGCTGCATGAGCTGCTTGTAAACCTTGGAGATTAATCCTTTGTCAGTTGCTTCATTTGCAAATATATTCTCCCATTCTGAGGGTTGTCTTTTGGTCTTATTTATGGTTTCCTTTGCTGTGCAAAAGCTTTTAAGTTTCATTAGGTCCCATTTGTATATTTGTGTTTTTATTTCCATTTCTCTAGGAGGTGGGTCAAAAAGGATCTTGCTGTGATTTATGTCATAGAGTGTTCTGCCTATGTTTTCCTCTAAGAGTTTGATAGTGTCTGGCCTTACACTTAGGTCTTTAATCCATTTTGAGTTTATTTTTGTGTATGGTGTCAGGGAGTGTTCTAATTTCATTCTTTTACATGTAGCTGTCCAGTTTTCCCAGCACCACTTATTGAAGAGGCTGTCTTTTCTCCATCGTATATTCTTGCCACCTTTATCAGAAATAAGGTGACCATATGTGCGTGGGTTTATCTCTGGGCTTTCTATCCTGTTCCATTGATCTATATTTCTGTTTTTGTGGCAGTACCATACTGTCTTGCTTACTGTTGCTTTGTAGTATAGTCTGAAGTCAGGGAGCCTGATTCCTACAGCTCCGTTTTTCTTTCTCAGGATTGCTTTGGCTATTCAACGTCTTTTGTATTTCCATACAAATTGTGAAATTCTTTGTTCTAGTTCTGTGAAAAATGTCATTGGTAGGTTGATAGGGATTGCATTGAATCTGTAGATTGCTTTGGGTAGTATAGTCCTTTTCACAATGTTGATTTTTCCAATCCAAGAACATGGTATATCTCTCCATCTGTTTGTATCATCTTTAATTTCTTTCATCAGTGTCTTACAGTTTTCTACATACAGGTCCTTTGTCTCCTTAGGTAGGTTTATTCCTAGATATTTTATTCTTTTTGTTGCAATGGTAAACGGGAGTGTTTTCTTAATTTCACTTTCAGATTTTTCATCATTAGTATATAGGAATGCAAGAGATTTCTGTGCATTAATTTTGTATCCTGCTACTTTACCAAATTCATTGATTAGCTCTAGTAGTTTTCTGGTAGCATCTTTAGGATTCTCTATGTATAGTACCATGTCATCTGCAAACAGTGACAGCTTTACTTCTTTTCTGATTTGGATTCCTTTTATTTCTTTTTCTTCTCTGATTGCTGTGGCTAACACTTCCAAAACTATGTTGAATAATAGTGGTGAGAGTGGGCAACCTTGTCTTGTTCCTGATCTTAGAGGAAATGGTTTCAGTTTTTCACCATTGAGAGCGATGTTGGCTGTGGGTTTGTCACATATGGCCTTTATTATGATGAGGTAAGTTCCCTCTATGCCTACTTTCTGGAGGGTTTTTACCATAAATAGGTGTTGAATTTTGTCAAAAGATTTTTCTCCATCTTTTGAGATGATCATATGGTTTTTCTCCTTCAATTTGTTAATATGGTTTATCACATTGATTGATTTGCATATACTGAGGAATTCTTGCATTCCTGGGATAAACCCCACTTGATCATGGTGTATGATTATGATCCTTTTAATGTGCTGTTGGATTCTGTTTGCTAGTATTTTGTTGAGGATTTTTGCATCTATGTTCATCAGTGATATTAGCCTATAGTTTTCTTTCTTTGTGACAGCTTTGTCTGGTTTTGGTATCAGGGTGATGGTGGCCTCGTAGAATGAGTTTGAGAGAGTTCCTCCCTCTGCTATATTTTGGAAGCGTTTGAGAAGGATAGGAGTTAGCTCTTCTCTAATTGTTTGATAGAATTTGCCTGTGAAGCACTCTGGTCCTGGGCTTTTGTTTGTTGGAAGATTTTTAATCACAGTCTCAATTTCAGTGCTTGTGATTGGTCTGTTCACATTTTTTGTTTCTTCCTGGTTCAGTCTCAGAAGGTTGTGCTTTTCTAAGAATTTGTCCATTTCTTCCAGGTTGTTCATTTTACTGGCATATAGTTGCTTGTAGTAATCTCTCATGAGCCTTTGTATTTCTGCAGTGTCAGTTTTTACGTCTCCTTTTTCATTTCTTACTGTATTGATTTGAGTCTTCTCCCTTTTTTTCTTGGTGAGTCTGGCTAATGGTTTATCAATTTTTTTTATGTTCTCAAAGAACCAGCTTTTAGTTTTATTGATCTTTGCTATTGTTTCCTTCATTTCTTTTTCATTTATTTCTGATCTGAACTTTATGATTTCTTTCCTTCTGCTAAATTTGGGGTTGTTTTGTTCTTCTTTCTCTAATTGATTTAGGTGTAAGGTTAGGTTGTTTATTTGAGATGTTTCTTGTTTCTTAAGGTAGGATTGTACTGCTATAAACTTCCAGCTTAGAACTGCTTTTGCTGCATCCCATAGGTTTAGTGTCATCGGGTTTTCATTGTCATTTTTTTCTAGAGATTTTTTGATTTCTTCAGTGATCTCTTGGTTATTTAGCAGTGTATTGTTTAGGCTCCATGGGTTTGTATTTTTTAGGTTTTTTCCTGTAATTGATATCTAGTCTCATAGCATTGTGGTCAGAAAAAATGCTTGATATGATTTCAATTTTCTTAAATTTACCGAGGCTTGACTGGTGACCCAAGATATGATCTATCCTGGAGAATGTTCTGTGCACACTTGAGAAGAAAGTGTAGTCTGCTGTTTTTGGATTGAATGTGCTATAAATATCAATTAAGTCCATCTTGTTTATTGTATTATATAAAGCTTGTGTTTCCTTATTTATTTTCATTTTGGATGATCTGTCCATTGGTGATAGTGGGGTGTTAAAATCCCCTAGTATGATTGTGTTACTCTTGATTTCCTCTTTTATGGCTGTTAGCATTTGCCTTATGTTTTGAGGTGCTCCTATATTGGGTTCGTAAATATTTACAATTGTTATATCTTCTTCTTGGATTGACCCCTTGATCATTATGTAGTGTCCTTCTTTGTCTCTTGTAATAGTCTTTATTTTAAAGTTTATTTAGTCTGATATGAGTATTGCTACTCCAGCTTTCTTTTGATTTCCATTTGCATGGAATATCTTTTTCCATCCCCTCACTTTTAGTCTGTATGTGTCCCTAGGTCTGATGTGGGTCTCTTGTAGACAGCATATATATGGGTCTTGTTTTTGTATCCATTCAGCCAGTCTATGTCTTTTGGTTGGAGCATTTAATCCATTTACGTTTAAGGTAGTTATTGATATGTATGTTCCTATTACCATGTTCTTAATTGTTTTCGGTTGTTATTGTAGGTCTTTTCCTTCTCTTGTGTTTCCTGCTTAGAGAAGCTCCTTTAGCATTTGTTGTAAAGCTGGTTTGGTGGTACTCAATTCTCTTAGCTTTTGCTTGTCTGTAAAGGTTTTAATTTTTACATTGAATCTGAATGAGATCCTCGCTGGTAGAGTAATCTAGGTTTTAGATTTTTCCCTTCATCACTTTAAATATGTCCTGCGACTCCCTTCTGGCTTGCAGAATTTCTGCTGAAAGATCAGCTGTTAACCTTATGTGGTTGCCCTTGTATGTTATTTGTTGTTTTTCCCTTGGTGTTTTTAATATTTTTTCGTTGTATTTGATTTTTGATAGTTTGATTAATATGTGTCTTGGTGTGTTTCTCTTTGGATTTATCCTGTATGGGACTCTCTATGCTTCCTGGACTTGATTGACTCTTTCCTTTCCCGTATTAGGGAAGTTTTCAACTATAATCTCTTCAAATATTTTCTCAGGTCCTTTCTTTTTCTCTTCTTCTTCTGGGACCCCTATAATTCGAATGTTGGTGAGTTTAATGTCCCAGATGTCTCTGAGACATTTTATCTTCCAGGTCACTTATCCATTCTTCTGCTTCAGTTATTCTGCTATTGATTCCTTGTAGAGCATGTTTAATATCATTTATTGTGTTGTTCATCATTGTTTGTTTGCTCTTTAGTTCTTCTACGTCCTTGTTAAATGTTTCTGGTATTTTCTCCATTCTATTTCCAAGATTTTGGATCATCTTTACTGTCATTACTCTGAATTCTTTTTCAGGTAGACTGCCTATTTCCTCTTCATTTGTTAGGTCTGGTTGGGTTTTACCTTGCTCCTTCATCTGCTGTGTGTTTCTCTGTCTTCTCATTTTGCTTAACTTACTGTGTTTGAGGTCTCCTTTTCGCAGGTTGCAGGTTCATAGTTCCCATTGTTTTTTGATGTCTGTCCCCAGTGGCTAAGGTTATTTCAGTTGGTTGGGTAGGCTTCCTGGTGGAGGGGACTGGTGCCTGTGTCTGGTGGATGAGGCTGGATCTTCTCTTTCTGGTGGGCAGGACTGCATCTGGTGGTGTGTTTTGGGGTTCTGTGTCCTTATTATGATTTTAGGCAGCCTCTCTGCTAATGGGTGGGTTGTGTTCCTGTCTTGCTAGTTGTTTGGCATAGGGTGTCCAGCACTGTAGCTTGCTGGTCATTGGGTGGAGCTGGGTCATAGCATTGAGATGGAGATCTCTGGGTGAGCCTTCACAATTTGATATTACATGTAGCCAGGAGGTCTCTGGTGGACCAATGTCCTGAACTCGGCTCTCCCACCTCAGAGGCACAGGCCTGACACCCGGCTGGAGCACCAAGACCCTGTCAGCCACACAGCTCAGAAGAAAAGGGATAAAAAAAAAGAAGGTAAGAAAGAAAAAAATAAAATATAATAAAATAAATTTGTTGAAATTAAAAATTTTAAAAACTATTAAAAATTAAAAACTTAAAAAATAATGAAAAAATAAATAAAGAAAAGAGCAACTGAAGCAAAAATAAATCCACCAATGATAATAAGTGCTAAAAACTGTACTAAAAAAAAAAGTGGACAGACAAAACCCTAGGACAAATGGTAAAAGCAAAGCTATACAGACAAAATCACAGAAAGAAGCATGCACATACACACTCACAAAAATAGAAAAAGGAAAAAACAATATATATCTATATAAAAACAATAAGAGAACAAAGAAATCAATAAAGAAATCTACCAATGATAATAAACTCTAAATACTAAACTAAGACAAACATAAAACCAAAAACAAATTAGATGCAGAAAGCAAACCCCAAGTCTACAGTTGCTCCCAAATCCACCACCTCAATTTTGGGATGACACATTGTCTATTCAGGTATTCCACAGATGCAGGTATATGAAGTTGATTGTGGGGATTTTACCCTCTGCTCCTAAGGCTGCTGGGAGAGATTTCCCTTTCTCTTATTTGTTCGCACAGCTCCTGGGGTTCGGCTTTGGATTTGGCCCCGCCTCTGCTTGTAGGTCACCTGAGGGCATCTGTTCTTCACTCAGACAGGACGGGGTTAAAGTAGCAGCCAATTAGGGGGCTGTGGCTCATTCAGGCTGGGGGGAGGAAGGGGTACGGATGCGGGGCGAGCCTGCAGCGGCAGAGGCCGGCATGACATTGCAACAGCCTGAGGCGCGCCACGTATTCTCCCGGGGAAGTTGTCCCTGGATCACGGGACCCTGGCAGTGGTGGGCTGCACAGGCTCCCGGGAGGGGCGGTGTGGATAGTGACCTGTGCTCGCACACAGGCTTCTTGGTGGTGGCAGGAGCAGCCTTAGCATTTCATGCCCGTCTCTGGGGTCCGCGCTGAAAGTCTCGGCTCACGCCCGTCTCTGGAGTTTGTTTAGGCGGCGCTCTGAATCCCCTCTCCTTTCACACAGTGAAACAATGGTCTCTTGCCTCTTAGGCAGTTCCAGACTTTTTCCTGGACTCCCTCCCGGTTAGCTTTGGTGCGCTAATCCCTTCAGGCTGTGTTCACGCAGCCAACCCCAGTCCTCTCCCTGGGGTCTGACCTCCGAAGCCTGAGCCTCAGCTCCCAGCCCCCACCCGCCCTGGTGGTTGAGCAGACAAGCTTCTCAGGCTGGTGAGTGCTGGTCGGCACTGATCCTCTGTGCGGGAATCTCTCTGCTTTGCCCTGTGCACCCCTATTGCTGCGCTCTCCTCCGTGGCTCTGAAGGTTCCCCCTTGCCACCCCCCACTCCACTAGTGAAGGGGCTTCCTAGTGTGTGGAAACTTTTCCTCCTTCACAGCTCCCTCCCCGAGGTGCAGGTCCCATCCCTATTCTTTTGTCTCTGTTTTTTCTTTTTTTCTTTTGCCCTACCCAGGTACGTGGGGAGTCTCTTGCCTTTTGTGAAGTCTGAGGTCTTCTGCCAGCATTCAGTAGGTGTTCTGTAGGAGTTGTTCCACATGTAGATGTATTTCTAATGTATTTATGGGGAAGAAGGTGATCTCCACGTCTGACTCCTCCACCATCTTGAAGGTCTCCTCCCTTCTAGGAGTTTTATGGTTTCAAGTCTTAGATTTTAATCTTTGATCTGGGACTTCCCTCGAGGTCCAGTGGTTAAGATTTCACACTTCGAACGCAGGGGCTGTGGGTTCAATCCCTGGTTGGGGAACTAGGATCCCACATGCAGTGGGGCCAAAAACTAAAAAAAAAACCAAAAAAAAAAACGTTTGATCTATTTCAAGTTAATTTTTGTGAGTGGTGTAAGATAGGACTCCTGGCTATATATACAAAGGAATTGAAAGCAGTGTCTGGAAGAGACATCTGCACACCCATGTTCACTGCAGCATTTTTCATAATAGCCAAGATATGGAAGCAACCTAAGTGCCCTCAACAGATCAACGGATAAAGAAGATGCATATACATACAATGGAATATTATTCAGCCATGAGAAAAAGCATATCCTGCCATTTGCAACAACACAGATGGATCTTGAAGGCATTAGGTGCAGTGAGATAAGTCAGATAAAGATGAATACTGTATGATATTACTGATATACGAAATCTAAAAAAGCTGAACTTGCAAAAACAGAGAGTAGAATGATGGTTACCAAGGGCTGGAGTGGGGGATTTGGAGAGGTGTTGTTTATGGGTACAAACTTGCAACTAGTAGATAAATAAGTTCTTGTGATCTAGAAAATTAGCATATTACAGTGCAACAAACACTGGCCTGATTTTTGGGAACCTGGCCTGGGCTGTAACTTTGGGTTTTTCTCTGTGGGTTACCACAGAGGACTTGAATAATCCTCCCTCCCTCTGAATCTCAGTGTCCTCTTCTGTGTAACAAAGGGTAGAGTGTCAAGCGTTGCAAGCATCCCATAGAGCATCTATATCATGTGATTTGGTGCTACCCTAGGTGCCTCTTGAGAAAATAAAAATTCATCTTTGTCAGTCAGGGAACTCTTTCCATCAGAACATTTTAGTGGGTTTCTGTTTCTGCTGTTTGCCCTGCATTTAACAATAATCCAAGCCTCCTGAAATAAGTGAGAACTATGCTAACTTGGCCTACAAAGCCCCTTTCATTTGCTGTTTCTGCATAAATTATCAATGTTTATTCTCTTGCCCATCTTGCTGATGTTACTAAAAAAAATGGGTCCCCAAAGAAGGGTCCTGAAGTCTAAATATGGTGGCAGAACCCCTGAGACCTTAACTCAGTGAGTCCCCTCATAGTCATTATTTAAGGAACAACCCTTCAACCATTGCTTATTGCAGGAAGTCTTTCTCAATGGAAGGAAACACAGCCCTGCCATTCCCATGTGTACCCTGACCATGCCGCCTCCTTTCTTTTGCCTTCCTTCTTTTTTTTAATTTTTATTTTATATTGGAGTATAGTTGATTTACAATGTTGTGTTAGTTTCAGGTGTACAGCAAAGTGATTCAGTTATACATATACATTTATCTATTCTTTTTCAAATTCTTTTCCCATTTAGGTTATTACAGAATATTAAGTACAGTTCCCTGTGTTATACAGTTGGTCCTTGTTGATTATCTATTTTATATATAGTAGTGTGTACATGTCAATTTCAAACTCCCAATTTATCTTTCCCCCCACCTTTCCCCTTTGGTAACCATAAGTTTGTTTTCTATGTCTGGGAGTCTATTTCTGTTTTGTAAATAAGTTCATTTGAATAATTTTTTTTTAGATTCCACATATAAGTTATATCATATATGTCTTTCTCTGTCAGACTTACTTCACTTAGCATGATAATCTCTAGGTCCATGCATGTTGCTGCAAATGGCATTATTTCATTCTTTTTTATGGCTGAGTAATATTCCATTGTATATATGTAACACATCTTCTTTATCCATTCATCTGGACATTTAGGTTGCTTCCATGTCCTGGCTATTGTAAATAGTGCTGTAATGAACATTCAGGTGCATGTATCTTTTCAAATTAGAGTTTTCATCTTTTCTGGATATGTGCCCAGGAGTGGGATCGCTGGATCATATGGTAACCTTAAGGAACCTCCATACTGTTCTCCATAGTGGCTGCACCCTCACCTTCCGTCTTAAAAGTGGCTGCCTGTGCTTTCATTGCAGAGCTCCTCTGACAGGGAGTCCACCCTGACCATCCTCCAGGTCCTCGGAGATCTGCTTTCTGTTGGTGAGTAAACCATGCCCTCATCCCTTGTATGGTGGACATGGAAGCATGCAGCTGTGGTGTCTCCCAGAGACCTATGTAGCCTGGGGGTTTGCTCCAGCTCAAGTTTTCTGTGAGAGACAGAATCACCATGGGATGGTTGTACTTTGGGCTCTTCAGTCTTGTCACTCACCCTACGGTGATCCAAACTTAGGAGGGAATTAGACTCTTGGTGGTGATTCTGTGATACTTCATTCCTGGGGCCAAGGACCTCCAGCCCTCAGCAATTCGACCTGTTGCCTCCCGTGCTTCCCTCGTCGTGGCCCATTTAGAGAGCCAGGTATTGGCAGCTCCCTTCATATGTCCAGTGGAGACAGGAAGATGAGGCAGGAGTTGGACTTAGCAGAGTGTTCAGCCACTACATTTTCAGAGATAAGATGACAGAGGTGACTACACTGGCATCAACTGAGTTAACTGGGGCACTTCTCTGTTAGCTCATTTCCATGTGAGGGTCTTGGAAAACACAGCTTCTTGGACATTCCAACATTTACTCAGTTTTCACTTCTTTGTAGCCAGTCACGTTGCATTAGAAAGACGTATTATCACCAAACAGACAATACCAAAGTGAATGTCGCTCCAAAGCCACAAACCCTCAGGTTACAGATTCAGGAGGAAGGGTCCACTCATACTGAGGTTTTTTCCATAGGCTGTGCTGCCCTCCAATGGCAGGGTGACTTCCCTTCTTCTGCGTGAGGTACACTCTTTAGGTGAAAACCACTTGTCCTCTGTGATAGTCCTGCCTTCAATTTGTCCAGTGGTGTCTGGAACTCTTAGAATGAAACCTTGGAGTTCTCCTTCTGAAATAGGTACTGATTACTGCCCCTTTAGTAGAAGATGAAAAATCAGAGGGTCTTCTTTGCTAATAATCTCCCACCCTGTTGGCCACCTTTGTCCAAGTGCATAGAGAATCACGTGGGTCCCCTTCCAAGTTGAAATGTAATCACTGCTTTTGAGCTTGTCCTGGGGCAAGATGTTTAAAGCTATTCTTAGGTAGAAAGACCAATATACGTTACCCTAGCCCCAGACCCTCTTCAAAATCCCTAGACATATGATTAGATGTTTGTTTCTCAAGGGATTATTCTGGTTGTTTCCATATTTCCCGCACATCTGTTACTGAAGGCCAGCATCAAATAATCATTAACACCATTCATGAAATTATTCCAGATAAGCTATCAAACCAGACCCTCTTGTAGATGATTCAAACCTATAGCTGAGGGGATACTGATCCCTCTTTAATTAAGTATATGATTATACATAAGCCTATATGCATATTTCTATACATGCAACACAAGTGCACACCTACACTGAGACTTAATAGATTCTCAGGAAAGTAGATTTTAGGCTCCGTTTATTACAGCTGCTGCAAGTTCTGAAATATTCCATTATTTCTCCATTTCACACCCCACCCCTACCCCACAACCCTGGCCCCTTACCTAATAGCACAACTTTACACAAGTTGCTTCAAGAACTCCACAGTTTTGGCTTCTGGGGTGAAATGAACCAATCCTTGCTCTGTCTCTAGCTGTGAGGTCTGCTTCCTGTTCCAAGGAAATGAGGGTAGTTATTTGAGGCTCAGCGCTCCTCTGCTTTCCCCCTCAGGCACAGACCGGAGGATTCGCTACATGATCAGCAAGGGTGGTAGCGAAGCCCTTCTGCAGACCTTGGTGAACACAGCCAGGACGGCTTCTCCAGACTATGACATCCTCTTGCCCCTCTTCCGGCTGCTGGCCAAAGTTGGCCTACGAGGTACCCATACCCCTGGGACCCAAAGATGACTGAAAGGGCATGTGGGGATGTTATCATGAGAGCAATTTGGGAAGCTTTTGTGGGGGAGTACAGGGAGGAGCAGAGGGAGGTATAGACACCTTGGTGGTGATGGCAGGACCAGCGCCAGCCTCACCTGGAAGGTGAGGGTCTAGGAGAGGTTTGTAGATGTCAGCAAATCCAAGGTACTTAAGTGCTTAGGACAGGTCTCAGAGCAGGCATGGACTACACGGGGCATGAGGCGTATGGGGGACAGAGGGGAGATACTCCAAGGAGGTTTTCAATCACTTTAAAAACAAATGGAACATTTCTACAAATAACATCTTATATGGAGGTTCATGATGTAAATGCATTAATTTCCTAGGGCTGCCGTAACGAATTACCACAAACTCGGTGGCTTAAAACAACAGAAATTTATTTTCTCACTGTGCTGGAGGCCAGAAGTCTAAAATTAAGAGGTTAGCAAGATTGGTTCCTTCTGGAGGCTCTGAGGGAGAATCTCTTACATGCCTCTCTCCTAGATTCTGGTAATTTCCAGCAATCCTTGGTGTTTCTTGGCTTATAGACACATCACTCCAATTTCTCCATCCATCTTCACATGGCCTTCTACTCTTGTGTCTTTCTTTGTGTCCTCTCCTCTTATAAGGATATTGGTCATTGGATTTAGGGCCCACCCAAATCTGTATGATCTTCTTTTAAGTAATTAAGTCTGCAAAGACCCTATTTCCAAATATGATAACATTCTGAGGTTCCAGGCAGGCATGAATTTTGGGGCACGGTTTTCAACTCACTACAATATGTCACATAGAAGTGAAGCTTCCTTGGTTGAAGAGAAGATGGAGGTCTAGAATTCTTTCCACTTATGCCACATATCCATTTCTCTTTCCTCATAGAAGACTGAAACACCTCCCTACAACCCTAGAAATTTTTGGAGCACATTTGAAAAAGCCTGGGCACTCAGGATGCATGTAAGCGTTGCAAATTAGTCATAACAGTTAAGCTCCGATTGTGCGCAGTCTTACATAAATCACAGTCGAGAAGCTCAGGTCCTCCGAAAGTTGGATCTTTGATGTTCAGTGCAGGCAGCAGCAGCCAAGGGCACAGGGCTCTGGGGTACCCTTTCCTTTCAATGTTCGGAGCTGTGGTTTGAGCCCATTCTACATTTCATAAATAATGATTGAGACCCAGCCATCAGCCAGCACCTGCATGAGCATGTTCCAGACAAAACCAATTGAACCAATATTCATTGAATATTCAACAGTTATTTACTCCGTGTCTCCCAGGGCTGTGCACTGTTCTAGACACTGGGAACATCACAGTCACAAAGACAGATAAGGGGCCTCCTCTCATGGGACTTAACATTCAAGTGGGGAAGGGCAGAAAGTAAATAATCAACTAGATAATAGCAGACAATGATAATTAACTAGATAATAACTGGAAGGAAAAGAAAAGGTGATGTTCCTCTAAGATGGTGTGGACAGAGAGAGGTGACATTTAAGCCCAAACTTGAAAGATAAGAAGAAGTCAGCAAAACAAAGAGTCGGCCAAGTGAACTCCAAAAAAAGACAGAAAAGACATGATATACACCCTGGTAGTAAATGGCAGAGGCTGGGAAGTCAGATCTGGGTTTCAGGCCTGGCTTTGACACTTATTAGCAGTGTGGCCTTGGGCAAGTTACCATTGGGCTCTCATCTACAAAATGGGTCTCAGTACATAATTCTTGGGTTGCTGTAAGGATTAAGCAAGGCTGTATGTTGCCTGCTTAGCATGTGGCGCCAGAAGCTTGATGGACAAGAGTCATGTAGGTTTCATAGGAGAAAGAGAGATGAGTGATGCACCAGGGCAGTGATTTTCAAGTTATGGACCTTGATATTATTATTATCATAATTACACCTTCTGCCATTAAAGATGGTAGTCCTTGATATTGACATTCAAGCTGTCAGGGGCTGACCTGAACAGAACAGAAATGAGATTGGCTGCTCATGAATGGAGCCAGATAGGTATCTTTCTTTTCCGATAAAGGAAACGGGTCATATGAGTTCAGTCACAATCTCTTTGCCGGTGTCTTTTGGTCCAGAGATAAATATTGGTAAACGAGGTTTAGGATGTTGTCTCTGTTTTACTTATTTCCACCTGCTATGAATCTGGTAGTGATTGTATTCTTGCAAAAACAAACATGGTGATTTGGGCATTGCACTTTGGAAAGGACACAAACAAATGTGACAGGTGGCACAGTCATGTATTATCCTAGTGGGAGCCAGGAGCATAGAATTAAAAAATATTTTCCCTTTATTTTTTATGCTTATTACTAATTATTAAATGATATTAATAATTAATAATTATTAGTAATTATTAAGATAATAATGACTAACCCACAACACTGAATATCATGTTATTTGGATCAATAATTTAGAGAAATTTGGGGAGAAAATTTTATTTTCTGAAATTATGTTTTCATGTTTTATTATAAAGTTCTCTACCGTATAGAAAGATGACCTCTTCTATACCTATCACTTAGATCTAACCATTGTTAACATTTTGCCATATTTCCTTAACCTATTTATTTTTATTTGAAATATTCTAAGGAAAATTAGAGATAGCATTACTCCTAAATACTTTTGAGTGCATTTCTTTGAAAAGAGACGTTTTCCTATATAATCATAATACCATGATCATAAATCTAACAAATTAACAATGCATACATATTTATATTCCTTCCAGTTTCTTCAAATGTTCCCAGCATGCCTTTTACAGACATGTTCAGAGAAGGATCCAATCAAGGTTCACACAATGCATTTGAATGTTATGTAATTTAAGTATCCTTACTTCTGGAACTGTCTTAAAGGAAGAAATTTATACCCAGCTAAACTGTAGCTCATGTTTGAGGACAACCAGAAACATTTTTACATATAGGGGGTGCAAGTCACACAACCCACAAGACTTCATGTAAATATTACTTGAAGAATAATGGACCATATGTATACCCTCGGTTAGCTCTTTTGAGTCATCTGGTTCCAATGGGGACATACTTAGTAGCATTTTCTACTAGACCTGAAAAGTCTCATTGGCCATGATAATCTTCTTCACTCCACCATCTTTGCCTTCCTCTCCCCCACACATTATACAACCTTCAGAATTAATGTGAAACACAACTAAGATGGATTGATCTGTGTTCATAGATAAAAAGTTTGGACAGAAGGCACTGGAATTGGAAGCACTTGATGTGACATTGATTCTGGCGAAGAAAAACCTGTCTCACAGCCAGAACCTCCTCCACTGTCTCTGGGCTCTGCGTGTCTTTGCCTTTAGTGGTAAGCAACTCAATTGTGGCTCTCTAGGGGTGGCTTCCAGATCTGGGCTGGGACACCTGGAAACCATTTGGGGGTGTGGTTGGAAGGAGGGCATGGGTGGAGGACAAATGTAGTCCCAACAAGATAAATAAACCAGGAGGAGCCTCATGTTCTAGAGACCGTAGAGGTGAGAAGTTATTTCTTCATCTCCTTCTCGACCATGGAGAACTCTTGAGCCAGTGCTTGAAGTGAGAGATCCATATTGTTTTCCCTTGGGAGCTAAAACATTTTAGCACTCTACGTCTCTCTGTCAGTACTATGAGGTGAAAAAGACCTGTGGCAGGGGAAGGCAGACTTTATTCAGTCCTTATGTCCAAGGCACAGAGCAATGTGTTACAGCTGTCAAGAGCGACCCTCACATCACAAGTCTCTCCACTATGTCCCTGAAGTCACTCATTGATCATGACATCCTTTACCAAAGTTTATCTCCCAATGCTTCTCAACATTGTCTTTCAGGTAACTTGATATATCATAGCACATGGGTTGATGTTATTTGCCATCTCCTGATTTGGATTATTTCTGATAATCATAACCATCCTGTATGTAGACTCAGCATTTTATAGCTAAGAAAAAAGAAATTGAAGCTTAGAAGAATGAAGAAGTTGCTTGAGTTCATACAGATAAGTCATGAGGGCTAAGTTTCTAACTGCAAAATTCATGTTTATTCTACTCTCCATACAGATACAGTTATTAATAGATTATATTCTGTGCCACCTATTTCAGTGTAAAGAACACAGACTTTTATTTCTCCTTTCTAAGCCCCTTTCCTGCAGAACAAAAGTGACAACTATTTAGATGTAATACTCTCTAGAGGAAAGAACATGAGCTTAGAGCCAAGAAGACCTGGGCTTGACTCTGACTTCATTTCTTAAGAGTCATGATGTGTGCACTTAACCTGTTTAACCTCAGCTTCTTCCTTTGTAAAATTACAGTTGTAATAACAGCTCATAGGCTTGTTGGTTGGGATAAGTAAGATCATGTTCATGGGTAAGCTCGTCACATAATAGTTGCTAAGTAAGTGTTAGTTTTTCTTCTCTGCTCTTATCTTTTCCCTCAGTCCTTTGAAATAATAGGAATCACACACATAAGGGTAGTAAACAGGTGGTAACCTTTTCCCGTTACTATCCTCAGAACTAACAAAATAGTAGGGACATGTTTCATTGGTTAACTCCATGAATAAGCATGGAAGACCCATCAAAAGAAAGTATTTCTAGGGAATAATGAGACAGATGCTTGACTCCGTGTTCACAGACAGAATCTCCACTCACACTCATATATGTTGACCAGAAAATCAGAGAATATTTGAGAGAGGCTGAAAGAATCTGTCCAAACCCATCTCTAACAAAGGAAAATCTAAGTGAGAAGTTGTGGCTTTGTATAAAGGACAACTCTTATTAATGAGTAGGCAGAAGGTGTGTCACCCCCATTTGGAGCTTGCCAGCAGCACGAGACTTGAAGCATCTTATTTTGGTTCTGTAAAGAGTAGTTAAGATGAATAACTTACTCTCATTATATACATTGATTATAGAGATCTTGAAGAATTCCTTCAGCAGGGAGCTGTGAAAAATGCTGCGATTTGCCTGTGGGTATGAGGAGGTGGCTATGTGTCTCCTATTCTAAGACAACATTTATTGTATGAACTGTTTCATAAAATATTAAAAAAAAATACGATCACTCTCTACACATTGACTTTACTGATGAGAGGCAAGCAGAGTTCATGAAGCCCATGGGTTGCTGTCGCTTTGTTGAATTGTTAGCCACTGTTGAAAGTTCCAGCAAGTTTTCTAAACAGCTCCTATCTGCAGAAGGAATTGGCTGGAACCATAATGGGTCTGTGACAGCCAGCGAACCATTCGGCATCTCTCAGATGGCCAGTGAGTTTGCTTATAGAGCTGCCAGAGGTCTAACCTTGGGCAGGCATCCAGCATGGGAGAACTTAGTGAGGACTTTTTATTGTTATCCTCTTTCAGTTCCAAGTCTAAAGTCTCCCATGCTAGAATTCATGCTCTTAAAACTATTTCCTCCCTAACTCTACTTAATACTAGAACTTTGCTGAATTATTTGCCAGGAGTTTACTCCAGCATGTTTTCCCAATTTAGAAGTAAGGACTGAGTTAGTAGCCATGGGAAGGGAAGATTGATGGGCAGGATTAGGATGCCAAATTCTTGAATTTTGATCCATTCAATGACTGCCTGTACTAGCCTCAGGAGGGACGAATGCATAGAGGATATTCCAGGAACACGCACTCCTGGTGATAACTAAGACATCAGCCTCAGTCTCTCTCTGATGGACTGTACTGGGATGAACTATATTAGAGACTCCAGTTTTCCATTTTTCCTCCTTTCCTGAGGCTTGGAGCAAGCCAGTATAAGCCTCCCTTGTTTCTATCCCTTTGCTTCTCCCTGACCCCCTTGTGTCCACTCATATTTCCTGGAACAAAGCTGGCCCAAAGCACAAGGCATTCATGGGTCTCTGTTTTACTACAACAGTACAGTGAAGGAAAGGAAAAAGGGTCACACCTTGGAAGATAACCTTCTTTCCTTCTCGCACTGGAAGTTTTGCCTCGGGCCAAACTGATTCCATTTTGTATCCTGCGGGTTCCTCTTATTTTTGACGTGATCAGAGCTCTTCCTAAAGTAAGCTGAGTGGAGTGAAGTGCTGGGGATATTGCAGAGTGGCTGGGGCATCATCAGAGATGAGAGGTTTTGTACCCAAAATACTTACCTGAAGCCACCAGGATGACCAGCTACCCCTTTCCGTCTCTTTCTATTATTCAGATCTATCACTCTGTTTTTATAGCCATCCAATTGGGCAAAAAGGCAAAAATTTCTGGTAGTTACCTCTGAGGAGGCCTAACTGATTCTTCCTTTGCCATTCTAATGGATAGAGGTATAGTCAAGCCTTAGCCTTTTAGTGATGGGCGATCCGAGTGCAAAAGTTGTAGGGGAACTTGGAATCGGGGTGGAACAAAAAGGACACTATCTTCTTTATTAGATTGCTTCCTAAAGTTTTAAAGAAGTCAATCCAAGTTGGATTGAAACTTATCCCATCCACTTACGACTTTTCTTCATTGTGCAGTCTCCAAACAGCAAAATACGTCTAAGAAAGTGTTTTTTAAGATACTGGCTCTGTGTGTGTGTGTGTGTGCATGCATGTATGTGTGCATGCATGTATGTATCATATAGGAAGTCGGTGGTGGGTGAAACAGCTTGAACTTAAGTAGTTGCCAGAAACCCAAAGATCTGCTTACAGAAAAAGTCTTCTGCTCGGCAATTGCCTTGGCTATTCTGATTGACTATACAAAGGAGTAGGGCAATGGGCCACCAGAAAATGAAAAACATAAT
Organism: Balaenoptera borealis; assembly: GCF_965194805.1. Classification (NCBI taxonomy): domain Eukaryota; kingdom Metazoa; phylum Chordata; class Mammalia; order Artiodactyla; family Balaenopteridae; genus Balaenoptera; species Balaenoptera borealis. The sequence goes on from NC_138866.1 coordinate 143,837,816, forward strand.
TTCATGGCTTGGGACCCTTTTGAGAAAGAGACAGTGTGGGAAGATAATGTGTGCTTTTCAGATGATCTTTAACTTCCAAGCCAGGGATAAAAGACCATAGAGTTTCTCTGCTTTTAAGTTGCCTTTGGTAAGAAAGGTGATGGACCTCCCCTATCTTTTAGGCTCATACTGTAATGCTGAAAATAACACTTGGTTCAGATGGGTCAGTAACTAGCGTGCTTTTGTCTTTCTCAGTCACCACAGGAGCCATGCTGGGAATTAATGGAGCGATGGAACTTCTTCTCAAGGTCATCACCCCTTATACCCAGAAGAGCACCCGAGTAATCAGGTACAGAGCAGTTTTTAGTACTTTTGCCTTCTTTGTAGTAGATACAGATATGGGAATGGTCTCATAGATATTCTCTTGGTGTTTCCAGTTCACTTAGCGATGACTTCCCCCTTGTAGATACGGTTCTATGACTTCATCCTGTCTCGGCTCACATCTCTCCCCACCCATGCATCATTTCCTCGGATTGTCACAACAACCTGAATGGACATAATATCATCTTCATTTTCAGATGAGGGAATTCAGATGTGGAGAGAGTCTTATCCAGGGTCACAATGCTAGGAAAAGGCAGAGTTGGGATTTGAATCCAGCCAGATCTGTCTGACTCAGAAGCCCTTGTTTTTTTTGCCTGAAGCCTTCAGGTATCTCTTTTAATCACAGACTCTACCATAGTGAGTACAGCCCTTAAAAGACAGTCCAGACATGATAGGGAAAGGTGATGCTCTCAGGGTTCCTAAATTTCTGATATGAAATTTGGATTGTGTGCTAGTTTTGAGATGTGTTTTTATGATTGGAAAGTGAAACTCAGCCTATTCTCCCTGGCCCCGCCTCCTGGAGTGGAGTGAATCACAAACTTAAAAAAAGGGAGATGGTCAGAGACGCAGGCTTTAGAGATATTCGGAACCAATAAGATCCATCATTTATGGGAGTGACTCAGCGAGGACCTTGAAAGAATATTAGAAAAAATTCAGCCAATTTCCAAGATATATGAGGTCATTTGGCAAAGTAGCATTTCCATGCCCAGCCATGAGATTTTCTGCATCCCAGCATCAATCTTCGGCTCATCTTCCACCTGATTATTTTTCTCTTGGGTCACCACAGTAATGCCATTCTCATCCATTCTCACCTGCAGCTCTCTACACCAGCATTTCCTAGAGTGAAAAACATTATATCTTGTTAAAAAAAAAATTTCTCATCAAATATATTGCGAAGTACTGGGTTAAGCAAATTTAAGTATATTTCTTTACTGTAAGACTTCTCAAAGCCTTCATAAAGCCAACACACATTCGGAATATTCAAAATGGGTATGTAGTATATACCCTTTTCCAAAACTAATTTGGTTAGGGAACTATTTTTGTTTGCAGACCACCTTTTTTTTTGGAGTCAGTGTTGCATGTACCTCATTTGAGAAATCTCTTCTCTGAAGTGCAAATGTATTGCAAAATGGGATTCAACTAAATTCTGTCAAGGGATCCTCATTTAGTTAAGTATAAAATTTCAGAGTCACAAGCTCAGTGACCAAAAAAATTAACTTTCTTGGTTTTTCTGTAATTATATTTTATTTCCCTCTTAAACTTCCATTATTCAATTTGAATATGTTTGATTTGGATATTTTGGTTTTTATCGTGGTGTGTAGGCCTTTGCTGCTGACATATGCAGTCTTAACATGTCCTTTGGTCAGCAATCCATGAGCCATATCTTTTTGCCTTACTCACCAGGACTCTTCTAATCTGCTGTTGTCTCCGTGTATCTCTTTGGCAGCTCAGGAATGTTTGGTTGCTTACCCTACATCATGTGAAAATCTAGTGATGTCTCCTGGGCCCATCCACATACCAGTATCACACGGTACTCACTTGGGTAGCATGTTGTTTGGAGAGCTCCTCTAGGCAAGCCCTTCCCAGCTTACCTTGGCACTAGGCCCTTCCCTTCTGGGATCCTGATAGCTTTTATTGTCTTCCCTATTCAGATTGAGCTAGGGGGAGTAAGCAACAAAGCACAGAAGCCCCCTTCTCAGAGACTCATGCTAGTTGCCATCTCTATTGCCTTTTTTCTCCTGGAAAGTAACCCCAGGGATAAACAGGGGTGGATGTTTCCAATGACAAAATGATTTTTCAGGGACCTCGGGCATATTTCTGCATTTCTGGTCTGTTCTGTAAAAGTTAGACAAGATGATTCCCCTTCTTGATCCAAATGCCAAATTAAAACCAAACCTCCATAGAGGAGAGGCTTTTCCACCAACCATTTCGATAGAGCTGTCATTGCTATGGCATTTATTATGTGCTCTGCCCCATGCTAAGCTCTTAGCATGCATTATCTCTTTTGATCCTCTCCTCTCTTTTGCGAGGCAGGTGCTATTACTGTCCCCAATTTTACAGGGAAAAAAAAATTGAAGCTGAAAGAAGTTAAGTAACATGCTGGGATTTAAGTGAAAGAGCTGGAATTTAAACCCTGTCTGATACATGAGCCTTAGCTCTTAAACCACCACTGGAGTATCTTACACAGTCTATTTCCAGCATTTGATTTCTAAACCACCATATATATATAAGACAATCACAAGGGATTAAACTTTGTTTAAATTTCTGTTACCATCTAAACGCACATACTTATGGACCAATTTGCTTAATGATAGGGGGAGTCTTTCTCCTGCATCGTATGGCTCTTTCCTCTTAAAGGCGAAATAAATATCTGTTCCCTCTGCTTTTGAATTCTTTCTCAAAGCTGCCTTGTCTTCTGCCTTACCCCCAGCCTCCAGCAGCAAGACAAGAACAAAGGTGCTAAAATCAGAAGACCTGCCTTGTCGCCCTCTTTCTAGCTGATTCCTTGGCGAGTCATTTATCCTTTCTTAACTAAACTGTTACATTTCTCAAATTGTGAATATCAAGTCCTACCTCTTAGGTTTGTTGGGGGCATTAAGAAATACTGTGCCCAAAATCTTGGAAACTTTGATGTGCTTTAATATTGTTCCTCGTTATGAATATAAATTCTATTGGGTACTTGGCTGCCTGCTTGAGATCTGGCAGCAAAGCTAGAGGTGAACATGCAGATGGGAAGTTTCTGCCACTACTCACCTTCTCCCATGAACTCCGTTTCCCAAATAGTAACTAAGTTGTACCCCAATGAGTTCTACTCAACTCCACTTGGATGCCAGAACCTGTGCGTTTGAAGGGGTCTTTCAGGGATGAAGTAACATGTCAGGGGATGTGAATAGCTTTAATGAGTGTCAGCCTCCAAATGCTAGCAAGCCCCGGGAGAGTTATTCTTGGATGCCTCTGTAGGGACGGATGCCCAGCGTTGTGTCACTATGACCCCTCCCTGCCCTGGAGATTAAACCTGCCCTATTTCTCTAGCACAAACCTAAAATTAGTTATGCAGCTGTTCTCCAATAAAACCCTGTCTCCAGATAGTTTTCAGGGCAAGATTTATGACAGAGAAACAAACCGCACACCTTCTAGAGACAAGGGGCATGCAGAGCAATGTCACTCACCCTCTGTGGCCTTGTGCCAGCCCTCACTCTCAGGGGAGGTGGCTATTCCAAGCCTTCCTCACTTCTCAAATACCCACCATGCTGGCAGAGTCTTACTGTCATAGATTTGTGTCGGCTTGCACCTGTTCCTTCATGACCATTGCTTTAGTCTGAGCAGTTTTCTTCAGACCTAGACAGCTCCTATAGCCCTCCCACTGGTATTTCCTGACTTCAAAGCAATCAAGAATGTGTCCCTAGCTCCATCTCCATCCTTCCCTTTTAGTCCTCCTCTCCTCTTTCTTTCTAGCCAGCTACCCCTGCACCTGGGATGCCCTGTCCTGTTCCAGAACTTTCCTCACGTGCTTCCCTCCCTCTGGAAGGGCAGCCCTGCCTTATTGAATGGCAGAAGCTGCCCCCATTCTTCAGACCCCACCTTATGGTGCCTGCTCCACCTCACCAGACAAAAGGAATTTCCCCTCCTCCAGCACTTTGTTCTAATTTTCCTTTAATATATATCAGATTTGACTCTGTACCATGTTGGCGTGTGTGTCTTCTCTCCCATATAAATTCTAAACCTCCTAAAGGTAGAAGTCAAATTATATTTATCTTGCTGTTCTCCATTGGTCCTACCCAAGTGCCGGGACCAAGGTAGGCTCTTAATTCAATTCGAAAGAAATTCTTCAATTAAAAAAAATTTATATTTTGTGAATAACCTATCTAATGACGAATAAAAGCCAACATTTAATGAGTGGGTGCTATAGTAGGCACTCCATATTTATTATCTTATTATTCCTTGGTACCAAGCCCACTTCACATTTGAGGTTCTATCATGTCTAAACATGTCTGGGAAATGAAGTAGCTGGTCTACCCAGAACTCTCTTGCATGAGGGACTGAGGTGCCTTGCGGGAGGGGACTCATTCTGAGAGAATGAGAGGCAGCAACCATCAGCTTGAAAGAGAACAAAGTCTCACTGGAGGGGGTCTTTTGTCTCTTACTTAGAGTTGTCTGGGGAAACTGACTGAGATTGGCAGAAGAGAAAGATCTGCGTTTGAGGGGATGTGACGGGCAGCATTCACATTCAAATTTTGCTTCCTATTTGAGACAGAGCTAGGCTTCCAGTATTTGGTTTGATAATCCATTCAGCTGGAATTTATGGGGCTTTAGAATTTATGGGGGAGCTTTTTATAGAATCAGGGAGGGAGAAATGACCCAGGGCCAGGGTGAGCTAGCTCTTGCTAGCTTGCTCTACTGTGAACAAGTTTGTTTATCTGCACCAAAGCTGTCTTTGAGCTTTCCAAATTCACTAAGTAGAAAAATGTTTTGAGGCAAAGATAAATTGCTTGTCTGTGACTGACTCATCTTGTGACCTTAGAAGAGTCTGTGTTTGTTCCATGTCTCAACACCTTCTGTACCTTTGTGCCCTCATTTCCAGGGTGGACCTAAGGGTTTTGGTAAAAATAATGACAATTTCCACTGTCTGTCCACGTAACTATTTCCAAAGCGTGGCCACATTTTCACATGGTAATAGTTAACCCAACCTTTGAAGCTGAATTATCAGCTGTTATCATTGGTTTATTTCCCAGGACTTTAAACTCTGTTGGCCTCTCTTGCCTCAAAAACATCAAAGTCAATCAGAAACGGGTTGAGTCTTCCTAGCAGAGGTTGGACCTTGAGCTCCATTGTATTCCCTGACCATTGCACCGTCCTTTGAGAAAGGGAACTCAGGACATCTGTGGGCTGAGAGGGTTCCTTCATTCTTCACTTACAGTTTCTCTGGAGCTCTCCCAAGAAGACAGGAGGTCAGGAAATGTGTTGTTCAGGACCTTGCTGGTCTAACCCTCACAGAAGACAGCATTTCCAATATTCACACCCCCTCGATGTCCTCTCAGGCTTTCAGCAGGGTTCTCATGCTGTGAGTTATGGTCATCAGGCTTGGGAGTTCCTGGGCGCCTGGGTTTCTATGAGGTCATGGTGTTCAGAGGCTGTGTGCTTTACCTGGGCTTAAACACTTTGACAAGAGGAGAAGAGGGATATGTTGGGTCTTTAGCAAGCCTCATAAGCAAATTCTTCAGCTTAGTCTCTCGTTGTCTGTGCGTAGAATAGTTTTAAGTGATCTCCCTTCAAAGTCCTGATCTCAGGGCATGTCTGGCATTTGAGCTTTGCCTGAGTGCAGGATTACTAGGCATTGCTTCCTTGACAGCTCTTTATGGTGATTTCATCTTCAGTTTATAAGCTCTAAAATATGTCCTGCTCCTCCTATCCCTTCCCCCCAAATCCCTACTTTTTTTTTCAGAGCAGACCTTCCGGGTTTTCTCCGACCATCATACCTTTCCACTTTTTGGATGAGTGCAGACTCAGCCAAAGCTAATGCGTTCCCTGAGATCATGAGCGATTGGGTGACTCAGCTACTTTGTCACTGAGACAAAGAAGCAAAATCTCCTGTTTTTCAAAATAGCTACTGAATTTCTCCCTGGGTGTTCATTTTCCCCTTACCCTCCCATTAATGGCTTTGTGACTTTTGCTGCTCTCTGTTCAATATAATTAGACTCTGTGGTGTCCAGAGCAAGGGCTCACATTGGGGTTTCAGAAACCGTGTGCTCCCGATCACTTGGACTCAGATACCTTGGAACAGGAACAAAAAAATTCCACCCCAGCCCTACAAGTACTTCTATTAGGAGTGAACAACACAGGCTCAACTTACTGACAGAGTGATTAGTGCGTTTGCCACCTGACTCCAAGCCTGTAGCTGATGGTGGAATGAATAGTTTCCTACATATATTAAACCTTGGTGACTAGGTTTGTTGGTTTAAATCCCTCTCATCTTTTCTGGGAAGCCAGTAATCTCTCCCTGATTAGGGCCAGTCATAGATATTCAAGTCATAAGATCTAAAGTTGGAAGGTCTTTAAGGATCTGCTGGTCCAGCTCCTTCATTTTAAGACGAGGTGACTGAAACTCAGAGATTGAACTAAGCCTTCTAACCTAATTTCAAGACACTATTCATTTCTCTAAGATGCTCTACTGTATAATGAAAATCAAACTTGCCTTGAAGTAGGATTTTTTTTTTAAACATCTTTATTGAAGTATAATTGCATTACAATGGTGTGTTAGCTTCTGCTTTATAACAAAGTTAATCAGTTATACATATACAATATGTTCCCATTTCTCTTCCCTCTTGCATCTCCCTCCCTCCCACCCTCCCCATCCCACCCCTCTAGGTGGTCACAAAGCACCGCGCTGATCTCCCTGTGCTATGCGGCTGCTTCCCACTAGCTATCTATTTTACATTTGGTAGTGTATATATGTCCATGACACTCTCTCACCCTGTCACATCTCACCCCACCCCCTCCCCATATCCTCAAGTCCATTCTCTAGTAGGTCTGTGTCTTTATTCCCGTCTTGCCACTAGGTTCTTCATGGCCTTTTTTTTCTTAGATTCCGTATATATGTGTTAGCATACTGTATTTGTTTTTCTCTTTCTGACTTACTTCACTCTGTATGACAGACTCTAACTCCATCCACCTCATTACAAATACCTCCATTTCACTTCTTTTTATGGCTGAGTAATATTCCATTGTATATATGTGCCACATCTTCTTTATCCATTCATCTGTCGATGGACATTTAGGTTGCTTCCATGTCCTGGCTATTGTAAATAGAGCTGCAATGAACATTTTGGTACATGACTCTTTTTGAACTATGGTTTTCTCAGGGTATATGCCCAGTAGTGGGATTGCTGGATCGTATGGTAGTTCTATTTGTAGTATTTTAAGGAACCCCCATACTATTCTCCAGAGTGGCTGTATCAATTTACATTCCCACCAACAGTGCAAGAGAGTTCCCTTTCCTCCACACCCTCTCCAGCATTTATTGTTTCTAGATTTTTTGATGATGGCCATTCTGACCGGTGTGAGATGATATCTCATTGTAGTTTTGATTTGCATTTCTCTAATGATTAATGATGTTGAGCATTCTTTCATGTGTCTGTAGGCCATCTGTATATCTTCTTTGGAGAAATGTCTATTTAGGTCTTCTGCCCATTTTTGGATTGGGTTGTTCGTTTTTTTGTTATTGAGCTGCATGAGCTGCTTGTAAATCTTGGAGATTAATCCTTTGTCAGTTGCTTCATTTGCAAATATTTTCTCCCATTCTGATGGTTGTCTTTTGGTCTTGTTTATGGTTTCCTTTGCTGTGCAAAAGCTTTTAAGTTTCATTAGGTCCCATTTGTTTATTTGTGTTCTTATTTCCATTTCTCTGGGAGCTGGGTCAAAAAGAATCTTGCTGTGATGTATGTCATAGAGTGTTCTGCCTATGTTTTCCTCTAAGAGTTTGATAGTGTCTGGTCTTACACTTAGGTCTTTAATCCATTTTGAGTTTATTTTTGTGCATGGTGTCAGGGAGTGTTCTAATTTCATACATTTACATGTATCTGTCCAATTTTCCCAGCACCACTTATTGAAGAGGCTGTCTTTTCTCCACTGTATATGCTTGCCTCCTTTATCAAAGATAAGGTGACCATATGTGTGTGGGTTTATCTCTGGGCTTTCTATCCTGTTCCATTGATCTATATTTCTGTTTTTGTGCCAGTACCAAACTGTCTTGATTACTGTAGCTTTGTAATATAGTCTGAAGTCAGGGAGCCTGATTCCCCCAGCTCCATTTTTCGTTCTCAAGATTGCTTTGGCTATTCGGGGTCTTTTGTGTTTCCATACAAATTGTGAAATTTTTTGTTCTAGTTCTGTGAAAAATGCCAGTGGTAGTTTGATAGGGATTGCATTGAATCTGTAGATTGCTTTGGGTAGTAGAGTCATTTTCACAATGTTGATTCTTCCAATCCAGGAACATGGTATATCTTTCCATCTATTTGTATCATCTTTAATTTCTTTCATCAGTGTCTTATAATTTTCTGCATACAGGTCTTTTGTCTCCTTAGGTAGGTTTATTCCTAGATATTTTATTCTTTTTGTTGCAATGGTAAACGGGAGTGTTTTCTTAATTTCACTTTCAGATTTTTCGTCATTAGTGTATAGAAATGCAAGAGATTTCTGTGCATTAATTTTGTATCCTGCTACTTTACCAAATTCATTGATTAGCTCTAGGAGTTTTCTGGTAGCATCTTTAGGATTCTCTATATATAGTATCATGTCATCTGCAAACAGTGACAGCTTTACTTCTTCTTTTCCGATTTGGATTCCTTTTATTTCTTTGTCTTCTCTGATTGCTGTGGCTAACACTTCCAAAACTATGTTGAATAATAGTGGTGAGAGTGGACAACCTTGTCTTGTTCCTGATCTTAGAGGAAATGGTTTCAGTTTTTCACCATTGAGAACAATGTTGGCTGTGGGTTTGTCATATATGGCCTTTATTATGTTGAGGAAAGTTCCCTCTATGCCTACTTTCTGCAGGGCTTTTATCATAAATGGGTGTTGAATTTTGTCGAAAGCTTTCTCTGCATCTATTGAGATGATCATATGGTTTTTCTCCTTCAATTTGTTAATATGGTGTATCACATTGATTGATTTGCGTATATTGAAGAATCCTTGCATTCCTGGGATAAACCCCACTTGATCATTGTGTATGATCCTTTTAATGTGCTGTTGGATTCTGTTTGCTAGTATTTTGTTGAGGATTTTTGCATCTATGTTCATCAGTGATATTGGCCTGTAGTTTTCTTTCTTTGTGACATCTTTGTCTGGTTTTGGTATCAGGGTGATGGTGGCCTCGTAGAATGAGTTTGGGAGTGTTCCTCCCTCTGCAATATTTTGGAAGAGTTTGAGAAGGATAGGTGTCAGCTCTTCTCTAAATGTTTGATAGAATTCACCTGTGAAGCCATCTGGTCCTGGACTTTTGTTTGTTGGAAGGTTTTTAATCACAGTTTCAATTTCAGTGCTTGTGATTGGTCTGTTCATATTTTCTATTTCTTCCTGGTTCAGTCTCGGCAGTTTGTGCATTTCTAAGAATCTGTCCATTTCTTCCAGGTTGTCCATTTTATTGGCGTAGAGTTGCTTGTAGTAATCTCTCATGATCTTTTGTATTTCTGCAGTGTCAGTGGTTACTTCTCCTTTTTCATTTCTAATTCTATTGATTTGAGTCTTCTCCCTTTTTTTCTTGATGAGTCTGGCTAATGGTTTATCAATTTTGTTTATCTTCTCAAAGAACCAGCTTTTAGTTTTATTGATTTTTGCTATTGTTTCCTTCATTTCTTTTTCATTTATTTCTGACCTGATCTTTATGATTTCTTTCCTTCTGCTAGCTTTGGGGTTTTTTTGTTCTTCTTTCTCTAATTGCTTTAGGTGCAAGGTTAGGTTGTTTATTCGAGATGTTTCCTGTTTCTTGAGGTAGGCTTGTATTGCTATAAACTTCCCTCTTAGCACTGCTTTTGCTGCGTCCCATAGGTTTTGGGTCGTCGTATCTCCATTGTCATTTGTTTCTAGGTATTTTTTGATTTCCCCTTTGATTTCTTCAGTGATCACTTCGTTATTAAGTAGTGTATTGTGTAGCCTCCATGTGTTTGTATTTTTTACAGATCTTTTCCTGTAATTGATATCTAGTCTCATAGCGTTGTGGTCAGAAAAGATACTTGATACTATTTCAATTTTCTTAAATTTACCAAGGCTTGGTTTGTGACCCAAGATATGATCTAACCTGGAGAATGTTCCATGAGCACTTGAGAAAAATGTGTATTCTGTTGTTTTTGGGTGGAATGTCCTATAAATATCAATTAAGTCCATCTTGTTTAATGTATCATTTAAAGCTTGTGTTTCCTTATTTATTTTCATTTTGGATGATCTGTCCATTGGTGAAAGTGGGGTGTTAAAGTCCCCTACTATGATTGTGTTGCTGTCGATTTCCCCTTTTATGGCTGTTAGTATTTGCCTTATGTATTGAGGTGCTCCTATGTTGGGTACATAAATATTTACAATTGTTATACCTTCCTCTTGGATCGATCCCTTGATCATTATATAGTGTCCTTCTTTGTCTCTTATAATATATTTATTTTAAAGTCTATTTTGTCTGATATGAGAATTGCTACTCCAGCTTTCTTTTGATTTCCATTTGCATGGACTATCTTTTTCCATCCCCTCACTTTCAGTCTGTATGTGTCTCTAGGTCTGAAGTGGGTCTCTTGTAGACAGCATATATATGGGTCTTGTTTTTGTATCCATTCAGCCATTCTGTGTCTTTTGGTGGGAGCATTTAATCCATTTACATTCAAGGTAATTATCGATATGTATGTTCCTATTCCCATTTTCTTAAATGTTTTGGGTTTGTTATTGTAGGTGTTTTCCTTCTCTTGTGTTTCTTGCCTAGAGAAGTTCCTTTAGCATTTGTTGTAAAGCTGGTTTGGTGGTGCTGAACTCTCTCAGCTTTTGCTTGTCTGTAAAGGTTTTAATTTCTCCATCACATCTGAATGAGATCCTTGCTGGGTAGAGTAATCTTTGTTGTAGGTTTTTCTCCTTCATCACTTTAAATATGTCCTGCCACTCCCTTCTGGCTTGCAGAGTTTCTGCTGAAAGATCAGCTGTTAACCTTATGGAGATTCCCTTGTGTGTTATTTGTTGTTTTTCCCTTGCTGCTTTTAATATGTTTTCGTTATATTTAATTTTTGATAGTTTGATTAATATGTGTCTTGGTGTGTTCCTCCTTTGATATATCCTGTATGGGACTCTCTGTGCTTCCAGGACTTGATTAACTATTTCCTTTCCCATATTAGGGAAGTTTTCAACTATAATCTCTTCAAATATTTTCTCAGTCCCTTTCTTTTTCTCTTCTTCTTCTGGGACCCCTATAATTCGAATGTTGGTGTGTTTAATGTTGTCCCAGAGGTCTCTGAGACTGTCCTCAGTTCTTTTCATTCTTTTTTCTTTATCCTGCTCTGCAGTAGTTATTTCCACCATTTTATCTTCCAGGTCACTTATCCTTTCTTCTGCCTCAGTTATTCTGCTATTGATCCCATCTAGAGTATTTTTAATTTCATTTATTGTGTTTTTCATCGTTGCTTGGTTCCTCTTTAGTTCTTCTATGTCCTTGTTAAATGTTTCTTGCATTTTGTCTATTCTATTTCCAAGATTTTGGATCATCCTTACTATCATTATTCTGAATTCTTTTTCAGGTAGACTACCTATTTCCTCTTCATTTGTTAGGTCTGGTGTGTTTTGACCCTGCTCCTTCATCTGCTGTGTGTTTTTCTGTCGTCTCATTTTGCTTATCTTACTGTGTTTGGGGTCTCCTTTTCACAGGCTGCAGGTTCGTAGTTCCTGTTGTTTTTGGTATCTGTCCCCAGTGGGTAAGGTTGGTTCAGTGGGTTGTGTAGGCTTCCTGGTGGAGGGGACTATTGCCTGTGTTCTGGTGGATGAGATTGAATCTTGTCTTTCTGGTGGGCACGTCCACGTCTGGTGGTGTGTTTTGGGGTGTCTGTGGCCTTATGATTTTAGGCAGTCTCCCTGCTAATGGATGGGGCTGTGTTCCTGTCTTGCTAGTTGTTTGGCATAGGGTGTCCAGCACTGTAGCTTGCTGGTCGTTGAGTGAAGCTGGGTCTTGATGTTGAGATGGAGATCTCTGAGAGATTTTTGCCGTTTGGTATTACGTGGAGCTGGTAGGTCTCTTGTGGACCAGTGTCCTGAAGTTGGCTCTCCCACCTCAGAGGCACAGCCCTGATGCCTGGCTGGAGCACGAAGAGCCTTTCATCCACACAGCTCAGAATATAAGGGAGAAAAAAATAAAAAGAAAGAAAGAGGATAAAATAAAATAAAATAAAGCTATTATAATAAAAAATAAGAAAAAAAATTATTAAGAATAAATGTATTCAGAAAAAAAATTTTTTTTAATTTTTAAAAATAGATTTATTAATTTTTTATAGTAAAAAATAAGAAAAAAATTTTTAAGAAAAAAATTTATTAAGAAAAAAATTTTTAATTTTTTAAAATAAAAAATATGAAAAAACTTATTAAAATTTTTTTTAATTTCTAAAAATAGAAAATATGGAAAAAATTATTAAGAAAACATATATTAGGAAAAAAAATTTTTTTAAGTAAAAAAAAAAAAAAAATGGACGGACCTAACCCTAGGTCTAATGGTGAAAGCAAAGCTATACAGACAAAATCTCACCCCGAAGCATACACATATACACTCACAAAAAAAAGGAAAAGGGGAAATTAATATATCCTGCTCCTAAAGTCCACCTTTTGAATTTGGGATGATTCGTTGTCTATTCAGGTATTCAACAGATGCAGGCACATCAAGTTGTTTGTGGAGCTTTAATCCGCTGCTTCTGAGGCTGCTGGGAGAGATTTCCCTTTCTCTTCTTTGTTTGTACAGCTCCCAGTGTTCAGCTTTGGATTTGGACCCGCCTCTGCATGTACATCGCCTGAGGGCGTCCGTTCCCCACCCAGACAGAACAGGGTTAAAGGAGCAGCTGCTTCGGGGGCTCTGGCTCACTCAGGCTGGGGGAGGGAGCGGTACGGAGGAGGCGGGGCGAGCCTGCGGCGTCAGAGGCGTCGTGACGTTGCAGCAGCCTGAGGCGCACCGTGTGTTCTCCCGGGGAAGTTGTCCCCGGATCACGGGAGCCTGGCAGCTGCGAGCTGCACCGGCTCCCGGGAGGGGCAGTGTGGAGAGTGACCTGTGCTCGCACACAGGCTTCTTGGTGGCGGCAGCAGCAGCCTTAGCGTCTCCTACCAGTCTCTGGGGTCCGCGTTGATGGCCGCGGCTCGTGCCCGCCTCTGGAGTTCCTCTAGGCGGCGCTCTGAATCCCCTCTCCTTGCACACCGCGAAACAAAGAGGCAAGAAAAAGTCTCTTGCCTCTTCGGTGGCTGCAGACCTCCTCTTCGGCTCCCTCCCGGCTCGCCGCGGCACGCCAACCCCTTCAGGCTGTGTTCACGCCGCCAACCCCAGTCCTCTCCCTGCGATCCGACCGAAGCCCGCGCCTCAGCTCCCAGCCCTGCCCGCCCCGGCGGGTGAGCAGACAAGCCTCTCGGGCTGGTGAGCACTGCTCAGCGCTGAGCCTCTGTGTGGGAACCTCTCCGTTTTTCCCTCTGCGCCCCTGTTGCTGTGGGATCCACGCTGACAGCCGCGGCTCACACCCGTCTCTGGATTTCGTTTAGGCAGCGCTCTGAATCCCCTCTCCTTGCGCGCCACGAAACAAAGAGGCAAGAAAAAGTCTCTTGCCTCTTCGGCAGCTGCAGACTTTTTCCCGGACTCCCTCCCGGCTAGCACCAAAGCCCGAGCCTCATCTCCCAGCCCCCGCCCGCCCCGGCGGGTGAGCAGACAAGCCTCTCGGACTGGTGAGTGCTGGTTGGCGCCGAGCCTCTGTGCGGGAGTCTCTCCGCTTTGCCCTCCGCACCCCTGTGGCTGCGCTCTCCTCCGCGGCTCCGAAGCTTCCCCCCTCTGCCACCCGCAGTCTCTGCCCGCAAAGGGGCTTCCTAGTGCCTAGAAACCTTTCCTCCTTCACGGCTCCCTCCCACTGGCGCAGGTCCCGTCCCTATTCTTTTGTCTCTGTTATTTCTTTTTTCTTTTACCCTACCCAAGTACGTGGGGATTTTCTTCCCTTTTGGGAGGTCTGACGTCTTCTGCCAGCGTTCAGTGGGTGTTCTGTAGGAGCAGTTCCACGTGTAGATGTATTTCTACTGTATCTGTGGGAAGGAAGGTGATCTCCGCGTCTTACTCTTCCGCCATCTTGCCCCTACCGAGACTCTTTTTAGATGAACTGATAAGAGTCCTTGCTCTGAAGAGCTTACAGTAATTTAGCTGAGATTTCGCTTGATCCTCCTCATTTCAATTCACTTTCTTGCCTTCTTCCCACTCCACCCTCATTTTCCCTTTTGGGAAGTCTGAGGTCTTCTGCCAGCGTTCAGTAGGTGTTCTGTGGGAGTTGTTCCACATGTAGATGTATTTCTGATGTATTTGTGGGAGGAAGGTGATCTCCATGTCTTACTCTTCCACCATCTTGAAGGTCTCCCATCTCAATATCTTGTAGTAACCTGTCTGAAGCAAGGTCCTGGAGTCACACCCCACCGTGTGCTGCAGACCGTTTAACAAGACATGGCGGCCGAAGTAGGATTTTTAACATTTATTTGACAACATTGTAAGTGTCTGTCTTGGTGCTAGGCACGGGGATATGAAAACAGCAGAAGGTGGACCCTGTCTTTCAAGTTGGTGACGGTCTATGGCAACAATAACAGTGCAGTGTGGGAGGAACTTTCTGACCCGGTGTTGGGCGTATGAAATGGACTGACTTCCTCTTCTGTGGAAATGTCCTCATCATGCCTTTATCTGGAAATGCCCTTAGAGCTGAGCCAGAAGGGCTTCTGTTGTGGGCCCCATTCCTTAGGAGGCTCAGGACTTTGGAGAGCCTTGCTGGAAATGTGTAAAGTACTCCTTTGGGCCTGAGATGGGCTTGGGTTGGCAGAGTATCAACAGGGCTCCAGTCTGTTTCTCCCCCTTCAGGGTGCTCTCTGATGCCTTAACACCTCAGTGAGGTGGACTGGATACCTTGAGGAGGAGAAGCTCTGGAACACATGCATATGGGGCTGTCCTGAGACTCCATGGCCAGTCCTTGAGTCAAGGGGGATGATCTGGCAAGGAGATCACTCTTGCGGTCTGGTGCGGTATTTTGTCCTCATCATGACATGAGATGGGGCAGACGGAATGTTGCTGACATGCTGATTTTGAGTGCATCCAATTGTTTATATAGACAGAATCTCCAAAACAAAACAAAACAAAACTAAACTAAACTAAACTAAACTTCCTGGGCCTGCATACCCTAGGACAGTCATACGTGCCCTGCTTTGCCCTGGTGAGGGTTCTCTACAGAAACTCCATTCCCATCTTTATCTGCTGAAGCCAGTTCTGCCCATATCTCTTCATGGATTTGCCTCCATTTCCCCTCTGTAGACTGGAGGCAGGCTCTTAAGAATTTTCACTTTCCATAGAAATTAATCTTATAGCCCAACCTGACTCAGCAAGGAGCATTTGCAAAGAAGTTTGTATCTTCCTATAAATCATGCCCTCCTCACAATACTGTAACTGCCCACAAATATATGGGTGAGGGGATTTGAAGAACCAGGGGGAGGTACAGAAAGACCTGTATCAGTAAAAACTCTTATGACCTTCACCCTTTGCTTTGAGGGAAGACATGCTTCTAATAGACCATTACCAAATTCTTCAGGGGTTGATTCCACACTCAGATACTACAAATTATAAAGCACATGGGTGAAGGAAACTCACTCTGCTTTTCCTATGGGGCTGTGAGTGGGTGCTGTGTCTGGGGATGTGTTTATTTAGCAGAGATAAGCCAGCTAAATTAGTTGGAAAGGAAAGGGTCAAAAGGAAACCATTAAGCAGATGTATAATCATCTAAAGCTAGCTTCTTTAAAGAATTTAGACAGAGATTGCAGGATGGGAACAGATCGGAGGTTTTCTGTCTAAGTTCAGTTATAGCACTATTTTAATATTAGATCGCAAGTGATCGTTAATTATATTTAAAAGAGCCAATGAGGGAGCTTCAAGATGGCGGAAGAGTGAGACGTGGAGATCACCTTCCTCCCCACAAACACATCAGAAATACAGCTACATGTGGAACAACTCCTACAGAACACCTACTGAATGCTGGCAAAGACCTCAGACCTCCCAAAAGGCAAGAAACTACCCCCGTACCTGGGTAGGGCAAAAGAAAAAGAAAAAACAGAGACAAAAGAATAGGGACGGGACCTGCACCAGTGGGAGGGAGCTGTGAAGGAGGAAAGGTTTCCACACACTAGGAAGCCCCTTCATGGCCAGAGACCGCGGGTGGCATAGGGGGGAAGCTTTGGAGCTGCGGAGGAGAGCGCAGCCACAGGGGTGTGGAGGGCAAAGCGGAGAGATTCCCACATGGAGGATCGGTGCCAACCAGCACTCACCAGCCCAAGAGGCTTGTCTGCTCCCCCGCCGGGGCGGGCGGGGGCTGGGAGCTGAGGCTTGGGCTTCGGAGGTCGGATCGCAGGGAGAGGACTGGGGTTGGTGGTGTGAACACAGCCTGAAGGGGCTAGTGCGCCACAGCTAGCCGGGAGAGAGTCTGGGAAAAGGTCTGGAGCTGCCTAAGAGGCAAGAGACTTTTTCTTGCCTCTTTGTTTCCTGGTGCACGAGGAGAGGGGATTAAGAGCGCTGCTTAAACAAGCTCCAGAGATGGGCGCGAGCCACGGCTATCAGCGTGGACCCCAGAGACGGGCATGAGACGCTAAGGCTGCTGCTGCCACCACCAAGAAGCCTGTGTGCAAGCACAGGTCAGTATCCACGCCTCCCCTCCCAGAGCCTGTGCAGCCCTCCACTGCCAGGGTCCCGTGATCCAGGGACAACTTCCCCGGGAGAACACACGTCACAACTCAGGCTGGTGCAACGTCACGCTGGCCGCTGCTGCCGCAGGCTCGCCCCGCATCCGTACCCCTCCCTCCCACCGGCCTGAGTGAGCCAGAGCCCCCGAAACAGCTGCTCCTTTAACCCCGTCCTGTCTGAGCGAAGAACAGACGCCCTCAGGCGACATACACATAGAGGTGGGGCCAAATCCAAAGCTGAACCCCAGGAGCTGTGCAAACAAAGAAGAGAAAGGGAAGTTTCTCCCAGCAGCCTCAGAAGCAGCGGATTAAAGCTCCACAAACAATTTGATGTACCTGCATCTGTGGAATACCTGAAGAGAAAACGAATCATCCCAAATCATCCCAAGAGAAAGGGAAATCTCTCCCAGCAGCCTCACGAACATTAAATCTCCACCATCAACTTGATGTACCCTGCATCTGTGGAATACCTGAAGAGACAACGAATCATCCCAAATTGAGGAGGTGGACTTTGGGAGCAATGATATACATTTTTTTTTCCCTTTTTCTCTTTTTGTGAGTGTGTGTGTGTATGCCGTGTGTATGCTTTTTGTCTGTACAGCTTTGCTTTTACCATTTGTCCTAGGGTTCTGTCTGTCCGTTTTATTATTTTTTTAGTATAGTTTTTAGCACTTGTTATCATTGGTGGATTTGTTTTTTGGTTTGGTTGCTCTCTTCTTTCTTTCTTTTTTTTTATTACTTAAAAAAATTTTTTTTAAGAATTATTTTTTTATTTTATATTTTAATAACTTTATTTTATTTTATTTTATCTTCCTCTTTCTTTCTTTCTTTTTTTTTCTCCCTTTTTATTCTGAGCCGTGTGGTGACAGGCTCTTGGTGCTCCAGCCAGGAGTCTGGGCTGTGCCTCTGAGGTGGGAGAGCCCAGTTCAGGACACTGCTCCACAAGAGACCTCCCAGCTCCACGTAATACAGACAGCAAAAATCTCCCAGAGATCTCCATGTCAACGCCAAGAGCCAGCTCCACTCAACGACCAGCAAGCTCCAGTGCTGGACACCCTATGCCAAACAACTAGCAAGACAGGAACACACCCCATCTATTAGCAGAGAGGCTGCCTAAAATCATAATAAGGCCACAGACACCCCAAAACACACCACCAGACGTGGACCTGCCCACTAGAAAGACAAGATCCAGCCTCATCCACCAGAACACAGGCATTAGTCCCCTCCACCAGGAAGCCTACACAACCCACTGAACCAACCTTAGACACTGGGGACAGACACCAAAAACAATGGGAACTACGAACCTGCAGCCTGCATAAAGGAGACCTCAAACACAGTAAATTAAGCAAAATGAGAAGACAGAGAAACACACAGCAGATGAAGGAGCAAGGTAAAAACACACCAGACCTAACAAATGAAGAGGAAATAGGCAGTCTTCCTGAAAAAGAATTCAGAATAATGACAGTAAAGATGATCCAAAATCTTGGAAACAGAATGGAGAAAATACAAGAAACGTTTAACAAGGACCTAGAAGAACTAAAGAGCAAACAAACAGTGATGAACAACACAATAAATGAAATTAAAAATTCTCTGGCTTCCCTGGTGGCATAGTGGTTAAGAATCTGCCTACCAATGCAGAGGACACAGATTCAAGCCCTTGTCCGGGAAGATCCCACCTGCCGCAGAGCAACTAAGCTGGTGCACCACAACTACTGAGCCTGCACTCTGGAGCCTGTGAGCCACAACTACTGAAGCCCACGTGCCACAACTACTGAAGCCCACATGCCTAGAGCCCGTGCTCCGCAATGAGAGAAGACACTGCAATGAGAAGCCCACGCACCGCAACAAAGAGTAGCCCCTGCTTGCCACAACTAGAGAAAGCCTGCACACAGCAACGAAGACCCAACACAGCCAAAAATAAATAAATAAAATAAATAAATTAAAAAAATTTTCTCTAAAAGGGATCAATCGCAGAATAACTGAGGCAGAAGAACGGATAAGGGACCTGGAAGGTAAAATAGTGGAAATAACTACTGCAGAGCAGAATAAAGAAAAAAGAATAAATAGAATTGAGGACAGTCTCAGAGACCTCTGGGACAACATTAAACACACCAACATTCGAATTATAGGGGTCCCAGAAGAAGAAGAGAAAAAGAAAGGGACTGAGAAAATACTTGAAGAGATTATAGTTGAAAATTTCCCTAACATGGGAAAGGAAATAGTTAATCAAGTCCAGGAAGCACAGAGAGTCCCATACAGGATAAATCCAAGGAGAGACACGCCAAGACACAATTAATCAAACTATCAAAAATTAAATACAAAGAAAAAATATTAAAAGCAGCAAGGGAAAAACAACAAATAACATACAAGGGAATTAATTTCTTAAATTAAAGACCTAAATGTAAAGCCAGACACTATAAAACTCTTAGAGGAAAACATAGGCAGAACACTCTATGACATAAATCACAGCAAGATCCTTTTTAACCCACCTCCTAGAGAAATGGAAATAAAAACAAAAATAAACAAATGGGACCTAATGAAACTTAAGAGCTTTGCACAGCAAAGGAAACCATAAACAAGATGCAAAGAAAACCCTCAGAATGGGAGAAAGTATTTGTAAATGAAGAAACTGACAAAGGATTAATCTCCAAAATTTACAAGCAGCTCATGCTGCTCAATATCAAAAAAACAAACAACCCAATCCAAAAATGGGCAGGAGAACTAAATAGACATTTCTCCAAAGAAGATATACAGATTGCCAACAAGCACATGAAAGAATGCTCTACATCATCAACCATTAGAGAAAAGCAAATCAAAAGTACAATGAGGTATCACCTCACACCGGTCAGAATGGCCATCATCAAAAAATCTACAAAAAATAAATGCTGGAGAGGGTGTGGAGAAAAGGGAACCCTCTTGCACTGTTGGTGGGAATGTAAATTGATACAGCCACTATGGAGAACAGTATGGAGGTTCCTCAAAAAACTAAAAATAGAACTACCATACCACCCAGCAATCCCACTAATGGGCATATACCCTGAGAAAAGCATAATTCAAAAAGTGTCATGTACCACAATGTTCATTGCAGCTCTATTTACAATAGCCAGGACATGGAAGCAACCTAAGTTTCCATCAGCAGATGAATGGATAAAGAAGATGTGGCACATATATACAATGGAATATTACTCAGCCATAAAAAGAAACGAAATTGAATTATTTGTAGTGAGGTGGATGGACCTAGAGTCTGTCATACAGAGTGAAGTAAATCAGAAAGAGAACAACGAATACTGTATGCTAACACATATATATGGAATCTAAAAAAAAAAAAAAAAAAATGGTCATGAAGAACCCAGGGGCAAGACGGGAATAAAGACACAGACCTACTAGAGAATGGATTTGAAGATACAGGGAGGGGGAAGGGTAAGCTGGGACAAAGTGAGAGAGTGGCCTTGACATATATACACTACCAAACGTAAAATAGATAGCTAGTGGGAAGCAGCCGCATAGCACTGGGTGATCAGCTCGGTGCTTTGTGACCACCTAGAGGGGTGGGATAGGGAGGGTGGGAGGGAGGGAGATGCAAGAGGGAAGAGATATGGGAACATATGTATATGTATAACTGATTTACTTTGTTATAAAGCAGAAACTAACACACCATTGTAAAGCAATTATACTCCAATAAAGATGTTTAAAAAATAAATAAATAAAAGAAAATAAAGAAAATAAAAGAGCCAATGAGAAAATGGCTAGAAAACAATAGTCTGCCATTTAAAAGAATTGAATTATTATATATCAGGTTTGAATTTCTTTCAAGTGGTACATAGTGGGTATTCAATAAATGCCAGCAGAATAAATGACCACTGTTGTTTTAATTTGTCTGAATTGCACTCTTTTAACCATTTATTCATTCACTAAATGTCTTGGGTATTTATTATCAGCAGAGATGTGTGGGTTTTGAGATGAAAATACATAGTCCTTGCCCCTTAAGGCACTTACAGATACATGCACAATAAAATAAATAATATAATGGCAAGATGTTCAAAGAAGGAGGATTTTAGTCTATCCAGGAACTGTCAAGGAGGAACTCACTAAAAAGGCAGCTTTTGGTTTCAAATAGTAAAGGATTTTCGAAGACGTTAAGATTATAAAAGAAGAACCCTCCAGGCAAAGGCAGAAGCAAGTGCAAAGACAAAAAAAACAAGAAAAGATGGGGGGTTCATATGTGGCTGGAATATATTGCAAGAGAGTAGGGCAGGGAGCTCAGCCAAATTGATTTGGAACACTCCAATATCTTTTTTTTTTTAAATAATCCTCTATTTAAAAATTTTTTTACAAATTTTATTTATTTATTTATCTATCTATCTATCTATCTATCTATCTATCTATCTATCTATCTACCTTTGGCTGCGTTGGGTCCTCATTGCTGTGTGCGGGTTTCTGTAGTTGCAGTGAGCAGGGGTCGCTCCTTGTTGCGTCGCACAGGCCTCTCATTGCAGCAGCTTCTCTTGCTGTGGAGCACGGGCTCTAGGCACGTGGGCCTTAGTAGTTGCCGCTCAGAGGCTCAGCAGTTGTGTCACACAGGCTTACTTGCTCTGCAGCATGTGGGATCTTCCCAGACCAGGGCTCGAACCCAAGTCCCCTGCATTGGCAGGCAGACTCCCATCAACTGCGCCACCAGGGAAGCCCCCAATATCTTAATAGCAATAAAAGAATGGAAATACATAACTCACAAAGAGGAAATAGATAAAGCAATAATCTCATGAAAATATTCAATTTACCAATAATCAGAGACAATTTAGGTCAAGATACCAATTTCACAAATCAGAGTAGCAAAGATTTTTAAAAATAATATTGTTGGTGAGGATTCAATAAGATGAGCGCTCATATATGCTGCTAAGAATGTAGATTGATAAAACCGTCCTGAAAACAATGGGATGATGTATATCAAGTTTTTTTTTAATTAAGTTTCCGTTTCTTAAGCACTTCTTGAAATCTGTCCAGAATATCATTGAGAAAGGTGGATGAAGATTTGTGCACAAAAATGTCAATCACGGTATTATTTATAATTGAAAATATTATAACCAGAAAAAGTCTGATAACATGGGATGCATAGTAAAAGTGAAACATTTATACATCATAATATTATGTAGCAACACACAAAAAATAGATTACAAATGATGTTTGCCAGTGGTACTAGCTTATGATAAAATATTGACAAGAAAAAAAATAAGGTTCAAAATACGGAATGATCTCAACTGTGTAAAAAAACATGCATACAACTTCTGTTTCAGGCCAAGATGGAAGAACTAGGATCACATTTATCTTCCCATCTGAAAAAAACTGCAGATAAAATATATTTTAAAAAGTGTTTCAAAAGATACTAGACATCAGGTAATGAATAACAGTGATCCCTGGGAGATGAACCTTAAATTAAACCAGTTAATGTCTTAAGAGAGTTTCTGTTTTGCAGTGCAGGAAGGGGAACCTCAGGTACAGCCTGGTGGATGGCCTGAGTTGAGGAGACAGAGTTGAGGAGCTAGGGCTAGAAGTATGCAGAGACCAAGGTGCTTAGAATCATAGACCAGAGTACTGGAAGAAAGAGAGCTGCACAAAAAGAAAGAACTCTGGAGAGCTTCAGAGGTTCTCATTCAAGTGTTCAGCTGGATATTGGTCAGTATATATTATACTTGTTGGGAAACTGCTCAAAGCCAGGGAAAAACCACCTGAATGGAATGGAGAAAACAATGCCTGGTGCTCAAACAGGGCTGGAAATAATGCTTGGTTTTACAAAGCAGACTGGAGAACCTCGTGATTTGTGGGGCATTGGGTAGAGTGCACAGAAGAGTGTTACCTCAGTAGTGGGGAGGAGTGAGCTCTAAACTCAACACTGCTGTGGCCCTACTTATCAAATATTAAAAGAAGACCTGGAAGGATAAAACTTTCCAAGAAACTTAACTGCATCTCAGGACAAAGATTCAGAATATTTATAGGAATACAAAAATATTCAGCATTCAACAAGGTAAAGGTTATAATGTCCAGAATCCAATAAGAAATTATCACAGGAAAATACTACTCATGGTGAAGAGATAAATCATTAAATCAAGAAACAACCCAGAACTGAGATAGATGTTAGAATTCTCAGGCAAGAACATTAAAAAGTTATTCTAACATATGTTCAAATTTTAAGTAAAGATGCAGAAGATATTTAAAAAGACTCAAATTGAACTTCTAGCGATGAAAGGTACAGTGTGCAAGAGGTTAATACACTGGACTGAATTAAGGCAAATTGGACATGGCAGATGAAAAGATAAGTGAACTTGAAGATATAGCAAAAAAAGTTTCCAAAATGAAATGCAGAAAAAAAAAAATTAAGAAGAGAGCACCAGTGAATCATGGGACAATTTCAAGCAGCCTAATATACATGATTGGAGTCCTTGGAGAGAGGAGAGACAGGTAAGAACAGAAAAAATATTTGAAGAAATGATGGTTTAAATCTTTTAAGTATCATGAAAACTGTAAAGTCAGAGATTCAAGAAACTCAATAAATCACAAGCATGAGGAACATGAAGAAAACCACTCTAAGACAAATTGTAATCA
Source organism: Balaenoptera borealis (assembly GCF_965194805.1). NCBI lineage: Eukaryota > Metazoa > Chordata > Mammalia > Artiodactyla > Balaenopteridae > Balaenoptera > Balaenoptera borealis. Next base: position 143,861,225 of record NC_138866.1, read on the forward strand.
AATTGCTCAAAACCAGTGATAAAGAAAAAAATCTTAAAAGAAGCCAGAAAAAAAGAGACACATTATGCACATAGGAACAAAGATAATAATGCAACTGATTTCTCTTTGGAAACAATGCAAGTGGGGGAAAAATAAAGAACAGTGGAGCAGCATCTTTAAAATATAAAATTCTGTATGCCATTAAAGCATATTTCAAAAATGCAGATGAAACAGACTTTTCAAACATACAAAAACTGAAGAATTAGTCTCATGAAAAGAAATGTTAAAAAAAACTCTCATGCAGAAAGAAAATAGTACCAAGTAGAAAGATGTATTTACTCAAAAAACAGAATAGCATTGGAAGTAGTAACTACATGAATAAGTATATTTGATTTTTGACTTGTTACTTTAATCTCTTTAAAAGATAGTTAAGTGCTTCAGTAAAAATAGTAACAGTGTAGTCTGGAGTTGATATACCATGTAAAGTTAAAATGTATAACTACAGAAGCACAAAGGTCAGGATGGGAGAAATGGAAATATCCTGTGGTAATGGCCTTATACATGAAATAGTATAGCAACACTTGAAAGTAGACTGTGATATATTAAAAATGTATACTAAAGCAACCACTAAAATAATAAAGCAAAGAGTTATAGCTACTAAGACAACCAAAATGAAAAAATGGAATAAAAATATTCAGTTTAATCCAAAAGAAGGTAGAAGAAGAGGAAAGGATGATTAAGGAACAAATGTTACATACAAAAAGCAAATAGGAAGATGATACATTTATACTTAACCACATCAATAAGATGTAAATGGTCTTAATACTCCAATTATCATACTGATAAGAAAGCAAGACTCAACAATATGCTGCATACAAGAAACACACTTTAAATAAAAAGGCACAAGTAGGTTAAAAGCAAAAGGATGAAAAAGATACACCAAGCTAATACTAATCAAAATAAAGCTAGTAGAGTGCCTATACTAATATGAGATAAAGTGGATTTCAAAGGAAAGAAACAGCCAATATCTCTTATAAAATAGAGATGCAAATATCCTTAACTCAGTTTTGGAAAACTGATATCAATAGTATATAAAAGTATCAAGACCAATTGGGATTTATCCCAGGAAGGCAAGGTTGGTTTAACATGCATAAACAATGCTCTATAATTTATCATATAAAAAACCATAAAAAACTAATAACATGATTACTTTACTAGACACAGAAAAAAAATTTGATAAAATTCAGCATTACTTTCTGATAAAAATTCAAAAAATTATGAATAGAAAGGAACTTAATAAATAACACTTATGAAAACCGTTAAGTAGCATACTAAATGGTGAAAGAGTGCTGATCTGATGGTGATCTGAGTGCTTTCCTACTAAGATCAGAAACAAGACTAGAATGTCCACTCTCACCACTTCTACTCAACATTGAATTGGAGATGCTAGCCAAGGCAATGAGGCAAGAAAACAAATAAAATCGAGACATCCAGATGGGTAAGACAGACGTAAACCTCTTTATTTGCAGGTGATATGATCGTCTATGTAGAAATTCTGATGGAATCTACGCACACACAAAAGGTACAAGGAGTACTAATTGAGTGTACCAAAGTTCCAGGATGCAAAATCAATATACAAAATAATTCTATTTCTATAGAGTGCAACAAACCATTGGAAACAAGCATTTTTCAAAATACAATTTATGATAGTGTCAAAAATATGAAATACTCAGGGATAAACCCAACAAAAGATGCAAAAGATCTATACACTGCAAGCTACAAAACATTGCTGAAACAAATTTATGAAGACCTAAATAAATGGATAGAGTTCATGGCTCAGTAGACTCAATATTGCTAAGATGTCGATTTTCCTTAAATTGATTTATAGATTGAATGCATTCCCAGTCAAAACTGTGAGGATTTTGTTGGGGTAGAAATTGACAAATTGTTTCTAAAATTCATATGGAAATGCAAAGAACTTGGAGCAGCCAACACAGTTTTGTAAAAGAAGAAAAAAATTGGAGGCCTAACAGTACTACATTTCAAGACTTATTATAAAGCCACAGTAATCAAGACAGTGTGACATTGATGTCAAGATTGACAAATAGGGCTTCCCTGGTGGCGCAGTGGTTGAGAGTCTGCCTGCCAATGCAGGGGACACGGGTTCGAGCCCTGGTCTGGGAAGATCCCACACGCCATGGAGCAACTGGGCCCGTGAGCCACAATTACTGAGCCTGTGCGTCTGGAGCCTGTGCTCCGCAACAAGAGAGGCCGCGATGGTGAGAGGCCCGCGCACCGTGATGAAGAGTGGTCCCCACTTGCCGCAACTAGAGAGGGCCCTCGCACAGAAACGAAGACTCAACACAGTCATAAATAAATAAATAAATAAATAAATAAAAGAACGTGAATTTCTTTAAAAAAAAAAAAAAGATTGACAAATACATTAGTGAAACAGAATAGACTGTTCAGAAATAAAGCCACGCATATAGAGACAATTGATTTTTGGCATAGGCAGATTCCATGGACAGTTAATCAGCTATTCAATATATGGTCCTTGAAAAACTTGATATCCATATGCAAAAGATGAATTTCAGCTTATACTTCACACAATAAACAAAAATTAACATAAATGGATAATATATCTAAACATGCAAACTTCAGCTGTAAAATTTGTGGGAGACAGTTGGGAAAACCTTTGTGACCTTTGGATAGGCAAAAATTCTTTTAGATGCAACATTAAAAGTGCAATCCATAAAGTAACAAATGGATAAATTGGATTTCATCAATATTAACAACTTTGGTCCTCTAAAGGCACTATTAAGAGAATGAAGATACAGACTGGGAGGCAATATTTGTCCATCACGTATCTCAAAAAGGAGTTTTATCATGTATATAAAGAGCACTTAAAGTTCAATAATAAGAAATGAACAATCCAACTACAAAATGGACAAAAGATTTGAACAGACATGTTACCAAAAAAGATAGACAAGAAAATATACGTATAAAACATGATCAATGTTAAAATTCATCAGGGAATTGAATATTAAAACCATAATGTGATAGCACTGAATACCTGTTACAATTGTTAAAATTAAAAAGACTTACCATCACAGGGGCTGGCAAAGATCTGGGAGAACTGGAACTCACACAATTTACTGGTGAACAACTGAAAATGGTATAATCGTTTTGGAAAACAGTCTGGCAGTTTCTTAAAAACTGTACATACACTTAAAATACAACTATTCCTTTTCTAGGTATTTACTCAATAGAACTGATGGTATACATCTTTACAAAGACTTGTACAAATGTTCATAGCAGCCTTATTTGTAATAGCCCAAAACTGGAAACAATCCTAATGTCTATCAACTAATAAATAGATAACAAACTGTAATATTTCCATACAATGGGATATTACTCAGCAATAAAAAATGAACTATTGATACCTGCTACAAGATGAATAAATTTCAAAATGATTATACTGAGTGAAAGAAGCCAGACAAAAAAGTGCATGATGTATGATTCCAATTATATAAAATTCTAGAAAATGTAAAATAAACTATAGTGACAGAAAACAGATGAGTGGCTATCTGGAGACAAGAGTTGGGGTTAAAGAGGGATAAGAGATAGGGATTCAAAAAACATGAGGAAACTTTGCAGGGCTATAGATTTGTTCATTATCTTGATTGCGGTGATGTTTCAAAGGGTATACAGATGTCAAACCTTATCAATTTGTGCACTTCAAAAGTGTATAATTTATTGTATGCCAATATATCTCAATATATCAGTTAAAAACAGAAAAATGTTGTCTTTGCACAAAAATTTGCACAATAAAATCTTTAAAGAAGAATACCAATAACTGTAGCTATTTCTGAGTGGTGGAACTATACATTAACTTTAAAGTGTTTTCTGTAATTATTAGGCATTGCTATTGTAATTATGAAAATTAAAGCTAAATGAAAATAGTTGCAGTAATGTCTAGTCTGCAAAATATTTTATTGGATTCTCTGGCTACAGATACATACATTGAAACTAACAACACCATTATTGATCATTAGATTGTTCATTTATTCATTCATTCAAAAAGGAATTGAAGAGGAGTTTTGACTGATGAGGAGGATTTAGTCCATTAGTATTAGGGATGGGGAATGGAGGGAACAAAGCAGAGTGTGTTTTTCTAGGTAGAGAGAAAAGCACTAGAAAATGCATAGAAGCAAGAAACAGACTAGTTTCGGTGGGGTGAACAATTAGTTGGATATTAATATAGGTAAAATTTGAGATGGTTGATCATGGGAAAGAAGGATATGAACCAAGGCAGGATCTTTTTTCTATATCTTGTCTTCTCTCTCACCCTCCTCTCCTCTCCCCTACCCTCCCCTTTCTCACTTTAGTTTTTTTGTTTGTTTGTTTGTTTGCCCTTTAGGGAAATTCTTTGTGCTTGTATTCAACTTGAATAATTCAGTTTTCTGCTATATCCTGTCTGCTGTTCACTGACTCTGACAGTTTCACATTCATAACCATCTATTTAATATACATATCCAATTCGTTGTATTCTTAGATTTATGGCCTTGTACAGTTTTCTCTAGGGTTATAGACAAAAATGCCCTCTGGAATATTCTGAAGAACAGAAATCAGGTATTTTAGAATTCATTTTCCTTTTCTATCTTACATTTACTCTGCATCATAGGGAGGTAACCTATTTTTTTATCACTTTAAAAAAAATTTTATTGAAGTATAGTTGATATACAATGTTATGTTAATTTCTGCTGTATAGCAAAGTGACTCAGTTATACACATATATACATTCTTTTTTATATTCTTTACCATTATGGTTTATTCCAAGATATTGAACATAGTTCCCTGTGCTGCACAGTAAGACCTTGTTGTTTATCCATTCTGTATGTAATAGTTTGCATCTACTAACTCCAAACTCCTAATCCTTTCCTCCCCCACCCCTCTCCCCACTGGCAAACACGAATCTGTTCTCTATGTCTGCGAGTCTGTTTCATAGATATGCTATCATTTCATAGATAAGCTTATTTGTATCACATTTTAGATTCCACATATAAGTGATATCATATGGTATTTGTCTTTCTCTTTCTGACTTACTTTGCTTAGTATGATAATCTCTAGGTCCATCTATGTTGCTGCAAATGGCATTATTTCATTCTTTTTTAAGGCTGAGTAATATTCCATTGTATATGTGTACCATATCTTCTTTATCCATTCATCTGTCGATGGACATTTAGGTTGTTTCCATGTCTTGGCTATTGTAAATAGTGCTGTTATGAACATAGGGGTGCATGTATCTTTTCTTTTTTTAATACATCTTTATTGGAGTATAATTGCTTTGCAATGTTATGTTAGTTTCTGCTGTACAACAAAGTGAATCAGCTATATGCATACATATATCCCCATATACCCTCCTTCTTTTTTTTTTTTGATAGATCTTTATTGGAGTATAATTGCTTCACAATACTGTGTTAGTTTCTGTTGTACAACAAAGTGAATCAGCCATATGCATACATATATCCCCATGTCCCTTCCCTCTTGGACCTCCCTCCCACCCTCCCTATCCCACATCTCTAGGTCATTACAAAGCACCGAGTTATCTCCCTGTGCTATGCTGCTGCTTCCCACTAACTATTTTACATTTGGTAGTGTATATATGTCGATGCTCTTCTCACCCTCCTTCTTGAGCCTCCCTTCCGAGGTAACCTATTAAGAAAAAGTCACCTTCTTCTTTTGAACTGAAGAATAGGTTTTTCTTTTCTTTCTTTCTTTCTTTCTTTTTTTTTCTTTTCAATTTCAGCCTTACAGAAACACTTATATTCTCTCTCAGTATTAGTTTGTAATCAATAACCCCCGAGCGAGGACTATGCTGGAACTTGGTATAGGTCTCTACTCAAATATTTCATAGCAGGATCTTCAGGGTCAGATTAAAGAAAAAGAAAGGAAGAAAGGAGGAAAGAAGGAAGGAAGAAAGGGAAGGAGGGAGGGAGGGAGGAAGGGAGGAAGGAAGAAAGAGAGAAAGAGAGAAAGAGAGAAATCCTGGTAGTTACTATTTTTCCAGTTTAAAGATCTGGCAACCTAGAGAAGGAATGTAGTGGAACAATGCCATAGCCATAGACACAGGTGTTGCTATTTTATTTCAGTGTCACTGAGATGATGCTCCACACCATGGCTAACTCTCCAGTGTGTCTGATCAAAAGCAGACCTTGGGGGCTTCTCACATGTAGGTGTGCTAGGAGGAAGGTGACCATGCTTGTGCTCATCCTAAAGATTGCCATGCTGCTTTCACCTTAAGCTCTTGCTTCTCTGGGATGGGGGCTTTCTCCAAGAGTTTACTAGGGTCTCTGTCCATTTTCTTCTAGTGCAGCTATGAGATTTTTAAAAAGTATTTTACTTTGGGAGATTCTCATTCCTGTTTCTCAGAACTGCTACAATTTTTTGCAATCTAAATATTTCTACAATATTTTTTTAAAAGGGTAAAACAATTTTAGACTCTGTGACAGCAATGTTTTTAATTTCCATAGAAGCTTTAAATGTTTTATGTGGAAGGGAAAGTAGAGGGTACTCATTCCAATACCCCCTCCTGATAAACAGAGACTGTGTTCAAAATAGGTGATTTCCTGTAATTTACACAGGTAGTGGGTAGACGAGGTAAGATCAAAATTCCAGTTTTCTTGATATGAATATCCAAGTCTATTTTCACCCTATCATGCTGTAGAGTGATGGCTTTTTTCCTCAATATTTAAAAGCAGAAATGTTTAAAAGACTAGAAAAAATAAATAAAATGTGCTGTGGGCCATTTCACTAGAGCTTGAGGGCTCTAAAAAGGAAAGAGGCAACCTCAAGTCTCTGTTTCTTTGTGGCTAAAATAATTTGTCTCTGAAAATGGCCTGCCCTAATCATAGTAATCAACATCCACATAATAAAATCCCATTCTATGTGGCATGTTTTGGGTCAAATGAATCCCCGCATCAGAATTAATATCAAGGTCCCCCAGTTATATGATGCTCTTATGGAATTAAAGAATTCACTGGCAGAGTTATGATAATAAGGGGTAACAGGGAAAGTGGGAAATGATCAGGCAATAGCAATGGAAGAAAGCAGTGTTTCTGAAACAAGATCAAGATTCAATGAGGCAGAGAAACAGGAAAGGCAGTTCCAGACGTCAGCAACCCACTAATCCTGAGCACATGTATAGCCCACCGCCATCTTTTGGTAGCCATGGGTATTACAGTTCCAAATTACCTCATCTACAAGCTGCCATGTATTTCTTAAGATATTAGGAGTATAAAGTGTTGTAATGAAATGACTTCATATTTATATTTATAGAGGTGTTATTTCCAAACCACTCAAAGAAAATAGCTTTTTGAGAAATTCAATTAATTATCTTATTTTTTCTGCTGTTCGGAAAACCTAAATATTGCCTTCCTGAATTTTGTTTGTGCTGGCAAGAAACACAAGTAGTATCCTGTTAGTATTTTCTTCTGATCAGAGTTGCTAGTGAAGGCTGAAATGAGTTCATCGAACAGTTAGTCGCTGGATCAATATGAGACTGTTTTTCGAAGCAGAAGTATAAGAGTGTATTTTGGAAGCCAATTGTTGAATGGCTTTTGGTTTTCATGGAATTTTGTACATATTCTATTTTTGTACTTTTTGTTTCAAAAGGGCAAACAGCTTAAAAAGGAGTCCTAAAATAATTTTTGGTGTCTTAAAAGGAGTTTCTAAAATAAAAATATTTTCTCTCGCTCAGGGTCAGCTTCTGTCCCTGAAAATTACCCTTTAAGGAGTCCTGTAGGGTGGGACTTCATGACTAGAACTGGTTTATGGCTGTCCATGCCTTGGACAATCCAATTTACTCAGATCTCAGACAATTTATTTACTGAGAGGGTGGTACATTTGACACATCTCAAGATGGGTCTGAAAATATGCATACAAACACAAATCTCAACTTTGCATCATGGCCACTAAAAGGGAAAAATGGAGAAATTAATTACAGTGTAAAGATTGCTCTTTTTGTTATGGGTGTTCCAAGGTCTTCCAATCTACCTCTTCAAGTGTAGGGCTAAATATGAAGGCAAACCTGCTGTGTATATGTGTCAAAATGTTTGCTGTGGAGTAGAATTTTAATCTCAAGAGCCAATCTGATATGGAACACTGTGGCCTCCACAAAGACCTCTCCAAAGTAAATCTCACAGAGAGTATCATTCCTCCAGGCTTTCAAGAATTTGAATCATTAGTATTAATAAAATGGAGAATTAATTGGGAACCTAAGACGTGTCAGAAGTTTTCATGTACATTATCTTATTTAACTTTCACAAAATCACTGTGAAGTTGGCATTTTTGCCTCCATTTTACAAATGAGGAACTGGAGTCTGAGACATGTTTAGCAACATGTCCAAGGTCGTACCAGAATGAAGATTCAGGTCAGAGTAACTGACTTTAAATCCAAAACTGTTTTCATTATACAATGCATACTGGCTTTTCAATTCTTTGAGCTCTAGTCTATGCTTATTTCCATCTATAATCTGAGGATCCCTAAGCTATTATTGATACTAATGCTGTATCTTATTGATACTAACACTGTATCAAATAAAGCTAAAGCACTTACACCTTCATCTACCTTTTTGCTTCTAAGCAAAAACATCTAACCTGTGCTGCAAACTCACATGTCCCTATGAAAACCAATACATACCCACAATTAGTTACCGAGGACTTACTTAAGATCAATTGTAAGAAAGGATATGGGGAAAGGAAAGACAATGTTTTACATTTTTTAAAGTCTGATTTCTTATGAGATTTTTCTTTTCATAAGTGAAAAATTTCTGCCCCCTTTTCCAAATGGGTTCTTACATGGAACTTCAAAATATAATACAGCTAAGAGCTACCCTCTTGGCAGTGGTTGAAAATCTGGAGTTCTGCCTTCTCTTTGCATCTTAAACTTCTCTTCCTCATCACATTTCTGGGATTCCAGGACTTGAAAGAACATATATTAAAAACCCTCTAACCTATTGAAAATAACAATAGGTCAGCAGTCATGGATTAGGATTCAAGAGTTGACTCCCCTTTTTTTAGTGACCTTAAGCAAGTTTCTCAACTTGGTTGAGTCTCAATTTGCAGACTTTAAGAATGGGTATCATAGGGCTTTATCTCATACAGCTTCTGAGAGATTTAAATGGGATAATAAACGTAAGGGCCCAGAACAATGGCTAGAACATAACAACCTTCAGTAAGGAATAGTACCCTTCATTGCTCATCGCCAGTCCCTCAAAAGTCCGTCTCTATAACCATCAAGATTATATGCAGGACACATGTGACTAAAACTTTCACTGCTCAACAAATGCACTAACCCAAGGTGTATCTAATCCTGTCCTTTGGTTTACAATGCAGCTATCCGTATTGTCATTTGGATTTACCATCTCCCCTAAGCATTTACTCAAAAGTGACTTCATTTTAGACTGCTCCATTTCCCTGTGACTTCAAGCATTCTTTTAGTGAGCAATTATTAGTGGTGTTGGGATTTGGGGCAAGATGACAGTTTGAGCCAGGGTGTTTACTCTGCTGCTCCAGGATCATTATTGACATGACAAAGAAATAGATAATTAAGGGAAAATATTGCATCAGGGTTGGAAATTAGATAAGGATGTCATCCACATGCTTCAAGGCATTTTTAATAAATATAGTAGAGAAGGGTCAAGATTGAGGAAAGGATACAAAAGTCACCTCACCACTCCCATCCTCAGCAAAACTACTCTCACCCACTAATGTGGGAGGGTAGCTGCTAAAATGAAGGAGGATATGGGACAAGTGGAAATTAAACATTAAAAAAATTATTCATGGTGAAATTTTAAAATCACACACCAAAGAAATAGAGAACTAGGAGTATGTAAATTGATGTTAATTTACTCATTTTATATGTGGGAGGCATCAGTAATTACTTTTTAAGAGCCTGTTACAAGTTTTCTATTTTCTTTTAAAGAAAGTAATATATATATATACATAAAATGAATATATATAATGAATATCTCCTGTAATTCTCCAGAGATAACTTCTTTGAACATGTAAGTGCTTTCAAATTATTTTATGCATACATTAGCATGCATGTGCTTCTAACACATATTATTACTAGTATTATTTTACAAAAACAGTATTGTCCTAAAACAATCGTGCTTCTATTGCATTTTTGTTTAAGGAAACATAGTGAATGCTTTCTGAGTTACAACATAAATATCTCTTGGCATCCGTTTTTATTTTCTAATTGAGGTAAAATTCACATAACATAAAGTTAACCATTTTAAAGTTTAAAATTCATTGAAATTTAGTACATTCACAATGTATAATTATCACTTCTATTTAGTTCTAAAACATTTTCATCACCCCAAAAGGAAACCCCATACCCATTAAGCAGTTACTCTCCATTTTGTCCTACCTCCCAACCCTTGGCCTCCACTAATCTGCTTTCTATCTCTATGGATTTACCTATTCTGGATATTTCATATAAATGGTATCATATAGTAAGTGACCTTTTGTGTCCATTATTTTTTTTTTCACTTACCATAATGTTTTCAAGGTTCATCTATATTGTAGCATATACAATACTTCCTTTTTTATGGCCAAATAGTATTCCATTGTATTGATATGCCACTTTTGTGTATTCATTCATCAGATGATGGACATTTGGATTGTTTTTGCCTTTTGGCTATTGTGAATAATGCGGCTATGAACACATGTGTTTATGTATTTGTTTGAGTATCTGTCTTTAGTTCTTTTGGGTATACATGTAGGAGTAGAATTGCTGGATTATAAAGTAATTCCATGTTTAACTTTTTAAGGAACCACTAAACTCTTTTCCATAGCAGCTGCACCCTTTTATATTCCCACCAGCCATGTATAAAGGTTCCAATAATTTCTCTTTATCCTCATCAATGCTTGTTATTTGCCACTTTAAAAAATTATTATAGCCATCTTAATCTGTGTGAAGTGGTATGTTTTTGTGATTTTAATTTGCATTTCTCTAATGGTTAATGATGTTGAGCATCTTTTTGTGTGCTTATTGGCCATTTATATATCTTCTTTGGAGAAAGGTCTATTCAAGTTTTTTTAAATCTGTTCTGTAATTGGGTTGTCTTTTTGTTGTTGATCTTGCCAAACTTTTAAAATGGGTGCACAGTATCCAATGATGGAATACATCCTATCTTTTTTTTTTTTAAACCTTTGAAGGAATTTTTATTTATTTATTTATATATTTATGGCTGTGTTGGGTCTTCGTTTCTGCGTGAGGGCTTTCTCTAGTTGTGGCAAGTGGGGGCTACTCTTCATCACGGTGCACGAGCCTCTCACTATCGTGGCCTCTCTTGTTGCGGAGCACAGGCTCCAGATGCGCAAGCTCAGTAATTGTGGCCAACAGGCCCAGTTGCTCCGCGGCATGTGGGATCCTCCCAGACCAGGGCTCGAACCCGTGTCCCCTGCATTGGCAGGCAGACTCTCAACCACTGCGCCACCAGGGAAGCCCCACCCTATCTTTATTCCAATGTAAAATCAAAAGGAGGAGTAGATACTGGGTCGAAAAAACAACAAATGCCCACCATATTAGAAAAATACATAAGGCAAGGTTCTCTGCGGAGCCCTAGAAGACATTTCCCATAACCTTGCAGAATAATAACTCTGTAACCCAAACTCATCAGTTTTACTTAATATTTTTCTTCCTCTGGATGTGAAGTCATTATAAATGGCAGCTGGGGAGAAGTAAGTGAAGTGGAAAAAATGAACTCCTGGAGTTGATAATTTCTATTGGTTTCCATTTTCTATCAGAGGGATAATTAAAAGCTCAAATATTCTTCCCATGTGATTAATATATGCTCTTAGTCAAGTGTAATTAACTTTGTCACCAGATTTTTAATAAATTTCATAAGAAAGATGACCAACCATCCTAGTTTGTGACAGTCTCAATGTTTGCATTGAAAATCTGAAAATCTTGTGTCCTGGGGAACCCCTCAGTGAAATATGAAAGGTCTTGATTTCAGGTGATGTGTGTGGAAAGTTGAGGGAAAAGTACAAAATTCATATGGTAACCCCCAAAATAGGGCCTGAAAGTAATATTGTTTTTAATGGCAATTAGATATGGTGTAGTTGGATAAATGGGTACCCTTTGTAGTCACCATTGTTTCCTCTGACCGCTGATGTTGGCAATCATGATTTGTGGTTCACAATAAAGGACTATTGGACTATTCATTATTGCACCATTGTGGATGGTGAGACTTAAGTGTGAATGTAAGGGCATTGTGACTGTGAACATTAACAGTCTGTATTTGTTAGTTTAATTTTAAACATTGTGAACAGATTTTCTGAGAGCTTGGATAACAAAATGAGAATGATCACAATACCATTGTCAGCATGACCCAGATATCACTGAGGAAGAAAGTCAAATGACCATGTAATTTTTTTGAAGTATAGCTGATTTACAATGTGTTAATTTCTGTTGTGTTAATTTCTGCTGTATAGCAAAGTGATTCAGCTATACATATATACATTCTTTTTTTAATATTTTTTTCCATTATGGTTTATCGTAGGATATTGAATATAGTTCCCTGTTCTATACAGTAGGACCTTGTTGTTTATCCATTCTGTATATAAAAGCTTACATCTGCTAACCTCCAACCTCCCACTCCATCCCTCCCCCAATGGCAACCACAAGTCTGTTCTCTCTGTCTGTGAGTCTGTTTCTGTTTCGTAGATAGCTTCATTTGTGTCATATTTTAGATTCCACATATAAGTAATATCTTATGGTATTTTTCTTTCTCTTTCTGACTTACTTCACTTAGTATAATAAACTCTAGTTGCATCCATGTTGCTGCAAATGGCATTATTTCATTCTATTTTATGGCTGAGTATTATTCCATTGTGTGTGTGTGTGTGTGTGTGTGTGTGTGTGTGTGTGTGTGTGTGTATACACACACTCATTTGGCAGACAGTGCTAATGTAAATTTTGACAAATCCTATTTACTCTATAAACTTTTTACCAAAGAAAATGAAAAGATCTTACCTGTTAAATGCCCTGCACACCTTATACACAGCATTGCTAAAAAGGGGGTGATTTTCTTAGCAGTGTTATTCACAATAAGAGTTTTCTTTTGTCACTTTCAAGTTTCCTCAAAACATACAGAAGCAATTAATAAAATTTTGACTTTATAGAAATGAAAGGAGATAGCATCCTACAGCATGGTACATCTTGATACATTTTTGCTGACCATAAAAAAGTTTTTAAAATGTTGGCCTGCTATAAAATATTTTCAAGTGTGAGATAAGAAGAATCTCCTTCTCTAATTTGGAAATACCTTGAGGATAAAAATGGGGAAAAGGATTACTTTAAAAGAGAGATTTATATAATGTTTCTTCAAAGCTTTTTGGTGATCTTTGAAGAGATATTAAGGAGCCCTAGAAAAGGATGAACTGACTGCACTTGAATTGTTTTAGGCTGTAGCAAACATTTATATGGAAAAAAAGAAAAGAAGACTCATTTTTAGGGGGGAAATAAGACTACTTCAGAATTCATAAAAATGGGCAGCCAAATTAAACAGGACTTTCTCAATTTATTTACTAAAACTGTAATGTATTTGGAATCCAACTTTGATTTCAAAAATTCAAACTACCTTTTTGCTTTAAAACCATTTTCCATGAAAGAGGTTTGACTTTGGATTTTTTCAAAATTATACACATTGTAGACATGGAAAATCTATTTGATAAATTTAAGGATGCAAAGGACCTGATGGGCAGACAACTGGTTTACTGTAACAAGCTAGTAGATATGATATGGATGGACCTTTCTAAAGAACCGGAAACTAATTCCTACAAGTCTAAAAACCTAGTGCTGCTGTAAATAAATCTTAAGTATTCTATGTGCAAATCCTTTTGTGGAGAGGATATTTAGCTTGACATCATCAAAACTAGAAACCAGTGTGATATGGTTCTCTTTTTACAATGCATTATATTCAGGTATCTTCAGAATAGATATTAATATAGCATAATGTATATACAGCATAACTGTTACATACAGTAGTTTTAAAAGGTTTAAATGATTTCTCTATCAGAGGGCAGAAAGAAATTTTATAAAAATATTACACATTTCTCACACATATTATTTGTTTAGACCTACTAGTAAGTACTACTAAGTGCTACTTTGTCTTATTTTTTTGTTTAAATATTAACATTTGTATAGAATAATTATATTTCAAACATCCACTTGTCATATTTTATATTAAAATGATAACAGATATATGAATGATTATTTTATTATGATTTTTTGTTTGTTTGTTTGTTTTGATGTGGCTGTGTCCTGGTTTGGCTTTCTAAACAGGTGATAATTCTACCCAGATAAATGCACTACAACTAGCTCTAGTCCCACCTGGGATCCCCTTTCTTCTTCCTGTAGGATGCACAAAAGCAGATGTTACTTACTGAAGCTGTGTAAAAACATATCTAACTTACAACATTCAGACCTCCAAGTGAAACTCTGAAGGGAAGCTAATCAGGTATCAAATAATGTGGGGATGGACTAATGGATAATTCAACCTCATCTTTATAGAGCAAATAAAATATATAAAAAAGGACTGTCCTAGTTAATATGAAAAGTAACAGTGTGGAGGAAAAAACCATCTAAAAGATGCAAGAAGGCAGGCATTAAAAAAAAAAAAGAAGAAGAATCTAAGCTTAAGAAAACATGACCCAAGAAACAAATAAAAATTTCCTACAAGTGCTTTGCAGTGTAGAATTTAAAGCGAACATGAATCCAATGACTTAAGAGCTCAAAGATAAGTTGCTAAAACAACAGAGTGAGTGGAAAAGGAAGATTACTGAGGAAGAAAATAAAATTAAGGGTACAAGTTCTCTTTTAAGTGAAAGAAACAGAATAGGAATAGAAAATATATAACAGAAAAGTGAATTCATGACAGAGCAAAGCCTTGTGATGATAACCCTGAATGAGGAAAAAAAATCAAAGGGATTAATGGAGTTAGAATGACAGTAATAGATAAAAAGGTAAGAGATGGTGTTTTTAACCAACAGTAATTGTTCTCCTTTTTTTTTAGTTTAAAAAAAATTTATTCATTTTATTTATTTATTTTTGGCTGCATTGGGTCTTCTTTGCTGTGTGCTGGCTTTCTCTAGTTGTGGCAAGTGGGGGCTATTCTTTGTTGCAGTGCACGGGCTTCTCATTGAGGTGGCTTCTCTCGTTGCAGAGCATAGGCTCTAGGCATGCGGGCTTCAGTAGTGGCTCGTGGGCTCAGTAGTTGTGGCTCGTGGGCTCAGTAGTTGTGGCACGCGGGCTCTAGAGCGCAGGCTCAGTAGTTGCGGCACATGGGCTTAGTTGCTCCAAGGCATGTGGGGTCTTCCTGGACCAGTGCTCCATGTCCCCTAAATTGGCAGGCAGATTCTTAACCACAGCACCACCAGGGAAGCCCAGAAAGTAAAACAAATAGAATTGTTGTGAATGACAGAAAACCTTACAAGAATGGCCTCAGAAGTCCTGGTAGAATGACAGCCCATGTTATCAGGAATCAGGCTCTTTCTATCTTTCTGCTCCACCATCTTTAGTGTGTGGCTACTGTGCCTTCATGTACTGACTCCACATTCCAGGCAGGAACATGGATGAAGGACATGGGGCCAATTGTTTCTACTAGTGAGAGTTAGTGCTTTTATTTAAGAAGGAATAAGCTCTCCCAGGCACATCTGACTATATCTCATTGGTGAAACTGTGTCACATGACTACACCCAGTTTCAAGGGAGTCTGGGAAGGTATTCTAGTTTTCCATAGTTGAGAAATGCAAGACAGAGGTTAACTATGGCTTCTGGGAAACCAATCCAGAGCCATCTACCAAAACAGCAAGTCCACAGGCATTGTCTAAATTCGATAACTCAGTAAGCAACAGTGTCAGCATATTCTTTACAAGCTTGGTGGTAAATACTAGAATAAACAGCAAAAATATTTGAATAGTTTGCTTCAGGCAGCAAGTTGTAAATATATGGAGAAGTATGGTGCTGTATAGCTATTTTCATATAAGTCCTTTAATTTTATCTGAATTTATACCCATGTACTTTTATTTTTAAGTTTTAAAAATGCAAATATCTTTGGGGAAGATATAGGGAAAAAAGGAAAAGAGAGAAAAATCATTAGGTGACTTCGCTGTTCAACTCCCCATCCCTACCCCCAAGAAAATCAAAAGTACACATACAAACAAAATTAAAAAGAAAAAGTGTCTTTGTAAGTAAAATTCTTACTAAATACATTGTTAGGATATAATTATGCTCATTTAAAATTCAAGAAAACTACTAGAAAAGTAGGAAAAAAAGGCAAACTTTTAAACCATAGATGGAAAAAAATGAAGCAAAGAAATTTTAATTAAATAAAAGGCAGGAAAGAAAATTAAAAGGAATCAAGGAGAAAGAATGCAAGTGGGAAACACAAAATGAGACAACAGAAGTCCAACCATATCACAACAGGTGCGACAGAGATTAAAATCCAGCTATGTGATATTTACAAGAGATATTCTGGACACAAAATGATATCTGAAACCTGAAAATAAACACATGAAAACAAGTAGATCAAGGAAATTCTAATGATGATGACTACAGGCACAGTAATAGCATCAACAGCAACCACAAAAAACAAACAAAATAATCCCCCCCCCCCCACCAAAAAAAACACGGAAACCCTAGATGATGACCTTTTGGCCATTTGTATGTCTTCTTTGAGAAACGTCTAGTCAGGTCATTTGTCCACTTTTTAACCAGTTTTTTTAATTTTAATTTTTTTTGCTCTTGAGTTATAGGAGTTCCTTATATATTCTGGATATTAACCCCTTATCAGACAAATGATTTGCCAATATATTCTCCCATTCTGTAAATTGCCTTTTCACTCTGTTGATTGTTTCCTTTGCTGTGCAGAAACTTTTTCGTTTGATGCACTCCCATTTGTCAGTTTTTTAAAAATATTTATTTATTTATTTAGACTGCATCAGATCTTAGTTGCAGCATGCATGCACAACCTAGTTCCCCAACCAGGGATTGAACCCTGGCCCCCTGCATCAGGAGTGCTGAGTCTTACCCACTGGACCCCCAGGGAATTCCTGCATTTGTCTATTTTTGCTCTTGTTGCTTGTGCTTTTGGCTTCATGACCAAAAAATCATTGTCAAGATCAATGTCAAGAAGTTATTTTCTTTGTTTTCTTCTAGTATTTTAATGGTTTTAGGTCTTACATTTAAGTCTTTAATCCACTGTGAGTTGATTTTTTTCATTTCCCTGGAGTTCAGAATGATGCAACAGAGCCATTGAACCATGTTTCCACATTAGAAGGTGGCAAACTGAAGCGTCACTCCAGTCTCTTATGGCTTTTTCTGATTTTGACCCACAGCTCACTTGAGGTGGGTCTACCACTCCATCCTGAGCAGCTTTTGCTTTATGGCAAAGTTGAGGTGCTCAAGACCCACATGCAGGCACAGAGAGGGTGCCTGTCTCCATGAGCCTCTCCTGAGGGTGCTGGAAAAGCTTGACAACACAGAGAAGTAGTTAAACGTCAGAATAAATCAGGGACTGTGTTTCTCAGCACAGTGGGAAGACCTTTGTGTAAAGAACAGTACCTGACATACTCTCTTAGGGTAAGCCAGCCTTTTAGCCACATTTTGAAGGTTGTTCAAGACCTATTAATTTTGGAATATTTTCTCTGTTTATTCTAACGACACACCTATCATAAACATAAAAGCTGTTTGCATTAAACAATCGCACTGATTGGAAATGACAGGGCCCTTCTGGCCAGCCTGTCAGGCCCAGGGTGGGGCATAGTAGGGAGGAGCTGGGGTCTGCTTCCAAGTCCTCTATCTGGAGATGAGACTCCCAGGCGTGGGGAGAGATCTTTACAGAGTAATGTATTCTCCTGTGAGGGATTTCGTCCTGACACTGGGTCTTGACTTCCCCATTTTTTATTTCTTCCTTTCACTCCTATGCACATCCTGCTGAAAAAATTCATTTTGTTCCTAACCCGCTCTGCTTCTAAGTGCAAACCAGAAGTACATCTGCACTTTTTCAGCAAACTAATCGTTTGGCTGGGTTGCTTCATAATTAGATTTTTCAAAAGCTTCTCTCCTCATATATCAATGATTCCACTCCCTTAATCATCCTCCTCAGTGTTCTCCATGATCCTACTCATTTGTCAAACTGTCTGGGTCTACACTTTGGCATTTGCCGAAAAAGGAATGAAAACATGCGAACAGGGTGCAACGTCTACTTGGCTGCAGTCTTGGGATCTTTCTCCCACGTTTTTCCCCTTCTCCTCCCCATTTGCCCTGCCAGATGATAACATTGTTTTCCGTATCTGAGAAAGAAGATCACTCAATTAATGGGCTTTTAGATTTCTGTGAAGATGCTTTTAGAAGTAGAGCATTCTGGAAATCGATGCTCCCTTTTTATGTCCCTTTGTACGGGAAGACCTAACTTCCTGAAGCGCTAACCCGTTTTACAACTAATTAACCTATGGTAGCCTTGGTGATAACCCAAGAGACAAGATGAATTATAGAACGAATTCCTGATGCCATATTAGGTAGTTGGTATGAGGGGAAGATGTGCCAGTGTGTGGGCAAAGAACAAGCAGTCCTCTGTTCCATCAGGCATGCCAGATCCCCAAAATTCACTCCATGGCAATTTAATACTGGTCCCAACTCTGTCAAAATAGACATGAAAGGAACAAGCTAGCAAGGTCTTAGGCAAGAGACATATATCAGGAAAGATATATATTTCTATTATTTGTCATTAAGGTTTTTCTGCAGAACCTGATATGAATATACTGTCTTTGATAGACATTATTTTACAATGGGAATGAATTTATTCTTTATGATAGTCACTAAGCATGACGGATTCGCTTCTTCAGTTTATCTACTAGGGTTTTTAAGTATCTCATTCACTGATGGATTCATCCTTTCATCACACATTTATTGAGAGCTTACTATAGGCTGAGTACCATGTAGGTACCTGGGATGGGATGGTGAGTCGAAATAGGTACGGTCTCTGTCCTGATGGGTTTTGTAAAGAAATAGGAAGAGACAGTTGTTAATCATAACATCCCACAAATACTTGTAAAATAACATTAATGATAACTGGTAGTTGGAGGGTACCTCTGTGAAGGGCACGGGGATTGGATGTTCTGGAGTTCTGATTGGTTGAATTCGCTTGTGGTCATCCTGAACCAAATGAGACACACATCTACAGGTACACCCTTCCCTGTGAGTGCTCTGAAAGTGAGGTCATGTGGCATTGTCTATTTTTTTCAAGGATTTGATAGTTTTTAATTGTACTTCATACATATTTAGCACTGCTTAGTTCATCGGATTCATCAGATGAAAAGTAATTCCCTCAATGAAAGGATGCATAGAAAAAATTTTAAAATATTGACCTACATGGGCAGCTTCTTGAAGGTCTGAAAATCATGTGGCTTGCCGGGATCACATGTTCTTCAGAATAAAGTGCAACTGGACTCCAAATTTGGTGGGAATTCCAGCAACCCTTTACCCCCAGCGTTCACCCATAAATGTTCACCTGGCAAGATTTACTGGAGACTTGGGGCATAAGGTGGTTGTGACGGTAATTAAACCACCGGGCAGCACAGCAGGAAAAAACACTGAATATTGGACATTCTAGATTTAAAAACTCCCTCAAGCCTTTCCTTCCCTAGAGAATTTTTGCACCTTTATTCTTGAGCTCAGCTCTGTCATTTTTTCATATTGCTACATCTATCCCAGCTATGCCCTGGGGGTGTCTTTCAACAGCTGTCTTCTTACAGTGAGGACAATAGGACTTACTGAAGAGAAAAATAAAAGGATCCCATTATCAAATAAATTTGGGGAGCTCCAGTTGAAATGCAATAGGAATTTTTTTAACCCTAGGATTTCTCTGAATCTTTAATGCACTAATATATGTTATAAATTGCTAAGAGAGTGATTTTTGAAAGTCTTTAACAAGATCTATTTTCATTATTTCTCAGACATTGCATCGTTTATGATGACTTTGGCTCCAAATAGCACAAACTCTGACTTACAATGACTTGAGCAACAAGAAATATGATCATGTCGTGTGGCTGGAAGTTCAGATGTAGGATGGTTGATTTCGTGGATCAGTGATGGCACCAAGGGCTCAGATGTTTTCCCTCTTGGCTTCTGCCATACTCAGTGTTGACTCACAGTAGTAGTAGGATGGCTGCAGCAGGTACAGGCTTTAAATCTGTAACGGCAGTATCCTTAAGAAGAGGAGTGGCCATTTCTTCCTAGGGCTTTTTCTTAGAGAGAAAAGACTTGTTCCAAAATCCCCCCATAGACTCTCTCTCACATGTCTTTGGCTGGAACTAGGTCTTAGCCTTATTCCTAAACTAACTCACAGCAAGGAGACTGGCTGAGCCTCCCTTAAGCAGCTGGCCACACATGGGATGGGTAGATACCTGCACGCAATTGAGGTTCTTTTTGGAAGGTGGAAATAAGTGCTGGTCAGGCCACTAATAATGTCCATTAAAGAAACACATTGCTATGGACTGAATTTTGTCCCTCCTAAAATACATACGCTGAAGGTCTAACCCTCCATATGACTGATTTAGATTTGGGGATAGGGCCTTCAGGAGTAATTAAGGTTAAATGAGGTCATAAGGGTAGAGCTCTAATCTGGTAAGATTGGTGGCCTTATAAGAAAAGGAAGAGAGAGATAGAGCGAGTACATGCACCAAGGAAAAGCCACGGGAGGACAGTGCAAGAAGGTGCTGTCTGCAAGCCAGGAGGAGAGCTCTCACCAGAAGCCAACCCTGTCAGACCTGCATCTGGGACTCCCAGTCTCCAGAACAGGGACAAAATAAATTTCCGTTGTTTAAGCCACCCAGTCTATGGTATTTTGTTACAGCAGCCTGCACTGACTAATGTACACTTCAGTGTGATAAGGAATTAAAATAATACAGGAGTTTCTGGAAAAATGATGAAATACTCCTCCTCTATGCCTACTCCATTCCCTCCCTGGAGATTGCTGCTAAAAGCAATTTGTGGTATACTTTTTAATGCTTACCAAATGTATGTATATGTTCATGTGCCATAAACATACATATATCATTGTACCCACATATGCCTTTGTTGTTGACTTTTTATTTTTTAACACTGACATTTCACTTACCATTATGCAAGCTTATTTTCATTCAACAAAATATATAGCCTTAAATCATTCCTTGTAAAGGTTGCATAGTTATACCATCCAGATGTATCATAATTTCTTCAACCACCTCAGTATGGAAGGGTGTTGTGTGAAGCGGGTCCCACATGTACCTGAACATGGAGTATCTCCTGGGATTTGTATTCAGCACATTTGTGGATCTGCTGCTCTAGAATTACAGGTTCTCTCTGTTTCTCATCCTAAAAGAAGACAATGTCTTGAAGCTTTTACGACGTTTGACCATGGCAGAATGTAGTTGGCTGATGGTACACAAAGGACATGATGACACAGGATGCTAATGAATGATTGTGTGCTGGATAGTCCTCTTCTGGCCCCTGTGCCTCAAAAATGCTAACTTCTCATTCTTTAGGTGGCCAGACACTTTGTTCTTTCATGCATGACACTGTACTGTTATGGAAATTGTGACATGACTCATCCACTGACTTATTCCATCTTGGATGAACTCTCCTTCAAACTATGTAGCTCGAATAGTGTAAATCTGACTAATAAATTTACAGGCAGGCTTTTGGCAACATAAAAGATTCTGGCCTCCCTGGAAAAGTTTTAAAAAATTGTCTAATGTTTATGAGGAAATTATTTTTCGTTATATGCTATTTGAATCTAATTTTAATAATCCACGTACACTCTATAAATGTAGGAAACCCGCCCTAGTAAAGTCATTTAGTCTTTGAACCCATTTAATCCTACCAATGGGGTTGTTAAAATAAACATGGGTGATTTCTAACATGACTGAGAGTTTACACAACTACCCTCTTTGCAAGAGCCAAGATATTATTGTGTTTATCGTAGACAAAAGATGACCTTCACTTGGGGATTGGATTGAGTTCCAACAGAAGTGCCATAAGAAGGTTGATGGCTTGCCTAGACTGCAAGGTGAAGAAATTCTTCTTCTGTTTGCACAGTTTTGTTTCTTTTCCCTTTGGAATTTCTGAATCATTCATATCTCTAGTATCCTAAGCAAGTCTTTGCAGATAGGATGGATGGATACTTATCATATATAAGTATTCATACATGCTATATATAATTGAAATATACTTTAACATACTTTTGATTATTTGTTGTAGTCTAATCATACTTCTTATACCATCATTAGATATTATGTACTTTTAAGATATAAAAGAGTTTACATGAGAGTTTGAATAAGAATATGATTTTTTTTTCCAATTTAATGTATCCATGATTCTTGAAGCAACACTGTGATAGAAACTAATGAAAAAATTAGTGGCTACTACTCTAAGAAAATAATGGAATGGAACTAACAAATGCTATAAAATAAACACCTTTAAACAATGAAGCATGGGAACTATCTCAGCCTCCACAGTCTGAAATCTGGGTGATTTGAAAGTCACCCTTGTCTAGAAAGACACCACAGATGACAGACAAAATTAGGTGCTAAAGATTAAGCAGATTTGGGAAAGATATTTTTTCTCATAATTCTTTTGAAATCAAGAGAGAAAATCCATTAAAAAAATTTGTCTCTGATCCATCAATTTAATGACTCTAGTTCTTTTTCTTTTCCTCTACTTATATGTGCTGTCACCTAAAATAAATTCAAGCCAAAATGAGGCCTTAAAAATGAAGAAATGAAAAATTAATTTGTTAGACAAACCTTCCAAAATACTGCATGTGGACCTTCCAACAACTGAGTCAACAAACTGAGATATGTGTATAACAATTACCCACAATCATATGGGAATTAAGTTTACAGAATAATCTTTCTGTTGGAACTCAATCCAATCCCCAAGTGAAGGTCATCTTTTGTCTACGATAAACACAATAATATCTTGGCTCTTGCAAAGAGGGTAGTTGTGTAAACTCTCAGTCATGTTAGAAATCACCCATGTTTATTTCAACAACCCCATTGGTAGGATTAAATGAGTTCAAAGACTAAATGACTTTACTAGGGCGGGTTTCCTACATTTATAGAGTGTTCGTGCATTATTAAAATTAGATTCAAGTAGCATATAATGAAAAATAATTTCCTCATAAACATTAGACAATTTTTTAAAACTTTTCCAGGGAGGCCAGAATCTTTTATGTTGCCAAAAGCCTGCCTGTAAACTTATTAGTCAGATTTACTCTATTCGAGCTACATAGTTTGAAGGAGAGTTCATCCAAGATGGAATAAGTCAGTGGATGAGTCATGTCACAATTTCCATAACAGTACAGTGTCATGCATGAAAGAACAAAGTGTCTGGTCACCTAAAGAATGAGAAGTTAGCATTTTTGAGGCACAGGGGCCAGAAGAGGACTATCCAGCACACAATCATTCATTAGCGTCCTGTGTCATCATGTCCTTTGTGTACCATCAGCCAACTACATTCTGCCATGGTCAAACGTCGTAAAAGCTTCAAGACATTGTCTTCTTTTAGGATGAGAAACAGAGAGAACCTGTAATTCTAGAGCAGCAGATCCACAAATGTGCTGAATACAAATCCCAGGAGATACTCCATGTTCAGGTACATGTGGGACCCGCTTCACACAACACCCTTCCATACTGAGGTGGTTGAAGAAATTATGATACATCTGGATGGTATAACTATGCAACCTTTACAAGGAATGATTTAAGGCTATATATTTTGTTGAATGAAAATAAGCTTGCATAATGGTAAGTGAAATGTCAGTGTTAAAAAATAAAAAGTCAACAACAAAGGCATATGTGGGTACAATGATATATGTATGTTTATGGCACATGAACATATACATACATTTGGTAAGCATTAAAAAGTATACCACAAATTGCTTTTAGCAGCAATCTCCAGGGAGGGAATGGAGTAGGCATAGAGGAGGAGTATTTCATCATTTTTCCAGAAACTCCTGTATTATTTTAATTCCTTATCACACTGAAGTGTATATTAGTCAGTGCCGGCTGCTGTAACAAAATACCATAGACTAGGTGGCTTAAACAACAGAAATTTATTTTGTCCCTGTTCTGGAGACTGGGAGTCCCAGATGCAGGTCTGACAGGGTTGGCTTCTGGTGAGAGCTCTCCTCCTGGCTTGCAGACAGCACCTTCTTGCACTGTCCTCCCGTGGCTTTTCCTTGGTGCATGTACTCGCTCTATCTCTCTCTTCCTTTTCTTATAAGGCCACCAGTCTTACCAGATTAGAGCTCTACCCTTATGACCTCATTTAACCTTAATTACTCCTGAAGACCCTATCCCCAAATCTAATCAGTCATATGGAGGGTTAGACCTTCAGCGTATGTATTTTAGGAGGGACAAAATTCAGTCCATAGCAATGTGTTTCTTTAATGGACATTATTAGTGGCCTGACCAGCACTTATTTCCACCTAACACCTTCCAAAAAGAACCTCAATTGCATGCAGGTATCTACCCATCCCATGTGTAGCCAGGTGCTTAAGGGAGGCTCAGCCATCCTCCTTGCTGTGAGTTAGTTTAGGAATAAGGCTAAGACCTAGTTCCAGCCAAAGACATGTGAGAGAGAGTCTATGGGGGGATTTTGGAACAAGTCTTTTCTCTCTAAGAAAAAGCCCTAGGAAGAAATGGCCACTCCCCTTCTTAAGGATACTGCCACTACAGATTTAAAGCCTGTACCTGCTGCAGCCATCCTGCTACTACTGTGAGTCAACACTGAGGATGGCAGAGGCCAAGAGGGAAAACATCTGAGCCCTTGGTGCCATCACTGATCCACGAAATCAACCATCCTACATCTGAACTTCCAGCCACACGACATGATCATATTTCTTGTTGCTCAAGTCATTGTAAGTCAGAGTTTGTGCTATTTGGAGCCAAAGTCATCATAAACGATGCAATGTCTGAGAAATAATGAAAATAGATCTTGTTAAAGACTTTTAAAAATCACTCTCTTAGTAATTTATAACATATATTAGTGCATTAAAGACTCAGAGAAATCCTAGGGTTAAAAAAATTCCTATTGCATTTCAACTGGAGCTCCCCAAATTTATTTGATAATGGGATCCTTTTATTGTTCTCTTCAGTAAGTCCTATCAAAAGAAGACAGTTGTCGAAAGACACCCCCAGGGCATAGCTGGGATAGATGTAGCAACATGAACAAATGACAGCGCTGAGCTCAAGAATAAAGGAGCAAAAATTCTCTAGGGGAGGCAAGGCTTGAGGGACTTTTAAAATCTAGAATGTCCAATATTCAGTTTTTCTCCTGCTGTGCTGCCCGGTGGTTTAATTACCATCACAACCACCTTATGCCCAAAGTCTCCAGTAAATCTTGCCAGGTGAACATTTATGGGTGAACGTTGGGGGTAAAGGGTTACTGGAATTCCCACCAAATTTGGAGTCCAATTGCACTTTAATCTGAAGAACATGTGATCCCGGCAAGCCACATGATTTGCAGACCTTCAAGAAGCTGCCCATGTAGGTCAATATTTTAAAATTTTTTCTATGCATCCTTTCAGTGAGGGAATTACTTTTCATCTGATGAATCTGATGAACTAAGCAATGCTAAATATGTATGAAGTGCAATTAAAAACTATCAAATCCTCTGAAAAAAAATAGACAATGCCACATGACCTCACCTTCAGAGCACTCACAGGGAAGGGTGTATCTGAAGATGTGTATCTCATTTGGTTCAGGATGACCCACACAGAGGAATCCTTGTACGAGGACCCATTCTTGGTGAAGCTGGACAGTGTGCCCAGCATCTTATTCCTTTCCCTCTCAAGGACTTCCTTGCTCCCTTGCCCTTCCTCCCACCATTCCAACTCACTCCTAGTAATCTATTTTGTCTGACACTTACTTTGTGGTTTCTAGAGCTAGCGTGGGGTTCAGATTGAGGTATATTTAAGTTTAGCAGAAGACTGTTGCGGCCTATTCACTTATTGACTTATTTCCCCACCAAACACGTATTTAAAAATTACTATGGAGCAGGTCCTGTGATAAGTGCTCAGACTTCCAAGATCATAATATTGTTTCTGTCCTCAAAGAGCTTCTAGCCTATTGTGGAGTTAGATTTATAAATAGATAATGTCCATGTTACTGTGAAAATGGTATAAGAAGGGAAAGTAGAAAGTGTATTGAGAACTTAGAGAACTCAGGTAATTGGAGAGCTGGAATTTGAGCTGGTAGCTGTAAGGTGGGTAAGAGTTTGATAGGGGGAAAAAGTTTGATAGAGGGAAAAAGACAAAGGGAGGGAAGGATTTCTAGAGAATGGGAAAACTGCTTCTTTAGACCTGTAAAGAAACTCAAGACCATGATGTGTGGAGGGGAATTTCTAGTAGCATTATGTGCCTGGAGTTCTCTGGCAGATTATGGCCTGTGTTGGATTTTATTGGTAATAAATCCAATCCTTTAAAGGAGTGGGATTGGCATTTTTTCTCATCTTCCCTCTCACCCGAGCTTTAGTGAAGGTCCTGATTTCTAAAAGAGATAAACACCCCACGGATGCTGAGGATCATAGGCATACATTCTGTCAATCAAGGAATGAGTACCGAGTCACAGTGAGGCTTTGAGACAGACAAAAAGAATGACTCCTCTGCTGTCTGGAACCTCAGACTCTGATTTGGAAAGAGTCCTCAAAATCTCATGGGTCTTTTTAAAGTTAATTTTAGTTAAGGGAGAGGGAAGTTTAGGAAATCTTTGCTTGGAGGTCCATCAGTGATGGTACTATGAGGAGACATCACTGGGGGTCTGGAGAATTTGACCTGAAAGAAAAATAGCTTAGGAGTACTCCCCACACCTCTTACTGAAAAAGCCCCCCATCCAAATCTCCTGAGTACCTCCTACCTAGCACTGTGCTTTGCAAGTGTGATTCGTAGACCAGGAACATCAGCAGCACCTGAGAAGTTGTTAAAAGTGAAATTTCTGAGGTCCCAAACTCAGGAGCTCTGGGGGTTGGCCCAGCACTCTGTGCTTTAATGAGACCCTCAGGGAGATTCTGATGCACCCGCCAGTTAAAATCACTGGTCTGCGTGGTGGGTGATGAACTTTTCTCTTGCTATTCCCATGTCCTTCCAAGTGAGCAGTCTAAAGACTTTTTCACACTCTTGACCCCTCTTTCCTAAAAGACCTAAGCATTTTTTTTGGAAAAGAGATCACTCATCTTCAGATCTAATGACAATTTATTTTTTGGTAGTAAAATACAAATAACATAAAATTTTTCATTTTAAGATAAAGATATGGTATATATATACAATGGAATATTACTCAGCCTTAAAAAAGAATGAAATGATACCATTTGCAGCAACATGGATGAACCTAGAGATTATCATACTAAGTGAAGTAAGTCAGACAGAGAAAGACAAATACCATATGATGTCGCTTATATGTGGAATCTAAAAACATGATACAAATGAATTTACTTACAAAACAGAAATGGACTCACAGACATAGAAAACAATCGAATGATTACCAAAGGGGAAAGGGGGGGAGGGATAAATTAGGAGTTTGGGATTAACAGATACACACTACTATATATAAAACAGACAAGCAACAAGGACCCACTGTATAGTGTAAGGAACTATGTTCAATATCTTGTAATAACCTATAATGGAAAAGAATCTGAAAAATAATATATGTGTATATATATATATATATATATATATATATATATATATATATATATATATATATATATATAACAGAATCACTTTGCTGTATGCCTGAAACATTGTAAATCAACTATATTTCAATTGAAAAAATTTACCATTTCAACCATTTTAAGTGTGCAATTCATAGGATATCACAACTTTCCTTCTGTGCTTCCAGATATTCAAGAGTGGATGGTATAATACATGCATTAAACTTAGAGGATTTCAAGTAAATACAACAATTATTCTACTATAGTAATGCAGGAGAAATTCTGTAACATTCTATTTTGCATGCATATGCATAATTATATACTGTGCTCATTATATGGTACATTTATATGTACATATTACAGTATGGGATTACAGTCAGTCATCCATATATACTGTACTTTATAAATAATTTAAGGAAACTCAAGGGTTACTGTCACATAGAGTTCTAACCCAAGAGTCACAGCCTTATGCAGAAAGAGACCCCCTTTTGTGAAAGCTTATTAGAATCCTCACTCTGCTCTCCCCTCCCCCACATTAACCTTTCCCAACCTGGTCTTGGGGATTCTCAAAACCTTTTTTTTTTTTAATCTTTATTGCAGTATAATTGCTTCACAATGTTGTGTTAGTTTCTGCTGTACAACAAAGTGAATCAGCTATATGTATACATATATCACCATATCCCCTCCCTCTTGGAGCCTCCCTCCCACCCTCCCTATCCCACCCCTCTAGGTGGTCACAAAGCACCGAGATGAATCTCCCTGTGCTATGCAGCTGCTTCCCACTAGCTATCTATTTTACATTTGGTAGTGTATATATGTCCATGCCACTCTCTCACTTCACCCCAGCTTACACTTCCCCCTTCCTGTGTCCTCAAGTCCATTCTCTACATCTGTATCTTTATTCCTGCCCTGCCACTAGGTTCATCAGTACCATTATTTTGAGATTCCATATATGGGTGTTAGCATATGGTATTTGTTTTTCTCTTTCTGACTTACTTCACTCTGTAGGACAGACTCTAGGTTCCCCTAACTCATTACAAATAACTCAATTTCGTTCCTTTTTATGGCTGAGTAATATTCTATTGTATATATGTGCTACATCTTCTTTATCCATTCATCTGTTGATGGACATTTAGGTTGCTTCCAACTCCCAGCTATTGTAAATAGTGCTGCAGTCAACATTGGGGTGCATGTGTTTTTTTAAAATTATGGTTTTCTCAGGGTATATGCCCAGTAGTGGGACTGCTGGGTCATATGGTAGTTCTATTTTTAGTTTTTTAAGGAACCTCCATATTGTTCTCCATAGTAGCTGTATCAATTTATATTCCTACCAACAGCGCAAGAGGGTTCCCTTTTCTCCACACCCTCTCCAGCATTTATTGTTGGTAGATTTCTTGGTGATGGCCATTCTGACTGGTGTGAGGTGATACCTCATTGTAGTTTTGATTTGCATTTCTCTAATGATTAGTGATGTTCAGCATCCTTCCATGTGTTTGTTGGGAATCTGTATATCTTCTTTGGAGAAATGTCTATTTAGGTCTTCTGCCCATTTGTGGATTGGCTTGTTTGTTTTTTTGATATTAAGCTGCATGAGCTTCTTGTAAATTTTGGAGATTAACCCTTTGTCAGTTGCTTCATTTGCAAATATTTTCTCCCATTCTGAGGTTTGTCTTTTCATCTTGTTTATGGTTTCCTTTGCTGTGCAAAATCTTTTAAGTTTCATTAGGTCCCATTTGTTTATTTTTGTTTTTATTTCCATTTCTCTAGGAGGTGGGTCAAAAAGGATCTTGCTGTGACGTATGTCATAGAGTGTTCTGTTTATGTTTTCCTCTAAGAGTTTTATACTGTCTGGCCTTACCTTTAGGTCTTTAATCCATTTTGAGTTGATTTTTGTGTATGATGTTAGGGAGTGTTCTAATTTCATTCTTTTACATGTAGCTGTCGAGTTTTCCCAGCACCACTTAATGAAGAGGCTGTCTTTTCTCCATTGTATATTCTTGCCACCTTTATCAAAAATAAGGTGAGCATATGTGCATGGGATTATCTCTGGGCTTTCTATCCTGTTCCATTGATCTATATTTCTGTTTTTGTGCCAGTACCATACTGTCTTGATTACTGTATCTTTGTAGTATAGTCTGAAGTCACGGAGCCTGATTCCTCCAGCTCCGTTTTTCTTTCTCAAGATTGCTTTGGCTATTCGGGGTCTTTTGTGTTTCCATATAAATTGTGAGATTTTTTGTTCTCGTTCTGTGAAAAATATCATTGGTAGTTTGAAAGGGATTGCATTGATCTGTAGATTGCTTTGGGGAGTATACTCATTTTCACAATGTTGATTCTTCCAATCCAAGAGTATGGTATATCTCTCCATCTGTTTGTATCAACTTTAATTTCTTTCATCAGTGTCTTATAGCTTTCTGCATACAGGTTTTTGGTCTCCTTAGGTAGGTTTATTCCTAAGTATTTTATTCTTTTTGTTGCAATGGTAAATGGGAGTGTTCCCTTAATTTCTCTTTCAGATTTTTCATCATTAGTGTATAAGAATGCAAAAGATTTCTGTGCATTAATTTTGTATCCTGCTACTTTACCAAATTTTTTGATTAGCCTTAGTAGTTTTCTGGTAGCATCTTTAGGATTCTCTATGTATAGTGTCATGTCATCTGCAAACAGTGACAGCTTTACTTCTTCTTTTCTGGTTTGGATTCCTTTTATTTCTTTTTCTTCTCTGATTGCTGTGGCTAAAACTTCCAAAAGTATGTTGAATAATAGTGGTGAGAATGGACAACCTTGTCTTGTTCCTGATCTTAGAGGAAATGGTTTCAGTTTTTCACCATTGAGAATGATGTTGGCTGTGAGTTTGTCATATATGGCCTTTATTATGTTGAGGAAAGTTCCCTCTATGCCTACTTTCTGCAGGGCTTTTATCATAAAAGGGTGTTGAATTTTGTCGAAAACTTTTTCTGCATCTACTGAGATGATCAGGTTTTTTCTCCTTCAATTTGTTAAATGGTTTATCACATTGATTGATTTGCATATACTGAAGAAACCTTGCATTGCTGGGATAAACCCCACTTGCTCGTGGTGTATGATCCTTTTAATGTGCTGTTGGATTCTGTTTGCTAGTATTTTGTTGAGGATTTTTGCTTCTATGTTCATCAGTGATATTGGCCTATAGTTTTCTTTCTTTGTGACATCTTTGTCTGGTTTTGGTATCAGGGTGATGGTGGCCTCATAGAATGAGTTTGCGAGTGTTCCTCCCTCTGCAATATTTTGGAAGAGCTTGAGAAGGATAGGTGTTAGCTCTTCTCTAAATGTTTGATAGAATTTGCCTGTGAAGCCATCTGGTCCTGGGCTTTTGTTTGTTGGAAGATTTTTAATCACAGTTTCAATTTCAGTGCTTGTGATTGGTCTGTTCATATTTTCTATTTCTTCCTGGTTCAGTCTCGGCAGGTTGTGCATTTCTAAGAATCTGTCCATTTCTTCCAGGTTGTCCATTTTATTGGCATAGAGTTGCTTGTATTATTCTCTCATGATCGTTTGTATTTCTGCAGTGTCAGTTGTTACTTCTCCTTTTTCATTTCTAATTCTATTGATTTGAGTCTTCTCCCTTTTTTTCTTGATGAGTCTGGTTAATGGTTTATCAATTTTCTTTATCTTCTCAAAGAACCAGCTTTTAGTTTTGTTGATCTTTGCTATTGTTTCCTTCATTTCTTTTTCATTTATTTCTGATCTGATCTTTATGATTTCTTTCCGTCTGCTAACTTTGGGGGTTTTTGGTTCTTCTTTCTCTAATTGCTTTAGGTGCAAGGTTAGGTTGTGTATTCGAGATGTTTCCTGTTTCTTGAGGTAGGCTTGTATTGCTATAAACTTCCCTCTTAAAACTGCTTTTGCTGCATCTCATAGGTTTTGGGTCATCGTGTCTCCATTGTCATTTGTTTCTAGGTATTTTTTGATTTCCCCTTTGATTTCTTCAGTGATCACTTCATTATTAAGTAGTGTATTGTGTAGCCTCCATGTGTTTGTATTTTTTACAGATCTTTTCCTGTAATTGATATCTAGTCTCATAGCATTGTGGTCAGAAAAGATACTTGATACGATTTCAATTTTCTTAAATTTACCAAGGCTTGATTTGTGACCCAAGATATGATCTATCCTGGAGAATGTTCCATGAGCACTTGAGAAAAATGTTTATTCTGTTGTTTTGGGGTGGATTGTCCTATAAATATCAATTAAGTCCATCTTGTTTAATGTATCCTTTAAAGCTTGTGTTTCCTTATTTATTTTCATTTTGGATGATCTGTCCATTGATGAAAGTGGGGTGTTAAAGTCCCCTACTATGATTGTGTTACTGTCGATTTCCCCTTTTATGGCTGTTAGTATTTGCCTTATGTATTGAGGTGCTCCTATGTTGGGTGCATAAATATTTACAATTGTTAGGAGAAGTAACCACTGACACTGCAGAAATACAAACGATCATGAGAGACTACTACAAGCAACTCTATGCCAATAAAATGGACAACCTGGAAGAAATGGACAGATTCTTAGAAATGCACAACCTGCCGAGACTGAACCAGGAAGAAATAGAAAATATGAACAGACCAATCACAAGTACTGAAATTGAAACTGTGATTAAAAATCTTCCAACAAACAAAAGCCCAGGACCAGATGGCTTCACAGGCGAATTCTGTCAAACATTTAGAGAAGAGCTAACACCTATCCTTCTCAAGCTCTTCCAAAATATTGCAGAGGGAGGAACACTCGCAAACTCATTCTATGAGGCCACCATCACCCTGATACCAAAACCAGACAAAGATGTCACAAAGAAAGAAAACTATAGGCCAATATCACTGATGAACATAGAAGCAAAAATCCTCAACAAAATACTAGCAAACAGAATCCAACAGCACATTAAAGGGATCATACACCATGATCAAGTGGGGTTTATTCCAGGAATGCAAAGATTGTTGAATATACGCAAATCAATCAATGTGATACATCATATTAACAAATTGAAGGAGAAAAACTATATGATCATCTCAATAGAGGCGGAGAAAGCTTTCGACAAAATTCAACACCCATTTATGATAAAAGCACTGCAGAAAGTAGGCATAGAGGGAACTTTCCTCAACATAATAAAGGCCATATATGACAAACCCACAGCCAACATTGTCCTCAATGGTGAAAAACGGAAACCATTTCCACTAAGATCAGGAACAAGACAAGGTTGCCCACTCTCACCACTATTATTCAACATAGTTTTGGAAGTGTTAACCACAGCAATCAGAGAAGAAAAAGAAATAAAAGGAATCCAAATCGGAAAAGAAGAAGTAAAGCTGTCACTATTTGCAGATGACATGATACTATACATAGAGAATCCTAAAGATGCCACCAGAAAACTACTAGAGCTAATCAATGAATTTGGTAAAGTAGCAGGGTACAAAGTTAATGCACAGAAATCTCTTCCATTCCTATACACTAATGATGAAAAATCTGAAAGTGAAATTAAGAAAACACTCCCATTTACCATTGTAACAAAAAGAATAAAATATCTAGGAATAAACCTACCTAAGGAGACAAAAGACCTGTATGCAGAAAATTATAAGACACTGATGAAAGAAATTAAAGATGATACAAATAGATGGAGAGATATACCATGTTTTTGGATTGGAAGAATCAACATTGTGAAAATGACTCTACTTCCCAAAGCAATCTACAGATTCAATGCAATCCCTATCAAACTACCACTGGCATTTTTTACAGAACTAGAACAAATAATTTCACAATTTGTATGGAAACACAAAAGACCCCGAATAGCCAAAGCAATCTTGAGAACGAAAAATGGAGCTGGGGGAATCAGGCTCCCTGACTTCAGACTATATTACAAAGCTACAGTAATCAAGACAGTTTGGTACTGGCACAAAAACAGAAATATAGATCAATGGAACAAGATAGAAAGCCCAGAGATAAACCCACACACATATGGTCACCTTATCTTTGATAAAGGAGGCAAGCATATACAGTGGAGAAAAGACAGCGTCTTCAATAACTGGTGCTGGGAAAACTGGACAGGTACATGTAAAAGTATGAAATTAGAACACTCCCTGAGGGCTTCCCTGGTGGCGCAGTGGTTGAGAATCTGCCTGCCAATGCAGGGGACACGGGTTCAAGCCCTGGTCTGGGAAGATCCACATGCTGCGGAGCGACTAGGCCCGTGAGCCACAATTGCTGAGCCTGCGCGTCTGGAGCCTGTGCTCCGCAACAAGAGAGGCCGCGATAGTGAGAGGCCCGCGCACCGCGATGAAGAGTGGCTCCCGCTTGCGGCAACTGGAGAAAGCCCTCGTACAGAAACGAAGACCCAACACAGCCATAAATAAATAAATTAATTAATTAATAAATTAAAAAAAAGAACACTCCCTGACACCATACACAAAAATAAACTCAAAATGGATTAAAGACCTAAGTGTAAGTCCAGACACTATCAAACTCTTAGAGGAAAACATAGGCAGAACACTCTATGACATAAATCACCTCAAGATCCTTTTTGACCCAGCTCCTAGAGAAATGGAAATAAAAACAAAAATAAACAAATGGGATCTAATGAAACTTAAAAGCTTTTGAACAGCAAAGGAAACCATAAACAAGACCAAAAGACAATCCTCAGAATGGGAGAAAATATTTACAAACGAATCAATGGACGAAGGATTAATCTCCAAAATATATAAACAGCTCATGCAGCTCAATGTTAAAAAAAACAAATAACCCAATCCAAAAATGGACAGAAGACCTAAATAGACATTTCTCCAAAGAAGACATACACATGGCCAAGAAGCACATGAAAAGCTACTCAACATCACTAATTATTAGAGAAATGCAAATCAAAACTACAATGAGATATCATCTCACACAGGTTATAATGGCCATCATCAAAAAGTCTAGAAACAATAAATGCTGGAGAGGGTGTGGAGGAAAGGGAACACTCTTACACTGTTGGTGGGAATGTAAATTGATACAGCCACTATGGAGAACAGTATGGAGGTTCCTTAAAAAACTACAAATAGAACTACCATACGACCCAGCAATCCCACTACTGGGCATATACCCTGAGAAAACCATAATTCAAAAAGACACATGCACCCGAATGTTCATTGCAGCTCTATTTACAATAGCCAAGACATGGAAGCAACCTAAGTGTCCATCATTGGATGAATGGATAAAGCAGATGTGGCACATATATACAATGGAATATTACTCAGCCATAAAAAGAAATGAAATGGAGGTATTTGTAGTGAGGTGGACGGAGTTAGAGTCTGTCATACAGAGTGAAGTAAGTCAGAAAGAGAAAAACAAATATAGTATGCTAACACATATATATGGAATCTAAGGGAAAAAAAAAAAAGGTCATGAAGCACCTAGCGGCAAGACGGGAATAAAGACACAGAACCTACTAGAGAATGGACTTGAGGATATGGGGAGAGGGAGGGGTAAGATGTGACAGGGTGAGAGAGTGGCATGGACATATATACACTGCCAAATGTAAAATAGATAGCTAGTGAGAAGCAGCTGCATAGCACAGGGAGATCAGCTCGGTGCTTTGTGACCACCTAGAGGGGTGGGATAGGGAGGGTGGGAGGGAGGGAGATGCAAGAGGGAAGAGATATGGGAACATATGTATATGTATAACTGATTCACTTTGTTATAAAGCAGAAACTAACACACCATTGTAAAGCAATTACACTTCAATAAAGATGTTTTAAAAAATATATATTTACAATTGTTTTATCTTCTTCTTGAATCGATCCCTTGATCATTATATAGTGTCCTTCTTTGTCTCTTGTAATAGTCTTTATTTTAAAGTCATTTTGTCTGATATGAGAATTGCTACTCCAGCTTTCTTTTGATTTCCATTTTCATGGAACATCTTTTTCCATCCCCTCACTTTCAGTCTGTATGTGTCCCTCAGTCTGAAGTGGGTCTCTTGTAGACAGTATATATATGGGTCTTGTTTTTGTATCCATTCAGCGAGTCTGTGTCTTTTGGTGGGAGCATTTAATCCATTTACATTTAAGGTAATTATTGATATGTATGTTCCTATTCCCATTTTCTTAAATGTTTTGGGTTTGTTATTGTAGGTGTTTTCCTTCTCTTGTGTTTCTTGCCTAGAGAAGTTCCTTTAGCATTTGTTGTAAAGCTGGTTTGGTGGTGCTGAACTCTCTCAGCTTTTGCTTGTCTGTAAAGGTTTTAATTTCTCCATCAAATCTGAATGAGATCCTTGCTGGGTAGAGTAATCTTGGTTGTAGGTTTTTCTCCTTCATCACTTTAAATATGTTCTGCCACTCCCTTCTGGCTTGCAGAGTTTCTGCTGACAGATCAGCTGTTAACCTTATGGGGATTCCCTTGTGTGTTATTTGTTGTTTTTCCCTTGCTGATTTTAATATGTTTTCTTTATATTTAATTTTTGATAGTTTGATTAATATGTGTCTTGGCATGTTTCTCCTTGGATTTATCCTGTATGGGACTCTCTGTGCTTCCAGGACTTGATTAACTATTTCCTTTCCCATATTAGGGAAGTTTTCAACTATAATCTCTTCAAATATTTTCTCAGGTCTTTTCTTTTTCTCTTCTTCTTCTGGGACCCCTATAATTCGAATGTTGGTGCATTTAATGTTGTCCCAGAGGTCTCTGAGACTGTTCCCAGTTCTTTTCATTCTTTTTTCTTTATTCTGCTCTGCAGTAGTTATTTCCACTATTTTATCTTCCAGGTCACTTATCCGTCCTTCTGCCTCAGTTATTCTGCTATTGATCCCTTCTAGAGTATTTTTAATTTCATTTATTGTGTTTTTCATCATTGCTTGGTTCCTCTTTAGTTCTTCTAGGGCCTTGTTAAATGTTTCTTGCATTTTGTCTCTTCTATTTCCAAGATTTTGGATCATCTTTACTATCATTATTCTGAATTCTTTTTCAGGTAGACTGCCTATTTCCTCTTCATTTGTTAGGTCTGGTGGGTTTTTACCTTGCTCCTTCATCTGCTGTGTGTTTTTCTGTCTTCTCATTTTGCTTATCTTACTGTGTTTGGGGTCTCCTTTTCACAGGCTGCAGGTTCGTAGTTCCTATTGTTTTTTGGTATCTGTCCCCAGTGGCTAAGGTTGGTTCAGTGGGTTGTGTAGGTTTCCTGGTGGAGGGGACTAGTGCTTGTGTTCTGGTGGATGAGGCTCGATCTTGTCTTTCTGGTGGGCAGGACCATGTCCAGTGGTGTGTTTCGGGGTGTCTGTGGCCTTATTATGATTTCAGGCAGCCTCTCTGCTAATGGATGGGGCTGTGTTCCTGTCTTGCTAGTCGTTTGGCATAGGGTGTCCAACACTGTAGCTTGCTGGTCATTGAATGAAGCTGGGTCTTGGTGTTGAGATGGAGATCTCTGAGAGATTTTTGTCATTTGGTATTATGTGGAGCTGGGAGGTCTCTTGTGGACCAGTGTCCTGAAGTTGGCTCTCCCACCTCAGAGGCACAGCCCTGATGCCTGGCTGGAACAACAAGAGCCTTTCATCCACATGGCTCAGAGTAAAAGGGAGAAAAAATAGAAAGAAAGAAAGAAAGAAAGAAAGAAAGAAAGAAAGAAAGAAAGAAAGAAAGAGGATAAAATAAAATAAAATAAAGCTATTAAAATAAAAAATAAGAAAACATTATTAAGAAAAAATGTATTAAGAAAAAAATATTTTAATTTTTTAAAATAAATTTTTTAATTTTTTAAAATAAAAAATAAGAAAAAAATTATTAAGGAAAATTTATTACGAAAAAAATTTTTTTTAATTTTTTAAAATAGAAAATAAGAAGAAAATTATTAAGAAATTTTTTTTTTAATTTTTTAAAATAAAAAATAAGAAAAAAATTACTAAGAAAAAATTTATTAAGAAAAATAAATTTTTTAAGTAAAAAAACAAAAAAAAAACAACAACAAAAAAACCGGACGGACCGAACCCTAGGACAAATGGTGAAAGCAAAGCTATACAGACAAAATCTCACACAGAAGCATACACATATACACTCACAAAAAAAGGAAAAGGGGAAAAATTAATATATCCTGCTCCCAAAGTCCACCTCCTCAATTTGGGATGATTGGTTGTCTATTCAGGTATTCAACAGATGCAGGTACATCAAGTTGTTTGTGGAGCTTTAATCTGCTGCTTCTGAGGCTGCTGGAAGAAATTTCCCTTTCTCTTTGTTCCCACAGCTCCCGGGGTTCAGCTTTGGATTTGGACCCGCCTCTGCGTGTAGGTCGCCTGAGGGCGTCTGTTCTTTGCTCAGACAGGACGGGGTTAAAGGAGCAGCTGCTTCGGGGGCTCTGGCTCACTCAGGCTGGGGGGAGGGAGTGGTACGGAGGAGGCAGGGCGAGCCTGTGGCGGCAGCAGCCAGCGTGACGTTGCACCAGCCTTAGGTGCACCGTGCATTCTCCCAGGGAAATTGTCCCGGGATCACGGGACCCTGGCGGTGGCACACTGCGCAGGCTCCCGGGAGGGGCAGTATGGATAGTTACCTGTGCTCCCACACAGGCTTCTTGGTGGCAGCAGCAGCAGCCTTAGCATTTCATGCCGGTCTCTGGGGGTCCACGCTGATAGCCGCAGCTTGCGCCCGTCTCTGGAGTTCGTTTAGGCGGCACTCTGAATCCCCTCTCCTTGCGCACCAGGAAACAAAGAGGCAAGAAAAAGTCTCTTGCCTGTTCGGCAGCTCCAGACCTTTTCCCGGACTCCCTCCCGGCTAGCTGTGGCGCACTAACCCCTTCAGGCTGTGTTCAAGCAGCCAACCCCGGTCCTCTCCTTGTGGTCTGACCTCCGAAGCTGGAGCCTCAGCTCCCAGCCCCCACCCGCCCCGGCGGGTGAGCAGACAAGCCTCTCATGCTGGTGAGTGGTGCTCGGCACCGATCCTCTGGGTGGGAATCTCTCTGCTCTGCCCTCCGCACCCCTGTGGCTGCGCTCTCCTCCGTGGCTCCGAAGCTTCCCCCCTCCGCCACCCGCAGTCTCCGCCCACAAAGGGGCTTCCTAGTGTGTGGAAACCTTTCCTCCTTCACAGGTCCCTCTCACTGGTGCAGGTCCCATCCCTATTCTTTTGTCTCTGTTATTTCTTTTTTCTTTTGCCCTACCCAGGTACGTGGGGAGTTTCTTGCCTCTTGGGAGGTCTGACGTCTTCTGCCAGTGTTCAGTGTGTGTTCTATAGGAGCAGTTCCACGTGTAGATGTATTTCTGATGTATCTGTCGGGAGGAAGGTGATCTTCACGTCTTAATCTTCCACCATCTTGCCCAGACCTCTCTCTTGTTTCTTAAGGTAGGATGGTATTGCTATAAACTTCTCTCTTAGAACTGCTTTTGCTGCATCCCATAGGCTTTGGGTCATCATGTTTTCATTGTCATTTGTTTCTAGGTATTTTTTGCTTTCCTCTTTGATTTCTTCAGTGATCTATTGGTTGTTTAGTAGCATATTGTTTAGCCTCCATGTGTTTGTATTTTTTGCCTTTTTTTTTTCCCGGTAATTGATATCTAGTCTCATAGCACTGTGGTCAGAAAAGATGCTTGATATCATTTCAATTTTCTTAAATTTACAGAGGCTTGATTTGACCCAAGATGTGGTCTATCCTGGAGAATGTTCTGTGTGCACTTGAGAAGAAATTGTTGTTTTTCAATGGAATGTCCTATAAATATCAATTAAGTCCATCTGGTCTAATGTGTCATTTAAAGTTTGTGTTTCCTTATTTATTTTCTGTTTGGATGATCTGTCCATAGGTATAAGTGGGGTGTTAAATTCCTCTACTATTATTGAAAAGCTTTTGTCTGAGTCCTTGGTCTTGATGATATTGCCCATGGATTTGGAAGTACTTCAAAACCAGCTCCCCTTTGCATAGTTTCTGCTTACGAAAAGTCAGGTGGTTGGGGTCTTCCCAGGCTTGACTGCAGTGCTGTGCTCCTGGTCCGCTGGCTCAGGCAGTAGCCACCCCTCTGTCACACTCCCTACTGAGCTTTACTAACCAAAGCAGTCTGAGGTCTGGGTTTCCATTTCTTTAGTAAAAACTTCCCACGATTGATGATGATTCCCACAAGATGTCTTTGACAGCATCTGGATAGAGTTGGGGGGAGGGGTACTTTTTCTTTTCTTTTTTTCCCAGGATAAGATGGACAAGTTCCATGCTGGGCACAGGATCTGGTTCAAACTTTGCACCATATGTCCACGGTTTTTCTTTTCTTTCACTGTGTAGGAGCCATCTCAGTTTCCATTTCTGTTTTCTCCTCTGTCTCTGAAAAAATAGTGATTAGTAAGATCCATTTGTCATCCATTTTCCTTGGTAATTGGCTGTGTGTGTGTGTGTGTGTGTGTGTGTGTGTGTGTGTGTGTGTGTGTGTGTGTGTCTGTTTTTACCCATCCTCCTATTCCCTCTCCAGCCAGGCAGGAGGCTGGGACGGTACCAGATGGCATTCTGGGCGCCTCTGATCTGCAGGCAATGTGTTCTATCCCTTTTAAAGGTCCTCCTGCTTTATCCGCCTGTTATTTAAATAACTCCTTTTCCCTCCACTTTCTGTTTCTGCTGCTACAACTCCACATCCCATGGCCAATTCTAGAGAGGATCTAGGGTTAAATTCTAGGGCTACCTACTTCTTTTTTTTCTGGAAACTGTCTTATTTATAGATGGTTTCATCTTGTATATAGAAAGTCTCAATGAATCCACTAAAAAACTATCAGAACTAATAAACAGGTTCTGCAATGTGACCATGGTAAAAGATCAATATTCAAAAATCAATTGTATTTCTGTAAACTAGCAATGAATGGGAAAGATCACTGAGCCCAGTGCTCCAGGTTCTGCTGGGTGGCTGGCGTAATTGCCAGATGTTGGGGTCAGACAGAGTTGAGGCGAAGTTCCAGCTCTGCTGCTTTCTAATGTTACTTCAGGTGGGTTAATTTACCTTGAATAGTCCCTTCATCTATAAAATGGGAATTGTTGTGGGAAATAAGTTAGCTAATGTTACTTCTCATAGCAAGTCGCCAAGAAATCCTGTTATCTCCAAATTCAAAACATATCCATGTTCTTCTTGAGAAGATCCCTCTAGTTGTACCCCGAAGAACAGTTTGAAGGGACCTAGAGTGAATATGGATGCATCAGTTTTGGGGCTATAGCAGTAGTTAGGTGACTGCTGACATTTAGGTGATTTCTATTCATTTAGATTTTCTTTATTTTTTTAAAAACAGAGTTTTCTAGCTTTCAGTGTAAAAGGCTTGCATTTCTTTTATTAAATTTATTACCAGGAATTTTATTCTTTTGCTGCCATTATAAGTGAGATTGCCATTTTAAATCTCATTTTTGAACTATTCATTGCTAGTTTACAGAAATACAATAGATTTTTGAATATTGATTGCAGGACTTATTAGTTCTGATAGTTCTTTACTGGATTCATTTACTTTCTATGTACAAGACCCAACCATCTATAAATAAGATAGTTTTACTCCCTCTTTTCCAATCTGCATGCCTTTCCTTCCTCCCTTCCTTCGTTCCTTCCTTCGTTCCTTCCTTCCTTTGTTCCCTCCTTCCTAAATGCCCTGGTTAAAACCTCCAGTACAATGTTGAACAGAGGTGGTGAAAATAGATATCCTTATTTTGTTCCTGTTCATAGAAGGAAAGCATTCAGTCATCTTTCTTCATTAAGTATCATGTTAACTATTGGTTTTAAGTAGATCCCTTTATCAGGTGGAGGAAGTTGTCTTCTATCCCTAGTGTGTTGAGTATTTTTATCATGAAAGTGTAATGGATTTTATCAAATGCTTTTTCTGTGTCTATTAAAATGATAATATGGTTTTTATCCTTTATTTTATTATTATGGTGGGTTATTACATTGGTTGATTTTCAGATGTTCAACCAACCCTGCATTCCTGGGAGAAATCCCACTTGACCATTGTCTATAACATTTTTTATTCATTGTTGTATTTGGTTTGCTCCACAAAGCTCTCTACTGCTTTCTACTCTGGTCTGTCTCTGGTTTCTACTCTTGCTTCCTTAGAGTCCTTTTCTCTTTTGAAAAATAGAGCAGTCAGAGAAATCTTCTTAAAACATGTTAGATCATTGCTCAAAATCCTGTAGTGAATCCCTCACTTGGAGTGAAGGGAAAGCCTTTAGAGTGCTTACCAGGCCCTACATGAATAGTTCCCTGTTACTCCTCACCCCAGCTCCTACTCCTCTCCTCTCA
This sequence comes from Balaenoptera borealis, assembly GCF_965194805.1. NCBI lineage: Eukaryota > Metazoa > Chordata > Mammalia > Artiodactyla > Balaenopteridae > Balaenoptera > Balaenoptera borealis. The sequence continues at coordinate 143,903,179 of NC_138866.1, forward strand.
TCTGTTTTGGCTCCAGCAGCCCTGGCCAACTTGCTCTTCCTTGAACAGGTCAGGCCTATTGTCATTTTAGAGAGTCTGAACATGCTTCCTTCTGATATTCATATAGCAACTTTCTTCCCTCCTTCATGCCTTTGCTCAGAGTTTCCCTTCTCCATGAAGCCTACTCTAGCCAAACTTGCAACCCACCCCTGTGCATCTTATCTCTTTACCTTGTTCATACTTTTCTTTTTTTTCCCTCATAGCACTGACCACATTTTAGAATGCTAATTTAATGTATTCCTAAAAAATACTGATTACCTATTAACTATTTCTTTCACCCTAACCCTTTTGAGTGCAAGAATCTTTGGTTTATCAGTTTATCACAGCACATAGTAAGTGCTCAGTAAATATTTGTTGAATGAATGGACAGTGTATATAAAGCTCCTAGATCAGGGACTGATATTTGGAAAAGGTTCAACAAATATTCGATGGTGTTCTGTATTCAAATACTATTAAATGGTAGGGGTAGAATAAGGCAAAGCAAAATGTTTTCTGTTTTCTGGAGTTTGCAGACTGGAAAAGGAGACAGACATTAATAAAATAATCATGAAATGAGTGAAGAATTACAAACTGAATTGAGCAATTAAAAAAGGTAGGTGGTGAAGGATGAACACACCAATTAGAGGACCTGGACCTAGGCTAGGGGTCACAGAAGTCTTTCCTAAGGAAGTGACACCTGAGTTAGGATGTGAAGGAGGAGGGGAAGGTCTAGAGCATTTTAGGCTGTGTCATTAGCAAGGACAAAGGACAAGTTATGGGAACATGTTCCAAAGCTTGGAAAAAAGCCAGAGGGGCAGAACCACAGAGAGTAAGAGGGTCGTATGAAGCTAGGCTGGAGCAGGTGACAGGAGCCAGACTTTGTAGGGTCTCCTAGACCATGTTTTAGGATTTGGATTTTTATCCAAGAGTGAAAGTGGGCATGGGAGTAGCAATGTGAGGGTTCCTTAATCAGATGTTCTTGGGAAGATCACTCTAGTTGCAGCTGAAAGAACAGTTTGAAGGAGTCCTAGAGTTGATATGAATAGATTCATTCTGGAGTTTCACAGTAGTTAGATGAGAGATATTTGGGTGATTTTAATTTATTCCATTAACTTATACTCGACTAGATTTTCTTTTTCTTTTTAATGTTTGAATTTTATTTATATTTTTATACAGCAGGCTCTTATTAGTCATCAATTTTATACACATCAGTGTATACATGTCAATCCCAATCTCCCAATTCATCCCACCACCACAGCCACCACCCTACCGCTTTCCCTGCTTAGTGTCCATACATTTGTTCTCTACATCTGTGTCTCAATTTCTGCCCTGCAAACCGGTCCATCTGTACCATTTTTCTGGGTTCCACATATATGCGTTAATATACGATATTTGTTTTTCTCTTTCTGACTTACTTCACTCTGTATGACAGTCTCTAGATCCATCCACATCTCAACAAATGAACCAATTTCGTTCCTTTTTATGGCTGAGCATTATTCCATTGTATATATGTACCACATCTTCTTTATCCATTCGTCTGTTGATGGGCATTTAGGTTGCTTCCATGACCTGGCTATTGTAAATAGTGCTGCAATGAACATTGGGGTGCATGGGTCTTTTTGAATTATGGTTTTCTCTGGGTATATGCCCAGTAGTGGGATTGCTGGATCATGTGGTAATTCTATTTTTAGTTTTTTAAGGAAGCTCCATACTGTTCTCCATAGTGGCTGTATCAATTTACATTCCCACCAACAGTGCAAGAGGATTCCCTTTTCTCCACACCCTCTCCAGCATTTGTTGTCTGTAGATTTTCTGATGATGCCCATTCTAACTGGTGTGAGGTAATACCTCATTGTAGTTTTGATTTGCATTTCTCTAATAATGAGTGATGTTGAGCAGCTTTTCATGTGCTTCTTGGCCATCTGTATGTCTTCTTTGGAGAAATGTCTATTTAGGTCTTCTGTCCATTTTTGGATTGGGTTATTTGTTTTTTTAATATTGAGCTGCATGAGCTGTTTATATATTTTGGAGACCAATCCTTTGTCCATTGATTCGTTTGCAAATATTTTCTCCCATTCTGAGGGTTGTCTTTTCATCTGGTTTATGATTTCCTTTGCTGTGCAAAAGCTTTGAAGTTTCATTAGGTCCCATTTGTTTATTTTTGTTTTTATTTCCATTACTCTAGGGGGTGGATCAAAAAAGATCTTGCTGTGATTTATGTCAAAGAGTGTTCTTCCTATGTTTTCCTCTAAGAGTTTTGTAGTGTCCGGTCTTACATTTAGGTCTCTAATCCATTTTGAGTTTATTTTTGTGTATGGTGTTAAGGAGTGTTCTAATTTCATTCTTTTACATGTAGCTGTCCAGTTTTCCCAGCACCACTTATTGAAGAGACTGTCTTTTCTCCATTGTATATCCTTTCCTCCTTTGTCATACATTAGTTGACCATATGTGTGTGGGTTTATCTCTGGGCTTTCTATCTTGTTCCATTGATCTATGTTTCTGTTTTTGTGCCAGTACCATATTGTCTTGATACCTGTAGCTTTGTAGTATAGTCTGAAGTCAGGGAGGCTGATTCCTCCAGCTGCATTTTTTTCCCTCAAGACTGCTTTGGCTAGTCAGGGTGTTTTGTGTCTCCATACAAATTTTAAGATTTTTTGTTCTAGTTCTCTAAAAAATGCCATTGGTAATTTGATAGGGGTTGCATTGAATCTGTAGAATGCTTTGGGTAGTATAGTCATTTTCACAATATTGACTCTTCCAATCCAAGAACATGGTATATCCCTCCATCAGTTTGTATCATCTTTAATTTCTTTCATCAGTGTCTTATAGTTTTCTGTACAAAGGTCTTTTGTCTGCTAGGTAGGTTTATTCCTAGGTATTTTATTCTTTGTGTTGCAGTGGTAAATGGGAGTGTTTCCTTAATTTCACTTTCAGATTTTTCATCATTAGTGTATAGGATTGCAAGAGATTTCTGTGAATTAACTTTGTATCCTGCAACTTTACCAAATTCATTGATTAGCTCTAGTAGTTTTCTGGTGACATCCTTAGGATTCTCTATGTATAGTATCATGTCATCTACAAACAGTGACAGTTTTACTTCTTCTTTTCCAATTTGTATTCCTTTTATTTCTTTTTCTTCCCTGATTGCCATGGCTAGGACTTCCGAAACTATGTTGAATAATAGTGGTGAGAGTGGACATCCTTGTCTCATTCCTGATCTTAGAGGAAATGCTTTCAGTTTTTCACCATTGAGAATGATGTTTGCTGTGGGTTTGTCATATATGGCCTTTATTATGTTGAGGTAGGTTCCCTCTATGCCCACTTTCTGGAGAGTTTTTATCATAAATGGGTGTTGAATTTTGTCAAAAGCTTTTTCTGCATCTATTGAGATGATCATATGATTTTTATTCTTCAATTTGTTAATATGGTGTACCCATTGATTGATTTGTGTACACTGAAGAATCCTTCCATCACTGGGATAAATCCCACTTGATCACGGTATATGATCCTTTTTATGTGTTGTTGGATTCTGTTTGCTAGTATTTTGTTGAGGATTTTTGCATGTATATTCATCAGTGATATTGGTCCGTAATTTTCTTTTTTTGTAGTATCTTTGTCTGGTTTTCGTATCAGGGTGATGGTGGCCTCATAGAATGAGTTTGGGAGTGTTCCTTCCTCTGCAATTTTTTGGAAGAGTTTGTGAAGGATGGGTGTTAGCTCTTCTCTAAATGTTTGATAGAATTCACCTGTGAAGCCATCTGGTCCTGGACTTTTCTATGTTGGAGTATTTTTAATCACAGTTTCAATTTCATTACTTGTGATTGGTCTGTTCATATTTTCTATTTCTTCCTGGTTCAGTCTTGGAAGGTTTTACCTCTCTAAGAATTTGTTCATTTCTTCCAGGTTGTCCATTTTATTGGCATAGAGTTGCTTGTAGTAGTCTCTTAGCATGCTTTTTATTTTTGCAGTGTCTGTTGTAACTTCTCCTTTTTTATTTCTAATTTTATTGATTTGAGTCCTCTCCCTGTTTTTCTTGATGAGTCTGGCTAATGGTTTATCAATTTTGTTTATCTTCTGAAACTACCAGCTTTTAGTTTTATTGATCTTTGCTATTGTTTGCTTTGTTTCTATTTCATTTATTTCTGCTCTGATCTTTACAATTTATTTCCTTCTGCTAACCTTGGGTTTTGTTTGTTCTTCTTTCTCTAGTTCCTTTAGGTGTAAGGTTAGGTTGTTTATTTGAGATTTTTCTTGTGTCTTGAGGTAGGCTTGTATAGCTATAAACTTCCCTCTTAGAACTGCTTTTGCTGCATCCCATAGGTTTTTTTTTTTTTAAACATCTTTATTGACGTATAATTGCCTTACAATGGTGTGTTAGCTTCTGCTTTATAACAAAGTGAATCAGTTATACATATACAATATGTTCCCATTTCTCTTCCCTCTTGCATCTCCTTCCCTCCCACCCTCCCCATCCCACCCCTCTAGGTGGTCACAAAGCACTGAGCTGATCTCCCTGTGCTATGCGGCTGCTTCCCACTAGCTATCTATTTTACATTTGGTAGTGTATATATGTCCATGACACTCTCTTACCCTGTCACATCTCACCCCAACCCCTCCCCATATCCTCAAGTCCATTCTCTAGTAGGTCTGTGTCTTTATTCCCGTCTTGCCACTAGGTTCTTCATGGCCTTTTTTTTTTTTTTTCCTTAGATTCCGTATATATGTGTTAGCATACTGTATTTGTTTTTCTCTTTCTGACTTACTTCACTCTGTATGACAGACTCTAACTCCATCCACCTCATTACAAATACCTCCATTTCATTTCTTTTTATGGCTGAGTAATATTCCATTGTATATATGTGCCACATCTTCTTTATCCATTCATCTGTCGATGGACATTTAGGTTGCTTCCATGTCCTGGCTATTGTAAATAGAGCTGCAATGAACATTTTGGTACATGACACTTTTTGACCTATGGTTTTCTCAGGGTATATGCCCAGTAGTGGGATTGCTGGGTCGTATGGTAGTTCTATTTGTAGTTTTTTAAGGAACCTCCATACTGTTCTCCATAGTGGCTGTATCAATTTACATTCCCACCAACAGTGCAAGAGTGTTCCCTTTCCTCCACACCCTCTCCAGCATTTATTGTTTGTAGATTTTTTGATGATGGCCATTCTGACCGGTGTGAGATGATATCTCATTGTAGTTTTGATTTGCATTTCTCTAATGATTAATGATGTTGAGCATTCTTTCATGTGTCTGTAGGCCATCTGTATATCTTCTTTGGAGAAATGTCTATTTAGGTCTTCTGCCCATTTTTGGATTGGGTTGTTCGTTTTTTTGTTATTGAGCTGCATGAGCTGCTTGTAAATCTTGGAGATTAATCCTTTGTCAGTTGCTTCATTTGCAAATATTTTCTCCCATTCTGATGGCTGTCTTTTGGTCTTGTTTATGGTTTCCTTTGCTGTGCAAAAGCTTTTAAGTTTCATTAGGTCCCATTTGTTTATTTGTGTTCTTATTTCCATTTCTCTGGGAGCTGGGTCAAAAAGAATCTTGCTGTGATGTATGTCATACAGTGTTCTGCCTATGTTTTCCTCTAAGAGTTTGATAGTGTCTGCCCTTACACTTAGGTCTTTAATCCATTTTGAGTTTATTTTTGTGCATGGTGTAAGGGAGTGTTCTAATTTCATACTTTTACATGTACCTGTCCAATTTTCCCAGCACCACTTATTGAAGAGGCTGTCTTTTCTCCACTGTATATGCTTGCCTCCTTTATCAAAGATAAGGTGACCATATGTGCGTGGGTTTATCTCTGGGCTTTCTATCCTGTTCCATTGATCTATATTTCTGTTTTTGTGCCAGTACCAAACTGTCTTGATTACTGAAGCTTTGTAATATAGTCTGAAGTCAGGGAGCCTGATTCCCCCAGCTCCATTTTTCGTTCTCAAGATTGCTTTGGCTATTCGGGGTCTTTTGTGTTTCCATACAAATTGTGAAATTTTTTGTTCTAGTTCTGTGAAAAATGCCAGTGGTAGTTTGATAGGGATTGCATTGAATCTGTAGATTGCTTTGGGTAGTAGAGTCGTTTTCACAATGTTGATTCTTCCAATCCAGGAACATGGTATATCTCTCCATCTATTTGTATCATCTTTAATTTCTTTCATCAGTGTCTTATAATTTTCTGCATACAGGTCTTTTGGCTCCTTAGGTAGGTTTATTCCTAGATATTTTATTCTTTTTGTTGCAATGGTAAACGGGAGTGTTTTCTTAATTTCACTTTCAGATTTTTCGTCATTAGTGTATAGAAATGCAAGAGATTTCTGTGCATTAATTTTGTATCCTGCTACTTTACCAAATTCATTGATTAGCTCTAGGAGTTTTCTGGTAGCATCTTTAGGATTCTCTATGTATAGTATCAGGTCATCTGCAAATAGTGACAGCTTTACTTCTTCTTTTCCGATTTGGATTCCTTTTATTTCTTTGTCTTCTCTGATTGCTGTGGCTAACACTTCCAAAACTATGTTGAATAATAGTAGTGAGAGTGGGCAACCTTGTCTTGTTCCTGATCTTAGTGGAAATGGTTTCCGTTTTTCACCATTGAGGACAATGTTGGCTGTGGGTTTGTCATATATGGCCTTTATTATGTTGAGGAAAGTTCCCTCTATGCCTACTTTCTGGAGGGCTTTTATCATAAATGGGTGTTGAATTTTGTCGAAAGCTTTCTCTGCATCTATTGAGATGATCATATGGTTTTTCTCCTTCAATTTGTTAATATGGTGTATCACATTGATTGATTTGCGTATATTGAAGAATCCTTGCATTCCTGGGATAAACCCCACTTGATCATGGTGTATGATCCTTTTAATGTGCTGTTGGATTCTGTTTGCTAGTATTTTGTTGAGGATTTTTGCTTCTATGTTCATCAGTGATATTGGCCTGTAGTTTTCTTTCTTTGTGACATCTTTGTCTGGTTTTGGTATCAGGGTGATGGTGGCCTCGTAGAATGAGTTTGGGAGTGTTCCTCCCTCTGCAATATTTTGGAAGAGTTTGAGAAGGATAGGTGTTAGCTCTTCTCTAAATGTCTGATAGAATTCACCTGTGAAGCCATCTGGTCCTGGGCTTTTGTTTGTTGGAAGGTTTTTAATCACAGTTTCAATTTCAGTGCTTGTGATTGGTCTGTTCATATTTTCTATTTCTTCCTGGTTCAGTCTCGGCAGTTTGTGCATTTCTAAGAATCTGCCCATTTCTTCCAGGTTGTCCATTTTATTGGCATAGAGTTGCTTGTAGTAATCTCTCATGATCTTTTGTATTTCTGCAGTGTCAGTGGTTACTTCTCCTTTTTCATTTCTAATTCTATTGATTTGAGTCTTCTCCCTTTTTCTCTTGATGAGTCTGGCTAATGGTTTATCAATTTTGTTTATCTTCTCAAAGAACCAGCTTTTAGTTTCATTGATTTTTGCTATTGTTTCCTTCATTTCTTTTTCATTTATTTCTGACCTGATCTTTATAATTTCTTTCCTTCTGCTGGCTTTGGGGTTTTTTTGTTCTTCTTTCTCTAATTGCTTTAGGTGCAAGGTTAGGTTGTTTATTCGAGATGTTTCCTGTTTCTTGAGGTAGGCTTGTATTGCTATAAACTTCCCTCTTAGCACTGCTTTTGCTGCGTCCCATAGGTTTTGGGTCGTCGTATCTCCATTGTCATTTGTTTCTAGGTATTTTTTGATTTCCCCTTTGATTTCTTCAGTGATCACTTCGTTATTAAGTAGTGTATTGTGTAGCCTCCATGTGTTTGTATTTTTTACACATCTTTTCCTGTAATTGATATCTAGTCTCATAGCGTTGTGGTCGGAAAAGATACTTGATACTATTTCAATTTTCTTAAATTTACCAAGGCTTGATTTGTGACCCAAGATATGATCTATCCTGGAGAATGTTCCATGCGCACTTGAGAAAAATGTGTATTCTGTTGTTTTTGGGTGGAATGTCCTATAAATATCAATTAAGTCCATCTTGTTTAATGTATCATTTAAAGCTTGTGTTTCCTTATTTATTTTCATTTTGGATGATCTGTCCATTGGTGAAAGTGGGCTGTTATAGTCCCCTACTATGATTGTGTTGCTGTTGATTTCCCCTTTTATGGCTGTTAGTATTTGCCTTATGTATTGAGGTGCTCCTATGTTGGGTGCATAAATATTTACAATTGTTATACCTTCCTCTTGGATCGATCCCTTGATCATTATATAGTGTCCTTCTTTGTCTCTTGTAATAGTCTTTATTTTAAAGTCTATTTTGTCTGATATGAGAATTGCTACTCCAGCTTTCTTTTGATTTCCATTTGCATGGAATATCTTTTTCCATCCCCTCACTTTCAGTCTGTATGTGTCTCTAGGTCTGAAGTGGGTCTCTTGTAGACAGCATATATATGGGTCTTGTTTTTGTATCCATTCAGCCAGCCTGTGTCTTTTGGTGGGAGCATTTAATCCATTCACATTTAAGGTAATTATCGATATGTATGTTCCTAGTCCCATTTTCTTAAATGTTTTGGGTTTGTTATTGTAGGTGTTTTCCTTCTCTTGTGTTTCTTGCCTAGAGAAGTTCCTTTAGCATTTGTTGTAAAGCTGGTTTGGTGGTGCTGAACTCTCTCAGCTTTTGCTTGTCTGTAAAGGTTTTAATTTCTCCATCACATATGAGTGAGATCCTTGCTGGGTAGAGTAATCTTGGTTGTAGGTTCTTCTCCTTCATCACTTTAAGTATATCCTGCCACTCCCTTCTGCCTTGCAGAGTTTCTGCTGAAAGATCAGATGTTAACCTTATGGGGATTCCCTTGTGTGTTATTTGTTTTTTTTCCCTTGCTGCCTTTAATATGTTTTCCTTATATTTAATTTTTGACAGTTTGATTAATATGTGTCTTGGCGTGTTTCTCCTTGGGTTTATCCTGTATGGGACTCTCTGTGCTTCCAGGACTTGAATAACTATTTCCTTTCCCATATTAGGGAAGTTTTCAACTATAATCTCTTCAAATATTTTCTCAGGTCCTTTCTTTTTCTCTTCTTCTTCTGGGACCCCTATAATTCGAATGTTGGTGCGTTTAATGCTGTCCCAGAGGTCTCTGAGACTGTCCGCAGTTCTTTTCATTCTTTTTTCTTTATCTTGCTCTGCAGTAGTTATTTCCACCATTTTATCTTCCAGGTCACTTATCCTTTCTTCTGCCTCAGTTATTCTGCTATTGATCCCATCTAGAGTATTTTTAATTTCATTTATTGTGTTTTTCATCATTGCTTGGTTCCTCTTTAGTTCTTCTACGTCCTTGTTAAATGTTTCTTGCATTTTGTCTATTCTATTTCCAAGATTTGGGATCATCCTTACTATCATTATTCTGAATTCTTTTTCAGGTAGACTACCTATTTCCTCTTCATTTGTTAAGTCTAGTGTGTTTTGACCCTGCTCCTTCATCTGCTGTGTGCTTTTCTGTCGTCTCATTTTGCTTATCTTACTGTGTTTGGGGTCTCCTTATCACAGGTTGCAGGTTTGTAGTTCCCGTTGTTTTTGGTATCTGTCCCCAGTGGCTAAGGTTGGTTCAGTGGGTTGTGTAGGCTTCCTGGTGGAGGGAACTAGTGCCTGAGCTCTGGTGGATGAGGCTGGATCTTGTCTTTCTGGTGGGCACGTCCACGTCTGGTGGTGTATTTTGGGGTGTCTGTGGCCTTATTATGATTTTAGACAGCCTCTCTGCTAATGGATGGGGCTGTGTTCCTGTCTTGCTAGTTGTTTGGCATAGGGTGTTCAGCACTGTAGCTTGCTGGTCATTGAGTGATGCTGGGTCTTGTTGTTGAGATGGAGATCTCTGAGAGATTTTTGCCGTTTGGTATTACGTGGAGCTGGGAGGTCTCTTGTGGACCAGTGTCCTGAAGTTGGCTCTCCCACCTCCGAGGTACGGCCCTGATGCCTGGCTGAAGCACCAAGAGCCTTTCGTCCACACGGCTCAGAGTAAAGGGGAGAAAAAATAGAAAGAAAGAAAGAAAGAAAGAAAGAGGCTATAATATAGTGAAGTAAAATAAAGCTATTATAAAGCAAAGCTATACAGACAAAATCTCCCCCAGAAGCATATACATATACACTCACAAAAAAAAAGGAAAAGGGGAAAAATTAATATATCCTGCTCCCAAAGTCCACCTCCTGAATTTGGGATGATTTGTTGTCTATTCAGGTATTCAACAGATGCAGGCATATCAAGTTGTTTGTGGAGTTTTAATCCGCTGCTTCTGAGGCAGCTGGGAGAGATTTCCCTTTCTCTTCTTTGTTCACATAGCTCCCGGGGTTCAGCTTTGGATTTGGACACACCTCTGCGTGTAGGTCGCCTGAGGGCATCTGTTCCCCACCCAGACAGGACGGGGTTAAAGGAGCAGCTGCTTCGGGGGCTCTGGCTCACCCAGGCCACGGGGAGGGAGGGGTACAGAGGAGGCGGGGCGAGCCTGCGGCGTCAGAGGCCGGCGTGACGTTGCACCAACCTGAGGTGCGCAGTGCGTTCTCCCGGGGAAGTTGTCCCTGGATCACGGGACGCTGGCAGTGGCGGGCTGCACGGGCTCCCGGGAGGGAGGGGCGGTGTGGAGAGTGACCTGTGCTCGCACACAGGCTTTTTGGAGGCGGCAGCAGCAGCCCCAGCGTCTCACGCCCGTCTCTGGGGTCCGCACTGATAGCTGCGGCTCGCGCCAGTCTCTGGAGTTCGTTTAGGCGGCGCTCTGAATCCCCTCTCCTTGCGCGCCACGAAACAAAGAGGCAAGAAAAAGTCTCTTGCCTCTGCGGCAGCTGCAGAGTTTTTCCCGGACTCCCTCCCGGCTAGCTGTGGTGCACTAACCCCTTCAGGCTGTGTTCACGCCGCCAGCCCCAGTCCTCTCCCTGCGATCCGACCGAAGCCCGAGCCTCAGCTCCCAGCCCCGCCCGCCCCGGCGGCTGAACAGACAAGCCTCTCGGGCTGGTGAGTGCTGGTCAGCGCCGAGCGTCCGTACGGGAAGTGCGGGAATCTCTCTGCTTTGCCCTCCACACCCCTGTGGCTGCGCTCTCCACCGTGGCTCCGAAGCTTCCCCCCTCTGCCACCCGCAGTCTCTGCCCGCGAAGGGGCTTCCTAGTGCGTGGAAATCTTTCCTCCTTCACAGCTCCCTCCCACTGGTGCAGGTGCCGTCCCTATTCTTTTGTCTCTGTTATTTCTTTTTTCTTTTGCCCTACCCAAGTACGGGGGGAGTTTCTTGCCTTTTGGGAGTTCTGACGTTTTCTGCCAGCGTTCAGTGGGTGTTCTGTAGGAGCAGTTCCACTTGTAGATGTATTTCTACTGTATCTGTGGGAAGGAAGTTGATCTCCGCGTCTTACTCTTCCGCCATCTTCTCTCCTCCCTCCCATAGGTTTTGGATCGCTGTGTTTTCATTGTCATTTGTCTCTAGGTATTTTTTAATTTCCTCTTTGATTTCTTCAGTGATCTCTTGGTTATTTAGTAATGTATTGCTTAGCCTCCATGTCTGTGTTTTTACGTTTTTTCCCCTGTAAGTTATTTTTAATCTCATAGCGTTTTGGTCAGAAAAGATGCTTGATATGATTTAAATTTTTTAAAATTTACTGAGGCTTGATTTGTGACCCAAGATATGATCTATCCTGGAGAATTTTCCATGTGCACTTGAGAAGAAAGTGTAATCTGCTGTTTTTGAATGGAATGTCCTATAAATATCAGTTAAATCTATCTGGTCTATTGTGTCATTTAAAGTTTCTGTTTCCTTATTTATTTTCATTTTGGATGATCTGTCCATTGGTGTAAGTGAGGTGTTAAAGTCCCCCACTATTATTGTGTTACTTTCAATTTCCTCTTTTATAGCTGTTAGCAGTTGCCTTATGTATTGAGGTGTTCCTATGTTGGGTGCATATATATTTATAATTGTTATATCTTCTTCTTGGATTGATCCCTTGATCATTATGTAGTGTCCTTCCTTGTCTCTTGTAACATTCTTTATTGTAAAGTCTCTTTTACCTGATATGAGTATTGCTACTCCAGCTTTCTTTTGATTTCCATTTGCATGGAATATCTTTTTCCATCCCCTCACTTTCAGTCTGTATGTGTCCCTAGATCTGAAGTGGGTCTCTTCTAGACAGCATATATATAGGTCTTGGTTTTGTATCCATTCAACAAGCCTGTGTCTTTTGGTTGGAGCATTTAGTCCATTCACATTTCAGGTGATTATCGTTATGTATGTTCCTATGACCATTTTCTCAATTGTTTTGGGTTTGTTTTTGTAGGTCCTTTTCTTCTCTTGTGTTTCCCACTTAGAAAAGTTCCTTTAGCAGTTGTTGTAGAGCTGTTTTGGTGGTGCTGAATTCTCTTAGCTTTTGCTTGTCTGTAAAGCTTTTGATTTCTCCATTGAATCTGAATGAGATCCTTGCTGTGTTGAGCAATCTTGGTTGTAGGTTCTTCCCTTTCATCACTTTAAGTATATCATACCACTCCCTTCTGGCTTGTAGAGTTTCTGCTGAGAAATCAGCTGTTAATCTTATGAGTTCCCTTGTATGTTATTTGTCGTTTTTCCCTTGCTGCTTTCAATAATTTGTCTTTGTCTTTGTCTTTAATTTTGCCAGTTTGATTACTATGTGTCTCAGCGTGTTTCTCCTTGGGTTTATCCTGTATGGGACTCTCTGCACTTCCTGGACTTGGGTGGCTATTTCCTTTCCCATGTTAGGGATGTTTTCAACTATAATCTCTTCAAGTATTTTCTTGGGTCCTTTCTCTCTCTCTTCTCCTTCTGGGACCCCTATAATGCGAATGTTTTTGCATTGACAGCCAGAGGTCTCTTAGGCTGTCTTCATTTCTTTTCATTCTTTTTTCTTTATTCTGTTCTGCATCAGTGAATTCCACCATTCTGTCTTCCAGGTCACTTATCCTTTCTTCTGCCTCAGTTATTCTGCTATTGATTCCTTCTAGTGTATTTTTCATTTCATTTATTGTATTGTTCATCTCTGTTTGTTTGTTCTTTAATTCTTCCGGATCTTTGTTAAACATTTCTTGCATCTTCTCAACCTTTGCCTCCATTCTTTTTCCAAGGTCCTGGATCATCTTCACTATCATGATTCTGAATTCTTTTTCTAGAAGGTTGCCTATCTCCACTTCATTTAGTTGTTTTTCTGGGGTTTTATCTTGTTCCTTCATCTGATGCATAGCTCTCTGCCTTTTCATCTTGTCTATCTTTCTGTGAATGTGGTTTTTGTTCCACAGACTGAAGGATTGTAGTTCTTCTTGCTTCTCTTCCATCTTTTACTAATGTGACACTTACCATGTATTTTCTGCTATATCATGTCACTGTTTGGATTCATGTTTATTTATTGTGTTATCATACTATTAGCTACCTTCTGAGATCTGGGAGTCACCTTGTATCTTCCTCACAACATCAAAGAGTAACTGAGCCAGATTGACCCTGTCCTCTAAACCAGTTGTTCTCAAAGGTTAATGTGCGTGTGAATTATCTGCTAGAATAAATGTACTGATTCAGCAGGACAGAGATGGGGCTTGAGAGTCTGCATTTCTATTTAGCTCTCAGGAAATATGAAGCTGCAGGTGGGAGACCCATGCTTTGAGTAGCAGGACTCTAAACTTCCCTTTAACCCCTCTCTCTTCCTTCTTCCTCTACGTCACTCTTTTGGCTGGGGACCCTGTCACCTCAGATCTTCCTAACCTGCCTGCAGCCTGTTCCTCCCCACCACCAGTGTATCCCTCATAAAACTGTTATCTAACAGAGCCCTACCTCCATGGTGAACTCGCCCAAACAAATGTGCCATGCAAATCAGAAATGCAGAGTTGCCCTAAGACCTGGCCTGTGATCTAAGGACCTGGCTAGGTGTTTTGCTTGGGACATCCCCATTCTTTCTTTTCTTGCTTCTGTGGTTTCATTCTTCTCTGCTAACCTCCTCTGATGAACTCAATATGGCTACTCTGCTTTTCCCCAAAGTACTGATTTTCATTTTGTCCCAACCCAAGCCAGGCCCTCTGCACTGTGGCTCACAGATTTTCCACACTGGCTTGGGCTGCCAGCAACACCTTCAAAGTGCCCTTTCTTAAATCCACTGTTGCCCCACTGTTAGGGAACCGTTGGCCGAAACTGCCCACCTTAGCCAGGCATGATGGTAACCACTTGCATGAGTTGTCTAGCAGCAAGAGACAACTTTGTCTCCTTGGACATTCATTTCCAAGTGTTAGACAAGAAGGGGTCCCCTTCTCAGGCCTTGGAAGAGGTCCTCCTTCCTGCAACAGCACTATGTCATGTTACAAAAGAGGGTAGCTGAGGAAGCTGAAAGTTGATTAGAGGAAATCGTGGTTGGGAAGGAGAAATGATGTAGTCTATCGGTGAAAACTAGCCTTGTGTTCTTTACGACTGCGCTGCAGTTGTTTGGATCTCACAGAGCTGGGGGTCATCCCAGACATGGGTTTGCACCAGTGAGTTTCAGGCCACTGCTTTGCAGGATTCCCTTGTGGGTTATGGGAAGCAGTAAGGTTTCAAGTGCCTACTTTCTGTTTTAGTTTATTTTCATTCATTCCTTTGTTATTATTATTATTTTTTTACTGTCAGCTCTATTGCTCAATAGTAAATAATATATTGCAAAGAGAATTGTCCCTTATCAACTGGGCAGAGATCAGGGCAAAGAAAGTACCGAGAGAGATTCTGGAGAACAATGGATGTGGAGGAAGCAAAGATGGGAAGTGAGATTCCTGGGTTTGAGGCCCCAGTTCTGCTCACATGTCTATGTAATCTTGGAAGGGTGATCTAGCCTCTTTGGCCTGTTCCCCCAGTTCTCTGAAGGGTGCTGGGGACATATCACTGTTTAACAGGCCTTAAGGATAAGTTAGTAGGGCTGTGCATAATACTTCTATTCTTTAATTTAAAAAAGTACACATTCTCTCTCCCACAGTGTCCTCAGTGCCATGAAGTTTTCCTCTGCCCTGTAAGTGGGTCTTTGTGTGACCTTCCCAGGCTCAGGGAGTAGACTGAAGGGTCACTAAGACCTGAACCAAATACATTTTCATTCTGTATGCCTCCCCTCACTGCAAAGGCTGTCAAATTCCTTCATGGAAGAAAACAGTGAATTTGGAAGGAAAATGCAATGTAACCATTTTTTTCCCTAAGGAACCAGCTTCGCTCTCCAATGTGTGAATGTTTTCTAGTGTGTTCCCAGGGCCATGAGTGTTTCAAGAAGTTTGCAGTGCACTGCTGTACTCACTCAACCTCCAAGTCTCACCCCCTCTCAACCCATTCTCCAGAGTCCCCAGGGTTTCCAGGTATAAATCAAGGGACTGTAAGAGTTCTGGCTGGAAGGAGCACAGCGTGAGGAAGTTGGTGGAAGGTGGGAGGCAAGATGGGGAGGGGAAGAGACTTTCAGCAGAGGAAGGGACTCCTGAGACCCATTTGCAAGACAGACACTTCACTCAGCGTGATTTCTACATTTGTGCCCCTTTAATGGTCAGCAGTAGAATCAATGGAATGCCTGCTACCTGGTTAATAATGGGGCAGTTATGTGGCAGCAATGAGCCAGCCAGCTATGGGATCCATGGGCTGACAAAAAGACCATTGAGCATTGACTTTTCCACTTTTCTTTCTCTTTCCCCAGGGCAGCCACTGAAGTTCTGGCAGCATTGCTGAAATCCAGTAAGTGCCTCTTTTGAAACGTGGTTATTTCTTTCCCCTCTGAGTTCAGTGAAAGATGCTCTTCTGTCTCCATGGCTCATTTTCAACCTGGAAGGCAATAGAGCCATTCCTGGATCTTTGGGGTGAGATGGAGGATATTAAGGCTGTTCTAACTCGGGGCTGCAAAGAGAGAGTTAATCTCTCTCTCTGTGGAGGTGCCATTCATAATGCTGCCAAGACAATTGATTCTAACTGGAGTATGTTGTCTACTGCAGACCCGAGGAACTCTCCAGCTCCTTCTAATTGGACCAGCAGCTTTTAAGGACTGTTGGAATAAATTGCAGGTTCCAGTGGGATTGTCCTATGGAAGAAAAGTTTATGACAGTGGGTGGGAAGCATGATTCTTGCCTTTGATTCACAACTCAGCTAGTGACTATGTTCTTGGGCAGATGGGGTGTTGGAATCGCTTGGACAGTGTAGATGCTGATAACAAATTTATATTAAAATATTGGCTCTTTTCTCAGTTACTTGAGTGATTGCAAAAGAATAGCTCTGGGAGTCTGAATAATTTGAGAATTTTTTTTTTTTTTTGCCTTTAGCTCTGGTCTAATTACATTGGGAGTCAATTTCATATGTGCAATATAGTAGAAGGCACCATGCACTTGGGAGTGAAGAAGTTTCAGCTTAATGTTTTTATGTTTTTCTCCTCCTTACCTCTTCATCTATTTTAATTTGGCACCTTGGAAACCAGCTGCTTCAATTGTGATATTTGTTTCTCTTTAGGGAGCCCGAGGCATGTGGGTAATAGGTGAACTTTAATAAAACTTACAAATAAATAAATAAAAATCAAAACACCTTCTCCCCCCAACCATATATCTCTGTCAACTCTAAGTGCAGAGAAAGAGTCACATCACATAGTGCTTCCCTTTGTAGACTGAAAAAATAATTGAAGCTTGAATTCATTTGCTTTGTTGGAACTTGATACAGTACACAAGTCTATCCACAGCTGCCTGACCTGCAGGGAGAGTGAAGGTTGTTAGAGCAGGTTGGGGGAGTGAAGAGTGAGGGGTTAGGAAGCCCTCGAGATAAGAGGCGGGGAGAAAGTGTTACCTGAGGGTTATGGGGAGAGAACGGTTCATTCTCCATACTGAACTTGACTCAGGTTTGACATCTGGGTTTTCATTATTTACCTGCTCACTCTGTCTGCTCACCTGATTATAACACCAGGTATTTGAGGAAGCAAGGTGAGAAAGTTCTTGGATTGCAGGAAGTAAAGGTACTGAGAAAGGCTGGGTAAGCCAGCCAGCGAGTGCTGTGCCTTAGGAAAGTAGCTTTCTCCTGTATCCTCCCTACCCAGCTTTGGCAGTAGAGGCCTGATGTTTCATGGGGACAGAGCCCTGCTAGTGTTATCAAATGCAGGGGGTGGGGGTCCTGCTGCTTGCTGCTTACAAAATCAATTACATACTCACAAATGTTGGTAGAAAGGAAAGATGCCTTTAATCAGAATGCTGGCGATCTGGGGAGATGGTAGACTCAGCCTCCCCACAAAACCACCTCTGAAGATTCGTCCATGATACTTTATTTTTTTTTAATTTATTTATTTATTTTATTTATTTATTTTTGGCTGCGTTGGGTCTTCCTTGCTGCGTGCGTGCTTTCTCCAGTTGCGGTGAGCGGGGGCTACTCTTTGTTGCGGTGTGTGGGCTTCTCATTGCGGTGGCTTCTCTTGTTGCGGAGCACGGGCTCTAGGCGTGCGGGCTTCAGTAGTTGGGGCACAAGGACTCAGTAGTTGTGGCTTTTGGGCTCTAGAGCGCAGGCTCAGTAGTTGTGGCGCACGGGCTTCATTGCTCCGCGGCATGTGGGAACTTCCCAGACCAGGGCTTGAACCCTTGGCGCCTGCATTGGCAGGAGGATTCTTAACCACTGCGCCACCAGGGAAGCCCTCGTCCATGATACTTTTAAAGGGAAGGAGGGAAGTAATCTCAGTTAGTCATTGAGATAGGGGGTCAGAATCATCACCATCCCTCAAAGATTTGAAAGGTGTACTTGGGCCGGAGATGGTAGAGAATTGGGGTGCCTGATTTAAAAGTTAGTTAAATGATGCAAACGAACTTATTTACAAAAGAGATATAGAGTCACAGATGTAGAAGACAAACTTATGGTTACCAGCAGCGAAAGGGTTGGGGAGGGATAAATTGGGAGATTGGGATTGACATATACACACTACTATATATAAAATAGATAACTAATAAGGACCTACAGTATAGCACAGGGAACTCTACTCAATAATCTGTAATGACCTATATGGGAAAAGAATCTTAAAAAGTGTGGATATATGTGTATGTATAACTGATTCACTTTGCTGTACACCTGAAACTAACATAACATTGTAAATCAACTATATTCCAATAAAAATAACAAAAAAAAAGTTAGTTACAATCTAGCTTTGCTAAAGTGACGAGAAAGGGGCTTCCGGCTGAGAGCAGTTTCCTGCAAAGAGCTGTTTACACTAGCTGAGAAAGGCTGACTTATTTTTCTATCCATACACACACACCCCTGAAGCTCAGAGTTGAGTGTCCTGATACACCATGTGTAAAAATCTGAATGTAGTCACATGACAGTTATTAACTATTTCTGTGTGAAACATGATGCATGGGCCCAGGAGAAACCAATAGCCAGTGCAAATACTGTCTGATTCAGGCTTAGAGCATTAACTGGGTTTCCAACGCACTAGTTGTGCTTAGCAAATGGAGTGCACTGCACTAGGGGCTCAGTTTTAGAGTTTCTAACTTCTACTCTCCCTCCAGAGCTCAGCTCAGACCTCATTCCCTCTGAAAGCACTTTCCCTGGCTACCAAGACCAGGCTGGATGCCCTTCCTCTATGCTCCCATAGGCTCTCCCAACACAACATTGATTACGCTGCATTGAATTTGCTGTTGCCCATCTCTCCCAGCAGATTGCAAACTTTTGAGGGCAAGGGTCATCTTTGCTGATTGTTGTATTACTTGCATCAGCACAATAAAAAGCCTAAAATACATATTTGTGTACTAAATGTTTAAGTGAATGAATGATTTATAATATTTACATGTATAAAAAAGGCAATACCGCCCCCTACTACACTCTACTACTGAATCCAACGACCCATGCATAGAACCAATGATATTAGTTCTAATCTCTGTTTGACTATACAAATAGACTGTCAGGGAAATGATAGCCTGCCATCCTCCACATATAAAGCAAGTTTTATTGTCCCATTAGAAGGATGTATAAGGTTGTTTGCTAATTCTGCTGAGCTGTCCACATAGACTTTTGTCTGAGTCTCAGGTTCATCCTAACACGAGAGAGTTGGATGAGAACTTCTCTTATGTTCTTTCTACCACTAAATACTCAGCCTTCATGTCTATCAGGGTTCCTCAACCTTAACATCCTTGCATTTTGAACTGGATAATTCTTAGTTGTTGAGGCCTGTCCTGTGCATTTTGGAATGTTTAGCGGCATCCCTGGCCTTTTCTCACCAGGTGCCACTGCCAGTTATAATGACTAAAATTTGTCTCTAGACACTGCTAATTGTCCCCTGGGATGTCAAAATTGCCTCCTTCTGAGAATCACTGATGCATATTTGACCACACATTAGCTGAAGCTCATTCAGGGTCTCAAATGATCCCTCCCAAATACCTTTATTGGTATTTCATAGAAATGCTCTTCTTGCATAATTGATCTTAAATTCCCCAGCACTGGTGTCATTCCTGTGGGTTCACATGAAGTAAGAATACGATGGCAGAAAGTCTTTATGAACATGCAGAAGTTACTTGGGAGGGATCAGGTTCTAGAGATCTAGAGCATCTTAGAACAAGGACAGCAGAAATTTCCATTGCAAGTGCCAACTCCCATGTGTGGGTAGAAGGATTCTGAGATCATATTTGAGCTCAGCAGGCAAGAGGGCTGTTTTTTCTTTTTTAAATTTATTTTTTATTGAAGTATAGTTGATGTACAGTATTATATAAGTCACAGGTACACAATATAGTGATTCACAATTTTTAAAGGTTATATTCCATTTATAGTTATTATGAAATATTGGCTATATTCCCTGTGTTGTACAATACATCTTTGTAGATTATTTTATACCTAAAATTTGTACCTCTTAATCTCATACCCCTATACTGCCCCTCCCCACTTCCCTCTCCCTACTGGTAACCACTAGTTTGTTCTCTATATCTGTGAGTCTGCTTCTTTGTTGTTATATTCACTAGTTTGTTGTATTGTTTTTTTAGATTCCACATATAAGTGATAGCATACAGTATTTGTCTTTCTCTGTCTGACTTATTCATTTAGCATAATACCCCCCAAGTCCATACAAGTTGCTGCAAATGGCAAATTTTCATTCTTTTTTATGGCTGCATAGTATTCCATTGTATATGTATATACCACATCTTCTTTATCCATTCATCTGTTGATGGACACTTAGGTTGCTTCCATATCTTGGCAATCATAAATAATGCTGCTATGAACATTGGGATGCATGTATCTTTTTGAATTAGTGTTTTGTTTTCTTTTTGGATATACACCAGGAGTGGAATTGCTGAGTCATATGGTAGTTCTATTTTTAGCTTTTTGAGGAACCTCCATACTGTTTTCCACAGTGGCTGCACCAGTTCCCACAAACAATGTAGGAACGTTCAAGAGTGCTGTGTTTAAATAGCAAAGTCTTTCATGGATTTGGGGAGGAGCAGTTGCCATCTTTGTTCTACCAGCCTAACCAAAGTATTATGTGGCATGTAAGGTCTGGGTATGGATAGTACCACTGCACTTAGGCTGGGGTTGCTGTGGGGGAGATGAGTGTCATGGAATTCTCTAGTTGTCTTCAAATGCCTTCATGCATAAGTAAGACTTGACATCGAATGTCTGTCAATTTACATCCCAGATGAGTTTGTGTCCACTGAACCTAAATGCAGGAAGTCAGTTTCTGTCTAAAATTCAAACCCTCACCATCTGGCACTGATATCTGGGAATATTTATGTGAACCTTTATCTCCTGAAAGCAAACTCTTTTTAGCTGGTGATTATTCTGGCCTTGATACTTATCAGTATAAAAGTTGGCCATTTTAGTATATCTCTATAATTGCGTTACAAAAGGAGAACATTCCCCAGTTAAAATAGAGCCAGAAGGACATATCTACTACCTTGGGGGCAGTAAACATGGGTGGGCTTGGTAATCTTAGGTCAACGAGGCCCTATGACGTAGTGGGTGGTGGGAGGCAATCCTCACCAGTAACAGGGAGAGCAGGGCTGAGGGATCTGGGAGCCTTGGAGCTGCCCACCATAACAACAGAAAGAAAAGGAAAGAGGACCGGGTTGCATTAGAACAATTTTGTTATTTTGTCTCAGCCCTTTCTTCCATCAAGCAGCTATTGCATGAGAAGCCAATGTAGGAAAGGTAGATGGCGGACAGAGAGAAACGAACCAAAAGACGGCTCTCATCTCTTTCCTTTTCCGAGGAACAGCATGTAAAATAAGGCCTTGGAAGTCCTAGGCCTCTTTTCCAATAATTTCTGAAATTTAGGATCCTAAAAATTAAAGTCATTGCTCATTCAAGGGTCCTTTTTGTATGTATGTGGGCTAGAATGGTCTAATCCAGATTCCATACTTTTATTGTATCAGTTCCTCTCTCTCTACCTACGCATGTGCAAACACTACATTTTCCTGTATTGAAAGTTTTGCCCTTTTATGCTTTATCCTGCACAAAAACATTTAGCTTTTTATTACCAAAACTTAATAAGACTTTGATGAATAAATAATGCTTCTATTGCAGGCAATTTTTTCTCTAATAAATCAAAATAACACATGGTCCTTTGCCCCTGTCCGTTTTTTTTAAAAAATTTATTTCTTTATTGAAGTATAGTTGATTTACAATGTGTTAATTTCTGGTGTACAGCAAAGTGACTCAGTTATACACATATATACATTCTTTTTTATATTCCTTTCCATTATGGTTTTTCCCAGGATATTGAATATAGTTCCCTGTGTAATACAGTAGGACCTTATTGTTTATCCATCCTATATGTAATAATCTGTATCTACTAACCCCAAACTCCCAGTCCATCCCTCCCCCAATGCCCCTCCTCCTTGGTAACCACAAGTCTGTTCTCTATATCCGTGAGTCTGTTTTTGTTTCATATTTTATTTTATTTTATTTTTAAACCAAGTTGTGTCTAGTTTATTTATTTATTTTTAAAATTTTTATTGGACTGTCGTTGATTTACAATGTTGTGTTAGTTTCTGCTGTACAGCAAAGTTAATCAGTTATACATATACATATATCCACTTTTTTTTAGATTCTTTTCCCATATAGGTCATTACAGAGTATCGAGTCGAGTTCCCTGTGCTATACAGCATTTGTGTCATATTTTAGATTCCACATATAAGCGACGTCATATGGTGTTTGTCTTTCTCTTTCTGACTCATTTCACTTAGTATGATAATCTCTAGGTCCATCCATGTGCCCCTGTCCCTTTTGCTGTCTGCATCCACTCTGCCTTTCTCTCTTTTATCTGTGTCTCTACCTGGACTTCTGTGTCTCTTCTTCCTTTTTTTCCCCTCATCTTCTTCTCCTTTCTCATTGGCCTCTCCACCTCTCCCTCTTTCTTTCTGCTCCCTAACACCCTTTTGTGAGCATTAGGTATAAATGCAGTTTGGAGAAGTGGTGGCCTGGCAGTGGTGCTTGGAATGAGCGTGCACCGTGGGATTCTGCCTGATCTCTACTGGCTCCAGGGATGAATCTTCACGTAACGCCTTGGTAGTAACCTTGCTGCCCAGCTTTAAAGGTCACATTCTCGCAACAAGGAAAGACCTGAAGCACTTTCTGGTTCAGGCCCTACATCTGAATAAGAGGATGATAGGTCTATTTCAGACCACTCTCCGACTTCAGCATTAGCATTCAGAGAAGTCTGGGAGTTTGCATAAGTTGGGGCAATGGAGAGGGTGCTGGGAATGGGAAAGTGAGTTAATAAAGGGAGGGAGACAGGGAAGAAAGAAGGGAGGGAGAGATGCAAGGGAGCTAGCGGGAAGTTTGGCAGGAAGAGGAGATGCTCTGTGGTCTTCCTCGGTAAGCTCTGCCCGGCTGGCTCACGGGGACAGCGCAGCCTGTTGCTAGGGGGGGTATAGGAAGGAGGGGACTTCTGGTTCCCAGAGTCCTGATCATGGAGAGACACCTCAAGCTCTCAGCGGTCCTCTGCTATGGCCTGGCAATCAGCAGCGTAGGGACTGGAGGACTTGGTGGCCAGATAGTTGCTCTACAGCAAAATGTCAGAGAAGGGGCCACGTTTGAAAAGCCCTAACTGTGGCTTTTGTAGGAGTTCCAGGAGCTCTGAGGAGTTCTCAAAATGGCATCAGTGTTTTAGGATGGTTGGCAGTGTGATTCCTTTGAACTTCTGACATACACCAGTAGCCGTAGGGTGGCACAGACTTCACAGGGCTCACATGTACAGTCTGTGTTCCCATGGGGCCTGGAATCTGTCCTCCTGACTTCCCAGGCTGTCTGGACAAGCCTGGTGCCCCAGGGTTCTGCCCACGGAGTGTTTCCCCTTCAGTTTCCAGATGGGGGCCATGGAGTCAGACCATTAGAGCTGGAAAAGACCTTCGAGGTTGCTTAGTGCAGTGGTGTTCAAACATTTTTTTTTTCTGAGTAGAGAACTCAGAGCCCTGTCTGTCCATTTCCCAATGATTCTCCCCTAAGGTGGCGTCTGAGACACATTCACAAAAATATAGGGCTCCCTGAGAACCCAGAAAACTACTAACCTTTTTAAAAATTGAAATATATTTGACACTTAACATTGTGTAAATATAACACACTTACATCATAGATTTACATTATAGATTACATTATAGATTTGCTACATCTATATTTCTATATTGCTATTATAGCAATAATTTATACCTCTGTCACGTCACAAAATTATCATTTCTTTTTAGTGGTTGGAATAATTAAGATCTAGTCTCTTAGTGAGTTTGATGACTACAATACAAATTGTTGTCTAGATCCCAGAAAGCTGTTGGTCTTATCCACCCCTCTCCTCATTTTCACACAGGGAAACTGAGGACCAGAGAGAGTGAGTGACCCACCTAGATCTCTGAGACTTGGAAAGTTTCCTGTCCAGCTAACACTGGTTCTTTCTTTTGTCTCAGCATAAATGTCTCTGTCAAGGGTATTGACAACCCCCCATCTCTGCCCAGGGTTAGGTTTCCAGTTAAACCTTTTCACTATATTTATACTAACTATAAATATGCTAACTATAACTAAGAACTAACTATACTGTAATCAATGAGTCCTATATTTTTGCATATGTGTTTGTGTGTATGCATTTTTGTGTACGTATGCACGTATTTTCCCTGCAGGGTCTACCTCCACGGGCACTGGGGTCCCTATCATAGCCCGCACACCTCACATTGAGCTGTACCCAGAGAACCTCTAACACACTAATGTTAACTAAGGAAGGATTCCAGTTTCATGACTTAAGCCTCATACATTTGCTTTCAATATGCCTTAATGAAGAGGCCAGCCCAATTCCTGTACCCAGAAGGAATCAAACTGTGGTGTGATTGTAGACCCGACGTCCTTTCTGCCATCGTAACTTCTGGAGAAGCAAGCCCTATATTTCTGTGATGATCCAGAAATCCGCTTCAAGTAATATTGCTAGAGTTTTGCATTTGTCACACTGGGATGGACTGCTGTGATCGACTTTGTATGAATGCAGACTAGCAAACTACATCTGTCACATGGTGGGATTGAAATGACAACACAGACGTCTACCATTTATCGACTGCTTAGCGTGTCAGCCACTGTATATACCACTGCATGTACGTGCCTAGTAAGGGGGTATCATCATCACCATTTCACAGGTGTAGGAACTGAGGCCTGGAGAGGTTGGGCTACAGAGCTTACCTGCTGTAGACCCTGGGACCTGAGCTCTGTGCGTACCAAGGAGAGATGAACAAGGGTAGGTTTATTTAGCCCAAAGAAGATAAGATCAAAATCGGAAAGGAAGCTAAATAAATACTTTCTAAGTATTAGAAGGATTTTTTTTTTTTTTTTGTGGTGGGAGCATCTGTCATTTAGTTTAGAAAAGAGCATCACACGGTCCATCCCATACAAGTATCTGAAGGGGACCCAGTGAGAGGTGCCCCACACCAACATGGCTGTGCGAAGGGCCAGAGTCTCTGCTGTGAGGCTGAGCATCAGGCGAGGCTGATGAATGATGGGGTGAGTGAGAGGAGAAGGGAACAGGGCCGGGAAGGATTACAGCTGCTCGTTCCCTTTCCCTGCTGGCTTTGTCAGGCCCCCCCCCCCCCCCCCGAGTTGGGGTGGGGGCGCTGATCGTCCCTGGCCACAGACCGCAGCTCATGTACTTCCTCTTCCTGCCATGTGGTGGTGCTGTTCTTTTAGTTATCTTGGCCGCGCTAGCCCAATATTTATTTTCGGTGAGTAATTTGTTTATCAGGAGGTTATTTTAATCTAATTTTAGCCATATTTGCTATTCCACACTATCTGTGCTTCCCAGCGTTAGCAGCTTGCATGTCTTGAAGGAAATTAGCCGAAGATGGTCCCGGAGGCATTCGCGCAGCCATTATTTAAGGGAGATGGGAGGAGGCAGGGTGAACGGAGCCCGAGCCCGGCGCTGGAAAAGTTGCTGGAATTTGTTGCGCTCCCAGTGAGGTTAGCGTGACTGAGAGGGACTTACCGAGGGTGGAGAGCATCTCGCATCTCGCGCAGCTTTTTTGAGGGCTGCCTCTGGTAGAGAGCAGAGAATCCTGCAGTTACTTTTCCCCATCTCCCCGGAACCCTTGTGATAACCTGTATCTTCCTCACCTTTGCTGCCAAGGCCAAAGGCACGACTTAAGGAAGATGCCCATCTGCTTTCCCATGGTTCACAAGCATCCCACATCCCATCTGGTAATATGTTTCATGAACTGTTCTCTGCGATCCCTCAAGGAAGAGGGCAGGAAGGTGGGGAGTGGGAAGAGAATTATTGTTTATTAGAGTACCTTCAGCAAATAATGATCATAACTATTAATTACAGAGCGCTGGCACTTGCCAGGCACGTTATATTCCCATTTTACATGCAAGGAAATTGTAGTTAGGGGAGGTTAATGATTTTTTTCCCCAAGATCCCATGAATGGTAAGTGGAGAGCTGAAATTCAAACTCAGTTGTGACTGTCTTCAAAGCAGAAAATCTTCCTATTTCAAGGATGAGTCTCACCTTCCACATGGAGTCAGGAAACCTGGACTTGGCTGATGGGCCTGTGACCTGAAATTAGTTCTTTGTCATTGTACTTGACTTCAGTTTGGTTTTCCAAAAATGGGAGGGCTGTACAAGTTGAGTGGTTTGAGGGTGCTTCAGTAGAAGAAACTTTTTTTTTTCTTTTAAAGAAATCTTCTGAGGAGATGACACATCTAAAGCAGATAAAACGGGAGCAGAAGTGGGAGACCCCAGTGAATCACAGCCTGGCCTTTCCCTTGTCACCTCTTCTTTCCCTGGCTCGTGATTGATGCTGAGAAACTTCCGTGGAAGTTCCTCAGGGCTCGAAAGAATCAAGTTTGAAAACCTCTGAAATAAATATTCTCATGGGACACTTTCAGAGCTCAGTAAATTGTCGGAGATTATAATTTAAAGACGGGCTGATGCATCCTTTAGGAGGTTTGGAACACGTGTTCGTTTTTACTGTGTGGTGGTCCTAAGGAAGAGCTAGTCAAGTTTGACTCAGAGAGAGATGCAAAATTGTTATCTTCATCCTTGAGCCTTAGTCAAGTAACTTTTGAGTCTCTTGGGATTAAGAGGCCTAATTAAACAATAAACTGGACCTAATTAAATGAGAAGGGTCAGCTTCCGGTAGAAATTACAATGGTTGTTAGTATAGGCAAGATGGTGAACTACCTTCCAGAGATGGCCAGGATGTGCCCAGGCACCCACACGGGGTCTAACAGAACTGTGGATGGTGGTGGTGTGTTTTCCTTGCTCGACATAAACTGTTGTCTGCAAAAAACATTGTTGTAATAAGGTTGCAGCCAATCCTGGTTCTCACAACTAAGCAGGCTGCTGTGTTTTAACCAGGTTCTCCTGTTTTCCGGAACTAAAGACCTGGTTCTACCTCTAGGGCTTTCCCTCTGGCCTGATTATCTACCTGCCTATAGGTTTGGGCCATGATGTTGCTTTGACAACAGTGTGAATGTGTTCAAGGAAGCTCAGGCTCATGTGTGAAGGTAGTGTGTGTTTGCTAAAAGCTCAAACCTCTTACTCTCTAGAAGGTTGATCCCCACACACTTAGGTACTTTGTTTTCATTCTGGGGAATCAGGGGTTAACATCCAGGATTGCTGAGCTCTAAATGTTCTGGATTTCAGAATTTGTGTCACCCTGGCATAATGAATGACTGGCTATGGATTGACAAAGGTAAGGTATCACAAAGATTTAAAGAGATAGACAAAAAGCTAAACATCTCAGAGCTCTGAAAAGTGTACAGTAGCTTCCTTATCCCATTCAGGATTGACTGGACAATTATTTGTTTATGTCAGGATGTAAGTCAGATGCTTCCTACAGACTTCTAATAATAGCAGTTTACAGAGCACTTTTTCATATATTACCTCATTTAATGTTCACCATAGTCCTGCAAGACAGGTAAATATTTAACTCTTCTAGAGCAGCAGTTCTCAACGTGAGTGATTTTGTCCCAAGGGAACATTTAACAAGGTCTGGAGACACTTTTGGTTGCTACATCTGCAGGGGGTTTGGGTGCTCCTGGCATCAGGTGGGTAGAGGGCAGGATGCTGCTAAACATCCTACAATGCACAGGGCAGCTGCCCCCGACCCGACGACATAATATTCGGCCTCAGATGTCAGTAGTGCCAGGCTGGGAAACTGTTCTACAGAGAAAACACTGAGGTTCAGAGAGGTCGGCTGACTTGCCCAAGATTGCATGATGTGTACTTGGCACAATGGGACAGAAATCCATACCTACATTTCACTACCAGAGGGTTTCAAATCTTTTATTTTTATTTTAAAGAAATAAATTTTAGGTATTAAATTTTAAATGAAAACCTTGGCAGAGCCATTGCATGTAAACAGCTGATGGTGGAGCTGCTCTGGTGGCAGCAGGGGTCAGAGACCCCGCGGAGCCTCTTCCTTAGCCCCTCCCCCTAATCCCAGGGACACACAGACTGTCTGGCAACTGCCACGCCCATACAAGGAGACCCAGAGACCATTAGGCCCCTGTTGGCATCCACAGATCTGGATTTCCCTGGGCTGTTACATTTTTCTGAGTAGAGGATGACAGCATCTGAGTGCCCATTTTAGTAAAATGTGTTGGGCAGTGGAGGGGAGTGGGAGGCGTGGGGGCCAAGTAGGAGGCTGCTTCGGGCACATTCCAGGCGATAGGGAAGGGGACTGAAGGACCACGGGTGAAAGGAGTGGAGTTAAAACGAGGAAGCGCAAGGCTCACGCTTGCTTCGGGACTTTTCAGTGCTGTGCTACTGTATGACATCAGGCCAAAGGGCAGCAGGCCAGGAGCACGGAGGCTAAGCTCTTTACCTTGCTCTGCGCATGCTCAAGGCCTGGAGGCATAATGCAGTGTGAACCAGTTTGCACATGATGTTTGCACCACCGTGCAGATTTGTTTTCCTGTAGTTCACATTGCTTGTCTGTACTCTGGCCAGAAGCAGGCAACGCCACTGACAGACAGGTGTCTCCCTCATCCATTGACAGAGAAAGGCAGGTGGGGAAGTGCTCTGTTTCTCTCCTTCCAGGTATAAATCCTGGCTTTCTTCTTTAAGTGTTGCCTTCTGATGAGTAGACAGTGGAAATGGCAAAATGAAACTAGGAGAAAGGTTATCTACAATGACCCAGAAGGGATTGGGGCTCCTCTCAGGGCTTAGCAGGTGCTTCTTTCCCTACCAAGAATGTAAACTCAAAAGAAAACTCTGGATGGATAGGAAAACTCCTGGGAAATTTTAAGTCCAGGCAAAGATGATCATTCCTAAGGGCTTTCTTGCAGAGATGTCAAAAACAAATAACAAAAAGGAGAGTGAGAAAATCTGACAGACATACCCGCCCCACCCCCCGCCCACCTGATTTTGCACAACCCCGCTGTGATGAATGTCAAAGCGGTGGGGGTCCCGCATTCTGATCTCTGCCCTACTGCTCTCCCCTCACTTTCTTCACCTGGCTTTAGCTTCCAGACTTTTTGTTATTTGCACTCACCAAATTTGGGCTTTTCTACTTGCTCTGCTCTCCAGATTTCTAGAATTTTCTGTCCCCGGATCTCTGCAGCCTGATTCTTTCCTACATTCTGGTTTCAGTGCTAATGCCCCCTCCTCAAAGAGTTGCCCCAGCCACCCAATCTAAAGTAGCCGCCCCACCAGTCCCTCTAGAATCATTATTTGATTTTCACTGTAGGACTCGTCACTGTCTGACGTTACCTAATTTGAGTGTGTGTGTGTGTGTGTGTGTGTGTGTGTGTGTGTGTGTGTGTGCACCTATTTGGATCTGAGAGTCTCCCCAGCTCCCCCATGGGAATGCAATCCCCTAAGAGTAGAGACTTTGTGCATCTCATTTACTGCTCTAATATCCCCAGTGCCTACAATACTGCCTGGCACATACTAGCACGTAGTAGTTGTTAAGTGTGTTTGTTGAATGAGTGAATGGTGGTTCCTGGAGTTTAGGGGGTATGAGTATGGTTTTAGCTGATAATTCACTGCATACCTAGCCACAGCAAGATCTGGCTTTCAGGACAAACTGTCTCTGCTTATTCCCATACGCTGAGCAAACCTCTCAAGCAATCATTTCTTGCTGGGAACAAGCTCCTTTTAGAGAATTTTCAAACTAAATATTGAAAAATTAATCCTACTTCCTCAAATCTAGGATGTCATTGACTATAAGATGCTCCAATTTTTATGTGCCATGAAGAGCAAAAATATGCTGCCAGTTGTCATTGAAACACCGTCATTGGTAAGAAGCATCCTAATTCTGGAAATGCTAAAATGTGAAAAAAATATATGCCTTAGAATTGATAAAGTACAAGGTGAGATTGATTCATCATATGGAATGCAGGGAAGCGGCAGGGGGTTCTGGTCTGGAGTGTGTCCCCATTTGTTAGTGGTCCCTTCCGCTGTAGCATTGCAGCCTAACACCCTGGACATGGTACTCTCCAAAGACCAGAGGAAGAGCTGGGTGTGTGGAGGAAGAGGCAGATATGGCTTCTGAGGCTTTCTCAAGAGTGGAGAAATGTCTATGGCTTGGGAATGTATCTGTGGGAAGGTATTAGAAGCAGCTGGTGATTAAAAAATAACCCAACCAACAGTAGGCGAGTCTAGATTTAAAACAATGCTATGAAGGATGGTTTCTCACCCTTCTTAGCCACTCTTTCTGAAGCTTAGGGAAAGCATCTTTAATTTTCAAAAGGCAGTCAGTGGGAAAACAAGATTTGCTTGAAACCCAAATTTACTTTAGAGCCAAGTTTACTGAAAAGTATCTATTTTACAAAGAGAAAAAAATACCTGCAAGCTAATTCAGTATCATTATTCTTATTTGAGCTAATGATAATGGAGTGTAATTTCCATTACTGCTGACATTAGGATTAGTTATGTTTCGGTACATACATCGCAGCTTGTCCTTTGTGAGGAGCATCGAAGCAGCTGCCGGGGAGGCTGAGAGTGGACCCCTGCTCAGCAGCCCTGAGCCCCCTGGCCTCAGGAGTCCCTGCTGGGCGTCAGGGGGGCTCCTGAATATCTCCTCCAGGGCGCCGAAGCACCATCGGCTGTTAATTTGGCTCTTTAAACCTTCTTGAGTCTCCTATTAAAAATCAACTTGCACCACAATTCGGGGGCCTGGGAGGGAGCAGAGAAGACGGAGGAGGGCGATTGGCCGGAGGGACCGTGCCAGGTTAGATTTGGCTGAAAGCCACGCCCCTCAAGCACCTCAGCTGTTCCGCGGACTTGATCTCCTTCAGCCTTTCGGAAACCCTCCTCAAGAAGCTGGTTCTCCTGGTAACCGTTAAAGGTCTTTATCTGAATGCAAAACAGTGTAATCTGTACAGACCAGCACTGGGGATAATGATGTGGGATGTCAGCTTTGGAGGCAGATGGGGGATTCCATTTGAATTCTCCACGTGTCATTTATAAGCTCTCAGGACTTGAATAAGTTATTTAACTTCTCTCAGCTTCTGTGTCTTCATCTGTAAGAGGAGGCAAATAATGCTTATCTTCAAGCATTTCCATGAGATAAATGAGATGATCATGTAAAATGATTAGCCCAATGCTAAGCACATAGGAAACATTCAGTAAATAAATACTCAGTAATTGTAACTGGTGTTACAGTGGCAAAACAGGCAGCTTATTGTTCATGTAATATGATTTAGAAGTCTTGGTAAAAGCCTGCTTTGTCCAGAAACGTCTTCTAAATTGACTCCCTGAAAAGAGCACTGTTGCAGAGGCCAGTGGATTGTTTGCTGTAGTTAAGGTCACCATTATCTTGGGTGGTAGTAATGTCTCCCAAGGGGGATTTCTAGGGTGGGATATTATACAGTGCGAGGGCTGTGGCTCCAGATGGGTATTTGCATGTGGAGTCCTGATGAAGATCAGGCAGTGTTTGTGATACAATTGCTCAGTTGGGGGATCCAGTGAGGAGAGGGTTTGGAGGTAAACCTTGGGGAGGAATGTATGATAAGCCCAGCTGAGTGGTCTTCTCTTATGAGAAGGGGGGCCACAGTCCTGAAAAGGGCTAGCTGAATTGTCAATAGTTCATATGAATGAATTTTCATGAAGTTCCTGAAACAGAAGGAAATAAATCTGTTTAATAAAACTATTTAATCTTCCTGGGCAAGAATTTCCTGGGATAGTAATGTCCTACTATGCTATGTGGCTGAAGATGATTTCTGTTCTTAAGAATGATGGGAGCCTCGAATCCTTGTATTTATTCTTACTCGTGTATGTGCTTATCAAAAGCAAGGGTGAGTTATTAAACACTTAACCATTATCAATCAAGAGGATCTTACAGCACTACCCAGTCTTCTAAAAAAGCTTTAGTGTAATGGGACCCAACTCGGGTAAAGTTGGTCAGAGAGGGGAACTAAAAAGTTCTACATTATGGACATTGTCTGTCAGGGCTCCTGGGATAACGTGGGGGAATGGTCCTCAGTATGTATGTTTGGGGTGTCTAAGGACAGATAAGCAGCTATGTAAAATGTGTGGGCATTTGGGGTGAGAAGTCGATTACATTACATGGGGATTGAAGGACTGTGGTTATAAATTTTACTTATTTTGAAACTTTTCCTTGGGCTATTCTCACTAGTGAAGTGAATCTGAAGTTTGAATGTCATCCTTATGGGGAAGGGATTATCATTTATTGAGCACATACTTGATGCCAGGTGCTACGCTATGCATTCATACCTTATAATGGACTTGTAAGGGTGATGCTGTAGTTATCTCTCTTTTATCTTGCTTTAATATTTGCAGATGATGGAAATGTAGTCCAGAATGGCTTAGTAACTTAAACAAGGTTACACAGCTGATAAATGACGGAGCCAAAGTGCAGATCAACAACTATGTGATCCTGGTGCTCCTATTCTTGCGTGAGTCTGTCCAAAGGAATCTCTTCATGTTCTGAGCATTTGGCAGTTTGTTGTCCAAAATTACAGAGGGGGAGTTGGAATAGTAAATAGATGATGCCTGTCATGTTGATGATGGCAATTATAATAGGCAACAGGTATTGAGTGCTTATTACATTCCAGGCATCGAGCTATCTACTTTAGATATATTATCTCATTTAATTTTCTCAACAGTTCCACAAGGAAGGGATTGTTATCAGGTTTCCTTTGTTTGTTTGTTTTTTTAGATAAAGACTTAGTGATGAGAGCTGTGAAGTAACATGCTCAAGGTCACACAGCTAGAAAGCAGTGGAGGTCACAGCCATGTGCAAGGACTCCAGAAAGAAAGCTGACAGCTGAAGGGTCTGCCCAGCAAGGCAGTGAAGGGTACACGAGGATAGTAAAGATGAGTTTGGAGGTCTGCACTAATTTGTATGTCTCATTCCTAGAGCTGTGGTTGTGAAAGCGTCCAGCTCATTCCTCTGCTGCAGGTTCCCACTTTTCCTCCACTTTAAGTTATCTCTTTACTCTAAAAGGGGTGATGAAATTCTCAGATATGGGAAACAAAGAGGAGTCATGGAAGTTTCCTCTGGTTTTGCCCAGTAAAAGTGGCAGAGTGTTGGGTTGCTTGCAGGTATTATACTCTGGGTCACCAAGCACTTCTCCACCAACCTGTCATGGGGCTGGAAATTCCCCATGAGAAATCCAGTCTTTGAGTCTTGAAGGTGTCTGGGCTTTCCTGTTAAAAGACAAACATCTTTATAGAGATGGTCATGCTCTCAAATACCTTCAGGGGCAAGGTAGGTAATTCACTTTCGAAAGGGATGGGGTGAGGTGAATTGGTTGCTATGGCAACCCGGGGACTGCTTGTCCTGCCCACAAGCATTTACAACATGGCCTGGCCTATAGACTATGGACTTCCTGTCAAAGGGTAACCTGTCTTTTTTCCTCTTGATTGTCAAAGTTCATTGCAGAGGATGTGGAGAATAAAAACTACAGAAAAGTCTAAGTCTAGTCTAAAAAAATCCAAAGCAAATCGAATCATCAATATTTTCCTCCCTCATAAGTACTATTGATATCTTGGCATATTCCTTTCCTTTTTTTATTCTTTCTTCCTGAATGTAAAAATCTGCTGCATCAGTGGGGTCTGCACTAAAGAAAACATTCGAACCTCTGTGAAGAAATACCTGGGGTAAAAATAAGGATAGCGCGAGATCACATTTTAGACTGAGAATTAGCTACAAATAAGACTTCAGGAGGATAAAATCTGGAAAGGTAGGTAGAAAGAGTAGAACTTAAGAGGATAAATTGGAGGTGAGGACAAGGATGCAGATTTGCCACAGGAAAACTGGCCAGATAAGAACTTCAGCAGGAGGCTGCCAGGGAGGGGCTGGTGGAGACAAGGGGGCATGGAGAGCGCCTTTGGATGGGGTAGGTGGTGGAGGTGCGCTGTTAAATTAAAGGTCCCCAGAAGTCCCCTCTGTCCATTCCACCCCATCCTCCAACCAGTTTAACATAAGCCAATCTGTTTCAGAAATTTAAAAAAAAAATTAAGGAACAGGAACTCTTTTTCCAAGGAAATCTTAGGAAGAAGCCATTTACATAAACAGACTAAAGTACAGCTGGGCTGGGGAGCTTCTCTGGCCTCCAAACCCTGAGCTCACCCAAAGGAATGTATGAAACCCCACATCTTCTCCTTCCTATTTGGCTTCCTATTTGGCTTCCTTCTTCCTTTCCCTGGGGGAAGCACTGTCCTCCCCTCAAATCTTCTCAAACTCCTGCAAGTTGCTGATCCCAGTGACCCTCATTTCATTCTTCGGCTCCTCTCTACATTTGTTCAGCTTGACGGATCTCTTGTCGGGTTTCAGGTGTGTATTGACTTTTGCAAAACTCCCAAGCCGTTCACGGAGAAAGATTGACTGATTTGGGATTGGGGGAGGAGGTGTAGCTATTTTCGATGTTAGTAAACATGACAGCTTGTTGAAGTTTAACAGGAAATCGTGAATAAAATCATTGGGATCTGATAAGGGATTTTTCTCTCAGACAATTACAGACTTTTTTCTCATTATCTCCCTCCCCCTCCCCCAAAAGTGGGAGATGAAAGTCATGAGGATAACACATTATTAGTCTCATACATTTAACATAGATAAAAGACCAAAGTTCTTAACCTCCCGCTGCCCACGCGGCCTCCATGCACTGTTTTTGCCATTCTGTCTTCTTTTCAGCAGGCGATAGTTTCCTTTAATACCTCCTACCTAATCCTCAATTTTCTTTTAAACATCAGATATTGGATAGGCTGGAACCTCATTTAGGCAGTAAAGAAGTCCAGTGCTTTGTGGCCGGGACCAGCTGAGGAGAGAAATATTTTTGATACAAAAGAATAATTAATTAAAGGAGGTAATGAAGGTGATTTAAACCTTCCACAAACACATCATGGAGTGAATAAAGCTCATGGCTCTCAATTTAGGGTCATGGCTGAATGAAATGTTGTAAAAAGTGAAAAAAAAAATAAAACCAACTGCACAAATGGGTCAAAAATCTCAGTGGGGCTCAGTCAAGCCTGACAATTTAGAATTTGACAAACAAGTAGAAGAAAAGGAGAATTCCATTAATATTATGAGAAAACCCTTCTGGAATAAAGCACTGAATGTCCATGTTATTGTTTCACTCAGGTGCAGTTACATGGTCTTAGGAAAAAGTCTGACTTGGAGCTGAAATTTTGCTTATCCAATTACACCTCAGGGGATCTCTCTCACATGCTCGGCCAGAAGCATAGATTGTCTTATAAACCAGCATGAACAGTATGGATAATGGAGAAATGCAGTCATGAGAGGGCAGAGCTGCAAGATGTGGGCGTTTGTTCCTGAGAGTCAGCCCGTTAGAGTTCTTCAGAGTACTTAGTCCACAGGGGTAGAGAGGACCAGGATCCAGAGAGTATCTCCCCATCTACTGGGTAGACCTGAACTGGTACACATCTGTCCTCCAACGCTGTAGGCGGAGGAGCTTAACATGAAAAGTGGTGTATGTGGACTGTTGAGAGAGGTATCTTGGACCATTCTTCCCCCTTTCTTTCTTCATAATGGAAAAATGAAGAAATCATCCACCCATCAGAGGGGTCTCGTGGGAGGTCTCACGCAGGGTCATTCAACTAACAAAGGGTAGTCATGGTGTGGAAGAGGGGAAGGGAACCGTAAGAGCATGCTATTACAGCTCCCTGTCAGATGTAAGGAAGCCCGGTCCTCACATCCCTGCTGGGTGGACTTCCAACCTCTTTCTGGATATTTTTGGTGCCACGTCTCATTACCACATAGAGACCAGCTCCTTGTTGGGTAGCCTTGACTCAGAGGAGTTCCTTTCCTGGACGGAGCCAACCCCTTGATGATCTGGCTTCCATTCTCTTTAGGGAAAACACCCAACGCATCTGTTACACATGACAGCCTTCCTGACATTATGTCTGTCACTCACGGTCCTCTCCTTTCCAACCTAAGCCTTATAGTTGGCTCAACCCAAATGACAATATCCCAAGTCTACTGAGGCTTAAGAAAGAGGAATGGAAATCCGGTGGATTCCTCCCACCTCCTTTCTTCTCTCTCCCCACACACTATTATCCTTTTTCTGAACTATTTGAGAATATTATAGACATTCACAATTGCGAATTTCGTAAAAACAAGAATATTCACTTACATAAACATATAATAGTTTATCAAAATCTAACAATAAACATTTATACAATACTATGGGTTAATCTAAACACTTTATTCATATTTTACCAATTGCGTCACTAACACCTCATGTAGGAAAAGAAAAAGAAATTGTTTTCTGGTCCAGGATCTAAATTATAATTATATATCATACTGACGTGCAATGTCTTTTTAGTCTCTGTTAGCTCAATTCCTGTTGTTGTTTTTTTTTTTTTTTTTTTGCTTTTCATGAACTTGACATTTTTGAAAAGTATAGATTGGATATTTTGCAGCATGTCCCTCATTTTGGGTTTGCTGATTTTCCTCGTAGTAACATTTAGGTTATGCATTTTGGGGCAGGAAAATCATAGAAGCGATGCTGAAGCGATGCTAAAGTGGTGCTTAAGTGATGCTAAAGTGATGGTGTGTCTTTCTCAGGGCATCTTATCTGCTGATGTTGACTTTGGTCACTTGATTAAGGTGATATCTGCCTGTTTTCTCCACTGGAAAGTTATTATCATTCCCTTTATGATGAATTAGTATCTTGTGGGAGGTACACTGGGACATCCTCAGGCAGGTATGGCCAGCCTGTGATTGACATTGTCTTTTCCCATTGGTTTCAGAGTCTAACAGCCGCAGGGCAGTGAACAGAGGCTATGTCACCATCTTGCTCAGGCTGCATCAGGACTGGCACAGCCATGACACAACCAATTCCTACGTGCTGATCCGCAGGGCGCTTCTGCTTTGCCTCAGGCATATTGCCAACCTCCGGTCTGGCAGGGAGGCCTTCCTGGCAGCTCAGGGCATGGAGATCCTTTTCAGCACCACACAGGTAATCAGCATGGGGATTATCTCTGCAGTTGGATGACATCTGGATGATTCCTGAAGGCCGTCATTTAGGACTCACCTTCACTAAAGCTGGGAAACCTCAATAAGTTTCTTGCTTCCTGCTCTGGGCAGATGTTCTGGACTCAAATCCTCATTCCTTCCCTCACTCATGTACTGACTGACTCATTTATTCAATACATATTAGTTGGGTACACACTGGGTGGTGCAGTGATTAAGAGTGTTGATTTTAAAGCTAGAGAACCTGGCTTCAGATCCCAGCCCTAGCACCTATAGCTGTGCAACTTTAGAGAAGTCACCCACCTTCTCTGGGACTCAAGTTTCTTCTTCCTAAAAAACAATGGAAATGATAAAATCTAGGTTTTTGCGTGGCCTGAATAAGTTAACATAGACATGTCTTTGTTAGCAGGGTTCTTGCCATGACTTAACTGCTTTATGAGTGTGAGTGGGTATTGGAATAATAATTAGTTATTGGGACCTAGTGGTGAATATGATAGACGAGACCCCTGATCTTTTGGGGGAAGCATTCCACCAGAGAGTTGGACACTAAGGAAGCAAAGAATTCAATCTGGAAGATGATTTCATATTGCTCTGTGAAATCAACAGAGCAAGGGCACAGGTCTACAGTGACTTTTACATATGCAGGGAGAAGGTCTTCTCTTAGAGAGGTCAAGTCTTCTCTGAGCAGGTGACACCTAAGCTGAGACCTGAATTATTGAAGGAGTCTGTCATGCCAAGTTTAAGAGGAAGAGCATCCCAGGCAAAGGGAGTAGCACCTATAAGGGCTGTCACTTACCTGCATCCCAGTGGAATAAGTGTCTAGGGTTTCCTGGATTTCAACCAAACAATAAATTCCTTAATTTCACTTGATTAGGGCTAATTTAAACACCATCATGCGAGGCTACCTATACGTTCTCCATGGATGATGTGAGTATCTCCCAAATACCCATCATCTGCTCACCAACCCTCTCCTGGGGCCAAGGCAGCCGTGTTTCACACACATCATGTTCCTTGCTGTCTTCGTATTAGTCAGTCTCTGCACTACTTTCATTGGTCTCGTTGCTTCTCTCTGGACACCGTCCAATTTCTCTGTACCTGAGTACATCTGAGGTAATGAAGCGGTCAACGAGAGTGCCATTTTCCAACCACGGCATCTGTAGACTCTAACCATTTTTTAAAAAAAGCTTTCTTCCCCTCTAAACAATAACATACTACTGCACTGCAAACCAATATCTAATTTTCTGTCTGCTATTGCCTCTGGGTTTCTCTCCATCATTACAGCTTTCAGAGCTTCTCAGTCATGAAATAGCTACATTTTCCATTCTATTCCTCTGGATGAGGAAGTGCTTTGAATTTTTCCAAGCTTCACCATACTTTGTAAGCCTGTGACCCCCAAATCTCTAATCTCTCCCAGCCTTCGTGTAACTCCCCCCCCCCCTTTAGCTGATGCCTAGAATTCCCCAACTCTGGCTCGTGTGCTTTAGCCAGCTCCTCTCCCCCCTGCCCTCTGCATTATTGACTGTTTCTCTGATCTGCGTTTAAAAAAAAAAAAAACAATTAAAAGAGCAATAAAGGGAAAAGATGGTGATCCCAGAGGTCCAGGTCTATGACAAGAAGGGAGTGGAGAAAATACCAAGTGAAGCACAGGCATGAAAGGGGCTGTGAGCCCAGAAGCAGGCTTTTAGACGCAGTTCCTCAGCAGGACAATAAAGACCTCAAACTGCTCAATTAAGCAAATTTACAATGAGCTCCCGGCCTCCAATTACTGTTGGGAATGGAAACAGGATGTGAGCAGAGGCAGAATCTGCACTTGGTGGCCAGGTTTCTCCTGCCTGAAACGCTTCCCAGCACCTGGGCTGAGTGCTCTGAGCACAGATGCCCTTGCAGCTGTGCTGGAGTTAGAGCTGCCCATCCATTCTCTCCCCTCTCCTGCCAGAGAAGATGCGTGAGTCACAGGATGGCCAACTGGGGAACCTTGGATCTAGGGATGTCATTTCAGTAGCTATTGCAAATTATGCTGCTTCTACTGCGGCTGCTGCAGCTGATGGAGACGACAATGAAAATGAAGGAGAAGAGGAGGAAGAAGAAGAAAATAAAGGAGGAGGAGGAAGAGGAAGAGGGAATGAGATTTGTCTTGAATGCTTACTATGGCTTAGGGCTGGCATAGCAGTTTATGCAGACTTTCTGATTTCAACACTTGAAAGGATTTGAAACTGATGGTCTTACTCAACAGTCCATATTTCTGTCCACCGGACCAGAGGTTCTCTAAGTTAACTGTGATCAAAGCCACCTACATGGCTGCGAGGGCCCCATCCTCAGAGTTTCTGATTCAGTAGGTCTGGGATGGTCCTGAGAAGTTGTGTTTCTAACAAATTCCTAAGTGATGTTGATACTGCTGGTCTGGGTTGCACTTTGAAAACCACTGTCCTTTACTATTTTTAATCGGTGCTTGTGGTGTTAATTGCAAGCCTACTGGGCATGAGAGTGACTGAGAAAGAACTGTTTTTGAGTCCTTCCTACAGACTTTGCCCATCCTATTGTTCTTTGCCTTCCTGCTGAGGCCACCGCTTGCCATGATTCTCTCTCAATAACCCCACCTCTTTGTTTCCTGGGTCCCACAGCCTTGCACAGATCCTCTGAGCATCCTTTAAACGTTCAGAGGATCAGATTGTCCATAATGCAGTGAGGCTGCTGCGTAACGTAACGGGATCTTGTTGGAGCTTTGTATGAGGAAGGAGAAAGAAGGCCGACAATTTGGATGTAATGTTAAAAACACACAGTTTGAGATCGTTATCAATTTGGAGAAAGGGGTAATTGCAGATGGAACAAACTTGTATGAAATAATCAGGTAAAGGGGCCACTCTCTGGAGCTAGAACAGCTTCAGAGACCAAAAGCATTGCTAAGATTGGTGGTTTTCAAACTTGACGGTGTGTCACAATCTCTTAGAGGGCTTGTTAATACACAGATAGCTGGACTCCGCTCCTAGAGTTTCTAATCATTAGATCTGAGTAGATCTGATTCTACGTTTCTAACAAGTACTCAGTTGATGTTAATGCTGCTGGTCTGGGACCCTCACTTTGAGAACCACTAGAATAAACTCTGGTAGCCTTTGAAAAAGTTGCAGCTACTGTCATATGCTCAGAAAGCATGTCAGGCCAGGTCTTGATTCATCAGGACCCTTTTTGTCCACAGGACTGATTACCCCAGCATTGTGGATCTACAGAAGGAAGGGCTGAATCCTAAAGGGAATGTCACCCACTTGGGATCAGGAGCTCGATACTCTGGAGGTCAGGGTAATTGGAGATCATTTACTGTTTATTCAGTCAATGTTTCCTGAGCTTCCGCTTTGTGAAAGGTATTGGGGTTAGGTAGGGAGTTCAAAGAGGAAGGCGATTAGAATTCCCATCCTCCTCAGGACACCTACTGTCCTACAGGGGAAATCAGGATCACTGCAGTATAGGCAGCAAGTGGGATGCCAGAGTGGAACTGGCAAAGCCATGCAGAGGAAGGAGAGCTCTGGGTGGTCTTGGCTGACCAGAGAAGGCTTCGAGAAGGAAGTCATTGACATTTGAGTCAAGGCAGAACAGCTTGAAAAACTTGGTTTGTGTACAGAAGTGCAAGGAGTTAGCCAGGAGGTACAGACTGGAGAGGAAAGCAGTGTACAACTAGTGGAACCACTAAGACATTCTGGAGAGTCAGGCAAGAGGGAAAGACC
The DNA here is from genome assembly GCF_965194805.1 of Balaenoptera borealis. Taxonomy (NCBI): domain Eukaryota; kingdom Metazoa; phylum Chordata; class Mammalia; order Artiodactyla; family Balaenopteridae; genus Balaenoptera; species Balaenoptera borealis. Next base: position 143,943,710 of record NC_138866.1, read on the forward strand.
TGGACAAGAATGAACCAGAAGGTCCCAAACCAAAGGTGTTTCCATCTAAGACAGTCCTAAATTGAAGCTACACCACATCTGTTCTGGACCTTAGAATTTGCCCGTCTATGTTCAAAGAGTTTCTGGAGAGAGAGGAAGGAGAGGGGCCACTCTAAGGCTGGCGTGGAAAAGCGATCTTCAGAGCTGAAACCTGAATGACAAGAAAAAACCAGTGATGTGAAAGTCTGATGTGAGGGCTCCAGGGAGAGGGTAAAAAAGGCAAATGTGAAGGCCCTCAGGTGGTGGGGTCGGGGGTGGGGCAGAAGCATGGGCAGGAAAAGTGGGGAGAAATGAGGTGAAGCTAGAGACATAGGCGGGACCAGAGTGTCTAGAGCATCCTGAACCATGATAAGGAATTTGGGTTTTATTCCATCAGATTTTAAGCAGGTACAAAGAAGGGGGAAGACAGATTTGGAGAGTTTGGGAAGACCTGATCATGTAGAGTTTTCTAGACCATGAAAAGGAATTCAGATTTTATGTTTTTTTAGGTTTGAAGCAGGGGAGACAATATGATTTATGCTTTTTATTTTTCATTAAAAATTAAAAAAATTTAATAGTGGCAAAATCCATATAACATAAAATTGACCATCTTAGCCATTTTTCAGTGTACATTTCAGTAGTAAATAGCTTCACGCTCTTGTATAACTAATCTCCAAAACTCTTCATCCTGAAAAACTGAAACTCTACACCCATTCAAACTGATTTATGCTTTTCAAGGATCATTCTGGCTGCCCTTTGGAGAGGAGAGTCTCCAAGGGCACAAGAGAAGGAGGGAGAGGCAGGAGGACAAGGGGAGGAGTCAGACTGCGGGAGCCGAGGCAGGAGATCCTATCCTGATGGCTTTGGCTCGTGAGAAGCAGAGCTTAAACCCAGGACTCCTGTTTCTTCCTCAGGCTCCTCTTCCACTAGAATGCCTCATTTTGTTATTGTGAGGATTATTGCTAGGACTCTGCCCTGAATTAGCAGTGGTCTCCTAAGGTCTTCTTTTCAGATTCTTATACAGTTTTATGACCCTAATGATGCCTTCTGGCATCCTACTAGCTAAAGCTTACAGAATGCTTGCTATTAGGCACTCACCTTACCTGTAACTCATTTAATTCAGACACAACCTTATGAGAGAGGTTCTGGTATGATTTCCTCTTTACAGATAAGGAAGCGGCAGCACAGAGAGGTGCAGTAACTTGCCAGGGTTGTACAGCAGTTAGCAATCGTCAGCCCAGGATTTGAATTCAGGCAGTCTTGCTCTGGGATCTGAGCTGCGTGCTCTACTCTGTCTTGCATATGTATCATGAAAGTAGGGTATTTATCATCTGAAGCTAACGCAAAGAAGTTAAATGTGAATTGAATATTTTAAGCACTCTTGTATTTTATCATCTTTTCCAAGTAGCAGGTGGATTATTGGGAATCATGGGAAGAGTGAGCCTACAAATCTCACCTTTGCCCCCAATTCTGAGACATTGGTCCACAGGGATCCTATTTCTTGGAGTCTTGTCATTTTATGATACACAGCACAGGTGCTGACCCTGCACTTGCAGGAACCTGGGAGTGAGTGCCTCCTTAAATTTTGTGTCCGGGGCACCTCCTTGCCTCACCTTAGTCCTGGTCTTGATCAATTAACACCAGGAAAATGCTGACAAAGGATCTAGGCATTTCTATTAACTTGGACCCAACGATCATCTTTAAATTCATAAATGTTTTCCCCTGAGTAGAGCAGACACCAGATATAACATTATCCCTAATGCCTAGGTTTCTGTAGATACTAATACTCCCTCCATCCCCCAAATTCAGTTCATGGTGTGGCCCAATCCAAACAGGACTCTTGGACTTGACTCCATCCTTTCACCTGCTTTCCACCTGCACCATCCCACACCAAGTAAAACATTACACTGTTACCATCATCAGCAATAGTACCAATGGCAATCATAGACAGACCTGGCTTCCAAAATGCTGGCAGTTTTGACTGAGTTCCCTGGCTTGGACGTGGCTCACTATCTCCTAAGATTGAAGCTTAGAGCATTATCTCTGATCAGTCATCTACCTTACCATTCTTCATCCTCCATGCTCAGTTCTCTCTTTTTCCAATACTCATACTTTTCACTAAGCACTTAAAACTATTTGACCAGTCCCAGCGATAAAATAGCCTCAACGAATTTATTTTCCATGGAGAGTGTTTCCTGCTGTTGGTTCAGGATACCTGATTGGTATTATTTGAGTACATGGAAGGGGAAATAGCATTCTTTTTTTGGGGGGGGGGGGAGTTAAGTAACATATTTATTTTCCTCTTTTAATAATAGCATTTATTTATTTATTTTTAACACCTTTATTGGAGTATAATTGCTTTACGATGGTGTGTTAGTTTCTGCTTTATAACAAAGTGAATACATATACATCTATGCCCATATCTCTTCCCTCTTGCGTCTCCCTCCCTCCCACCCTCCCTATCCCACCCCTCTAGGTGGTCACAAAGCACCGAGCTGATCTCCCTGTGATATGCGGCTGCTTCCCACTAGCTATCTGTTTTACATTTGGTAGTGTATATATGTCCATGCCACTCTCTCACTTTGTCCCAGCTTACCCTTCCCCCTCCCCATGTCCTCAAGTCCATTCTCTAGTAGGTCTGTGTCTTTATTCCCATCCTGCCCCTAGGTTCTTCGTGACCATTGTTTTTGTTTGTTTGTTTGTTTAGATTCCATATATATGTGTTAGCATATAGTATTTGTTGTTCTCTTTCTGACTTACTTCACTCTGTATGACAGACTCTAGGTCCATCCACCTCACTACAAATAACTCAATTTTGTTTCTTTTTATGGCTGAGTAATATTCCATTGTATATATGTGACACATCTTCTTTATCCATTCATCGGTCGATGGACACTTAGGTTGCTTCCATGTCCTGGCTATTGTAAATAGAGCTGCAATGAACATTGTGGTACATGACTCTTTTTGAATTATGGTTTTCTCAGGGTATATGCCCAGTAGTGGGATTGCTGGGTCGTATGGTAGTTCTGTTTTTAGTTTTTTAAGGAAGCTCCATACTGTTCTCCATAGTGGTTGTATCAATTTACATTCCCACCAACAGTGCAAGAGGGTTCCCTTTTCTCCACACCCTCTGCAGCATTTATTGTTTGTAGATTTTTTTGATGATGGCCGTTCTGACAGGAGTGAGGTGATATCTCATTGTAGTTTTGACTTGCATTTCTCTAATGATTAATGATGTTGAGCATTTTTTCATGTGTTTGTTGGTAATCTGTACATCTTCTTTGGAGAAATATCTCTTTAGGTCTCCTGCCCATTTTTGGATTGGGTTGTTTGTTTTTTTGATATTGAGCTGCATGAGCTGCTTGTAAATTTTGGAGATTGATCCTTTGTCAGTTGCTTCATTTGCAAATATTTTCTCTCATTCTGAGGACTGTCTTTTCATCTTGTTTATTGTTTCCTTTGCTGTGCAAAAGCTTTTAAGTTTCATTAGGTCCCATTTGTTTATTTGTGTTTTTATTTCCACTTTTCTAGGGGGTGGGTCAAAAAGGATCTTGCTGTGATTTATGTCATAGAGTGTTCTGCCTATGTTTTCCTCTAAGAGTTTGATAGTGTCTGGCCTTACATTTAGGTCTTTAATCCATTTTGAGTTTATTTTTGTGTATGGTGTTAGGGAGTGGGGTTGTGTTCCTGTCTTGCTAGTTGTTTGGCATAGGGTGAACAGCACTGTAGCTTGCTGGTCATTGAGTGGAGCTGGGTCTTGGCATTGAGGTGGAGATCTCTTGGAGATTTTTGCCATTTGATATTACGTGGAGCTGGGAGGTCTTTGGTGGACCAATGTCCTGAACTCAGCTCTCCTTCCTCAGAGTCACAGGCCTGACACCCGGCCGGAGCACCAAGACTCTGTCATCCACACGGCTCAGAATAAAAGGGAGAAAGAAAGAAAAAATAAAATAAAGTAAAAGAAAGTTATTAAAATAAAAAATAACAAATAAATGTTAAAAATAAGAAAAAAAATTAAAAAGTAATAAAAAAACGAAAGAAAGAAAGAAGAGAGCAACCAAAGCAAAAAACAAATCCACCAATGATAACAAGCGCTAAAAAGTATACTAAAAAAAAAAACCCACACACACATACACCCCAAAAAATGGACAGACAGAACCCTAGGACAAATGGTAAAAACAAAGCTATACAGACAAAATCACCCACAGAAGCATACACATACACACAAAAATAGAAAAAGTAAAAAACATATATATATATCATTGCTCCCAAAGTCCACCACCTCAATTTGGGATGATTTGTTGTGTATTCAGGTATTCCAGAGATGCAGGCACATCAAGTTGATTGTGGAGATTTAATCCGCTGATGCTGAGGCTGCTGGCAGAGATTTCCCTTTCTCTTCTTTGTTCGCATAGCTCCCGGGGTTCAGCTTTGGATTTGGCCCCGCCTCTGCGTGTAGGTCTCTAGAGAGCATCTTTTCTTCACTCAGACAGGACAGGGTTAAAGGAGCAGCTGATTGGGGGGCTCTGGCTCACTCAGGCCGGGGGGAGGGAGTGGTACGGAGGAGGCGGGGCGAGCCTGCGGCGGCAGTGGCCGGCGTGACGTTGCACCAGCCTGAGGCGCGCCGCGCGTTCTCCCGGGGAAGTTGTCCCTGGATCACAGGACCCTGGCAGTGGCGGCCTGCACAGGCTCTGGGAGGGGAGATGTGGAGAGTGACCTGTGCTCACACACAAGCTTCTTGGTGGCCGCAGCAGCAGCCTTAGCATCCCATGCCCGTCTCTGGGGTCTGCACTGATAGCTGCGGCTCGCGCCCGTCTCTGGAGCTCCTTTAAGCAGCGCTCTTAATCCCTCTCCTCGCGCACCAGGAAACAAAGAGGCAAGGAAAAGTCTCTTGCCTGTTCGGCAGCTCCAGACCTTTTCCCGGACTCCCTCCCGGCTAGCTGTGGTGCACTAGCCCCTTCAGGCTGTGTTCACGCCGCCAACCCCAGTCCTCTCCCTGCGATCCGACCGAAGCCCGAGCCTCAGCTCCCAGCCCCCGCCCGCCCCGGCGGGTGAGCAGACAAGCCTCTCGGGCTGGTGAGTGCTGGTCGGCACCGAGCCTCTGTGCGGGAATCTCTCCGCTTTGCCCTCCGCACCCCTGTGGCTGCGCTCTCCTCTGTGGCTCCGAAGCTTCCCCCCTCCGCCACCCACAGTCTCTGCCCGCGAAGGGGCTTCCTAGTGTGTGGAAACCTTTCCTCCCTCACAGCTCCCTCCCACTGGTGTAGATCCCGTCTCTATTCTTTTGTTTTCTTTTTTCTTTTACCCTGCCCAGGTATGTGGGGAGTTTCTTGCCTTTTGGGAGGTCTGAGGTCTTCTGCCAGCGTTCAGTAAGTGTTCTGTAGGAGTTGTTCCACATGTAGATGTATTTCTGGTGTATTTGTGGGGAGGAAGGTGATCTCCACTTCTTACTCTTCGCCATCTTGAAGCTCCTCCTCGGAAATAACATTGTTGATTTTATTAAGAAATTTCTGTTTTGAAAGTTAGCTTACTTTTTTTTTACTTTGGAGTCATTTGCGTAGCTTGAATCCATGACTTAAATTTTATTAAATGTTTTTCCTCCATGTTTTTCCTGTGGAGCCGCCCATAATGTGGGCCTGGAGGTACCATGCATGGCATCATTGTAGACAGTCACTGCCCTGTGGCATGTTCTAAGCATCCACCGTATCTCCCACTATGACCTATTGGCCTTAGAGCTTAGTGGAAACCCCTTAGGAATACCAAACTGGAGGCTTACATTAGTCAACTTTCTGTATCAAGTCAGTAGACAAAACATTTACTAAGAGACTGCAGAAAATGGCCATATTTTTGCCAAAGAGATACTGACTACTCCCAACTCTCTGTCTCTCAATTTAGTAAACTTGTTCTTACATTTTTCACAGTGTCTGAAAAGAAGGGTCTTGTCATGTTCCATCAGTATCAAAATGTTACATCTGCAAACCCAATTTTTCTTTGCTTTGTGTAGATACCAAGAGAGATCACCACTGTGGGCTTTGAGAAGAAGCATGTTATTTAATTTAGGTACTTGGGATTCTCTTATTCTCTCTTCTGATTTCATATTTTATCTTTTTCCTTGATATTTTTCTCTTCAGATCATAGCTGAAAGAGAAAAGTAAGACTTCTATCAATTCAGCTACTCATTCTCTAATTTAGGCAATAATTCACAACGACACATGGATGGTTAAAGGAAGATGCCATTACCTCCTCTTCCCTCAGCTATTCTGGACAATGTTTTACCTTAGGTGCAGCATCCCTTGAAAGTCTTTTAAGTCTATTTTCAGACTAAATTCATTCCAATAATATATTAGCTGTAAAAGAGAAATAAAAATGCAGATTACACACTGGACCAAAGCAGATCCTGTGTTAGACAAAATTCTACATTAGAATGTTCAGATTAGATGTTCTACATTAAGGATATTTACTGTCCATTTAGGCTGCGTGTAATCCATTACTTGAAATAACATTATAGCAAAGGGACTCCGCACAAGATGTCAGTGTCTGATATGATCGTCTCTTTGTTCAGAATTGCCTGGATGACAAAAGTCTGGAGCCTGTCATCTCCCTTGTGCTTCAGATCCTGAGGCAATGCTACCCTAAGAGTCCACTTCCCTTGGTCACAACCAGCAGTGCTTATTCCTTCCCAGTCCCTGGGAACATCACCTCTGAACCTCCACATGTTCTAACTGAAGGTAAAGTATGTGGGTAGTTCTTCTGTACTTATTTTGCTCATAGTTATGAGCTTTATGATGAATTTTTGCATTTGGATAATACTTCAGAGGAATGTGGATGAAAGTAGAATCAATTTTTTTAACAGATCAACTGTGATTATCTAACAAGTAATTAGAGACATGTATGAAAACGCTAGTTTTTCATAATACCAAGCTTATTAATTTTGTCCTTAATTATTAACTGTTGGCACTTTGCCTGGTAGCTATGGAATGCCTGTATAGTCATCTCAGCTGATTTTAAAAAATCTATTTGCAATCCCATGATGGAGTCCCTCCACCATACAGACTGGTTCTAGAATTAATTTGCCCTAAGGATGAAATTGAAATAAAACTTTTGCTGTTTTGCCACCCCATGCAAGTCATTTTAGAATACTTGAAAGTATGATTATCCAATCTCTGAGAAGATTTTGTTGTCAGAAGATACTAGTGCTTTTCAACCTTGTCCTCCTTCCAGGGAACAGATTTTCCATAGGCATCATCTTGTCACAATGACACTGGGTGCTTTCTGTGGACTTTTGTTTTAAATCAGTTCCTTCGTATTAAAATTAGGGAATCAATCAAAGTGCTGTCTACATTACAACAGCTTTGGCATGTATGTGATCACTAAACTCTGGCAATAGTTGCGTAAATACTTCTACATAGAAGTTGCATAAATACTTCCACACTGGGTGAAGGAAGCCAGAATGGTATTCATGTGTCATTTTATTCTGCACTCATTTTGCATTCAGTGTGGGACAGCAGTTTAGATGTCATGATATAGTGCTCTCACGTGCCTATGTGCACATGATTTACACATCCAATAAGTGTAAGCGTGTGTTGGGATCCTGTACACTTAATAATGGCCCCTTACTTGTGAGAAGTACTAACCATTGGGTGGCGAGAATCTCAATCCAAGGCAAAGGGGAAGCCTCATCCATTTCACCTGTTTTTTTTTTTTTCCCCACTCAGATTTTGAAGATGATGGCGAGGAAGAAGAGGACAAAGACTCAGATTCTGAAGATGTGAAAGAGGAAGTAGGTACACTAGCCCTTGCTTCTAATGATCTCTACATTCATAATTCTACAAAGGAAAATGTCCCTTTCTATGTTCAGCTAAGCCCAGGGTAAATTTTGTTTTTTTAGAAATTTTATTTATTTATTTTTGGTTGCTTTGGGTCTTTGTTGCTGCCCGCGGGCTTTCTCTAGTTGCAGTGAATGGGGGCTACTCTTCATTGCAGTGCGTGGGCTTCTCAGTGCGGTGGCTTCTCTTGTTGCGGAGCACGGGCTCTAGGCACGCTAGCTTCAGTAATGATGGCATGTGGGCTCAGTAGTTGTGGCTCGCGGGCTCTAGAGTGCAAGCTCAGTAGTTGTGGTGCATGGGCTTAGTTGCTCCACGGCATGTGGGATCTTCCCGGACCGTGTCCCCTGCATTGGCAGGCAGATTCTTAACCACTGTGCCACCAGGGAATTCCCGCCCAGGGTAAATTTTAAGGATGGACTTTTGCGCTTCCACTTTAAGGCCTGGCAGATACTGATGCTCACTAAATGATGGCTGCTGTTACTGATTTCCAAGTTGTCATTTTTGTCTTGGTAGGCCCGGTACAATCCCATCATCAAGTCAGAGGCTATCTATTATCAAGACACTAATATTCCATCAGGATAAGCCTGAGGTAGACACTTAGGGTTGGTGTATTTAATGAATGTGAAGGATATTCAGACAAAGAGACCATGGAAAGATTTCCTAGGAAACTTTTTCTAGTAGATCTCCACTATCTTTGTAAGTCACTCTTCTTATCTACCCAATCTATGCACAGGACCACTGCGTTGTACAATTTCATTTACCTTGGAGTCTATGTGAACTGTGCTCCTTTGGGTTGTATGGTGCATATCCTGGCCAGCAAGGAAGTGGTGCCTTTTGGTCTCTATCAATAATAACCTATGCTATAGAATGGAGGTCAGCCAACTTTCTATGAAAGGTCAGATAATCATTACTCTACGCTTTGTGGACCGTACAGTTTCTGTCACAACGACTCAACTTTGCTGGTGTAGCACAAAAGCAACCATAGACAATGTATAAACAATAGGGCATGACCGTGTTCCACAAAAGCAGACAGTGGGGCATAGTTTACTGACAGCATTTCTAGAAAAAGGTTTCTAAGCCTTGGCATTTTGGCTGGATAATTATTTGTCATGGGGGGTTGTCCTGTGCATTATACGTTGTTTAGCAGCACTCCTGACCTCAATCCACAAGATGCTGGTGACATCCACCCCTTTGTCCCCCAGTCATGAATCAAAACTGTCTCTAGGACTTGCCAAATATCCCTGCGGGGCAAAAATCACCCTGTGGTTAAGAACCACTGCTCTAGAATAATGATAATTTATCTATGAGTTATAATTCTGTCTCCATCTCTGTTGGTGGACATCAACTTGGACAAGTCCCTTCAAGTTATAGTTCCTTAGTTTTGACATCTGCAAAATAAGACTGAGAAGTAAATGCTACCTTTTATGACATACCTGGAGATGAAATCTGGATTAAAAAATCTGTCTATCTATCTATCTGTCTATCTATCTATCTATCTATCTATCTATCTATCTATCTATCTATCTACTTGTCTATTTATCTATCTACTATCCATCCATCCATCCTCCTCTCCCCCTCCCTCTTCCTTTCTTTTTACATACCATTCCATCTACACATCTGCCTAGGGAGGAAGAGACTTTTTGCGTTCTCTGTCATAATAATCACTCACCTTGCTAATGGTAGTAGCAGACATAGAGGGACTACCTCTTAGCCAGGTCTCTAGGTTAAGGCTGCTGTTGCTATTCTGGTGTGCTCAGGGTTTTCTTGATAAATAGAATAATTTCTGAAGTCATCAGTAGCAAATTGCCTCTTTGCTGTGACTTGCTGATGTAGGTCTATGGAGAACTTGCTGAATTATTTGAATAATACTGTGCTGCTACAGTCATTCATCAATGCCACTTTCCCACCACTCTTGCTGGCTCTTTGATAACTGAATGTTTAATGCGTAGCATCAGTCACCTCTTGTATCTGATGTGGAGGGACAAGCTGCAGGCTGGTGCTCGACTTCACACAGCATGGGGTTGGGGGAGAGCTTTCAGACCGTCTCCTTACCCTCACTCTGCAGATGATGGTGGGTTGGGGGTGGAGTGGAATCTAAACAAATAAATAAATCCAGCTGGGAAGGAAGCATAAGACAAAAAAGTGAGGGCCTGGAAATAATTCATCAAGAGTCTTTGAGCTGAGAAGAAGGTGAGAAGTAAGTGTGCGAGCATGCATTATAGAGAAACAGAGGAACATCAGAGTAAGGGCTTGATTCTGGGGTATAGCAGGAGTCAGGGAACCGGGGACCTAGCAAACTGGTTTTCCCCTGGAGAACCCAGCAGCATTTGCTGCAAGTTATGTGGGCAAGAAGCCAAGAGTATTTATTTCTGGTCAGAGAATGGATGCAGGCCTTTAACTTGTGGCCTTTTCCTTTGAAAATCTTAGTTAACAATTGGGAGAAGCCTCTTAGAAAGAATGATTAAAAGGAACTTATATCTGTAAAGGGTCTTGAGAGTGTATAGTTGGGTGCTGTTCTTTGATTGAAAACTGTGAATGTCATCATAAGGAAAGAGAAACTTACAACGAATATAGACTAGAAGTTGGCCATGTTTGTTTGTTTTTTCTTAATGAACACAAACATTAGATTTGGACAGACTCTGAAGAGGAGGAGGACAGAAAGGGTGAATTCAAGCTCTTCCTTCCTTTCTTCTCTCCTTTCCTCCTCTTAAACTTTTTATTTCTTTCAGGTATTTTCTTGGATATGATCCATATGTGAGGCAGCATGCTAAGTTCTTAAGGATGTTAATATGATACAAAAGCAAATAAGACATAGTTTTTATCTTCAAAGAATTCAGTCTAGTAAACTTGGGGATTGTCTCTACCAGAGTTTGAATCGGCACCTTCAAAAGGCTGTTGAACTCAAATCTAAGGCTGGGAAAAGTCAATATTGGAAGGGTGGAATCTGAGGAGGGAGGGAGTTATCTGGGTTAGATGGGTACCAAAATCCTAAATGATGAAGCTTCTCTGGGTTGCTGTGAGGACAGAGAAGCTGGTCCACTCCTAAATAAATATAAAGGGTGTTTATAAAATACAGAAGTAGTTGACAACCTGCTTGAGTGCCTGGAGATTCAGAGGCCAAGATTCAAGCTTTCAGGACGAGAGATGGTCTCTGTTACAAGTACTCCACTTTGCTGTTATACTGAGAAAGCCATCACAGGCAGTAAATAAATGAATGGGCATGACTGTGATCCGATAAAACTTTATTTACAAAAACAAGCAGTGGGCTATAGTTTGCTAACACCTGCTCTAAGGCTGAGTAGGTCACCGAGATAGGCTGAAGCTCATGGGTTACCTGACGCTCCTCTTTCCAGACATACCAACCTTACTTGCTGGTGGGGAGATGCTTCTCAATGCCTGCCAGGTTGCATTTCTATTGGTGCCACCTTGGGGCATGGCTGAGGCTGTAGCAGAGATGGTGGAAGGAAGGAAGATCTGACAGATGAAGCTGGAAAGGATAAGTGTTGGGATCTCCAATACCAGGCTAAGGAGTTTGGGGTTGGTGTGCGCTGTATCTGAAAATATCATTATATCAACCTCATGGGATCTATATTTCTTTTAATTTAAAGCTTGGAGGAAAATTGCAGAAGATGGATGGAGTATTGCACCTTATCCCCTGAATCAGGAATATAACATTTTTAAAAATGATTTAAAAAAAATTTATGTTAACCCTCTTATTTATTTATTTTTTTGGCTGCGTTGTGTCTTCATTGTTTTGTGCAGGCTTTCTCTAGTTGCGGCGAGCGGGGGCTACTCTTTGTTGCAGTGCACGGGCTTCTCATTGTGGTGGCTTCTCTTGTTGAGGAGCACAGGTTCTAGGTGTGCGGGCTTCAGTAGTTGTGGCTCACAGGCTCTAGAGCACAGGCTCAGTAGTCGTGGCACACGGACTTTGTTGTTCCGCGGCATGTGGAATATTCCTGGACCAGGGCTCGAACCCATGTCCCCTGCATGGGCAGGCGGTTTCTTAACCACTGTGCCAACAGGGAAGCCCAGGAATATAACATTTATTTTCCACATCTATTTGATTTCAGGAAGAATAAGCCAGGCTTTCAGGACTATCAGGTTTTTCCTTAACTCACAAAATAGATTCCTAAAATATAGGGTGGATTCCCCCCCTATTTTATTAGGGAAACTTGATCTAAGAGAGGCACAGAAAGATGAAGAGATTGAACTATGTCCATTCTCTGTAACATTCTATAACCTTTGAAAAATGCAGAAGTATTTGGAGTAGAGTCACCATCACTGTTAAACTATTATGAAATGATGATCTAGAAGAAGAAATAAAAGGTCTGGTATTATTCAGCCCAATGAAGAAAAGGCTGGTGGTGACTCGGTGAACTTTTAAATGTACAAAGGGATAAAGGTATAGTAGGAGGTTACAACCTCCTCCCCAGAGCCTGGAAGGCAAAGCATCATACCTGCTTCTGGAATCTTGACTCCTATAGTCTTCCTCTTATTTAAAAAAAATTTTTTTTAATTTATTTTGTTGAAGTATAATTGATTTATAATGTGTTAATTTCTGCTATACAACAGTGATTCAGTTATATATATAAATTCTTGTATATGAGCGTATACATTCAGCCACCTTCTTTCTGTAAGCAAATTTAAGTTGCTTTTTTTTTTCTTTTTCTGTTAGTAATTTCTTTCCCCAAGTCTTTGCCTTGTTGGCCGTTATTGTTAAAATGTGACCTCCTTAGCTTCTTTGTACCCCAGCCTCACTCACAATCACTTCACCACCTCTCATTCTTCCCATGACATTTATCACTGTTCGAAGTTACTTTGCTCATTTGTTTGCTTTCTTACTGTCTTCCTTTTCTCACTAGAAGGCAAGTTCTATGGAATCATGGACCTTGGTCTGTTCAATTATCAGTGAATCTTTAGTACCTAGGAGAGTGCCCACTCATAGTAGGTGCTCATTAAACGTTTGTGAAAAGAGTGACCTAAATAGGTAGATAGATGAATAGGTACGACAATTACAGTTATGTCAAAGACAGTGGTGATGAGATAAAAACAATTCTTTGGTATTGTGCTTCATTGTTTACATAGTTCATCTCATTTTACATAAATTATTTATGATGAAGGCTGATAAATACTAACATGAACACTGAGAAAAATTATAATCTTTCTTTGTATTTAAAAAATACAACCTTACATATTAAATTATCCTTGACTAGGCTAGCACTGTAACTTGGAGGCAAGGAAACCGTGTCCCAGGATTCTGAAAAGTCACATCTGTAGCTTGTCTCGGTATTTCTCAGGATGGCTCTCCTGATTGTAACATATTTTTTGAATGTGCCATTGTAGGATGATGACTTGGAAACAGATGTGAACAAGCTGAGCTCCAAACCTGGTCTTGATCGACCTGAAGAGGAACTGATGCAATACAAGGCAATGTGTCTTGAGCTCTCCTGCAGTTTTGAGGTAGAATGTATGCTGTGGTTCTACTCCTCGGTGATGCTAATGGGTTCTTTGCAGACCCTGGGAATCGAAACTGGTCTCCAGATGGAAAGCATTGCTCATCTTTAGCAATCTGCTTCTGGGATCTTTCTGAGAGGGAAGTAAAAGGCTAAACAAAAATGTGAGAAGGTGGCAGAGATAGGATGCATGCAAGGGTCCTATCAATACAATCTGACACCCATCACCTCGGAAGGAAGTAGGATGAAGGTTCACATTGCTGCCTGTTGTCTGGTGGGCAAGGTCCCCTACTCTCACGTCCTGGGAAAGCAAGTGAAAATTCATGGTGATTTAACCGTTCTCTTGTGAGAGTGGGATGGTTGTATGAGATGGCTTTCTGAAGGTGACCAGCCTGATTCTAGGGTTTCTTTGTTAGCAGAAGCAAATCAAGCACCTTATACCTGGTCATGTTAATCCAGTGGTTGGTTGCTGCTGCTTCTTCTGCTGTTCTCCCACCAAAATTTAGACCTGCTTTTGGACCTCCATTATTTTCTTATGACTCTTAATAAACCATGAATTTGGCCATATCTAAGGGTACAAGCTAAGTCACTTATAGAAGGGAGTTGACATATTGTATTTCACTCTAGAAAGCAGAAGGGCATCAGTGGGTAAAAGTTTCAGGGAAGGAAATTTTAATTCAGAGTAAAAAAGAATTTTTCTTAAACAATCAGAATGATCCTCAAATAGAAGGAACCACCTTGGGATACAGGGAAGCTTCTGTAAATGAGTCGTCCAACCAGACTGTGAATGATTGGGGGTGTTGTAGGAGGCGTTCATGTACTGCATAGACTCATACTAGCCCCACCAAATGCCCCTTCCAAGTGTGCGTTTCTAGGATTCTGCCATTTCTTTGACTCTTGAAGCCTAGTCTTTCCTTGACTGGCCTTGGAAAAAGTTTTCCAGTGCACAGGATTTATGCTTAGCTCTGTGCCCAGAGAGTGAGGGCAGGGATCAGATTGTATTCTCTACTTGGAAAGAAACACTGACGTATTCTTTTCCACTTTTAACCTGAAGGAACTGGAGTCCAAACCTGGAGATGGTTTGAACTATGATGAGACTCAGTATGCCAATCACCACCACATTCTGACTGCTGCCTCCCCAAAAGGGCTTTGCTTGAATAAGGACCAAATCTCCTGGGGACAAGAAAGAGAAGTCCCTGTCCAGACCTCCCTTCTGAGCAGAGTGAAGATGGGGAGGTCCAACATACATCTAACCTCCAAAAAAGGACCTGGAATTAACCCATACCAAAATGCACAATCCAATGTTCTTGGGATAGGTTCTTCTGGAAGTGAAATCTCAGACATTCAGGCGTCTTTCAAAGAGGATGCTTGGGACATAGATGCGATTTCCTGCCCAAGGATAAGTGCCTCCTTTTCCAATTCCACTAGACCTAGAGAAACTGCTGAATTAATAGATAAGCTCCTGCAGACACATCCGACGCATATCGCCTTCCATGACCCCTATCTTTATATGGCCAAAGCTAGAAGAACCAGATCTGTGTCTGACTTCACAATGATGGCATTTCCTGATTTCTGGGGACATTGTCCACCTCTCTCTGCCCAGTCCATGTTGGAACGTAAATGTGGAGTCCAAAGGTGATGGTGCTACTAACTTGGGAGCTATATATATTTTTTCTTCTTTAGTATTTTTGTAGGTGGAATGGTTTGTACAGATAATTCTGTTATCTTCAGGAAAGTGAGCATTAGTCAGGAGCATGTTAAAAGCCTTAAGGAAATTTTCACCAAATATACAATCTTGCCTCCCTACTAGGACATTTCAGAGCCAAGGGTAGGGTGGTGGTAGACATGCGTTTCCACAAAAAGAATTTCTTAGATGATTCTAATGCAACCCCTTACCCCGTATCCATTGCAAATCCTACAAAAGGGAAAGATTATCCAGTTTCTCCAAATACTGGGATCATTCCTTAAGGGAAGGTTCTCAGGAAAAAACAAGTATGGATTATTTGGGATCATTTTTCTCATTCACTTCAAACTGGAATCTGATCTCTTGTTAATGAGAGGAGGTGGTGGACCTCCATCCCACAGTCCCAACCTTATAGAACCTGACTTGGCTTGGGGAATAGTTTTGCTGCATCACTGAGGATTGTAAGGGAAAAAAATGCATCCTGCAGGGAAGAAACGTTGTGTGATGGATTATTCCCAGGATGCATGAAACAGAGCTTTGCCTTTGGATAGGCATAGCGAGATTAAAAAGAAAATTACTAAACTCAAGGAGAAAACTATTTTCCCAGAAAATATACTAAGTATGCATACACTAAGTCTATGAAGCAAAGTGTGCATAGTGGTAAGTTTTCTTAACTTATTAGCAAGTTCATCAGCAAATTGATGGTGGATCCCAAGAACTGCTCCCACTTGGTCTCCTGGCTGACATCTCTGACCTCACCCCTCTGACCTTATCTCCATGCTCAAGTTCCTGAGAGACACACCACAGGGGCTGGCCCAGCAACAGCTCCCCACTGTACAGGACATCTTCCCCCTGAGTCTAGGCCTCATTTTGACCTTCCCTCCCCCTTCTCCTACCCCTCCCCGCCCCAGAGACCTGGATTGGAAATTCAAGGAGGGAATCTGAAATATCCCTTAGGTATCCTTCCTCCCTCATACTTAAATCTCCCAGATATTGGTGTTTCTCAGAGAGAAGATTGACCATAGTCTTCTGGAGCAAACAGAACCAAGGACTATAAATGACACAAGAATTCAAAGGCTTATTGGAGCCTCCCAGACCATCAGCAATCCTAATGTCTCCTTCAAAACTGTCTTAGTGCAGAGGGCCCACTTATTCACACAACCAGAGGCTTCAAAGTCCCTCAGCCCAAATGCTCTTGACAAAACTCTCCTTTGAGTAGAGAATCCTCCTAAAACTAAAACCTGGCATCACTGCTTCCTACATTCCTACTGCTCAGTGTAGTTTTATTTTTTGATAAAGAAGAAAAGGAAGGAGGGGTGGTGCTTTTTGTACTCATTCAGCTCAAGGTTGGAGCATTATTACATTTTTCTTTCATAATTCTCTGATGAGTCCCAAGGCCCTTCCCACATGACCATAGGATGAATGGGGTAAGGAGTGAGGGCCAACCCTTAAAATGTTTCCAATTTTCCTTTCCAGGATCAAAATATTTGAGGATGTCCGGAGGCTCATCCAACCAAGCGATATTATAAATAAAGTTGTCTTCAGTCTAGATGAGCCTTGGTAGGTGGTCTTGAACATCAGTGGAATGAGGGGGGTGGGAGTATAGAATATCCTTTTAATGGCATGAGCCTAAGAATATTTTAAGTTAGTAATCCATTCCTTCTCCTAAAATCAACACAGTGAAAATTCGGGTTAAAGATCTGTAAGAGAAAGCTTATCTCTAAGAAATGTTAAACTGTGCCCAAGAATAGCAATAAGTCCCGTGTTCAAAGCTTCTCTATTTCATTACAGGCCTTTGCAAGACACCACTTCTGACTGCTTACGGTTCTTCTCCAAGTTTGAGTCTGGAAATCTTCGCAAAGCCATCCAAGTGCGTGAGTAAGTAAAGAAAGCTGCAGGGACCATACTCAGTATGGCTCAGCCCTGTTTTGTATCCCCCCCAAGGAGACAT
The DNA here is from genome assembly GCF_965194805.1 of Balaenoptera borealis. Classification (NCBI taxonomy): domain Eukaryota; kingdom Metazoa; phylum Chordata; class Mammalia; order Artiodactyla; family Balaenopteridae; genus Balaenoptera; species Balaenoptera borealis. The sequence continues at coordinate 143,960,639 of NC_138866.1, forward strand.
TTTCGAAGTTTTCCCTTTTTGGGACGTGGTGAGTGGTAAGTAATTTTTTTTGGTACATGAAATATTTCATGGAAGCCCAACATATAACAAATACAAGTGGAGCTGTTTGGGATGGAGAAGGGAAAGGCAGGCATGTTAAGATTCCTCCTCAGCCTCCTTCTCTTTCTTGCTTGCTATCTCAGCTTCTTCTTCCTACAACTCCTGCTTTTATTATTTACTCTCTTCCTTTATCATGTTCCAAGGATCCAGGAGGGAAGACCTAATTAGGAATCTCCTAGTGAGACAATGAGCAGTCCAGGATGTGCCTAAGCTCCTGGTCTTACTCAGGTCTTTCTCTTTATATCTGCCTTTGGCCAGAGTGTAGAATCCTAAACTCATCAGTTGTGGTCTGGGTGACAGAGTCAAATGACAGAAAACAAACCTACTTACAGGCAAGGATTTTTTATGATCACTTTTTGGAGAGAGCATTGTGGGCATAGCAGACAATTTGAGGGTCACAGACTTCCTGGAATTGTTCTCATGAGTGTCCCTATAGTGCCAACTATAGCTTCATTCATTGTGTGGTGAGTTCAGTGGTTAGAGTGTGTTGCTTATAGTGACGATGGGAGGGGTAGGACACCATCTGCTCTGCTACGGCTTCAACAAAGCTCTCCCCTTCCACAAATCTCACTATACACTGCCATTTAATCAGAGGGCCAGAGTAGGAGAGTATGAATGAATCAGGGCAAAACCATTGCCCTTTCTAGAAGAGCAACTCAAAGAGCATTCCAAGGGGATGGGATAAGAATACTTTTGAAAATGAAATATCCTGATGATAATGTTTAAGTCAAAGCTTCATTGCTAATTCTGTTGCTCAAGCTTGAAAAAGTAATTTTTTGGCCACATAGTGATTGGGTGGGGACACATGAGGACTTTCTGGGGTGCCGGAACTGTTCTACATATTGATCCAGGGAGTTGTCACACAGGTGTATCCAGATGAATTTGCTTAAACTCGTTGAGCTGTACATTGAAGATCTGTGTACTTTACTTCATGTAAACTAAATCAGTTAAAAAGGGAAAAAACAAACAGAGAAATCTTTCATTGCTAGTCTAATTCATGTTTGTTGCCTTGCTGGGGATTTACATATATCATACTACTTAATCTTTACAAACAGTACTGCAAGTTTAGGCACCGTTTCTTTTTTTAAAATTTATTAATTAATTTATTTATTTACGGCTGTGTTGGGTCTTTGTTGCTGCGTTCGGGCTTTCTCCAGTTGCGGCCAGCAGGGGCTACACTTCATTTCAGTGTGCAGGTTTCTCATTGCGGTGGCTTCTCTTTGTTGTGGAGCATGGGCTCTAGGAGCACGGGCTTGAGTAGTTGTGGCACGCAGGCTCAGTAGTGGTGGCTCGCAGGCTCTAGAGCACTGGCTCAGTAGTTGTGGCGCATGGTCTTAGTTGTTCCACGGCATGTGGGATCTTCCCCGACCAGGGCTCGAACCCATGTCCCCTGCATTGGCAGGTGGATTCTTAACCACTGTGCCACCAGGGAAGTCCCTAGACACTATTTCTATTTTTCATTTCAGGAGACTGATGCTCAAAAGTCATGTCTAACATCAAATAGTAATGGCATATCCAACCAGATGTGACCACATTTTCTCTGGGATATAGCACACTTGCATTTTTCCAGCTGGACAGAAACTTTATTACCATTTAATAAAAAGATAGGCTATAATTGTATAACTGACTCTTCTAATACCAGGACACTGATCCCCCTCCTTAAATTTCTAAAGCCTCTGTCCAATATTGTGAGATAAGGATGACAACTATAACTTACCAGCCAACCAAGATCCTGGATCTTACATCTGTCATCCAGAACCTGAGATGTGTAGATTTCTCAGTGTTGGAAGTTCTCTTAAAGGCTTTTAACCCTCTGATCTTGCTTCTGACTTTGTAGGTTGGAGTACGACTTACTGATCAATGCTGATGTGAATAGCACGCAGCACCAGCAGTGGTTCTACTTCAAGGTGAGCGGTATGAGGGATGCGGTCCCTTATCGCTTCAACATTATCAACTGTGAGAAGGCCAACAGCCAGTTCAATTACGGTATGAGCTCTTGGGAAATAGAGACTTTCTCAATAACACCAAAAACGATGTCACTTTTGAGTGCTTGAATTATTATCAGAAGCCCTGCTTGGGTTGCAAAGGGTTTGAAGTTGGGCTGACATGTTTTGGTTGCCAGGTATGGCAAGACAGCCGCCAACCTATGGTAAATTGCTACTATGGGAGGGGAAGCTTGAAACTCTCCCTCTGCTATGAAATGTTAATACCTCACATAACTTTCCACCACTTCCTGCCTCCCTTGCCCCACCTTGAACTTTTTGAGGCCAGTGAGCCCTCTCATTTATTCCTTCTCTCCACCTCCTAAATCCCATAGGAGCAAATGTATTGATCTGTTGATATTTGTCACAGACAGGCAAACGGCACAATTCCATTGGACAACACTGATTTACACTCTCAGAAAACTCTGGAGAAAGTTTAAATTCTCCTGAATACCTGTGGCAATTTTAGAGGAGACGTTCGAGGGACAATGACTGACTAGTAGCCCATATTTATTTTGAATGTTTCTAGAAATGGTAAATTCTGCTTGTTATTGCTCACATACTAATGTATTAGTGGCTCTGAGTAAGGAAAAAATATTCCCCGTAGCTCCAGGTCCGAGCATAGGACATTACCTCTATTTTGTACTGATTAAATAGACTCTTGCTGGTATAGAAAGAGAAAAGGTAAGCCTTGACTCTTGTATTCACTTGATGCAGTGGCTGTAACAAATTGTCACACATTTTGTGGCTTCAAAGAAGACAAATGTATTCTCTTACAGTTCTGGAGTCCACAAGTCCCAAATCAGTTTCACTGGTCTTAAGTCAAGGTGTTGGAAAGGCCATGCTTCCTCTGGACATTCTAGGGGATTATTTGTTTCCTTTCCTCTTCCAGCTTTTAGAGGTATGTTCCTCACATTCCTTGGCTCATGGCCCTTTCTTCCATCTGCAAAGTCAGCTGCATATCATCTTCAAATCTCTCTGCTTTGGCCACATTGCTTTTCCTCTGTAGTCAAACCTCTCTCTACCTCCCTCTTGGAAAGACATGTGTGATTGAATTTAGGGCCCACCAGGATAATCTCCCCATCTCAAGATACTTAATTTAATCATATCTACAAAGTCCCTTTTGTCATATAAGGTTAATATACAGCTTTCATGGATTAAACCTGGGTATCTTTGAGGGCCATTATTCAACCTACCACAGCTCTCCTTTTTTATTCCCCCCCCCCCACCTAATGGATTAATCCTGCCTTTATTTTGTGTAGGGATGCAGCCAACTCTGTATTCTGTGAAGGAGGCTCTTCTTGGCAGACCTGCCTGGGTACGGACAGGCTATGAAATCTGTTATTACAAGTAAGTTAGAGTGTTGTTAGCTTCCTTTGCTCTTTTGTTCTCTCTCAATTTCCTGCTTCTCCATGTTAATCTTATAAACCTGAGCAATCTGTGCTTGTCTGCTGTACTTGTCACTCTTCCAATGGCAAACGCTCTGTCCTTCAGAAGCCTAAGCGTGTTAAATGGCACCCACAGTAGACCTCAAGAAATATCTTTTGATTTTCTGAAAAGTCATCTATTCTTATTTAAACACCTTAAAACCTTTAGACCTTACTGTTGGATATTATTATATAGACTCAACCTATGATTAGTGCATCAAGCTTCAGTTCTTTTCCTGTTTCCATCGGTCCCAGTGAACAAAAAGTGTGAGATATTCTAACTTATTCTTATCCATCCCATGCTTCAGTCTTCCAAAGCAGATAAACATGAATATGTGAGAAATATACTTAAGTAACTGTTCCTCCACAGAAAGATAAATTTTGGAAAAAATAGAAGAGAAAGGTATTTTCAGAATTCATCTTCAACTCTTGATCAGTAGCCACTTTCATCAATTTATCCTGTAGAGTTGTAATGAAATTTGAATTATCCATATATTTTGATAAAATACATGCATGCATTCCAGACCCATAAATTGCTTATTTGTGCATTTTCCTTTGATAGAAAATAAAATACAAATTCATAAGACAAGTAAAAGTATAGGGAGTGTGGACAGGTAGAAACTATGTAGCTAATTATTAGCTTGTTGCTGGTTTCTTATAAAAAACTGATAGGCTAGTACTTATTTTCTTGGATAAAGTAATTTATATCTCTTTCTGAGATTACAGGAGGCCCCTAAAAATATTCTCAGGCATTCTTGAGTTCAGGATAGTTGCAAATATCAAAAAGAAAAAGTAAAAATGCTTATGCCTCTTGGTTTTTGAGACTGTAAGGACAGGAGCATTGACAGATAGGAAGGTCAAGAATCTTGTTGCTCTATCAGGCACAAGGGCAATCTTCACCATAGAAGTAAGGATAGTCTATAAAGCACAGAGATGGGCTAACAGTTTGTAATGAAAGAGTCAGCAGTCTTTAGTCTTGGATGTATTAGACTATGGACCTGGGTAGTATTTTCCTTATATTCTTCAGAACAGTAGCAAAGCCATACAATGTTGTTGGGTTTTCCATAGCAATGACTTTCTGACCCACCTATCTACAGACTCTCAGAATCCTCTTATGGTCCAAAGAGATTGAGACTAAAATCATCTCAAGGTGATAGGGACCACAGCTGTAGGGGAAAATAATGGAAGAATAAATTTGGACTTTGATGTGTCAAGAATAACTTTTAGTGTCCTCAAGAAATAGTAATTCTAAATAAACATGAAAGACCCAGCTTGCAGTGGGATTGGATCTGGAGGTTAGTAAGAGTTGGTTAGGTTAGTTGGACAAACCTAACATTCAGCATCCTCTGGGGGAGGGGGGGAATAGCCCTCCCTGGAGGCTGCTTCCTTGGAGGTGGGGGATAAGGCGTGGGCTTAAGGGGATTTAGAATCTGCCAAGATGAAAAGGAAGAAATCAAACATCCCAAAGCAGAGCCTTGGCCTAAAGAAAGCCAATGTTAATGTTAATAGCTTTTAGATTCATTAACAAGACAGTTGTTATGTGATTAAAGAGTAACAGAGGGGTAACATGAAAACCATGAATGCGTAATGTAATTCATTTTTCATCTTCCAGCCATGAATACAACAGAGATGAATGGATAAGATTGCTACATTATAACATAGTTTGTTTTACACCAATTCACCGCACAGTGTTAACATATTTCCAATAATGTGATCTAACAACAGGATAGATAGATTATGTGTATCTCTATTCAACCGCAAATCAGAGTGCCTTTCCCTACCATAGAATGCCTTAGATTATACAATGTATTTATTTCTCTCTTTTACCCATCACAATCTTTGAGTTGATCTGCTTTTGGAGATTTTTTGGCTTCATCCCTGATTTTATGCTCTCTAATGTATTAATTTGGGAGAAATTTACCTCCTATTTCTTTGTCTCCAGTATGTCATCAGGAACTCAGAAGTCTTATTTCTATTACATTCTTATATTTAGTACCATGTTCTAAAGGGGGTGCCAGAGTGCTTATTGTGGAGAGAACCATAGTACCTGAGTATATCTATGGGAGGGTGAAAGAAAAGAGTACTCAGAAAGAATGGGATATCCATTTCCTTCAAAAAGTGATAGAAACAGTGATCAGTTAAGGAGGTGGGCTGACTGATTTGTGGGTCCGAACATCATCACTTAGAAAGTGATCTCCAAACTATTTTGATAAGATATACTAATCCATGTACTTTTAATATAGAATTGTTCATAATTTTAAAAAATCAATTATACACGCCTTACTATACTAACATATTATGCATACTAGAAAACATGCAGAAAGTTTAGAGGTTTAAGTCATGGGGAAAAGATGAAAGAAATAATTTTAAATTTAAATCTTTAAATTTTAAATGTAAAATTGTTATATATTTTTTTTACTATTGGTAACTTGGGGCATCCTATACCCTTAAGGTTTACCATGAAAAATATAGTTGTAAATTGCCTTTTGGCTAATTTTGAAAAATTGTGGTTAACTTCTCCGATCTAATTAGATAATTTTTACACAAATAAGAATTCTTGAGAAAGAGCTAATATTAAGGTAGGAGGTAGGCCATGTCAATTCTTTCATTTTCTCGGTCATTTTTGTTTAAAATGTAATATTATCATCCATTTTCTCAGTCATTTTTGTTTAAAATGTAATATTATTATCAATCTCTGAATTCCAAGCAGAATTTAGAAAAAACTAATTATCTATATTGCAGGGTTTAGTTTAATTTAGATAATATAATCTGTAAATCCACTAGAGAAGGCTTCTGCAAGTTTAAATACCTTGCCAGAAGCTAAAATCTAAAGAATGAGAGAGATGGTAAGCTATTCTCATCCCTCCCTCAGGAAGCCTACTGTACAGCAATCGATACTAAACTACCTGACATATGAAAACCATAGATATAAAATGTAATGTATTTTTCATATTCCAGCCCTGGAAAACAACAGAGAAGAATGGATAAGACTGCTATAATGTAATCTAGCTTGTTTTATAATTATTCATCATAGCAGCTTGACTTGGACAGCATAAGGGCAGCGTTGTCCATCCCCATATTAAATCTTAGACAACTTTCTTTCTTCCTTATTAGATCATAATAAATTTAAAGAGAAATTCTAATATCTTCTCCCTGTGTTCAGTAGATCTGACCTTCTTGCCCCTCCCCTGGGGTACCTCCTCCCCCCCATCCCACCCCCTCGCCCACCCACCTGGCAGATCCCTAAGCCAGAAAATCAAAAGGAATCCTCCAGAGGGAAGAACAGAAATGGGCAGGCTTATTTTTCCATGCCTCTTGTAAAAGTAGGCAAGGACTGTTTTAGTTTCTGCTTTATTTACTTCCCCGCGGTCTGCTTCTCCCTCTAATGTACACAGCCTCACACCTTTTTGAATTTTCTTCCAGCTCTGGTCTAAAGTAATTTTGGTGCCGAAGGGCAGAGGGAGGGAAGCTGCATGCTCAGAGTGGCCATGTAATACATAACAGCCGATCTCTTCTGACATTTATCTCTGCTCGTGAGAGGAGATGGAACAGTTCACTCATGAAGATGAATGTCATACAAGAGCTCTGCCATCATGCATCCTTCCCAGGGATCTCAGGAGAGAGATTTGGTGCTATACAGAATATTAGAAACTCTGCAGACACAGGGCAGCCTGGTGACTTGACTACCCTGCCTTATTAGATCCTGTTAAGTGAAATGATGCTCCCATGTAAAACAGAGCCATCGTCATTATAAGGTTATCGAATTCACTCTCTATCTTGGCATTTGCTTCTTTCATGCACACACAGAATAAAAAAAAACTTCCCGAAGATAAAATTTTAAAAAATGACTTCTCAGCATATTTTAATGTACAAATGGAAGAAGACTGAGTCCATAACCATGCATTTGTGTACTTTGCTCCTTGCTTCATTGAAAGCTTTATGATTTTAAAAGTGCAGACCTTTCCGAGGATAAATTGTTGAGGGAATGGAAAAGCAAAGGGGAGCCTTTTAACTATGGAATGAATGGCTGATCTATCCATATCATCTTTGACCCAACATGCATCTAGGATCTGGCATATTTGAGAGCACACTTGATTTTCACCAGGCTTCTTCTCCACCTAGAAGAGCAGATCAAGGAGAGAAAGTTTCTGGAGTGAAACTTCTACCACTCATTAATGATGTGGCCTTGGGGCAAATTATTCCAGCCTCTCTCAACTTCAGATTCCTCATCAGTAAAAGGGGATAATAATGGTATCTACTTGATAAATCTGTGCTGAGGATGAAGTGAAATGAGATAAAGCACATGGAAATCTTACAACAGTGTCTGGTGCATAGTGGATGTTCAGTGAATGTTAGCAATTACTAGTAATTAGTAAAAGCTTCTTAGTGGCATCAAATACCAGTGACATGAAGAATCATAGTGGTATGAATAATTTTCTTACTAGCTCTCATCTGGATTATTTTACATTCCTTCTGTTATTTTAGACTTCAGGTTTATAGGTATCCCTGATTTATGAAAACCAAAACTTCAAATTCTTATTTGCTGAATTAAACCAAAAGACCTCTTGTCCTTTTATCCATTCTTAGGAGACAGGTGATAAAATGAAAAAAAATCTTGTTTTTGGGGTAAGCCCACACCTAGGGTTGAATCCTGTTTATTGCGCTTGCTGTGTGGAGTTCCTCAAGACACTTAACATCTCAATTTTCCCAGTCTGTAGAGTGTGCATAATAATACCTTGAAAGGATATAATTAGGATTAGAGATAAGATATGCCAAGTATTCTAATCATTACTTCTAGAGTCTTAGGTCCATTTATTCTACAGGCCTTAGTTGAACAGCTGCTAAGTCCAGGTACTATGCCAAGCTTGAAGATACACAGGCAAATAAGCATAATCCCTGCCATAAAGCATGGGCAGTGAGGGAGAGGCACAATATGATAAGAATTATGTAAAGGGCGGATATTGGGGAAGGCTTCCTGAAAGGGGAAACACTTGTGTTGAGTCTTGAAGGAGGAAGAAGAGTTGGCTAAATGAGGAAGAAGGAAAGCATTTCCATACAAAGGAAGAACATGGGAACCACTTGAAATATAAAGGATGAATGTTACTGCCTTGCAAACATCCCTCAGTATGTTCATATCATAATTGGGAAAACAAAAAGAACTTGATAGGATCTCACTTTATCATGGACAGATCTAATTGTAGCAAGTCAGGTGTTTCACTTTGGAGATTTATGGAACACTTCACTTTGAAGAAGGTGATCTTGGGAAAGTTTAAAGGTTTCTGAAGAGGAAAGCTTTGCTAGAGGTGGAGTCATCTCCGGGACTCTCCTACTACAATGCGGCCACCAGGAGACTCCAGTGGGGAAGCCTGACGTTTGCTTTAGTTTTACCTACAGTGTAGACCCTGGATTAGGGTTGCAAATGAATCTCCTTTAGCTGAAACTCATCCTAAATGAGGTGATTTTCATTTTTCTTAAATTCCAGCCATCAGCAACCATCCTGAAGAGGGCTGGATTATTAGTGGGGAGCTTTTAGTCTTGCCCATGACAATCTTGCCCATGAAGCTACAGCAAGGGTGTGTGTACAACAGGTGTGTGTGTGTGTGTGTGTGTGTGTGTGTGTGTGTGCTGGGAGGGTGAGGAAGTAGATTTTATAGCCCAAACTACCATTCTAAACTTTCCTTACATCACTAGAAACTTGGCCCACAGAAACTCAAAAGCTAAAAATTATTCTGTTATATTTCTCTCTCCATTTCACTGTAGCTGTTCCCTGCCTGGAGTCCAGTTTTGGTCTGAATGGTGGAAAGAGCCTAGGGATGGGAATTTCATATTCTTATTTTTACTCTCTCTCTTGTTCTCTCTGGTGGCTGGTGGGGTAGCATAGAATTTGCTTAGGATGAATGTGCCTGTGATGTGACTTCAGTGTACTTAGTACAGTGGGAAGCCTAAAAACAAGCAAGGCTCATGTCAGATGAGACCACCCCCACTGGCCTCGGGGGCATCTTATTAATCTTGAGGAAAGATGCAGGCTCTGTCTCCACTGCATGTAGGTGAAAAACTTGGGGATGGCAAGGCACTAGATGTATGTTTCCACCTGCCTTTACCTTTATGAATATATATGTGTGGCGTGTGTGTTTTCACACTCATGCATGTGAAGCTCTATTCCACATTCTGATTGGTTGTCAAAATGTTGACAATTTGACCAAAATGTTGACTGGCTCATTTCACTTAGAAGAGAGGTGTAATTGACTAGGTTCAGCTAGGTGTAAACTGAATGTGTGCTTGCAGTGGAACCTTGAAATCAGAGTGAATAAAGGTAGAGCATATGTGGTTTGCATGCTTTCTGAGTTACCATCTGCTTCTTTACATACTTGCTAATAATGAGAGCCTTAGCTCCGGAGAAATTATAGAACTTTGGGGAAATCTGGAGGAAATAGACTCAATTAGGTAGCAAGATCCAGATGGCACCATGGGTAAAGATGCCTTTTTGGGGACTTCCCTGGTGATCCAGTGGTTAAGACTCTGCTTCCACTGAAGCGGGCGCAGGTTCAGTCCCTGGTCAGGGAACTAATATCCTGCATGCAGAGCAGTGCGGTCAAGGAAAAACAAAAAGAAAGTTGCCTTTTTGAAGTTTCTAGTCCTGTAGTCACAAAGGATATGGGTCCTATTAATAGGATGCTGAAAAGCTGGTACATCGTTGGGGATTTCCTTCTTTCTCTAGGATGACCGAGGATCCAGGGTGCCATGTTGGCAGAAGCTGATGCAAAAGAAGTGTATAGCCTGATAGGTCATAGTCCGTGGAACTACCAATTTCCCTTACTCCCATTCTTAGTTTTATGAATATTGAAAAAACCACAAAACCAGACAGTAGATTTTCTATTTCTTCCTTTTTGCTCACTTGATCTTTTTGTGCTTTGGTGGGAGGTGTCATGAAGGTAGCAAAAAAGGCAGAAAAGAATAATCCATATTTTTTATATTTGCAAGAACGCACAGAATAATTATCTGCTGTTTCTTCCCTCTCCCCACCGTTTCCCCCAATGAAACCCCAAAGCACAACGGACAAGAAAGCCAGCGTTGTAAATGTTCAAAGGTGGAATTACATCTTTTGGTGTCCCGGTGTATTTTGCATTATAATGCAGCCTTGATGATAACATTTCTCAGGAAAGCCTGCACAGCTGTCTCAGCATCAAGAGGCAAGGAGGAAGCGTTAACTGGCAGCATATGGGGAAAATATTGCTTGGAATGTACTTCTGGGTGCAAATTACTTTGATACTGTTCTCTGAAGTGTCAACATTGGTTCTTCACCTTTGACAAAGGAAAATGTGCATTCTCAAGCTGTAAGGAGCTGAACCACATTTGGGGTGACAAACGTTTTCCTTTGGGAAGAAAGTATTGTGTAGTGGAAAGAACAAAGGCCTTGCAGGCAGATCTGGGTTTGAGTCCTGTATTGGCCACTTACTAGCCTTTTGACCTTTGACAAATGGATTTTTCTAAGCTTTTGTTCTTTCATCCACACAATGGGTTGTTACAGTGATAACAAGATAACATACATTGTGTTGAGTTGGAACTCTGTATAGAGTAGTGATTGCTAATAAACCATCTGGCAGGCAGAAAGGAAAGGAGAAGCCAGACTCTGTGTTATCTGGAGAGAGGCAGAGGTTGAGGAACCCAGATTTGGGTAATAAAATATGTCTATAATAAAATCCCAGGAAGAACAGAACAATTCACATTTTCCTCTGTTTTCTGGTTCAGTGACTCTATAGCCTTCATTTTCAGACACAGCAAGGAAAGGCCTATGGCATAGATGCCACAATTAGGAGACAGATGGATTAGCCTAGATGTTGCTGATTTGGGCTCATGACCTGGCAGTAAGCTCACTTCTCTATTTCTCCGTTTTCTAAATTTTGCTCACCAAGTGTTTCATGTGAAGGACGTCTTGCTAGTATATAACACTAAAGGTTTATGGCATCTCGAACCCTAAATGACTGTTTTCCCCACCTTTCCCTCATTCTCTTCTCTTCTCCTTTCTCTTGTAGGAATCATTATCGCCAGAGCGCAGCCATCACAGGGGCAGAGTCTGGGAAGTGCTATTACACCCTCACCTTTGCCGTCACCTTCCCGCATGCCGAGGATGTCTGCTACCTGGCCTACCACTATCCCTACACCTACACCACCCTCATGGTAACTTCCTCTCTACAGCCTTATGGCGGCCCAACTGAAGGGGCTCTTTGAGGTTTTCCTGGAAACATTCAGGAGACCCTGTCATCCTGGTGGGGACTTCAGCCTTCCAAGGGAGCCAGGGTTTGTTGTCACTAACTTAGTGGCTTTCTATTTGTCCCTTTTCCTTCCTTGGACAGAATTTGAGGCTGAGGTCATAACCAGTGACATTCTGGAGGCCCCAGTGGCATCTAGTGCTCTTCGTCTGCAGGTTGAGTGTGGGAGGTGGAGGGCAGGGGGACATTTCTTAGGGGCTGTATCTTTTAAAAGCCCTCAAATTAAGCAAGGAGAAATGAGATTAGAATGAGATCATTCAGTTGAAATGGGGTAAAACCATGCAGGTCAGCTGAGATGCAGATTTAAAGGACATGGGCGCATTGAGAGGAGTGAAGCAGAGGGTGAGGAGGTGAAGCTTGGAAAAACTCCCTGAGTTCACCTTACAGCTGCTTCCCCATTTCCAGTGGTTCCCATGGCCATGGGCTGGAGGCTGCTAGAAGGATCCAGGGCGGACAAGAAGGGTGGAACAATAAAGCACTGAATCACTGCAAATGTGGGTCACAATCTTTTTATGAGAGGAGGGTAGTGTCAACCTGTCCAAACTCGAAGTCAGCATTCCAATGTCCTATCAGGCCCTGCACAGGGCTCATTTGACCCATCTGAGCAAACTGCTTAAACCATCCAGTTTCCTGTCCTTTGAAAAAGTTGGCAAACCATCCCTTTCCCCTAGCTATTTCATGGATATCCTGAGGATTAATGAGCTAAAGTATCTCTTATAAAGTACTTTCACCCTCTGCATTAATGCAAAATGTTATTAGCATATTTATAATAATATGTGTATAAGCAAACGGATATATCACTTAGCCTGAAGGATGAGCATTTTCATTGCAAGTCTGTGATAAGGAGTTGGAAAAGATGATAACCAAGAACATCTTTCCCCTCAGAAGGAATGTTCAAGTATAAATACAATTTTTTCTCCATTGAGAAGGCATACCTTAAACCACTTGGCTAACTGCTTCATAAAAGTACATCTGCCCTTCTCTCCATATGTTGGTTTGCCTAAAGAGAGTTATTATTTTTTTTTTTTTTACTATTTCCCAGATTGCAAAAGATATACAACTAGTATTATTTGCGTATTGTACTTAGAGATCTCAAGAACTTAATCCAAGAAATGTGCATCACAAGCTTTGCTGTAACAAGGCATGTTTGTTTTAAAACATGCTCATTGCCTTTAGGGACTTACAACAGGCAAGATTCATGATCCCCTTCAACAGCTGTTCTCATTGTCTTGCCTGTGAAACCCTGCACATGAAAACTCTACTGGGGAAGGGGATTCCTTTCTGAATGCGGGTTTGCCTTTTCCATCTGGAGAATGATCCATGGTTCCAGGACACTATTCTTTACCCTTGTTAGAATATCTTTGACCTCCTGGAGATTCTCAGTGGCAATTAGTATAAAAGTTTAGAATACAAAGGGGCTTGGGGAATTGTCTAATTCACCTTTATCATTTATAGATGCAAAAACTGAAGCCTAGAAATCTCACATTTAGCTAGTGGCCAAGCAGGGAACAGAGTACTGGCCTTTGAGATCTATTCCTGTCTGAATAGAAAGTCTGAAACTCCTTCAGCCGGCCTTGACTGCATCTGGCTTCTTACTTTGAATTTCAGACTTTGAATCAGCTTGTAGGCACTTAGCAAGGACCCATCAAAGCATCTTGGAATAAAAATGGGATCATGTTTAGGGAACAACACCCTTCTCACCTGAACCACATCCATAGCACCCAGAGTTATAGGCGAAAATCTTGGGTTGATGACTTGAACTCAACCATTGGAGGTTATATAATCACACAACCTGATGATTATATGCACCTATAAAAGTGGGCTGCCATTGCAGTAACTACTGTATGTCATAGCTTTTGTCTTTGGGACCACTTAGTACTCTTGTCAGACTAAAGCACAAGGTCTAAGTTTACAATCAACAAATAGTTTAGGAGCCACTGAGGTCAAGTTGGGGATAATATCATATTGAGGGGGGACAAAAATTCAAGAAAAGAAGACCCCACCATCACTTGATCTCAATGAGAGGAAGAGAGAGGTCTTGTTCATTGATGCTTATTGGCTTGTTACTTTGCCTATTGACTGAACCTCTTCCCACTAGGAAGAGGAGAGTTAATGAGAAAGAGAGACAGGAAAAGGGTAGCTTTTCATTTCTTTTAAATGAGTAGAACAGAATAAGAAAGACGATTTGTTAGTTGAAGTAAAAAATGTATATACTCAATTTTAGGTTTTACATTTCCAATAATGCATGGGCTTTGTCTTCTCCAGGTTTAAGACAATAATTGACTCTGTGACTTCTCTTAAAAAACTCTTCCTCCCATCACGGACAAAATAAGTACATTCTGTAATGCACACTAGTCATTTTTATTTTTGGACATGTCCTAAGGAGAAACAATTTTCTTCCAACAGATCAGTGATAAATGTGAATGATACCCCAAGGGCAGAATTAACTGGATGTTACTTGAGGGTTATGCTGAGGGGTGGAAAATATATTTCTATGTGGAATTCACAATTTTGTAAATCACTTATAATATGGATTACACTTACTAATTATAGACATTTTTATAGCAGAGGACATGTATTTTGGAGGTTTTTCAACATGAATATAATTTTACAACCTTAAAAGTTTTATTATTCTCTTGTAATAAGAGAATTAGTATTTGGATCTTTCAAATTGATATCTTCCAGATGCTTGTCAGGAACTCTGTTGGATAATTGTCCAAATTATAGTATTAAAATAAAGCTGAAAGAAAGAAATACAATATTATTGTAATTATGAAGCAAGCAAAAGGAGTTCTATTTAATCATCCATCTCAAGGTATCAATAATTGCAAAGATTGTTAAAGTGTTGTTAGAATATTTGTTAAAGTATTTGGATTATGTTCTGGATTGCCCCTAGGTAGCCAGGAGTATTGGTTGAAAATGGTGCCCCAAGAGAGTTTCTGATGGACATTTTAGAGAGTAAGAAAATGGGATCTCACTGAGAACTTATAACTACATGAGTTGGCAAGAGATGAGAAAAGTGTTCAGAAGTAGGATACATGTGTTGGGAGAGCTTAAGGCTTTTGAAGGGTAGAGTAGGGTTTTCACCAGATGCATATACCCACTGTGGTAGATGCTACCAGCATCATCTTTAGAGATAAAATGGAGTGTACTGTGGGGAGAGTAAGGGAGGGGAGGGGGAGAGAGGGAGAGAAAAAGAAAGAATTGAGAATTAGAATGCCATATTCACAATCTCTTATAAAGGGCTCACGTTTAAAATGTGTCAAGTAGGAAATATCGACTTACATGTGGTAGATCGAAGATGCAATGAGCAAGTCATAAATCAGTGCAGTCACTTAATCAATAGACAGACACCTATGTTTGCATGGGCCAAAAGAAAGGACAAGCACCAGTAAAGGGTCCTGATGTTGAGGACTTGAACACAAAGAGCCATTCTGGAGGAGCTGAGGTGTGTGTGGATGGTGAAGTCACTGACCACAGGGACTCCTGAATTCCAGGGTTTTGAGCACAATGTAAGAACAAGTTTTGGAGTCAGGCCTGGATTTGGGTCTAAGCTCTGTGTTGTCTTGCAGTGTAGTCATGGGCAAGCTATTTAACTTCTCTCAGCCTCAGTTTTCACATCTGTAAAATTGGAACCATTGAAGTGGTTATTCTACAGGTTATCAAGATTACATGACTTGATACATAGCAAGTGTTAGCCAAGTGCCTACAACTAGTAAACAATATTAGGTGGTGACCATTAGAACGTTTATTCTCTCTTTTTTTAAAATTAATTTATTTTTATTAATTAATTTATTTTTTTGCCTGCATTGGGTCTTTGTTGCTGCACACGGGCTTTCTCTAGTTGTGGTGAGCGGGGGTTACTCTTCATTGTGGTGCATGGGCTTCTCATTGTGGTAGCTTCTCTTGTCGCAGAGCACGGGCTCTAAGCACACGGGCTTCAGTAGTTGTGGCTCACGGGCTCTAGAATGCAGGCTCAGTAATTGTGGCGCACGGGCTTAGTTGCTCCGCGACATGTGGGATCTTCCCAGACCAGGGATCAAACCCATGTCCCCTGCACTGGCAGGTGGATTATTAACCACTGCACAACCAGAGAAGTCCCTATTCTCTTTTTTATGATGATGTGTGATTATTTTCTCTGTTGGACTGATTGGAAGATACCCATTCCACAACACATAATAAAATTAAAATTATGTAAAAAAAAATTCCAATAAAGGACCAAAAAGAAATAAATACAAAATCTACTGATGATTTTCTTAGGGTGGTTGATTGTAATTATTTTTTCTTTACTCTCTTTTCCAAATCATCAGCAATATAACTTGGTTTATTTTTAATGGAAAAAGGGTATTAAAGTCACTAATCAGCAAATCTGTGAGTACACATCTAGAGACTAATCACTTCTCTCAGTCTCAAAGTCAATCTGTATAACTTAGGGAGAATGGTATTGGCAGACTGGGGCAGTTTGAGAAAGCTCATTAGAACCTGCTTACAGCATGTTCTCTTGCTTTCTATTTAGCTTAAAGGTGTCATTTGTTCTTGTGATGAGAAGCCTTCGATTCTCTGATGAGTGTATTTAAGTGACAACTGAGAACTAGGCAGTACCAAATAAAATAGGCCATCTCCTTAGGGGTGAGCTTTCTTCTGAATTAGGGGGGACAGGGAGTGTAGCAGTTTAGGGGATAACAATGAGAAACGAACGATTTTTGAGTGTATAGTGCTTCTTACTTTATCAGTAGCCACCAGCAGGGTAACCTGCTGAGGTCAAGTGAAGCCTTTTATGGAAGTTTTAAGGGAGTAGCTGATAAAGCTGAAGGGGCAGAAGACTCCTGCCGAGAGGCACCACTGAGGCTGCAGGCTAAGTTATCAGCCGGATGTCTTTCATGGGTAGGTAGGATTTTCTTTTAAGACAGCCTCTCTGGGGGTTTCCATAATTGCCTTGAACTCATTCCCATTTTTATAAAGAAACCCACCCTTGTGTCTTCCACAGGGCTGTTATTACGGTTGGTTGTTGGCACACACATTCAGAAGCCCTGCTTCTCTCATCAGTGATCCCAACAATATCCAATTAGACATGGCCTTGCTGGACCTGAGATGGGGGCGTTCACCTAAAAATCATCTTCAGGAGAACAATACAAAGCCATTTTCGCAAAAGGCAAACCAACAGAAGTTTATAATTGGTTTACTTCTGGAAGTTGTCTGTGTGACTGGAGCTAGAATAATGCACTAAGCACAGAGGTGTTATGTATTTGGTGGCAGGTGGAATGATCAAAGGGACAGAGATTTCATTAAGGGGCACAAGGAGATGGCTGCATGAACAATTACAGAAAATGGGCTTAAGCTAAAAGACATTAGGCATTTGTTGAATTGTAATATTAGTAATCATGAAAAATATCATAATAAAAATTAACAAAGAACTCATAGGAGAAGAAAACTTTCAAACTTTGCTTCCTCCAGCATTGCCCGTTAACGTGACAGTGTTTTAAAGCAGTGGTCCCCAACCTTTTTGGCGCCAGGGACCAGTTTCTTGGAAAACAATTTTTCAATGGACTGGGGGTGGGAAGGATGGTTTTGGGATGATTCAAGTGCATTACATTTATTGTGCACTTTATTTCTATTATTATTACATTGTAATAGATAATGAAATAATTATACAACTCACCACGATGCTGACAGGAGGCGGAGCTCAGGCTGTAATGCAAGCGACGGGGAGATGTTTTAATACAGATGAAGCTTCGCTGGCTCGCCCTGCCGCTCATCTCCTGCTGTGTGGCCCAGTTCCTAACAGGCCACAGACCGGTAGCGGTCCATGGCCCTGGGGTTGGGGACCCCCGTTTTAAAGGACAATGTACGTGGGCAAAAGAGGTTTTTTCTTTTTTTTTTTTTTTTTTTTTACTTTTTTCTTTTGTAGCTAATTGTGTTTGATGACTTCTACAGACAAAACTGCTTCCAAGCCTCCTGCCCTTATCTGATTTATAGAATCTAGATTTTATTTTTTTTCAAGATTTGGCAAGAAGAGCTATGGCCTGTTTGTAACTTTTGTGACATCACAGAATGATGGCCAATACTTTTCTGGAGAAGGGTCTCTATCTCTCCCCCATCTCCCCCACATCTTGTAGCCATAATAAAATGTGAAACAAATAGCTTTGATGGCAAGAACAAAACAAACAAACAAAACAAAACAAAAACCCTCAATTCAGCAGACAGTGTTTCCCAAAGCGTATTCTACAGCACTCCACGATCCTGAGATCTTTAGAGAAAAAGGGTTGAAGAGTCACATAAATTCTTGAAACACTGTTTGTTAGTTTTTCTTCTAAGAGTTCAAAATGTGTATTGGCATGTTAAAGAATCTGAACAATTCTGCAGCCATGAAAATGTTTTCATTTTCTTTAATTCACCATATCCCAGGTGCCTTGGCTATGAATCTCTACCCCTCTATACCCCAGCACTTCATAACATCCTGAAGGTTACATTTTGGGAAATGATTCAGGAAAGGGTATTGATTTCCTAGTTTGGGGGCCTGGAATCTTGATAGTAATTGTGAGGCAGAGTCTACTCAGTTCAGATTTCAATAATTAATATTGGGAGCAATTTTCACCCAGAAATGTATGAAAGTGATTAAAATAATTCATTTACGATCACAGTGTATCATCTAAATCCAGGGCGATCTTGACTCTTTATGAGGGTGCTGGAATTTCCTTTTACCGGCGTGGCTGAGACGGGCCGACATTCAGATGGGATCATTTTCATTCTTGTCCTGTGCCTTCTCTCCTGGGATGCCAGATGGACACTTCTTCTATTAGGGCTTTAATTACACTGATCTAATATTTATTTTCTTTTTAATATATGAATTTCTTTCATGAGCTTCTTTTAGGAGGATGTTTTTCTATTCCTTAATGGTTTTATTTTTCCTGTTTTTAAAACCATTTTTACTTAAGTCTAATTTCATTCAATTATTGTCAGAAAATGTGGCTTGTACAATATCTGCTTTTTAAAAAACTTTTAGTGAATATTTTTTCATAGTCCTGCATATGATTAATTTTTGTTATAGTTCCCTGAATGTTTAAGAAAAAAATAAAGGATGCTCTCTGTAAAGACAGCTTGACATATATCTATAAAAAACAATATTGTTCAAATACTCTATATCATTTTTTTTGCAATTGATTTATTCAAGACTGAGGTACTGTTTTAAAGCCTCCCACTCTTAGTACAATTATTTCCCTTTCTGCCATTTTTGTGTCGTACATTTCAATTCTGTGTTATTTGATTCTTAAGATTTATGAGTTTTTTATGTTCATTGTGAATTGTGCCCTTTATCAAAATAAGATTTTTAAATCCCATTTAATGCACTTGGTCTTGAATATGACTTTGTCATATATCACTCTTGCCAGGCCCACTTTAATTTATGTTTGCTTAACCATTTAGTTTCAATATTTCTCTTTTAAAATATTTTAGTGGAGGCAAACAGAACAAGAAGATAATTTAGGAGTGTTTATCATACACATCATGCGTCTTTTTTTTATTCTCTTTGAAAGTTCCTTTTATATACAATAGGCAGTGGGATTTTAAAAAAACTAATCTGAAAGTTTTTGTCATTTAATAAGGCTGTTTAACCTATTTATACTCAAGACAATTTTTGGTGTTACTTCTGTCATTTTGATGCTTCACTGCTTTTCTTTCTTTTTTTTCTCTCCCCCTTCCCCCATTCCTCCCTTCTTTCCTTCCTTCCTTCCTTCCTTCCTTCCTTCCTTCCTTCCTTCCTTCCCTCTCTCTCTTTCTTTCTTTCTCTTTTATGCAACATGGAGTGACCATATTTTCTTTGATTTCTTTTTTCCTACAGTGTTTATAATTCTACTAGTGTTTCCCTTTTAGTTCTTAAAAAAAATTTGAACCTACATTTCTTCATCAAAAATAACAGCTAAAATTGAGTGTTTCCTGTATGACAGGCACTCCTCATACACAATAAACCGCTAAATTATAGCAATCATTGAATGACATAGGTAATGCCATTTTATATACATTTTAAAGATGAGAAAACTGAGTTACAAAGAGGTTAAGTACAGAATTTACATGACTCTTCTAGAATCCACAACCAAACTTTGAACCCAGGCAGTCTGACTCAAGAGCCTGCCCTCTTAGTCATCTTGCTATTCTGCCTTTCCATTTTCAAGAATTAAATAATATTACGTTCATGTAAGTTGAAAAGTTAATATTTTGTTTTACTTTATTCCTCACTTACACATTTCTTTTTACTTTCGTTTTAGAACCAGATGATGAGATTAACATTTGATAATATGTGTTTTCTCCCTAAAAAATTATTTTTTATGTTTGTATTATGTAGTAACTGTGTTATCCAATAGTCATTTAGGCAAACCTTGTTTAACTGAACTGTCCTTTGATATCATTCTTTAGTTTGATTTGGGGCAGCTGAAATTTGTCTTCAAGTTATTAATGTCAATAAAGATAAGATGATATGTTTCCTGAGCTCTTGCATAGCTGAGCATGTATGAGCAGAAACTCATGAGCAAAACCTTGGTGGGTTATAGGTTTACTCGATTATAATCCTCTGTACTTTCAAACTCTAAGCAGGGCCTTTGTGTTTGTGTGTATACCGTTAGTGAGCCTCCTTGTCTCCCCAGGGGTGTGAGACTACCACCCAGTCTCTAGTGCTGGTGCATCACAACAATGCGTGGCATTCATTAGCACTTGACAAACAATCAGAAGACTGAAGTACAAAGGTTTGGTCGGATACATGGGCCTTAGCTGAATCTCATCTTGAACCTGGGGTAGCCATGATCCTTCTAATTCCTTTTCTTAGTATTGTGTCAAATGCTGGCTCCAAGAAATACCACCAGAACAACCTGTTTCTAACACAAACCTAAGTGTATTGCGTACCTTGGTGTGTTAGACAGAATAATGCCCACCGCCCACCCCAAGATGTTCATATTCTAATCCCTGGAACCTGTGAGGCTGTTACTTTATGTGGCACAAAGGACTTTGCAGATGTGATTAAGCTAAGCCTCTTGAGATGGGGAGATTATGTTGAGCTATTAGACTGGGTCCAATGTAATCACAAGGGCCCTTAACCATGAATGAGTGAGACAGAAGAGTCAGAGTCAGAGAAGGAGATTTGACCATGGAAGCCAGGGTAGGAATGATGCAATTGCTGGCTTTGAATGTGGAGGAAGACACCATGGGATAAGGAAAGCAGCTGACCTCCAGAAGCTGGAAAAGGCAAGGAAATGAATTACCTTCTAGAGTCTCCAGAAGGAGCACAGTCCTGCCAACACCTTGATTTTTGCACAGTAAAACCCATTTTGGACTTTTGACCTCTGGAACTGTAATACAATAAACTCGTGTTGTCTTCATCCACCAAATTTGTGGTAATTTGTTACAGAAGTGATAGGAAACTAATATATTTGATAAGGGAGAATGTGACAGAGTCTTGATAGTGTCTCAAAGGGGGAAGGGCAAAGCTGGGGTATTTATTTAGACTTTAAAGTTTTGTTAAGGTCAGGTATCTTAATGAAGGGGCTTGATTAGCATTGGGTAAAGATCATGATATAATGGTTAAAGATTGGCGGACACTGTAAGGCAAGAATCTTGAGGAGAGGGGTTCAAAGGGTCTTGGATCAAGTCATTGATACTTTCTATTGAAGAGTTGATGAGATGTTCCTGAAAAATAATAAATTTATGAAAAATAAATTTATTTGTAATTTCTATTTTCCTGGGCAAGAGTTTCCTAGGACATTAAACTTATGTTGATGCAGACAGGGAATAATAAATTCATATTAATCTAGGAAACAGGCTGTGTGGAGGCAGATGATTTGGGGTTTCAGTTGTAAGGAGGATATGATTCAGGGTCAAATTTTCAGGTATCCCTGAAGCTATAGGAAAGGCCACAGAATCATCTGGTAATCTTTTCTTTCCTTGGAACTTTTTCTTTTTCCTTGTAAGTCAAATGTTTCAATAGAGTACAAGTAGATTTTAGTCTCTTCCTACCCAGATGCTAAGATTTTTACTTAACTTAGGAAATTCTTTCTCTTATTTCCCAGTGTATTGGTTTTCTATTGCTGTGGTAACAAATTATCACAAATTTGGTAGCTTAAACAATTAAAAAAATTAACTTAACAGCTTTTTTGGTGAGAAGTTCAACATGGATAAAAATCACTGGGCAAAAATCAAGGTATTGGGGCTGTGTTCCTTCTGGAGGATGGTGGAGGAGAATCTATTTCCTTGCCTTTTCCAGCTTTTAGAGGACACTGCATTCCTCAACTTTTTACCCCTTTACCCCCCAGCATGGCAGGCTGAGTCCTTTGCATGTGGTTCTGGTCCTTTGTGGCTGGGGAAAGTTCTCTGCTTTTAAGTACTTTTTATTAGATTGGCCCCAACTGGTTAATGCAGGATAATCCCCCCACCTCAAATAGACCTCAGTCTTAAACATATCTGTGAAGTCCCTTTTGCCATGTAAGGTAACATATTGACAGAGTCCGAAGATTAGGGCATGGACATCTTTGGGGGAGCCATTATTCTGCCTAGCACCTCTGTAGTAAATCTTTTTCACATGTAAACACTTCCTCTACCTTTTGAAGGCATTACTCCATTTTTCATAAAATATATTATGAATCTTTTATAAATATTTTCATAGGAGTCATGTTTGTTTCATTTGTCTAGCAGACATGTTATTTGTTAAATAACAAGGTGGGCAGTTTTTCCTCGGCCCTCTTAATACCTATTTGAATGTGTTAATACCTATTTGATCTTTAGCTGTAAGGACGATTGTGTGCACTGACGTTCTTGTGTTGGAGAAGGACCGCTTCCCTTTCACTGGTTACTGAAGTCACCGTGTCCCTATTGTTAGGGTATGCAGTGTGTTTGGGAGGCAATCTCTTAACATCTTTATGACTAATTCCACTGTTTGGGTTATTGAAAGTATCTTCAGAGGTCTTAAAGATTGTTGACCAAGAACCCTATTTTCAATGGTTACCCCATTTTTGTATTTTTCTGTATTTTAAATGAGTGTTTAAATGGGAAGGTAGGGTAGGGGAAATCAGTTGCTACCAGTTAGTGGTTCTCTTCACTTAGCATTCTCCCTGGATCAATTGCTTTCTATTTTCCTTCAATATGCTCCCAACTCTCCTTATATTGCTTGATTCTAAAGTAATCTGCACTGCTGAAGCTCCGTCTCATGTTCCCGAGTGTCCTGCATGTACTCTGTCTTCATGGTAGCAGCATTCTTTACATGCAACTGTCATGGGAAGAATGTTGTATGCCCCTGCTCTTTTGCTTTCAGTGCAACTTGAAAACAGATATTCTACTGTGCAGACATAGGCAGGCATGCTGCTTCCTGTTCAGCCTCATTGAACTTCTTCCAGGGAGTAGGAAGAGCACCCCTTTTAAATCACTTAATGCCCACTGTCAGGCAGATTAGGTTAACAAAAATACTTCTAAACTATAAGGAGTTAGATGAATATAAGCTATGTTGCTGCTTTCACCTATTGTTATTCTCAAAAATCTTAATATACACTTCTGTTTCATCTCTGCTCCAGACTCACCTTGATGTTCTGGAAAAAAGCGTGAACCCCAAGCAGGTCTACTTCCGTCAGGAGGTTCTCTGCCAGACGCTAGGAGGGAATTCATGTCCATTGGTGACCATCACTGCCATGCCCGAGTCTAACAGTGCTGACCACCTGGAGCAGCTCCGTGAGTAAACGGCAGACCCTCTTCTTTGAAGATTTGGTGGTGAAGGTGGGGGTCCTCAGAGTCTTGGAAGCACTCTGTCCCTTTGAGATCAGAAGCTCCATAAAGTGTTGGGGACTGGTCTACCTTTATAGAAACCCAACTCTTCTTGATATGACAAAAGGGTAAATATTCATATTGCTCTGTTGTCAAAGGGAGAAAACAATAAATTGCAAATTGTCAGAAAGATGAAATGACTTGTTGGAATTGAGAGCAGTTTACAAGTGACAGTCACTTCTCCTAAAACAGAACCAAGACTGGAAAATGAATCACATTTTGTGACTTCTAATCCAGGGACTTTTCTCACCATGCTCACTCCTGTTATACTACACTCACGGTCAGTCAAGGTTAGGAAAGGAAGGAAGTTGAGTGTTGGAGCACTGGCTGAAGAATTCCCTTGATGACCTGGATTACAGTTTGGATCAGAATAGGTGACAGTGTGGAGGAGGCTCTAGCCAAGAACTATAAAACCAAACCAAAACACACAGGCATACACACACACACAGGTGCACTCTCACAGACACACAAATGCCCATTTAATATTAGAGTCCTGAGCACAAATGTGATTTGCTTGTAACCAACCAGCTTTTTCTTTTTTATTAAACGTCTTTATTGGAGTATAATTGCTTTACAATGTTGTGTTAGTTTCTGCTGTATAACAAAGTGAATCAGCTATATGTATACATATATCACCATATACCTTCCCACTTGCATCTCACCCCACCCTCCCTATCCCACCCCTCTACGTGGTCCCAAAGCATGGAGCTGATCTCCCTGTGCTATGCAGCTGGTTCCCACTAGCTATCTATTTTACATTTCGTAGTATATATATGACAATGCTACTCTCTCACTTTGTCCCAGCTTACCCTTCCCCCTCCCCATGTCCTCAAGTCCATTCTCTACATCTGTGTCTTTATTCCTGTCCTGACCCTAGGTTCATCAGAACCATGTTTTTGTTTTTGTTTTTGTTTTTGTTTTAGATTCCAGATATAAGTGTTAGCATACGGTACTTGTTTTTGTCTTTCTGGCTTACTTCACTCTGTATGACAGACTCTCGGTCCACCCACCTCACTACAAATAGTTCAATTTCGTTTCTTTTTATGGATGAGTAATATTCCATTGTATATATGTACCACATCTTCTTTATCCATTCATATGTTGATGGACACTTAGGTTGCTTCCATGTCCTGGCTATTGTAAATAGTGCTGCAATGAACATTGTGGTACATGACTCTTTTTGAATTATGGTTTTCTCAGGGTATATACCCACTAGTGGGATTGCTGGATCATATGGTAATTCTATTTTTAGTTTTTTAAGGAACCTCCATACTGTTCTCCATAGTGGCTGTATCAATTTACATTCCTACCAACAGTGCAAGAGGGTTCCCTTTTCTCCACACCCTCTCCAGCATTTATTGTTTGTAGATTTTTTGATGATGACCATTCTGACCGGTGTGAGGTGATACCTCATTGTAGTTTTGATTTGCATTTCTCTAATGATTAGTGATGTTGAGCATCCTTTCATGTGTTTGTTGGCAATCTGTATATCTTCTTTGGAGAAATGTCTATTTAGGGCTTCTGCCCACTTTTGGATTGGCTTGTTTGCTTTTTGATATTGAGCTGCATGAGCTCCTTATATATTTTGAAGATTAATCCTTTGTCAGTTGCTTCGTTTGCAAATATTTTCTCCCATTCTGAGGGTTGTCTTTTCATCTTGTTTATGGTTTCCTTTGCTGTGCAAAAACTTTTAAGTTTCATTAGGTCCCATTTGTTTATTTTTGTCTTTATTTCAATTTCTCTAGGAGGAGGGTCAAAAAGGATCTTGCTGTGATTTATGTCACACAGTGTTCTACCTATGTAATCCTCTAAGAGTTTTATAGTGTCTGGCCTTACTTTTAGGTCTTTAATCCATTTTGAGTTTATTTTTGTATCCGTGTTAGGAAGTGTTCTAATTTCATTCTTTTACACGTAGCTGTCCAGTTTTCCCAACACCAGTTATTGAAGAGGCTGTCTTTTGTCCATTGTATATTCTTGCTTCCTTTATCAAAGATAAGATGACTATATGTGTGTAGGTTTATCTCTGGGATATCTATCCTGTTCCATTGATCTATATTTCTGTTTTTGTGCCAGTACCATACTGTCTTGATACCTGTAGCGTTGTAGTATAGTCTGAAGTCAGGGAGCCTGATTCCACCAGCTCCGTTTTTCTTTCTCAAGATTGCTTTGGCTATGCAGAGTCTTTTGTGTTTCCATACAAACTGTGAAATTTTTTGTTCTAGTTCTGTGAAAAATGCCATTGGTAATTTGATAGGGATTGCATTGAATCTGTGGATTGCTTTGTGTAATATAGTCATTTTCACAATGTTGATTCTTCCAATCCAAGAACATGGTATATCTCTCCATCTGTTTGTATTGTCTTTAATTTCTTTCATCAGTGTCTCATAGTTTTCTGCATACAGGTCTTTTTTCTCCTTAGGTAGGTTTATTCCTAGGTATTTTATTCTTTTTGTTGCAATGGTAAATGGGTGTGTTTCCTTAATTTCTCTGTCAGATTTTTCATCATTAGTGTATAGGGATACGAGAGATTTCTGTGCATTTATTTTGTATCCTGCTACTTTACCAAATTCATTGATTAGCTCTAGTCGTTTTCTGGTAACATCTTTAGGATTCTCTATGTATAGTGTCATGTCATCTGCAAACAGTGACAATTTTACTTCTTCTTTTCCAATTTGGATTCCTTTTATTTCTTTTTCTTCTCTGATTGCTGTGGCTATAACTTCCAAAACTAGTTGAATGATAGTGGTGAGAATGGGCAACCTTGTCTTGTTCCTGATTGTAGAGGAAATGGTTTCAGTTTTTCACAATTGAGAACAATGTTGGCTGTGGGATTGTCATATATGGCCTGTATTATTTTGAGGTAGGTTCCCTCTATGCCTACTTTCTGGAGAGTTTTTATCATAAATAGGTGTTGAATTTTGTCAAAAGCTTTTTCTGCATCTATTGAGGTGATCACATGGTTGTTATCCTTCAGTATATTAATATGGTGTATCACATTGATTGATTTGCATATTGAAGAATCCTTGCATTCCTGGGATAAATCCCACTTGATCATGGTGTATGATCCTTTTAATGTGCTGTTGGATTCTATTTGCTAGTATTTTGTTGAGGATTTTTACATCTATATTCATCAGTGATATTGGCCTGTAGTTTTCTTTTTTGTGACATCTTTGTCTCATTTTGGTGTCAGTGTGATGGTGGCCTCATAGATGAGTTTGGGGTGTTCCTCCCTCTGCAATATTTTGGAAGAGTTTGTGAAGGATAGATGTTAACTCTTCTCTCAATGTTTCACAGAATTTGCCTGTTAAGCCTCTGGACCTGGTCTTTTGTTTGTTGGAAAATTTTTAATCACAGTTTCCATTTCACTGCTTGTAATTGATCTATTTATCTTTTCTATTTCTTCCTGGTTCAGTCGGAAGGTTGTGCTTTTCTAAGAATTTGTCCATTTGTTGCAGGTTGTCCATTTTATTGGCATATAGTTGCTTGTAGTAATCTCTCATGATCCTTTGTATTTCTGCAGTGTCAGTTTTTACTTCTCCTTTTTCATTTCTAGTTCTGTTGATTTGAGTCTTCTCCCTTTTTTTCTTGATGAGTCTGACTAATGGTTTATCAATTTTGTTTATCTTCTCAAAGAACCAGCTTTTTGGATTTATGGAACTTTGCTGTTGTTTCCTTCATTTCTTATTTATTTCTGATCTGATCTTTATGATTTCTTTCCTTCTGCTAACTTTGGGGTTGTTTTGTTCTTTCTCTAATTGCTTTAGGTATAAGGTTAGATTGTTAATTTCAGAGTTTTCTTGTTTCCTGAGGTAGGATTGTATTGCTCTAAACTTCCCTCTTAGAACTGCTTTTTCTGCATCCCATAGGTTTTGGGTTGTCATGTTTTCATTGTCATTTGTTTCTTGGCCTTTTTTGATTTCCTCTTTGATTTCTTCAATAATCTCTTGGTTAATAAGTAGCATATTGTTTAGCCTCCATGTGTCTGTATTTTTTACAGATTTTTTCCTGGAATTGATATCTAGTCTCATAGCGTTGTGTTTGGAAAAGATACTGCTATGATTTCAGTTTTCTTAAATTTACCAAGGCTTGATTTGTTACCCAAGATATGATCTATCCTGGAGAATGTTCCATGAGCACTTGAGAAGAAAGTGTATTCTGTTGTTTTTGGATGGAATGTCCTATAAATATCAATTAAGTCCATCGTGTTTAATGTATCATTTAAAGCTTGTTTTTTCTTATTTATTTTCATTTTGGATGATCTGTCCATTGGTGAAAGTCGGGCGTTAAAGTCTCCTACTATGATTGTGTTCCTGTCGATTTCCCCTTTTATGGCTGTTAGCATTTGCCTTATGTATTGAGGTGCTCCTATGTTGGGTGCATAAATATTTACAATTGTTATATCTTCTTCTTGGATTGATTCGTTGATTATTATGTAGTGTCCTTCTTTGTCTCTTGTAATAGTCTTTATTTTAAAGTCTATTTAGTCTGATATGAGAATTGCTAGTCCAGCTTTCTTTTGATTTCCATTTTCATGGAATATCTTTTTCCATCCCCTCACTTTCAGTCTGTATGTGTCCCTAAGTCTGAAGTTGGTCTCTTGTAGACAGCATATATACGGGTCTTGTTTTTGTATTCATTCAGCCAGTATATGTCTTTTGATTGGAGCATTTAATCCTTTTACATTTAAGGTATTTATCGATACGTATGTTACTATTATGATTTTCTTAATTGTTTTGGGTTTGTTTCTGTAGGTCTTTTCCTTCGCTTGTGTTTCCTGCCTAGAGAAGTTCCTTTAGTATTTGTTGTAATCCTGGTTTGGTGGTGCTGAATTCTCCTAACTTTTTCTAGTCTGTAAAGGTTTTAATTTATCTGTTGAATCTGAATGACATCCTTGCTGGGTAGGGTAATCTTGGTTGTAGGTTTTTCCCTTTCATCACTTTAAATATGTCCTGTCACTCCCTTCTGACTTGCAGAGTTTCTGTGGAAAGATCAGCTGTTAACCTTATGGGGATTCCCTTGTATGTTATTTGTTGCTTTCCCCTTGCTGCTTTTAATATTTTTTCTTTGTACTTAATTTTTGATAGCTTGATTAATATGTGCCTTGGCATGTTTCTCCTTGGATTTATCCTGTATGGGACTCTCTGTGCTTCTTGGACTTGATTGACTATTTCCTTTCCCATGTTAGGGAAGTTTTCAACTATAATCTCTTCAAATATTTTCTCACACTCTTTCTTTTGTGTTCTTTTTCTGGGACCCCTATAATTTGAATGATGGTGTGTTTAATGTTGTCCCAGAGGTCTCTGAGACTGTCCTCAATTCTTTTCATTCTTTTTTCTTTATTCTGCTCTGCAGTGGTTATTTCCACTATTTTATCTTCCAGGTCACTTATCTGTACTTCTGCCTCAGTTATTCTGCTATTAATTCCTTCTAGAGAATTTTTTACTTTATTTATTGTGTTGTTCATCATTGTTTGTTTGCTCTTTAGTTCTTCTAGGTCCTTGTTAAACATTTCTTGTATTTTCCACATTCTATTTTCAAGATTTTGGATCCTCTTTACTATCATTACTGTGAATTCTTTTTCAGGTAGGCTGCCTATTTCCTCTTCATTTGTTTGTTCTGGTGGGGTTTTACCTTGGTCCTTCATCTGCTGCATATTTCCTTGTCTTGTCATTTTGTTTAACTTACTGTGTTTGGGGTCTCCTTTTCACAGGCTTCAGGGTCTTAGTTTCCATTGTTTTCTGTGTCTGACCCCAGTGGGTGAGGTTGGTTCAGTGGCTTGTGTAGGCTTCCTGGTGGAGGGGACTGATGCCTGTGTTCTGGTGGGTGGGGCTGGATCTTGTTTTTCTGGTGGGCAGGACCACATCTTGTGATGTGTTTTAGGGTGTCTGTGAACTTAGTATGATTTTTAGGCTGCGTCTTTGCTATTGGCTGGACTTGTGTTCCTGTCTTGCTAGTTGAGTGTCATGGGGTGTCCAGCACTGTAATTTGCTGGCCTTTGGGTGGAGCTGGGTCTTAGCGTTGAGATGGAGATCTCTGGGCGAGCTTTCACGGATTGATATTACATGGGGCTGGGATGTCTCTGGTAGTCCAATGTACTGTACTCCGCTCTCCCACCTCAGAGGCTCAGGCTTGACGTCAGACCGGAGCACCAAGACCCTGTCAGCCACACGGCTCAGAAGGAAATGGAGAAAAAAAGAAAATAAAATTATTAAAATAAAAAGAAAATAATAAAAATTTTAAAAAGGAGAGAGCAACCAAACCAATAAACAAATCCACCAATGATAACAAGTGCTAAAAACTATAGTAAGATAAACATAAAATTCAGTAACAAATCAGTCATAGACAGCAGACCCCAAGTCTGCAGTTGCTCCCAAAGTCTACCGCCTCAATTTTGGGATGATTTGTTGTCCATTCAGGTATTCCACAGATGCAGGGCATATCAAGTTGATAAGATGATTGTGGGGATTTAATCCGCTACTTCTAAGGCTGCATGGAGAAATTTCCCTTTCTCTTCTTTGTTCACACAGCTCCTGGGGTTCAGCTTTGGTTTTGGCCCAACCTCTGCATGTAGGTCACCCTCAGGCATCTATTCCCACCCATACAGGATGGGATTAAAACAGCGGCTGACTAGGGGGCTCTGGCTTACTCATGCCAGGGTGAAGGAGGGGTATGGTATTTATAATTGTTATGTGGGGCGAGCCTGTGGCAACAGAGGCCAGCATGGTGTTGCAACAGCCTGAGGTGCAGTGTGTGTTCTCCTGGGGAAGTTGTCCCTTGATCATGGGACCCTGGCAGTGGCGGGCTGCACTGGCTTCTGGGGTGGGTGTGGGGGTGTGTGGATAGTGACCTGTGCTTGCACACAGGATTCTTCGTGGCTGCAGCAGCAGTGTTAGCATTTCATGCCCGTCTCTGGGGTCCAAGCTAATAGCCACGGCTTGCGCCCATCTCTGGATCTCATTTAGGTGGTGCTCTGCCTTCTGTGGGCAGACAGGGAAGGAATCCCCTGTCCTTGCGCACCCCAAAACAATGGTCTCTTGCCTCTTAGGCATGTACAGACTTTTCCCTGGACTCCCTCCCGGCTAGCTGTGGTACACTAGCCCCCTTCAGGCTGTGTTCACCCAGCCATCCCCAGTCCTCTCCCTGGGATCTGACCTCCGAAGCCTGAGCCTCAGCTCCCAGCCCCCACCCACCCCAGCGGGTGAGCAGACAAGCCTCTCGGACTAGTGAGTGCTGGTCGGCACCGATCCTCTGTGTGGGAATCTCTCCGCTTTGCCCCCTGCACCCCGTTGCTGCGCTCTCCTCCATGGCTCCGAAGATTCCCCCCACCGCCACCCCCTGTCTCTGCCAGTGAAGGGGCTTCCTAGCATGTGGAAACTTTTCCTCCTTCACAGCTCTCTCCCAGAGTTGCAGGTCCCGTCCCTATTCTTTTGTCTCTGTTTTTCTTTTTTCTTTTGCCCTACCGGGTACATGGGGATTTTCTTGCCTTTTGTGAAGTCTGAGGTCTTCTGCCAGCGTTCAGTAGGTATTCTGTAGGAGTTGTTCCACATGTAGATGTATTTCTGATGTATTTGTGGGGAGGAAGGTGATCTCCGCATCTTACTCCGCCATGTTGAAGGTCCCCCTGCTAGCCAGCTTTTAAAGTTGGCTCCTGATATAGTTTTCAACCAAGCAGAGTAAGGAATACTTTTCATTAAGGAAAAGTTTGGGAGATGAAAGAAAAAACTGGGGAATAAAAATCTAGCTAATTTATCCAGACGCAGCTTTACCTGATGAAGTGCTAACTGCATGAGGTGAATCTTTGGTGGATAGGAAATGTAATTTCTCACAGTTCATCAGCACATGACAATGAATGCTTAACTATCTGGCTAATCAACAACCGATTATCCCATCTGAATTAATAAGGCCTTAAAATGCTTTAATGAATGATATGGGATTTTCTAAAAATTCTCTTATGTGTTTTATGCTTTTGAGAGCAATTTCTGTAACAGTTGCCAAGTCCTTTCCTTGCAAATGAGAAGTTCTTGGACGTTAGAGACAGTAATCCTTCTAGGGCAACCTTCATAGAACAATTATTTATTTAAGAAAGTAGATCTATGTATGTCTTCATTGTGCAGGCTCAATTTCTGAATAGGAGCTGAGTGGTACCCAATGTGTAATTATGACATGGAGCTGCCTCTGTTTTTGCATTTTTATTTACGCTGACAATGGTGCTTTTGTTGATATTATAACCACAGAGCTCATTCTTACTTTAAGGAGAGGATTTGAAACATAGTAAAAGCCCCTAAATAATTTGGCACTCCAAAACAGTTCAGTTAAAAAAAAAGAGAAAAAATATCTCTTAGCACACCTTCATATGAATCAAAGGAGGCTGGTTTCTGCTTATGGTCTAAGATTGGTAATAATAAATGTATACTCTTGATTCTGGTGTGGTGATTCTGGGTGGTGGTGGCGAGATGGCTGGAAGCAGGACCTCGGTTCTTGTCATCTTTGAAGAAATAATTCAGTAAAGAGACCAAGATTGTGAAACAGATAAAGCATTTATTAGAAGCAAACCACATGGGCAAACTCACAGAGTGAGTTGCTCCCAATAAAGATGGCTTAGATCGCTTATATGGGGGCAGTCTTCCGGGTTTGTCTCTGGCCAACCGTCTTGCTTGTGCCCATATTTGGCCTGACTCAGGATCCTTCCTGGTGGCATACACATCTCTCAGCCAAGATGGATTCCAGCGTG
This sequence comes from Balaenoptera borealis, assembly GCF_965194805.1. Taxonomy (NCBI): domain Eukaryota; kingdom Metazoa; phylum Chordata; class Mammalia; order Artiodactyla; family Balaenopteridae; genus Balaenoptera; species Balaenoptera borealis. Next base: position 143,992,941 of record NC_138866.1, read on the forward strand.
AAGGTTTCTGGGGGGTTTGACAGGAGGTGTTGTGGACTGGTGTTTCTTTCTCCCTTTGACCCCTTCACTAGACTGAGGACCTTCTCTGTGCATGTGCAGGCTGGGAAATCCCCTTGACCACAAGAATGAAAAAACTGTGGTCGATTTATCTTTCACCCAATCAAGACCCTATGCTCCTGCTAGTATCTTATCTCGAAGTGTCAACAAGAGACCGGTTGCAGCTGCCTGGGGCCCACCTATCTTCTACCTCACTCTCATGCATCATTACAGTGTTCTCTCTTAAACGTGTGCCAACATGTCAGCTGTTGTTCATCTCAAGATGGGCAGGCATGGAGAGGACCCAGATAGTGGTGAAATGAATGCTGTTCATTTTCTTTTTGGCATAATTGACTTGCAAGTGATAATCGTTGAGCTGAATCCTGAGGAGAAAAGACTAATGAAGGCTGTCTTTATAGGTGTGTCAACTGTACAGTTGCACAGGTCCCATGCTTAGAAGGGCCTTGAACTTCATTTAATGTTCTTCTGTCACCAACTTGAAAATCTTAAAAGTTTTGAAGGAGGGGCTTTGCATTTTCATTTTGCAATGGGCCCTCACATGGAGTAGCTGGTCCTGGGACTAACCTAATGTCATGCCCTTCCCATGCTACTAGCCTTTACTTCTAAGTATACAAGAAGAGTTCCAACCTATTTTGCACATACTCTGAAAGTCTTATGTGTTATCGGTTATGTAGCTGATTGGTATCTTTCATAATGGGGCTGGATTCAGGACTCTCTGTTTTTACAAATGAGGTAAGTGGGGCTCAGGGAGGTTAAATACCACAGTCAGTGGTGGTGCCTGATTTCTGGTTTTCTTTTTCTGATTCCTGGGTCCATACACACAAGAAATGTGCTAATGCAGTCATCAGAACAGGTATTCAGCATCACTCTTCAGGCTCCACTCTGTGATCCAGAACTTGCCCTCCTCCCTGTTCTATGTCCTCACACTATGGCAAGCTAGCTTAGTTGTTAACGCAACTCACACTAAATTGACCACAATTGAATGTATTACCCTCTTCCTGCTCACAGTGAATTTTATTTTCCTCTTCTAACCCAATGGAAGCATTTTCATGGTGGATGTTTCAGACACTGTGGCGGGAAGGAAAGAGGGAGGGAAGATTCAGAACCTCCAGACCCCTCAGATCCCAGCACAGAGCTGAGATTGCATGCCTTGGCCCTCAGTGCTGGGAACATAGTCCCAGACGGGCTGCAGAATCAAAAATTTGTTTAGCAGGTGTCAATACCTACCTGAACCCAGGCCATTGCTGTGTTTCTTAAAAAAAAAAATTAAAAAACACACAATATGAACATCACCTACCCTCCAAAATGCAATTAAACATGCCTATAAATCAGAAATGAAACCACTTAACTTTCTTTGAACTGCAAAATATGACACATTGTTTTAGGACAAGAAAATAGCAAATGAGCCAGCAGCTCAAGACTCTCCTGCCTCCAAGCTTCCCTGCAGGTGAACTTCAATTGTCTTAGTCACTTCCTCCCTCCCAGGGACCAGGCCAACTTCAGTTTGCAGTTGTATTTAGCTGTGATTTGGCTAGTTTCCGACTCAGTGGCTGCCACTCACCCCTCATAAGGAGGTTTTGTTCACTGAAAGACTTTCTTTCCACTGTGCAGGATTATCACTTCGGTTTTATTTTAGAACCCCAGGAGATAAGAGCATGGCTACGGGGCCCTGGGAGAAAGCCCCTGCTGGATACTGATTTCCTAGTGGTCTGGCCTAAAGCCTGACCAGGGGATTGTTCAGAACAATTTATTGATTACTTTTAGTCCTTCCTAGGGTCTGGGCTCCAGAGAGTCTCCTGGAAGGATTCATTTGGTTTGATTTATTTTTCAAAAGCATTTTTAAAAAAATATATTTTCCTGGAAACATTTAGCCTTACTTTCTTGATAAATATATTTCCAGTTCAGTAGTACCCAGATTTGCCTGGCGTATGCTTTATTGTTCTCCCGAGAATTGAGGGCGGGTACCTTCTCACAGTGGTCCCAAGAGAGAAGGTGCACTTTACACTTGGAGATCTGAGCCCTCAGAGCCAAAATGCTGGCAGGTCACCAAGAGCAGAGTCACTTTCTGCCCTTTTCAGTGGGACAGTGAAAAGGGAATTTCTCTGAGAGACTGTCATTGATGTGCCATAATGGAAGAAATAGATGATAAAAGGGAGCTGTTACCAAAGGATAAATGGCTCATCCTAGCATCAGAGACTCTCAGTGGATGAGGCATTGAGGAATTAGAAAGTCCAGGCCCTTCTTAACCGGTAGGATTCCAGAGGTCAAAGGAACCCTGGACTTTTGAGGTTTGCAGAGCAGAGAGTAAGTGAGGAGTGAATAGAACCCAGGAGGATGGGATACAGGCTCCAACAGGTTGGAATAGAAGGCAACGGAGGAGCAGGTCTGGGGGTAGGTTTGGTAGGCAAGATCCATCCAGGATGTGGATTCTAGTGCTTTCTGAGACTACTCTCCATTGGTTAATGGTGTTCTGGCATAATTGCACTTAACCTAGTTAAATCCTTTCACACATTGTATGTCAAGAGGTACTTTGATTAGCAGAGCCTTTGAATATGCAACTTCCAAGTAAAGAGTTGAGAAGTTGTATTTTCTTTAGTTTGTGTACTCTGCAGGAACCGTGTACGTTTGTGTGTGTGTGTGTGTGTGTGTGTGTGTGTATATGCACGTGTGTGCCTTTTGGATTTGAACTGAGAAAAGATACTGAATTTACGCAGAACTAGAACACAATTCAGAAGGAAAAAAAAGCCTTGGGGTGGGGAGCATTGTTTCCTTAAACCCTAGTGGAGATGGATGAAAAACCTAGAGGGGAGAGTAGTTCTACCTTTACCAAGGCTCAGCCATTCTCCAACTCAGACCTGCTTCCTGCTTTTGGCACAAGTGCTGCCTTTGCTGTCATGGACCTCCATGACTTGTCATTATCTGCATTTTGCCGATGGCCAAGGTAAGCTTCACTAAGGGTAAATAACCAGCCTGAGGCCCCATGGTAAGTGGTTACTCAAGGAGGAGACCCCAGGTCTCCACCACACATTTCCAGAATATCCCCCTCCTTAGGGTCTGCTCTCACTGGGAAATTCCCCAGAAATGCACACAATCCAAGCACATAGCTTATTCAGGACCATCATCATTTTGTTAAATTTTCTATTTTCTCCACATTTTCCCCATCACCTCGCATTTTCTTTTTTTTTTTTTTAATCTTTTTTAAATTTTGATTTGTTTTTTTGGCCACGCTCTGCGGCATGCAGGATCCTAGTTCCCCGAACAGGGATCGAACCTGCGCCCCCTGCAGTGGAAGCGTGGAGTCTTAACCCCTGGACCACCAGGGAGGTCCTTCACATTTTCAATGACCATTTCAGTCCAGGGAAAGTTGAGTTCCTTTTTAGTTTGGGGAACTACATCTCTGTGATGGATGCTTCATTTTTTTCTCAGGAGCTTTTTTTGCTCATTCTTTTCCCCTTTGGGTATCTATCCATCCAGACCCTATAGCAGTATTGTCTTGACCATCCTCAAGAACGACCTGAGAGGGGAATTAATTTGTGGGAATTTTCTGAGGGAAAATGTCATTCTCTTATTAGAAACTCTCATTCTCCAGGTGAAGAGTGGCTGACTGACTCACTGACTGGTGAGAAGCCGAGAAACAACAAAGGCGGATGGAAGGGGGCTGGGTCTGCTATTTTTGCCCTCGGAGACACCTCCACCCTGCATTTATTGTAACCTGAAAGAGCAGAGTGTAACCTTCCTATGTCTCAGGAGGTGAGGTAATCTCATGGCACTGCCTCAGCCTCCTATGGCTCACGTGCTGTTCTTTCCAGGGGGCCTGAGGTGAAGGAAGCAAGAGGCTGCGTTTGCAGTTGTTAAAGAATACCTTTCTCTTGTTCTTTTTCTTAAAAACATTCTCACGAAAGCAGTGTTCTATTCAGCTTGACATTATGCTAAAAGCTTTTCCTTGGAAGACAATAGCTGTTCTCAGAAAAAAAGATTTACACGGGGTCCCAAGGGTGTAATGAGCTACCCCACGGCACCTGCCTCGGGTTGGGAGTTGTCACTTGTAAGTGGTTTTAAATTAACACGGAATGGAAAAATACACAGTTACAGAATTCCCCTTTTGGCTTCTTTGCAAATCATTTTCCATCCTCTCTGGCCTTTGTCTCTTTCTGAGACACCTGATCAGATATGAAGAACAGAGCTTTCCAGTGGCGAGAGGGTGAAGGGACAGTAGTGATCCAAGGAAAACAGAAACCCAAAGTGGAAACCTCCCACTCCTGGGAATTCCTGTTTCTTTTATGCCCCCCACCCCCAGAGGCATATGGAGCCAAGTATTATTAAGGGATCATTGAATTCTAGAGCTTAAACATCCATAAAGACTATGGACACCAGATTCCTCGATTGCTAGTGAGGGATTGAAGGTCAGGAGCATGAACTGACCTGTCTCGGTCACCTTGCTGATTGATGGCAGATGGGGTTCTAGACCTCAGACCTCTTGTCTCCTGGTTAAATCATGTGCTTTTCTTTTTTGTAAAGCACTGCTTCTGAGAAATGTTAGAACTAAAAAAAAAAAAAAAAAAAAAAAAGAACTACAAGAGCATGAAAAGACGTCTTTATGGAAATTTTTAATAAAAGGATTTAGAATTAGAAAAACTGAATTGTACCCTTTTCTTGTTTTGAGATTTCCATCTCTTCAGGCAACCAGGGCTAGGAACCATGGTAGATATTAGGAATATAGAGATGAATAGTATGTGACCCTAGTCATTGAGACACCCATGATTGACATTGTGTGTGTGTATTTGTGTGTGACAGTCATGTTGACAGGTCATTATGGTACAGCAAGTTATACCAGAACAAAGTTCAGTGGAAGCACAGAAAAGAGAGCATTTGTCTTCATGGTAGAATCAAAGGGGAACTGGTAACCACGAGGGGAAGCTGTGTAAATCCCATGTGCACAATGATCCTATATTGACACAGCTTTGCTTTCAAAGAAACCTCAGTGGAGAATCCCAAAACCATTTAAAGAACTATTTGAATCTTTCTTCAGAAAACATCAAAGGGGGAGTATGTAAAACCCATTCAAACCATCGTAAATTCATCTTTCCTCCTCTATCTTACTATTATCAATCTGCACACACAAATAGTGGTTCACAGTAATCCCACCTTTTTTCAGTACAAACCCTCAAAGCTATGACATTTAGACCAGTTGAGTACTTCCTTTTTACTTCCCATTTTGGCCCAGTCACTCCAAGAAAAGGAAGGTTAAGAACTCTTTCTCCTTCCAAGGCTGGTTGGAGGGGATGGGAAAAACTGTAAAACCTTACAGGTGAATAGTTTTGCTTATACCCAGTCACGTAGTTTACTCTTACAAAGTTTTTACATAATGTATCATTTTGTCCTTATAGTTCCCTTGTGAGTTGAGGAAGAGTGTAATTATGATGCCCATTTTATAATGATGAAACTGAGATTCAGTGCCAATACCATATGATCTTCTTCTTGAAGTCAGACTGCTACGTGCAGAGAAATGGAGGAGTGTCTTTTCAAGTAGGAAAATAGCTTTTGCAGAGACAGGGAGACCTGGAAATGATGCTGTGAACATCTCAGAGTGCCAGGACTACAGGATGGTAGATTGATTATAGCGTCAGACCATAAGGTGGGAAAGGGAATTTGGGCTGAGTGGTAAAGAACCTTATTTTTCACGTGACTTTCTCCTGAAGGCAGTGATGAGCTAACAGGATGTTATTAAAAGCAGAGAAATGACAAGATCAGATTTGTTTTGGAGGAAGATTTTATGGCAATAATGTGGGAGAAGTCTGGAGTGAGAACATCGTGACATGTTGCCCAGCACAGAGGAGTTCTTAAGTGCTTAGACCCTAGATTCAGACTCACTGGGGTCCTAATCTTGACTCTGCCATTTAGCAGCTTCATGACCTTGGAAAAGATGCTTCAATACTCCACGCCTAGGTTTCCCCATTTATAAATTGCAGATAACAATAGTACCTTCTTCATGGGGCAATCTGAAGCTTGTAGAGGACTTAGAACAGTGCCTGGCACATAGCTGATTCACTTTGTTATACAGCAGAAACTAACACAACACTGTAAAGCAATTATACTCCAATAAAGATGTTAAAAAAAAAAAAAAAGAAATGATAACAATTGTTAGTCCTCTATCTGGACGATGAGGTTCCCAAGCAAGATAAGTCTATGGAAATGGGAGGGAAGGGTCTAAATATAGGTAACATGTCTAAGTTACAAGTGAGAGGTCTTGGCGATTGATTGGGAGTATGGATAAAGGGGAAGGAGTTGAAATATCTCTCCTTTGGGTGATGGGTGCACAGTTTAATGCCAACAGAAGAATATATGAGAGAGTAAGACTGTGGTGGACGGATACTGAGTTCAGTTTCGGGAATGTTCATTTCCAGAGGCCTGCAAATTATATAAGAACTCAGGCTAAACATAATTATAAAGCCAATATTCTATAAAATATAATCTATTTCAGAGGGAAATAAAACAAAGTTTGCATCACCTGAATAATTTTCTCAATTAACAAGGATACTAAAATTTGACTGTATGTGGTTACTGTAGCAGAAACATGTAATATATTTCATCAGAATCAATGCCAAACGTTCTGTCCTATAAATATGTTCATGAGATATAACAATTTATATCTTTTTAAGGGAATTAACTGTTTACAGAATGTTTACGTGTGATTAACTGTTCCACACAATAACTCTGAGGTAAAGAAAAAAAAAAGAAATAAATTTATGGTCTCCAATTTTCGATGATAAAATTGATGCCCTAAAAATTCCTATGGTTAGTAAGATTAAAGCTCAGATTTATCCCCAAACTCTCTGAATCTTAAGCCTCATAATCCTAACCCCCAAATTCTATGACCTCTTTCAGCTGTGTAGTAATGAGAGAAAATCCTTTATCTTCGAGATGCAATTCCCTATATGTAAAAATACTTCTTTATACTACAAGTAATACGTTCTAGGCTTCTCCAATGTGTGAGTACACATGTGGTCATGTTAACATTAATAACCCTTGTAACTGTAGTAAAATCTAAATCTTACTGCCTCTGCAAAACCCTGCATGCCCCTCTGTTTTGTATCTTACCCCTTTACCACTTCGTACCCTCAACCACACTAATCTTCTTTCTATTCCTTGAACATAGCAACTTAATTATATCCCCTGGGCCTCTGCATTTGCTGTTCCCTCTGAGTAGAATACTTTTCTTCCATAACTTGGCATGGTTGATTTCTTCTTTTCGTATATTATCCTAGCTCAGATTGAGGAAGCCTTCCTGGGTCACCATATGTAATGTTCCCTCACTCAGAACCTCATTTTCACATACCTTGCTCTATTTTCTTCATAGCCCCTCTTACTGGGCTCCATGAGGGCACAGATTATACACTGTATTTTTTCACTCTTGTATCTCTGGGAACTAACAGTTCCTGCACAAAACTGGTGCACACTCAATATTTATTGAGCAAATAAATGAAAACTTTGCATCTATTCTTGCTTCTACCCACAATTCAGGGCCTTTAAACCTCTTTTGAAAAGTTACTTCTTTCCTAGGTATTTCTTGGGGTACCCACGGGTAACCTCAATTGTACTCATAAAGTAGCCATTGGTTAGTCACCCTTATGTGCCAGTCCATTCTTCCCTGATGCTTAGGCTTCTTTTGGTGGTTGTCTGCTGTCCTTGCAGCTACTAAAAGGACTCTTGCTACTGCCATTGCTGGGTTTTCAGAGAGTTGCTGGATTTCATGTAGAGATGGGGGGTGGGTGGATTAGCATTCTCCAGAACTCTGTACCACACCTCAGTGTTGCTTGGCACCAAAGCTCCCTAAGTTTCCTATGAAAGAAGCTCCTTCTTCACAGCCTGGGCAGGGACCAGATGACAACCCATGTCTCCATTATTCAGATGTTTTTCTCTCTCAGAGTCCCTGCAACTAAGGCCTGAAAACCTAACCCAAACTCCTCACTTGTCTTCTAGCCTCAGATGCAAAGGCTTCTCTACCTACCAACACATGCTCTCAAGCGTGGGTCACTACCAACCTGCCAGTTACAAAAATAGTCAAACTCAGATTACCTGGCTGTGCTAACCAGATTGTACTCTGATTCATATATTTCATGGAAGCCTCACAACATGACCATGAATTTTTTATTAAAATTACCTATCATTTTAATATAACAGGACAATACATTTTCTTGTTTATGGATACTTATGTGTATAGAAAAAGTATAAAACCGTGCTGAAAAAAGATAACACCAGATTCAAAATAACGATTCCATCTGAAGATGGAGGAGCAGAAAGGGAAATGGGTTTTAAATCTTTTGGGGAGTTTGTATTTCTTAAAGAAAAAGAGTTCTAGGGAAAATATAACCAAAAGCTAACAACTTTTAAATCTGGATGGGTAGGTAACTGAGTCTGTCCTATTATTTTTTGAGTGTCTCCAACTATATTCGTAATTCATGTTTAAAATTTAAAAATTAAATTAAAATTTAATTTAAAATTAAAATTAATTTAAGAATTTTAAATGTTAACATATCATCCTTATTTAAAAAATTGATACATTAGAGTAAAACATGAAATTAACCATATATTTCTCATATTACTATTCCTTAAGCAATTGCTGTTAACAGTTTCATGTTTTTCTCCAGTGCACAAACACACACACATACACACATGCACATACACACTCACACATAAACACATGAACTCATGCATGCTGAGTCTTGAAATTTAGACGAAATGAACTTAAATTAGCCTTCCTGACAATTATGTCCCATGGAAGTCCAAATCTCTTCCCCATGAATTCTGAGAATTGACAACCTCACCAAATGCTGCATTACCAATTTACACTCCCACAAAAAGTATAGGAGATTATTTTCCTCCAGGGACCAGCCAACAATAGATTTACCAGTCTTCTACATCTTCCTACCTGTTAGTTAAAAAAATTAATCTCCCTCTCTCAAAACACCATTTCAGTGTTATTTCTATTTGAGTTTCTTTGAGCATAACTCAAGTGGTCCATATTTTTAAATGTCATTTATGTATGTTCCTTTTAAATTGCTTAATTTTAAAAATCATTTGTCTATTATTTATTAGATGCTTTGTTTTCTTCTAAATGATTTATTAAGAGCTCTTTATATATTAGAAATATTCTTCTTTGTTAATCATTAATTGATTTATTTAGTATTTATTAAGTATTGATCATAGTTCTAAGCCTAGGACATTGAGTGGCTGATGTTTTTTCCTAGTCTGTCACTTCTTTTTTAAATTTGTTAACTTTTTTTGCTTAACTTTCATAGAGTCTAGTATAATAATCTTTTCCTTTATACTTGTGAAAGTAATGTGTTAGGGAAAAATTCCCATTTTAAAGATGATGGAAGTAAGGCCCAGTGAGTTAAAGTGACTTGTGCCTGGTTGCATAGCTATTAAATATGGAGCCAGAAATTGGAATCCAGGTCTTTTATAATAAGACAAAGTGCTTTATTTTAAATGCAATACTTATAAAATAATTCATATAACATAAAGGTCCAGATTAAAGAACAATAAAATGGACACCAGGTATATAATACCCAATTTAAGAAATACAGCATTATCCATATTTTAGACCCTGTAACCCTTGTTCCTATGACTCCCCACTATTTCTGCCTTAGAGTAACTACCATCCTGGACTGTGTGCTAAATTGTCTCTTGCTTATCTTTATATTTAAAAATCACATTTATATATCTCTAAACAACCTACTGCTGAGTTTGCCTATTTGGGCCTTTAGGTAAATGGAAACATACTGTATATATATGTATACAGCATATATATATATGTATATATATATATTGTACTGTGATTGGTTTATTTCGTTAAAAACTTTGAGACTGAACCACATGACATATAGGAGTTGAGATCTAAGTCATTCATTTTCGCTACTGTATAATACTCCCATGTATCAATTTAGGTCAATCTATCCATTTTACTGTTGATGGCTAATTAGAATATTTCTATTCTGTTATTCTGTTTGTTGCTATTACAAACGGAATAGGGTATACTTACGTTCAAGTTGGTAATGCCAGTGTTTTCTAGGATGGTCGTTCCAATTTACACTCCCACCAGCAGTGTTTGAAGGTGCCTATAACACTTGGTATTGTCCGACTGTAATTTTTGCCAATCTATCATGTGAAATGGTATAACACTATGATTTAATAAGCATTTCCCTCATGGCTAGTGGTAAGTGTCTTTTTATATAGTTAGGGGTCATTTGTATTTTCTTACCTATTTTATCTGAATTTTTTTGAAATGACACTTTTCCTACTGGGTAGTTTCATTTATAAATTCAGTATAGAATATATGTGTATATGTCTAATCTATTGCTTGATCTTTCCCTGTGGTCTTTTGTCGAGATTATTGATACTTGTATTGTCACTTTTTTAAGATTAGGTTTATTGAGGTATACTTTAAGACAGAAAACAGACTCTTTTTCAGTGTAGAGTTTGATGAATTTTGAAAAAATGTGTATAGTCATGTAACCACCATTATAATAAAGATACACAATATTTTCTTCACCTCAAAATTTTCTTTTTTACTCATTTGTAATCAATCATTCTACTCTCCTATCCCAGGCCCCTGACAACTACTGATCTGATACCTGTCCCTATAATTTTGCCTTTTCCTGAAAGTCATAAAAATGGAATCATACAGTATGTGGCCTTTCGTTCTTATCCCCTTTCACTTGGTGTAATGCTTATGAGACTCATTCACATTATTGGCATGAATCAGTAGTTCATTCCTTTTTAGTACTGAGGATTATTTTGTTGAATGGATGTACCACAGTTTGTTTATCCATTCACCTTTGGCAGACATGGAGATTGTTTCCAGTTTGGTAATTATGAATAAAGCTAACTATTAATGCTCACATAGAGGTCTTTTGTGGACATATATTTTCTTTTATATTGGGTAAATAAAGTAAGTGTATGTCTAATTTTCTAAGAAACTGACCAGTTATTTTACAAGGTGGTTGTTCTATTTTGCATTCTTACCAGCAATCTCTCACAGTCCCAGTGGCTCAACATCCTTGCTGGTACTTTGTATTTTAATTTTTTAAGTTTGCCATTCCAGTAGGTATGAAGTAGTATTTCATTTTAATTTACTTTGTATTTCCCTATTGATTAATGATATTGAAGTGTTTTTTCAAATTTTTGCCCATTTTCTCATAGGATTTTTTTTATATTATTACTGAGTTATGAGACTTTATTTGTTGTGGATATGAATTCTTCATCAGATATGTGTTTTGCAAATATTTTCTCTTACTCTCTGACTTGCTTTTCATTTTCTTAATGGTGTCTTCTAAAGAGTGGAAATTAAAAAATTTGATGGCATTCAAAAATTTTTTTAAAATTAATGTAGGGTTACTGCTCTGTGTATCCTAAATAAACATTTACTCAACCCAGTGGTTCTTGGCTGGGGACATTTCTGCCTCTCAGGAGACAATTGACCATCTCTGGAGATATTTTGGGTTATCACAACTCAGGGTATGCTTACTGTCATCTAGAGGGTAGAAGCCAGGGATGCTGCTAAACATCACACAATGCACAAAACAGCCCTTCTCAACCCACCCCAAAATGTTAATAGTGCTGAGCTTAAGAAAACTTTGCCTAAACTGATGTCAAAACTTGTTTCTTTGAAGATTTATAGTTTTAGGCTTTACATTTCGGTGTATATCAAGTTGATTTTAGTGTATATTATGAGGCATGGATCAAGAACAAAGGTTCATTCTTTTTTTCCTCAACAAAAAAGCTGTTGAGATTCTGACATTTGCAAAGAATTGCAATCTTAACATTATTGAGTCTTCCTACCCATGAACATGGTATACTTCTCCATTCATTTAGGCCTTATTTAATTTTTCCCTTTAGTGTTATGCAGTTTTTAGTGTAAACTTCTTATATGTAATCTTTAGATGTATCCTATGTATTTCACTTTTTATTTATTTATTTATTTATTTGGTTGCATGGGGTCTTAGTTGCAACACGTGGCCTCCTTAGTTGCAGCAGGCAAGCTCCTTAGTTGAGGCTCATGGGCTCCTTAGTTGTAGCTCACTGGCTCCTTAGTTATGGCACGCAAACTCTTAGTTGCAGCATGCATGTGGGATCTAGTTCCCAGACCAGGGATCAAACCCGGGCCCCCTGCATTGGGTCTTTTTTTTTTGAATTTTTGAATTTTATTTTATTTATTTTTTATACAGCAAGTTCTTATTAGTTATCCATTTTATACATATTAGTGTATAAATGTCAATCCCAATCTCCCAATTCATCACACCACCACCACCCCCCCCACCACTTTCCCCCCTTGGTGTCCATACGTGGTGTTCTCTACATCTGTATCTCTATTTCTGCCCTGCAAACTGGTTCATCTGTACCATTTTTCTAGGTTCTACATATATGCATTAATATACGATGTTTGTTTTTCTCTTTCTGACTTACTTCACTCTGTATGATAGTCTCTAGATCCAACCACCTCTCTACAAATGACCCAGTTTCGTTCCTTTTTATGGCTGAGTAATATTCCATTGTATATATGTACCACATCTTCTTTATCCATTCATCTGTTGATGGGCATTTAGATTGTGTCCATGACCTGGCTATTGTAAATAGTGCTGCACTGAGCCCTGGGGGGTAGCATGGGGTCTTAACCATTGTGCCACCAGGGAAGTCCCCCATGTATTTCACTTTTTGATGCTGTGGTAAATGATAATTTTTAAATTTCATTTTTTTATTGCTAGTATATGAAAATACAATTGATTTTTGTGTATCAACTTTGAGTCCCATGACTTTGCTGTAATTTTTACATCTAGTAGCTTTTCTCGTGTTTTCTTCTTTTTCTTTCTTAATTTTAGCAAATAACTTATGCAAGTTGTCTGTGAATAAAGACAGGGATTTTTGTTTGTTTGTTTTACATTTTGTATCTTTTTTTTTTTTGCCTTATAATACTACCCAGGAACTCTAATATAATATTGAATAGAAGTGGTAAGAGGAGATATTATTTACCCTGTTCTTGATTGTCTGGGAAATTATTTAGTTTTTTACTATTAACTATGGTATTATTTGTAGGATTTAATAGATGTCCTTGAGAAAGTTGTGTTTGATTTTTAGTGTGCTGAGAATTTTTTATCATAAATGAATGATCCCATGATTTTTCTTTTTCAACCTGTTTGTATGATGAATTGTATTTGATTTTCAATTGTTGACCCAATCTTAGCATTTCGAGCTCCAGAGGCCAAGCTCTTAACCACTATCCCCCATTGCCTTGCCTCCAATCTTGGCATTTCTGAGAGAAACTCCCTTTGGTCAGGATACATTTTGCCCTATGTTTATGAGGGATATTGGTCAGTGGTTTTCTTTTCTTGAAATATCTTTGTATGATTTCAATTCAAGATAATGCTGGCCTCAAAAAATGAGTTGAGAAGTGTTTTTATGTTGTGGTAGACTGAATAATCACTGGGCAAGATTTTCATACACTAATCCCTGAAATCTGTGAATGGATACCTTATATGGCCAAGACTTTGCAGACATGATTAAGTTAAGGGTCTTTAGATGAGGAGATTATCCTAGATTACCTGGGTGGGGCCTAAATGCCATCACAGCATCTTTATAAGGGAGAGGCAGACAGAGGTTGCAAGTAGAAGACATCATGGGGCAGAAGCAAAGGCACAAAGAGAAGAAGTTATGCTATTGTCTTTGAAGAAGGAGGAAAGGTTCATGATCCAAGGAATGCAAGGAATGCAGCTCCAGATGCTAGAAAAGGCAAGGAAGAGGACTCTTTCCTAGAGCGTCCTCTAGGGCATCATCTTGGCAACACCTTGGTTTTGCCCCAGTGAAACTGATTTCATACTTCTGGACTCCAGTGCTGTGTAAGAGAGTAAATTTGTATTGCTTTAAACCACTGAGTTTGTGGTAATATGTTACAACAGCCATAAGAAACTAATGCATATTATCACTTTTTTTTTTAGCATTATTCATTTTTAAAAATTTTTTAAATTTTATTTATTTATTTATTATTTTTGGCTGTGTTGGGTCTTCATTTCTGTGCGAGGGCTTTCTCTAGTTGTGGCAAGCGGGGTCCACTCTTCATCACGGTGCACGGGCCTCTCACTATCGCGGCCTCTCTTGTTGCGGAGCACAGGCTCCAGATGCGCAGGCTCAGTAGTTGTGGCTCATGGGCCTAGTTGCTCCGCGGCATGTGGGATCTTCCCAGACCAGGGCTCGAACCCGTGTCCCCTGCATTGGCAGGTAGATTCTCAACCACTGCGCCACGAGGGAAGCCTATTATCAATTATTTTTACCTTTTCTGGTCTATTTTATTTATTTATTTTAGATCCAATTTTTCACTTGGAATTTTTTTGGGGAGGTTTGAAAAACTTTAATATTTCTTGTATTAATAGCAGATCTGCAGGTAATAAACTCTCTAAGCTTTTATTTTTATGAAAAAGTCTTTATAGTTTCTTTTATTTGGAAGACATTTTTTCCTGAGTATAGAATTCTAGGTTGACAGATGTTTTTCCTTTCAGTGTATTAAAAGATGTTTCTACAATGTCTTCTGGCTTGCACAGTTGCCAAGAAGAAGAATGCTATAATTCTTATGTTTGCTTTTACCTGTGTAGTGTTTCATTTGTTTCTGGTTGCTCTCAAGATTTTCTCATTATCTTTGGTTTTCAGCAGTTTGACTATAATCTATGTAGGTGTGATGTATGTATGCATGTAAGTATGTATGTATGTATCATTTATTCTGCTTAGAATTCCGTGAGCTACTTGCATCTGTGATTTGTTCTTTTTCATTAATTTTTGAAAAATTTCAGCCTTTATCTCTTTAAACATTTCTTCTGCCTTGTTCTCTCTTCTCATTCAGGGACCCCCAATTATATGCATGGGGTCCTTTTTGTATTGTCGCACAGCTCTTGAATGCTTTGTTCTGTTTTTCTTTCATTCTTTTTTTTCCTGCTTGTTTAATTTTGTATAATTTTATTGATCTTTCTTCAAATTCACTGTTTGTTTTGTTACCTGTCCAGTCTTCCAGTATGCCCACCAAGAGAATTCATATCTAATATTATTTTTAAACACTTATAGCATTACCATTTGGCTCTTTTTTGTAGTGTCCTCCTTCCTGCTGAAATCCCCCAGCTGTTCATTTATGTTTTCTTTCTATTGCATGAGATCCTTTAACATATCATATTTATTTAAAAGTCTCTACTTGATCATTTCCAACATTTGAATCTTCTCTGAGCCTGGTTCAGCCTAGTGGGCTTTTTTTTTTTTTTTTTTTTGATTGAATGGTGGATATTCCATATGTATAGAAGAATATCAGAGAATGAGATCAAGACCATTTATACTTCTTCTGTCAGTGTAGGGTGTAGTGAGTCTGGTCAAGAGTGGGTTTTGTTCTGCTCGTACTCTTATTGAGCCACAGGCTTCAATTCCTTCCAGTGCTGCCTGCTGTTATCGTGTAATTAGTGTAGGGTCTAGGGTGCAGGGGGCAGCGGTTCTCAGTGTTCCTGCTCCACCATAAGCTTTCGACAGCATGTTTGCATTACAGAGGGCCTATGTCTCCATGTTCATTTCTGCCTGCAGGGGCAGACAACTTTTGCATCTACTCCTACCCCAGAAGCATGAGATATTAGTCTGGGTCCTGAGGGTGAGAGGGCTTGGTGCTTCTCTCACAGCAGTTTAAGGTTTTGTTTTGTGTGAAGGGAGCTAAAGAAAGAGGTGCTGTTTTTTGCCTGTCCATCAACAGCAACTGAGCACCTTCTGCTAGCCTCTGCCTCTGTGTGTGTGTTTGTGGGCTTTCCTAGGGCCAAGTTCTGCAACTGATCCAAGGAGAAGAGTTTCCAGAGTGTGAAGTCTCCTTGCATATGATGGATTCTAGTTGATACACTATTGTTACCGAACACAAGTTCGTGTGCCTGACGCACAGTGAGGCCCAAGCACAGTGAGTCCAAACAAACCGAAACGTCAGAGTCTGGAGCAGAGAAAGGTTTATTACAGTGCCAGGCAAGGAGAACAGGTGGCTCATGCTTTAAAAAAACTCCGAACTCCCCGGTGGTTTTAGGGGAGAAATTTCTACAGGCAAAGTTTGGAGTGAGGGCTGGAGGGTATGTGACTTTCTTCTGATTGGTTGGTGGTGAGGTAACAGGATGGTGCTCCAGGAATCTTGTGCTCAGCCTGAAGTTACCATCCTCCACCTGGGTGGAGGCCTTAGTTCCTGCAGAAGAACTCAAAGATATTGTTTTGTATATCCCTTGAGGAGGAAGCACGATCCTGCATTAATTGCTGCACTATAGTTTCCTGATTATTCCTCCTTTGTTTCTGCATTCCTTACTTCCCTGATTAGCAACTGTTTGAATCTGCTCTTTGGAACTCTGGGAAGGTCTAGGAGGCTGAAGCCTTTATCCTGTGAATAGGAAACGGGAAAGGCTTTTGTGTCCAGGAGGGCCCCACAGGATCCTGCTCAGTTTCACTATCCCACACAGGGCTTTCAGGGATTTCTTAAAATTTTAACTGCTTCTACAGCATCCCTTTCTTCCTCTCACACTCCACCAAAGTAGAAAAGTTTGTGTGTCTCTCCTTTTGGGAAATATCACTCTTTGGAATTCGGTTCACTCAGCTCCTTTGTGATATTAACCTCTGATAGGTTCAAGGAAAGTTATGATGGATATGAAACTGTGCAACTCAGATTGGGACTTGAACCCACAGTCTTTTAATTGAAATCACACACGTGGTCTCAGGACTAATGAAGCTCAGTTTCTTGATGTCTCATCACAGAAAGAATTCAGTGAGAGACAAAAAGAGACAGGTAAGAAGTGGATTTATTTAGAGAGAAACACATTCCACAGACAGAGTGTGGGTCATCTCAGAAGGCGAGAGGCCTCAAAATATTGGGTGGTTAGCTTTTATGGCCTGGGTAATTTCATAGGCTAATGAGTGAGAGGAGTATTCCAACTATTTTGGGGAAGGGGTGGGGATTTCCAGGAATTGGGCCCCACCCACTTTTTGATCTTTGTTGGTCGGCCTCAGAACTGTCATCGCGCTGGTGCTTGTGTCATTTAGCTTATGCTAATGTATTACAATGAGCGTATAATGAGGCTCAAGATCCACTGGAAGTCAAATCTTCCGCCATCTTGGACCTAGTGGGTTCTAACCAGTTTTTGTCAAGTCCTATGGCTATGCCATTCTTTTAAAGGTTGTGCCCTGCCCCCTTCCTATCTCAGGGAGATTATTATTCAGCTTTTTTTTTCCTCAGTTAAGATAAGAGCAACATTCTCCAGCGGGTTTCTACATGTTTTCTTCAAGAAAGCTGTTAAAAGTATTTAGTCTCTTATTCTTCTATTAATGGAAATTCTCACCCCTTGAGCTCTCCATTAACATCCCTTTCTCTATTGACTTTTTAGTTTCAACTGTTAGATTTTTCACTTCCAGAAATTTATTCCATCCTCTCCACATCAGTGTTTTGCTTTTAGAGGCTCATTCCTTGCTCATATCTCAAATTTCTCTTTCATTTCTTTAAACATTATTGTTTTTTTTCATATTGTTATTTGATATTGTTTCCCATAAATCTAATATCTCATGTCTCTGCTACTCTGGTGCTCCTTCCTATCTCTGCTGCCTTTCACTCATGGGACCTTGTTTCCTGGTTTGTTCTGTAATTGTTGATGCTAAGTCACTCATTTTACTTGGAATTTTATCTCTGGAAAATCTTTGAAGTCAGAATTGAGGCTGCTTTACTTAAGGAAGCATTTGAATTTGCTTTTCCTAGTTATCTGAGGATGCTAGCAAATTGATATGACTGTATTACCTCCCTTAAACTCCGGGGACTACAGATGGATCATGAATTCAAATGTATGTGAAAATTTGCTTATAGTTATATACTTCTAGGGAAATTTTGAAATAAAAGTTATTCTCGCTTTTCCTTTCTGTGAATCAAGAGTGAAGACTTTTGCGGGGGTGGTCTCAGCTTTAGGTAAGAATCTCCTATTTGATGTCCCACCGTGGGTGAGCCCCATGCTTCACTTCCCTGCATCTCCTGCAGCCTTCAAAGCAAAAGCTCAGGGACTCCAAGGCTTGGTAGAAGCCCTTGGGCGAAAAGTATGCTTTGATGCTTGCTTACCTTCCAAGGTTTCTTTGGTCTCACTTTGTTTTTGGCATCTACAGATTTCTTCTTTTTAGACAAGCTCAGCAATGCACTGAAAATGATCTTTGAAAAAAAGAGTTTATTTTAGCATTCTGGTTGTTTCATTTGGGGGATTTTTCAGAATATTTAGTCTATTATTCTGTTGAAAATGGAAGTTTTTTCACTCCTTGATCTTTCTACCTTACATGCTACTTTCCATTAGAAAGAAAAATGAAAGTCTATTTTTTGTTTACTAGAATGGATAATATGAATTTGAAAGTCTGTTTGTGAATCTGAAATAGTATATCCGCTATTCTATATTTAGAATTTGACATTAGTCCTTCTGAAAGACTACTCTTTCTTTTCTCATTCTTGGAATACTTTTTTCTCCTCCTAGTAGAAAGTAGGGATTTTAGTGAAGAAGTATTTTGAAATTTTTAAATTAAGAATCCAACCAAAGACTAGGTTTGCTCCAGTGCCTCCTGCTTATTTTCTTTGACATCCTGAATATCAGCAGAAGAGTGGTTTTTGTTTGGTTTCGTTTTGCTCTTTGCCTTTAAGATGACTGGTTCACCTAGAGGAACCTTCTCTTTCTCATTTCACTCCCCCGTTACTAACATCAACACCAGCAACCTCCAAAAGACAAGTTATTTAATCCCTCCCGGCTGTTCTGCTCTGTGAAACTAACTTGAGGTACCTCCAGCTGTGGGAGGGATTCCTCGTTCCCTTGCAGCTGGTGGACAGTCTCTTGGTCCCCATAATTGAGTCTCTAAATTGCAATTTGCAGGGCAGGTATATTTAATGTAATTGGGGGAGGGAATGATTCTCATCACAGCTGATCAATGTTCCGCATGCTCTCAAGAAGCCAGGATAGAGTGACGCAGTAGAAGCTGGGGATGGATCCTAGCTGTTCTTTCAATAACTAATGTTCATAGACCTACCAGGATCCTTCATTCCACTCCACTAGAGGTGAGTGATGAGTGATTGTGACAGCAGGGACTCCCTCCCACCCCAAAACAAAACATACGCAGTCACATTGCAAGCCTGACTTACAGAATGCTAAGATTGCATTATAATACCCTTTCTTCTTCTTGAAAGTAGGGGTTGAATTTAGTGGTGGAACACTGATGCGAATGATATGGCATTATCCAATTTGTTTGTGGTGGTTTGCTACTCCCATTCTCCAAACAAAGTTGGAAAGAAAAGTAGTTTGGCCAGACAGGCTTTTGTAAACAAGAGCCTCTTGAGCCCATAGCTGGGATATCACTCTACTGATTCCAGTCGCAGGAGAGATTCAGGAACACAGACTTACGGGCTGAGTCACTGGGCATATTAACTGCCTGAAATGTGATAATTGAAATGTATGTCCATAGCCACCTCGATAATGATCTCTTGATGGAGTTCTGCCCTCAAGCTGGTATGTGCGGTGCTGCCTTTACCAAGCAACAGATGAATGCGTTAAGAGCTTTCATGCCATAACTCAGAGGCAACTGGTGGTGCCCCAGTGTTGTCTGTGCACCTTCCCTGTAGCTGATTTTCTGTGGCTCCTTGAGTATTGAGTCCAGGTGGCAACTGTGGGTTTTGACATTCCAGAATTTTATAGGGCAAGGGCGTCCTCAAAATGTAATGGTGCACATCTGGGTTGGAAGTGGCTATTCATGAAACTGACAGGGTAAAACCCTAATTAGAAAAACCAGCAGGCTCCCTGTACCCCGCGAGGATTCGACAGAGCTGTCACTGTCTCCCCTCAGGCAGGATCATTGGGCTGGAACACTGAGCAAAAAACATTTTGCTCAATGTTCAACATAAATAACTCCTATCATTAGCAACATGACAAGTGAAAGGAGGACCTGCATGTCAAGAGACAAGGATTTATGCATTGTGGTTGTGATGGGTGATTCTGAAAATTTTTAGCTGCTGGGGAAGTAGCTTTCACCTTCTGAAAGATGCTACTGGAAACTCATAGAGTCAAATGGGTATGCCTCTCTGGTCTTCAGCAGACTGAAGCTTAATTCGAGGTTTTGGAAGCACTTTAGGCTGGGAAAGGGATGGGGTGGGACTTGAATTTGAATCACGATTCATCCCAGTATTTTGTAGGGGTTTTTCATTTCTTTAAAGCTCTGTTTCTTGGTCTTTAAAATGGAGGGTTGTAAGCAACTCTCCCTTTTGTTTAGGCATATAATGTAGCCCTGTTTATTAAGATTCTGAATTCTTTGGGGAAAAAAAAAAACTCACATACCATATTGTACTCTGAATACACTTGTGCAAGCAGCCTTTACTCTTACAATTGAAAAGATATATTGCCAGATCGTATGGTAGTTTCTTAAGCTGTTGTGAAAAGCAAGAATCCTTATCTTAAGTTCTTTTCAGTCAATAACTAGTCGTAATTCAGTAGGAAGAGGAGTAGAAACTGTACTCCTTTGAAGGAAGCTGTGATGTGATTTGGTGGGCAACTTATATAGTTTAATTAAGCACCCTAATTAAATCAATATGTATCCAACAGTTCAGCCTGGCAATCAGCTTAATCTCATTAAATGTTGTTCAGGCCCCAATAATTGGTTAATAATACATTATCGTTTATGAATTATTGGCTTCAAATTATTATAATTGTGCCTGCTTTTTTCACTGCACCTGCTGCCACATGTTAATTATGAAATGCTCAAGCACTTTTCTTGGAATAACTTTAGAGATAAAGCTGATGGGGTTTTTAATGAAGTAAGATTATCTTTAGTTCAGAGCTAGCCTTTCTCAACCCTGTATTGTTTAATAAAAGGGAGCAGACATTTGCCTTTTTAAGAGCCAGTGCTTTAAGAATTGAAAGACAGAGTTGGAAGGCATCATGCCCGAGTTGGATGGTGAGCCCTACTAAATGAAGCGGGTGATGTCAACCTCATAAGCCAGTGGATTCTACTTATTGAGCAAGACCTTTCCTCACTCAGTAGGGGGTGGATTTCACCTGGAAGAGATGGGTGCCCCCATTGTCAGTCATCTGGGGGAAAAAATAGGACCTCAGAGAGGAAAACAGAATTGGCAGTGTGAAAGATGATCCTTAGAGCTTGGGAGAGGAACAACTCTTTGGAACTTCTAACACCAAGGAAATGTATTAGTCAATCATCAATTGACATTGGGGACAACGTTCTTTTTCAGCTGAGATCATACCGGAAAAGTTATTCCCCAAAAAGACACCTATTATATGCCACTGACTAGAACAGGCACTGGATATATAGGCATCATTCCTGTTCTCCTGGAGTTTACTGATTCTGTCTTTGAAGTTTGGATATGCCCAGGGGTGTTTGAGGATTCTAGAGGAAGGAGCAGACATTTCCTGGCTAGAGATAGGAAGCATGGGAGCTCTTCGGGGAAATGCCCTTTAGAGGGACCTTGGACTGACAAAGAGGAGTTATCCCACTTAAACCAGGTTAGTTCCTTGCATACTATTTCTCTCTCCTTCTAGCTCCATTTTTTTTCTTTTTCTTTTTTTGGCTGGTTAGCAAACTCTTGCTTCAGAGCCCCAGCCTGCTCTCAGCTATGCCAGAGGAATCAAGACAGGAGTTGAGAATGATTTCACACTTGAAGTCAAGCATAAAAGGAGAGGACATGGTCAACTTGGTCATGTTTGATGCTCAAGGGGAAAGTAAAATTTTGGTGGGCGAGACCCAATTTGGCAAAGTCCCATGGCCCCTTCCTACATGGGGAGTCTCTTTCCATAGCCTTCCTTGAAGGACTGGGACTTGATTTTATTGAAGACATCCTGGAAGGCATCACTATTGCCACCTCTGGTTCTTAGCTCTGTAGGACCCTTTCACCCCAGGATGAACACATCTGGCCCTCCTGAGATGTTCCTTCCCCAGTGAGATGCCTCTTTGATCTCCAAAACCTAGCCCAGAGTCCAGCAGAGTAAGAAATAAGATTTGATTTCAGGCTCCGTTTTTTCCTTTTTGTGAATGCCATTAAAAGCCTCATGTTTTCAAGTGCTGCATGTTTTCAAGTGCACATTTTCCAGGAAAGAAGATTTTGATAGAGTGGGAAAGCATAGATTCATCATCAGACCTGGGTTGGCATCCTGGATTTTCTGCATGAATTTTGGAAAGTGGCTTAAATTCTCTGAGCTTCAGTTTCCTTATCTGTAGAATGGGGATGATATTATCGCCCTCATAAGGGTGGTGAGGATTAGTGCAGTAAGGTGTATTTTCCTAACAATGTCTAAGAGAGGGTGCTTGTTAAATGGTCACATACATATTCTCTCACTCTGCCAGCCTTGATATTCTAAACTGAAGTGTCATCACCCACCTTACTTGGTGCCGTTTTAACACTCAGGTTAACACACAGCCTTTTGAATTGAGGGGAAGGGGGTGAGACTCAGGTGGACAGACAAGCCACCCAAATGTAATATCAAGAGCTGCAGCCCAAGCACAGGTTTTGGAGCCATTCTGATCTGCACTCAACTTTGAACTTTCCCTCACGGTAGTTAGGTAGACTGTTGTAAAACCACTGACTGTTGGGCAACCTCTGAATTGAACCAGCCTCAGTTTCTTCATCTGTACAATGACACCAGTAATATTTTTTCATATAACTGTGATAAAGTTGAAAAGAGTTAGTGCATACAAAGCACAATGCCCAGCATTAGGTAGGTGCTCAGTAAAAAGTAGTGTTCCATCGCCCCTTACTCATTTCGTATGGGCATTACTATAGCTAGTGTCCACTTCAAAGTGGCATTGGTCAAAGAGGAGAATATAACCTTTCCCATCTGCAATCTCAGACAATACCACTAGGCAGGATGTAGCAAACATTACAAAACATCCTGTCTCAAACAGCCTAAAGCTCTTGGGGTGGAGGTTGGGGAAACTTGTCTATTATTTTTGATACACCAAATTAAGGACAACTTTTGGCAGGGACTGAAGCACTCTCTATGTTACTCATGTTTTCTGAATGAACCCAAAGGTATCCAATTTTAGCATAGACCATGGATGTCCTTCTATTCCTTACTCCTTTCTTTATACCCAGCTGTCTATCATGGGTAGACCCATGGAGAGTGCCTGAAATCGTACTATTATGTTAGCATAAAGAGTTTAGACAAAATTACAGGGAAAAAGTGTCCCGAGAATACTGAATTGTGTGGAAGAAATCTCTTACTAGATTCAACTGCTGTTCGTGCATTGAAATAAATCCCAATTCATCTTGAAGTGAAGTGCTCCTCCAGAGACCCCAGATAATTCCCTAAAACTATTTTTTTTTTTTGAGTCTTGCTTGATTCATTTTGGTTAGATTCTCCTTTCCCTCTCACTCAGTTTTTACTAAATAACTACACCTCTCTGTTCTGCAAGTGCATAGGCACAAGGATTAAAATGACTGCCCTGGTTCTCACACAGGTCTGACACTTTGGAATTTGAGCATCTGTCAGAGGTGACCCCAATTCAGAGGATTTGGGAATTGGGAATCAGTGGGTCCCTTACTTTCTGTGGGCCAATATGCTCTTCCTATCTGACTAGATAGGGATTTTATCTGTGAAGTTGGGAGCCTGATCCTGGAAAGTAGGTAGCAGATCAGAGGATGTAGAGATGACAACGTTACATTGCCCATCTTGTTCTGCTTCTTGTCTTCCTTTACTCCACTGATAGCGCAGCTCTACCTTGTGAAGCTTGATTTGTCCCGGTCACTGTGTCCTCACTGATCTCAGTTGGGTACTAGGTCCTGATCTCTGGCTTTATCTTCTTCCCTTGGAGGGAGTGACTGATCCTTGCTAGGATGACGTAGTCCCGAGACAAGCAGTTCTCTCCTGTAGGATGATGGCAGAAGCTTATACTGGGACTTTCAGGGCTATGAGCTGTCCTGTGGACAAACAGAAAATGTCAGCCCCCACACCTGCCAGTCTGGCATCCTTCACTGTTGCATGTTCATTCACGATATTTATAAACATGCAATTTGGTACTTCCTGCATCTTATCTGTTTTCTGCTTCTCCTTCCCCTTAATTATTTCTTTCCAAGGAGATATGCATCAGTTCAGGCTCTCAGTAGTTAAAGAAGTGTCCCTAAAACATGTTAAATCAACCTAGTTTCTAGTTCATTTGTTTCCATAGCAGCCAATCATGATGTCACAAACAGAAGGTGATGACCTGAGGGAGGAATTAGGTGGCAAGATTGCAGATAGGCTTTTTTTTTTTTATCTTCTGGTTTTTATTGTTTGTAAGAGACCCATTTTTTTTTTTAACATCTTTATTGGAGTATAATTGCTTTACAATGTTGTGTTAGTTTCTGCTGTATAACAAAGTGAATCAGCTATAGTATACATATATCCCCATATCTCCTCCCTCTTACGTCTCCCTCCCACCCTCCCTATCCCACCCCTCTACGTGGTCACAAAGCACGGAGCTGATCTCCCTGTGCTATGCGGCTGCTTCCCACTAGCTATCTATTTTACAGTTGGTAATGTATATGTATCAATGCCACTCTCTCACTTTGTCCCAGGTTACCCTTCCCCCTCCCCATATCCTCAAGTCCGTTCTCTACGTCTGTGTCTTTATTCCTGTCCTGACCCTAGGTTCTTCAGAGCCTTTTTTTTTTTTTTTTAGATTCCATATATATGTTAACATACGGTATTTGTTTTTCTCTTTCTGACTTACTTCACTCTGTATGACAGACTCTAGGTCCATCTACCTCACTACAAATAACTCAACTTCATTTCTTTTTATGGCTGAGTAATATTCCATTGTATATATGTGCCACATCTTTATCCATTCATGCAGATAGATAGGCTTTTGGAAAAAAGAAAAGGAAAACAAGATCCTCTTCACAGTTTTCCTTGGTAAT
Organism: Balaenoptera borealis; assembly: GCF_965194805.1. Taxonomy (NCBI): domain Eukaryota; kingdom Metazoa; phylum Chordata; class Mammalia; order Artiodactyla; family Balaenopteridae; genus Balaenoptera; species Balaenoptera borealis. The sequence continues at coordinate 144,017,947 of NC_138866.1, forward strand.
AAAGAACAAGGGAGAGATAAATCAAAAAGCAGTGAGAGAGAAGAAGAACCATTTCCAAACAGTGTCAGAGAAAGGGGTGGAAATTAGCAACACTTGCAAGCAGTGTTTGTTTCCTTTCAGGCATTATGAATGATGAGTCTGCACAACTCCCTTGGGATGATGAACTACATGCAAAATGAGGAAATTAAAACTTTGAGAGATTAGGGAACTTGCCAGAGGCTGTGAAACAGGGACAAGCTTTGAGAGGAGGGTTGAGTTTGTATGCATAATGAAATAGAGCAGGGATAGGCACACTTTTTCTGTAAAGAGTCAAACAGTAAATATTTTAGGCTTTGTGAGCCATGTAGTCTTTGTTTTAACTTCTCAACTCTGACTTTGTGATGCAGAAATAGGCATAGCCAATACATAAACAAATGGGCGTGGTTGTGTTCCAATAAAGCTTTATTTATAAAAATAGGTTGTGGGCTGGATTTGGCCAAAGAAATTCTTTAAATAGAGGATTATAGAATATAAGTGCCACATTTAAATGGAAAGGGCCTTGATGGTAGTACTGACACCAGACTTCCTCCTGAGACTTATTGGTTCATGCATTATGGTATCATGAGTGGAAAGAATAGATGGGTATTGAATAGATAGGTCCCAGCTCCTCCGTTTATTCCACAAACTTTTGTTGTGGATCTGCCTCATGAAATACACTGTGCTGGCATTGGGAATACAGCAGCGCACAAATCTCTGTCATTGAAAGATTTTATGTTCTAATTAGTTGTGCTAGCTTGGGCAAGCCACTCCAACAGCATCAGCCCTGGTTTTTCTCATTTGGAAATCTAATTTTTAAAAATCATGAGCCATACTATATGTACAATATAATCTATAATATGTATATGTAGAATATAAAAATTAAAACAAACATCTATTTGCCCACCACCCATGTTAAAAAAAAATAGAATGCTATCAGTACCTAAGAAGTTTTCTGTGTGTCTTTCCCTAGTCTCATTATGCTTCTCTTTCCCACAGAATTTTGTGCTAATTATTTCCTTGATTTTCTTTATAGGTTTGCTGCATATGTATGTTTCATTTAAAATTACATAGCCTAACTTTTTGCCTCTTTGATTTTTAAAATTATTGGAACCATACTGTTTTACTCTCCTTTGACATGCATTTTTAAATTAGGAGTGTTTTTTTTTAGGGGAGGGTGAGTGGATTTGTCCACACAGATGTGTGTAGCTATTGATAAAATCTGGGGCCCAAAGAGCAGTAGAGCCAGACCTGTAGTCAAATAATGTTAGATTTATGAATTGTTATAGCCCAGGAGAATGGAGAATCATTGGGCATTTCAAAAGGGGATTTATGGGAGGCTATTTATAGGTTTTCGTGGCTAGAGTTGGTCATAGATTATCTTGGTAGGGATTGGTCAGAATTTGTAAACCTTGTTGCTAGAAGAGTCAGTGATTGTATCTTTAGAACAGAACATATGAGTTCATGTAGTGACAATGTTAGATCAGTTTGTGGTTTTATCTTTTAAGGTATGGATCTGGATAAATGGGTATTAAAAGAGTTTGAGCTTATGTGAGCTGGGTGCATGCTGCCAGTCATGTTTTCCAAATTATCAGTTTTCCCCTTACAACCGTGATGCCAGAAAAGGCATTAAAAAAACTTTATCACTGTAGTTTATTTTTATTGCAATATAACATTCCATTGTATGAATACAGCCACATTTACTTATCTATTCTACTCTTGATACATTTGGGTTGTTCCTGGGCATTTACTGTTACAAGCAATGCTGCTGTGAACATTCTTTTTTTAAAAAATTTTATTTATTTATTTATTTATTTATGGCTGTGTATGGAACTGAAGGTCTTCGTTTCTGTGCGAGGGCTTTCTCTAGTTGCGGCAAGTGGGGGCCACTCTTCATCACGGTGCGCGGGCCTCTCACTATCGCGGCCTCTCTTGTTGCGGAGCACAGGCTCCAGACGTGCAGGCTCAGTAGTTGTGGCTCACGGGTCCAGTTGCTCCGCGGCATGTGGGATCTTCCCAGACCCGGGCTCGAACCCATGTCCCCTGCATTGGCAGGCAGATTCTCAACCACTGTGCCACCAGGGAAGCCCGAACATTCTTGATATGTATAAAAGTTTCCCCAGGCTGGGTATATACCTGGAAGAGAAGTCATTGTATGCATCCCTACATAGATATTTAACTTTAGTAGGAAATGGAAAACTGGTTTCTGAAGTGGTTACACAGTTCTCTTCCTTACCAATTACCAGTTACCAGCTGCAGGTAAGAGTTACTGTTGCTACACATCCTGGCTAATACTTGGAGTTGTCAAACTTTCTGATTTTTGCCAATCTGATGAGTATGTGATGATATCTCATTGTAGTTTTAATTGGTATTTCTTTGATTATAAACAAGATGAAACATGTTTTCAAATGTTCCTTATGCCCTTTGGATTTCCTCTTTTGTGAAGTGTCTTGTTCATTTTTTTCCTCCATTTTGTTATTGGTTTGTCTTTCTCCCACATTCTATATGGAATAGTACTTTAAATAAATCTTGATATCTAATAGGGAAGTCCTGCACTTAGTTTTTCTTCTTCAAGAATATTTTAACTATCCTGGGCCTTTTTCATGTCTAAATAAATTTTAGTATCAGATTGCCTAATTGCAAAACAAAAATATAAAAGCACTTACTGGGATTTTTGTTGGAATTTTATCAAATTACACTCATATCAGGGAAAAATGATATAAAAAATGATAGGAAATGCTCCTATCCAAGAAGTCTCCAAGAGCATGTGTATTTCTCCATTTAGGTAAGGTTCTTCAGTAATTTTCATAAAATTTATGTTTTTTGTATAAAGAGCTTGCTTATACATCATAACTTTATTCTTGACTATTTATATACTTTGGGCTATTGTAAATGATATATTCTTTAAAAATTCCTTTTAAAAATGATTGCTACTGGTAAAGAGAGATGAGATTAACTTTTATATATCATTTTTGTATTTATAAAATGGAATACTTTTAAAATTTTAATAATTTTTCTGCACATTATCTAGGGTTTTCTTTATGGATAATCATATCATTTGTAAATGATAGGATTTTTTCCCGTCATTTCTAAGTGTTGTACCTTTTATTTATTTTCTCCTGCTTTTAATACATTGGCTTGAACTTTCAGAGCAATGTTAGTATAAATGGTGATAGTGAATATCTTTGTATTGTTCTTGATCTTAAAAGAAATGCTTTCAGCATTTTACCATTAAGTATGACATTAACTGAAGGGTGTGTGTGTGTGTGTGTGTGTGTGTGTATGTGTGTGTGCGCATGCTCATGTTTGAATGTATTTCATTTATGAGGTTAAGGAAGTACCTTTTTATTCCCCATTTGCTGAAAGATTTTTAATATGAATGGATGTTGAATTGTATTAGATGTTTCTTTCCACCTCTATTATGATTATCAGAAAATTTTTCCCTTTTAATCTGGTATTGAGATACATTACATTAATTGATTTTCTAATATTAAACTAAACTTGCAGTCCTAAGATAAACCTATTTGTCATAACATATTACCTTTTTATACATTGCTTGTTTAAATTTGCTCTTATTTTATTTAGGATTTGCATGTATGTCCATGGTGCTACAGACTTGTAATTTTCCTCTCTTTTGCTGTCTTTGCTTTTGGTATGAAGGCTGTGCTTATTCCTTAAAATGAGATGAGGACATATTCCATTTTGTTTGTTTGGTTTTTTATTTGTTGTTTTTTCCGCCTAGTCTCTGGAAGAGTTTGTATAACATTAGAATGAACTCTTTCTTAAATGTTTGGGAGAATTTTCCTCTACATTTCTCTGGGTCTGGTGCTTTCTTGCAAGAAGTTTTCAACCTATTGATTCAACTCCTTTATTGATTCAGTAGTGATTTTGGTTTCCCTATTACTTTTTGAGATGACTTTGGTAACCTTTTAATCTTTTTTTTTAATTCTTGTAATGTGTCTATTTAATCTAAGTTTTAAAAATTGCTGGCATAACTGTGATTATATGTTCAATTATTAATCTGTAAAATTTTCAGCTTGTGTAGTTTTCTTTATTTTCATTGTTAAAATTTTTTATACCTCATTCTTTTTTGATATAAGCATTTAAAGCAACCCATTTCTCTTTAAATACCACTTTAGCTCTATACCACTGGCATTTCTATGTCATATTTTCATTTTCTCTCAGTACTAAAATTTTTCTAAAGTCTATTATGATTCATTTTTGACTCATCAATTGCTTAGTAGTTTAAAATTTTTTTCAAACATATGGAGTTTTTCTAGTTATCTATTTGATATTGATATTAAATTAACATTATTATGAACAGATAATGCCATCTGCTTGTTATTCATCATTTGATAATTGTTGGGGCTATCTTTTATGGCCTGGTGTATAGTTAAATTTTGTAAATATCTATACAAAAGGAATGTGTTTTCTTCAACTAGTAGGTGTGTGATTCTTTATATATGCTTTAGATTGAACATGTTTTTTTTGTTTTGTTCGAATCTCCTATATCTTTAATAACTCCTGTTTTGACTGCTTGACCTGTCAATATTTGAGAGAATTGTGTTAAGATTTCCAGTTATAGTGATAGAGTTGTTAATTTTTCCTTGTTTAGTTAAAAAAAATTTTGCTTTACCTATTTTGAGGCTATGTTGTTAGTTGCATATAAATTTAGAATTATATTGCATTTTACTAATTAATTGAAGCATTGCTTATTATGTAGTGATCTTTTTTATCTCAAGTTCCTTAAAGAGAATTTTGTTTGATATTAATATATATACTTTAAGTTTTCAGGTTCATATTTGTTTGATATCTATTTTGATTAGTGTATGTATTGGGAATCTATTTTTTTTTAAAGTCAGTTGCTTCTGTTGGTTTTCATCTATAGTATCTCATTTCTAGTATGCTTTATAAATATTGACTGTAAGATGGCCTTTTACTTAGAACTGCAGCTGGGGGAGCACTTTGTAATTTGGGTTGAGTTTCCTCCTGAGAGAATTTCTTCTGTTAGTCACCCAGCAGCACTCTCAACATGGATCCACTTTAAGTTAAATCCTGGGCTTAATGGCTTTCAAACTAGATAGGTAGTATAAATTTGAACACCAGCTATACATGGACACTTTCCCAGAGTAGCATCAGAGTCAAATCAGATATTTTTCTTGCTGTCTCCTTTGGAAAAGGACTTTGTTTCTGGTTCAATTTTTTAAAAATTAATTAATTAATTAAGCTGCATCAGGTCTTTAGTTGTGGCATGCAGGATTTTTCGTTGCAGTGTGCAGGCTTCTCTCTAGTTGTGGTGTGCAGGCTTACTTGCCCCGTGGCATGTGGAATCTTAGTTCCCTGACCAGGGCTAGAACTCACATCCCCTGCATTAGAAAGCGGAGTCTCAACCACCGGACCACGAGAGAAGTGCTGTTTCTGGTTCAATTTTATACTATGTGTATAGCCCTTTAGAGTACCACATTTTTACAGTGGTGTCCTATTAAATTCCCTGTGTTGGCCAGACCTTAGGCTTCTTCTGTCTCCTGGGTTCTATGCAGTTTTCAAAGCAGAAACTCAAGTTCTTTAGGGGTTGGCAGGAAATGTTCAAAGATGGCTTTACTTATTCTCAAGGTTTTCTGGTTTTACTTTGCTTTGGAGCATAGCACATATCTTTTCTTCGGCCAGCATGGTGATGCTTTGTATTTTTAGCCACCATTTTTTTTCTTTCGAATCCACCATTTCAGTTGCTTCTGTGGGGAAGTTGAATGAAAATATGCATCCCGTTTATCATGTTGCCAGAAATAGAAGTATATTTAACAAATATTTGTTGTATATTATTCTCAGGTGGCTGTGGGGCTCAAGAAAGTAATATGTACCAAATAGCTTTAGAAACAACAAAGTATTTGGGTTTTCCATAGTTAGGTAACACTGAATAACATTAGTAAGTGATGTAAAACATATAAAGTAGATTTCATGCTTGGAAAAAGAAATCAGATCAACTCACTTCATTGTAAGGAGGTGTATGAACCTTGGTATTGACTACAGTTATGTTAAAGAACTATATGATAAAGCACCACCCACTGTCAAGAAAGAGAATCATTTGATTGGCAGATGATGCTAAAGGTAATGTGACTAGAGGCAAGGGCATCAGAAGTTAAAGAACTGTGAGTGCAAAATCCTGCTTGGATCTTTGTGCTAAATGTGTTTGGTCTCTGGGTTTAATAGTGATACTCCTTATCCAGGCATAGAATTAATCTCTAAAAGGCTAATGCCTCTGACTCCACCTTGCTGAGCAGTCTCTGTGTTCAACACTGTCAGTGTGACCCCTGAAATTATTTCTTTTACTTGACTAGGATCATGGACCATAGGTGCTCAGTTTTGCACAGTATTTTGCAAACTTAATGAACTTACTACTGACCTCTCTTCATGGTGTTTCTCCTTTTTTCTGCCCAATCTGATATGTCTTGCTTTTTGGAAAGGATGTAATTTACTAGGCATTAGCCTGTATGTTGCACTATTGTACATCTTAACGCTCCAGGTAATAGATGGTGATATGCACAGAGAAGATCCTCTGATAATTTCTATGGTGGGATGTTTCATATGTTTAAAAAAATAGAATCATAGCATGTCTCATTCTGTTTAGTGTCAGGCACTCTGCTAGGTATCAAGTTTACAATGATGATTAAAACATAGTCCCTGTCCTTAAGAAATTAATGAGTTTTCTTAAGAGGAACACACAAATAGTACATTTAAGTGTTACAGGTACTATGATAGAAGCTGATACAAATTTGAGGTAAGGTATAAAGGAGGGAGTTGAAAACTATATCTGGGAGGGAAGGGAGGAAGTCAGATGATATTTGAAGGAGCTAATGATGCTAGTGCTAAGGCATGGATGCAGTGTGGGTGTTCTCAGGATGCTAAAGTGGACAAAGGGCTGTGTCTAAGATGAGAGATCATCATAGTAAAGGTCCACTTGTGTGAGGCTGCTGTGAACATCTCATAGCTTGCATTCATTCATTAATTCATTCATCATTTATTCAACCAATTTATATCAGGCATCTGCTAGGTGCCAGGGACTATATCAGGTGTTAAGTGTATAGATGTGTCCTCTGACCTTTGGAGCTTTCAGACTAAGGGGAGACAGTCAATAAACCAGGAAACAAACAAGAGATAGTCACATAATGTGATAATAGCCATAAGGAAAATAAGTAGGTTGCAGAGATAAAAAATAAGGTGGGGTGGTTGTGGTAGTGTATAATTTAGATAAGGATGGCCTCTTTGAAGAGACAACATTTAAGCCAACGCCCTAACAAGAATTTTCCATTTGAGAACACGGGATGAGGCGGGATGGAGTTTGGGGAAAGGGTTAGAGGGTTACAGGCAGAGAGAAGAGCCTGTGAGAAGCCATGTAGCAGGAATGAGCTTAGTGTGTTCCAGGAATGAACAGGAAGCCAGGGTGACTGCAATAAAGGGGGGAAGAGGGGGAGTAGCAGTAAATGACATTGGACAAGTAGGCAGGTGACAGATCTTGGGGGACACAATAGACCAGGATAAGAAGTATTAGTGTGGAGCCTTTGAAGGGTTTTGAATAAAAAAAGTTATTGACAGCTAGGATTTTAGAAATGCCATTCTGCCACTTGTGGACAGGATAGGTTGGAGGGTTAGCTCACCAGAGAGAGAGGTAGGGAGATCACTCGGTGATTTTTGTGAGAGTGTGAATAGAAGCTAATGAGTATAAATGGGAACAGAGAAGAAGAAATGTTTGGGTAGGGAAAGAGGAGAGATTGCAAATGACATTCATGGGTAGATGATGGTGGTGCTATTTTTTAAGCCTCTAAATTCAGCAAGAGTAACATGTATTTGGGGGAAGGCAAATGAATTACTATTAGGTGTTAAACCTATTAGGTATAACCTTTGAGGTCCTGAGAGTATGTGGGAAGAGGATAACATTTAGTGGACTTGCAGATCTGTTTGGAGCTTGTGACAGCAGCCAGAGCTTGTATGAGAGATGGACACATGTTGTTGCCAGCCTGGCATTGCTTTGTTACTGAGTTGGCCAGTCCCACAGTCCAATCTTTGCCAAACAGCCATCTCCCAACCTCTTAGCAAGATGAACACAGATGAGTTAATGTCCTTTTTCTTAGTACCTCCTGGTTCATTTCACCAGGCAAAACACTGGATTATAGTGGAAATGTAGGATGATATTTTTCTAATAGATTATATAGATCTCACAGAGTTACAAGGTGTGTATTGGGGGAAGGGAGGAGATATTACTGTTTCATCTGGTTTAGTTGCTCTCCTGCATCCAATCCAGATGGGAAGCACCTGATGTAGATGTATGTCTTTGAAAGGATGGTGCCTCACATGAATACTTTCTTTCTTCAGTTATCACTTCTTACTTTCTTCCATTTTTCTCCTGAATCTTTTACACTCAAGCCCCTGAAGGTAGTATCCCACTTTCTCCTTGAGAAAATTCCAGGCCTTCCTACCTGAGCAGGAAGTTTTGCTCCCTGAACTCCTGTATCTTTCAAACTTAATCACATAGGCTTCGGATAGGTGCTAGAGAGTTTTTCTGAAATCCAAATGAGAAAAGTGCGGTCTCACGGGTGAAAGCAGCTTGATGCTCCAATTTTCATTCATTCTCTCCACCAGCAAGTGCTATAGTTGATTTCCTCACTATTACGTAGGAAGCTAGCACACTTTGTCAAGGTGAGCAGTTTTTCTTTTTTTTTTCTTTTTTCTTTTGGTCAGAGCAACACAGTTCAGTCTTATATGAACAATGGAAACCCCTTCTATTGAGAAGATAATTTCCTGTCTCCTTGTGAAGCAAGAAACACAGAATTATTGGGTTACACCATCTATGAGTGTCTCTAGCTTAGACATCTGGGGCTAGTGAAAAAAAGTTCTGTGAAATTTATTTTTAGTTTTGTATTTTCTTCCAAATAGAAGGGAGAGGGATATAGAGAATGGTTTTTGGTTTACTCTGCAACACAAATAAAGTTATCAAATATTGCAGTGAAGCCAAGTTAAAGTTGAAGATGCAAGAGAAGAAAAGATTTGTTTCCTTGGCTAGGGAAGTTTGGCCAGTGAGAAAGAAGAAAATGGGAGTCGTCTTCTTTTGAGAAACTTGATTGTTAAAGGAAAGAGGCCATTAAGGCAATAGAGAGGAGTGGTATACACTGACTTTTTGTTTTTGATTTTTCTTTTTTTGTGTGTGCTTGTTTCATTTAAAGGAGGAAGTATTTGAGAAACTTCTAAAACACTTTTGGGTGGAGAAGCAGCCAGTTTTGAGATAAACAAGATTTAAAGCACAGCCTAAACTGGGAATGAAATATTCCAGAGAAGCTAGAAATGGATTAGGATAGATTAATCATGAACGATTGGAAAGGAACCTCTGCCTTTAGACTGAAGGGAAGAAGGTGGGTTTTAGGAGCAAATGAAGATAAGTTTATGGATATGGGAAGTAAGAAGTTGAAGGAGGTCACTCCCCATAGCCCTGATAGTCTGTGTGGAGTCATATGAGGTCATCCACTGATGGCTTGTAAGATGAGAGAATAATTTGAGGAGATTGGTCAAAGTAGAAATGGTCATTCAAGGGAATGGGAGAAAAAACTGACCAATGATAGAGAGATGGATGACAGAGAGGGGCTTAAAGACCAGTGATAAGGGAGATCACGGGTTTCTGGGGCTTCAGTTTATGTGGACGTGTACTTCTCCCCAGCAGTACTCAGCAGGTCTCTTGGAGTTGAGAAAGTCAGTGGATGGACTGACCTAACGTTGAGGGTGGTAGGACAAGGAAGTGGAAAGACGGGGGGATAAATGGAGACTTAGGTCATAAACTTTTTGTTTCATGGAGCTAGAACCCACTGAGTTCTTATCTAACAAATTTGTGACATTCCAAACACTAAATTTGCCCTTAATATGTGATAGCTAGATGTGTTGTACTTTACTCAGGAAGCTGAAGTTTACAACACCTCTGACTCATTCTCTGATGATAAATTTTACTCTTCGGATGCAGAAATTCTGGTCTGAATGCAAATGTCGCTGGAAATTAGTTTGGTTTTGCTTATTTATTCTGAGAAGTGATGGAATCCCCATAAGAGAAGATAATCTTAGGCATATGCACTCAGTAGAAATGTTTGTATACTTAGTGTTTGCTTATGTTTTCCTAGACTTGTCAACTGCTTTTTCTATACCAGTACCTTTATTGAACATATGGCATTTTGAGGTGAGTCATAGAAAATTCAGCTGAGTCTGTTAATTGCCAAAGAGACAGGTATAAAATTCAGAAAGGAGCCAGAATAATGTATCTACAAACGAACCTCAGGCAGGTGTGACTTGCCTAATTACTTGCTGATGGAAAAAGCACACCTATTCTAATTTATGTACACTCTGGTCATATGATAGGAGGAGTCTTGGCAACTGTCAGATGCGGCGTGCTTCAGATGGGGTGTGTTGTGATTTGGCTCCCTGAGAATTCAGGTAATCCCAAAGAAAGAGGGATCTGGTTAGAATCCTGGCTTCATACTTACATGTACTTTATAGCTATGTGAACTTGAACAAGTGTTTACTTTTAACCTCATTTTTTTTCTTTCGTAAAATTGAGGCTCATAATACACGATGTTTTATTATTCTGTAGACCAAGTATTTGAAGCACTGAGCTGAGCTCCTGGCTTGTGGATATTTGTACTCTTCATTTTCTCCCTCCAACCCTTACCCGTAGAACTTCTAGCCCTAAATATGGGAGACCAAGTTAATGCTTATTGTGGTTCTCCACCAGAACAAGAACTAAAACAATGGTATCAAAATATCACAATTTAATAATCATATGTATATAGAGAGTAATAAAACAAGTGTGGTAAAATATTAAGAATTAGAGGAATCTAAGTGAACAGTACCCAGGAATCTTTTGAACTATTTTTGCAACTTTTCTATAAGTCTGACATTGTTTTGAAATACAATTTTTAAAAAGTCATAATTTAAAAGGAAAACACATCCAAGCATGTGACAGAAATAAAGAAGAAATAGTTGGCCTGTTTGACTGTCTGGGAGTCAGCTTGTGAGAGATGTATGGATGTAAGAACAGAACTGGATTTATAAGTGGAGATCTGTAGAGATGGGCGATGCACCCTGTGTTTGTGTGCAGTAAAGGCAAGTGTAGAGGCTGGTATATAAATAGGATGTGAGGCTGGTAGGGATGTTTCCCTCACTCACAGCACAAATAAAAGGACCAGCTGTCTAGCTTAGAGAAGCAAAAAGGAAGATTCTCTCTCTTAGAGCTTAGTGGGGAAGAAAATAGTCTCCTGAGACACACTGAAGCCCCAGACTTCTGCTGCAAGTGTACAATACCAGCTAGGTATGAAGGAAGTAAATAAATTAATTTAAAGACAGGTCCTGGTGAAACTCATTTTCTACCCGGAAGAAAGCAATGCAGAAACACTGTTTTGTTTTTTTTTTTTTTTTGAATTCTTTCTTTTGGCTGTGTTGGGTCTTCGTTGCCATGGGAGGGCTTTCTCTAGTAGTGGAAAGTGGGGGATACTCTTCGTTGTGGTGTGCGGGTTTCTCATTGCAGTGGCCTCTCTTGTTGCAGAGCATGGGCTCTAGGGCATGCGGGCTTCAGTAGTTGTGGTGTGCAGACTCAGTAGTTGTGGCACACGGGCTTTGTTGCTCCATGGCATGTGGGATCCTCCCGCACCAAGGACCAAACCCATGTCCCCTGCATTGGCAGGCAGATTCTTAACCACTGCAGCACCAGGGAAGTCCCAGAAGCACTCTTTAGAAATGCTTTCATAACCCGGGAACACTGGACTTCTGCTGCTGCTAACATGTATACCCTACACAAGGAAATGATGTACCATGAAGGAAACCAAAATTCCAATAATCAGGACTGTTAACACACAAAAAATTTGAGATGATAGAACAATCTGAAAGATGCTTCAAATTATGGAGCTTTAAAATGACCAAAAATGAAAGAAAGAATCAAAACCATGAAAATAGAATAGGAAACTATAAAAACCAACAGGCATATTTAAGAAAAAAAAGCAAATACATCTTTTAGAAATTCAAAAGAAAACATATCTATTGAAATGAAAACCACAATAGGCAAGCTAAGCTGCAGTTTTAGACACAGTTGATGAATTTAAGAAAATTGAAAACATACTTGAGGACATAACCTAGGATACATGACTTAGAGAAAAGTGGACACCACAAAAGAAAGCCTGAGAGACATGGAAGATAAAAATGAGAAGGTCTAAGAAATTTCAGAAAACAAACAGAGAGTTGGATGAGCCAATGTTCTAAACATATTGGCTGGTAATCTTCCAGAATTATTGAAGAGAGGAATCTTTAAATTGAGGATAATAATAACTTTGGATCCACTAAACTTTGGATCCACTAAAGTGAAATTGCAGAACACCAAATAGCAAGGGAAATACTTAAAAGCAACTGAAGAAAAAAATACATAAAATAATATAGTGCTTGATAATTGTTTTTTAAAATTCAAAAGCAAAATAAAATAATATTATGAGAAATTTAGAGAAAACTATAGAGGAAAGGGGTGAGAGAGAGAGAGAGAAGAAAAATGTAAGAAATAAAAGAGAGAGACAGCTACAAGGGTATTAAAAAGAGGATCTCCACAGGACTTAGATTCAGGAGACCCTATTCCAGGTCTGTTGCTGTGAAAATTTAGCTAAGTTACCTAACTTCTCTGATTAAGAACATACATGGGATATTTTCTGGTTTTGTTTTAACAAGCCTCAACCGTCAACCATCAACTCATTTTGCACAGTATTGTTATTTCTCAGCACAGAGCCCAGTGTGCCTGTGTTGTGAAAGTGTTGACACAGAGAAGTGGAAAAGTATGAGGTCAGCTCGCTATACAGGGAGGAGAAAGGGTGGAGAAACCGAGGAGCCAAGGAAGAGGTAAAAAACCAGTCTCCGCTTGCTGCTTCCGAGGGCCCCACATGTTAGGGCCAACTGAAGCTTTGGGGTCAGTGGAGTTAGTTTGTACAGAGTAGCAGTGCCTTGGTGATCTCTCACTCCTTTTGCTCTGTCTCTTTCTCCATCCGCTCCAGGCTCTTTCCTCAGAGCTGCATTTTGCCTTGTGGAGTTGGGTTCTGTTTCTGGACGTCTCAAACATGCTTCTATTTTTGAGTTGCTAATCATCACTCTCTGTAACTTGCAAGAGACACCCCTGAGGTTTCATGGACTTAAGTAGAACAGAATCTAAACTTATTATGGAGAATAAAATGCGAGAGAATCAAACTGAAACAAGTTCAGAAAATAAATTGCATTTAGAGCTAAATGAATAATGTTTCCCACTTCTTGGGCTGACTGGAACAAGGTACTTGCCTGGAATAACAACTCTTGCGTGTGAGTTGGCATTTGACTGTGCTTTTATTACCCAGCAGTCAGGCTTCCGCATGAAGAGAAGTTAGGGGTGTTTAGTTAGTACAGGACTGCTGGATTGGCTGGACATGCTCCAGCTCTGATCCATGATTTATACCAAGATGGGAACAGCAGTCAAGGCTGTCCTTGCAGATGGGTGAAAACCTAGCCCCTTACACCCCAAGGGGCAGAGACTTAATGGGAACTTTTCATAGTTCTGAAAGCAGGGGTTTGAAAGCAAACATCAGACTGGCCTCTGCCTTCAGAGAGAGTCAGATGAAAGAGGGGCCCGAGAAAAGCTCCTATTGTGACACATGATTTGTGAAAACTCATGACCTAAGTAAGAATTACTCTGCCACCTACCTCTCCATAGTCTTCTAGCACAGAGAAATTGTCTGGGGGTGGGGAGTCATGTACCCTCTATTTCTAGGATGTTAGGAGGCATTCCTGAGGACTCTGGCTGTCAGGGAAAGGAGACAAGAATTATCATCACTCTCAAGAGTAAAGCATTACGTGGACATGCAAAATAATCAATTTAGAAATCTTGGGAGCTTTTGTGTTCCTGATGTCTCTCTGTTCCTTTCCTCTGCTCATTTTTATAGAAACTTGCACAGATTTACACTGGTTTACTTTTGTAAACTGAGTTGCCATCTGCTTCTCATGTGATATTTTGTTTACATGCCTGGATATTTGCAGAAAACTGACCTATTCACCCATATTTTGCAAGAATCCAGTGTTCTGCCTTGCATGACCAGTAGGCATTTGCACATTTATTTAAGAAGGGAAAGAAAAAAGGTACAGAAGAAAAGAAGGAAGGAAGGAAGAAAGGGAGAAAGGAAGGAAGGAAAGAATGAAGGTAGGAAGGAAGGAAAGAAGGAAGGAAGGAAGGAGAAAGACATATGTAAGGTATTATTTTAACTTATTTGTTTATTTAGCTAATGTTTACAAGTGTTTGGTATGTGCCAGACACTCTTCTAGGCAGTAGAGACAGAGCTGGGATTAGGAAGCAAAACAGATAAGGTCCTGCCCTCTGAGAACTTACATTTTAAAGAGGGGACACAGATGATCAATATGTAGCCTGGGATAAATGATGTGTCAGATGGTTCTAAGGGACATGGAGGAAAGAAAAGCAGAGTGGGGCATGGGATGTGCCAGGTGGACATGGGCTGTATATTGTTAAGAGGTGGTCTGTGAAGTCTCCTTAAGAAGATGCCAGCTGGAGGCTTGCAGACCCATTCCCGGCAGAGGAAATAGCAAGTGAAAAGAGCCTTAGAAAAAAAACATGTTTTAAAGCCCCGAGACAGGAGTGTGCTTGGTGGGTTCTAATCAGGATGGCCAGTGTGGCTGAGTGAAGTGAACAAGGTGATGAGTCAGAGGCAAGGTCTAAGAGGTGATGCAGGCCAGTTCCTGCAGGTCCCTGTAGTAGTTGTAAGAATTCTGGCTTTTCCTTTGAGTGATGTGGCACCATAGGAGAGTTGAATGATGTGGTCTGATTTATACATTAAAAGAATCACTTTGGCTTCGAAGGGATAAAGGTGAAGGAGGGCCCCACTGGAGAATCTATTGCCTTGGTCTGGAAGGAAATAGTGGTGACTTTGAACAGAACAGTGGAGGTAGGGAGGTGGCTGTGTTTTGGATCCGTTTTGAAGGCAGAGCAACAGATTTTGCTGTTGGATTGGATAAAGATGTACAAAAAAGAAAATCATCAAGAGTGCTTCTCCAGGTAAACAATTTGGATAGGCTGCCGAGACTGGAGCCAAGGAGAGCAGGATAGAGGCTACTCTCAGTCACTGAGGTAAAGCTGGAGTTTCCAGCACTATGTTGAAAAAGAGTGATGAGAGTTGATATCCTTGCTTTGTTCCCAGTCTTAGGAGGAAAGCATTTGGTCTTTCACTATCATAGATAGTGTTAGCTGTGACTGTATTGTAGATTATTGTTAACTTGAGGATGTGATCTTCTGTTATTATTTTTCTGAGTTTTTATCCTGATTGGATGTTGAATTTTTTTCCACCTTACTTTATAGAATCATGTGATTTTTCTTCTTTATCCTATTAATACGGTGAATTACATCATTTGATCAATCTTTCTGAAAGATATCTTCACTAGGTATAGGATTCTACTTGACAGTGTTTGCTTTCAGCACTTGGAAAATATTGTGCTTCTCCCTTTTGGCCTCTTTAGTTTTTAAATAAGAGATCCACTGTCATTCAAAATGTTTTTCCCCTATAGGTAAGGTTATTGTTTCTCTCTCGTTGCTGTCAAGATTTTCTTTTTCCTTCAGTTTTCGGAAGTTTGACTATGAAGTGTTTTGCTGTGGATTTCTTTAGGTTTATCCTGTTCGGAGTTTGCTCAGTTTCTTAAATCTGTAGGTTGCTGTCCATTGCCAAATTTAGGAAGTTTTCAGCTATTATTTCTTCTAATATTTTTTCAGCCCTGCATTTTTTTCTCTTCTAATTCTGGGACTCCAATTATATGATCATTGGGTTATTGGAGATCTTGTATTATTGTCTTACAGATCTTTAAGGATATGTTCATCTTTTTTCTTTCAGTCTATTTTCTTTCTGTTGTTCAAATTGGGTAATTTCTATTGTTCTATTATCAAGTTCATTGATTCTTTCCCTGTACCCTCCATTCTGCTGTTTAGCTCATCCACTAGTTTTTTTGTTTCGATAATTGTATTTTTCAGTTCTAAAGTTTCTATTTGGTTCTTCTTTATATCTTGTTTGTTGGGGTTTTAAATTTTTCATTGCTTTGCATATGTTCATAATTGCTTACTGAAGGATTTTTATGATGATTTAAAAAAATCTTTGTCATAAAATTCTAATACCTCTGTTTTCTTGGTGTTATCTATTGATTGCCCTTTTTCAGGACAATCTCCCTGGTTTTCTGTATGATGATTAATTTTTGACTGAAACCTGGACATTTTGAGGTATTATTTTATAAGACAGTGAATCTTATTTAAACTTTCTGTTTTAGTTGATATAATAGGTCGAATAATGTCCCCCCAAAATTCATGTCTGTCTGGAACCTCAGAATATGACCTTATTTGGAAATGGAGTTTTTGCAGATGTAATTAATTAAGAATATTGAAATTAAATCATCCTGGATTTAGGGTGGGTCCTGAATCCAATGATGTTGTCCGTATCAATAGAGGAGAGGATACAAAGCGACACACAGAAGAAAGCTGTGTGAAGACAGAGCCAGAGATTGGAGTTACATTGTCATAAGTCAAAGAACATATGGAGCCACCAGAAGCCACAAAAGACAAGGAAGGATTACCCTCTAGAGCCTTTATAGTGAGTGTAGCTCTGCTGGCAACTTGCTTTCAGATTTCTGGCCTCCAAAAGTGTGAGAGAATAAGTTCCTGTCATTTTAAGCCACTAAATTTGTGGTCGTTTGTTATGGTAGTCCTAGGAAACAAATGAAATGGTTTCCTTTGGTATTGCTCTGGCAGGGGAAGGGGTGTGGGTACCACTTTGTAACTACTACATGAGTGAAGAAGTCCTAGTTCCCCACTTGGCTTTTGTTGACCCCTGAGGGCAGAAACCCTCTGCATTCCTGCTGATTGGGGATGGAAGTTCTGACTACACTAGGCATCCACCGGTACTATTTTGGCTGGGAGGGGTCAAAGTGCCTCATTACTGCTCCTGACATGGCTTCTTCTGCTACCTTGGGTGAGGGTGACCGCATTACTCCTGGGCAGTGCTGAAAGTCCTGACTCTTATTAGGCCTCCACTAATGCCACCCTGGTGGGGCAGGATCAGGACATCTCATTACTGCTGGGGTAGGAGTGCAAGTCCAGTCTCCCCGTGTGGTCTCCCCGACTCTGAAGGTTCCCTACCTGGCCCTCTCTGACACACCACTGCGGGGGTGAAAGACAGGGGGTTGGGGTGCCTTGTTAGGACCTGTCCAAGGTGGAAATCTAGGCTCCCCACTCAGCATTTGCTGGCATGGGTGGGGCCTCAGTTTTTTCTATGGTGTTTGACTGGAGCAGAGTGGTTATTATCTAAAAGTTTTCTGATCTGCTGAGCTCCACTTTTTCTGATCCTTTGACTAGACAAAGCAGGTTTTTGTTGGGGCTTTTTTTGTCTGTGCTTGTTGGCTTTCTGGGTTGATGACTTTTTTGGCTCTGGGATTGGGAAGCATGAGGCAAAACCCCCCACAAAAACCCCAAAACCCAAGACCAAAAACCAAAAAAAAACAAAAAAACAGAGAACTTACTCCTATGTCACTCCTTGGGTCCTGAGATTGCTAGCTGGTCCACCTTCCCCTCTTCCTTTCTCAGAGTCATCTTATGTTTGTTTTAAACATCATGACCAGATGGGAGGAAAAAAGAAAGATACATCTGCTGTATACTGTACTCCCAGAAGTGGAAATCCTTATGTGCCTTTTAAAGATTTTTCATACCTTTACTCTTGTTAGATTGTAGAATTTATATTCTATGTCCTTTCTGGGTAAGTATCATCCTCAGACCTTGTGGAGATCTAGGGAATCCTGTTAGATCAGAACTTTAATTATGAGCCCATAGACCAATCAAGTCCCCCAGACTTAGGAGGGCCATGGACCTTAATATGATTTTGGTCAGAAATTTCCTTTGTCCTTTGCCTTTACTTGTGAGTTAGCCACTTGAGTCATTGCTTTCAGGAGGAAGGGAAATTGATAGTAACTCATTTTTTTTAAAGAGAGTGTCTTCATTTTAGAATTTTCTTAACCATAGAATTTCTCAGAAAAGCTAGTCTTTCAAGAGTGAATGAAGTATTATTTAGTTTACATGAATGTTTTCATGAACACAAATGTTAAAATCAGTAATTGCTTATTGAAATCCCGGTTTGTGAAAGGCAGTGGGCCAGTGCCCTCCTCCTATGTGCATTTCTCATAGTAATAAAGGCTACCACCTTAAAACAGTCCCTTTCCCAATTTTTTTCTCACCTTGTTATCTAATATCCTTTCTTTAATGCCAGTTCTCTGACTGCCCAGCACTTACTATGATTTTGAGCATTGCTTAAGTTTTTCTCAGCATGGGCATTTGGGAAATAACTGAATTCTGGTCATTCTCTATATGTTATACATAGTTGTTTGATTATGAACTCAGTTATGTCTCTTGACCTATATGTGTTGCTTTTCTCAGAAATATAATATACTGTGTGAGATCCAAGGCTACATTTCTTGTTTCTTTTTTACCTTTTTGGGGTGATTAAGAAAGCACAGGCCCAATAATTGATTGTGAAATGAATTAATGAAGGAGATCAAGAGAATCTGGCTTAGGGGATAGTGATGGAGACTGAGAATTATGCTTTTATTCCATTAGACTATGTTCATCCATTCATCCAACAAACATACAGAGGCCTACTGTGTATGAGGCACCTTACTAAGGATTGTAGAGATTTCAAAAATGAATGAGACAGTCTGACAAGGTAGCTAAAAACTTGAACTTCAGAGTCAGAAAGAATTGAGTTTAGATCTCTGATCTGCCCCATATTAGCTGCATCACGTTGTGAAACTTAGCTTCTCTGAGCTTTGATTTCCTCATCTATGTGTTTGTTATGATGATTAAATGAAATAACAAATATATAGGATACCCATCCACTGTAAATAGGTACTCAGATTATGTTGGTTATTAACAAATCATGCCTTTCTGTCTCAAAGGAGTTTATATTATAATAGTGAAGGAAACATATACTCGAAGAAATTAGAACATTTTTAGAATTTTCCACAAGAGCAGCATTTTGTGAATTCAAAGGAGAAAGCTCACTTTAAATTGGCAATGGGTGAAGAACTTAAATTTAGTGTACTCTGCATACCACCCAGACTGATGCACCAGACAAATGGTCTTCAGTAAATTAGGGGGAGGACTGGGGGTCAAGGATATAGGAGGGTTTTCAGAATTTTCTTGGTGTGCTAGACATGTTAAAGTTATCCTTCCCAGCACCCCATATCTACTCTCTAACCCTAGAGAGTGACTTGAGAATTGGGAGGCTGATCTTTATGGTCTATACCAATGGGGTCCTATGATGGAATGGCTTTGGTTTGGGTTGACCAATGGGGGACAGTACAAAAGACTGGAAAATGGAGAAGAGCAAGATCTAACAATTTATTCTCCCAGCTCCCTCCTTGGTTGTGGGTTCGCTGCATCCCTCCTCTGAAGGTGAAGGTCACAGCTCCTGAGAGGCTCCCCTCTCCATACCACTGCCCTTTCTGGGTACCAGTAATGGCTCCCTTCCCTTTAGCCTTCAGGCCTAGGAGTGGTCACAGCTAGCCCCAGGATCCTGGACCTTGCCTTGCTAATTCCCCCAGATTCTTGTGCTGTTTCTTGCCAATGCCCTGATACCCTGGTCTTCTCAGAAATTATTCTTGCCTCTGCATCTCCTCAAAGTTATATCTGAGCTCAGAAAAGCATGGATTAAATGGGCTTTCATGGATTTTCATGGAAGAACAAAAGATTAGAAAAAGAAGGGAGAGATTAGGAAACAAGATGGCGGAGTACAAGGACGCACTCTCACTCCCTCTTGCGAGAACAACAAAATCACAACTAGCTGCTGGACAATCATCAACAGGAAGACACTGGAACTCACCAAAAAAGATACCCCACATTCAAAGACAAAGGAGAAGCCACAATGAGATGGTAAGAGGGGCGCAATCACAGAAATATCAAATCCCATAACTGCTGGGTGGGTGACTCACAGA
Source organism: Balaenoptera borealis (assembly GCF_965194805.1). Taxonomy (NCBI): domain Eukaryota; kingdom Metazoa; phylum Chordata; class Mammalia; order Artiodactyla; family Balaenopteridae; genus Balaenoptera; species Balaenoptera borealis. The sequence goes on from NC_138866.1 coordinate 144,038,014, forward strand.
CTGGAGAACACTTATACCACAGAAGTCCACCCATGGAGTGAAGGTTTTAAGCCCTACATCAGGCTTCCCAACCTGGGGGTCCGGCAATGGGAGGAGGAATTCCTAGAGAATCAGACTTTGAAGGCTAGTGAGATTTGATTGCAGGACTTCAACAGGACTGGGAGAAACACAGACTCAACTCCTGGAGGGCGCACACAAAGTAGTGTATGCATCAGGACCCAGGGGAAGGAGCAGTGACCTCAGAGGAGACTGAACCAGACTTACCTGATAGTGTTGGAGGGTCTCCTGCAGAGGCAGGAGGTGGCTGTCGCTCACGGTGGGGACAAGAACACTGGCAGCAGAAGTTCTGGGAAGTACTCCTTGGTCTGAGCCCTCCCAGAGTCTGCCATTAGCCCCACCAAAAAGCCCAGGTAGTCTCCAGTGTTGGGTTGCCTCAGGCCAAACAACCAACAGGGAGGGAACCCAGCCCCACCCATCAGCAGTCAAGTGGATTAAAGTTTTACTGAGCTCTGCCCACCACCAGTCCCTCCCATCAGGGAACTAGCACAAGCCTCTTAGAGAGCCTCATCCACCACAAGGCAGATAGGAGAAACAAGAAGAACTACAATCCTGCAGCCTTTGAAACAAAAACCACATTCGCAGAAAGATAGACAAGATGAAAAGGCAGAGGACTATGTACCAGATGAAGGAACAAGATAAAACCCCAGAACAACAACTAAATCAAGTGGAGATAGGCAACCTTCTAGAAAAAGAAATCAGAATAATGATAGTGAAGATGATCCAGGACCTCGGAAAAAGAATGGAGGCAAAGATCGAAAAGAGGGAAGAAATCTTTAACAGACTTAGAAGAATAAAGAACAAACAAACAGAGATGAACAATACAATAACTGAAATGAAAACTACACTAGAAGGAATCAATAGCAGAATGACCGAGGCAGAAGAACGGATAAGTGACCTGGAAGACAGAATGGTGGCATTCACAGCTGCAGAACAGAATAAAGAAAAAAGAATGAAAAGAAATGAAGACAGCCTAAGAGACCCCTGGGACAATATTAAACACAACAACATTCGTGTTATAGGGGTCCCAGAAGGAGAAGAGAGAGAGAAAGGACCCAAGAAAATACTTGAAGAGATTATAGTCGAAAACTTCCCTAACATGGGAAAGGAAATAGCCCCCCAAGTCCAGGAAGCACAGAGAGTCCCATACAGGATAAACACAAGGAGAAAACTGCTGAGACACATAGTAATCAAGCTGGCAAGAAATTAAAGACACAGAAAAATTATTGAAAGCAGAAAGGGAAAAATGACAAAAAACATACAAGGGAACTCCCATAAGGTTAACAGCTGATTTCTCAGCAGAAACTCTACAAGCCAGAAGGAGTGGCATGATATAGTTAAAGTGATGAAAGGGAAGAACCTACAATCAAGATTACTCTACCTGGCGATGATCTCATTCAGATTGGATGGTGAAATCAAAAGCTTTACAGACAAGCAAAAGCTAAGAGAATTCAGCACCACCAAACCAGCTCTACAACAAATGCTAAGGGAACTTCTCTAAGTGGGAAACACAAGACAGGAAAATGATCTACAAAAACAAACTCAAAACAATTAAGAAAATGGTCATAGGAACATACATATCAATAATTACCTTAAACGTGAATGGATTAAATGCTCCAACCAAAAGACACAGGCTTGCTGAATGGATATAAAAACAAGACCCATCTATATGCTGTCTACAAGAGACCCACTTCAGACCTAGGGACACATACAGACTGAAAGTGAGGGGATGGAAAAAGATATTCCATGCAAATGGAAATCAAAAGAAAGCTGGAGTGGCAATACTCATATCAGATAAAATAGACGTTAAAATAAAGAATGTTACAAGAGACAAGGAAGGACACTACATAATGTTCAAGGGATCAATTCAAGAAGAAGATATAACAATTATAAATATATATGCACCCAACAAAGGAGCACCTTAATACATAAGGCAACTGCTAACAGCTATAAAAGAGGAAATTGACAGTAACACAGTAATAGTGGGGGACTTTAACACCTCAGTTACACCAATGGACAGATTATCCAAAATGAAAATAAATAAGGAAACAGAAGCTTTAAATGACACAATAGGCCAGATAGATTTAGTTGGTATTTATAGGACATTCCATCCAGAAGCAGCAGATTACACTTTCTTCTTAAGTGCGCATGGAACATTCTCCAGGATAGATCACATCTTGGGTCACATATCAAGCCACAGTAAATTTAAGAAAATTGAAATCATATCAAGCATCTTTTCTGACCACAACACTATGAGATTAGAAATGAATTACAGGAGAAAAAACGTAAAAAACACAAACACATGGAGGCTAAACAATATGTTACTAAATAGCCAAGAGATCACTGAAGAAATCAAAGAGGAAATCAAAAAATACGTAGACACAAATGACAATGAAAACACAATCCAAAACCTATGGGATGCAGCAAAAGCAGTTCTAAGAGGGAAGTTTATAGCTCTACAAGCCTACCTCAAGAAACAAGAAAAATCTTGTAAATAAATAATAAAAAATCTAATCATCCACCTAAAGGAACTAGAGAAAGAAGAACAAACAAAACCCAAAGTTAGTAGAAGGAAAGATATCATAAAGATCAGAGCAGAAATAAATGAAATAGAAACAAAGAGAACAATAGCAAAGATGAATAAAATGAAAAGCTGGTTCTTTGAGAAGATAAACAAAATTGATAAACGATTAACCAGACTCATCAAGAATAAGAGGGAGAGGACTCAAATCAAAAAAATCAGAAATGAAAAAGGAGAAGTTACCACAGACACCACAGAAATACAAAGCATCCTAAGAGACTACTACAAGCAACTCTATGCCAATAAAATGGACAACCTGGAAGAAATGGACAAATTCTTAGAGAGGTATAACCTTCCAAGACTGAACCAGGAAGAAATAGAAAATATGAACAGACCAATCACAAGTAATGAAATTGAAACTGTGATTAAAAATCTTCCAACATACAAACGTCCAGGACCAGATGGCTTCACAGGTGAATTCTACCAAGCATTTAGAGAAGAGCTAACACCCATCCCTCTCAAACTCTTCCAAAAAATTGCAGAGGAAGGAACACTCCCAAACTCATTCTATGAGGCCACCATCACCCTGATACCAAAACCAGATAAAGATACCACAAAAAAACAAAATTACAGACTGATATCACTGATGAATATAGATGCAAAAATCCTCAACAAAATACTATCAAACAGAATCCAACAACACATTAAAAGGATCATACACCATGATCAAGTTGGATTTATCCCAGGGATGCAAGGATTCTTCAATATGCATAAATCAATCAATGTGATACACCATATTAACAAACTGAAGAATAAAAACCATATGATCATCTCAATAGATGCAGAAAAAGCTTTTGACAAAATTCAACACCCATTTTTGATAAAAACTCTCCAGAAGGTGGTCATAGAGGGAACCTACCTCAACATAATAAAGGCCATATATGACAAACCCACAGCAAACATCATTCTCAATGGTGAAAAACTGGAAACATTTCCTCTAAGATCAGCAACAAGACAAGGATGTCCACTCTCACCACTATTATTCAACATAGTTTTGGAAGTCCTAGCCACAGCAATCAGAGAAGAAAAAGAAATAAAAGGAATACAAATTGGAAAAGAAGAAGTAAAACTGTCACTGCCGATGACATGATACTATGCATAGAGAATCCTAAAGATGCCACCAGAAAACTACTAGATCTAATTAATGAATTTGGTAAAGTTGCAGGATACGAAATTAATGCACAGAAATCTCTTGCATTCCTATACACTAATGACAAAAAATCTGAAAGAGAAATTAAGGAAACACTCCCGTTTACCATTGCAACAAAAAGAATAAAATACCTGGGAATAAACCTACCTAGGGAGACAGAAGACCTGTATGCAGAAAACTATAAGACACTGATGAAAGAAATTAAAGATGATACCAACAGATGGAGAGATGTACCATGTTCTTGGATTGGAAGAATCAATATTTTGAAAATGACTATACTACCCAAAGCAATCTACAGATTCAATGGAATCCCTATCAAATTACCAATGGCATTTTTTACGGAACCAGAACAAAAAATCTTAAAATTTGTATGGAGACAGAAAAGACCCTGAATAGCCAAAGCAGTCTTGAGGGGAAAAAACGTAGCTGGAGGAATCAGACTCCCTGACTTCAGACTATACTACAAAGCTACAGTAATCAAGACAATATGGTACTGGCAGAAAAACAGAAATATAGATCAATGGAACAAGATAACTTCAACTAATCTATGACAAAGGAGACAAGGATATACAATGCAGAAAAGACAGTCTCTTCAATAAGTGGTGCTGGGAAAACTGGACAGCTACATGTAAAAGAATGAAATTAGAACACTCCCTAACACCATAGACAAAAATAAACTCAAAATGGATTAGAGACCTAAATGTAAGACCGGACACTATAAAACTCTTAGAGGAAAACATAGGAAGAACATAACATAACATCTTTTACATAAATCACAGCAAGATCTTTTTTGATCCACCTCCTAGGGTAATGGAAATAAAAACAAAAATAAACAAATGGGACCTAATGAAACTTCAAAGCTTTTGCACAGCAAAGGAAACCATAAACAAGACAAAAAGACAACCCTCAGAATGGGAGAAAATATTTGCAAACGAATCAACGGACAAAGTATTAATCTCCAAAATATATAAACTGCTCATGCAGCTCAATATGAAAAAACCAAACAAGCCCATCCAAAAATGGGCAGAAGGCCTAAATAGACATTTCTCCAAAGAAGACATACAGATGGCCAAGAAGCACATGAAAAGCTGCTCAACATTACTAATTATTAGAGAAATGCAAACCAAAACTACAATGAGGTATCACCTCACACCAGTTAGAATGGGCATCATCAGAAAATCTACAAACAACAAATGCTGGAGAGGGTGTGGAGAAAAGGGAACCCTCTTGCACTGTTGGTGGGAATGTAAATTGATACAGCCACTATGGAGAACAGTATGGAGGTTCCTTAACAAACTAAAAATGGAATTACCATATGATCCAGCAATCCCACTACTGGGCATATACCCAGAGAAAACCATAATTCAGAAAGACACATGCACCCCAATGTTCATTGCAGCAGTATTTACAAAAGCCAGGTCATGGAAGCAACCTAAATGCACATAGACAGACGAATGGATAAAGAAGATGTGGTATATATATACAATGGAATATTACTCAGCCATAAAAAAACGAAATTGGGTCATTTGTAGAGACATGGATGGATCTAGAGACTGTCATACAGAGTGAAGTAAGTCAGAAAAAGAAAAACGCATATATGTGGAACCTAGAAAAATGGTACAGATGAACTGGTTTGCAGGGCAGAAATTGAGACACAGATGTAGAGGACAAACGTATGGACACCAACGGGGGAAAGTGGCGGGGGGTGATAGTGGTGGTGGTGTGATGAATTGGGCGATTGGGATTGACATGTATACACTGATGTGTATAAAATTGATGACTAATAAGGACCTGTTGTATAAAAAAAAAATAAAATATAATTCAAAAATTAAGAAAAGGGAAAGTTGGGGAAATTTTTCTTCTCAACTGCATTCACTAGCGAAATTTGTACCAACTTTTCCATTGCCTGTGGGTTTGTAAGTTTCTTCCTTTTCAAAGAAATCCATCTCTTTCTCTAGAATGTGACCAGAAGGCCCTGCAGTGGCTGCTGCTTGCAGGGCTTTTAATCACCTGTGTGAACGTTTGATAGGGCTATGAAATAAGGCCCCTGAAGGCCCCCGCACTGCCTTTTCCCTTCCTCAGATGGTGAATAATCATTGAACTGCTCCACAGTTTTTGATATAAAGTTCAAATCAAGCCATGAAAAAACCCATATTTCACAAGGTAGCATATTTTTGGATCCTGGCAGTAAATTTTCCTCACTCTCACTGTACCGTGGGACATATTTGGAAAGGTCAGTTTGGCACTGTGTAAATTAACCAGAGGACCATTGGAGTTGAATGAAATCTATTGTAAATGTGTATTGATGGGCATAGCATGAGGTGGGGAAAATGGCTCCGGTGCCAGAGTGATTTGGTCAGCAAAGCAAAATTGTAACATGGGCCTTAGAACCATTGTTATTGTCACGCTGAGTAACCACTGGAATGGAGTGATGACACAATGGCAGGGACGCTCTTTCCAAAGCTTCCTTTGGGAAGCGAGGGTTGAGCTTCTGCCCAAGGAGTGAGCTGATCACTCGGTGTCCTGCGGGTGTATCACTTCAAGTGTGAGCACTGCTGCCATATTGCACAAATTCAGTGGGCACTGGTCACAGTGTCATCCATGTGAATAGAGCCCCCTGGTGTTGTGCAGTGTACAGGCCGTGCATCCAGTCAGGGCGGCACGGGGTTTATAACACCCTGGGTCTAGGAGGCAGCATAGTCCAGTGGCTAAGACCTGGATGGAAGCACAGATCTTTTCTTGCTAGCTGTATGTTCCGGAGCATGTCCTTTACATTTTCTGAGCCTCAGGATCTTCGCTTTAAATACAGTGATAATAACAACACCTTCCTGTGTGGTTTTGATTGTGAAATCAGATAATGTGAGTAAGGCACTTTGCTCAGCATGATAAGCAATTCCTAAATGGTAGGTATTATTGCTCTTATTATTTAAAATATAGACCCTGACTGGGAGCCTAGATCCCAATATAGCAAGAAATGATGATGATTAACGGGAGAACATGGAAGGGGACCTGATCTGCCATGCCTTGTTCAGAGTCCTTAGTTCCTCCTTGACTCCTTTTCTTCCCTCAGTCACATAACGTCATCGGTGAACAGAGAGGAGCATGACTTTTCCACAATCAATTAATTATTTAATCAATCTATTCATTCATTTATTCAAAATTAATTGAGTGCCTGCTCTTTCTCAGCACTGTTTTAGGCTCTGGGGAGCAGCAGTGAACAGAGAAACAGAGAAGACAATACATATGTCATGTCCAAAGCTCTTGACACAGCTTCTACTTGTCTGCCTGAGCATCTTATTAACTGTCTCCAATGGCTCTGCTTTCATTTTTACCTATGGGGAGACAGCTGATTAGGAGAGAGAGAGAGAGAGAGGGAGAGGGAGAGGGAGAGAGAGAGGGAGAGAAAGAGAAGAAAGAAGATGCGGAGGAGGGGGAAGACGACATTTAGAGAAGACATTTTATGGATAGTAAAGCCAGAACTATTAGTCAAAGGCCTTGACTCGTCCCTTTCAAAAGACTGCTGCTGACAAGTCATCCCGTTAGTGGTTGCCTCCTACAACCAACAGTGGCACCAACAGTCAATCAATCAGCCACAATTAATTGCATACCTACTATGAACCAGGCATTGTGCAAGGCATGGGGAATACAGTGGTGAACACATCAGAAATGTACAGTTTAGTAATGAATACAGATACTAAAGAGGTTTGAAAGTAACTACTTAAAAGATAGCAAATGTGCAAAGAAATACAGAAGGCTATGGCACTTATAACTTGGAGGAAACAGTCAAGGGAGGCTTTTCTGAGGAGGTGATATTTAATCTGAGACTTGAAGGATGACTTTGAGTAGCCAACAAAAAGCTGGTACAGGGAGAGAAGTTTCTGAAATCTTTAACCATTCCTAAAAGAATCCTAAAAGAATAAAGATGTAGGGCTCTTTTTCAAAGTTGTCTTTCCCCAGCCCCTCCTTTTAAAAAGCACTCAACTGATGAAGGATGTGATCTCATTTTTTATGACTCAGTGAATAGCAACATCACTGACCTAACAACCTTGCATGTTGAAAAGAAGTAAGCAGGAACTTCTGAAAAATGGACCTTGTTCAGTTAGTCGTGGTTCACCAGCCAGCAAGAAGCTTGTGTAAATGACACTACTAGTGGAAGCTTGGAGAATCAATGCTAACGATGGACCATACAGCGAAACTCTGCCTTTGGGTCTGAGCACTCGCTGTTTTGCCTTGCTCTATTGTAGGCCAAGTTAGAAGGCAATGAAAAATTACCCTATTTGGTACCTCGTTTACACAATATGGATCCTGGTGGGGCTTTGAGAGCTTTATTAAGAATAGCATCTGATGGTTTATTGGACATGTAGTGCCCAATTACGGGATTTGACAGTACAAGGTATATATTAATGACTTATTAGGGTGGACCTTACTGGTAATTGATCACTAATGAGGCAGACTTGCTTGCATCTAGGCAAAATAAGATTTTGAAACTCTTTTAGCAAACCCTGCATGAATGCCTTAGGAGGAGTGATCTACTAAATGGGTGATAAATATTTCATGGCAAATATTTTACATCACCCATTTTACTAATGTTTTTAAGGATAACTAGACAGTTACCAGAAAGTCCCAGGTGGTGGTTACCTTTGGTGTTCAAAATTCTTGATGTGCAGGATTGGCACAGAGTAATTGCAGTCATTACTGACTTTATCTTGCTACCTATGATGACAGGGCCATGTCCAAGTGACTGAGAGTGTTTTTCTGGACTAAGTTCCTGGCAAGCTTTGTTTTGGGTTCACAAAGACAAAGCGTAGTTTATGCATGTTTCTCAAATGTCATAAGAAATGAACCATTTCAAGCTACAACTATGACTGATCACTGATATGAAAGTGAAATATTTTCTTTCCTTTTAGACCCTGAATTAAATAAATACTTGCTTTCCTAAAGATGGTGCATGTATGTTTTCCGTAAAAATGCTCTGGATCTGTTTTACAAATTCCATTTTCCATCTGACCCTTTTCCTCTTTATATTAATGAATTTCACCTAATTGAATCAGATGACACAACTGACAAGTGCTCATTCTGAATTTGAGCTTCATCTCCCCAAACAGGCATTTCCGCAGTAACACTTAGCAAAATTATATCTATCAAATCACTGGTGCAGTTAGAATTTAATTTGCTCTATCAGCTGCCATTGTCATGCTACTTAACCTTAAAAAAAGTAATTTTCCTCAAGACTTCATAATTCCTTTTACATTTCTCCTTTTTCTCACTGAATGAATTTAATAAACTCTTGGAAGAGAAAAGACTGGATAAGAGCCCTTCTTCACAAGGTGACAGGGGAAGTGAGCCTGTTGTGTCCCCTTTATTTCCAAGTCACCCCTACCAGCTGGCATTGGATACTTTTAATGGCATCTTTCATCCTGATGCTAGCCTACAGAGTCCTCTTAGGGAAGGGGAAAAGAAGGTCCTGGCAGGGGATGGGAGAAAGGGGGGGGGGATGGAGAAAAGGAGAGGCAATGAAGGTAAGAAAATAAAAGGAGGAAGGAAAGAGGAGGAAGGAAGTAGCAATGTTGTTGGAAGAGAAATCAAGAGGGAGGAACAGCACTGCAAAGCCAGAGATACCAGGTTCCCTTGAACCCTCCCTGTTCTCTTGAAACCTTTACTGAGTACTCAGCTCACATTAATGTTTTCCTTTTCTGATCTCTGTGGAGCAGTGGTTCTCAACTACAGGTGATAATTTCCACCCCCCCAAGAGGACATTTGGCAATACCTGGAGATATTTTCAATTGTCATAACTTGTGGTGGGGAGGGCAGTGCAGTGGGTAGAGCACAGCTGTGCTGGCTTGAATCCTGTTCCTCAAAATTCATGTCTACCTGGAAACAATAAATGTGACCTTTTTGGAAACAAGACCTTTGCGGATGTAACTGAGTTAACATGAGGTCACACTGGATTAGACTGGGTCCTATTCCAATGACTGGTGCCCTTATAAGAAGAGGGAAATTGGAACACAGAGATATGGACACAGAGGAAAGACAGCCATGGGATGATGGAGGCAGAGGTTGGAGTTATGCTGCCACAAGCCAAGCAAAGCCAAGATTGCTGGGAACCACCAGAAGCTGGAAGAGGCAAGGAAGGATTCTTCCCTAGAAACTTTGGAGGAAGCATGGCCTACCAACACCTTGGTTTCAGACTTCTAGCCTCCAGAAATGTTAGATAATAAGTTTCTGTTGCTTTAAGCCACCTAGTTTGCAGCACTTTTTGACAGAAGCCCTAGGGTTGCCACTAAACTTCCTACAACACACAGGACAGCCCACCACAGCAATGAATTATACAGTCCAATTGTTGGTAGTGTCAAGATTGAGAAAATCTGCTGAAGAGCTTAAGTCTATAACTCTCATCAAACACTTTATTATATATGCTTTGAGGCAGTTTCTATGCTTGCAATTTTTTTTTTTTTTTTACCTGATCCTTATTCGTTATTTAACTTTTTGTGCATTTGTGTGTCAGTACATCCACTAAGTACACTCTTGGATGGCAGGGGACATGTGTTTGCTTCTTTGATGTCCTTCTTTGCTTAATTGATATGCATATAATAGGAGCTCAACAAATGCTTTTTGAATAAATGAACAAAGGTTATCAGCCCATGATCTAGTTACAGTGACACATGTCCCCAGTCATGTCAGTAGAACATATTCTGAGGTCTTGAGGTTGTGCTTTCCCAAGTTTTGACTAATGTCCCTTAAGTCAGAGGAGTCTGGGTGGAACCAGTCAACCCAGTAAGGAAGGCCTGATGTGGATGAGATGTAGAAGTATGGTCTTTCGGAAAGAGCTCCAGAATGGTGGGTAGGAGAAGGGTTCAATTTCTAACTCCTGGGGCATCTCACATGTTCTCTCTGAACTATGTTTTCCCCACCTATAAAATGAGAATAGTTGCTGTGAGAATCAAGCAGGTTACAATAGAAGGAGCCTGACAAAGGTATTAAATAAATATTTGATTTTTTATCCATGTAAAAACCAGGACAAGCATCTTTTCCTGTTTCAGGAAAATGGCACAGCCAGGAGATATAAATATATGCACGATGGGCCTGTGAGTTTTGCCTCAGAAGCAGAAAACAGGGAAGAGGGTAATGCTTAACGTTGGTTACCTCCTATGTGCCAGGCATTTTCACGCTTTCTTATTTAATCCTTAGGACACCCCTCTGAGGTAGCAATTGCTATTCTCAGTTTGAAATGAGGGAAGTAAAACTCACAAAGAGCTGAAGCCAGTAGGGATAGACTCAGATTTGATCTTAGAGCCCACAGTATTTCAGCTGCACTTGCTGCCTGCCAAACTTATATGAAAGGTCCTGTTTGGTTGTTTGGTAAATCAAAGAAAAGTGAGGAGCCAACGTAGCACTGGAACAGAAGACATCCTATAGAAGTCATATGAAGTGAACGTGTTTATAGGGTATCATCTCTGTGCAAAGACCATGTTCCTGGATCACTCTTGCCTGGCTGTGTATCTGGGCTGTTTTGCTCTAGTTAGTCAGTTAGTGCTGACTACAGCTTGATCTCCAGCATGTTCCTGCAATATGTCAGGTGAAGGTTAATAGTATTGTCCATGGCCACAGAATAAAGAGACGGTGATGGGCCATGGCTTCAGGATCTCCACAGGGCACTCTGCTGATTTGGTTGGTCTCAGAAGTATCACTGTCAGAGCTAGAGCATGACAAGGTTAAAGGTCTGGGAAGAGATATTGAGTAAGAATTGACAATCCAAAAGAAGATTCCAAACTTTTGAGTTAGGATCATATTAGGAATTTATACCTGGCAACTCCTCTGAGAAAATGTCCATGTCCTAGTGGGCTATGCCCTGATGGAAAAATACGTAGATCCATGGGCAAGTTTTCAGTGGAACATTTCAAAGAAAAAACAAATTTAACAAGTGCATTTAAGTGATATCTAAGTGAATAATTTTTTTATATGAGACCAGAATCATAGCAAGGGAAAGCTAGTTTTATATTTTACTTATACGAGTTAAGCGTATTCTGTGTAGTTACGCCAGACCTGCTATCCAGGAAATTCATGTTGGAAGCCCATGTGGATGGGAAGCACGGTCTTCCTGTACCATAGATAGAATGCCAGTAGTACCTGTGGTTGAAGGGCACTGTGGACTCACATGATGCTGTAAATCTCGCCTTTGGAAGACCCAGCTTTCATCCCTCGGTTCATGTGGGGTCTGTAAACCTGATCATGTGTGGATGTTGAGGATGACACTTGCACACTGATGAAGAATGGGCTCATTTTATGGTGATCATCATTGAGAGTTTTTATTAGTGTTTTTCTTTTGCCATGGTGCTACAGGAGCAGATATTTGATCATTAGAGGGAAAAAGGTTAACTTCCTACTACCCTATTATCAAATTAATTTAACCCTTGATGTCTTACTCCAAAATTTTCACATTTCTGGATTTTTATAAGCTTATATCCAAAAGGATATAAAGGTCAAATATAAAACATATTTCTAAATGTCCTTCCATTAGGGGTAAGTGGCTTTTATATTCTTCTCTGTTTCTCCGTTATACCTTCTGCCTTCTATCCAAGCTGAGGCCATTGATTTCTATATGAGGCCATTAATTTCTATATTTCTATATGAAATATTTCTAATATTCAGAAATATTTTCATTCTTTCTGGTTCATCTGGTTTTGACAAAACACACACCAAAGGTGTTCTTTGAGTCTTTTAACTCATATTAGAAGTAAATTCCATTGTATCAGACACAGGACTTTTCTTAGACATTCTGCTTTCTTCCTATAGGAGGCGCTGCCCACCTCCTGCACAATATTGCAGCCAGTAGAGCTGACCAGTCACTTTCTCTGGGAAGGCCAATCCCTCCTTCTTACTGCTCCTGAGAAGGTAGTCTGACCAGTTGCAAGCCTGGAGTTTCTGGTTCTTCCAGCAATTTCAGGACTTGGATGAAAACTCACAATGAAGTTGTGGGTTGTGGCATTTCAAACCACTAAAGTAACCCAGCTATGAAGGAAGGTTTAATACCCCGTGAAGTGAACTCTCACCAGCTGGAAACAGGAGACAGGAAGGAGGTGGTCAAACAAATCATCTCCCATTCTTCCCTTTCATTTACTCCTTGGACATAGAGTTTCTCTTTACAGCTTGTCTTTAGTTAACTCACATGCTGAGTAACCTGGTCTATCTGTTCATAGAAGGCTGTGAGTCAACATGGCTGTTATGAACTGAATTGTGTTCCCCACCCACAATCACCCCAATTCATATGTTGAAGCCCTAATTGTCGATGTGACTGTATTTGGAAATAGGTCCTTTAGGGAAGTAGTTAAGATTAAATGAGATCATAAGGGTGGGGCTCTAATCCAGTAGGATTGAAGTCCTTACAATCAATGTTTGCATGAGTGCAGAGGAAAGGCCATGTGTGGACACAGTGGAGGGTGGCCATCCACAGGCGAGGAAGAGAGCCCTCATCAGAAAGTGAATTTAGGCACTTTAATCAGGGACTTTTAGCCTCCAGAGTAATAAGAAAGTAAATGTCTATTGTGCAATCCATCCAGTCTTTGGTATTTTATTATGGTAGCCAAAGCAGACTAATACAATGATAATGCTATATTGTCATTCCTTCACACCTTTCCTGATGAAAAAAACTTTAATTCTCATCTGAGGCTCTGTTTTCCAAACCTCAGGCTAAGACAAACATCTTACATTGGAAAGAAAGTGCCTTAATAGTCATAAGAAGATGATGCATTGAACTCTGTTCTATAAATATGTCAGAAAAAATGTAAAGTTTTTATTTTATTTATAAAAAAGAGATGTTAAAAATCTTCTCTTGGGGAGTGTGTCATTCTTTTAATGAAGCATCTGTTGCAGTATATGTCAGTTGAAAGAAACTCAGGGAGATGGAGAGATGGTTGGCCAAAAAATTTCAGATATGATTTTTCAGTTATTGCTCCTTGGTCCGACAATATGTTATCCACTGTAGCTTTTCTACCATGGTTTGCAGAAGAGCTGAGTGTGGGAAATCAGTTGGCTTGGCAATGGGCTATTTGAAAATATGCAAGCTGTTGCCAGGACAAGAGTAAGACAGAGTTTCACTAAACTCTATTTGTGAAATTAAGTTGGCTGGGATCAGGACAGTCTTGCAGCTTCAGTCTGGTTGCATGCCTCTAAACAAAGTCCACCAATACAAAGCCATGTTCTTTACTGTGAGGATGCATCTAATGGGCTGCCACTGAGGTCAGCTCTAGGTCAAGCTTCATTTACTCATGAATAAAAAAGAAGTGTGGAGAACGTTAATGAAACCCATCCTGGTTCTAAAGTGGAAGGCCCTGCCATGCCAGGAGAATGAAATAAATGTCACTCTTATTTCTTCACATTTAGCAAGTTTTGCCAATTATTTTGCAGTGTATGAGATTTTATGATAAAATCATTTGAAGGATAAGTGAAATATGAAACTGGCAGAGAAGTGCAGGTAGAAGAGAGGTTTATCTTGGAAACGACAAGACAAATCATTTGGATGAAAGTCATTGGAGTTCAATTTTGAGTGGGAGGGAGAAATATATGAACAGTCACAGAGGAAAGATTTGATAGAATATCTAACAACCAAGACCAGAGTTTTAGGGCAGGTTGGAAGTAAAATTAGAAGCCAGGGACCAGATGTCCCAGCACATACCTGAAAGATGAGAGTCACATGAGAACCAGACCATGAAGTTGTATTGGCGAGGAGATACTACAGTAGTGGTAGTTGTTGTAATAAACGTTGCACTCTTGACAAAGCAGCGGCTTTTTTTTTTTCCATTCATGCATGGCTCAAGACAAGAGTGTACTGATTATATCACAGAGTGATACTTGTATTCCAGAGAGTGTAGCTCTGTGAAGGACTCTAATGAGGCAGGCGATCTGCACTTAACTTCTCCATAGAGGCAGATGCTAAAGCGGATGGTTGTCACAACTTCCATATGCTTGAGTAGGGGGTATGCCCAGACCTGGCCTGTGGAACAACCAAATCTGTCCCTTATCCCAGAAGCTGGTCCCTGAGCAGCATCCAAGTATACTGAGAGTTAAGGTAAAATTAGTCTAAGGTGTGGTTCAGGGAAGCATAAGTAAGAAGGAGGTTCATTTGGTGATTTGGAAAAATATAGGGTGTGCCCAGGAGAGGCCTGATACAGCCACCTGATTGACAGTATGATGACTCTGAGGCATTAGGTAAGTCATGGTTGGATCTTTCCTAGTGGATGAGGTATAGGATATGTTTTCAATGTCCTGGATGAGAGGTAGACCAATGGCCACAGCCCACTCACATTGGTTAAATTGTAGCACAGGTCTGTGGTCTTTGCCATTGTCAGAAATGGTTTAGGAATTGAATGGGGTTGAGGGGAAGTCATCAGTAGTTGGGATGGACCAGGGTTAAATGAATTTAGAAACATGAAAGATGCTAACAAAGAGAAGACGCATTTTAAAGATCTTTTTAAAATTAATTTATTTTATTTATTTATTTTTGGCTGTGTTGGGTCTTCATTGCTGCGCAGGCTTTCTCTAGTTGCGGCGAGCTGGGGCTACTCTTTGTTGTGGTGTGCAGGCTTCTCATTGTGGTGGCTTCTCTTGTTGTGGAGCACGGGCTCTAGGTGCACGGGCTTCAGTAGTTGCAGCACGCAGGCTCAGTAGTTGTGGTTCATGGGCTCTAGAGTGCAGGCTCAGTAGTTGTGGCGCACGGGCTTAATTGCTCTGCAGCATGTGGGAGCTTCCCAGACCAGGGATCAAACCCGTGTCCCCTGCATTGGCAGGCAGATTCTTAACCACTGCACCACCAGGGAAGCCCCAGGAGATGCATTTTAGAGTGAAGTATTGATATATAGCTCTGGACAATCAGCTAATATTCCTGAAATGTCAGTTGAAGTTTAGTATAAATAGGAATTTAGAGGATAGATTCACTGTGGTAGGCCAGATAATGGCTCCTCCAAGATGTCTTTGCCCTAATCCCTTGATCCTGTGAATAGGTTACTTTACATGGCAAATGAACCCTGCAGATATAATTAAGGTTATAGACCTTGAAATAGGGAGATTATCCTGGATTATTAAAATGGGCCAAATCTGTTCACATGAACCCTTGAACACAGAGAACTTTCAGTGGCCGGAATTAGATATGGTGGAAAAGGAGGCAGAAGAGACGTAACATGAGTGAAAATCAGAAAGACTAGAAACATGAACAGAACTCGATGGACTGTTGTTGACTTTGAAGATGGAGGAAGGAAGCGGACAGCAGCTCCTAGATGATTGCCAGCAAGGAAATGGGGACCTTTGCCCTAAAACAGCAAGGAACATACTTCTGCTGACAACCTGAGTAAACTTGGAAGTGGATTCTTTCCCCAAGCCTCCAGACAAGAGCCCTGGACAGGTGACACCTTGATATTTGCCTGGTGAAACTTGTGTTGGGTTTCTAACCTATGGAACTGTGAGATAAATTGTTTTTGCTTTAAGTCTCTAAGTTTGTGGCAATTTGCTATGGTAGCAAAGGAAAAATAATACATTCTCATATCTGTGTTTCCATAGATATATGTATCATTATTTAAAAGAATTGTTTTAATTTTTGGCCACGTTGGGTCTTTGTTGCTGCACGTGGGCTTTCTCTAGTTGCGGAGAGCAGGGGCTACTCTTCGTTGCGGTGCACGGACTTATTGCGGTGGCTTCTCTTGTTGCGGAGCACGGGCTGTAGGCGTGCGGGCTTCAGTACTTGTGGCTCACGGGCTCTAGAACGTAGGCTTAGTAGTTGTGGTGCACGGGCTTAGTTGCTCTGCGGCATGTGGGATCTTCCAGGACCAGGGATCGAACCCGTGTTCCCTGCATTGGCAGGCAGATTCTTTTTTTTTTTTTAAATTAATTAATTAATTAATTAATTTTTATTTTTGGCTGTGTTGGGTCTTCGTTTCTGTGCGAGGGCTCTCTCTAGTTGCGGCAAGAGAGGGCCACTCTTCATCGCGGTGCGCAGGTCTCTCACTATCGTGGCCTCTCTTGTTGCAGAGCACAGGCTCCAGACGCGCAGGCTCAGTAGTTGTGGCTCACGGGCCTAGTTGCTCCGCAGCAGGTGGGATCTTCCCAGACCAGGGCTTGAACCCGTGTCCCCTGCATTGGCAGGCAGACTCTCAACCACTGCGCCACCAGGGAAGCCCGGCAGGCAGATTCTTAACCACTGCACCACCAGGGAAGTCCTTTATCATTATTTTAATGTGTGTACACACACATATCTGAGCAAAAGTACCATACACTATATAGCATACTGGAATAAATAGAGTTCATGGGAATATGCAGCCTTATGGTCGATGCTTCTGGCACTCACCACTGAGAGTTGGTCTGGGAGCATGTGGCCTACAACTATTTTTAACTTTTTCCATGATTTATTAAAGAGAGAGACTCCATGTGGGAAATTATTGAAACCTCTGCTTTTGAGAGCTGCTGCTTCGCAAAGATTATCAGAAATTCAAACTCAACTCCAGCCTTCCCCCACACCTTTGTCAAATTTGATAACTTTTCCAGCCAATATACGTGTATGTGTGTGTGCGTGTGTGTCTACTACATATAGGCAGATATATAACTCTCATTGCCAAAGCAATTTTCTAATGTGTTAAGAATAGAACTGGAAACCAGCCTTGCTGAAACATGTAGCTGGTGAAGGAGGATGGGGAGATTTGCTTTCTGTCAACACTGAATCTGTCCTTTTCTCACAGTGACATCTCTCGCAGGATTCCCTTATTTGTGATTCCCCGTGTTTTGAAAACTCACCCATAAGTTCATGCAGAAACAAACATCTTCTGTTTCTTTCTTCTCAAACACCCTGATCATAAGAATTTAATGGAACTCTCCCTGGAGCCACCACTCTGCTTGCCTGTCTCCTCTTCAGCACCAGCCTGGGATGGACAGCTTCCCTAGGAGGTTAGGCGGTTTGTGTGCACTTCTTACGCAGTCAACAGAGCTATCCTCTGTGTTTTAAATCTAAGTATGGATACTGAAAAATGCTAATTTATGATAAACAAGAGCTGGACTGACAGGAAGCACAATAGCAGAGGGAGAGGCTGTTTGGTGAGACTGGGAAGTGGGAAAGGGAAGGGAGTGAAAAAATACAGAGACTGATTGGGAATAAAACCGAAGAGGTTAAAACAGAATTTTTTTGGAGTTAACCCAGAGAGGGACTGCAATAGAATAACTTGGAAAAAAAGACCGTGTCAATTTATATCTAGGAAAATAGGCTAAGCATATTTTTCTTAGTCAGATAACAGTGATACGGAAAAAAAATATTAGTTCAGGGAGTCACGTGCCTTCCTGGAAGATCAATTAATGCCCAAGCCTTGGGTTTATGTCTTCTTGCCTTTGTTTTTCTGAAGGTGAGTGGCAACAAGAGGCCAGCTTGCTGGCTGTAAGCTAGAATCTAGGTGGAACTAAAAAGCTGAAAGCTGAACCCAAGTTATCTCATAGGGTGAATCAGATGGACTCAGCACCGATGCTATACTGTGTCCCATGATTTTGATGATCTGCAGAGACTTTTTACCCTGGGAGTTTCACTGGAAGGATGTGAAAAGCAGGGCTACAGTTCTCATGAGCAAGACTTTCAGTCTGAGGAAGAGTTAGGGCTGACTTTACCCCAGGTCACATGAGGAGGTGTTCCTTTTGTCGCTTTCTCTGGCATTTTGTTTTGCATCCTCTCTTGTGGAGCATGATGGAGAAGTAAGGTGAAATAGTCTCATCTTACATTTGAGGCAGCTGAGTCCCAGATGGGTACCACAATTGCCCAGCATCACACAGCAGCATCCACACCAACTCATCCAAATACTCTTCATTTTTCTTGATTCCTAAAACCCTGTTTCTACTCTGGTATTCCCTGAGGATAACCTTGTTTCCTGTTTCTCTGCAAACAAACACTGAGACTATTAGTGTAGAGCTTATTCATAGCTGAGAGAACCTTTGAGAACTCAGGAAATATTTTAGCTAGAACCAAGTAACTCAGTTGGGGCATGATTGTTATCTTCGGATATTTGTCAAGGAGTCGTGTAAAAGAGGGATTTACCTAAACCCCTGTGGTCCCAGAGGGCAGATGCAAGAGTGAGGTGTAGTAGTTCCAAGAAAGCAGATTTCAATCCGGGATAATGAAGAACTTCCTTCCAATCTGAACTGTTCAAAAATGGAATTAACTAATTTATGCAATAATGAGTTCTCTGCCTCCTGAGGTAATTAAATAAAGGCTGAATGTTTGTCAAGGATGCTGTACAGAAAATTACAGAACTGGCGTGAGAGTGGAATGGGCTTGTGCTTGATAGCTCAAATCTTGAAATTCAATGTTTCCGTCAAAATTAAAATTACTCTACCTGAGCTTCCTTACCTTCCTTTCCCTATTTTTCAAATTTACTTTTTTATTTTTAAAAAAGTTTATTATTTTTTATTTTCATTGAGATACAGTTGATGTACAATATTATATACATTTCAGGTGTACACCATAGTGATTCACACATTTTAAAGATTATATTTAAATTTATATATTATATTTAAATTTAATAAAATTAATTTAATTTAATTTAAATATAATTTAAATTTTAAATATAATTTAAATATATTTTTATGTTACATTTAAATTATATTTAAATTTACTCTTGATTTCTACTCTTCATCTAAACTTTTGTCCCCACGTAGGTTTAGCAGAGACCACCTCATCTTTCTGGACTCACTCCTCTTTTCTCCTATTTCCTTCTCAGTGTACTCATCAATTTATCCCTTTCTCTACTTTAGTTGTCTATCTTCTTTGCCAGTGGCACTTTCTTTCCTTAACATACCACATGCTTCTTTACCCTAAAACGATATTCTCTTACCTGTACTATCCCTCATATTTCCATTCTGAATCTTCTCGTGAAATAATATTTTGTATACACTTGGTGCCAATTCACTTACCAATTCATGCTCACTCCATAAACTCTTGATGACTCTTGTCTCATCATTCTACTTAGTGGTGGGTATGGAGGTGTTTGTTCCAATATTCTTTTTTAAAAGGCAGAACAGCAGAAATAGAGACACTGATGTAGAGAACAAATGTATGGACACCAAGGGGGGAAAGTGGTGGGGCGGGGGAGAGTGGTGGTGATGGGATGAATTGGGGGATTGGAGTTGACATATATACACTAATATGTATAAAATAGGTAACTAATAAGAACCTGTTGTATAAAAAATTAATTAAATAAAATTTAAAAAATAGTTAATGTATGAGTGTTTACTCTGGACTAGGCATTGTGTTAAGTGATTTTAATAACCTTATGAAGTAGGTACTCATATTGTAATTTAATTAATTTGCCAGTGGTCACAGTTAGTAAGCGTTTGAGCCTGGGAGGGGTGATTCTAGAACCTTTAACCATTCTGATGTCCTGTTGGCTTATTCTCTATTTATACCTTATGTAGCTTTCATCTGAAATTTTAATGCATCTGCCCTACCTCCCTCTGATTGGAATGTTTTTCTACATATTTTGCTTTAGAAACTATCTATTCTCCAAAGGACTCTTTACTTTTTCCTGCCCCCTACTTCAAATCCCACATTATTTATTTTGTACTTTTATGTACAACTTCTTTAAAAATTTGTTATAGTAGTGTATATCCATAGCTTCTTAGCTCTGATATTTATCATCTCCTTAAAGGCAGGGACCATTTGTCAATCACATATTTTATTAAGTTACTTAGCAGAGCACACCTTCCCTACAACATAGTAGGATCTTTGTCTAAATTGAATTAACCCACAGCACATTAACTATATATAAGAGCTTGTCCTAATTCAGTACAGTGGCCCCTTTCATGCTTTTATGATTATTACTCCTAGCTCTAGTGTTTAGACAACCGGAAGTAGCCTCATTGATTTATATGTCACTGATATACATAGCATTGATTTATTTACACTTCAAGAATTGCCCTTCTAAGTGAAGGAAAGAAAAGTCTCATTTCTACAAGAGACAAGTGATAATATGTGAAGCAAGTGCCACATCAATGTCCAAATGGATGGAAAAATATTCATTAATTAGAATTAATAGCCTAATTTTGACCTCTTACAACAGACAGAAAAGATTCATCTAAGCTATTCTAGTTGACATATGATGGTCTGAACTTTTTGACACAGGAGTTCATGTTGAGGAACTAATTGTGAGTTCTCTGAATCCTTCTGATCCCTTTGAGTGGGAAAAGCTGGGAAAGAGGATGTGATGAGCACTTAGTACTTGTGGTAGATCTGTGTCTCTGTTACCCAGGATGGAGGGATGTGGTTGTCTCAGCAATCATCTGCATGAGTGAATTGAAACTGACCATTTGGGTAGCCCTGTTTCAGAGAGTGGGTGATGGAATTTTTGCCTCTCATATGTGAAACTCATCCTTACAGGCTCTCTCTACACCCATTTTTCTCTTTGCAGCACTGCCTGAGATTATTCATATTTCTGATTTTTTCTTTATCCCCTTTTTTCATTCAGTCCTTTGATTTTCTCTCAGTCACACCTGTTATTTGTCAGTTCTGCTTTCCAAGAGCCTTTAAGTTTGTTTGGTGTGTGATGAATAATTTTTTTTTAATGTTTTGTGACAGAACATTTCTGGGGTAAAGGAGTGATAAATATCAAATCAAGTGGAGGCCAGAAATTTAATTTTCCCTATCAGGACCAATCTGTGCTTCATTTTATCCTGACAAAAATTGATATTTTATCCGTGTGATAATGGAAGACTCTGATTGCAATGCCTTTTCATAATTTAAAAAAGAAAAACCTTTTTCTTCCCCCAGAGAAGCTTGAATCAAAGCAGAGCAGATTCCATGTACATTGTGAAGAAAGTCACCTTATATTCCTGCCCTTTGTGTCCCCCAGCCTGGCAGCAAGTATTTCCATAAAGTTGTTCAAGTTCCTGATGCAATGTGTGGCTTTCAGGTTTTCTCTCTGGTTCTTCTCAAGAAATTTATTTAGCCATGGCAGGGACAGAAGCCTTCCCCACTTTCTTTATCCAGCCCCACTTCATAAATTCAGGAGGATTTAAGAACTCTGAGATTATGTCTGAGAACTGTCCTTTCCAGTTAACTCATTAGAAGATGCTTAAAGCTATAGTGGGACAAAGAAGTACTTATTTAACAAACACTCATATGTCTGGATCAGATAGCATTCCAAGGGCTCTTTAAATATTAATTCATTTAATGGTCATAACAACCCTATGATGTCGATCCAGTTTTTTACACATTTTACAGATGGATAAACTGAGGCACAGACAAGTGAGTTAACAGGACCACAGTTATTAGCATGTAGTGGAGCCAGGATTCAGATGTGGCCGGCTGCCAGGATCCACGCCCTTAATCATTTTACTGTGCTGCCACCACATTAAATTGTTCAGTTTGCTTTGTGTCTTCCCTAACATCATCCTTTTCTAACAGACACTTTTCCAGTTCTTCTTTGGTGAGTCCCTGGATTACTCCTTTAAAAAATGTTGCACACTACATTCCTTCACATTTTCCAAACTATGCCAGAAGCATTCAGGAAATGTCCAGATTCCCAAATCTTACAATAACTTCTTCCTGAGACACGCAGTCTCAGTTCTGTCAGAAACTAACTATATGGTACTGGGGAAAACAGCTACTCTACTCTCTTACCCATCTGTAAAATAAAGTGAGACTGGGTTACACAATTGCTTCTGTTCTAACAGTAAAGTGTTAGGATCCTAAACTTGACCCATATTCTTTGGGGGCACCCAGGCTGTGTGGACTATGCTTAGAAATTGATCTCAGATTCGAAATCTATCTTCTAGGGGGCTGGAGTCAGATTAAAAACTTTGCCCCAAAGCTGCTCTGTAGAACCTATTAGCATTAGTACACTGCCCTGGTTTTGCTGGGTTTTAGACTATTCCTTATGTCCTTTTGACAGCCTCTGTTATGATGTATAGGTACAAATGATAACATATTCCATGAGGACAAAGAGATAAATGCCTTAGGCAGTCAACAGAGACTAAATTAGCATGAGACATGGAAGTCTTTTGGGGGAAGCCACTAATAAGTTTTTTTTATTCTCTAATTTGGACAAAATACATGGTATGCAGGATGGTCTTAAAACATAAGCACCTTTTTAAAAAATTAATTAATTAATTAATTTTTATTTTTGGCTGCGTTGGGTCTTCATTGCTGTGTATGGGCTTTCTCTAGTTGTGGCGAGCGGGGGCTACTCTTCGTTGTGGTGCATGGGCTTCTCATTGCGGTGGCTTCTCTTGCTGTGGAAAATGAGCTCTAGGCGAGCAGACTTCAGTAGTTGTAGCTCACGGGCTCTAGAGCACAGGCTCAGTAGTTGTGGCATATGGGCTTAGTTGCTCCACGGCATATGGGATCTTCCTGGACCAGAGCTCGAACCCGTATCCCCTGCATTGGCAGGCGGATTCTTAACCACTGCGCCACTAGGGAAGTCCCCAAACATAAGCACCTTGAATGGATACTTCAAGTGCTTTTTGTGTAAGAACTGTGTAGGTCTGAGGTTCACAGCATACAGTTTACGCTATGCCCCCTGGTGGCATTTTCTGAGGAATCTCCACCCACATAACTTCGTATTTATAGGCTTTATAATCTGGATTAGGATTTATGAAGAGAAAATATGTTCTTAAGACTCATGACTCCTCATTTCTGATTACTACACCACATTCTCGTAGATCTAAGGGTCCTTATGCCAGAGATTTTAGATCAATGGGGACCGTGGTTGGGCTTCATTCATCTGTGAGTGCCTGGAAATTATATATATATATACAGTGTATATATGTGTGACTATGTACTTTTTAAATATCATTTCATTCTATGAAAATCTGAGCATTAGTTAAGAACTCTTTTGGAACTAAGTGACAAAACTCAATGCAAACTGGCTTTAGCAAAGTAGAAAATGTATAGGCTCATTTTCTTCAAGCATGGTTTTATCTAAGGACTGAAAAATGTTATCAGGATTTGGTCTTTTGCTTTATTCTCCCAGTTGTGCTCCTTTCTGAATGGGATTCATTTTAGGTAGTCTATTTCTACTTGGTGATCTTCCTTCATTCGTAGAGCTCCTGGTTTGCATTCCAATAATTAGCAATTCCAGTGCCAAGAGAGAGCATCTTTCATGGTAGGTTGAGTACAACTCCTAGAGCTACTTCTTGGTGAACTGATTTAGGTGCCAGTTTTTAATCCAGTCTCTCTGAAGAGGAGGGGTGATGAAAGAATATGCAAGTTTCCCATGCCTGCAACCCAGGGGTGAAGTCATACTCACCTGAAACATGTGGATTGAAAGTGGGGAAGCAATGGTTCCCAAAGAAAATCAAGTTTCTGTTAGAGGAAAGAGAAAAGCCAAGATATGTCATCCATAGGATGTGAAGTCAAGCCCCTTCCTCCCATATTTATAAGCACTATCTAAGAAAATGAATTTTAGGATACTTTATTCATGTTCCAAATATGTGATATTGATTGATTAAAAAAAAGCAAAAAACAAAAAACATAGGTTCAGAAATGAGATGTGTGGACCACAAATGGATCAGAACTTCAAAGCATTGTGCAGGGCTTACATCAGTGGTCTGCTGGGTTCTGAGGGTGGAAGGGTCAGCAGCAGTCAGCATTTTACTCCCAGACTTTCTGCTAAAATTGCTGAACATGAACTGGGGGCCAAGAGCCCAGCTCATGTTTGATGTCATGTGCTGAGGCTGGGCTCTGCCCACTTCTCATAAAGGAAAGTACACTGCAAAAAATTAGCTGCTGACCCAGTGCTTGGGTATTTGGCTTTTCAGGATTCTCTTGGCTTAGGGCACTGGAAGGATCAAGATGCAACCAGAAATAGCACTGAGATGTGGTAGTTCTTATATCACCATGAGGGAAGAGCCCCCAAGTGCTTCTGGGCTGTGGATATGTAGGGAAACACCACTAGATAGATATGGTGGGTATAGAAGGATGGAGAAAGAGAAAAACTCAGACAAATAACAAAAACAAAACTCTTAAAATGAGCCTACAAGTCAAAATTTCAAAATGGGTAATAAGACAGGTAGCCACAAAAACCAGTAATAAGACTACAAATTCACTTAAGTGATAACAAATATATGAAAATGTCATACTGATTTTAAAGTTACTATATTCAGTATGCATATAATGATAAATGAACGAATAGGGCCAGATGAAAACAACAAGAACACATGAAACAAAAAGAAGCAGAAATGAAACAAGAACAGGTAGGTGTGATAATCTTATATATGAAAAAATTATAGTTCATTAAAAAAAAAGTGAATGGGATTAATTCAATCCTAGAGACAGATGGAGAGAGAGTTAATGAATTGGAAGAAATTCACTCAGAGAGTGGAACGAAGAGAGAGAGAGAGATAAAATATCTCCCTTAAAGAATAGGTAGAGACAGGACTGCCACCATGGCCTGCCTGCCGTCTGCCACACACGCTGAGGTGTCACTCCAGGACCTTGCTTCAGACAGATTGGAACCAAGATGGCAGAGTAGAAGGACGTGCTGTCACTCCCTCTTGTGAGAACAACAGAATCACAACTAGCTGCTGGACAATCATCAGCAGGAAGACACTGGAACTCACCAAAAAAGATACCCCACATCCAAAGACATAGGAGGAGCCACATGAGACAGTAGGAGGGGTGCAATCACAGCAAAATCAAATCCCATAACTGCTGGGTGGGTGACACACAGACTGGAGAACACTTATACCACAGAAGTCCACCCACTGGAGTGAAGGTTCTGAGCCCCACGTCAGGCTTCCCAACCTGGGGGTCCAGCAACGGGAGGAGGAATTCCTAGAGAATCAGACTTTGAAGGCTAGTGGGATTTAATTGCAGGACTTCGACAGGACAGGGGGAAACAGAGACTCCACTCTTGGAGGGCACACACAAAGTAGTGTGCGCATCAGGACCCAGGGGAAGGAGCAGTGAACCCAGGGGAGACTGAACCAGACCTACCTGCTAGTATTGGAAGGTCCCCTGCAGAGGCAGGGGGTGGCTGTGGCTCACCGTGGGGACAAGGACACTGACAGCAGAAGTTCTGGGAAGTACTCCTTGGCGTGAACCCTCCCACAGTCTGTGATTAGCCCCACCAAAGAGCCCAGATAGTCTCCAGTGTCGGGTTGCCTCAGGCCAAACAACCAACAGGGAGGGAACTGAGCCCCACCCATCAGCAGAGAAGTGGAATAAAGTTTTACTGAGCTCTGCCCACCAGAGCAAAACCCAGCTCTTCCCACCGCCAGTCTCTTCCATCAGGAAAACTGCACAAGCCTCTTAGAGAGCCTCATCCACCACAGGGCAGACAGCAGAAGCAAGAAGAACTACAATCCTGCAGCCTTTGGAACAAAAACCACATTCACAGAAAGATAGACAAGATGAAAAGGCAGAGGGCTATGTACCAGGTGAAGGAACAAGATAAGACCCCAGAACAACAACTAAATCAAGTGGAGATAGGCAGCCTTCCAGAAAAAGAATTCACAATAATGATAGTGAAGATGATCCAGGACCTTGGAAAAAATAGAGGCAAAGATTGAAAAGATGCAAGAAATGTTTAACAAAGACCTAGAAGAATTAAGGAACAAGCAAACAGAGATGAACAATACAATAACTGAAATGAAAACTACACTAGAAGGAATCAATAGCAGAATGACCGAGGCAGAAGAACGGATAAGTGACCTGGAAGACAGAATGGTGGAATTCACTGCTGCAGAACAGAATAAAGAAAAAAGAATGAAAAGAAAGGAAGACAACCTAAGAGACCTCTGGGACAACATTAAACGCAACAACATTCGCATTATAGGGGTCCCAGAAGGAGAAGAGAGAGAGAAAGGACCCGAGAAAATATTTGAAGAGATTGTAGTCGAAAAATTCCCTAACATGGGAAAGGAAATAGCCACCCAAGTCCAGGAAGCTCAGCAAGTCCCACACAGGATAAACCCAAGGAGAAACATGCTGAGACACATAGTAATCAAATTGGCAAAACTTAAGGACAAAGAAAAATTATTGAAAGCAGCAAGGGAAAAATGACAAATAACAAACAAGGGAACTCCCATAAGATTAACAGCTGATTTCTCAGCAGAAGCTCTACAAGCCAGAAGGGAGTGGCATGATATACTTAAAGTGATGAAAGGGAAGAACCTACAACCAAGATTACTCTACCCCGCAAGGATCTCATTCAGATTCAATGGCAAAATCAAAAGCTTTACAGACAAGCAAAAGCTAAGTGAATTCAGCACCACCAAACCAGCTCTACAACAAATGCTAAAGGAACTTCTCTAAGTGGGAAACACAGGAGAAGAAAAATACCTACAAAAACAAACCCAAAACAATTAAGAAAATTGTCATAGGAACATACATATCGATAATTACCTTAAAAGTGAATGGATTAAATGCTCCAACCAAAAGACAGAGGCTTGCTGAATGGATACAAAAAACAAGACCCATGTATATGCTGTCTACAAGAGACCCACTTCAGACCTAGGGACACATACAGACTGAAAGTGAGGGGAAGGAAGAAGATATCCCATGCAAATGGAAATCAAAAGAAAGCTGGAGTAGCAATACTAATATCATATAAAATAGACTTTAAAATAAAGAATGTTACAAGAGACAAGGAAGGACACTACATGATAATCAAGGGATCAAACCAAGAAGAAGATATAACAATTATAAATATATATGCACCCAACATAGGAGCACCTCAATACATAAGGCAACTGTTAACTCTAAAAAAGGAAATCGCCAGTAACACAATAATAGTGAGGGACTTTAACACCTCACTTACACCAATGGACAGACCATCCAAAATGAAAATAAATAAGGAAACAGAAGCTTTAAATGACACAATAGACCAGAGAGATTTAATTGATATTTATAGGACATTCCATCCAAAAACAGCAGATTACACTTTCTTCTCAAGTGTGCATGGAATATTCTCCAGGATAGATCACATCCTGGGTCACAAATCAAATCTCAGTAAATCTAAGAAAATTGAAATCATATCAATCATCTTTTCTGATCACAACGCTATGAGATTCAAAATGAATTACAGGGGAAAAAACGTAAAAAACACAAACACATGGAGGCTAAACAATACGTTACTAAGTAGCCAAGAGATCACTGAAGAAATCAAAGAGGAAATAAAAAAATACCTAGAGACAAATGACAATGAAAACACGATGATCCAAAACTTATGGGATGCAGCAAAAGCAAAAAGCAAAAATACTTCTAACAGGGAAGTTTATAGCTATACAAGCCTACCTCAAGAAACAAGAAAAATCTCAAATAAACAATCTAACCTTACACCTAAAGGAACTAGAGAAAGAAGGACAAACAAAACCCAAATTTAGCAGAAGGAAAGAAATCATAAAGATCAGAGCAGAAATAAATGAAATAGAAACAAAGAAAACAATAGCAAAGATCAATAAAACTAAAAGCTGGTTCTTTGAGAAGATAAACAAAATTGATAAACCATTAGCCAGACTCGTCAAGAAAAAGAGGGAGAGGACTCAAATCAATAAAATTAGAAATGACAAAGGAAAAGTTACAACAGACACCGCAGAAATACAAAGCATCCTAAGAGACTACTACAAGCAACTCTATGCCAATAAAATGGACAACCTGGAAGAAATGGACAGATTCCTAGAAATGTATAACTTTCCAAGACTGAACCAGGAAGAAACAGAAAATATGAACAGACCAATCACAAGTAATGAAATTGAAACTGTGATTAAAAATATTCCAACAAACAAAAGTCCAGGACCAGATGGCTTTACAGGTGAATTCTATCAAACATTTAGAGAAGAGCTAACACCCTTCCTTCTCAAACTCTTCCAAAAACTTGCAGAGGAAGGAACACTCCCTAACTCATTCTATGAGGCCACCATCACCCTGATACCAAAAACAGACAAAGATACTACAAAAAAAGAAAATTACGGACCAATATCACTGATGATATAGATGCAAAAATCCTCAACAAAATACTAGCAAACAGAATCCAACAACACATTAAAGGGATCATACACTGTGATCAAGTGGGATTTATCGCAGGGATGAAAGTATTCTTCAATATATGCAAATCAATCAGTGTGATACACCATATTAACAAATGGAAGAATAAAAACCATATGATCATCTCAATAGATGCAGAAAAAGCTTCTGACAAAATTCAACACCCATTTATGATAAAAACTCTCCAGAAAGTGGGCATAGAGGGAACCTGCCTCAACATAATAAAGGCCATATATGACAAACCCACAGCAAACATCATTCTCAATGGTAAAAAACTGAAAGTATTTCCTCTAAGATCAGGAATAAGATAAGGATGTCCACTCTCACCGCTATTATTCAACATAGTTTTGGAAGTCCTACCTTTGGCAATCAGAAAAGAAAAAGAAATTAAATGAATCCAAACTGGAAAAGAAGAAGTAAAAGTGTCACTGTTTGCAGATGACATGATACTATACATAGAGAATCCTAAAGTTGCCACCAGAAAACTACTAGAGCTAATCAATGAATTTGGTAAAGTTGCAGGATACAAAATTAATGCACAGAAATCTCTTGCATTCCTATACACTAATGAAGGAAAATCTGAAAGAGAAATTAAGGAAACACTCCCATTTACCATTGCAACAAAAAGAATAAAATACCTAGGAATAAACCTACCTAGGGAGACAAAAGAGCTGTATGTAGAAAACTATAAGACATTGATGAAAGAAAGTAAAGATGATACCAACAGATCGAGAGGTATACCATGTTCTTGGATTGGAAGAATCAATATTGTGAAAATGACTATACTACCCAAAGCAATTTACAGATTCAATGCAATTGCTATCAAATTACCAATGGCATTTTTTATGGAAATAGAACAAAAAATCTTAAAATTTGTGTGGAGACACAAAAGACCCCGAATAGCCAAAGTAGTCTTGAAGGAAAAAAACGCAGCTGGAGGAATCAGACTCCCTGACTTCAGGCTATACTACAAAGCTACAGTAATCAAGACAATATGGTACTCGCACAAAGCCAGAAACATTGATCAATGGAAAAAGATAGAAGGCCAAGAGGTAAACCCATGCACCTATGGTCAAGTAATCTATGACAAAGGAGGCAAGGGTATACAATGGAGAAAAGACAGTTCTTCAATAAGTGGTGCTGGGAAAACTTGACATCTACACGTAAAAGAATGAAATTAGAACACTCCCTAACACCATAGACAAAAATAAACTCAAAATGGATTAGAGACCTAAATGTAAGACTGGACACTATAAAACTCTTAGAGGAAAACATAGGAAGAACACTCTTTGACATAAATCACAGCAAGATCTTTTTTGATCCACCTCCTAGAGTAATGGAAATAAAAACAAAAATAAACAAATGGGACCTAATGAAACTTCAAAGCTTTTGCACCACAAAGGAAACCATAAACAAGACGAAAAGACAACCCTCAGAATGAGAGAAAATATTTGCAAACAAATCAACGGACAAAGATTAATCTCCAAAATATATAAACAACTCATGCAGCTCAATATTAAAAAACAAACAGCCCAATCCAAAAATGGGCAGAAGACCTAAGTAGACATTTCTCCAAAGAAGACATACAGATGGCCAAGAAGCACATGAAAAGCTGCTCAACATCACTAATTACTAGAGAAATGCAAATCAAAACTACAATGAGCTATCACCTCACAGCAGTTAGAATGGGCATCATCAGAAAATCTACAAACAACAAATGCTGGAGAGGGTGTGGAGAAAAGGGAACCCTCTTGCACTGTTGGTGGGAATGTAAACTGATACAGCCACTATGGAGAACAGTATGGAGGTTCCTTAACAAACTAAAAATAGAATTACCATATGACCCAGCAATCCCACTAGTGGGCAAATACCCAGAGAAAACCACAATTCAAAAAGACCCATGCACCCCAATGTTCATTGCAGCACTATTTACAATAGCCAGGTCATGGAAGCAACCTAAATGCCCATTGACAGACGAATGGATAAAGAAGATGTGGTACATATATACAATGGAATATTACTCAGGCATAAAAAGGTACAAAATTGGGTCATTTGTTGAGATGTGGATGGATCTAGAGACTGTCATACAGAGTGAAGTAAGTCAGAAAGGGAAAAATAAATATCGTATATTAATGCATATATGTGGAACCTAGAAAAATGGTACACATTAACTGGTGTGCAGAGCAGAAATTGAGACACAGATGTAGAGAACAAACGTATGGACACCAAGGGGGGAAAGTGGTGGGGGTGGTGGTGGGATGAATTGGGAGATTGGGATTGACATGTATACACTGATGTGTATAAAATTGATGACTGATTTTTAAAAAAATTTTTTTTAAATAAATTAAATACAAAGAAAAAATCTTAAAAGCAGCAAGTTAAAAGCAACAAATAACATGCAAGGGAATCCCCATAAGGTTAACAGCTGGTCTTTCAGTAGAAACTCTGCAAGCCAGAAGGGAGTGGCAGGACATATTTAAAGTGATGAAAGGGAAAAACCTAAAACCAACATTACTCTACCCAGCAAGGATCTCATTCACATATGACGGAGAAATTAAAACCTTTACAGAGAAGCAAAAGCTAAGAGAATTCAGCACCACAAAACGAGCTTAAAAACAAATACTAAAGGAACTTCCCTAGGCAGGAAATACAAGAGAAGGAAAAGACCTACAAAAACAAACCCAAAACAATTAGGAAAATCGTAATAGAAACATACATATCGATAACTACCTTAAATGTAAATGGATTAAATGCTCCGAACAAAGGACACAGACTGGCTGAATGGATACAAAAACAAGACCCATATATATGATGCCTATAAGAGACATAGGGACACATACAGACTGAAAGTGAGGGGATGGAAAAAGCTATTCCATGCAAATTGAAATCAAAAGAAAGCTGGAGTAGCAATTCTCATATCAGACAAAAAAAAAACTTTAAAATAAAGACTACTACAAGAGACAAAGAAAGAAAGTATATAATGATCAAGGGATCAATCCAAGAAGAACATATAACAATTGTAAATATTTATGCACCCAACATAGGAATACCTCAACACATAAGGCAAATGCTAACAGCCATAAAAGGGGAAATCGACAGTAATGCAATCATAGTAGGGGACCTTAACACCCCACTTTCACCAATGGACAGATCATCCAAAATGAAAATAAATAAGAAAAAAACAAGCTTTACATGATACATTAAACAAGACGAACTTAATTGATACTTATAGGACATTCCATTGAAAAACAACAGAATACACTTTCTTCTCAAGTACTCATGGAACATTCTCCAGGACAGATCATATCTTGGGTCACAAATCAAGCCTTGGTAAATTTAAGAAAACGAAATCATATCAAGTATCCTTTCCCACCACAACACTATGAAACTAGATATCAATTACAGGAAAAAACTCTATAAAAAATACAAAAACATGGAGGCTAAACAATACACTACTTAATAACCAAGAGATCACTGAGGAAATGAAAGAGGAAATCAAAAAAAACCTAGAAAAAAAATGACAATGAAAACACGATGACCCAAAACCTATGGGATTCAGCAAAAGCAGTTCTAAGAGGGAAGTTTATAGCAATACAATCCTGCCTCAAGAAAAAAGAAATATTTCAAATAAAACACCTAAACTTACACCTAAAGCAATTAGAGAAAGAAGAACAAAAAACCCCCAAAGTTAGCAGAAGGAAAGAAATCATAATGATCAGATCAGAAAAAAATGAAAAAGAAATGAAGGAAAATAGCAAAGATCAACAAAACTAAAAGCTGGTTCTTTGAGAAGATAAACAAAATTGATAAACCATTAGCGAGACTCATCAAGAAAAAAAGGGAGAAGAGTCAAATCAATACAATAAGAAATGAAGAAGGAGAAGTAACAACTGACACTGCAGAAATAAAAGGATCATGGGAGATTACTACAAGAAACTATATGCCAATAAAATGGACAGCCTGGAAGAAATGCTCAAATTCTTGGAAAAGCACAACCTTCTGAGCCTGAACCAGGAAGAAAGAGAAAAAATAAACAGACCAATCACAAGCACTGAAAGTGAAATGTGATTAAAAATCTTCCAACAAAGAAAAGCCCAGGACCAGATGGCTTCACAGGCGAATTCTATCAAACATTTAGAGACGGGCCAACAGCTATCCTTCTCAAACTCTTCTAAAATATAGCAGAGGGAGGAACACTCCCAAACTCATTCTACGAGGCCACCATCACCCTGATACCAAAACCAGACAATGATGTCACAAAAAAAGAAAACTCCAGGCCAATATCACTGATAAACATAGATGCAAAAATCCTCACCAAATACTAGCAAATAGAACCCAACAGCACACTAAAAGGATCATACACCATGATCAAGTGGGGTTTATCCCAGGAATGCAAGGATTCTTCATTGTATGCAAATCAATCAATATGATAAACCATATTAACAAATTGAAGGAGAAAAACCATAGATCATCTCAATAGATGCAGAAAAAACTTTCAACAAAATCCAACACCCATTTATGATAAAAACCCTCCAGAAAGTAGGCATAGAGGGAACTTACTTCAACATAATAAAGGCCATATATGACATAATAAACCCACAGGCAACATCATTCTCAATGGTGAAACCTGAAACCATTTCCACTAAGATCAGGAATAAGACAATGTTGCCCACTCTCAACACTATTATTCAACATAGTTTTGGAAGTTTTAGCCACAGCAATCAGAGAAGAAAAAGAAATAAAAGGAATACAAATTGGAAAAGCAGAAGTAAAACCGTCACTGTTTGCAGATGACATGATACTATACACAGAGAATCCTAAAGATGCTACCAGAAAACTACTAGAGCTAATCAATGAGTTTGGTTGAGTAGCAGGATACAAAATTAATGCACAGAAATCTCTTGCATTCCTATACACTAATGAAGGAAAATCTGAAAGAGAAATTAAGGAAACACTCCCATTTACCATTGCAACAAAAAGAATAAAATACCTAGGAATAAACCTACCTAAGGAGAAAAAATACCCATATGAAGAAAACTACAAGACACTGATGAAAGAAATTAAAGATGATACCAACAGATGGAGAGATATACTGTGTTCTTGGACTGGAAGAATCAACATTGTGAAAAGGACTCTACTACCCAAAGCAATCTACAGATTCAGTGCAATCCCTATCAAACTACCACTGGCATTTTTCACAGAACTAGAACAAAAAATTTCACAATTTGTATGGAAACACAAAAAGCCCCAAATAGCCAAAGCAATCTTGAGAAAGAACAACGGAGCTAGAGGAATCAGCCTCCCTGACTTCAGACTATACTACAAAGCTACAGTAATCAAGACAGTATGGTTCTGGCACAAAAACAGAAATATAGATCAATGGAACAGGATAGAAAGCCCAGAGATAAACCCACGCACATATGGTCACCTTATCTTTGGTAAAGGAGGCAAGTCTATACAATGGAGGAAAGACAGCCTATTCAATAAGTGGTGCTGGGAAAACTGGACAGCTACATGTAAAGAATGAAATTAGAACACTCCCTAACACCATACAAAAAAATAAACTCAAAATGGATTAAAGACCTAAATGTAAGGCCAGACAACTCTTAGAGGAAAACATTGGCAGAACACTCTATGACATAAATCACAGCAAGATCCTTTTTGACCCATGTCCTAGAGAAATGGAAATAAAAACAAAAATAAACAAATGAGACCTAATGAAACTTAAAAGCTTTTGCACAGCAAAAGAAACCATAAAGAAGATGAAAGGACAGCCCTCAGAATGGGAGAAAATATTTGCAAACGAAGAAACTGACAAAGGATTAGTCTCCAACATACCCAAGCAGCTCATGCAGGTCAATATCAAAAAACAAAAAAATCAATCCAAAATTGGGCAGAAGACCTAAATAGACATTTCTCCAAAGAAGATATACAATTGCCAACAAACACATGAAAGGATGCTCAACATCACTAATCATTAGAGAAATGCAAATCAAAACTACAATGAAGTATCACCTCACACTGGTCAGAATGGCCATCATCAAAAAATCTGCAAACAATAAATGCTGAAGAGGGTGTGGAGAAAGGGGAACCCTCTTGCACTGTTGGTGGGAATGTAAATTGATACAGCCGCTATGGAGAACAGTATGGAGGTTCCTTAAAAAACTAAAAATAGAACTACCATATGACCCAGCAATCTGACTACTGGGCATATACCCTGAGAAAACCATAATTCAAAAAGAGTCATGTACCACAATGTTCATTGCAGCTCTATTTACAATAGCCAGGATATGGAATCAACCTAAGTGTCCTTCGACAGATGAATGGATAAATAAGATGTGGCACATATATACAATGGAATATTACTCAACCATAAAAAGAAATGAAATTGAGTTATTTATAGTGAGGTGGATGGACCTAGAGACTGTCATACAGAGTGCTGCTAATAGCAGCACTAACAGCAGTTAGCACTCCGTATGCTAACACATATATATGGAATCTAAAAAAAGTAAGAACAAATTGTTCTGAAGAACCTAGGGTCAGGACAGGAATAAAGATGCAGATGTAGAGAATGGACTTGAGGACACGGGGAGGGGGAAGGGTAAGCTGGGATGAAGTGAGATAGTGGCATGGACATATATACACTACCAAATGTAAAATAGATAGCTAGTGGGAAGAAGCCACATAGCACAGGGAGATCAGGTCCGTACTTTGTGTCCACCCAGAGGGGTGGGATTGGGAGTGTGGGAGGGAGACGCAAGAGGGAGGAGATATGGGGATATACGTATACGTATAGGTGATTCACTTTGTTATACAGCAGAAACTAACACACCATTGTAAAGCAATTATACTCTAATAAAGATGTTAAAAAAAAAAAAAAAGTATAGGTAGAGACACAGAGGACATATTGAGTGGCCCCAACATACATCTAAAAACTTCAAGGAAAGAATGGGTGGAATGGCAGAGCAATAATATTTGAAGAAACAATAGGTTAGAATTGTGCAGAACAGAAGACTTGAATCTTTCAAATATGCCTTCTGAATACTAAGAAACAAAACAAAGATAAACCCACACCTAGAAACACCATGTTTAAACAGCAGAACAGGATAAAGGGAAATTTTAAAAAGTATCCAAAGAAAAATGCAGATGTCTTTCCAACAAGACTAGGATTAGACTGAAAGAAACTGATCAGCAGCAAGACACAATGTTTTAAAAGAGAATGAAGTAAATGCACATATTTTAAATGATAAAAGATGAAAAGAATTTGCAAACAGACCTTCAATAAGAGGACAATTAAATCTACTTCAGTAAGAATGGGAAACGAGATTGGAGGCATGGGCTATGAGAAATGATGGTGATCATAGAAATTGATACATTTGATAAGAAAACTATGACAAGGATTGGCCACAAAAAAAGTTTATTGTTTAATATGATAAAATAAACTCTAGACAGCAATAGCAAGAAGGGAGACAGTATTCAATGGGTACTTAAAATATGCTAAAATTCCTGTCATGTTTGAGGGGAGGGAATACATTGTGAATAATTAAATTTTGTTCGGAAGATTTATAGTATAAAGATAACTAAAACACAGACATAAAAATCTAAAAATTTGAAACTAATAGAGAAAGAAAAGAGAGCAGAATATATTAAACCTCATCAACCTAAGCAGAGTCCAGAAAGTAGATGAAAAAAAGCAGTGAAGAAAAAAAAAAGATGTGAAGACAAAATAAGCTGGTTGAAATTAGTGTATATACATATCAATAATACTAATAAAAATAATTGGATTAAAGTTAGGTATTTTTGACTGTAATTATCAGATTGATAAAAGGGAAATGATTTCCATCCTGCTAACAAGACACATACTTAAGAGGACACTCTGAGAAAGTCTGAAATTATAAACCAATAGCAAGCTTGAGTTGTAATATCAATATCAGATGAGAAAGAATTTAAGGAAACCTTATTAATTGGGATAAAGAGGGCTACTTCTTTATATTCAGTACATAGATATAAACATTATTTACTACTCTGTCTACCAACATAGAAAAACTAGACAGAATTATAAGGAGACATGTGCCGATCTATTTTGTGGGTGATTTCAACACAAATGTTTCATTGGTATATATAGAATTCTACCCCCAGCAAATAGGTTTACAAAATCTAACCATACTCTAGGTCACAAAAGGAGAATTCTCAGGCAATTTCAAAGAATCAAGTACAAACATACCAGGTTTTATGAGTGGAGGGCAATTTAATTCCATATCAGTCATAAAAATATTTAGAAACTTAGTTCTTCATTAAGAAAACCTCCCTGGAATTTCAAAATGTCTTGAAAGGAAAAATAATGAAAATATGACATATCAAAACCTATGGGGTGTAGCTTTTGTGTTAATTAGAAAAAATTTTCTGCCAATTAAGCTGGTATTGAACACCATGGGTGACATTCCCCTGTGGCCTGGGGTGGAGATTCACTTTGCAGCTACCCAGTAGGTCTCATGAATCTAGTACATTCCATTTTTCAGACTGCTCCTCATCTCTCTACCATTTTCATTTTTTAAGGCCAAGATAAATGACAACTGCCCGGAATACACCCTCTGGTTCCCAACCCGAGCTGATTTGCACTCCTCTGTCTCTATCTCTCTGCTCTCACGGCACATCTCAGTAGGCCTTAGTGTTGAGTAATCATTGACTTTCTTAACCTAACTCTCCTCTCTCCACTAGCTGGAAGGTCTCTGGGGGAAGAGACGTTTATATCCCCCACCATGCCCATGTTGGGGACTTGCACATGGTGGTGTACATATAGTAGGGTACAGGCTGAGTACCAAGTTGATCATGAAGGCATGTACACATTATCCCTCTTGTAAAGAATTTTGGGTCTGTTGGTCTGGAATTCAGAGCAGAGGTCAAGGCTGGAGACATGATCTTGAGCATCATTAGCGTTCAAATGGTATTGAAAACATGGGGATGGGATAAGATCATTTTGACACTGACTAGTGTGGGCAGAGGAGAAAGCCTGAGAAATGACATATGGTGCGGGGGATTAGGAGGGCTGAAGTGGAGCAGCCAGAGAGGCAGGAAGAAAATGAGCATGGTATCTGCAAACTGGAAAAGAGCGTACCTTAAGGAGAGGTGAATTGTGCCAGATGATGCTGGCAGGTAAAGAACAATGGGGCCTGAAAAGATTCCACTGGAGTAAAAGCAATGGGTGTCATTGGGGACCGTAAGAAAGGTCAGTTTTTAGGAAGTGGTGTAGCAGGATGCTAGATTGGAGTGAACTGTCTGCATGACTTCCCCCTGGAGTCACTCGACCTGGAGTCCCTTTTCCTCTACCCTCTAGACTGGCTTACAGTAGCCCATCCTCTGTATGTACTCCATATGTTAAATATTTGCATATATTTCATATATATGTAACATCTGTATGTGTATATGCAATCTTTATTGCATTGCATATCTGATATGCATAAGACATACACACATATGTGTGTGTATATATATGTTGAATACATATATATGTGTATATATATATATATATATATATATATATATATATATATATATATTCCAACACTTACCACATTGCATCATAATTATTTATATATTTAACTCCTACACATCATCCTTGCCAGGAATCTGAGAATTTGGGTCAAGGACTACTTTTTTTTCCTTTGTGTCCTTCCCAGGTTCCAACACCGTGTGGAGTCATCTGGCTCTGCAGTGTGTAATCTTTCACCCAGTAATAGAAAAGCTTTTTGTGCAGGTGATGCCATTCCAGGGAGGTGATGTGGAAGGGAGGAGAGGTTAAGGCAGTGGACGCTGCCTCTTTCCACCCTTCCCCGGTTTCAGCCTGTAAATCTGATTTAGCGCGACCTTGGTTGGGTGTGTGGGAGAAGCAGACAGGGGCTGAGTGTTTGCAGAGTGATAAGAGGATAGGGGCGCAGAGCCTCTTTGTCGGAGTGCCACCTACCTACACACCTGGCAGTGACCCCTTCCACTAAGGGAAAGGGTCCCAAGCATCCTTCAGACAGTACTTATGCCGTTCCTCCTCACAACACTTCTCGGAAGAGTGCAGTGTGGCTCTACAGCTGCTGGGATTCACAGCTGAGCGGGGCTTTCCATTCTGATCTACTGTGGCCTGGGGTCAGGGGCGGGGCTGGCTGCGGGACAGATCCTCATCTCTAGCCCCTGCCTGGGCACTATGTGAATGTGGGGTCTATGCACGCTCCGTGTTGTGCTTTTTCAGGGTTTGAATGACAAGGTCTCAATCCGTTCAGTTAAGAGTGGCACCCACTCGATTTGCCTGCTTCTTGGCCTCAAGTGGGGCATAAGCCAAGGACAAATGTAGATTTTCTTTGTTCTTTTTTCCCTCCTTCCCTCCCGCCCTCCTTCATTCTCTCTTTCCATTTCTCCCTCTGTATCATCTCTTTCTTTGAGTGTCTATCTTCTTTCTATCTCTTTCTCTCTCTCATTCGTATTCTATCCATTTCTCCCCATTTACATGCACGCACACGCTTTATAAATGCAGCTATGTGCATGAGGAGTTCACTCAGCTTTGGAAGTGCAGACCTTTGGCTCTTTCTCTCAGAACTGTAATTTTCCTGGCTACCCCTGCACTGTCAGCTGGGACCAGATCTGAGAACCTGTCTCCACAGGGGAGGCTGCTCTCTGCTCACCACACTCAGACTGGCAGGCTGGATTCTAGATGCTGCAGGGGCTTCTCTGAAGAAATTAAAAAGCCGAGGACTAGGGCCCACAGGGTTCTGAGCAGAGTGTAGCAAGGTAGTCATGGTGGGAGAGGGCCCTCCTCTTCCTAGTGCCCCCGCAGACCTAGGAATCCAGTTGCCATTGGGTGGTGAGAGTGAGGTGGGAGCCCAGAAGAGCAGATTTTGGTCAAAGTACTGGCATGACTGACCTAAACCTTCTAACCCCTCCTTCTCTTCTTACTCTTCTTTCTTTTCTTCTTTTTTTCTTTTCTTTCCTTTTCTTGTCATGTCTTTTCTTCTTCTTATTTATTTACTTATTTTGGTTAAAAGTCTCTGGCATGTCATTTTTTTTTTTTAATCAGTCATCAATTTTATACACATCAGTGTATACATGTCAATCCCAATCGTCTGGCATGTCATTTAATAGTCCAAGTTTTGAAACAGGTCCCACATCCATTTCAAATAGCATGCAGCCTAAAGGATCATTACCTTTATAAATAAACCCCATCAACCCTCAACTAATTAACTCAATGTGGTTTAGTCCACACATCCCGAGGAAAAGTTTGGTGATATTCTGCTTAAAATTCTCTGGGCTGAATTTCCACGTGCAATTTGCTTTGAGAGTGTGTGTCCCTCATAACGTGATTACTTACTTCCTCCAGGGAGGCCTTGGCACCCTTCCAACATTTGGAAGCCCTGCTCCTGTGGACAGAGAAAATAACCTTGACATGCTGGGGCATGAAGAGTGGCAGGACAGAAATGGCTCAGAGCGGGGATGGAGGTGGGGATGGTAATAGGCTTGCCCCCAAAGGCCAGGGCCAGTGGTTTGGCTGTATGGATTGGGGTGTCAGGAAGTCCTGTGTGTCAGAGATGAAATATAAGACACTTCACAGTGCTGAGAAGGAGCTTCAGGCAGACAGGTAGACAGTGACCCAAGGATTGCTGTAAGCAGAACAGGATTTTAGCCCAGAAGACCAGGCACAAAAATTCAAGACACAGGTGGGGATTCTGGGCATTACAAAGTCAGGAGCCTTCAGTCAAAAATGTTGGTAACAGGAAAATCCCTAGATGAGGCACAGCATGGCATGGACAGACCAGAGGCTGCTAGGTCTCACAGTCAGGTCTGGGTTTAAATTCTTGTTGTGCTATTTATGAGAAGTCTGTCCATGAGCATAATTAACATCGGTCAGCCATTTATTTTACTTAAAGTGGCACCAGTGAAACTCTTTTGCTTTGTTGTGGTGAGAATTAAGTGAAATTATGTGTGCCAAGTGCTTAGTACAGGGCTTGCTGCAGAGAAGCTCTGAATAAATGAACGTTACCTCCCTCTTGACCTAGGTAAGGCCCTCTGGCACTAACTGTTAGAATGGAACTTGACTCCCCATCAAAGGTTTGCACGGGAATAGGAGTAGGGTCTCCTACTCAAGCTTGACTTGATTTCAGATTAGGACAGAGACTATAGTCCACGGTGGTTACTTGACTTGGTGAAGGTCCCAACAGTTCTTAGAAGCAAAGCCAGAAATATAACTCAGCATTTCTAAATTCTAACCCACAGGCATCTCCAATTAAGCATGTAAACACTTACTGATATCAACAGAAATTTGGGGTGAAATAAGATTTGCGTCTTAGCGAGGAAACTTTTGTTGATTTATTACAAAGCCTATGAAGGTAAGTGTAATTTTTTGCTTCATGGCTCCATTTTTATGAATGCCCTGGGGGTCTGCATATTTGACTTTAATGCTCGCATTTATCTAAATATCCTAAAAGTAATAGTAAGAACATATAAAGGAGGCAATGTGATCCAGGCAGCACCTTCTTCAGGGCATGTGACTTGTTTATGCACTGCTGGTGATGGATTGTTCTGATTTATCCACTTTTGCATCCTAGGCCCTCTGGCAATGACAATAATGATTGGAGTTAGAGAACAATCTGACTTTGGACTGGAGTGAGCTGGGCAGTCTTAAACCTATAAGCTGGGGTCACCAATCACAATCAGTTGCCTCTTGCATCTGTCTGGTCAAAAAAGAGACCCTCAGAGTCCTTGACTCTCTTCAATTCCTGCCTTGCTCCTATGTCAATGTACCCTCAATCATGGGTATACCTCTCATGAGACTATTCCTTTGGAACTGGACTTGCACCTAATATGTAACAGAGCTTAATTAAGAACATGGGCTCAGGAGCCAGTCTGCCTGAGTTGAAATCCAGCCTCTATTACTTGCTTTCTGAATGACCTTGGGCCAGTCATTTAATTATCCTGATCTGTAGGATGGTGATTACAATAGCACCTTTATTCTGAGATACTTTTTGAGGAAAATGTGTGTTAAAATAAGCAAAGTGCATAGTCAATCATGGACAAATATTTAATACTCCTTAATCTACTATTATTACCTGGTTCCAAAGCTACTTATTCTTGGTTTCCCTTCATGGAATCAGCCATACCCTCCTGCCACTCAGCCACTTGGGATTCAACACTTGCTCTTGTCTTTTGGCCAAATCTGAGGCAACCTGTCCTACTCCTGGTGAGATCAAAGTTGGGCAGGGGTTTGCCTTGAAAGGTATGGAACTTGTAATGATGATTTCTAGAATCACGTTGAGTTCCCTGAACTCTACCATTCCCAGGTCATGTCATCCTTTTCAATAGTCTACCTGTAGAGCCCTGCACGGTGCCTGATGTAGGGAGAGTAGTAAGTGTGTGCTGACCACAGGAAGGAGAACGTATGTGTCACTATTCAGTGAAGAAATGCAGTCTCTTGTGCAACCCTGAGCTGGTCCTAAGACACTGTACTCAGCATTCTGGCTTATTCTCTGTGTTACCCCCCTATTTTATAGCTAACAATGTGACAGGAAAGGTAGAAGACTTAAGTGTAGGGGTTATAAGTGAAGGGGAAGGGGAAGAACACCATAATCAACAAGGAAGTGTGCTAGTTTGAGCCCTGGCCAGTGGTAAGGTCAAGTGCATGCTGGGAACAGAAGGGTGGAGTCTTCTCTGTTCAGAGAAGGACTCATCACATTCTGAGTCTGATTACATCAGGTGGCCACACTGCCTGGGACAAGGTGGTGGGTCCTGCATCAGGTTGGACCTGGGCAGGTTTTCATCTAAGGTGACCAACGTCTATGTGAGCAGATGGAGAATAGAATTATGCTAGAGAGGTGCCATGGTTTTACCTGAGGATATGGTATGTGTTTTAAACTTAGATGCTGAGCTAGGAACTCAGTGGGGCAAAAGAGAAGGGGAATGGATGTCAGAATCAGGGAGTGTCATAAACAGGATGAGAAGTGGGTCAGTGCTTGGTGAATGTCATCACTCAGAGTTAGTGCAACTTCCGAGTCTTGAGGAATAGTCCCCACAAAGCTGTTCTCACTTCTGACACCAACTGCAAGTTTGGGGTTTCTCCAAAACCACGTTCAGTTTTGATAATTTGCTGGAGGACTGAAAGAACTCACTGAAAGCTACTTCCTGTGATAGTTTATTACAGGGAAAGGATATAAGTTGGACCCAGCTGAAGGAAGAGACACATCAGACAGAGTCCAGAATGGGTTCAAATGCAGAGACGCTGCTGGTCTTGGCCCCATGGAGTCATGGACAGCAGTAACTTCCCCCCCACCAAGATGTATGAAATACACAGGAAGGACTGCCCACCCGGGAAACTCACCCAAGACTTAAGTGTCCTGAGTTTTTACTGGGGTTTGATAACGTACTGTACATGAGGCTGACCTGTAATCTCATTTCCTCTGAAAGTAGGAAGTGATTCAATGTGGCCCAAAGCCCCCATGATAAATCATATTGTTAGACTGTCCAAAAGGCAAAATCCCCGGGCAAACAAAGACACTCTTATCAGGAAGTACATTCCAGGAGCCTAGGGATGACCTCCATGTAGCCAAGGGAAAAGACCAGACTCTCTTCAGGTAAAGTTAATTTTTCATTTCATAGTTATTAAGCCTTGAGTTGCCCTATTCTGAACTTATCTTGTGGATGGTGACAAAAGGACAGGAGTAGGTTATAGATGATAGAAGAACTAGGCCACAGTAACTTGTAATCATCTCAGTATGGGAAAGCCAGACAGGGTGGTCCTGGTCCTTAGAGTAAGAATTATGATTATTATGTTATAAGAATTATACTGGCTGGGTTTTTCTGGTTGAGCCTAATGGGGCCAGACCCACCAGGGGTCCAGCCTTAGCCTTTGCTTTGCAGTCTGAGAAACTCGACTCTATCCACTCATCTAGTTGGATGGGATTTTATGGACCAAAGTCCCAAGAAATGGATTTTTAAAAATCACTATCAAATTTACTAATTTATAATTAAATATACACACTCATGTATTTGTGCATACTTCTAAGCACCAGAAGAGGTCATCTCCCTGAGGGGGGGGTCCCAGTGCTGGTGAATCATCCACTTAGGACACCAAAATATACCCTAGAAGGCAGCTTGGTCAGCATAGAATTGGAGCCAACAGAGCTGGGCTTTAGAGATATGGCAGTTCTCACAGCCTGATGGACTGGCCTTTTCTCTCCAGCAGCATTTTCAGTCTAAATCACTGTACCAGACTACTAACATGTGAGCAAAATTTCTCGTGGTCAGTGCTGACAAGTCCTGAATTTCCAAGTCTCCATTTTCATTATTTCTTATCGGGTCCCAAAGGCTTTTCTCATTACATTATTTTATATTACAATTTACAAGCTTATTTTATACAAGTGACATTTCAGAGGAACTGGTTCCTGGAATGTTAATCTCACTGATAGGCCAGCTCTAAATCACCATGTGCAGTGTACTAGTGCTGCCTTTCCTCTAGCGGGAGGCTGCCACGCTTGCCAGTTCCAAGGAGCTACTTCCCCA
This sequence comes from Balaenoptera borealis, assembly GCF_965194805.1. Taxonomy (NCBI): domain Eukaryota; kingdom Metazoa; phylum Chordata; class Mammalia; order Artiodactyla; family Balaenopteridae; genus Balaenoptera; species Balaenoptera borealis. Next base: position 144,082,333 of record NC_138866.1, read on the forward strand.
CCCTCTCCAGATTTCAGGACCTGGTGATTTGGGGTCCAACTTTGAGCACTCCATCCTCATCCTCCTTAGATACCCTGGCAGGTGAGTGCTTTGTGTAATTGCCTGGAGGAGGAACTCACGCTCAAAACCCCTCTCTTCCTTCCTATGGTAGAAAAGAGGCCATGAAAAAAATAATAATGGTAGGGAAGAAAAAAAAGATGGTTATTTGTGGGTGAGAATTTCAAATTCTCATGTAATATCTAGGCTTTATATACCTAGGCTTCATGCTTCACTTTTCCTACGGACAGACTTTTCACTTAAATGGGGTTCACACCACAGTGTGTACATATGTATGGATAATATAAATACTTAATGCTCTACATAATACAGCAAAGAAACAGTAGGGCAAATTTCAGAGTTTAAAATACAGTATTGTCATATTTTTAGAGCCGGAGTCACCTTAATGTGCTGTCTGCCTCACTCAGGCAAACTTTAAAATAATATCATATTTCACTAAACCCTATTAAACTGTCACATAAATTCCCCTTATTTCCTTTTCCCATCAGTGCTGATTACCACAGAAGATATTTCTGTGTCAGTGGAAATTCTCTCTTTTCCCATCAGCCTCCTCCTCTTGCCTTGTTCTTTTGGGGGTCTGTCTCCAGGGAGCAGTCTCCTAGGGACCACTTTGCTTCTCCAGAACAGAGGGCAATGCAACCTGGTGACCCAGTGCCGGGTTTCTCATAAGCTGTAAGCAGTTTGAACTTCCAGCTGGGCTGTGTTGAGAGGAATGCCGACTTCACAGGGGCTTACAATAGTTATCATTTATCGAGGACTTACTAGGGGTCTGGCTCAGGCTAAGTTGTTTATGTCACCTCCTCTAATTCTCACAAGAATATAGTGAGGTGGGATTATTATTATTCTCCCCTTTTGACCACTGAAGAAATTGAGGCTGGCTGTAAATAACTTATACAAGGTCAAGTTAGAGGTGAAGTGGCAGGATTAGAATTTAGGGTGACCAGTTGTCCTTGTTTGCCCGATTCTGAGGGATTCATCGGACTTTCAGTGCTAAAACTGGAACAGTCCTGGGCAAATCACTATGGTTGATCACCCTAGTTCAGATCCTGGTTCATCTGACTGGCTGAAAGCCCTTCATCTTAACCATTATGGTCACTACCCCACCTGCATGGAGAAGAATATAATATAATAATATCACATGAATTAATACAATGTTACTCACACTTCTCTATTCCCATCTTTCTATATTGTGTTTAAACAAAAGTTTTTAAAGTCAAATCTGGATGGTTCTCATTCAAACTAGATGTGGCCACTCCAATACTTTATTCATTCATTTGATTTACTATAGCCTGAATAATACTATAATCCTCCTTAATTAACAGTTATACAATTTAATTAATTACATTTATTGAGCAATCAATGTGTGCCTTTTACTTTGCAAAAATGCTTTACTTGCATTATCATATTTAATTTGGACAACAATCCTATGAGATAGGTACTATTTTTTTTCAGTTTTATTGAGGTATAATTGACATACAACATTGTGTGGGTTTAAGGTGTGCAACATTATGATCTGATACATGTTGCAGAATGATAACCACAATAGATTAGTTAACACATCCATCATACAGTACTATTTTTTTCCCCAGTTTTGCAAATAAGGCCTCAGAGAACTTAAGTGATTGACCACAGAGAGCATGCAGAGCTGGCATGTTAACCCATTTCTGAGGCCAGAGAGCTGGCTGACTCAGGACACAGGGGAGCACGGTTTATCTGCCCTACTCCACACAGCCTTAAGGCTGTCTTCAAGTGCTTTGCAGCAGTCCAATCTTAACCCATGTATCTGTGTCTCACTTCAAAAACTAACTGCAGGAATTCTAACTTTTCAAAAAGATTCATAGCAGCGGGCTTCAAAATTGAGAGCTCTCCAAGTAAATTTAAATGATGACTTGATTTTTTAAATATCCATTTACAAGTAATCTGTAGGGCCCACCTCTGACACAATTCCTTGGCATGGCCTAAGGGATTGTTTGAAAGCAGAGCACTAGTGGGATGTCATTTGGCTTATATTAAATGGCTTTCTGGGGGAACTTTAACTCTATACACTGCTCAGGAATAACTGATGACCAAAGATTCTCACATGATAGAAGCTTTATACTATGGGCACATGGTCGCCTCCCTCCCTCCTATCCATCTGTCTATGTCTTTCTCTCTGTTTCTTTGAGTGTCTGTCTTTCTTTCTGTCTCTGAACCCCGAAAGAGGAAAAGAAGTATTTCATTAACTTCCTCTTAATTTACAAGGCCATCCATGTAAATGCATGGTTTAGAAATCTATTTTATAAGCCTCACCTTTCAAACTGTGTCCTTTTAAGGCTACACATCCTCATCTAATTCTGCTTCGAAGGCATGTCTCAAAGGATACCCAGTAGAACTTGAAAAATTCTTGCTTTTAGTCCTTATGTGACTTTCAGACAGGATGATATTTCTCTCACTAGGCTTTGTTCTTCTAACCCATGTTTTTTTAAAGTATGTGTGTGTGTGTGCACACGCACGTGTGCACTCATACACACACACCCCAGTCACCATGCTGATTCCTAGTTTCTGGGGAAATAAAATTGAATGAAATATACATACTCAGGGCCATTTTAAGATCTTTTAGGCCGAGGCACTTAAAGAGTTTGAGGCCCATCATCATATATCATATTAAACATAATAAAATGCCCTCATATCCCACATTATCTTTTTTTAACTGAATTTGAAATAATTTCATGCTTGTTTTTGCAATTATTTGGCTATGGGTGATACTTAATTTATGGTTGTCTGTTACTCCTTAGCCATCATTGTCAGCAATCGAGAATTCCTGCCAAGTGAGGAAATCTTACCTACCAATTACTTTCAAAGATAATAAGGTTTTTATGAATACTAAATTTACCCATTAATGAAGTTGACATAATATTCTATTTTTTGGGCAATTAAACATTTATTTCCATAAATTATTTCTTTTCATATTTTGGAGCCAATAGATATCTTTTTTTTCAGGTCTCAAATACTTTTCTGAGTTTTACAAAGCCTGTTGGCTCCAGGCACCGTGGCTAGGGGCCCGTGGGGTAAAGGATTCTGCATGACCTCCCTGCCTTGAAGTGTGTTCCAGCTCGAGACAGAGAAGAAAAGCAAGAAGTGCAAGGCAGGGTGGACTCAAAGCTTTGATGCCATGGTAGAAATATGAACCAGGTGGCAGAGGAACACAGGCTCCGGGGTATTTAATTCAAACTCAGAAGGAGGTAAGAAGGGAGGTTACCCTGAAATGAGGGAAACTTGAGCTGAACTTGAAGTTCAGTGGAGCCGGTCAAGCAGAGAGGGCGTGAGAGGGGATTCCATCAGAAGAAAGAGCCAAAGTCGTGGAGCAGAACAGAGCCTGTTGAACCAGGAGGCTACTCTGTGCGGGTACCTGCGGAGTGACAGTGCAGGTGTGGCATGGGGGGAACGTCCCTCCCTTGGGAAGGCCCATTATGAAGGGCCTTGTGCCCCAAAAAGAAGGCTTATTATTATTTTTTTTAGTTTGGCAGTTTGTTTATTTATGTATTTATTTTTTCATTTGTTTATTTTTATTGCAGTATAGTTGAGTTACAATGCTGTGTTAGTTTCAGGTGTACAGCGAAGTGATCTGGTTATACATATAGATACATATATCCTTTTCCATTATAACTTATGACAAGATATTGAATGTAGTTCCCTGTGCTATACCGTAAATCCTTGTTGTTTAAGAAGTCTTAATTTTATCCTAAGGGCAATGGGGAGGGGGCACTGAATATTTTGTATGAACAGCGATGGGGAGGTTGTAAAATACCCAGAAAGGTATTTTGGAGGCAGAAAAGACCAGACTTGGTAACTCTCTGCAGGTGGGGTAACTCGCTGTGATGCGGGTGTCCGGTGAGACCTCCCTGTTTCCGGTTGAGTTGACGGGAGGGACCGGGACGCCCTGCACCTTCACCATCTCTGGCCGCACAGGGCAGGGCGGGGCCGGGGCAGCCGAGCTCAAAGGTCCGAGTGCATAAGGATTTGTCTCTGGGCGGTTGTCTCAGGCACCTGCCGCCCATGCCACAAAAACTGGCAGGAGGGTGTCAGGAAGGCAGAAGGAAACATGAGAAAGATGGGCCAGAAATAAGTCTTTGATCCTGATAGCAGCCTGGTTTGGAAGCAGTGAAAGATTTTGTATGCTGATCTCAATTTCTCATGTTCAGGCCTAAATGTGTCACTAATACTCTCTGCGAGGCTCACCGACCAGACCCACTCCACCCCACGCTGTTGATTCCACACATCCTAGGAGCTCTTGGCCTGCCAGGGGCTCTTTCTTATTGCTCAGTCATCTGTGAATGTACCTAATTCAGAAGGTGAATACATTTAAATGTCTTAAACATAAAAGCCAGGTTGCCAAGCAACTGGGAATCCGAAATACTCTTGTCAGGTTATGTAAGTGAGGAACTGGCAGGTCACCACTGTAGTCGTTTTGATCGGAACAGCAGCAATAATAATCCTCTTTCTTTCTTTTTCTCTTGTTTCTTCTCGCGCTCCCTCCTTTCATCTCTTACCGTAAATCAGCAGCTGAGCCTTAGGTTTAAGGTATAATAGCTCTATTCCGACCAAAGTGTGCCCGGAACAGCTCTGGGTTCTGTTTGTGGAGTATCTAAGCAGCAAGGTTACTTTCCTATTGCCGACTTCCCCCAGTTCCTTAAACACCCCCAGGTTCTTGAAACAACCTGTACCACGCCAACCATTGCAAGAGTAAAAATTTCCACATCTCAAAGCAAGTAACGCAGCTATTGAAATTTCCTGGCACGATTTCAGTTTTAAACTGCTCTGCTCCAGTGTCAGGTGGTGACATATGTTTTGGGCTTAAGACTCTTAAATTTTCTTCTCCTACCTTATTGGTCCTTATGACTCAGGCCTGTAATTTATTCATTGTGTGGTTTTCACTTGGTGATTTCACTTGGTGTCTTAAATAGCTGGAACTAGCAAGGGTTAGGGGACAGTCTAAGATTCCTGAAAAGTACTGCAGGAAAGAGAGCGGGCTTTCAGTTTGTACTTTATAATTTAAAAAGAGAATCAGCCTATTTGCCTTTTTTAAAATCTCCATTGCACAGGAGATCACATTCCTCCCCCCTCACTCTTATCATTTCCCTTCCCTTCGTCATGGACGCCTAATAATATCCTGCAATAAGATTGCCCAGCAGCCCATGGTAACACAGGGGTACTTTGCTTATGGAGGAAACCTTTGGCTTTGGAACTGAGAGCCTGCGCCCTCGGGGACTTTGAATTCTTTTCTCGTTCAGATATGATCAGGCAAATAATGTGGGTAAGAGCAAAGCGAGAGACCCATTGTATGTGATCTGGGAGCAGAATTATTCACTAGGATATTTCAGCGTTTTCTGAGCAAAGCCAAAAGCTCTTTAATCTCTTACTTCAAGATTCGTATCTGTATCTTTCACTGCCTTATAATATGCCTCAACCTGGTGGAATGTAATCTAGCTTAACAAGGTGAGCTGTGTTGGATGAGTCTTCATGGCGCCTGAAGAAGTCTCCTTCCAACTCACTTCGGTTATTTATGTTTCTCGAGGTTACTGTGATGCACGGCTCTGCCGCCATACTGCTCAGGCCAGGAGCTCTGGCAGGAGGTGGCTGGAGCCTTGGTTTTGTAGTGAAACCCACAGAAACAGCTGGTAGTGATTTAGCCCCGCCCTCGTGGTCTGTAGGTGACAGAGCCATCCTGGGACCTTCTGGAGCTTGAGGGAATTCTAGTGCTTTCCTCGGGCAGAATTAATTCTAATAGGGAGGCCAGGGGTAAAGGAGCCAGTGCCCTGGGGCACCAGGGAGCCAGCAGATCCCAGGCAGAATTGCGAGCATACCTAACCGAGATCAGCTGATGGGTTCGTGGGGGGGGGGGGGGGTGAGGGGGCTGCAGCAGCATCTGTCTGTAATTTTCCTGATGCGATTACACGCTTCTCCCAAGTGACTGTCATTTCTGTGTGTAGTAAATTTCTCAAACCAATCCAAATACTCTATTATGATACTGTATATATTATGTATCATTATAGCACAGATGTATTATTTTTGTTTTCAGCATATTAAACAAAATCTCCAGAAAAGTCTGTAAACTTTGATGCAGATGAGGAAAGGCAGATGAATTTGCTCTTATTTATGCAGAGTCTAAAATTGTTATCTCAGCCTCGATTACACCACTTCCTCTTCGTTATCTGAAAATCAGGAATAGATTTCCTGATTTTCTTTTCATTTATACCTATTATCCAAACCCACTTTCTTATAGTCAGAGATAGATAGGAACAAAATAAGAAGGCAAGATTGCCCTTTGCAAAGAAATATGAGTTTTTGTAATATTTCAAAATTGGATTGTTTCATGAGAAAGAAGGCAATGAAACAGAATGTTTTGTTTGGGGGGGGCTATTATTTTATTCATTTTCTTAATGTCTTGACTATATCACATTAGAGTGTAGTAAACTTTTATCATTGAGTATGGTGAAGGGTTTCAGTTAGAGACTTGAAAGAGGGTCGAGGGCTGTATTGTTCAAGTTAGTAGTCATGAGTCACATGAGGCTATTGAGCAGTTAAAAGAAAGCAGTCCGAATTGAGGTGTGCTGAAAGTGTAAAATACACACCAGACTTCTGATGACTAAGCACAAAAAAATGTAAAATATCATATTAATCGTTTTTTGTATTGATTACATATTGGAATGGTAATGTTTTGAATCTTTGGGGTTAAATACAATTTATTATTAAAATTAATTTTTTTAATTTAAAAAATGTAGCTACTAGAAAAATTAAAAATTTTGCATAATATTTCTGTGGCTTGCATTATATTTCCGTGGGACAGGGAGAGCTTTGCTGCTCAAAGTGTGATCTTTGGACTAGCAATCTTGGCATCACTTGGGAGCTTGGTAGAGATGCAGGACCTCAGGCCCAGACCCCAGAGTCACTGAAACAGAATCTGCATTTTAACAAGTTCTCCGGAGGATTCACATGTAAAACACAGTTTGAGAAACACTGCTTTAGTTGAGGGAATTTCCTAAAAGGCCAAAATTCTTTCACTCCCAATAAATATCTATTTCCCATGGGAAAACTGGGAGTTCTTTTAAGACAGGGACTCTGCCTAAAACTGCTTGTTTACCCTCAGTGTTTGATATGTCCTTGGCACATAGAAGATACTCAATAAATGTTGAATAAATGAATGGGCACATAATCTTGTCTACCACTTTATGGATGTAAACTTTCATAATGGTCACATAAAGTGGAAAAGCCTGGTGAGTGACCACTGTTGAGGGCAAATAGTTTAAAGTGGTTGGTCTTCTATGGCATCATTTTGGTATCAGAAACACAGAACAATGTGCTATTGTCACACGTGATGAACCTAATTGGCCTCCCTTCTGGACTTTGAAAACCTTATTCTGATTGTGGTACAGAAAATTATCTTAAATGAAGCAAAAGTACAAATTAGATCATGGTACTGCCCTGCTCAAACCTCCGTGATTTCTCATTACAACCCAATCTTTTTCTGTAAGACTCATAGAATCTGGCTCTTGTCCACTTCACACATTCTATTCCAGCTCTATTTAACTTTATTTCTTGAACTGGCTAAATTTCCTCAACGCAAGGAGGTCTCTGCTTAGATGCCAACTCCTCAGAGAGACTTCTCTGCATCATCTTTTCTAAAATGATGACCTCCACCCCTCCTCTGAATTCTCTGCTGCCTCTCTGCTTTATTTTTCTTCACAGTACTTACATGATGATACTGTTTGCCTTCCCCACTAGAAGGTAAGCTCCTGATGGCAGGGACTTTGACTCTTTCCCTGTTACAGCTCCAATTTGTAATATAGTGCCTGGTGCATCTTAAGCACTCAATAAATACTTGTTGAATGAATGAACAAATGAATGAATGGATTCTGTAAAAATTAGTGAATTTGTATGTTGTGACACAACTGGGCATGGAGAGGTTAATTAGAGGTTAATTATAGTTAATTACACACATCTACTCAGCAAATATTTTCTGAAAACCCCCAATGTACACTGCTTTAGGAACAGAGAATTAAGGTACAGGAAGCAGGCTGGATAGTGGAAGAAAGAGACCAAACAATAAAATGGATGATAAGTTTACTTGGGGAGTTGTGTACAGATATATGGCTAATATGCATCTAGATAATACTAGAAATCCACAAATGTTGTAAGACCTAGGAGACGGAGACTACTCCCTCTTCCTAGGTTGGTGGGGGGGGATCAAGAAAAGCTTCAGGGTGAAGGGCAATAAGAATTTTCCAGGCACAGAAGTGGGGAAAGACTTCTAAACAGAGGGAAGAGTGTGGGCAGCAACACAGCCATGGAAGGGAAAGGACATGTATTTTGGGAACAGTAAAAAGCAGGCGAATGCTATTTGTTTCAGGAGGAACAGGGATTGAGACCAGACAGTCTGGCTGAGGCCAGCTTGTGAGGACTTTCAACTCTATAAGAAGTACAGATTCTACTATATTTATTATGTAGAAGGTGATACAGTCAGATCTGGGGTTTTTTTCTGTTTGTTTTGGATCTCTTGGGATGCTGTGTGGCTGGGAGAGATGGTGAGGAAGAGGTTGTATGCATGCGGTGAAGAAGCAGGAGGGATGTATGAAGAAGCAGGAGGGAGAGAGGAGGAATTAGAGAGGGTGGGGCCTTTCTGGTCCTGGGCATTTCCCTCCCTGTTGTGTGTATTGCTTACAATTCATGAAGAAGTTTTAAAGAGTTAAGAAAATGATCATGGGCTGCCAATACACGATCATGATCCTTCAATCAATTTCTATAGCTCATCAGCCATGTAGGGTCTAAGGTCAGCCTTTGCTCCACAGCTGCCTCCCTGCTGCCCCCACGAATCCTCAGAGAGGCAAGTGGGGGCCGTGAGCATCCTCTCTCTTCCCTCTGTCAGTGCAGGAGCCCCTATATATCTGGTGACAATTAAGTAATCTCTTTACAGAAAGAAGTCAGAGCTTCTCAGGCTGTATGCCATTCTGGGGTATGGAGATCACTTCTCAAGCTTTGAGAGGAAGGTGGATTACAAAGTTCTGGGAGGGACAAGATCTGAGGCCACTTCTTGCCTCTTCCAGTGGGAGTGAAGATGATCAATTTGGGGTGAACTGAGGTTCTTAACCTCACCATTTGGAGCAACTCCAAATGAGACTAGTTCGGAAACTGCAATCTGGTCAATTTCTTATTCTCATGGCATATGGGCCAGAAAGCTCATAGCTTAAGAGTTTGTAAAAGAGGGCATGTGAACGGAAGACCCTGCTCATCTGGAAAGGAATTGTGCCCCAGCTGTTAGGAGAAGCAAGAGAGATCCAGGCCACACTTGATTGTTCAGAAGCTGATTACTAGCAGTGATTACCTGCACTACTTTCTTCTGCCGCCACCTGACTTTTGACTTCTCTACTTATTAACACTTGCATCTGAATATTGGAAAAAGAGAAAAAAAGAGATGAAGCTCCATGTAATTTTGTTTCTTCTTAGGTGCTCTATTAAAAGAATACAGAAGAATATAATAGAATCAAAGTGGATTGAAACCATTGGCTAAAAAGTTTTATTTTTATCTACTGTATTTCACATTGCCATTGATAATCATTGAATTTAGCCCTGCAAAGACCTGAGAGAGCCTGATTTTATAGGTCAGGAACTGAGATTTCAAAAGAGTTTAATTTCCCCAAATACATTCAGTTAGTATGAAGCAGAACTGGGTCTCAAACCCTGCTTCCCTGATTCAGAATTCACATGGTGCTTGTTTTCCCCTTAATATATCATCATGTTTTATCTCAAGAAGATTAATTTTAGCCTACCTCTTCAGTATACATACAAAATAGTACATGGCCAAATGAAAAGAACATTGGATTTTGTTTCAGCACACCTAAATTTTCCTCTTGCTTTCTCTCCTTTCTAGCTTTATGAGTGAGAAGAGAATAATACTTGTCTTGCCTACTTTACCATTTACTTTGAGAACTAAAAGGATAATGTAGGTGAAAGTGCCTTCTCAGCTGCAAGTTTCTATAGAAATGTCATGAATGTGTTTACATGTAATCCCACACATTTTAACAGAGCTGGCACAAATTATTGGTTAATCTGTCAGAGAGCCACCAGGTGTGATAACATTGAATAGCATTAAAGGACTCTTATTTCACATCAGTGAGGAAATTCTAAGAAATTAGAAAGATATGCAGAATAAGTGATACAAACTTTGGAGAGAAAGAAATGTTTCATTCTTTGCAGATGTTAGGATTGTCTACCTGGAAATTTCAATATAATCAACAGAAATTTAAAAAGAAGAGTATAAGAAAGTTCAAGAACTTGGAAATTCCATTGAAGACATTCTCCCTTCTTTTGGAAACCGCATAAAAAAAAACACGCATGATAGAAAACAAAAACACATATTCCTGTTTCTGCAAAATGAGGAGATAGACTTCTAAGTACTCGTAAGGGGTGTTGAAAGCAGCCAAGTTCTACCAGGATCTTGGTGGAAGGAACATGGAAAGAAATGGAAAACAGAGTTGAGCACCGGGGGTGAGATATGATCCAATATTCAGCAAAAGTAACTTTTAAACCTGAAGTTGGGATGAATTCATTTTTAGACAAATGAAGAAAATACAAAAAGGTAGAGTATTCACTGCTAGCAAACTCATGTTAGAAGAAATAATGATGGGTGATTTTTCAGGCAGAAGGAAAATGAAACCTGATGGACGCTTGTAGATGGAGTAAGGAATGAAGAAGAATTAAAAGGGTAAATATATAATTTAATTTAAATTAACATCAACTTTATGACATAATAAATGTGTTTTGTGAGTTTTAAGATTTGTGGTATGATAGATCAAAATGTGGTAGATTATATTTACTATGATAAGTTAAATGTACATACTGTAATCTTGAAAGTAACTAACTGAAGAAGAATAAAAGGTTGTGTAACTACTAAACTAATAAAGCAGAAAAAAGGAACAATGGTAAAAAAAATACCCAATCATTCTAAATGAAGACAAGACAGGAAAGAAAACAGATTATATGAAAGTTAAAATGAATGTAGAACAAAAAATAAAATGATAGCGTTAAACACACGTATATCATTAGTTGCATCAAATGTAAGTTGACTAAACACTCCATTTAAAAGAGATAGAGAATCGGAACCAAGATGGCAGAGTAAAAGGACATGCTCTCACTCCCTCTTGCAAGGACACCAGAATCACAACTAGCTGCTGGACAATCATCAACAGGAAGACACTGGAACTCAAAAGATACCCCACATCCAAAGACAAAGGAGAAGCCAAAATGAGAAGGTAGGAGGGGCACAACCACAGTAAAATCAAATCCCAAAACTGGTGGGTGGCCAAGAAGCACATGAAAAGCTGCTCAACATCACTAATTATTAGAGAAATGCAAATCAAAACTACAATGAGGTATCACCTCACACCAGTTAGAATGGGCATCATCAGAAAATCTACAAACAACAAATGCTAGAGAGGGTGTGGAGAAAAGGGAACCCTCTTGCACTGTTGGTGGCAATGTAAATTGATACAGCCACTATGGAGAACAGTATGGATGTTCCTTAAAAAACTAAAAATAGAATTACCATATGACCCAGCAATCCCACTACTGGGCATATACCCTGAGAAAACCATAATTCAAAAAGACCCATGCACCCCAATGTTCATTGCAGCACTGTTTTCATAAAAAGAAACGATACTGGGTCATTTGTTGAGACGTGGATGGATCTAGAGACTGTCATACAGAGTGAAGTAAGTCAGAAAGGGAAAAACAAATATCGTATATTAACGCATATATGTGGAACCTAGAAAAATGATAGATGAACTGGTTTGCAGGGCAGAAATTGAGACACAGATGTAGAGAACAAACGTATGGACACCAAGCGGGGGAAAGCGGCGTGGGGGTGGGGTTGGTGGTGCAATGAATTGGGCGATTGGGATTGACATGTATACACTGATGTGTATAAAATTGATGACTAATAAGAATCTGAAGTATAAAACAATAAATAAAATAAAATTCAAAAATTAAAAAAAAATACAAATAAAAAATAAAAAAATAAAAGAGAATAAAGATTGCTAGACTGAATAAAATACAATATTCAATTATATGATACATCCAAGAAATAAATACCTACTGAAAAATTATAGGAAGTTTGAAAGTAAAAGGATGGGAAATGATACACATTATAAATACTAACCTAAAGAAATCCAGCATCGCTATATTAATACAGCCAAAGGAGAAGCTAGGGAGAAATGTTTTAGTAGAAATAGAGAAATCCCTTATAACAATAAAATGTCCAGTTAGGACAACATAACGATGTTAAATCTGTTTTCATTTAAAACATAGCTTTAAAATAAAGAAATAATTGACAACATTGTTGAAGAAATAGACAAATCTAAAATAGTCTTTGGAGACTTTTAATATACCTCTCTCAGTAACTCATAGAATAAGGAGACATAATATCAAGCAAAAATATAGAAAATATGAAGAATATAACTAACAAATCTGATCTAATTGGTGTATATGGAACGTTGCACTCAATGGCGTTATTTTAAACACATGGATAACATTTATAAAATTCTATCATACACTGGGCCAATGATGTAGATACCATTTTAAGTTCTTTGTAAAAGAACAAAAATATTGACACCAAAGAAAGTAGAAGGAAGGAAAAATAAAATTTAGGAGCAGGAATAAATGAAAGAGAAAACAACTGTAAAATAGAGTTCATTTTTGGAAAAGACTAAAAATGATATGCTCTCTTTGAGAATGATAAAGAATAAAGAACTCTATATCAGAAATAAAAATAAGGACCATCACTACAGACTCTTAAATATAATAAGGGGGATTTAAAAATAACTTTACACCAACAAATTTGAAAATATAGCTTTAAACTTAAAATTATTGAAAAGTAGAATTACTAAACTGACAAAGGAAGAAATAGAAAATCTAAACAGTTGGATTTTTTTATTACATGATTTTGAATGCTTTCTAATATTTTGGTTTTGTTATTATGTAATTTGGGTTGTTATTAAAATCTTCAGAGAAAAAAATTCTATGCTCAGAGGGCTTCACTAGGAAATTTTACCATAAATTTAAGGAGGAAATATTTCTAATCTTCAAAAATCTTCCACAGAAAAGAATGAGTGGTAATGGATTCCAACTCATCATAACCTTGTTATAAAAGTCTGAAAAGGACATTACAAGAAAGAAAAATTGTAGGCCAATTTCTCTCATGGGACATAGATGCAAAATTCCAGAGAAAACAACCAAATCCAGAATTACATAAAATGATATATGATATATCATAATCAAATTGATTGTATTTCAGGAATGTAATGTTGATACAACTTGCAAAAAAATCTTTGTTAAAATAAAGTGATGCCTAAGACTTGTTTCAAAATAATCTTGCGAGAGGTAGAGAGTGAGAGTATAAATAAAACAAAAATGGCTGGGAATTGATCATTGTTGTAGCTGGGCAGTAAATATATTTGTGTATATTCAAAGTTTTCTATAAAGGAAATAAAAATAAATAAATCCATGTAATTCATCACATTTACAGAATAAAGGAGAAAATTATGTATTCATTTCAATAGAAGCAAAAAATCACTTGAAATAATTTGACATAATTTAAGATCAAAAGCTCTTAGCAAGTAGGAATAGAAGAAAACTTTCTTAATTTGATAAAGGGTAATTTCAAAAGCCTTAATGGGGAAATGTTGAAAGCTTGCCTTTTGAGACTGGAAACAAACAAAAAAAAAAGATTGCCACTATCACCAGTTCTATTTAATATTGTATTGTAGAGTATAAGCCAGAGTTCTTCATTCTCCTCTCTATTGACGTTTTGAACCAGATAATTTTTTGTTATGGGAGTCGGTTCTGTGTATTACAGAATGTTTAGTAGCATCCTGGGCCCCTATCCAATAGAGACCAGTAGATGTGAGTAGCATTCCACCCTCTAGTTGAAATAGATGCTTTCAGGTTTGGAGAGGAAAAAATAAAACTGTTTTTATTTTCAGAAGATAAGACTGAATGTGTAGAAAATCCTAAAGGATATCATATGAAGAAAAACATGAATCTCAACCCTTACATCATATCATAATCCAAAATTAACTCACTAGACCTAATATTGATTGACTTAAATGTAAAACTTAGACTATAAATCTTGCAGAAGAAAATCATGGTCACATTGAGTTAGGCAAAGATTTCTTAGATGGAACACCAAATACTCAAACTATGAAAGAAAAAGAATGGAGAAATTTGACTTTATCAAATAAAATATGTTTTTGCTTCAAAATATATTTTCAAGAAAATGAAAAGGTAAGCCAAAGAGTGGGAGAATTTACTAAACCTGTATCTGTTAAATGGTTGTATTTAGAATATATAAAGAACACTTCAAACTCAATAATAAGACAAACAAACAGCCTGATTTTAAAATAAGTAAAAGAGCTGAAAAGATACTTCCATTAAGAAAGTATGAAAATGGCTAAAAAGCACATATGAAGGTTCTCAACATCATCTGTCATCAGGGAAATGCAAATGAAAACAACAATTAGACACCACTACCTCCCCATCAGAATGACTAAAATTAAAAAGGCTTGACAATACTAAGGGTCGTTGTTCTGTGGATTAAGTGGAACCCTCAGGCACTGCTGGTGGACATGCAGAATAGTACAGACTTTTTGGGAAACAGTTTGGCAGCATCTCATAAAAACCTACCATAATATTAACCCTACCAAAGAATGCAGAAATTCTATTCCCCCAAGTATTCACTTTGAAGAAAAATGTATACACAAATGACTATAGCAGCTTATTTCATAGTAGTCCTAAACTGGAAATAATGCACATGCTCATCAACAGGTGAAGGAATAAACAAATCGTGGCATGTCCATTGCTCTGTGGTACACTGGAACGTAAGCCAGTGGCTAAAAGGAACATATTATTGATATATGTAACAACATAGATGACTCTCAAAAGCATTACACTAAGAGAAAGAAGCCAGACAAAAAGGTTATATGCTGTATGAATCAATTATTATGAAATTCCAGAGAAGACAGCCCTACAGAGCCAAAAAGCAGATCAGTGGTTGCCAGAGGGTAGGAATGGGGTGAGGCAACTGCCTGCAAAGGGGAATGAGGGGAATTTTTGTGATGATAATCATGATCTTAGTGGTTTTACAGCACTGCATACATTTGTCAAAATTCACTGAACTGTAAAATTAAAATTGGTAAAATTTATTGTATGTAAATTGTACCCTAAATACAACTAATTAAAAAAGAGAGATGGAAGAATCTTTATATATTGATGTGGAAAGATCACCAATCTATATTAGTAAATGAAAAACACACAGTGCATAAAATTTTCATAGCATGCTACCATTGGTGGTAAACATTAGTATCATGTATATTATATAATGTATAAATTTTTTTCCACCACACCTCTTTTCAAATTTTCTCTTTCTCAGAATCTTCTTTCATTGACATATTCTTTTCCATTTCTGTTTCCTGGTCTCCTTCCTCACTCCTTGCCCTTCAGTCAGGCCATTTTTATCCACTCTCTTCCAGAGCTAAGGTCAAGTTAGCTGACTGGACCTTAAAATCATAATATGCTCTTTTGGCCATTTCTCCTATCATCTTCAGCTCCAACAAGAAGCCCCATCTGATCACACTCTTGCAAAATGATTTTCCATGGTGCTTCCACAGCCTATAAGATTGTTTCCAAACTCCTTAGCATGGGCTAAAAGGCCTGTTTAAAAGAAACAAGTACAGACTTAGCTTAGAGCATCACTCCCCTTCTTACCTTCCATATAGCTAGTGTTTTAGTCACATAAAATCACATCACTCTTCTTCAGACACTCTGTGCTTTATGACCTCATTATCTTGCAAATACATCGACTTAGCCCCTTCCATCATCTCCCTCCTTTCTTTTCTTCATCTGGCAAACTCAAACTCCAATGGGACAAACCAGATCATATGTCACATCTTATGTGAAAAAAACTTTTTTTAATCTTTCTCTTCTGTGGTTTACTACTCCTGGAAAATATTTTGCCTTTATGAAAACTGACATATGATTGTTATTTTCTGGAGAGACAAACATGCTAGATAGGGATAAAGAAGACATAAAAATGACCCACGTGGCCTCCACTAGCAGATGTGTCTCTGTGTATAGATACCTTTAAGTATCTACAATGACACAAAAGGGATCCATTATGATGCAGCGCTCTCTCCTATATTGTTTTCACTCATCACTGTGTGATATTTACCTTCCAGTGTGAGATCTATGTGCCATTTTTAATGGTTGCATAGTATTCTGTTTTATGTATCATTTCTTTAACTAATGTCCTGTGGGTGCATGTTTAAGTCACTTCCAGTTGCTCGCATTACCATAAATAACGTAATGAGCATTCCACTGTGCTTTGAAAAATGTCTTGCCAAATGTCCCTGATCATATTGGATCATAATTATCTGTGTG
Source organism: Balaenoptera borealis (assembly GCF_965194805.1). Lineage (NCBI taxonomy): Eukaryota > Metazoa > Chordata > Mammalia > Artiodactyla > Balaenopteridae > Balaenoptera > Balaenoptera borealis. The sequence goes on from NC_138866.1 coordinate 144,098,854, forward strand.
CCTGTCTTTCACACCAGACTATTATTAGTTCCCTGAGGGCAAAAAATCATTATTTCTTTTGGAATCTCCAGAACCTTGCAGAGTGCCAGTAGGAGCTTAATATATATTGTTGAAAGAAAGAAGGAATAAATGAATGGATGTTTATATAGTTGGGCGTACATGTGTATCATCACACATGTCTTCTGTTCTTACTCAGCTTTTCCTTGGCCCTGAGCCCGATATCTCTCAGGCATTATACAACCCCCTACTTGTTTCTAACACAGATGTCATTACCACTGACATAAATTCAATATGTTGCTTTCAGAATTACAATATTGCCAAACCATGACTCCCCCATAGATTTTGGTGGCCTCCGGAAGAGATTTTATAAATTACAGAGAAAAAAAAAAAGACATATACTTGACACTCTTTGCCCCACCCTAAGCAAAGATGAGCTATTAAAACTGAAATTGTCAATTACAAGAAAAAACACAGAGTATGTACGTTGCATACTATTCACAGCTGTTGTCTGCTATGGGTTCTCTGCGGCACCATTTGCTGCTACAACTGAACGGTCCCATAAGTTTAACTCACCAATACGACTGCAAAATTGCCTTAAATCACGGAGAGGAAGGAGGAAAATCAACTCGAAATGGCTAAAATGCTGCTTATACTTATTTCTTCATGAGAATCCACAGTTTTCCCTGTTTGCTTCTTCAGGATGCTCAGAACAGCCTGGCAGGTCTTGTGGTGTATTACAGTCTAGCAGATTATCAACCTGACTCTCCAAAGGGAAGAAACATCTTGACATTTCTTTGCAAGAGCTGCATTTGGCTTACTGACTAATGCACTGCATTGCACTGGTTACCAGGCAATGGGACTCAAATGGCCCAGACAATGAGAGTGTTCAGTTGGTGTTGAAAATTTACACGAGCTTAAGCTACTTTTTCTTTTTTTTTTTTTTTTTTTTTTAATTTCTTCTTGCTGGGCTGGGAGCACTTACTATTGTTGTTCAATATGCTGTAAATGAACATAGTTCAAAAACCACAAAGAGAGTGATATGGAATTATAGAACTGAAAGTAGGCCACTGATTGGGCACAAATTCGTCAAGCCTCTTTATGACTCAACAAGCTTTTTATTGGCATGCCAATACAGCTTGCTTTGGAAGGAGTGAAAAGTAATTGTGAGCAAATGATATAGTGGGAAAGTTGACCTTCAACTAACTTCAACTGTGCTCAGCTAGCTAACTATATACCACCTCCTGCCAATATGCTTACTTAGTATGTTCCAGTTAGCAAATCACTAGGCTTACACACAGAACATCCAACCTAATACTCAATTTCTTCAGAAACTTACATAATTCATCTCAGGTAGAACATGGTGGGGCTGGAATTTGAACTCTGGAAATATGACTTTAAAAGTTGTTCTCTGCTCCATAACCCCAGCACTGTCTATGGTTAAACAAATGTACTATCTTCATAAATGTCAGAATTTTTTTGATGCACAGTCTTTGGCATGTCTTTCTCCTGTTGATAAGCCATCATTTACTTTCTATTTCTTAAAGTAGACACTCTCAACTGTTGTTTTCTGGGGCACACATAACAAATATTCTCATTACAACTCTCTGCCATTCTTTTCTCCCCAGTCCATAAAGCACACTTGGATGCATGTTATTCAAAGTAACCTTATTTTAAGGATGACTTTAAACCTGCTCTTATATCATAGAAGTTAAACTAGAGTCTAACAAGATATAACAGAAACATGATTACATTTGCCCAGTCAAATAGTGGTTTATTGGTCTCAAACATCCAGAAGTATTGAAGAAGCTAGTGAAGGTGCAGGGTAGCTGCTTAAGGGATTTTTCAAGAACGTAGGCTCTTTCTACCTTTATGGTAACATCTTATCATGTGACTTTGATTCTCAAGTTGGCTTCCTCACCTGAAAGTATCAGATCTATGTTCAAGGAAGGAAGAAGAGACAAAGATGAGGGATAAGGGACAAAAACCAAGAAGGCATTTGCCAGGTGAAATGGTGCCCTTTAATCAGTTTTCCAGAAAGACTCACCCCAGGCTGCCATTTACATCTCATTGGTCTCGATCCTGTCACATGGTCACTCCTACCTACAAGAGGATCCACGTAGCTGAGTGTTTTGATCTAGGCACTTTTTAAAGCCCCAAAAATCAGGGGTCTGGTAGTAGGAAAGAAGGGGAGAAAAGCTATTGGGCGGGTAGCCAGCATTTTGTGTGATATGTGTAGGTGTGTGTGTATATACGTGTATATATGTCTATGTATATATATTTATAAAGTATATGTATACATATATAGTGTAGTATATATATATATATATATATATAAAACAAGCATTTACACTTTTATTACTAACCAATGATTCTTCAGTAGATCTCATCACATATCATAGCGTATCAGGGAGATACTGACTCCATAGTTGAGAACTTCTGATCTACAGAATAAAGTCCAAATCCCTAAACAAAATATATGAGGAAAGATCTTAACAGTTTGACACCAACCTACTTTTCTAAATTCACAAGCTACTATCTCTAGTCCTTTGCTTCAGCCGTTCACAACTTTTCTTTATTCTTGAATGCACCAGATTTTCTCCTCTGTGTTCTTTGCCATGTATCTTTTTCTTTGCTTAGGAGACCCCTCCTCACCTTCTTTCTCTAGTTAGCTGATACTTAGCCTGCAGGACCCAGTCTAAATAGCACCACATCGCTGGAAATGTCCTTCCCTCTCTGAGTCAGATCTATTTTTAGTGCTTTATATACACCTCCACTAGCTCACTTGTCATTATTTGCTTGCATGTTTGTCACTACCGACAAATGCTTTGGCCTCTTACAGAACAAGAACTATAATATATTCAACTTTTTCTACCCAATGCCTCCTGCAGTTTCTGGAATATGTTTAAAATACCTGCTTAAGCAAAAACATAACTGAATATTATCCACAATATATAAAGGATCTACAAAGAGAAGTAACATGTTCTCACCATAGTCAGTAAAAATGCACCAATATATGCCCCTTAAACCTGAATCTCATTGGCTGTTGACAGAGGGTTTTTTGTTTGTTTTAATTGATGATAATAGTAATATAATTAGGGAATTAATAGTTTATTTCTCTGTATCTTCCATTACTTGTTATTTAGCTGTAATTGAGAGTTATTCAGTTTCATCTTTCTTTGTACAGAATTAGAGACACAGTTTATTCCCTCAAAAAGATTACTGCTTAAGGGAAGAAAAGCCATATTTAACTCATGATTTGAATGATCAGGAAGAAAATGACTGGTTTAACTTTTAGGCTGTTTAGTGGCTAAGGTATTTATACTTGGCAAATATTTAGTTCTCATCATTAGAATGGGTTTAGGAACAATAAGGAATTGGGTGAGGATATAGAAGGAAGAGTCAAAAAACCCACACAAAATTAAACAAAGGGTTAGAGCAGACATGGTGAATTGCTTGTATGATACCACATGTTCCCCACTTTTTCCTCAAGTGTATGGGGACAGACATCACCAATCAATCAAAAGACATTTACCACCTGAGCCCAGATGTGGTCTAAGAATACGTCTCAACACTACGATACTCCATGTGTCTTCTGTCAGCAAAGAAAGGATGATAAGTCTCTCTCATCAATGCATTCTTCATAAGATCTATTCATGCCAATACACTCCCAGTGATTGGTAGAGAGTGTGTCCCTGATTTCTTTTGCAAAGTGAAGGAAGTATTGCAACTCCGAGATTGAGCTTCCAAGTGATTCCTTCTTTTGTGAAATCTCTCCAGGATTGGCTTCAGTGTCATAAAGTCAGTCATAAATTTCCCAATTCAGTCTCTCTACTTGACTCCTATTTCTACTGGGGAATGTGAGGCACCATCCTAACCACAGACTTTATAATTGATAAGGGAGAGAGCTAACAGGTACATACTGAACAGCAAGCAATATACCAAGTTGTTTATAATCACATCCTTTAGTTTTTATAACTGCTGCAGGAGGTCAGTATCATTGTCCTCATTTTACAGATGAGAAAGCAGCCTTGGAGAAATTAAGTCATTTGGCTGAGATCTTACAACTGGTAAATGATGAAGATAAGATTCAGTCTCAGATCTGGGACACCCAGCATCATGCTGTTGGACTCTGAAGAGTAAATTATTTCTTTGGTGGTCTTGCTAAAATCTCATTCTTGGTTGGTTTTGATGCCACTAAGTACTTATGCTTTGGATAACAGCCTTGAGCTTTAACTTTATACTCTCTTGAGTCTTGCAGACCATAGAGGCAGATGGAAAATGGATACATGTACATTAGATGTGTATTAGAAACAATCAACCTATTTCAGGCTTCATGCCAGTCAGGTGTAATACTGGCTTCCTAGAGATTATCTGGGTGGAAATGAAAAGTGTACTTAGGTTTAATTTTCTTGTGTCTCTTTTTCTGCAGGGCAGCGCCCATACCAGGTGATTACTGCTCGAGTTCACCCAGGAGAGAGCAATGCCAGCTGGGTGATGAAGGGGACCTTGGAGTTCCTGGTCAGCAGTGACCCTGTGGCTAGGCTCTTGAGGGAAAACTTCATTTTCAAGATCATCCCCATGCTCAACCCAGATGGTGTCATCAATGGCAAGTATGTCAGGCACCTGGCTCAACCTAGCCAGCCTTTATGTTACCATGGTAACATGTTGTTGTTTTGCTCAATGGGCTTGACTGGAGAGGTCTTGGTACTCCGGCAGGAATAACTTCTCTTGGGTTCTGTTACCTGGTACAAATAACAGGGTAATCTCCATATATATTAATGTCAATCTCATAGTTCCTTTGAATAGAAAGGTATAGACTCATTGGCAGTTAATAACAGAGGAATCCTTAGAAATAATCTCATCTAACACTCTCCTTTTAAAAAGGAGGGAATTGGTGTCCACAATAATCAAATGACTCCCCCCGGTTACTTGGTTAGTGACAAAGTCAGGGCTCAAATTGTGATTTCCTTGAAGTTAAGACCAATGCTTCACAAAAATAAACTCAAAATGGATTAAAGACCTAAATGTAAGACCGGACACTATAAAACTCTTAGGGGAAAACATAGGAAGAACACTCTTTGACATAAATCACAGCAAGATCTTTTTTGACCCATCTCCTAGAGTAATGGAAATAAAAACAAAAATAAACAAATGGGACCTAATGAAACTTCAAAGCTTTTGCACAGCAAAAGAAAACATAAACAAGATGAAAGAACAACCTTCAAAATGGGAGAAAATATTTGCTAACAAAGCAACTGACAAAGGATTAATCTCCAAAATTTACAAGAGCTCATGCAGCTCAATATGAAAAAAACAAACAAGCCAATCCAAAAATGGGCAGAAGACCTAAATAGACATATCTCCAAAGAAGATGTACAGATTGCCAAAAAACACATGAAAGGATGCTCAACATCACTAATCATTAGAGAAGGGCAAATCAAAACGAGGTATCACCTCACACTGGTTAGAATGGGCATCATCAGAAAATCTACAAACAACAAATGCTAGAGAGGGTGTGGAGAAAAGGGAACCCTCTTGCACTGTTGGTGAGAACGTAAATTGATACAGCCACTACAGAAAACAGTATGGATGTTCCCTAAAAAACTAAAAATAGAATTACCATATGACCCAGCAATCCTACTACTGGGCATTTACCCAGAGAAAACCATAATTCAAAAAGACACATGAACCCCAATGTTCAATGCAGCACTATTTACAATAGCCAGGTCATGGAAGCAACCTAAATGCCCATCAACAGACGAATGGATAAAGAAGATGTGGTACATATATACAATGGAATATTACTCAGCCATAAAAAGGAACAAAATTGTGTCATTTGTAGAGCTGTGGATGGACCTAGAGACTGTCATACAGAGTGAAGTAAGTCAGAAAGAGAAAAACAAATATTGTATATTAATGCATATATGTGGAATCTAGAAAAATGGTACAGATGAACCGGTTTGCAAGGCAGAAATAGAGACACAGATGTAGAGAACAAATGTTTGGACACCAATGGGGGAAAGCAGTGGGGGAGGGTGGTGGGATGGATTGGGAGATTGGGATTGACAAATATATACTAATATGTATAAAATAGATAACTGATAAGAACCTACTGTATAAAAAAAAATTAAATGAAATAATAAAAGAAAACAAAACAAACAAACAAAAAAAGACTAATGCTTTGATTTGCTTCTATTTCCTGCAGATAAATCTTTATTCTCAGTTGTATTTTACTGGATTCTGGATACAGCTATAATAAAGGTGTCACTTTATCTAAATGGAATGGCTGAAATGGTTGAAAAATGGCTGTGGAATGGCTAAACGTGAAATGACTGAAAAATGGTTGGCTGCAAGAGAGAAGATTGGGGTGGTGTTTCTCCTGGCCTAGCTCCTCCATGCCTTTCAGAATGTATAATAGGAAAGGTGAATTCCAGTGTCGTAAGGGGTCAGCATTTGCAGAGTTGTGAGCTGAGGCCCAGATAGAAGAGCAGGTTCCGAAGATCACTCAGTCAGTGGGTGGGGGTGACAGGATTAGCATTCATACGTACCTGCCTCAAACTGTGGAAAAAGACTTAAAGCCCCTTCCTATGGTAATAAATGATTCTTTTTTACTATAGGAGCAGACATTGGTATCCTATGGAAATAAACAGAATACAAGGTAAACAGAAAAATTGAAAGGAAAAATAATTTCAAAAGCTAAAAATAAAAATGCAGAAGAAGTTATAATTTAAAATATCAGTTTTAAAGAGGCAAATGCATACGTTTAGAAACTGGGAAAATAGAGCAATATTGAAAAGGTGAAACAGAAAAGATAAAATGAGAATTATAAAGAAATTTAAAAAGAAAACAAAACTTTCAGAGATAAAATTACAATGACTTAAAATAAATAAGAAAATGTTTTAAGAAATGTAAAATAATAATTTCTTTCAGGAAATAAAAACCCAAAATAAATGTTAAAAGGCTGAGAATAGACCTGCTTCAAAGGAAAAGCACAAAAAGAATATTGATAAGTTAAAAAGGTTAAAAATTTAAAGATAGTAAACTAGAAAAAGAGGATGAGAATAAATTCCAAATGGTAAAGTATGTTAAATTATGCCAAAATGCAAGCAAGTTAAAGGCTGTAAACTAAAATTTCAATAGATACCACAAAAAAAAAAAAAAAAGGAAAGAAGATAAGTAGGTAAGGAAAGCATCCATGTGTTCTAACAAGATTCCTAGTTTTGTAGCTTCCAGATTTCTTTTTTTTTTTTTTTGATGGAAGTTTTTGGTGGGCAGAGAGGAGGATCCTTCCTCCTTGCATATGGCGACTGGTTGGTCTTCAAGCACATGTGAGGTGTGGGAAACCAAGTCCTTCAGCAGGTGGCAGCAATCAGGCCTCTGGAAGCAATCAGGCTTCCTAGATCTCAAGCTGGACAAAGCCCTAAAGCAGTGTCCTTTCCTGGTCCAACAGAACTCAGCTGGCTCCTACCACGTGTTCCTTTAACTCTGGAGATCAGCTCCAGGGCCTCAGTGCGTGGCTCCTCCCTGCTTGAGGGACTAAGAGTTTTACTAGCAGGCTTACTGAGCCTAAATGGATGGAAAACAGCTCTGCAAGCCATCTTGAGAGACATGACCTCTTTTCAACATTTTCTCATCCAAGTTGGCTCTTTTCTGAAGTTACATGTTCCATTGAATTGTCTGGGGTCTGGTAGAGGATGGAAAGAGCACGGGGTTCAGAGTCATAACTCTAGTCTGGAATTCTGGCTCTTCCCCTGACCTACTCAATTTTCTCTTCTGTTGGAAGAGGAAGCTCCCTGTTGACCTGTGTTGGTAGAGGTCTTATAAGCCCAAAGTAACATTCAAGCTCTGGAATAAATACTGTAGTTTTTTCCATTTCAAATGCTCACACCTCTGAATCAGAGGCTTGATCCAGGTCTTTGGTTGAAAGGTTAACATGGTCTCAGTCACTGAATATCCTCCTGGCCTGGGCACACATTATTTCCAGCTCACAGCTGGTTGCTTTGGGTTCCCTAATGGCAGGCCAGCTTCTCTGTGACACCACCATCCATCGTCATTACCGTTATTTATTATGACTAAATTACCCTTTTTATTTATATAGCATCTTTCATCATGGAGCTCAAGGCACTTTGTAGGTTACTTGGATCACCCAAACAATTTTGACTGAAAGGGATTTGGAAATCATAGCATTATTCTACTGAAAAAAAAATCCCCAGGTCATTGCACATCATTACAAAAAGACTTGATACTGCCATGGAATCATAACATCTTACAATAAATGGGCTTAAAAGTTTCAGCTCACAAACCCTTAGAACACACCTAACATATGGTTTATCTAACTTCCACTTAAATGCTTCGTTGACATTCCGTTTCAGGACATACCCATTCCATAGTGTATAATTAGGTGGATTTGTTTTTCTTTGTTTTGATCTCTGCCTTGTGAATTTTACACATTTTACCTAAAATGTGTAGAAACAAGGATAAGATCTAATCCCCGTTTTACATGCCTTAACTTCCTCAGGTGAAGCCCTCTCCAAGTTCGATGTGGTTCACCTAAACATTGCTTATGTGGTATTGTTTCTGATGTTCTGATTGTCATTGATTTTCTTTGGACACATTCCTATTCATAGGCTTCTAAACACTAACAGAACTGCCCTGCCTGTGTGTGGTCTGACCAGCAAAGAGGCAAGCTTTTTGCCTAAAGATTAGAGAGCCTGAACCTGAACTTGGCACTTAACCTACCACAAGATGCTTGTCTTTCTTTCCCTGCTAGTATCATGCAAAAGAACTTATGAAAAAATCCATAATATTTCTGTGTGCCTATCATTATGTCCTGTATTTTAAAATCATAGCTGCCTTCATTTAAACGCTGTGACTGAAAGTTAAAGGTATCACAGAAGGCCTTACAAAGGAATTCCGGTTTCATGCTTTGAAAATTATTTGAAACTTCAGGAAATCACTGTATTAGAAGACTCAGCTTTTAAATAAAAAAGATTCTACCAGCCTCAAAAAAAAAAAAAAAAAAAAAAGAAATCATGGACCCCTGTGGAGTTTGCAAAACTGTGTAAATGTGGAGTAGTAGTTTCCTTGTGTGGTGATGTTAATGAGCCTCTGAGGATGGCTGGGAGGTTTTGATAACAGTGGTCAGGGAGACAAAGCCAGGATTTTCTAGCAAAGATACAGTGGGTCTTGCCAAGTCAAAGATCTCTTAGCAACATATGTCTGTAACAGGAAAACAAAATACAAAGATGGTTTCCAAAAGAAACAATTTACCATCTTGTTGGCCTGGTAGTTTGTATTGAACTGGGCTGAGTTCAAAGTAATCCAGGAGGACTGATGCAGTGATCCCTTGTTTCTTATAATTCTTTCCAACATGGGATAAAAGAACAAGGAGACAAGCAGTTGGGTTAGAGCAGACGTGATAATGGCTGCTTGATTAGAGTGGGGAGTGGGGAGAAGACAAGTGATGACTTAAAAGGTCAACATGGCAAGTAAGTGAAGGAGAGGAAGAAATCTAGCATGATTCCCAGTTTTTGGACTTTGGTTGTTGGGTGGAGGGTAGTGACAAATAATTTTTATAAAATCAACACCCAGGCCAACATCTTATTCCCAGGAGAATCAGAGTATATTTATTCTTAGTATATATACAATGCTGCAAACTTGATTACTTTCTTCCAAGGCCATTGTGGAAGAGAAGTAAACAACCATAAAGAGCAAAAGACGTGCTATAAGTAAACACACCAAGGTATTAAGAAGTAATAGGCTGAATGCTCTAGGGGAAACACATGAAACTATAAAAATCAGATAAAAATCTTGACAGCTTTAACTAACTGGGACCATTTAAATTTAGTATCGATAGTCTTTTACTCTGTGGATTGTGAAGGCTTTATTTTACTACAATAAGAGCACTCACAGACTTTATCAAAAAAAGATTTAGCACTTTTTATAAGCCAAGAAAGAACCTTGTTCTTTTACATATATTTTCTTATCTAATAGTAACTATGGCCCGACCAAGGTAGATCTTCCGTATAATTTTCAGGTACAGAAACTTGAGTATACAGGGGTGAAGTCTTCAGTGCAGTTTAAATAGCTCGTGTTACAGAGCCAGGACTAAAACTTCTGTCTATTCTATATTCCTTTTCTATAGAGATTTAAGGGAATTAGAATAAAAGAATCTTAAAATGTTCTAGCTGGGCGGGTTATTGTATATTATTTAGTCCCACTCCTTCAAATGATAAGGAAATTGAGACTAAAGAGATAAAATGAGTTATCACATAGCCTAGTTCAAGGCAGAAATGGCATGAAAAATTATCTAGATAATTAAAACACTCAAGCAAATACACAGACACACACAGACACATACACACACACGCACTCTGGCACACACATACCCATGTCTACCTCCAGAGCCCGTGTTGATTTTAATCTATCAGCTCTTCCCCAACTTGGATGGAGATGCAAGTAAAGCCTCAGCCCCATCAGCAGATGGTCTCTGAAATTAGCCTTCTTGACCTCAATCTTCACATCTAGTGTGACTGGGATGAAAGAAGGCATAGCCTTCCCAGCTTTCTGCAATCTTGGCCCAGGATGAATGAATTAGTTCATCCTCAGTTTTCCTTCACGGAATTTGAATTCCCAGCGTGGCTTGGGCCTCAACACTGTACCGTGTCCTGCCAGCTTTCTCCTCTGGAGAAGACATACTTCCTGTTGATGCCATCTTTTGGCTGTAAACAGCACCCAGCTGACTTTGAATAGTTTGGCCACAGGGCTGCCATTCCACTGCCCATTCTATTGTACGTTTTCACTCAAGTAACTATTCAGGATCACAAAATGCTTATGACTATCCCCATTGGGTTCACTTCACCTTTGGGCTGGGCTATGCCTCTTTCCTCCTTTTTTGATTATGTTCAGGGCTTCCCTCTTATGTGACCTCAGCTCTAACTTTTAATGTATTTCAAAGCTCTTCGATATAAAAACATGTAGCAGTGATTCTCAGACTTTTGGATTTCTCAGATCAGTTACATTTGAAAAAAAAACGGACTATAATAAATATAGAATTTTTAAAAATTATGCTCAAGAAAGAATGGAAGATACTCTCTGAGCTCCCAAACAACAGACTGGTGAGAAATTCAACATTAGATGTTTCTTGGGCTGCCTCCTCACCTACATGCAATCATACAAGCAACTCAGGGGCTTTTGATGCTAGATCTTTAGATCATGGCAGTAAGCATTCTTGCCCTTCATACTATGATACATTTGCTACTGGCCATGAAGACTTCCCTGTGGGTAGAGAGCAGTGTAGTCATTGAATGAATTTGTTATTCCCATTGTCAATCTTCCTGGAAAGGAGTAGATCCTGGAACAAGAAAAGATGCCTGACAGATGGACCTTTAGGGGGAAGAGATAATTCTCTGGAGCTCGAAAGTGAAGAAACTCTGGTCTAACCAGAGGGTCCCCCTAGGTCACTGAGGAAAGATGGCATCTGTTATGTGGAAGAGGTTGGAAGAAGCAATCCCTCACATGGCTGCTTGAGAATGAGAACAGCTATACCAATAATCAGTTTTAAATTTTCTGTGAGTAGATATCATCTGTTATATCATTTATTCTTCGTAAAGTGTTAATAAGCCTTTTCGTCTTGTTTCAGCTGTGTTATTGAGATTGAAAGAAAATGTCTATGCCTCAGATTGGTGAAGAAGATCAGTAGCAGTCATAGTTGGAGAAATTCCTAAGGAAACAGTGAATAATAAGTACAATGGCTAATACGTTTTAAGAGTCGTGCTCCGTATAATTGGGACATTTAAAAAATAAAATAGCTTTATTGTCTTCTAATTATAAAAATGATACATGACACAGTCAAGATAATAGGTGTTAAAGAAGAAGAGATTTGATTCACACTGGTGGTAGAAGTCTGAAAGTTCCAAAAGGGGATGCAGAAGAAACCAGGAGATTTAACATTTGCAGAGGCGGGCACTGCCTACAAGCATGGGGACGCAAAGGGAAGAGGTGGAGTTACCAGAACCCAGGGGTGGAAAGTCTCCATGATGCTGGTGTGTGGAACTCTGAGAAGGGAGTCTGACTTGGCAAGGGCTTCAGTGGACCAAAGGGCGCAGTTGAAAGGGTGAAGGAATGAAAGTATCCAGATGGCAAGGGGATGCATCCCGCCTGCTGCTGGTACCCGTGAGAAGATGCAGTGATGCTATGCTGTGCGTCTTAAGACGCAGGAGTTCAGCCAGTCCCCTGCTGCTGCTCTAGTCTCATTAAGTGGAACTGGGAGACATAAAGGGTATCCTTTTCTTCCTCTTCCTGCCTTCCTATCTCCCTCTAGTGCCTCTCATTGGCAGAGCTTAGCAGGAAGCCAACTGGCAAGGGAGTCTGAGTGTTGCGATCTGCACAGTTTTAGCTGCAGTGTGACAGAGCAGAGGATAGAATTGTGGGCTGAGAGCTCAGAGACAACTGGTGAAAAACAAGCACAGAGCATCCGTTTACCGAGTGTCCAACACGCAATTGCATCAGGCTTATTATTGTTTATATGTGACTTCTTTGTTTTCAAAAAATAAAATGGTTTTATTGTTTCCAATGGGGGAAGAAAAATGAAACATCGTTATTGTAGAAAATCCTAGTGCAGAGAAAAAGCTTAAAGAAGAAATTAAAAAACACCCAAATTTGGGGCTAATATATTACGTTAATCCAAGGGGCATTGTTCACATTATCATCTATGATAATTACATTTTGCCTGCAGAATTTTGTAACATGGAGGCCGTCCCTGGGTCAGGCTGCCCAGAGAGAAACACTATTAGCAAGCTGAAGAAGGTCCATTAGCCATTTGTTTGTAAATTGACAGCTTCAGGTATATCACCTATTTCCTTAAATATATTTCTATATTTATACCCATGTTAACTTTCATAAGGTAATGTATTTTGTAGTATAGTTTATAAACAGACAGCTTCTTCCTACAGCAAAGAATGCAAATGGCATTTATAGTTTTTAAAACAGCAATCTCATGGTATTGATGGGCCATAATTGATTTAAACAATTCTCCATTATAAACAACAGACAAGTGAAGAGTCTTGTTAGTCTCTGGGCAAATTTCTCCAGTCATTTCCTTAAGATAAATTCTTAAAAGCAGTCTGTTGAGTCAAATGTGATGCATATTTTTTATTTGATGTATGTTATTGCCAGATTAGTCTCTATAGAAGATACACAGATGTATATTCCTACCACTGATGGATGAAAGGGCCTGGTCCCCACACCTTGTTAACACTGCACATTATCATTCTTTTTATTCCTTGTCAATGTGATAGGATAAAAATATGATTTTAAATTTAAGTTTTTTATACTTATGAAAAAGTAAATATTTTACTCCCATTTTGCAAATGAAAAAAAAAAAAAATCTGAGGCAAAAGACTGGGTGACATATGCACGGTCAGCCACACAGCTGAGTCAGGAATTAAACTCAGGTTTGTCAGGTTGCAAAGCTCGTGTTCTTTCCACTTGGCTGTGCAGCCCCACTTATGTCAAAGATTCCAGATAGTCATCTGGTGACTCTCCTTTTGAATGTTGTTAGCGTAGAACTTGGGAAGTGGTAAGTGCCTAATACATATTTGTTGAGTCTAACTCAGGGTGCCTGACCTTTCTAAATTCTTTTTAATGTGTGGACCTCCAGGTATATCATCCCAGACCAGAACAAGGGCTCTAAGGGGCCTTGAGTTACCTCCATCAGAAATGAGCTTTTGGATACATCTTCAGTTAAATATTAGCACTTAAGTATTGGTGTACCATCGACACAATGTTTTACTACAGGTTTGGTTGGAAGGGAAAATGTGTATCCTATCCATTTGAGGTATGATTTTCGTTGAACCTGTGGGCATGATACTTAACCTTCTCCATGTTCTTCTCCTCCTTTTAGTCACTATCTTGAAAGAATGACAGAGGACACATCAGGGAGTGTGATTTTATGTCTGGGTAATCTCCAACAGGCTAAGGTTTAATAAGTATCTTCCAACCTGGGAAGATTTGTGACCTTAGGTCTCCTGCTGGATCACATAGGGAAGTGATTGGCTTTTTTATGGACTCACCATCCATGTTTGGCTTCTGAAGCATAGAATTTCTGTATGCCTGTGGATGAGTTCTGCAGTACGTCCTGAAAAGCAAGAACAGCAGACCACACTCCTTCATACTGGGGAGAAGGAGAAGCAGGAAAAATCAGGGGAGACCAGCAAAGGCAGAGGGATATTGGCTGTCAGAGGGTCAGCCTCCCCATGGGTCTCTTTCTCTTTCTCTCTCTCACTCAGCAAGGCACTGTGTCCTCCTGTACAAGGGCCAAAATGTCACAGGCTGAAGAGCCTATAAGGAGAAAGTTCTACATTCTCTGTGGCCTTTGGGAAGATGAATGATTGAGTCCACGATGTCTGTAGAAACGGTGCTGATGGTCATGATGACATGACATGACATGATACAACATGAGGGTGATACTCCCCTTTGAACTCTCATTCCAAAGTTTCATCTCCAAATTCTCCTTTCAGTGAGGCCAGGCAATCCAATGGTCCTGCTGTGGAATCTCTCTGGAATGTTTGCTGGCCAAAGGTCATATTTCTTAGCAGTTAAAGCTTGGCCTACACCAGTCATTGGTCCTTCAATATAGGACCCAACTGCTCTGCCTGAGAGCTGACAAAGGAACTTAAACTTGCAATCATGGACTTTTGAAATTTAGATTGTTTTGCTATTTCATACTCTTTGGAACAGAGTTATCAATGGATGGATATTTGTGCTTTATTTATTTTTAGGAAAATTTTAATTTTTTGGACATGGAGCGAAGGTTGGCTATTTGGATGGAAATGTCAGTCTGGGTCTGGTTCTTCCCTGTTTGTGGGTCTCTGTGTTAAGGGCCTCTGGGAAGAGGTAGGCAAGGGGTATTTAATCTCTTTCTCTTTGCTTTCCTTTCCTTATATTTGAAAATGGGGGAGAATGTTATTCTGATCCAGAAGGGATTATTCGATCGGAAGAACTGTAATTTTCTACATTTACCTCCTGCCCTCACTGAAAAAAAGGAAGAATGGAAGTCTTAGTCCATTTTGAATGCTAAGATACTCTCTTAGGCACAAAAAGGGAACATTTACAGGAATATTTTAACCTCACAGGTTTTGAAAATAACTACAAAGTGAAAGACAAACATGCATTTGAAATTGTTTTAAAAGATGCAAATGTAACTGTTTTCTGCCTTAAATACTTTCCTTACAAATGTCTGCCAGTAATTCTCAAATCATGGTCTATAGAGATTTTGCAGGACATCAATGATGTTCCTTCTAAGAGATGGAAGGAGGTAAAGAGATCCATGAAGAGTGTAGCATTTGGTACAACTGTCCAAACCTCTGTGTATACCCCATAGGAAGAGTGTGAGCTAAGGGAACATTTGAGGGTCTTGGTTCTAGAGGGAAATGTGACACAATCTTGCTGATGAACTCGTTCTTAGAGATCAAAATGAAAATTATTTGCTCTGGAAACTGTTAAGGTCCTGCTGCTAAGTCATTTGCATAGTGTTAAATGATGCATAGTGCTGGATGGAGAGTTCTGGGAGTGTGTGTCCAAGGGCTCCCTTGCTCACACCCGTTCCTACCACAGCCTGCACACCGAGAGGGAGTCAGGAGCTTGACTACTCCATTTGCCTTCTTCAGACATTGCAGTGCTGAATAAATATTACCATTTATTATTCCTAAATTTAGGGTCATTAATTATATCAGCATAAACCTAATTTATGCCATCATAAACAGCGATAATAAATGCTACCAAATGCTAATACCCAGCTCTTGCCAACTTTGCCTGTAGTTGATGGGTTCCCCCCTTTCTTCCCAGAAGCATTAAATTAAAAATGATTCAATGTTGCAGAATCATTGATCAAGTTGGAGCTGAGGCTCTTGGGGAAATGCTTTTGTTTTGTTAAATGCTTTTCTCCCTCGTTGGCTGGGCAACTTTTGATATCTGTCTGCACTCCAGTTTTTCTCTGTTCCTTCCCCTATAGGAGGAAGAAATGGGGGCAGGGATGCAGGCAAGGAGGGAGACAGATGGGCATCTATTCTTCTCTCTTGATTTCCCCTTTAGACATCTCTCTTTTTAGTGTCCCCACTCTTAACACCTTCTTTCAACATGCACTTAGAAGTCTTTATAAAGCAAACCCTTGAGTATAATATAGATGTGTTATTTCACAATTCCCATCACATCTACCACGTATTTAATGATGTATGTCACATGGCTTCCTAAAATTCATGAAAGTTTATAACTGGAAGATAGGAAGCACAGACCTGACAGCTCCTGCCAATACTAAGGGTGCTTTTTCTTTTGCCATTTACTCTTGGGGAGACTCTCCTTTTATGAAGGAAGAGGGAGAGCCTGTCCCCTTGTTATCAGAGCTATAAGAAGATCTCATTGCTTTCCTCAAAGGAAACTATTTGTACTTTTTCTGCCTTCTCCCTGGCTCTTTCTTCTTTTCCCATCTGGGGTGACTGTGATTGTGGTGTAGTACAAGGAATTCCCATCAGGAGATCAGAAGACTCTGGTTTAGGTCAGAGCTGTGTTCTTTCCATCCATGTGGCTTCGGACAAGTTGCTTAACCTCTCCACTCCTGTTTCTTCAAAGTATTAAGGGGCTAGTAAGCCCTAACCACTGCACCTCACCTAATTATTATCATGGTCAAATACCATAGTACTTTGAAACTGTTAAACACTGTATGGAATTATAAAAGTAAGGGTTCCTCTGATGGTGTTCTTTATTTTTTTTTTAACTGGAGGAAGGAATATTTCTTATTTTTAATTTTTTTATTTTGAGGTATAGTTGACATACAATACTACAGTAGTTGCAGGTGTGCAACATAGCGATTTGACATTTATATACTAATTGATCCCCACAATAGGTGTAGTAACCATCTGTCATCATACAAAGTTATTACAATGTTATTGATTATATTCCCTTTGCTGTACAGTGCATCCCTGTGACTTATTTATTTTATAATTGAAAGTTTGTACCTCTTAATCCCTTTCACCTATTTTGCTCAACCCTTCAACCCCCTCTTCTCTGGCAATGACCAGTTTACTCTCTATCTATGAGTCTGTTTTGTTTTATTTCGTTTGTTTGCTTTGTTTTTTGATTCCACATATAAGTATGTAGATTTTTGGTTTGTGGTTACCATGAGGCAATACAATTTTTACTGGCCCCCCACAATGTTTTATGTTTTTGATGTCATATTTTACATCTTTTTATTTTGAATATTATGTGACTAATTATTTTATATATAGACGATTTTACTACTTTTGTCTTTTACAATAACTTTCATATTAGCTTTATAGGTGGCTGATCAGCTACCTTTACTGTATGTTTTCCTTTATCAGTGAGATTTTTTTTCTTTCATAATTTTCTTTTTTCTAGTTATGGCCTTTTCTTTTCATTTAAAGAAGTCCCTTTAACATTTCTTATAAGACCAGTTTCATGGCGATGAACTCAGCTTTTGCTTGTCTGGGAAACTCTTTATCTCTCCTCCAATTCTGAATGATAATTTTGCTAGGGTAGAGTATTCTTTGTTGTAAGTTTTTTCCTTTCAGTGCTTTTTTTTTTTTTTTCCTTTCAGTGCTTTGAATATATTGTGCCAGTCCCTTCTGACCTGTAAGGTTTTTGCTGAAAAGTCAGCTGATAGTCTTCTGGGGGCTCCTTTATATATAGCTAGTTGTTTTTCTTTCACTGCTTTTAAGATTCTTTCTTTATCTTAAACATTTGGCAATTTAATTATAATGTGTCTTGGTGTGTGTCTCTTTGGGTTCATCTTGTTAGGGGCTCCATATGCTTCCTGGACTTGAATGTCTGTTTCCTTTGCCAGGTTAGGAAAGTTTTCAGCCATTATTTCTTTCTTTTCTTTTTTTTTAATTAAATTAATTAATTGATTAATTAATTTTTAAAATTGGGGTATAGTTTCTTTGCAATGTTGTGTAAGTTTCTGCTGTACAGTGAAGTGAATCAGCTGTCTTAAAATATGCTTTCTGTCTCTTTCTCTCTAGTTTCTTTTTCTGAGAGCCCTATAATGTGAATGTTATTACACTTGATGTTGTCTCAGAGGTCCCTTAAACTATTCTCATTTTTCAAAATTCTTTTTGCTGTTCCAGTTGGGTGATTCACACTAGCCTGTCTTTCAGATCACTGACCCATTCTGCATCTTCTAATCTGCTGTTGATTCCCTCTAGTGTATTATTCGTTTCAGTTATTGTATTCTTCAGTTCTGATTTGTTCTTTTTTATATTTTCTATTTCTTACTCTTTGTTGAAGTTCTTGCCGAGTTCATCTATTCTTCTCCCAAGTTCATGAGCATCTTTATGATTATTTTTTAAAACTCTTCATCTGGTAAATTGCTTACCTCTTTTTTGTTTAGTTCTTTTCCTGAGGTTTTGTCTTGTTCTTTCATTTGGAAGGTATTCCTTTGTCTCTTCACTTTGCCTAACTCTCTGTGTTTGTTTCTGTTTATTAGGTTTATCAGCTACGTTTCCTGGTCTTGAAAGAGTGACCTTATGTAGACGTGATCACAACACAGGTGCTCCTGTGTAGGTGGCGTGTGCCCTCCTCTCATGGTTGGGCAGCAAGCACACTGGTGGGTGGGGTAGGCCCCCAGCCTAGCTATCTGCAAGGCCCGGCTGTGACTGTTGCAGGTGCCCTGGTGGGCAGGGCTGCTCCTTGGCAGGCCTGTTTCTGAGGCCTGGCTGAGACTACTGCAGGTGTGCTGGGGGACAGGTCTGGTCCCCCAGAGAAGGAACCACTTTGGAGGGGTTGGCTTGGGTGGGTGGGTTGGGTGTGGAGCATCCTCAGGGGAATGCTGGGGCAATGTGCATGGTATTAACTAGATTGATGGAGAGGGGCAGAGATAGTGCCCACCAGCACCAGGCCAGCTAGGTGGAAGGAGAATAAAAAAAAAAAAAAATGGCATCCACCAGTACTTCTTTCCCCAGAGAAAGTTCCACTTGGTCCCAGCCTCTTCAGCACACACTATAAAATTAGTTGATGAATCTCCTTGTAAGACCCAGGCACTTTTCAAGCTGCTGACACTGCACTGGGACTTGGAGTGGGTGAGTTTTTGCAAGCTCTTCAGGAGTGGAGTCTTGGGTTGCCACAGCCCTCTGACTTTCCTGAATGTAAGCCGACCTGATTTTCAAAGGCAGACGTTATGGCCATTCATCTTCCTGGTGCAGGTCCCACAGGCTGGAAAGCCCAACACTGGGCTTGGACCCTCACTTCTCAGGGGGCATCTCCATAGTTGTGATACCCCTCCCATTTGTGAGTCACCCCACGGGGGCACGGTAGGCTCTGACTGGGTGACATCTCTGCTACTCCTGCCTGTCTTGATGTGATATTTTCTTTATGTCCTTAGTTGTAGAAAATCTGTTCTGCTAGTCTTCAGGTCATTCTCAGACCGATTTGCTCATATGTAGTTATAGTTTTGGTGTGTCTGTGGGAGGACGTAAGCTCAGGATCTTCCTACTCTACCATTTTGATCTGAACCTTCTTGTTTTCTGTTGCCTGAATTTCAATGGTGGGACATGCAAAGTTCTTCTCAATGGCCAAGCCAAGCAGGCTCTTTCCTGCTTCCATTTCTCAGTTTCTCAAAGAGATCCAGGGTAAGATTTGGCAGGGATAGATGAGATAGGTATTCTGCAGGGTATGGGATAAGGTCAAAGGTGAGAAAACCTCCTTTTATATATATATATATATTTTTTTTTTAAATATATATATATATAATATATATATATATAATTACATGTATATGTATATACTTTATTCAATCCTACACACACTCCATAATTTTAAAATCACAGTCACAAGGACAACAACCTCTTTAGTTAGAGCTTTGGTTGTCCTTGTGATTATGACTTAAAAATTATGGACTGGGTATAGGGTTGAATAAACTGTATAAAATATACAACAGCAGAGAAGTTTAGAGCTGGAGGAATTCAGCTAATGCCTTTTTTTCTCCTCATGCTTACCCTTTAAATAAATTTAGCTGTCCCATTGGAATGGACAAAAATCTGGCTTCTTGTCTTTTAGAAGCCAGCCTGTAATCAGCCTCAGCCTCCATCAGGGCATCTCCAAGAGCGTTTCAGGACGTCTGTAAGGAGCAGTGTCTGTGGTTGGTGGCGTCTGTCTCCCCAGCCTAGGGACTGCCTCTTTGGTGCACCCAGTCTCAGCATCACAGCCTCATTGCCCACCACCCACAGAAGGCTGGATTCCTAGGAAAGTGCACCCCATCAGGAACCAGAAAGAATTACACCTCTAAGTATGGCATTGGGCAATTGCCGGGAGGCTTATGCTTTCAGATTCTGGATCCCTCTTCCTGGCTAGCCAGAATTTATAAACAGGAAAGTCAAAGGCAGCACATAAACCTTGGTAATGCGGATCCACCCTCCTTGCTCTGATTTCCAGGTTGTCTTTTCCTTGCAAAAGGTTATTTATCTCTCTGAGCCACCTAGCCCTTTTGAATTATTAGTCTTATTCCTTTATTGCCCTGCTTCCTTCTTGCAAATATGCTCCTATACATCTTCACTGCGCAGGAAACTCTTTTGTATTTACAGCTTCTCTCTGTTCCTCCCCCCTCCCCCTGGCCCAATAACAGCCAAGGAGATAAATAAGGAACATAACTCTTTCTGGCTATTATTTTTTTTTCTTACCCTGCACAGTAATATATATATATAATAACCAGAAAACAAATCTTATTACTAAAGTAATTACAATAAATAAAAAATAACTGAGAGTAGAGCTTAAGAAAGGGGGCATGTCACGGGAGTGATTGCAACAGGATTTTTAAAATTTAATTTACTAGCGCCAGTCTCACTGTTCTGTTGATGCCTTGCATAGGAGATTGTGTCTAATTAGAGAACGTTGTTATTGCTCTTTGAATACACCTGCCCCTATCTGACTTGTACCTTGGGTCTTTAAAGGGGAAATTTGGCTCGAGGAATTCCTCGAGAAATTTCCTTGTTGGCAGCCCTATGTTGAGAACAGCAGCATTTTGCATGCTAAGTTGTATAATCTTCTAAACTTGGGAGCTGCAAAGAATTGCATGGCATCTTTCCCTCTGACTGCAGATAATCTCCCCCTTAATCACCCAAATAGATGGGTATTTACCCTGTCATTTGTGAATTTCTGAGTAGAGGTCACAGTGCGTCCCTTAGTAAAATGTGCTGGTGCTGACCAGTTCTTAGAGTTAAAATGTTTTTTTGTTGTAGCCAATCTAATTTTATCTGAAATCAATTTATATCCCTTTGTTCTTGTATGGTCCAGAGTGGAAATGGGGAACAGTTATTTTTCTTCATTAATTATGGCTATTATCTCATTTATGATAGCCATCTTTCCAAGTCCTTTTGGCATTTGAATCACTTTTCTTCTTTAACCTAAGTCCTTTTATGGGCTGCACTTAGTATCTTTTAACTATAATGTAATTGTCACTGTTTGGTTTTCTTAGCCTTCTTCAAGTTACTCTTGGGTGTGGAAGGCAGATTAGGGCACGGCATAATAGCTTTATCATGCCTCTTAGCGTCATTCTTCAACATCAATGTCACAACAACAGCAATCACATTTATTAATCCATTATGTGTGCATGTGATCTTCTAACTTATTCTGGCTGGTTGGTCTTAGTCGTCCACACAGTTGAAATCCAGGAAAAATGAACAGTTTAAACACGTAATATACCACCTCCTCTCTCAACCATCACTGCTACCACCATCATCCCTACAAACACAGCCAACATCAATGATAAGAAGATGACAAATATATTGAGCATTTAACATGTGTTTGACAATGCTAAACATTTTACATGCATTATCTCTTTTAATCTTCACAACAATCCTCTGTGATAAGTACTACCAGTATGACTTAATCATGACGAAACTAATATTTTAGGAGCAAAAGGGCATACAGAACACAGATAATAAGTGAGTGAAGAGGGTGTAGAATCTAGGTTTCTGTATGAGTGTGTGTGTGTGTGTGTGTGTGTGTGTGTGTGTGTGTGTGATTCTAGAACCTGCCTACTTACCACTACGTTATACATTAAATCGAAAGTTAAGAAATCCTATAATGTTAGCATTGGAAAGGCTCTTGCATTTCAACAAATCTAGCCCTGCTCTCACTTTATAGAAGAGAAAAAAGATGCCTAGTCAGGTTCAGTAGGTTTTTAAATCCATACAATTTTAGAGCTGAGTTTACAGGCTAGGCCTAAAACTTCCCCCACTGAATGGCCATTTCATGCTAGGATAATGCATTTGCAACCTATGCGGACATTCATTAATAACCTTATGCATAATCTTATGACATTTAGGCATGTAAAGCAAAGGTAAGTACTTTCTTAAGGCAGAGAATGCAAAGAGTTTTGCACAGAAAATGACAAAATGCTAGAACTCCCTCGGCCTGCCTAAGATGGCATCCCAGAAATGATGAGACAGCAAAGGGAGTTTAAAAAGGGGAAGCAGAAGTTTCTTGGAAGAAAAATGAAGGTTTTTTTCATGCCAACATTTCTCAAACTGGGTCTGAAAGACACTAGCAGATTGGTGCTAATAGATGTTTCATAAAATAGGGTGTTATGGTTGGAAAACATATTGCAAATTTCATGTTAAAAGATATCTTTGTTGCAGAACCTACCAGTTCTATTGGAATATTAACATGCATGGAGACTATCCAATAGGGGATAAATTACATGGCATTTACTGAATTTATTCAAACAGGGTCAGTTTTGTTGATATATACCTAGAAGACCTAGAGGAGTATTAGTTATCCCTCAGCTTGGGAAGTGTGGCTCC
Organism: Balaenoptera borealis; assembly: GCF_965194805.1. Lineage (NCBI taxonomy): Eukaryota > Metazoa > Chordata > Mammalia > Artiodactyla > Balaenopteridae > Balaenoptera > Balaenoptera borealis. Next base: position 144,121,665 of record NC_138866.1, read on the forward strand.
AGGCTTTTAACTGAGATGCAGACATAAAATTAAGCTTATTACTTATAAAGAAGCGTATTAGTATAGTGGCTGAGAACATGCATTCTGGAGCTGGATTGCTTGGGTTTGCCACTTACTGGCTGTGTGATCTTGGACAAGGAACTTTCATAGGTTGGATTATGTGGGAAACATATTCTGAGATGGAGATTTGCTACAGGAGGTTTATTGTAGCGTGTTCTTGTGAATAACACCTGTGAGGGAACGGGGGTAGCTAGATTAGGACTAGGGTAGAGTTGAATTGTGATGCAGTTATTACAGAAGCTTCAGATGGTGAATGGGAAGCTCTACAGCTGGGGTAGCCTTTGAATATCCTGAGTTAAAGCAAGTGGACTGAACCTTTCCTTTGTGTACCTGACTAATGACCAGTCACTGAATGTGGACTGCCTCTGGGGAGTGGGTGCAACCTTGGGCAAAGGAGATCCCTTTGCCTGAGGACAATTCCTAGAGGAGGTGCTCAACCATGAACCAGTAGCCAACAGCAGCTGAGAAATGAGTTTTTCAGTCCTAGAGGGGTACTCTGAGGGACACACCGCAGTATCCACTGTGCTTCACTTTTCTCATCTGTAAAATGGGCAAAATAGTTGTACCTTCTTAATAAGATCATTTTGAGTTAAGAGAGTTGTACAATGTGCCTATTATTTACTAGGGCTAAACAAGTGTTAAAATAATTAAGATAACAAATAATACTTAAGATACATACCAGTTGTTTATCATGGAATTCATAGTTAGAGTTAAGCCCATGAAAACCAAAAGAAAAAAAGGAGAATATATTTTTTACTCCTAGTGAATTAAAAACAATTTTAGTCCCTCTATGTTATCATATATTCACACCAGTGGGCCTCTGTATAGCTTTCTTAGGTTGGGACAAAAAGGCATCTTCTGGTGTGTTCTTTCCTTAATAATGTAGGTCTCTGTGATGAGAGCATTCTACTTCAGAAGGCATTCCCTTGGATAGTTCATGTATTAGGCAAACAACAAACAAAAGCAAAAAAATTTAAACCAGACCAAGAAGTAAGTTGAATAGAGATTACTAGATATTGACTAGTACCTAGGAAGTTGACTGTGGTGTTGACTTGATCTAAAAGGAACTACATCCATGGAAGAGATGGCCTATCCTAAAATGATGTCCAGAGATTTGATACTAGATAAGCTGAGGTCTTTCTCTAAGTGCAGTGTTAAGTAAAAATGTCCAAAGCTCGGGCTGAACTTTCCAATGTCAGGGCAAAGAATTACAGTGTTTGAACTCCTGATTAGGCTGGGCCTCTCTCCAGGAGACTGCAGCACATTAAAGCACATCATTTGTGGTAGTAATTCTGGAAATTCAGACAGCAAGACTCCCTTCAACAGTAATCAAGGCCATTGAAGTCCATCTGATCTAATGTGGGGCAGACTTTTAAAAAAATGGAATACGACATCTAGCTATTAATCTAGCCATCTTGACAGTGAATTATTGGGTGTTCTAACTCAGTGGTTTTGGCCAGTGAGAGACTTAGCATATGATGCATGCAATATAATGGATATTCTCTGAAAAAAAAAAAAAACTTATTCTCCTTGGGTAGGTCATTTAAAGGTGATTAATAGCATAATATATGTATATATATATATCTGGAAGAATTCAGAATTATTGGTTCAACCATTTAAAGTCATTGAATAGCATAAAATAGCATATATATATCCACACTATATATATATGTGTGTGTATCTGGAAAAGTATTCAGAATTACTTGATTTAACCGAGGATTCCATTCTACTGATAAAAAAAAATAAGCTTGGAGATTTGATGTTACTTATAAAAGTTTACCCAGTTCTCCAGCATAGATAAGATCAAGTCAAAAGACAATTGACTTCCATTCTACTGATATTTCCATGAATGTAATTTCTCTCCGACAAACATCTTATTCCTAATGGATTAATTCACAGAGGAGGATAGTGTGAATTATAGATGAATACATTTCTGTGACTTAATCATTCAACCATGGAATATTAAGGAACTTAGCACTTAGTCCAGCTTCCCATCTTGTGTTTGATATTCCTTTACGGCCTTCCTGCCGTGTAGCCAAACATTCTGTGCTTTAGCAGGTCCGTAGTGTATGAACTTATTTTATCTCATGGGAATTTATATAATTGCTATATTCCTTTAGCAAGTCATCTCTTGAACCATGCTAAAATATCTCTCCTTGAAACTTCTGTCCTCGATGCCATGTAGAATAAGCTGAATCAATCCTCTTCAGACCTTTACCTAACTGAAAACTGCCCTCACATCACTCCCATGAGGCTTCCTTTCTCCAGGGTAAGCATCTTTAGTTCCTTCTAGTTCTCCTGTGATGTGTGTTTTTATTCTTCCACTATCCTGATTACTCTCTGAATTACCTCACTCATTAATTCACTAAAAGTTTATTGAACATCTGGTAAACCTGTGATGTAACAATGAGCAGAGTAAGCTGTTCATGGTGTAGAGGTGGAAAAAGACAATTAAACACAGTATAATTCAGTGTTAGAAGTGATCTGATAGCTGTTAGCTGTAGGGATGCTCAGAGAAAGGGTGCGTAACTTAATCTCGGGGTCAGGGACAACTTCCTTTGGCATCTACATTGAGAGCTGAAGGAAGACTTAGCCAGGAGCAAAGCATGTGTGGGACAGTAGAGGTAGGAGGGTGTGAGAGCTTTCTACAGGAGAAGCCAACATGCTTAGAGTCTAGGAATAGCTAAGTCTCTATTATGGTGGGATTCCCAGATAACCACCATTATCATTCTGAAAACCCAACTGCTATTAAAGAAGTCTGAAGCATGAAGCCTTAAGGTCTTTTGATGGCCTAATCATATTGCTAACTCATTTTCAACTTAGTGTCAAGTAGAGTCTCCAACTCCTTTTTTATACTAATTGCCGTTAGCATGAAAGTTTCCAGCTACAACACTGTGTAGTGGATCTGGATGGACCAAGTGCTTGAACTCACACTTATTCCAGTTTCATCTGATTAGATTCCATTCTTATGAAACCACTTTGGATCTTGAACCTGTCATCCATTTCATTTGCCTCTGTTCTAATTTACGTGGAGCCTTCAGTGCTGACAAGAGTTTCTTTTATCTTTTTACCAGCTATTGATACATCTGTTGAACTTGAGTGAATACATATCACCCAAAACATAGATCAATTTAGTTATGATCATTCAACCACATTCTAATCTATTTGAGTACTGCCATTGAACCTATCTTTCTTTATATAACGTGCAAGGGTATCTTGAGAGACTCTTGCAAATTCCTCACTGAAGGCCTGTTAAACTCTGTCTCCTTACCTAATAACCTGTCAAAGTGTGAAATGAAGTTGGGCTGGCACAGCTGGAATAATTTCCTAAGTTGTTCTTGGTGATAGGCTCTGGTTTCTATGATTTCTGCTTCCTTTTCTGGGCAGCCCCAAACTTTCCTGTTAAAGTGTCCCAGAAGTTTGCTGAAGATCAGTGTCAGGCTTGCTGACTTCATCTGCCATTTTCTCCTTTTCACAAATGGAAGGGCACTTGTCCATCTTCGGTTTTGTTCAGAATTCTCCATAGATCACTGCCATTGTCTCAGGCTAAAGGTGGGCTCAGCCAGAGCCTTTGAAAAGTGAAGAGGAGACCTCAGCTCCTCTTGACTTAGGGTAGCTCAAACTTCTTAAAGGCATCTCTAGGTGCTGCAGTTATTTGTTTTCCTTGTCCCCAGAACAGACCATGCACTATGCTTTGTCAGGATGATTATTTAGTCTAAGGGCATGAGAACTGCAATTCTTTTGACCTTAGGTCACTGAACTGAATGATACACATGGGTCAAAAGCATTGTGGCTTCAGGTATTTTAATCTAGAAAATTCTTTATTTTACTTCTATTGACTTAATGCTCTTTAGTACCAATAGAGCTCCTTCTTGGATACGATTAGATCATAGACTGTAAAGATTGTCTGAACATTTTTTTGATGTGTGACACGTTATAAAATATATGTCCTGCATATCTTAGGCACTTTTTAACATGAAAATGTTGACCACATGTGATTTACCTTGAGGGAGGTAAACAGCAAAATTCCAGACCATTAATATAACTTGGGAAGCAAGTTAAAATCAATGATTAAAGTCATCGTGTGAGAGATTTTTTTCTACTAAAAGTGTTTCCTACTCCAATTAAAATTCTGATAATTTATATCAATGATTTAAAAATGTGGTTGATCATCAGAATGCCTTGAGGAGCTTTCTAAAAGCACAGAGTCCAGGGTCACCCCTTTAGAGTTTCTGATTTCTGATTCAGGAAGCATAGGTGGGGCCTAGGAGTTTGTGTTTTTAATAAATTAGATAATTCTGAAAATAGGTCAATAGTATGCTACTTGTCTATATAACCTTTGTGATGGTCATACTATCAGAGGATTATGGAGAGAGGTTATGAGTATGGACATATAAACATGTGGGTGTGTGTGAGAGAGAGCGAGAGAGAACGGAAACATAAAAATAATACATATGAAGAGAACTCACCAAAAGAGACAGGAAGAAGCCATCTCCATGTGAGAGGCAGCAAATATTTTTTTCAAAGCATCCACTAGAGGTGAATTTGACCACATCTCTAGTATCCAGTAGAACATATGTAGCAGAACACATGTAGTAGAAAATAGGAGCCAATATAGAAATAAAGCTAAGACTTTGTACTTAGAGCTTGAACATTGAAGATTTGTAAACATAAAGACTGAGAAATCTCTGAAGTTAATGTCAAAGACCTCATATAAGAGAATATCAGTTTTGCCACAGGTGGGTGGGGGACAAATCAGCATGGGGTCTGAAAAAGTTCAGTGGACAGTCTAAGGCCAACTTCAGCTTCACCGAAGAAGGGGATTCTGAGAAATCCAGGACAAAGAAAATCTCCTTAACCAGATCTGTCAAAGCATTTTACTTATTCCTTTGGAAAACTGTCTGGAAGTCATCTTAATCAGAGAACTATATCATTGTGTGTGTGTGTGTGTGTGTGTGTGTGTGTGTGTGTGTGTGTGTGTGTGTGTATTAGATCATAGATTGTAAAGGATGCCTGAGCATTTTTTTTTTAATTTATATAATTTCTTTTAAGGAATAGTAAATCATCCAAAAATGGGAGTGAAATAATGCTTACAAATTAGTTGTATCCCATATATAAAGATACAACACAATATAGAACACAAAATCAAAATTTATATCATGCCAAACATAAAGATTCTAAAAGAATTTTGTTGAAGTATAGAAGTAATTCATTTGTTAACAGAAGTCATAATTTTTTTTAATTCAAACAGAAAGTCACAAAAATTATAATCATCCTCATCAATTTACTCAGTCCCATGTAATTTTTTTTTTTTTTTCATCTTGATCTTTTGTTAGCACTTTTATGAATTCATCAGTTTTCCACTGGAGTTCTGAACATGCTTATTCATTCAGTTCAGCAGTATAGTCAGTTACCAGAAACCTGTACTTGTCAGAGTCTTTTCCATGAATTCCTTGAAGATGAAACCCTTTTATAGGAACATTTTTGCAAAAGCATCAGAGTACACCGAGAACTGTCTGTAAATGACAAAAGACTTAAAAATGACCATGGTTAAAGATGCCTGAGCATTTTTGATAGTGACATGTTATGAAAAATGTATCCTGTATATCTTAGGCAGTTTTTGGCTGTTTTATATATATATACACACACACACATATACATATATATATATATATTTTATATATATGTATGTATGTATGTGTGTATATATATATATATACACATACATACATACATATATATAAAGTCAGCCATTTGCTTAAGTAAACCCAAAAGTAAATTGCATGTGGTTCCATAGTATGGGTTCATCCACACATGAACAACATTGTATACCTTCCTTTAGTCCTAATTAAAAGGATTCCTTCAGGTAACTTCAACCTCAGCCAGCTAGACCAACTGACAACTGAAGCCTCAGATATGGTGGCCAGAGCAAGCAGTGGGAATGAGTTATACCCCTGCTAAACGCGGCCTGAAGGAGGCCTGTTCTGCTCGGAGAATGCAATACAATATAAATGCACACGTCAGTTGAAATCCTCATGGATCCCGTACTAAAGCTGCCCAAGTGGGGCTACTCAGTTATTTATTTTGTCTGTTTTGCTATGTTCTTTGTATTTATTTTATTTACTTTGGGTCACATGGTGATCATTTAATGAAAGAAATGTACTTCATGTTTTCCTTGTCACTGTATTACTCTGTTTTCGACTGAATTGATAAATCCTTCCTGGGGTAGACACTCCATAGAAATATTTTTCATGGGAAGGAGGAAAAAGAGGAACAGTTCATGGAATGAAATTATAAAAGCTTCATTTTATAAGCGTGATGACAAATGTGCTAGACCTTTTTGTAATATCCATAACCAAGAAACAGAAATTGTACAGGGATGAATATTAGTGTCTTTCATAAGATATTTTCATACATACTGGAGGTCATTAATTGGGCAATATTTCTATGAGTTTCAAACCAGGACATCTCCAGAGTCCTAAATGACATTTCCAGCTTTATACTGCCATTCAGTATCTTTTAGTTTGTTTTATTTTTTTTTCAATACATGTTAAACATTTACACCCACAATTTATTATAAAATATGCTCTGCAATTTTTGTGCATGGTTTTAAGAAAACCCCCATTAGCATTTAGCAAGGGTGACCATTCATATGGTTTTGACAATTTACACCAGTTTTCCAGGGCAATCCCTGTTTATACCTGATTTCCCAGTGTGATTATTCAACAGTATACCTTTTTACTCTCAAAAGTACGGATGACATATTTTGTGGCCACATAAAAGGGGCTAATAGAGTCACAACTTACTAGACTTTAGCATTGTCAGTTTCTGCATTTGATTGGACCAATTCTTACTAGCTGAATCTTCTCCAAGAATTGAAACTCACATTCCTAAACTTTCCTTGGGATCCAAACATGGTGAACATAATAATAGAAGTTGGCAAAGCATAAGGACAAAGACCTTCTCCCTTTTCCCTTCTTATTCCTGACCTTATAGACAGAAGTAAAATACAAAATAGAAGGGGTCTGAAATACTCCAGGGATCTCTGTCCTCCATTTTATGGGTGATGATACTGGGATCCAGTGTTGCCAATAGCCATTGGATGGCTTGTCCCCTAGACCAGCATACTTTTCAATTCTATCCGCATAAAAGGGGTCCTAGATAAACTCATTAAAAGGGAGGGATCTGAAAAACTGAGCTAACATGAAGGTAGAATTGTCCACAAATCCAAATGAAACTCTGGGCATTTGGAACTCTCATCAAGGGCAGCTTTGGGTAGAAAACTGTACAACAGAGTCGGACAAAGAGGAAGCTTTTGGTGCCCCTCGGTGCCAACAGCAATACCTTGGCTTGAGGGGCCGTATTCATTACGATTAAGTACCTCAAAGTAGGGCGGAAAATGTTAAAGAGAAATACTCTAGGGAAGGTCAGATCTAAATCTTCCTTTTAACATTCTCCATTTTCCTCCTCATCTTTTTTCTATATACACTGAGTCCTTTAACTGTTATACTTGGAAATAATCTACTGCTTAGTGTCCTGTTCAGGGACAGTGTTGAGTAGAAGTTACACTTTGTGTTTTTAATATGTGCTTAATTGTTGTTCAATGCATTGATTTGAATTCTACCTTTTCTCTGAGAAAACGAAGCAAGAGAAAATCTGAAATGGGGAAGATTATGACTAGAAGTAAGGACTCATATATTCACCATAGGCATTGCCACTCATGAGGATGGGTTAACAGCAGAGTTCTCAGAATAACATCTGAAGGTCTTCAAGAGTACATTGGATTCCTACCTGCCTGGGATGTTAGGGATGAACTAAGTCTTTCTAAAAGCAGCAAGGTGCTTGAAGCCCTTTTTTTTTTTTTACATTTTTAAATTTTTAATTTTTTATTGAAGTGTAATTGATTTACAGTGTTTCAGACATGCAACAAAGTGATTCAGTTATACATACACACACATATATGTGTGTATATATATATTCTTTTTTCAGATTATTTTCCCTTATAGGTTATTACAAAGTATTGAATATAGTTCCCTGGACTATACAGTAGGTCCTTGTTTTTTATCTATATAGTAGTGTGTATCTGTTAATCCCAAATTCCTAATTGATTCCTCTTCCCCTTTGGTAACCACTAGTTTTTTTCTATGTCTATGAGTCTATTTCTGTTTTGTAAATAAGTTCATTTGTATCATTTTTTAAAATTCCACATATAAGTGATATCATATGATATTTGTCTTTCTCTGACTTACTTCACTTAGTATGATAATCTCTAGGTCCATCCATATTGCTGCAAATGGCATTATTTCATTCTTTTTTTAGGATGAAAAATATTCCAGTGTGTGTGTGTGTGTGTGTGTGTGTGTGTGTGTGTGTGTGTGTGTATACACACATATAAAACAACTTTATCCATTCATCTGTCAATGGACATTCAGCTTGAATGAAGCCCTTTCTTGCCTTGTGATTAAATGACTTTGCACATTTGGAGGCTCATGTTCTCAGTGATCACTGAAAGAAAAAAGCGTAATTGAAAGGTTTATCTTCCTGATTTTCTTAGTGTATTCCAGAGCAGGTAGTCTCAGAGAATGAAGCCATGGACAAGTGAAGACTGAGAAACAGAACAGACCTAGGAGGGGGACTATGGCTGCTGACTTCACAGAGGGTTAAGTGTCCTTCTGCTTCACTGTGCCCCCTCACAAAGGCATTGCCAAGGGTACTCATTTCCTGGGTCACTAGGTCATGAGAACCTTAGGTCTGGAATAGAAGGCAGGGTAGTCTCTTTTGGGAGGTTTCTGTCGTACTCCAGAGCCATGGGAAAACAGACACGTACTTGTATCTCTAGTGCTGGCTTAAAACATGTCAAACTTGGGAGCTTTGACTCTGCCTTCCTCCAGGGCCAGCCTTGTGACAGAGCTGTATGGAGTGGGTCTATTCTACCCCACTGAAAGTGAAAAAAAATTCTAAAACTTTACCTTGGCAATATATGCATGATAAATAGAAAAGAGTAAGACAGCTGTGATTTTTCTTTGAAAGTAAAAGTTTAAAAAAATGCATTGAGCATAATAGACTGTCAACCACACTATCAAACTGAAAATTATAGCTGGACTCAGCAGACTTACAACGTAAATTTGACAGATAGGGCAACAGCCAAGTGTTGCACAAATGCTGCCTGGGATCATAACTTCAATTCATCTCTGAGGAATCAACATGAAAGGTTTACTCTCCCAGATACTCATAGCCCTATAATTTCAGGGTCTGTTCTCACTATGTGGGTGAATACAACCTTGAACTATGTCTACATTTTTCATTTTATTTCAGGCAAATGAATTCCTCACAGGACATGTTGTTTGTGCAATCAGACATCCTTCTTATCATTGCCTTTGGGCTTTGCTGCGAATAATGCCAAGATAGCCAGAGATATAAATAAAATGGAACCTAAGAAAAATCCATGTTGCAACAAACAGCAGTACTGACTTTGATGACTATTCTTTACTCTTGCCCACACTGACCTGGAGTTCAGTCAGCTCTTTAGCCTTCAATGACTGAGTTTGGGGTTGCTTTTCTGGGAGATCAGTACAATGAAATCTAGCCTATTTTGATTCCAGCATTTCTTTCTTAGAAATAGAGTGTCTGCTTTGACTTACCAAATCTTGGAATTTGTAAGACTCTGAAAACTAAAGCATAATATTTACATTGTTGTATACTGGGAGAGTGCCCACAAAATGCAAGTCATTATTTCAGTGCAGAGGTTTTAGTTGTGATATATTGGATTTTCTTGACTCAGGATTTGCTCAGCACCCCAAGGTGGAATTTAGGGATTGAAGAAACATATATATATATATATTTTGTGTGTTTTTTTTCAAGTGCTAGACACTGGTCTAGGTCTTAGGGAGGCACAGACATAATCTAGTCCTAAAAAGCACATAATCAAGCTTGAGAGACAGACCCAGAAGAGCTAATCATTAATAACCACACATCATAATACACATTTTAATGACTGCATCAGTAAGTTGTGGAAGCAGAAAAGAGGCACATAGAATTAATTTTGTTTAAGAGGAACAACAGAAGTGTCACAGGCAGTAATTAGGGTTTCAAGCTGGACTTTGAAAGAATAAGGATTTTATAGGATTTGTGAGGAAGTAAGGTTGGATTATAGTTTAACTTTGAGTTACATATTTTTAAAAAAGGATTCTTTTATTTTTTAATTTTTTTATTGAAGTATAGTTGACTTACAATGTTGTGTTAGTTTCAGGTATACAGCAAAGTGATTCAGTTTTATATATATATAATATATATATATATTCTTTTTCAGATTATTTTCCATTATAGGTTATCATAAGATATTGAATATAGTTCCCCGTGCTATACAGTAAGTCCTTGTTATTTATCTATTTTATATATAGTAGTGTGTATCTGTTAATCCCAAACTCCTAATTTATTCCCCCCACCCTTTCCCCTTTGGTAACTGTAAGTTTGTTTTCTATGTCTGTGAATCTATTTCTGTTAAAAAAAGACTCTTAATGTCAGTGTTTATTATGTGACAGGAATAGTGCTAGACATTTAATATTATAAAAGCCTATTTAATTATGATGACAACCTTATGGGAAAGGTAATATTAAAATCCTCTATGCAGGTAAGGAAATTGAGACCCAGAGAGGTTAAGTTACTCCAGGTCACCCAGCTACCAAGTAGTGAAGCTGGGATTTGAACCTGGTCTGTCTGCCTCCAGCATCCCAGTTTGTAATGACAGCTCTGCAATGAAGACAGTTATTTCACTCAACATATTTAATTTATCAGTATTTTAATGAGACCTATTTGCTTACAACCCGTGAGACCCTGCTATGAACCCACTTGCCTGAACTGGGCCTGACACAGAGTCAGCACAGTTGGTGTCCGACTTGGACTCTGCGACTCTCAGTTTCAGTGTCAGCTTCACTACTCAAGTGATCTTGGAAAAGTTACAAAAAACCAAGTAGCCCTGTCTCCTAGTCTGTAAAATGAATATAACAATTCCTCCATTATGCAGTATTTGGTAGGATGAAAGGAAATGACACATGTGGATGACTTAGCACAGTGCTGGCACATAATGAGTCATTCATGAAGGTACTGGTTACCATATATTTACATTTCTGAGTAATTTGTGACCTAGCAATTCCAACTCTCCCCATCTTTACATCAAGGCCATGCTCAAAGTTTGCTTTCTACTCAGTATTAGAAAGTAAAACAACTGCATGTAAAACTTTCTGTAACTCAGACTGACTTTCATCCTAATTAGTATTAGCTAATAAGATTTTGTTTTACTTTATTACTAATCCTGGGTGTTTATGTGGTGTCTGACAAGCCATAGGAACCCACATGCATTTTATCTTATTTTAATTTTATTTTACTTTATTTTATTTTTTATTCAATGTTTTTAAACTAAAAAAAAGAAAAAAAAAGTTCACACATTTCTCCCGCCCCATGCCCACCCCTTGTCTCTTGCAACCACCAATCTTTTCTCTGTGTCTATGAGCTTGGCTATTTGTTTGTTTGTTTGTTTGTTTTGGTTTTGTTTGTTTTGCTTTTTTAGATTCTACAGACCGGAGAGATCATATGGTATTTTCTTTTTCTGTCTGACTTATTTCATTTAGCACAATGCCCTTGAGGTCCATCTATGTAGTTGCAAATGGCAAGATCCTTTTTTATGGCTTAATAATATTCCATTATGTGTATGTATATATATATATATATATATATATATATATATATATATATATATATATATATATACACACACACATATACATATAAAATTTCTTTATTCATTCATCCATCAACACACTTAGGTTGTTTCCACATCTTGGCTGTTGTAAATAATGCTACAGAGAATATGGGGGTGCATATATCTTTTTGAATAAGTTTTAATTTTCTTTGAATAAACACCAAGAAGTGGAATTACTGGATCATATGGCAGTTCTATTTTTAATTTTTTGACGAACCTCCATACTGTTTTCCATAGTGACTGCACCAATTTATATTCTCACCAACAGTGCACAAGGGCTCCCTTTTCTCCACAGTCCTCACCAATATTTCTTATTTGTTGTCTTTTTGATAATAGCCATTCTAACAGGTGTGAGTTGTTATCTCACTGTGATTTTGATTTGCATTTCCCTGATGATTAATATGTTGAGCATCTTTTCATGTACCTGTTGGCCATCTGTGTGTCTTTTGGACAAATGTCTATCTACATCTTCTTCCCATTTTTTATACTCTTTTTGTTTGTTTGTTTGTTTTCCTACTAAGTTGTACAAGTTCTTTATATATTTTGATTATTAGCCCATTATCAGATATATTATTTACAATTATTTTATCCTATTCAGTAGGTTACCTTTTTATCTTGTTGATGGTTTTCTTTGCTGTGCAGAAGCACTTCAGTTTTGGTTTGTTTATTTTTGTTTTTGTTGCCTTTGCTTTTGGTGTCAGACTAAAAAATGAAATCCTTGCCAACACCTATGTCAAGGAGCTTACTGCCTTTGTTTTCTTCTAGGAGTTTTGTTGTTTAAAGTCTTACATTCAAATCTATAATCTATTTTGAGTTAATTTTTGTGTATGATGTAAGATAGTGGTCCAGTTTCACTCTTTTGCTTGTGCCCAATTTTCACAACACCATTTATTGAAGAGACTGTTTTTTCCCCACCATATGTTCTTGGATCCTTTGTCATAAATTAATTGACCATATATGCATGGGTTTATTTCTGGACTCTCTGTTCTATTCCATTGATCGATGTGTCTGTTTTTATGTCAATGCCATACCTGTTTTAATTACCAAAGCTTTGTAATGTAGTTTGAAATCAGTGAGCTTGATGCCTCTAGCTTTGTTTATCTTTCTCAAGATTGCTTTTGTGGTTCCATACAAATTTTAGGATTGTTTGTTCTATGACTATGAAAAATGCCATTGGAATTTTGATAGGGATTGCATTGAATTTGTATATTGCTTTGGGTAGTATGGACATTTTAACAATATTAATTCTTATAATCAGTGGGCATGGACTATCCTTCCATTTATTTGTGCCCTTCAGTTTCTTTCATTAATGTCTTGTAGTTTCAATACACAAAACTTTCACCTCCTTGGTGACGTTTATTCCTAGGTATTTTATTCTTTTTGATGCAGTTGCAAATGGATTTGTTTTCTTAATTTCTCTTTCAGATAGTTTGTTATTAGTGTAAAGAAACACAATAGATTGTCTACTGATTTTTATCCTGCAACTTTACTGCATTTGTTTATTAGTTTTAACAGTTTTTTGGTGGAGTCTTTAAGGTTTTCTATATACAATGTCATGTCATCTGCAAATAGTGGCAGTTTTATTTCTTCCTTTCTAATACAATTTCCATGTGCATTTAAAATGTTAACTGCTTACTTAATAGACTGTATCAGCTTGGGGACTGAATTGTAATAATTACATTAGAACCCTACTGTGGTGCTGGTTGATGTGATCTCCCTCTTTGACTTCCTGGAGCCTACCTTCTATCATATCTTCCGTTGAGACTCCTGGTTGCCCTGACATGGGGCAGGCAGTTTAAAATAACCTCAAATGCTTCCACTCCCTTCAGCAGAGCTGAATATCCTGGGGCTCTAGGACTGTGCACTGAAATCCACAACAGTTCTGAATCTCCTTTCCCATCATACAGCCCTGGAGCCCAGGGACTCACCTCTTATCTTCCCCACCTTCCCCCAAGTTGGGGTCTTCAGTGTTGCTCAGCTCCCAGAATTGAGCTTCAGCTTGTGGCTCAAGATTCTGTTTGTCCAGGACCCAGCTGAGGGACATGTGAGTAGCTTGCCCTGGCATCCAATCTCATGACAAACAACTATGCATGCATCAAATTGCAATTAATATAACCCAATACTAATACATTATTATTAACCAAAACCTACTTTATTCAGATGTCTTTAGCTTTTACTTAATGTACTTTTTTTTTTTTTGGTCCCAGGACCCCATCCATGACATTGCATTACATTTAGTTGTCATATCTCCTATGAGTTTCTTGGACTTTGTTTTTGATGACCTTTATAGTTGTAAGGAGTACTGGTCAGGTATGTTGCAGAATGTCCCTTAATTGGGATTTGTCTGGTATTTTTCTCATGATTAGATTGGGGTTATGGGTAAAACCCATAAAAAGTCATTTTCATGGATAAAGGTCGTGGGTAAAATGTCCTTTTCATCACATCATACTAAAGGTAATTCTATTAACTGACATCCTGCTATTGATGTTGACCCGGCTGAGTTGGTGTTTTTCAGGTTCGTCCACTGTAGAGTTACTATCTTTCCCCCCCCCCATTTCTATACTGTACTCTTTCTGACCAATGTTATTCACTTAAATAATATCAGGTCACCACCAAAGATTGCAGAGATAAAGAAGAGCTTAGTTAGATAAAAGCCTGAAGGAGGTCAGGAGATCTAAGGCCTGAGGCTATTCTGTTTTGGGTTTGATTTGTTCCTGGGTCTGGTGGCAGGAAAAATTGAAACAATTTTCTTTGAGAACAATGAGGAGAGGGCTCCTGGCAGATGTAAGCCAATATGTCAGCATAGGGACAGGCCCCACTGATGGGAATGACCCCTGTCCCCATACTCCCTCAGGGTGCTGGCGAGGGGCCAGGCTGCAGGGTCACCAGGGGCCACGCTGGAGGTCCGTCCTTGTGCTCTCATCAAGGCTGACTTTGACAATGTGCAGAACAAAATGGCCAAGGGTGGCACGGCTGTGGCTCATGCCAAGGGAAGTCTGACAGGCCCCAGCTAAAGCTGATGGTCAGCAGCCTGGTAGCACCGAGGTGGAGTGACCCAGCTGGACTTGGAGAGAAGAGGATTCTGAGCGAATTCCTTGAAAGAAGGTGCCGTTCCTTTCACTTTCTTTTTGGCCATTGGCCACATCTTTAATGGATGGTTAGAGGACTTTTCTACAGAGTCAGGATGGATAGCATCTTTCTAAATAGGCCTGTTTAGCTCCTTCTAGAAGGGGATCGTGGCAGATCCTGCTCAGGAATATTCCATGGAAATTAAGTCAGTGTTAGATTGGGAGCAAGTCTCAGGGAAACATTAAATGGAATATATTTATCTGAGGAAACCAGTTACTCCAAAATCCTCCCCTTGACACATAGATGTGTGAGGCACTTTTCTTGGAGAAAGAAGTTTCACCCTGTGTAGGGGTCTGACCTGTGAGAACTCTGGCATATGCTCTATGGTCGCTGGCACCTCCAGGAGGGCGTCCCTCAGCCTATGCTGCCAGGAACAACACACACTCAGTCTCTGAGCCTCAGCCTTTCTCTGTTAGATTTGATGAATTCACTAACATATATATACTAGGACATCCAGAAACCAATATTGAGGGAGCGGGGAAGGAGGGGGTGGGGATATACAGAGCATCTTTCCTGGATAACTCTCTTCTTTCCCTTTCTGCTACCTTGAATTTATCTCTGCAGCCCTTTCCCCTAGGGACAATGCTTTATGAAGCCTGAGCTCTGAGACCCAGTTTGTAAGACTTTCCTGACTATTCCATCATCCCAAGCTGGGGCAAATGCAAAGAATTCTAGTTGATCCAGACAGTGGAGGAATCTACAGGCATCTTAAGACCTGTCTACATATCCAGCCAGTCTTTTTATTGTAGCTGAAACATTTGATCCTTCACTTACCTAGTCATTCCAGCTTTTAAACAAAATGGAGTCTAGGTAGTTACCTGACCAAATTAACCTTTTGGACGACAGTACTAACCATCTGGGTTAATCGCCCCTGTGAAACCAGTTGTCCCCCCAAGTGGAGTCTTATGACTCTTATTTTCTTTGACCTTTATTCTAACTGTCCAGTTATCTGGCAACATGTGTCTAAAAAATGAAAAAGGTCCACTTGCTTTACACTGAATTCAATATCTGACCTTGCTCCTCAGCTGTCGAGTATATTGTTTAGATCATGAAATTGATGAGGCGAGGAGAATCGATGCTGAGAGGAAAATAAGCGAAGTGCAGTTAGGAGCACAGGAAAGACCTCACAGTGCAGTTTGCTTACATTTAAGTTAACTGATGCTAATTTATTTACTTATTATATTTATGGGATACACCCACTGCTTATTAGCCCCTGGATACATTTTAAGAGGATCATAAAAAGAGACACTTCTTGTCATTATGGCTAATTAACATTCAAACTGACTAACTAACATTTAAGCGCTAAGAATAAAATCAGTCATGGGCCAGTCAACATTTTCATCAAATGTTCTTAAATAGCATTCATTAGCTGGTTCTCTCTCTGCTACTTTTCTACCTGCTGCCAAAATATCTGGCATCAGAAAATGTCAGAATTGATCAGGAGAACTATATCGTTACCTCTGTGACAATTAATATCTGATGTGTTTCTGGGCTCATACAAGGTAGTATGCAAAGCTTGATTAAATGGACAACGCTTCCTCCCAGTAGTGGTTTATAATCCAGCTATAATAGATACAGAAGAAATGAACACGTAACACTCAGTCCTACTGTTCTGGATTTATTTTGCTCACACAGCCACAACAATTACTGAAGCTTATAAATTAGGATGTGGGTCCAATAGTAAGTATTCTTGATTGAATATGTGTGCCGAAAGACCTTTGAGCTACCATAAATCCATTCAGTTGAAACATATGAAGCACAGGGAAAAATACTGATTGGACAACTCAGATGGTGATTCTTGTAATTTCTAGGGGAAGAGAAAGGGAAGAAAATTCATTTTTTTGGTCATTAATCTACCCAAGTAAATCTCTACATAAGTACATATGAGTCCCACATTAAAAACATGTTGACATTAAAATTTTCATCCCTGTTTTCTTCTTCTTTTTTTTTTTTTTAGAAACTGTCCTACATGTTTTGTAAACAGGTGACATTTTTGCCACTGGAGGGGAAGGGGGAATGGAGAGTTAGTTTTTAATGAGTACACAGTTTCAGTTTGGGAAGATGAAAACATTCTAGACATGGTCAGTGGTGATGGTCACACAACAATGTGAATGTATTTAATGCCACTGAATTGTCCACTTAAAAATGGTAAATTTTATGGGAGTTCCCTGGTGGTCTAGTGGTTAGGACTTGGTGCTTTCACTGCTGTGGCCTGGGTTCAATCCCTGGTCGGGGAACTGAGATCCTCGAAACTCTGGAACTCCACACCCTGGAGGCCCTCCTTTCCCCATGCACCCGTTTTCTAATTATGTTCTTGACTTCCCCCCACTATTTCAGTTCTGAGTTGATGTTATACTGAATATACTGAAAGAAATTGGGAAAGGTCAAGGCCAGGCAGGGGGTAGATAAACTCTGAACTATGAAGGTTTTCCCCTAAGTATGGTCGGGAAGCTTATTCTTGCTAGATGCTTAACGTAGCACCAGTTAAGAACTAATATGTTTTAATATTAAACCTGGTAAATGCATATTTTTAAAGAGTCCTAAGTTTTTAAGCCATGAAAGATGCTCCACTTAGGCTAAATTTTCAATAATCATTTTTATGTGGATCAGAAATTTAAACCAAATTAAAGATTTATGGCCCTGTGTTATTTAATTAGGTCTCAGTGGGCTTCTTTAAAATTATTTTAAATTTTCGGTTAGTCACTAAACTAGTGTAGACTAGAGATAAAGCATATGGGCTTTGGAGCCTGAATTCTGAAATTCCAGATCTGGTTGGACACAGAGCTAACTTCTTTGAGGCTCAGATTCCTTATCAGTAAAGTAGGGCAGATAATAACCATTATATATATGTGCCACATCTTCATTATCCATTCATCAGTCGATGGACACTTAGGTTGCTTCCATGTCCTGGCTATTGTAAATAGTGCTGCAATGAACATTGTGGTACATATGTCTTTTTGAATTATGGTTTTCTCAGGGTATATGCCCAGTAGTGGGATTGCTGTGTAATATGGTAGTTCTATTTTTAGTTTTTTAAGGCACATCCATGCTGTTCTCCATAGTGGCTGTACCAATTTACATTCCCACCAAGAGTGCAAGAGGGTCCCCTTTTCTCAGCACCCTCTACAGCATTTATTATTTGTAGATTTTTCATGATGGCCATTCTGACTGGTGTGAGAATAATACCTCATTGTGGTTTTGATTTGCATTTCCCTAATGATTAATGATATGTATACTTTCATGTGTTTGTTGGCAATCTGTATATCTTCTTTGGAGAAATGTCTATTTAGGTCTTCTGCCCATTTTTGGATGGGTTTTTTTTTTTTTTTTGATATTGAGCTGCATGAGATGCTTCTATATTTTAGAGATTAATCCTTTGTCAGTTGCTTCATTTGCAAATATTTTCCCTCATTATGAGGGTTGCCTTTTCGTCTTGTTTATGGTTTCCTTTGCTTTGCAAAAACTTTTAAGTTTCATTAGATCCCATTTGTTTATTTTTGATTATATTTCCATGTCTCTAGGAGGTGGGTCAAAAAGGATCTTGCTGTGATTTATGTTATAGAGTGTTCAGCCTACATTTTCCTCTAAGAGTTTTATATTGTCTGGCCTTACATTTAGGTCTTTAATCCATTTTGAGTTTATTTTTGTGTATGGTGTTAGGAAGTGTTCTACTTTCATTCTTTTACATGTAGCTATCCAGTTTTTCCAGCACCACTTATTGAAGAGGCTGTCTTTTCTCCATTGTATATTCTTTCCTGCTTTATCAAAGATAAGGTGACCATATGTGCATGGGTTTATCTCTGGGCTTTCTATCCTGTTCCATTGATCTATATTTCTGTTTTAGTGCCAGTACCATACTGTCTTGATTACTGTAGCTTTGTAGTATAGTCTGAAGTCACAGAGCCTGATTCCTCCAGCTCTGTTTTTCTTTCTCAAGATTGCTTTGGCTATTTGGGTTTTTTTGTGTTTCCATACAAACTGAGAAATTTTTTGTTCTAGATCTGTGAAAAATGCTATTGATGGTTTGATAGGGATTGCACTGAATCTGTAGATTGCTTTGGGTAGTATAGTCATTTTCACAATACTGATTCTTACAATCCAAGAACATGGTATGTCTCTCCATCTGTTTGTATCATCTTTAATTTCTTTCATCAGTGTCTTATAGATTTCTGCATACAGGTCTTTTGTCTCCTTAGGTAGGTTTATTCCTAGGTATTTTATTCTTTTTGTTACCATGGTAAATGATAGTGTTTCCTTAATTTCTCTTTCAGATTTTTCATCATTAGTGTATAGGAATGCAAGAGATTTCTGTGCATTAATTTTTTATCCTGCAACCTTATCAAATTCACTGATATGTTCTAGTAGTTTTCTGGTGGCATCTTTAGGATTCCCTGTGTATAGTATCATGTCATCTGCAAACAGTGACAGTTTTACTTCTTTTCCGATTTGGATTCCTTTTATTTCTTTTTCTTTTCTGATTGCCATGGCTAAAACTTCCAAAACTATGTTGAATAATGGTGGTGAGAGTGGGCAACTTTGTCTTTTTCCTGATCTTAGAGGAAATAGTTTCAGTTTTTCACCATTAAGAACGATGTTGGCTGTGGGTTTGTCCTATATGGCCTTTATTATGTTGAGGTAAGTTCCGTCTATGCCTACCTTCTGGAGGGTTTTTTTTTATCATAAATGGGTTGAATTTTGTCAAAACCTTTTTCTGCATCTATTGAGATGATCTATGGATTTTCTCCTTCAGTTTGTTAATATGGTTTATCACATTGATTGATTTGCATATGTTGAAGAATCCTTGCATTCCTGGGATAAACCCCACTTGATCACAGTGTATGATCCTTTTAATGTGCTGTTAGATTCTGTTTGCTAGTATTTTGTTGAGGATTTTTGCATCTATGTTCATCAGTGATTTTGGCCTGTAGTTTTCTTGTTTTGTGACGTCTTTGTCTGGTTTTATTATCAGGGTGATGGTGGCCTCATAGAATGAGTTTGGGAGTGTTCCTCCCTCTGCTATATTTTGGAAGAGTTTGAGAAGGATAGGTGTTAACTCTTCTCTAAATGTTTGAGAGAATTCACCTATGAAACCATCTGGTCCTGGACTTTTATTCGTTGGAAGATTTTTAATCACAGTTTCAATTTCAGTGCTTGTGATTGGTCTGTTCATATTTTCTGTCTCTTCCTGGTTCAGTCTTGGAAGGTTGTACTTTTGTAAGAATTTATTCATTTCTTCGAGGTTGTCCATTTTATTGGTGTAGAGTTGCTTGTAGTAGTCTCTCATGATCCTTTGTATTTCTGCAGTGTCAGTTGTTACTTCTCCTTTTTCATTTCTAATTCTGTTGATTTGAGTCTTCCCCCTTTTTTCCTTATGAGTCTGGCTAATGGTTTATCAATTTTGATTATCTTCTCAAAGTACCAGCTTTTAGTTTTATTGATTTTGCTGTTGTTTCCTTTATTTCTTTTTCATTTATTTCTGACCTGATCTTTATGATTTCTTTCCTTTTGCAACTTTGGGGTTTTTGTTCTTTCTCTAATTGCTTTAGGTGTAAGATTAGGTTGTTTACTTGAGATTTTTATTGTTTTTTGAAGTAAGATTGTATTGCTATAAAATTCCCTCTTAGATCTGCTTTTGCTGCATCACATAGGTTTTAGGTCTTCATGTTTTCATTGTCATTTGTTTCTAGGTATTTTTTGATTTCTTCCTTGATTTCTTCAGTGATCTCTTGGTTTTTAATAATGTATTGTTTAGCCTCCATGTGTTTGTATTTTTTACAGTTTTTTTCCTGTAATTGATATCTAGTCTCATAGCGTTGTGGTAAGAAAAGGTACTTGATATGATTTCAGTTTTCTTAAATTTACCAAGGCTTGATTTGTGACCCAAGATATGATCTATCCTGGAGAATGTTCTGCATGCACTTGAGAAGAAAATGTATTCTGTTGTTTTTGGATGGAAAGTCCTGTAAATATCAATTAAGTGTATCTGGTCTAATGTGTCATTTAAAGCTTGTGTTTCCTTATTTATTTTCATTTTGGATGATCTGTCTGTTGGTGAAAGTGGGGTGTTAAAGTCCCCTACTATGGTTGTGCTGCTGTCAATTTCCTCTTTTATGGCTGTTAGCATTCACCTTATATATTGAGGTGCTCCTATGTTGGGTGCATAAATATTTACAACTGTTATATCTTCTTCCTGGATTGAACCCTTGATCATTATGTAGTGTTCTTCTTTGTCTCTTGTAATAGTCTTTATTTTGAAGTCTCTTTTGTCTGATATGAGAATTGCTACTCCAGCTTTCTTTTGATTTCCATTCACATGGAATATCTTTTTCCATCCCCTCACTTTCAGTCTGTATGTGTCCCTAGGTCTGAAGTGGGTCTCTGGTAGGCATCATATATACGGGTCTTGTTTTTGTATCCATTCAGCCAGTCTGTGTCTTTTGGTTGGAGCATTTAATCCATTTACATTTAAGGTAATTATCGATATGTATGTTCCTATTACCATTTTCTTAATTGTTTTGTATTTGTTATTGTAGGTCTTTTCCTTCTCTTGTGTTTCCTGCCTAGAGAAGTTCCTTTAGCATTTGTTGTAAAGCTGGTTTGGTGGTGCTGAATTCTCTTAGCTTTTGCTTGTCTGTAAAGGTTTTAATTTTTACATCGAATCTGAATGAGATCCTTGCTGGGTAGAGTAATCTTGGATGTGGGTTTTTCCCTTTCATCACTTTAAATATGTCCTACCACTCCCTTGTGGCTTGCAGAGTTTCTGCTGAAAGATCATCTGTTAGCCTCATGGGGATTCCCTTGTATGTTATTTGTTGCTTTTCCCTTGCTGCTGTTACTATTTTTTCTTTGTATTTAATTTTTGATAATTTGATTAATATGTGTCTTGGCATGTTTCTTCTTTGAATTTATCCTTTATGGGACTCTCTGTGCTTCCTGGACTTGACTGACTATTTCCTTTCCTATTTTAGGGAAGTTTTCAACTGTAATCTCTTCGAATATTTTCTCAGACCCTTTCTTTTGCACTTCTTCTTCTGGGACGCCTATAATTTGAATGTTGGTGCATTTAATGTTATCCCAGAGCTCTCTGGAACTGTCCTCAATTCTTTTCATTCTTTTTTCTTTATTCTGCTCTGTGACAGTTATTTCAACTATTTTATCTTCCAGATCACTTATTCGTTCTTCTGCCTCAATTATTCTGCTATTTATTCCTTCTAGAGAATTTTTAATTTCATTTAGTGTGTTGCTCTTCATTGTTTACTCTTTAGTTCTTCTAGGTGTTTGTTAACTGTTTCTTGTATTTTCTCCATTCTATTTCTGAGATTTTGGATCATCTTTACTATCATTACTCTGAATTCTTTTTCAGGTAGACTGCCTATTTCTTTTTCATTTGTTTGGTCTGGTGCGTTTTTACCTTGCTTCTTCATCTGCTGTGTGTTTCTCTGTCTTCTCTTTTTGCCTTTCTGTGTTTGGGGTCTCCTTTTCACAGGGTGCAGGTTCATAGTTCCTGTTGTTTTTGGTGTATGCCCCCAGTGGGTGAGGTTGGTTTAGTGGCTTGTGTAGGCTTCCTGGTACAGGGGAATGGTACCTTTGTTCTGGTGGGTGAGGCTGGACCTTGTCTTTCTGGTGGTCAGAGCTGCATCCAGTGGTATGTTTTGGGATGTCTGTGAACTTCGTATGACTTTAGGCAGCCTCTCTGCTAATGGGTGGGTTTGTGTTCCTTTCTTGCTAGTTGTTTGGCATGGGGTGTCCAGCACTGGAGCTTGCTGGCTGTTGATTGCAGCTGGGTTTTAGTGTTGAGACGGAGATCTCTGGGAGAGCTTTTGCTGATTGTTATTACATTGGGCCAGGAGGTCTCTGGTGGTCCAATATCCTGGACTAGGCTCTCCCACCACGGAGGCTCAGGCCCGACACCTGGCCAGAGCACCAAGACCCTGCCAGCTGCATGGCTCAGAAGAAAAAAAGAACAGATAGAACCCACCAAAAAAATGGTATAAGAAAATTAAACAGACAAAATCACACAAAGAAACATACACACACACTCACAAAAGAGAAAAAAGGAAGAGAGCAAACAAACCAATAAACAATCCACCAATGATAATAAGTGGTAAAAACTAAACTAAGATAAACATAAAACCAAAAACAAATCAGATGCAGAAAGCAAACCCCAAGTCTCCAGTTGCTCCCAAAGTCCACCGCCTCAATTTTGGGAACATTCGTTGTCTATTCAGGTATTCTACAGATGCAGGGTTTATCAAGTTGATTGCGGGGATTTAATCCGCTGCTCCTGAGGCTGCACGGAAAAATTTCCCTTTCTCTTCTTTGTTCACACAGCTCCTGGGGTTCAGCTTTGGTTTTGGCACTGCCTCTTTGTAGGCCACCCTCAGGCATCTGTTCCCCTCCCAGACAGGAGGGGGTTAAAGCAGCAGCTGATTAGCGCTCTCTTTCTCACTCAGGTCGGGGGGGGGGGGTACGGTAGTCATAATTGGAATGCAGTACGAGCCTGTGGTGGCAGAGACTGGCGTGACATTGCAAGTGCCTGAGGCATACCATGTGTTCTCCCTGGAAAGTTGTCCCTGGATCATGGGACCCTGGCAGTGGAGTGCTGCACAGGCTCCCAGGGGGGCATGGGTAGTGATCTGCGCTTGCACACAGGATTCTTGGTGGCAGCGGCAGCAGCGTTAACAGTCCATGCCTGTCTCTGGAGTCCGAGATGATAGCTGCAGCTCACGCCCATCTCTGGAGCTTGCTTAGGTGGTGTTCTGCCTTCTGTGGGCACATGGAGTAGGAAGCCCCTCTCCTCGCGCACCCCAAAACAATGGTCTCTTGCCTCTCGGGCAGCTCCAGACCTTTTCCCGGACTCTGTCCCGGCTAGCTGTGGTGCACTAGCTCCCTTCAGGCTCTCTTCATGCAGCCAACCCCAGTCCTCTCCCTGGGGTCTGACATCCGAAGCCCAAGCCTCAGTTCCCAGCCCCCACCTGCCCTGGCAGGTGAGCAGACAAGCGTCTCAGGCTGGTGAGTGCTGGTCAGCGCCGATCCTCTGTGTGGGAATCTCTCCGCTTTGCCCTCTGCACCCCTTTTGCTGAGCTCTCCTCCATGGCTCTGAAGCTTCACCCCGCCACCCCCCCCCGTCTCTGCCAGTGAAGGGGCTTCCTAGTGTGTGGAAACGTTTCCCCCTTCACCTCCCTCCCAGAGTTGCAGGTCCCATCCCAATTCTTTTGCCTCTGTTTTTCCTTTTTTCTTTTGCCCTACCCAGGTATGTGGGGATTTTCTTGCCTTTTGGGAAGTCTGAGGTCTTTTGCCAGCATTCAGTAGGTGTTCTGTAGGAGTTGTTCCACATGTAGATGTATTTTTGATGTATTTGTGGGGAGGAAGGTGATCTCCATGTCTGACTACTCTGCCGTCTGGAAGGTGACCTCAGTTTCCTTCTCTAAGGTGGTATTCAGAGTTTCCCTGGGGTAACTGCTATGGAAACTTCTTAATTTTTTCTTCCAACCCTTTCCTCTCTCCCCTTTGCTGGCCCATTTCTTATTGAACTCCTTAATTCTGAGCCTTACATTCATATAGATGACTCTTGACTTACCCCTCTCTGTAGTGGTAGGAAGAGTGGGTGTAGGAGGGTTCTAGTGTCATCCTATTGTGACTAAGCTTGGTGGAAGTTCCATCTCTGGCCCAAACTATGCATCACTAGAGTCAGATGGAGTGGAAGAGAAAGGGGAAGCCTGCCACATAAGACAAGCCAAAGAAGACATTCAAAATAAGTAATAAAATAGGCAAATATGGAGTATCATGAATTTAAGAAAAAAAAATCGACATAAAATGGAATAAATGTGTCCACTGGGTTTGTGGGAGCAAGTTCCTTGGTGAGAAAGATAGTCTTGTCCAGGGTTGGCTTTTTGTGCAAGAAGAGTTTGGAAGCAAAGAAATTCTAGCTATTTTCCATCCATTCAGTAGATAATTGACATGCTCCCACTAAGTGACAAGTGCTGGGCTAAGCCTTGTATAGAGTGACAAACACCAGAGACATGGCCTTTGCTCCAATGGCAGTTACACTAAGTTAATAGGAAGAATTATATTATAAATTAATATTAGTTGACAACCATGATTTCAAAATTATTATTTTACAAATAAAGCACATCAGCAGTGTTAATAAGGACTGGCTACCCAAAGTTAATTATTTGGATTAGCTAAAGAAAGACTGAAGAAAGAAGGTATGAATAAAATTCATAGACAGTGAGGATCTGCTTATGTTTCTGGAAAATAACTATGGGGGAATAAAGAATAGGTAATCGCTAAAGTTAGGACTTCTCCTAGTCTTTTTCAAGACTCTGCAACTCCACAAAATAAAACAAACCAGCTTTGCCAAATCTTGAAAAACCATCAATCTGCAGAGAGATCTGAATAAGTTGGTTTTTAAAATAAATTTTGTTTATATCAAATGACTCTGGACTTCTTAGGAATTTTCCTCAAAACCATTTTTTCCCCTAGTTACTATTGCCAGAAAGAAGAGTTCTGAATGGACTATGGTTTTCATAATTTTATAAATTATCTCAATTTGATGATACTGAGTATGTGTATTAAGGCATGTTCTAGAGAAGTTAAGTGGGAAACATTGATAGTAGATGTTGATGTCAAATATAGAATTCTAAGTATCTTGGAGCTTTGACCTAATCTCTCCTCTTCAAGGCCTGGTATTTATAGAAATAATATTAGCTTTTTGTGGAGCACTAGCCCAGTGATCTGCTACTTCCTTTCTCCAACAGAGACAGGAGAGGGGGCTGTAAATCAGATGGCGGCACCATTGCTCCTGCTCCAGGGCTGCAATGGGTTATCATTTTGAGACATTTACCGAGCACCATAGTTTCAAGAAACAGAGTGAGATGCCCTTCTCCACAGTCCTGTGCCTTCATGGAACTGCCTTATTCTGTCCTTTCAATTCCTTTTTCTCCCAGTATTCATGTAATTCCCCCAACTGAGCTGAGTCCTGCTACCTATTCTGGCACAAGCTTAGATGATCTCAATCCTGGTAAGTGACTTATGTGGCTGCTCATTTTACGAGAACATCAGTAATAATTTCAATTATTACTAACTGAGCACTGTGGGGTACAGCTTAGGGGTCAGGTGATGAAAAGTTGAAAAAAGTACAAATCCTACTCTTAAGAATTCCCAGTCTCTCTGACTGTCTCCTTCTACCCTTCCATTCTTATCATAGGTGACTGTAGATGAGCTTGAGACAACTCTGGTCAAATCTGACCTCTCCCAATCACCAGGTGTCATTGAACAAAGTATATAATTCAGCCAAGTCTTGCTTATAGATGGGTTGTGGGAAAAACATAAGCTAATCTAGGTAAACTGTTTTGCATGGGATCTAGCCCCAAATGCCCAATATAATGCCCAATATAACAAAGGTCTTATTTTTCTTATCTCATTATCTCCCAGTACTCCCCAGTCACATGTTCTGAGCAGATTGCAACACTCCTTCACTCAGGGACTTGCTTTGTCCCTTTCCCTACTTTTTTATACCATTCACTTTATCAAGAATGACCTCCCCAACCCCCTCACTCCACTCAAGTCATCCAGGGTTACCAGATTTAGCAAGTAAAAATACAGGACACCCAGTTAATTGAATTTCAGAAAAGCAACAGATAATGTTTTAGGATAAGTATTTCCCATGCAATATTTAATGGGATATATTTCTTCTAAAATTTTATCTATTTGTCTAAAAGTTAAATTTAACTGACTCTATGTTTTATCCAACAACTCTCTCCCTCCCTCACTGCCTTTTGCCTACCAAACCTCATGTGTTATTTAAGCCTTGCTTAGGAGTGGCACCCTGAAGTGTCTGTAGTGGCCAGGCTGGGAATGCTGATAGGTGAAAGGGGCCTAGTGAGGATGCTGTAACCTGAAAACACATGTAGGGCAGTGGCATCTCATCTCCAGCTGGTTGTTTCTATGTGTGATGTGGAACTCATGTTGCTAGATGTTACTAATTTCCAAAAGTAGTTGGAAATTTAAAAAATAAAGCATGTGTGATATGCTAATATTTAAATGTTGGAACTAGTTAAATATCTTAATAATTATCCATGGGTCACAAATTTGAAAACTCTGGCCAAGATAATGACCTTTTGTTTCCTCCATGCAGACTTTCTCCGAAAACCCACACTAGGTATGGCATCCCTTTCAGGTGAACTCCATGCGTGGCTCCATTCTGATGGCTCAGTATTTATGGCCCTGTATGGTTGATCTTGATTTTTTTCCAAGAAGACTATCAACTCCAAGAAAGTAGGGAAATGTTCATCTTTTCTTCTCTAGGGTTTAGTATTTAATGCATTATCAGTTGAAAGAATGAATGAATGAGTGAATACATGAATGAATGAGTAATTTCAGTGTAGCCAGATTCAACTAAGATTATCAACAAGACCAAGAATAGGAGTTAAAAACCAGCAACACTGAGGAAAGCACAGAAATCTATAGATTTTCAAACTACGACCAGACTTTACTACATACGCATTCTTTTCAGACATCATGAAATGAGTTGCATTCCTCATGCCTTATTCACTAAAGCAGCCATGGCAGAGAGGTTGTATAAACAGAAGCACGTCCAGTTTACATAGGGAGGATTTTTACATCGGTGCACACAGCCCAGGTGAGAACAGCCAATGGTACACTGAAGGGGCCTCTAGTAGGTGCCCTAGCCAGCTTTATCTCTGGAGTTTCAGCAGTAAATCTTGCTTTAGAAAGAATTTAATTTTAAGTTCCTCAATATTAATAAAAGCATTAAGGACTGGTATAATAAAAGTTTATTGACTCATTTTCCACCGTAATTTGCCCGTGATTCCTGTGTAGCCGTATTATATTTTTAGGAAATGGAAACACTGTGTTCCTAGGCTGCATAATAATGACAGTAAAAGAGCAAAAGATACTTTGAAAATCATTCATCAGGATCTGAGGCATTTTGGGTGAGGAAATTTAATACTCTTTTCATGGGGGATGCATAGAGTAATTTAAAAAAATAATAAAGGAATTTGCCCAACTGTGGAAATGCTAAGAAGAACATAATACACTCATGATTGGTTCATATATTATTTGGTTGTGCACAAAAGTAGATCTCTTTGTAAAAGTCTTCTTGAACATCAAGAAAGGAGAAATTTAGATTATGGTCAATAACCTGTCATCAAGGGCTAAATTGACATGTGTGATTGTCCTACCTCTGCTGTGGGATGGATAATTACAAAAATAATGATAACAGGACTCATAATAGTGAATGAGAGTTAAACGTTTACTTTATTTCAGTCAGTGTGTGAAGCATTTTATAGACCATGATCTCATTTATTCCTCATGACCACCCTGTAAGATTGGTTTTCTTATTAGTGAGGAAATGGGTCCAGTATATTGCCCCAAGACACAAAACTATTGAACAGCATTATTAATACTCTAAACCAAGATGGAGAACCTACTCACCATGTATTTAATATGGCCTTTTGCTATAACACCGCAGCATGGATGCCTTAGGAATGGACCCCGGGAGCAGCAACCAACCTCCAAAACACTTTCATATGTGAGCGTGAAACCAAGGGGTTTTGGAATAAAGTACCTTTCATCAGGACATGAGATGCCAAGAGTTAAGTGGAATAATCAGGTATGGGCAACAAGCTCAAGAAACATCATGATCAACACAGTGATGGGAATGGACAACAGTCAGCGTTGTACATTAGAGTGTGGGTCAGGAACAGATGGAGTAAAGCCCTAACCTTTACAACTAGAGATATAATTGATGACCAAGGCCAGCAACCATCTGACTACATGAACTCAAGAAAGATGATGTGCTCCAATCTAGCAGATGGAGGCTTGCTGGCATGGACTTGTTTTGTAAAGGGCTATCAATGTGGTCACTGTGTCATGTAACTGTCTGTATTAAGTAGCTTTGAGACTGATGGTTGTTTATATAGGTTATTGGGATATTTGAATATGGATGTCACTTATCATTGATCCTTTAAACTACTGAAGTCAAAATCTGACTTTTTTTTTTCATATTGACCTAGTATTTTGTCTTTGGAGCTAAAATTTTTGACATCTCATGCTACAGAAAGGAAAAAAAAAAAAAAAATCCAACAACTCTCTCCAATTTCTGCCCAAATAAGGTTTATGGCCTTTGGAGCAGAGACGGGCACATAGAGTAGACTCCTTCCGATGGCTAATTCTGTTTAATTAATGACTTTGAGAACCATAGAAGATGATAGGAGGGTAGGTGTGCCAATAATATAGCTATGCTTGTAGGAGACTATCCAGGTACCTGTGCCAACAGGCCCCATCATAAACCTTGAAGGGACCAAATGACTAAATGGCAAGGTTCACACTTGTTAGAGGGGCATTGTATCTCTGTCATTGGAAGAGATGGGGCAGCTTCCCTTCCCCAGAATATAAACATGGCAGTTGTCCAACCAAAGGGTCAGCTTACTGGGTTGAACATCATCATGGTGGAATTGGCAGGGGAAGTTAAGCCAGCCTCTTCTGCCTGTGGAGAGACACGCCCAGCAGGACAGCACCCCAGCAGCCAAGTGTCCAGCAGATGGTGGTGAGATCAGTCCTTGGAGAGGGCAGGATCAGAAGAGGTTAAGGAAAAGCTCAGGTCACACTCTGAAGAGCTCTGAGCATCAAAAGGAAAGCAGTCAAATCCACAGGATCAGGGACAGATGGTAACATGGCAGATGAAGCTTGCAACATTCCAGTAGCCTCAGGAACTGAGAAGGGAACAAAGAGCAAAGGTAATGGGGAGCAAAACCTAGTTTAAGACAATTGTTGGCATGAAGCCAGGAGGCTATGCCTGGTTTTAATTGGGTACCAGCCATGTAGTGTGTAATACTCAGCTGGATTTAAAAGCACATGGTTAGGTCAAGGAAAAAAAAAAAAAAATCTATCTTTGAATAGGCAGGAGCAGACTGGGCCAGCACCAGAGCCATCATGCTTTAGTTGCTACAAGCAGCCCACACTTATGGATCCAGCCAGCCCTCTGTAGCCCAAGGACTGAAACAAGATCAGAGGCCCTTTGCTCCTATGCCTTCATGGTCCCCCGATAACCAGATTCCATCTTGGGGAAAGGAGAGGGGGCGGGGAAAGAGCTCTAGTAGAGAGTTAAATTCTGAATTGATTGAGTTTTTTCCCCAACAGAGTTGTTTTTAACCCCTCCCCCGAAAGTTAATTAAAACCAGAAAAATTTGAGATACCCCAACTTGAAAATTTAAGATTTTCCTTATCCAGTGTGATGGTGGGGAGTTGGTGGGGGGGGGCAGGTGTCTTTTTAGGAGCACTGTGTGAGCTGAAGGGTGAACAAATTTGTGACTCTGCTCTGTGAGTGTTATTGTTACAGTGGGGCTCATTCTGTCTGCTTCCCATGGGAGTGGGTGGGAATCAAAGGCCTGGGAGATCAGGAACAATCACACTGGTGCTCCTCCTGACTTGAAGTCCATCCCTCTGGGGAGACGTGACCCCCGGCCAGCCGACAGAGTAGCAAGTCCACCATGGGGATCTGGAGAGAAAGAAATCCATAAAGTGTGTGAACTTGTGATAGCCTTTGGTGCTTGCAACGATGTGACTTGTTGCTATGGCGATACTTGTGGGATGAATGCATTATAACAGGAAATACCTCAAAACCCTTTTGCTTCAACCAAAGCAGGAGCATCCATAAGTGGAGGCTTGGTCAGGGGAACTTCCCTTCTGGCTGATGCAGTAAACTCTCTTCCCTTCGGGGACACAGCAGGGTACTCCCATGTCAATTTGGATTTATAGTTCTTCACCACTGAAAGCTACTCATTGTCAAGCATGGCAGACAACCTATTCCATAGAAAGTAAGCAAGAGCCTGCCAGGGAGTGTGGTAATATACTACAGGGTGCATTTTCTGCCTGCCACTCTAGACCGACTTCCCTTTTTCTTCCAACCTGGTGCACAATTTTGTGGTCAGTTTTCTCCTCTACCTGGCCTCAGATGAGTCCCCTCACCCATTTATCAGGAGCAGGAGCCAGCTGAAACAAATAAATAAGGTGGAAAGGAAAAGGACCTCAGCATCCCAAACCCTTCCACTGAGTTGTGACTCAGGAATTACAGCACACTACATTAAACCATTTCTCCTTGATGCATTGGGACCACTCAGAAGGTGACAGTGACATATGGGAAAGGCCCTGTTAGTGGGATTGGGGCTGTTGTGTGATGAATGACACAATGTGTCAAAGAACATCTGTTGTCTATCATGCCGGCTTCCTCAGAACACTTGGATAGAGAGAGAGAGAGAGAGAGAGGGGGGCTGGGGGGAGGGGGCTGAGAGGTGGGTGAATTAGGAGGAAGCAGGACTTTACACAGCTGGAAGAAG
Organism: Balaenoptera borealis; assembly: GCF_965194805.1. Lineage (NCBI taxonomy): Eukaryota > Metazoa > Chordata > Mammalia > Artiodactyla > Balaenopteridae > Balaenoptera > Balaenoptera borealis. The sequence continues at coordinate 144,152,973 of NC_138866.1, forward strand.
ATAAGAAACGAGCCCCCTAACCTTGGGAGAGCAAAAGTGATTCAGGAAGCTGAGCGAGCCAGTGAGTCCCTCCAGTAACCCGCCACTCTCCCTGTCCCTTTCATCTCCTTTCCCTTGATTTTATTTTTAAAAAATTTAATCGGTTGAGGGTTGAGTGTATTAAACCATCACGCAGGCAGGTGAGGGATTGGAGCTGGCTGTACCATTGTTCTGTTCCTTTCATTCTCCAGATGCACCACTCTGGAGGTGGGTTGGATTTCTCAGGGGCCAGACAGACTCAATCGAGCATTCTGCAACTTCACTGGCATGACAAGCTGTACAAGAACTGTCCAAGTGAATGCTCTGAAGCCCATGTGTGAGACCAGGTTTTGTGCGAGGAGAGATCTTTCATTTTGGATTTCTTCACATTTCATCCATCTAACGTTCCTATCATAGTAATGCAAATGCCTGTCTTCCCTATCTGGATGTAAAGTTTCTGATTATTTTGTGTCAGGAGAGAAAACTTCCACTTGTTTTGGATTTCTCTTTGTGATATTATTAGTGCAACTTTTCCAGGATGAGGCCAGGGACACCCAGGAGGATAAATGGATTTCTCACTCCCTTCAAAGATGCAACTGCTTATCATGTTATCTAAAAGAATAAATCTGTATTAGTGAGTCCAATAGATCAGGACCAGACATCCCTGGAGCTCATCTGCTTTTATTTTAGATGAGATTGGAGGCAGAAATGCTTATTGAAAATAATTACACTTTCATATTTACAGAGTCACTTTCCTTGGTGCTCATATTTCTTTCTAAGTATTATTTTATATCTTTTTAATATATATCTGGATTACTTTCCTGTGTGATAGAGGTAAGGAAAGGCGCAGACAGGAGTAAGATGCTTTGATCCCCTTACCTGGGATCACTGGAGGAGGTTTCATAAAATGCATTTCCCAGGCTCCGTTTGGAAGTTTTTAGATAAGGTTCATAAATCTGAAATTTAAAAAAAATGTATCCAGTTGATTCTGGTGATTAAATATAGTGAACAAATCAGTTGCAATCTAAATATCAGTTTTCCCCTTTTCCTGTTACTAGTACCCAAATTTCCCTCTGTGTATTTATCTCAGCCACTTCTCCACCACGCAATTATTTTGTGACATAGACCTGCCCTTATACCATTCAGGCCAGTGGGAGAGAGTGAATCTTCAGACCTAGAACTATTACGAAAGACTCTCTTCCTCTGCAGCAGTGGGTGAAGAGTTGCAGTAGGATTGCAGGTTTGTTTGCTGTAGCCAGGGAAAGCCTAGAGCTGCTAGGGCTACTACGTACATCCTGAGAATGAAGCTGACACCATGGAAAGCAGGCAGAGAGATGGAGAGAAAGTTGTTGGATCAATTGAGTTTCTTGAGCAGGCCTGTCTGACTTGCAATCTATGTCTAGATGTTTCTGTAACATCAGCCAAAGTGTTTAAGCCAATATGAGTTGGGTTTTAAATCACTCAACACCAAAAGAGTTCTACCTGATTCAAATGGGCAAATTTAGGAAAACCTGCTCTAAATCTCCTTCCAGATAGGTAGAGAATCCAAAATTAACGTCAGCCACACACTTGATCCTAATAATACTTACTGAGTGCCTGCCAGGGCCAAGCATGATACATGTAAAATTCAGGATGGAATACCCAGAGTGGTGAAGCTGAGTTCTTATCTTCGAGAGGACGACTGAAGGGAAGAGAGGAAGGTACGCCTTAAGAAAGAGCTAATGATATGAGACAATATAAAATTGTCAAAAGAGAAGTACAATCAGCCAGCATAAGGATGTCCAAGGTGGAAGAGCTCTCTCTGAACCAGTGAGATGAAAGCTACACACAGGAGGTACAATTTGAACTTGTTATTCTTGGCTCCCAAGGACCATTCAGCCAGTGTTGTCTACTTAAAAGGGTTTCTGTCTTCTTTCTCGATCACACTTGGGTAACTTCTATGACCAAAGAGAGGATAAGTGAAAGCTCATCTCCATTTAAGCAGGCACCACCACTCTTGAGTTAAGCGAGCTGACACAATTGAGGGCATGACCATGGTTTGGTAACTGGTACAAGGATGAGGGTAATTAATTACTCATCTGATTCACTGAATTTAAACACCCAACTTCCCACACTTTGGCCATTCAGGAGCAACACTGAGGATATTTCCCCATGGAGTGACGTCCTGGTGTATCTGAGAATAAGAACGTGGCAGTTGTGTCTATGGTGTATTAGAGAAAGTGAATCTTTCAGAAGAAGGGAAGTTCCACTAAGTATCTAGGCTAAAATCTCTACAGTCTCTGATTATATGTGGGAGCAATCACTTGCAACTCAGTAACAAAAAAACAAGCAACCCAATCAAAAAATGGGCAGAAGAACTAAATAGAAATTTCTCCAAAGACATACAGAAGGCCAATAGACACATGAAAAGATACCCAACATCAGTAATTATTAGAGAAATGCAAATCAAAACTACAATGAGGTATACAATGAGGATACAATGAGGTATCACCTCACACCAGTTAGAATGGGCATCATCAGAAAATCTACAAACAACTAATGCTGGAGAGGGTGTGGAGGAAAGGGAACCCTCCTACACTGTTTGTGGGAATGTAAATTGGTGCAGCCACTTTGGAAAACAGTGTGGAGATTCCTTTAAAAACTAAAAATAGAACTACAATATGATCCAGCAATCCCACTCCTGGGCATATATCCTGAGAAAACTCTAATTCAAAAAGATACATGCACCCCAATATTCATAGCAGCATTATTTACAATAGCCAAGACATGGAAACAACCTAAGTATCCACCGACAGATGAATGAATGAAGAAGATGTGGTACATATATATATACAATGGAACACTACTCAGTCATAAAAAAAAGAATGAAATAATGCCATGTGCAGCAACATGAATGGACCTAGAGATTATCACACTAAGTGAAGTAAGTTAAAAAGAGAAAGACAAATACAAAATGTGGGAGCAATCAGGTTAGTAGGGATGGGCTTGAGGTCAAATAGACACAAGAGGAGTTAGCAATTGATTGGTTGTGGAGTGTAAGAGAGAGAAGGAAGCCAGTTGTGATTCTGAAGTTTTTAACCTGAGTAAATAGGGGACTTAGTGTTTAAAATTTAACTCAAAAGCAAACACAAAAAAAGTTAGGAGAAGCTGATTTTTGGAGGAATAGAATACTTTCAATTTCAAATATTTTGAATTTAATTGGCTGGCAAGTCATTTGTGTGGAGATATTTCTGGCAGGTACATGGGAAATGAGGGGGTGGTAAAGCAAAGTGAAATTGAGGCTACAGATGCAGCTTTTGGAGAAACACACAACATTAAAACTGTGGGAATAGATTTAAAGTCCAATAAAGAGAATATACAGAGAGAAGATATGAAGGTCAATGACAAAATACGAGCAAATTTCTGGGGTAAAAGGAATAAATGGGCTCAAAAATATAGATGAGTTAGTCAATGATGTAGTAGTCATAACAGAAATAACAACCATAGTGATAATAACTAGTTGCCAGATGCAAGGCTGTAAGCTCTACATAAATATATTTTTAAAAAATCAATAGCACCTTTTCATTCAAGCAAAGAAGAAAGAGTCAGAGGACAGATCTAATTATAGAAAAATCTAAGGCAACTGTATTGACTGTCTTTGAAGGAGGTGTGAGATCTTTCACTGGTAGAATAGAGGTTCTATTCTTCAGAAGCCTGTGCTAAGGAGCCAGAAAGACCTGGGATTGAATCCCTGCTCTGTACTTACTAGCCACGTGTTCTTGGACAAGTGGTCTAGTTTCTTCTTCTATAAAAATGTGGAGAATATTTATTGTTATGGACTGAATGTTTGTCTGCCCCATCCCTCAAATTCATATGTTGAAGCTTCAACCCCCAGTGTGATGATACTAGGTTAGGATATGGGGCCTTTGGGAGATAATTAGGTTTAGATGAGGTCACAAGGGTGGATCCCCCAAGGTAGGATAAGTGCCCTTGTACAAAGAGGAAGAGAGAGCAGAGACACCTCTCTGGTGTGTGAGGACACAGTGAGAAGGCAGCTGTCTGCAAGCCAGGAAGAGAGGCCTCACCAGACTCCAAATCTGCCGACACCTTGATCTTGGAATTTCTAGCCTGCAGAACTGTGATAAATAAATGTCTGTTGTTTAAGCCATCCAATCTATGGTATTTGTTAAAGCAGTCCAAGCAGACTAAGACATTGACCTACCCCACAGGCTCATTGCGAGGATTAAATAATGAATACTTGGTACAATGCTCAATATAAGACGTCTATTCAGAGTATGGAAAAGGTGAGAGGCCCCAGCTGAGACTAGGCAGAGTCGCCATGTTGTGTATCCAGTTAAGGCAGCCTCCTGGTCCTCAGAGAGGCAGATTCCAGGATGCTGTACACATGCCTGTGAGGGGAGCTGCTGAGAAAGGGAATACCCTTCCTCACACACAGGAGAGCCATACTTTGGTTTGCTGCCATGGTCAGGGGCATCCATGGCTTCATCTGCAGAATGCTAAGCTGCAAATAACTCCCTTTCTCTTTCATTGGCCTGTTACAAAACAACAACAACAAAACAATCCAGAGGAAACCTGGCGTACAGGGTGCTCTTTTGTGCACCATCTCCTCACCCATCTGTGATCCTCAATGTCATCTTACCCCAGCAGCTCACAAATACTGTGGCCATGGGTCCCTAGTGCACCTCTGACTCCATGAACTTTGGCCTGATCAAAGTCAGCTCTTCTCCATGGCTAGACAAATGGATTGTGGCGTGACAGCCACTCGGTTCAGCCACCTCCTTATACCTGGGGCCCATTTTCATGATGTATTTGACTGTTGCATGTCTAAGTTGTCAGTGCTCATCTTGGTCCAGGAGCGTCTCCCTGATTTTTTTTTTTTTTGCCTTTTTTTTTTTTTTTAATTTAATTTTATTTATTTTTTATACAGCAGGTTCTTACTAGTTATCTATTTTATACATATCAGTGTATACATGTCAGTCTCAATCACTCAACTAATCACACCACCACCCCCACCCCCCCGCCACTTTCCCCCCTTGGTGTCCATACATTTGTTCTCTACATCTGTTTCTGCCCTGCAAACCGGTTCATCTGTACCATTTTTCTGGTTCCACATATATGCGTTAAAATATGATATTTGTTTTTCTCTTTCTGACTTACTTCACTCTGTATGACAGTCTCTAGGTCCATCCACATCTCTACAAATGACCCAATTTCGTTCCTTTTTATGGCTGAGTAATACTCCATTGTATATATGTACCACATCTTCTTTATCCATTCGTCTGTCAATGGGCATTTAGGTTGCTTCCATGACCTGGCTATTGTAAATAGTGCTGCAATGAACATTGGGATGCATGTGTCTTTTTGAATTATGGTTTTCTCAGGGTATATGCCCAGTAGTGGGATCGCTGGGTAATATGGTAGTTCTATTTTTCATTTTTTAAGGAACCTCCATACTGTTCTCCATAGTGGCTGTATCAATTTACATTCCCACCAACAGTGCAAGAGGGTTCCCTTTTCTCCACACCCTCTCCAGCATTTGTTGTTTGTAGATTTTCTGACAATGCCCATTCTAACTGGTGTGCTGATTTTTTTTTTTTTTTCAACTACACAATTTTTCCTTTTTGTTAAATCTCTATCCTAAACCCAGTGCATGTGAATGTCTAGGGATGGGGTTGAGTCATGTATACTTTTACAAAGCTCCTTGGATGATTCTGTGGTGAAGTCACATATTTAAAGAGAGAAATCTTTGAAAAATTGAACTGGATTTGATTTTTTTTTTTGGTTGTTTGTTCTGGAATAAAATGTTTGCGGCCACATGTTTCTTGTCTCCTAGATTAAACAAACATTAATTTTAAACATTATTTGTCCTTTTATTAAGACTGGAGGGTGACTCCTTGCTTAGCCAAAACTTAACTTTTTGATTACAATTATTTTAGAATAGAATTAAAATGATAGATTTTGGGTTAGGGACACCTGGGTTCATATTTCAGTTCAGCTGTGTACTAACTGTGACTTTGGGACATTATGTCACCTCTTTGAGCCTCATCTACAAAATGAAAGTGATATCCACCTCACAAGTTAGGTTTAAAGAAGATACTGCACACAAATTCCCCAGCTCAGTACCTGGACATGGAAATGTACTTTAAACCATAGCTATTATTATTAATAATTTAATTATCTTAAGTAGTTACTGATTAATCAATAGATATTCTTATTGCACTATCCTCATAATATCCCATATATTTGTAAATTCAAACTGGTATTTTTCACCTGGGACTTGTCATAAAATAATAAGATCTTTTAGGACATGTTTTAATGAATAGCCATCATTTCTTTGAAAATATTCATTTACAGACATGTACATGTATGCACAGACAAGTCACAGCTATTAGTAATTGATTATGTAGAGGCTCATCATTGACTATTTTTTACCTGTTTTGAGATTGTGTTTCTATACTATAACTCAACTGGTTAGATGTTTTCTTTCCTACCCACTAAACTTTTGGGATGTTTGACTTTCTTAGCACTTTTTTGGTGTCTTGCTTTTAAAAAATACTTGTTGTATTGAAATTATGTTAGACTTTCCCTTTACCAAAATCCCTTGAAAAACAGCCTTCCTAGGTTTCCGAATCTTTAATTAGTTAATCCTTGGTCACACATGTGGTTATCTCTCAATCTTTGGCCAGGGAGGGCTTGGAATTTTAAGAATTGTATTAAGATTGCATACCAGGCAGTAGAAGTAATTCCTCCAAAGGAGGATCCAGATGAAGTGGTAGAGGCAAAATAATTCATGTCTCCTCTTCATCCTCCATTACTTACCAAAAATTGCCTTCTTAATGCCTTTCATGTTTCCTATTGTCTCTAGGCTTTGGTCTCTGTTCTAATATAGTTTCCTAACTACTGCTTTCTCCCAATTTTAATATGTTTTGCACACATCTATAAGATTAAACACTTTTACCATATATTGAAACCTTCAATGACTTCTAATCCTCACTTTACAAAGTTTAAACTCCTCTGCCTGACATCCAACGCCCTACAAAATCTGTGTCTTACTAATATTTATGATTTTATCACTTAGAAATCTCTATCTGGACTATCCTTTCAATGAATTTGCTCTTTTATCCTGAAGATGGCCTCTGTCTATTGGCGGAGGAGTACTATCCCAGCCAGGGTAGCTTTCCTGAACACATCATATAGATTCATTAGATTTCTTAGGAATGATCTGAGCATAATCTCCAGACTCATCTCCTACCATTCCTGGAATTCTCCTTTACTCTCCATCCCCACCCTATACACCCATCATGCTAAAAATCTTACAGGTCTCTGGGCTGGCCAAGGTGTACTGCCTGTTCCCTCTGCCTGGAATGCTCTTCCCCCTAATATCTACATAGCTTCTTCTGCTCAAATGTTTTCACTCAAACGTCGTCTTATTAGAGAGGGCTTCCCTGACCAATTGCTGTCGTGATGCATGCCCCGCACGGCCCTCTCTCTCTGCCTTACCCTTCTCAATTGTTTCTACAGCACTTAGCATCATCTGACATGATACATGTTCAATGGTGTGTTTATTACGTGTCTTCCCCTCCATATGGTAGTTCCATGAGGATAGGGACTTTGTCTTGGCCACTCTCTATCACCAACTTCTGGAAGGGCACCTAGGCGCTCAATTACTATTTGTTAAATAAATGAATATGTGCTAAAGACATGGAAAGACATAAGGGAGCACAAAGCATGTAAAATGACTGTGTTCAGTGTGATCGAATATAGGCAAATGTTCTCACCAGCCATTATAATGTCTTTTCCACATCAACAGACAGACACCTAAATTAAATACAGATGCATGTTCCTGAGTCTTCAAATCCAATACGGGCACAATGGTATTCATAATACAAAATCCATCATGTCTGGCATCGCTTTAAGGAGATCGTGAGAGGAGAAGGCCTGAGCGTTTCTCCCTGCAGCAATTCCATACCCCTCTTAATGATATTTTGGTAGCTGGATAGAGGCATTTTATCCCAGAAAGCAGTCTGACATTTATCCCGGATTGCCTGAATTTACTGCTGCAGTTACCAGCAAAAAGCCGTCAGGTTTTAGAGTTTTCTCATCCGTGGGAAGCTGGTCAATTTATTTTATTAGAATCTTTTCCAGTGCCTGACTCTAAAATAACTGATTTCAGTGTTTACATTCTTAGTGGCAAGCTAATGAAGAGCCCTTGGCAGCTACAGCCAAGCCCTAGATGTCTGAGCAAAACCTAGTAATAACGGCAACAAAAACCTCCCAGTGGAACCCACTGGAAAAAGATCTCTCATCTAGTATTTTTTTTTTATATCTTATTGTTTTGTGAATAGACTATTGACGAAAATAATTCTGTAAATGTGGAGCTTTGCTTTTTAGCCTCTGCTCCACATTGTTACTTGATAGCTACAACTTGCCTTTTTTGTTAAGATAGTCTATTTCTCACTCTTTCTTCTTTTCCTCACTTTCTTCCTCCAATCTGTGTTTCATTTGCTTGCTTTCTTCACTGAGTACTGCAGGCTCTTTGGGATTTTTGAGTCTATGGGGAAAACCTTAGAAAAGTTCCCTTACAGGCGCACACAGAGAAAGGATCCCGAGGGCATCTGAGAGTCCTATGTGTGTGCCCATGGAGATCCCTTCAGCCTTGTCACCAACAATTCTGCTCATGAAAAGTGAACCCAAGTTTGGGCAACAATGTAGAGCAGTTCAGACTCTCCTAGGCGTCTGGTGGGAGTGCCACTTTGGAAGACATTTTTGAACTTTCTTTAAATTAAAAAACACACTTCTATGATTCAGTAATCCCATTCATAGATATTTACCCGAGAGAAACGAAAACACATGTGCACATGATTGCTCATAGCAGCTCTAGTCATAATTGCCCCAAATGAAAATCATCCAAATGTTTATCAACAGATGAATAGAAAAGCAAACTGAGGCATATCCATACAGTGGAATACTATTCAACAATACAAAGGAAAAAATATGACACATGCTGTAATATGGATGAATCTCAAAAATGTGCTTAGTGAAGGAATCCAGACACAAGAAGACTACATGCAGTGTGATTCTACTTTATGAAATTATTGAACAGGCAAAACTAATCTAAAGTGAAAGAAAGTAGATTGATAGTTGCCTGGGGACAGTGGTGGGATTACTGACTGCAAACAGTATGAGGGAACATTTTTAGGTGACGAAAATGTTCTGTATTTTGATTGAAGTGGTGTTAATGTGGGTGTATACACTTGTGAAAATGCATCAAACAGTTCCCTTCAAATAGGTGCCTTTTGTTGATTTAGAATAAAAACAGAACAAAATGAAAACAAAATGAACTCATGTTTAAAGTCTGTTCTCATCCACATCCTTCACCCGCCAAACCCTCTGTCCAAAAAGAACTCTTGCCTCCCTGAAACTCTACTGACCATTTTACCCATTAGGAGAGCTTTAGAACACTTCATTAAGTTATTATAAAAAAACAAGCTCTGAATTCAAGATCTGGTTCTGCTAGCCTCTTCCTGTGATATCTCAGGGACAGCAACGAATGATAAAGACAATGAACATGATTAAAATGTATTGACTGCTTGCAATGTCTGACATTTGTAGTGCTTTACCTCCTTGTATCAAGTTCTTAGCACAGTGCCTGGCGCATAAGAGGCACACCGTGAATATTTATTGAATAACAGGACAAACCTTATAACAATGTTATAAATATGTCATCATTTTATCATCATTTTATAGATAAGGAAACTGAAGTTAGAGAGGTTAAGTGACTTTTCCAAAATCTCTGAGTTAATTAATTGGCAAAGCCAGGTTTTGAGTCCGGGTCTCTACCATTTGTTTTTCCATTAAGTTAGTTTGATTTAATACAGGGTATATTACCTCCCAGTTGGTTGCTCTTATGTAAAATTGTTATTGTATCTACATCTTATATCTGAGTCATGTGCCTGTACTGATGATCAAACAATTTAAAATATGTGAACCATCTTTGTAAACTCTAAAGCTTTGTAGAAATACAAGAAATAAGCAATATGATTTAATGTAGAATTTGGCTTTCTTTTTATCTATCACAAGAAAAGCTAACATTTTTTGAGTGCTTACAAGGTACCACATGTTATTTTAAGTGCTATATAGCATGTTTAATCACTCAGTTCTCACCAAAAGTCTATGGGGTAGGGCTTCCCTGGTGGCGCAGTGGTTGAGAGTCTGCCTACTAATGCAGGGGACGCGGGTTCGAGCCCTGGTCTGGGAAGATCCCACATGCCGCGGAGCAACTAGGTCCGTGAGCCACAACTACTGAGCCTGCGCGTCTGGAGCCTGTGCTCCGCAACAAGAGAGGCCACGATAGTGAGAGGCCCATGCACCGTGATGAAGAGTGGCCCCCGCTTGCCACAACTAGAGAAAGCCCTCACAGAAACAAAGACCCAACACAGCCAAGAATAAATAAATAAATAAATAAATAAAATTCATTAATTCAATTAAAAAAAAAAAACTCTATGGGGTAGATATACCGTCACCATCATCATCATTATCATCATCTCCATTTTATAGATGAGAAAACTGAGGTTCACGCAGGGCTTCCTGGTCACAGAGGCAGTAAGTGGCAGAGCTAAGATATGAATCCAAATAGTCTGTATACAGATATCTCATAATCATTACCTTTTACTCTCTCATCCATCCATCTGTCCATCCATCTCCAAAACAATGGTTCTCAGCATTTTTCCTCGAAACATATCTGACAATTAATGTTCATTCAGTGATATTCTCACATCATTGTCATTCATATCAGTTCACCACATAGATTAACAGACTGCAAGTTATGCAGTTTTCTGTGAATCAGTTGAAAATTTCACTTTTTTCTTATTCAGGATAAAAACTGATGCTCTAGATTAAAGCAACAACAACAGCAAACAAATAAACAGTGGCAGGGCATAAATTCAGTATTAGTAATTCATGACATATTTATCTGGATAATGTCATCTTAAATTGAAAAAAACACAAAGGGCTAACTCCTCCAAAAAGCTATCCTGCTTATTCCATCTATAATGTCTTTTTTTCCTGCTATTGTAAATCTGTTGGCCAAGTCTGGCATGCGATGGCTGAATTTTGACTCTTCAGCTGAACAGTGAAAGGGCTTATGCCCAGCCGTTCGTTAGCATTCTTTCCAAGGACTGTACAGTGCTGGGCACAGTAGGTGATGGTGATGGTGTCTTCCAGAGCAACTGACCAGTGTGGTGTTCAGAGAAGAAGCCCTCATAGGAGCTGAGTGGTTATTCTTCAGTTTGCCATCCATGTCTGTAGGCTGGATCTCACATTTGGGACAAGAGTCCTGGATAAAAATACATTCAGAGGAGGTCTGGTCAAAGCCACAGTTTGATTAAGATGTTTCAGGGAGCTGGATTTCCCTGACCGTCCAGTGGTTAAGACTCCACGCTTCCAATGCAGGGGGCGTGGGTTCGATCCCTGGTTGGGGAACTAAGATCCAACATGCCGCGTGGTGTGGCCAAAAAAAAAAAAGAAAAAGATGTTTCAGGGAGAGAACTGTGATAAACCATGCCTCTAGAGCAAATAAAATTTAATCTGTTTCATGACTGTTTGGATGCTTCAGTTTAAGAAAGGAATTGTCGCATTATTAAATGGATGTCAGTTTTACCTGATTGGTTTTATAAAACTGAGCCTATCTAAAATGCTTTAACATTCAGTCTTTATAACCTTTGCTATCGTGTTGACTGAGGTGGTATGGGCAACATTTGAATATCTCAAAAAAGGACTGCCTGCACTCTGCAGACTGATACATTTATTAGCTATTCATTACTGACTTATTAAATATATATACAAAGAGAGAGAGAGCACACACTATATTTTGTCTAGTTAATAAACTAAATGGACGAAATCCCTTTCATCAGGGAGCCAAGCCAAAATTACTTTTTTTTTTTCTGGAAAGCTGTGCAACGGGACAGAATGAAATATCTCTCTATAGCTCCATCTCTATTATTTATTGTTACTTAAATTGTTAACTTTTTCTATTATAAAATTAACTTCTTCCTTATAGGTGAAAAATCAAAATAATCATTCTATCTATTAGATATGCAAGAAACTTTGATCTTTTGTGGGTGTGCACAGAGAGCTTCTTATTTGTAATGGGGCTATAGTTGACACACTAGGATTTTGATTCTGTCAGGTGAAGAGGAGGGTTACTCAACAGGTTTGTGGCAGTCTCCTTACTTAAGATCCTTCTGGGAACAATTCCAACAGCTGAAATCTTTACTTTCTGAAGAGGACAGGACACCCAGGGCATATTCAACATAAAAGGGATCATTATAAAGATTTGTCTTAACTCATTCAGGAGAATTCTAGAATCAGGAATGTATGATTAGGGTATCATGTCTAGGGGAAATTATCTCTACTATGCTTCAAACTTCAAATCATATAGAAAGACTTAAAACCAGTTTTGAAACCAAACAAGATTAGAAGCCTTCTGGGGACCACCTGCAGGTTATGTCTGCCTGGTAGTCATACTGTGCAGGATTATGCAGGTTGGTTGGCTTAAAGGGTGTCAAAGGATTATATAAGTCATCCTCTTTCATCAAGTTCAAAATAAAAGTTTATTTTCTGCCAGTAGAGTAGAAAAAAGGATAATGTTAGAAACACATACAATGATCATCAGTTCTCCTAATTCCTCTGAGATTTTCTGGGTCTGGGATGAGTGGGGATCCCAGATTTGTCCACGTAGGGCTCGTGGTCGCTTTCAACTTTCAGTGCCTTCAATCACATGAGTAGTCCGGTGTAAAGGGAACACCGATGGAATAGAAGTGGAAAGAATGAGAGATAAATAGTAGAAAAAATAGTCCTGCTTTTCTTGGTGGAAAGCAAATCGACTGCCCCCTTATATTACCACTTTAAAAAATGAGTTAAATCAACCCAATAACAAGGCTCAGCAGCGTGGCTGAAATGAAGTCAATTGGTACGACTAGAGACCAATCTGAAGAAACATGAAGATCAAGCCAGTTTTCCCCAACACTTAGAGGATGAGTTTCTTTAAAAAAAATTAAAACTTTAAGAAGTAGATGACAAAATAAAAATAATTATAATTACCTTTAGTACGTGAAATACAATGTCATAATTAGTATACTATGTCCTATATAATATTCCATATTATGCTGTATGGTAGTAAGTTCCATTTATGTACCAGGCATTGAACTATTCATTTTGCATCAGTTTTCTGTTTCTCGCAATAATTGTATGTGAGCCATAGTCTCATTGTCCCTTTTAAGAAATGAGAACGTTGAAGCAGAGAGAGGTTAAGAGCTCATCCTAGGGCACACCAGCACTAAGTTCCTGTTGCAGGTTGATTATCCTAGCTTGCGGACCATGGGGAGAATTTTTAGGTTTATAGTAGGCTATCATATGTAGTTCAGCATTATAAGGAAAATGAGGTTGGTAAGAAAATAGATGGGAAATTGCAGTTGATGTGTGGTAGAGGCAAATAGACGTCTCAAAGTCCCATTGAGCACTGCTCAGTTAAAACCTTTATGAATTAATTATGCTACAGAATTAGTTAATCATGAACTTATAACTGTTTTCTGTTTTGCCTTAAAAGCTTAGTAAAGTCTCATACATATCCCTAAGTGAACTATTACTCCTCAGTATGCTTGCTCATAAATTATAGTTTGACTCCAAAAAAGTGGAACCTTCTACTTCTTTCTGAGTTGTATTCATTTATTTTGGTACATAGCTTTGCCTTCTTAGCCTACATATATACAATAATCACGTGAGTATAATAGGCACCCTGTAAATGTGCCCACCTCAAGAAGCTGTCCTCAAGAAGATCAGACCTATTATTACTATTTTCACTGAAGGTTCACATTTTTTGGAGCTTGCTGACAATTCAGTAAGATGAATAGTAATTGCATTTCTTCTCTTCTTCTCATCTTCCTCTAGTCTCATTTCATTTTGACCAGGGAGCATGCACTCAAATACGTGAAGGAAACAGAAGCTACAGTTGGTGCAAGTGTTCATTTGTCCCCAAGATCTACTCTCTGTAGTCTTAGTTTGCCTGAAAGTATGTAGCAATGGAATCTTCATTCACTATGCTTATATCAAACCTTGAAAGTAAATTTCTCAATTCTTGTTCGTATACTTAATTGGGGTGAGAAGAAAGACAGACGTGGGGATATAAATTTGAGATCCTATGAAATTTTGCCCCAATTTAAGCCTTGATGTTATTATATAATTTTGATCTTCTTCCTTAGGAAGCAATCCTTATATTGGAATCAGCTTACATAGCTACATTGCCTAGTGACTTGCTACATGTTTGAAACCCCAGAGGATTTCAAAATGAGGAAAGAATTTAGAATCAAGGCTTGAGCATAAATTGATGATAAAAGATTCCTGCTTCTGCAGAAGGTAGAGGAAAGAACTCAAAAGGTGCACTATTTTTGTGCCAAGGTCAGGCCAGAGTGACTCAGAGATAGAGGAGTATTTACTGGACACTCAGTTCAACTTGGTCTCCTTGCCTTGGGTATCAGTTGCAGCTGCTTAGACGTAAGTGGACAAATTGTGCATTAAAAACCATAAATGGGTACTTTTGAACATAGAGCTTCCCAGGTATCTCCCTTGGAGACTGGGATTCAGAGGGTCTGAGATGTTGTTTGGGAATTAACATGTTTAACAAATATCCTAGCAGATCCTTACTATTAGAGAAGTTTGAGATACTCCGCTGAGGGAAGGAAGATGTAGGCCAGCAGAGTTAATTGTACTACGCTACAACTTTTCCTTGACACTTCCCCCGGATTTCCTGGGTCCTTACTGCTAGTTCTGCATCACTGACTTTAGCTCAGCTCTGCCTTCATGGGGCTCCCAGCATCTTCTCGGGCTCTCGTCTGCCCACCATCCTGCCTCTTCTGTCATAGCCATTTGCTATTTCTACTACTAACCCTAAGTTTTATCTCTGTCATTGTGACCCTGTGAGAGATTTGGTGGTTTAGTGCCCAAAAAAAAACCATTTCCAGCCCAAGAAGTTAAAGGATGATATGATCTTATTTTCTTGTTTGTTTGTTTTTGGATTAGTGTGCCAGGTAAATGTATTCTAGGTCAGAGGACCTCAGCCTGAAATGGGGTTCCCTGGAGAGCTTTACAGATCATACCCCTGCCCTTTTTAAGGCCCCCAGGTACCTTTAATGTGTCTCCAGAGTAGAAACCCACTGTTCTAGGAAAACTTGCGACCCTTGCACTGGCCCACAGAGGAGTGGAAATGGGTTTTTAACGAACTTCGCTTTAACGATAGAAGCTTCTAAAGGAATCAACCAAAGTAGCATCTTTCTCACCCAAACTCTCTTTTCTAGGAGAGAAGAATTTTCAATGAACCCTGTTTATGCCTAGCCACACTCATCCCCAAGCCCCATCTGAGAAGAACTTGTTACAATATCCAGTATGTATATAGTGCTCCCTGGAGCACACATGTCAGGCAGATTTGTTTTAAGATCTCATTAATCCTCACAGATTTTTATTTAGGATTTCACAGGAGTATCGCATCAATATATAAATGTTGAAAACACTATTTAAAATATATATAAGTGCCATATGATTTTTTAATTTAATATTTACATCCCATAACCATTCATGCATACATGTGTGTCTATATAAAAATAAAATATATGGGGCATATATTAAACACAATCCCTCCCCCACAGTGTACTTAATATTTATTAATATTGTTTTCAAAACCTTCTTCTAATCTTTAGCACCCCAGTTTTTCTTTCCCTTCCCTTTGCAGGAGTTTTCATCTCTCTTTATTACTGAAATTCCCATGGCTGCACTTCCTGGTAGCTCACTCACTGTGATTGATTATTTCTCATGCGCTCCTAGGGGCAAAGTTGTTTCATAGTGATCAAACGGTTGCAGCATCCACTGCTTGAAATCTCCCATCCAGTCCCTCCCTGCCTCACTCAGTCCATACACAGTCTTTCCCGTCTGGGATTCCTTTTCTTTAGTCAAGTGCCTGCAAAGTCTGAGTTGCTCCATCAGTTGAGAAATAGATATCGGTAGACCTCATTGCCAGCATCTGTTTCAAAAGGCAGTGCCACATAGGAGTTGAGAATATACAATGAAGGGTCAGACAGATCTGGGTTCAACTTCTACCACTTTCTAACTATATGACCATTCTGAGACGCTTTTGTTGGGTGGTTGTGAGGATGAGTTGAGATAATCATGCATTGTGTGGAGTGCAGTGTGTCCGGTGCATGATAGGTGATCAATAAATGGTGACATTCTTATTATCATCATTGATTCTGCCAAGCCTTCAAGTTTCAGCTCAAGCTTTTCCTCTTTTTAAAAATCTTTTCTGACTCCTGTAGGGAGACTTCATGACTTGTTTCCCTATCGTATCATTTCCACTTGTTTATACCCCCTTTACGAACATTCCTTGATATTGTTTTCTTTTTTTGCTAGGATTTCTCTACCCCCCCCAGACTGTAAACTCTTGAAGGTAAAGATGTGACTTAAATCGCTCTATCCCTACTGCCAGACACAAGTATATCATGAGAGTATGGGGACAGGCAGGGAACTTGCTACCTACAAATACTTTGATAAAAACTGCTTGTGAATCTCTTCACTGGCTGTGTGGGAAGAGAGCATTAGACAAAGCATTCAGGGCCTTAGCCACCTTTTTCCAACTGGTCTTAAATTGGACCTTTACACAAGCCTTGCTAGGTCTGGCTTTTAGAATGGAAATCTAGAAACTCTGTTCGTTGCAAAAATGTTGGCATTCTGAAGCTCAAATTGCTGAGTTCCTCTAGAGAATAAGGAACACAGTTAAGCAGACGGTGTAGTTTCTCAGACTCACTGCCAGAATCTGCACTCCGGGCAGCTGGCCTCCCTGCTTTGGTTCAGGTTAATTTCAGGGGCAGGTCACTTTCCACAGAGGGGCTTGAAAACATCTATATGGACATCACTGCGGGTTTGCTTGTTTTTTCTCCACTAAGGAGAGAATCATTTCATGTGTCTGGTAAAAAGTCTTAAACCATCTCATTATCAGCCTTTGCAGGCCCTTTAGTAGCACAGCTTCCATTCTGGTGGAAGCTTCCATTCTGAATTGGGCTGAAACTCTTACTAATAAGACTGCTGTACTTACTTCTTCTAAATTGCATGTTCATGTTTATGGCTGTTCCCTTCATCACCAAGGAATAATGAGCAGGGTTTGCAAATTCCTTAGCTAATAATTCAGTGATCATGGTTATTAAAAGAGTGTTGTGTTCAATAGATGTGAGAAGGGCATGGGGGAATTAGGAAAGATGAATTATCAATCTTGAGACTGAATGAGAACAGAATTTTTGGTCTCCCCTCCTTGAATCTAATTTGCCTAAATGAAGCGGGGAAGGCAGAGTGGATTGTGATTAATATTTTTAAATCATGTTTCCAATCCTTGATGAGGACAGAAGGGTTACAGTGCTGGTGGCTTCTCTGTGTAAACTTTGCCCTCTTCAGGGCATCCCACTGTTTCTATTTTAAAGAGTGGAACACAGAGGAAAACTGGGGAGCATTTTAAGGGTGATATATAGTGTTGAATGGAGACCCGCCAAAAGAGATATGTGTATGTCTTTACCTTAAGAGCCCATGATTGTTTGGAAAGAGGGTCTTTGTAGATATAATTAAGGATCTGGAGATGAGATCATATTGGATTATGATCTCAAGGAATGCCAGGAGTCACCAGAAGCTGGAAGAGGCAAGGACGGATTCTCCCCCAGAACCTCGACAAGGAACACAGCTCTGCCCAACTTGATTTTGACATTGTGGCCTCCAGAGCTGTGAGAGAATAAATTTCTGTTGTTTTAAGTAACCAAGTTTGTGGTAATTTTTTATGGCAGCCACAGAAGATGAATACAGGTGACTAGGATTTATATCAGGGAGGCAGATTTAAAAGACTGGTCAAGGTGTAAGTTCTCTTACTACTTATTAGGTTGTATGGCATTGGGCAAAGATATTCTCTGATATCTGATTGGTTGGTTCACTGATACATTCATTTATTCATTCATCATGTACTCAGTAATCTATTCAATAAATACATACTGACTTCCTCCTGTGCTCTAGCCACTGTGGTAGACATTGTGGTGAGTGGAGGTGTTTCCTAACATTAAAAAATGTTACATCTAATGAAAAGAAATCAGCTATTACAGTATGTGTATGTGAAATTTTCTTTATCTGACTATACATATTCTAAAGGGAGAAAATGCTAATTGGAGAACATTTAGAAAATATATATGGGCAAAAATAAAAGTAACCCATTATCCCAACACCAAAGGATTAATCACAGTTAACATTTTAATAGATTTACTTCCACCCATTTTATAAATAGTTGTACTTTTATGAAAATTTGAATAGTGTTCCTACTTTAACACTACATCAAGTATTTCACCATGATATGAAATATTACTTTAAAATATCTTTGTAATGACTTTACAAAGTCCTTTGTATTGTCCCCTGATAGGGTAGCATTTAGGTTTCACCTGAATTTTTTATATGCACAAAGATAGATTTGTGCCCTGGGAGTTAGCTCTAGGACCCCAGAAAAGGGACCCTTGACCCAGCTTGAAAGACATCAAGGAAGGACTGAATATGATGGGCATAATGAAGCCACCTCACAGGGCCATTCTAAGGATCCAGGGAAAGCCTTCTTGTTTGGTGCTTGGTGCTTAGGTGAATTTCTGTCTCTCTTTCACTTAGCTTTGATTTTCAATAAATAAAAATTAAGTAAAAAAGAAAACCTGAGTGCCTATAGTTTCACTTCTGTGGGATAACCACTGTTAATATTTTGGTGAATAAACTTTCATCATTTTGTATGTGTATGTAATACACATATGCATATATATTTACATATATGTTTCCACATATATAAAAAGTATGGAAGTGAATATATACATATAATATTGTATATTGTAATATTGCAATATAATATATATATTAGCTTCACTGCAGTTTTTTTTTAGAAAAAAGATTATGTAGTACATACTTTGTGTTACTGTTTCTTTTCCTCATGCCAAAACTATTCTTCTGAGACACCGTTTTTAACAACCCGATTGTAAATATTTTGTTCCAAAGATGGAAAATAATTTATTTGACCACTATGCTGTCACTGGAATTTCAGTTAGTTCCACGAATGCTACTGTTGTCAGTCTTTACCATACCATTATTACCTAAGGATTAATTTCCATATGGGAACTGCCGGGTCAAGCCTCTTACCATTTTTCTTGCTTGTACTAAGTTGTGGCAAATTGCTCTTGGAGAAGTGTCCCAACTTGTACTTTTACTTGAAGTGTGCGAGGGTGCCCATGTCCTGAGTCTGTTCTGAATGTCATGAGGAAGGTCGTGTGTTGCCAACATTCAAAGTTGTTTTCCTCTTTGAGTGCTTATGTCAGAGTTCAGGTTGGTGGTCATCTTTGTCAGGCTAATGGACATTTATAAAGAAAAATCTCATTAAAAGAACTTGTGGCAGAAATGATTCATGAAATTCTGTTAAACAAACATCCATTAAGCATCCATTAGGAGCATGAGACTTTTGTTGTGTCTGGTACTATGCAAAGATGAATGAGATATGATTCATTTAAAAAGCACATAGAGGGGTAGAACTTACACATACTTATAAATGAATACACATACATATGACAAGGAAGAAGGTGATACATAGACTCATATGGATGCAAGCAAAAGGGGAGATGGAAGTCAGGTTTTCTTGGACGATATGACATGGAGGTGAGCCACCAAGGCAAGGCAGGATTTTAAAAGATGGAGATTAGAAGGCCATAAGAACAGCAGGAACAAAGGTCATAAAAGGCTAGGAATATTTAAGTAATGGTCAGCAATCTAGTTGGAGCCTAGAAAGAATGTGAAGGACTTTGACCAACATTGAAACCAACTTTGAAACTTATTGTAATGGCAAAAGTACTCTCTGGGTATTCCTGCTTTTTTTTTTTTTTTTTTCCTGTCATTAAGTGCTGGAGACTGTTTTCAATGGGTAGGATTTATCAGTCCAAAGTCCATATTATGAAAGATGAAGAGGAAGAAAAAAGAGTATAATATTTTTTGGTGAAATGGAACTTGAACATTACAGCTGAAGGACAGAGGAAGAAAGAAAAAGCCATTCTCCTATCTTGGTCCTTTGACACATTTAGAGAACTTCTTGATGGTTTTGTGACAATAACAATAACCATCATTTATCAAGGACTTATTATGTGCTAGATGCATTTTGAGCCATTGATTGACTCTCCATAACAATTCAGGTACGTATTTTAAGCCACATTTATGGATAAGGAAGCCAAAGTCTAGTAAGGTCATGTGCCTTGCCCAAGATCACACAATCTGTAAATTATAGCACTGAGAATAAAACTTACATTGGTTTTTTCCAGATCCCATGCTCTTACTACTGCCCTCTTCTGAATATGTAGACATCCATGTGCAGGACTTTCTTGGTTCTCTTATTAAGTCATATCTCTGCACCCCAGGGCATAGAGAACTTGTGTTATCATATGCAATGAGTGTCCAGCAGATTACCTGTTTTCATATTATAATATGTTCTGCAGATTCTGCCAGACCATCATCTTAGAACTACAAATCTTATGATACATCCTGATAAACCCATCTTAGTTGAAAACATAGTTTAGTAGAAAGTGCACTTAATACCCCTAAGCTACTTAACATCATAGCTTAGCCTAACTTACCTTGAAAGTGCTCAGAACACTTACATTAGCCCACAGTTGGGCAAAATCCTCTAACACAAAGACTATTTTGTAATAAAATGTTGAATATCTCATGTAATTTATTGAATACTATACTGAAAAACAGCATAGTTGTATGGGTACAGCATGGTTGTAAATGTATCAGTTTTTACCCTTGTGATCGCCTGGCTGACCAGGAGCTGAGGCTCATTGCCGCTGCCCAGCCTCAAGAGAGAGTACTGTACTGAATATCTCTAGCTCAGGAAAATATCACAATCTGAAATGTGAAATACCCTTTCTATTGAATGTGTAGTGCTTTCACACCACCATAAAGTCAAAGAATCATAAGATGAACCGTTGTTAAGTTGGGGACCGTCTGCAGATTGAAATTCAGTGGTCATCTGGTTCACCGTCCACTCTACTGAAATCCCCATTTGGCATCTCAGATAGATATTTTCTGCTTCAAAACTTTACTGCATTACACTGGAATGACTCATTTAATATAGTTGAGAAGTGGAATGAAGGAAAGTCACGTTTACTTCTAGAGAGGTTAAACATTGAATAGAAAAAGTAACGGTTAGATGCTGCTAGAGATACGTCCAAGAGTCTGCAGTGTTGATTTCAGCCTTACCCACCTTTCACAGTGTAGGAACTCCTGTGCTAACAAGAAAGAAGAGATGTGTTCCTGACCCATAACTGTGATGAGTTAACCTACTTTGGTAATATATTTATAATCCTTTTGAGCTCCTTGGAGGAAAGATGCAATATGAATATAAAATAATAACAGAGCTAACCTTCAAGCACTTCCTGAATGCCCAGGTGTGGTTTGAAGCTTAATGAATTTGTGTTAGTAAAAATATTCTGAGATCCCAGTTGAAGGGAGCTAGAGAACACAAGTGGTTATGAATTATTATTATTATCAACTCCTGCCCAGAGTTATGGAGATTGATGGTCTCTGCCATGTTTTATCCCCAGGAGTGTAGCTGCAGGTGTCAGTCCAGGGCACAATAAATGTCTAATCCCTTAGAGGGATTAACTCTACATTGGAGTAAAAAAAATAATGATTCCCCATAATCTATTCTGAATGAACTGCTTCTTCCCCCTCCTATTTCATCTGGTGACTCTTGGTATTTATAATGGAAACAGACTACACTAAAATCCCGGCTGGACCCTTTGTGTTTTATATTGGGTAACAGTGCAAAGAAACTTCACGTATTTTTATTACCTCTGTTATATGACAAGAAGAAAAAGGGGGAAAGAGTTTTGTTTTATCTATGGCATATTTTTCGACCCTTGTGTCATGTGGGCCAGTTCTTGTGACCCAGGACATCTGCACTAGGTCTAATAACAGTCCACCTTGACCAGAGTTTTTTTTATCAGTCACCTTATTTGAAATAGTCTTAACTGTTCCACAAAGCTTCAGCAGCCAAGCCAAAATTTGTTTCCTGTTTCACGCTTGCCCCAAGGAGGCACGGGGAAAAGTTGGTGGCTGAGTAATTCTGCCTTAATCACTGTCTATTGTCACTGACTGAGAAACACAATGGAAAGATTTGGGCAGATGGAATGGTTCAAGTGCCTCTCAAAAGTGATTACAGAAAAGTTTCACTGGTTTTCCAGATACAAACATGTAGCAGTGAAAATAAACAAACTTCTGCATCCCTACAATTATTGCTTACCAATGCAGATGCAGCTTCAGTGAATCCCAGCTCACATTGGATGCTGTGATGATGTCTACAGATGAAGCTTCTTGCTATCTTAGCCAGAGAGGGAGCAGTCGGGATTCAGCTGAACAATCTCGTGCAAATGTCCTCCTTGTTTTCCAGTGGAAATTTGAAGGGCATTTCCAATCAGGTTAACAAGGACCTGCTGATTCAGTGCTGAAATGGGTTTGTTTACATCTTTCCACTTATCTATCCATGAAGAGCCATTCTCCTTTATCTGCCAGCCAATCGCAGCCTGCCAGTGTAACATCTGTCTTGAGCAGCTGCCAAGAGAGGAAACACACTTTCTGTCCCTTCCAGCAAGTAGCAAGTGTAATTGAGAACCTATAATTGCAAGAGTGCACAGAATTTGGGCAGAAATCGTGAGGTGAGATGAGAGAGGAGACGGAGGGTGCAGAACCAGCCTCTGTGTAACTTCCAAGGGAGTCCCAGGTGGAAAGAAACACAGAGGAGAGTAATGATTCATTTTCAGCTGTACAGAAGTTCTTGTTAACATGTATCCGATGATGCCCATGCCACTTTTTGATTAGGCAAAAGTAAGGAAACAATATTTTCCCAAATTGAAAATGCAAGGGATCATTTATGAATCTGCGAGGCATTGTTTTGATTCTATGACTAAGTCTCCCCCGAGCCCAAATTTATTCTTAAAGAGGCATGGGCAAGTTAAGATAGAAACTGGCTTGCGTCTGCATTTCCCAGCAAGATCACTCCCCATGGCACACTGATATGCTATTGCCTGAGTAGGAGATGCATTGAAAGGACAGCCTGTTATCAATTTATTCCATATCTTGTCAAGAACTTCCAAAGCTTTTCTCCCCTCTTTTAGGGTCTATTTCCTCCAGACTCTATGACTGTGGTACTCAATCAAAATGTATGCTATAAAGTTGCTCTGAGAACATTTTCATAGCTTTCCATGAGACCAGATAAGAATCACTGGAGGTAACTGAAAAAGTTTGAAAAGTTTCCTAGATTGCTCTAATCTGCCTTCCTTTCTCCACACCCTCACACCTTCCTTAGAACCACTGTGTTCGTGAGTTTCCACCTGCTTATGGCTTGTAAAGCTCTTGGGCAACTAACTTGGAACCTCAGGGATGTTCTGAGAGCTCCTGGCAAAGAGCAGAGCAGAGCACAGGTGAGGCCACGTGCAGAGTAACAGGCAAAGTGAACTGTGCCAAATACTACAGTCAAAGCGTACTGAGCGAGGTGTTGACTAATATATTGATGATCCTGCCAAACTCTTGGCTGGGCCTGATGACAACATGCACAGGACAAGGACAAGAAAATAATATTGTCTAGAAAATTGAGATTTCAGTTTAGCATTTCATGATACATTGTTTTTAATGTGGTGTTTAGGTCCAGGTATCCAACAAATGTTTACTAAATGCCAGGGACTTTGCTATGATTTGAGGATATAATGGTGAAAAAAGCAGACATAGTCTTCATGCAAAATAAAATGTGTTCTGAGGTTAATAGCAATGATTTCTGATGGAGAATAACTTCTCTCCCAGGAGGGCATATGTGAACTGACATGTGGAGGATGAGGAGGCAGGGCAGGCATGTGCGGTCCCATTTCATAGAATAGCATGTTCAAAGGTCCTGAGGTGGGAAGAGAATGCAGCATGTTTGAAGAACTAAAGAAGACAAGAGTGGTCTTCAAGCAGCAGGTGTCTTAGGTTGGATTCCCTGAGAAGCGGACTGTGGGACAGAGCTTTGTGGGCAGGGAGTTTACTGGTGAATGTGCTCAGGATCAACACCTGCGGGGGAGTAAAGACATTAGGAATGGACAAAGGGAGGAGTGGAATGAACTCTGAGGCACTAGCAACAGAGACCTCAGCTAGTCCCTTAGATTGTTCTGCAGCTGAGATACTCTTCAGAGCCCCGAGGCTGGCGGGGCAAACCTTTATACTCCTGCATGGACAGATCTTGTAAGTTGCTCCCAAAAAAGGGAAACGTCCTTGGATAGGGTTGATGTTTTGGGTGGAAAATAATTCCCGGAGAAGAACTCAACTAAAAGCTGTCAGCCACCAAGACTCCCATCATCTGGGGGCATGACGGCCTCAGTGCTGAAAGGGGGATCTGGGTGAAGTACCACAGTACACACTACAGCAGGCGGAAGGGAAAAGGGCATGATCGGAGGGTGGAGTGGGAGGCAAGGGCTGCCATGCCGTAGCTTATGGGTCATGGGAAGGAGTTTGGGTTTTATTTTAAGGGCGGTGGAAAGACATTAGACGCGGTTTAAGCAGGGTTTTAATGACTCAATGTGGCTTTTCAGTGTGTTCTCCTTTGATATTGACACACGACAGATAACATAAGAAAAAGAGGGGGGCTTCCCTGGTGGCGCAGCGGTTGAGAATCTGCCTGCTAATGCAGGGGACACAGGTTCGAGCCCTGGTCTGGGAAGATCCCACATGCCGCGGAGCAGCTGGGCCCGTGAGCCACAATTACTGAGCCTGCGCGTCTGGAGCCTGTGCTCCGCAACAAGAGAGGCCGCGATAGTGAGAGGCCCGCGCACCGCTATGAAGAGTGGCCCCCGCTTGCCGCAACTAGAGAAAGCCCTCGTACAGAAACGAAGACCCAAGACAGCCATAAATTAATTAATTAATTAATTTAAAAAAAAAAGGAAAAGAGGGGATAGCACTATGTCGCCATTTATAGAATAGAATATTAGGATTTATAAGCTTGGTTATATTTGCCAAGGTTACATAGTTAATAAGTGAGAAAAAGGGCTCAGGTCCACGTCTGTTTGGGTCTAAGATTTAAAATCTTTCCGCCACACGATGCTGAAGATTTAAACTTTGTTATAACAGAAACTATGGAGCATCTGTAGTTTTTGTCCACTGTGTGCATGTGTGTCTGTTTAATGATGAACAGACTCTAGGAAATTGCACCTTTAATCTGCAAGCACTAGAAAAGGCTATCTTTTCTGGTGGCAAATTAACAAGAACACAGGAGGACAGAATTCGAGGGAAGAAAGTGATGCCATGCTTAAACCTTGGAAACCATTCCCTCATCCAAATTCTAAGATCTGTCTGTATTGTTTGATTTCCTTTAGTAGTTTTGAAGTTTGGATTGGCTTTTGGTTGGGGTTGGTGAAGGGTTTTAGGAGAAAGGATACTTTAGCCAATAAGGAAGAAGGCTAGGCAGTAGCAAGGTAGAGATTACCCTCTCTTCTCCATCACAGAGCAAAAATAACAAGTGACTCACCTAGAAAAAAGTAGGTGAAGTACAGGGTCCCTTGGGAAGATCTACTTACCTATATATTCTGGATAAAGGAATCTCTCTGCAATTCTTAGTGTATGTCATTTGTGCTCTAGAAAGCTACCTGAAGGGGTTATTGAATTCTCTACTGTAAAGACAGAGTCAGAATCCATTTTGTACGAATGAATCTGCATATAGAATGAAAGCTAAACACAGTTTATCATGTAACATACAGTTTTATTGTGTAGGGCTGATAAACTCTGGTTCAAGGACCAAATCTGACCCATAATTTGGTTTTGTGTAGCCCACAAGCTGAGAATAGTTTTTACATTTTTTTACAGGGTTGAAAACAATTGGAATAAGAAGAATATTTTGTGATATGTGAAAATTATATGAAACTTAAATTTCAGTGTTCATAAATCCAGTTTTATTGGAACATAGCCATACCCATTTGTTTAGATACTGTCTGTGCTTGCTTTTGCCCTGCAATAGCAGAGCTGAAGACTTGTAACAGAGACTGTATTGCCCTCAAAGCTTCAAATATTTACTAACTGGCTCTTGACAGAAAGAGTTTGTTTCACTCCTGACATATATGGAAAAAAACACAATTTCTATAAATAAACAGTAAAGAATCATACGTTGAATGTCCTGGTATTGGCTGTTAATGCCTTTTCTTATTCAGATATGGCTTTGAGTAGTGATCCTCAAGATCTGCCCAAAGATGGCTGGGGATTTTGTTAAAATGCAGATTTGAATTCAGTGGGTCTGGGGTGAGACCTAACAAACTTCAGGTGATGCTGATACTACAGGCCCACAGACTACACTTTGAGTCATGACAGCTTCGAGGATGCTCTATGCCCTTTGATTCTGGTATCATCCAGATCAGGGGTGCCCAACCCCAGGGCCTCGGACCAGTACTGGTCTGTGGCCTGTTAGGAACCGGGCCGCACAGCAGGAGGTGAGTGGTGGGTGAGTGAGCAAAGCTTCATCTGTAGCTCCCCGTCGCTCACATTACTGCCTGAACTATCCCCTGCCTCCCGGTCCGTGGAAAAATTGTCTTCCATGAAACCGGTCCCTAATGCCAAAAAGGTTGGGGACTGCTGATCTAGATCATTCATGGATTGATGCTGCTTCGCTCTGTGCCATTTTTGTTCTAGGGCTTTCAGTACAGGGATGTGGTAGAGCAAATGTAGGCTCTAGAGTCATCATTCTGGGTACAAATCCTAGTTGTTTCACCTCCTAGCTGGGTAACTTTGGGCATGCTTTTTAAATCATCTGTGCCTCAGTGTACTCTCTGAGAATATTGAAACAAATTAAGTTCTTATTTTCAAGAGTAGTTGTGAGGATTTAAAGAGAAAAATCCATGGGAATTCCCTGGCGGTCCAGTGGTTAGGACTCTGCACCCAGGTTCAATCTCTGGTCTGGGAACTAAGATCCCACAAGACGTGTGGCATGGCCAAAAAAAAAAAAAAAGAGAGAGAGAAATCCATGTAAACTGCTAACAATAGTGCCTGACACATAAGACATACTCAATTATTGTTTACTCTATTTGAACAACTGATA
Organism: Balaenoptera borealis; assembly: GCF_965194805.1. Taxonomy (NCBI): domain Eukaryota; kingdom Metazoa; phylum Chordata; class Mammalia; order Artiodactyla; family Balaenopteridae; genus Balaenoptera; species Balaenoptera borealis. Next base: position 144,180,187 of record NC_138866.1, read on the forward strand.
CTCAAAAAATATAATTCTTATTCCCTTAATTTGCAATTGCTAAAAAATCTGATTTTTAAGTTTAAAGTTTTAATTTTATATCCAAGGACAATTTTTTCTGTCCTTCATTCTGCTCTGTAAAATTTCCATTACTTTCTTTATGGAATTGTCTATTTTCCCATCATTTCTATGTAGCTCTGTTTTGGTTCTCTGTTTCATTTGCCTCTTCTCTACTGCTTTGCCAAAGAGGATTTATAATTCGCTATTTTAACTTCCAGGTTAGAGCAAAACTGTAAGAGTATGTCTTTGAGAAGCCATCAAGATGATATGGTGCCCCTTCAGTAAACTTGCTGAAGTCACAGATTTTGCTCCTTAATATTTGACATTCATTTTCATGCAAGATGGCACAAACAACTCGCAAGTATATATGCAATTTTTTATAATCTATTACAATGCATGAATAAGAAACATATATTATTATTTTTCACACTGCCAGGTCTTAAATCTGTGGTCCTTAATTTCTTTTGGATCTTGGATCTCTTTGAGGATCTGATGAAATCATCTCACCCAAGAAAAATTCATATACACAAGCATTTTTATACACAAAACTTCTGGAGTCTATTACCCAACATGGACGCTCCATGAAACTCAAGTTAAGAACTCCCGACTTGTGACTTTTCACCGGCAGAGATTAGATCTTATCTTTATACTTATATCACAACTTTACAGAGCCTGGCACAGAGATACCCAATTAATACTTGTCTATTTGAACTTGACTTCTATGAAGGTGACTTCAAAAGGTCTCCCTTCAGCCAGGAGCTTTATTTTAAGTACCAGATACATATACCCAACTGTCTTTCCATCTCAACCCAGTTCTCTCTTACCTATCTCTACCTCAAAATATCTAAAATGCAAATCTGCTTTCTCTATGAGAGAGTATGGCTTTGGAGACAGAAATCAGTCTATCTAACTCAGCTGACATTGAGTATCATGCATGTATCTCTGTTTCCTTACCTGTCAAGCAATGGTAATAATGTCTTCCCCAAGGGAGTGTTAGGAACCGGAATCTCCTGCTCAGGATCTATCAGTCTGATACTTCTAACCCTAAACTCGTCAGAGCAGATTTCCTTACCTTTATGAGACTCAGAATAATATTAAAGATTCTTCCTCTGGAAACACCCCCTTGAACCTCCAGTCTGGCTCAGTCTCCTCTTCTGAGCTCCCATTGTGCTGTGGACACATCAATCTTACCTGTTTATCGGTCTGTCTGCCCTCTCCTCAAGCAAGGAGAGTAGGAACTCTTCACCTTCATACTCTCAAGGTCTTGCATAATTTCTGTTCATAATAACATCTATTAAATACAAGGTAGCATTTACAAAATGCCTTATGCTGCCTGACCTCTACTGAATGCGTTCCCCTCTCCTGACAGCATTAGCCTATATCCATGAATCCAAGTTGGAAACTTTAGTGTCATTTTCAACTCCTTCTTTCCATTACCCCTATTTTAATTAATTATCAAGCCTTAGTGATTCTACCCCTTTCATATCCTTTCTTTCATTTTCATTCTGGTTTAAATTTTCACCATCTCTTGCTTAAATTTTAATACCACCCTTCTAATCAGCTGGGTTTTTTTGCCCCTGGTTTTCCATTCTGTCTTTCCACCAGAGGTTATTTTCCTTTGATCCTAAAACACAGATATGAATGCATTACTCCCTTGTTTAATGGTCATCAACCCATAGGTTTAATATGAATATTCATGAGCCTGACCCAGACCTACTGCAAGAATCTGAATCCCAGGACTCTGTATATTTACCAAGGTTCCTACGTGGTTTGGTACATCCTCAGATTGGGGAAGTCCTGACCTAACCTAGTGTTTCTCAAACTTTCCCTAGATCCCTCAGTAGTGTTTCTTCAAATGTAAGTTCCTGGGCTTCCTCCCAAAGGTAGGATTCAGGAGATTTGAGGGAGGCCTGAGGACCTGCACAGTAAGCCCTTCCCCAAGTGGTTCTGATGCAGGTAGTCTATAGCATTACCCTGAGCAGCTCTGGCTGAAAGGTCTAAAACTTGGAATTACACACAAAGCTCTTCACAAACCTTGGCTTCATTTCCTCTTCCCCTTCCCACCCCGCCCCCATACATTAGATCCTCAGGAAGGCAGAATTGCATAGCAGCTAAGAGACTGCACACCAGGATCACACTTCCCTGGGTTCAAATCTAGGCTTTTCTATTTACTAGGTATGTGAGCTAGTAAAGTGCTTAACCTCTATACACCTTAGCCTCCTCGTCTTCAATTTGGAGATAATTATATCACTGCTGCCTGACATTTTTGTGCCAAATGTTAAATAAAGATAAAATATGCAGAGTTCTTCAAATAATGTAATGCACATTATACATCCTTCATAAGGGCATCTATTATTATTCACCACTCCTGATCTACACTGTGGATTTGGATGTCTGTCTTTCTTTGCTTATACTGTTTCTTCTAACCAGTTTGCCTTCTTCCCATTTATTCCCTTCTATTTCCATACCCTTCTAGGCCCAGGATATACATGACTCCTAACATCTTTCTTAACCCGTTCCACTTCTTCAATCCCCTACTTAGGTAATAGTCCTTATTCACTACCTGTGCTTTATTAATCACAACATCATAACTGTTCTCACATTTCATTAAGGTCATGTGTATGTTTCCCTCATGGCAGGATGGTGAGACCCTTAGACATGAACTCTGTCTCATTCAACTTTGTAACCCAGGTACCTAGCACAATCTGTTTCCCAGAGTGGGCATGCAACAACTGTTCGCTGCACGAATGAAAGTGATAAATATATGGCAAATATAGTTGTTATCAGTAAAGAACTTGAAGATAGTTATGAGAATACATTTTTAACATTATTTGGAATCTTTATTACAATTTGTTTTCAACTTCATTCCTATAAGTGAGATATTGGTCAATACAATTCATCTCCATGTGTCATTTGGAATTCAAACATTCTTTTTCTCTCCTTATGTCTCCCTGCTTTTGGGTACTTGGGTCTCAGCTCTGCCTGTCTCTGTTGACCCTACTCCTTCCTGTGTACTTTTATTCAACTTGGATACTGCACATTGAATGCTGGTGACCTTTGACATCTTTACTGGGTGGTTGAGTTCCCAGCTCAAGTCTAGAAAGCCTACCTTTATAGCTTTCCATATTTTCTCTTCACATAACCTGCTAGATGTTTCTCTTCATTTCATTTCATCCCATAGGACTCAAATAACAGTGCACACCCCTTTCATGGAACTGGCCAGGATCTGTAGATGCCCTGTGCTCTGTGGTTTTAACCACTCTACTAGCCCTTGGGGCTGCTTGCTCTTTCTTGCTCTGATCTGTAGTCCTTCCTGACCTTTTAGAACTGTCACCAGAGGGTATTCTATAATCAGAAATGAAAGAGTGGAAAGGTCAGGTCACAAGGGGATGGCCACAAGGTGCAACATTTATCCAGAAACACATTTACTCCACCTAAAATCATCTCCCTTCCTGTTATAGCTCTTTGCTTGAGAAAGGAGCTTCCTTCCTCCAAAGGCAGCTGCTCCTCAGCCCCAGGACAGCTGAAGTGAAGTCCCAGTCCTGTGGTCTGACAGTGCAGTTGACATCATTGCCAGGGAACAGAATGGTGATGGAAATAATAATTAATAAAGGATGTGACATTATGGACTCATCAGGGACCTTTTGTACTAAGCTGGATGGACGAAGAATATGGGTCCCATAAAGACTTTTTAGAAACCCAGAAGCCCTTGTTAATGACATAAGCTAAAAATTTGAATAGAAAAGGCCCCTTATTTTTTTTTAAAGGAAAGTGGCTTCAGTCTAAAGGGAGATGAAGGCTCAGTTAGCGAGGAATCCCAGACCCATGCCAGAGTGCAAGGCTAATGCATTTAGGTAGCCCCTCCATCTCATCTGTAAAGGACCTAACCGCTGGATTAATATGATTTTTCCTGCAGTTGTCCAAAGACTCATCCAACAACACTACCCTAAATGTTGTATATTGAATGCATTCTTTTTCTAAGCAGCCAAACTTATTTGTTTGGAATTAAGTCTCTGAACTGGTAACCCCAGGAAAGTGAGAAAAACCAGAAACTTGCCTAATGGGATGGCACATGATGGACTTGAATAATCACTGAGAGAACACTGGTTTGCAGAGCCAGTCTGTTTCATATAAAGGGTTCTCAAAAGTTTCTGGATGAGTTTCAAGTTCCCCTCCTCTACTTTCTTCTAAATGAGTGTGTTTCACCTGGTCGAAGCAAAGAATGAGAGCACTAAACGTCGTTCACTAATCCTGAACATTTTTATTCAGCTCCCAATTTGGTTTCCGGTCATATTTGCCCACAATTTTAGCTGTGGCGTTTCAGCTAAACAACAGCTGGGAGTTGACAGCAAGCCAGCTGCAGCCTGCTAGAGCAAACACTTGAGCTCCTAAATGTATAAAAATGATAAAATGACTAGACGTATAGGTTTCTAATTGCAGCCAGGAGTCTGCAGCTGAGAAGTCACCAGAAGATATATATTCTGCGCTGTAATCCAGCAATCATGCACTCCACCCCAACTGAAAAGCACTTCCCATTCTCCCACCCCCAAGATTGCAGCCAAAATGTGAAGTTTAGTTCCAGCTTGCAAATGATGTTCACTTCTTATTAAGGACTTGACCTAGCTCTAGGCTTGTAAATCCAGCCAAGGATTGAGCCAGGATGATAGATCAGCTGAAGTTTGAGAGGGACATGATGATAAGGTGATGCTGGAAAAGAAGACTCAGATGCAGGCCTAAGATGAGATCTATGGGGTCACAAAGGTAGCCCCCCAATTCAATACTACCTGCAACAAACAGCATATAAAAGATTCAGAGCACAGCCTGTTGTTTCCTCTCTTCGACTTTCCATCGTATCTCCTTCCCTCCCCTTTCCTCTTCTCTCTCCCCACCCTTATCCCTGATCTCCACATACATGCCCTCCTTTCTTCAAACAACGGCTGTAACTCACCACCCTTCTCTGTCAGGCCTATTCCAATGATGGGGGAACATTCATCTTACTTGAACTTCTCTCCAAGCACTGAGAGGGCAAACACTTCCCTTATGTCAAATATTCATCTTTCCATCTCTAGAGTTAATCTTCCAAGCATTTGTTCTTGATTTCAGGAAAAAATAGCCAAACTTCTATAGTTAGTTTTCTTCTGCTTGAAATTTAGCTTTCAAGACGGTCATTTCACTGTGGATTTAAAAAGCTGAGCAATTTCTCTGTTTTCTCCTTCCCTGGAGTACTGATCATCAGCCTGTTGGACTAACTAGCCTTAATAGCAGAAAGGCTGCAGGGCAGGGGGAAGAGGATGCGTGTGTGACAAAGAGGCCAAGAAAAGAAAGTGCATCTGGGATATTCTAGAACATTTTCTGGCTATGTTGTTTGGCCCATGGCACTACACTGTCCTGGCTTGTTTGCTTTTTGTACCAGAGCAAAAGCACTTTAAAAGAAGGGGTCTTCTATTTTCCTTTGTATCTTTGGGGTTTTACACAGTACCTGGTCTCTGACATATACTTAGAAAGAACGCTTATGGATTGGACAGTGAATGAATGAACTCCAGTCAAATCTGGTTGGATCTGTTTGTGCTAATAGTAACGCCCTACATTTGTAAGATTTTCCGGAGTGTTTCCACATATATCATTATTCTTGCTGTGACTGTTAGCAAGTTGTCACTTTTTTCTGCACTTCCGTGAATGAGCCAGAAAGCATACAAATAAGCAACCGATTTGAAGCTGAGAATTTAACCAGAAGAAGCCATGGCACAGAGGATTGTATAGAAACACCTCCTATCTAGCATTGGGGTCTAGGTCAGAACCACAACCTGTGAGGCAAATCTGGCCTGGGGACCACTGTTGTAAATAAAGATTTATCAGAACCATGGCCATGCTCACTCATGACGTCATGTCTTTGACAGCTTTCTCACTACCAGACAGAGGTGGGAAGTGTGAGAGATGATCAGGCCCTCAAGGCCTAGGATATTTACTCTCTGGGACTTGGCAGGAAAAGTGTGTTGACCTCTGGCCTAGATTTCAATAATAGCAGGGTGCACAAGTCACTTTGAAAGATGTCAGAGAAGGTAGGGAAAATTCTATCCACCTTTGGAAACCCTCTTGATTGTTGGGTGGTATTTTCTGATCTATGATCTAAGTAATATACTTAAAAAGAAAGATCAGGGAGTAAGCATGGGAAAGTAAAGAAATAACAACGTGGAATCATCCTTTTCAGCCAACATATGGGTAAAGACACTCTGGAATACCCAGTGTTTTTGACTCAAGTTTGTTGTGAAATCTCAAAAAGCTCAGTGTAAGGCACTTCTGAGGGCCCACTGTTCCACAAGGCATCTGTGATATCCCATTAAGCCATCCCAGTTCCCTCCTTATCTCACACTTTCTGTTATCTTTACACTTGAGAATTCACTCCAGATGCAGCTCTGCTGAAAGTAACATAATTAGGTATGGGTGTCTCCTCTCTCCCCCTTGCATCATCTGTGGAGTGGGTACAGGCTGCCTTCACTCTGAGAACGTAATTTTTTTCCCCAGCGGATTACTGAGTAGACTGAACATATGGGACCTCTCACACCTGTAGGCATTTTAGCAAATTCCTCTGATGAATCCATTTGTAACCCTCTGCTCAGTTACACCAAAGGGTTCCTCTTCGTTTTTTTGCAGCCTCTGAAAGATTTTGCCACTTGCAGGGTGGGGAAGTCATGAGCTATCTGGCTAGCTGTGGGGAAACTTTTGCATTTGGATGATATTTTTTTACTTTGATAAATCGCGATGGATTTTTCCACAGGCAGATGCTTTACATTTATCTGCATGACAACACCAATATTCTAGAACAAATCCAACGTGAGAGTTTGCAATTTACCTCTTTATCTTGGCAGCTATCATGTAGCCTTACTGGCTTTTTTTTTTTTTTTAATCACTGAATTATAGATAAAGAAACTGATTGCAAACTGATTAAGTGACTTCCAGATCAGAGTGAAATCCTGCAAATAGAGAGAATACTGAAATATCCTGTTTCTCAGAGGTATCTGCTATAATAAAATAGCACAGACTTTGGAATAAGAGGACCTGGGTTCTAAGCACAGCTCCATCACTTACAGGCTCCAAGACTGTGGTTGGTTTACTCTGTAACTTCTCTGAGCCTCAGTTTCCTCTTGTATGAAATCTGGGTGATCACAGTATCATGCTCCTCAAGGAATTTAACTCCGTTCCATTCAGTTTAACAACACTTTATTGAGCATTTACTCTTTCTAGGCTCTTTGCCTAGCACTGTGGTTATACATCAATATAATCCTCTCTCCTTACCAGTTTAATGTGTACTGGGGATTCAGATACATACGAGGATGGCTTCAATATAATTTGGTATGAATCATATGGGATATGGCCTGGGTTCTATAGGGCTATTTTGCTCAGTCTGAGTGTCCAGGAAAACTTCCTCTGAGACAGGGTACCTGAGCTGTGATTGAATTAGTGTCGTCACACTAAGGTAGAAAAGAAGGATTATTTAGACGGAGATCCTAGCATGAGAGAAAGCAGGGGAACATGAAACCACCTTGTTTATGTGGAAAACTTTAAGAGATTTGGTAGGATTTGATCACAGAAAGAACATTCGTGGCAGGGTATGTGGCTGGAGGTACATTTAGGAACCAGGCCACGAAGGGCCTTGTAAGCCTTGCCAAGAAGTCCCAATTTTACCCAGAGAGCTCTGGCGAGCCAGTGAAGCTTTCAGGCAGGGCTGTGACACAATAGTGCATATTTGATTAAACACTTTGGTTAATATGTGTGGGTACTACTCCAAGGGGAGCAAGTTTTAAAGCTAAGTGATAACATTTTCAGCTTCCAATGAAAGGAATATAACAGATCGTGACAGAAGAGACAGAGAGAAGGGTGGTGGTTTCCAGAAGTCATAAATATAATTGTTAAGGGGAGAGAGGTTGATTGGATGTGGTCGGTGAAGAAAAGGGATACGCTTATACTGGTGATAAACTCAACTAATGTGAGTAAAAGCATTCTGTAAACTACAAAGCACTAGATAAAGTTAACTTTGGGGACATCATTCAGAAAACATTTAATGAGGAGTTTCTAGGCTCTAGGCTAGGTTCTGGGTATATGTGGGAGATAGGAGTACAGAAAAGAGAAGAGAAATAATATTTGCAAAAAATATTATATTCTAGGCCCTGACCAAATACCATATATTCAAGAATTTTCTTTGTTTTCACAATAGCCCTTTGAGGTGGATTTTATTTCCATTTATGCCTGAGGGATGGAGACTTAGAGATGATTCCCTGTCCTCAAAATGCTCATGGAAATTTGTGTAAGTGTAACTATAACTCACAGTGAAACAAGTCAAGACAAAGACATACATGGAGTGATGCAAGTGTACAGAAGAAAAGTGCTGAGCTGTATTTGGAGAAACTTCACAGAGGAGGTCATGCCTGTGAAGAGGAGTAGAAACTGTCCAAGAGGCCGGAGGGGGCAGCAAAAGGAATCACAAGTAGAAAATGTGAAGGACTGTGTTCTGGGAACTGCAAATGGTTCAGTGTGGCTGGTGAAGCATAGAGGGGAGTGGCATGGGATGAGAATCTATGACATGCTAAATGTGGGCTTTATGATAAAAGCAATGGGAAAGCATCCATGAGTTTTAAGCAAGTGTGGGTTAAGATGAAATATGTATTTTAGAAAAATCATTTTGGTGGCCCTGTAGAGAGGATGAAGAAGATTGGAAGAAGGCAATTTCTAGATAAGAGTTGGTGGGAGCTTGGACTAGCATGGTAGAAGTGGAGATGAAGCAGGACTAACATTCAGGAGAGTAGAGACAGCATGCTGACGAGGGGTTATAAGGAAAGAAGGATATAAGGAGTCACTGAGTCTTCTGTTTGGGGGCTGGGTAGAGAGTAGAACTAAACAAAGATGGAGACTACAAGAAGAAGAGTTTGTGGGGAGGAAAGAGCTTTGAGGGAAGGATATCGAGAGACATTTAGAAGGCACATGGAAGAAGATAGATGGGTAGAATATGAGTGGTGAGCAAGAGAGCGAAACAGAGGACGCCTTGAGCATGCCAAAGGATGATGGCATCATTTATAGAGCAGGGTAACCTTTTGTCAGGTGGAGTCTCCTAGCTCTTTGAGAATCAGAAAAGTGCCTTGAGCCCACTTTCCTAACTTGTGGAAGTTTTAAAGTCCCCCAGTATTTCCAAGATTTCATGACGCTTAAGTTCTCATGATTTCTTGAGTCTACACACTTTCTTCTATAGTGCTGTGGATTTTTACACAATATTTATCCATATGTGAAACTGTTCCTTTCACTGGTTCTTGCAAAACACATACTCCCCCATGGCCTCTCCCACACACAGGCAGAGCGCTTGTTCCTTATTCTCTGAACCCTTGGTGCTTACTGACACCCAGCCCCTTGTGACCCTGGGACAGCTGGTGAAGGGTGGTGAAACATCGCCTTTTACTCAGTGTTTATCAAGTATTTTCTTCCAAAGATAGATTAGGTACTGGCTGTAAAGGGATTATAATTTACCCACTTCATTGTGTAGTAAATACAGGACAAGTTTGGGGGAGGGGTCATGTTTGTAACAGAGAATGACAGATTTTATTTTAAGCAAATTTCATTTGACATGCCTCTGGGACATCAAGGTTACTCTCATGGTCTCAGGTAATCTCACTCCTCCTAGAAGATGCTTCCTATAAAAAGTAGAATTTTGTAGGTCATTCTGTCCTTTCCCTTATATTCACACCTAAAGAAAGTTGACTGTTGAGTATGGTCATTTCCCTTCCTCCACTGGCTTTTTCCATGCTGGTTTTATAGGTTCTGCAGGACAGTAGTGCGCTAGAGGGTTTGTGTCTTAGTTCTGGGCTGAGGATCTAAGCTTATCCTAGTGAGAATGAGACTGTGGGTCTAATATGCAGGGTAGGTAGTTCACACAATTAAAAACCCCAGTTCCACTGCCACAGGCTGCACTTTCATCCTGCTAGCTGTCTCAGAGTTCTATGCCACTGATCACAAAGTTAAACAAGTATGACCCTGAAAAATCTATCACCGCCATGGGAATGTCAGCCTGCTTCTGCATCAGTGCATTCATTAGCCATGAAAATTCTTGAGTTTTGGTCTGATTCTTGTGGCTGGGATAATAGGGTCAGGAACCTTTTACTCGTAACAAAAACTCATGAAAACTAGTTTAAGTTAAAATGAGACTCAATGCTCATTTATCAGAAAAATACAAGGGGACATTGGACTTCCTCTCCTCTCTCATCCCTGTTTAATCCTCTCCCCTCTCTCTTTCCTAGTTATGCTTCCTAGATGGTAGAAGATGATCACCACAAGCTTCAACTATACATAAACTTTTGGTACTCATGATTTCCAGATAGGGTTCCTCTTCCTTGACAATTTCAACAGCAGTCCTGGGGAAAGCTTTGATTGACATAGCCTGAGTTGTTTGCATATCCATAAACCAGTCGGTGTGTATGAGGGAACATGACACTCTGATTGGTTATACCCAGGTCAGGTGTTCAGCCTTGGGAGCTGAATGTGATGTGAGCCTCTCCTGAAGCATCAAGGTTGACCATGAAGAAATAATGGTTCACCCAACACATACTGGATTTATGCTTGGTATTCTGATAAGCAGGATACAGTCCTGGTAGAGGTGGGACCAAATACTTACACCCTGGTATCAGTGAACCCTGATACCGTATCCCCAAGTAGCTGAATGGGATCCAGCAATGAGACTGTGTATAGATACTGTAGTGTCATAACTACCTGAGTATAGATATCCACACTGCATGACTGCTGCTGTAGGATCTCATCATCCTACTCAGTTAATTATTTTATTTGGAACTATCCTTGCTTTTAAAAAATACATACTTTGTTCTTTACTCTGGAGCACTTTTAAAAAATAAGTCTCAGTAATTCTCATTTCATGTAAATATAGCAGAAGCCACAATTATTCATGTGTTTGTTTTATTTGTTTTAGAAAATTCAAACATAAGTAGTGCATAGAAAATGATGTAAGGAACACACTTAAAGCTAATGTTACTATTTAACGAATTTTAGCACTTTTACATATTTGCTTCAGGGTTTTATTTTTACACAAAGGCAATATTGTGGATAAGGGTTAAAGCCCTCCTGTATCCAGTCAAAATCTAATTTCCATCCTTTCTTCTCCAAAATTACAACTAGTGTTGGTCTATCTATCTATCTATCTGTCTGTCTATATCTATCTATCTATCTGCTTCTGCTTTAGGGTTTTCTCTTTGCTTTCTTTGGTTAATTTTTCTATGTCTGTGTATGGCTAATTTACAATGTTTTTATAAAAAGTGTTAAATAAAGTTCCCTATTAATTAAAAGCAACCACACACACACACACACACACACACCCTGCCCAGAAAAACACCCTAAAATTAAAAATTAAAAAAAAAAACACCTCTAATATAATTTTTTCAGGTTGAGCTACAGCTTTTGTGAGATGTTTGTTTAAAAAATACCTCCACTGTGATTGAGATCATTCAATTTCTGCTTTTAAGTACTTTTGCTTTTGTATTTTTTTTAACATCTTTATTGGAGTATAATTGCTTTACAATGGTGTGTTAGTTTCTGCTCTATAACAAAGTGAATCAGTTATACATATACATATGTTCCCATATCTCTTCCCTCTTGCATCTCCCTCCCTCCCACCCTCCCCATCCCACCCCCCAGGCAGTCACAAAGCACAGAGCTGATCTCCATGCGCTATGTGGTTGCTTCCCACTAGCTATCTATTTTACGTTTGGTAGTGTATATATGTCCATGCCACTCTCTCACTTTGTCAAATCTTACCCTTCGCCCTCCCCATATCCTCAAGTCCATTCTCTAGTAGGTCTGTGTCTTTATTCCCATCCTGCGACTAGGTTCTACATGACCATTTTTTCTTTTTTTTTTTTTTTATCCCTTAGATTCCATATATATGTGTTAGCATACTGTATTTGTTTTTCTCCTTCTGACTTACTTCACTCTGTATGACAGACTCTAACTCCATCCACCTCACTACAAATAACTCCATTTCGTTTCTTTTTATGGCTGAGTAATATTCCATTGTATATATGTGCCACATCTTATTTATCCATTCATCCGATGATGGACATTTAGGTTGCTTCCATGTCCTGGCTATTGTAAATAGAGCTGCAATGAACATTTTGGTACATGACTCTTTTTGAATTATGGTTTTCTCAGGGTATATGCCCAGTAGTGGGATTGATGGGTCGTATGGTAGTTCTATTTTTAGTTTTTTAAGGAAACTCCATACTGTTCTCCATAGTGGCTGTATCAATTTACATTCCCACCAACAGTGCAAGAGTGTTCCCTTTTCTCTGCACCCTCTCCAGCATTTATTGTTTCTAGATTTTTTGATGATGGCCATTCTGACCAGTGTGAGATGATATCTCATTGTAGTTTTGATTTGCATTTCTCTAATGATTAATGATGTTGAGCATTCTTTCATGTGTTTGTTGGAAATCTGTATATCTTCTTTGGAGAAATGTCTATTTAGGTCTTCTGCCCATTTTTGGATTGAGTTGTTTGTTTTTTTGTTATTGAGCTGCATGAGCTGCTTGTAAATCTTGGAGATTAATCCTTTGTCAGTTGCTTCATTTGCAAATATTTTCTCCCATTCTGAGGGTTGTCTTTTGGTTTTGTTTATGGTTTCCTTTGCTGTGCAAAAGCTTTTAAGTTTCATTAGGTCCCATTTGTTTATTTGTGTTTTTATTTCCATTTCTCTAGGAGCTGGGTCAAAAAGGATCTTGCTGTGATTTATGTCATACAGTGTTCTGCCTATGTTTTCCTCCAAGAGTTTGATAGTGTCTGGCCTTACATTTAGGTCTTTAATCCATTTTGAGTTTATTTTTGTGTATGGTGTTAGGGAGTGTTCTAATTTCATACTTTTACACGTACCTGTCCAGTTTTCCCAGCACCACTTATTGAAGAGGCTGTCTTTTCTCCACTGTATATGCTTGCCTCCTTTATCAAAGATAAGGTGACCATATGTGCGTGGGTTTATCTCTGGGCTTTCTATCCTGTTCCATTGATCTATGTTTCTGTTTTTGTGCCAGTACCATACTGTCTTGATTACTGTAGCTTTGTAGTATAGTCTGATGTCAGGGAGCCTGATTCCTCCAGCTCCATTTTTCGTTCTCAAGATTGCTTTGGCTATTTGGGGTCTTTTGTGTTTCCATACAAATTGTGAAATTTTTTGTTCTAGTTCTGTGAAAAATGCCAGTGGTAGTTTGATAGGGATTGCATTGAATCTGTAGATTGCTTTGGGTAATAGAGTCATTTTCACAATGTTGATTCTTCCGATCCAAGAACATGGTGTATCTCTCCATCTGTTTGTATCATCTTTAATTTCTTTCATCAGTGTCTTATAATTTTCTGCATACAGGTCTTTTGTCTCCTTAGGTAGGTTTATTCCTAGATATTTTATTCTTTTTGTTGCAATGGTAAATGGGAGTGTTTTCTTAATTTCGCTTTCAGATTTTTTATCATTAGTGTATAGGAATGCAAGAGATTTCTGTGCGTTAATTTTGTATCCTGCTACTTTACCAAATTCATTGATTAGCTCTAGGAGTTCATTGATTAGCTCTAGTAGTTTTCTGGTAGCATCTTTAGGATTCTCTATGTATAGTATCATGTCATCTGCAAACAGTGACAGCTTTACTTGTTCTTTTCCGATTTGGATTCCTTTTATTTCTTTTTCTTCTCTGATTGCTGTCACTAAAACTTATAAAACTATGTTGAATAATAGTGGTGAGAGTGGGCAACCTTGTCTTGTTCCTGATCTTAGTGGAAATGGTTTCAGTTTTTCACCATTGAGGATGATGTTGGCTGTGGGTTTGTCATATATAGCCTTTATTATGTTGAGGAAAGTTCCTTCTATGTCTACTTTCTGCAGGGCTTTTATCATAAATGGGTGTTGAATTTTGTCGAAAGCTTTCTCTGAATCTATTGAGATGATCATACGGTTTTTCTCCTTCAATTTGTTAATATGGTGTATCACATTGATTGATTTGCGTATATTGAAGAATCCTTGCATTCCTGGAATAAACCCCACTTGATCATGGTGTATGATCCTTTTAATGTGCTGTTGGATTCTGCTTGCTAGTATTTTGTTGAGGATTTTTACATCTATGTTCATCAGTGATATTGGCCTGTAGTTTTTTTTCTTTGTGACATGTTTGTCTGGTTTTGGTATCAGGGTGATGGTGGCCTCGTAGAATGAGTTGGGGAGTGTTCCTCCCTCTGCAATATTTTGGAAGAGTTTGAGAAGGATAGGTGTTAGCTTTTCTCTAAATGTTTGATAGAATTCGCCTGTGAAGCCATCTGGTCCTGGGCTTTGGTTTGTTCAAAGATTTTTAATCACAGTTTCAATTTCAGTGCTTGTGATTGGTCTGTTCATATTTTCTATTTCTTCCTTGTTCAGTCTCGGCAGGTTGTGCATTTCTAAGAATTTGTCCATTTCTTCCAGGTTGTCCATTGTATTGGCATAGAGTTGCTTGTAGTAATCTCTCATGATCATTTGTATTTCTACAGTATCAGTTGCTACTTCTGCTTTTTCATTTCAGATTCTATTGATGTGAGTCTTCTCCCTTTTTCTCTTGATGAGTCTGGCTAATGGTTTATCAATTTTGTTTATCTTCTCAAAGAACCAGCTTTTAGTTTTATTGATTTTTGCTATTGTTTCCTTCATTTCTTTTTCATTTATTTCTTTTTCATTTATTTATGATTTCTTTCCTTCTGCTAACTTTGGGTTATTTTTATTCTTCTTTCTCTAATTGCTTTAGGTGCAAGGTTAGGTTGTTTATTCGAGATGTTTCCTGTTTCTTGAGGTAGGCTTGTATTGCTATAAACTTCCCTCTTAGAACTGCTTTTGCTGCCTCCCATAGGTTTTGGTTCGTCGTGTCTCCATCGTCATTTGTTTCTAGGTATTTTTTAATTTCCCCTTTGATTTCTTCAGTGATCACTTCATTATTAAGTAGTGTATTGTGTAGCCTCCATGTGTTTGTATTTTTTACAGATCTTTTCCTGTAATTGATATCTAGTCTCATAGCATTGTGGTCGGAAAAGATACTTGATACGATTTCAATTTTCTTAAATTTACCAAGGTTTGATTTGTGACCCAACATATGATCTATCCTGGAGAATGTTCCAGAGCACTTGAGAAAAATGTGTATTCTGTTGTTTTTGGGTGGAATGCCCTATAAATATCAATTAAGTCCATCTTATTTAATGTATCATTTAAAGCTTGTGTTTCCTTATTTATTTTCATTTTGGATGATCTGTCCATTGGTGAAAGTGGGGTGTTAAAGTCCCCTACTATGATTGTGTTACTGTCGATTTCCCCTTTTATGGCTGTTAGTAATTGCCTTATGTATTGAGGTGCTCCTATGTTGGGTGCATAAATATTTACAATTGTTATATCTTCTTCTTGAATCGATCCCTTGATCATTATATAATGTCCTTCTTTGTCTTTTGTAATAATCTTTATTTTAAAGTCTATTTTGTCTGATATGAGAATTGCTACTCCAGCTTTCTTTTGATTTCCATTTGCATGGAATATCTTTTTACATCCTCTCACTTTCAGTCTGTATGTGTCCCTAGGTCTGAAGTGGGGCTCTTGTAGACAGCATATATATGGGTCTTGTTTTTGTATCCATTCAGCCAGTCTGTGTCTTTTGGTGGGAGCATTTAATCCATTTACATTCAAGGTAATTATCGATATGTATGTTCCTATTCCCATTTTCTTAAATGTTTTGGGTTTGTTATTGTAGGTGTTTTCCTTCTCTTGCGTTTCTTGCCTAGAGAAGGTCCTTTAGAATTTGTTGTAAAGCTTGTTTGGTGGTGCTGAACTCTCTCAGCTTTTGCTTGTCTGTAAAGTTTTTAATTTCTCCATCAAATCTGAATGAGATCCTTGCTGGGTAGAGTAATCTTGGTTGTAGGTTTTTCTCCTTCATCACTTTAAATATGTTCTGCCACTCCCTTCTGGCTTGCAGAGTTTCTGCTGAAAGATCAGCTGTTAACCTTATGGGGATTCCCTTGTGTGTTATTTGTTGTTTTTCCTGTACTGCTTTTAATATGTTTTCTTTATATTTAATTTTTGATAGTTTGATTAATATGTGTCTTGGCGTGTTTCTCCTTAGATTTATCCTGTATGGGACTCTCTGTGCTTCCAGGACTTGATTAACTATTTCCTTTCCCATATTAAGGAAGTTTTCAACTATAATCTCTTCAAATATTTTCTCAGTCCCTTTCTTTTTCTCTTCTTCTTCTGGGACCCCTATAATTCGAATGTTGGTGCGTTTAATGTTGTCCCAGAGGTCTCTGAGACCGTCCTCAGTTCTTTTCATTCTTTTTTCTTTATTCTGCTCTGCAGTCGTTATTTCCACTATTTTATCTTCCAGGTCACTTATCCATTCTTCTGCCTCAGTTATTCTGCTATTGATCCCATCTAGAATATTTTTAATTTCATTTATTGTGTTTTCCATCGTTGCTTGGTTCCTCTTTAGTTCTTCTACGTCCTTGTTAAATGTTTCTTGAATTTTGTCTATTCTATTTCCAAGATTTTAGATCATCTTTACTATCATTATTCTGAATTCTTTTTCAGGTAGACTGCCTATTTCCTCTTCATTTGTTAGGTCTGGTGTGTTTTTACCTTGTTCCTTCATCTGCTGTGTGTTTTTCTGTCTTCTCATTTTGCTTATTTTACTGTGTTTGGGGTCTCTTTTTCACAGGCTGCAGGTTCGTAGTTCCTATTGTTTTTGGTGTCTGTCCCCAGTGGCTAAGGTTGGTTCAGTGGGTTGTGTAGGCTTCCTGGTGGAGGGGACTAGTGCCTGTGTTCTGGTGGATGATGCTGGATCTTGTCTTTCTGGTGGGCACGTCCACGTCTGGTGGTGTGTTTTGGGGTGTCTGTGGCCTTATTATGATTTTAGGCAGCCTCTCTGCTAATGGATGGGGCTGTGTTCCTGTCTTGCTAGTTGTTTGGCATATGGTGTCTAGCACTGTAGCATGCTGGTCGTTGAGTGATGCTGCGTTTTGGTGTTGAGATGGAGATCTCTGAGAGATTTTCGCCATTTGGTATTACGTGGAGCTGGGAGGTCTCTCGTGGACCAGTGTCCTGAAGTTGGCTCTCCCACCTCAGAGGCACAGCCCTGATGCCTGGCTGGAGCACCAAGAACCCTTCCTCCACACGGCTCAGAATAAAAGGGAGAAAAAATAGAAAGAAAGAAAGAAAGAGGATAAAATAAAATAAAATACAATAAAGTAAGATAGGGCTTCCCTGGTGGCGCAGTGGTTGAGAATCTGCCTGCTAATGCAGGGGACACGGGTTCGAGCCCTGGTCTGGGAAGATCCCACATGCCACGGAGCAGCTGGGCCCGTGAGCCACAACTACTGAGCCTGCGCGTCTGGAGCCTGTGCCCCGCGACGGGAGGGGCCGCGATAGTGAAAGGCCCGTGCACCGCGATGAAGAGTGGCCCCCACTTGCCTCAACTAGAGAAAGCCCTCGCATGAACCGAAGACCCAACACAGCCAAAAATAAAATAAAATAAATAAATAAAGTAGCTATAAAAAAAAAAAAAAGAAAAGTGCTCTAAAAAAAAAAAAAAAAAAAACTTCTTTTAAAAAAAAAAATAAAGTAAGATAAAATAAAATAAAGCTGTTAAAATAAAAAATAAGAAAAAATTATTACGGAAAAATATATTAAGAAACATTTTTTTTAATTTTTTAAAATTAAAAGTAAGATAAAAATTAAGAAAAAATCTATTAAGAAAAAAATTTTTTAATATTTTTAAAATAAAAAATAAGAAAAAATTTATTTCCAGCCACTATGGAGAACAATATGGAGCTTCCTTAAAAAACTAAAAATAAAATTACCATATGACCTAGCAATCCCACTATTGGGCATATATCCAGAGAAAACCATAATTCAAAAAGACACATGCACCCCAATGTTCATTGCAGCACTATTTACAATAGCCAGGTCATGGAAGCAACCTAAATGCCCATCGACAGATGACTGGATAAAGAAGTGTGGTACATATATACAATGGAATATTACTCAGCCATAAAAAGGAATGAAATTGAGTCATTTGTTGAGACGTGGATGGATCTAGAGTCTGTCATACAGAATGAAGTAAGTCAGAAAGAGAAAAACAAATATCGTATATTAATGCATGTATGTGGAACCTAGAAAAATGGTACAGATGAACCGGGTTGCAGGGCAGAAATTGAGACACAGATGTAGAGAACAAACGTATGGACACCAAGGGGGGAAAACTGTGGTGGGGTGGGGATAGTGGTGTGCTGAATTGGGCAATTGGGATTGACATGTATACAGTGATGTGTATAAAATTGATGGCTGATTAAAAAAATGTATACATATAAAAAATATTTTAAAAAAAGAAAAAATTTATTAAGAAAAAAAAAATTTTTTTAAGTAAAAAAAAAAAACAAAAAAAAAAACCGGATGGACCGAACCCTAGGACAAATGGTGAAAGCAAAGCTATACAGACAAAATCTCACACAGAAGCATACACATACACACTCACAAAAAGAGGAAAAGGGGACAAAATAGTATATCCTGCTCCCAAAGTCCACCCCCTCAATTTGGGATGATTCGTTGTCTATTTAGGTATTCAACAGATGCAGGTATATCAAATTGTTTGTGGAGCTTTAATCCGCTGCTTCTGAGGCTGCTGGAAGAAATTTCCCTTTCTCTTTGTTCGCACAGCTCCCAGGGTTCAGCTTTGGATTTGAACCTGCCTCTGCGTGTAGGTCGCCTGAGGGCGTCTGTTCTTCGCTCAGACAGGACGGGGTTAAAGGAGCAGCTGCTTCGGGGGCTCTGGCTCACTCAGGCCGGTGGGAGGGAGGCGTACGGAGGAGGCGGGGCGAGCCTGCGGCGGCAGCGGTCGGCGTGACGTTGCAGCAGCCTGAGGCGCGCCGCGCGTTCTCACAGGCAAGTTGTCCCTGGCTCACGGGATGCTGGCAGTGGCGTGCTGCACAGGCTCCTGGGAGGGGCGGTGTGGAGAGTGACCTGTGCTCGCACACAGGCTTCTTGGTGGCGGCAGCAGCAGCCTTAGCGTTTCATGCCCGTCTCTGGGGTCCTCTCGCGCCCGTCTCTGGAGCTCGTTTAGGCGGCGCTCTGAATCCCCTCTCCTCACGTACCAGGAAACAAAGAGGCAAGAAAAATCTCTTGCCTGTTCGGCAGCTCCAGACCTTTTCCCGGACTCCCTCCCGGCTAGCTGTGGTGCGCTAGCCCCTTCAGGCTGTGTTCACGCTGACAGCCCCAGTCCTCTCCCTGGGATCCGACCGAAGCCCGAGCCTCAGTTCCCAGCCCCCAACCACCCCGGCGGGTGAGCAGACAAGCCTCTCATGCTGGTGAGTGGTGCTCGGCACCGATCCTCTGGGTGGGAATCTCTCTGCTCTGCCCTCCGCACCCCTGTTGCTGCGCTCTCCTCCATGGCTCCGAAGCTTCCCCCCTCCGTCACCCGCAGTCTCCGCCCGCGAAGGGCCTTCCTAGTGTGTGGAAACCTTTCCTCCTTCACAGCTCCCTCCCACTGGTGTAGGTCCGTCCCTATTCTTTTGTCTCTGTTATTTCTTTTTTCTTTTGCCCTACCCAGGTACGTGGGGAGTTTCTTGCCTTTTGGGAGGTCTGACGTCTTCTGCCAGTGTTCAGTGGGTGTGCTATAGGAGCAGTTCCACGTGTAGCTGTATTTCTGATGTATCTGTGGGGAGGAAGGTGATCTCCGCATCTTACTCTTCCGCCATCTTGCCCAGACCTCCACCGTTGTTGTTGTTTTGCACTAAAATACAGCCTTTAGTGGTTCTTTCAGTACTGATTTATGAGAACTAAATTCTCAACTTCATTTTAGGTCTGAAAATGTCTTCATTTCATCTTCACTTGAATGATACTTTATCCAGATATAAAATTCTAATTTGACAATTGTTTTCCCTTAGCATTTTGAAATTTTTTCTCTGTTGCCTTCAGGTTTTCATTATTAATAATGTTAAATTTACTCACAATATAATTACCATTCCTTTGAAGGAAATTTGGCTTTTTTATTTGTTAGTTTCAAGAATATTTCTTTTTATTTTCACTGCATGAAATAGCAGGGTCCTCTGGTTTTTAGTATGGCATTGCACCCTACGGCTAGCTTTGCCTGATGTCCCTATGTTTGGGGCCTGTATAGTTTAATCATTTGAGAATAAATCTGTAGTCTTCAGACATAAAGGAGGAAGGAAGATTGTTTAGTCATATAACCTCGGGCATGGATCTGAGGGCCTGATTACTTTTCATAAAGACTTTCAACCAATACTGTGTTTAGACACTTTCTGTATGTCTCACAGGAAGAGATATTTTTTGCACACAATTTCTGATTTTTTTCTCTTGTAAATTGGCTTGCTTCCTTTTGGTATATAAGTTTGAGGGATCTCTGATCTGTTAAATCACATGCCACTAGACCATCTGCTTTCCATCTCTCAATATTTAGATATTTCTTGTCTGTCATCTCTCCTATTTTCTGTATGTTTGAAGATTTATAAATATTTTCAAATCCTTTACAGTAATTTTTTTTTGGGGGGGGAGAGGTTCTTGGAGATAGAATGGATGACTGCATATATTCAGTCTTCTGTGTCTAAACAAAAATCCTTTCCATTAAGATTTTGCAGACACTGGAAATTCTATTAACAGAAGATAGAGTCCTTCATTTCATAATTAGAAATATCCCAGGGAGACATAGCACATTAACTTATAATTATAAATGGCTGTTATGCTTTCGTCTTTATAATTGACCCCTGATTCAGAATTAATTGCTTCCATATCCCTGTTATATCTCCTTCACGTATTTATGGTTTTTGGTAGGCAGTCCTCAATAAGTAGACTGTGAACTAGTTAGGATTATGTTTCAGGCACTTTTGCCTTTGAGTATCATTAGTACCTATCACAGTACTTGGTACAAAGAGATTGCTTCATAAATGCCTCTTCAATAACATTGAATAATTTAGAATCAGAATTAACACAAAAAACTTTCAGCTATGACAAGAGTGTTTCTCACCCATTGATGAGAAATTTGAACCAGATGATCCCAGACTTTTCTCCCAGATTTCTCCCACGATTTGATTGATTACTCGGTTTAGAAACTGGTATTGTGAGGAGATTAAACCTTCAAGTAACCTTCAATGATAAAATAACAGTATTATTTTATGTTTATATAATTCGTTTATCGTTTAAGGTGCTTCCGTACCCATATATATTTTTCTAACCCTCACACACCCCTGAAATATTGGAGAATTGCAAGGTGTATTTTACTTTTATTTATTCTTTCAAAAATACAAGACACTGGTGGGGATAATTATCATCAATTTGGGATAATCCAAGAATATCCCCTTATTTCACATCATTTTCTGTAAAACTATCAGAAACAAAGGAACCGAGGAAGAGCTTCTTAAAGGGATAATAAAGCATGGAGCAAATGTCGATTGCCAAAGTAGAACCTGTAGTTTTTCTTTCCATTTTACTCTGCCCCTAGGGAGTGCTTTTGACCAATAATCAGTATAAAGGCCGCAAAGAACAAAGAGCTTTATTTGGAGTCTTGAAAATTGCAACTCAGGAGGCACAGACTCAGGTAAAGCTGAAAGTGTATTCCCGGGAAGAGAAAGAATCAGGGGTTTATAAAGGCAAAAACCACAAGGCTGTAGTCTGACATAAGAAAGGAAATATTTGTCCTTAAGGGATAAGCTGTCATGAGTAATTTTAGACTTAGGATCCAACAAGTATCTGGAATTTCTGGAACATTGGGTAGATGTTCTGGATGCCTGTATTAAGACAATAAGCAGTCAAAAGGTCAGATTCCATGTGGGCTGAGATGTGCATAAATCACACTTCCTCAATGGCCTCCTGGCTCCATTTTAGAGAACTCCCTTAGCAATACTGGCTCTATTTTGATTTTCCTTTCATAACACCACCATGAGGCAGCTCATACCCTCTGTTTTTTGAATGGAAATAGGAAAAGACTTGGGCCAACATGTCTTCATCCTCAAAAATGCTCTCCTGGAGGCCCCTCCCACACAGACACAGACACAGACACACCTCTTCGCCCAAGCCCCTCATTCCCACCAGAAAATGACTCCAACTTTGAGCTTCTCTTCTCTAATTTTTTAAAGGGAGAAGGTAAAGGGACCACTATTTATTTTTATACATAGCAAACATTTAAACACAATTATAGGAATCCTAGAAATTCTTGCCCACAGAATAGTTGACAGTGAAAAGGAGTAATGATCATTTTTGCCTAGAGTAGAAAGACTTACCCTTGTTAGTTCTGAGAATTGTTTAATCTACTCTAAAAGAAGCAGGAGATCTGGGGATATAGGGTGGGCTGGGATTCCAGGAGAGAGGAATGGTATAGGTTTTAGAAGGGCTGAGGTCTATACAATTTAGAACAAAGTGAAATGGAAGTAGCGAAGCTGAGATTAGACAAGGGAATATTTTAAAAATTGAGGAAAAGGTCCCAGAGCAAGATTTCTGGGTAGAAGCTTTAAACAGTGCTGATTCAGAGTAAAAAGAAGGAGTGTACATTGAATGGAAGCACATTTATTGTGAAATGTCAGACATAAAATGCAACCTCCACTAATTGGTATTGTAGTTCATTTCTTGACTAGTCCCATAGAATGACGTTTTGAGCTTGGATTTTAGCTAGTAGGAAGTGTGCATCTTAAATGCATTGAAGGAAGCTAAAATTGTAAATAAATCATTCTGCCATCTTAAACTGACAACAAGGTGTTCAGTGAAAGTAGTGATCTGGTTAGCAGCGGAAACATTCAATTGTTATGTAAATCATGGGGAGCAGGAGAATGTTCCTTGTTCTTCTGAGAGATCAAATTAATTCACATCATATCACAGCACCAGGGATATCATCTGCTAATACCTAGCAGCTTTTCAGGTGTAACTCCCTTGGTGATCTCAAGAGTTTGTCAGTCGCCACTCTGAGCAGTTTTTCTGTTAGTTGTGAGAAAGCTGGATAATTAAGAAGTTTGGGGCCATGCAGACTGGTCAGGCAAAATGGACAACTGAAGAAAGTGCCACTGTTTTCTTCTCCTGAAGAATAAACAGATAAACGTCCATCACACAGGTGGGACTTAAGAGCTTTATGGAGCTGGCTGATGGAAAATCCTTTTATGATACATAGGTTTGTGGAGGGAAGCTTTATCTTTGTCTCATAGCTTCCTGATGGTCATTAGGTTTCAAAAAACTTACCAACACATTGTGATTGACCTCTGAAAATGAAAGTTGGAGATTCACATAACAGGCAATAAATTTAAGGGCAAGTCGAAACACCTGACATAATTAAATCAAGACCCTCAGTAATAAACAAGTAGAAATAAGATATACAAAATTGATGTCATTCTTAAAATAACTGTATTCAGTATGTTAGATATATTTTAAAGCATTATCATTATGACTTTGGTATATATGAGAAAATTTGGAAAGCAAGCTGTAGTTAAGAATTTCTAACATTATTCATAAGGCTCCTCTATATTTAGTTTTCAAATAGATTATTAATAAATTTTAAAAGGACAGGTTATTCCAAGTTTCAGTATGTAAATACATAGACATAGGCTGATAGAGTAAAACCTCAGTGATTAAGGAACTAATTAATGGAGTATCTACAATACGTAATGCATTTTTTCACAATTTTTATAATTGCATTTTAAAAATTGGGATATAATTCACATATACAATTCAGCCATTGCAAGTGTATAATTAAATGATTTTTAATATATTCACAAAGTGGTACAACCATCACCACTATCTTATTCCAGTACATTTTCGTTACCCCATTAGCGGTCACTCCCCATTCTTCCCTCCCTGTGGTCCCTGGAAATCACTAATATACTTTCTGTATCTATGAATTTGACTATTCTAGGCGTTTCATGAAAATATTGTCATATGATATGTGGTCTTTTATATGTGGATCTTTCACTTAACCTAGTGTTTTCAAGGTTCATTCATTTGTTCCTTTTTAACACTTCATTCCTTTGTATGGCTCAATATTTTTCCATTGTATGGTTATACCACATTTGTTTATCCATTCATTCACTGATAGGCATTTGCCTTGTTTCCACTTTTTGGCTGTTATTAATAACGCTGCTATGAATATCCACGTACAAGATTTTATGTGGAGATATTTTTTCAGTTCTCTTGGGTGTATACTTAGGAGTGAAACTGCTGGGTCATATGGGGAATCTATGTTTGACATTTTAAGTAACTGCAAGACTACTGCAAAATAGGTAAAAAAAATTTATTGCCCTAGAATGTGTAAGAGTTTCAATTTGTACACATTCTCTAACATTTTTAAACTTTTTAATTTTAGCCATCTTTTTAAATTTAGTGTGTGAAATGGTATCTTATTGTGGTTTGGGATTTCATTTACCTTATGACTAATGATGGTGAATATATTTTCATGTACTCATCGGTCATTTGTATATCTGTTTTGGAGAAATGTCTATTTAAATACTTTGCCCAGTTTTTAATGGGTTTGTCTTATCAGATATATATGATTTGTGAAATTTTCTCCTATTCTGTTGGTTGTTTTTTACTTTCTTGATGGTGTCCTTTGATACTCAAGAATTTTAAATTTTGATGAAATACAATTTATTTTTCTTTTGTCACTTTTGCTTTTGATAATATATCTATGAAACCATTGCCTAACCCAACGTCCCAAAGATGTAATCCAGTGTTTCTTTCTAGTTTTGTAATTCAGTTTTAGTATTTAGGCCTATGATCCATTGTGAGTTAATTTTTGTGTCATATGAGATACGGGTCCAAAATCATTCTTTTGCATTTAGGTATTCAGTTTTCCTAGCACTGTTTCTTGAAAAGACTATTTTTTTTTTTCTCATTTGTAGTTATTTTGAAATTGGGAAGTGTGAGTCCTTCAACTTGGTTCTTCTTCTCTTTCAAGAGTGTCTAGTCTATTCTGTGTCCTGAGTATTTGCATGTGAATTCTAAGTTATTCTGTGTCCTGAGGATTTGCATGTGAATTCTAAGTTCAGGTTGTCAAATTCTGAAAAAAAAACAAACATAGCTAGAACTTTGATAGATATTGTATTGAATCTTTGGATCTATCTGATGAGTATTGCCATTTTGACAATATTAAGTCTTCAAATCCATGAACAGAGGATGTTGTTCCATGTATTTAGGTGTTCTTTAATTTCTTTCAATAATGTTTTCTAGTTTGCAGTGTATAAGTCTTACACTTCTTTGGATAAATTTGTTCCTAAGTGTTTTATTCTTTTTGATGCTATTCCATTATAAATGGAATTGTTTTAATATTTTATTTTCAGATCATTCATTGCTAGTGTATAGAAATACAGTCAATGTTTGCACATTGATCTTGCATCCTGTGTCTTTGCTGAACTGATTTATTAGCTCTATTTTTTTTTTTTTTTTTTTTTGGTAGATTCTTGAGGATTTTCTATGTACAGGATTATTTCATCTGCCAGTAAGGGTAATTTTACTTCTTTTCCAGTTGGGATGCTTTTTGTTTCTTCTTACCTAATTTCTCTGGCTAGCATTCCCGATACAATATTGAGAACATGTGGTGAGAGTAGACAGCCTTGGTTCATTACAGATCTTTGGGGAAAGATTTCAGTCTTTCACCGTTAAGTATGATAACAGCTGTGGGATTTTAATAGATATTCTTTATTATGTTGAAGAATTTCCCTTCTATGCTTAGTTTTTTGAGTGTTTTATATCATGAAATGGTGATGGATTTTGTAAAATGGTTTTGTGCATCTACAAAGATGATCATGTATGTTGTTTTGTCCTTTATTTTATTAATATGGTGTATTACATTGATTTTTAACATTGATTTTCGTGATGAACAAACCTTCAAATCCTGGAATAAATCCCACCTGTTTGTGAACAACATGTATAATCATTTTTATATGTTGTTTCATTTGGTTTGATAGTGTTTTGAGGAGAATTTTTAGATATACATATATTTATAAGGGATAGTGATATCTAGTTTTCTTTTCTGTAATATCTTTGGTTCTGGTATCAGGGTAATACAGATTCATAGAAAAAGCTGAGAACTGTTTCCTCCTCTTTTATGTTTTAGAAAAGTTTGTGAATAATTGATTTTAATTCTTTAAAAGTATAGTAGAATTTACCAGTGAAACCATATGGTCCGGGGCTTTCTTTTGTGAGGAATTGTCAGCTATTAATTCAATGTCTTTATTTATTATAGGTATATTCAGATTTTCTATTTCTACTTGATTTAGATTTGGCAGTTTGTGTCTTTCCCAACATTTGTTCATTTCCTCTAGATTTTCTAATTTGTTGGTGTATAATTGTTCGTAGTATGTCCTTATAAACCTTTTAATTTCTGTAAGGTTAATAATAATGTTCCTTCTTTCATTTCTTATTTTAGTAGTTTACATCTTCTCTCCCTCTCTCTCTCTCCTTCCTTCCCTCTCATTTTTGCCTGTTTAACTAGAGGTTTATACATTTTCCAAGAACCAACTTTTAGTTCATTGAGTTCTCTATTGTTTTTCCATTCTTTATTTCATAGAGTTATGTTTTAATCTTTATTATTTCATTCCTTCTTTTTGCTTTGGGTTTAATTTTATTTTCTTTTGTAGTTTCTTAAGATGGAAGTTTGGATTATTGACTTGAGATCTTTATTTATTTATTTATTTTAATATAGGCACTTGCAACTATATTTCCTCTGAGCAATGCTTTTAGTTTATCCCATAATTTTGGTACATTTTGTTTCCATTTCTTTTAATGATTTTTCTGATATCTGCTTTGACTGAAGTAATGAGTACATTATTTAATTTTCACATGTTTGTGAATTTCCTCAAATTTCCCTTTGCTATTGATTTCTAATTTCATCTGCTTTTGATCACAGAACATACTTTGCATGATCTGAATCTTTGAAATTTATTGAGACTTATTTTGTGGCCTATCGTGTCATCTATTTTGGAGTATACTCCATGTGCACTTCAGTAGAATGTGTGCAGTTTGCTGTATTGAACCAAGTGTTCTATAGTTGTCTGTGAGTCTAATTGGTTTATAGTTTTATGCATGTCTTATGTTTCCTGTTGATCTTCTGTATAGTTGTCCTATCCATTACTGAAAGTGAGGAACTGAAATCTCTAAGTATTATTATAGAATTGTCTGTTTCTCACTTTGGCTCTTTCAGTTTTTTTTTTTTTTCCGTATATTATGCTACTCCTTTATTATGTGCATGTGTGTTTACAAGTTGTATCTTATTGATGAATTGACTCTTTATCATTATATAATATTCCTTTTTGTCTCTTGTAACTGTTTTTGAGTTTAACTCTATTTTGTTTGATACTAGTATAGCCACTCAGTCTCTCTTTTGATTATTATTTCCATGGCATATCTTCTTCCATCCTTTTACTTTTAACCCATTGTGTCTTTGAATCTAAAGTATGTCTCTTGTAGACAAGTTATAACTGTAACATTTATTTAAAAAATAATCCACTCTACTCATCTCTACCTTTGGATTGAATGGTTTAATTCATTTATATTTAATGCAATTACTGATAGAGAAAATTTATATCTGTCTTGTTGTTATTTGTTTTCTATATTTCTATGTCCTTTTTTAAAATTCTTCCATTCTTCCATTACTGCCACCTTTTGTGTTAAATAAATGCTATCTACTGTAACATTTAAATTAATCTGTCATTGCTTTCATAATTATTTTTTTAGTTCTTTTCTAAGTTTTTGCCCTGGGGATTATAATTAATATCTTGATTTTTAACAATGTAGTTCAGATTAATACAGACTGAATTATAACAGTACATAAAATTTTGCTCTTAAAGAGTTTCATTTCCTCCCCCTTTCTTCATGCTATTATTACACAAATCATATCTTTATACATTGTTCGCATATCAACACAGTTTATAATTATTACTTATGCAGTTGTCTTTTAAATTAGATATGAGAAAAAAAGTTAAACTAAAAATAGGTTTATACTATCTTTTATATTTATCTATGTAGTTACCTTAAACAGTGTATTTTTCTTTTTTTTTCCGTGTGTATTCTTGTTGTTATCTAATCTGCTTTCATTTCAGCCTGAAGATCTTCCTTTAGAATTTTAGAATTTCTTGCAGGGTGCATCAGTTAGGAATTAATTCTCTGTTTTTCTTTATCTGGTACTGTCTTAATCTCGCCTTCATTTTTTAAAGGATAGTTTTGTTAGATATAGGATTCTGGTTGGCAGTCTCTTTCTTTCAGCATGAGTATGAGTATGTTATCTCATGGCCTTCTGACCTTCGTTGTTTCCGATAAGAGTAATCAGTTTTAAATCTCACTGTGGATCTCTTGTATAAGATTAGTCACTTCTCTATTGCTGCTTTCAAAACTTTTTTTGTCTTTTGACATTTTGACTATAACTGTCTAGGTGTGGCTTTCAAGTTATCTGTCCTGGAGTTTGATGAATTTCTTTTTTTCTTTTTTAACATCTTTATTGGAGTATAATTGCTTTACAATGGTCTGTTAGTTTCTGCTTTATAACAATGTGAATCAGCTATGCATATACATATATCCCCATATCTCCTCCCTCTTGTGTCTCTCTCACACCCTCCCTACCCAACCCCTCTAGGTGGTCACAAATCACCGAGCTAATCTCCCTGTGCTATGCGACTGCTTCCCACTAGCTATCTATTGTACATTTGGTAGTAAGTCCATGCCAGTCTCTCACTTCATCCCAGCTTACCGTTCCCCCTCCCTGTGTCCTCAAGTCCATTCTCTATGTCTGCGTCTTTATTCCTGTCCTGCCCCTAGGTTCCTCAGAACCATTTTTTTTTTTTTTTTTTAGATTTCATATATATGTGTTAGCATACTGTATTTGTTTTTCTCTTTCTGACTTACTTCACTCTGTATGACAGACCCTAGGTCCATCCACCTCACTACAAATAACTCAATTTCATTTCTTTTTATGGCTGAATAATATTCCATTTTATATATGTGCCACATCTTCTTTATCCATTCATCTGTCGATGGACACTTAGGTTGCTTCCATGTCCTGGCTATTGTAAATAGAGCTGCAATGAACATTTTGGTACATGACTCTTTTTGAATTATGGTTTTCTCAGGGTATATGCCCAGTAGTGGGATTGCTGGGTCGTATGGTAGTTCTATTTTTAGTTTTTTAAGGAACCTCCATACTGTTCTCCATAGTGGCTGTATCAACTTACTTTCCCACCAACAGTGCAAGAGGGTTCCCTTTTCTCCACTCCCTCTCCAGCATTTATTGTTTGTAGATTTTTTGATTGATGAGTTTCTTGAATGTGTAAATTAATGTTTTTCATCAAATTTAGGAAGGTTTTTTTCATTATTTCTTTAATCATTCTTTCTACTTCTTTGTCTTTCTTTTTCCTCTCTTTCTGGGTCTCCTGTTATATGTATATTGGTGTGCTTGTGGTGTCCTAATGGTTTTTGAGACTGTTCATTTTTTAAATTCTTTTTTATTTTTGTTCCTGGGATTGTATAATTTCAATTTAACTATCTTCAATTTCACTGAATATTTCTTCTGTCTGCTCAAATTTTCTACTGAGCACCTTTAGTGAATTTTTCATTTCAGTTATTACACTTTTCAACTCCAGACATTTTATTTGCTTCTTTTATGTAATTTCTATCTCTTTATTGATAATATCTCTTTGTTGAGACACGGATCTCATACTTTCCTTTAGTTCTTCAGATCCAGTGGACTAAGTTTTCCTTAGTCTTTTAAACATGTATACATACATATAATAGGTGATTTTAATCTTTCTCAGAAAGTCTGATATCTGGGCTTCCACAGGGACAGTTTCTATTAACTGCTTAATTTCCTATGTATAAGCCATACTTTTTTCTTTCTTTTCTTTTTTGCATGACTCATAAAAAGTAGAAATTTTAAATAGCATTAGTTATGCTTCAATTCTGGAAATCAGGTTCATCCTCTATGCCAGGGTTTGTTATCATTTGTTTAGCAACTTTTTTGAATTAATTTTGTAAAGCCTATATTATTTGTAATATGTGGTCACTGAAGTCTCTGCTTGGCTAGCTTAGTGGTCATTTAGTTATTAGATAGAGGTGTTCTTATTTGCCTGGAACTAATAAGTCCCATAACCTCTGCTGGAGGGCTTGTAGGCATGTTGGGACGTGCCATCAATACTCAAGCTAACAACTCTGCTTTACTCTTTACTTCCTGCTTGTGTAGAACCTCAAGGTTAGTCACAGGTGAGAACCCAGTGCCTTTTTTAGGTCTTTTCTGAGTGTGAACACTGGCATGCACAGAGGCCTGGGTATTCACACAATCCTTTGCGTTTATATACGCAGAATAGGTTGGGTATATAAACTCAAATTCCCCTATGGACATTTCTTTCCCCAGCTTTTAGTTTTAGATTTTGTGGTTAGTTCATTGTTTACCCAACTGCTGTCCACTGCCTCAGACAGCCATGATGTTCAGCAATTGCCTCTGATTGTTTTTTAGAAATACCTCTGGGAAAAAGGCTGTTTCCACACGACAAGCTCTGAATTAGGTAAAATAAAGACCAGTGCTACTTATTCCTTTTGCCTATCATCAGGAAACAGAGTTAACACTCCTCCAATGGCTTTTCAACAAAACAACCTTATTGAAGAATCTTGACACAACTTGCAAGACATCACTAATTAGATTTCACTTGCCATCTGCTACACTATCCTTGTCAGAGAGCAGTAAGATGTAAATTAAGAACAGATGACAGAATGAAAGGAGAAAATGACACCTTCCTGTTGATTGTGGCTACCCAATCTGGATCCTGGGGAAACGATGCAATATTATCCAAAGGATTGCTTCTTGTCTTAGGCTAACAGAATTGGCATTGAATGAATAAATGTGTCCATTTTATTTCTTTAAGTTTTATTTGAGGTTTTCTTACCTTGGAAGAGGGGTGAAGAAGAAGGAGAGCAGATATTGTCTTATATAGGAGAAGTTTTCTTATAAAATATAATTTTGATAATTATTCTCTTTGATAAAGAGATGTAAAAGTTATATTAACTATGTTTAGCTTGAAGTGTATATTTTAGTTTAAAATATACAGTAGATCAAAGATAACATTTTTTTTTCTGGTCCATGAGACCTAGCTATAAAGATATTTTGAATTTTCATATTACTAAAATAACTCCCTGAATAAAAGGATGAAGTCAAGCTACTAATGAGAAACCTGTCTGATTTTATTCTGCATCTTAATGGAAATAAGCCAAAGTAAAGTAACTTCAAACTTTTTATGAAATATCTTTGAGGGAGCTAGTGGTGAGTTGTAGTCAAATTCTGTATATACATTTTAAGGCAGAGTCTGTACGGTTTGCTGATAAATGGGATTAGGGGTATGAAATAAGGAGGCATCAAAGATGACTATAAGATATTTGGTTTGAGAAGCCAAAGAAATGGGGGAGCCATTTACTGAGGATAGTGAGAAAGTAGTTGGTATTTCCTCCTTCTTTGTTTATAAAGTCTAATAAATAGTTCCTTTGCCTTTCTAAGTTCCTGGCATGGTATGTGTGTGTAATTTAGCTGAACAATATACAGTAGTCCCCTCATCTGTTTTTTCTTCCCCCCCCACGGTTTCAGTTACCTGAGGTTAACCACGGTCAGAAATTATTAAATGGAAAATTTCAGAAATAAACAATTCATAAAATTTAAATTGCATGCCATTCTGAGCAGTGTGAAGAAATCTCAAGCAGTCCCACACCGACCCTCTTGGGATGTGAATGATCCCTTTGTCCAGCTGTTCCACAGTGAACACGCTACCTGCCCATTAGTCATTTAAGTAGCCATATCTGTTATCAGATCAACCATCGCAATATCACAGTGCTACATTCAAATAACACTTATTTTACTTAAAAATTGCCCCAAAGCACAAGAGCAGTGATGTTAGAAAAAACATAGTATATATTGGGTTCAATACTATCCATGGTTTCAGGCATCCACTGGGGGTCTTGGAACGTGTCCCCTGTGGATAAGGCAGAAGCTGCTGTAAATGGCCTGCAGAGGAGCAGGATAAGAGTCAAGCCAGCACCAAACCTTTCTGCATGAAAATAGAGCATGCCAAGAGAAAATGAGGAC
Organism: Balaenoptera borealis; assembly: GCF_965194805.1. Classification (NCBI taxonomy): domain Eukaryota; kingdom Metazoa; phylum Chordata; class Mammalia; order Artiodactyla; family Balaenopteridae; genus Balaenoptera; species Balaenoptera borealis. The sequence goes on from NC_138866.1 coordinate 144,212,358, forward strand.
AAATTGCAATGAGGTATCACTTCACACCCATTAGAATGGGCATCATCAGAAAATCTACAAACAACAAATGCTGGAGAGGGTGTGGAGAAAAGGGAACCCTCTTGCACTCTTGGTGGGAATGTAAATTGATACAGCCACTATGGAGAACAGGATGGAGGTTCCTTAGAAAACTAAAAATAGAATTTCCATATGACCCAGCAATCCCACTACTGGGCATATACCCAGAGAAAACCATAATTCAAAAAGACACATGCACCCAAATGTTCATTGCAGCACTATTTACAATAGCCAGGTCATGGAAGCAACCTAAATGCCCATCGACAGACGAATGGATAAAGAAGATGTGGTACATGTATACAATGGAATATTAGTCAGCCATAAAAGGGAACGAAATTGGGCCACTTGTAGAGATGTGGATGGGCCTAGAGACTGTCATACAGAGTGAAGTAAGTCAGAAAGAGAAAAACAAATATCGTATATTAATGCATGTATGTGGAATCTAGAAAGATGGTACAGATGAACCAGTTTGCAAGGCAGAAATAGAGACACAGATGTAGAGAACAAACGTATGGACACCAAGGGGGTAAAGTGGGCAGGGGGGTGGTGGTGGTGGGATGAATTGGGAGATTGGGGTTGACATATACACACTAATATGTATAAAATAGACAACTAATAAGAACCTGCTGTATAAAAAAAATTAAATAAAAATCAAAAATAAAAAAAGAGAAAATGAGGGCAAACAATAAAGAAGAAGATATCAGAAGATTGTGCTTTAGGTAAATGAATTTCCAGACTTCCTCTGTGCCACCTATTATTCAATTTGGTGAAAAACCTCGGTTCAAATTCCAGCTTGAAATATGCGACTATGGATAGTTATGTAAACCTTCTGAATTGCAGTTTCTTCAGGTATGAAATGGAGACTGTTTTGAGGATTAAGTGAAAAATATAGTTTTTCCCCTGTGATTTTTATTTTCTTCTCATGCTTTACTGAAAACCTAAAAGAAAAAGTAAGGAGAACAGTCCTATATTTATAGTCTAATTTGTCTCTAAGCTTTTATATAACAAGTAGTTACTGAGACCCATTGAATGTAGGGCACAATGGTAAGGATTGAAGCTGATTTAATAAACACAAAAAGTATAGTTCAGCCTCCAGTGATTTATAATCTAAGTACAAGCACATATAGCTTAGTTAAATGAAAGTTCAGGACAGTATTTGAGGGTGATGCAAATATGAATGCTGTAAGTAATTGTTTTAAAAAATTCAAACATTTATTGTTTGTCACTGAGCATTTACTAAGTATTTTGCTAAGTGCCTTCAGTATGTTATGTCGCTTAATTCTAAGAGACAAACAACAATCTGTGAGTTGGATACTACTACTTCCTTTAGGTAGAGATTGAGAGGCAGGAATACTTCTTATCTGATATTACGGAGTCTTAAATTTAACAAGGTTAAATAATTTAGCCAAATTTACCTAGCAAGTTGCAGAACCAGACCTGACTCGATTGACTATACACATAAACTTTTCACTATTTTGTTTTCCTAAGGGAGTTCAGAGGTTGGAGAAATTTTTGCTATACATTGGAGCAGTCAAAAAAAGTCTCATGAAAGGGGCAGGGTTTGAAAAGTTTCCTGAAAGGTGGGTAGACTAAGAAAAAAAGAAAAGGATCTGATTTCAGACATGATTCCATTAACAGTTGAGAGGATTTGATAGTTGGGAGAGCACAAACTATTTTGGAAACAACAAGGACATCTGTCTTGCTTATAGCACTGGCTTTGTGTTGGGCAGTAATAAAATTACTGAGAATAAGGATGGAAGCAAATTTTTTAAAAAAGTTTATCCTCCAATGATTTATAATCTAAGTATGTAGTTTAGTTAAGTAAAAGTTCAGGACAGTATTTGCTGATGGTGCAAACAGGAATGCTCACCAAGAGTTGGATTGGTGAACCGAGACCAGTTTGTAGAAGATCTTGAATGCCAAGGTAGTTTATACATCCTCTCGTAGGTAATGGTAAGCCATTGGAAGAATTTGAATATCAGTTTGGAATTATGTCAAATTGGGAGAGAAATGTTATGAGAAATAGAAGATAAGAAAGCCATTGTGGAGGCAATTGCTGCTATCCATGTATGAGGTGATAAATCTTGGACAATTTTTCTTCTTAGGAATCTGTGTTTCAAAGAGTAAAACCGTATAGCTCTCCTCTCTACCCTCCTCTCCCCTTGTGTATCTCTTTTCCTCTCTTTCCCTTTTCTTAGAAGTCTTTACTTAGAGTAATGGATTTTTAAAGGAGAGTTTCCTTGGCTAAATATCACATGTCCTAATTTGTTTTAAACAAATGACAACTCTGATTCAACAAAATTAAGGAACTTGTCTAAGATCATATGAAAGCAAGTGTCAAAGTCAAGACTAAAACTCAGTTTTCTGACTTTCTCTTCAGCACTGTAAGTGGTATCATTCCTATCTTTTTCCTTTCTCCTGCGAGGACTTCAAGAAGAAGAAACACCAGACTTCCTGGATGATATTCTTCATTCCTTTATCTAGGATGGTATTGGCAGTCAGTATTGCTTTCAGGGAATGAGGTGAATGTTTCCTAGCTACTGAAACTCCCAATCAGCAGAAATTATTTTTCTACATCTCTGTTTCTCTCCCCAAGAGACTCATCTGGATTTTATTATACACCAGAATTAAACACATTGACATCCTCTGGAGAAAGCAGAGAGTCACTTTTCTTGCTACCTCTACTAGTTAGCTGGAGAGGGGAGAGTTTTACTCTCTAGAGATACCTTTTGGCTTACAGAACATCAAGGAGTTGTAAATGTCCAGTATACCTTCTGGTCCATAAGGAAAAATTACCTTAATATGAAAGAAGCCTCAGAGGCATAGAAAAAGGGAACAAGTAAAGAGCTATGATTTTGTTCCATTGAGGAAGAGAAACATGGGGTGTTATTTGGTGTTATGGTCCAATAACGGACCCTAATTTCTGGGCTTCTTTGGGAGATCGCAGCTGTAAACTTATCAACTCTCGCATTAAGGATAAGAGAATGAAACTCACATTGCAATTTTAGAAAAAGAATTTTTTAAATTTTTCTCAATGTTAATGGTTTTGAGCTTTACATGGAATTTTTTCATCAAGCGTTTCTCTCTAAGAAGGAAAGTACAGAGATTTTTAGACTGTAGCAGTATGGAGACCCCTACCAAGACAGAGATGATCAGGAAAAATCAATATCCCATAATTAAGTCTATTGAATTAACAGTTTAAAAAAAAAAGTTGCAGTTTTAATTTAGATATTGGCTGCCCAGAGAAGAAATATTTTTTCAGCAGTAGAATGGGGAGTTCCTTAGATCATGATGAATTATTTGCCTACCATATGCTGGTCACTGTGCTGAGTTGGTGCTGAAAAATTAACCAACAAGATGGACATATGTCTGTCTTTAATTACCACGCGATGATAATCCCCAGAATGCAAATTCCTAGTAGGGCTTGTTCACTGCTGTATTCCTCAGGATAAGAATAGTATCTGACACACAGTAGATGTTGTAACAATAAATATATGGTGAATTAATGACTAATATATGTTTTTATACAATGCTTTTGTCTTCTGAATATAATTTTATACCTTACACCAACTGGTCAAGTATGCAGGGGAGTATTAATTTTACATATGAGAAAACTGGAGACTAAATTGTCAAAAGACTTCTAAGGCTAGGTCGAGTAATGGCACTGGACTCACAAGCCATCAATTATTAACATATTAAACGTTGTAATCCTTTTTTCAAAGTTTGACTCTAAAGTTCAATGTGCAAATCAGATGGAAGCTGAGACACACTGGTTCATGTAGGTATGGGAGGCAAATATTGTCCATTTCTGTAGGTTTCTTCCCCATCTTTCATCCCTTGAGGACATTGGGTTGATATGTCTATATGGTGGTTAAGAATTTTAGGCATCTTGTAAGTAACCTGCTTCTGTTTTATGCAGTCTCCTCTGGATTCAGAAGCTAATCTACTCGTGCTAATTTAGACAAATTACTTAACATCTCTAAACTTCTATTTCCTCATCTGCAAAGTGACAATTATAATAACAAATGCCTGTAGGGTTATTGTGAAGATTAGTGGAGATAATGCATAGAAGCAGTTAACAAAAGACTGGCACTCAATGAATGTTAGTTATGATGGTGATGAGGAGAAAAAACAGCTTTTATAATCATCTGGCCTGATGTAAAAAGATAAGGTGGACCTTATTTGTTTTTCATGTAATGATGGGATCTTTCAATATTAAATGAAATATAAGTATTCATTTTATTTTACGTCACAGACATGACAACTAAGATAAAAATAAACACTGGGAACAATGTGTTTTTGCTTTTGTGGTGTCAGAAAGCATTTGAAGGTCTTAAAACTGTTTTGCTTTGCAATTGATTTTGCTTTAATAAACCTTTATTTAGGCACACTTCATTTAGGACATTAGAAATTCAAATTAAATTCCATTTTATTCACATTAATATACATTCATTAAATAATTTCTGTAGGCCCGGTGCTCTTCCGGGTTCTGGAGACTCAGAGATGTGACAAGACCCAATCTTATCTTTAAAGGGCTGAACTTCTGGTGGAGTGAACTATTATAATCATGTAAAACAAATCCTGTGGCATCGGTATCCACAGATTACTTTACAAAACTTGAAAATGTCCATATCTCTCTGGTCGTTTTGGTTATCGGAGTTTGTGGTCTAATATATTTCTCAGGACAGGATCATGGGAATAATATTCCCTGGGTTCTTGAATATTAATAACAATGTATCTGTCCCTCTTTGTATTTGAAGATCAGTTTTGTTGGATACAAACATCTTTGTCTCATATTTTCTTTCCTTAAATGTCATATTTAATTCTTTGAATATCATTATTCAATTTTCTTCTGATGCAGTGCTGCCAAAAAGGGATAACCTAATTTTACCTTTTTAAGTCCCCTGCTTTTATTGCCTAGCTCCCCAATGAGTTTTCTTTTTCTTTAACATCCAGTAATATTACTAGGTTATGTCTTGATGTTGGTTCTGGATCAAGATTATGTATCTCAGACACATAATAAATTATTTCAATATGTAGTTTTAATTTTTTGATTATTTTATGTGAGTTTTCTCAATATAGGTTTTCTAGTATTTTTAGTATAGTATTTGTTCTGATCCTTAGCTTTGTTTTCTTTCTTACCTGCTCGTATTACATTTGTCACTGTTTGCCTATCTTCAGTGTGTCATTATGTGTCATTTTCTCTTAAATCCTTTTCATCTCTTTGTTTCCTTAGGATTAAAACTTTTTCTTTTCACATTTTTCTCATAAGGCATGATTTGTATTGACTTACTCATATTCTTTCTAGTCTAGGTTTCATTTACAAAATTATATTTTCTTTTTCTAACTGTTTACTGAGTTACCTCATTTCTGAGTTTTTAAAATTGTTACATGTATTTTTTTTCATGAAGTATAGAACCTCTTCCCTTTTAAAATGTTAACTTTTAAAAATCTTTTAAGAGTTTATTTTGAAATAATGGGCATCTGTCCAAAAAGTTCTAATAATTGTACGAAAAAACCCTGTATAGTTTTTACCCATCTTCCCCAGATGCTAACATCTCCCATATCCACAGCATAATGATGAAAATAACATCAAGACACTAGTATTAACTACTGTACAGACATTATTCATATTTTGCTAATTGTGCCAATAAAGTCCCTTTCCCCAATCATAACAGTGCATTTAGTATTCATGTCTTCTTAATCTCCTCCAATCTAGAAGAGCTTCTCATCCTTTTTTTGCTTTTCTTGATCTAGACATGTTTTATGAGTTCTGGTCTGTTATTTGGAGAATACACCTTAATTTGGGTTTGTCTGATGAGTAAATTCATATCCTGTATTTTTGGCAAAAGCATCACGTAGGTGATGCTCTGCCCTTCTCAGTGCACCGTATCATTGGATATATGACATTGCTATGTATTTCTAATGGTGATGTTATCTTTGATCAGTTGATTACAGCAGTATCTGCTGTGTTTCTTCACCATAAATTTAGTATTTTTTTCCCTTTGAAATTAATAAGTATCTTATGGGGAGATATTCCAAGTATATGTAAATATTCTGTTACTCATAATACTTTCACCCACTAATGTTAGCATTCATTGATGATTCTTGCTTGCAACAATTACTATTATGATATTTACCAAATAATAACTTTATTTTCCTTCACTCCTATATTTACTAACTGGAATTCTACTCAAATGAAGAGCTATTCCTTTATTTATTTATATCAGTACAAACATAAATATTTACTTTATTTATGGATAATATATTATTATTACTTTTATTATTATTGATTATATTGTTCAAATCTTACCACATTTGGTCATTGGGATTCCCTTAAAATTGATTCCTCTGTCATTTCAACATGTTCCCATTATTTTTGAGTACTTTTAAAATTTCAGGCATCATAATATGTTCTAGACTTATATTCTTCTTTCCTCAGGCATTTCCTTCTTTCCTCCAGGCATTTCTTCAAGAAGCCCTGATTTCTTTGATTAAATAATGGTACTTAGCAACTGTGATCTGAGCATTTTATATGTTCATTGCTACTAGGGGGTTATTGTTTCTAGGTTCTTCTAGTAGACAGAGCTAGGAAATAAATGCATGAACACACACACACACACACAATACACATACTTTTGTATCTGCTTCTTTATCTACCTATCTCTCTATATGAAACCATGAGTTCATGCTGATACTTCTGATTCCAGTACAAGACCACAGAGTTAATTCTTTATTTATAACTCCTTTTTGTGACTATGAGAAGCCTGGTTGTTATTACTCATAATTAACTTACTTATTTACTCAGTTCTAGAATACATCCAAAGCAGTCTTAAAATTGGTAGCTCAGAATTGAATACTGCTGTGAAAAACACACTTGTGTACTATTGCTTTTGTCTTTAGCTTTAGAGTATATAGTAACAATATTTTTTTCTAAAGTTACTTGAGTGAGTTATTTCCTTCCTACTTCCATAAGTGTTATTTATTTGCCATAGAGTTTAAGTTTATTTGTAACTAATCCATTTGGAGTTCTATTCATGGTTTTCTCATTATATTTATTTATTCATATAAGTATATGAAACATTAACATGATTCTAAAAGTTGGAACAATACAGAAAGGTATGATCAGAGAGGTGTCACTTGCCCTTTATTCCTCCTACCCCATTCCCATTCATCCATACTTTATATCTTATTTCCATCTGCCTTCTGTAAGTAATCAATCTTATTAGTTTCTGATTTATCTTGTATTTTTTGCACAAACGAATAGATGTATGTGTATTGTCTTATGTCTCCTTCATTTTTAAATATGCATTTTATATTTTACATAACTTTTTATCATTTAACTTTATACCATGAAAATCACCATTCCATATTAGTTCATAGATACCTTCCTCTTCATTTTAATAGCTGCACAATACTCCATTTTTTAAATGCACCAAATTATTCAACCACTCTCTTATATGAGCATTTTCTTCTGTATTGTAATATTATATCCTGTTACCTTACTGAATTATTTATTGACTTAATCATTGGTTTTCTAGGTCATAATAAAAATATATAAAAAATATGTCATTATATTCATGTATATATGTAGAAGCAGAATTGATGCATACTTTTTAAACACATACATATGACATAGAAAGTATCCACCAATTCTTATTTTCTGATTGTCTTTCTCAGGAATGAGTGTTGAATTTTTTCAAAAGATTATTTTTTAATTTTTTAACATTATGGAGATAATCATTAGTTCTTGGTTTTTGGAAATGCTCTTTATAATTTCCCATTCTGACAACTTTTTGTGAAGATTATTAATGTATTTAAAATTTCATAAATTAAATAAATTATTCTTACTCATATCTGGTAAATAATATTATGTGGTCCAAAATGTCAGCCAGTTGCAATAAGTGACCTCAAGTGATTACTGACACCCTGGCTCATCTCAGAATTGTTGGCCCAGACAAAAGTCTCAAGGGATAGCTTTAGAAACTTTAACCTTAGAGTATTAACTGTTTCAATGAGAGTGATACCTATTTTTATTGAGTCAGTTGTATATGCGATCAAGTGCTATGTAGAAATGTGAATTAACTGATTACATATTCCTGATTTATACAAGTGATAGTGTAGGGCTCACCTATATTTGCCCACCTCTTAATCTGGTCTGACCTGATTTCAGCTTGTCCTCACCTTGTTATCTTTTGAATTGTTCCATTGGATGTTTGAATGATACTATGAAACCAGACTTGTCAAAATAACTTGAAGAAAACACATTTTCATCTTAACTCTATATTGGTTTTCAAATTAAAACATGCAAAAGACTAATACAATACTGGGGAAAATGAGGTGGGAAGGTAGGGGGGATGTCTCTTCAAACATTTGGAGCTAGTGCTGCTCTAGGTCGGATGCTAGTGATTCTAAATAGCATATGTTCTAGGTTCCTGGAAGTGTGGTGGCAATAAAGTCCTTTATAAAGTACATGTTCCTATGTAAGTGTTAATTTTCTTTCTTTCCTTAAAGTATAGTATAAGGCACTGCTTCTTTTTGTTTATTGCCATTGGCTTTTTAAAATAAACTTATATTGGAGTATAGGTGATTTACAATGTTGAGTTACTTTCAGGTGTACAACAAAGTGATTCAGTTATACATATACATATATCTATTCTTTTTCAGATTCTTTGAGTAGAGTTCCCTGTGCTATACAGTAGGTCCTTGTTGATTATCCATTTTACATATAGTAGTGTGTGTATGTTAATCCCAAACTCCTAATGTATCCCTCTCCCCAACCTTTCCCCTTTGGTAACCATAACTTTGTTTTCTAAGTCCGTGAACCTGTTTCTGTTTCATAAATGAGTTCATTTGTATCATTTTTTAGATTCCACATATAAGTGATATATGATATTTGTCTTTCTCTGTCAGACTTACTTCACTTAGTATGGTAATATCTAGGTCCATCCATGTTGCTGCAAACGGCATTATTTCATTCTTTTTTATGGCTGAGTTATATTCCATTGTACATATGTACCACATCTTCTTTATCTATTCATCTACTGATGGACATTTAGGTTGTTTCCATGTCTTGGCTATTGTAAATAGTGCTGCTATGAACATAGGGGTGCATGTATCTTTTCTAATTATGGTTTTCTCTAGATATATGCCCAGGAGTGGGATTGCTGGTTCATTAGGTAGCTATTTTTAGTTTCTTAAGAAACCTCTACTGTTCTCCATAGTATCTGTACCAATTTACATTCCCATCAACAGCGTAGGAGGGGTCACTAAATGTGCATGCAGATTCCCTCGAGCTCTTGTTAAAATGAAGATTCTGGGCTGGGACCCAGGTTTCTACGTATCTAACAAGCTCCTGAATGATGCTAATGCTGTGGGTTTGTGACCATACTTTGAGGAACAAGTGCATGAAAATGACTAGTTTAGGTTTGAACTAATCTAGGTTCAAGTGTCAGCTCTGGGTAATTTATTTAACAAAGTTGACATTTGAACCCTGGTCAGTTCTCTAGGCCCATCTTTTAAAGACCTCAGCTTTCCTCTACCTGAGCTCTGGGGTGACCAGTCCTCTGGTGTCACATTGCTGGGTTCTTGGAGGTGTTGAGGGACCCCTGGGTTTGATCTCTTCTATTCCCCTTCTCCCTAGATTATTGCCTCTCTGAGCATTTTGCATGACAAAAATATTTTGAACATAATAATATGTCTCTGGTAACCCTGATCGTTTGAATTGTATAACAACTGTGGCCTTAAGATGAAACTGCCTTTTGTTTCTCCCTCGTTCCTCCCTTTCCTGATCCAAGTGATCTTTATTTGGAAAGCTTTGGGTGCAGTGTCTGACCCATAGTGGCCCATGTTGTTCTGTCCTGTTCTTCCATGCATCGCTTTACCTTGATAAATATTCTCCTCCTGCATCCATGCCGCCTCCTGTTACTAGGATGTGCAGTGCATGGTGACGCACTTGCTAAGTCTCAAGCACGCTACCTCTCTTTAGACTTCAGAGCTTGCCGTGCCGCGGGCACTTGTATCAGCAAGCCTGGCATCACTCATTCAGTCTGATGGGCTCCATCTCTCCTTTTATCAGGCACGGATGGATGGGAGATTTTTGAATCATTTTATTGTCTGACTGCAGCTTTATAGATGCTCTTTCAGGAAGCAACTCACTTTTCCTCTTTCTTCCTCTGACTTGTGGTTCTTTCTTTGCTTCAGGGGTCCTGGTAGGTCAGGGTGTGCTTGTCAGGGCCTTTGGTTATATGGTTTATTTCCCATTCTCTGGTCAGGATAAGCCCTGTTCTTAGCAGATACATAAAATCCACAATTAGTGTTAAAAAACTGGTCTATAGTGACATCATTTCCCTTTAGACTGTCTGACCTTTAAGGCTAGCCTTAGGTTACCATGAAGTTGGTGGCTTTTATTCAGTGACCTCTTAGGACTGGCCCTTCTGATTCATTTTTTATAATTTTGGCTGAGATTTTTTTTTTATTTTTGGTCATAAAATGACCATATTTTCAGGAAATGAAAAGCCTTTTTTTTTTTTTTTTAAGGGAAGGGATTTGCCCTACCAAAAACTGCAGGTTTAATGGTTAGAGAGACATCCTAGACACAGGCTGCAAATACCTAAAAAAAGCAGGCTCATAATATATACATAAAACACTCAGAGGTAAAAATAGGGAGCAAAGATGCCTGAGGTTGGGGGAGGGTGTACCCCAACTAAAACATTCAAAGTCAATTAAAACAATCAAACCCAATTCTGGTCAGGGATCCTACCTTTGAAACCCCTCCGTTCACCAGGAATTGAGGGATTTCTTGGGAAATACAGGAATTTCAAGGCTGTAACTGCAACATTCCAGGACAAGCTGGATGGATGGTCACCCTAGACCTAGCATACTTTGTGCATCTAAGCTTTATCTTAAACTACACTGTAGTTAAACCAAAGCTTTTCTTTTAAGAATTGAGCACTATTTGGATCAAATGACTTCCCCCTGTGAAAACCAGAAGGCACTGCTTTTTTCCCCTGCTCTGTAAGTTTGCAATTTTCAGTGGGGAAAAAAATAGCAATGCTCACCATTTTATTCTCCTTATAAGCAAAGCAGGACTTCAAACTCTATTTGAGGGATGACCCCTTTTCAGAAATTAGAGGCACTGAATTTATTGCCAACCAGTCATAGCTGTCCATCTGCTAATTCTCTCCACACAGAGGGAGCAGCTGTCATTTCAGAAATGCTACAGTGGATAATAAGATGGGGTGCATTCCCTCTTCAAATGCTTAAAACAAATCCCCAGGAAGAGTGGCAGCAGTTCCCCTGACTGCATGAATCTCTGATATTATTAACACAAAATGCCAAATGGATTTGGAGATTGGAAGAAAATGTATTTGCTTTAAAAGGAAAAGCACTCAAGTTAGGCGTTGTACATATTGTAATAATCTACAATTGCCGAGATCTAGGAACTGCTGAAGCCATAGGCACACACAGAGATACTCTCAAAATCATAGCCACGCACAGAGCACTGAATACAAATACACACATACGGGTTTCCCAAGTTCATACAACCTACGTATACCAAAGGAATGCGTCGTTGTCTCCACCACTGTGAAACAAACAAAATTTATCCCCAGCTAACAGCTTGCCTAAGTCTCACATTGGCCCAGTTTCTCTCCAATTCCATGTACCTAGTCAATCTTAGATGCCATCCTCCTCTTGGTACTGTTTAATGGCCCGCTTGGTATATTAAATAGTCCATTCAGCAATTTATATTGTAATATCCTTGCATTTTTTCCTTAGATAACTTCTTTTCTCTGCAGTCTCATTGCTTCCACCATTAAAAGTGCTCAAGTCAACTTGAACTTAAAACCAACCACAGCCTCTGGTTTGGGGTTCCTAGCCAAGATTCTCCTCCTCTCCAATCAACCTGCATATAGCTCTCTGATTATTATTCGTAAGGAAAAATATTAGGATGAGATAAGGAACTAATGAACGTAGTCCAAGTGGTGCTATGCATCCCTGAGTATTGTAGATGTGGATGAGGATGTAGATACAGCTACAGATGGAGATGTGCATGTGTATATAGGTGTGGACGTGACATGGACATAGACAAGGGTGATGATAGAGTTATGTAGGTATTTCTCCATGGAGATAACTAAAATAGAGATCATTTAATTTAACCCTCAAAATAGTCCTGGGAGATAGGTTATACTTATATTCTTTTGCATATGACAATATTGACTCTCAAAGAGGGCCCCAACCCCGTATCTGGTGACAGAGCTGGGAGTTGAGACTTGATCTCCTTAACCAACACTCAGGCTCATTCTGATTGCAACACAAAACTTTTTCTTTCTTATTTTTTCAAGAACTGTAATCTAGAACAGTATACCTGCTGTTTGGTAACCTCTGAGTCTTTTCCATGCGGACATTGCTCTTGAACTTGGTCTCTGTGGAACATACGGAAAGAAGAGGTAGAGAGAGTTGCATGGAATTGCTGGCTACTGGACACATATAATGCTTGCATTTTCATTTCTACAAACAGAAATGCTTTTAAGGGGCCTTCACTGATTTCACTACTTTTGATGTTACAAAGAAAAAAGAAATCCCCAGTGTTGATGAGAATCCAGGTCAAGGCAAGGAGAATCACAGAGCAGTTAAAGAAAATCCTGAGGCTCTGGGATTTTGTGCCTGCAAGTACCTTGATTTGAGAAAAGAAATTCACTTAAACTCAGCAAATAAGCTCAGGAGAAAGTCTGGGACACTGGCTTCTTTCCATTGCTATTTGCTTCTTTCCAAAAATCTGCTTTGTATTTTACCTTCATCCTTGGTCATCAGGCAGAAACCCTATTTCTAGATGTCATTGCTATTAAAAAGGGGAAGTGGGGGGTGGAAAGCAAGAAAAGAACAAAAAAGTCAGAGAGGTAGATGCAAAAAACCTCCCATTTCTCAAGTCAAAATATGTTAATGGTGAAATCGGGATAAATGATTAATCTAAAGATCTTCAGGTTCCAGTGAGCTGTAAGAGGGGCTAGCAAGCAGCAGGAAACTAATATTTAAAGATAATTTCAGAAACATGAGATGAAAAAGTGGTGAAAGGAGGAGGCTGAACCTTTTTCCTTCCACCTCCAAGGTTTATTGAAAATAGCATTTTTTCTTTAAACAGAAAATGTATGTGATTCTACATTTAAATCTAGTACATTTTTTTCACTCCAAATTATTTACTGAATACCAACTCTGACACAGTTACTCTATTAGGGTTTTGATGGTAACAAAGAAACTGTTTCTGCCTCCGGGAAGCTTACAGTCTAACAGCAAATGTAAGAGAAATAAAAAGAAATTAAAACAAAAAAATCTAAAAAGGTTTTTATAAGAACTCTGATGAAGGTTGTCCCAGGATGCTATCGCAAAAGATAGGAGCAGAATGTAATGGCCTGGGGATCAGGGAAAGTTTCCCTGCAGGGCTGATCCCTGAATGTTGAATAGGTGGGAAGGGATAGAGCTTTGGAGAGTCCTGGCAATGAGACCAGTAGGCACAATTGCTCAGAGAACTGTGTGCGGTTTGATCAAGCTGAAGTATAGAAAGACAAGAGCGGCCAGAGGTGGCGATAGGAATTAGGGTAAGGGGTTGGGAGGACTAGGTGATGGAGGTACTGCCCTGCTTCCTCCTAATCTGTGGTACCTTGATCGTTAGCCCTACTGAATAAATAATGTCTCAGCAGGACTTCTGGTTGCCTCCCTGGAGAATGGGCTGTGCTTGGTAATTTCTGGTCGTCCTTGGCTTTTAGGATGCCCTTACCTGCTACTCAGCAACTCAGCTTCCGTCCCTCTGAATTGCAGTCACTGTTCTCACTCACCAGCTGTGTCACCTTTGTAAAGCGACTTGATTCTTTCAAACATGAGCATCCCTTTTTCCCAGATGAGGAGATGTATGATTTTAAGCTCATTTCTAGAGCTAATATTCCATGATGATGTCTCTGAAAATAATAGTCTGGCTCTCTGAGTAAATGTCAAGCTTTCTGTGTCATCTATATGGACAGGGCAGGCAGAAACAATGTGATAGGAGGAAGAGCCTTATGCTTTTTTTCAGAGGGAAACAGACTTGGATGAACAGCCTAGCTCTAAGTTATGTGACCTTGGGCCATTTATTTAACCATTTCTAAGTGTCAGTCTCTTCACTGGGGTGCAATAATATCCAGAGTTATTGGGCCGGCTAGAAATATCATATGTAATATGTCCAGCATGATAGATTGAGCTCAACTTAATTATTTGTAGAACTGAAGGTCCCAGAGCCTAGAGAAATTTATTGAATTTGTTCTCCGTGGATGTGTTGTATGGTAGGGAGCATTTCCCAAACTTTGCCTTCAAACTCTGGTAACCCCAAATTAAGTTAAATATGGTTTCTAAGTTCTTTTAGGGGCTGTGAATAATCACGACACATTGGGAGATGAGAGGCCAGATATTCATCTTTCTGGACAACTTCAATTGATGTCAATTGAGAAGAAGATAGAAGGAAGTTAGATTCATTAGTTTAATTGTCTATCTTGTCGAGGTTTATTTTCTCAAGTTATTTTCTTCTATATGTGTATTTATTTGCTTGTTGTTTGTTCCTGCAGTCACAGATGTTCACTGAGAGGAGAGGATTTGAACAGACAGTGGCTCTCTCCTAGTGCTCGTCTCCAGCCCACAATTTACCACGCCAAAGGACTCCTCCACTACCTGGGCAGCATTGGCCGGTGTCCCATGGTGAGTTACTTCCTTCACTTCCTTCTGCTTCTACACTCTTGCTTGGTTCCTTCCACCTTCCAGGAGGCAGAATACATTCTGTCCAGGCAGGAAGACCAGACACAAGCCAAAGACCTGTGTGTGACAAGCTGTAAGGTATGTGTGTGTCTGTGTGTGTGTGGGGGGGGGGTATTCACTTTCTAAGGCTGCCATAGGGAACTGGGTGGCTTAAAACAACAGAAACATATTCTCTCACATTTCTGGAGGCTAGAAGTCTGGAGATTAAAGTGTCAGCAGGCCCTGATCTCTCTGAAGGCTATGGGAAATAACCCTTCATTGCCTCTTCCTAGCTTCTGGTGATTGCCAACAATCCTTATCATCCCTTGGCTTGGGGGGGTGGGGCACAATTCCAGTCTCTCCCTCTGTCTTCACATGGCCATCTTTGCCCTCTGTGTGTCTGTGTAGAAGTTTCCCTTTTCTTATCAGGATAGCAGACACTGGACTAGGGCCCACCCTAATTCAGTATGGTCTCCTCTTAACTTGATTACATCTGCAAAGAATCTTCTTCCAAATAAGGTCACATTCATAAGGACTGGGAATTAGAGCTTCAGCATATCTTTTTGGGAAACAATTTAACCAACAATAGGAGCAAACCAGTAGTTCAATAGTCATTGGTGAAAACTGGCCCAAAAATTGCATTTCATCCCATTTCCTGGGTCTTTATTTATTTTTTTTCAGTTATTGGTCAAGAAAGGAAATGGTATTTTTTCCAAATGGTATTTTTTCCAAAATTTATTTGGAAAAAATCCGCTAGATGTTCAGATTGACATTCAACTAGTACTTCTTAAATTCCAACGATGATTCTGGCACTGTGCTAGGCACTTTCATGTGTAGGCTTTTCTCCCAAGCCTATAGTAACTTAGCAATTGATGAAAAACAGACTATACGGATCCAGAGGCTTAGGCTCAAGATAAGATAGGAGGCAATACTAGCTAAGTAACTGTATGAAACTGATCATTTACTGACTACAAACTGTGAACATATCTGTCTGCAAAAGTGCAGAGGAGCATATGTCCAAATTTAGAGTGCTTACCTAACCTAAGGAACTTAAACTAATGTGGAAAAGCTCACGGATGAACCAACTCAAACAATTACCTCTACCATTAGCCAATTTTTGACCATGTACTATGTCATCAAAACAGTGGCACATTCAGTGAATATCTAGTGAAACAATGGGTGAATATCTAATATAGAAGCTTATTTAACTCTCAAAAAGATTAAGAGGTCAAGTGATTTCCTTGGCATCACCAGGAAGCGTACGGCAGAGTTGAGATTCAGTTCTGATCTGGTTTTCCACCCAGAACCCCATCTTTCTTCAACACATACTCGTTGAGAGGATGTGTTGGCGTGTCCCCAAGACTACCTTCAGGTTCAGTGATTCCCTGGAAAGACTCACAGAACCCAGAATAGTTTTTCTGCTCAGAATTACAGTTTATTACAGTGAAAGGATACAGATTATAATCAACAAAGGTAAAAAGCACTGAGGTCAGAGTCAAGGAGAGACAGGTGTAAATCCAGGTGTCTGCTCCCAGGGGAGTTGTATGGACAGTGCTTAATTCTCCAGCAGTGATGTGTAATAACAGGTAGAGTGTTGCTAACCAGGGAAGCTCCCCTGAGTCTCGGTGTCCAGGATTTTTTATCAGGGGTTATTTTGTAGCCAAGGTGTCCCACGTGGCTGATGTTAGTTACTCAGTCTCCAGACCCTTCAGAGGTCAAGCTGACACTTTGCGGCACAAGAACCCCACCATATATCACATTGTCAGCATCAACCTTCTCACATTGCCCGAGGCCCAAGTAAAGAAAGACACTCTTATCTAGCAGAATATTCCAAAGATGTCAAGGTGTTCTCCCAGGAGTCAGTCAAGGGCCAGACCTTTCTTTGGAGTGTACAGGGTTTAAACACTTCAGACTTGCTGAGTCAACACTTTATTGCAAAGAGGACAGAGCACATCCTTTTCCCTTAAGAATGCTTTTTCTACACTGGTCAAAATGTGCAATATTTTCATGCTAGCTCTCACCCCCTCCCTTCTAAGGAGATGCTGTAATCTATGCTGTCTACCCTGTAGAAGCAAGTTCATGGCCTACATAGCAGAGCACCAACATCACAGTAAAGATCTTGAAAAGTATGTCTCTCTGAATAGAAGCCCTTAGCCTCTGGGAGGAGAGAGAGAGACTTACAGAAAAAAAGGTTCCAACCTGATACATGGTTAAGCATACACACATTCAGCCCATAACAAACAGGATTCCTCTCTGTTCTGACAATCTCTAATTGAAGAGCAGAACATTTATTTTAAAGCGTGACAGGTGAAAGCCTTGTTTAAAAATATAAATAAACATTAATTAACTGTAAACATGACAGCCACAGACTTGTTTCCTGCTGGGACCATCTGAGAGGTGGGTGAGAAACAGCTGAGCCCTAGATGCAATTCACAGTGTCACAAAACTCTCCTATAGGCTCAACATCACCTTTCAGCTACCTATGCGACTGTATTTAACTGGCCTCCTGCTGACAGCAGAAGCACTGTCACTCATTCAGTACTCAGGCCTGTCCTGTGCCGGGAAGATTTCCACTGAGTCAAGATTACCTCTTGGGCTAGTTGTAGGTTAACTGTGACTCCACCCAAACTCTGACTCTTATGAAAATATTTCTTAAAGCATCAGGAAGCCAGTATCTGGTGGCTAGGAGATTCCACCTGTTCTAGATGATACTGAGACATTTGCCTATTGGCAGGTAGAATAATATAAACTCCCAGAACCAATGAGAATGCAAGACAGTGAGAGAAAGCAATGCCATGATACTTCTGGGGGTTGCTAAAGACCAGATAATTCATTCAGTTTATAAGCAATATGGCATTATTCACAAATTGTTTCATCCATCCACCCATTCATCCATCCATCCATCCTTCCATCCATCCATACATCCATCCATCCATCCGTCCGTCCATCCATCTGTCCATCTATCCACCCATCCATCTGGGCAGTCATCCATTTGTCTTCTCATTTATACCATGTGTGTAATCACTGTGCTAGATACCAGAAGGTACCTTTTCTTTGAGGAGTCCATAGTTTCCTTGGTAGAAAGTAGAGTCAGGTCTGCAAAGGAACCAATGTAGTAAAAGATGGTAAAAACTGAAACCAAGGCTCATGGGAGTTGTAAGAACACAAACGAGAGGTTGAGCCACTTTCCCTCAAGGTTATGGAAAAGCTAGAGACTGGAGATGCCACTTGAGCTAGACTTAAAAGATGAGTAAAAGTTTTTCTTGTACTAGTAGTAAAGTAGTAAAGTAGAGAGGTAGTCTTTTTTTACTGTAGTAAAATAGAGAAATATTCTTCAGAGGTCTACAGGCCTGATTATGGACTCTTAGATCTTCTGCCTTGTGAAATTGAAGAGTTGGTGAATTTAGGGTCACCTCACAGAGCAAAAGAAAAGAAGCTTTTTATTAACTGATGGCATAGTTCTCACGTCACACTGATCGTATGGTCTCTTTCCCACCTTCTTGAACTTCCATTTTCTGTCTCTCTTGTTTGTTAGAAGATCAGGAAATCTGCTCCAGATGTTGGAGCCAAAAGCCCAGAAACCTACAAAATATTGGCATATTCATACATTGGAATACTATTCAGCAATAAAAAATTAAAGACAATAACAATAAACTACAGATATACTCAGCAACATGGACCAATTTCAGGAACATGTTTAATGAAATAAGCTAGACACTAAGAAGCACATATTCTATGTTTCTATTTATGCAAAGTTTAAGTAAACCAGAACAGTGGTTGCCTCTAGAAGGGGATTAAATAAAAGGGGCCAGGAGGGAACTTTCTAGGTTAGTGGAAATGTTCTATATTTTGAATGAAGAGTCAGTTACACCAAAACTCATTGACTCAAAACTCATTCAAGTTCTGTTCATGTGCACATTTACATTTATATTTACTTAGAATTAAAGAGAAATCAAAGCAAAGTCACAGAGCTTTGAAATGCAGCTAGGAGGTAAAGGGGGCTGTCCCAAATTAAATTGACCAGCATGGAAGCATGCAAGTCAATCCAAGGAAGATTATCTTTGCCAGAACACAGAGAAAGGCTGAGAAGATTTATTAGAAATCAGTAAGCTCTGGCCAGAGAAAATGTACGTAAGCGGAGAAGCCCAGAGGAGCAGACAGGCTTGACAATCAATGAGTAGGAAGCGTTGAAGTGTTCCTCTTTGTGGAGCGCCCCATAAGGGCCAGGAGGCACATGGCTCAGGGGCAGTAGGGCATGGCTTGGGGGAGTGGGCCAAAGCTCTCAGGCTCTAGCAAGTTCCCAGGAAGCCAGATCAGCAGTCTCTTCTGAGCTGCTGGGTTGTAGCCGCCTGGCCCCTGTGCCGCTGCAAAGGGCCTGGGCTTCAGAATTAGGAGAGGTATGGATTCCCATCCCCTGTCTCTTGCTCTGTGTGTGCGTGTTGGTAAAGGGATTGCAGCGCTCTCTGAGCAGCTCATTGATTTCCGTTTACCACTCATAAAAACTAGGGCGCCTTCTGCCAGGGGGCAGGGAGGGCATATTTTGGTTTTATCTTTCTCTGGGGCCCAATGGAACAGAACTTTTAGCTGCTTAAATGATTTTCCTGGTCTTTTCTGTCCCTCTGGCATATGTTTTTAGTTAATCAGCTTCTTTTTTTAAAAAAAGCACGAAAGGAGAGGGGGGAAAAAGGAATGGCATGTCCCTTCCTGAAATCTTGTCTCCAAGGACCTCAAGATACTCTATACACATAATTTATTTTATATCCACTTTGCTCCTCGGAAGTGTTAGAAGAACAAGTGTTATTGTTACTTATTTTCATTGACTCAGGCTAAGGTACTGAATCTAGAATTCTCCTCTTTTTGTATTTGAGGATATAGTAGGGAAAAAAAAAAAAATCCCCAAACCAAAAAAAAACCCATGGAGTTCCTGGGTAAAAATAATAATAATAATAATAATAATAATAATAATAATAATAATAATAATAATAATAATAATAATAATTTGATTCCATTTTTTTTTATTTAAAATTGTTCCCATGCTATCAGAATAAAGATTGAACAATGCTTCTTTAACAAACCAGAAAACATGTTTTGTAGGTGTTTTTTTTAAATGATAAAAAGAGAATGCATACAATTTGTAATTTTTATTTTTTAAATTAATTTTTATTGGAGTCTAGCTGATTTACAATGTTGTGTTAGTTTCTGCTGTACAGCAAAGTGAATCAGTTATACATATATCCACTCTTTTTTTAATTTTATTTTTTAATTTTTTAAAATAAATTTATTTATTTATTTATTTTTGTCTGCGTTGGGTCTTTGTTGCTGCATGCGGGCTTTCTCTAGTTGCAGCGAGCGGAGGCTACTCTTAATTGTGGTGCATGGGCTTCTCATTGCGTTGGCTTCTCTTGTTGTGGAGCACGGACTCTAGGCACGCGGGCTTCAGTAGTTGTGGCATATGGGCTCAGCAGTTGTGGCGCACGGGCTCTAGAGCACAGGCTCAGTAGTTGTGGTGCACGGACTCTAGAGCGTAGGCTCAGCAGTTGTGGCACACGTGCTTAGTTGCTCCACGGCATGTGGGATCTTCCCGGACCAGGGCTTGAACATGTGTCCCCTGCATTGGCAGGTGGATTCTTAATCACTGCACTGCCAGGGAAGTCCTCCACTCTTTTTTAGATTCTCTTCCCATATAGGTCATTACAGAGTATTGAGTAGAGTTCCCTGTGCTATATAGTAGGTTCTTATTAGTTATATATTTTATATATAGTAGTGTGTTATGTCAATCCTGTAGGTGTTTTTACAGATGTAAATACTCTACATTTAAGTGAATTGCTAAGGTTTCTTGGATAAACTTATGTTGGAAAGCAAAGGGAATATTCCCTTCTCTCTGACTAGTAGCTCCAGTGAAACTTCTGTGTATCACAGGGACCTGAAACCTGGGGTTCTCCATATGCTACAGGGAAGGCCAGTTAGATTTTTCAAAGAAGTCTGAGAAAATTCCCTCTTTTTCATTTTTTGCAAAATGGACTGAGGTTAGGAGGCGAGGTAGAGCGGAAAGTAGGAGGGTGTTTACCTGGATCAGTGTCTCCCTTCAGCCTAGTTGAAGGTGCCTCTGCTCAGCGCTGGTGGAAATGGGAGGAAGGCAAGAGACAGGGCCAGAGGGGCTAGTTATGCCATAAAGGTCTTCTCTGTGAGGGTGCGCTGCAAGTCAGAACAGGCTTCAGATGAAGACATGGGGAGACCTGTGCTTCATCTGCTAAATACCTATGTCCAAGGAAGACTCTAGTGAGAGAGCAAGGCAGGGATGATCATGGCCAATGGCACTGGGCATAGAGCTCAAAGTTCTAGTCCCAGAAAGTAGGGTTTGCCAAGCCCAAAGCACAGTCCAACCTAGGGTCCAAGACAACTAACAATCCTCCAAGATAGGATTGCAAATCAGGAAACTGAGGCAAGCTTCCTTTTATTGACTGGCCAGGCATGGTGGTGGGTCAGTGTTCATACCCCATTCCCTAGGTTTATCCAGACAATTTGGAAATCTGCCATGGGTCAAAAAGACTAGTCTAGATCCCACCTTCTGGTGAAGACAGGCTTCCCGATAAGCTATCTACCCTAATTGACATTGTCACACAAAGTGGGTAGGTTAATGCTTCTACCTTGAGAGCTTTAGTACCTGCAACTGAGTGAGATAGATGGCAGAGGCCTCACCCAGGCTGATAGGTTGCAGGCACTGTGTCCAAAGGTGGCGGCCACACTGCTGCTTCACTCCCTTCAATGTCTAAAGCTGGAGAAAAAGAGCAGTTTTAACTGCTGGGGAGCCTGCCAAGGCCTCACTGCACAAGTACCCTCTTGGGGTGTTAAGCTCCCTGCTCACAGAGGGACAGCTGGCCAGAGGCAGCGAGTAGAAATCAGCTTAGGCAAGACCTCAGGGTAAGCCTGGTCATTCACTCTTAATTTTGCTAACTGACAGCCTCGTTATACTGCACTTTATCATTGATAAATCCAATGTTTTATAATAGTTTGTTCTGGAAAAATCTTTGGAGCCAGACCAATCAGAAGTTTGAGATAAAACACATGGGTTTTCAATGGGAGGCCATGTGCAAATCACTTAACTTCCTTTAACCTTAGTAAAAGTTGAGCCTCATATGTACATGTGAATGATAGCCTCCTTTCAGGAATTTTATACTGATTAAACATGTATGTAAAACCTTAGCAGTGTGACTGGCACGTATCAAGCATTTAAACAAACAGCAGGGATTAAAATTATTATTACTTCCCAGGAGGGTGCTACATACAAAACAAAGCCTCGGACTAGACTGCATGATTTTGCATTAATGTACATGTGCTCTTTCAATGTAACTGAAATATTTTGGAAGGAAGGCCATTATATTATAATACATAACACTGGAATGGCAGAAAGCCTCCTCCAGCATTTTATAACATGTAATAAAGGGTCCCACTGTGAGAAATCTCATAACCGGTTGGTTACTGACCGTTAGTTCTGCTGAGTGAAATGTAAAAAATTTCACCCCAAATTAGACATTGGAGGGGGACAAAACTGATTTGTAAGTAAAGGCTGCTTTTCTAAGGCCATGTTGGAACTTAGGCCCACAGCGACGCAATTTAAGTGAAAGTCTCTCACTTTAGGAAAGGGAAAGCAGCATCAAATCTTCCTTCAGGTAGTTATGGGGATAAGTGCTGCACACGCCCTCTGTGGTTAGCCTCAGCCATGACTGATGTTGCTGATAACTCAGATGAAACACTTGCTAAGAAGAGAACATGACTGTCAGTAAAAGGACTGGGGAATGTGGTCTTGCAAACAGGGTTCTTGGATAATTGAACATGCCACCAGTAGCATTTCCCTCATAGAAAGGTTTACTCTACTCAATAGCTTGGGCTGAATGTTGCCTGCAAAATATTGTGCACAGGCTGGCATCTCCAGGGCTTTAGTGAGACTTGGTTGGTTTAATTGGAAGCATTGCTGTTTTGGGTTTCCATCACATTCCCCAGAATTAGCCTCCTTTGAGCTCCAGCCTTGCCTTCATTTTCTTGTGGCGATGGAATAAATAATGCAGAGGTCTTGCTGCCGGGAAGCAGGAACAAGACCCAGATGTCAGGAATGGAAAACACAGCAGCTTAAAGCTGGCAAAGCAGAGCAGTAAACAATCAGGGATAGGTGAGCCGCGGGAGCGGGCGAATGGCTAGGGGAGGTGTGTTTGAGATGGGGGTGGGTAACCTCTTGAACAAGGTGCCCAATTAGCTTACAGAGGAACCAGGATGGGACCAAAGAATGGAGGGGAAAGATGGTGAAGGCATGTGAGTAGCATAGTAATGTGGCCCTGAACGTTCTGTTTGCTGAGCAAGAAATGATGGAACTCATGTTTGCGTGAATTAAATTAACCTTGTAATTTAACTCAGACAGTAATTCACTGGGAAAGGCACTAGGGAGATGCATGAGAGCCTGATTTCACAATCGTAATCCAATCCACAGTATATACCTTGCTGATGAAGAAAGTGAGACACAGGGGAATCAGTTTAGCTCAGGGTGAACAAGTTCAAAACTAACCACTCCAGTTCAAACAAAACAAAACTTAACTGAACAAATCTCTTCCCATGTTCCTTGCCTTGGGGAAAAGCGCATCATATTGTCTATTCACTTAATCCGGAAATCTAGGTATTATTCCTAACCTCTTCCTCACTGAGCCCCTAAATCCATTTAGTCTCCAATTCCTATAGATTTTACTTCCTTACTCTCTCACCAAAAGTCCTTTCTCTCCATACTTACATTTGCTGACTTAAACTAGGCCCTTATCGTCTCTCTTGCCTGGTCTCAGTCCTTGCAATCCATTCTTAACACTCCTGTTCTGGTGAACTGATCATGCTGGTCCTCTTGGCTCCAATACTTTGATGGTTCCTTCACTACTTTCGGGAAAATGTGCAGACATCCTGGAATGGTATGCACGTGCATTAATGATGTGACCACCGTCCAATTCTGCCTACACCTAAGGTCCACTCTCCTTCACTCTGTAGTCTTATTCTGAATTATTGCAATTCTTCACACCCATAGTCCTTTCTTCCTCATTTTCCATTTGCTTGGACAGCCCTCACTCAGCAGGACTCACCTTAGGCATCACCCCCTAGAGAACCCCAGGACCACCACATCATACACCTTCAGGGGTGCCACTCCTTAGAGCGCAGTGTGAATGATGCCCCATGAGTTGTGCAGCGTGTCCTTATCTGGGTTCCCAGAGAACCCTGTGTGTCTCTCTCCTCTCACTGCAACATGACCACCTATTCACTGGTGGGATCGTCCCAACAAAACAGCTCCTGGAAGAGGCAACATAGACCTGAAAAATATTTTAAAACATGGAGTCTGGATGAGAGCAAACTCAGGTTCAATTACTTGCTCACATACTTAATAGCAGTGCAAACTTAAGCAAGCCTAGGCAAGTTACTTATTTATTTTTTTTGCTATTAAGTTTTCTCAGCTGCAAAACGGGGGATAATTATAGCACCTACTTCATCATGAGATAATCTATATTAAGTGTTTAGCACAGTATCTGAAGCATCGTTAAGTCTTCAATAAATTAACTACTGTTGTTCTTGTCATTGTTATCGAGGGCAGTACTGCCTTATATTAAAATTTTAATTTCTCCTGCCACACCACAGGCACCCAGAGAATATTTGTTGACTCAGCTGATGAATAAGCAAGATAGGGCCATTGATTAACCCATGGGCGTTAGAGTGCCATGACTGGGCACACTTCCTATTACAGAATTTTACCGAAAGGAAGTAGACAAGTGTAAAGTCATCCATAGGACAGAAAAAGCTTCCTCAACTGAAATACCTTGATAATTTGTCTTGTAATTGCCCCCTGCAATTTAGAGGAACACATGTTTCATATAACTAACAGGCATTTATTTTTATGGATGTCATTTGAGCAACAAGTAGAACAATACCTCCTTTATTCTGAATTTTCAGAGGCCACTAGAACTCCTAGGGCTCATTCCCACAGGTGGGGATGTCTATAACTTGTTGTTTATCTCAGCTTTCAGAATCTGTTAAGAGTCAGAAAACAATCAAATCTTTTTTTCCAGTTGCATTTGGCAGCTAAGGAGCACCTGTCACCACGTAGGCCTATAGCTTCTGGCTTTATTTAGGAATCTGTTGCTAAGACACAGTCTTAATTTGTTTGCACACTTTTCATAAGAATGTGGCTGTTTATTCACAGAGAGAAACTGAGGCATGAGCGATAAAGGTTGGTGGAAAATTCATGATGGTAGAGGATTAAACCTCAAACAGTGATTTGATTGGTTCCTTTAGAGGCTTTCAATGCATGGTCCCGGGCCCAGGGGCATTAGCATCACCTGGGATTGTTAGAAATGCACATTCCTGGACCTCACCCAGACTTGCTTGCATCACAGAATTGCTGCGGAGTGGCCCACAGTCTGTGATTTAACAAGTCCTCCAGGTTATTCTGATGCTTGATAACATGTCAGATCCACTGCTCTAGGCTCTAGACCCATACAGTGGGTTTCAACCCTGGCTGCACATTTAGAATCACCTGGAAAACTTTAAAAAATCCCATCACCCTGGTGTCACTGCAGATCAATTAAATCAAAATCTCTGGAGGTGGGCTCTAGGGGTTGATATTTTTAAAATCTCAGGAGATTCTAATGCACAGACAGGATGGAGAAGCACTGGCCTAGGGTATATTTTTGTTGCACATAACAGAAACCTGCTAAAGTAACCCAAGATGGAAATTTTGAAGGAAAAAATTTGAATAAGTTCTAACCAGAACTGGAAAGCACCAAAACCCCAGACACTTCTTCTGTCCATCTCGCATTTTTCTCCTTCTGTGGCCACATTTTCTGTTTTCTGCTTTTCTCTGCACATTTAATTATCTCACCCTTTACAAAACAACATCTTCTTCTCATTCACTGTTTCTGCTCTGCTTTTTCAATATTTGTCTTGTCATTGGACCAACTGCCTCCTCCCAACTCTGTATGACATTTTGGCTTGAACACCCACAGCTCTAGATTCTAGAGAGATTTATTTTCTCATAAGATTTTTAACTTGAAACTATGAACTAAGGATTCCCCCCACCGAAAAAAATCTTTTTTTTTTTTTTGAAGAGAAAAAAAATACTTAAAAATACTTTTCTGCTAACAGGAAATTTGCAATGTAATTTAAAAATCTCCCCACCCACCCAATAAAATAGTAGCATTCTATTATTGACAATTAAGAGAGAGGGGGAGGAAAAGAAGGTAAATTTATGGAGAACAGTTTCAATTCCTTTAGTTCTTAGAACTTTCATCTCACAGATGTTTGTCTGGCAACCACCTTGATTCCAGAAATTAGTCTTGACATCGCTGAATTCTTCCCTGCTTACATAGCCTAAGCAACACAACTATCAGTTCTAACCAGCTATTCAAGAGTTTTCATCTTCTCCCATTATGACCGGGCAGACCACCTACCTATTTACCCTTTTTAATTTTTCTTACACATATGTGTTTATTTATGGCTCCATGCATGTACCTTGCGTGCCCCAGGACATTCCTGCTGTCAGTGGCTTCCTATTCAATCAATGAACTATAGGACTTCATCAGTTACCAGAAAGTAGCCTCAGCCATCATCTCATCTAACTTCTCAACCAACAACATCATTGACAGCAATTTATTTGGCTTTTGCTGAAGTGTTTCCAGAGAACGGAAACTTAAAAGTGTGACACAGCATTGCAAGACAGTTATAATCATCGAAAGTTATTTCTTGCTGCTAATAAATATTCAACAACTGAATTTAATATGGAGCTGGAATCTACGTCCATGGTACATATTCTCCTTCCTTTTGTCTTCCTCTGCTCTTTGAAATGATAGCAAATATATTTATTCATGTTTCAAATGGGAAAATTTGTAAATTTGGAGGGCTGCTATCAAAACCCCACTGAGCCTTCTTTTTTTCTAGGATAAGCATCTCCAGTATCTTTAGGCGATCTGTGTTTATAAACATTCCCATTTCCTTGGCCTTCAGATTCCTCTCTACTGAGGTACCCTAGCTTGTTTTAAAAGGCCACACTCAGAATTAAAAAACACTATATGAGATATAAATTGACCAGTATGAGGTGCATTGGACTGATGGTTCTCCTTATGTATGACCACTTTACTTCTCCAGAAACAATTTATGATTAGTTTTGACATCCATGGCTACTGAGTCATTCTAAGCAAACTGTCATCTAAAACCTCCAAATCTCTCATTCAAAACCTACTTCTTAGCTAAATGTCACTTTTACTTTTGCCACTGTTAGAATCTAATTGTAGGAGCTGCGTACTCCAATTTAAGTTTGTCTATTTCCAAGAATTCTGCTCTTTTTGGCCCTTGTAATTTCTGCTCTTACTTGTTTACTCTGCTATCAGTTGTCCTCAATTCTGTATCATTAGCAAATTTGACAAACACCTTCAGTTACCTACCCTGTGTGCTTAACTAACTACATAAAGACTACATTTCTACAGACTAAGGAACAAATGTGAGGAAATACCAGGACTTCTATCTCTTTGAAACACTCAAATGTGTATGTATCATATATTAATTTTAAGTACACAGATCACACCTCTACAGCTTGATAAATTCTCATGAAATGAACACACCATGTAACCATCAACCAAATCGAGAGACAGAACACCACGGGCAACCCAGACATCAGACCATAATGTAATGTCCCCCTTCCCCCAAACATAGACATTATCCTAATTTCTATCACTGCATTAGTTTTGCCTGTTTTTGAATGTCATATCAAGGAAATCATATGGATGTACTCTTCTGTATCTAGCTTGTTCTTTCATTCTTAATGCTGGACAGTATCCTGTTGAATGATTATACTACAATTTATTAATCAATTCTACTGTTTACAGATTTAGGCTACTAAAAATAGTGTTGCTGTGTATATTCTTGATATCTTCTGGTGCCCAGTATATGCATTTCTGTTGGGCAGGTTCTAGAATATGTGTATAGGCAGCTTTAGAAGACGCTCCAAAATTGTTCTCTACAGTAGTGGTATAGATATAGTCCCACAAGCTGGGTTCAAGAGTTTCACTTGCTCCATATCCCAGCCAACGTTTGGTGTTGTCTTTTCATGATGTTAGGAGTCCTGATAACCCATTAGATGCAGGGGCATCTCACTGTGGTGTTTAAGTTATATTTCCTTGATATTGACGAGGTTGAGTACATTTTCATTTGCTTAATAGCCATTTGGAACTTCTCTTTTGTGAAATATCGATTCAAGTTTTTTGCCCATTTAAAAATTGAGTTGCTTCTTTTTTTCTTATTGATGTATGTATACATTCTCTCTATGAATCATTTGTTGGATATATGTACTGCACATCTGTTAACTCTTTGGTTTGCCTTTTTACATTCTTCCTGGTGTCTTTGGATCAAAAGAAATTCTTAAATGAAATACATCTAGTTTTTAAATATTTTCATTTATTTTTAGTTCTTTTTTTAAAGAGTTATTTTTTTAATTAATTTATTTTTCTTTGGCTGCATTGGGCCTTCGTTGCTGCGCACAGGCTTTCTCTAGTTGTGGCGAGTGGGAGCTACTCTTTGTTGCAGTGCACGGGCTTCTTACTGCGGTGGCTTCTCTTGTTGTGGAGCACGGGCTCTAGGTGTGCAGGCTTCAGTAGTTGCGGCACGTGGGCTCAGTAGTTGTGGCGCATGGACTTAGTTGCTTCGCGCCATGCGGGATCTTCCCGGACCAGGGATCAAACCCATTTCCCCTGCATTGGCAGGTGGATTCTTAACCACTGCACCACCAGGGAAGTCCCAAGATTGTGTATTATTTTTTAATCCTTTATGTCTATTGAATTTTATCAAACTTTTTATGCATCTATTATGATTATCATATTAGTTCTTTCTTTAGTCTGTAAATGGAGTGAATCACATTGAATTATTTTTGATGTTGAAACAACCCAACTTTGCATTCCTGATTTTAACTAAATATTATGATGCATACTTGTTTCAGTTTTATGAAACAATTTTAGAAAAGTTCCAAAAATAGCACAGAGTACCCATATATACTTCATCCAGTTTGCCCTAATGCTAATGTTTTGCATAATTATGGTACAATTATCAAAGCTGAAAAATAATATTAGAGCAATAGTATAAATGATACTACAGACTTCATGTGGATTTTACTAGCTTTTCCACCAATTTTTTTTATTTGTTTCAGAATCTAATCCATGATCCCCATTGTATTTAGATTTCATGTTTTCTTAGTTTCTC
Source organism: Balaenoptera borealis (assembly GCF_965194805.1). NCBI lineage: Eukaryota > Metazoa > Chordata > Mammalia > Artiodactyla > Balaenopteridae > Balaenoptera > Balaenoptera borealis. The sequence goes on from NC_138866.1 coordinate 144,241,437, forward strand.
CTCTATGAGAGTCCCTCAGACATTCTTTGTCTTTCATGACCATGATGATTTTAAAAATATTGGTCATATTTTTACTTTTCTTCAATATGAATTTTGTCAATGTGTCTGTTACTGGTGATGTTTACCTTGATCACTTGGTTAAGGGTGATATCTGCTGGGTTTCTCCATTGTAAAGTTACTATTTTTCCTTTTGCAATTAACAACATCTTGGTGGAGATATTCTGACACTATGCAAATAATACTTTTTCTCCACAAATCTTTCTCACTAATTTTGGCATCCATCAGTGGATCTTACCAGCAACAATTATTACAATGGCGTTCTAATGGTGATTTTCTATTTACTTCATTTCTCCTGTATTTATTAATTGGAGTCTGTCTGTACGGAAGAACTATTAAAGCCTATTTCTTATTTCTTCTTCCAGTTTTGGCCCTGTGTCCTCCCCTGTCACAAGCAAACTTGTCAGAAGAGCTACATGTGACTCATATTTCCTTTTATCCTGTTCAACCCTAAGCACCTTCCAATCTACCTTCCTTCCTGATAATTCTACCAACAGAACTCTTGCTAAAGTCACCAGTGGTCCTCGTGTGCCTGGTTCTGCTAAGTAAACAGTATCTACCTAAGAAAGTTGACATTTTAAACATGTAAGAAACCAATAGATTTAGTTTCTCCTTTGTTTGGCCATTGTAGGTCTTCTGTGATTTCCATGGTCACTCTCAAAAAAGGAATGTGTTCCTTTACGGTTGTAGCATCAAAGAGACTTTGTGGCAGGCAGGGTCCACGGTGGGCACATCCAATCTCTTGGAAGATGTCAGCTACAGGGTAAGTCATTATGGTGGATGACACCAGATATTTTGTGTCCATATGCTTGCCTTTGAGACATGCCTCAACCATTATTTTCCTAAATAGGCATTTTGATTATCTTAACTATAGGATTATAGTACAAGCAGGTTGAAGGCATGTGTAACCTCTCCACGTTTTTGATGAATAATGGCTTCTTGCCTGGTTACTCTGAATTTTTTTTTTTTTTTTCTATATGATATGATACAGTGCATAGGACATGAGAATTGGAGACAGGAAACCTCATCTTAATACCTAACTTTATAATTATTAACTGTGTGACCATGAGCCATTAACACTCCCTCTCTGAACCCCCATTCTTCACCTGTAAAATGAGGATAGTGAAAATACCGCCCCTGTTAGATATTATATTTATGGAAGGAGCAAAATGATGCTGAATTGGAAAGGATCTTAAATAAATATGAAGGGATGAAAAAAATTTAAGACATTACACCATCCACATTCCTCTGCTTGAGCATACTATAAAAAGTAGAACAGTGACCCGCTGAACCTAATTCGATTTTTTCTGGGTTCCAGTAGTTGGAGCTCAACTATCCCCACACTGAACCCAAGAGGAGATTAAGGAGAGGTAAGGAAGGAAGGACTTCTTCCTGTCAGGATAAAGTAAACAGGCTGTTGCTTACTGGATATTGGGAAGAGGTAGAAGAGGCCAAGTTATCCAACCACAAAATAAAAACTGGCCTGTGTTTCAAATTTATATAGGAAAAGGAGAAAAATTTTTGTGTTGGAAAAACCTAGTTCTCCTCCTGTGTCTTTCTCTTTTACTTTTACACAGAACACTTCATTTATGACACTTCTGGGGACCAAATATTTGGATTTTTCCCTCCTCCAAGCACTTCTGTGACACCAGCTGGATATCTTACAATTTAACTCAGTTCTGACACTATCTACCTGGAGATAACACCAGATCCCTCAGGTTAAGGGCTCAGTCCCAGGAGACATGCCCCCATTTCAGATGCCAACTGCGAGTAGTAGGTTCTCAGGTTACCCACAACTTCTGTCTGACTTGGCTACAAGTCAGAGGTTCCCATGATCTCCTCCCCGTTGGGTTCGATTATTTGCTGGAACAGCTCACGGTACTCAAGGGAACACTTCCTTCCATTTACCAATTTATTAAACGATGTGATAAAGGATACAGATGAACAGCCAGATAAAGATATATGTAGATATGGAAGGGTCCAGAGCTTCTGTACCTGTGGAGTTGGGGGTAGGGTGCATTACTACTCAGTGTATGGATGTGTTCACCAACCAGCAAGCTCCCTGAGCCCCATACTATTTGGATCTTATGGAAGCTTCCTCACATGGGCATGATCATTTATCAACTCCATTTCCAGCCCCTCTCTCTTTCCTAGAGAAGTGATGATATGCCCTGATCCAGGAATCACTCAGGAGCCCACCCAGAGTCGCGTTATTAGAACGAAAGATTCTCCTACCAGTCTTATCACATAGGAATTTGCAAATGTTTTAGGAATCTCATGTCAGAACTGGGGGTGAAGAACCAGTATATATTTCTTACTACAAATCATGATATCACAGTTACGATGTATCAACCTCTTCTAAGTCCCTTATTATTCTGGATACATGAATTTACTGTGTGTGAAATACCTTCATTTACAGGGTTAGTGAGTAATAAAAGAGGTAAAAATCCACCAAACTACTCTTTCACCTGGAATTACTTCCCCTGTGTCCTGAATTTTTTTTCACCCTCTTCATTCATGTCTATTAGAAGCATGACTGCTACTGATCAGTAGAGTTCCCCCAAGGCTATTAAAGCAGAACCAACAGCTTATCCTCAATGTCCTATTTACACTAAGGCTCAGCTAGAGTACTGGTGATAAACCTCAAGAAGCTTAACTGCTTTATCTTACTTAGGAAACTAGTTTAATAAATTAAAACATTCATCTGGGCAGGTCATGCTGACCTATATAAAATTATCTCTTATGAGTGGTATATCTTAAACTAAAAGAATCTATACTATCCAATCTTAAATATAGAGTCACCATGAGTTTTAGCTCTCTTTTTCCAAAAGAAAGTTAACAATATTCATAGATAATAATAAAGCTTACCCCAAAGACTTGTGATGATTAAATGAATTAATGCATGCAAAATACATAGTAAGCATTCAGTGAAAAGATATCTATTATAATCTTAATGTTTGGGAAACTGAAATTAAGTTTAAGGTACAGAGCAAGTGTCAGGGGAAGAGTTGAATGTCCCAAGCCTTCTTGCCCCACCCAAACTGGGCAACCCCAGGAAACATTGAAGCAGGTCTCCAGTGGATCAATTCATATGTAGAGTTCATCAATTTCCTATTCATTTACAAAACAGAACGTAACAAACAAACAACCTCCAGTTATCACAGCTATCATCATCTTCATTGCTCACTCTGACATAGATCTATTTGTGTGAAATCAAAAGGGAAATGCAATGAGGACTTTACTGTAAATGAGATAGTTTGGAGCCCATTATTTAATGAATGGATAAATTGCCGCTATGGAGGTGTAAGACGGTACTGCCACTGCAGTTTGTAAATCTCACATCCTCCAGGCTCCAGTGAAGGGATCATAGCTCATAGAGCTCTCCAAGATGCATGCCATTAATTTGAGTATGTGGTTATTTGGAGAGGGGCCATACTAGCTAAGAAAACAAGGTTCACCTAAGTAAGAAAGCAAAGATCATTTAAATGATGTCAGATTAAGTTTTCGCAACAAGGTAAAACATTGATAAATTATAATTACATTCATGTATTCTTGATCATATTATATATATATATATATAGCAACTAAATATATATATATATACTTATATATATATATTCTATTTATGTCTGTTTAAGCAGTCCTCTAAAGGCCTGGACTAACAGATTCCATTTATTTCAGTGAATAGTTATGAAGTACCCTCTAAAAGCAGCATAGATTCATGTGCAGAGCTTTTCCTGTGAACAAGACACAAACTTCTAGGCTGCAGAGGAGATAGAAAATAAACAACAAATTACATACACAATAATTTAACTGTAATTGTGATGAGTACTCTGAAGGAGAAAAATGGGGTGAGGAATCGCAGGGAGAGAGGGACAAGAGTGGATAGATAAAATCAATTAGGAGGCAATTGGAGAAACTCTGAGAATAACATTAGCATTTCATTTCCCTTAAAATTATGATGCTTTAGGTCTGGAGGCTATGTAAGAACTTAGAGATCATAGTAGGTTATGTTAATAATTACATTAATATATATTTATATCATATATCATATAATAATTATATTCATCCTTATATTAATATAGTTAATGGTTATGTTAAACATGACAATAAGAGCCAGAGATACAATATTAAAAGATTTGCTCTTTGTTCTAGAAATGAACAAAACTGCATTTCCTTAACAATAATTCCTTAATTTATGTTCTCATCAATTTGTTCTGCTTCTGCATCTTGTCACTATAATTTGTCCAAAGACCCAATGCTATACTGTTTCTTATCTAATGTATATAATTTTCTATTATGCTCTAGTTTTTGGAGATTCTGTCAACACTGAAGTGAGAGAACCCTTCTTGTTCATGTCACAAAAGTTCTGAGCTAAGTGTAGTATTTCAGCTGTCCCAAAGACTTGGTGTACTTTCAACTCTGAGACATCATCTTTGGGGGATGGAAAGGTCCAATGACTAGAAGTCCCCTCTCTGTCAATCGGAGAGTGGCAAGGGTCTACTGATGCCTTCTAAATGGAAATTAAGTGATCTCACATAAAGCTTTTCTACCCTAGGAAAAGATGGTATATATGAATCCAGAGAGTATGGATTTTTAGAAGTTTTATAATTGGTCCAGCTTCAGATTTATGGATCAGAGAATGAGACTGAAATGTTCATTTTGGCAGTTCCAGTCTCTCAGGAAACAAGTGAACGTTATATGGGCTCCTGCTCAAGAATCATCAATGGCCCGTATGTCTGAGATAAGGGAAGTTCAGCTAGAAAACAGTGAGGCTGGATGGAGCTGTTCTCTAAATTTCAGTTCCCTGTGAAGTCTGTGGCTTTCCATGAGACTCAACTCAGCAATGTATGAGGCTGAATGTATGTTGCAACCTTGGTCCACCGTGATGCAGGAAGATGGGGTTGAAAGATCATACTCTTTGGAGTTGGCCATATTGGCATTTGGATCCCATTCCAGTCACTTTGTAGTTGGACTTGAACTATTTCTTTCTAACTTTTCTAAGCCTCAGTTTCCTCATCTTTCAAATTATTAAAAAAATTGGTGTCCATTACTCAGGATAGATAGAAGATTTATAGTTGCACATATTAAGTGTTTAATGTATTGAGATGCTTAATACATACTGAGAAGTTGTTTTTTATGATGCATAGCCCCAATCACCGGCAACTCATCATAATTTGATTTTTTTTAATTGTAGACTCTTCCCAAAATCCTTGATAAACTAGCACCAGCATTCACCTTAAGCAGCTGCAGCTTCCTCGTGGAGAAATCCCGAGCCTCCACAGCACGAGTAGTGGTGTGGAGAGAGATGGGGGTGTCCAGAAGCTACACCATGGAGAGCAGCTACTGTGGCTGCAACCAGGGCCCCTATCAGGTATGTGAGGCTGCGGAATATCTATGCTTTCTGTCTGGCAGCAGTACACTGTGATGCGGAGCTATCACACACCTCTTGTTCCTGCTCTCTAGCCTGAAAGAGGAAGACGTCTCCAGGTAGAGTCTGACCCAGCTCCCTGATCTTGCTGAAGAACTAGTTCAATGATTGTCTTCCCTGGCAGCACAATCTGTGTTGATCCTGGAAGCAATTTGTGCATGCCTGCTGATTTGGTTTCTCAATCATCTGCCCTTGCCAGCAAGTGGCAGGGGAGCCTCCCTCAGACAGGCACCCCCAGCTTTTATGGAACCTCTGCCTGGCCCTGTTTTATGCATGAGAACATTTTCTTTCCTTTTGCAACAACTGGGACCAGTGCCCTATGCATCATAAAAAAGACATAGGTCAGCATGTAGATATTGTCAAGACGTACGTGGATTGTGTTTCTCTGTCTTCTGTGCTTATCTAAATTAGCGGCTCTCTGTTATCCTGCTATCACCAGCGCAAACAGAAGCGTGTGCATGACATGGGTCTCCCCAAGATGAGTGGGGCTAGGACTCAAGTTCTAACATTGAGGGAAATGGCTCATATAAATCGTATTCTTTCTACCACTATATTAGCTGTATGAGTAGCTGGATGCTCTTACAGCGGGCTGTTCTAGCTGCTCGTCCCACTCCCCCACTAGAGGAGCATAAATAAGGGACATTGTGACAGTGCCAGGGTAATAGACTCTTTTAAGTTCATTAGGCAAGCTGAAAGACTACTCGTTGGTGACTTCTATTCAACCTCAAGAATACCTGGACCTCACCAGCCTTAAAGCTCATTGTGTTGGCTTTGATACTTTCCTGGAACTGCTAGGAAATGCTTGGCATCTCCATAATCTGGTGCTTGTGGAAATCTGTTAACTATCAAAGGCAGTCCAGGGAGTGACAGGTGATGAACATTCTCTAACTTCCCACCTGGTCAAAGAGATTTTTCAACACAGGGTTACTGAACCACCCATTTTGACCTATTAATTCTGTTAAATAGCCAGTTAGTTTGTCTACACAGTGGCTTGAAAGAATTGTTTTTATTACTGAATTAATAAACTATTAGACTGAATTAATCCTTATTTATCCACATTAATCCAATGCAGAATAAGAAGAGTGAGCTTGTTGGAGAGACATGGGATTGGGCATCCAAAGACCTCACTCTTCCACTTACCAAGCATGCTGCAAACTGCTTACCTCTGTTGAACCTATACATTTCATATATCAAACGCAGATATTAATAAGGATTCATCTCCTTCCTACTAGACAAAATTTTTGTAAAGGCCAAAAGTAAATACATATACAAATATAATTGGAGGTTATATCATCAGGAATCTGTTCATTCTCTTGACATTCAAAACCCATAGGACTGGAAAAAAAATAAGCCTGGAATATTGTGACTCTAAGACCTTATGGGTATAGACTTGTGCCTCCCTAGCTGTATGCTTCTTGAAGACAACTCCACACATCCCTCACAGATTTATTGGATTTGTGACTTTCATTGACTTTGTTTCTCCAAGCACCAATTCAGGCTAACAGCTTCTAGTCACATAAGTATCAATGCCATTCACAGTAAATCAACCAGACACTCCAAGGCCCTTGAAGCTGTTGTTTGAAAACTAAATGACTCATAAGTTCAGGCCCTCACCAACTCTTTGTCTTCCATGCAACATACATACTGGCTGTTGGAAATGACAGTGAAAGAGGCCTGTCCAGTGGGACAGCTTTCAGATATGGGCTTAGCATTTGCCCTGGGAAATTTTCCACATGGCCTTTGCATGGGGTCTCTATAAGGAAGAATGGAGAAGGAACTGACTAGAGAAAAGCCCTAACAGTGCCAGGTCTGGTTTTGTTTTAAAAATCCTATTCTCTATATGAAACACCTCTCTGAATGGATAGGTTTTCCCCTTCCCTTTGTTTTTCTGTCCTTACAAACATTGTCGAGTAACTGAGCAGAATTGCAGACAGTGACCAAGAGGATGGTGAGTAATTTTATATATGGGGGGGTGGAGGGGCACCCTGGGGAAATGAAACCAGCCCAGAGTTGGGTGTTTTGGTGATTTTTGTTTGAGGTATATATTGAAGTCTATGAGCTATAAAGCAGTATAGAAATTTCCATCCTGAACATACTGCAAATGATTTTTGTACATTGAGAAGCTGAGTCCCAGTTGGGTCCCGAGGTTATTATTCTAAGGTCATCTTTCCATTTTTTGTTTAGCATTACCATTTATACAAAAGATGGAAGATACTTAAGTATACCCACGAGAGACATTCCTTCCTGCCTTCATAAGAATATAAACATTTTTGCAGTTTCTCTGGTTAACGCAGCTTTAACGTAGTTCCAATCATTTCTCCCAGCACACTAAGTACCTGATCTGTTAGTACTGAAATGAAATATCATTTCTTACAGTGACATTTATGTTGGAACTGCATTAAAGAATATAAGCTATCACCTTCAAATAATAATTATTAATATGACATTTTCCCTTCTGTTTTCCAGTCTATAGTTGGCTAATTTAAAAAAAAAAAAACTTCTCCAGGTTTTGTTGTTTGGGGGATATAGTCTCTACTGCTAAGTTATATGCTTTGATCCATAATTTGTATTTAATGTGGAAGTCCCATCCACTGAGAGATTTACTTTCCGTATTAGGGACTGGCCCAAAGCTGTGGAGGCTGTTGAAGGGAAAAGCCAAAATGGAATGATGTGTCCTTTGTGGGCTCATTTTTTAGAGTCATTTTTCAGACTCTATGTGGACAGATGTGTACTTCACACTGAGTTGAGTGTTTGCGACCTGGAGTCACATGCATGGTGTGTTTGCACATGCGAAGCCATGTGACTGGGTCCCGTGGGCTGCTTGTGGCTTAGGAGGATGATGTAAAAGCTCCCACCCAAGCAGGCTGTTGACATGCTCCTTGACAGTGCTGCTGACTCATGGGATGGCAAAGAGGGTCTTAGAGGAAGGACAGAAGATGGGTGACTCAGCGGAGGTTTGAAGAGTGACTCAGCTGGGTGTTAATATTCCCTACCTGCAACTGCTTGCCTTGTATTGTGGACCCTCAAGCAATCCATCCACCACCAACAGAAGGATCTTTCAGTAACCCAAACCTATTCAAGTCAAGTACTGCCCATAACCCTCATTATGTCTAGAGAAAATCCAACTCCTCATCATGACGTGTAAGGCCTTTGACAATCTCCTCATTCATTTTTTTTATACTCATTGCCTTCTTTAGTATAGAATAGGTGTTATGTATCTGTGTTGACTGACCAATGACTAAATGGATAAGTGAGCAAATGAATGGTGATTTCCGGGTAGGGTCAGATGATTTTCCTCTGTCCATGGATAATTAGAAAAAGCAGAAGAAATCACCATGTTCCAAATATGACTAGAAGCCATTCTAAAATGGAGACTTTTAAGAGTTGCTGTAATTGGTGGAAATGGAAAATGCATAGGTGAGAGAGGGAAATGAGTAAGAACGCAACTGTGAGACCTCTTAGGCCTGTCACTATATACATGATTTGAGAGCATCTAATGGATTCTTTCCCAGAGTAAGGTGATTCTAGTCCTGGTGTGGAATTTCTCATGGCCACGTTCTAATAACAGGTGATGATTAGAAAAGAAGACATCCACTGTGCATGTGAGAGATGCTGGGATGTACCTCCTAGATCCCCCTGAAGAGGTGCTCATTTCCCCAGTGGCTCACAGCTGTGTCCATCACCAGAAATTACTTGTAGCTGGCAGAAACTGCCTTGACCAAAGCCATGGCTCCTCTGTGTGAGCCTGCATCCAATGGCTGGTCTATGTGGGGTTACAATGGCCTGGCCTCCTAGCCCTAGTTGGGAAAACTCCAAAGGGGGTGTCATTCCAGCTCCAGAACTCTCTGTAGGGTCGGTGGGGACCTCTGTTGCAATTGCACTGAGGTTCAACCTCCTCCTCTGCCCAATTCTGCTTTCCTCACCACTCATAGGTGTTGTTATGGTGAGAGCTCCCCAAAAATCCTTCTGCAAAACAAATCATAACGGTATTTCACAAAGGCTTAACTTAGAAAGTATAAATGTTGGAACTAAGCACTTGAGCTATTGAAGATGGTTTGATAGGGACAAATTCATAGAAGAAATTTAATCATCTCAACTTGGCTTTCAAGCCTCCCGGTGCCATCTCATTCACATTCTGCTCCCCTTAGCTGTTTTGGGAACACGGCCCACGCAGAATGAGAGACTGCAGCTAGGTACAGGGCCTCCTGCACTGGTGCTCTACTGCTATTGTGGGCCAGAAGAGAGATTGAGGGTATTAGTTTCCCATGGCTACCATACAAATTACCACAAATTAGGTGGCTTAAAATTATTCTGTAATGGTTCTAGAGGCTAGAAGTCCAACATTTAGGTCTTGGTATCACCACATACTCTCTAAAGGCTCTAGGGGAGAATCTGGTCCAGGGCTTTCTCTTAGCTTCTGATGTGTCCTGGCTTGTAGATGCATCACTCCAATCTCTTCCCTTTGTCATCACATGGCCATCTCCACTTGTCTGCCTCTGTCTCTGTGTCTTCTCCCTCTTCTTATAAGGACACCAGTCATATTGCATTTGGGACCCACCCTATTCCAGTATGACCTCATCTTAACTAATTACATCTCCAACAATCCTATTTCCGAATAAGGTCAAATTATGAAGTTCTTGGAAGGACACTAATTTTGGGGAGACCTATTCAACCTAGTACACTGGTCCAGGCAAGAAAGTACAGAATATTTAGATCCAAGAACCAAAAAGAGGTTTTTATTTCTGTCTCCATATTTCTGTGCTGTGAATCCCCAAACAAATAATAACTACTCTTGTTTTCTCTCTACCTCATGATCAAGAAATTAAGAAGTTTAGATTCTCTTGGAACATTTTGGAACACAAATTAGAGAGTCATGCCGTAATTAATGAATGCTGATTAGTGCTGCTTGAGTATTATAACATGCAGTGCCCTTAAATAAGCAATAATAACAAACACGTCTATTTACTGTGTATTTACTGTGTACACGTGGTATTTACTGTGTGTTAAGCCTTTTGCAGCTATAAACTTACTCCATTTTTTGCTACCACAGGACAAAACACTGCAAAGTTGTTTTTATCATCATCATCATCCTTATTTTACAAATTGGGATACTTAGGCAGAGAGGTTAAATAACTTACTCAATGTCACACGGTTAGTAAATTTTAGAACCAGGGTTTGAATACAGGCACATCTGACCCCTCACGCCCCTGCTATCTGCCTAGTTGAATGTCATTGGTGAAAGGAGCCCTGGGCTTTGGAAACAGGAGACCCAGCTTCTGCTTTTGGCTACCACTAAGTAAATTTGCAACAAGGGGTTTCTTGACTATAATAAGAAGGCATAATTAGAACTGAGAAATGGGCATAGTCTCTGGTAAATTATGTTTGAAATAGGCTGCCTTTGCTGGGTATCCATGGGGCTTATGGATTACCTAGATCAGGGTGACCTGGCATGATTCTGAAACCCCTAAAAATCTTCTGCAACCACTGCTGGGTATGTGGTTTTTCCAAGGAGAATGTGCTCTGCTTTTAGCACCAATTAGCTAGTTGTCAGGAGCCTTTGTTCATCCATCCCATCTTGTCACACCTCTTCATCCAACTTGACCTGTTTCTTTTTTGACCTTTCCAGAGTAAACAAAGAGGGATTGGAGAATGTAATACTATGAAGTGGAGGCTTTCTACCAGCAGGGAAAATGGGGGGAGCGAGCGGTGCTGGTCTTCAGTGAAACAACCTATTGAAGTTTGAATTAGGCAAGTTCCTACATTGTTTCCTACACTCATTTCACTTCCTAGTGACATCTCTCCTTTTCCTCTTAGAGAGCTATTGCTCTCACACAGCTCTTTGGACCTGACCAGTCTTTAATTGAGGACACTTCTCTTCCTCAAATGTCCCAAGTTGCAAGATTGCCCTTCTGCCAGGGTCTACACACACATTCTTTGGCCACACACACATTTTATATGTGTGTATCACACATGTATGCACAAACATACGTGCCTACCAGTGGTTCCCCATAGATTTATACTGGAAGTACGGTTTATTGTTTAGTGTGGGTGTCTGTGTCAGACATAGAGTTCCAAGGAGAGCTCTGCACTTAGCAGTCATCACTTTGAGACCTGACCTCTATGAATTTTGGTTGTAGTAGTGGTTTCCTCACAATCCCTGCCTATGGAGATGCTGTTAAGACTGAATGAGCAATTGCCTGTAAAACATTTATCATTATGTTCATAGTAAACACTCATACTTACTTATTGTAAGTATGTACCATTATTTGTACCTTTATTGATGGTATATAAGAATTTTTAATGGTTGTTTTCTATTTTCATTTTAAATAAAGACACTGAGACTCCAACTTTTATCTATAATTGTCTTATTCAGATCTTCTTAATTAGAACCTTTGGGGTTAGAGTTTAGGTATCTGTGATTTTATTAACTTTACTATGAAGCCAGCGTTGAGAATGATAGACTTTGACTTTTACTGAGGCTGATATCCATATATCTATATTTATAGATTTAGCTATACAGCTTCTGTCTGTATTATCTAGACCTTTCCTCTATTATCTACCCTTTATTCTATCAAACTTCATATGCAGTCTAAGCTATAGAATAGTCAATTTATAGCTGAGGTTCTAGAGAAAGGGAAGGGGAACTTGTGAGCCTGCTTCTAGCGGAAGAGTGAGGTGTGGAGGACAGGACAGGAAACAGATTTAAATTCCTCCAAAATTGCTGAATTTAAAAGCCTATTCTGATCACAAGCACAACTCAAGAATATATTTTGGATCATTATTCTCTTGGAAGTCATTTTCCTGTTCTACAGGCAGCCTCATATTGGAATATAACTCTTTCTGAGCTCTGAATGAGAGTTGGGTGTATCTTAATTTCATTAACATAAACTGAGGAATAGTATTTCTCAAACGTTAATGTGCATAAGAACTACCTAGGGATCTTATATAATGCAGATTTCTGAACCATGTCTCCATTTGACCTGGGGGATGGCCCAGGAATCTGCATTTCATCAAGCACCCCTGGAAATTCATATTCTCAGTCACTGAGAGATGAGGCAGGATACCCAGAGGTAAAAGGCGAGATGGTTTTGAAACTAGTTTTTGTGGTTTCTGTTTTTGTTCTTTCTCCTGATTCATTCTGGCCTATGGAGAATTTTCCATGGCTTTTATTGTAAAGTCTCAAATTCTCTGCCTCTCCCCCACCTTTAAAAAATTTTTTTTGATGTGTGTGTGTGTGTGTGTTTCATCTGTACGTTTAGATAACTGACTTAGTTCTCCCACAGAAGCTGTATTTAATAAATGTCTAATATCCCAGTGAGAGTTTAAAGACATTTTTGGTTTTGTTTGTTCGTTCGTTTTTCTAGCTTCTGAGACACCACCAGGTTAAAGTTTCTTAAATTGCCTGTAGAACAAAAGTGTCTAGGAACTGATATAATTATATACAAAATTGTTTGCCTATGTGTACACTTTTCTGGGGAGAGTGGCTACAGTTTTTAAGATATTTTTAAAGGGTGGGCAACCCACCCAAAAGATTAAGAGCTCATGCTTTAGTTTATTGAATCCAAGATCTCCAGACGGCCCATCACAGCTTCCCAGTGTCTGCTCTTAAATCAGCTCTAGAAGTGCTTGGCTTGACTTTGTGAAAAGCAAATGGAGTCTAAATCGCTATTTCTTCTACTTATCAATTAGCACAAGAATAATGATGTATCTCATTAAGTGTGTATTGGAGTAACTTCAGTCTAAATCTTCTGTGATTGCACTTAGGACACTAATCTTTTCAGGATGCTGCTTCTCACAGGTGGTCATTTAGACTGAGGAGCAGCTGCCTCAGCTACACCTGGGATCTATGCAGAGTCTCAGGCCCTACCTATTGTGTCAGGATCTGCATTGTAATAGGATCCCCAGGTGATCCGTGTTCCCAGGAAAGCACTGATTTAGAGCATCCTTGGTCGGCATGGAGGTGAGAAAGGATTAGGGGTGAAGAAAGGGAAAAGTTAGGGAGTTCTAACTTTTCCGGTAGGCAAGGACATAGTTCCCAGAATTTTTGTGCACTAGAAAGAGATGCTGTATGTGGATGTGATTTAAAAGGTGAAAGTAATCCCCAATATGAGACCTTTTGTTGATCGGTGCCAACATTTTAATGCTAGATGAGTTTGTTGTTTTTTCCCCTGCATCTCTATTCTCTAACAACCATCCCCATTCTAGGGCTTAGAAAAGAGGACCATTTCCCAAACGCCTGCTTTACCATTGAAATGCAACTTCAGTCCTTTGTTGAGACAAATATGAAATCCAGATGCTAAGGTATCATTTTAGTATGAACCTCTATTTGAATCATTCATGTCAATCCCCTTTTTCTTATTAACTATGATTCAACAAGTGTTGCCTTAGTGTTCTGTTTTTGTTTTTGTTTTTTAACCTCTTTGTATATCTCAAAGCACATTATGAGCCATTTATTAACCCACTGCAGGCTTAATGATGTAGTGAAATATTGTCCTCATTCTGTAGCCCTCCATTCCAAAAAGTCTGTCAGCATTATGATAGAATGTTAAAAGGAATTAAATAAAAATTTAGAGGCAGAGATGCTAATGAGGTTGCCAGCAGGGGCCTTTCCTGGGATTTCTAAAACCCTGGGAGCAGTGAATTTTATATGCCCGTTGTAGAAAATGGTTCATTGTATCAAAAATAAGGACAAAATCTGGCACGTGGGATAATCCAATGAGCCTCTGATGACCTCTGTCTGTTAAAAATAATTTGGCTTCAAAGGACCAGGGAGAAGAAAAGACGGTTTATCTCTAAATCTTACTCTCTTCATGTGATTAATGTAAATGCAATAAGCCAGATGCCCTAAGAGAGCAGATATAAAACCAAAGAAAGGATTCATTTAATCTAGGGTTTTTTTTGGTTTTGTTTTCATTTTGGGGTTTTTTGTTTGTTTGTTTGTTTGTTTGTTTTTAGCTTGTAACATAGAGAAAAAGGATTGGCCAAACCCAAGATGCATTTCTTTGGTTCTTGGTACATGATTGAGTTCCTCGGACTAGCATCTCCTTACAAATGTGCTGAGAAAGGAGGGTTCAGGCTATGAAAGTATTATCCACAGGGTATTCTCCTCTACAAAATGGAGTGGACCCCAGACCACAATACCCTCCTTGACTAGGAGGGGCAGGTAATGGTTCTATTCCTCCAGCCAGTTTTTTGATATTCTCTACCATGACTTCACTTCAATGGAGCAGCCTCAGAAATTTCTATTTATAAAACTAAGCAGTGATTCTCCTTCTGCCTTCCCTGAATGTAAATGAGAAGAGAACATTTTAGAATACTTTGAACTGTGTTGTCAGAAGGTAGGCATTAGATATTTTTATATAAATTTATCATTGTTTCATCAATTAGTTAACACATATTTATTAGGTATCTACTTTGTTTTAAGCTGAAGTTTGGGACTTGGGGATATATATAGAAAACTAAAAACACTTAGCCAAAGTCAGATACATGGTCAATTCATCTTCACTCTTCATTCATTCTTTCTTTCATTCATCATTCAATAAACATTTTAAAAAATCCAGACAGTATGTTAGGTGCTAAGAATATGACAGAGAGTGGAATTGACAGCTTCCTACCCTCCCAGAGTTTATAGTCCAGCCAGAAAGGAAGTTAATTAAGTAAGCAATAACAACAGAGAGTAATATAAAACAACTGGGTGCTATAAGAGAACACAGAAGGAGATAATTTAGGCCTTCCTTCAATTTTGGTTGAGTTGAATATAAATTATCCACAAGTTAATTTTTTGTGAAATTGGGGAGGATAACTTATGTGACAAAGTAGAAGATAATTGTTTGAAAGTAGGGTAGGGTCAGGGAGTGCTTGACCTTTCTTTCATCCTAGTTTCCTTTCATGCTACTTTTTTCTCATTTCATATTTCTAAATCTCCATGGAATTCCATGCTGGGGGTGTGCATTAGGCTAAACCCGAGTACACTGGAGCACTCAAGTATAATATCCTACTCCTTTCTCTAGCATGCCTTCCTTCAGGAAGCACCTGAAATGTTCTGCAGGTGTTTCTATGGCGCTTATAGTTTACTACACCTCCCTAAAGGCACACGTCAAATCAGAAAGATCAAAAATATCTCAAAATCCTTTTTAGACTGATAATGAATGATGGAATGTAAATAAGGGTAATCTTGATTATTTTATGAAATGAATTTCTGTATACCCGCAAGTATTCCTGAAAGCAACAAAAATCACAGCAATAAAAATACCCTCCCTTTGCATAGTCATTTATAATTTGTAAAACACTTTCATAAACTTTATTATCTCAGAGAGCCAGAAAACCGCCATAGACCAAGTGTGAGAGAAAATGAAAGTGGGAGATAAGAAATGTGAGCCAGGAAGGAGATGGAAAGTAATGCAAAGTGCTGCATTTCTGGTCAAAGCAGGCAGGTAGGTTTGCTCAGCTATGTGGGGTGCGTCTGGACAGGCTGTGTGCAGAACAATTTCCCAGAGGGGTTGTGGAGAAGGAAGGAGAGATTTATCTGCCTGCTGCACACAGCTCCACTTCCTGTTTCCCATTAGTCAAAGTGTGAGCCCAGAGAGTTGAACAATCTGGCCCCCTTTGCAGCCACTCATACAAGTCCAGAGATGGTGAGAGAAGCCAGAAATTCAGAGTGTGAGGCTAGTGGGCCTGGCTCTATAGTAGCAGCAATGAAGGAAGTTCTCGTAGGAATGTAACTGGTCCACCCCAGGGTGTGGAGCTGTGAGGGCCCAAACAGAACTGGGGGCACTTAAGGCAAAGTTTGCTCACTACTGAGGGTCCAGCAGCTCATGTCACCAATGGAATCTGAGGAGGCACCTAAGATATGTCCTATACAATTCCCAAGAAAATCTTTTTATATTTTTAATCGTAAACATTATAAAACACAAATTGACAATATTCAACAAAAATATTCATAACTTTTTATCCTAAAGTTTCACTTCCAGAAATTTAATTCCAGAAGTGCACAAAGATACCACATACGAGGATATCACTACTTGTTAATAGTGAGAAAATGGAAACAACCTTAATTCCCATCCGTAGAGGACTGATGAAATAAACAATTGTCTGTTTAACAATGGATGACTCAGACAAAAGGAAGAAGATAATTACATTCACATGGCCTTTAGCATTTCTGTACACTAGCTCCATCATGTATTGATTGTTTTTTGGGTACATTATTTACTCCTTTTAACCTTTTGTGTACTCATCAGAAAAATGGGGATAATGATTATACCTTCTTCAGCATATTTGTATGTAAAGCACTTAGTAGACATAAAATACTAACTAATCTTTGTCTTCACTGTCATCCTCCTAACTATCCTCTCCCATAAATATATATAATATATAAATGTAATAAATATAATAAATATATGTATACGTATATGTACACACACACACACACACACACACACACACACATATATATATATATATATATATATATATATAATTTTTTGGGGTTGGCCAAAAAGTTCGTTCAGGTTTTTTGGAACATCTTATGGAAAAACCCTGAATGAACATTTTGGCCAACCTATATAGATAGAGAGAGAGCAGAGAAAGATTTATTGCAGGAGCCAAGTAAGGAGAACAGGTGGCTCATGCTCAAAAGACTTGAACAGCCTGATGGGTCTCAGGGAAGAGTTTTCAAGGGGAAGGTGAGGGCATCTCCCTTATATATTGCTAGACTCAACCTACTGACATGAAAACAAAGATGAAGAAAATTTAAGTGGCATTCCAAGTGCTTGATAACTTGTCGGTGGTGGAATTAGAATTTAGGCTGTGTTCTAATTAGAATTAGAATACACTAAATCCTGTGTTCTTTAATTATACCATGTTGCCTCACTTTGAAGAAATTTTCAGGTGTCACAAAGCTGGGACAAGCAGTTATTGAGTTACATGGCAAAATTTGTGTCTAAAAAGATCTTAGCAAAATGGAATCCTGGGCATAATATCAAAATAGGAACTTAACATGGATAATTGGGAAGTCCAGCATTTGGTTAAAACCAAAAGAAATCACTCCAGTACAAGAAAGTTTATAAAAAAATATTTAGGGATTTTACTTACTGGTAATGTAATATGATTAAAATATGAACTATGACTGTTAAAAATGTGAATATGATATTCGATTGCATTAAAATTATCATAATGCTTAGAATGAGAAAGCTGATATTTCTGCTTTCTCTAACTCGGTCTAATTGTACTGAGAAAAATGTGTTCCATTCAGTAATATGACTTGATTTTCAGGCACTTAAGGGAGAATTGTAGTAGAAGTATGCAGTGGTCAGGTAAAAAAGAGCCTTTTGAGCCATCCTAAGGAAGATGGAGTTTACTTTCAAAGATAAAAGTTGTCCATCAGTATGATTTAAGAAGAGAAGTAATGGGATCATATCTGTTCCTTAACAGCTGTGTGCTGACTGGGACTGGGGACAGGGAGACTAGTCAGGCTATTGTAACCGTCCATGGCTGGAAGGAGGGCAGAGATCTTGGAAACAAACAGGAGAGACAAATTCAAGAAATATTCAGGAGGTGGACTTGACCAGAGCTGATAATCAGCTGAATGAGGTAGTGAGGGGTGAAGAAGTGGGAAGACTCTAGGATGACTCCCGGGTTTCTGGACTGGATTCAAGGTAGGAAATGTAGGAAGGGGAATCATCTTGTGGGCATGTGTGAGAGAGAAAGGATGATCGTATACATAGGCAAGGGAACTCACTACTACTTTGGATATTACAAAAGAAACTAAAGAAACAGAGTTTGGCTTGATGGGTAAACTCTATAGCCAATTCCCTTTGTGAAGTTCTTGATTTTGTGATCAGACCATTAATGGAAAAGAATGCGAAATTGCTGTATTGACCTTATGAGAAACTTTCTAACATACACCCATTACTGTTTCAACACCACTGACCTTATCCTCATTGTGGCTTAATTTAGATTCTAATGCTTATTCCTCTATATACTCCAAAATTCTTATTATAGTTTTCCTTATTGCTACTAACTTCCTAATGCAAATCTGTACGTTTGGTATTATTTTGACTGAAGAAAAGAGCCCTGGGTCAAATTTAACTATATATACTTTTCTTTTTTTTTTCTAACCATATTATAGAAAAGTTTAGGGGAACAAAATAAGAAAAGTAGTATGGCTCATAAATGTATGAACCTGTGTCTATGTCTTCCATTTCTTTTGTCACTTTGATAGTTCTTTCTAGACTTTGATCATATGTACATATTTACGGACTTGTTATCAATCAGTACATATATTTGTGAATTATTTATTTTTAATTAACATTGTATCATAAGAATTTCCCACATTTCTCCGAAAACATCATGCTTCTAAAAACTGCATTTTTTCCAACATTACATTTATTACACTACAATTTACTTAGAATTGTTAGACATTTAGTTTGCTTCCAAAATTTTGGCTGTTTTATGCAACTCTAAGAAGAAGATATTAATCTATAAACTTTTCCCCACTCACCACCAATATTTTCAACTAATAGTTTAGAGTTCCAAAGCAGAATTTCTAGGTCTAAGTACTTAAAAAAATTGGTTTAATTGGATATTACAAAATATCTTTACCAGGTTAAAACCTGGCTTGGCCTTGACTCCTTGCTTATGGTCAGTGTGAGAAGTTGTATTTCCACTTGGGCTTTTTAATTTAACCATGTATATAGCACATTTAAACTGAATGCACAGTCAACTCAGCATAGGAAGGAAGGCAGAATAGAAATATAATGACAACTTTTATTTTTTTAAAAATTCTCAAATTCTTGCATCTCACAATTTTGATAGGCTCCTTCTTACTCTTTTTTCCCCCAGACCAGCTAATGGGAAGATCAAGTGGCAACATTTCTTATGTTTTCTCATTCAGATATATTGTCATAGAAAGGAATTCATAGGTTTGTTTGTCAATTTATTTTTTAGCTTTTGTGAAATGATGTCCTAAAAGAGGCCATTGAAACAACCATAGGGTTGACTTCCAAATTGGGTCATCATTTTATCATTCAATTGAAATCTCATTTACCACTGAAAAGCATTGCCAGTTACCATAACAAATCAATTTTTTGTGTCCTAACACTCCTCAGACTCTCCTCCATCACTCATGAATGGGTTGAGTACAGCTGTTCATGATCAACCCCAAAATATAATCCAGAAATAAAATCTTCCTCCCCCCAAATCTCCTTGATATAGATACTTCCTCACTGGCTCAACATTGGCACAGAAATAAGACCATTTGTAGTCTCAGGTAGGAAACATTAAAGAGATTGCCAAAGAAAGTGGTGAAATGGAAACCAGAAGACTTCATCAAGGACACAGGATATGAGTTTAATTTGGATTATGAGTTTCTTAGGAAATGCTTATGGATATATGTTAGCATGAGACATTAAACAGATTACTGAGGCAGTAAGCTCTCTAGCTCAGAGTTTCTCAGCCTCAGTACTACTGACACTTTGGGCTGGGCTATTCTTTGTCGAGGGGCTGTCCCGTGCATTGTAGGATGTTTGGCAGCATCCCTGGCCTTTCCCACTAGATGACCGTAACAGATTCTAGTTGTGACAACCAAAAATGTATCCAGACCTTGCCAGTTGTCCCCTCGTGGGTCAAAACCACCCATAATTGAGAACTATTACTTACCTGCAGTTGTTTAGTTTCCCGTGTCCCCTCTTTGAGTCTCAGATTCCTTACCTACAAAATCAGAAAATTGAACTAGATGATATCCAGTTTTCCTCTAACTCTAAAGGTGTTTGAACATGCCAGAGCCAGAGAAACAGATTTACTGTGTATATGATCTTTCAAACCCTAGACTTTTGTGATGCCTGAAGTTTCAAAATTGCCACAATGTTCTGAAAGGGTTTTAAAAGAAACACTATGGTGTTATCAGTTGGGGAATGTAAACAAGATGGGCTACTGTTTTCTCTAAGAAAAAAAAAAATTGTTAGAGACCAGAACTAGAAATTTTATTTGTGCTAATGTCCTAAAGTTTCGAGATGAGAAGCAAGCTGGAGTATGATGGAATCGGAAGATAGGAGAAAAGTGACCAAATCTAACAATAAAATAGAAGTGAAGGCAAAAACCAATAAATTTCAAGTCTGAAAATACCCACATCACTTCTTTTAAACATAAAATAATCAGATGATAAGAGGAAAAAGCTTCAAGGAATCCAGGAACTGATTTCCTAAGAGCATATGTTTCCACTGGAAGGCTTCTTCTTTCATCACTCGGTTACTTAAGTTTCATGGGAGACTAGGTGTGAAATCCATTAACTGCTTTTCCAGTAGATTGAAAGGAATCACTAGTATTGATACATTCAGAACACTGGTAAGAAACAGAAGTTCAGACGTTCTAGAATGGCTGTGGGGGTGGAGCAGGAAGGAGGCGATGAAGAATAGCAAGCCATGCTCCACATTTCACTGCCGTCACCATGGAGAGAGCTTTTGTGATGCTCGGTGTCTATTTGGACACACAAGCATGCTGCCTGTCAGCACGCCCCGTGTGCCAAATAGAACCAATGGATTTGGGTCCAGCTTCACAGGCAAGGACATTCTCACCTGAGAGAGAACAGTCGACAAAATTCACTCAGAAAGGAGAAGAGGAAGGGATATTAAATCTCTCTCTTTTGCTTGGTCTCTCACTCTCTCTCTCTTCTCTCCTAACCCTGCACTTCTAAACTATCTAGCAGGGCAACTTTCACAGTCATACAGTAAGCATTCATGACTGTGAAGGATAACTAGTAATGTTATTTAAGTGCTTGCCATGAACTTGAAACCTGACTTGGCCTTGACTTTGTAATACATCATGATACTTATTAGAGCTTACTATGTACTCTTATGTTTGCATGTATTAGATTAACTGTCAATATAAACCTTTAAGGTAGTTGTTTTTTCACCTACCTCTTTAGATAAGGAAATTTGAGCAGAGAGTAGTAGTTGGGTAATGTGTCCAAAGTCACACAGAGAGTAAGTTGAAAGAGCTGGGATCTGAACCCAGTCAGACTCACTCCTTGAGCCTCTGCCCCTTGCTGCTATGTCCTACCACTTCCCTGAGTGTGTTATAGCATGGTCTTCATTCTAACTGCCACCTTATGAGTAGTTATTATTTTTATCTTTTTTCCACAGATGAGGAAACTGAGGTACAGGGAGGTTGAGTCATTTGTCAAAAGTCACATAGAAATGAAGTAAGGAATCAGGGATTCCAATCCGATTGGCCAGCTCTCAGTCTTTGCCCTTGCCTCTGTGCCTTCTGCCCCCTGTGGAGGAGCTACAAGGACTTGTGCTAAGCTACTGCCCAGTGAGGTAGATGTCATTGGAGTCACACATAGGGTGGCATACTTTCCTTGTTCAGAGAAGGAGGATGTTACATTTTGCTGCTTGGAAAGGGGTGTCCAAGAAGGCTTCATGGAAGGGGTGGTATTTGCTAGGGCTTGGGGAAATGGGCTAATTTTACAGGCAGAAGTTGAAGGGAGGGATTTCTAGGAAGGTAAAACAGCATAAGCAAAGGCATAGAGGTTGAGTTTTGCAGGGTGTTCCTGAAAATGTTCTTCAGTTGGTCATGGAGAAGTTTAGGGCAGTGAAAAGGGTGTAGTCTTTCCTGAAACAAATAAGCTGTAACTTTCTTGAAGATTTGCTTGAAAGTACAGCAATTCAGGGAAACTCAGAACTCAGAAAAAAAAATTAGGGGTTAGAAAGAGATATGGGCACACTGACGAAAGCCAGTACCAATGGACAGCCTTAGAAAGTGACCAAGAACAAGGCAGATGCTGCCATGGGGACGTCTGTGGTAATCACCCAGCAGTGCCTGGGCTGGGTTACCTTTAGAAGTGGGAATCATTCCAAAAAATCACAAGACGAGAATCACAGCCCAGTAGGAAACTTCTTACTCTTCCACAGGCCCTGAGGACTCACTAGAAAACCAGTTATCTTTCAACACCATCCTTTTTCTGAGACAAATTACTAGTGTGTAAATGTATCGATATGGAAAGTGTTATGAACAACTAACATACCTATGCTGGGCACTATTGCCAGTGATTCTAAGTATTAACTCCTTTAAAGGTATCAATAATGTTTAACAGCACAATTAGCAAATTACACTTACAGTAAGAATATGGTTTATGAAGAGAATTTTAAAAGTCTGCATTATACCTTCATTAATTGAATACTGTGATATTCTACTCTACTGACAGGATACAGTTTCTACTGACAGGATACAGTTTCTTCAATGAAAGTGAATAAAGAATCTAAGCTTAGGGGGCCTCGGTCTCTTTTTTTTTTAATTAATTAATTAATTTATGTATTTTTGGCTGCGTTGGGTCTTTGTTGTGGTGCGCGGGCTTCTCATTGCGGTGGCTTCTCTTGTTGCAGAGCACGGGATCTAGGCGCACAGGCTTCAGTAGTTGTGGCTCGCGGGCTCTAGAGCTCAGACTTAGTAGTTGTGGCGCACGGGCTTAGTTGCTCCGTGGCATGTGGGATCTTCCCCGGACCGGGGCTCGAACCCGTGTCCCCTGCATTGGCAGATGGATTCTTAACCACTGCGCCACCAGGGAAGTCCCGGGCCTCAGTCTCTTAACCATGTTATCAAAGACTGATGCAGTTGGTCTCCTCCAGTTATCACCAAGAAGAGGATACAGCCAACAGGAACCCTGCCAGCCCAAACAATGGGGCGTGTCTGGGTAGAAGAACATTGATAGCAGTAGCTATTGAGGACAATTCTGTCTTCTGTGCCCTGCATGGGGGAAGTTACTGCAGGGAGGGCTGAGATCTGTCAGATTCAACTTTTCAACATTTTTAATAAGGCTGAAGCTCACATAGACCTAGATCTCATTTGCCTGGGGTCAGGCACCACGGGAAGCAAATCTGATCAAATTCAGCCCCTGGAGTGTCGGGCCCAGGAGCACAGCAGGCTCATCTCCAAAGCAGAGAAATACTACTCCTGTAGTATTCTATTTGCAATCCAAATAAGCTCTGTTTTTTGTTCTCCTTCTCAGGCAAAATTTTCACCCGACCCTAGGCAGCAGTAACTGAACAAAGACCCATATTTGTTGAGAGTGACTCCTCCCTAGAGAAAACTAGAGCGAGTGTCTTTTGCTTTTTGTTAAACCTTTATTAATTTTTGATCGTGAATAATATGTGTTATCAATGTTCACTGAGATAACTGAGAAAATACTGATGGGGGAACAATATAAAAAATATTAAACATCCCTCATGCACTTTTACCATTTTCATGTATATCTTTCCAGAATCTTTATGCATATATTTGTATGGTAAGTACATAAGCACATATAAACAAGTATTTTTAAAAATATGAATAACCTGTAATTGTTGTTTTGAAATCTATCATTTGGGGGTATCTGTTTTATTCTGAAATTATTTCACTTACAGAAATGTTTCAAGAACAGTATAAAGTACTGATCACCCAGATTTACCAACAGTGTGCATTTTACCCAACCTGCTTTATAATTCTCCCTTCCTTTCTTCCCTCCTTCCCTCCTCTTTCCTTCCTTCCTATCATCTATCAATCTACCTCTTTATTTCTCTAATCTATCCTCTATCTTTCCATGTATTATTCTGAATCATTTGAGAGTAATTTGGAGACATCATGCCCTTTTAGTCTGTGTTTACTGAAGACAAGGACAATCTCTTATATAGCCATAGTAAAATATTCTCTTACATACTATTATAAATTATGAAATCAAACAATAAACCTTGATGCAGTACTATATCTAACCAGAGTCCATCTTCAAATTTCATCAATTATCCCAATAATGTATTTTATAGCTCTTTTCCCCTTGTTTTGGATCCAGCCCAGAATCACATATTACATTTAGCTGTCATGTCTCTTTCATTTACTTTAATCTAGAACATCCTTTATCTCTCTTAACCTTGACATTTTTGAAGGAAATGTCCCTCAAGTGGATCTGTCTGATTTTTCTCCCATTGTTAGATTCAGTGTATGCATCTTTGACAGGTATATCACAAAAATGATGCTGCATCCTTTTTGGTGCATATCAGGAGGTACATAGAGTATGTTTATCCCAGTATCAATGATGCTAATTTTATCACTTGATTAAGGTGTTGTCTTCCAGGTTTATCCATTGAAAACTTACAATTACCCCCATTGTATTAAATAGTTTTCCCATGGGGAGATATTTTGGGACCAGAGAAATGCCCCCAAATAGGGTATTTCTCATCAAACCACTAGCTTAACATCTACTTAGATTTTTCTCACTCCATCATTATTTTTTGTCTACTAGTTAGCTTTCTATGACAAGAAAAAACTTTCCCTTCCTATCTATCTGTGTATCTATCTATCAATTTGGTAGGGATTCATGGATTTGTCAATGAATTATAGGCCATCAGTGTCATTTATTTTGTAGCTCAAATTTCTCCACATGTGGTAACAGGGAGCCCCTTCATCCCGTCTTCTTTCTTTTTGGATATATTCTCATCGTTCTCTGAGCACTTCATTAGCTTCTGGCACCACAAAATATTCCTCGCCAATTTTGTACTTTCTCCATCCGGGCTGTGGAATCCAGCTTTTCCTTCATGAAACGATGGCTATTTTCATTGAAGAAAAGCATTTAGAAACCACTGTCTGTGGACTAGGTGTGCTCATTGCTTTCTCATCAGACAGACCTAGGAGCTAGGAGATACATATATAGCATATATATAGACAGGAGGACATACAGATTTCTCCAGTGCAACACCAAAGAATATATTCTAATCTTTCTTTTTTTCATATTTTTAGTTGTCTTTTCCAACAGTGAGAAACCTGGTGAGATAATTGAAGAAATTTCTGCATTATTCAGCAAACATATGAATTGCACTGACTAATTTTAAAATCAACTTTATTGATATTTAGTTTATATACAATAAAATGCACCCATTTTACCTGTCCTGTTTGAAGAGTTTTGTCAATGTATATACCACTGAAACCACCAACCACAATCAGGATATAGAATATTTCCTTTTTTTTTTTTAAACATCTTTATCGGAGTATAATTGCTTTACAGTGTCGTGTTAGTTTCTTCTGTATAACAAAGTGAATCAGCTATATGTATACGTATATCCCCATATCCCCTCCCTCTTGAGCCTCCCTCCCACCCTCCCTATCCCACCACTCTAGGTGATCACAGAGCACCAAGCTGATATCCCTGTGCTATGCAGCTGCTTCCCATTAGCTATCTAATTTACATTTGGTAGTGTATATATGTTAATGCTACTCTCTCACTTTGTCCCAGCTTCCCCTTCCTCCCACCCCATGTCATCAAGTCCATTATCTATGTCTGCGTCTTTATTACTATCCTGCCCCTGGGTTCATCAGAACCATTTTTTTTTTTTTTAGATTCCATTTATATATGTGTTAGCATATGGTATTTGTTTTTCTCTTTCTGACTTACTTCACTCTGTATGACAGACTCTAGGTCCATCCACCTCACTACAAATAACTCAATTTCATTTCTTTTTATAGCTGAGTCACTATAAAACTCTTAGAGGAAAACATAGGCAGAACACTCGATGACAAATCACAGCAAGATCCTTTTTGACTCACCTCCTAGAGTAATGGAAATAAAAACAAAAATAAACAAATGGGACCTAATGAAACTTAAAAGGTTTTGCACAGCAAAGGAAACCATAAACAAGACAAAAAGACAACCTTCAGAATGGGAGAAAATATTTGCAAACAAAGCAACTGACAAAGGATTAATCTCCAAAATATACAAGCAGCTCATGCAGCTTAGTATCAAAAAAAACCAAACAACCCAATCCAAAAATGGGTAGAAGACCTAAATAGACATTTCTCCAAAGGGTATAGAATATTTCTAACACCCCCAAAGTTTCCTCATACTGCTTTGTAATTAATCTTCCACTGCAAAGATCAGCTCTAGGCAAACACTGAGCTCCTTTTTTGTCACTGAAGATCATACTTCCCATTTCTAGAATTTCATATAAATTGAATCATAAAATAAGTGTTCCTGTTTCTGCTTCTTTTACTCAATATGATGTTTTTGAGGTTCTTCATCTGTGTGATGCTGATTTTTGAATGATAAACCAACCTTGCATTCCTAGGATAAACCATATTTGTTCATAATTTGTTAACTTTTTGCATGCTTCTAGAGTCATTTTGTAAATATTTTGTTAAAGATATGTGCATCTGTGCTTTTGAGGTATATTTGTTTTGAATCTTATTCTTTATACTATTTTTGTTCAGTTTTGCACACAAGGTAATGTTGGTCTCCTAAAATGTGGTGGAAAATGTTCTTTCTTCCTATACTTTATTAAATAGCCTGGAGAATATTGGTACTATGCATTCATCAAATATTTGACACAATTCACCAGTGAAATCATCTGGTCCTGGGATTTTCTTTGTGGGAATTTTTTTTGTAATGATATAAGGCTTTGGTCACATTCTAGTAGCTTCAAATATGTATATATTTAATTTAGTCCAATACTGAAATTTATAATCTGGGGGCAGGTTAGTATGACACATAATGCTTGTTCATTACCAGAAGTACAACAAAGTAAAATATAATTTTTTAAACTCAACGATATATTGGGGCACATTTCTACATCAACAAATACACACAAGTACTGTAGAGTATTTCATTTTATGCATGTATTGCAATTTATTTACCTGATTTTTCCACTTGTGTATTCACACTCATTTTCTTTAAACCCACTCTTTTGAGGCCTTTTTTACTCCAGTGACATTGCTAATGCCAAGCTAATGAATTACCTCCATGTTGCTAAATCCAATAAGTTTTTAGTCCCTATGTCACTTGACCCATTAGCAGTGTTTGACTAAGTTTATCACTCTCTCCTCAGTATACTTTCTTCACTTAGCTTTAAGGACACCACCCTTTCTTGGCTTTCCCTTACCTCACTGGTTGCTACATTTTGATGTGTTTTGATGGTTGCATTTCCTGTGGAAATTCCTGTTCCACTTCCTGAACTCTTAATGTTGAAATGATCCAAAGCTCTGTTCTTAGTCATCGTCTCATCTCCTTATACCTTAAATCCCTTGATAATCTCAACCAGACTTATAGATTTAAATACCATTGCTGCTGATTATTCCAAGTTTATGTCTTCAGCTCAGATCTGTCTTATAACCTCAGACTCAGAAGTCAGACAGACATTTCAATCTCATGTTCTACACTAAGTTCTCCAAAACCTGCTCTGGCCCCAGCCTTTCTTATTTCAGTTGATGTCAAGTCTATCTTTCTGGTTATTCAGTTCAAAATACTTGGATACAGTTGTGACTCATATTTCTCTTATATTTGAACAAAACCCAAATCATACTGGCTTTACTTTTCTAATACATCCAGAATCTTATCACTTTTCACCATGTCATTGCATTATCAATTATTACTGCCCCTCATTCCTCCTATCTCTCCCACCCCTTTCAGAGTCTGAGCCACCATCATCTCTTCCCTGGATTACTCTAAAAATCTTCCAACTTTAAAGCTATTCCCAACACACTCATAATAGGATCACATTAATAACTGGACTTTTAAAATTTAAGTTTAATTATGTCATCCCTCTACTCAAAACACTTCAATGTTTCCCCAATTTACTCATTATACAATCTAAAGCCCTTACAACAGTTTACAATTTCCTACGTGCCCTGCTCCCTGGTGTGTCTCCTCCTTATTCCCTGCTCCAGACACTGTGGTTTCCTTACAATTCCTTGAAATCTCCCGGTGCATTCCTGCCCAAGGGCTTTGTCCTAACCACTCCCTCTTTTTCTGGAGATCTACACAGCTAACCACCACCTTCAAGTCAGCACTCAGCTCTCATCTTCCCAAGGCTGCCTACCTTGACTGTCCTTACCCTCAGAGCTCCCAGTTCCATTTACCCAGTTTTCCTTTTTCTTTTTCCCATATCACACATCACCTTCTAATATAAAATGTACTTACTTGTTATATTTACTCTTTATTGTCTGTACTCTGTTAAAATTTAATCTTCTTAAGAGCAGAGATCTTTGTTTGTTTTGTTCACTAATATACTGTGCACCAGAAAGAAGAAGCAACACATCGTAGATATTTAATTAATTTATCTTGAATGAGTGATTTAGGCAGGTTGTTCCCATTTTCCAAAACAAGGTGGATCTATCTATCACATATCTATCCATCTGCTGTCCATTCAATCAGTAATCCATCTATCATTTATCTATATCTATAGCTATAGCTATATCTACATCTATATCCATAGCTATATCTACCATTTTTCTATCCATTTGTTTTTTTAATATTTACCTGTTTTGGACAGTGTTAGATACTGTGGGAAAAAATAGATAAATATACACTGATGATGGGGCTTCCCTGGTGACTCAGTGGTTAAGAATCTTCCTGGCAGTACAGGGGACACGGGTTCGAGCCCTGGTCAGGGAAGATCCCACATGCTGCAAAACAACTAAGCCCATGCACCACAACTACTGAGGCTGCGAGCTAGAGCCTGCATGCCACAACTACTGAAGCCCGCGCAACTAGAGCCCGTGCTCCGCAACAAGAGAAGCCCCTGCTCGCCTCAACTAGAGAAAGCCCACACGCAGCAACAAAGACCCAACACAGCCAAAAAATAAATAAATTAAATAAATAAATAAATAAATAAACACTGATGCACTAGAACCACTCATATTAGCTTGCTAGAACTGATTGTTAAATATTCAGGAATTTTACAATCCGGTTGTTAAAACAGTGGTAGCTTGAAATTGGCCATGGTGAGAGCTTTTACATTATATTAATTGGAAAATGCTACAAACCGGGGCTTTTCTCATCACCCCTCAGCCTCAGAGCCCATTTATCAGTGTCATTGGAAGTACAAGGCTTATTCTTTACCATCAAGCAGTTAAATTCCTAAGCATACAATTCTTAGATATAGTATGTAATAGAACGTAACAGGATACTTAAAATTGACTCTTGCCATACTTGTGTTTTGTGGAAATAAATGAGAACAGAGAGGCGATTTATTCAGAGCTTGCTATAGCAAAGGAATCAGGCACCATCACTTGTGTTTGGCAGAGACTCAGAGGCAATCAGGTAGTTGAAAAAGCTTTATAGTGAGAAAAGGGGAAAGCTTCAGGTTGGAGGTTGTTGGCTTGGGAAAAGTGGATAAATAGCAGAGGGGCACCTTATGTGATGGGTTTGGGAAGAATATTTGGCTTTCTCTAGTTTGTCCTGAATTAGATGAGAGAGACCAGCTGGGGGAGCTGGTCATCATTGACCCAGTCCTGGCCATTCTGGCTGATTGCTGCAGAGGTCGCAGTTGCATATTCTGGGCTTCGTATGTGGATCAGAGTCCTATTGTCATATATGGTCTGGCCATTGTCTGTTTGTATATTCAGTCTCGCAAGCCTCTGTTTTGGTCATTCTCTTGCTTGTGAGAGATTGAGCAATTCAGAGAAGGCTCAAATTCCAGATCTTCATTTCTCAGTGATTGTCACCATTGTCAACTGTATTGTGAGATCTTCTTGACCTTGTTGTTGTATCATGGAGGTTATCATTGGGTGAGAGAATATCTTTGCAGAAGCATTTAAAAATCTGGACAGAATGCACTGGACCAATGTTATTACTACTGTGATAAAGACAACAATTACTGGTTCCTGTAATATGCTTCGGACTCAAGAACCCCAATTGCCAAGAGTACAAATCCCAGAGGTTATGGGGATCAACCTTGTAGATCTAAGTAGTCTTTTCCATAATGCAAGGTATAGCCTGTTCTACCTTGCCTGTTTGATCCAAGTACAAAAAAATATTATTAGCAATGACACAGATGCCACCATGAAGAGCCCACAAGAAATGTAGAGCAAGGCGATTGTACATCACTATTCATGTCAATGAGTGAGACTGATCTACATTTCACCTAAGGCAGAGTAGTATGCATAACGACTTCTGTCAGAGTCAGTGATAAGTTTTTTACTTCCACTGTTTGGAATACTGCTCTGACTGTTCTCATATATGATGAGTCAGTTTAAAACATGACAGCATCTATTCTAAGGATATTATATTGAGATAACTTATTTAAACATGTTAATGTATTTAAATGTAAAAATTCAACTTAGACTTTGTTGCTCTTTGGGCAGTAAAACTATGGAGTCCATTGTTGAAAGTCAATATAAAGATGAATTTGGTATTAATAAGAACTATGAAAATGGAGCAGACTGTCTTGAGAATGTAGTGGACTTCTTGCTATTTAATGCTTTCAGGCAGTGGTTCTAGCTTTGAATGGGAGGTTGAAATAGATTAACTTTCATGTCTCTTTCAATGCTAAGAGTCTGTGACTCAGAATGATTCTTGAGAGATGCAAATTAATGACTAACTGCTATAAGAAAAAGAGAATGACTGATTTTAGGGTAATCACATAGAGGAAACAGAGATTGGTTTCACACTGAACTGAGTTTTGCTTAGTTTCTGAGTCAGAGTTATAAAGGGAAATTTACTAGCTTTATATTGTTTCATCTGCCATACAGAGTATTCTATAGTCAGATGTTCTTCCCCTAATAATTTGGTGTATTTTCTCCTTAAAGACTATGTGGATCATGTAACTGAAGATGTTCCCATTTTTATTTTAGTGGCATGAAATCCAGGGGCAAATTTTCAGTTAAACATTTTAACTGTGTATGTTCAGATTGCCTCTATACTTATGGTTTTTCTTCCTGGTCTCAATCTCCTATTCTAAGTGATATTGTGTTGGCTCTTTATTTTTGTTTGGTATTTACATACATCATGCATTCTTCTAAGTACCTTAAATTCTTTGTGAAATGAGATGGAAAATGGATGAATGGATGGATAAGTGGATGTAAGGATAATGACTTGGCAAATCAGTGTTCTCTTTGGTAAGTTCCAGTAAGTAGTGATGTCGTCATGTTCCATAATGATGGAGTAAACTGTCAATCACTATCATTGTCAGCAGTTTCCTCCATTATCCAACATCCAAGTATCTTTTTTCCCCAATAGGTTCCCATTTTGATAACCATCAGCCCTAACCCAATACTCATTTGGAATAGTGGTGGTAAACAATGGGATCAAGTTGGCTAATAACAAATTGATTGACTATGTTCTAGGATTTATTTTGCATAGCATTATTAGGGTTCAGTACATGCTAGATATATATGAGAAGGTTTCTCATAATATAAGTCCCATATTGAAAGTAAAACATAAAATAACAGCTGAGTTTTATATAAGCTATTTTTGGGTCCCCAAATGGTGGTACATTTGATCTGTCATCTTTGTTAGATTGAACTTTGAATTACTTCTATTGTACAGTAGTAAAAAGTGATTGCTTCTCTATAATTATTACTCATCTGATCAGGTCTAGAATGCTGTATTCAGTTCTGGGCCACATCTTTGGGAAGGACATCAAAAACCTGAAATGGGTTCAGGGGAAGTTAACAAATTGATGAGGGGTTTTGGAAGCACCTCACGTGTCACTGCTGGAACTGTGAATGCTTAACCTGGAAAAGTGATTACTCTAAATTGATATGGTTACTTCTTTCT
Organism: Balaenoptera borealis; assembly: GCF_965194805.1. Lineage (NCBI taxonomy): Eukaryota > Metazoa > Chordata > Mammalia > Artiodactyla > Balaenopteridae > Balaenoptera > Balaenoptera borealis. The sequence goes on from NC_138866.1 coordinate 144,273,434, forward strand.
GATATCAGACTTGAATTTGTCCACTGTTTAATAAACTTTGTACATAAATGGAAGTCTTCCAGAAATACAAATATACCTATGCATTATGGCATATGTTCATTCATGAAGTACAATGTACTTCATGAAGTACCCAAAAGATGCTAAAAGATCTTGCAAAAGGTCTGTATGATGTGGTTTTCTGCTTACTGCCACATGGAAACCTATCTGTCAAGAGCCCTTTGTATACGCCTCCTGGACCATGTTCTGGCGAAAGTCACCCACTGGCAGTACTGGAGAGGATTTCATCTGTCACTCAGTCTGCTTTTTGTTTCTTGCTGAAGGCAGCTGAGATGGATAGATTGGGAGAGATGCCTGCAGCCTGGGAACTGGTTTCTAGGACAGGAAGCTGAACCCAAAAGATCCTTGGTAGGGTGCACTGCTTATCCTACCCTTGCCTTTACCCCTAAAGTAACTCCTGAATCTACTTTTATCACTAAGCAGTATCATAATGAGCAAATGTAAGAGAGAGACAAATTGGGCTGACTTGCTCTTTCGGTGGCATAGTCTCAAGGAATTTTATATCTTAGACATTCTGGACACTCCTGTAGTAGAGCAGGGCAGGCTGATGCTAATTTAATCAGGGTAGAAGAGGAAATCTCTAACCAGTATTCCCTGTAAGCTCTGACACTCTCCAGGGGTCCAGGTCCTGCTTGACTTCATTTGTAATTTTTGCAGACCTCCTTTAGTGAAACTCTACTGGATATTAAAATGTCCTAGGATTAGTGGTAACTGAAACCATTTTTTCCCATTTGCTTATTTGTGTTAAGCTTCAGACAGAACCCATGGAGCAAACAGCCTAGCAGGAAAGCCCATTGTCAAAGGAGGTGGTGGGGATAATATAGGGACCAGGTCTGATCACTGACAGTCATTTGGTTAAAAGAGAGGTTGTATAGATTTGATTATTAATGAACAGATTCTTCTATAGACAGCCAGCTGAGGGCTATCAAATCCTTAAACCAGGTATTGTAAAAATAGTTGGACAATACATTATTTGATTTTGTTTTTAGTATATTTACCTTTCCAATTATGCATCGCTTATGTCAATAATACAATTAATTTGCATTTCTTGACATTTGCATTACTTGCATTAGAGTTGAGGGATTGAAAACCTGAAGTACATTGGACAAAAATTTTGCTGTGACGTTAAGCATCAATCATGCTTTTTAGTTGGGTGTAAGTGGGTTCAGTAATACAATGAGAGAATAAATGAATGATCAAATAAAGAATTTTTTTGAAAAAAAACATGATTAAGGTACTTTCTGTCTCTTGAAAGATAGACAAATTTTTTGCCCGGCCAATTAGGAAGAAGTCATGAATGGTGTGCTGTGGGAACAAAAGGAAAGAAAGAGAGGCATTTTAACTGGTATTTTAAGCAGAATCATCAGTAATAACATATTCCACTTAATAACAGTTTTAATTTCCCAAAGCCCTCTACATTCACCATGTCATTTTATTTTCAGGTAATTTAGGCAAATTATCATTATTATCCCATTCAATAGATAAAGAAATGGAGATAGGCAGGGTAAATAATGTGCTTTAAATAACACAGCTGGTTAATAAATGGATTGAAACCAGGACCCAGGCCTCTTAGCTTAGCCACTTAACTCTTTCCACTTGACCACTTTGCCACTCAAAATTTACAAATGATCTCCATCCAATTTAAGCCTCCAGTGGCTAACTATACCTTGATTCTTTCCTTCCGTCCTTCCTCCCTCCCTCCCTCCCCTCCTTTATTCCTTCTTTCCTTCCTTCCTTCCTTCTTGTTTTCCCGTCTGCCCACTTCCTTCCCTCCCTTACTTACTTTCTGTTTTTCTTCATTTGTAATACCATGACATTAGTAGACATTAGCAATCTCTTTGTTTAGGACCTATAAAACCTTTTCATCCCCCTTTCTCATTCTGAATGGCAGCATGGCTACCTAACACGGACCTTAAGTTATTTATGTTTATAAACACACACGCATGCATTTGGCTTTGAATACCAAACTCCTAAACCCACCTACTCATAGTAACCCTGAGCTTTACATTCTTAATTCAACTCATGAGGTATGGTGGGAGTTGTTATAAAATAACTCCTTTATAGAATTATTCTGAGGATTAAGCTTGATCATCATGTGAAGCGCTTAGGTCAACTTCTGTAACACTGTGAGATGTATGTACTCAATAAACGGTAGCTGTTGCTGTTGGGTTGTTTTGCTCACGAAGCAACAATGAAATTGAAATTTTAAGAAAAGACAAAAAGCCATCCTCATTTCAAAGAATGGGGATGGAGTCACAGAATACACAGCACTGATCTGAGATCAAACCCAGGTATTGTATCAGTTGGTATAGGGCCTTTTCTGGCCAAATCCCAGTCAATTTTCATATTTTCTTCGTGTATGAAAGATATATAATGGGTTGAAAAAATGCACAGCCAGTGGGGAATGCATGAATGATGGAGTTAACAATATGTTTGTGGAGTCATAATCACAATTTACCAGAATGGGTAGTTCTATATTATCAACAGGTGGGAAATTATTCAAAGATCAGGACTTGACCGGAGAAACGTCTTAGAATTTGCAAGTAAGAATGCTAAGACAAATGCATTAGTAGGAAAAAGAAATAAGGTCCTGAGGGGGAGGGAGACTTTAGTCATGGTTTGGTCTCTTGGAGTCAACATCAAAAATGTTCCTTCTAAGAGGAATTCTAGGATCTCTGCTTCTCCAGACATGGACCAGTGGAGGCCCTATTCACAGCAGTGACACATCTTAAATCAGGCTTCTCACCCTGGCTGTTGACACATTGCTGGGTGTGGACCGGCCGAGTAATTGGATATGAAGCCCCATGCCAAATGGTTCCATTACAGTTCAGTAAAAAGCAATGACAGGGTGAACACAGGAGAGGTCAACAGCCATTTCCTTCCAAACACAGGTTTCCTAAGTTACAGCATAAATCCTCCCCTCTAAAAGATCCAACATCTGATGTGCATTTTAACATCTCACTTCTATATGTTAATTATCTTACTCAGGAAATAGTTGGAAGCTGACTTAGGCATAGGGATATAAAATCCATTTACGATTTCTCCTAATGTTGTCATTTCCCCCAGCCTCCAGAATCTGGGCACTTGGCTAAGGGCTTAGTGTAATATTGCAGCGATGTGTGCTGCCTCTCTCTGTTAGCCACTGCCCCCCACCCCGCCCCCAGTTTCCCATGCCCAACCATTTTGCTTCCAAGATGGGCATCCTGCCTAAGAATGGGATCAGGCTGGCACAGTACCTACCAGAGGAGGAATCGCTGCTTTCAGAGGGAAGCACTGAATCAAATCTCTCAGAAGGGGAGCCTGACCCCTTCCCTCTCTTCCCACCTCCTCCATCTGGAAGAGAAGAGAAACGCAGAGATTTGGAAGTTGCCAAAGTTTAATTACTTCTACTGAAAGCGCCAAAAAAAATGTGAAAGCTTATCCTTTAGTGGAAGGAACCCAGAGGGCCCTACGGACATTTGCAGCAGTCTGTTTGCCATTTGTTTTTTCTCTTTTCTTCTTTAGCCCCCGAGGAGCAAATTTCCATTTTTCCTTTCCAAGAAGAAAGAGGACAGATTGTCCCTTAGAGACTTCAAAGGGGTGTTTTGGATTCTGCCACCAGAGACAGAGCTGTTGAGACGTCCTCAAATACTTCTGCATTAAGATTCACACAACGTGAAACTCAGGAGAGCATTTACTTACACCATTATCTCATTGTTTCAACTATCCACCCAGGCAAATTGTATTAAAATGACATCCATCTCTAACCCATATGGGGCCACATCAGCAGATATTAAGAGAGGTGATTTTGAATTTTTGTGTGGGAAGGGGGGCAACAAAAACTTAAACAACACAGGAACAACAATTAGAAAATTGTAATATGAAAGTGTAGGCAATTAGATAACAATTAACATTCTCATTATACACCAGTTATCAAGTGTTTACCATATGTCAAATCTATACACTTTCATGGGTATTATAATTATTTCTCACAACATCCCTGTGAAAAAAAGGCTAATATTTTCACTTAATAGCTTCAAAGAAAGCTAAATTGTCAGTGAAGAAAAGGAATTTGGCCAAAGTCACCCAACTAATAAGGGGGCGGGGCTGCAGTTTCAATTCATGTCTTCTGATCCCAAGACCAGGTGATTAAGCCTCAGTGAAGTCTTAATTAGGTAAAGGCTGATCAAGCTTGCAGATTGCCTTCACTTGATTTATCTGCCTTTTCTCTCCCTGTGGCATATTTTCTGTACGTTTTACCTTTTAGCAATACTTGTACACTTGGATTGACATTTACCAACCCAAAGGCAGAAGAAGCAAAATTTTCTCTGCTACTTGTGAGGAGGTTGAGGGGTAAGTGATCGTATCATGTAATTAAAATTATGTAAAAATAATCAGTGAATCACAATGATTGTTATTTTCTAGCTTTTATATCAAGAAGTCGAAACTGGTGACATGCAGAGAATAAGTTTATTTCAAAGAACAAATTTGGAGATTGAAGATAGTAAACAACATTGCTTGAAAGAAATAAAACTAATGCTCTTTCAGCTTTTAACAATAAGTCTTTTCTTACGAAGGAAAGTCCTTTTCATTACAAATAGGACATTGTAATATTTCCATCTTGTTGGTGACCCTTTAAAGAGCGAAAGAAAATCTCACATCTTTCTCTGTGTTTTCTGTGAAAGCAGCGTGATTTGCTTTTTGATTTCTTCTGTCTCTTTCTTATAAATCTTTTCCTTGTGGATTTATTGCACAAATCTGTGTAGCATCTAAAAATCATCTTTTAATACAAATGCAGGCACTAAGCACTAAATTCTACATTTGGGGAAATTTGTATGGAAGATGATGGCGCAACTGGGGACTTTCTATTTCAACTCCTTTTTTCTTTTCAAATCTTTGATGTACCCTATCCCTTCCTAACATCACATGGAATATAGAAATTGCCCTTAGAAAGGAAGACATTGGTTTTGCTCGTCCAGTATTAGTCTCTAGCTGAAGCTCAGGTTTTAATTTTTCAACATGTGTCAAATAATTCATATTGTACTGAACTGGGCTCAGAGGTTACATGTATGATGGCTGGGATTGGGAAGACAACATGAATGGTAAGAATAAGAGAAAAGAAATCAACTGATAGCTTTATAGGTGTTCCCTTGTAACTAACTCTATGTTTTTCTCTTGCTGCCTTTAGAATCTTCTCTTTATCTTTAAATTTTGCCATTTTAATTATAACATGTCGTGGGTTTGGACAAATATATGCAACATTACAGTATCATACAGGATAGTTTCATCGCCCTAAAAATCCTCTGTGCTCTGTCTATTCATCTCTCCCTTGGCAACCACTGATCTTTTTACCGTTTCCATAGTTTTGCCTTTTTCAGAATGTTATATAGTTGGAATCATACAGTATGTATTCTCTTCAGGGCAGCTTCTTTCACTTAGAAATATGCATTTAAGGTACCTCCCTCCATGTCTTTTCATGGCTTGATAGCCCATGTCTTTTTAGTGTTGAATAATATTCCATTGTCTGGATTTACCACAGTTTCTTATTCATTCACCTACCGAAGGATATCTTGATTGCTTCCAAGTTTTGGCAATGGTGAATATAGCTGCTGTAAACATCCATGTTCAGGTTCCTGTGTGGATAAAATGTTCAACTCCTTTGGGTAAATACCAAGAGCATGACTGCTGGATAGTATGGTAAGGCTATGTTTAGTTTTGTAAGGAATCGTCAAACTGTCTTCCAAAGTGGCTGTACCAATTTGCATTCCCACCAGCAATGAACGAGAGTTCATGTTGCTCCACATCCTTGTCAGCATTTAGTGTTGTCAATGCTTTGAATTTTGGCCACTTTTGTACGTGAGGAGTAGTATCTCATTATTTTAATTGTAACTCCCTAAGGACATAAGATATGGAGCATCTTTTCATATGCTTATTTGCCATCTGTATATCTTTTGGTGAGGTGTCTGTTTAGATTTTTGCCCCCACCCCCTTTTTTCAGTTGGGTTGTTTTCTTATTGATGAGTTTCAAGATGTGCTTTGCTTTTGATATCTGATGTCTCAAAGGGAAAATCTTATAGAGAAATAGTTGCTATTATGCAAATTTCATGTTTCTCCAATGGAGATAAGAAAAATCGAGGCAGTACATGGATATAATTTCAGAGACTTACAAATTATTATATTTGAGATTATGTCTGTAAAGAGAAGCATGCACTGGATAAGGTGGAGGATCTGCTTATAACCAAGTACTATTATTCACGTTTGGTACCTGCATTTCCATTGGTATTTACAATTGCTTTAACACCAATGACACAGCAATGAGATAATTCATTTTTAATGCAGTACTTTTGAAACCAAGGTCAGTAGATGCCTGCTAATCTGTGGATATATTATTTGGAATCCAGAAGAGTTTTATCCCTTTATTCAGTAATGAGGAACACCAGAAATATCACTACATGTATTTGATCCCAAACTATAATAATTTCCACGATGCTACCAGAAGACTTTTTTTGCTTTGACTAGAGACAGGCTTGGGCAGTTGAGGGGGCGAGCTCCTTGTCCTTTCCATCTAATTCACTTCTCAATCTCAGATTTTTAAATCAGGGATGCAAGAGCAGGGAAAAGTGTGTGTCCAAACACAACCTTGTCTTTTTCCCTATTGACAAGATGACCTAGAAATGTGGCTCAAAGTCTGTGGTCTTGTAACTTCTCACTGGGAAGTAAAGTGCTTGGGTACTGAGAAATATGAAGGAGATGGAGGAAAAGCAAAGAAGACCTTCAGCTGCCTTCCCAATATATGACCTGAGGCTGAACTTCAGGATTCATAAAAGGGACCTGGTAGGTACTCAAGCAGGTGATGGTAGCAAACTGGAGAGCATCGCCCACTGGAAAGGGCAGCTCGGTCATTGCATGCTGGAATGGAGACCTGAGTCAAATCTGATTTTTCAAGGGAAGCTGTGAATCTGATTTTAATGTGAAATCTCCTAATTTTCAAATATTGGCAGTGAATTCAGATCTGTTTTAAAGCCCTGTGACCTTAATGAAATATATCTGTGGATGAGACCTGGCCCACTACAGGGCTTCCAGCTGGTGACGTGTGCTCTATGTGGGTTCACTTTGCTGGTGATTTGCTGATGAGAAATTGCACTTTGACAAACACAAGGTGGCTATATAGAAAAATACACAGGAAGGACCCTTAGTTTAAGTTTGTAAGCACATTGCTTTGTTTTCAAACATATTCACGCCAAAACATCTTGGTTTCCTCTCCTGAATGTGTAAGGTTACACTCCCTTTCTGCATGCTGCCTGATCCAACACTCACCCACATGGAGAGATACATTCTTGAAGTGGTTGCAGTCTTTACCGAGGTAAAGATTTATAAAACTGTCCTTCCTCATGTGGATGACTAGATCTCAGGCTTTGCGCAGCAGGCACAGATGAAAGGAGTAGAATTATAAAGAGAGAAAGATGGAGGAGGGACTCAGAATAGAAATCCCAGGAAGCAGAGTTGCTAGGTTGCAGAGGCCTGAAGGTTAGCCATCAAATGACGTTACAGATCTTCGAAGCTCTGTAGAAGATAAATGTGGTCACCTGAGAAACACTCCCTGGTCAGAAAAGTCTGGTGCCTGGGCTTACACATACTTCGTTTATACGTAAGTAGCTGTAGTAGGGAATATAGACGCCTATGGGGTCAGGGGTGCATGGAATTGATTTATATTTACCCACTCTTGGGCTTAATACTGCCTCGGTGGTCCCAGGTTACAGAATTCATGGAGCACGCTGTATGGTCTCCTCCAAACGCCTCATCCTCATGCAAAGCTTCTCGTTTAAAAAAATCCATGTATTCTAATAAATGACTGAATAGTAAACAGGACTCACGTGAGAATCTTCATCACGATAGTAGCCATGTGAACAAATTGTACTCTCTTAAGATAGCGAGGAAGAGGATTTTTAAGTGACCTACTTTTGTAGAAAAAAAAAACAAAGCAAAGCAAAGCAAAACAACAACCTACCTCTAGTGGAGACCGTAACGACGTATCTAGATTTACCCCAACTACTTATTAAATGCCAACAATATGCTGGTGTTTGTGTTCTGTTTAACAAACCCTATCTCAAATTTTTACTTTAACTTTGATTATACCCATTTTATAGATGAGATCAAGCATCAGTGAACACGTAACTTGCACATGTTCACAGAGCAAATAAGTGACAGAGCTATAAATCAAAAAAGACCGTGTGCTCCCTCTTCCCTCCAATGGTGCACCAAACCTTTCATGTCCCTTTGGGGCACACAGGTTTTTTTTCCTATTAGAAACTTAAATAGAGTACTGGTTTAATAACCAGGTGATCTCTCCTTTCTTTAGCATAGTCAATTAACCGAAGACAGTCATTGCATCTCTTTTGCCACAATAAAACTGTGGTTGTGAAAAGTGTGGGTAACCGGATTTCACCAGGGCCATGCTGTCAGGTTAACACTATGTGAAAAATGGTCCAGCACAACTGCCGGGAAAGAAGAAAACTTAGTCAACCAACTGGTTCTTTGGTCCACGTGATACTACACAAAAGTTTAAGATCAAGCAACCTTGAATGCTTAAAGAAAAACCCAGAATATTCAATATGTAGCAGATGGGTTTGAAATGTCTACCTTTGTGTCCTCAGTCATGAAGACACCCTTTCTTGGATGGGAAAGAAAAATGTAGCCTGGTAATAGCTAAGAAAACTAGCTTGTTCTGCCCCAGAGGGAAATAGATAAACTAACGTTTCCTAGACTAAGTCATGCAGTTCTTGAAAATTTCTGCCTCTCAGAGTGAATCCTGGTCTTTCCTTCCCCCTCCCCACCCCCCACTTGCTGTCAGTCAGTGTTTAAAATGGGAAACACTCTAATCTGGTTCCTAAACCATTTCCAGCAAATCTGTGAGGGAAAGAAAAGGATCTCTGATTTATACTTGACTCTAAAGCTCCATTTCACACTCCTCTGAGACATCCCAAGAGGCCTCCAAAATCAGCTCTTATCCCATTTCCATAAGCACATTTTTTCATTTTTCTTCTTCCTTTTCTTCCCTCCATTCTCTTGCTTTTTGCCTTTCATTATGTATTTGTAGAGGTCATGATATAAAAGAGACACCGTACTATGCTCTAGACCAGTGGTTCTCAAAGTGGAGCCCCTGCACCAGCAGCAAGAGCATCACCTGGGACCTTGTTAGATATTTAGATCCTCAGGCCCACTCCAGAGAATGAGTAGGCCTCATTCTGATTCATTTGCTGAATCAGAAACTCAGGGGTGTGGCCCAGCATTCTGTGTTCTAACATGACCTCAGGGGATGCTGATACATAACGCTCAAATTTGAGGACTACTAATCCAGACTACAAAGTTGAATGAGACTGGTATCTGCCCTTGGCAACTTCCAATTTGGTGATGGGAACAGCATGAAAATTAATGGTATACGATGAATTATATGATATAGGTATGCACAAAGTATGGGGGAGAAAAGGAAGGACAAAGTTAAAATTAATATTTTGAGAGACACTCCAATGCACTCTCTTTTTATTGTCCAAAGATTGTTGTCTATACATTCACATATTTTCAGTATGTGGTCCTTCCTAAAATAGCAGGCACCCAGCCATTGCTTATCTGTAACACCAAACCAGGAGAAAATCCTAACTCCCTTTTGAGGATTTTTGAATATAGAGGACACAAAACACACCTTTGATATTTGTATCCATTTGGAAGCCATTCAGTTTTTCTCGGGCAGAGAACCTGAACCCAACTAAATATCAAAAGAGGGCTAGAAAGAGGAATATTCAACAACATGGTGGCAAAGGGCTAATCTCAGATGCTGCAAGGTACCAGTGCAATGAACAAGGGAATGTGGAAATCTCTGCAGATTTGTTGCAGCCCCTTCTGCCAAGGGGTTCTCCCCCGACCCTCCGCCCCAACGCCCGATCCTGTAATCTAATCAGAAAGCTGAAAGCCAATTTACATTTCTGTGGGGTTTTTCCTATCATTATGTTATTTTTAAAGTATGGTATTCAGCAGGCTACAGTGGCCAAAGAAGTGGTTCTTATTAAGAGAGGCAGCCCATTTGCAAGATACTGTGAAAGCAGCAGCTACATGAAAAAAAGGTTCAGAGGCAGGAGTTTACTGTAAATTCAGGGTGAGTCAACAGAATGACAAGATTGCCAAGAAATTTAATTTGATCTTGTGCTGCCTTAGTTTGTAAGCAGCTTGTATTTCGAATGAGGGGCAGACTGGGGGTGCTCTCCTCTACAGGGGTCAGAACACACCTGGACTATTGTGAGCCTTGTCCTCTAAAAGAATATAGCAAAAGTAAACCCCAAACCCCAAACCCAAACTAGACTCTTGCTGCTCTGCCTGCGAAGTGTGAGGGATAAAATCTTCACCCTGCTCTTTACCTCTTAGAAAGTTGTGTGGGGAGGGGAGAAGGCAGAGCCTGGAGACTTTGTATCTCGACCAGAAGGAGACCGAATCACCTGCAAGGGTCTTCGAATATGCAAATAGAAGCCCCCAGAACTGAGTCTGAGAGCAGGAGCTGAAACAGTCTTTGCTCAAGTCTCTGCCCAAACATCTCTCCCCAGGAGGTCTTCCCAGATCTTCTGATTTTAAAGAACATCCACCTCCCCCCACACTCTACCTCCCCCACTTTTCTTCAAGTTATTTATTTATTTAAATTTATTTATTTATTTAAATTTATTTATTTATTTATTTATTTTTGGCTGTGTTGGGTCTTCGTTTCTGTGCGAGGTTTTTTCTAGTTGTGGTGAGCGGGGGCCACTCTTCATCGCAGTGCACGGGCATCTCACTATCGCGGCCTCTCGTTGCGGAGCACAGGCTCCGTACGCGCAGGCTCAGTATTTGTGGCTCACAGGCCCAGTTGCTCTGCAGCATGTGGGATCTTCCCAGACCAGGGCTCGAACCCGTGTCCCCTGCATTGGCAGGCGGATTCTCAACCACTGCACCACCAGGGAAGCCCCAATTTATTTTTTAATTGAGATAATAACCTTGAGGTTTATAACATTCTACAAGTTTCACGTGTACAACATTATATTTCTACTTCTATCTACCCTACTGTGTGCTCATCACCAAAAATTTAGTTTCTACCTGTCACCACACAGCTTATCCCCTTTACCTATTTTGCCTTCTCTCCTGCCTCTTCCCCCTCGGTAACCACTACTCCTTTCTTGGTATCTACATGTTTGTTTTTGTTTGGTTTGGTGTGTTTATTTATTTTGTTTTTGTTTGTTTAGATTAGTCCACATGAGTGAGATCACACAGTATTCATCTTTCTCCAACTGACCTAACTCTACCCTTTTACCAGCTTTAGTTTTCTTCTTAACACATATCAGTACTCGACAACACGTATTTATTTGTTTCCTGTTTGTCTCCTCACCTGGGCAGAGGCTTGCCTACTGCCTTCATTGCCTTATTTCCTCCTAGAGCTGTGTTTGACACAACCCAGGGATGTGGAAGGTAAACCAGAGAAGAATTTCAGGAGGTGGGAACAGGGAGATTGTGATCTTGGGCGGCCTCGGCCTGCAGCAGCTTGAAGCAGGATGTCGGTTCCCAGCCAGAGATTGAAGTCAGGCCGCGGCAGTGAGAGCGCTGAATCCTAGCCACTAGACCCGTGACCAGTGACAAGGCCCTGGCCTGTCAGCTGTGTAGAAATGAATTTCCACAGAGAGCCAGAAAGTAGTGAAGCAAGTAAAGTGTTTATTAGGAAGAAAAAGAGTACGTATGGATAGACACACGTGTGGGCTCAGAGAGAGAGTCGCACAATTGTGGTAGTTTGAATCACTTTTATGGGGCATTTCTTCCAGGTTTCCTTCAGCCAGTCATCTTGCTTTGCCTGGTTCTGAGTCCATATTTGGTTTATCTCAGGGTCCTCCCATGTATGTGAATGCATCTCTTAGCCAAGATGGATTCTAGTGAAGAGGCCTGTGGGTAGGTTGACATCACTTACTATGCGATGGCGCCCCCTCCCTTTTTGACCTCCAAGGAGCCTTTCTGCACATGTGTAGTCGGGAAGGTCTCCTTGACTTCGAGAATGAGGAATACATGGTCTTTTATCTCTTATCTGAGCAAGGCTCAGCTTCTCCTCCCTCCTGCTATTTTGGAGTATCCGTCCACAGAGGACAAACTCTAGCTGTTCAGCCTGGGGCTCATCTATCTCCTGCCTCAATTGCATTGATTAGAGTATCAATTACCACAATATAATAAGAGAAAAAAGAAAACTAGTCATTGGATTGAATTGGTGGTCACCGTGAGATGTTTCTGTGAAGGTTGGAAATGTGCAGATTGCAGAGGGTTAAGTGATAAATGGGAGACGAGACAGGAGTGGCAAGTAGAGGACACTGTCTCAAAAATGCCTGACTGACGGGTGAATTCAGAACTCATACCTCTTGTCTCATTTTGTTATTGACTTGACTTGCTGTTGACCCTGGGAAAGCTATATCATATGTTTCCATAATGCCAAGTCATTTATTATTTCTCCAAATTCATAGATTTAGGAACATTACCGTGTTTGACTTTATATAGACAAAAATAATCAGTTGATTAATGAATTTTTACCCTTCACTCATAAATGTGTCAGATTTTAGACATTTACATTGGCTGTCTACCTCCACCTCAATTTTCCCACCTTTTTATAAATTATACTTAAAGTTGATTTAAGAAGGAGAAAAAGAAAGAAATCTAAAGGGCTATTCATATATCTTTAGATCTTAATTATAAAAAAGGACTATCTCTTCTGTCTCCTCCATCACCAAGAACAATTGCTAGCTGGTAGGAATTTGTGTTGTAATACTCTACTATTAATAAATATTATAATCACTTTCCAAGTTAAGTGTTGCTTCCTTTTATCTCTCTCTGCTCAAATGTGAGATTAGCTCAGTCCCTTCTTAGCCTTGGAAAGCTACCTTTGGCCTGCCCTGCCCTTTGATCTGTAATTTCTAATTGCATTTCATAAGGGGTCCTGCTTTTACACAATTTATTGACCCTTTGACAGGAATTTGGGTAGTGTCATTTGACAGAATTGATGTTTCTTGCAATCTGACAGCTGTTTGGATTTCAGTCGATAGCTGAGAACAATATTCCTGTGACCTTTCAGAGCCACTTTTTTCTTTTGCTTTAAGGAGCAGGCACAAGAGGTTTGAAAGAACTGCCCAAACTGACTTTGACAGTTGGAAAAATGTTGCCTCTGACTAAAGTACGAAGGACTTTATGTTCAAAATCTAAAACTCTCTAGAAGACAGTTGAGGATGAGAAACTGCATGGAATTCTCATCTACTAATTAATTGTATAAGTGTTGATACCCCATAATTTATGGTAAAGTCTGACAATTGGAGCTCCAGTTAGTAATGTAAAATTTCAGTTGGGTTGATGAGAATATGGTGTCACCGAAATCATAACTGCAGATATTTTATATATTAAGTGAAATTGTATGAAATTTTTGTTTTCAAAGATTGAAAATGGTTGATAACATCAATTGTATATGGTTCAACTTTATATCACACACATGCGAGCCTGGGGTGGGGTGGGGAGAGAGAGAGAGAGAGAGAGAGAGAGAGAGAGAGAGAGAGAGAGAAAGACTGTGGAAGAAATTAATTTACTGTTTTGAAATGCAAGTACTAGGCAACAGAACTTTGATAGGAAAGTGTTGTTTTGCCACTTAAAACATGTTATTGCTATTGGATCCATGATTATACAATATTAGTGGAACTAATATTTACTGAGGGCTTCCTATGGGTCAACTATTTTAAACATTTCATTTAATCACAATATTTCTGGGAGGTAGGCCTTTATATCCTTGTTCTGAAGATGCAGCTCAAAGAGAGGGAACAAGTGTCACAAAGCTACAAATTGATGAAGCAGGGCTCACCCTACAGGATGCTTCCACCTAAGACTGACTCTCCCTCATGCACATCTTGGAAACTGAAGTCTTGATGGAAATTCAATCAAGGGAGCAGATTATGAACCACAGAATGACTCTTCAATTCCAAACTGTGCAGGAGGCTAAGTTTGATGCCACAGAGGAGAATTTAAATTAAAAAGCAAGAGGTAAAAAAAAAAAATTAAAAAAAAAAGTTTCTATTGTCTTGCCTTTAAATAACTGCAATTTTGGTTAAGCAAAACAGGATTAGGCTAAGGTGATTTAAAAGACCCTTCCCCACTCTGGATATGATTTATTAAATCTAAGATGACACGGGCAGATCTATTAAGGTCATGAAACAAATGGAACTAAAACATCTTCCTCCAGGTTTGGTTCCAGGACCACCCTCATTAGAATCACGTGGGTCTTTTATTAAAAATATAGATTTCTGGGCTCCAGCTCCAGACCTACAGAATGAGAATCCTTAGGGATAGAGCTAGGGAATCTATATTTTGACTATCTTTTCCAAAAGCCTGGCATTGAGTAACTGCTGTATAAATGAGTATTAGTACTGTAATATGAATACTACTAATGATTATTAGACACCTTACATTTGAGAACCACTAAACCAAAGAGTGTAGTGTAAAGAATACATCCAGGTGTATTTGATACAGAATACCTGTCCTTAATCAGAAAACGGGAAGTGGATCACATCTTGATCTGATGTAATCTCTGGCAAAGAGTTCAGAGTTTATTCTAAGAGCTCTTATTTTGTTCTCCATGGATCCTGCTGCATCTTGCACTTCTCTATTTCGCTGAACCTCTGACATTAATGCTTTCCCTTGGGCTATAAGTACTGCCCTTATTTTATAATTGCTCCTCCCCTTGGACCTGAGAACAAATGCAGGCAGTAAATGTCACTAGAAACCATTTAGAGGAGTGGTCCCCAACCTCTTTGGCACCAGGGACTGGTTTCGTGGAAGAAAATTTTTCCATGGACCAGGGCGGGGGCGTGGGGATGGTTTTGGGATGATTCAAGCACATTACATTTATTGTGAACTTTATTTCTATTATTATTATTACATTGTAATATGTAATGAAATAAGTATACAACTCACCATAATGCTGACAGGAGGCAGAGCTCAGGTGGTTATGCGAGCGATGGGGAGCTGCTGTAAATACAGATGAAGCTTCCCTCACTCTCCCACTGCACACCTCCTGGTTATGCGGCCCGGTTCCTAACAGGCCATGGACGGGTACCGGTGCATGGCCCAGGGGTTGGGGACCCCTGGGTTAGAGCTTAAAAGATTACAAAATATGACTTGAAGAGTCAAAAATTTTGTGGACCCTTCTGTGATTAGGGCCCCAGGCATCTGTGGCCAAGGGAAGCCCTGATCTAGTTCAAACCTCTTCATTCATTCATTTATTCATTGCAAGGCCAATATATATTGAGTGCTACCCTGAGCAAGGCACCATGATAGGACCAAGAGATATTTATTATCAGTTATAGTGTCAAGCACATAATAAGTACTCAGTAGATCTTTTTAAAGAGATGTGACATCTATCTTCAGCAAACCTACAATGTCTTCCATGTATAAAGACTTGACTATACTTTATGTCTGGCCTAATATCAAAGATCACCTGTGAATGGAATGGAAGGTCCTCTTAAGATCTAACTAACTCCTGACTTCCAGTTTTTCCCTTTCTCCGTGCTTCTCTCTCTTTTAATATCCTAAAACAGAATGAAAAGTTCAGTGGAAAATGATAAAGTGCGGATTTCAGTAGCTTTTGATATCACTATTTCTTGGGGAGAAAAGTCACATTTTTGGGTGACCTTTTTAGTTAATTCACAGCTGGGAGAAAATCATCCTTAGTGTCTTTTCTATTTATAGGTAATTAGACTCTGCTGGTAAGCATGGTCCTATGTGGTGGGCTGTGCTATGGGGGTAAACAGAGGTGGGATATGGCTCTCATCCTTTTGACCTCTGATTCCCAGACCCTGGGCCACAGCAGCTAGTAGAAGAATGACAGCAGACTGTGACAAGCACCAAAATAGCATCCAGAGGAGAGAGGGCTTACTGCTGACCTGAGAATCAGGGAAGGCTTCTCAGGGTAGGAAACATTTGGATTAAGCCTTATATTTTATATGATCAGGACTTTGACAAATGGAGCAAAGGAGGCCATTTCAGGTGGCAGACGCCACATATGCAAAGCAATGAGATGTAGACGCAGATGCACATGCAGAGAAAATGGGCAAACTCTTGATTTCTACAAGGTTCTACTCCTGGGTAGATCTGTACGGAGTTAAGTCACTTTTATTTGATCAGAACCCAGTCTTTCCTGATCGAGGGTTTTCCAGACTCACCAGTCTTGGCCACATAACTATTCTTCCAGACAAGCAGGGTCACAACTGACCTTAGCGTGTTTTTATTAAAACAGTGTGGTCTCCAGTAATATTACTTATTTGTGAATTTCCCAGATGGAAAGGGGACACCAAATTGGTGGTGTCAGGTACAATTCCCATCAATAGAAGATGAAAAGAAAGGTCCATGAGGTCACATGCAGTCTGTCTCTTGAGGATCAGGGCAGGAGGATTCCGGAATGTATTCATTTTCTTGCAGTCTGTGCAGCCGCAGACTTAACGTGTTTACATTTGTAAAGCACCTTTCCTCAAAGGAAATGACTTCACTTGTGGAATGGCAAAAGGTCACTTGGAATCTGAGTTATGTGGAGACGCAATAAACTTCATGCTGTCAGGAAGTTTGCCCTGAGGCTCCTCTATGGTTTCCTCCCACTTACCCACTTGCCTGCATGGGATGTTCTAAGCAATTCCACCCTTGCCTCCGCGCTGGCCTCTCCCCCGCCCCCATTTCCTCCCAGGGCTTCCCCAGTGACCTTAATTATCACCTCGTCAAGTGCACATATTTATCGCTTTTCATCTGTCCTCAGAAATCAATCCATCCTGCTGCACGTAGCCCTTTGGTTTAACCCTTTCATCAGTTTCCTACCTCGCGCTGGTGCATTTCCACGTCCTAGTTGGAAAGGACTCGAGAAAATAATCCATCCTCACATTAGATCCTCGTAAAAAGGGACTTTGCAACCTACCAGCTGTGTGATTTTTCCACTTCTGAAGCTGAACTTCGAAATATTAGCTCTTTTTTTCCCTCCCCGCTACAGCGTTGCATGACCAGTCTAAATCCCACTAGCTGCCCGTGCCCATGTGTCTCTTCTCACGATTCTTTTTCAAGTTTGCTCTGTGCTTTGAATATTTCTCTTCAAAGGCAGCCGCTGCTCTTTCCCTCCAGTTAAGTCTCCTTTTATTATACTCTGCTCTCTGGTTGCTATTGCTGGTAAGTTCCCCTGCCTGTCTCTTCTTTCTTTCCTGGCATTTGCAACCCTTTCAGTTTGGAATCACCGGAGAATTTCCTTCGTGTGAGGTCATCTTTTGCACGTAGGGTATGAATATAGATGATAATACGACTAAAGGTAGCAACCATACTTGCAGATTTTATTTCGTTATGGGGCTCTGCTTTAAAATCTTTCTCTACTGTTATACTGTGCTGAGCAAGGATGGCACTCTGTTGTAGGATTCAGGGAAGCCAACTGGGCTGGTGGGGCAAGTGCAGGATTTGGATTCAACAGATCCAGGTTCAAATCCTTGCTCTGCCACTTACCGCCCAGGGTTTTGTGTTAGTTAAATAGGTTACAAACGATCAAAAACTGGACAGCTTAAAATTATTAGCGTAAGTTCGTGTGCCCGACACACAGTGAGGCCGAAGAAACCGAAATGCCAGTTTGGAGCAGAGAAAGGTTTATTGCAGGGCCAAGCCAGGACATGGGTGGCTCATGCCCAAAAAGCCCCCGAGGTCCCTGAAGGGTTTCTGCAAAGCATTTTTAAAAGCCAGATGAGGGAGGAGGGCCACAGGGCACGTGATCAGCTCATGCACAGTTCTCTGATTGGCTGAGGGTGAGGTAACAGGGCGGGGTCACAGGGGTTAACATTATCAGTCCTTAGGCTCTAGGAGGCCTGGGGCTATGTGCTCATGGTCATCAAGTAGTTAACATCTTCCATCTGGGGGGGGTGTTCACATCTGTAAAACAACTCAGGAAATATGCATCGAATACTGTTTTCTGGGTACTTCAGATAGGAGCTAAAGCAGAGGATATGGGGGAAGGGCCTGTCCCCCCTCCCCCCCCGAAAAAAGCCCCATAGAGTCCTGCTTGGTTACAAAATGAAAGAAATGTATTCTCTCATAGTTCTGGAGGATAGAAGTCCAACATCAAGGATTGGTTCCTTCTGGAGTCTGGGAGGGGAAATCTCTGCCACGCCTGCTTCTTTCCCAGCTTCTGGTGGTTACCAGCAGTCCTTAGCCTTCCTTGGTTTGTAGACACGTCACTCCAATCTCTACCTTCATCTTTTCATGGCTGTGTCTCTGTGTTCTCCCTTCTTATTATAAGAATGTCGGTCATTAGATTTAGAGCCCATGCTAAATCCAGTATGATATCATCTTAAGACTTAATTACATCTGACAGGACCCTATTTCTGAATAAGATTACACTCACAGGTACCTGTGGTTAGAATTTGGGCATGCCTTTTTAAGGGACACTATTCAACCCACTATAACCTTAGTCAAGTTTTTAAATCTCAAACAGTTTTGAGCCTGTTTCCTCATCTATAAAATATGGATAATATTGCGAACCAGAGTAGTTGTTGAGGGAAATAAATCACAAAATGTCTGGAAATCCCCTAGCGTTATAGTGGGCATATAGTAAGTCATCAGTAAGTATAAATTTCCTTTTCTAAAATTCCAATGACTCTTTTGGTATGGCATGTTAGAAAACATATGTGATCTTATTGTACAGATTGAAAAATTAGTTGTCTCAGATCTAGTGCTATATGACTATAAGAAATTGAGAAATAAGTTTCCCTCTAATAATTCATCTGCAAGACAAAGTTGGAAATTTGGGGGAAGAAGAGGTTCAGACAAAAGTCAGGCAGGCCTAATTCTTTCAGTCAATAAATATTTATTGAGCACCTACTAAGTACTAAACACTGACTAAAAGAGACAAGAGCCCGGGCATCATGGAAAAAATGGTAATAAAGAATAACACAATAAATATGCAACATAACTCCAGGTTACTATAAGTAAATAGAGAAAATAAAGCAGGACAAAGGGATGGAGCATGGTGGAGGGCAGGGGGGAAGGTGAGTTTTGAAAAGGTAACAATGAAGGCAAGTTCTGAATGAAACGAGGAGTCATTCCATGCAGGGGGTTGGGGGGACACACATTCTCGGCAGAGGGAATAGCAAGTGCAAAGGACCTGCGGCAGAAGGAGGAAACAGACAGCCAGGACATCTAACGCAGCAGGAGGTGGGGTAGAATTTGGAGGAGGAAGATTACATACAGCCTAGTAGGACAGGGTTGAGATTGGACCTGTCACAGGTGCTGAGTAAGATCCAGTATGGCTGACAGCACAGTGTCCAAGGGCAACAGCTACCATTGGCTGCAGTTTGGAAAGACAGCCAGCAGTGTGGACGGAAACCACCAGAGCTGGTTCTCCTGACATTGGGCCATTGTCTAGGTTACATAGAACTTTGCCCTCCTTCTCCAACTCTAGTCTCTCTCTCCTGTCCAAACTGTTATCCAACTATGGGAATATCACCATCTCTGGATAATTGTTCTTGTTCTTTTTATTTTATTTTATTTTAATCTGATAGAAGTAGATGGTAATACTCCAAGACACTTCGAGAAACCAGCATAGAACAAAAGATGCTTTTCAGACTGTCAGTTCTTCCAGTACAAGCGACATGATAGTGCCTTTCTAAATAATTTCACAAAATTACAAATCCTGTTAAGTGAGTTTACTTACACTGGTAGCTGTTGTGTCTCTTTGCCTGAAGCTACACTCTGTTGTGTTTTGTTGTGTACTTCACCGGGAAGAGGCCAGAGTTAGAGTTAATCCCATTCCAGCCTCATGTCCTGCGGTGCTCAATTATTTAATAAAAAATACTTTCTCAAAAGAGAAAAGCAAGAATGAAAAGATAAAACTGGTAGTAGAGGTCTTTCCAAAAGGGAAAGAAAAGACACTGTGAGTATTGGGAGGAAGAAGAGAGAGTGAAGGAAAGCTGAACAAAGGCAGGGCGAGTCTAAGAAAGCACACAGGTGTGTGAGTAGTGAATAACATTGTCTCCTTGTGGTCTAATGAATTTTCCTGCATCAGTGCACACAGGTGAAATCCTGTCTTCTAAACTTCTCTAGAAAGGCATTGAGAGGTAGGGTTCCTTGTTCCTGCTGTTGGAGACTGACTATATAGCAAGAGCAAGTCAAACTGTAATTGTATTTTAAAAGTATGAGGTTAACTTGTATTGATAGATCAGATCTAATACAATAGCACAGTTACTAGCCCTTGATCAAGCTGTTGGGCATGGCCATATTCAACATTCGGTAACATTTATAGAGCACCTACAGTATACAGTGAGCTTGATGGGGTGGGTAGGGAGCTATGGAGAGAAGGACATGGCCCCTGCCATCTGGAGGCATTAAGTACTGATTCTGAGTCATTTCCTGTGGTTTTCACCTCTTCGGTTCTTTTCATCTCCTCTCTCTTGGGGGTGTTCTGGATTAACACCAAAAGGCCAAAAAATCTAATTGGGGTGGAAGTGGGGCTGGGCATTGGAGGAATACTGAGCATGTGCTGAAGTCAGAAGGCTGAATGTTCCACAGACTCAGGCCAACAGCTCTCACTCCGCCTGTACCCGTTCCCACATGCTCTTGGTTTTACTAAGGGACACTCTGCTGTGATGAGCCCACCTGGCCACAGGGTGTCACAACTGCCCCAAAGACTCCCAGACATACTCAGGAGAGAAGGTCTGAAAGGTCAGACTGCAGCTGCCTGTAGCCCCAACTCCTGCTACGTGAGTCAGCCCTGAGTCAGCCAGCTGCTGCAGAAACCATGCAAAACGTTTCTTATTGCTGCCAGGGCCCTGCCAAAATGGCTCCAAAATTCCTCCCTAGGCCTTGAGAGGCTCCCTGTATAACAAGAGGAGGGGATCTAAATGCTGGCTTCCCCCATGGGTGGGGTGAGGGTATGCGAACAGCCCAAGGCCTGCTTAGGACTGTCTCCCTCATTGGCCTTCAGTTAATCAGACCCAGTTTACCCTTGGAGGGATTTGCATCATTTACCTGGAGAAGGACCTGTCAGGGAGCCAAGAGACAACGATTTCAGTGTTGGCTCTGCTTCCTTCAAGCTGGTGATCACAGAGCCGGGCCTTGGTTTCTTTATCTGTGGAATGAAAGCAAATCTTTTCAATTCCAAAGCATTAGAGAATGATCTGTCATGTGTTACGTTGTTAGATGTTTCAATTTCATTGTCTTATTTGGCCTTGATAGCTTCTAAGGTAAGAAGAATTAGAGTAACCCCTTTCTACAGACACAGAAACTGAATTTCTGAGAGACTAGAAAAAGGTAATGGAAAGGTCATATAGGGGAGACATTTCATCCAGATCTGCCTGGGTTTATTCCACCATAATTAAGATATTAGTTGACAAACCATATCCAAACCTCTTATGAATCCTGGGAACCAAATGTAAGACATGATGAGATAAAAGGCACAGAGGATAAATTTGAATTAGGCTCTGTAAAAGGTAAATTCTGGATCTTTGGGATAGAAGCTAAATTTGATTTGTGAATCAAATGTTAAGAACAAAACAGGATTATGTGTGCAAAGGAGAAATGGGAGAAAGAAAACTAATTTCAATTACGTTCCACCAATATTTAATGAGTTTCTCTCCTGAGAAACTTACTGGTTAGGGCAGCAAAAGACATGCATCTCTTGAGGGCAGATGATAATCCAGCCACACCAATATCCAGGTTCAAAGGAGAGTAACAAAGGGCTGGCGAAGAACAAGCAAGGCATTTTGGGAATTCGACGGAGAAGGAAACCATACCCATTGGTGGAACTAGGTCAGCACCATGGAGAAGGTGGACCCTAAAGAAGAGCAGGATAGAGCAGGTACAAAGGTTGAACTAACTGAAAGAAAGAAATACATAAACAGAAGTTAAAAAAAAAAAAGCTTACATTTGGAAAAGTTTTATTGGTGGTCTGTTTTATTGAAGTTATTGGGCACATAGGGGAGATAGACCTGGAAGAGTTAATTTGGAATCATATCGTAGCAAGTCTTCTTAAAAGACAATTTTGAGCTTGGTAGACAAGAAGGAAACAGAGTTTTGAAGCAAGCTAGCAATGTAGCTTTTACAAAAAGTTCTTTGTCTATTGTACCATAGTGGATGGATTCTGGAGGCTGGAGATGAGGCGGCCAGATAAATGTTTAGTGAAATAACCTTTGTTAGAGATAAGGAGAGGTTGAACTAATTTGGTGGCAGTGGGAGTGAAAATGAGATGTTAGATTCACCAAGGTATGAACTTGAGGGCTTGGTTTCTGATTAAATACAGGTTGGGATATTGGAGAAAAGGTAAAAAGAGGCTGAGGTTTTGAGCCTCCATGGAAAACGAAGGTGCTGTTAAGAGAGGCAGAAAAGTCAGGAGGAGTGAGAATCTTCGAGAAAACTAACAGTAGGAAGTATATAAAGAGAAGAAGAGATGGATACAAATGAAACACTAGGGAGAACTTATATGATGGAATGAATGTGAGACAGTAACGCTAATGGAAAAGACAGAAACCACCAGCTGAGGCACAGAGTTACAAAAGAAGAGAATTCCTAAGCAAGGAAGAGGCAAGGTCAGTAGTGTCAGGTGCCTGGGGGATTCAGGAGGACTGAGGCGAAGCCCCTAGATGCGCTCATGAGAAAATCACAATGGCTTTCGATGAGGGTTGTTCTAGCACCACTGCCGTTCTCTCTGAACATAGAGAAGCTCTGTTTGAGTGTTTACATTCATAGCATCCAACACAGCATCCCGCCCATCGAATGCGTTCAGTGAATGTTTGCTGAATGGAGAAAGGAAGACACACCAACACAGTGCTGTGTAAGAAAGCTGTAGGCATGGATATGAAGTTGTTAAGGAGGGAGTGGCTTCTGAGTAAGAGAGCGCAATGGGCCTCCTCTGTCTTTCCAAATAGTTCTGAAGGGGGAGACAGAGGCAGCTTGGGCTGTCACAGTCCTTGAACTTGACAACACCTTGCCTGTGGGGTTGTCACATGGACTGCTGGGTCCCACCTCCAGAGCTTCTGACTCAATAGGTCTGGGATGAGTTGCCCAGATTTTCATTCTGACAAATTCCTGGTTGATGCCGATACTGCTGGTCTAGCTACCACGCTTTGAGAAGCACTGAGCTACTGAAAAGATCCCTGGATACTTAGTTAAAAGATCTAGAATGAATCCCAATTCTTTCCCTTATTTGCTGTTTGATGTTAGACACGTCTCTGCTGATTTCCTCCTATGCAAGATGAAGATCTTGCCTGCGACGTAGGGCTAATAGGAGTGTTAAGTGAGATCTATCGCAGAGTATGTACTTAAAACACATTCGCTGAACTCAAATTATGAACAGTTTTTCATAAGACAGAGACTCGCTGGAGCTTAAGGAGGTAGCATAGAGGAGAAAAATATTTTTATTTTGCTTATTTAAAAAGAAATGGAGAGATCTGTGCATGTTTGTGGGCAAAAGATTTGGTCTGAATCAACTTATCTCTGTGAAATAGCAGATGATTTCAGAGCTGGCATGAATCTTGCATCAGTCTGTCTGTCTGGGTGAGCAGGACGTATAAGCCTGAAGGCAGCTTTATAATTTTGCTGGCACAAAGTTAACTGAAGCACCCGAACCACACACATTCAGAAGGGGAAGGATAAAAGGAAGCACCCTTTGAGTCATACATAGATGTGTAATTTGTTTCCAATAAAAATGCAGATGAGGCTGCAGCTGGATAACCATTAGCTTGGTCCAAGGTACAAAGGTTTAATTTTTTTATGTTTGTATTTAGTCATTTTTATGATACTGACTTCCCAGCTCACTTCTGGATAAGTCTGTGCAGCACTGAAACAAATGCCAAAGAAACAGAAAAAACCCTCTTAGAATTTCCTGTCCATATTTATAGTGAGTTGACAGATAATGCATTTGCTTCGTTTCAGGCCCTAATCAGTTCATTGTTAAAAGAAAAAAAAGAGAGAGAGAGATAGAGAAAAGAAAACAGATGAAGAATAATTTGTATGGGGCTTCTGGTCATTACCCTCCTGTTATAGCTCTCATTAGTAGAATGAATTAGCATTGCATTAATACATAAAGCGATAGAGGATGCTGCCACACAAACACATGCAAAAAGATGCTTATTCTGCTTCAGATACATTGCTGCCATTTGCTTGCTAAATTCAGCTTCTTTACTTTTTTTTAATTTAGTGCTTTTAAGAGACTAAAAGGCTCTCCTTTGATGGATTCTCTTTCTGTGTGGTCAGGATGCAGGCCCCAGGGTAAGAGAGTGGCTATAGGTCTGTCCAGCTGTGTTGTGTGTAAGGGATATTCTGTGCTTGCTTGTGCACCTTGGGTATTACAAATCCAAATCCTTCACACCCTTTCCTTCTTCTTCTCTTGGCTGTTGACAAGATAGTGGCCCAAGTGCAGACAGAGAGAACCAGCCTGTTCCTTGAGAGTTTTGGTGTAATTCAGCTCTGATGGATTGTGTCACTGAACTACTAGGGACTCCTGAATGGCTCTGCCATGGATAATGGATTGAAATGGAGACTGAGGGCAAAACAAAAGCTCCCCACACTCCATCCCCTACTGAGACGAGGAAAATTAGAGGCAATAGTGCCAAGGTGAAACAAACATTCATCTGGGTACCCCTGAGATATTGTTACAAAGCATATCTTCTTCCACAGGCTCCTATGGATACGGATGCTGTTGGTCCGCGAAACACTTTGAGTCACCCTGACCAGTGATGGATTTCAGCTCCTTCAATTTAACTCTCTGTCTTCTGTAACAAAAACAACTAGAATTTTGCTCAGATAGCTCCAGAGAACCATGTAGTTTTTCTATCAAAGAAAAAGAAAATGAATCAACAAGGTTGAAATCATATAGGAAAATCCCCTTGAGAGTTTTCCCCCAAGGTGTAGAGGTAAGTGAGAGCATGAGGTAGTGAGAGCTGTGTAGAGATAACAGTGGAGTTTGCCTCATTTTTCATTCTAACCCTAGTTATTAATTTTTAGGAAGGGTGTCCTTATGTCACAAGTTCCTGAAAGGAAGCGGGAGCAGACCTGGGTTTGGGAGAAGGAAAAAAGTCACATTTATCAGCACGCTTTGTGCTAATCTTAACAAACATTTCAGGTTTTAATCTTAGCAACAGCCTTAATGGGTAGGTAATGTCATATATCAAAGATAAAGGAACTCAGAGGGGCTTAGAGAGATTCAGAGAGATTGAGTGACTTGCCCAGAGCCAAGTTACTAGGAAGACCTATAGCCCATGTTCCTTTATTTATAAAAAATACTGCTTCTGACTTATTCTTTGAGACCTGTAGTTTGGTTTGAGGCCTACTAGTATCTTTTATTTATGGCTTGCATCATTTCCCATGAGATATGTGTGGCAGCCTGAATGCCAAAACTTCCTGGAAGGCTAAGCACACATCCCTCATAGGATGCTGGGAGGTTTCCTAGTCTCACAGGAGTCCCCAGGAAGATGTACAAAAAGGCTCGTAGCTAGGGGGTCAAGTGGCTCCTCCCACCTGCCCCCAGGTCCTGGACCTCTTCCTCTCTGAACTGCTGTCCTTCCACAGAGCTGATGGCCTCCTTCTACTGCTTCTGCCTCCACCCACTCCTGTTCCTTCTTTTGCTGAGGATTTCCAGAAACTAGCAGTCTTCCCTTGTTTCCATTGGGTTCCCTGCTTGTCTAGTAGTTTTGAAAGTTAATGGGGTCCATTTGAATTACATAGTTGCCACTCAGGACAAAGGACGGAATTTACCTGGATCACACAAACCATTCAGATTGCTCAGATCTTGCTCCTGGACGTCAAGATTCCCCCATGTCCATCCTCAGAAACGTGGCAATAACTACATCTCGTCATATTTGTTTGCACAAGGGCTGCCTTCATTGTGAGTTCAACTAGCCTGTGATATTCTTTAGGTGAGGTTGCCTACAAGTTACAGGATCTGAACAAGTATATTAGTTACCGCTACTCTTAAGATGCATGCATAATATTGGGGTTGTTCTCCACCAGCATCATTTTGTTTTCACAGTTACTTTAAAATTATTTTATTTTATTTGCTAATGTTATTGCTGATTTCTTTCTTATCCTTCTTGTCATTATGGAGATGATTTTGCTTCAAACTAACCATTCTCTGCTCACTTGCACTGTTCAATTATTAACCAAAAAGCCTACAAAAAAACCAAAAGCAATATTTGAAGACAATGCGGATGAGAACTTTCTATATATGATGAACATAGTGAAACTTAACAGTAGGTAGACACAGTCAATCCTTCACACAATAAGTAAAAATAAATCTTAACACATTGTACTTAAACACATTGTAGTAAAAATTCAGAACAATTAAGAGAAAAAAAATATCTTGAAGACAACTAGAAAGAAAAGATAGCAAACACCTGTTAATACTTATAGAGAAGAGGTACATTTGTACAGAAGGAGAGCTGGGTTTTGTAACACTAAGTTGATGAAATTTAGGTGAATCGTTACCTTTCATAGCTTCTTACATACCCATTAATTATTGTCTATATTATTAAGATATGCCAGATTGGTTTCTCTGTGTTTGATTGTACCATGAATTATTGTTTATGTAATCTGGTCACATGCTCCAAATTTAAAAGAAATATATATCAAAAGAAACTTGGTTATGAAATAAATTAGACTGTGACATCTGACATCATGGACATTCTTCTATGTTCTTTATATCCTGGAAAGTACTTAGCAGAATGCTTCACATGTAGTGAGTTCTCAATAAATAAACACTGCTGAAAGAATGTTAGAATCCTTGATCTTCAGCAAAATTCTTATTTTAAATTTCCTTCATCTTTAGATAGATAGTTTCTAAGTGGGATGTATTAACCCCAGGAAAGTAAAAAGAACCATTCTGTGACATCTTGGAAGAAAGTCTTAGAACGTCTTTCTCATATTTAAAACATATTTTTAGTGGATGTTTTATATAATATATCCTACATTTGTACTGTACTGTATGTAAACAACTTCATAAATAATCCATTACACTTAAAATAGGTGAAAGCGTAAATGCTAATATGTATGCAAAAGCAAAAGTATTTGGAATGCAAATCAATACCACCAGGAGACAGCACTTCACGCTCATTAAGATAACTAAAATAAAAAAGACAGACAATAACAAATGTTGACAAGGATGTGGAGAAATTGGACCTCTTGGTTGGTGAGAATGTAAAATGATACAGCCACTTTGGAAAACAATCTGACAATTCTTTAAATTGTTAAAAATAGAGTTGCCATATGACCCAATGGTTCCACCTCTGGTGATATATGCAAAAGAAATGAAAACATATGTCCACACAAAAACTTGTACATGGATTTTCATAGCAGCATTATTCATAAGAGCCAAAAAGTAGAAACAATCTAAAAGCCCAACAACTGATGAAAGAATAAATAGAATGAGGTATATCTATCCATACAGTGGATATCATGATGAGGAATGAAGTACTGACACATGCTACAACACAGATAAACCTTGAAAACTTTATGCTACATGAAAGAAGCCAGACACAAAAGGCCACATATTTTATTATTCCATTTATTTGTTATATCCAGAACGGTCAAATCCACAGAGACAGAAAGTAGATTAGTTGTCGCCTGGAGCTGGGGGGAATGGAAAAATGGGTAGCAGCTGATAATGGGTATGAAGTTTCTTTTTGGGGTGATGAAAGTGTTCTAACATTAGATAATGATGAAGGTTTTACAATTCTGTGAAAAACAAAACACTAAAAAACAGTGGTTAAAAAAAAACAAAAAAGAAAGAAAAATGTGTTTGAAAACCACTGCTGTAGGTAAACTCACACAAACTGGTTGAAGCCAGTATAACTTAGAAGATCATGAGAGTAAAAGTATTCAATTCTATTTACATTAGGTTGCCACATTTTTTTCTCTTTTTAAATAGCACAATCTCTAAAAGATGTTTTTCTTTAAATTATCCCTATAAGCTTTGATTTAACAAGAGATGTCATGTTTCATTTTGTGTATGCTCACAGTGGTCTAAAAGGAACCCCACTGGATGTACATTGGGGAATTAGGACATGCTGCATAAAACTGTTCTGTGAATTAGAAGAAAAACAATTTTATTAGATTTGTAATCTGTTCTCATTTAAGGGACTGTGGAGAATAGAGAAGAATGAGTTCTTCATATTTTCTTCTATTTAAGCCTGGAAGGCTCAGAGTTTACCCATTATTCCACTTCTTGACCTGTTTTGGATGGCAGGGAATTCCCACCCGCCCCCCCCTTTTTTTTCTCATTTCTGAGTAATTATCAAGGGCAAAGTACTATTGGCTTGAATTGTCATTCAGATTGCTGTGGCGGTAACTTAAAGGAACAGCAGGTAGATGGCACTGTTTTAGCTCCCTGGTTGGAGGCTAATCTAATAAATAAATCCAGTCTAATATCTGGTATTCTTTCCAGAGAGATTACTTAAGGATCCTGATGTGTTTGACAGTTACCTTGAGTTCTTACTCTGGAAAAAGTAGTTCCGTAGGTATGCTGGTGCTGGAAGTAAATCCAGCTTTTGTGGGGACTTCAACTGAATTTGGGAGATCCTCTATAAGAAAAAGATTACAAGTTTTAAATATAAAAATACTTAACAAAAGTGAATTTCTATTTAGAGAGACAAAAGACATAACAAATCACACAGGTAAAATGCTGCCAAACCCCACCAACATGAAATCTAAAAAAAAACAACTCATTTCAAACTTTATGTCTCTCCCCTCCTTCCCAACTCTCACTGCCAGGTGCTGTAGGATGTATTTGGAACACAGTAGAATTCCTGGCCCAACTTTCATGTCACATCATTGGGTGAGTCAGCAAGTTGGAAGCAGGAGAGTTATTGGAAGCTCTTTCTATACCAGGATGGTAGCTATGACTTAACTATACAAGGGATTCACTATGAACCTTATAAATGGGTACCACTAGCCAGAAAGTGAATATATCCCAATTCAACCCTTCCTGAGTGTGATGCCCAAAATGCCATGGGCACCATCTTACCACACCACAGAAGGGGAAACGTGATGGAGGGAAGTGGGAAAGTGACATTATAAGAAAGGAGACAGAAGGCAGTGTTAATTCATGGCTATTAAAATTCCCACTTCTGTAAATTTTACGACAATAGGGCTGTGGAAGGAATCTGTTAATGAGAGGTTTGAAGCTTAAGCTTCTTTAGCTTCATGGTAAATATGTCTCCGCTGACCTCGCCTTTTCAGAGACATTTTGCAGATATCCATTTTTTTTTTTTAATTTTAATTTTTAAAATATTTATTTATTTATTTATTTTGTTGCACCAGGTCTTAGTTGCGGCAGGTGATCTCCTTAGTTGTGGCTTGCAGGCTCCTTAGTTGTGGTTCACTGGCTCCTCAGTTGTGGCACATGAGCTCCTTAGTTGTTGCATACAAACTCTTAGTTGTGGCATGCGTGTGGGATCTAGTTCCCTGACCAGGGATCGAACCCAGGCCCCCGGCATTGGGAGTGCAGAGTCTCAACCACTGTGCCACCAGGGAAGTCCCTAGATATCCATTTAAATAAATCTGCTTTCCCCATTTTAACTGGGCAATTTCATAGGAATAACAAGTTCATAGGACATTTTGAAACATTACAGTTTAAAATTGAGGGACTACAGAAAAAGAGGCAGCATGAGAAAAGTATTCTTTAATATATCAAGATATATTTTCCTAGAATAATATCTCCCATTTGTAGTACAGAGATGAAAACATTTTTTCCCCTCATAAAATACATTTTAAAAAATCCCAAATCCATTGTAATGCCCTCACTATGGGAGTATTATTAGATTACTGAGTCATTATGAGTCAGCAAATCTAAATCTTATCATATTGTCTTACAGCATCCCATGGAACCATCACTATTATATATTTAAAAAGACAGGAAAAGATCACATTCTTTAATATATTTAACCAGAACACTGTAAAACCATCTCTAATGACTCATAGGCACAATTCAGTTGTTTCATCTGTTTAAGACATATATATTAGTGCCAACTACATGTAGGTCTTTGCTAGGCCTAAGGTGAATTTAGAGATTTATAAGACACAGACTCTGTCCTTGTGGAGCTCATAATTCTTTTTAAGCAGAACAAGGCATGTATTCAGGTAACTATAATAAAATGCTGGGTAGCAGGTAGATATGAAAAAACAAATAAATAAAAAAAACCCTGTGGAAATTCCTAAGAGGGAGAATATCATCCATTTATTTGAAGATGGAGGGGTGGACAGAATACATCTGGTCCCTGACCTCACAGAGTTTATAATCTAGTGGGGAAGACGTGCATTAAATAATTCCACACGCTCATGACTATCTCATTGTAAACTGCAATGTGTTATGAAAAAATAGATTTGGGAGACAATAAAAGAGGACCCTGGTTAAGATTGGAGGGTCATAAAATCTGAGAAGTTGACACATCAGAGAGAGCTGAGTGTTGAGTGTGAGTGACTTAGGTAGAGGGGGTAGAATATTCTGGGCAGAGAGATGCACAAGTGAGAACGGTTCTAAGGAGGGGAAAGCTTGGTTAGTTTAAGGAACTGAAAGAAGGTGAGTGTGGCTGGATTACAGTGCCTGGGTGAGAGCAGCATGAGGTGGTTCAGAGAGCAAGAGTAGAAGCTAAATTCTGAAGAGACTTACAGGCATGTTAACAATTCTGTGCTATGGGAATCCTTTGGCGATATTAAACAAAACAACAACTCGTGTATGATACAGAGTGTGGATTGGAAGCAGAAAAAAAGTACTGGCAAGAGGTTGCCGAAGTCATTCGGGGAGAGACTGTGGTGACTCGGACTACTGCAGAAGCAATGAGGGTGGAGGGTAAGAAGTCATCGATTTTACATGTGAAATTGACAAGACTTGGGTATGGATTGGGTGGGGAGTGAAAGAGAAGGATCATACTAGACTGCTTGTTTTAATATTATAATCTTTTTTTAAATTAAAAAAATTTCATTGACGTATAGTTAATTTAAAATATTGCATTAGTTTCAGGTGTACAGCAAAGTAATTCAGATATATATATATATACATATATACATATATATATATATATATCTGAAAATAGTTTTCAAATTCTTTTCCATTATAGGACATTGAGTGTTATTCCCTGTGCTATACAGTAGGTCCTTGTTGTTTATCTATTTTATATACAGTAGTGTGTACATGTTAATCCCAAACTCCAAATTTATGTCCTCCTCCCCCACCCCCTCACCTGCCTTCTATCCCCTTTGGTAACCATAAGTTTGTTTTCTATGTCTGTGAGTCTATTTCTGCTTTGTAAATAAGTTCATTTGTATAATTTCTTAAGATTCTACATGTAAGTGATATATGATATATATTTCTCTGTCTGACTTACTTCACTTAGTATGATGATCTCTAGGTCCATCCATGTTGCTGCAAATGGCATTACTTCCTTCTTTTTTATGGCTGACTAGTATTCCATTGTATAAATGTACCACATCTTCTTTATCCATTCATCTGTCGATAGACATTTAGGTGACTCCCATATCTTGGCTATTGTAATTAGTGCTGCTATGAACATTGGGGTGCATGTATCTTTTCGAATTAGTTTTCTCTGGATATATGCCCAGGAGTGGGATTGCAGGATCATATGGTATATATTATAATCTTAACTTTGTGACAAGACTGTGAGTTCATTTAGTCAGTAGACGTGTTTTCTGCTGATCTGTAATCTCTGCAGCATCAAGATTGTAGAAGGTGATTAAGAAATATGATTTTCAATTTGTTGTACTGGATGGAGAATCTGGTTCCCCTCGCCTTCTACTCCTTAGGGTTTTCTTGTCTTCTTTCCATTACTGTGTATTTGCTTCCTGCTCATGACCTTGGAGGAAGAACAGGAAAACCTATCCCTCACACTTTGCATTTCAGGGCTACTTACCATCCTCTGTCAACGTAGCACACGCTAGAGACACATAGCTGTTCTTGCTCTTTTGGATAAATACTGCTGGGGTGGTCACCCTAGAAGGGCTATCCAGCATAGCAGCTGGTAGCCCAGCTGGGATAAAGAAATGTGATGCAGCAGTCGGTACTTACTCTGTTTTTTGCATGGTTACCAGAGGAGCATGGTTTTAAAATGTCCTTATACGCATCTTAATCATTTCCATGAATACTTCAATGAAAATGGTGTGGGATCTGGCGCTTTTAAATGATCTTCAGAGGAAGTGATGTCCTGGATTTTCACTGCCATCTGCATCTCCTGCCCTTTCTTGGGATTAGGAGGGTTGAAATAGGGCTGTAGTCATTTTGTTTCTTCATCTTGTGGGGAAGCGGGTATAGGTAATGAGCTCTGGGGGCAGAGCAGTTTCTCTGGAGGGTTTGTTGGACTTGGTGGGTGGCCATCATCGAAATGGCCTTTTCCTCCACCTTGGAGACCTATTTCAGCCTGACACATTGTTCCTCATATTCAGCTTTAGTGTCTAAGCAATCTGAATGGGAAACTTGCATGAGAAAGAGGATCAGGATTCGGAGGAGATTTGATTTGGAGTAGAGATGAAAAATGTCTGAGAGAAAGAACAAAATGAAGGAAGAGGTAGATAGATGACTGGCTTAATCATCTATTGCTGAGTTACAAATGACCACCAAATTTAGAGGCTTAAAACTACATACATATATTACCTTAGTTTCTGTGGGTCAGAATCGGGGCATGGATGACTGGGTCCAGTGCTTCAGGGGTCTCTCACAGGCTACAATCAAGGGGTCAGGTGGTCTATAGCCATCTTGAGGCTCAACTTGGTAAGGCAACACCTCCAAACTCACTCAGTGGCTGTTGGCAGGATTTAGTTTCTCACTGCTGTTGGCTGCCCTCGTTCCTTGCCATGTGGGTCTCTTGCTTTACTGATATTGCAGCTGTACTATATGTATGTGACTGTGTGAGAAGGCAATAGAGAGCATGCAAGCAAGGTAGGAGTCACTGTCTTTTGTAACCTAGTCATAGAATTATTATCTCGTCACCTTCGCTGTATTCTATCGATGAGAAGCAAGTCACTAGTCTCAGCTTACACTCAAGAAGAAGGTATTATACAAGGGCACAAATACAGGAGATGGAGCTCATGGTGGGGAGTCATCTTAGAAGTCCACCTACCTCTCTGACCTCGAATTAGAATCTGTTGCAAGTATTGAAACTGTCACGGCAGAGGGAGGGAAGAGAAGTTTCTTTGGTAAGTACCTTCCCCTCTACATAGAAGGGACTCCAAAGTGTTACTCTAATATTGAGCTCAGATCTAGGCTCAGATTAATGTGGTGGTTAAGGAAACAGTCTGGTAGCCAAAAACAATTTCTCCTTGACTCAAGTTAATGTTTATTACAGTTTCTCAAACATCACGGAGGACAGGCATCTTCTACACTACACCATCTCCTCTGAAAATCCCAGTTTTTTCTTCCACCCACTTAACTCATACACAACACCATAGTTGTGCTAAACTTGCTCTCTTCCTATCTTCCCAAACAATCTCCCAGATGGTTTATCTTTTCTTCTAGTTCTAGATTTACAAAAGTCCAGAAAAAAGATTCAGCTACAGCATAGAAATGTCTGGCAATCACTGAACCCTCTTTGGAGAGAGGAGAAGGGGAATAAACAAAGCAGGCAAAGCATGTTCTCTTTAGCAGGCAGGGGAGGAGAAAAGCTGGAAAACCCACATATATTAATATTTTCAGTCTCATCACATAGCATTTATTGGGTGCGGGTTTTATTTCTTTAATTAGACTGCAAACTCCTTGAAAGCATGTTCTTATCTTCTACTTTCTTGTTTTCCCGCATAGCAAATGTTGGGCTGGGGTGGGACAAATGGATGGTATGTGTGCTGGGCTGACAATTTTTCCATTAGACTGAGAGATTAAAACAGATAATGTGTCTGAAAGTGCGGTGTAAATGGTAACGCTCTGTTTACATGTCACGGTTATTTTTATCATCACCATCATCATCATCCTCTAGCACATCTTTTAGGCACCATCTGCAAAAATAAACCCTTTCCTGGATAGATGCTCCATCTTGACCATTAGAATTTGAGCTCAGCAGAATAAACAAATCCTTTCCAAAGATATATTTGTGCATCAATTCTTTGATTTAAAATTTAGGATGATAAACATTATAGAGTGGGACTGTCACATATAATGTCAATCAGGTTTCTAAATATTATATTTTTCTGATTATAAAAGCAATCAGGTTTATTATATAGAATTTAGAAATAAAATTACAACATAAAGTAGAATACACCACTGTTAGCATTTTACCATATTTCTTTTCAGCCTTTTGTATAAATGTGTGTATATGTACACACCTAGATACGTGTGTGCATAGCTATCTGTACACATACAGATTTTATATCTTGCCAAATTTATAGTCTATTTTGAGAAATTTCTTATATTATTAATTATACTTCTAAATATCAATTTAGTGGTGACATTAAAATTTTAGGTATAATGTGTAACCATTTCTCTACATTTTGGAGATTTAAGTTTCTTTCCTAATATGAATAATGTTCCAGGTATTGTTTGGTAATATGCCATCGTCTACAACTCTAGTTATTTCCTCTGGAGTCTTAAAAGTTGAATTACTGGGTCAATGGCATGACCTTTTAAAATATTTTTTCTAAATTTGGCAAAGCATTCTTCTGGAAAGAATTTGCCAGTTTATATTCCTCCAGGAGTCTAGAACATTCTTACCCTCAACTGCATCAAATAACATCATTTGAAAATTTCTGCTGATTTTATAGAAATATACTTGCATTTTACTTTAATTGTATTTTTTAATTACTGAGGTTGATTTTTTTCCATTTTTTTTTGTATTTATTCTTCTGTGAATGGTTTATTCATGACTTTTGCCCACGTGACTTTGATGGGTCTTAATGTTTTCCTTCTTGATTGATAAAGTCTCTTTGATAGCTTACTTTAACATTTTGACTATTGTATTGAAATCATTTTTAAGATGTTCTTTGCTGTTAAGATTTTGTATATGATATTTTTGGCATCTAAATAAATTTATTCCTTCTGTATACCTAGTGCACCATAGTCAACTAGTTTTCCAAAATTATTAATCATGTCACTTATTTGCTTTTGTTTTAAGATATTTTCTATGCACATAAGAATATATAAAACACATTCCTAAAGAATGTGTAAAATGTATGTGAACTGTTTAAAGAATAATGATAAACACTCTAGTTTCCACCACTCAATTTAAGAAAAGGAACTAATGCCACTACTTGGTCACCCCAGTGTGACTTCCCTAATCACACAACTCTCCTCCACTCCCCAAGGTAACCAGCCTTTTGACTCTGGTGATCATCACTTTCTTCCTCTTCTTTGCAAGTTTGCAAACATGTGTGTATTCCTAATCAATACATTGTTTAGTTTTTCTCGTACTTGAACTTTATATAAGTGTCAAACCACACTGTGCTTTTTTGTCATTAATTTCTTTCATTAAACAATATTGTAGTTTTAAATTATAATGACATGTGGGTGCATGTCATAATTCTTTTGCTCTGTGGTATAGTGAGTATTCCATACTTTATCTGTTCATTATATTCTTAATGACTATTTGGGTTGTTTTCAGGGCTTTTGTGGTCATTTTGCAATTACAGGCAATATTGCTTTGAACATTCTTGTAGATGACAAGTCTCCTAGAACAAATGTGTAAAAATGTCTCTAGGGAATATATTGAGGAGTCAGGTTGTTGAGTATTGGGATATGGATGTATTCAGTTTTACAGGATAAACACCAAAATGTTTCCCAAAGTATTTATTCTAGCTTTCTCCCCCTCCAGCAGTGAACAAAGTTTTCTATTTCTTTCCTTGCACAGCACTTAGGACTTCTGACTTTTTAAGTTTTACTTACAGCATGAATATAAAATATTATTTCAATGTGATTTTAATTATAACTTTGCTCATTACTAAGTGAGGTAAAGCACTTTTCACACGTTTAGAGGTTATTCATGTTTTCTGAGAAAACATTCAAATTCTTTGCTTATTTTCCTGTTTTTTAGAAAAGTTTTTCTAATTGTATCACAGGTGCTCTTTTTTTATTCTACTTTTTGTCATTAAAAGTGTTGCAAGTATATTCCTCCTATTTATGGTATGACTTTTTACTCTCTTTGTGATGTATTTTCATTGATGAACTCAAGTTGTTAATTTCACATAGACAGGTTTATCAATCTTTGCCTTTATGGTCCATTCTTTTTGTGTTTTATTTTTAAAAATCTTTCATTATTTTCTGAAAGGAGAAACTCTATTTCTTCTACACACTGACACCACTTCACTTCTGATACCAGATGCATGGTTTTTTTCTCACACCAACAAATTCTCTGACACCAGCTGGGTGTCCTACAATTCAATTCAATTTTGACACCATCTACCTGGAGTTAGCGTCAGATCCCACAGGTTAAGGGCTGAGTCCCACAAGACTGCCCCCAGCTTCAGATGCCAATTCTAAGTCTGGACCTCCAGTATTTGTAATTGACCAGGTGTAAATCAGGAGTTCCCACAACCCCCTCCTCAGGTTGGATTATTTGCTGTGATGGCACACAGATTATTTGCTGTGATGGCACACAGATCTCAAGAAAATACTTACACTTACTAGTTCACATAATAAAACATATAATGAAAGATACGAATGAATGAACAGCCACACGAAGAGATACATACTGTGAAGTCTGGAAGGGTCCTGTCCCTGTGGAGTTAGGGTGTGCCATCCTTCTGGCAAGGAGATGTATTCACCAACTCACTAAGGGATTTAACCAGCATTCAATTTTTGTCTTTAAAATTACTGTGGTGATTAGCTTTTAAAATTTTACTTACAGTCATAAAATATTATATTAATACATTACTAAAAGTAAACCATCTTTATAATCTTAGCCTAGATCCCATTTAGCCTTAGTGAATTATCCTTTACACCATATTGAAATCTATTTGGTAATATTTTATTTAGGGTTTAGCATTCTACATTAGCAATTTCAATTTGTTTTCTTTATTCAGTTTTATAATTAGGGCTGTACTACCTTCACCAGAAATGCTGAGTAGCTACCATCTTTCTCTGTACTCTAGGAGAATGATTTTTATTTTATTTTTTTATATTACACACAACAGGAAAACTAGCAATGTTTTGTTCTGTTTTATTAATAGATGTGTTTATGTGCTTATATACAAGAATGGTAAGGAGGATGGGTGGGTTTGGGGGTTGGTTTGATTCACAATGATTTGGTTTCTTTTCACTTCTTCACTCTGCATTCTGGGGTGACAAACTTTTCAAGTTGGCTCCCTGCATGGCATCACATTTTTACAGTTCAGAAGAGAGAGGGCTGACTTCTATAAGTTCTCATAAGGTGGAGGTATCTTCTTTGAGAATTTCATAGAAAAACTGTCTGCTTTATGTTTCATTGTCTTGAATTGAGTCAGTTGTACTTTCTGGCCATGCAAATGCCATGAATTGATGGGCTTATAGATGGGTCACCTGATCCAATCATGATAATAAAGGAACTTTTGCCTTGATTAGTTAAAATAGAGTCCCACCCTGGATATACTGGATAAGCCACCCCTCAGGGCTATTGATAGTGAGGGAGGGAAAGATAAGATGTTGGTGAGACAACCTCAATATTCACTAAAAAGACATCCTTTAATAACTTAAATTATCTAACTTTAAAACCATTTAGGGTTCTCCTATGTTTCAAACATATTTTTCCTATTTTTCTATTGATCTATTTTGGTCTCCTATGTCTTACTGAGTCCATTTTGTAATTTGTTCCAAGTGTATCATTCATTTTGTCCTATCTTAAAAATATGTTAGCCAACATTTTGTAAAGTGTTGCCATATTTTTAATCTCCTATGTGCCCCTATATCTATTACCATAGCCTTGATTTTCTTTTTGAATAATAATAACAATAATGATAGTGATGAGAACTTAGGTACTGTGCAAAGAGTTTTACATATATTATCTTGTTTCTAATTGCTCTCATAAGACTTGTTACAATTTTTTTGTTTTTATCTATTTCTTTTTAAAGAACTAGCTCTTAGATTTGCTTATGTCTGCTGGTTCTCAGTTTTCAATAATTAATTTTTGCTGCATTTTATCATTTCCTCCTATTTTCCTTAAGACTGCTTCTATATTCTTTTTCTAAATTCTTGATAATTGAAAATTGTTTTTCATCATTTAATAACAAAGTATTAAGGATCCAGATTTATGTATGCTTATATTTATTATGTGGATTTATAATACTTTTATTTAAGATAGTTCCTAAGTAGTTTAGTATTTTATTATGCATTTAAACTGACTCAATGGGCTCTTAGAATAGCAGCTTTCAATTTCTATGGTTAGGGCTTTGTAAAGTTATTTTTGAAATTTCTACTCTCTCTGAATCTTTTTTTTTTTTTTAATATATAAACTTATTTATTTTTGGCTGCACTGGGTCTTTGTTGCTGCGCGTGGGCTTTCTCTGGTTTCGGTGAGCGGGGGCTGCTCTTCATTGCGGTGCCCGCGGGCTTCTCATCGCCGTGGCTTCTCTTGTTGCGGAGCACAGGCTCTAGGCACGTGGGCTTCAGTAGTTGTGGCTCGCGGGCTCTAGAGCTCAGGCTCAGTAGTTGTGGCACACGGGCTTGGTTGCTCCGCGGCATGTGGGATCTTCCCAGACCAGGGCTTGAACCCGTGTGCCCTGCATTGGCGGGCGGATTCTTAACCCCTGCACCACCAGGGAAGCCCCTCTCACTGAATCTTGAACAAATAATGTTGGTCTGTACAGTGACTAATTTGCAGAACTTAATGCAGGTTTGTGTCCCAATAGACACAATTTTTAAGCCATTCCTTACAGGCTTAAAAAGAAAGAATCATTTTTCAATTTGTGGTATATAAAATTAAATATATGTCTATTCACACACTTTTGTTAATTATGTTAATCCAATCATCACTATTCATATATATTTTTGACTACTTCATTCATTATACAGTGAAGGTAGGGAATTAAAGCAACTCCATTATATTTCTTTCAATTTCTTAATTAATTTTATAAATTATAATTTAATTTATAAATTAATTTTAATTTATTTATTAATGACAAATAATTGCTTAGTTAAATAATTGATTTCCTAAGTAACATGTGAACACACACTTGTATAATTAGCATCCAGGTCAAGAAATTGAACACTGATAACTCAGTCTCATGTTTCCTTTTAGTCACTAACACCTACAGGTAACTGCTGTCCTTAATGCTAACAGCAGAGATAGATTTTGTCTGTTTTTGTAGTGTCTCATGTCTGGCATCTTTCACTCAACACTGTATTTGTGAGATTTGTTCATATTTTTTGTGTGGAATGTTTTATAATACCATTGACCTGAATGCTAAAAAAAAATTTAAAAAAGTCAATATCGTGAGGCACCAGAGAAGCAAACAAACACAAAGCTGAAGGATTATTTTAGAGTAAAGGAGAGCCAGTAGCTATGGCAACCAAATGTATGATTAAACTGGAGAGTTTTGAATATGCACTGTATATTAGTTAATATTATTTTATCAGTGTTAAATTTTTTGAGTGTGCAATGGTCTTGTGGTTATATAGAAGAATGTCTCCTTGCTCTTAGGAGATGATGTGATGATGATATATTTGAGTCAAATATTACAGGGTCTGCAAGTTACTTTAAAATGGTTCAGTAAAAGTAATATACATACACATATATTTGTGTGTGTGTGTGTGTGTGTCTGTATGAAAATAGCAAGGACATGTGGTAGGATGTTAAACATTGATGAAGGATGTAACAGTGTCATATTATTCTTTCAACTTTTCTATGGAGTTGAGTTTTTCAAAACTAAAAAAAAAATGTGAAAGATAAGCATGCGTTGTGATTTAATCCTAACTTTTAAAATCTGAGAAGTACCTTTTCCACTGTGATTCCATTTCACATATGGGGAAACTGAGGCTCAGGGGAGTGTGGTAAACTGCCTAAAGTATGCTCTTTCCACGAAAGCCACAAGGATACTGTTGACTGACAGTTCAGAAAAATGAAAGCTACAAAGCATCCTGGGATTTTATAGAAGATATGAACCTATCTACTCAGATACTCTAATCTTAGAAATGATGTTGAGAGAGTTTAAGTATTTGGTTCAGGGGTGTCAGAGCCTGTGTTAAAATCTTGGTTTTCTGATTTTTAGGTCAATGTTATTTTCACTGCACCACCGAAAACTGAAAGTATTTGCAGGAAGAATTCTGGGCCGTGACAACAAAGTTTTAAAAAAGAAAAAGAAAAAGAAAAAAACCCCTCAAATTCCTCCAATTGCATTTCAGGTTTATGTTTGACATGTGACCACATGTCAATCAGGCGTTTTTATTGCTTAAGTCAGGAACATTTTGTCTAACTCCTCTGAATGTGTAAGATCCTCGCTTTCTTTCCCTGGCCAGGTTGGGAACGTATCTTGGCATGTAGCAGAATTCCTGGATGTTTATTTCCCTGTCTTATGTAACAACAGTTTGCTGAATCATTTACTTTTTACCTTTGACAGAGTTAAAATGCTGTCAGTAGAGTATGCATCAGGGCAGAAGGGAATTATCATGGTGTCAAGCATTACGGGTAATTCCAAAGTAAATAGTTCTGCAGAGAGCCATGCTGACTTGCCTGAAGGCAGTAAAAACTCCAAAGCCAGGGCTTCCTTCTGTCTGGCTTTGTTAATTTCAGTTTAGTGTCTATTAGCAGGCTTCTTGGAAATAGGTATGTTGGACCCTTGACAGTCCTCTTGGACTTGAGAGCCCTATCCAGTCTCCTTCATCCTTTTCTCACAGAAAAGGTTTTGTTTTCAATTTCTTTGTTTCCATTATCCACATCTTTTTGTTTACTTTTCCTTGGCCCCAGCCTTCCCTGAGAGGAAAGAGATGTTTCTGTTGTTCCCTTCCCACACTGAGACTCAGAGCCCAGAGTTTGGGTTAGTCGTCTTTTTTTTTTTTTAATGAAAGACCATCCACAAAAATATAACTAATCTCACCAATGAGAGATTTCCCCCATAAAGTCCTGTGTGATGTTATAGGAACCCGGGGCTCACCATCTCAGTTTTGAGATTAGTCAGTGCTATGACCTGATCAGACCATTTTTCATCACTAAATAAGTAACAATGAAAAACATGAAAAGATTCTGCCTTAATGTGTGCTTGATAGGTGGCAAGAAATTAGATTTTACTTGTTCATTCTTAAGATATAAAAATACATTCTAAAAGATACATTTAAAAAAACCAAACCTTAATTATCCAGTAGTTGGATACGGATACAATTTATATATTTGAACATTGCTTTGTTGCCTTCTCTTCCATGATCTTCTTCAGCTCAGATAACCAAAACTAGTATTCTTAAAAGATAAAAGCTAAGTGAGATAAGTTAATTGATTTATCTAATATTAAAAGTCTAGTATTTGATTGAGCTAGAAGTAAAACTAAGAACTTAAAAATCTCAATGTCAATATGCCATTTTTTTCACTATATAGATAACAAAATGATGCATTAAAGATAATTTGTAAAGTAGAAAATATTTAAAATATGAAAACATTACAGAAATATCACCCATGTCTCATATTTGTTAATTCCCTAACTATATGCCAGCCATTGTTTTAAGGGTCAAAACTGCATCAATGAACAAAATAGAAAAAAATCCTTATTCTCATGCAGGTGACATTATAATTTGTTCAATTTTCAATCTACATTGTATATTATATACATGAATATGTGTAATATAGGAATCCTATTGATTATATAAAGGTGATAAATGTTATTAAAATAAGTGAAGGGAAAGAGAGTTTGGGATTATCTGGGGAGAAGTAGGTGGGGAGTATTGTTGAGAAGGTGATATTTGGGTGATGATTTGAAGATGTGAGATAGTGAGACATGCAGATATGTGATGGAAGAACATTCCAGAAAGAAGAAGAGTCAGTGCAGTGGTGAGAGCATGTCTGGAATTCCTGAGGAACGCTAAGGTGGCCAGAGTGACTGGAGGGGGTTTGGTAGAGTGATGGGGTTGCCAGAATAAAATAGGAATTGGAGTTTTGTTGCAAAGAGGAACAGAAAAATGGGACCATAGTCTGGGGCCTTTTTTTTTTTAAGGTGACACCAAGAAATCTTTTATTTTTATTTATTTATTTTTTAAAATTTATTTATTTTATTTATTTATTTTTGGCTGCGTTGGGTCTTCGTTGCTGTGTGCAGGCTTTCTCTAGTTGCGGTGAGTGGGGGCTACTCTTCATTGTGGTGTGCGGGCTTCTTACTGCGGTGGCTTCTCTTGTTGCAGAGCACGGGCTCTAAGCGCGCCGGCTTCAGGAGTTGTGGCTTGCGGGCTCTAGAGCGCAGGCTCGGTAGTTGTGGCGCACGGGCTTAGCTGCTCCACGGCATGTGGGATCTTCCTGGACCAGGGCTCGAACCCATGTCCCCTGCATTGGCAGGTGGATTCTTAACCACTGCGCCACCAGGGAAGTCTGAAATCTTTTATTTTTTAGGACAGAGTAATAATATCATTTTTATGCTGACAGGAATGATCTAGTAAAGAGGAAAAACTGAGAATGTAGAAGAGGGGGCAAGAATTGTTGGATGGATGTCTTTGCATGGGGGTGAAGACAGGGAATCTCTAATGCATCCATGGAGGGATTAGCCTGAGGCAGGGTCATGGAGAGTTTATTCATAGTAACACGAGGAAAGCAACATGCATGAAAATAGATTCTGGAAGACGGGTAGAAGGGATCCTGAGGATTTTTGGAAGATCGCCTTTGATTGCTTCCATTTTGTCAGTGAAATTGGTAGAAAGATTATCAGCTGTGAATGAGGATGGGGGAAGACTCGTTGGAGGTTCCAGGAGAAAGGAAAAGGTGAGAAATGGTTCAGTAGGAGTCTGAAGGAATAAAGGGGCAAGAGAAACATACTCTAATCATTTGGCAGCATTTCAGCACTCATGAAAGTTTTGGTCATGAGTTGAAAGTGATACCGGACAGAAGGGTGATGTGTTTTCCCTTCCTACATTCGGTGACTTGGAAGGAAGCAGGTGGGGAAGAGGTGGTAAGGAAAGCAGAGCTGAAAACATCTGCAACTGAGTGATTATAATGGTTGGTCATAGGATTTAGACTCGATAAAGAAAAATAGGTATATTCAGAAAATTGACACTTTGTTGCATTTCCTTCTATCTTTTTAATGTACAGGGTATGTCAGATTTTTAAAAGTTACAACAGTTATTCTGGATTGTGTGTTTTCAACATTTTTTTCATGGGCATTTTAACATACTCTGGTTTCCCAATAGACTAGAGCAGGGTTCCCCAACTCCCGGGCCGCAGACTGGTACCGGTCCACAGCCTGTTAGGAACCGGGCCGCACAGCAGGAGGTGAGCGGCAGGCGAGACAGTGAAGTTTCATCTGCTGCTCCCCATCACTCCCCATCGCTCGCATCACAGCCTAAACCATCCCCCCCCCACCCCGTGGAAAAAATTGTCTTCCACAAAACTGGTCCCTGGTGCCAAAAAGGTCGGGGACCGCTGGGCTAGAGTATATGTACAATTTCTCTTTTGGGGGCATTGAGTTTTGTGAAAAAGACTGCTAGTTTTCCTCAAATATTCTCCCATTCTTTAATAGTAATAGAATCCCTTCTCCCACTTTGAGCTTGGTACATAGACACAGAAATAAAAACTGTTTGCCAGCTTCCTTCTAATTAAGTATGGCCATGTGACCATCTTTGGACAATCAAATGAATGTGCAGGGCATGTGTCAATCATCTGGGACCATAATCTTGACAATGGACGCTACATACATTTATGTTATTGAGAACCTGGGTCTCTGACACCATGGAGGTAATACCTTTAGCCAAAATAATTATGAAAGGGAATTAAATTTTTGTAAACCAATGTCATTATGAGATATTTGGAAACAGATGAATTGCAGCCTCCCCAGAGTATGAAAGGGCAACATCCCTTTTTTCCAGCTTGAGCGTCCTGTTTCTTGTTTCTCTTTATTCCACATGAGATTATCTGAAAATAAAAGCAAAACAAAAAGACACTACTTTAAAAAGGGCAAAGAAAAAAAACACCTGAATTTAAAAACTCTAAGACAAGATACCTGTAAAGTTCAGATTCGTGGCCCACCAATAATTAACATTGAGTCACAGATGGGCAGGCGTATAGATCAGCACACTATCTGGATTCTTCTTTCCCAAGTCCCCTCATCTTTCAGACCTATGGATTCTGAAAACAGGTGTCATCTAATTTTCTATAGCCTTCCGTTAGTCTTACCCATACTGCTATCTGCCAAGGACAAATCCCAAGTAAGTCAGATTTGCGGATTTCACTGCGGATTTCATTGACTTCACAGTTCATTGGCAGAGCAGTGATTCTTGAAAAACCTTGTAGTTAGTGAATCCCCTAGCACTTCTTGGTTCAAATCCTCAAATCGGCTTGCTTCTGAGAAGGAAATTCTGATATTATTCACTCAATTATCTTCAAGACTCCCTTTCCTATCTTTCCTATGTCCCTCCAACCTACAACCCAATTAAGTAGCTTTCAAATTTTAATGAGCGTAAAATTATCTTGATAAAAATGCATCTCATCAGACCACAGCCTTGGGGTTCCTGATTTGGTGGATCTGGTGGTGGGGCCCAGGATTATTTATTTTTAACCAGTGTCATCCCATGGCTCTGGTGTGGGCTCTACGTGGATCACATTTGGAGAATTTCGTAGACGCCTTCATGGAAATTGACATTCTCTGACTCAGTTGTACTCTAA
This sequence comes from Balaenoptera borealis, assembly GCF_965194805.1. Classification (NCBI taxonomy): domain Eukaryota; kingdom Metazoa; phylum Chordata; class Mammalia; order Artiodactyla; family Balaenopteridae; genus Balaenoptera; species Balaenoptera borealis. Next base: position 144,318,247 of record NC_138866.1, read on the forward strand.
TTGCTTAGAACAGTTTCATTGTGTGAGATAGTGTAACAAATAGCTGATCTTCACTATCTTTCCCCATTTTTTCCCCGATATGATAAAAGAGAAACCTCTGCCATAAGAGTAACTTGGACACCTGTGCTTAAACCAAAGTGCACTTCCAGTTTAAATGTTTTTTTGAGGTCAAAAGATTGGCAGAAAATATTTAGAGGAACCCAGTTTCCCCACGTCTCTTGCTCAACTCAAGCAACCCGGGAGGTTTTAGTAGCTGTGACAGGACTCCACTTAGTGAAAAAGGGGACAAAATCAATGTCCACTTCTGTGGTTCTTACAGAGAAACATAAGGGACTCTGCCTCTTAATTTTGTTGTTGTTGAAGATCTGAAGATATGAACCAAGCTTTAATGTTGTAAGGCAAAATGAAAACAAAAACAAAAACTTTTTCTGGCTACTGGAGGTTTTTATCCTTCTTGGCTTAGAACTTCTAGAAAGATGTTGTCTTGGGATCAATGTAAACACCCTGGGATGCAGTGTAAGTGCTTCGTATTTCACAGCTCAGGTTGTAGATGGAAGTCCTTTTTGGGGTAAGATTTACCTACAGCTAGCGCTCTATTGACTGCTTATTTGCTTTCCTTTCTTAAAAATCTCCCAACTTTAATTTCTGGGACCCCATCCTGAGACTCATTTTGATGGAATTAATTATAATTCTTGTGTTTGGAGTTTTCTCTCTGAATTTTATGAGTAACTGCATTAAATCTCCCCAACATATGCACACACACGCATGCACACACACACACTTTAGTTTGTGTAAAGCAGAAGTCTAAACAGGGTAAAATTTTGCCCCTCTCCCTACTCTTCAACGCCAAGGACATTTGGCACTATCTAGAGACATTTGGGGTTGTCCTCACTAGGTAGGCATATTACTGGCATCTAGCAGGTGGAAGCCAGAGATGTTGCTAAACACCTTGCAATGTACAGGACAGTCCTCACAACAAAGAATTTTCCAGCCCACATGTCAAAAGTGCTGAGGTAGAGAATCCTTGATGTAGAGCCTACAAAAGTTTATCCATGAGAATGTATTTTCATTTTATTTTTATTAAAGGCTCGTTCCCCCATCAACCAATTGGAATATTGCCAAGTGGCCTTTTCGCATGCTCCTTCCATAAACCCCCTCAATTGCAAACCAAATGAGTTAAATCATCACAAATATCCCAGGGGTCCATGATTCACAAATAAGGAATAGTTAGCGCTGGCTTGGTGGGCTCCCTCCACGTCTGTTCAGTGACCTCATCTTAAATTATGGTCCATACACAGTGCACTTTAGCGACTGCTCATCTCTCCTTTCCCTGCCACCCAGAGCGTTGCCACCTACCACTTGTTCCCACATTCTGTAATATCACAAAGCCCCTTCTCTCTATATCATTCTCAAGGCCTAGCAGGACTTTTGGTGTTCAGGCAAATAAACACCCTACCAATAATCCAATAAAACTTTTACAGACATCGGATATAAAATATAGCGAGGAGCAGTACACAGTCTCTAACTGCTTGCTTCTTTTTTATAAACCCTGCACTTGAGCGCTGGAAGCAACACAAATCAAAGCTAATAAAAGTGCCAAGGTTTTACCCTTATTGTTCCTAATGGGTTGATTCACCCTTCCTGTGCTGCTCCCCTAGCGACCACAGGCTGTCTGGGTTCCCAGATGGAAGAGATGCATGCTGGCATATCGAGTATGAGGGAGGAGGAACTAATTTCAAACACTTCTTTCATCAGGTTGATTTACCCTTTTGATGGTCATCAGCTGCAGATGAATAAGTGCCATCACCTTGGGCCAGAACTAGCCAGTGTCTGAGGCTCCCAGAGACAGAACGCAAAACAAAACTAAATCCTGGAGCTTATTTTTTTTTTCAGCTGCATTTCCCAACTCTTACTTTATGAGGGAGCTGCAATTAGTCTATGCTATAAATGAAAACAGATTAGAACCGATAAATGTGAGCTGTTTGATAAAAAGCTTGTCCCAAAGCGGAGGTAAGAGGAAACCACAGTTAGAATGTTAGTCCTTTCATAGGGAAAATTTTATCATTGACAGAATGACTGCTGGGTTTTGCTGATAATCCATATGCCAACATTTTCTTCGGAGCCACAGCTCAGATGTCTCTAGGGGCCAAGTAGATGACATGAATGAGTGAAAAGGAGGGGATAAGGGGAAATGTTGTGCAGGAGTCTTTGGTCATCTAGATATATGCCTTTCTTGCAGTCTCCAGCCCTCTGCCAACAGCTCAACCAAATTGTTGGCAAGCAGACATACGTTTTCAGATCTGCCCATTTTTCAAATATATAAGATAAATATCTATTTTAATGTAAAGTCTTCAAATTTGTATTACATGGGGGAGTAATTTCATTTAGGAAAACAATGTGTGGGCCAAAAAACAAACGAAAACATATCGGTGGGCTGGCTGCCAGGCTGGGCCTCACTCTTCCCATGATCTTGTATTCAACGTTTCTTCCTTGAAAAGAAATAGCTTATGACGTTTGATGTTCATTAGTCCCAGGACCCTGATCAAGCCTTTATAGAGCACATCATGGGGTTTTGGTTTTGTTTTTGTTTTTGTTTTTGTATTGGCTTTTTTTTTTGCTTTCACTGTAGGACCCACATACATTCTTAGAGGGTAGAAGATGGTATGGGTCAGGGTAAATTTTTGGTGACCCTTTCCATTTCAAGCCTTCTCCTCTAGGTGTCACTGCAGCTCTCCTTTGTGGGGGTGGGCAGTGGTCTTTGACCTCCTGGTCCCCTTCACGGTAAGGCTTTCCTGATGACCTGGCCCTGCCAAGTCAGCCAGCCATGGAGAAATAAACATTACACATAGCCTTCCCTTGACTAAAGATGCCAGTAACCATCAAAATCAGAGGGGAGCTTCATATAGCCACGGGCACCAAGAGATTGCCACTCTTGAATCTCTTTCATCTGGTTTTACTCTGTTGGAATGTAACATCTTCTCAACAGCTTTTCCTTTTCAGAGCAGCATTATAGTAAAGCAGTTGACGGTGGCTTGTGTTAACCAAAACTCCCACTGACAGCCTGCCAGGAGAGGTGATGCATTCATCCATAAGGGAAGGTGCAGGCAGGGTGCAGAGGCAAGGGCTTATTGGATCAATTGACAGTCATTCCAAATGTATCCGGTGGGACAAATCTGGGGCTGATCCCAAACTCTGAAATGCATTCTTCCCTGGAAAAATCATGAGCCAGGAGGTACAGGTGTTCAGAGAATGCAAACAAACCTTCCTTTCATATTTCTTTGAATTGTGAGCACCTGTTAGCAACTTGCCCTCCCACTGTTTCCCAGCAGTTGGAGCATAACTGAGTACACATTTGGAAGACAGAAACCAGAGTAGCCATCTAACTGGATTCTAAGTACCAATATAGGCAATTACATCTTCACTAGTAAGTATTCAGTGGAAAATATACAAACATTAAAATAATGAATATCTAAGTTTCTTCAAACTAACATTCAGAGGTACATAATATTTTCCTTTCTTTTTTTTTTTTTTCCTTTTTCCTCCTCTTCTTCCCCCCCATATTTGTGAAGCATCTTCTACTGTGTACAATTCTGGACACATCTAACTTTTAGGAGGGGCTCTCTTACCATCAAGTCCATATATATATTGAGAAAAAGAATATACACCATTTGGAAAGTTAGAAAGGGCACTTGTGTTCTTAGATATTCAAAAAATGCAGTTGCTGCTGCTGTGATGGTCATTCTTGTCTCTGGGGAGAGGGAAAGTCATCGTTACCTTGCAGTGGTCAGGAAATACTGCAAGAAGGTGTACAATTTGGATAGTTAGGAGGAGAAGTCACTGAGTAGGGAGCTGGGGCTCAGGTTGGGATAAACATCATGAGGAACCTATGGCTTAGATGTTGTGTGACTGGAGCAAGAGATTCCTGTAGACCCTAAGTGTGATATGGCAGAAAGATGAGGTGACATTTCAAATAATGGGCACGTTGGTTCACCTTCCTGAGCATCCATAAAATGGGGACAAAATGCTTACCCCCATTGGGCTGCTGTAAATATAAATATATGTTATGTAATGTGTTAAACATCATATATAATGTATAATAGATCATGTATATATGTTATATATTATAGATACAATTAAGATAAGTAGTGGAATATCGTACAGAGCACGAAGCTTGGTGCCTGGCCCGTTTTTGCACTCGCAGTGTAATAGATCAAATCACGGAGGTCTTTGCCTGATGAGTTTGGGTATTTTTCTGCTAGTTTTTGTTGGTTCCCTGAACCTTAACTTATTTCTTTTGAAGATCACTTGATTCCTCTCATACCAACTGTTGCTGCTTCTGAGACCCTCACCTTCCTCATTTATCAGTTTGATTTCTTTTGCTGATATGCTCAACTATCCATCCTAGCCCTTCTGCTAAGGCCTAGGCAACCTTTTCTCTGGTCCCCAGAAATATTTCGAGAAGGGGAAGCTGAGCTAGGACACAGCCAACTGCACAAGCCCCGAAGGCCAACTGAGTTCCTTCTGGCCAGTTGGTTTTCCAGCCTCAGTAAATGCTGGTTTCCTCCTGCTTCTTGACACAAGCTTCCCTCATTTCATGAGACTTTGTGATTAGTATTCAACAAGAACCTTCTCTGATGGCATTTGTGGGAAACCGGACTGTCAATTTATTTATAGCCAGCCTCAGGGCAGAAGCACAATGCCTGTGTAAAGCTATTGAGATGCATAAAATATGGTGTGTGTGCATATATATATATATACATATTGACTAGAGGTGACATTTAGAGTGGAAATCCATTGCCCCATGGGTTGGAAAAGTGACTAACAGTAGGATATAAAAATGCCAAAGAAAGACTTGGTGTTATTGCTAAATGGAGGTCACTTTTTCAAATTCGTGGTTAATAGTTTCCTCCAGAAATACTCCGTTATATATGGGTAAGCACAGTGTCATCTGCATGTGGTCTTGTTCTGCCCAAACTGAAGTTGGTGACCTGGACTTCATATCATAGAAAAAAACACATCTTTGTTAAATCTCCTACTTCTGGGATTATAAAATGGGCCAGTGACCTGGGGCATATATCACAAAGGGAAATAGGGAGCAAAGGCCTCCAGTGAGCTAGCAGCTATGATGTCCTGGTGGGAAGCATCCTGGGCATAGGGTCAGGGGAACCTGGTTATTGAGGGTTCAGAGATAATCTTACCTTAACCTTCTTTAGGATTGTTTAAGATTAAACTTTATCTCTATCTCTATCACTATTGCTATTTCTATGTCATTTCTATCTATCTATCTATCTGTCTTCGTATCTATCTAGTTTATAAATGTAAATAGCATATATATGTCTATAGTATATTTATATATATAAGAGAACATGATCAGTATGATTATCCAGGCTGGGTGAGAGTCCCTTTAATGTATTCTCATACCATTCTGCATTTTCTGGTCTCAGTACTTTCAAAACTATAATAAAGCAATTATTAACATAACTTCTCTACACTAGGTTCCCTGAGGGGGGAGGGGCTGTGTCCTCAGCCTGAGAACAATGTAACAATGTCTGGCACTGGGAAGAAATTTACTATACATTTTTGAATGAATTACTGTTAAATTTTAGCATTTGTTAAGTCTGAGTATGAATGAGCTCTAGTAGTATTTTTTTTTTTTTTAATGACTAATGTATACTGACATCTCTATTGGTCTATTCTGATCCTGGACTAAATAATATGATTCAATAATATCCCAGATGCTTATATCACTAATTATTCTTATCTCATTTGAGTTTTTACAGCTTCTCACAAAATGAGATTATGAGTCCCATTTTATAACTATAACTCTTGAGGCTTCCTGGAATTTGGTTCTAGTCAGTGTTTCTCATTTGTAGACTTACTCTTACCTTGAATCATAAGTCTTGACCTTATCCAGGATTGTTTAATTCGAAGTTTATGTGGGTGTGTGTTTACAGAAACTCCATAGATAGATGTCATAGGCTGAAGTATATTTCTGACTTTTGCCTTATCACCCCCACTAATAATCTAATCATTTGGTCATGTGTTTGGGGTTTGATTTTTAAAATGTGGTCATAGAAACACTAAGGAGAGTAATTTTCCATGTGAGCAGGGCGAGGTGACTCATGGAATGTTAGAACGGGGAGGAGCATTAGAATTGGCCATTAGAACTCAACTTCCAGCTGTATCTTACAGATGTGGTAACTGAAGTCTAAAGAGAAAGTAGAAATGCCTCAAATCACACAGGAAGGTTTTGATGGGACCAGAATTATAATTCAGGTCTTCTTATTGCTAGTGTAACAGAATTTTGATTGGGACTTTCCCTAGTCTGAGAATTGGAGCTAGCAGATTGCAGTACAAGTCATTCCACACTCCATATTCAAAAAAAAAAAAGAAAAAGCCCCCATTGAGCAAATAAGTTCCCAGGGCTTACTAAGAAAAGTCAGATTTGAGCCTACTACGCCTTGCACCACACCCCACTTCAACATATAGGAAGAGAGACTGGAGCAGGAGGTGGGGAAATAGTCACCAACAGCTTCATGCAAGGCCATGCTCATGGTGAGAGGGCTTCCTGTTTTCTCTGTCCTCAGTAGCTAGGGTAGCTAAGAGCTCCAAAGTAGTTGGTGGTAGACACTGAAGATGGCTCTAAGAAAGGAAAACCAGCCTTTTATTTTTCCAGCTGGATGGATGCTTGCTGAGATGTAGAGCGTGTAGCTCCAACCTGCAGTGAGGCATCTGGGAGCCAAGAATTGTACAGTTGTTGGAGACTGGGCTGACCAAAAAAGTACGCCATCCCCTACCTTCTCCCTTAAACCTCCCTCCGAAGAGAGAATACACATCTTGCCTCCGCCTTGACATCTAATTCTTACTCTGTTAGGCAGAAATTTCATATTTAACCTCAGAACTGCATGTCTTGCAGTTAACATCATTTCACAGGAAGACTGCTATTTTTTTCACTGCTTATTTTACAGCATTTTTTCTTATTATTTTTGCAGTGTCTAAGTAGGAAGGGATACATTAGGGTTACAGACTTTCTGGTAAAAGAGATCTCAAGACTATGCCTAAGCTGACAATAAGTGCCTTTATTGTGTGGGATTGGACCCTAAATAATCTGCCACAGTGCTCACTAACAGTATGATGACGGTCTAAAAGAGTAAACAATGAGTGAACAAATGAATAAATGAATGAACCCAACAGGAACACACCTTGTTACTGAACTCAGGTTCGGCTGCTCACTGCTCGGAAGTCCATACTTGAGAGACAAGTGTTGGTAGGAAAGGAAAGGTTACTTTATTCAGGAGGCCAGCAACCTGGGGAGAAGGTGGACTTGTGTCCAAGAACCAACTCCTAACTGCCAATCAGCGGGCAAGAGCTTTTAAAGGGGAGTGTCAGGCGTGCACAGGCAGAGGGAGGGGGCTACTTGCAGAACAGCACAGTTAGCTCTAACAATCATCTTGAAGTTGGGTCACATGTTGGTCTGATCAGTGTCATCTTGATTGTTTTAAGTACAGTTAGTCTTCAGTTCCAAGGTCAGTTTGTTCCCATTTCCTTGAGGCCAGTTCTTATGTCATGGCTACAGTTTGGTCATCATGTAGTTAACTTCTTCCACCGGGGGTTGGGGAGAGGGTTTCAGTATCTACAAAACAGCTCAAAGGATATGGCTCCGAATGTTATCTATAGCCCTTGAGGAGGAACTAAAGGTTATTTACTTTGTTTAATGACTAAACTATTATTATTTTGTCTTGTTTGACTATTTTCCTTTGTTTCTGCATTTTCTTACTTCTCTGATTGAATTTTCTCTTTGGCTAAAGTTTTTCTACAGACAAGAGGCAGGCAGAGGACATGGGGGTGTCTGTCCTAGGAAGACCCCACAGGGTCCTTCTCAGTTGCAATACTACAGTGTTTCTGTCAATGAAGAACCTAGTACGTAAATTGACCACGAAAGGTATTGTTGTTGTTACACTTGGCTTCAGAGTCAGACAATTATGGGTTCAAATCCCAGGTCTGCTACTACCAACTGTGTGATTTTTGGCTGGATATGTGATTGCTCTATGCTCTAGTCTTGGTAGTAAAATGGAGATGTTAACACCATCGTTTATGTGCTTGTGATGAGAATTGGAGATAATACCTAGAAGGTTCTCAGCAAAATGCCTGATAGAAGATGTTCAGTAGAAGCCTCACTTTTTACTCAGCAAATATTGATCAATGTCTAATCAGTCCCAGAGTCTGAGTGAGGGGCCGGGCACAGACACATTCATAGGGTATAACCCCTTTCCCAAGAAGGTCACAGTTTATCTGAGTAGGGAAAGAAAGAGCTGGTCCTACCTAAGGAACTTAGTTTGGAAACCAAGGGAATGATTAATAAGGCTTCTCTTCTGAGGCAATCAAAGTGCTCTACATTGTCATTGCATGTAGGCTTTAAAATGTAATATTTACACATATATTTGTCCACACAATTATCATTGTTTAAAAAAAACCTCAACCTTTTATTATATGAGATAAGGAGAATTAAAATGAGCTACATCTACAAGTGCTTTTTGGACTGGGGTTTGTCTGCACAACCATTTAGTCAATGGCTAGAGGAATAGAGATAAGCAATTGTTTGTCCAGTCATCCTGAAAAATCATAATCTTGCTTCCATTTGATCAGAGACTGTGGTCTTCAACATCATTAAATACTACATTTTTTATAAATAAGTTTGTGCAAGAGACTGGGAAAATCAGTGCAAAGCCCTTTCTATACTCTTGTATAGAAAATACAAAGTATTAGAGTGGATCCATTGTGTAATTGGGTGTGAAAATTACCTCTGAAGTTTCCAGGTATATATACTACCCAGTACTAAAAAGAGTGGCTGAAAAAAATAGGAATTTTCAAAGGAAATATTTACCATCCAATCCATGACTTTTGACCCCATTAACCAGATCAAGAATGTAGAAAGAGGCCAGAGTAGAAAGAGAGTTGATCTGGATAAAATCACGTGGACTCCACCCCATTTCCCCTTACCTGCCTCAAGCCTGGAGGAGTAGCTTCATTGAGACCACTGGGATAGCCTGATATGTGACCCCTGGAGTTTGGGAACCATAGTGCATTGGGGTTGGATTCCCATTATCTAGAGGAAGAGCAATATGCTGAATAACTGTATTTGATGGTGAGTCAGAGACCCAGTTAGGTTCGGATCATTTCTCTGGGCAAAGGATGCATATGTGTTTCCTGTAGCCCAGAGATGAGTGGCTTGTGCAAGAGGGAGACAGCAAAGGGCCATCTCAGGCCACATCCAACTGAGCCATCCGGAATGGTAAAGAAACACCAGCCACCATGTGGGAAAGGAAATGCTCTCTAGGGACTGTGCAGCAGGTTCTCAAGCAACCACCTGGAATGGAGACCTATCTGTCAAGAAAGTGAGAAGACCCCCTGATAGGAAAATCCAAAGAACAGCAAGTGTACATCTGCCCCCAGGTGGCCTCCACATCAGAGGGTAACTGCACCCACCATATGAGGCTGGATCTTTCTCCTGTATGACCTTTCCTTGCGTCTAACACTGGAGGTACCCAAAATAGCAGTAAATGAGTTGGAAGGAAGCAATGCTTCGTACCTCCCTCTCCAAGTCCCAGCCTCATTTGAGTTTCCAATCCACTACCAACCTCGACTAGAAAAAGACTTGCCTTTGAATAAAGATTAAAATATCTATTTACATATTTCACAGGATATTTCTGATTTGAACTTCTATGGCATAAGAGCTGGAAGTCATGAGATCTGCCTAGTTCATTACATTCAATGAATAAATCTGGAGGAAGGCGTTTGGGATGTAATACCAATTATCATGTGGATTCAATGAATGGGTTACGGTAATGTTCCTTTTGTACAAGCAGGACAGGTTGGCAGTTTGTGCTACACAGAAAGCAAAGGAGAATGTGTATAAAGACAGAAGGAAGTCAGGATTTTTCTTTTTTAATTAAGAAAATTCCTTGCCTCGTTTATTGCCTATCCCTCCTACCAGCTCCTGCCCTCAAGAGGCTCAGAGAAAACCTGAAGATTTCCAGATTTCTAATTCTTTTTCCAGATTTGACCTGCTCTGTATCTCATTCCTATCAGCCCCAAACCTCCACTGAATGGCCAGGTAGCAGTGAGGCATTCATAAGCAATGTAAGACTTGGTGTTATTTTATGTATGAATGGATATTATTTTAAAGTTGTTAATAAGAGGCATCTGAGTAATTGTCAGATTGATGGAGATGACTTGAAGCAGGGAGACTTTTAGTTTTCTTAAAATAAGACCCTGCTGAAGTCCAGGACTCTGTGATCTAGTCCTGAAGGTGTATGTGGTATATCCTCAGCTACACGCCTAATATGTGTTCTCTCTCCTGAGTATGGCATCCAGCGCCTTCTCTGTGGAATTTCAGCAGCACGCGCCTATCTCCTGCTACCTGCTGCTGCACCTTGAACTTGTAAGTCTCTCTGCCTGAGGACACATCCCAGTTCTTTTGCCATCAACGGGCTGTAACCTGAACACGCCCCCTCATGCAAGAACGAGATGGCTGTAGGAGGTTGGAGGCAGGAAGGAAGAAGACAAGACTGACAGGAAGAGTTCCATTAAAAATAAAACATTTCTCCCCGTTTGAAGTGAACAAAGTCTGCTAACATGTAGCCTGCTTGCTGGGGTTTCCAGCTGTTCCCTCCTGAGCAGTTGGGTATCAAAGCCGCATGGGCCGACGGGAGGACTGTTTGCTCTGATGCCAGAGCAATTACAGCCTGACGGTGCTCAGCTCGGTTACTGTTTTTATTGCTCTTATTATTACTTCTCTGCTCATGGATTCTGAAGGCCTTTCTACACAGACGCGAACCCTGGGGAATCACAAAGCCACAGGCACACCGTTTGCAGTCACCGCTCAGCAGCTCTTGGATTGATGTGGTTTTAGCATCTTCCCTTTATCTGGTGAGCAGAACCAGAGATGTTTAGACTTACACCCACAGGAAACAGAGGATTCCCTGCAGAAAATGTCAGTCTCTACTCTAGGCAGCGAGCAGGATAGAAGGAGAGTGGCTTCTTAATTTTCATCTAAAAAGATCTCCAAGTATCAGTGGACCAGGCGCTTCCTGCCTGCCTCTGGGCCAAGAGGCGTATTCAAGGCCAAACTGTCTGGGTCCTAGACGTGAAGCTTTGAACAACGGATTCTGTCAATGCTTTGCACACAGCAAAAAGAATTTTCTTGAACAAATTTACCAAAGAAACAAATCTCTCCATGCATTCTCATTACGTACATATTTTAAAAAACAACATTTGCACATATCAACTTTTCAAATATATTTGCAATTGGGTGGGTGTCATTTGCTGAAAAACAGAGTGAAGTTCTAGAAGGATGAAGACATAATCTTTTTTTTTCCCTTAAGGTTAATTGTATTAATAATCCAATGCTGTCAATAAAATTTTCTTACTGATTTTTTAGTTAAAACATTCTAAAATTAACCATTATTTCTTAATTTACTGATTGACTCAATATGAGAGTTTTACACAGCAACCTCATTTCTTTTAAGCCCTAAATGATGATTTTTCTCTGCATTTGGTCAGGCTTCATTTGCTGAATTGAATATTAAGTTGTTATATTACTTTTGGTCATATGATATCTTTTGGATCATAACATCAACTTCTAGCCACACATAAATCTTCAGGCCCTAATGGATATTAGCCCCTCTTCCTGCTTATATTGGTTTTCTCCCTATTCTGTCTCTCCTGAAGTATTCAGTCAAGCAAAACTTGAAGGGGAATAATAGAAAAATATCAAAGAAGGAGTGTTAGTGACTAGAATTGCTCAGAACTTGAGTGTTACAGGAGCCAAGCAGGTAACATAAATGCATGGGGCTGGGAAAGTGTAAAACTGTGCATTTAGCTGCTTATGTTGCTACACTTGTTTTGTTAGACCACCTTTAAAATGCTGTACAGGGGCACACAAAGTCCAGCCAAAGCCAGAGCAGTTATTTTTTCCTCTGAACATTCAAAATGTTTCTCATTACTATAAGTTGTGCCTTTTCTAGTAGGCTGTAAGATCCTTGAGGGTTGACATCTTCTTTGAACTCTTTTGATGATCTTCTGAATGCCCACCCTGCACTCTAAAATGATACCTTGTGTCATACTCTCTGCTAGAGATATAGAAATGGAGGTGGTCTTTTGGAGGTGGCAGTCACATAAGTCACCGTTGAGGTGGGATCATACCTCTTTCTTCGTGACTCCCAGCACAGCATCACGTACTTCGTGAGAGTTAAATAAATTTCCATTACAGTTGTGAGTGGACAGCTGACCTTGCTAATTATTTGGTGATGATGAATGCTGACCAAACCCAGTTGCCAACCTTCAGAAAACCCTATAATTCTTCATGAAGCCAACAGCACCTCCTAAAAGATCCCCCCCGCCCAAACACATAAATTTGCATGCAAATTGAGGGGAATAATCAACTGTCCCTGGATCCCTACTGTTCAGTGAAACCCAGTTAGAAAACTCTTGGCTGGAACAAGTAGACGGTCCCCACATAAACTGTGGTCTAGGATTCTGGGAGATGGTGTTAAGAATGGTGAAGGTGCTAAGGTCTCATAAGGGTGTAGGGCTCCCCAAGAATTCACTCTGGTCCCCCAGACTGTCACGTTGTTCCAGGTCACTTTCTGATTAGTGTGCTTGATTTGTCAAATGAAGCTTTCTTTGGGGATGATTACTCTCTTTTTCTGCTCAAGCTCTGAATTTATTTCTTCAACTTCCACTTTGTATCAGAATTGTATACTAGCATATTTCATTTTATGGCACTTTGCTAATATTGTGTTGTTTACAAATTGAAGGTTTGTGGCAACCCTGTGTTAAGTAAGTTTATCAGTGCCATTTTCCCAACAGCATTTACTCACTTTATGTGTCTATGTCACATTTTGGTAATTCTCAAAATATTTCAAACATTTTCATTATTATATTTGTTATCCCTGTGATCAGAGATCTTTGATGTTACCATGGCAAAAAGACTCACTGAAGGATCAGATGATGGTTAGCATTTTTTAGCATAAAATTTTTTTTTTTGAATTTTATTTTATTTATGTATCTATTTTATACAGCAGGTTCTTACTTGTTATCTATTTTATACGTATCAGTGCATACATGTCAATCCCAACCTCCCAATTCATTCCACCACTCCCCCCCCACCCCTGCTTTCCCCTCTTGGTGTCCATATGTTTGTTCTCTACATCTGTGTCTCTATTTCTGCCTTGCAAACCGGTTCATCTGTACCATTTTTTGAGATTCCACATATATGCGTTAATATACGATATTTGTTTTTCTCTTTCTGACTTACTTCACTCTGCATGACAGTCTCTAGGTCCACCCACGTCTCTACAAGTGTCCCAGTTTCTTTCCTTTCTATGGCTGAGTAATATTCCACTGTATATGGGTATCACATCTTCTTTATCCATTCATCTGTTGATGGGCATTTAGGTTGCTTCCATGACCTGGCTATTGTAAATAGTGCTGCCATGAACATTGGGGTTCATGTGTCTTTTTGAATTATGGTTTTCTCTGGGTATATGCCCAGTAGTGGGATGGCTGGGTCATTTGGTAACTCTATTTTTAGTTTTTTAAGGAACCTCCATACTGTTCTCCATAGTGGTTGTATCAATTTACATTCCCACCAACAGTGCAAGAGGGTTCCTTTTTCTCCACACCCTCTCCAGCATTTGTTGTTTGTAGATTTTCTGATGATGCCCATTCTAACCGGTGTGAGGTGATACCTCACTGTAGTTTTGATTTGCATTTCTCTAGCATAAAGTATTTTTAAATTAAGGTATGCACATTGGTTTTTTTAAAGACATAATGCCATTGCACTCTGTTGGGGCCCAGGGAAGGCCACCCCAAAATATGACTCAATGGCATATTGATTATTTTGAATTAAAGTAACTTGGGAAACACCCTGTGGAGGTAAAAAGATATTAAAAAACACTCTGATCCCCGTCTTTCTCCCTAAAAGCAGGAAATAAATCTCCCATGTGAAGGTATTTTCCCTATACCAGGAGTATAGAAAGCATCCTTATCTCCAGATTTCGGGAATTCAAGGCTAAGGAAACTGTGTAAACAAACTTTGTTACGTCTTGATTAGTCTGATACTCCAAGTACAAGCCCCTTTGTTTTCTTAAATCTTCACAAATAATTGTTTCTTTGTCTAAAAATGATACATAAACAGCCCGTTTTGGTCACTTTCAGGGGTCCCATTTTCATGAGCCCTCTGTGCATGCAAACATTTTTTTTTTCCTCCTGTTAGTATGTCTGTGTCAATTTAATCATTAGACCAGCCAAAAGAACTCCAAAAGGGTAAGGAAGAAATTTTACCTCCCCCAAAACACATGATAGACAACACTATAGTGTAAACATTACTTTTATATGCACTGGGAAACAAAATAATTTGTATGATTCACTTTATCTCGATATTCACTTTATTGCAGTGGTCTGGAACTGGACCCGCAATATCTCTGAGGTGTTTCTGTACACCAGGAATATGATTCTTCTCTCTCAGTTCATTCAAAACTTTACTTATATAGATGGATAGAAGCTCTAGCTTCTCTTGAATGCCAGTGCTCAATACTTTGCCTCTTTGTGTTTTATCCACATCAAATTGACCAGGTTAAATTGGAAGAAAAATAAAGAAGAAAGAGAATGAAAATTGATCAAAGATGAGTGGTATTTATATATGCACACATACATACATTTTTAAAAATAAAGTATAGTTGATTTACAATGTTGTGTTATTTTCAGGTGTACAGCAAAGTGATTCAGTTATATATAACTAAATCACTTTATATATATATATGTGTGTGTGTGTGTGTGTGTGTGTGTATATATATATATATAAAATTGTTTTTCAGATTCTTTTCCCTTATAGATTATTACAAGATAATGACTATAGTTCAGTATACTATACCTACCTATACAGTAGGCCCTTGTTGGTTATCTATTTTATATATAGTAGTATGTATCTGTTAATCCCAAACTCCTAATTTATCCTTTCTCCACTTTTCCCCTTTGGTAACTACAAGTTTGTTTTCTATTTCTGTGAGCCTATTTCTGTTTTGTAAGTAAGTTCAATTGTATCATTTTTAAAAATTCTATATATAAGTGATATCACATGGTATTTGTCTTTCTCTTTCTGACTTCCTTCACTTAGTATGACAATCTCTAGGTCCATTCATGTTGCTGCAAATGGCAATATTACATTCTTTTTTGTGACTGAGTAATATTCCATTATATATATATATATATATATCTCACATCTTCTTTATTCAGTCACCTGTCAATGGACATTTAGGTAGCTTCCAATGTCTTGGCTATTGTAAATAGTTCTTCCAAGAACACTGGGGTGCATGTATCTTTTCAAAATAGAGTTTCCTCCAGATATATGCCCAGGAGTGGGATCACTGTATCATATGGTAACTCTATTTTTAGGTTTTAAGGACATACATACATTTATATGTTATGTATAAACGTGATTTATACAGATTTCTAGGCCCATGTGTATAATAGTGCATGTAGAAAAAAATGCCTGAAATTCGCATTTATGGAGCATCTACTCTGTGCATCTGTATGGTACATGTGCACATTATATTTCATTTAAACTTCGTAGAAACGCTTAAGTGATATATAATATTTTCCCATTTTAAGCAAGAAGACCTTGAACTCAAAGAGGTTACATAACTTGAACATGGTCATTGGGATAAGAAGTGGCAGAATTGAGATTCAGATCCCAGAGAGTTGACTCCCAAAGTATTCTTTTTGCATTGTTCAAAGCCGAGGCCTTGTTGGGGAGTTTATTCTGGAGCAGTACTACACAAACTATCTGGTCCCTGAACTGTTGATTCCTCGGTTGCTGCAAAGATATAAGAAACTTGTACCAGAATATAAATAAACACAATCACAATGCTCCCTTCCTTGGAAAAAAAACAATCAGATGAACTTAACATGTGTATTTAGTCACATGATTGATTTATATTCAGTCTCAGGTCTCTTATTTCATCATGGATAAGTGTTCACAAACATTTCACAGGCAAACACCAATCTGGGGACCATGCTTTGAGAAGTGCTGGACTTGAATATTGTTATGGTGCTCTTACCCTCCCAAAGCCACTGGCCATCCAACGTGACTAGTGAAGGCATGTCTGGTGGGCCACTCTCCTGGGAGAAGCTATATTCATGGAAAATTGGGGGCTGCAGCTTCAGCTTAATGTTATTTCACCTTTTGAAAATAGTTTTGGTTTGTGTCCCATCCCCCTCACCAGACAGGGAGACTTGGTGTACTTGGACGGACTGGTGTGGAACCTGGAGACCTGGATAAGGGTTAGGATTGGTATTCCACTGTGTAGGGAATTGAAATACTTTCACATCTGTGCGTTAATAGCCACGGCTTATGCCCTCCAAGTGAAACTCCCACCCACCCCTTCACTATCCTGTTCTCCCTTACTCCTCTTCCATATTCCTCCAGGACCATATCAAGATTCAGAAACCACAGGATACAAACCTGGCAAAGCAGAACTCTGCTCCATTGCTATGACCAGCACCTGTTCTGATTGGTCATTGTCTTTTTCAGACAAATTTCTCAAAATATTGTATAGAACTCTTAGACGGAGGCAGGGGACCTTCTCCCCCACTCCCCGCCAATCTGTGACAGTAGAAGGAAAGTTCAAAACTAGATCTCAGAGCACCTCTAGGGACCCAGGGCTAGAGGGATTGCTCCAGCTACTCATCATAAGGCGGGCTAGGGCAGGTTTCAGGAACCAAGGGCAGAGCTAAGGGATCAAAGGGCCAGGAAAGATGAGTGCCAGGGACAGTGGGTGGAAATAGAGAAGGAAGATGACAACCTAATTGCTTAAGATTGGGCTTGAGCTTGTTCCTGCTGAAAGGTAAGACTTATGGCGGCACATAACCTCTAAGAAAAGATGAACTCCAAATCTTTTATTAAACAGGAATGTGAAGTTTGAAGCCTTGTGTGTTGACATGGACATTTGATTAGTGTCAGGGGAACATTTATTGTAAGCCCGTTTCTACTGGCACTTAGCTACATAACTTTGTATAAGGCATTGTCAGTTTATGCATCTATAAAACAGAGAGTTCAGCTTGCTAAGATTCCTCTCTGCTCAAATTCTAGGCTGTCTAAGACACAGTCTCTGATTCGTATTTACTCTCATATGCGTGGTCCAGAAAGACATGGAAAGGCAATCACAGAGGACTTAGCTGTCTGTTGTGTCATTCATGGCTTAAGCACACATTTACCAATAAAAGACCCAGGGAAGGTCCAGCATGGAAATAAAGGACACATTTGAAATCCAGCCCACACCTTCAGCCCTGCTGTTTCCATGAATATAGGGCCTTTTTGCAGTTACTTAGGAAAAAATTGTCAGTAATGGATTAGGAAGCCGGGTCTGAAAGGATGGATACAGAGGGGCTTTGTACACAGGAGCCCATCAGATGGAGTCTGGCAGAGACATCAACATGCTTCGCGATTGATTTGGTCTTCAGTGTGAAAGCATTAGAGTCCATCTGATGGGGTCGATAAGCAAGGAAGCCGAGGAGCCCCTTCCACCAGCTTTCTCGCTTTCTTCTCTGCCACCTATTAGAGTTCACAGATCTGCATGGCTGGATTGGCTCAGTTTTAACTTCTCTGCTGGGTGCATGTCAGGACAAAGGATGTACAAACTTAATTCATCTCACAACCTCTCCAAACTCATTTAAAACTCTAAAAGTCACTGTCTCTCAACTCACGCTGGCAGTTTGTAAAGATTCTGATAATGTTTCTGGGGACAGTACCAAGGGAGTAGATTTCTTGTTGCTATATTTTTACTAGACCTAAGATGTTTAACCCCAAAATGAAAATAGGCACAGGCTCAGTGACCCAAAGGAATTAAGGAGAATCTAGAGGATACCAGGTAATGTGTGTGAAGGAAGAAGCAGGTACTCAAGAAAGTCAATGTGACTAAACAGCTTTATTCTTTGTCTTTTGTCCTGATTAAATATTTAAATTCAAATATTTGATTTAATTTTAACTTAACTAAGTAATTATTAAAATGAATTTTAATTTTACTTATAAATTTAAAATCACATATAAAATAATATTCATTCAGATATACTATTCTTTCCAGGCTTAGGTGCATTGCTTAAGGAAATATGAGTGAAAAAGCAATAACTTATTTTTATGACTAAAAATAAAGTAAGGAAAACGAAGAAGGAAAAAAATTAAAGTAGGTACCCTCATCATCATGCATTTCTAACTACTTTTAACATTTTTGTACATGTAAATTGTTTAAAAATTTTTAAATAAAATTAGGATCACAATGGATATACTACACTGTAGTGGATTTATAGCTTGTAATACTATATTGAATTAAATAATGCCATTTGCAGCAACATGGATGGACCTAGAGTTTATCATACTAAGTGAAGTAAGTCAGACAGTGAAATATGGATGTCCTATGATATCACTTATGTGTGGAATCTTAAAAAATGATACAAATGAACTTATTTACAAAACAGAAACAGACTCACAAACTTAGAGAACAAATTTGTGCTTAACAAAGGGGACAGGTTGTGAGAGGAGGGATAAATTAGGAGGTTGGGATTAACATATACACACTACTATATTTAACATAGGTAATCAACAAGGACCTACCTTATAGCACAGGGAACTCTACTCAATACTCTGTAATACAGTAACCTATATGGGAAAAGAATCTGGAAAAGAATAGATATATGTATATGTATAACTGATTCACTTTGCTGTACACCTGAGACTAACACAACATTGTAAATCAACTATACTCTAATATAAAATAAAAAATTTTAAAAAAAGAAATTAAAGCATTCCACAGATACTTAAAAAAATACTCTATTGTGAAATTATCCCCATGGTGTTGTCTCTTCAAAGCACATCATAATATTAATACTCCATGATGTGAATATACTCAAGCTTATTTGACTAGTAATATACTCGTGCACATTTAGGACTTTCTTGTTGTTCTTCTTATGATTATTTTCTTAATAATGATTTCTGGAATTTGAATGAACTCCAAGAACTTAAACATTCTTAAGGCTTTTGAAATATATTTTCAAATTGTCCTTTGGAAATACTGCAACTATATGTACTTCCATTGGTAACAGACTACAATTAGTGCCTTTTTACAGCTGTGGACCAGCAGATCAGTACAATTTAGTAATCAAGGCTAAACCTGAATTGAGAAGCAAATCATGATATTTTATTGTTATAGTAATTTGCACTTTATATCAAGTGAGGTTATTTGTCCCTTTATTAAAATTATGTTTAGTTTGTTGTTTCATTTGTAATATTTTAGGCAATTTAGATATATTTATATTTTATTTATCCACTCACTAATATTTTCCTTTATGGTTTCTTCTTTGGGGATATGCATTGAAAGACCTCCTGGTTTGGAGATGATAGAACATATAAATCTTTATTTTATTCTTTATTATTGCTTGACTTTTAAATATTTAACCCTTTAATCAAAATTAAATAATTTTGTATTTGTGTTAAGAGTTTTACCTCAAATATTAACCAGTTGTTTTTGTTTTAGCTCCATCATAATCCATTTCCTGGTGAATTGAAAGGTGCTTTTATCATATGCAAACTTTCACATATTCCAGGGTTTTGGTGCTTTCTGTATTCTTCCCTTGATCTGCTGCCATATTTTGCATCAATACCATAACAGCAAATTATTGTAAATGTGTAAGATCTTTTGCCTATTTGTAAAGGAAAACCCTCATTATTATTTTTACTCTTCATTCCAAAATTATTCTGGTATACTTTTGCCATGTATTCTTCTAAAGTGGATTTAGTTTGCCAAGTCTGAAAATCCCCATTGCTGTTTTGATTTCTATGCTTTTACAGACTGATATGAGGAGAATTGATATTGCATGCTATTGGTCGCTGCTGTCCCAGAATTCAGCATATTTCTTCATTTATTTAAATTTTACCTGTTATCTCTTGGTAAAGTCCTGGGATTTATCATATAACCCTTAGAGTATTTATTATTAATTCCATTCCTAGATATTTTAGAGTTGTGTTGCTATTGTGAATGGAATTTTTATTATACTTAATTTATTTTGCTGATTCATAGAAAGAAAATTGATTTTTGTATATTTAATTTGTTACCTGTCTACTTACTCAATTCTTGCCTTATATCTAATAGATTTTCTGTTTCAGTTGATTCCTTTGGTTTGTTTTAGTACATAATCAGTTTTCAAATAATGATAATGTGATTCCTTCTTTCCATATATATGACTCATTTTTTCTTATCTTATTGAATTGTTTGGAACCTGCCAAATAATGGTAAATAACAGTAGTGAGAGTATACCATAGTTTTAGTAAGGATTGGGTATGCCAAGTATAATTTTGACTTTTGGTTTTATATAGGCATTTGCTATTATTATTGATAATAATAAATACTTGTATAATGTGAAATGGACCACGTACTAAATTAAATTTTTATATATGTTAACTCACTGAATTATCTCAGCAGCTCCATGAGATAGATAGTGGTATTATTATTATTATTATTCCCATTCTACAGATAAGACAATTGAGGCACTGGTAGGTCAAATGATTTCCCCGATGGCCATACAGTTAGCACAGCACTGGGATTGAGACCCTAGCAATCTGGGCTCCAGGCCTGTGTTTACACCTACCATGCCATGCTGCCCTCTCAGGTTTAGTAAGTGCCCTTGTGGGCTCATATACTAAGACTTGTATCAGAAATGGATGCATACAGAAGGTCCTGGGGTTTTTTTTGTTGTTGTTGTTCTCTTTTCTCTTCTGCCTTTTGATCTCTATGTGTTAATATTTATGTTAGTAGATTTCCTAATAAAACCAACCCCATATCATTCTTAGAAAAATACTCTCTAGACCATGCTGTATAATTAATTACTTGGCTTGCTGCTTTATTTATGTGCTATAATGATCAGTTTTTTGGTTTTAGGGTTATGCTAATATTTTCCCACTTTTTATTGAGTTATAATTGGCATATAAAATTATATTAGTTTCAGCTGTACAACATAGTGATCTGATAAATGTATGTATTGAGAAATGATCATCATGTTTTGTTAATATTCATCACCACACATAGTTACAACTTTTTTTGTGATGAGAACCTTTAAGATTTACTACCTTAGCAACTTTCAAATATACGACATCGTATTATTAACTATAGTCGCTATGCTGCACATTACATCCCCAGGACTTATTTTAAAGTTGTAAGTTTGTAACTTTTGACCACCTTCACCTATTTTGCCCACATTCCACCCGCCCGCCTCTAGCAACCACCAATCTGTTCTCTGTATCAATGTTTGTTTTTTTCAGATTCCACATATAAGTAAAATCATACAGTATTTGTCTTTCCCTGATTTATTTCACTTAGCATAATGCACTCAAGGTCTATCCATGTTTTTGCAAATGTCAGGATTTCCTTCTATTTTATGGTTGACTACTATCCTAATATATCTATCTATACCTATACCTATATCTATATCACATTTTCTTTATCAATTCGTTCATTGATAGATACTTAGGTTGTTTCCATGTATTGGTTATTGTAAATAATAGGGTTACAACAATATTTTAAAAGAAATTCTGAAATTTTCCTTCTCAATGTGTGGTCTGTGTTTAATTCTTTCTCTTCCTTGGGTTTATCTTCCTGAGGCCCTCACACATAAACAACATTTTTCAGGCACAGTATTTTCTCCTCAATTCTGTATGTTGTTGCTTCATTGTCTTTGGTATTCAGTGGTGTGAGCAAATTTTACTATTCACTTTTGATTATTTATAGGGATCTTTATACTTTTTTTGTTCTTTTCATTAATTATAACACATGTATTTGATGAGCTTGTTTGATCTGCAGACTCAGATATTTTTTTTAATGTAAGGAATTCCTTTCTTCTTTTTCTTCATGCTTTTTTCCCTCTTTTTCTTTTTCTTGACTTCTGTTATGATTCCCATACTACCTAGTCTAAAAGTCCAAGATCACTTTCCCTGAATCTGTTCTACAGTTCTTATTTATGTATTTAACTTGTCTTGTTTATCTAGTTTTCCCTTGACATATTGGAAAATTTCTCAAAGCTGTCCTATATAAAATGAATTTTATTTTCTGCATCACACAGTTTGTTAACTCTTTCCAATGGCTTTTAACTTAGAAATTGTACTTTCCATCTCAATATTACAATTTCTTCTGTGCTCTTACTCTCTCATCATGCCTTTTGCTACACTTTCACCAATGCAATATACTCTTGATTCTTTCCAAGAATATAAACAAGAAATGTCCCAGATTTTTCTCATTTCTGGCAGTAAACATACTTGTTTGGTGTCCTTTGAGTGCCAACCTTTTTTTTTTTTTTTTTGATTTTTAGAAATTTCATGTAATGTCTGAAACATTTATATTAACATATTTCTATACATATTTCCATACAAATACAAATATAAGATTTTTAGAAATTTCATGTAATGTCTGAAACATTTATATTAACATATTTCCATACATATTTCCATACAAATACAAATATAAGATTTTTAGAAATTTCATGTAATGTCTGAAACATTTATATTAACATATTTCCATACAAATAACCCAATGAAAGTTTAGTATTAGTTGTTTTGTTTGTTTTTTTATACTGCAGGTTCTTATTAGGCATCAGTTTTATACACATCAGTGTATACATGTCAATCCCAATCGCCCAATTCAGCACACCACCATCCCCACCTCACCACAGTTTTCCCCCCTTGGTGTCCATATGTCCATTCTCTACATCTGTGTCTCAACTTCTGCCCTGCAAACTGGCTCATCTGTACCATTTTTCTAGGTTCCGCATACATGCATTAATATACGATATTTACTTTTCTCTTTCTGACTTACTTCACTCTGTATGACAGTCTCTAGATCCATCCACGTCTCAACAAATGACTCAATTTCGTTCCTTTTTATGGCTGAGTAATATTCCATTGTATATATGTACCACCTCTTCTTTATCCATTCGTCTGTTGATGGGCATTTAGGTTGCTTCCATGACCTGGCTATTGTAAATAGTGCTGCAATGAACATTCGGGTGCATGTGTCTTTTTGAATTACGGTTTTCTCTGGGTATATGCCCAGTAGTGGGATTGCTGGGTCATATGGTAATTCTATTTTTAGTTTTCTAAGGAACCTCCATATTGTTCTCCATAGTGGCTGTATCAATTTACATTCCCACCAACAGTGCAAGAGGTTTCCCTTTTCTCCACACCCTCTCCAGCATTTGTTGTTTGTAGATTTTCTGATGATGCCCATTCTAACAGGAGTGAGGTGATACCTCATTGTAGTTTTGATTTGCATTTCTCTAATTATTAGTGATGTTAAGCATCTTTTCATGTGCTTCGTGGCCGTCTGTATGTCTTCTTTGGAGAAATGTCTATTTAGGTCTTCTGCCCATTTTTGAATTGGGGTGTTTGTTTCTTTGATATTGAGCTGAATGAGCTGTTTATATATTTTGGAGATTAATCCTTTGTCCGTTGATTCATTTGCAAATATTTTCTCCCATTCTGAGGGTTGTCTTTTCGTCTTGTTTATGGTTTCCTTTGCTGTGCAAAAGCTTTGAAGTTTCATTAGGTCCCACTTGTTTATTTTTGTTTTTATTTCCATTACTCTAGGAGGTGGATCAAAAAAGATCTTGCTGTGATTTATGTCAAAGAGTGTTCTTCCTATGTTTTCCTCTAAGAGTTTTATAGTGTCCAGTCTTATATTTAGGTCTCTAATCCATTTTGAGTTTATTTTTGTGTATGGTGTTAGGGAGTATTCTAATTTCATTCTTTTACATGTAGCTGTCCAGTTTTCCCAGCACCACTTATTGAAGAGACTGTCTTTTCTCCATTGTATATCTTTGCCTCCTTTGTCATAGATTAGTTGACCATAGGTGCGTGGGTTAATCTCTGGGCTTTCTATCTTGTTCCATTGATCTATGTTTCTGTTTTTGTGCCAGTACCATATTGTCTTGATTACTGTAGCTTTGTAGTATAGTCTGAAGTCAGGGAGTCTGATTCCTCCAGCTCCATTTTTTTGCCTCAAGACTGCTTTGGCTATTCGGGGTCTTTTGTGTCTCCATACAAATTTTAAGATGATTTGTTCTAGCTCCGTAAAAAATGCCATTGGTAATTTGGTAGGGATTGCATTGAATCTGTAGATTGCTTTGGGTAGTATACTCATTTTCACAATGTTGATTCTTCCAATCCAAGAACATGGTATATCTCTCCATCTGTTGGTATCATCTTTAATTTCTTTCATCAGTGTCTTATAGTTTTCTGCATACAGGTCTTTTGTCTCCCTAGGTAGGTTTATTCCTAGGTATTTTATTCTTTTTGTTGCAATGGTAAATGGGAGTGTTTCCATAATTTCTCTTTCAGATTTTTCATCATCAGTGTATAGGAATGCAAGAGATTTCTGTGCATTAATTTTGTATCCTGCAACTTTACCATATTCATTAATTAGCTCTAGCAGTTTTCTGGTGGCAGTTTTAGGATTCTCTATGTATAGTATCATGTCATCCGCAAACAGTGACAGTTTTACTTCTTCTTTTCCAATTTGTATTCCTTTTATTTCTTTTTCTTCTCTGATTGCCGTGGCTAGGACTTCCAGAACTATGTTGAATAATAGTGGTGAGAGTGGACATCCTTGTCTCGTTCCTGATCTTAGAGGAAATGCTTTCAGTTTTTCACCATTGAGAATGATGTTTGCTGTGGGTTTGTCATATATGGCCTTTATTATGTTGAGGTAGGTTCCCTCTATGCCCACTTTCTGGAGAGTTTTTATCAGAAATGGGTGTTGAATTTTGTCAAAAGCTTTTTCTGCATCTACTGAGACGATCATATGGTTTTTATTCTTCAATTTGTTAATATGGTGTATCACATTGATTGATTTGCATATATTGAAGAATCCTTGCATCCCTGGGATAAATCCCACTTGATTGTGGTGTATGATCCTTTTAATGTGTTGTTGGATTCTGTTTGCTAGTATTTTGTTGAGGATTTTTGCATCTATATTCATCAGTGATATTGGCCTGTAATTTTCTTTTTTTGTAGTGTCTTTGTCTGGTTTTGGTATCAGGGTGATGGTGGCCTCATAGAATGAGTTTGGGAGTGTTCCTTCCTCTGCAGTTTTTTGGAAGAGTTTGAGAAGGATGGGGGTTAGCTCTTCTCTAAATGTTTGATAGAATTCACCTGTGAAGCCATCTGGTCCTGGACTTTTGTTTGTTGGAAGATTTTTAATCACAGTTTCAATTTCATTACTTGTGATTGGTCTGTTCATATTTTCTGTTTCTTCCTGGTTCAGTCTTGGAAGGTTATACCTTTCTAAGAATTTGTCCATTTCTTCCAAGTTGTCCATTTTATTGGCATAAAGTTGCTTGTAGTAGTCTCTTAGGATGCTTTGTATTTCTGCGGTGTCTGTTGTAACTTCTCCTTTTTCATTTCTGACTTTATTGATTTGAGTCCTCTCCCTCTTTTTCTTGATGAGTGTGGCTAATGGCTTATCAATTTTGTTTATCTTCTCAAAGAACCAACTTTTAGTTTTATTGATCTTTGCTATTGTTTTCTTTGTTTCTATTTCATTTATTTCTGCTCTGATCTTTATGATTTCTTTCCTTCTGCTAACTTTGGGTTTTGTTTGTTCTTCTTTCTCTAGTTTCTTTAGGTGTAAGGTTAGATTGTTTACTTGAGATTTTTCTTGTTTCTTGAGGTAGGCTTGTATAGCTATAAACTTCCCTCTTAGATCTGCTTTCGCTGCATCCCACAGGTTTTGGGTCGTCGTGTTTTCATTGTCATTTGTCTCTAGGTATTTTTTTATTTCCTCTTTGATTTCTTCAGTGATCTCTTGGTTATTTAATAACGTATTGTTTAGCCTCCATGTGTTTGTCTTTTTTACGTTTTTTTCCCTGTAATTCATTTCTAATCTCATAGTGTTGTGGTCAGAAAAGATGCTTGATATGATTCCAATTTTCTTAAATTCACTGAGGCTTGATTTGTGACCCAAGATGTGATCTATCCTGGAGAATGTTCCGTGCGCACTTGAGAAGAACGTGTAATCTGCTGTTTTTGGATGGAATGTCTTATATATATCAATTAAATCTATCTGGTCTATTGTGTCATTTAATGCTTCTGTTTCCTTATTTATTTTCATTTTGGATGATCTGTCCATTGGTGTAAGTGAGGTGTTAAAGTCCCCCACTATGATTGTGTTACTGTCAATTTCCTCTTTTATAGCTGTTAGCAGTTGCCTTATGTATTGAGGTGCTCCTATGTTGGGTGCATATATATTTATAATTGTTATATCTTCTTCTTGGATTGATCCCTGGATCATTATGTAGTGTCCTTCCTTGTCTCTTGTAACATTCTTTATTTTAAAGTCTATTTTATCTGATATGAGTATAGCTACTCCAGCTTTCTTTTGATTTCCATTTGCATGGAATATCTTTTTCCATCCCCTCACTTTCAGTCTGTATGTGTCCCTAGGTCTAAAGTGGGTCTCTTGTAGACAGCATATATATGGGTCTTGTTTTTGTATCCATTCAGCCAGTCTATGTCTTTTGGTTGGGGCATTTAATCCATTCATGTTTAAGGTAATTATCGATATGTATGTTCCTATGACCATTTTCTTAGTTGTTTTGGGTTTGTTTTTGTAGGTCCTTTTCTTCTCTTGTGTTTCCCACTTAGAGAAGTTCCTTTAGCATTTGTTGTAGAGCTGGTTTGGTGGTGCTGAATTCTCTTAGCTTTTGCTTGTCTGTAAAGCTTTGGATTTCTCCATCAAATCTAAATGAGATCCTTGCCGGGTAGAGTAATCTTGGTTGTAGGTTCTTCCCTTTCATCACTTTAAGTATATCATGCCACTCCCTTCTGGCTTGCAGAGTTTCTGCTGAGAAATCAGCTGTTAACCTTATGGGAGTTCCCTTGTATGTTATTTGTCGTTTTTCCCTTGCTGCTGTCAATAATTTTTCTTTGTCTTTAATTTTTGCCACTTTGATTACTATGTGTCTCGGCGTGTTTCTACTTGGGTTTATTCTGTATGGGACTCTCTGCGCTTCCTGGACTTGGGTGGCTATTTTGTTTCCCATGTTAGGGAAGTTTTCGACTATAATCTCTTCAAATATTTTCTCTGGTCCTTTCTCTCTCTCTTCTCCTTCTGGGACCCCTATAATGCCAATGTTGTTGCATTTAATGTTGTCCCAGAGGTCTCTTAGGCTGTCTTCATTTCTTTTCATTCTTTTTTCTTTAGTCTGTTCCGCAGCAGTGAATTCCACCATTCTGTCTTCCAGGTCACTTATCCGTTCTTCTGCCTCAGTTATTCTGCTATTGATTCCTTCTAGTGTAGTTTTCATTTCAGTTATTGTATTGGTCATCTCTGTTTGTTTGTTCTTTAATTCTTCTAGGTCTTTGTTAATCATTTCTTACATCTTCTCAATCTTTGCCTCCATTCTTATTCCGAGGTCCTGGATCATCTTCACTATCATTATTCTGAATTCTTTTTCTGGAAGGTTGCCTATCTCCACTTCATTTAGTTGTTTTTCTGGGTTTTTTTCTTGTTCCTTCATCTGGTACATAGCCCTCTGCCTTTTCATCTTCTCTATCTTTCTGTAACTGTGGTTTTTGGTCCACAGGCTGCAGGATTGTAGTTTTTCTTGCTTCTGTTGTCTGCCCTCTGGTGGTTGAGGCTATCTAAGAGGCTTGATGGGAGGCTCTGGTGGTCGAGTGCCACCCTTTTTAACTGCAGTATTTCTACATAGGTGTAACATCTTCCCTCTGTGTGTGTTTATAGAGGGTGTTCAATGAAGCCTAGTTTTGTTAAAAAGATAGGCTTTGCCAGACGTTGTTGTAGGTCTTTGGGGCAGATATTAATCCCTATCCACTTATAACTTGGGTTTTGGGACACAAAGAGAGGCCCATGCAAGATGTGAGGACTAATTGAAGACTTAACCACACGAAGCCAGGACCTCTAAAAATGACATTTGCAGTCAGTAAACTAGTGAAACCACAATCTGTGAAGCAAGAAAGTGGGTTGGCCTGACTGTCTTGGCCATTGCTTTGGGTAGAGCAGGAAAAAAATGGAAAAGTCTTCATTCATAATTTCTCAACACAAACCCTCCTTCAAGCAGATTTGGAGTCATATTTCAAGGGTACAGTGTAGCCCAAAAGGCCTCAAGCCAAAGCTTCAGCCTATAATGGTCCTTGATTTGTTGTGCCCAGGTGCCAAGGGGAGGAAGACACAAGTTCTTTCTGGAGGCAAGAACATTAAAATCAGTCCACAAAGACTTTCTTTGAATGAAAAGAAATATAAATATAGAATTTTTGAAAAATCATAAAATATTTGAGCAAACAAGCCTACATTATTGACATTAAACAGAAAAATCAAACCAACAAATGATGCACGCAAAGACTATATTCAAGAATAATCAGGTAGAGAATATAAATAACTGTGTTTTTAGTGTTTTAGAGACAGTTTTTGAGATGGATGAGTTAAAGAGACGGTTCAATGAAGCTGGAGAGAGAATTATTAAAGTGGAATATTTATATAAAATATTCAGAATCACAGTGAAAGAAAGAAATAAAAATATGAAAGTAGAGCTAAGAGTTATTGAGGAGATAGGGAATGGGGGTGATAAATTATTCCAAGAGATAATGGGTGACACTTTTCTAGAACTAATGAAAGACACCAATCTTTAGTGTCACTGAATTACACATAAAAGAAATAAATCTAAATATACTTCAGAATATAAAAGATAAAGAGAAGATCTTACAACTGCTAAATGGAATTACAATAGTTTATTGGCATACTACGTATAGCTTTTTAAACATTTTTCTAGGGAGCAATAACTTTAAAAAGTATTTCTTACATGGATGTTTTATTGATATTATAGAGCCCCCTCCCCCAAATGTTTGTGTAATATTGGCAAATCATAGCAATGGTGTCTGAAAGTGTATGTGAGGGTTATTTTTTTTAATGGCTTTTTAAAAACTTTTTATTTTATATTGGAGTGTAGCTGATTAACAATGTTGTGTTAGTTTCAGGTGTACAGCAAAGTGATTCAGTTATACATATTCATGTATCTGTTCTTTTTCAAATTCTTTTCCCATTTAGGCTGTAACATAATACTGAGCAAAGTTCCCTGTGCTATGCAGTAGGTCCTTGTTGATTATCTATTTTAAATATAGCAGTGTGTGCATGTCAATCCCAAACTCCCAATCTATCCCTTCCCCTGGTAAAATAAAATATGGAATGCTTCACATATTTGCGTGTCATCCTTGTGCAGGGACCATGCTAATCTTCTCTGTATTGTTCCAATTTTAGTATATGTGCTGCCAAAGAGAGCATGAGGAATTTTCATTTCTAAATCTTCACCAGAAATCACATCATTATGTGCTTTGGATTTTGCTTTTCACACCTATCATTAAATCATAAACATATTCCATATTGTTAAATTGTTGTTATAATTATCATTTTAGTGACTTCATTATATGTCATAAAATTTATTCCATTATAATTTCCGTAGTCATTTTTTCCTTATTAGATATTTAGACTTTTATTTCTCTCAAATTTTAATTATTATATATAACCTTCATATAATATACATTTTGTACATATGGCTTCACTTTTATTTAGAATCAGTTCCTTAGGAAAAGTTCCCAGAAGTGATATTATCATATCACATAGTCAATGTATTTTGATATGTGCCAGCTTTTATCATGAGTCAGCACTAAATATTACAAATCTGAATATATATATCTACCAATTTGCTGGGTGTAAGAGGCATTTTTATTTAGGTAATAAGATAGAATATTTTTCCATGTTTGTTTTTTAATTATTTTTCCTCTTTTGCTCACCAGTTATCAGTATTCATGCTTTATAAACTTATTTTTTGTGGATTCTGTGTATATCTTACCAATATGTAATTTTCTGCAATAACATAAATATTAAAATAAGTAATTTTCTGTAATAACACAAATATTCTTCCCATATTAATATTTAAAAATTAAGTGAGGATGAGGTTGGTAGGCAATTTTGGGTTCAAATGTACTTATGAATTTGACTTATTTTGGGGTAGTTTATCAAGGAAAGTTAATGTGTGTGTGTGTATATATATATATATATATAAAGAATTGTGCTAGTGAGTTTTGCTTACCAGTGTGATGAAAAGATAGGCACCTATACTTTCTGGCAGCATTGGTAACTGAATATTGATATGACAGACATTGTTGGCTCACCCAACGCTTGTTTCTAACACTCTTCTGTCTTACATGTCTTTATTAAAGAGGATGAACAAACTAAAATGTTCAGTTACCAGACCATTGTAAAGCTGGAGTTTGCTTTATTATAATACACAGTTCTGGCCAATAAAGTGTAAGCAAGAGTATGCTGTCACCTCCTCCCCCCCACTTTCTCTTTCTCCTTCCTTGAATGATGATGTGCTGGCTGGAGCTACAGCAGCCATCTTGTAGTCATGTTGAGAAAACCAGGAGAATGGCAGATAGAAGGAACTTCACTGAAATAATGCCACGAACTTCATACCCACCAAAACTTATGATACGCAAAAAATAAAGCTCTATTTATGTTTAAGCCACTATAGTCAGGCTTTCTGTCATTGGCTGTGAAAAGCAAATCCGAATTAACACAACTAAGCTGGGGGAGAGGAAAATTGGGTCTCTGTTTTATTAAGATGCACTTTTAAACTAACCCAAAGCCAGATTTATTTATAAATTTGCTGCTGTGAGTACATGGTAACTGACCAAAGTATATAACAGAATTTCTAAATTTTATCCACCTGTTTCCCCAAACATATCCAGGGAGTGAATGCATCTCCTGGAGCAAAAATAAAATAAGAATTTAAAAAATGCTCATGACATTTAACAATGGGAGAACATAATTTAAAGGCATTCCTCTATTCGTTATTCAGGGAAATGAAGTTTCACTTAACAAATACAATAAGTATCCAAGAGACACTCCATCCATGCCTTTCTATATCCACCCATTTATAACCATTACTTATCCATTTTTAATATATGGACGACATGCCATATGACAGGCTATGTATTCCATGCCAGGGATATAACAAAAACAGATACTGCTCAGTCCTTGCCTTTGAGGATTTCACTCCAGGCTGGGTGTGGGAGGTAAGAGGAGGCCGTTTGGATAAACAAATGTTTTTGATACTGTGTGAGAGTAAAAAGTATAGAGTACTCAAGTGAAATTCATAGTAGTGGGTGATATAGAATAAGTGTTACCCAAGACCCCACAGCCAATAAATGGTATAAGTTCCTTTATTCAAGGCCTTCTGGAATAGTCATTTTATAATACCAACCATTGGCTGAAATAAATGGACCAATATCGGAGATATGGACTATTTTTGCATTATGAAAATGCTATCATTTTGTCTGCTGTTGTACAGAAGTTGACTTGTATGAAGAAATTGCCCCTGACCTGGCAATATGGTGCATGCTATGAGATTTATTTCCCCCAGGACTCTTCCTTCTTTTGGCCTGTTGTCTGTTCAGCTGGATGCTGGGGTAACACATGTAAGAGGAGGCCTCCTCCTTCTGACTGAGGAGGAGGGTGTGACCAAGACAGCCCTTCCAGAATGAAGAAAAGCAGCCAGGAAAATGCGCAGAGGAAAAGTATCAGCCCTCAGAGCTGTGGCACATGGAAAGAGATTGAGATTTTTCTCTCTCTGTAAAAAAGTGATCTTTTCCATTGACCTAAGGAAAATAACTTGTTGAACACGTCTTTCCCCTCCCACTGCCATTGTTTATGGAACAACAGACTTCCCTTAACTCTGAAGTAATGTTTCCTTTCTGCAGGAAAACAGGTGTCCAAACATGCAGCAAATCACATTTTTAAACAGCTAAAACAAGCTGGGACAAAGTGAGAGAGTGGCATGGACAGATATACACTACCAAATGTAAAATAGATAGCTAGTGGGAAGCAGCCGCATAGCACAAGGAGATCAGCTCGGTGCTTTGTGACCACCTAGAGGGGTGGGATAGGGAGGGTGGGAGGGAGACGCAAGAGGGAGGAGATATGGGGATATATGTATATGTATAGCTGATTCACTTTGTTATAAAGCAGAAACTAACACACCATTTTAAAGCAATTATACTCTAATAAAGATGTTAAAAAAACAAAAAATAAATTTAAAAAATAAAATAAAATAAACTTGAGTACTTTACACATTTCTTTATCCTTTTACCTAGAAATTCTTTTGTGACGCTTACAATTTCCGAGCTTGGAATTTTTTTTGCCTTGGGATACTTTTGGCCAATCTTCTGAAATTTTTACTATCGCATCCCTGTCTTCTTGATCACTATTCTTTGGATGGAAAATCTATTTTTTAAAATATAATATTCAACAATTGATTCTTTTTCATTTAAGTCAAATGTACTTTATAAACATGAAGACCTCAGGACCACATTGCATTCTGTCATATTAAATATCTTTATAGGATGAAGGAAAGAAAAATTGAGCTATTACTGATCAATATTGGGGGACTTTGAAATATTCCTATCATGACTTGTCTAAGTATATGGAGGGAAGAATTATAATCCCTTTTATGAATGAGAAAATCAAGGCGAATGTTCATATATCTAAGATCACACAGTCAGAAAATAGTAAAATCAGGATTCAAATCCAATTTTTATCTAACTTCAAAAACCATGCACTTTCTACCTCACCATGTAATAGAGTTCCTCCTAGCCTACATAAAGCACTTTGTTGAGTAGTCAAGTCAGAAGTGATTTATGAGGCTCTATTATGTACTAGCTGGGGGGACATGGATAAAGTATCAGTTCTATGGGTCTAAATCCCCTTCTCTGTGGAATGGATACAGTAACAGTATCTACCTCATAGGACTTTGTTAAGGATTCACTGAGTTAATGCATGTAAAAGGGCTCGGAACAGTATTGGACATAGTAAATACTCAATAAAGTTGTTTGTTCATTGTTATTATTATCTGTTAACTTCGTGAATAATAGCATAGCATGAATGTCATGGCTTTGCTTTCATGTGTTATCTTAGTACAGCTGAATAGGTGTTTCTAAATAAATGGTGAATGAGTTTTTTGGGTTTTTTTTTAAGTTTTTAGTGTTTGTAGTGAGAGATCTCCCTCATTCTTCTCCATTGGTTGGCAAATTTATGGGAGAAAAAGGGTATCTCTTAGTAATATCGTTTACAAACTTTTGTTTCAGCTGTGAAACCCTTTTGTAAAATACAGATAGAAGCACTGCTGCTTTATCTAAAGTGGGGGGAAGTGACTCCTGGATCTCCACGCACACCTCCTACCCTCTAGTACCCCTACCCGGTCATTGCCGTCTTGGGAGTACTTCTGGGAAATCCTGAAGGTTGATGTAATGCAGACTGAGAACCACTAAGCCACAAATCCCACAACAAAACACATTGGGCAGTGACTGATAAATACTATTAATTCTTAATTTCTGTGATAAGCCTATGTCCAGGTGTCCTTCCTCTTAATCTCAGATTGTCTTCACTCGGTTTCCATCCTATACTCACTGTTGAGTGCTTTGTTTAACTGACAGGGTCTACAGTTTGGTACCAGTGAACTGGAGGAGATGGGGTCTATGTTCTGCTTGGGCCTCCTCATCTTGGAACTCAAATCTGTAAGCTGCAGCCGTCAGCTCCTGACCTGTGCAGCAGCTCTACTGAATGCTGAGGAGGAGTCTCTGGACCACCACCTCCAGCGGTAAGTTGCTCACTATTTGAACCTTTGTGTTTCCATTGGAGAACACCTGGGAAATGAAAGTCACGCGGACCTATGGGTCTTTGACAAAGAGAAAATATGGAGAAGCTGCCAGATCAAGGTAGGGTAGTACTGCTCCACGGGAACCAGACTCGGGGCATCCTTACTTCCTGCTGAAGACAAGGAAGTGTTGCTTATTTGTACATAAATGCACATATAAAGCTACATACATTTATAAATATGTATTTTTATTAAGTTTTGCTCATGGCAAAGAAGATGCAGCTTAGCGACACATGTGCACATTTACTTATGCTTGTGTTTGCCAGATATGTGTTTATATGTATACTGATGTCACTTTGGAGTCATTTGTCAGCTAAAAACTGGCAATCTCACTGCGAATATCCAGGCACTTGGCGACAAGAAATGTTTTAATCTTCCCATTCTTTTTTTTTTTTTTTTAAAGACACCAATTGTACTTGAACATTTGTTATTATTATTTTTTTATTATTATTTATTTATTTATTTTTGGCTGTGTTCGGTCTTCGTTTCTGTGCGAGGGCTTTCTCTAGTTGTGGCAAGCGGGGGCCACTCTTCATCGCGGTGCGCGGGCCTCTCACTATCGCGGCCTCTCTTGTTGCAGAGCACAGGCTCCAGACGCGCAGGCTCAGTAGTTGTGGCTCACGGGCCTAGTCGTTCCGCGGCATGTGGGATCCTCCCAGACCAGGGCTCGAACCCGTGTCCCCTGCATTGGCAGGCAGATTCTCAACCACTGCGCCACCAGGGAAGCCCCCTAATCTTCCCATTCTTACAAAGCCATGTTCTGTCTCAGAATACATGATGGTGATGAATACACTGGCCCAGAGAAACTGACTCACAGCCATGGCAGGGAAAGGCTGGATCTCTGAGAGCAGTGAGGATCTCTAAAGAGTCAGCAGAGGGAGAACTGTTATCTGCAGAAGCCCTTTTGATGCCCTGTACCGTAGACAAGTTGTATTCGGGGGCAAGAAGGGAAGATATAAAGGCCGTGGGAGAGAAGAGAGTATCAGGAAACGTCAGAGGAGTCAAAGAACACTAAGTCATTGCCCACATTTTGAGCAAAGCCATGGAGCGGGGGATTGAGCTGTTGGGTGAGGAAGTGCCTGCCGGTAGATGAGGAAACATATTGCCATGCACTTCATGTCCCAAGGCAGAGAGAAAACCGCTAATACTGGGGCCTCCTGTTTCTAGCTCATTTTCGTTAATTTTCCTCCTGCCGCTGTTAGGCTGCCGTTGCAGTGTGACTTCTCACCAAATGGCCAATCAAGCCCAGAAAGATCTAGCAGTGTAAATTAATACTGCTTTGGAAGGCACTGGTTTCTCTGAGACTTAATTTCCTAAGTGCAATATTTAACTTGCTTATCACACGATGCTATAGATCATAGACTCTGGAGACTTAAGACTTCTTCCCTCCCTAGAGTCACTGTGCCAATTTCATTTTGACATCACAGCCACTTCCGTCTGCCCCTGCTCCTTCAACACCCTTCAGAGCCCGAAGGCTTGGTGAGCTTGGCATCGTGGCTGATGTCTCAGCTTCTCCCTCTGACAGCAAAGCGCTTCCATCTGCCGGGATATATATTTCAACTTGTCTTTTCATCTTTGCCTTTGCTAAGCTATCCTGGGTGCAGGCATGCCTGCGTTTTCTCTCTTTCCATCTTCCCCCCACCCCCTCTCCTCTGCTGCTCATTGAGGGAAGACTGAGCAGACCTGGCATTGCTTGCTTTCCCTGAATTGATTGTGCCCGTCTGTTTGATCCAATGCAGTGAGGATTAGTTGCCTGTAAACTGGAACAAGAAGAAATCTATCAAAGAAGTGCCTTTTCTAATTCAAGTCTAAAGAGTTTGGTGTCAGGCTCCAAATGCAGTGGCCGCTGTGTGGGTTATCATAAGAACATAGTATTACCTGCCCTCCATGCCATCCCACACAACTGACTAGGAATTTTTCAGTTACAACCAGTCCAGGGATACTGAAGGTTGACGTCTTCCCATGACCTCTGACCCTTCTTAGGCTGGTACGGCTTCTTAAGGGCAGGATACCTACAAAGGGTGTGATTAATCTGTGTGTTTTGAAAAGATTTCAATTAAATTTGAGAGGCGTGGAGCTTGGTGGAGAGCAGCAGGGTGAAAACTGCTTATTTCACCCAAACGTTTGTATCATAATATATTTTTCTACTCATGGAGGCAGGTAATCCAAACAAATCATGGTTCCTGCCCAAAGGACCTGAGAACTACATGGTTGAGAGGGAAATTACACTGAAAATGTCTTGACCCAGAAAATATTCCTGCCAGTAAGTGTATAATCATTAAAGGCTGGCAGAGGGAAACTTAATAAAATAATATTTATTGGTTTGAAACCAGCAGCAAGCTGTTTGAGTACCTTTGATTCGTTTCTGATGAATAGAACTAAATCATGAGATATAATAATCAGCAGAGTGAATCCTAAGAATTGTGTTAGCAACAGGGGTACTTACTATAATACAAAGGGTGTAACTAATGTTTGTCAGTACAACTCTCCATATGCTTTAGAGGGGAGACCTCTGCTACCCTCCCCCCGACTCCTGCCTCTTTTCCTTGGGCGTGTGGCCTTTATTTGACATAACAGGGTTCTATACTTCAGGAAAATTCTTCTTTTCTTGCAGAGAGGGGAATACTAGAGAAAAAAGGGGGGCTCTGACCTGAAAGTCTGCCTTAAAGAAATGCGAGCACATTTTATTTTGAGGGTCCCTCCGACAACATTAACCCCTGGGAGTGATCTATTGGGAAGATAAAGGCTGGCTGTACGCCGTGGACATCATGTTTTTTGACAATAGGTTTTATGCCTCACTTACCACAAAAACAATTAGAGGGTAGTCAGCATCCACAGAGCAACTCATCGTTTTCCATGAGCAGAGAAAGGGCAGAATGGTGGTTGTTTGCCCAGTGGCTGAAGCTGAAAATGAAGTACATGCACTCTTTGTTTTGGTTTTTCTTCTATAGCTCTCTCCTTCCCAGTTGCTCATTTAAGAAATGTCTGCAGACTCATTGAGGCATCTTTAGATCTTCTTGCCGTTCCTCTTTCTTCCTCCTTCCTCTCAGTCTCATCCCTGGAAATAATTGTGTGTGCACTGCAGGAATGTTAAGCTGCTTCTTCAGGAGGGGCCGTTTATCCATTGCGACAGGTCTTTTGCAAAGTCATTTAACAGTTTTGCCAAGTCAGCCACCTTTCATGTCGATTTGTATCCCTCCAGTGCCTTTCCGCTTTTCAGCTCAGCTCCCCTCTCTCCATTTGTCCTTCCATTAATAACAGCAGAAAGCTCAGAGTTTCCGACCTGAGCCTTAGCCATAGCTTAATATCTCGCCTATTCTCCCAAATTACAGTCCCATTGCCTTAACCGGGGCTCCCCTTAGCATCAAGATAAATTAGTTTAATCCTCTCTTTAGTTTGATGAAACAACACGGAAAAAATAAAAATCTTTCATAGACTGTAGAAAACCTAATTAGACTTTTTAATAATTAAAGACACTTGATTTTCATTTAAAACATATACATTTTTGTCTTTCTGAATAAGAAAATATAATTTGGAAATCAAACAACAAAAACACACCCCTACTCCTGTCTTCAATCACACACCATCCATCTACCTGTGGATAACCATTGTCAACATTTTGGTGAAATTAGATTACTTTTTCACCTTTGAATAAATAGATTAAAAAACTCTCAACAACCATGTATAGGAGTTCCTTTCCTTGAAACTTTATAAATACTTTTTTCAAAATAGACTTTACTTTTTAGAGAAGCTTTAGCTCTCGACAAGATTGAGAGGAAGGTAGAGATTTTCCATATACACCCTGCTCCCACACATGCATAGCCTTCCCCATTATTAATATCCTCTGCTAGACTGGTAGATTTGTGACAACTGATGGACTGACATTGACACATCATTCTTACCCGAAGTCCAGAGTTTACATTAGGTTTCACTCATGTTGTTATACATTTAATGGGTTTGGACAAATGTAAAATGATGTGTATCCATCATTATAGTCTCATACAGAGTAGTTCCACTGCCCTAAAAATCCTCTACACTCCCTTTATTCATCACTTCCTCTCTGCTAACCTCTGTTAACCACTGACCCTTTTACTACCTCCATAGTTTTGCCTTTTCCAAAATGTCCTATGGTTGGAATCATACAGTATGTAGCCTTTACAGATCGGCTGTTTCTCTCTTAGAAATATATGTTTAAGTTTCTTCCATGTCTTTTCATAGCTTGATAGCTCATTTCTTTTTATCACTGAATAATAGTCCATTGTCTGGATGTATCACAGTTTATTTATCCATCCACTTACTGAAGGACAAATTGGTTGCTTCCAAGTTTGGGCGATTATGAATAAAGCTGTTATAAACCTATGTGTGCAGGTTTTTGTGTGGACATAAATGTTTAACTCCTTTGGGTAAATACCAAGAGCATGATCACTGGATTGTACGGTAAGAGTATGTTTAGTTTTGCAAGAAACTGTCAAACCGTCTTCTACAGTGGCTGTACCATTTTGCATTCCCACCAGCAATGAACGAGAGTCCGTGTTGCTCTGTATCCTTGTCAGCATTTGGTGTTGTCAGTGTTCTGGATTTTGGCCATTCTAATAGATGTGTAG
Organism: Balaenoptera borealis; assembly: GCF_965194805.1. NCBI lineage: Eukaryota > Metazoa > Chordata > Mammalia > Artiodactyla > Balaenopteridae > Balaenoptera > Balaenoptera borealis. The sequence goes on from NC_138866.1 coordinate 144,356,676, forward strand.
TTGTATCTCGTTGTTTTAATCTGCATTTCCCTGATGACATAGAGTGTGGAGCATCTTTTCATATGCTTATTTGCCATCTGTATATCTTTTTTGAGTGAGGTGTCTATTAAGTTGTTGATCCATTTTTTAATCAGGTTGTTTCCTTATTTTGAATTTGAAGAGTTCTTTGCATATTTTGGATAACAGTCTTTTATCAGATGTGCTTTTTCAAATATTTTCTCCCAGTCTGTGGCTTGTCTTTTCATGCTCTTCATAGTACCTTTCACAGAGCAAAAATCTTTAGTTTTTATGAAGTCTACCTTAACAATTCTTTCTTTCATGGATTATGCCTTTGGTGTTGTATCTAAGAAAATAATTGCCAGAGGAACCTAGGGGCAGAACAGGAATAAAGATGCAGACATAGAGAATGGACTTGAGGACTCAGGGAGGGGGCAGGGTAAGCTGGGACGAAGTGGCATGGACATATATACACTACCAAATGTAAAATAGATAGCTAGTGGGAAGCAGCCACATAGCACAGGGAGATCAGCTTGGTGCTTTGTGACCACCTAGAGGGGTGGGATAGGGAGGGTGGGAGGGAGATGCAAGAAGGAGGAGATATGGGGATGTATGTATATGTATAGCTCATTCACTCGGTTATACAGCAGAAACTAACACACCTTTGAAAAGCAATTATACCCCAATAAAGATGTTTAAAAAAAAAAAGAAAATAATTGTCAAAACCAAGGTTGTCTATATTTTCTCCTACCTCATCTTCTAGATACAATGATTGTTTTTGCACTAAAATCTTTGCAATTTATAGGTGAAAATGGGGTGCTGTTTTAATTTACACTTTGACCTTTTCTGAAATGGATTACATGCTTCTATTTCATTAGTATTCTTTTTTAAAATAAATTTCCAAATAATATCTTTTGTTCTTTATTCTTTTAATAATCATTTTAAAATTTACATTTAAATTTAATTTCAATTTCTATATTAAAGATATTCTACTTCTGTTTGTCTTGGATATTTTGAATATTTTCCCATTAACCTTTCATGTTTTTTACATAGTTTATTGACTTTGGATGTATTTGTTTTTACATAGATATGTTTCTCAGTCTTCTTCTTTATTTCTTTTACCTTTGATAAAATTATCTGCCTCAATCTAATAACAAATAATTCACATGCACTGTAAGAAGGTGTTAATTCAACTGAAGTAGGTAAGTTTATAATGAGTATATTTACATATTGTAATTCCTCTACATTTTTTCACTATTGAATAAGTCTGTATTTCTAAATTGTTAACCATTTGCTATAGCAATTACTTAATAATCCATCCTTTAACACTGATTAATAATGTCAGCTTATTATATAGTATTTACATGTGCATGTATCTGGTATATATGTATATATATATTTTTTTGGTTTTATATTCTGTTCCATTAATCTATCTGCCAGGAACACATAGTTTTAATGTTGTAACTGTGTAATTTAAACCTATGATGTTGCAAGCACCACCTCATTAGTATTGTTTAACACACATATACATTTACATATACTTATATTTGCCACTTAATGTATTTATATGTGTATTTGTTTAAAAACGTGCTTTGCTATTTTCCTTTTTAAATTTTCGCCAATAAACTCTATAATGAGTTGTTACCTGCCCAAAGTGAAAGCACTGGGATTTTAACTCAAGTTGCATTAAAATTATAGGTTTTTTCATCTATTGACTATTTGCCTATATGACTTTTTCAAAACCTGATATTTTGTTCCACTTATTCAGATCTTCTTTGATGTTCACAAAGTATAGTGGGGGTTCTTTTGTAACCTTTTTTTTTTTTTCATGTACTTCCTTGATGTATTATCATGAGGTTTTAATCTTAATATTTAAAAATTTCTTGTTACTCAAAAAGCATCTTTTTCATCATATTTTTGTAAGTGGTTGTCTTAGTTATACAGGAACATTCTTGATTATTGATACGCTTATTAGTAACTTCACTGATCTCTGTAGTTATACCTAAAAGTGTTCCCCTACATTTTTCTGTTTTTCTAGATAAATCATAGTATCATTTATAAATTTTGACAATTAGCTTTGCTTACTTTTTTTTTTTTTTTTTTTCAGCAGGGAAATAGCATAGGCAGAGTTGTGTTTTATTTATTTATTTTTGGCTGTGTTGGGTCTTCATTTTCTATGCGAGGGCTTCCTCTAGTTGCGGCAAGCGGGGGGCCCCTCTTCATCGCGGTGCGCGGGCCTCTCACTGTCGTGGCCTCTCTTGTTGCAGAGCACAGGCTCCAGACGTGCGGGCTCAGTAGCTGTGGCTCACGGGCCTAGTTGCTCCGCGGTATGTGGGATCTTCCCAGACCACGGCTCGAACCCATGTCCCCTGTATTGGCAGGCAGACTCTCAACCACTGCGCCACCAGGGAAGCCCTTTGCTTACTTTTTATTCTTATCTATAACCTGCTCAGTTTTGAGAACTTAGTTTAAAGATGATGATGATGATTTTATGGGCAACTTCATTGTGAATCTCACTTCAAAATGAGAATGACTCTAAGTATTTAAGAATTAAGTAAAATGTCTGTTGGTTTGGTATTCATGTTCAATGTCTTCTTTATTAATTATTCTTTTTTCTTAGCTTAGTAACTAAAAAATCAGGATTGGATGATGAATTGTTTTGGTATCTAGGAAAATGATTATTACTTTAAACTAATAGTCTTAAATTATGTTAATAGGTTTTATAATATTCATCCATCCTTGAAAATCAGAGGAAAATGTATTTGGCTATGATCTAAAATATTATTTTATTATAGATATTGATGGTACTTACTGTGAATATAGGAGCTTTTTTCCTATGTTTGTGAGTGAGTGAAGTGTGTACTTGGTCTGTATTGTTCAATCATCCACAACACTTTACATTTCCTAGGATTTTTCCTGGAACATATACATTTTGAAATACACATGTTGCCGATCCAACCATCTCTGTCTCATTTATTTTAAGCAAAAATATTGTTTTCCACTTCTTATTTTCTCACATAAGACGTATCTGTGGCATTTGGATTGTCTAATAGTCATATTCAGATCATTTTAAAGTTCAGTTTTATGTTCAATTACTTGCATTGCTCATCTCTATCCACTCTGTGCAATCACGTCCTCATTCTTATTTTTACGTTGATTCATCTCACATTTTTGTTAGAGAACACCTTAATTTTTTTTTTTTTTTTTGGTAAAGTAAATCAATGGTGTACTTTTGGTATATTAGTATACATGTGGATATCTTCCTCTTTCCTTTACATCGGAGTTCCACTTTGCCTACCTAGAGATTTCATTAAAACAATATAGGCTTGGTTCAATTTTCTCTGATATTTAAGCCAGTAGTAATCAGCCTAACTTTTCTTTCTTTGTATGTACCTTGTTTATTTCTGCCTTAATAGTTTTTCCTTTTTCATTAGCACAAATATTCTTTTTCTACTACATCAAAATTATTTCTTTTCTTTTTTCTTTTTAGGTTTAGGTCCTTTTGATTCATTTTGAATTTGAATATCCCATCCTTTTCTGACATGTCTTTCAATCATACGACAGCAGTGTTTCCATTCTAACTCTTCATTCTCTTTCTCTGGAGTGTTTGATACCTGCTTTCCAGCCTCCGTGTCTGTCATGTCTTCTCTCATCACTTCTACCTTGTAACTCTTTTTTTCATATTTAAAAAAATTTTATCTTACAGTGCAGTATAGTTGATTAACAATGTTGTGTTAGTTTCCAAAAAAGTAATACAAATGAACTTACTTACAAAACAGAAACAGACTCACAGACTTAGAGAACTAATTTATGGTTACCAAGCAGGAATGATCAGGGGGAGGGATAGATTGGAAGTTTGGGATTGACATGTACACACTGCTATATTTAAAATAGATAACCAACAAGGACCTACTGTATAGCAGAGGGAAAGCTGCTCAATATTCTGTAGTACCTTGTAACTCTTAACACTAGATTCTGGAAGTGCGTCTAATGTTTGTCCTCATAGATTCAGTCTTCTGCAGCGTGGACTCTCCTCTTTGCTGATGTGTTTTATTTTCAGCCATTTTACATTTAGGTTTTATTGCACCTATTTCTTTATCTCTCATCAGTTTTTCTTTTATTCATGCTTGCCTGCAATATACTCAGCTCTCTTTCCATCTAGATCTGCTACCTTTTCATGTACTGTTTCATGGATGTCATTTTTCTTGAATTTTCCTGATACCTGAACAGGGGCTACCTAATGCTGGCTTCTGTTTCCTGTGCCTAATCATTTCCCAAAGAGCACCATTGCTCTGTGGGTTGAGTAAGGCATTCATCTCCTTATACACTGCAGAACGTTTCACCCTCTGGGTTGTTAAGATTCTTTCATCCTCCTCTTTCAACTTCTATTTCATCATTTTTTTGTTTATTCATCTTTGAATCATGAGAGCTCTATTAAGGCTTAAAATTGCTCAATAACCCAGGGTTTAGATGCTCTTTAAACCCATTTGTAGTCTAGCTGGATGCAGATAACTCCTCCTGTTTTAGTATGAAGTAACTTGATTTAGATGGTGCTTTTTCTTCAAGAATTCATGATATTTTGGCTTTGACCTGAAAGTATAGATCTGATTACACTGGGGAAGTTAAGGAGAAAGGAAGAGTTATATCTCTATCTCTGGAGACTCTCTGACTCCCTCAAGATGGTTGGTTAATATTTATTAAATGAATATGTGAATTACTTGAGATCTAATATTATCAATGAACTTGTGTTCAAAATAAGTTTATATTTTGGAATCCTGTAGGGGGAAATTAATGACAGTTATGATGATGATGGTGATGGTGATGACAGCAAATATTTATATCAGTGACATGCAATCTCCTAAGTATTAATTTACTTGTATAATCTCATTTAAGCCTCTAAATAACTTTATGCACTAGATATTATTATCTTCGTATTACAGATGAGTACATTGTGATTAAAAAAAAAAATGTGGCTTGCCTAAGATGACAGAATTGATAAGTTGTAGAGCTGAGATTTGAACCTATACAGTTTTGCTAAAGAATCAGTACTGTTAATCACTATGATACACTACCTCTTAATGGATAACAATAATAATAGCTAACACATAATAAGAATTTACTCTTTGTCATGTCCAGTGCTCTGTGTTTTGTATGCATACCTCATTTCTTGCTTTATCTTTCAAACCAGGGGTTGACAGACTTTTTCTGTAAAGGGACAGATAGAAAATATTTTAGTCTCTATGGGCCATATGGTCTCTTTTACAACTACTTAGCTCTGCTGTTGCAGCATGCAAGTAGCCATAGCCAATATGCAAATATATGGGCATGGGTACATTTCAGTAAAATTTTATTTACAAAAATAAAGAATGGACTGGGTTTGTCCCAGAGAGCCAAAGTTTGCCAACTCCTGCTTTAAACAATTCTTTGAGGTATGTACTATTATTATCTCCCTTATACAGATAAGGAAACTGGAGGTCAGAGAAGCTATATAACTTGTCTTTCACCCAGCTAATAAGAATCACATAGGAGTTGAACCAAGCAGTATGACTCTGTATCCTTGATGTTTAGTGACTACAAATACTAAGCTGGGTGGGGTTTTATATGACCAATGGATGACACTTTTTTCTTCTCTCATGAATTCTAAACCAAATAAGAAATAGAACACAGGCGTTAGATAGCTTGAATGGAACATACCTGACTTTTTACTGGTTATAAAGTATTATAGTGCATGGACCCACCAGAATTGAACTTCCTTACCTAGAACTGTAGGAGCAGAGCTGGCCTTGCTAAGCTTATCATGCAGAGGAGCAATGAGGGCATCTTGAGTTCAGGGAGAGAATGAACACAGGGGGCCACCAGCAGCTCATGCTCGCTCAGCATCTCCCCCTGAATCATCAACTTCATGACACTCTTCCTCCCTTAGGGAGAAGCAGGTGAGGGCAGGAAGTGGAGTACCGATGTCTGTGGGCTGAAATGAGACATATGGGAATGGGAAGAATTGTTCCCCAAAAGGTGCATTGTATCAAAACAAAAGATGGAAACTCAGTGTTTCAGATTGCAAATTACACTGTTTCCAACAATTCCAATTGTTGCTACATAGCAATTATGACAGTATTTCTTTTTGCTTGTCTTTGGTCACCCTAATTTTATTTAAATTAAAAAAAAATGAGCCCACAATATCTAATATTTGAGAATAGTCTTAGCTTCACTCCGTAGTTGCAGGCAAAGAAATGTCCAGTGGCTATGAGGAGGGAAATGTTGGAACGGAACTCAGCCTGGGGATCTTTTGAGACTATAAGTTATCACGTGTAGCTTTAAAACATTAAATGGCTCTCTAATGGATCAGGGAAAATGAATTGATTAGCCAGGAAGAAGTGCTAATCTTAGCGGGAAACAATAACAACAAAAAACCCTGGTCCATTAGCAAAGAAAGGCTAATTCAAATATTTTTGGTATGATTCTATGCTGATTCTTCTACAATAAGCAAATAAAAATAATGAAAACTCAGTGTTGGTGCATCTGTGAAGAAAGAAGTTTAATAATATCGTACTCTGTAAATTGGTTTACTTTCCTCTGGAGAAGAATTTGGCAACTTTTAAGAAGGTCCGTAAAAACCTCCCATTTAATTTTGTTTCCAGCTACAATATCCCTCAAGAAAATAAACTTATCAGAAAACAGTATTTACTACATAGATATTTATAGCAATGAGACTTATATCCCCAAATAAATTTAACCCAAATTCCTAGTAGTAAATAGAGAAAAAAGAAAGAACGTGGTTGATTAATTTTCTAGAATACCATGAAACCATGAAAATAATGAGTGCATCAATGCATATATGAGATGATAATAAGAGCAGACATTCATTAGAACCTTACCATGAACTCGATGCTATGCTAAGCATTTTATTAGTATTATTTTACTTTATCATGTAAATAATCTTGTGTGATAGATGCTATTATTAGAGTCCCCTTTTACAAAGAAATTGTTCTATAGAGGTTAAGAAGTCTGCCAAATGCCATGAATCTTATAGAAGAACTGCTAGCTTTTGAATTCACTTCTGTTTCATTACAAGGCTCAAGTTCGTCTCCTTTATGATGTTCAGACTTTCAAATAATAAATGGGAAAAAATCAGGATAATTAATACTCTACACATGCTGATTGTGACTTCAGCAACATGCAGAACCACTGACAGAGGTGAGGGCCATTAAATGGATAATCTAAAACTTATTTAATCATCTTAGTTTCTTTTTCTCTTCAGTCCCTAAAAGTATGTGTTGGGTGAATGTATGTCTGTATGTGTCTATGTGTAAGTTTTAAAATCTTAACGTCTTGTACATATTTTGGCCCAGAAATATCCCTTGATTGTTTTAATACTATTCAGGGAAGATTAATGTATATCATCATAGGTGGAATGTATGTCACCATGGGTTGAATGCATTGCAACTCATGGGGATAAGAATTCAAAAGAGAGAGGTGATACAGATTGCAGAGAGAAAGGAGTTAAAGTGAATGTTCTTCATATTGCATATTTGTTATTTGTAAAATATTCCCACCTAATAACAACCATGAATGTTAACCTAAAAGAGTACCTATTTTACAAATGATTCCACAGGAGCCCAGGAGTCTAAGTGACCACTAGGTGTGGTTAAGTGATTTACCCATTTCCAGTCAACACTGGGGATCTCATTCACTTCTGCCTCAGGCTCAACCAAATGAAAGGCTGGTCTCTTGCCTATGAATCTATAAATACCTGGAAACAAAATAGGCTACCAGGCCCTGGAAAAAAATTTCAATCAAGAAAACTCACTCTTCCCACTCTCTATTATCAACAGCAGCCTTTTGCAGCCTTGTCTTTTGTTGTTGTTAATTTTAAAAATGGAAGACAAAAATCTTTAAAGTTTTGCCAAACAGGAGAGGCTATCTTTATATAGGAAAGCTTCAAATTGCCTGGTATGGGTGGTCTAAGTTAATTCAATAGCTTTTCATTAATTTTTAGAGTAATACCTTTTTCTCTTTATTTCTTAATACTGGTTTTCTCTTTATTAAAAAACCCCATGAGCCCCTGTGGCTCTTACAAAGAACTAACCCGCTAGTATTATGGTTCAAACCATTTTACGTATAAGAGTTAGTCTACCAGATAGTATAGAGGAAAGCAAAACTATGGATGTGACAACAAAGGCAAAAAAAAAAAAAAAAAAAGGAAAGGAGGAAAGCTGTTTTACAAGAGAAGAAATCAAGGTCATAATATTCAAACTAGAGTAGCCTTATGAGGATAAAAAGAAACAGAAAGTTTACATTTTTGATTTGTAAGCTTCTGAATTTAGATGACTGTTGTAGAAGAGAAATGTACGGTGAGTTTCTGTGAACATTTCCATGTTTTGCCCTTTTTCTTTATTCTGGCCATTTGTCCAATTCCCCCCTCTTAGAAGGGAATCAAGTAAAGAAATCTAGACACATCCACTGCATCCAAGATGAAATAATCTATCATGGTTTTTGCTGTTCCACAATTTTCCATGAAGCCCTCACTTTGGTACCCAGCACAGTTTTTACCAAGGACAAGTGGCTTAGTTTCACTGAAGCTCAGTTCTGGTTCAGAATATTACTGCTGACAATTGGCTCTGTGACTATGGAGAGGTGGCTTAACTTGTTTACTCTCAGATTTTTTAGCTTTAAAATTAAAGATCTTTAAATTCCTTTCATCTTGAATAGCCTATGTTTATTCTCAAGGCTACAGCCATTGACATCCTCTCATTTCAACATGGGCGGTAAGGTTGCAACACTACATTCAAGATATAAAAGGCAAGGCAGTTGAATTATGCTAAGTGGCACAAAGCTCATATTTGGTTGAATGAAAATTAAATTTTATCTCCATGCCTACTGAGTAGATAATAAAGGGACAGAAGCTTAACAGTACTTAGGTAACAGAAAGGAGTTATCAATAAATGAGAAGAAAAGGAGGGTAAAATAAAGGGGTTTGTTCAGAAGTGGATGTAACAAATTTAGGGGCAATAACATGGTGAGGGACGATGTGTTTATGATGACTTGGTATTCATCATTTCATTATGTGGTTTTGAATCAGGGAGGCTGACTAGTTCCTTGTGTTTTGCCAGTGTGTGACTAAATACGATGAGAAGTAGAATGGTGACAGGTCATAGGGCTGGAAGTGTGATAAAGGTATGTGTGATAAAGGTATTTTGATGTGTGCTATCTTAAATCAAGCAAACCCTAGGAAATCTTTATTATTATTATTATTAGGAAATCTTTATTACTATTATTAATTGTTACCTTATAGATGAATAAATGGAGGCTTAGGATGCTAAATGTTTGATAAAACCCAAGCTACTACTACATGGCTGATCTGTGATTCAAACACAGATCACTGATTCCAAATTTCTTTTTTTTTTCCTGAAATGTACTGCAAATAATTCTTTAAAATTTTATTTATAAAGCAGTTTCCAACACAAAGGGGAAAGCTTAGACCATGAAAAATAATCTATATAAGTTGATGTTCTTAACCAAAGAGCTGGCTCCTGTACATTCAGTACGAAGATCACAACATCCTCCATGATAAGGAAACATACATGCAAATAAGTCTCAACATTCTAAACCTTTCACTCACTGAATGTTCAAGACCATGAAGGAACACCAGTCAATCTAACTTGGTTGTTTTTCTTGTTATTCATATAATTAATTACTTGGGAATAACCTAGGAAAAGTCAAAGGAACTTCTTCTTTGTATTCTAAGGAAAAGATGTAAAATTATCTTTTAGGTCTACTTAGTTATTGAAGGTTTGACTTAGAAAGGATGGATCTAACTTTTGGAAAGAGGGCCTGAAGAAGTTGAATTGACTCTGTCTCTTATCAGTGAAGCACTGAGGGCATAGAGATGATTTGCATTCCAGTCTGAGCTATAGTTTAACCACTCAGCCATTAATATTGTGGGAAAATAGACACTGGGGAATTGAGTATACTCATCAGAAAAGCAGGAGTTAAGGACACCACTGTTGATAGTAACCAATGTTTATTTATTGCTTAACAAATGCCAAACACTATTCTAAGTTTTTATTCATATAAGCTTTTTTTTTTTTTTAATTTAATTTTATTTATTTATTTTTTGGCTATGTTGGGTCTTTGTTGCTGCGCGCGGGCTTCCTCTAGTTGCGGCAAGGCGGGGATACTCTTCGTTGCGGTGCGTGGGCTTCTCATTGTGGTGGCTTCTCTTGTTGCGGAGCACGGGCTCTAGGCACACAGGCTTCAGTAGTTGTGGCACTCGGGCTCAGTAGCTGTGGCTCGCAGGCTCTAGAGCACAGGCTCAGTAGTCGTGGCTCACGGGCTTAGTTGCTCCGTGGCATGTGGGATCTTCCCGGACCAGGGCTCGAACCCATGTCCCCTGCATTGGTAGGCAGATTCTTAACCACTGCACCACCAGGGAAGCCACACATAAGCTTTTTAAATTCCCTCAAATAGTCCTAAGAGGTAAAAAAATATTTTGCCCCCATTTTAAAGAGATGAAACCGAGGTACAGGGAATTTAAATAACTTGCCTAAAGTTACTCGTAAGTGATGGAGCAGGAATTTGAACCCCGGAAGCCCTCTCCAGGACCAGCATGTTTAACCATGATACCAGTTTGAACAGCAGAGGTGGTTTTGTAAAATCATAAATCTCTTGTTTCTAACTGGATCATATGTGTGTCTATACTTGTTTACCTTGTCAGGAAAACAAGTTGCTCTTTATGAATTCCAGGTCATAATGTTGTGTAAAGGGAAGAAGAGGCTTATTAAACCATTGGAAAGACTGTGGGGGACAAAGGCAAGGACTCTGTGGCAGATTAACATTTAGTGCCAAAGTTAGTGGTTTTCAAGAGCCCACTCAGAAGCTGCTTTGAATCTCAAGATTTTCCAGGACACCCTCTCCATGCATCTCCATCTGCTGGAGTCCTCCTGAAGGAACTGCCCTCAACTACATCTGCGGTCTATAGGCACAAAGAAGGTGGCTGGCTGAGGCTTGCCTGAAGGCTGATGATGTCTGATGTCTCCCCATCCATCTACCACAAATGCTTGCCAGGGGATAACGGTCTCTCCCCTTCTGCCTCCAAATCTGATAAACAGATTGGCAGAATCTAACACAGAACCTTAAGAAGAACTAGAGAGAAATGATGGAATTATTATATCGCTAAATACTAAGTCATGTTTTTAATATAATCATGAGTGATTTTGAAAAATCATGGCAAGTAAACAAATCTCTGGCTCTAAAGCAGAGGTATGAGTGCCATCAGAATTAAGCAGAAGCTAAGTTGGTTTCGCTAGTTCCCATGGAGTAGAATGATGGTAATTCTTAAATCGGCACATTTTTGTTGAGTTCCCAATGTATACATGATTACAATAATTTTAATTTGTAACATTCATATTTTAGGTGTCTCTGTTTATGTTTATAACAACGCTATGAAGGCCCCCAGGTAGAAGAAACTGGAATGGTGAGAGGGTGAGAGATACGTGCACCCAGGCAGCCAGGTCTGCACGGTCACCTCTCGGGATCTGTGCAGATGTTCCAGGCAGAGTTCTTGTATATCCAACGGCGTAACTGTTACTAACTCCATCAGCAACACAAAGTCTGTGTCTTCCCTAAGACCCCAGTTTTTGTTATCAGCGGTAATAAACATAGGGTCAGGGACACTAAATTTCCTAAAGAGGTTGGAATTTATAAAACCGAAGGAGAAACAAAAACATACCTCGTTATATTTCAGGCAGGAATGCAGCTAAAGGGAAGGCACAGTGGGGAAACCTTTGATCCATGGCATGTTTTGTCTTCACTACGTGAAGAATGATATTCAGACTGAGAAGGAAGAAGAGGAGGAGGAGGAGAAGGAGGCAAAGGAAGAAGAGGAGGAGGAAAAGGAGAAGAGGAAGAGAGGGAGGAGGAGAAGGAAAATAGAATACAACCTGCCAAGAAGGAACAGATGTCAAACGTGGGAGAGGGACTTTTAAAAATATATGTATTAGTCTAAATGAATTCAGGGTTTCTGGATTGGCTGTATTAAAATGCAATTCTGAAATAATACCCATATGATATTATCTAATTCCTGTCCAAGATCTTTGAGGAGGCATGTTTGCAAACTGAAGTTGGAAAAATATCCTTTTACTCTCCAAAACCTAGAAAGAGAGATAGTCTCTCAAACTTAGGCAAATGAGTGTGATGTAGATATCAGGAAAGCACAGGATGAATTATTGAGGAAGGTTTATTAAGTATTTAGAAAATGAACTGGGCATGACTGGAAACTACTAAATATTCCCTGTAAAAGAAAATGCTCAAACAAACCTGATTTTATTATAGCTTAATTGAGGCATTATTGATGTACAATAAACTGCACATATTTAAAATATGTAATTTGATTGGTTTTGGCATTTATACATACAGTCATGATACCATTACCACAATAAAAATTACAACTATTCCCATCGTCCCCCCCCAAACATCTTTGAGTCCCTTTGTAATACATTTCTCACTGAGACAACCACTGATTTGCTTTCAGTCCCTAAATTTTTGTCTGTATTTTTAGAATTTTATGTAAATGAAATCATATAGTATGTACTCTTTTTCCCCCCTTTGGCATTTTCACTCAGCATAATTATCTTGAGATTTATCCATGTTCTAATCTGATTATATTTTATTTTTATGAGGTTAGTAGCTAGTAGATCAAATAAATGTAGAAGAAATTGTTTACCTGGACTTCAACCACACATTTCTGTTTCTCTAACAGTCTGAGACAGATCAATCCTAACTCAAAATTTTTTCACTGGTTGTTCCCTCAGACTGATATGCATTTCCTACAGATCATTGCATAGCTGGCTCCTTCTTGACATTCAAGTCTCAGCTTAAATGTCATAATCTCAGCTTAAATTTCACCATCTCAGCAACATTTGTCATGACCACCTTGCCTAGAGTAGCATTCCTAGTCACTACTACTCTGACACCTTTAATTTAATATCATCTGTCTTCCCCAGCTAGCATGTACAACCCATGAGAGAAGGAACTTTATCTGTCTTGTTCAAAGCTGTATTCCTAGCACCCAGAACAGTGCCTGATGCATAGGAGGTAATCAATAAATAAGTGAACAAATAAATCTTTGCCAAGCCTTTTATCTATGTTTATGGGAAATTATGGCGACCTATGGGCTGAATAATGGCATAATTCAATGCAATTGTTATTAGTTGAAGTAATATATTCTAATTATGCTGATTAATGGATATTTTTCAGTCTGAATTGGGATTTATATTCACAGCTTTGCCTTAAGTCCTGTCCTATTCCACAATTTTTACACATTAAAAAAATAAAGCACTTAGCTGTAACTATAGAAACAATGGTATTTCTTTCTGTATAATGTGAAGTTACAACACATAATAATGATGTAATTGATATTCTAAAATATATTTACAGATGGAAATGATAGATGGTGCTGAAAAGATGAAAGTAGATAAGGGTAAATTCTGCTGCCAGACAAGGACACACCCCCTTGGAAGAGTACACAGCTGTCTGTGTGGGGTTGTAATTGACAGTGAGCTTAATAAGGTTCAGTGTGCTAAAACTGCCAAAGTTCTAATGACAACTTAGTGGCTTTAATAGTTATAAAATACAGAATTGGAGAGGCATGAGTTTCCTTCTGCTCTGCTCTTGACAACACAAAACCTAGAGTATTATAATTTGTTCCTGAACCACAAAAATGGAAATGGTTTCAATGGATTGCATACATAATAGAAAGATGAGTAATGTAAAAATAGTACATATAATGAATAGTAGACGAAATGGGCAGTGTTTATTTCATCAGCTGTATATTTCCCTAATGAAAAAAAAATTAAGGCTAGTCTTGGTCTGACATCAACAGTGAACTAATATCTATTAATATCTGATACTACCTGGTTTGCTCAGTCAGAGATGCCCACAGATGGAGTGACTTCAGGCTCTTACAGCACTTGAAAAAGGCTTTGTAGGTCAGATTTAAGATTGTGAATTGTTACTTGGATGATAGCATATTTAGAATCTGTACTAACTCTGACTTATAAAGTAAACTGTATCACAATATTAATAAAGAAAGCTGTTCATTTTCATTTAGTTTATTTGGTATGAGATGTAGTCCATTCACTTTTTAAAAATAGATGAAACCACGAATTCTTCCCTTAATTCCTTATTGATATGAATAATCTACTGCAGAGGTAAGTTTGAGGAGTGGCTGCTTGACACTCTTGTTTGAAATTTTATCTTGCACTATTAGGGGACAAAAAAGTGTTTGTTTTGTTTTTGCATTTTACTTAAACCAGAGAATAGCAGTTTTTAATAGGGTGTAGGGGGGGATATTGAAAGCTTTGGTTTCTAGGTCTTAGTCACCACATGAAATCATTTTATATTCCTCAGTTTCCATTCAATTGGATGGTTTTGTGTAGATGCTTGCTGAGATGGTACTGTCCAACGGTGTGGGTGCTGAATTGTAGGGCTCTCGAGGGGAAATTTTCTCAGCAGTCTCATTAGTAAAATGAAACTGCAGGCAAAAAGATAAGCTTGCCCAATTTATTTACTTAGGCATTCTATTTTTCAAAATTGTATTATTACCCAGGGAAAAGCATTAGCTATTGCTGTATCTTTCTTTTATGTAGACATTTATTTCAAATTGTAAGGAGTACAAAACATAGTAATCCATATTAAGTTGCAGGTTGCATTTTTCCTGGACAATTTTCTCTATTAACAAGAAGTGGAGACAAAGGAAGAACAAAGACATATTTATTACGTGATGTGGAAACAAAACTGTTTCTAAGTGATACTGTTGCGTGGTGTATTCCTAGAGGTACTGACAGCTCCTTATAAGGTGAATGAACATTTCAGCTGAACTTTGCAAGCAACACACAAGGCTAATTACAAAATATTTTTCTGTCTCTCAGCAAACTGCAGGGGGCAAGAGTGAGCTTGTGTAAGCACTAAGAACCTAGATTTCCCTGGGTGCTGTCTTCTCACATGTGTTTTTAAATCTTCCAACTTGTGATTATTATTTTTCAGAACTGAATTAGTGAATCATTTTACATAGTACCATTATGTAAAATAAAATGATACTTTGTTTCTCTGCATTCACCAATTACTGGGTGGAGAAAATTGGACTCCTAAAAGACACATGTGTATATAGTTTGCCAGATTACAGGAAAGCCTTGTAAAATGCTCCCAGATGTTTGATGTAAGAGAGAGAAAATGCCAGGAACAAGGAGCAAATTGAGGTGGGTTTCAGATATTATACAATCTATTGAAGTAAAAGCTAAGAAAATAAATAAGATCATTGACATGAAATCCCTCTGGAAGGTCAATAATCATAGAGTTTAACTATATTAAACCCATTTTCTCCTTTCCTTTCTCCCCTTTTGCCTGATACTATTGTAGGAAATATTAAGGAATATTATTGTTAATCCTTAATAAATAGTACATTAAGCATGAATTACCTTATCTTTTCAGCACAAGGGCCACAGGGCTGCAAATGAACAAAATCTGGACTGTTTTATTTTTCAGGGACCCGACCCCCATATCCAATCATCAAGACTGCCTTTCATTTAAGGGTTGGTTAGGTGGTTCCTGATAAGAATTTTGCTGTGAAAGAGTTGAAGCATCGTAACTAGAGTCTCCTTTCAACCTCAAAGAGCAAATGGAGAGCCAGATGAAGTAAGGATTGTAAAACTGGCCTTCGAATGTCAGGATTGTTCTTGAATCAGTCTATGTTCTAGCAGCAAACAGCTGGAAGATGGCAAAGGGGTAATTGAGAAGAGATCAATGAAGGGACTGTTTTTGAAGGCAAGATTAAGGGAACCATTAAAGGATGGTGAAGCACTCTGGAAAGGGCAATAGTGGGAAGGTATTATCACCTTAGTGAGGTAGAGGGGTAGAACCAAGGAAGAGTTGCCCTAGCCTGTGAGAGATGTATCTGCACGGTAAGGAGTGTCCGACAGGGAAGAATATTGCAGCCACTGCCAAACAATGTTTTCATAGGGAGGGACATGAAGGAATAAATGCCATACCTTTTTCTCTTACTAACTCCTGATCTCCTGAATATGCCACAGTTTGTCCAAACCCAACCAAGGCAAGAAAGCTTGGTTAAACCAGTCTTTGAGGTCAGTTTCCTAGGACACAGAGCAGGATGGAGCAGGACGAAGAGAAGACCTGGAGGGGAAAATGGAGAATATATAGCACATTCCACATTTTAGCTTACTTATTTTTGGAAATATACCCCAAAATTATTAGTTTCCATGTTTTCATAGATAAGTATACTAAGGTTAAAGTCCTTAAATAATTTGCCCCAATTTAAATAAGGATCTATCTGACTTCAAACTCTTCAACCTCTTTCTGTTATACCATGCTGCTACTTTTCCTTTGTTTCCAAAGATCGTCTTTGGGGGAAGAAAATCCACAAAAGGAGAAAAATATATCGTTATATCACCTCTCCTCCTTATTGTAATTCTACTATGTATAAAGTGCTGATCCTTGTTTTCCAAAGAGACCAGCAGGATTAACAAAAGTAACTCATCAGAATTTCTCTGGCAGGGAATCTCAATCTTACTGTTCTCCATCCTGCCCTTTATCCGTGGCTGTAGTTTCTGTGGGATGCTTAACAGGAAAATTTGAGCCAAGTGTTCTGGGCAAGCCCTGAAATGCCATTCTGGGAACTTGCTGCCATTAGTAGTAAAATGGATCTCGAAGGCACATTGTAAAGTTTGAAGACAGACCACTGCCGACAAATTACAGATTTATTTAATATGTTTGTTTTGTTGTATATGTAATTTAGAGTTCTTGTGGATTCCTTTTAGTAAGATGAGACAGAATCTCAGTTTTTAAGACTTCACCAAAAGACTGTAAAATTTTCTTTTAAAATAATAAAGTTGGGGAGGTCAAATAATCGAATCTTTAAAAGCAGGAAAATACAGTATCGTCAATCTCATGTGACATACCTTTCATATATATTTTTTACTTTTTTATTTTTAGCTTTTACCTTTAAATAATTTCAGCTTTATTAAAAAGTTGCAAAAACTATCCAAATACCTTCACTGAGAGTCCTCAAATGTCAATATTTTACACATCTGCTCCCTCTTTTCCTCCCTCCGTCTCTCTCACACACACACATGCACACAGACACACACTGCTTTTTCTGAGCTATTGGAGAATAAGTTGCTGACATAATGCAAACTTACCTTTAAATATCTCAGTGTACATTTCCTAAAAACAATGGTAATCCTGTATATAACTACAGTACAATTATGAAAATCAATAATAATTGATACAGTAAAACAATCTACAGGTCTTATTAAAAAATGTTTGATTCAGTAATGCCCTTTATAACAAAAAGATCTGAATTGACTATAAGATCCAATTCAGAACAATACGTTTCATTTAGTTGTCAAATCTCGAGTCTTCTTTAATCTAGAACAATTCCTTGATCATGCTTTACGTTTCATGACCTTTACATTTTTTATGTAAATTATTTTAGTAAAATTAATTTGACCTGTTTCTTTTTACTTTTTTTTTAAACATCTTTATTGGAGTAAATTGCTTTACAATGGTGTGTTAGTTTCTGCTTTACAACAAAGTGAATCAATTATACATATACATATGTCCCCATATCTCTTCCCTCTTGCATCTCCCTCCCTCCCACCCTCCCTATCCCACCCCTCTAGGTGGTCACATAGCACCGAGCTGATCTCCCTGTGCTATGTGGCTGCTTCCCACTAGCTATCTATTTTACGTTTGGTAGTGTATAAATGTCCATGCCACTCTCTCACTTTGTCCCAGCTTACCCTTCCCCCTCCCCGTATCCTCAAGTCCATTCTCTAGTAGGTCTGCATCTTTATTTCCATCTTGCCCCTAGGTTCTTCATGACCATTTTCTTTTTTTTTTTCAGATTCCATATATATGTGTTAGCATACAGTATTTGTTTTTCTCTTTCTGACTTACTTCACTCTGTATGACAAACTCTAGGTCCATCCACCTCACTACAAACAACTCAGTTTCATTCCTTTCTATGGCTGAGTAATATTCCATTGTATATATGTGCCATATCTTCTTTATCCATTCATCTGTTGATGGACACTTAGGTTGCTTCCATGTCCTGGCTATTGTAAATAGAGCTGCAATGAACATTTTGGTACATGACTCTTTTTGAATTATGGTTTTCTCAGGGTATATGCCCAGTAGTGGGATTGCTGGGCATGACCTTTACATTTTTAAAAAATTTCAGGCCAGTTATTTTGGAGAATGTCTCTCTCAGTCTAAGTCTGCCTGATGTCTTCTCATGATTAAATTTAGGTTGTGTACTTTTGGCAAGAATACCACAGAAATGATGTTTTTTTTTTCTTTCTCAGTGTTTCATTTTAAGAACCATATAATATGTATTTATCTCATTACTGATGATGTTACACTTTGATCATTTGTTTAAAGCGGTGTCTGCCAAGTTTCTCTACTATAAAGTTGCTTTTTTCCTTTTTAATTAACAAGTATCTAGTGGAAAGATGTCCTGAGACTATATAAGTGTTCTGTTTTTCATCAAATATTCACCTATCAGTGCTAGCATCCATTGATGATATTTTGCCTGGAACAGTTATTATTATGGTACTATTATGGTGGAAGCCAAATGGTTATTTCCCAGTTATATTATTTCTTCTACATTTATTAGTTGGCATTCCACTGTAAGGAAGAACTATTCTTTTTGATTGATTTATATCTCTATGGATTCATTGATTAGTTTTTTTCATTGAGTTATAATTAATTACCATTATTTTTTATTTTGATGCTAAAATTGTCCTTAATTTGGATAGTGGAAATTCCTTCATACTGGCTCATCTATCCCTCTGCCACATCCCCATCATTCTTTGAGCATGTCATTACTTAGGGTACCGCTATATGTTCTAAGTTCATTTTGTACTGTACCTGATTTATCTCTGAAATCATCCTTTCTTCTCAAAGAGATCTGATCTTATTTGAAGGTGGCATTTAGAAACTAAGATCTAAGTGTCAGGTGTGCATATTACTTTTTTAGCAGACTGAACTAATACACACACACACACACACACACACACCTTTCTTGAAGTGGTCTTACTGTTGAAAAAGAATAGTTTAAACAATAATATAGAGCTTTTCTTTAGGAAAAACATAGACTTTCGTCATTAAGAGTCTTTGAGTTATAATTAGAACTGGCAATTTTCAGCTGGGGGAATTTAGGACCAAGAAAAAATGAATGACACACCATGGGTATAGGCAAAGTTTTTGCTGCCTTGATATTTCATAGTCTCTCAAGTACTCCTAACTTTCCTTCTCTCCTGATTCATTGTTTTCAGATAAATTTCTCCATGAGGTCTAGTTCATCACCAAGAAACTTGATGTTATTTGATGTCAACAAACTTCCTATTAGGCTTAGGTTAAATGGATTTTTCCAAGTGAACACATTAGTGTTTGAGATAGTGTTTATTGGCCTCCACATAAAACCATAACAGACATTCAGAGTCAGCAGGCTTAGGAATCATGTGGGATACTGTGATTCTGAGTGCCCCCCCCCATCCCCACCAAGGGAATAAGGTGCTAGAAGAGCTGCTTCATAACTGGTCCATTGCTCATTCCCCAGATGATTCCAGGTGCATATTAACAGTTTAACTTTGTTAAGAAGGTGTCAGCCTCGCATCATTTGCATTCCATTACCCACAATGCTTTTTAATTTAGTGCCTGCTTTGAAAAGCAAATGATGACATTCTGCTGGGAAAATTTCAGCCCGTGTGTGTTCTTTATAAAGTAAGGGAGTAGAATAATTATCACTGATAAGGAGGAAAGAGAATGTTTTTCACATTTGGTGTTTTAGAGAATGTGGGGTGTGTGTGTGTGTGTGTGTGTGTATGTGTGGTCTGTGTGTACTGGAAGGTTGCATTGGGGGGAAGAGGTGGAAGATGGGGAAATAGTGATTCTGGTTCCCTGTACTAGTAATAGTGAACCAAGAGTTGTCAGTAATTCTGAAAATCCTTCTAAGTAGGAGGAAATCCAATTTATTGTTAAAAATGATCAAGCAGACTTGTGCTGAGTGTATGCTAAGGTACATGTCATCAGAATCCTGGGTAAACCAAGATTAGATCATGAAACAAGAGGCTTAGACTCAAGGGTTGAAATTTACCTGGTCTCATGAATGGTCCAAAGATGAGATGGGGGAGGAAAGCAGGTGAAGAAAACCAGATAGAATGATAAAACACAAGTCTCTTCTCCCCTCCCCTCTTTCCCTTTTCTTCTCATTTCTTTTTTTTTTTTTTTTCTGTTTGATCTACCACAACAAATGATCAACAGAATCCTATTATTTCTTCCTCCAATACATATTTTATATTAAATAAAGTCAAATATCAGAGTGTATTGGAAAGAGATATAGAAATGAATAAAATAAAGTGAGGGTTTTTTTTTTTAAATTTGGGAACTTAAATTATAGTAAATAAGCTAGGACAGATATAAAGCTAGTATAATAGAAGTAGGAATTAACAAGCTGTATGTATTTTACATACAATATCCTTCATAGATGAATAGCAATATTTACTTTTATCTGTCCATCAGAATGGAACTCTAGGAAGATAGGGCTTGTCTTTTGTTTTGTTCACTGTTGTGTACCCAGTTCCTTGAATAGTTCCAGGCATATAGTAGATGCTCATTAAATACTGAATGAATAGATGAATGGTAGTGTTCACATCTTTTATCATCATTTATTCCCTTCTCCTCTCTTTTGCAAAATTACAGTGGACTCCACCTCCTCCTTTACCATAAACTCCTTAACTCACTCTACCATACTCTATGGGAACTTCTTGGAGCAGGGATGACACACTGCTGTCAAATCCACTTTCTCCCTTTACGTCCTCACTGCATTTTCTGCTTTGCATCAAGTGCAGTGGCTCATTGCTTCCTCTACTTTTAAACTCTCCTCTTCCTTTACTTTTCTCCCACACTTTACTTTTTTTGCATCTCCTCTGGCTTTCCTCCTATGAGTCTGAGTTGTCAGTAATATCCATTCATTTGGTCCTCTTCTTTTTTTTTAGTTTTTAAATAAGAATTTAGATATTTAAGGTATACATGATGATTTAATATACATAACACACTGCAATGATTACTACAGTCAACTAACTAACATAACATCTCACACAGATTTCAGGTACTCTTATCTCATATACACACACACAATCATTTGGTCTTTTTTTTTTTTTTGGCTGAGTTGGGCGGCTTGTTGGATCTTAGTTCCCTGACCAGGGATTGAACCCAGGCCTTGGCTGTGAGAGCACAGAGTCTTAACCACTGGGTCGCCAGGGATTTCCCTGGTCTTCTTCATCTGCTAGTTTTTCCAGTTCTTTACCTGCCTTTTCTTTTCTTTTTCTGCCCATTCCTCTGAGGTGATCACATCAAGCTCCATGACTTGGATTATGATCTCCGTGCTTAAAAAAAAAGAAAACCTTTAAGGAAGTGAGTGTAGAAAGAAAAGTAACCCCAGACTGAGTCCTGGGGTGCTGCATCTTTTAAAAGGCAGGGAGATGAGGAGCAATTACCAAAGAACAGTAAGAATTTGTGGCCAGAGGTGTTGGAGGAAAATCAGGTGGTTTTAGTGTCCTAGAAGCCAAGAGAAGTAAGCATTTTAAGGAGGAACATTGAAAGGCTCTTACCAACTGAGTGACAATGGATTGGTGTTTCCAACCATGGGTGCAGTGTTCTGGTAAGTTCACACTAGTGTAAGTGGTAATAGCATTTTTGTTTCATTTGTTATTTTTTTAAATGCATAGATAAATGGATAGATAGATATCCATTAAACAAAGGTTTGGATAAACCTGATGTGAATACTGGTTCTGCCTTCTATGAATATAGCATGGCTGTAAGAACTTGGACTCTGAAGTTAGATGGCCTGACTTTGGCTTTTTTTATCAGCAGATCATATGATTTTAGATGAGTACACTGCTTAAGTCTCAGTTCCCTTATTCATAAAATGGGAATAATAATAGTACCTCTTTCATTAGGTTGCTCTAAGGATTAAATAAGAAAACCTATTTAAACAACTGAGAATCTGAGTACCACAGGGTAAGCCCTCAGTGACTATTGTCCCATGAGCTTGTGTTTCCTTGTCTGTTGAATGGGCATCATGCCTAGTTCCAAACTCATAGAATTATTGTGAAAATCAAACTAGACTATCCATGTAAGGTATTCTGTGCATAGTAAGCTCTCCAAACATGTTGATGGAACCACTGTTGAATATGTTCATCATTTGGTATTAAATGGAATTAAATGACCCAGCCACCCAGTTTATCCCTCACTTGAGCACTGCTAGTGGTTATGGGGATGGAAGCATTACACAGCTTTCAATTGTTTTATTCTAAGTCATATATTGTTTAATTCATGCTCATAAAGTGCTGTTGGTTGAAGAAAGGAAGCATAAAGATCACTGATGCACATGCAGTTTCACAGGATTTTAAAGACGCATTCATCTGATCAAAATTCTCCTAGAGCACATCAAGGTGTTTCTAGTGCTTTGAAAACCAATGTTAAAAAGAGAAAATTTAGTGATGATTAAATCCAATTTGACTTTCATATTGGGGGGATAAACAGAATCCTCACGAACATGTTATACGTGAAGTGCTTTCAATTGGAATACTGAAACCACCTCTTTTAGCTCATCTTTTGGAAACAAATTTAAAAATAAATAAATTGTTTTTTAAGTAGGAAATGCAATAATTCCACACATTAGGTCTGAAAATCAATGTTTAATTTCATGGCTTCATTTCAATCTAAAATCAAATATTAAGTAACCCATGTCAGTTATTAAATGGGACAGTAAAATTTGTCTATATGGTTTATGAGTATTCTTGGAGGCTATGATAAATTAACTTTATATTATAGTATATCACACATCATTGGTCAAATATAAAATGCTGTTTTTACCTCAATCCGCTTTTTATTGCCACAACAAAAAAGTACAAAATATTTTGACAAATCTTGAGTTTTTACAAAATTGTATATGATTATGAAATGAGTGCCTGAGGGAAAAAAGCTCTCTTTAATCAATAACTGAAGGGGAAGGACTCAGGTTCTTAGAACTGAGACGTTAACTTGGGGGAAAATTTAGAGTATAAATATTTTGAGTTTGATTATAGCACTTAATTATGAAAATCACTGCTAAAACTCTCCCTCCACCGCATGCTCATCTCCTAGGTAATATCCTCTTCAGGGAAACCTGAAGTTTGTTATGTACAACTTACTATTACATGCTATTAATCACAATTCCTTAAGGCTCATTTATTCTTTAGTAAAGTGTCTTAAAACTTTAACATGTGGTTCACATGGGCAGTTAACACACTTACCACCTCCCTACCGGGCATCCCAAAACCTTGCTTTTCTCCTCTGGACAAACGCACCTCAATGTGTGTTCCAAAATTTTCTGGTATATTTTGTTACAGTCTGTTTTGAGGATTTCACAAAATAAACATATTCGGTGGAATATGCATTTCAACTAATCCCAATTCAAATCCAGCACTTGCACTAATTTGTTGTGCGACATGAGAAAAACCTACTTAATTGACTTGACTTTTCTTAACCTCAGTCACTTGATCTATACAATTATATATTTTCCTGCAGAGAGAAAAAAGGATAAGAGTGGAAAATGTAGTGAGGGGGATAAATGAGTAGACACAAAAGAGAGGGACCTTGCATGCAACAATGAAAATAATGCACCATGAAGCAAGGAATGTGGCTAACTTAATTATCTGTCCTTGAGCTTTAAATCTCTCCATCTGTCCATCTCTCTAGCTTTGCTAACTATCTGCTAGAGCCTAGAAGGGTAATTCTAAGAGGTAGGTACATAACATATGGGAGTTCCTTTTTCTCCTTCCCCAGCTCCATCTTTCTACTCACAACACCAAATCACCTTTACATCTGTGCACACCACTGTAATAGGGAACAATGATTCACTCCCACCAATGAATTAAAAAATGAGAATAAAAATTAATACACATGTACAGCAAGTTATTGTTTTCTAAATTGTGTATGGAAATGATTCCCTCTTTATAAGTTGGCAGTATCCCTAAAATTATTACTTCCCACTTAAGCAAAGAGGAAGGACTAGGTTTTCATGAAATCACATAACTCTGCTCTTTTTTTCTACCTGCTCTGTATGGAGGAATCATTAAACAAAATGTGGGCATGTGCGTGCACACATGCACGCACACACACACACACACACACACACACACTACACCCCTCGTAAGCTCTAAACATAATACGTTGTAAAAATGTAATAGGATATTACATGCCTTCCTCCAATAACTTTTTCAAAATTTGGAAAAGATGCAAAGTCAAATGGATAGAATTTATAGGAACCTCACTAAAGAAAAGATAGTCCCAAGAGGTCAATGAAAACCTCTTTTCTGGACTTTTTGTATCAAATGTTGAAGAAATATTGAATAAGAAAATAAGAAGCATGTCAAATTTCTTTCACAACAAAAAAATATTACCTGAAAGAATATCATGAGTTCCTCTGAGAATTTTCCTGAAAGTAGAAGTCAAAATTGAGTTTTCTTTTTTAATGGAAATGAAGAGCTAGAAATGTGTGATCAATTTTTAAAGGGTCGTACGTGATGAGACCATGAATGATTTTTCCTTTAGAAACTGGAGTTGGATGAGGAGGGTTAATAGACAGAGATAGGAAGCATTGTTCTGACATAGACCACAATCCCTCTAGCCACTTGTGTTCAAAACTTCGACATTCCATTTATTTTGTCCCCTTTCTTCATTTTCCTTCTCTGGTTAGTGGCTACATCTGGCCAATTTCCATTCTTAATATTTTCCATGCCAATTCTTTCAATGTCATGGGCACGAACACACATAGGCTACTATGGACTGAATTGTGTCCCTCCAAAATTCATATGTTGAAACCCTATTCCCTGATGTGATTTTATTTGGAGATAGGGACTTTATGAAAGTAATTAAGGTATAGGATTCATGTCCTTATAAGAAGAGACACCAGAGAGCTTGTTCTCTCTCACACACATGCACTTAGGAAAGGCAACGTGAGGACACAGTAAGAAAGAAGATGTCTGCAAACCATAAAGAGAGCCCTCAACAGAAGCTGAATGCTGTCGCACCTTGATCTTGGACTTTCCTGCCTCCAGAACTGTAAGAAAATAAATCTCTGTTGCTTAAGCCATTTAGTCTATGGTATTTGTTATGGCATCCCAAAGTAAGATATAGACTAACTACAGTATTCCAGAATCAGTGCTACTATACCTTGTCCCAGGTTTAAATAAATCCTCACAAAAACCTTATGAATGAGGTTTTATGCAGATGAGCACTTCAATTTTCTAAGAGGTTAAATTATTTTCCCCAGTACACAGAGCTAAAGATGACAGCAAACGATTAGAGCCCTGTTTTATTTTAAAAGTGTGTTTCTTCCATGCTAGTACCAATATCATTACCGTAAGCCAGGCCTTCCTTGTCTAGGTTCCCAGCATCTCCCAGAGCTATCCAGCACCCGTGATAATTTTGTATACTTATCAAGTCAAAGGCATCTATTTTGTTATTTCACCTTCACCTCATGCTCATTTAATGCACCTCTAAGAGTTGCCAGGACAAGCCCCAAATCCTTAACCTGTCTTCTCAGGTGTGTTCAAAATCTGAGCCTGCTAAATTAAAATGTATCACTGCTTTCAAGCTCATGTGTCCAATCTCTGATTCACCATACTATACTGGAATACACCACATTCAACTTTGTCTTTATGATCTTATTATCTGCGGCATTCCCTCTCCTGGAAAACAGTTTCCTCTCCCATATACATACAAAAATTATATTCATCATCTGTGGCTAAACTCAATCCAACTACTTGTATACAGTTTTCTTATGTCAGTCTATATTATCCCCCTGCTTGGAACTCTTCTAGTTTGTGTGTATGTGTGTGTGTGAGTGTGTGTGTGTGTGTGTGTGTGTGCGCTTTGCCATGTATTTTTTTTTTTTTTACTATTTGGTTATGTATTCTTCCACTGTTGTCTTATGTTTATGAGAATTTTTTTCAAAAACAAAGAAACAATAAGTAGTTACTGATCAGTTACTATATGATCTAGGCTTTGCAAAAACTAAAATGGCGTTGGATAAGAATATACTCTATTCTTCCTCTGTAGTGTATTTCATAGCTAAGCCCAATGCTCCAAAGATACTCAACAAATAGTAGATCGATTGGTTGAATGAGTGATGGTATTACTGCTATCTGCTCCAAAACTCAAAGAATATCCAACACAATCTCATCTTTGCTCACCAATAATACTGAAAAGGGATCACGAATGGAGTGGCTGTTTAATACACAGAAAGACAGCATGGTGTGATGGAAGCTGTATGGACTTTGTACAGAACTGAGTTTGAAACCTATCTCCATCCACTTCCTTATTTTATTACTAAGAAAATTACTTAACTTGTCTCAGCCATACTTTCCTTATTTAAAGCCCCCATCACAGAACCTGGCTCATAATAAATGCTGCGGAATCTCCTAATTGCTATTTGTAGCCGTTGGAAATCACTGTGTAGAGAATTTTGTTATACCTTCATCCACACTCTTTCTATGCCTATTGCTGCTTCAACTTTTCCCTGCTTCAAAGATGAGCAATATGTATAAGTAGATCTAAAACAGAGCCAGATTCTTGGACTGGCTTTGAATGGGTGCAAAGAGAAACATTTAGAGGGGCGTACTATAGCAAAGGTATTAGTAAAGAGAAATGGTTATATACAATCACATTTCATCATAGTCATCTTCCCTTGCAGGAAGCGATATATTTGCTCAACTTAAAAAGAAAACATGAAACAGTCAATCCTACAGATGCATTACAATGCTCTAGAAAGGATATAATTAGACAAAACACCTTGTATCGATGGATTGCCTCTTGGGGGGATGCACCTGATTAGAGAATCCATCATTTCACTTAGTAACACCTGTTACACCTGTTTTAGAAGTAAATTAGAAGATATAATGAATAATTATAAAATTGAAAATAACATCCCATTATTTTCAATAAAGAATGAATGACTGTGGACCAAGGTAATTCTGTTATTTCTAATGGGAGGATAGTTTGAGCTGATACTTAAGGCTCTGCTCAGCATTACATTTGGAAAAGTGCAATTTAATTAGTATGAGGCAGTATGGGTTTGGGAAAATAAATCATGTCAAACACCGTTGATTACTTTTTAAAATTAAATTGCTATTGGACTAGATAGAAGAGAAAACAAGTAAATTCAATACAACTGGATTTTTTAAAAAGCCACCTGACAACATTCTTTTTTAGTGTTGAACATATAGGTTAGTTTCAGGTAGGTTTATGAGTAAATAGTCAAGTGGTGATAGACAACGGCTGCTGGGGTTGAAGATCTACAAAGAAACATAGCTGTTCTTTGGAATGGTTGGAAAAGTACAAAATACCAGAAGTGGAGGGCTTTAGAGGCAGACAGATTTGAGGTCAAATATTGGCACTACTAATTACTGGCTTTATGATAAGTCACAACCTTTCTGAGCTTCAATTTTCTCATCTATAAAAATAAATCATAATAGTTACCTTGCAGGGTCTGTTGAGAAGAGCAAATTAGATGTTTTGAAAGTGTGCAGCTCAGGGCCTGGCATGTTGCAGGTGTTCATGTGATATTTCCCGCCTACTTCTAGACCACTTATGCCACAATGGCTTCCCCTAATCACACAGAACTTTATGAAATTTAGGGAGAGGACTGCTTCAATATTCAGTCAAGACTCTGGGTAATATTAAGGTCCAAGCTCTATTGTGTCCTTGATCTCTTGATACCTTATATATGTTTTAAGTATTTCCCTCTCTGTAAACACCTATTTAAGAGATCAGTACTGTAAAGCCCAGCTTAGTTCTTTGGAAATAAGAAACTCGAGAAACCTGAAAATCTTTGCAAAAATTCTAAGATAAAAGCTTCAACAAATTCAGTGAAAGCCTTTTAGGAAAGGCCTTCTTAATACTTTATGCTCCATGGTGGGGTGTGACAAGAAGCCTCATGTATCCACCAAGCCACTCTCTTCTGTTAATAATTCTCTGCATAGTCTACATACTATCGGAGGCTTTTCTCATTTACTTCCTCTGTGTTCCTGCTTATTCATTGCCTCCTCTCCCAGGAATGTAGGTAGGCCATATGAAAATAACATTTTTTTCCTATCCTGTTTATTGCTCTATTCTGTGAGTCGTAAACCCTTCAAGTTGCTAGTCCTGTTAGAGTTGCTAATCTACCATAGGCACCCCAATAAATATATTTTTAATGAATTAATAGTTGGTTTAAAAAAAATGGTTCTGAAGAACCTAGGGGCAGGACAGGAATAAAGACGCAGATGTAGAGAATGGACTTGAGGACACAGGGAGGGGGAAGTGTAAGCTGGGACGAAGTAAGAGAGTGGCATGGACATATATACACTACCAAATGTAAAATAGATAGCTAGTGGGAAGCAGCCACATAGCACAGGGAGATCAGCTCGGTGCTTTGTGACCACCTAGAGGGGTGGGATAGGGAGGGTGGGAGGGAGACGCAAGAGGGAGGAGATATGGGGATGTATGTACACATATAGCTGATTCACTTTGTTATACGGCAGAATCTAGCACAACAATGTAAAGCAATTATACTCCAATAAAGATGTTAAAAAAATTAAATTAAAATTAAATAAAATTAATAGTTGATGGCAAGAACAGGAGTCGGCAAACTATGGCCCACCAGTCAAGTCCAGCCTGCCACCTGCTTTGAACAGCCTCCAAAAAACACAGCTATACTTATCATTTATATGTTTCCTATGTCTGCTTTTATGCTGTAGTTGGCAGAATGTGTGGCCGGGTGACCTACAAAGTCTAAATAGTTACTATCTGGAATTTTAGAGAAAAAGATTGCCCACACCTGGTTTAGAAGATAGGAATCAACAATGTGATATCATCATCATCACCATCCTCATCGTAGCTCTCAAAAATGTTTTAATTGGACTAGACATTTTAGGTGCCATTATTTGGTCTCTTAACAGCATTTGCAAGGTGGATCTTATTTCCTCTATCTTGCACATGAGGAAACTGGCACTCAGAGAAGTCACAGCTAAGGATATGGAGCTCAACAGTATCTGAGTTCAGACTTATCCCTCCCCAGCCTCAACTTGTCTGACTCCAAAGCCTTTGATCTTCATACTATACTAAGCTACTCACATTTTTACCACAGGCATTTTAAGTGACCATGAGAAGTCATTTAAATTCTCAGTGTCTCCATTTCCTTTTCCTTCATGGGTTTAGGGTCGAAATGATTTTTTAAAAACCACCAAACAAAACAAAAAAATAAACAAAAGTTTCTGAGCCTTGTTTTATAAGTTTGGTTGCCATGAATTGTCACTTTCTCTTCATTATATTTCTTTCTTGGTTTGCTTGTTTTTAATGGAAGGGGTTACAGAGGTGACGTGCATTATTTTTTACACTCACTGCTGACATTGAAATAGAGGAAATGTTAAGAAACCAAGATAGAACCATTTCACAGGATAAACTCTGAGGGATTAGGCAAATGGGCTTCAGAGTGGAATATGAAATTTAATGTGACTAAGTGATGCACTTGGGTAGAAATAATGCCCAGGCTAAGTACAGCTTAAATGGCACTTAATTCGTTAATATGGCAGAGAAAAAAAGATCCGTGTGTCCTCAGAGAATGAGCATTTGCATTCTGGGTTCAGTGTACAGCAGAGATGGAGGGAGCTAATGTGCTGTCAGCTGGTGTGCAGAGGGCCACTCTATTAGTCCTGGGATGCCAGGCCTTTTGTGAAGTGCTGATTAGAACACACCAAAGCATCTGGTCTAATTCTAGACTCATTAGGTAACAAAAGAGATGGGAAGTCTATTTCCAGGAACTAGAAATGACTGCCAAGATTTTGAAGACTCTTTGGTAGTAAAGAGGGCCAGTGCAAGGGCCAGAGCTGAAGCTGAGCCTCCTGGACAAAAGCCCCAAAGATCCAGTGGGATGGGGCCTCCTGCCCCCTTCAGCCTCCTTCCATGCTGCAACCCTGCGCTCATCACATGAGTTCGGTCACATTTGCAGGATTCTAACAGATACTACCCTCCAGTGTAATAATGCTGTGTATTATAGCCCATCATACAGACAGGACAATTATGCTTGCATTTCTGTCTGTCCATTAGAAAGTAGCTCGTTGAGGTCGCGGGGTCTCTGTCTCATTTACTTGTGCATTACTGGACCCTACACTTCCCCTCCTGCTACACAGAGTCTTATTTTTGCCCTCTGCTTTCTCCTTTTCTTTCTCTTTGGGAAGGAGGGAGGCTAAGTATAGCTACATCATTAATTATGAAAGAGATTGCGGAAGGGCAAAGATAGAAAATTCAGGCAGCATGTTGATAGAGAGTTTTTACTGGGGAAAACGTGTTGGGGGAGGAGCAGAACACTGGAATGAAAGAGAAGTGTATGTGATGAAGCATTGCGGTGGGTTATGAATGGGGCTTTCCTAATTTCTAAAGTATATAAACACAGAGCTTAAGTGGCTTTTTACTTAATTATGACTATTGAAATGCATTTCTTTAAACGTCATCCCACCCTGGGTCTAGACTGGATGGACGATTAGAATGATAAGCATTACATTGGTATCCTTGGTGCCCTGTAACATGCTAGACAAGTTGTGGAGATTAAAGAATGTCTTGAATAAACAAATGAATGGGGGAGAGGGGAGTGATGACAGCTGCAGAGTGATCTGATAGGAGATAGAACTGTGCTCCAGTACTCTTCAATGTGTTTCAGGTCAGCATAATAATTAGTTGTGGACACTTAAAGCACCTTCAGAGTATATATAGCTCACCAGGACATGATCCGGAAGCTCATTCAGCCCTAGAAGAAGACAAGCACTAAGGTGAACAGGGTAGAGACTGAATTTTTCTTTTTGCTTTTATCTCTTTCTTTCTTTTTTTTTAATGCTTGTTGCTTATCTATTTTTTTAAATTAATTAATTAATTTATTTTTGGCTGCATTAGGTCTTCATTGCTGTGCCCGGGCTTTCTCTAGTTGCGGGCGGGCTGGGACTACTCTTTGTTGCAGTGCATGGGCTTCTCACTGCGGTGGCTTCTCTTGTTGCGGAGCATGGGGTCTAGAGTGCAGGCTCAGTAGTTGTGGCATGCGGGCTCAGTAGTTGTGGCTCATGGGCTCTAGAGCACAGGCTCAGTAGTTGTGGTACAAGGGCTTAGTTGTTCCGCAGCACGTGGGATCTTCCCTGACTAGGGCTTGAACCCATGTCCCCTGCATTGGCAGGTAGATTCTTTTTTTTTTTTTTTTTTAACATCTTTATTGGAGTATAATTGCTTTACAATGGTGTGTTACTTTCTGCTTTATAACAAAGTGAATCAGTTATACATATACATATGTTCCCATATCTCTTCCCTCTTGCATCTCCCTCCCTTCCACCCTCCCTATCCCACCCCTCTAGGTGGTCACAAAGCACAGAGCTGATCTCCCTGTGCTATGCGGTTGTTTCCCACTAGCTATCTATTTTATGTTTGGTAGTGTATATATGTCCATGCCACTCTCTCACCTTGTCACATCTTACCCTTCCCCCTCCCCATATCCTCAAGTCCATTCTCTAGTAGGTCTGTGTCTTTATTCCCGTCTTCCCACTGGGTTCTTCATGACCTTTTTTTTTTCCCTTATGGCAGGTAGATTCTTAACCACTGTGCCACCAGGAAAGTCCCCTTTCTTTCTTTCTTTCTTTCTTTCTCTCTCTCTCTCCCTCTCTCGCTCTCTCTTTCTTTCTTTCTTTCCATGAAACTACTAAAAGAAATCCACTAGAATTAAATTAATCATAACAGAGCTACAAAGTAGACACAGATTACTGGAGAGTTTACTAATTAATTAGCCCCCCGTTCAGCATGCCCTTGTTAGAGCAAATTATGCAATGTATATACACTGTGTCTCTCCTCTAGCACACACACAAAAGCTGGAGGCATGGGCAACAGGAGAGAAGAATAACCTATGCCAGTAGCTGGGTTTTTACTCTTTCTAGTCACAGAATTTATACTGAACACCGGTTAGAAGGCATAGGAGTTATACATATTGCTGTGACTTCCTCAGAGGCACATAGAGTGTTGGGGGAGGGGTGTATGCAAATATCGTATTAATTACGAGGCAACAGTAGGGGGCCCAATAAATACAACACATGAGCCATTGAGTTTCAGAGGAGAGTAAAGACACATTTCACTGGTGACAGGGATAAAGGAGTTCAAGACTTAGGCTATATTTGAATCAGACCCTGAAGTGTAGTTGAATGTCAATTGGCTGAAATGAGGGGGGAAAGAAGTAATGTAAGCAGAAGACAGGATGGGAAGCACAGCATAGATTCCGACCCATAATACAAGTAAGTTATATGTGGGGAATTAGACTGGAAGAGAAAAGTTGAAGTAGTTTAAGCTCTGGGGAATTTGGGGCAAAGGCTGCCTTAGGAAAGTCATCAGTGGGTATAGATAACCAGGGGCCTGAGAGTTAATACCAACAGTGGATCTAGATTGGTGTGAGACAGTAGGGATTGGCAGGGTCTGTAAAGAAACTGAAACTACTAAGATTCAAGTGTTAAAAAAACCATAGTGTACAGACCCTGAATGCCCATTGTAACCCTCAGAGCAGGTGTGGTTCAGCTGGCAAAGTCCTGTACTGTGGACACTGGTCATGACCTTGTCGTCAAGGACCCTCTGAAAGTCAGTACAATTTACTAAAAGAGAAAAGGTTTCTTACCGACTGACGTTTCTGGGGTTTAAAATCACCTCCCCAGTCTACCAACACATAAAGGATCCTCTCGAGGGAAATAGACAGGCACCTTTTAGTGAGGGACCCCTCAGCATCCTTCCTCTGTGGGAACATCCTCGTCTGATCCTTCCCAGCAGGCATGCAATCAGCCTGCACACCAAGTGTTTGAAGCTGTGTGCTCACCACTTCAAACTTTTGGATTTTTGAAATTTAGGGTTGCTCAAATAAAGTTAAGTACTTTAACAATCATCCCTATGGCCTCGCCTCCCGATCCTGCCACGCATCTGCACTCCTGACAGAGCTTCCGCTGGTCCAGAATTGTGAACTTAATTTGCTTTTAAGAAAGGAGACATAGGATATTGACCTGACTCAGCAGCTTGACCGATTTAAGCCTGAAAAGCCAAATGCTCAGAATGGAGTTGTCCCACCAGTTCTGAAGTCAGAGAATGGGAGAAACTAACCTAAATCCTGCACAGTGAATTAGTGGCAGAGACCTATGCCCCTGCTATTGTTGCTGTTCACTATTCCTGTAATGGCAAATCAACCTTATCACACACACAACAAAGAAGCCATGAGGAAAACAGCTCTGATGAACCACTCATTGCAGCTCGTATTCCTCACAGCTCCCATCTGGGGTCTCCTCACAGAGGAAGAGTTTAAACCTGATGATTTAATAACGAGAATGGGAATTCCCAGTTTTCTACCTCACAATTGAATTGATATAATTTTCTTCATTGTTTGTTCTCACTTTACCCTTCTTTGGGTCTTCAGCAACCAGAATAGTTACTGGTTAATGTGAAGCTGATTATTAGGAATGAAAACTGTATTCATCTTATTCTCTGAAGTCTTTTGGGAGAAAAAAAAATGTCTTGGTGAATCTCTTATATTATTTCCAATTATTTTTGTTGTTGTTGTTGCTTTTAAATTTTATTTATTTATTTATTTATTTTGGCTGCATTGGGTCTTTGTTGCTGTGTGCAGGCTTTCTCTAGTTGAGGCGAGCTGGGGCTACTCTTTGTTGCGGCGCATGGGCTTCTCATTGCGGTGGCTTCTCGTGTTGCGGAGCACGGGCTCTAGGCGCGCGGGCTTCAGTAGTTGCAGCACATGGGCTCAGTAGTTGTGGCACACGGGCTTAGTTGCTCCACAGCATGTGGGATCTTCCCAGACCAGGGCTCAAACCCGTGTCCCCTGCATTGGCAGGCAGATTCTTAACCACTGCACCACCAGGGAAGTCCTATTTGCAAGACTGAATTAGTAAGTATACATGGTCATAAGGATTTAAGAGAACAGAAAGGAAGAGGAAAGTAAAGCACAGGAAAAAGATTATTTGATAAGTTTTAAATGAGCAGTTTGTGGTTCTTTAAATAGGAAAGATATCAGTTATTTTCTCTATTGCAACCTACTTTGCTAGCCTGTTGATAGTAATAATAATCTATGTTCTGAAGCATTTACTACTTAACATACAATTTAAGAGTAACTTAACAATTTTCCCCCTAGTCTTCTTTTTTTTTTTTAATGTGTTAATGTAGGTTTATTTTTTTATTATTTTTTTGAATTTTATTTTATTTTATTTTTTTATATAGCAGGTTCTTATTAATTATCTATTTTATACATATTAGTGTATACATGTCAATCCCAATCTCCCAATTCATCCCACCACCACCTCCCCCTTTGGTGTCCATACGTTTGTTCTCTACATCTGTGTCTCTATTTCTGCCTTGCAAACAGGTTCATCTGTATCATTTTTCTAGATTCCACATATATACGACCCCTAGTCTTCTGAAATACATTTTTTTAAAACACTTTCTCCAATGGTGTTGTCCATAAATCTCATGCCCATGAGAGCTACTTATACCCCATATAGTATTAATGGGACAAACGGTGGTGTTTCCTCTCTACAGATCTGCCAGGGATTTCCCCTTCCGTTTCTGGAACCTCCCTACCATTCCAAGTTCAGATCTTTCTCAAGAGGATCGGACTGAAGTTACTATAAGGATTGCCAAACACACAGCCCGATCCACATTTCTGGTTAGAATTGCTGCACAGAGGAAACCTGAAGTGTTGCTCAAGTGTAGTGGGGTCCCATGGGGGGCTTAAGGGGCTTCAGGGGTTTCAGTTTATAGCGTGTTAATTAACATCTCTTCTGGGACTAGGAGAGTTCATGTCACCTCCTTTCCATGTGATATTCTGCCCAGCCTGATTTATAGTTGAGCTGAATCCATCATTGAAAAATCACTGTTTGTATTTCCTAAAGCTTGGAAAATCCCAGATAGATATCAAAAACAAATAAACAACCAATCAAGACTTGGAAAAGTTTCAGTTAGGCAAGATGAATAAGTTCTTGAAATCTGCTGTACGACATGGGCCTATAGTTAACAATACTCTGTTGTGCACTTAAAAAAATGTGTTAAGAGGGTAGATTTCTTGTTAAGTGCTCTTACTACAAACACATAAAAACAAAAACAAAAGGACACAACGAAACTTTTGGAGGTGATGAATATGCTTATTACGGTGATTGTGGTGATGGTTTCATGGGTGTATAGCTAAGTCCAAACTCATCAAATTGTACAGATTAAACATGTGCAGTTTTAAATATTTCAATTATACCTCAATAAAGCTATATTTAAAAAGACTTGGAAAAGGGTGAGCAGATGGGAAAGGTGGTAAAAATAAATGCCCATGGATATCCCCAGAAAATATATAATATTCAGATATAAGCATAGGAAGAAGTCCCAGACCTGGAGTAAGCAAGAAATTTGGTTCAGGAGTTCATAACTTGGATCTCAACCATCCCAAAACCATTATGGCTAATATTTGGAATAGATGCATAAGCCAAATTTATTTTTGTCTACACACTGTTAAATTTTAGATAAAACATCAAGACTTCATGGATGGAATGAGAACTCAATTGAACTAGGTAGCTTAAGAGCTCAGAGTCTGAGTCAGAGGGCCTGGGTTGGAGTTTTAGTTATGCCATTTACTAGGTATGTGATTTGGGACAAGTTGTTTTATCATTCTGGGTTTTCTGTTTTGTTTTGTTTTGATCTGTAAGACAGAGACAATAATATAACCTAACTCAAAGAATATTTTGTGAAGTAATCCATGTGAATTCTTTAGGCAATTTCTTTGTGTATGGTAAGTGCTCAATATTAATTGTTAGTATTAAGGCAAGATAAAAAAAAATGTCCAAGGTGACAAAATGGTTCAGAGGGGAAGATTGAAGACATCATAAAAGAAGAGGAGGGCAGGGCAAGTAAAATTTGAGATGAAATGTGAGGAGAACTGAGGAACAATGGGGATGAGATAACACTCCATAATGAGAGCTATGTGTTTCTATTTCATAACCTCCATTTCTGCAAGTTAATATGTCAAGGCCAAAGCAAAGTGATGAGCTAACATGGGCAATGTGGAACCTGACAAATTCTTCTGCTTCACCTACTAACCCCAAGGGAGAATGCACTATCAAAGGGATTTGGTAGGCTAAGGAAAATGGCACCATATGATCCAACTAGAAGGGACTCCAGCAAGATCAGGAGCCATGATTTTATAGTCATCGTAAACATAAAGAGCACATGTAGTTCCTCAATAACAATCCTTTTGTATCCTTGTGTATCCCCTCATTTTTAGGTTCTCAACCTGTTTTGTAAGTTTTTCCCAGAACATTCCTATTTTACTAACTGAAAAATTGCCCTGGAGAACAAAAGTGACCTCAGCCATGTTGGAAAACAAAGACTCAGCTCCTTGAGAAGTGTGCCTGAACTTTTCATCCATTTATGCTTCAGGGATATTATTCCTCTTCCAGAATGATACCCCCATCCTCACCCCAAGTAATGGGATTACAGCATCATACTTTGGGAGAATTAAAAACGCCACTCATGATAAGAACACGAGAAGGAATATTCAATTGTCTGTGTGTGGACAATGCAGCCAGACACCCTATCATTGAAGTATGGCTGATAAAAGTTCAGCTAGAAAACATCCTGTGATCACGCAAAGGCAGGCAAACAGTGTAGCTTAACAAAGGGCAGTCACAAGAACAAACTGCCTCCCAAACCAAGGGAAGATGAGGAAAAAGATAAGAGAGCATTTGGCTAGTTAGAGTTGTGAAGGGAAAACAGAGCTTGAAAAATCTGCGGTGATGTTTACGGTTAGGGAAGGGGCAGGGAGCCATGGAACTGCAGGAGGCCAGGAAATGAGGGATCATTTTTCTTTGTAAATTGTATTTTGTAAATCTGTCTTTTGAACAGGAAAATAAATGAAGAAAACTTTGGGGGAAAAACAATTGAAACATGATGATCTCATGAAAATAACCATTACCCCTGACCCCCTTAAATCTAAGCATTTCTGAATAAATAGAACTAGAATCCCTGCATCTGGTACTCTTTTTTTTTTTTTTGATTTTAGAATTTTATTTTGTTATACAGCAGGTTCTTATTAGTCATCCATTTTATACATATTAGTGTATATATGTCAATACCAATCTCCCAATTCATCCCACCACCACCCTCTCCCCCCCACCATTTTCCCCCCTTGGTGTCCATATGTTTGTTCTCTACATCTGCGTCTCTATTTCTGCCCTGCAAACCGGTTCATCTGTACCATTTTTCTAGGTTCCACATATATGCGTTAAAATACGATATTTGTTTTTCTCTTTCTAACTTACTTCACTCTGTATGACAGTCTCTAGATCCATCCATGTCTCTACAAATGACCCAATTTCGTTCCTTTTTATGGCTGAGTAATATTTCATTGTATATATGTACCACATCTTCTTTATCCATTCGTCTGTCGATGGGCATTTAGGTTGTTTCCATGACCTGGCTATTGTAAATAGAGCTGCAATGAACATTGGGGTGCATGGGTCTTTTTGAATTATGGTTTTCTCTGGGCATATGCCCAGTAGTGGGATTGCTGGGTCATATGGTAATTCTATTTTTAGTATTTTAAGGAACCTCCATACTGTTCTCCATAGTGGCTGTATCAATTTACATTCCCACCAACAGTGCAAGAGGGTTCCCTTTTCTCCACACCCTCTCCAGCATTTGTTGTTTGTAGATTTTCTGGTGATGTCCATTCTAACTGGTGTGAGGTGATACTTCATTGTAGTTTCG
The DNA here is from genome assembly GCF_965194805.1 of Balaenoptera borealis. Taxonomy (NCBI): domain Eukaryota; kingdom Metazoa; phylum Chordata; class Mammalia; order Artiodactyla; family Balaenopteridae; genus Balaenoptera; species Balaenoptera borealis. The sequence continues at coordinate 144,394,590 of NC_138866.1, forward strand.
ATTTGCATTTCTCTAATAATTAGTGATGTTGAGCAGCTTTTCATGTGCTACTTGGCCATCTGTATGTCTTCTTTGGAGAAATGTCTATTTAGGTCTTCTGCCCATTTTTGGATTGGGTTGTTTGTTTTTTTAATATTGAGCTGCATGACCTGTTTATATATTTTGGAGATTAATCCTTTGTCCATTGATTCGTTTGCAAATATTTTCTCCCATACTAAGGGTTGTATTTTCATCTTGTTTGTAGTTTCCTTTGCTTTGAAAAAGCTTCTAAGTTTCAATAGGTCCCATTTGTTTATTTTTGTTTTTATTTCCATTACTCTAGGAGGTGGATCAAAAAAGATCTTGCTGTGATTTATGTCAAAGACGGTTCTTCCTATGTTTTCCTCTAAAAGTTTTATAGTGTCAAGTCTTACATTTAGGTCTCTAATCCATTTTGAGTTTATTTTTGTGTATGATGTTAGGGAGTGTTCTAGTTTCATTCTTTTACGTGTAGCTGTCCAGTTTCCCCAACACCACTTATTGAAGAGACTGTCTTTTCTCCATTGTATATCCTTTCCTCCTTTGTCATAGATTAGTTGACCATAGGTGCGTGGGTTTATCTTTGGGCTTCTATCCTGTTCCATTGATCTATATTTCTGTTTTCCTGCCAGTACCATATTGTCTTGATTACTGTAGCTTTGTAGTATAGTCTGAAGTCAGGGAGCCTGGTTCCTCCAGCTCCGTTTTTTTCCCTCAAGACTGCTTTGGCTCTTTGGGGTCTTTTGTGTCTCCATACAAATTTAAAAAATTTTTGTTCTAGTTCTGTAAAAAAATGCCATTGGTAATTTGATAGGGATTGCATTGAATCTGTAGATTGTTTTGGGTAGTATAGTCATTTTCACAATATTGATTCTTACAATCCAAGAACGTGGTATATCTTTACATCTGTTTATATCATCTTTAATTTCTTTCAACAGTGTCTTATACTTTTCTGCATAAAGGTCTTTTGTCTCCCTAAGTAGGTTTATTCCTAGATATTTTATTCTTTTTGTTGCAATGGTAAATGGGAGTGTTTCCTTAATTTCTCCTCCAGATTTTTCATCATTAGTGTATAGGAATGCAAGAGATTTCTGTGCATTAATTTTGTATCCTGCAACTTTACCAAATTCATTGATTAGTTTTAGTAGTTTTCTGGTGGCATCTTTAGGATTCTCTATGTATAGTATGATGTCATCTGTAAACAGTGACAGTTTTACTTCTTCTTTTCCAATTTGGATTCCTTTTATTTCTTTTTCTTCTCTGATTGCCAAGGGTAGGACTCCCAAAACTATGCTGAATAATAGTGGTGAGAGTGGACATCCTTATCTTGTTCCTTACCTTAGAGAAAATGCTTTCAGTTTTTCACCATTGAGAATGATGTTTGCTGTGGGTTTGTCATATATGGCCTCTATGCCCACTTTCTGGAGAGTTTTTATCATAAATGGGTATTGAGTTTTGTCAAAAGCTTCTTCTGCATCTATTGAGGTGATCTATGGTTTTTATGCTTCAATTTGTTGATACGGTGTATCACATTGATTGATTTGCATATATATTGAAGAATCCTTGCATCCCTGGGATAAATCCCACTTGATCATGGTGTATGATCCTTTTAATGTGTTGTTAGATTCTGTTTGCTAGTATTTTGTTGAGGATTTTTGCATCTATATTCATCAGTGATATTGGTCTGTAATTTTCTTTTTTTGTAGTGTCTTTGTCTGGTTTTGGTATCAGGGTGATGGTGGCCTCATAGAATGAGTTTGGGAGTGTTCCTTCCTCACAATTTTGGAAGAGTTTGGGAAGGATAGGTGTTAGCTCTTCTCTAAATGTTTGATAGAATTCACCTGTGGAGCCATCTGGTCCTGGACTTTTGTTTGTTGGAAGATTTTTAATCACAGTTTCAATTTCATTACTTATGATTGGTGTGTTCATATTTCCTATTTCTTCCTGGTTCAGTCTTGGAAGGTTGTGCTTTTCTAAAAATTTGTCCATTTCTTCCAGGTTATCCGTTTTATTGGCATAGAGTTGCTTGTAGTAGTCTCTTAGGATGGTTTGTATTTCTGCGGTGTCTGTTGTAACCTCGCCTTTTTCATTTCTAATTTTACTGATTTGAGTCCTCTCCCTCTTTTTCTTGATGAGTCTGGCTAATGGTTTATCAATTTTGTTTATCTTCTCAAAGAACCAGCTTTTAGTTTTGTTCATCCTTGCTATTGTTTTCTTTATTTCTATTTCATTTACTTCTGCTCTGATCTTTATGATTTCTTTCCTTCTACTAACTTTGGGTTTTGTTTGTTCTTCTTTCTCTAGTTCCTTTAGGTGTAAGGTTAGATTGTTTTTTTGAGATTTTTCTTGTTTCTTGAGGTAGGCTTGTATTGCTATAAACCTCCCTCTGAGAACTGCTTTTGCTGTATCCCATAGGTTTTGGATCGTTGTCTTTTCATTGTCATTTGTGTCTAGGCATTTTTTTATTTCCTCTTTGATTTCTTCAGTGATCTCTTGGTTATTTAGTAACATATTGTTTAGCCTCCATGTGTTTTTGTTTTCAACGTTTTTTTCTCTGTAATTTATTTCTAATCTCATAGCATTGTGGTCAGGAAAGATGCTTGATATGGTTTTAATTTTCTTAAATTTACTGAGGCTTGATTTGTGACCCAAGATGTGATCTATCCTGGAGAATGTTCTGTGCGCACTTGAGAAGAAAGTGTAATCTGCTGTTTTTGGATGGAATGTCCTATAAATATCAATTAAATCTATCTGGTCTATTGTGTCATTTAAAGGTTGTGTTCCTTATTTATTTTCTGTCTGGATGATCTGTACATTAGTGTAAGTGAGGTGTTAAAGTCCCCCACTATTATCGTGTTACTGTCAATTTTCTCTTTTATAGCTGTTAAGCATTTGCCTTATGTATTCAGGTGCATATATATTTATAATTGTTGTATCTTCTTCTTGGATTGCTCCCTTGATCATTATGTAGTGCCCTTCCTTGTCTCTTGTAACATTCTTTATTTTAAAGTCTGTTTTTTCTGATATGAGTATTGCAACTCCAGCTTTCTTTTGATTTCCATTTGCATGGAATATCTTTCTCCATCCCCTCACTTTCAGTCTGTATGTGCCCCTAGGTCTGAAGTGGATCTGTTGTAGACAGCATATATATAGGTCTTGTTTTTGTATCCATTCAGTGAACCTGTGTCTTTTGGTTGAAGCACTTAATCCATTCACGTTTAAGGTAATTATCGATTAGTATGTTCCTATTACCATTTTCTTAATTTTTATGGGTTTGGTTTTGTAGGTCCTTTTCTTCTCTTATATTTCCCACTTAGAGAAGTTCCTTTAGCATTTGTTGTAGAGCTGGTTTGGTGGTGCTGAATTCTCTTAGCTTTGCTTGTCTGTAAAGCTTTTGATTTCTCTGTGGAATCTGAATTAGATCCTTGCCTAGTAGAGTAATCTTGGTTGTAGGTTCTTCCTTTTCATCACTTTATATATATCATGTCACTCTCTTCTGGCTGGTAGAGTTTCTGCTGAGAAATCAGCTGCTAACCTTATGGGCGTTCCCTTGTATGTTATTTGTTGTTTTTCTCTTGTTGCTTTTAATAATTTTTCTTTGTCTTTAATTTTTGTCAGTTTGATTATTATGTGTCTCGGCGTGTTTCTCCTTGGGTTTATCCTGCCTGGGACTCTCTGCACTTCCTGAACTTGGGTGGCTATTTCCTTTCCCATGTTAGGGAAGTTTTCAACTATAATCTCTTCAAATAGTTTCTTGGGTCCTTTCTCTCTTCTCCTTCTGGGACCCCTATAATGCGTATGTTGTTGCATTTAATGTTGTCCCAGAGTTCTCTTAGGCTGTCTTCATTTCTCTTCCTTCTTTTTTCTTTATTCTGTTCCACAGCAGTGAATTCCACCATTCTGTCTTCCAGGTCACTTATCCGTCCTTCTGCCTCAGTTATTCTGCAATTGATTCCTCCTAATGTATTTTTCATTTCAGTTATTGTATTGTTCATCTCTGATGTTTGTTCTTTAATTCTTCTAGGTGTTTGTTCTTTAATTCCTCTGGGTCTTTGTTAAACATTTCTTGCATCTTCTCGATCTTTGCCTCCATTCTTTTTCTGAGGTCCTGGATCATCTTTACTATCATTATTCTGAATTGTTTTTCTGGAAGGTTGCCTATCTCCACTTTGTTTAGTTGTTTTTCTGGGGTTTTGTCTTGTTCCTTCATCTGGTACATAGCTCTCTGCCTTTTCATCTTGTCTGTCTTTCTCTGAATGTGGTTTTTGTTCCACAGGCTGCAGGATTGTAGTTCTTCTTGCTTCTGCTGTCTGCCCTCTGGTGGATGAGGCTATCTAAGAGGCTTGTGCAATTTTCCTGATGGGAGGGACTGGTGGTAGTTAGAGCTTGATGTTGCTCTGGTGGGCAGAGCTCAGTAAAACTTTAATCCACTTGTCTGCTTATGGGTGGGGCTGGGTTCCCTACTTGTTGGTTGTTTGGCCTGAGGTCATCCAATACTGCAGCCTACCTGGCTCTTTGGTGGGGCTAATGGCGACTCTGGGAGGGCTCACGCCAATGAATACTTCCCAGAACTTCTGCTGTTAGTGTCCTTGTCCCTATGGTGTGCCACAGCCACCCCCCGTCTCTGCACGAGACCCTCCAATACCAGCAGGTAGGTCTGGTTCAGTCTCCTATGAGGTCACTGCTCCTTCCCCTGGGTCCCAATGCGTACACTACTTTGTGTGTGCCCTCCAAGAGTGGAGTCTCTGTTTCCCCCTGTCCTGTCAGAGTCCTGCAGTCAAATCCCGCTAGCTTCAAAGTCTGATTCTCTAGGAATTCCTCCTCCTATTGCCAGACCCCCAGGTTGGGAAGCCTGACATGGGGCTCAGAACCTTCACTCCATTGGGTGGACTTCTGTGGTATAAGTATTCTCAGTTTGTGAGTCACCCACCCAGCAGTTATGGGATTTCATTTTATTGTGGTTGCTCCCCTTCTACCATCTCATTTTGGCTTCTCCTTTGTCTTTGGATGTGGGGTATCTTTTTTGGTGAATTCCAGTGTCTTCCTGTCGATGATTGTTCAGCAGTTAGTTGTGATTCCAGTGCTCTCGCAAGAGGGAGTGAGCACACGTCCTGCTACTCCGCCACCTTGAACCAATCTCTGCATCTGGTACTATTATTAGTCTTGGCTTCTAGGCTAATTGCCTAATGAAATAAACAATCTATCTCCCAATACTCCCTTACTCTACCAATACTTACTCTTTTCTCTCCAAAGTGAAGAAAAATATAATGGAAATGACTTGCTGGGAAACTTAACATTGATTTTTAGTAAGTAATGGAACAAATATAATGAGAAAAAATCCGTAAGCATTAGAGAACAGAGAGATAATGATCAGCAAGTCAAACTGCAAATCTTTAAGGGAGAAATCATGCCCCGTATATGCAATCGCCTTTTCTTCTTTCAATCAAATGGCGAAGAACAGTGGTGTGGGAAAGTCAGCAGCAGTTAGCTACAAAACAAATCTTTTTTTAGACCTATGTAGTTCCAGTTCTCTACTACCCTTCAAGCACTTTAAATATATTAAATTAATTGATATCAGTCCTGAGTAGGCATTTTGCTAACAATGGGATAGGGAAAAATCTACCAATCTTAAAAAAAAGTCAAAGGATCTTTATAGTGGTGGTTGAAATGCCTTTTTTCTTTCTTTTCAATGTTATAGAGATTGATAAATTTCACAGTAAATCCAGACTCCATCCTGAACCTTTTTGCTGTGAACTAGGATTCATTTATTCACTTACCCTTCCCCTCACCTCCCTTCCCATTTCATACTTTCCCCTCCCTTCCTCCCTCTGTTCTCCCTCCCTCTCCTTCCCTCCCTCCCTCCCTCCCTCCCTCCCTTCCTTCCTTCCTTCTTCCAAGTATTCTTTTTTTGTCTTCAATGATGATAATAAGGTGTAGTGAAGGGCACAGGAGTTTTGAAGTTAGCAGACTTCAGTTTGATTACCAATGCTAAAATACAATACTTGTGTGAATTTAGATGTGGTCATCAGTCTTTCTAGTTCTTGATATATTCCCATTAGATGGAAATACTAATACCTATCCAGCAAGCTGTGAAGATCAGGAAAATGTGTGTCAAATTTCTGGCACACACTAGAGTCCTCTTTGTTTCCATGACACCCCTTCCCAGCCTCTCTGGTCACTGATTCTCAAATTGTTGATTTCTTCACTTTCTCATCCTGTTGCTAAATGTTGGGCTGCCTTATAGCTTAATTCTTAGCCCTCAGCTTTTGCTTATTTATATTCTATCTTTAAGGGACCCTATCATGTTCAAATAACAAATATATACAGATAATGGTCAAATTGCTGTCTCTAGCCCTGACTTCTCCCCAGAGCCCCATACTTACATGGCCAACCACCTCTGTAACAGCTTCCCTTGGATAACCCAGACATAGCCTATCACAAGTGGTGATAAAGAGCTTTTTGTCTACATCCCAGCACTGTACTTATTCCTCCTTATTTTTTTTAGCTGGATAACTAACACTAGTATCTACCCAATTATCATACTCAAAACCTGGGAGTCATTTTTGATTTCTTCTCTTCCTTCATGTTTCCTTTCTCCTGTTTCTATCTTCAAAATATATCTTAAATAAACTTGTTTATTTTTATTTTTATTGCTACCACTGTAGATTGTATTAATGTTTCCAAGTATTCATTCTCTCCTTCTTCTATAAAGGATTGACTATGCATGTTCTTTGCCATGGAACTTGTAGGACCTCCTATGAGAGGAGTTTACTTTCCTGCTCAAGGTCCTATGTGCAATATGTGGTCATGTAAAATGTAAATATTTGCAGTGTAAAATGTGACTGGTTCCTCAGCTGTGTATCATTGCTCTCCTGCAGTGGGCAATAGTTATCTATAACCATGGGTTTTGCCAGACAAGAATGATGACGGGAAAGACAGCAAAGTTGTTGAGAGTAAATGTCAGGGGTGATTATAATATAGACCATGGAGTATAAGCGGGGTAAGAAGGGAAGTGGGGATGTGAAAGAGATGAGGGGCATGAAAAGGTGACAGGGCCCATGAATGGAGGTTCTGGCGGAGCTGAGGATTCTTGGAGTCAAGGTTCTAGATGATGGTTTCTAGAAGATAAACGCTGCTTGAAAATGGAGGGGTGAAATGATTACATTAAAAGTTCCCTGGGTATGACCTTTGGGAGTAAATAGATCAAGGAAAAGGCTCCTGGAGGCAAAGAAACCAAGGAATTAAGGGACCAGGATGTTGGAAGGGTCATCTGTGTGGATGTTGAAGTATTCAAGAATTACAGCAAGTTTTGGATCTATGTAGTGCTAAAATACTCAAGGAATGAAGAGAAGTGACCTGAAACATGTAGGTGACTCTATGGGGAAGAATAATCAATAATAAAAGTAGTTTTTGGTACAGGCATCAAAGGAGCTGGGGGTGGGGTGGAGTTTACAGAGGAAGAAGGAACAGTGACCTTGTGGTGAAAATGAGGAGCAAGGAAGTTATTTAGAATCAGTGGTACATGAGATGTGACAGGAAAAAAACAGCCAGTATTTGAGAGTGCTGCACAGGAGATAATATCCTTGAAGGATAGTCAGTAGAGCTGGAAGTTAAATGTAGGTTGAATAAATGAATGAATGTAGTGTTGTTATTATTGCATTTCTTTTAAGTTGCCACTATATGACAGGATAAAAGGGAACAAAATAAATAATTTAATTCAAGGAGCTCAGAGGAGTAGAGACAAACACAGAGGCATGTTCTAGGTGTTCTGGGAACACAAAAAGGATCAAGTAACTCCTGCAGGGTGGTGTAGAGCCCTGTGATAGGTCAGAGGAAGTTTCTTAGAGAAAGGGGTGGTTCAAGGATAATTAAGTAGTTGCTGAGAGGTTAGGTTAGCAGAGGAAACAGCCTGGGAAAAGTCCGAAAGGCATGAGGGCATCACACAATACTAGGCCCAGCCTAAGAGTGATGGCTGCCTCTTTTACCAATGCTCTATTAAGAGACAAAGGCATAGGTGAATCTCTAGGTAGACATTGGTGTGCATTATCTTCATATGTGTGTATCTGCACGTGTGCCAGCGTGAGCATCTGTGACAGTTTTTCCTGTGGGATCCTTTCTCTTCTAATACTGATATACTCTTTCTGAAATGTTCTGTGTAAAGTGAGTTTACCCCTTCCTGGCAGGGCATAGAGTGGTATGTGCACCACTAAGTCAAAGACCAAAGTAACATGTTGAATTGTATTCTGGTGCCACCAGGAGGTATACACTACATGCATTCATGGATGAATCAGCCCTAAGATGCAAGGCACACACATACATACTTGTAGATTTCACTACAGCCCTTCTCAGTAGAGCTGTGGTTGGAGGAGCCATCCACTGGACTATGAGCCCTGAAAGGGCTGATTCACGTCTTATTCATCATTGGAGTCCCTGCATCTAGCTCAGCGTCTGGCATAAAGCATGGACTGAAAAACCATTTGATGATATTTTATTTAACCTTCACCAATGGAGTCAAAGAGCAGAGAAATATGAGAAAGAAGTCATTCAGCAATACTGTAATGGAATATCATAGTATTAGCTTAAGAGTACATTGTGCTTTGTAAATTTTAAGACGTTGAAATATACATTGACTTATTGGATCCACAAACAATGTACTGAGTTATATGGTATGCTTATCAACTTCTGCTTTACATAGCAAAGCACAGTGTCTCCATTAATACGTGAGGGAGTCATGACCACAAGATAATACTTGGAGGAGCTGGGGCTAGATATCTGGTTTTCTGATCCACTGGTCAGTGCTAGATGCAAGTTCTGGAAAATGCACTGTGCTTTAGCAACAAGAAAGCCAGGGCTAATTTTGGCTGCATCATAGAGTTGGGTTCCCAGCATGGAACAGTTAGAGGAGAGTAGGTATTGAGTCTAAATCTCAGTGCTGGTTACTTGATTTGTTTGACCTTGAGCAAGTTAGCACACTTCTGTGGGGATCAGCTCCTCCATCTATATCAAGAAGACAATTACAACCAAAGCATGATGAAGCTTTAACTTAGGATCATGCATAATAGTGCTAGACACAATAGTAGGTACTCAGAATTGGTGCGTACTACATACTATTATGATCACTAGATGCACCATGTTTAGTAGCAGTTAATTGGTGACAGGGTGCAACAATGAATGGTGGGAATGTGGTTTTTCTCATTGGTCAGTTGCCCATGGGGCACTTTTACTTTCTATGCCTTGGCAAAAATTAAAAATGTACTTGGAGAAAAGGGATATGAAAGTGTAGACCATGTTTTCCCTCCCTTCTGGACTGTGTTGAGTCAAAGAGAAGGAAGAGAAAGAGTCAAGCAGGACTCGGAATGATGGGGACGCTAATGATAATGACACTAAATCAAAAGGTGCAACCTTGATGAAACAATGTCCTGAGAGGGCGTGTGATTGCACTATTCAAATATTTACCAAACGAAAACATAGGAAAGTGTGAGACATCCTGTCATAATCAGGGACCTTCCACACCACAGTGGGGACACTGAGATTAAGACTTAAGAAGACTCTCATGGCATTGAGACTGGCTGAACTTGTGAATTCAGAAGTGTCAGCTGAGGTGTCAAGCAGTAACACATGGACTGGCAAAGACTATGTCACTCTGCAGGAGGTACCTTGGGAAGGAGATGTCACTTTAAAAAATGTTTTGAATTCCAGTTTAGTTCCCATGTGTTAAGGCCCCCAAAATAGACTCTCCATTAAGCAGAAGGGTCTTTATTGGATAAGAGAAAAGCATGGGGATAGTACTTCCCAAGACCCTATTTTCATTTCTCATCACAAACTAGCTGTCTTTAGATTCATTGTCTCTCCATACTAAACTGTAAAGAAAGATAGAGCTGAGTGCAACTGAAACTGGAAAATATATTAGAAAAGAATTCATCTAATAATAAAACGGGATATTTTCCATGGGGCAGGGGCTTGATTCTGATTTCCCAGTTTGAGACACTAAGGAGCAATGGGTTGATATGCTTGGAGAATCATTGAATGCTAAGCTGCAAAGACCCCACAGATGATCAGGTCTAAATACTTATTGTATAAATGAAAGAACCAAGGTCCAGAGAGGTTCAGTGACCTGCCCAAGGTTATCTAGTGAGTTTCCTGTGTAACATCAGAACAGGTGCACTTAGGATGAGAATACCTGGATTTAGACTTAGCTCCTACACAGGCTTACTCTGTACTCATAAGCAAAACTTTTGTAATAGGCAAATTCCTCACTTTCCCTGTATGAAAATGGAATACAGGGAGGTTTTGTTTAGACTTGACTTCAAAAACACGCACTGAACCTCGACAAAATGTATCGTGTTCTTGGTTCTAAACTCATTGTATAAAGGCAAGCAGATGTCCTTTTCCTTTCTGGGAGACCTCAGCTGGGCAAGTTTGTCAGGGTCTGACAGAGTCATTGAACTGGGAAGGATGTGCCTCTTTTGCAGATGTGATAAGTGTCCCGAAAAAATAAGTAAATACAGCACAGTTACATAGGAAATAAATGGCGCTGAAGAACCGGGGTCCTTAGCTTCTTGTTGTAGGGCTTTTCTCATTTTCTCATGTCACATCATCTAAGTATAAGCAAACCAGAGTTGACACAATTGGCTCTTCTCCTTTTGCATGAGGAGCTGCACTTCTAAAGCAATTCCATCTTGCAACAAGGTTCTTGCTGGTGGCTTATCTACAACTGCCGAGGGTTATGATAGGAGGTACATTCAGGGGCCTCAGCCACTCACGTGGCCCTATAAGCACTGGCACAGCTATCTTCTCACCTCTAGCCTCTTTTCAGCCTCTTTTCCTGTTGAGCCTTAAGGAAGTTAAAGACAAAAACCTTGCCTTTATTTAAAATTTTGACACTATGATCACTATGAATTTTTTGCATAAATTTTGATTTTTAAAAATACTGCATTAAAATATTATTTACCTTGATTACTGGGGTTTTTTTTATACCTCCTTAAGTTTTGCACCTGGGATTTTAGATTGGATAGAATTCCATGCTTCCCTTGACTTTCTGTAGCCTTTGGGTTCACTGTGTCAAAATTAAGATAAAAATGGATAGATTCCACCCATTTTTCAGAGGACTCTGACCTACACATTCAGATTCAGTTTGCATTAAGAAGTCGACATATGCAGTCATAGAATGTAGTTCCATGCAGGAGAAGTTTTGTGTGTTTTGTTCTCTGATATATCCGCAAAGCTTAGCATAACACTTAGCAAAATGTAGGAGCTCAGTTAATATTTGTTGATCAGATAAGTAAATGCAGTAACACTCTATTGTTCTTAGTGTTTATAATCTGCTAACATTTTGTCTAAGTTCCCTCCAACAGAGTCTTATAGGACCATATCCAAGTTCTAGTAGTTCTTTGAGACTTGGCCTCTCTGTATTGGCTGGCCACTTAGAGTATTCTAAGCAGATAATAAGGACGATGGTGATTGTAAAACAGTTCACTAGTAATGCTAGATTTTAACTACAGAGTCGCTCAGAAGCTACCATTTGCTCATTTGTAGCCTTAGCTAGGTTTCCCCATGTTTCTGGACATAAAATTCGTCATTTGGCAATAATAAAAAGTTATCACAAACAGTTTGGTAAGGATTAAAAAAGAATACATGGAAGTGAGTTTTATAAGTGGTAAAGATAATGTAAATTTAAGAATGTATGATTACTAATTCCTTGCAGAGCAAAAATCTTTGGATTTGTACTTGTATATAAACAAAATTGTACTTATATACCAACAAACAGAGAAAAGGTATGATTATATATGCCCCAAATTGTTGAATTATGCTTCTGGCCTTTCTGGACTAATACTAGGCTTAGCTGGGTTTTTCTTTTCTATAACTAACTGACCTAGAAAGAAGAATCATGTGCCCAAGAAATCATTTCATAGGTGGGGATATTGGGGCACTGTCTGATTCTCTCACTCTGATATTCACATTCAGCTTTCTCAGATCCTAAGGCTGGAGATTTCCCCTCCATCACTGAAAGCATCGAATGACGCCAGGGATCCCCAAATCATGCTGTGATCTTTCTGCCTCTTATATTATCACCAGCAGTAAATATTCTGCAACGAGATTTGAGCTGACAGTTCAGGTGATTGATTTACCAAGCAGCAAAGTCTCCAGCTTGGTTCTTCTGGGTTTCCATCAGATCCTGCAGAGCTAACGGGAAGAAAATCATGTTGGTTTTCTTTCCGCCTTCTGCCATGCTGGCAGATGAAACTTGAAAGCAAGCAAGAAGCAAAGAGATAGAGGAAGAAGTAATCAATGTCACATAACGCCCCCCTCCACCCAAACTGATTTTGGGGTTGCAGGGTAAATCACTGGCCTGAGGCAACCTAGAGGAGCTGGAGGTTTTCTGGATGCTTTTGAAATAAAGGTTGCTTGTGGGTAAGGCAGCAGGTTTAGAAGTCTGGAACCTGGGAATCTTGGGGAGCAGGAGGCTTAGAAATGTGTTCAGGGCACTGGCTTAGCCATTGGAACTGAATAAGGAAAAATCCCAGCCTATGACCATCTTATTTCCAGGTCATTTCTTCCCTCCCACATTTACACAGGTGGCATTTCTCCAGGGCATTGGTTGGCAGCCACTCTGCTTGCCTGGTTATCGTATGAAGATTGAGAGGAAGGTTTTGCATAATAGTCTTATGAGGTGGGTCTTATAATAATCCCCATTTTACAGATGCAACTACTGAGGCACAGCAAGGTTAATTGGCTTGTTCAAGACTATGCAGCCAGTAAATGGTAGAGTCAAGTTTTGGTTGCAGGCAATGGGGCTCCAGAGTCTATGCATTTCATCTAATTTCTTGAAATATATGTTGTGTGTGTTTGTGTGTGTGTGTGAGAGAGAGAGAGAGAGAGAGTTTATCCAGGTTTATAGTTGTTCTCAGTAAGAGGTTGGTCTGATACAATCTACTCCATCAGAGCTGGAGATAGAAATTTCATATGATGTGATTTTCAAGCATCTTTAACTGTGTAGGTGCTATGGTCAGTACCTCTTTTTTGATCCTTGTTCTCCAGTATTCCTGCTCATGCTGTGAATTCCTCAATATTTCTTCTATGTATCCCTAAATCAGACTGATTTGGTTTCAGTTCCTTGCACTTAAAAATCATGATTGATGTAAAATATTATAGAGATTATGAAAAGTAGTACTCTTTTGAAAACTGCATTCTCAAATACAGGGTACGTGGCCAGGAGTTCATTCTTCTGCATTTTTGAGACAGTCGAATGGAGTCCTTAGTAGAACAGACAGACTCTGAGGCTAGACTGCTTGGGATGGAGAACTGGGTTCCAGGATTTGCCGTGTATTAACTGTGTGCCTTAGGCAAGTCAGGGGATGTATCTGTGTCAGTTTCCTCATCTTAACATAGAAAAATGACAGTACACAGTCGACCTTTGAACAGTGTGGGAGTTAGGGGCACAGACTTTCCATGCAGTTTAAAATCCACATATAACTTACAGTTGCCTCTCCAAATACAGGGTTCCTCCATGTACGGAGTTCCTCTCTATACACAGTTCCTTCTTATCCACAGATTCAACCAACCTCAGATCATGTAGTACTGTAGTATTTACTACTGAAGAAAAACTGCAAATAAATGGACCTGCACAGCTCCAACCATGTTGTTCAAAGGTCAACTGTATATCTCATATTTTTTTGTGAGCATTAGATGAGAAATTCAGTCACTGTTTAGAATACTGCCTGATACATGGTAACTACAGTAAAAAAAAAATTAACTACTATTATTAAAAGCCCAGGAATTTTTTTTTGGAAATACAACTAACACATATTGCCTGCTTGCTGTGTAGAAGGCATGGTACTAATCATTCTATATGACCTCACAACAGTCTTGTAGAGGGCTGTGTTAGCAAAATTTTATAGGTGAAGAAACTGATGCTCAGAAAGGTCAAAGATCTCTTCTAGAATCTCACAACCAGAAATTGGCAAGTTTAGTACTTGGGCTTATCTGTATCTAATTGCAAGGCTCTTTATCCTCCATGTCTGTGAGATCTCATTTGGGAAGAAGAGAGGTCATTTGCATGGGGCACATGTATCTAGAGAATTCCCCATTCATACACTTACTGGTAATGAGAATAGGCACTCTTCACCATCTGTAACTAAACTCCTCCCACTTACCCTAGGTCTGTGACATCTCCAGTGACCCCTTACATGGGTTGAGTTTGACCCCCTGTGATGTCATGGTAAGAAGGGAGGTGACCTTCACTGAAGTCAAGCTTTATGCAAGACACTGCTCTAAGCAGTTTGCATATTATTATTATTTTTTCATTTTTCAAATCCTTAGACTATAAGCAACCCTGGGACCTACATACAGTATATTCATTTTTGACCCAAGAAACTTAGCTTCTCAGCGGTTAAGAAACTTGCTTAAGGTCACACAGTTATCTAGAAGTATAGTTAGGATTGAAAACCAGGACTGTTTGACTCAAAATATGTATTTCTGATGTAACATGACCATGACCAAGTGTCCCCATGAAAAAAGATGACTAGAGTGGTAATAAAATCATAATTCAAGTTGTAGTGAGAAGTATGGCATAATGGGTTTCACGCAGTTTATGGCAGGGAGTGACAAGGAGATCTGTAGTTGGAAAAGATGCAGAGACTCAGAACCATTCTAGGAAAAGAAGTGATGAGTAGATGATTTAGGCAAAGAGAGATGTGGACCATGTCTCAGGTCCACAAGGGGTGGGGGCTGAGGGATGGAAGGAAAGCTGTGTAAAAATAGACGCCTTTGGTTTGCAGAAGTCACACCTTGATGCTGGCTCTCCCTCCTGCTCACAGCCACAGCCAGCCCCTTCCCTGGCGAGGAGTCAATGTCACTGTTGGTCTCTTTGCTTCCCCATCACAACAAAGCAATGAAGCCACTGTAGGAAAAAAGGAGCAGAGACAGCACTGGCTCTCTCCATGATGGGGCTGACACTCCTTCCCACTGGCTGCTTCCTCTTACATGATCCTCTGTAGACAAACAAAAATGAGGACCAAAGATTAAGACTTTCCTCCCACTCCTGCCATTGTCCCGTGGTGAGTGAGCTAATGAGGGCTGCACTCCTGGTGGGTGAGGCAAACACTCAGGGAAGGTAAAGAGACCCCGTAGCACCCCCGTCACAGGCTCAGGATGTGTCTCCATCCAGGTTTCCTTTTTCTTTTGTGCTCCTGCTTTCCTGTGTCTATAGTCATCACATTCAGTGTGAAGTCACAACATTGTTCCTTGGCTTATAAAGCTGTTTTTCACACACATGGCTTAAAAAATATATATATATATATTAATGCTGAGTGGGTAAACTTAAAAGAAAAAAATATGTATATAATGAAATATATATTGAAAATACTTAGGACAATATATATTTTTATATAATATATTATATATCTCTCTGCCCCTTTTTATATTTCTCCATAAGGGAAAGTATAATTTCATTTCTAACTTCATGGGGTCTTCTGGCTCTCCTCACCAAGTCAGTGTTTGGCATACATCACTATCCAAGATGTGTCCCTGGCAATAGAATGCTATGAAATGGGGTTCTGAAGTCAAATGAATTTGGGACTATGAGTTATGTAAGAAAAGCAAACATCATCACTACTGCAGACTTTCTCAGTGCCTTTAATGCACTAGAGTGCATTGTGAAGCTCCAAAAGGCAGAAGTTATAGGCAGATAATTTGACCATGAAGTCCCCCTGCCCTACCTTTTATAATAATTTCCTACAGGATCAATCAAGATTAGTGTTCCTTGGGGAGGAGAGATTAGGAATGTCATAGTAACAGGTTAAAATCATGGTGCAGGTATCAAAAGATCTAGGTTCAAATCCCACTAACTTGCTATGTCATTTCTCATGAGTAACTTATCCACCTTTAGGATAATAGACTCACCATTGCACTTGGAAAGTGGTAGGAAATGGTGATTACCATTATTATTTTTATCATTATCGCTTTCAAAACCCTAATGCACTTGGGATAAGGAAGGACAGAGACATAATGTTCAGTCCTTAAACTATTCATCTGTACAGCAGGATGCCCAGAGGGCTGGACACCTCAAGGGTTCTAGACACTAAGTTTATAAAGACCCTCCCCCTGCAGCAGGGTGGTCTAATGAATAACTGAGCCCTGCTAGGAAGGGAAAGGTTTATGGTTTTCTGATACTGTATGTGTTTGCAGCTGGCTAGTTCTGATAACACTCTTAAATAACCCCCTTCATCTTTAAGCCTGATATATTCTGCCTCCTGTTTACAGTTCCAGGAGTTCTATTGCTATAAAAATAACCCAGCTTTAAAAAGGCAATGCTATTTTTTTTTAAAGAGAATAAAAGTGCCCTGGCTAGAACCTTAGTAATTTAGAGATGAGAAGCCCTGTCAGTGTGTTTCACTGTGGCCTAGATGGTCTTCTATCAGTGGAAAGCTGGGTAGTTTTGTCCCTTTTGTTATAAAGTATAAAGAATAAAACTTTCTGTCTGGATCATCCATATTTGGATCACCCCAGACCTTCCAGATGGGAGAGTCATGCTGAATCTTATTAGCTGACTGACCATTAACTGGTCTGAGCTTCTACATATGCAAATTAAAGAGGTTATTGTATTATCAATGCAGCCTGCCACCCAGGAAGTTCTGTGATTCTGTGCAAAAGTGTTGCTAGGTATAATCCACACTATTGTTTTCTTTTACTTTGAGGATATGATGCAAGGATAAGGTTGGGGGTTCTGCTAACATTCAAGTTGAGCCAAGATTGTCCCTAATTTTTTAGGGGGTTGCTGTCTAACTGGGGACATAAGACTAAAATGGAAAATAATTAGTCAGTGTAAAGTTGAGTGGTAATTATAGAACACATATTACAAGTGCTTGTAGATTAGTAGAGAGATTGCATTAGTTCAGGAATGGCTTTATGGGGAGGTGGGTAGACGGATGGGTGAGTGTTGGATGCGTCAAGAAAAGGAAAGTATTCTGACAGGGTTCTTTAATTTGCAAGGAAAAAGGATTTGACTTAAGGTATCCCATGTGAAAAATACAGTTTTGATACAAGGATAAGGTAATTTTGCAAATTCCAGTTAGGAGAGGAAATTCAACCAAATTTTAGGTGAATAGAAATTGAGAAATAAAATGCTTTAGGATCCAGAGGTGACACTCTCTCCAGACCTTAAAGGACTCTCAGAGGCCTGTTAAGAATGCCTGCTCAATCTCTTTCCTCTTGCAGGACAGAATGCTTATTCTTTATCTTGACTACAGCTCCACCCAAATGCAGCTGCTGCTTTCCATTGGCAAAGCTCCTTTCTGTGTGGGTAGAACCCTATATGTCCTTTGCCACTAGCCAGCCTATTGATTGTTTTCTCCAGAGTTAGGGGCCTATAATCGTCTAAGTCAGCCATGCTCAGGGATAGGGTCACATAATATATAGGACATTCTGTCCCAGGGGCTGGAGTCAGGACTGTTTATATTAGCAGGGAAGCACTCCCTAACAAGGAAGATAAGGGACACTGCTAATGCAAAATGCCATGCCAGGTTAAGGAAAAGGAGGGGCAGAAACATTGAGATTGGGAAGAGAATTGCTTAGTTAGAGTGGACAGTGGTCTAAGGCAAAACTAAAAAGGAAGAATTCAGCCAGAGGACACATGGCTTTGAAATTCAAGAAAATGATTCGAAAGAAAATAAGCACTGAAGATATAAAAGAATAGGATAATGAATTGTTGACCGTGATGATGGGGACAATGTTTAAGTCTTAAAGTGTGATAAAACATCACAGTTCTGCATGTTGATGGAACTCCTTAAGTTTTAGATCAGCAGGCAATCAAGCAGAAAAGGGAAAGAAACTTCATATATTGTGCTAATTGACCTTCAAGAAAAGAATTTGGTCCTTTATTGACTTTTGAAACACCACAGCTGGACGGAAAAGAGGCCAGGCTCAAGTTTCAAGTTTGGCTTTAATGTTTGCTAGAAAGCATTTTATTTAACTTCTTGCTTTAGTTATTCAATCTGTAGAAGAGAGGAGCAATGTTTACATCTAAGATTTGTTTTAATGGTTAATGCAATGTGTGTAATATAGTATTCAGCATATAGTAGATGTTTTATAAATGTTAATTCCCTTTTTGCCCTCTAATCTTTGTTAGATCTAGGTCCCTATTAATTCTCCTTATCTACTGGGAATTTTTTTTAACTATGGGTGGTTCAAAAATCATGTCAGGCTAAACATGATGAAAAGGAAGGTTAAGGCTCTTTGAATGGAGAGGAAGGCAGAGAGGCTGGTGATGACTTAGATAAGCAGCAGTAAAGCGTTGAGCCATCTGTGCTTTCTGATGACAAGGGCATCCTTTTCATTGCATAGAAATAAAGGGAAGTGACCCGGACCACACAGCACCAATTGTCAAGAGTTCCTTTCCTCGAGGATTTCCATTTTGCCCTTGTTATGAGCCCCTGCAAATGGAATCAGACTGCATGGCTTTTCTAGACACCTCAAAAGGGAAGACTGATTTAAATTAGTTACAAATGAAACAATGCCCTCTGCTTTTGTGGAGTCCCTTTGTAAAGAAATAAATGGCAAGAGTGACTAGACCCTTCTTTACTTAAATTTTTGCAAAAGCCATAAGTTGTTACTCTGGTAATCTAAATGTATACTTATTTGCAAAGATGTTTTCTTTGGCTTGTTGTTTCCATGGGCTTGGGAGGATCATGAGATCTAATTATGGGATGCAGGGAAGGAAGGGGTAACACCTGCCCCCCTTCATCTTCTGCTGTCCCTAGGTGGTGCCAATGGCCCCCGCCTGTCCAAATCCTCTCCCTGTAGGTCACTCTTGGAGCTGTGTCGTTCCCAGGGATTTGCCCAGATTGTCACAGAGAGGGAGCTGGAGGCTGACATTCATGCCATTGGCAGTGTCATAAAAAGAAGCCCTTCCTGCAGGGCCCCCTTTGTTCCTCTTGTAGAAAGAAACACGGTAAATACAAGTCTCCTTATGCAGATTAAATGGTTCCCGCCGCTCTCTCTGCTTTGGTCTGTTAGTCACCAAATTAAATTCTGCATTGGAAAGAGTCAGAAGCCTACAGGTAGCTTGGTTCAGCAAATAATGAGGAAATCAACATACTTCAGTGCTTGTTATATGGACACATTCCCTGAAAACTGGGGGGGCAATAGTTAGCATATACAGTTTATTAAAGGATTTAAAAATTTTATTTCGCAGCACCTAGTCTTAAAATTGTGCCTAGAGCAGGACTCAGTAACTCAGTATCAGCTGGATGAACAGATGAATTCTGAAGAGCCCCAAAGCATTTTGCTGTGGAGATATTACAGGCTTTTACACTTTAGCTCCCAAAGACACTCACACTCAAGTTACATTCATTTTTGTTTTCAATTGTTTTTAAAATTTTTATTTATTTTAACAGCTTTATGGAGGTATAGTTTACATATTGTAATATCCACCCATTTAAGTACATTATCAGTGACGTTGCATTTATTCTTGACCCAACTTTTGCTTTAATGAGAGGAAGGAAGAGTGCTTCTCTGATTGATCTGTAGGGCAACCTAAGGAGGTTAAAGGTTATCACCAAAACTGTAATCCACTAGGATCCCAGGGCACAGTGCTTTCTTGCAAACCCATTTGGTCTCAGAACCACGGGGCCTGTTTTTCCTCTTAGAAGCCTGGGCCTCTGGCAGGAGAGCTCCCCCTACTGGCAGGTTGTGGGAATGAAGGATTGGCTGTGGCCTTTGTGTATGTAGGCCCTGCACCTACATACCCACTTGAGAGTTCTTATCTGAATAGCCTAGTGGATCTCAATCAGGAGTGTTTAAAGTGCAGATTCCTGGGTTCCACCTCTAAAATTCCTGGCTCAGGAGGGCTGATGTGGGCCCAAGGAAACTGTATTTTAGACAAGCTCCCAAGAGGATTCTGGTGTAGGTGGTCCCAGAAACCATTTCATTCTGAGACCATTTTGAGAGACACTGAATGAATTTACAGCAACGTCAGAATGGTTATGGGTTGGAAATGTTGACTTCATTGGTCTAAGCAGATCTAGTTTTATCTACCTAACGCGGCCCTTCTGGTGCGTCTAATTAAAGACGCACATACACACATGCACCAAAGAAAAGGCAAGCTAATATGGATACATAAGGAAAAGTCATTTAGAAGTTAAATATATATAGTTTTCTTGTGAAAATAATTTTTTAGAACGATGCCATATCTTGTTTAAACATATCTTGAAACTGTTAGCTGAGCCTAAGTCCCTGCTGGGAAATGAATGGAATGGGAAATTCAAGCCTAGTTTAAAAAAAAAAAAAAAAAAAAATTCCAAAGACTAATGGTTTCCAGCCACCTTAGTTAAGGCAGGACTTCTTATTGACAGGGATACTTAGCTTTGGAAATAACAGTTGAAATAGAAATTGAGGACACTAGTTGATGAGGCTGCTTTGCGTATTTATATATCCCACCAGGTCTTTGCATTGAGCTTTCTGCCTAGGAATAAATGTGCTTTTATTGTTTGTCCCAGCCTCCCCTTTACTCACAGAGCTCCTGCCATGCCAAGAGAGATATGAAAAAAGGCCAAGTGATCTGCTATTGAAGCTGGAAGAAATATCTCCCTTCCAGTGACCTTCCGAGATAATGAGCAGATATGGTTTTCTAATATAAAGGGAATAAATCAAGAGACCTTTCAGGGAACCCGGGCAATAACAGTGGAGTCCAAGACCATCAATTCCAACAGCAAAGGACAGAGGCACCTTTCCCTATAGATCAATGTTAGACTACAACAAAGTGGGAGACATGTCCCCACCAGAGTGGGGAGGGGTTAAAATAGATCCTCTTCCTCCCTCCCTCCCCCACTCCCAACATGCTCTGAGTCCTGGAACTAATCTGGGAGAAAATCACACCTTCACAGGATGTTTCTCTAGCCATTATTTTCTGTCGATTGGGCTGATACATAGTTTTGAGAGATGGATTGTTTGTCTTTGTCTTTAGCTTATTTTAGTTTTTTTGCTGTGAATTCATTGCTAGACACAGTTGCATATCAGAGTTATTTCAAGGGCTTCTGTTGATCTGCAGGGCAGCTCTGGTCTTCATCGGCAACCATTAGTCCCTCTGCAGAGACACATTTAGGGACAGGGCTAGAAGTGGAGCCACCAAGTGTCAAGGTGTCTAGACCTTTGGATGAAGATAGTTCATGGGACATCTCTGCCCTAGACCTATTGCTATACACATGACAACAAATGGCTGTTATTTATGTAGTATCATAATACACCAATGAGAACAAAGAGGAGATGTACGTTCAATTTAGGAACAATGTCTGGTATGTTAAGAATCATCACATAGATACTTTTGATAATTGATGTTTACTGACACCTAGGTGTTAGGCATTGTGCCACATCTTTCTAAATACTGTATATGAACCCTGAAAGAGGGTCTATTATTAGTCCCATTTTACAAATGATGTTATAGAGGCTCTGTACATCTAAGTGACTTGCTCTGGGTCACACAAATGGAAGATATTAAGTGAAGCATATTTTACTTAGGGCTGTGCGACCCAAAGTCCATTCTTTTAAGCATGCTTTTCTGCCACAGGAAGAGACATCCATAAATGGTCTATAAAAGGAGCTTGGGAGAATCGGGAACTATCCCTCTGAGGAAGCCCAGCTTTTTCTGGACCTTGTGTAGGTAAACATTTGGACAAATATCTTGTTCCAAGTGAGATGGCCTAGAAAGCTTAGAATTTTAATGTACTATGTGGTCCATGTAAGATTTCAGAAATCACATTAGATTCTCCCTCCCTTCCCCCCATTTTATCTATGAGAAAACTGAGATCTAAAGAGACAAGCGACATGTTCAAGGCTGAGCCAAAGCTGTAACCCAGGTCTGAGATCTTTCTAAGCCTTTTCCTTTAATTGGTGGCCAGCCATATTTTATTTGGGATGATTAAAACATCTTGTTGAAGGCATGGCAATCCACTTAAGTCATCTTTCCTGTAAGACCTGCAGAACTCCAGGCTCCTTGGTCTCATCCTGCCAGCAGTCAGCAATAGATTTGGGACAGGAGCCCATGGCCCATGCTGGGCACCAGAAGACAGCTCCTTACTTCTTCTTTCCCAGATATTCTGCTGTTTCTTTTTTGGTTCAAGTCTGGGACTCCCACTCTTCCATGTGCTGACAAGCCAGGGCAGCACTGAACAGTCATCATTTTGGTCCCTGTTGGAGCTTCCTGTGGTTCTCCTCTCACCCAGTACTTTATCTCAGTTAAGGCCTCCCCTCTGCCTCTTTTCTCTTTTTGGTAAGTTTATCTTCTATGTTGTGGACAGAGACAACTTTTGAAAATACACCTGGCTATGTCCACCTGTATTGAGAAGATGAAGTTGAATCCTCTTTCACGTCCTTCTTAAAGTGACTTACACAGGACACTGCAAGATATGGTCCCTCCTTGTTCTATAAACTCCATCAATATTGAAATGGTTTTATTTTCACAAATATGCTATCATTTCTCTTGCCTCTGAGGCTTTAAACTTGCTGTTCCCACTGCCTGTCTTCTTGTAAGTCTGGCTAACTCCTACTCACTCAAGGGGTCTCAGTGTAAGCATCACTTCTCTCCATGAGCTCACTCTTGATACCTTACTAGGTGCTCAAAACATACCTTGCATGAACCCCAGTCCTAGCTCTTATTACCTGTATTGTAACTCCCTGAATGTGTACATCTGTCTCTACCTATAGACTGGGAGCCCCATGGCGCTGGGAACCATGTTTATCTGATTCATCACTGTGTCCTCACTGCCTAGCACCAGGCCCAGCGCAAAGCAGGTACCAAACAAATATTTGTTACATGAAGGAATAGCTAATGGATGTTTTGTGAACAAATCTTCCCTTCTCTTCCCGGCCACTGTGCCTAGTGCTGGTGACAGAATAGAGAGGAAAACTAGTACGAGACTGATCTCATGGAACCTCTGGTCTTCTGGCAGAAATACATAACTACACAACTACATAAACACACGCACACAATACAATTACAAATTCTGATAAGTTCTACATGAAAACATTACAACAGACCCTATTAGATGATGACCTAAACTTTTCCAGTCACAAATTGACATTGTTTAGCTCTCATGGAGTAGATGAGGTCAAATGAAATTTGAATGTTCAGTATCTCAACAATTAAGTGGCATGGTCATTAGACTAATGAAAACTGGGGATGGAGAGATATGGTACCGCCCAGTGACCTGGCCTCCCCAGCACATGCATCCCCAGAACTCTAGGGGGAGCACTTTTATCTTTCTTCTTCCAGCACAGTGTGAGCTCCAAATATAGGCCCTGATTTCCTGCTGCTTTTACTTGGAATCCACAGTCATACAAGAGGAACATGGAAGTCTTTTCCTACTTAAAATATTTATTAGATACTTTATAAAAAGCATGGAGAAGAAAGCAATAATGACCATTTCCCAGTTTTCCAGAGAGTTGCTGATAATATTGTGTAAAGTATTACATACACATAGTCAGAAAATGGAAATGGCAGATAAAAAATGAAATATATAACATTTATAAAATATATAAAGATTACAAAATGTATAAAAGCATCAAAAATATGAGGCAAAACCTCTTGCTAAAGGCCTTAATTCTTAATATTCTCTTAAGATTCCTCACAGACAAATTTTCTAGTCAAATAACGTTGTGTGTATTTACTTTTAATGCAAAAAAGGAATCACACCATCCACATATGTTTGTATGTACTTCTTCATTGAGCAACGTATCTCCTGATAATTTCTCTATAACAACACACACAGAACAATCTTGTTCATTTTTTCAGCTGTGTAGTATTTCCCTTTATGGCTATTAATGTCATTTACGTAACCCCACTGATGGACCTTTGGATGGTTTCCCAGTTGTGTTTGTTGTTGTAGCCATTGTTTTTGTTTTCAAAATCAATGTTGTCAGGGACATTCATTGGCATTCTCCTCCTAGTGCAACTCCAAAATAAATATTAGATAGTGAGATTGCTGGTAAGGCTTACGAGCATTTTATATTTGGAAAGATTTTGCTAAATTATCCTCCAAGTCACATTGATCAGTGTAGGAGCAGAGTCATTTCCTGCAGCCACCCTAGCAATGCTGAATGTTTCTTACTCTGATAGGTGAAAAAGTATATATCAGATTTGTATTTAAATATCATTTTTATAAGTGAGATTGCACATCTTTTCTTGTTAATGTGGTAGGTATGTATCTTGGGATGCTGCCTTAAAATCAGTTAGAAAAAATAGCTTTTTTTTAAAAAAGTAAATCATAAACACAGACAGGATTACACAGACCTTTTCAAAGAAAAACGTGTTTTAATCACAGGTCCTAAAATTTTGGCCATGCTTATTTGGCATGAAAGGACTGATATTCTATTTACAAATCACCCTCACATATTTATCTATAATGATTTTTCCTGCGCAACACTTTATTACCTTGGTTCAATGTGTGATATGTATGGAATAAATTAACTTTCACCTTATGCTATTCTGTGAATCACACTCCCATCCCAGTGACCCATCTTAGTGAGGAGTTAATGTACCATAGGTGGACATTCTGGAAACTTCACTAATCTCTGTGTATAGCGTTGCCATGATGGAGACCAAAAAGCTAAATGAAGCCTTCAGGTTTTGTAGCAGTTATTCCATTAGCTCAGAGCTCGGCCCCAATACCTTCTCTATTCCAGTTTTCCTGGGTTTCTGCTTATCCATCTTTCCAGTCTCATTGGAACCAGCATGGTTTAGCCTGTGGGTTTGTGGTGTGCTGGGTACCGAAGCAAAACAGATGTGTTTCTGAAATGTGTCTTAATCCGTCTAGGTTTTTAGGACAAGGTCATTCACCTTGTGTCTGGTGTAAGAGGGATCTCCAAGTACTTCCCCAGATAATGCGTTTGATTCAAATGATGTTATGATGGGAGAGGTAGACAGATTCTTCCCTTGTCACCACCTTGCAGGATCCCATGCTCTAGGGAGAATGTAAGAACTCAGCACCTCAGCCTTGTTCCTCCCCCCATTTCCAGGCTCAGAGATCAGGCAAAAAGGGTCCCTATGCCCTCTTTACTGTTATATATATATGTATATGTATATTTTAAGACTGACATTAAAGGTGACAGCCTTTCCCCACCCTCCCAGGAATAGATACATTGGGAGCTATATTTGGAAAGAAAGGATATGAGATGAAAGCAAACTCTGTAGCCCAACCCTTATATGTTTTATGAGGAGTGATTATATTTGGGCTATTTTTTTCAGTGAGTGCATTTCTCAACCAAACATCAAGGACAAATGATTTAGATAAGGGACAGTGAATTAGCAGAATTAATGGACCAGAATATTGCAATATTCTCATATAAAATTTTGCAGTATTCACATATAAAATCACCTAAGTACAGAACAACCTGTCTATCTTTCCTTCTTGCCCCTGTCCTCTCCTCCTCTTCTTCCTTCCCTTCTTTCCTTCAGTCCTTCCAAAATCAAGGCACTGTTTATAAGAGACTATCCTATCTGCTTCTCCCTGACAACTCCTTCCTTTTATTTTTTTATTTTATTTTTTTAAAATTTTTTTGGAGTATGGTTGCTTTACAATGTTGTGTTAGCCTCCACTGCACGACAAAATGAATCAGCCATACACATACAGATATCCCCTCCCTTTTGGATCCTTCCTTTTAAAATCACATTGTTCCATGAACTTTTTGCCTTTCTGTATATTTATCTGTGAAGAGCAGAGACTAAATACATTTAGAGAATGCATAGCTATGTTATATAGATGATATGTATATTATTATATTATATGGTCTCCATGTGGCCCTGGGTAGCCCCAGAACAGGACTCCTCCTTCTCAATCTCCATTCTAGCTGTTCTTGCCAAGGAGTCTGACCAACGATGAGGCACCAGATAAATGTTTAGGTAAGTTCCAGGGAGTTTCATTTTCCACAAACTTGCTTAGGGACACAAGAGAATAATCCAAGGCAAGAATAAAGGCTGTCATTTTTTCAAAATTTTATTGAAGTACAGTTGATTTATAATGTGTTAATTTCTACTGTACAGCAAAGTGATTCAGTTATACATATATATATATATATATATATATATATTCTTTTTCATATTCTTTTCCATTATGCTTTATGCCGGGATATTGAATATAGTTCCCTGTGCTATACAGTAGGACCTTGTTTATCCATCCTATATATAATAGTTTGCATCTGCTAATCCCAAACTCCCAATCCTTCCCCCCCCACCCCCTTCCCCCTTGACAACCAGAAGTCTGTTCTCTATGTCTGTGAGTTTGTTTCTATCTCATAGATATGTTCATTTGTGTTGTATTTTAGATTCCACATATAAGTGATATTATATGATATTTGTCTTTCTCTTTCTGACGTAACTTCACTTAGTATGATAATCTCTAGGTCCATCCATGTTGCTTCAAATGGCATTATTTCATTCTTTTTTATGGCTGAGTAGTATTCTATTGTATATCTACCACATCTTCTTTATCCATTCATCTGTCAATGGACATTTAGGTTGTTTCCATGTCTTGGCTATTGTAAAGAGTGCTGCTATGAACATAAGAGTGCATGTGTCTTTTCCAATTACAGTTTTGTCTGGATATATGCTCAGGAGCGGGATAGCTGGGTCATATGGCAACTCTAGTTTTAGTTTTTTGAGGAACCTCCATACTGTTCTCCATAGTGGCTGCATCAATTTATATTCCCACCAACAGTGTAAGAGGGTTCCTAAAGGCTTTCTTTCTAATTGTAGATCATGTCTGGTGAGACTATACTAAGGAAAGAGGGGAAAGATGCCCCTTTGTCTCCCTGACAACACTTGTGCATATTAAACTCGGTGTCAGAACACTCAACGCTGCATGCCTGAAGCAGAGGTCTGTCCCTCGCTTAGATGCAGGTCTCCCTGTATCTTGTCATGTCAGGGGGTCCACTTACTCTCTATGGCCAGGCAGGCATAAACAACTTGAGAGCAAGGACTTCTGTCTTTCCACCTCTCCTGTGCTCTAAACTACAAGTTCTTACTAAAATCTTGTTGAGAATCTTACTAAACGTGCTGTTGTTCACTTCAGTGCAAGGGAAACTTCATCACAAAAACTGCATCACAAATTTACTTTTAGTAAAACAACATCTATCACATGAAATTATAAAGATGCATTCAAAGTTTATTAGTTTTATAGTATAAGAGCTCTAAATATAATATAATGTTTTGTGTTTGTGCAGATTTAAACACTATTAGTTTTTAAATGAAGTCAACAGCTTGAAGAGGACATTTGTCTTTGAAGGGGATTTGTGCTTACTTCAAGTTTGAGAAACAGCCATAATTAATATCGTCATCCATTTTTTTTTCATGTGTGTATGGCTTGCTTGCCTAGCTAGATTACGAGATTCTTGAGGGCAGGTCCCATGAATCACATGGTTTTTGAAATCCCAGGGTACCAAGGAACTTATGTGATGCTCAAACAATATTGATTGGTTAATGGTACTGTCTCCACGTGTGTGCTGAGGTCTGGGTTTTCTCTTTACTCTGTAGTGGTTCAAGGATTGAGGGATCTGTGTGGGGAGTGGTAGGAAGAGGGCACACATTTCAACTCTGTTGTGTCTGTTCTTGGGTCCAAAGGGCTCCTCCTCAATCTCCTTGCAGGGCTTTGATGTCCGCACCCCTCTCAACTGGATGAGTGCCCCGCACATCCTGAAAGCATTAGCCGGGCCTCTCCCCAGTGTCATCTTCCATTCTGATGTTCGATTGTGGCTATGCAGTTTTTTTTTTGTTTGTTTTTTTTTAAAGAGTCCAAGTACAGCAGAAGTCCATAGTGTCTTTTTATTTTATTATTATTTTTAATTAATTAATTTATTTTTGGCTGTGTTGGGTCTTAGTTTCTGTGTGAAGGCTTTCTCTAGTTGCGGCGAGCAGGGGCCACTCTTCATCGCGGTGCGCGGGCCTCTCACTATCGCGGCCTCTCTCGTTGCGGAGCACAGGCTCCAGACGCGCAGGCTCAGCAATTGTGGCTCACGGGGCCAGCAGCTCCGCGGCATGTGGGATCTTCCCAGACCAGGGCTCGAACCCGTGTCCCCTGCATTGGCAGGCAGATTCTCAACCACTGTGCCACCAGGGAAGCCCGGCTATGCAGTTTTATTGCTGCTGATAGCACTAATATCTCTGCATAAAGTGATTTCTTTGTTCCCATCCTTTTATCCTTCCAGCAGCGCTGACCTTTCAGTTTGCCTGCTTTGCCAAGCTCCAGAGAAAAACCCAAACTCTTCCTCTTTTTACCTGGCAATGGTGGCTCTCCCCCATTCCTCTCCTCCTCTCCCTTCTCTCTTAGAGCTCTTTTTTTTTTTTTTCTCTCACTTAACCTTTTGGTTGTATTTTCTTCCCTGTGGGTCATTTGGAGCCTTCCTGGCCAAAGAGAAGAAGAAGACATATGACACTAAGTTTGAGATTTATCAGAAAACTTTTACTGCCAAATGATGGCATGGGTAATTTCATCATCCATATATTTGTCTCAGGAAGAGACAACAGATGGAGAAAATATTTATGTATTGATGGACTTTTATACTGGTGTCTGCTATAAGGAAAAGACAAAAGTGAAAAAGGAAAGGAAGGAAAAAGATAAAGGAAGGCAAATAAAAGTGAGGATGGATGACCTAGGGCTTTAGGTTTGGCTTAAAGGCAGCTTTGGCTGTCTCTCTAGGAAATATAGAAGAAGCCGGTTCTTCCTGCCCCTTCAAAGGAGAATGAAAACGTTCATTACACCGTAAAGTAAGAAGTGCAGAAAATTCTATCCTATGTTTCATTTCAAGTCTGGGTAATCATTACAGCTGTGGAGCAGAGAAACTGGTAGCACTGAGAGTCCCTGAGAAAACAAGCCTCTACTTTTGGGTTTAGAGTGAGTAAAAAATACAGGAAAATGACCCAGAAAAGATCACAATCCTGGAACAAATACAGTTGACTGCCTTGTTCAAGGGGCAATGGGCACCAATGCCATTTCTTAAAGATCTTTTATTTTTTTCGGTGGTAAAGTACCATTCGTTTCAGACTGGCCCCCCAATTCCCTTCTTCTGGGTGCTCTTCCCTGATTGACTGCCCTCCCCTCTGTACACGGATACGCTTACTTGCCCCTTACTTTTGTGTTCATGTCAACTTCTTCTCTTATGCCTCTATTTCTTTATGTGTTTTCCCACCTGGCTGTTGAAGGTGGATACTGTGTGCTTGATTTTAGCTTTTTCTCTCTCACCTGCTCCCAGCTACTGATTGACTCCATGTTGTACATGCTGGCTTTTCACTGTTAATTGACTTCTCTCCAGCGTGGAACTTCTTGCTTTGCCCCGACTAAGGAGGGGAGAGGCAGCAAGGGGGAAAAGGACCTACCAGGACAATCAGCCAGTCCTGACACACATGGACTTTGTTTCCTGAGAGATGGCCCCTCCACAAAGATATCCATTAAAATGACAGTGAAAGATGGTGGCCTGAGGCTGGGATTTTCCCATACCATTTAGCCTAGAGTCCAGACGCCTTGGATGCTTGCTTTTGTTTCCCATTGGGAGCAGCACATCCCCCAAGAGCATCTGGAAACACAGTGATGGTGGTAGGGTCAGTTGTAAGTTTTCATGAAGACTAGAGGGTGGAATGGATAATATTAGCTTTTAATGCCAGGGTCTAGGAATGACAAATGCCCTGAAATATGCAGAAAAAAGGCCCACACAAAGAGATGTGTCCCCACAAAATTCCATTAGTTCCCCATTAAAAAAATGCACACACACACACACAAAACAAGACTACATAGCCATTTTCTCACAAAATTCCCAGGCTTCAGGTAGGGTTTGCTCTGAAATCTTCCAATCCCTTTTCTAGAGTCCATTTATTCACCCATGGATTTTCTAGGAGAACCCCTATGTGTGAGCCCAGAGGATGTGGTAAGATGGATAAAGATAGATAAAGCCCCCTGCCCTTCTAGGCTCTTGTCCAGCGACAGATGTAAACTAGACAGAGACTCTGCAGTTCCATGTTATGAGTGTTTTAAGAAAGGAAGTGCGGGATTCTATGGGAAGGTATGGAAAGGATTTGACCTGGATTAGGGTAGTCAGGGAAGGCTTCCCTGAAGAGGTACTTCCCAAATGAAGACGTGAGGATGAGCAGGAGTTCAGAGGTGAGGGAGGGAGGGCGCAGGGTGGTACCTCATGTGGAAGAGCCCTGAAAGAGGCAGAGGGAGCAGCACGTGTGAACACCTGGAGGTGATTGATCCAAGGGCCTTCAGGAAGGGCTGGTCCATATGGCTGGATCTTGGAGAGCAGACAGAATAAGATAAGGGAGTTGTTGACGCTGGGCAAATAGGCTGAGCCAACCTTCTAAATAATGCGTTTAGGCTTTATCAGGAGCTTACTTGGAAGTCACTTAAGGGTGTTAAAAGCAAGAACATTGGGCAATTCAGATACTCCCTCTGTCTGTAGTTTGGTCCAAGGTGAGTTGACCAAAGTTGAATCCAGTTAGCATGTCTTTTTGCTCCCTGTCCTACGCTCTTTCCACTTGGAAGTAATTATGCAACAGCAGCTTCCAGAGTGCTGTGCCTTAGCTTGGGTGTGGAAGTTTGTTCATTAGGCAGAGAATTGATCGCTAACTATTAACAGCATAAGATTTGCCTTGCATTTATAAATTCATATCCTCTCTGGATGTCTAGGCAAATTGATTCACGGTTAACCTTAGATGCTGCCTCCTGAAGCTGCACAGAGAAAGCCAGGTCCTCTTTGCAGATTTCTTGTCAAGCTTGATGCTGCTGTTCTTGCTGAATCTAAGCAACCAGAGCTCCTCCACATTCTCTCATTTTAATCTCATAGCAGGACTACAGGTGAGATGACTGGGTAGTATTGGTATTCTCCTTCTCACGGATAAGGGAATGGATTACTTCCTTAGCTATCAGCTTGAATGACCTGCTATGAACTAGAAGAGTGACCTAATTTTTCCTGAGCAACTGCTAAAGTGAAAAGTGCTTTCCATGGCCATTTCTTTTGATCCCCTCAATGACACTGTTGGGAAGGATTTATCCACTCTGATTTTACAGAGGAGAAACCAAGGCTCAGTGGGGTTAAGTGACTTGTCCAGTGTTCACATAGCTCTGGAATACCCTTGGAAAACAGAAAAGAAAATGGATGTGTTTGGTTTCAATGACAAATGGTCTTGTGTCTCCACACCTTTTTGGGTCATTATCTCCATTCTCAAAAGCTGTCTTGGCTATGTCCTCCTAGTCCCTCAGGCATTCCATTTTTCTTTTCTCCCTCCAGTCTTCTTATCTGGTCCATTATGCCTCCCTAAGCTCATTTGTAGTTTCTAGTCTTGAACCATGAGTGTGTCTGCCACCGATGGCTCTTTGCTCTTTTACTGTAGTGTAGCAGGTAATAAATGCAGATCTGAATTTTGGAAACCCAGGTTCTCTTCCTGACTCTGATCTTGAAATGTAAGATGAGCGATTCTGGGCATTTCATTCTACTTTGTGGAGGCTTTCACAGCCCCATCTCTGATGCAGGGATTAGCATTCTTCCTCTTTACTTAAAACAAAGGGAGATCTTAAGACAAGCAAGCAACAGGGCTTCTGAAGTGCTATCCCTGTATTTATTTGGACGCTGAGTTAGTATCCACATGGCTTCCAGGTGTTCTTATGATTAAACCCAAAATCTATGGGCTTCCCTGGTGGCACAGGGGTTAAGAATCCACCTGCCAATACAGGGGACACGGGTTCGATCCCTGGTCCAGGAAGATCCCACATGCCACAAAGCAACTAAGCCTGTGTGATGCAACTACTGAGCCTGTGGTGTAGAACCTGTGAGCCACAACTACTGAAGCCCACGCACCTAGAGCCCGTGCTCCGCAACAAGAGAAGCCCCCGCTCACTGCAACTAGAGAAAACCCACGCGCAGCAATGAAGGAAGACCCAACACAGTCATAAATAAATAAATAAATAAACAAAAAAACCTCCAAAAACTATGCTGTGGCCTCCAAGGCTCATCATGGTCCACGCCCCTGCACCCCCCTGATGCTCACCTCATTTGGTATCCTAAGACCCTTTGTTTCTTGTGCTCCTTTCCTACTGATTTCCTTGGTTTCCTTTTGTTTCTCAAACACTCCAAGCTCCCTCCTGCTAAAAGGTTTTTGCATAGTCTCTCTTTGCCCAGACACCTCTTACCACCCTCTAATTAACATCTACTCATTCTTTTTATCTCAATCAATGACCACTTCCTCAAGGAAGCACTTCCTAGCCCCTAGAATAGCTCTGGCTACTATGTGCTCCCAGAGTACCATGTATCATTCCTTTGTAACAGTGGTAATAGTTATTTGCATTTAGCATTGTGATTGATTCTTGTCTGTCTCATTCAATG
Source organism: Balaenoptera borealis (assembly GCF_965194805.1). NCBI lineage: Eukaryota > Metazoa > Chordata > Mammalia > Artiodactyla > Balaenopteridae > Balaenoptera > Balaenoptera borealis. Next base: position 144,426,963 of record NC_138866.1, read on the forward strand.
GATTATAAACCTCATGATGGAAATCAAATCTGCTTTTGCATACCATTGTAATCTCAGTAACTGGCACTTGGGTGCTCCATGGTACCTGTTGAAAGTTTGAATGAGTGCTCTGGATTATATTATGGGTGATTTAATTGCCTTTTAAATTATTCTGATTCTAGTGTCAAGGATCCACTTTTGTTAGAATTTAAACTAATACTGCATGAGGCTAGAGAGTATAATCAGGTTTGATATAGATTTATGTGAATTGAAGTTTTAAATTGTATCTTCATATGGAACTCTGTTCTTATTCAGATTAGTCCAGAACCCTGTACTTAATCCAAAATATTGCAGGATTTATGTTTAGTTCAGAATTCCTGAATACTATGGGATTAATTTATGTTTATTAAAGTTAGTTGGCCAGTGGAAGGTGAATGTTACAGGAGAAAGCATGTGAAGAATTAGTTTGCTATAGTGGCTATAAGCCCAGGTTCTAGCATCAGACCTCTTCAGATCAAATACTGCATAGTTATATGTGACCTTGTGTAAATTATTTAGTTTCCCTCTGTTTCCTTACTTGAAAAATAGAAAAAAATAATAGCAACTTCCACCTAAGATTGATAAGAATAAAACAAAATAATCTTTGGAAACCGCATAGCATAGTACTGGGCATCAAGTAAGGGTCCAGTGAATGTTAGCTCATATAAATAAGGGGTTAATACATATTATTAAATTATTAAGGAATTAATAAATATTAATTGACATGCTTTGGCTTTCTTCCGAAAATCACAGACCCCATCTCCTTTTGCAACACTCCCATTAGAAAGTCTTGATTTTTAGATGATATCTAGACATTCATTGAAAATATCAATATAGAATCTTGAAAGATGTTAAAATCTTTGACAGAAAACAAGCAAGTATATTCTTTTAGGGAAGGAAAGATCTTGATGACTCCACATTTTTTTTGATGATCTTCACAAGATTCTAATTTCTCTTTGCCCACCATGGTAACATTTTTTTCATCACTTTTTAAAATCACAAACATTCCCACGTTATGTCTGGGTTCTTATGGTAGCCTTATAACTTTTCCTAAAGGAGTAAAGGCAGGTACTCTGACATTTGGAAAAATGAGGTGTGCAGTTATTTTTAGACTGTCTCAAATAGCAGCAGCAGGTTTCCATTTACAGGAACTGTGGGAACCTTCTCCTGTGTCTGGGACAAGGTAATGACTTCTGTGGAGTAATGACTTTGCCATCATAAACTTTATCCCGCTGATGATTACTTACCTCTTTAGTGGTCTTTGTATTATGCTACTTTGTCTTTTTAGTATTAAGAGAATGAGGCCCTTGTTGTTCTTCGCATTTTATCATTTCTTTCTTCTTAGGCTGGAAGAAAATGAGAAGCAGGGGCAGACTACCTCTCGTGGCTAAATCGGTCCTGCTAATAAAACTGCAGGAACTGTACGTTAGGGTGTCTTACATAAATCAGCCTTGGGGAGAATTAGGTGCTGAGAGACGGAGGAACGATGTTTAATCATCACTTGTAGGAAATCATTAGCTGCACACCCTCATTCTGCTACTTGCCCATTCGTCATTCCCCAATCGCTAGTTTTCCCCCAGACCATTAACATTTCTCAATGACTTTCTAAATGCAGAGAAAAACCACAGAAGGGGTGAGGGATGGGGGGCCATTATGGAAACATGCAACTGAGAGATGTTTCTGCTGCTTGCCTCCTGCTCCTGTGAATGTAAATGAACCGACATAAGAACAAAATGATTGATACCTCCGCCAGCCAGATGCTGCCGCGAGAGCTAAAGAAGATTTTGCCTCCTGTTCTCCTCTTCCCTCTGTACAAATAAATAACCTAGATGCCTTTCCTCTGCCGATGTGTTAGACAGCTCTGTCTTTTCTCCATTACCGTAACCTCATGATGGACAAAGAAAATGAAGAGGTTGAATGGGTAGTGGAGGAGTGACAGATTGGGAAATTAATTGGATCCCCCCAAATTTGCTTCCCCTGTCCTAGAGAGAGGAAGCCACAGACTTCCTACAGAAGATGCTGTAGAGTCTTCAAATGAGTGATGTGGGAAGTATAGTAAAATTGAACTGCCTCATTGACTGAAGGACTGGTGAATGCCCTTAAAGGAATGACCCAGTAGTGATGTGTAGACAGACAGTGCTGTTCAGGAATTTTCAAGAGGAAACAGTATTCTAGCCTTGAATACTGCATGTTCCTGGAATGCACTTTTGATGCTACGACACGTACACAAAGTGATTTTAGGAGCTTTTTTCTGAGACAAGTACCCCTGGTCTGTACTGCTGATTGTTTGCCTAATTAATTTTGATCATGGATCTCAGAAGCTCTCAGCTACAATTTACTGTCTTCCAGGTGAGACTAAAAGTTCAGTAATAATCACAACATGTTCATTGAGGACTTACTACATGTCAAACCCTAGAATAAGTAACCCAACATGCACTAAAAAAGTTGAATTGCACAACTGCACTACAAAGTAAAGATTATCATCCTAATTTTGTTGGTGAAAAACCTGATGTTAGTAATAATGATTTTCCTAAGTTCATGAAGCTTAGGGAAGATCCAAGTTCTTTGGGGCCTGAAAATTATACTATTTGCAGAACCCTTTTGGAAAAAAATTATTACAAATTTAGGTATAGGGTTGCAGAAAGGACCTGTGCAAGAGAGGAGTGCTATGGCTGCAGGTTCATTAACTCTGGGGGAGCTCTGCTTCCATTCAGTTGGTGGTGGAAGAGGCTGATCCGATGCAGGTCCACCTGAGATCACAAATGCCGTGATTGTCTGCATATGGAAAGTTGAGTACCCTAAGAAAATAAATCCAAGTGTGAGACAGCGAAGAGTGATTTGATTATCCCAGCAGTCTCTGGGGGCAGGGGAGATTTGAGAAAGCTTAGGGGAGGGTAAAAAGTTAATCCCGGAGATATCCATCTGGTTCAGGAATCATTACTGGTTATCATAAAACTCTGAGAGAGGAAACCATGACTGGAGGGCCCTGAACAACTCTATGAGACAACAAAGTCCATTGAGAAGGCATAGAAATGGGAGTCAGAAGGCCTGTGTTCTAGTCTCAGTACTATCCTTCCTGAGCCCTGTGACATTAGAGAAGCTAAGTTTGGTTCTTCAGCTGTGAAACCAGAGTTTTACTGTAGCTTTGGAATTCTGTGATTCTGACTCAAAAAAAATGTATTAACTTCCCCATTTCTTTGGTGTTCCTTCTTGTTGAATATTTATGGCAGAGTTGAGCATGTTTTAAAGAGACTGCATCCAGGTCAGATGCAGACGTGGAGAGGGTAAAGGTTATTTTGGTTAGGATGGGTAGAGACAGAAACAGTGCAATAAAAAATACCACAGTGCTAAAAATTAGGTCCAATATCTAATCGCATAGAATCGAACGTTGCATAATGGTGTGTAAATGAGAAGCTAGGTTACTGAGTAGCAGAAGATGGGAGTAATAACCGATCACACCATGTTTGAATCTGCATTGGTGTGGATGTATTTTTGTCCTGCCTTACACCCCCTTGCCTGCATGTCATTGATAATAACAACAGCAACAACAGCTGTAATAATAATAATAACTCTACAGATATTTATTTATTTATTTATTTATTTATTAACATCTTTATCGGAGTAAAATTGCTTTACAATGGTGTGTTAGTTTCTGCTGTATAACAAAGTGAATCAGCTATACATATACATATATTCCCATATCTCCTCCCTCTTGCGTCTCCCTCCTGCCCTCCCTATCCCACCCCAGTAGGTGGTCACAAAGCACCGAGCTGATTTCCCTGTGACTGTGAGATTTGTGTTTTATGTGTTTGGACAATTAGTTGGTGGTTTACTCAGGGAATCTCCCAAATATTTTACCATAAGAAAAATGTTCTAGATTACTTGCAGATTCTCAGAATATATCACTAAAGAACTATTTAATTCCCAAAGTGGCTGAGAATTTTTTTCTCCTCAATAAATAAAAGCAGGAAATGTTGCTAATAATTTGTGCTCAACGAATCAGAGACAAAAAAAATGCTCATTTTATTGAAAAAATGTATATTTAAAGAGGATGGGGAAATAGATGAAATGGAATTCTAAGATCAGTTTCTAGGAGGTCTATAGGACTTTAGAAATTACGGTCCCTGCTCCTTTGCATTATGTTACTTCTAAGGCTATAATGTTCCTTTTTTGTTGATGGAGGTAAACGCCTAATACGACCCTCGCCTTTATTGACTGGGATTATTGTCATTTGTCAGGAGATGGATCAAAAATGAAATGAAGTGAAGGACAGATATCTTCCATGGGTAGGAAATGAGCAGACAGAAAGGTTGGGGGGATGGATGTGAGTGCATGTGAAAGAGCTTGTTTGATGGGGAAAGGCAGAGGGGAAAAAGAGAAGTTGACATGCTTGTATGGTCTCTCTGAGGAGCAAGAAATTGGGTTGAATTAGAAAGTTAGTCCAACTGCCACTGCTTGGGATTATTGAGCTTTGCAATAGACTTACTTCCAGAAACAAACCAAGGATTGCAATGGAGGGAGATAAAGGCAGAAAGAAGTAAGATAGTATAGGCAACTGTACAGGTAAGTAGAGGTTGGTAAAATATGAGCTGTATGTGGATGCAATCACATGTAGTAAAAGTTTAAAAACATTGACAAGATAAGAGACATGCTGTTGTCATATGGGGTTACCAGAAGGGTAACATAGGGATAGAATGTGAGCATTGGATGAAGTATTTAACTGAGTGTGTCTAATGCTCATTGTGTGTGCATGTGTGTGTGTGTGTTTAAGAAGGATCTGAGACAAATATGTAAAATGTTAACATGGGTTAAATCTATAAAATGAGTACATGGATGCCTGTTATAAATCATCCATACTCTTTTGTATATTTAAGTTACCTTTTAGGATAAAAAAATTAAAAAATAAAAATAAACACATTGTTTATAATCAGCAAGGATGCTGATAATAGTGTTATAGACTTGATAATCTACTCTACAAATACTTCATTTTCTAACATAATTTTATTAAGGTTACCTTGCCTCAGTTGCTGAGGTCATTAAGAGATGAAATGTCTAACTCATTTTGACCGTGAAGTTTTTTTAAGATCTTGCAGGTGAACGTTAAAGTTTCTTTTTGATGTTAATTTGGGCCACCTTTGAGCTGTGTAGATGTAGATTATACAGAAAAAACCTGATTAATCAATCTCCACTCTGATGAACCTATTTCTAGACAATAATAAAGAACACAGAACCTCTGTAATCAGTTCCTCTAGGATGCCTTTGATTCCCCAAGAGATGTGTTACCATTACAGGTGGGAAGATGGGAAGATGGTGGGATTGTGTTCTTAGGAGAAACTGTGAGGATAGAAAACTTGGCAAGACCCACAGGCTGTATCTTATGAGGGGAATGGATTTGAATCTGTTCTACGCCATACCATGATGCAAGCATGTGGCATTAGGATGGCATGTGTGCTTTTTTCATATTTGAAAATGATATAGGTCCAGAAGCAGGAAAGCACCTGACTTGTGTTGTTTTCCTAATAGTTGGGATTATCTGTCTCTAGTTCCCTTGCCTTATTGTCCTTACAATAAATCACTTTTTTTTTGAACAAATAATATTCGTGCTCCTAGTAAGTACCATGCACTGTGATGAGACACAGCCAACCCAGATACTTTCATCAGGGCTCTCACAGTCTAGTGAGAAAGAGAAGCAGGTGACAGACAACCGTGATCCCAACTCGGTAAGCTCTGTTGTTGAAGACACTCGGTGTCCTAGAGGGGGGCAGGAAGGGCACCCAGCTTACAACTGGTGGGTCAGAGGGAGCATTCTGGAGAATGTAGCACCTTTTATTTTATTAGCTAAATAGGAAAGATGAGGGAGTGTGTCAGTTAGGCTTCCCTCGAAATCTGAATCAATAGGATATATAGAGATTTACATGAAAAGAGATTTCCCATAGGAATTGGCTCATGCTGTTATGGAGGCCAAGAAATCCCGCCATCTGCAAGCTGGAGACCCAGGAAAGCTGATGGTATAATTCAGTCTGAGTCCAAGGGCCTGAGAATCAGGAGTGCTGATGCCTGAGGGCTGGAAAAGATGATGTCCCAGCTCAAGCAAAAAGAGCAAATTCTCCCTCCATTTTTTTTTTTTTGTTCTTCCAACCCTCAAAGGATTGGGTGATGCCCACTTGCACTGGTGAGGTTGATATTTACTTGGTCTACCCATTCAAATGCTAAGCTCTTATGGAAACACCCTCATAGACACACCCAGAAATAATGTTTTACCAGCTACCTGGGCATCACTTAGCTGAGTCAAGTTGACATACAAAATTAATCCACATGGAGCATATTCCACATAGTAGCAGCAGTACTTTCAAATCCCTGGAGCTGTAAGGGGCTGAGGTATGGTAGAAGACATTCTAAGTACAGACTAGAGTCATGGCATGATGTTGAAGTGTTTTGAGGTGGTAATGACTAGACTTCTGTTTTAAAAATAAAATCCCTATCATAGCAGTGTAGATGCTGCCCTATGGGAAGATGAGTCTGAAGACAAAAATATATCTGTGGCTGGGAGATACTTTATAGCCAAGGGAGCGATAAAAAGTAAATACAATTAACCAGAATTATAGGAGATACTTTATAGCCAAGGGAGTGATAAAAAGTAAATAAAATTAACCAGAATTATAGGGATCTTATGTGACCCTCTGGCTTCTTGGTGTTTTCAGTAGACTGAACTAGATAGAGTCTTTAGGCTGTTTGTAAGAAAGGAAGAGTAGAACCGAGTTTAGTGAGAAATTGCTTGCTTTAAAGTACTTTAGCTCTTTAACACCCTGGTTTGTTGAAATGTCTCATAATGGTAATAATGATAATAACAACAACCAACACTTACTGAATTCTTTCTATGTGCCAGTCATTGTTCTAAAGTTCATGTGTATTTGCTTACTGAACTCTGACTACAACCCAATGAAATAGGTTGCAGTTCTTCTCTCATTTAACAGATAAAGCCCAGAGAGATTAAATCATTTTCCCCAGATCACATGGGTAGCCAATGAGTGTAGCCGGGTGTCAAACCCAGGAGGTCTGGCTCCAGAAACCATGCCCTGACTCCCATGCTATACCACCTCCTATAGTAAAACCATTTTATGTTTTCATTTACAAAGCCCTTTCACTGTTTTTGCTTGTTTGATTGTTTACATGTTACTTAGAATATGTTTTCTTTAGACCAGACACTGGTCTTTTGTTTGTTTGTTTGTTTTTTGTTTTTTTAAAGAAATTCACGTTCTTTTTATTTATTTATTTATGACTGTGTTGAGTCTTCGTTTCTGTGAGAGGGCTTTCTCTAGTTGCGGCAAGTGGGGACCACTCTTCATCGCGGTGCGCGGGCCTCTCACCATCGCGGCCTCTCTTGTTGCGGAGCACAGGCTCCAGACGCGCAGGCTCAGTAATTGTGGCTCACGGGCCCAGTTGCTCCGTGGCATGTGGGATCTTCCCAGACCAGGGCTCGAACCCGTGTCCCCTGCATTGGCAGGCAGATTCTCAACCACTGCGCCACCAGGGAAACCCCAGACACTGGTCTTTTGACAAAGGTGTTATAACCTAACCTGGTGATTTTGTACTTCTGACTCTGAGTCCTAGACAAGTTAATAATTGGTGTCATCATTAAACTCATTGGTAATGAAATTATTTCATTTAACCTTTTTATTTTCTTCTAGACCCATCAATTATAAGAGATACAAAATTTATATGGGAAGATAGATGGTCATATAAAAATGTTTCTAGTATAGAAGAACAAGTCATAGTGATTTATATTTCAGTGTGGAGATTCCCTTATTCATCCATCCATCCATTTGTCAAATATCTATTGAGTGCTAACTATACACTGGATGCTGCTCATGTACTAGGGATATAAAGTCAAATAGACACGGTCCTTACCCTCCAAGATCTCTCAGTCAACTGGATCTAATCAAATTCTTATTTCTGCTGCTGTCTATAATGGGAGAGACAGGGTAGTGGGAATCAGGAAGGCTTCTATTTAGTGAAGCCAAGAAATCAAATGATCAGAGATGATAAGAAATTTTTTTTTTAAATAATCTTTTTTTAAGAAAAATCTTGGCAAAAAATCTCAACACACATACACACATACACACACAACTCTGCTCTGAGAAGCTACTGACAAACTACAGAGCCCCCTTTTAAAATCTGGATGGAGAAGAGGAAGAAATGATAGCCCTGACTTAATGATTTGGGGTAAATTAGTAAACAGTGCTACATTAAAATTTAAGTAGGAAATTTATGTTGTATTAAATAGTAATCTTGTTTAAGAATTAATGGCGAAGTATCCAGTTTCATCTAATGTTTACTTCCCTTGAACTATTTTTTAAAGAAGTATCAATCTTTTTAAAACATAATTAGCAATAGGTGAAGTTCCGATTGTTAAATATATTTTAAAGAGTGATTGACTGTGAAGAGGTGAGTCTTGAAAATCTAGGGAAATAGATACCCCCAGATTAACCTTTGGTCATCAAGTGTAGCAGCAAGGCAGGCATTCTGGTGATGTATCTGTGAAAGTAGAAAGCAGAGACATAGACTACTCAGCCTGTGTCTTGTGAGATTATAAATTATTCTAAAATAGGTAAAGCTAAGCTAGGGAAAGATAGCTTCCAGCCCCCCCCCCCTTACTTGTTTGTATTCCTCTTACTATAAGAACTTTAACATGATTATTGTTATTATTAGATTCCCTAATAATAAATGCAGATGAGACTTGTTACCAAAAGCATGGTCTGAGGTTCAGAGGGTAGCAAATATTCCAGAGGCAAACAGACACAGAATCCCTATCTTGAACTGAAGAAAACAATATCGCATTTGTTGAGCTCCAAACAGTTTTTTGTTAACTCATTTGACTTAACAGCTCTCAACTTGTCTTGAATTTATTAACATTTCCATTTTAGAGTTGAGAAAACTGAGCCTTGCTTTTGAGGTTTTTCCCAAGATCACACAGTCCATCAGAGTAAGAACAGTGGTTTTAAAGTCAGATTTTCTGATGTCACGACCAGTGCTATTTCCGCTTCTTGATGTTCTTACCAGTGGTATTCTGAAAAACATGCCACTGTCTCTGTGATGGCGTAAGATGCTGAAGTTGAGAAATCAGGCAAACTTGTATTCTATTCAAATGTGAGATTTTGCAGAACTTAAACCAAGGGGTGTAAAGGTACAGACCTCTCCTTCCCCTCACCAGAGAATATTTGCTTATATTCTAGAGTGAAAATAGAATTTATTTCCCCTGCCCTCAACTCCAACCTCCATCTCTCTCTCTGGAGGGGAGGGCAGACAACCCACCAGCAGCTCTGCATTCAGGGCCCTCGCCTGTAATATACCCACTGCATGTGCAGGAGCCATCAAGCCCTCACTGGATCTGGGGGTTGGACACTGGGAATTGATGTCACATATTGCTCTGGCAGCTGCTTTTGCTGTGAGTAATAAACTGTCTTTATCTCTCACCTGGAGGTCTCACGTTATCCGGCAAGTAGGTGACAGTCCCATACTGTTCACAATGTCTGACATAGCACCATGTTTTCAATGTTTAACCTCTCCAGCTATTCCCTCATCCAACAGCTTTTTAAAAGAGCACTTACTATACATGAGAGATTCCTATAAGCCCTTGGGATATAGCATAGAAGAGGCCCCTGATCTATGGGGCTTACATTCCAGGGCCTGAGTAAACACTAAACAAATTAAACAGCTAATGTTTATCTGGTGATAACTTCTGTGAAGGAAATCTAATAGTACAATGTGGTAGAGAGACTTGATTTGGGACACAGGCCAGTCTAGACAGGTGGTCAGACATGGTCTCTCTAGATTGGTGAGATAATTATAATAAGACAGTGATTCTTACACAGGGTTGATTTTGTCTCCTCAGGAGACGTTTGACAATGTCTGGACACACCTGTGATTGTCAAGACTGAGGGAAGGTGGAATTACTACCAGCATCTACTGGACAGAGACCAGAGGTGCTGCTAAACATTCTGCAACTCATAAGCCTATCTTCCACAACAAAGAATTACCCCATCCAAAATGTCAATAGGGCTGAGATTTAGAAACCTTATAATAGGGTGACAGCGCTGCATCAGAAGTAAGAAAGACACTATGATTGCACATTTAGGGGGTTCATAACTCCCTGAAGGGTGGCCAGAGAAGCCTTGACTGAAGAACTGTGTTTTGAGATGAATTGTAAAGATAACTAGGGGTTTTTCAAGTAGATGTGATGGGCATTATAGGAGTAGGTTCTCTCAAAGGCTGGGGTATATGGCACAGTTTTCCCACTGCAGAACTTCCCGATCCCCAAGGATACTGCGGACCCCCTTGTGGTAGGACATTAGAAGTTGTCAGGGTAAGGGGAGAGATCTGTTCTCTCTTGAAATTTTGAAAGGACTTGGTCTGAGATTCACTGTCAGTGTATGTTTGCACAGAGCCGTAACATACCTACCATGTTCAGACACCCTCTCTGTGTTAGGGACGAGGGGGCAGACTGGCCAGCTCTTCTCATATCTGTTTCTGTTCATCTTGGGCACACAACTAGATTACCTATCTCACCACCACTCTCAGGAAGATGTAGCCATCTGACTGGGTGCAGGCGTGAGGAGGGAGGTGTCCACCTCCAGGCCCTACTCATAAAGCCTCCCATGTGTGGTCCTCACTCTATTTCCCCATCCACTGGTTGAAAGCAAAGGACTTTAAGGCTCTGAGGATGGAGGCCTCACAAGAAAGAAGGAGGCTGGACCCTGAATCACTGCATGAAACACATTGTGCTGGAATTTACTTTGGCAAAAACTAAGTTTTTATGGTATTAAGCTACTGGGATTTCAGCGTTGATCTATTATAACAGGAAGTGCTACCATGATCAGTATAGATAGAGATAAGTACTTGAAGTCCATTATCCCTAATCCTTTCAATGACCTTACAATACAGGTGTTATTACTTGTATTTTAAACATAGGAGAAAGGGCTCCAAGTGGTTAAGTAACATAAAGTAGTAAGTGGAGAGAATTAGGAATCAAATGCATAATCTTTCCAATATGCTAAATAGCTATGCACTGTCCTTCTGCAAGAAGTAGCTTTGAATGACTGGATAACTTTTTCAAGGGAGAGCTTCTCTACAGAGATTTGCATCTTTCCTTATCTTTCCCTATTTCTTCTGGTGCAGAGGGGGAACAAATAGTTTTCTTCCAAGTTCCCATGCCTGGCCTAGTATACCGATGCAGCATTCTCATCATCTAAAATATTTGACCCAGTACAAGAGGTAACATGATTGGTGAATAGAAACTGCTCTTGCAGAAGTGTTACTGTGCTTGTCAGACAGTCACGGATGAAAAAAAAACCTTCACAAATAGCGTTGCTTGTAATTTTCCTTATTTTTTTTCTTCAACGATTTGAGAATGTACACGAAGCAAAGGATCTTCTCCCTCTCTCAGCTGCTGGAAGTTACATTTCATTTCCTAGTAAGAGAGTTTATGGCTCCCCAAGACTGCTGGAAGGAGGAGTTACCAGTAATCAGATAGAGTCATAAAGGAAACGGGTGTTTACATGAACAAGCCCTGGGAAATCCTAAGGACCTTTCTATGGACAGGGATGAGGTCAGGGCCTGAAAGGTGTAGCCTTTATATCTTTGATGTGACACATCGGAAGAAAAAAAAAAAAAAGGACCAGCATCGCTGGGTCTCAGAGTGTAAGAAATGAGGCTGGGGAAACACATGAGGCCTTGGTTTTTCAGTTTGTCCAGTATCTTTGGGAAACTATCACTCCTCCATTCTTAGTCCTTGAAATTTAGTTGGGGCTGAGCACTACCTTCTACTCCCAGGATTGGGCAACCGACCCAACCTTGACCTGTTACTTATTTCTCTCTCCATCTCCCGCCTCTGTCTGCAGCCACAATGATTGTTATGGGAACAGCTATATCACCTAAGCAGCACCAGTAAGAGCCATCCTTAGGATGGTTCAGGTGCTGTCATGGGAAAGTTCTTTCTGATTATAGATATATCTAATTAGCTGGGCCTGGTAACCCTTGGGGTATCAGGGATATTCCTTAAGGAGAGCCTAAGAATGCAACCTCACAGAAGAAAGCATTATTAGAAGATTTGAAAAAAAAAAAAAAAAGTAAAACACACCCAGATGATATTATTAGGGATTGTGTCTAGCGATATAGTCATAAATGAAATCAAATGCTTAAGTTTTCCATTTTAGGAGCCTTGCATTTTCTTGTTTTGTCTAAGTTAGTTTGAGTTGGACTGTTCTCATTTGCAACCTAAAGGAATACATATAGGGCATGTTCCTCTAGGCCAGGGTAAGGATATGAACCTTTTTCCCAACAGCAATGAGAAATTATTGAAGGATTTAAGCAAGAGACATGCTCAGGGTTGTGTTTCAAAGAGATCATGCTGGCTGCACAGTGGAGAGCATATGTCAGAGGGCCAGCAATGGTGAGAGTAACAGGTGATTAGGTAATCTAGGTGACAGAGGTGAGTAGCGTGGATTTGAGTAGTGGAGCTCACATTGGAGAAAATAACACACATTAGAGAGATATTTAGGATATACAATTAATGTATTAATGAACTAAGGATGGAAATTAAGAAGGAGAGAGTTGTTAAGAATCACTCCTAAGTTTCTGGCTTGGGAAAGTGGTTGAATTAGAGAGTTGCTCAAGGAAAAATAGAGCAACCTTTAAGAATAACAAGTGTGGAAGTGATGGAAAGATCACGAGTTCACTTTTTAATACACTATATTTGTGGTGCCTTTATCACATTCACATGGAAATTTCAGTTCGGTAGCTGGAAAGTTGGACCCAAATTTCAGTGAAGAGCTCTGGACGGGAGATGTACATTTGCAAGTCATCTGTGAATTGATGGGAATTTAATTCATGGGCACTTATAAGATCAGAGAGTAAAAGTTTAAGAGTGAGTAGAGAAGAGGACTGGAGCTAGGCCTTGGGGATATATTGGGCCCAATATTTAATGGTTAAGTAGAAAAGAATGAGTCTGCAAATGAAGATAGAGAAAGGGCAACCAGAGAGGTAGGAGGAAATCAAGGAGGCCTTTGTACCAACTAAGGCAGGAGAAAAGTGTTTCAGGATCCTGTGGTCAGCATTGCTGATGGCTGCTGACAGGTCTGATAAGCTGAGAACTGAGAAATACTAATCAGATTTAGCAACATGCATGCCACTGGTGACCTTAGGACTCGTTTCAGTAGTGTGATCGGAGCAAGAGTCAGATGGGGTGGGTTGAGGAGGGAATGAGGAGTAAGGAAATGGAGACAGCTTATCATAAATAATGCTTTCAAGCCAGTAAGCCCTTCACATGCAGTAGTGAACTACCAGAAGCTAAATACATGCTTGGCCAATGAGATTTGGGGTTAGATTTGCCTAAATCTCTCAGAATCAAGAACACAGGTATGCCTGGCTCTCTGTCCATGGTACACTTTTGTTCAGTCAACATTTATTAAGCCTATACCCCATGTTAGGCTCTGGGTTATAAAGATGCACAAGACTTGAGTCTTGGCTTTGAAGAACTGTCATATAGATGGGGAGATAGACTTGCAAAGACGGTGGTCTAATTCAACATGGTAATGCAGTGAAGGAATACAGAGGAGATAGTCCTGAGGGGAAGCAGCAAAGGCCTCCTGAAGGAGGTGACAGCTGAACCAAGTCTTGAATTATATGTGGGATTTAAGTCTATACTTGTGGAAATACAACTCTTCCATACATGGAGCCAATCCATAAAATATGGACATCAGTACAATTAGCCTTCATGCACCCAAGGAGTAAGTGTATAGAAAACCAGAAGTCAGTTTGCTTACACTCATCACATGGCCTAACCACCACTAGTTGGCTCTATATGCACTGAAAAAAGGAAAAGGCAGAGCTGTTAGGTGTATATTGAAAAGAATCTCTCCTAGATTTCTTATCTCCATGGGGTTTCAGAATGAAATATATCAGCTCCACAGGGAAGCCCCTGACAGATGGGAACCTATTTAACAAGCCATGGAAAATGAATAGTTTGGCTCTGAAAAGGACCATATAGTCAGAGAAAAATCTATTCTCAGCGATGTGGGTGTTGGCAGGACCCAATGACCCACATTCAGAAAAATTTGTCTATTAATTAGGGCAGGTGGTTCCATCCCAGAAGGCTCTGCCTAGCAACTGTAACCAAGAGCATCTGCAACTTCAGTCCTATGAAAGAACTTCAGTGTGAGGAATCAGAGTGGAGTGGGTAGTAGCAAGAGAAGTCTCTGAACTTGAGCCTGACTGCTCTATCTGTGCCCCTATTTTTTGCTTCACCCAGATGAGTAGTTTCTGATAGCTCAACAGATGCCCAAGACAGCACCTCTCTCCCCCAACAAACTTAAACTCTATGTGGCCTTTTCATCTGGCCCTTGAATACCAACGATGGATGATTTCAAATAAGGATATTAAAACAATGTTTGAGGGTCATTACAGGATGGTTGAGACATGGAACAGGTACAATGGAGATTTTCATACACACTTGGTTTACCATTTGTTTGATTCAATTCTTTCATTCATTAAACAAATATTTATTTCACATATTTCATAGACGAGGGGCACAATATTGAACAAAACAGAGTACCTGTGCTCAAAAACTTAAAATCTATGTGAGGAAATCAATAAAGTCATTTCAGTGCAGTGAGATCATTGCTACCATAAGGAGCCTTAAATGTAGGGGGCTGTAAGTACAGGGAGCCCTGGGAAGAGGTAGGCAACCCAATCTTTGAAGAATCCTGGAAGGCTGATGGGGGAGTTAACCTGTAAGGAAAATTAAGATTCATGCTGAGGGAAAAGGAGATGGTGGTGTTCTATGAAGTGCTAACAACATGTATCAAGGCAGCAGACATGAGCAGGACATCTTTGCTGAATGACTAATGGCTTGAGATTGAGAGAGCTAAAATAGGAGTATAAGAATTAAGATGGAGAGGTTAGCAGGGGCTAGATCATGTAGGGTCTCAAATGCCACGCTAAGGAGCTACAGTGTTACCCTCTAGGTAGTCAAAGAACAGTTGTTTTTGTTTTTGTTTTTTCTTTAATTTTTTTTTATTGAAGTATAGTTGATTTACAATGTCATGTTAGTTTCAAGTTTATAGCACACTGATTCAGCTATACATACATACATATATTCATGTCTATGCATATATGAATATATATATGTATATTTTTTCAGATTATTTTCCCTTATAGGTTATTACAAAATATTGAGTACAGTTCCCTGTGCTATAAGGTAGGTCCTTGTTGGTTATCTTATCTATTTCATTTATAGTAGTGTGTATGTGAATCCCAAACTTCTAATTTATACCCCCCCCTTCCACTTTAGCAACCATAAGTTTGTTTTCTATATCTGTGGGTCTATTTCTGTTTTGTAAATAACTTCATTTGTATCCTTTTTTTTTTTTTTTCAGATTCCACATGTAAGCGATATCGTGTAATATTTGTATTTCTCTGTCTGGCTTACTTCACTTAGTGTGATAATCTCTCAGTCCATAGAACAGTTTTAACTGGAAAGGAAACATGCTCATGTTTGTATTTTGGAAAATATTCCCTAATCACTAATTCATTCATATTAAGAAAAGACATATGAAGCCTCTGTTTAGGCCGGGCACTGGGCTGAGCTCTGGGACTTACAGTGGTGTGCAAAGCAGGCATAATCCCTGCCTTTGTAGAATTTATAAGTAAAATAGACATTACACAAATGATTTAAAGGGTTGATAACATATCAGTGTGAGACATGAAGAGATGGAGGATTGAGGCAGGGAGGCAACTTAGAGTCCACTTGTAGAAAATCAGACAGAAGATGGTGGTGGCTTACACCAAGACAGAGAGTGGAGTTGGGAGGGATGGATTGATTCCAGAGATTGTTGTAGAGGTAGAGGTCATAAGACAGCTGAGATCTCCTGGTGACCATAACTTCCCCTAATGGAATGACATGACAGGGCTCAGTCTGTTCCGTGGAGAAAAAGGAACCTATTCAAATTTTGCAAATCCATTTGGAGAGATCTGTCAATATATCATACCCTCGGGCAGAAGATCACTCGTCATAGCCAGTTTCTGGGCAGCTAATATGAAGAAGGATTGGTACAGGTTGAGATGCGAAAATGTCTATTTACAATTTCATATTTGTGTTCTTTCATGGGCCAGAGCTCCTGCAGTTGAAGATTTTTCTTCTATTTTTAACTCATAGCAGGAGATACTTTTTTCCCCCAAGATAGTGCTATATTTTAAATTAAATATTTATTTACGGATATCTCAAACACATAAAAACAGGCAGAAAATAATGTAACAGACCTATGGAGACATCACTAATATTTCAAAAAGTTAACTTTGTGTCATATTTGCTTTAGGTATCTTTCTTAAACAGTTAAGATGTAATTAAATCATGATTGCTCTCTTCAACATCCTGAATATCTCAGAGGAAACAATCACTGCAAGTTGGTGAATGTCACTCCATATACTTCAACATTTACTTGACATGGATGTATCCACAAACAAAACATAGTCTATTTTAAAATCTTACAGAAATTGTATCATACTTGATCATTTTTCTACCTTGTCTTCTTCAATCAAAATGTTGCTCTTGAGATTTCTCTATGTTGATAAAAGTGGATTCTGTTCATTTATTCTAATAACAGTATATATCCCACTGCACTGGTAATCAGAGTTTATAGATCTGTTTCCTTTACTGAGATACAGTAAATTTCTCCCTGTTCTTTCACTTGCATGAAAGTTTCTCTGTGATAGCTATCGAGAATCAGAATTGCTGGTCTGCATCCTCATCAATACTTGGTGATCCGTGTAGTTACTTTTTTTTTTTTTTAACATCTTTATTGGAGTATAATTGCTTTACAATGGTGTGTTGGTTTCTGCTGTATAACAAAGTGAATCAGCTATATGTGTACATACATCCCCGTATCTCCTGCCTCTTGCGTCTCCCTCCAACCCTCCCTATCCCACCCCTCTAGGTGGTCACAAAGCACCGAGCTGATCTCGCTGTGCTATGCGGCTGCTTCCCACTAGCTATCTATTTTACATTTGGTAGTGTATATATGTCCATGCCACTCTCTCACTTCGTCCCAGCTTACCCTTCCCCCTCCCTGTGTCCTCAAGTCCATTTTCTACATCTGAGTCTTTATTCCTGTCATGCCCCTAGGTTCTTCATAACATTTTTTTTTTCTTTTAGATTCCATATATATGTGTTAGCATAAGGTATTTGTTTTTCTCCTTCTGACTTACTTCACTCTGTATGGCAGACTCTAAGTTCATCCACCTCACTACAAATAACTCAATTTCATTTCTTTTTATGGCTGAGTAATATTCCATTGTATATATGTGCCACATCTTCTTAATCCATTCATCTGTCGATGGACACTTAGGTTGCTTCCATGTCCTGGCTATTGTAAATAGAGCTGCAATGAACATTGTGGTACATGACTCTTTCTGAATTATGGTTAGCTCAGGCTATATGCCCAGTAGTGGGATTGCTGGGTCATATAGTAGCTCTATTTTTAGTTTTTTAATGAACCTCCATACTGTTCTCCATAGTGGCTGTATCAATTTAAATTCCCACCAACAATGCAAGAGGGTTCCCTTTTCTCTACACCCTCTCTGGCATTTATTGTTTGTAGATTTTTTGATGATGGCCATTCTGACTGGTGTGAGGTGATACCTAATTGTAGTTTTGATTTGCATTTCTCTAATGATTAGTGATGTTGAGCATTCTTTCATGTGTTTGTTGGCTATCTGTATATCTTCTTTGGACAAATGTCTATTTAGGTCTTCTGCCCATTTTTGGATTGGGTTGTTTTTTTTGATATTGAGTTGCATGAGCTCCTTGTATATTTTGGGGATTAATCCTGTGTCAGTTGCTTCATTTGCAAATATTTTCTCCCACACTGAGGGTTGTCTTTTTGTCTTGTTTATGGTTTCCTTTGCTGTGCAAAAGCTTTTAAGTTTCATTAGGTCCCATTTGTTTATTTTGTTTTTATTTCCATTTCTCTAGGAGGTTGGTCAAAAAATATCTTGCTGTGATTAATGTCATAGAGTGTTCTGCCTATGTTTTCCTCTAAGAGTTTTACAGTGTCTGGCCTTACATTTAGGTCTTTAATCCATTTTGAGTTTATTTTTGTGTATGGTGTTAGGGAGTGTTCTAATTTCATTCTTTTACATGTAGCTGTCCAGTTTTCCCAGAACCACTTATTGAAGAGGCTGTCTTTTCTCCATTGTATATTCTTGCCTCCTTTATCAAAATTAAGGTGACCATATGCGCGTGGGTTTATCTCTGGGCTTTCATCCTGTTCCATTGATCTATATTTCTGTTTTAGTGCCAGTACCATACTGTCTTGATTACTGTAGCTTTGTAGTATAGTCTGAAGTCCAGGAGCCTGATTCCTGCAGCTCTGTTTTTCTTTCTCAAGATTGCTTTGGCTATTCAGGGTCTTTTGTGTTTCCATACAAATTGTGAAATTTTTTGTTCTAGTTCTGTGAAAAATGCCATTGGTAGTTTGATAGGGATTGCATTCAATCTGTAGACTGCTTTGGGTAGTATAGTCATTTTCACAATGTTGATTCTTCCAATCCAAGAACATGGTATATCTCTCCATCTGTTTGTATCATTTTTACTTTCTTTCATCAGTATCTTATATATTTCTGTATACAGGTCTTTTGTCTCCTTAGGTAGGTTTATTCCTAGGTATTTTATTCTTTTTGTTGCAGTAGTAAATGGGAGTGTTTCCTTAAATTCTCTTTCTGATTTTTCATCATTAGTGTTTAGGAATGCAACAGATTTCTGTACATTAAATTTTGTATCCCGCTACTTTACCAAATTCATTGATCAGCTCTAGTAGTTTTCTGGTAGTGTCTTTAAGATTCTCTATGTATGTATCATGTCATCTGCAAATAGTGACAGCTTTACTATTTCTGTTCTAATTTGGATTCCTTTTTTTTCTTTTCTTCTCTGATTGCTGTGGCTAAAACTTCCAAAACTATGTTGAATAACAGTGGTGAGAGTGGACAACCTTGTCTAGTTCCTGATCTTAGTGGAAATGGTTTCAGTTTTTCACCATTGAAAATGATGTTGGCTGTGGATTTGTCATATATGGCCTTTATTATGTTGAGGTTTGTTTCCTCTATGCCTACTTTCTGGAAAGTTTTTTATCATAACTTGGTGTTGAATTGTGTTGAAAGCTTTTTCTGCCCCTATTGAGATGATCATATGGTTTTTATTATTCAGTTTGTTAATATGGTGTATCACATTGATTGATTTGTATATACTGGAGAATCCTTGCATTCCTGGGATAAACCACACTTGATCATGGTGTATGATCCTTTTAGTGTGCTGTTGGATTCTGTTTGCTAGTGTTTTGTTGAGGATTTTTGCATCTATGTTCATCAGTGATGTTGACCTGTAGTTTTCTTTCTTTGTGACATCTGTGTCTGGTTTTGGTATCAGGGTGATGGTGGCCTTGTTGAATGAGTTTGGGAGTGTTCCTCCCTCTGCTATATTTTGGAAGAGTTTGAGAAGGATAGGTGTTAGCTCTTCTCTAAATGTTTGATAGAATTCGCCTGTGAAGCCATCTGGTCCTGGGCTTTTGTGTGTTGGAAGATTTTTAATCACAGTTTCAATTTCAGTGCTTGTGATTGGTCTGTTCATATTTTCTATTTCTTCCTGGTTCAGTATCAGAAGGTTGTGCTTTTCTAAGAATTTGTCCATTTCTTCCAGGTTGTCCATTTTATTGGCATATAGTTGCTTGTAGTAATCTCTCATGATCCTTTGTATTTCTGCAGTGTCAGTTGTTACTGCTCCTTTTTCATTTCTAATTCTATTGATTTGAGTCTTCTCCCTTTTTTTCTTGAGGAGTCTGGCTAATGGTTTATCAATTTTGTTTATCTTCTCAAAGAACCAGCTTTTAGTTTTATTGATCTTTGCTCTTGTTTCCTGCATTTCTTTTTCATTTATTTCTGGTCTGATCTTTATGATTTCTTTCCTTCTGCTAACTTTGGGTTTTTTTTCTTCTTTCTCTAATTGCTTTAGGTGTAAGGTTAGGTTGTTTATTTGAGATGTTTCTTGTTTCTTGAGGTAGGATTGTATTGCTATAAACTTCCCTCTTAGAACTGCTTTTGCTGCATCCCATAAGTTTTGGCTCATCATGTTTTCATTGTCATTTGTTTTTAGGTATTTTTTGATTTCCTCTTTGATTTCTTCAGTGATCTCTTGGTTATTAAGTAGTGTATTGTTTAGCCTCCATGTATTTGTATTTTTTACAGATTTTTTCCTGTAATTGTTATCTAGTTTCATAGCATTGTTGTCAGAAAATATACTTGATACAATTTCAATTTTCTTAAATTTACCAAGGCTTGATTTGTGACCCAATATATGATCCATCCTGGAGAATGTTCCATGAGCACTTGAGAAGAAAGTGTATTCTGTTGTTTTTCGATGGAATGTCCTATAAATATCAATTAAGTCCATCTTGTTTAATGTATCATTTAAAGCTTGTGTTTCCTTATTTATTTTCATTTTGGATGATCTGTCCATTGGTGAAAGTCGGGTGTTAAAATCCCCTACTATGATTGTGTTACTGTCGATTTCCCCATTATGGCTGTTAGCATTTGCCTTATGTATTGAGGTGCTCCTATGTTCGGTGAATAAATATTTACAATTGTTATATCTTCTTCTTGGATTGATCCCTTGATCATTATGTAGTGTTCTTCTTTGTCTCTTGTAATAGTCTTTATTTTAAAGTCTATTTTATCTGATATGAGAATTACTACTCCAGCTTTCTTTTGATTTCCATATGCATGGAATATATTTTTCCATCCCCTCACTTTCAGTCTGTATGTGTCCCTAGGTCTGAAGTGAGTCTCTTGTAGACAGCATATGTATGGTTCTTGTTTTTTTTATCCATTCAGCCAGTCTATGTCTTTTGGTTGGAGCATTTAGTCCATTTACATTTAAGGTAATTATCGATATGTATATTCCTATTACCATTTTCTTAATTGGTTTGTGTTTGTTATTGTAAGTCTTTTCCTTCTCTGGTGTTTCCTGCCTAGAGAAGTTCCTTTAGCATTTGTTGTAGAGCTGGTTTGGTAGTGCTGAATTCTCTTAGCTTTTGCTTGTCTGTAAAAGTTTTAATTTCTCTGTTGAATCTGAATGAGATCCTTGCTGGGTAGAGTAATCTTGGTTGTAGGTTCTTCCCTTTCATCACTTTAAATATGTCCTGCCACTCTCTTCTGGCTTGCAGAGTTTCTGCTGAAAGATCAGCTGTTAAACCTATGGGGATTCCCTTGTATGTTATTTATTGTTTTTCCCTTGCTGCTTTTAATATTTTTTCTTCGTGTTTAATTTTTGATAGTTTGATTAAAATGTGTCTTGGTGTGTTTCTCCTTGGATTTATCCTGTATGGGACTCTCTGTGCTTCTTGGACTTGATTAACTATTTCCTTTCCCATATTAGGGAAGTTTTCAACTATAATCTCTTCAAATATTTTCTCAGTCCCTTTCTTTTTCTCTTCTTCTTCTGGGACCCCTATAATTCGAATGTTGGTACATTTAATGTTGTCCCAGAGGTCTCTGAGACTGTCCTCAATTCTTTCCATTCTTTTTTCTTTATTCTGCTCTGCAGTAGTTATTTCCATTATTTTATCTTCCAGGTCACTTATCTGTTCTTCTGCCTCAGTTATTCTGCTATTGATTCCTTCTAGAGAATTTTTAATTTCATTTATTGTGTTGTTCATCATTGTTTGTTTGCTCTTTAGTTCTTCTAGGTCCTTGTTAGACATTTCTTGTATTTTCTCCCTTCTATTTCCCAGATTTTGGATCATCTTTACTATCATTACTCTGAATTCTTTTTCAGGTAGACTGCCTATTTCCTCTTCATTTTTTTGGTCTGGTGGGTTTTTACCTTGCTCCGTCATCTGCTGTGTGTTTCTCTGTCTTCTCATTTTCCTGAACTTACTGTGTTTGCGGTCTCCTTTTCACAGACTGCAGGTTCATAGTTTCCATTGTTTTTGGTGTCTGCCCCCAGTGGGTAAGGTTGGTTCAGTGGGTTGTGTAGGCTTCCTAGTGGAGGGGACTAGTACCTGTGCTCTGGAGGATGAGGCTGAATCTTTTCTTTATGGTGGGCAGGACCGTGTCTGGTGGTGTGTTTTGGGGTGTCTGTGACCTTATTATGATTTTAGGCAGCCTCTCTGCTAATGGGTGGGGTTGTGTTCCTGTCTTGCTAGTTGTTTGGCATAGGGTGTCCAGCACTGTAGCTTGCTGGTCATTGAGTAGAGCTGGGTCTTAGTGTTGAGATGGAGATCTCTGGGAGAGCTTTTGCCATTTGATGTTACTTGGAGCTGGGAGGTCTCTGGTCGACCAATGTCCTAAACTCAGCTCTCCCACCTCAGAGGCACAGGCCTGACATTTGCCTGGAACAACAAGACCCTGTCAGCCACATGGCTCAGAAGAAAAGGGAGAAAAAAAGAAAGAAACAAACAAAAAAATAAAATAAAGTTATTAAAATAAAAAATAATTATTAAATATAAAAAAGTTAAAAAGTGATAAAAAAAAGAAAGAAGAGAGCAACCAAACCAAAAAACAAATCCACCAATGATAACAAGCACTGAAAACTATACTAAAAAAATTTAAAAAAACAAACAAAAAGGACAGACAGAACCCTAGGACAAATGGTAAAAGCAAAACTATACGGACAAAATCACACAAAGAAGCGTATACATACACACTCACAGAAAGAGAAAAAGGAAAATATATATATCTTTGCTCCCAAGTCCACCGTCTCAATTTGGGATGATTCATTGTCTATTCAGGTATTCCACAGATGCAGGTACATCAAGTTGATTGTGGAGATTTAATCTGCTGCTCCTGAGGCTGCTGGGAGAGATTTCCCTTTCTCTTCTTTGTTTGCACAGCTCCTGGGGTTCGGCTTTGGATTTGGCCCCACCTCTGCGTGTAGGTCACCTGAGGGTGTCTGTTCTTCTCTCAGACAGGACGGGTTTAAAGGAGCAGCTGATTCAGGGGCTCTGGCTCACTCAGGCCTGGGGGAGGGAGGGGTATGGAATGCGGGGTGAGCCTGCAGCGGCAGAGGCTGGCGTGACACTGCAACAGCCTGAGGCATGCTGTGCATTCTCCCCAGGAAGTTGTCCCTGGATCACAGGACCCTGGCAGTGGTGGGCTGCACAGGCTCCTGGGAGGGGAGATGTCAATTGTGACCTGTGCTTGCACACAGGATTCTTGGTGGCTGCAGCAGCAGCCTTAGCGTTTCATGCTCGTCTCTTGTGTCCACACTGAGAGCCACAGCTCGTGCCCATCTCTGGAGCTTGTTTAGGTGGTGCTCTGTATCCCCTCTCCTCACGCACCCAGAAACAATGGTCTCTTGCCTCTTAGGCAGCTCCAGACTTTTTCCCGGACTCCATCCCACTAGCTGTGGTGCACTAGCCCCCTTCAGGCTGTGTTCACGCAGCCAACCGCAGTCCTCTCTCTGGGACCTGACCTCCGAAGCCCGAGCCTCAGCTTCCAGCCCCCACCCACCCGGGTGGGGGAGCAGACAAGCCTCTCGGGCTGGTGAGTGCTGGTCGGCACTGATCCTCTGTGCGGGAATCTCTCCGCTTTGCCCTCCACACCCCTGTTGCTGCGCTCTCCTCCGCGGCTCTGAAGCTTCCCTGCCCCACCCCCCGTCTCCACCAGTGAAGGGACTTCCTAGTGTGTGGAAACCTTTCCTCCTTCACAGCTCCCTCCCAGAGGTGCAGGTCCCGTCCGTATTCTTTTGTCTCTGTTTTTTCTTTTTTCTTTTGCCCTACCCAAGTATGTGGGGAGTTTCTTGCCTTTTGGGAGGTCTGAGGTCTTCTGCCAGCATTCAGTAGGTGTTCTGTAGGAGTTGTTCCACATGTAGCTGTATTTCTGATGCATTTGTGGAGAGGAAGGTGATCTCCACATCTCACTCCTCCACCAT
Source organism: Balaenoptera borealis (assembly GCF_965194805.1). Classification (NCBI taxonomy): domain Eukaryota; kingdom Metazoa; phylum Chordata; class Mammalia; order Artiodactyla; family Balaenopteridae; genus Balaenoptera; species Balaenoptera borealis. Next base: position 144,450,955 of record NC_138866.1, read on the forward strand.
CTTCAAGGTCTCCTCTGTGTAGTTATTTATGAACAGTCTGAAAGTGAAATGATATCTCATTATTGTTTTAACATACATTTTTCTAGTTATTAGTGAGGTTGAGCTTCTTCCCTCACAATTTATTAACCATTTGATTTTCTTCTGCTGTGAGTCACCAATTAATACGCTTTATCCATTTCTCTATTTGCTGTTTCTCTTTCTGTTATATTCATTTTCTTATTGATTTGGAGAAATTTATTCTATATCCTGGATACTTGGTCCTTTGTTTGGTCCAAGGGTTAAAATTATTTTCACCCAGTCTGTAACTTTGTCTTTTCATTTTTCTGCTACTTTAATTTCCTTTATGGAAAATTTTCTGTTTTGTTTTTTGTGTGTGTGTGTTATTTAATATGTTTTGAAATAATTGTATGATTTTTTCCTTTATGACTGCTGTGTCTTTTGTACTGTTTGGGAAATTGTTGCCTAATCTCACAATAAAGTTATTCATTTTCCTGTATTTTCTTCTAAAAGTTTTATAGGATTACTTCTCACATGTCTTTTATCCACCTGAAATTTATTTTCACATATAGATAGAGGTAGAGTTCTAATTTTGTCTTTTTCTATAGGGGCAGCCAATTAACGGTCTCAGCACCATCACCAAAGTCTTTATAATGTCACCTCTGTCACATGCCAAGCTCTCATATATGCAAGGGTCTGTTTCTTTGTTCTATAATCTGTTCCCTTGGACTGTTTTCTATTCCTGTATCCTATATCACCCAGATTAAAATACGAACTACTATATAAAATATATATAAAATAAATAAGCTGCAAGGATATGTTTTACAGTGCAAGGAATATAGACAATATTTTATGATAACGTTAAATGGAATATTATCTATAAAATGTTGAATCGCTATGTTGTACACCTGAAACTAATATAATTTGGTAAATCAGCTATACCTCAATAAAATATATTATTTTAATTAATATTACTACTGTGAATATTTATAATTATTTATATATGATATATTTATATTAAATAAAATATCCCTATATCAATCCATACTCCTTCTTCTGTGCCTTCTCTTTTTTCCTCCTCCTCATCAGTTGCCTCCTTCAGCTTTTTTTCCTTTTTCAACATCACCTTAGCTATTATTCAATTTTCAGTTTTCATAAGAATTTTAGAATCTGCTTGTCAAGGTTCATGAAAAGTTCTGTTGAAATTTTGACTGGAATTACACTGACTTTGTAGATTAATTTGGGGAGAATCAGGGTCTTTATGATATTGATAATTACCATCCCTGTAGATGTATCTGTGTTCATTTATAGGATTTCTTTTTAGTATTTCCGTAAAATTTTACATTCTGGCCATTAAGCTTTTATACATCAAATATATATATATATATATTTATATTTATATTTATATATTTATATTTATATATATATATGTTTGTAATATGTTTTGTCATTAAAACAAGTGCCCATTTGCACTTGTCATCACCTCTGTTACCTCTTCTCTGTTTTTTTCCTTTCAATTTTTGTTGACTTATCACATGGATGCAGAAAAGTGAACAAATTATAACTGGAAGGCTTGATTACAAAGTGATCACGATCAAGAAACTGTCACCCAGATCAACAAAGAGAATATCATGTGCATCCCAGGCATCCTTTTGTGTCTTCTTTGAGTCATTACCCTTCCTAGAAATCTTTCACTAACCTTATTATCAAGTACCATTAAATAGTTTGCCTATTAAAAAAAGTTATATAAACAGAAACATACACTATGCATTCTTTTAGGTTTGACTTGTTTTTACTCAACATAGAGTTTGTAAAATTCATCCATATTGTTGCATAAAATTGTAGACTATTCTTTTTCATTGCTGTATAATATTGCATTGTGTGAATACTATTTAACCATTGCATTTATTTTTCCACTGAAACCTTGATGGACATTTAGGTAGTTTCTAGTGGGGAGCCATTGTAAATACTGTTGGTATGAACATTATTGTATCTGTCTTTCAATGAATGTATGCATGCAATTATTTGGGTATAAATTAAAGTGTGGACTTATCGAGTCATAGGTACACATATATTCAGCTTGTAGTAAATACTGACAAAGAGTTTTTCAGCATTTATGAAGAATTCTGATGCTCCATATTACCATTTATGGGAATTGCCTTTCCTTATCATTGATTCATTCTAATGGAGAATAGTGATATCTAGTTGTGGTTTAATTTGCTTTTTTTCAGATGACTAATGAAATGTAGCCTTTAATTTTTATACTTTATGAACCATTTGAATATGCTCATTTGTGAGAGGGCTGTTCCAATCTTTGCTCATTGTCCTATTGAGTTGGTTATGTTTTCATGATTGATTTGGATACAAACACACACAATAAACTTTTCACTCCCTTACCACAGTATTTTGGAGAATACATATTCTTAATTTAGTGTGATACGACTTACTTTTCCCTTTATAGCTATTGTTGTTTGTGTCCTGTTCAAGAAATCTTTGACTACTTCAAGGTCATAAAGCGATTCTTTTCTGTGTTCTTCTTCAAGCTTTATTATCTTACCTTTCACATGTAGGTCTACGATCCACATTTAGTTAATTTTTGTATATAGCATGATGTAGTGATCAAGATAACATTTACTTCCCATGTGGATATCCAATTGACACAGTACTATTTATTGAAAAGACCATCCTTGCCCTCACTACACTGCAGTGTCACCATGTCATAAATCAGGTGACTGTGTATGTAATAAACTATTTCTGGACTCTAGTCTGTTCCACTGATCTATTTGTCTATCATTAGACAAAGATCACAGTATCTTAATTATTATAGCTTGATAATAGGCTTTTCTTTCTTGTTGGGTATGTCCTTCAATTTTGTTTTTCTTCTTCAAGATTACCTTGCCTATTCTTGGACATTTGAATTTTCATATAAAGATTTACAATCAACTTATAAACCTCCACAAAAAGTATGTTTGCAGCCTGACAACATGAAATTTTCCATTCTATGACCAGAGAATATCCTTCCAATTAACTGGTTTTTTTTAAGCTCCTCTCAATACTTTAAAAAATGTCTTATTTTGGAAGTCTTGCACAACTTTTGTTAATTTATTTTATTCATAGGCATTTGACTTTTATGACAAATAGTATCTTTTAAAATATATTTGTTTGCTAATGTTGTGTTATGTTTCATATCTCTTTTAAATAACATAAAGCTGATTTTCTTCAAGCTGACCATTTCTATATTCACTGACAAGTTTAGTCCCCTCACATTATGATATGTGTTCATTTATTTCCTCTTATCTATTTTGAATTTTCCAATCATTTTTGTCTTTGCTTTTATCTTCATATTTTCTGCTTTCTATAGGAGTGATCAATTTTATTTATTCCCAGCCTCCTCTTTACTGTTTTGGAAGATGCACATTATGCTTTTATTCTTTTATTGGTTTCCCTTAATATTTCAATATAATACCTCTTCTGTGGGAGTTGATTTGAGAATTTAGTAGCAATAATGAGGCAACATATTCAGAGTGCATGGCCATGATATATATGTGCTCAAAAAATGGTAATTATCATTATGAATATTCCTCTGACTCAGAAATATTATCAAGGTACAAAAATCATTATCTTCCCTCATTCCCTCTCCTTTAATATCTCTTTGCATCACTCTCTCTATATCTTTCTAGGACTGGACATTAAACCTATGCTAACTAAAGGACTCTGATGTCTGAGTTTTTAATCATAAGAACAAAATCAAGTCACTAAAAACACCAGAGATGTCTCTACACAGAAAGGCTTCCCAAGACAGTACACGTCTGGGTAGTGGAGTCTTAACTTAAGGCTTATGAGACAAGAAGCTGACATGTGCTTTTCCATCCAGCCTAAATGTGGCTTGTTAAACGTAGATACAGTGACACTCTGATCATCCACTGGGAGGAACAAGCACAAAGGGTTTCTGCCCTAAAAAAAAAAAGTTTTTAATTGGGGTGCTTGAGTTAATTAACAGAATTGTGCCTTTTCATTTCCACTAACAAGTTTCTCCTGGCTCTTCTGGATCTGTCTCAATCACAACTCATGGGTCTTCTGGCTCTGAGACCCAGTTCTGGGCCTTGGGCTTCAGGATCTTCCTAATCTGCAAAAATTCAGACTCTAAAGTCACCACCTCACAACCTCAATCATTCAAATACCAGTCCTGATGTAATCCCAGACTACATCTATCAAAGGGCCTTGACTCATTTCAAAATCTTCATTATCATTTTTTTTTTTTAATTGGAGGATTATCTGATAGTAACACTTATATACGTTTTGGATGTAATGTCTGACTCATTATTAGACCCAGTGCTAAGTGGTAGATATGATATCTTGCTCCAAAATATATTTTTTTTTCCTGCAAAGGCAGACAGGACAATTCAGGTGTAAACTCTGTAAGAGAGACAGTAGGATTTTATTGCTTCCCATTAAAAAAAAATATGTTTGAAATACTACCCAGTCCATTTTGCTCTTGTTTGAGGAGTTGGACGCAAGATCCAGAAACAAGCATTTCCTACTTTGGTGTAGGCTTTTGAAAGATGGGATGAGACAGTTAGAAAGTAATTTGTGAGTGAAGCTGATCTTGGATCGTGCTTTAACACTTGCATGAATCTCTGCTTCAAGTTGACCTTATAGTTTGAGTATATCAAGCAAATTCAGGGTTGACCAAGAGAGGGAGACGGCCAGTGGGGAAGGAAGAAGAGCCAAGCTTGAGCCCTAGAAAGCATTTTTATAAATGTTGAAATCACCCAAAATTCTGTCTCACAGCAGTAAAGCAGGTATTTAATTCTCACGGAGGTCAGCAGTGAAATGTTTTAAGAATTAAAGACTGGATATCTTGGCTAAATTTGCTAGAAGCCCCAAAGCTAACTACTTTCCATGCCTGCTTTTGACTGAAGTGAAATTAGTTTCAACTTGGCAGTAACCAAACTCTTTTGCCACTTTTTCTTGTTTGTTTCTTTTAAGTGATGCTGTCTCTCTCCAGTGGCATGCATAATTAGTTAAAAGGCTGAGAAGAACAACTGGACCTCGGGGGAATCCACGTCCATGAAATTGCTTCATTCCTTCGAAATTGCTTATGCTTTCCAGTTGTTTTGCGGAAGTTCTTCCACTGAATGAAATTATTTTGTTCTACCCCCTGCCCCCTCACCATGTTCTCACTGTTCCCTCCCCTTCTTGTTAATCCATTTGGATGCATGTACATTATCCTATCATGCTTGAGTCCATAGACTAAGTTCTGGTCCGCTCCTCTGTTTTCTTTCTCATCTCTTCAAAAGCATCCACCTGCTTTGTATTCATGTTGATCAGCTACTATGGAATTTTCTAACACCTGGAGCTCTCTGGAAATATATTCTATCATTCAAAGCAAAGGTTTCTATTTATTTTTACCTTCTCTTTCCCTTTTGGAGTAGGAATAGTCTTGCTTTCCTTTGCAACATGTGAGCTGGCAGAGCATGTCATCCTTGTGGGTGAGAGAGTCTTTTTCCATGGCAGCCTGGTCCTGTCTCTGAGGTACAAGGCTCCCTGCCAACAGCTTCCTTAGCATCTCTGATTTTAGATTACATACAGAGGCTATGGGGAGATACTGGTCAAATGGTACACAGTTTGAGTTATGCAGGATGAATAAGTTCTGAAGATCTTATGTATAGCATGGTGACTATAGTTAATAATATTGTGCTGTATACTTGAAATGTGCTAAGAGAGAGAGATCTTAAGAATTCTCACTACACACCAAAAATCCCAACCCTGTGAGTTGGATATGTTAATTAGCTTGATTGTGGTAATCGCTTCATAATGCCTATGTATGTCAAAACATCACGTTGTATATACAATTTTTATTTGTTAATTTTACCTCATAAAGCTTTTTTTCTTTAAGCTGAAAAAATTATATTAGAAGAACCACTGTGAGATTCTGTGGGGCTCTGACCCATTCACTAAGAAAATTAGACTTCTGTTTGGGGCAAGGACAGTGTTGGACCAGAGATGAGAATACAGATTTTGAAGTCTGAGTGACATGAGTTTAAACACCTGACCCAATCTTTACTTGCTGTGCACCTTTGCACTACCTCTTAACCTCAGTTCTCCATCCTGTAACTTGTGAGTAGTAATACTACTGTCCATAAAGGGGTGTTGTTAAGTTTAAATGAGATAACCTATATAAAGTGTTTGGGACAGAGTTGACACATTATAAGCTCCTATATGCCATGTTAAATATTAATAATGATATTAATAATGTTGGAGCATAGAGAGCACCATTCCCCACAGAGGCGACCTACTGATGGAACTCAGGAAAAATAGAGCCAGAAAGTTAATTAATTCGCTTCGTGAACGGATTGATTGCAAACTGGAGATGCGGTTATGAAAATTCCAGAAATAATAGCTAACTTTTATTTCAGCTTGCCAGAGTATATTCACTGCCCCAGTGGTTTTCAAATCTTACTGTGAATAAAAATCCCTGGGAAGCTTGTTGCAAATGCAGAAGCCCAGGTTCCATCCTTAGAGGTTTTTGTTAAGTTGCCCTGAAGTTCAGGATTCTACTTTTAAGAAGTAACCTAAATGTTTCTGTTGACTATACATTAAAGACGGCCGTACTGGACTTGGAGTCAGGCTAATTATAGTACTTAATAAAGTTTACTTTCTTATATATTTTCCCACTATTACCTGAGCCGAGTTTCAAAGGTAACTGTGACTTCTGATACTTGATAGAATTATCCTTGGAGTCACATTAGTCAGCCTGCCTTGGTCTACAGAATATTCTGGAATATATAGTCTTAAGTAGATGTAGCTTGAGTTCCTTCAAGACATTAGAATCCTTCTAGTTTAAAGTTCATTGTCCAAATGAAGTCTGCCATTAATGGAATAGGACCTATTTTCAATTTTTCTGGAATCTAAAGTTATGCCAAAAGAAAAAGTTTATTTAAAAAATTAGCTTATGAATTTCTTAGTTTCCCAAGTACCTTTTTAACTCCCTTTCTTACAAGTAAGAGTCATTGTCTTACATTAAGAGGTTTGGTGTGCTTTTTTCAGGAAAGGTCCCACAATACAGAGGAACTGGTGTTATTCTGGAAGGAACCTCCTTTCCTAAAGGGTACTAGCAGCCCTTTTACATTCCTGAGACCCACAGAAGAGAAGGAGGGCCAGGGACTGGCTGTAGAGAAGTGCACGCAGGCTGCTCTTAGTAAGGGGATTAGGTGATTGGGTGGGAGATGGAAAGAATTAGGAAGAAGTATCGTCCAGGTCAGTGTTTTGCAGGCTGACCAGCAGAATCCCCTAGGATGCTTGCTGATTCAAAAGCTCTAGGATGAGGTACAGGAATCTGCAGATTTTAAAGGGTCATTAGTGATTATGATGACTGGCCATGTTTGGAAACCATAGATAGCAGTAAAGAATCAGAAGCTAGAAAGAAATCACCAGTTGTGTATTGAGATAATTGGACTCCAGGGGACCTAAGTTATGTGCAACTGAGTGTTCTGAGAGCTCTCCCCAGGGGAGCTGGTATCTCATTGCCGACACTCAGACAGGAGAGCCAGGACTCAAGAGAGGCAAGATCATCACTATGATTGGAGGTATTTGAGTGTTCTAGGCTAGGGCTGGCACCACGCTAGGATAGAGGAGAGTAGAGGTGATTGGTGCACAAACACCACTGGATAAATAGTTGTGGATGGGTTTGGTTTCTCTTCATCTACTTTGCACTTTTCTGGATTTTCTCTGGGGTTATCACTGGTTCTTCTGGGACTTATTTCTGTGTCAGAGCCTTGGTTCTGGAAGTTCATGACTGCCAGGCATCTGAGTTGTAGGAAACAAGTATGGCATGATATGGCTTGTGCCAAACAATCCCACAGACTTGTCCTCTTCTGGGTATATTGTCACGAGGGAGGCAGTGTCTCCACGTTGGTGCTGGGAAAAGCCTAGAGCCAGGCAGGTGTCAGAGTCCCTTAGTCTCCTGGACAGAACCACTGTGCCAGTGGCCAAAAGGTGCAAAAGACAGCAGGTACAATGATTTTCAATGAAATATTTAGGTCACATAAACATATATAGAAAAATATAACACACACAAACACACAAACTCTCTTTCAAGCTTAAAAATAAAACATCACCAATAAAAGGGATCCCCTCTTTACCCCTGTGCTATAATGTGTCTTCCTCTTTACAATCTAAGGTAACTACTCTTCTGAGTTTAGCTTTTACCATTCCAAGGCCTGTTTTATACCATTACTACTTCAGTATGTATCTATAAACTATATTTATATGATTTTTAATCACATTTTAACTTCTATATAATTGTTGTCATGCTTTAGTTATCTCTTCCTACTTTCTTTTTTAAAATTTGCCATATATTTTTGAGACTTATGCATGTCAAGTATGTAGATCTAGCCCTTCAATTTAATTTTCTTGTAGTGTAAATGCATCACAATTTATCCATTTACTATTAAACACTGTGTTTGCATATATCTCCTGTACCTCATACAATTGTTTCTCCAAGAATGGAGATTGTTGGGCCATAATGTATGTGCATCGTCTAGATGCTCCAAGGGTTGCACCCATTTACACGCCCACCAACAGTACATGAGAGCTCCCAATGAGCCACCCCTATGTCAATACTTGCTATTATCTGTCTTTTTCATTTCTATCAATTGAATATTTGATTGGTGTTATCTGATGATGGTTTTAATTTGCATTTTCTTAATTATTACTGAGATTGGACCACTCAGGTTTTCTCCTCCAAGAATTTCCTATCCATATTTTATACTTATTTTCCTGTGAGTTTTTTTTTCCTTTTTTAAATGGTGATAAAAGTAGTCACTGGAAGACTCGGAGACACTACTCATTTTCATTGGAACCATTCCAGATTTTTCACTATCTTCACTTCCTTTTTTATCTGCTTTCTTAAATTTAGACATTAGTTTAAAATAACGGTGTTTTTGTTGTTATTTTCAGTACACACTGATGCATTCTTATTACTTAAGAATAAGCATTCCCAGGGAATGCAGAGCATTCTAGAGAAGGCACAGAGAGCTGCATTTTGTACTTGACAATTATTTTTTAATCGCAAAGCTCAAAGAAACTTCACTGGGGGCAGGGGACACTGTATTTTTCTAGAAGAAAGATGCTATAGATGTTATCCCATCAAGGCATTTGGGTAACACTGTCAACCTAGGAAAGGAACTCACACAGTGTATTAATTTCACCAGCTGAATAGAAAAGGAACCCCTCCCAGAGAGAGAGAGAGAGAGAGAGAGAGAAAGAGATTGAGAGAATGCTGTATTTTGTACAAGTGTTTGCTGATCTCTACATTTCTTCAGCCTCTGCTCTCTAAATTTTTCTCAGGGCTTGGTAGACAGCTGAAGGGTCTGCAAGCTAGTGCCCTGGGGCAAACTTGCCTTTTTTCTAGACTATTAAGTCATAAAAGATCACTATTTGGACTCATTTTTTTGGATCCTGTTATTTTTATTGTGTGACTTTGGGAAATGGTTTCCATTGGAATGCCAATGAAGAGAGGGCAGCAAGAAATACATGACAGAACCTAGGAATTTATCAATTCACTTTCATGATTTCTCTTTCTTACTCTTAAACAGCTAAAAGTCTCTCCTGCTATAAAGATCAACATGCTTTTAATTTAATTCAACAAGTATTTAGGAAATGTATATCTATTTCATGTGGTCACAGCTCCTGCAACATACTATGACATCTGTAACCCACAGGAAGCAATTTCATGAAAGGAGTTGTAATAAGTCCCAAATGCTAAAAAAATACAGAAAAATGGGTAAAATGCAAAATCCATAGACAAAATAATTTAATAAACCATGTTACAGTAGTAACAAGAAGGAGAAAGATCAGTCTCCATCAGAATTTTCAGATGATCAGTAATCGTGTAGAGAGAGATAGTCCTGGAATATAAGGAAAATTTGGAAGTATGTAAATACCCAGCCCTTAAACTCAGATCATCATCCTAGTCTGGAAAACACATGAACCCAACATGAACTTCTGCTGAGGACGAACCCCTCCAATCAACTGCCATTTGACTGGATGGCCTGTTCACGCTAATGAACTACTGAGGTCTGAAGATTGAGTCCTGATAAGGCTGACCTTAACATTTCTGAGTAGGTTAGTGCCAAATGTGGATCATCTATGTATCTCAATCCTTCCATTGATTATTTGTATGATTTTGGTAAGTAAACTCCCTAACTTTCCACATTTGCTAGTTAAGGATGCTTTTAATTAATAAGATTATTTCAAGGGACTTCCCTGGTGACGCAGTGGTTAAGAATCAGCCTGCCAATGCAGGGGACATGGGTTCGAGCCCTGGTCCATGAAGATCTGACATGCCGCGGAGCAACAAAGCCCATGCGCACCACAACTACTGAGCCTGCGCTCTAGCCTGCAAGCTGCAACTACTGAGCCTGCGTGCCACAACTACTGAAGCCCGCGCACCTAGAGCCCGTGCTCTGCAACAAGAGAAGCCACTGCAATGAGAAGCCCACGTACCACAACGTGAGACTTCACCACAATGTAACCCCTTCTCACCGCAGCTAGAGAAAGCCTGCACGCAGCAATGAAGACCCAACACAGCCAAAAAAATAAATAAAATTAATTAATTTAAAAAAAAGGATTACTTCAAAAATTAAAACAAGTAATTCATGCTAAACATCTCACCCATAGCTGGTGTTCAGTAAATGCTAGCTTGTGTCCTTTCTTTTTTTTTTTTTAATTGAAGTATAGTTGATTTACAATGTTGTGTTAGTTTCTGGTGTACAGCAAAGTGATTCAGTTATATATATATATATCCACATGCAAAAGAATGCAGTTTGATCCCTACCTCACATCATATACAAAAATTAATACAAAATGGATCATAGATCTAAACTTAAGAGCTAAAATTATAAAAGTCGTAGAAGAAAACATAGTTGTAAATCTTCAAAATCTTAGATTTGACAATGCTTTCTTAAATATGACCCAAAAGCACAATTGACATAAGAAAAAACAGATAAATTAGACTTCATAAAAATTAAAAGCTTTTGTGCTTTAGAAGATACTATCAAGAAAGAAAAAAGATAACCCACAGAATGGGAGAAAATATTTGCCTATCATATATCTCATAAGGATCTAGTATCCAGAATACATAACAACTCAACAAAGGGACGCACAACCCAAATTTTTTTTAACATCTTTATTGGAGTATAATTGCTTTACAATGGTGTGTTATTTTCTGCTTTATAACAAAGTGAATCAGCTATACATATACATATATCCCCATATCTCCTCCCTCTTGCATTAAAAATGATAAAAAAACAAGAATAGACTCCTCTCTTTTACTAATTTATACACTCATCTCTACTGTACTTATATACATACTACATATATATAAGTATATATATGTATATATGTGTGTATATGTGTATATGTATATATATGTATATTAGAAGATATACTAATAGCCAGAAAGTATAGGAAAAGATGCTAAAAGTCATTAGTCATTAGATAAATGCAAATAAAAACTACAACGAGATTTCACACCCACTAAGATATAATCAAAAACACTGAAAGTAACAATTATTGGTGAAATAATGGAGCAACTGGAACCTTCGCATATTGTTGAGTGGGAATGTAAAACGGCATATTCACTGTAGAAAGAAGTTTTTGCTGGTTCCTCAAACAGTTAAATATAATATCACCATATGGCACAGAAATTCTAGTAGACATATACCTAAAGAATTAAAAACAGGTGTCCAAACAAAAACATGTACATGAATATTCATGGCAATATGATTTACAATAGCAAAAGAGTAAAATCATCCTAAGTGTCCAGTAACTAATAACAGATAATCAACATGTAGTATATCCATACAATGGAATATTACTCAGCCATAAAGAGGAATAAAGGACTGATATATGCTACAACATGGGCAAACCTTTGAAACATTATGCTAAGTGAAAGAAGTCAGTTGCAAAAGGCCACATATTGTATGATTCCATTTTCAGGAGATGTTCAGAATAGGCAAATCCATAGAGACAGAAATTAGATCAGTGATTGCCAGGGGAAGAGGGAATGGGGAGTGACTGCTTAATGGGTATGGGATTTCTTTTTGGGGTGATGTTCTGAAATTAGATGGTGGTAATTCTTGGACAGCATTGTGATGTACTAAAAAGCCGTTGAATGTATAATTCAACTATATACAGTATAATTTTATTTTATTTATAATTTTTTTAAAAATATACTATAATTTTATTTTTTTTAAAGTATAGTTGATTTACAATGTCATGTTAGTTTGTTAGTTTCTGGTGTTGTATACTTTATAATTGTTAAAATGGTGAACTCTATGTTATATGAATTTTACCTCCATGGAAAAAAAAAGCAGGTCAGGTGGGTCTCATGTTTACTACTTCCATATCAGTGCACTTTCCCCCAACCATGTATTCACTGATTTTCTGAAACAGGACAGCCCTTAGATATACACCTGGTGACTTTTCATATAGCAGAAATATTTTACTTATACCCTGAGCAGCTGGATAGGGGTAGCACTAGTCTTCAATCCTGAACATAGGGCTGTATGCAGGTATTTGAGCAGGTAGTTTTGTAGTTTTGCTAGTTCTGTAGGGAGAGAGTTCCAAAGTGGACACAATGAGCTGTGTCATCACATCACAGAAAATTCCTAATCAGAGGGCCACCTGTGGACCAGCACCTGCCAAAAAGCAAGACAATTGTCACAGGAGGAAAAAATGGTAGACTTCTAACCCTGGGCGCAATCAATTAATCAGTTTTGGGTCCTAGTGCTGAGAGCCATCTGCTAAAGGGCAGCTGAAGAAGATGGCTATCAACATTTGAAATTTAGTCTCCATAGCACTGATGGCTGCAGGGTCCAGTTCTAGCACTTCAGCTCAATTGGAATCCTCAGCTCTAATTGCCAGATCATCAGTTCCCACTGACTACCTGCTCTTGCCTGAATCTCTTGGTGGTGACAAGGAGAAATGGGGGGAGACAAATTGTTGCTTAGAAGAAGGCTGATTGGCGGAACCCTCTTGTGATATCTGGCAGCCAATCTTTTATAAAGCCTTCTGGGCTTCAGAAGAGGGACTGGAATTTTTTGGAGCATTCAGAGATGTTCATCCTTGAAATAAAGGCTTCCTAAACATTCGCTGGGGCTCCTGTTATCTGGGCCGGGGAACATGACTCTGCAGTTGCTTGCTGGAGATGCAGCTCCAATGCCACGTGCGGGAGCTCATCTTTCTCATCTGAAGGGCACTGTCTCCCTTCACCCAGCACAGGCATCAGACTGGTCAGCAGCCTGCTTCCTTCTTGGTGTTACAGCCCCAAAAGGAAGCTTAGTGGTACACAGGAAGGAAGCAGTAGACTCCTTTTCTGAAGATGCGACCCCTCCGTTTCCCCGGGGAAGAAAATGTCCTGTGTCCACCACGCGCCCAGGAGGGTGCCGCAGTCTTTGCAAATGTGTCAACCAGCTAAATTTTCACATCAACTTCATGAGGCACCCACTGTCATTATTTCCAAGTAAAGATACCTATGCTCAGGCTCAGCGGAATAAAATTATTTGCCCTAAGTCATACCAAAAAAGTAACTGCTAGAACTAGCGTTCTCTTCTCGTTCTTTCTGATCCAAAAGGCCACATTTGTTCTACCTCACATTGGGAATAGTGAAGAGACAAGTTGGCTGACTGGACATATGGTCTATCAGAAAAGTAAATGTCATTGGATTTTGAACATAATACACTCTGTCCTTTCATTTCTGTCAAAAGGGATTGTTTCTAAGCCCCCAAAGCACAAAAGTGAACTCTCTAAAACCTGAAGTAGTTGGTCTCAATCTACCCTTTGGCATCAAATAAGTGTAAGGGTCAAAGGTAAAAATCATATTGCTTGCCTCTTGTGTAGCACCGTCCAGAATGCCGCTGACCACATGTAACTCATACCCAGGACATGATAAGCATCTTTAAGAATGGCCAAGGATTTAGCTATGGCTTCAGAGGTAAAAAGTCAGCTGTTTCATACCACTTAGCAGCTCCTGCAACATTGAAAGGCTTTGGTTTTAGAGCAAAGGTCAGCAAACTATGGCTCAAGGGCAAAATTCAGTCCTCTGACTGCTATTTTGTAAATAAACTTTTATTGGAATACAACCACGCCCATTCATTTACCAGTTGTCTAAGGCTGCTTGTGCTACAAGACTGAGTTGAGTAGTTACATCAGAGATTGTGTGGTCCCCAAAGCCTAAAATATTTACTATTTGGCCCTTTACAGAGAAAGAAAGGTTTTCAAATCCTGTTAATGGTTCAGGAGGGAAGGGCTTTCTAGTACTTTCTCACTACAAAGTATAATTCCTGGTGTTAATAAAAGTGAATTGTGCAAGGCTGAGTTGCCTGTGATGCCTCTGAAAGGCAGTGCAGTGGTCCAAAACATGGACTCTGGAAATCAGAAGACACTGACTTCAAACTGAAACAACTTTTTGGCTGTGCACTCTTTAGGGTAGTCGCTCAACTACTGAATTTCCTCATCTGTGAAATGCACATAATCATTCTGACCTTGTGGGTTGTTTGAAGATTGAATTAGATTGAGATATTTGTAGAACCTAGCCTAGTGCCAGGCACAAGTGCCTCATTAAATAATATTTCCTATGTGACTCTCAAAAGACTGTACCTCCACGTCATGAAGGTCTCAGTTAAACTGGCATTTTGGAGGTACACGCATTAGCTCATACTATCTCTGGGCTGTTCCACGATGGCAGGTTGCTTTGTACATCCCAATGATGCATGGCGTATAGGAGGCTGAGTGCCTTGAAGCTCTAAGAATGGAATGCAAAAGCAGAGTCATTTCAAAAAAGTAACACAACTATCTCTGCTCTCCTTTCCTTCCTTTGTCTTTCTCATGCCAGAGACCTGCTATCCTGCAGGCATCTCAACTTGCCTACTCTGATGAATAAAGAAATGCACCAGGCAATTGCTAATTGCTGATAGCTACCTCCCTATTGATCTCTTTCTTTGGCTCGACCATCTCAGGTTACTGAGTGACCCTTCTAGCTTATTACTATTGAGATGGGTCAGGACAAAGAAGCCCCATTTAAATATTTCTACGTCAGAATGGCAGTGTCTGTCTGCAGGAGACACACACACACACACACACACACACACACACGTACACACACACACAGAACCAGTGCAGATGCATTTTTAGAGGCATGGAACTTTAAGTTAAAGTTTCACATATTTAAGCAGAGGAAGGGGAAAAATCCATCGGCAAAATGGATTGAGACCAAACCTGAACTAACCTGTTATGGGAAGAAGGCAGCCAGTGGAGGTGGAGGGCTCAGGATAAGATCAGAAGTTGGATGTGAGACAAAGCTTCTTTTTTTGATATGACCTTTTTGTCAAAAGATATTCTGCTAATGTATCAGTCAGGGTTTTAGTTTAAGCAGAAAGGGATTTATTAGGGACAGTTATTATACAGAATTTCTTGGAGGTTCATGTAGCTACGCTTGGGTGCTACCCAGCTATAAGCAATGCAGCCAGGAGAAACGCCTAACCACCCGGGGAGACTGTCCCAGTTGAAATCCCACGGTTGTCACTGAAGTCCTTTGGAAGCCATTAGACTGCCAATCACAAAATCAAACTGTCACTATTTCTACAGAAAATCAAACCAAACCAAACCAAAACAATTGCCTCAACCACATGCTTCAGAAGAGCCAGTCAACCACTGCCTCACCATGCTCCCTTTTTCTTCAAAGTCCTGAGTGAGACTCTTTGCTTTCAGAAGCCAGATTACTCCTGAAATCCTAACTGCGAGGGAGTCAGGGAAATTTAGACTTTAGCTTCCCAGCATTAGGTAAATTTATAGTGCATTCTACAAAGCAGTTGGAATAGAGTCCGGCGGGTCAATCTATAATGTCTGTAAAAGCTGAATTATACTTTAAAGATTGCATAAAAAATACATGGGATGCTCAAATAGTCTTTTTCTTCATCCCAGGAGAATTATTAATCCATGGACATTCTTAGAAGTTTGAATCAAGAGGACCGTGCTTTCCTTTGTTACTAAGATTAGTTTCCACCCACTGAATGGACAACTACTCTGTAATAGCAGTAAGCTAGACACTTTACATGCCATACTTTAGTGCTGTAACAACCATAGGTGATAAATATTATTTTTCACATTTAGCCCTTGGAAAATTGAAGGATAGCCAATTTAAGTAACTTGTCCTGTTTATACCATATATATGCTAGGTAATATGACTAGATATCTAAGGAATGCACTTAGATTCCTAGGTTGTGAAGCCCAGAGTCTCATATTTATTGAAGAGTTGAAAGAAAAAAACAGTTAGGAGACCAGATATTCCATTGTTGTTGGTGGTGCTTTTTTGTTTGTTGTTTTGTTCTTTTTACATTGTTGTTGTTTTAAGTAGACCTCCTGAATGGGAGACTTTGAGGAGTTTATGAGGAGTTTGGCAAGAAGCTCGTTTGCTTGGCAATCTTCATTTGGGCATCTGGGGAAATGTAAAAAAATAAATGTATTTATCTGAGGTGAGTCTTCCTTTTGGGAAATCTTTCTTCTACACTAGGGTTCTTTCCTAACACTCAGTGTCTGGATAGTAGCCAAACTGTGGATTCAGAGTCCTGTCTAGTTTGAATATCACCTTTAGTTCCTTTTGTTTGTATCTGAATGCAATTATAACTTTCTGGGGCCTCTTGTTATGGGCAGAAGTCCTTAGACAATTTTCTTCTTCTGTATTAAATAAATCTAACTCTGCTTTCCTCAAAAATGCATAAGCACATGGAAATTGGCCAGTCCAAAGGGCGAGTGTTAAGAGAGTAATCCAGACTAAGCAATTGCACCCAAAGGTAACATTCTCTTCTCTTTACATCAGGATAGTTCATGTACTCAGTCAATCCACAAACACCAATTTCTTAACACTTTCACTTGTTTTCAGAGTAGCTCATCCAATTAAAGAAAAAAAAAATCCTCAGATGTTGTGATTGAATTAACTAGGTTCTAGGATTCTTGCTCTAGGGGAACTCTGTAGGCTCAAGGCAGTTGGGGAAATGGAATAAGCACTTTGACATTCACTTCTATTTTTTGTTGACTTTGGACAAAAAAATGAAACCCCAATATCTTCATCTTGAATCTGTAAGCCGTTTTGAAATTCTTAGCTGAAAAGTGCAAGGGAATTGCATATAAAACTAATCATTACCTTATAATGAAATGGTTCTGCAAATTACTGCTTAATAATACTTGAAGTCATCAAAAGCTCAAAGATTGATTACCATATAACTGGCAGTGTTTAGATTGGAAAATTAAGATTCCAGTGAGGAACAGAAAAATATCCACATAATTACCCAGGTATAAAATGCAGCTTAATACATTCAGGTATATTGGGCTTCTCAAAATAGCAGATTCCTTTTGAGAACACAAGTAATTTTTCATTATTCTTATTTCTTGCCGTATAGTAACCAATATCATGCTTGTTTACTAATCTGTATCTGATGGACAACAGTTTCTCTTTAGCAAATACCTGCACCACCATGAAATAATCTGAGTGATATCATTTGATAGAATATTATTCTTTTTGTCATGGATTCTGGCAATGAATAGGTGCATGTTATTTACACATATTATTTTGGGACATTTTTTATGGGCCTTAGGTAGCAAAAAAGTATGCCACAGAACTATAAAATGTTTGAAACCATATAGAGATACTTTTGAGTTTATTGGTGTATCATTTGAATCAAGGATTTTTAAACTTATTTTTATTTTATCTTTCTATCTTTTCTGTATCTTTGCAAATAGTACACCCTTGAAGAGGAGTGGTTTGATAGGGCCAGTATTTCCTTTAAGAGCTTCTAGGAGAGAGAAAGACCTGAAGTCTGGAACCCAGGAACAAGCCTTCCATATGTATGTTTGGTATTCAGAGCTTTCCCTCATGAATCAGACTATGCTATTCCTACTCCACTTAACCTGATTTAAACATTTGGCTTAGAAACTGGCCACTTATGTTTTTAGGGGATTTTTAAGAAGTGAGACATAATTTAAAGATGGAATTTCGCAAGCCCTGCCAGGTTCAAGCAGGAGCCATATGCTGGCAACCGCCTCCTGGCAAGCTAGTTTCCGAACACGTTTGGCATGCTGTCTACCCCATTTGAAAATATTTGCTCTACACTTACCTGGCTGATGGTAAAAAAAGAAGGTCACTTACAAAGAGGGAAGTGGAATGTAAGGGAATGGAAGCAGGAAGACTGGCCAGAGAGTGAGAAGTGAAGGATCTGATAGGAGACAATAACTTTTATCAGAAGCAGCAGTTGCTGAATTAAGTTATAGCAGGTGACATTTTATAGGGCAAGATAAGTGACATATCAGCTAAAGATGTGTTGGGGAGCTTTTTTTTTAAAGCAAATTTCTCCAGCAAAGGGCCATTGAGTGTGAAATAGATGTCTCTTCTTGGTACCTGCTTGTCTTCAGACAAAAAAAAAAAAAAAAAAATGAACTTTTATGTGTGATGCTTCTTTGGGGCCCATCCTCAAAGTGACCCTCACATTCACCATCTCACAGCTTCGAAGACTGCTTCTTCCTGTAGTAACAACCATCACAGATCTCTTAGTTCTTCTCAGTTCCTTTTCTAAATTCTATCTGGGAGCAAAACTCTTTCTTGGAAAAATGTTGGGGAGAAGCAGAAAAGAAATGTGTGGTTTTTTCTTACCTTAAAACCATTCATTATTTCCCCTTAGTTACATAAACATATACAAAAACCTATTATAACCCTCACAAATGAACTCATATCCTGCTATTCCGAATCTGCTACCATGTTGTTTCATGATAAGCCATTTCTAGTTTGTTTGATCTGCCTACAGACGCCAGGACCCGTGCACTTTATGCCATGCCTTATTTTCCATTGAAAGATATGTTCCTTTTCTAACAACTCTCATAACGGAAGGTCTACATTCCCAAGAACATTTCCTGCATATATCTATATCTCTTTTTACCTCTATCTATTATCTATCTATCTATCTATATAGAGAAAGAGAGATTTTTTTAGTCTTTAATCATTGTGGAGGTCTCTCATCACAGCAGAGATTTAAAGTCTCTACCCATATGTGCCAGATGAAGATCTGATGGATTTATGATTAAAGTGGCTGAGGTGCTCTGGGAAAAAAATACAAGAACAAAGAAATAGATCATTGCTGTTGTTATTCCACATGCCCTCTGGAGAGAGCCACAGAGGAACTTAGAGATCCTACAGACTTAAAGGGAATGAGACTCGCAATTTGGTCCGTTTATGCTAAAGATGAGAAATGCTTAAGCCCTGTCAACAACACATGGATGCTATTAAGCTCTGGAAGAATTAACCTTTATTTCCTTTGGAGATTCAACAGCTCCTTAGATGATAGGAATAAATCCTGAAAATATTTTTGATGATAGAGGGGGATTTAAATTTGTCAAGTTCTTTTTTGTTGTTGTTGTTGAGGGATGCTAAGTTTATAAGTCTCCTTGAATGGTTCCATATACAGAACCAGTGAGAAGAACTTTTTCTTTTCTCAGGTTCCAACTCACCAGCTCTCAATCTCGAATCATATATATATATATATATATATATATATATATATATATATATTTCTTTTTTGTTGTTTTTTTTTTTTGCTTGGGACAACTATTCCCATTCTCAAATTAATGAGATGCTTTTTGAATGAGTTTTTTCAAATCTTTCAGTGTTCAACAGATAGAAATTCATGATGGCAAAGGCTATGCCTACTAATTCACCATTGGATCGCAGTTTCTAGCACAGAACCGGGCACTGGGCAGGGCCTCAGTAATATCTCTTGCCTGATGTACCTTCAGTGAGTAAATGCCCAGGCTTAGCCACACATCTGTAGCATCTATTCCTTAAATCACAAAGTAAAGCCACATTTCAGTGTTAGAGAACACAAGGTAGTGATATCATTCTACCTGATTTACCTTAAGCCTAACATATAGTTAGCGCTTAATATGTCAATTTAGCACATGAAAACTAATCAGGAGATTGTTTCTTTGTCTTAGGTAGGAACTGGGACTATACATATGATTGTTCCTGGCCTCAAGTTGCTCACAGTCTAATGGGAGGGACAGATAAATAAGCAGATTATCTCAATATCGTGCTATAAATGTAATTCATGGAGCGATCGGACATACAGGCCGGGTGAGGATTAAGGATTAAGCATTTGTAGCAAGACAGGCCTGTGTTTCAGTTGCAGCTCAATTAGTTGCTATTGTCCTTAACCTTTCTGAGCTTGGATTTCTTCATCTGTAAAAAGGATATAGCAAAGCACTTAGCACAGAGCTATTGTAAGGTTTTGATGATATAAGATATATAAAGTAATTATTACTGTATTTGACAAATTGTTTGCATTATTATTAACTGTTACTCCAAAATCAGGGAAACTGTCCCTAGAGAAGTGAATTTTCTTTTGTAATTTTTTCATAGGAACTCCAGCCATGTGAAGGGGCAATACAATGATAAGAAATTTAGATTTGTTGAACATAATAAGCATCATATGTAGCACTGACCTGTACATCGATGAATGTTTATCCTGTGTCATTTCAGAAAAGTTTAGAGGAAACTCTGGCACCTCATGGGTGATCCATTTGAACCGTGTAAGGCCACTGGCATCTCTCTTTTCCCTCATCTTTTATCTATTTGGAATTTTCTAAACAGTGTGGCAATATTGCTTCTGCTTCTTGGTAAGGAATGCATTTATTTTGGAATTCTTGGAGGACAGAGAATGGGAAGGGCATGGTGCAGTGGGTCTCAATCCGGGGTGATTATGCCCTCGAAGAAACATTTGGCAATGCATAGGAACATTTGGGGTTGTCACAGCTGGGCAGGGAGGGTGGTGCTACTGGCATCTAGTGGGTAGAGTCAGGGATGCTGGTAAACATCTTACAATGCACAGGACAGCCCCCTACAACGAAGAATTATCTGACCTCACATGTCAACAGTGCTACAGTTGAGGACCGCAGGCATAGGCAAAGAGAGTTTGGTCTAGTACTGGTCAGTCACCCAATGGTTTGTTGAGGATATCTCAGGGAAAGAGACAGGAAAGAAGCTGCTCCTAGGAACATAAAGTCAACTGTGGGCCAGAAGACAAAGGGGTTTAGACAAAGGGAAGGGGCAGGAGATTCAGCACTATAAATTGGTAATTAACTTTGTGTATTTAAAATTAATAAAAAGTGTTAAGTGAGTTAAAAAAAATCACAGTAATTTCCAAAATGAGTTATTTACATGTTAAATAATCTGAGAAAGGGGCAAGGAGACTGCCATCTGTTAAGTGTATGCTCTATAACAGGCTTTAGGTATATCTCATGTTAGTTATCATAAAAAACAACTCCCAGTCAGTAGCGTTATTTGCCATTTTGAAATTGGGTTCACAAACACACAACTGGTTAATGACAGAATCAGGATTTAATAGAGAACATTCTGACACATTTCTAAGTCACCATGTTTCCCCTTTTGCTAGTTTCCTGCATCAAGCCAATGGTGGAAGCAAGAACACAACAAAAAACCCAAATGAAAAATAATAACAATCCCACCACCACCACAAATCTGGCAGCGGGAAAGATGCAAAACGAAAGGAAGCGAAGCCAAATGTGAAGGCTGTGCATGTGTCCTGATTGCAATTTAATGTGATCTTAAACTGGAACACAAGCAATGCCTGTTCCCTAGGCTCTGGCCCAAGACACACCTCAAACAACCTGGGTTGCACTGTTCTCTCTTGCACAGAAATAACTCCTAACTGTTCCTGGGAAAGGCATCACAGGGGGCAGGCAGGGAACATGGAGGAGTGGGGTGGAGGGCACGATCCAGAGTTTTTATGTCCACATGGAAGGAAAGTCCTAGAGGATCTTAGTATCTAAGGACCAAAGCCACATTGGAAGGATTATTTTCCAAGCTCACACTCCACAGAGAAAAGAAACATCGGCAACCAGAAACCATGGAATACAAAAAGGGCTCGAAGCTACAGCAGCAAAAGTTTAGATTAGCCAACAAGGGAAATGCTGTTGAGACAGAGCCATCGGGGAGGGAGTAGGGTCCCACGGCAAGGGGCTGAGGGACTCCCAGTGCCAAGCTTCTAGAGCGCATTAGAGAAAATGATTGCAAAGACTCGAGTGGTCTTTTCTGGCCTCGGAGATAATTGGTGAACTGAGCAGAGCTGTCTCACTCATGGGCCAATGTCAAATTATAACAATCCATTATTTTAACAAGAAAAAAGGGAAAAAGAATGTTCCACCACCACCACCACCACCTTTTTCTCAAAATGAATTTTATGTCTGTAAGGAGCACCAGAAAAATAGACCCCAGAGGCTGAAGTTTTCTATTAACTCTTAACCGAGCAAAAACAGTACATGATCCTCCTCTGTGAATTCTCCCAGCATTTCCCAGACCTACTTCAGGACCCCAGTTTCCTCTGCTCACCTCACCCCCTACACAACACCTCTTGGCATGAGAAGAGAGTTTCTCAGTCTGAGGGCCATCTGACCTCCTCTGCTGAACCTGCCAATGAGCTAGTTAAAATGGGTAGGACTCAGATGTGGAAATGTGCTCGTTAGAAGCAGGCTGGACATGTGTCTCATAGAAGACAAAATCAGGAATTGCTTGGAATGACTTTTAGCTGTTTTGACGATATCAAGAACCTAATATGGCCCCTTGGGTTTGGTGTGACAAGCTCATTGGTTTTCTCACTGTTCTCTGAAATGCCTACCCCATTCTACCCTTCACCCCCCCCAAAACACACAATATTTCAAAGGAAAGAAGTATGTTCTTCTAAATGAAATGCTAATTTTGCTCTAAATGCAGGGGAAAGGAATTGAAAGACTTTCCATAACCAGCTATAGCACTGAGCCCTTTATTACCCATTTATAATTCCCCAAAGTCCATTCACACTATACTCATCCTAATTAATTCTTGACAGACACATCAGCTGGGAAAATCAAAACAGCCCATAATGCTGGAGTTAGGGCTCGGCAGCATCTCAAACTCTGGAAGACACCGCTAGAGTCTACATTGAGCTCAGGGCCTCCTTCCCCAGAGAATTCTTCCTGCCAGAACTCATCAGAGCTCAAGACCCAATATATTTATACCTTAGCTCTACTGACTGGGGGCCTGTTGGGGATTAGGGATTGGAAGGAATGGTGGGTGGCCTCTGGAAACTTGAAGATATATTCCAGAGACTTAGAACTAGCTCTTCCTCCAGAGACAATATATTGTAATACCATTTGGCTTCCATGACTCAATGAGAAGGTAATTATGTTCTAAGTGGGGGTCAAGCTATAACCTGGACCAATCTTGACCACCCCAGATGGACCCTACCAGATCAATCTTAAGGAGGCCGGAGGGGGTGGGGCACGACACTCTAAACAAGAAGGGGAAACGTGACCTGGGAGAGAAAAATTAGGGAGAGATTTCACTTAAGAAGTGACTGAAGAAGACTGAAGCTCCCCAAAGAAGAATCAGGTTGTTAATACTGTATAAAATATGTGTCCTGGGCCTGGAAATTCCAAGAAATGCACCTCAGATTAGTTTCACAGGCCACAATGGTGTAACAATTAAAGATAAGGACTCTGGAGCTGTGTCCAATTTCTAGCTCTAATACTTGCTAGCTATGTGGACTTAAGCAAGGCACATAAACTCTCTGTGCCTCCCCTTCCCTACTTGTAAAATGGGAATAACAGCGCCTATTTTGTAGGATTGCTGTGAGGGTGAATTGAGTTAAATTACATTTGAAAGGACTTACAACAGTGCTGATGCATAGAAAATAATATATAAGTGCTTGTTATTGTTGTATTGTTAGTATTCTATATTTATTATATTATACATAGTTTATATAACATATTTAATTATATGAATTGTAATTTATAATTTATAGCATATGGTTAATGATTATTATATATAGCTATAGATTACATTATATTATGTTATATTACATATTATATGTTATATAGTATCATGTATTGTATATTATTCTTTATTAGTGTCTATATCTGCATTGAATCTCTGAACATACATTGATGTCCATTTTTTCCTCAAAATTTGTAGTTGCTTTCTATATTTTCTGAGACAAATTCCATGTAATCTGCCTCAAAGCCAGCTCCAATGCGTATTAGCTGTGGAACCTTGATAATCCTTCCTAAGTCCCAGTTTCTTGAACTTGAAAATAGGTCTTGGTGAGAATTTAAATAAGTTAGAATAGAGCGGTCCAGCCAGAGTCCTCTGCACAGTTAACTGGGTTAAATAGTGAGCACTTTAGCCTTGTAGATGGGCAGCAAATTCTGGGAAAATTGGAGCACTTGACTGGTTGTCTCTGACAACTTGTCCTTTTATTTCAGTGTGCCCTACAACTATTACCATTTTCTCTGAATTCATAGTAGAAAACCTATTAGGGAGCACTGAGAAAGAGGTTGGATTTGAAGTGTTGAGTGTGAGGCCTGGTACATAGTAGGTGCACCAACAATATTAACTCCTGTGCTTGTGCTGATGGCAATGGTGACAGTAAAGGAGAAGAGGAAGAGCAAATTTGTTGTAGTTTTGTGTTTTTTTGAAGAGTGGATTTGGAGCCTCCCATAATTTCACTACTTCAAGCCAAGAGGCCACAGTCTACCAGTGTTGTCTCTGTACCTTGGAAGTCCTGAGTATTGTGAAATATATGTTGACCTTGAAGCCACGGATGATAGAGTGACCAACTGTCCTAGTTTGGGTGGAATGAGAGGGTTTCCAAGATGTGGAACTTCCAGTGCTTTTAAGTGAATCCTCACTTTGAATATGTGAGTTGGACTTTTTCTTATTGTCACATGGCGAAAATAAAACCTGACTGATAGGGCCTTTGTTATCAAATAAGAAACTGTATATGAAGCATGTGCCATAGAGTAGAAGTAAGACAAATGTTACTCCTGTTCTGCTCCACAGACATCAGAGTGTGGATATAGGCTCCACAACTTGGTAGCTGTGTAAAGCTGGGCAAACTGTGGAAATTTTCAGAGCTTCAATTTTATCAGCTATATAATAATAATAATAATAATAATAATAATAATAATAATAATAATAATAATAATATTGACCTTTATAGGTTAGAGGGGGATTAAATGAAGAAAAGACAATTACTCCACGGGAACAATATTAAGTGGTATTTCCCTTCTTATTCCCTTCTTATTCCCTTCTTTTCTTTCAGTGGATTTTCAATCCATAAATCTTAAACAGCATGACCATCTTGAGAAATAAGGCTTCCATACACTGGTTGACCCATGGTATTATCTGCATTTCTCAGCTGAGAGAATATTCCAGAAGCAGTTCTGCTCTGTGCCACCCATGCCCTTCCCATGGAGAAGATGGTGCTCTCTGTGAAGTGTCTGCATGAGGTGTTTCAGAGCACAAAACAGCTTTCAGAAACACTGAGGAGCTGGCCAGGATTTTAACAGCAAGGCACAGACTTGGTGTAGCAGACAAGTTTTTGTTTCTAAATCCCATTGGTTTTCTTTCATCCTTAATAATGCCCCATAGGAACTGAAAGAGGAATAAAAAATGGTATAAACCTATTCAGCGCCTGCTAACATGAAAAACTGATTGTTTATACTCAGTGTCATGATTTCCCCTTCCTTTCTTTCTTCTTTCCTTCCTTTCTTCTTTTCTCCTTCTTTCCATCTTTCCAACTTTTCCATTGTTTCTTTAGTTGTTTCCATTCTCATGTGAATCATAGTTTCTTTACCTTCCTTAATTCTTCTTGACTTCCATTTTAGTTGTCACTATCATTTCTTTATCACCACTAATCATGGATGAATCTTCTCTTTTTCTTTAGACAATTCATTCAATAATATACTCAGTGAATATTTATTGATCACCTCCAGTTGGGCCAGACACCGTGTGAGACACTGATGAGGCGAACAGAGGTGTAATCTTATGGTTTCTTTAATGAATCACTCTTTTCTATTCAAAAAATTATACATGAATACATAAAGAAGGAGAAGCTTATTACATACATTGTCTCATTTTATTCTCATCCATGTAAGGATTAAGGAAAATAATTAACTTGCCTAAGGTCACTAGCTAGAAAGTAATAGATTCATGATTCAATCCAAGATCTGTTTCACTAAAGAACAATGGTTCATTCTAATTTGGGTGTGTGTGAGATAATTCATGTTGGTCTTCTCATTTTTCTCCTTTTAGAACTGGTGACTTGAAAGTTTTTACTACTAAGGTCTTCCCTAGACAAAATATGAGATTAAGAGAGTTTTACTTTGGTGATTCCTTCTATCCCAAGCAGTCCCTGTCCTCATCATGTCAAAGGATAACACCTTTAAAATCCATTCCCACCATAACCAGGATTTTTTTTTTTCCTATCAAACTGTGTTTGGTGTTTATCCCATTCGTTCATATTCTTACTTGGGAACTAGCTAATTTGATGCACTAACCCTGTGTGCAACTCGTGAGTAGCCATTGCAGTCAGTGCTACTTCATTTGGCTGGACCATACTGGGGACATTGCTCTAACCCACAAGATTAGTGGCTGAGAGAGTCAGGCAGTGCCTGGGAATTAAGAAAGGAACATGTGGACTTGGGGAACTTCCAGTCACTTCCAGCCGGGTCATTTTCTAAAGACATTTAGGTCTACTTGACTTAAATTAACAGTACTTAACAGGCCCAGTAATCTACAACAGTTTGGTAGACCACACATTCTCAAAGTAATATTGAAATTCAGGCTACCCAGACTGGAAAATCTCTAACAAGACAAATAATGATGAATCTAGCTTTGTGTTTCCTTGGTATGAGTTTTGCATATTGTTTGATTTGTCAAATCTCTGTTGGATCAGTAGATTTTTAACAAGATAAATAAATGATTACCTCTAACAAAAAATACTTGGCATGGAAACATTGGGTTCCAGTTTTTTTTTTGTTTTGTTTTTTGTTTTTAAAGCCCATGAAAACACCAAATTGATTCAGCTCTGGGTTTGCTCCATCTTGAAGCGAGAGATTTGGCAGTCCAGCTGGTTATGTCTCAAATGAGTTCAAATGTGGGAAGGTTTTGTAAAAATACACCAGTTCTCCTTTCTTTAAGAGTAAGTAGATTTTCACTTCTGCTGCAATGAGAGAGAAAGAGAGAGAAAAACACACGCTACATGTAATACAATCTTCTTGGGCATTTGACTCAGAGCTAGTCCTTTTGAGTGAGTAGGGGTTTTCTCATCTGTCATTTAGCTACGATACAACCAAAGGTTTTCTTGCCTGTCCCCAGCACACACAGCCTATAGGGAATGACCGTTTCACCTTCTAGGCTCAAAGACATCACATTACCCATCTCTCTCTCCTTGTCGAGCAGCTTTCCTCTTGCAGTCTTTCTTTAAACCCTATTAATCAGCACCTCTGAAAGGCCCCATTACTGAGAATATTTAAAGTGTGACAGGGTAATACACTAGGAAATATACTGTGGGGAATATTATAGTCCTGGCAGGACTAAATGACCTAAAGTCATCTCACTCTCTAGTGTTGCTTTGATTAATTAGCCCCATTTCTCAGAATCCTTAAGAGTCCAAATTTCTCTGTACTGAAGCTTGTAAGGAGCCAGCTCAGAGGAGGGTTTTTTTTCCTCTCTTTTTTTTTCTCTCACTGGTGTTCTTTCTCTGCTGGAGGTGTGTATTTACTCCTAAACTCCAGCTTGTCTCTAAAATGTTCATTTGATCAGCAAACATGATTATACTTCCAATACGTTGCTAGACATGGCACGTGGGGCTGGTGAGGACCAAGTTGAGTGATACCTGGACCTCATTGCAAGAAGCTCTCAGTCTCAAAAGGGAAATTGATCAGAATGAGGCCTTTTGGACACACAGAGGAGAAAGTGCTTAACTTTTGTCTACAGTACCAGAGAAGGCAACACATGAACCAGATCTTAAGGGGTTGGTTATTGTTGGCCAAGCAGATGGACCAAGGAAGGTTATTATAAGCAAAGGAGAAGATAATGTGCAAATATATGGGTAATTCTTGAAGGATTAAATGAAGTTGAACTTATCCAGTCTGTCTAGATTATGAGGGTCAGGTGAGGTGATAGAAAAAGGTAAGCATCAAAAGTAGCTAGAAAAAGAAATGTCATGTGCGCTCTGCCCAGGAGCTTGGTCCTTGTCCTACAGGTAGTAGGGACAGTTGAAGATTTTTTAGCGGAGGAGAGTTTTTGAAAATCACTCCAGTAGAATAAAAGCATGGAACCCAGACGGAGCTAAAAGATGGGCAGAACAGTCAGGAGGCTACTGGAAAGTTTAGATATGAGATAACTGGAGGAGTGGGATCTGGGGCTATAAATGTGACTCTGATTCTTTCTTCAGATACATTTCTCTTGCACGGCCCTGTAACATTTTCTTTCATTTGAAGGTAAAATCAGCTCTCTATGATGGACAAATATATTCTCTGTGTTTTAATAGGCTTTCTGTGCCCTTTTAGGCTCTTTATAAAAAACTCTCCAGATTCTTTTTTTGTTTTATACAAATACAGTTGAATATTTAAATGTGTGGCGTTTCTGTCAGTCAATGTTCATGGGATAATCTTAGACTCCTATGACTTTAATGGGGTTAGTTCCAAATTCCATGATGCTGGAAATAACTATTGGAAGCACAATAGCAAAAAGAAAGTATAGGCCAATATAAATTGTGACAACTATTTTTTTAATAAATTTATTTATTTTATTTTTGGCTGCGTTGGGTCTTCGTTGCTGCACGAGGGCTTTCTCTAGTTGCAGTGAGTGAGAGTTACTCTTCGTTGTGGTGAGCGGGCTTCTCATTGCAGTGGCTTCTCTTGTTGTGGAGCATGGGCTCTAGGTGTACGGGCTTCAGTAGCTGCGCCACCAGGGAAGCCCCGTGACAAGTATTTTAAGTGAGTCTTTTTAAACTAACACAGTAATACTTGTCATTGTGTTTGGAAGGAATTATAGAAAACATATAGTTTAAGTCTCTGACTTAGAGTCAATTCCATCTCTATCATGTATACTAATTCATATTAATTGGCCATACCCATGTTCAAGCTACTTATCCACTCCAAGGCTTATTATTTTTCAACCCTGAAAGCATGGGAAAATAGCTCTCTTGCTTGCTTCTCAGATCAATCAACATATGGAAAAACACTTTGTAAACTTTAATGTACTCTCAGAATAAATGGCTTTGATTATAATGTCTAAGGGTAAATAGCTAATTAGTGACAGAGCCAGGATGAAAACTCGGGTCTCCTGACTTTTAGCCTAAGCATATGACAATTTGTTCACTTTTATGTTGAATTTTTTTCTCTATACACTCAGTTTCAAAAAGAATGTAGTCCAGATGCTTTCTTTTCCCATAGCAAATTAACTTTGTCATATATAATATATATGTACACACATGTGAGTGCTCACACGCACATACACACACACCATCTCTCTTCCTAATTCTAACCACTCTACTTGGTACTTAGAAAACTCCACTCAAGCAGTGAGCTGAAATTTATCTTAAAAGAATCTACAAAGAGAAAAAGGGGTTCTTCTTTGAAATGATTAATAGAATTCTCAACTTTGCCTTAACATTAGAATCACCCATGGAGTTCTTAAAAAAGTTTTGGTGTCCAAGCCCCATCAAATCAGGATATCCTGAATTTCCCTAAGTGATTGAACCCAAACCCATGGATTTAGCTAAAAAGCCAGAGGTGATTATGATATGTGCATGAGTCAGTTGGTTCCCCCAGTCTCAGATTTATAAATTCATTCATCACAATTGACCTTCACATGTAAATATATCCCCTTGACATACCTTCTCCCTCACAGCTACTCCTTGCTATATTGTTGGAAATGCACACCATGCAAACCCTTTTGGATCCACAGTTACTGCATGTGTCCAGGCACTATGCTGGATACACAGATGAAAGAACACAATTGCTGCCCATGAGGCATTCTAGGGGTATGCATGCCTGGCCGTAAAGAAATGAACCTAATAAGAGTGTGATATTTGCAGTGATATACATATGTAAAAGTCCAGAAGTATTAAAGAGCAGGGAGTGCTTGGTTGGAGACAGGAAGCAGAAAGAAAAGTCTTCACAGGTGAGGCAAACTTTGGGCAGGATTAAAGGATAAGTGAGAACTTTCCAATGAGTCAAACCAGTGAAAACAGAGAACAGGGAGCCCGTAGGAGAGGAGAGAAGGAAGGAAGATATTCTTGAAAGGGGGGGGGCATGTTTAGGGAGTCACAAATAACCTTGAGGCACGTGGGATCTTCAGAAAGATAGGACTGATAGTGAATAGAGTCTGAGGATGAGGGGGCCTCCGTGGATGAGAATGGAGAGGTCTGTAGGGAGCAGTCAAAAGGGCCTTAGATGCTTTGCTATGAAATTCTACTCTGATGTTCTCAAAATACAGAATGGTTCTCCATTGTACTTTTTCTAATGTTGTAAACTCAACTAACTAGATATCCCTAATAATATTTCTGAACTGGAAGAGATGTTTTGATGAAAGTGGTTCTATCTTCCATCTCATGTCTGTAAAGGAATCACAGATGTTTTTTGGAACCTCTGTCCATTTCTCTGTTGTCTTCCAAGGCAGGTTAACACTGAAGAGCCTTATCCTAAAGGCCCCTCTTCCCTCCATCCCTTCCATGCCAACACACAAGGTCTCTGGAATCCTCGCCTAGCTCTCATTTCTTGTGGGTGACAGCATCTTTGTTCTGAGGAGATGTGTTGAGATTGAAACAGGCTCTTCACCAGTTATTGGACAAGGAACAACATTCCAGAGAAAGAGAGGGGGCTTGGAATAAATAGGAAGAGTTTTTAAGGTTAGTCAAACCCAGGAAGACTCAGGACTGAGCTCCAGTTCCAGAGAAAACTAATGATCTGAGGTGAGATCATCAACCCAACTCAACCCTATGAGCAATGCACCTGCTGAAGAGATGGGCAGAAACAGCCTCTCTTTCCATGTGTGATTAGCCCTGGGACCTGACTGCAAGTGAGTGGATACCAGATGTAGGATTGTGGAATTGAATCTAGATCCCTGTCTGACCTGCCAACTACTACAGCCTGCCTTGGCTGTAGACTTGGCAGAAGACAAGCTGTAGACTGATGGGAAGGGATGGGGTGGCCAGACAGAGACTGAACCCACATAGGAAGATCAAAATGAACCTGGACTCTTAATGTGCTACAGATACACACAGGTGCTCACCCAAGAATTGTCCAGGTCACAGAAATAAGTTCTCTGGAGCTTGGAGGAGACACTTCTTCATATTCCAGGAAGTGAAAGAAGAATGGAAAAGGAGACAGTGTTACTTAGAGTAGGGGTTAAGACTCTGGTGTGTGGATGATTTGATTCAAATCTGAATTATTTTATCAGTGTTAATATCTATATCCCTCCAGGGCAAAGGCTGTGTCTATCTTAATCATCCTGATATCCCAACAACCACCACAGAAAACAATCAATTTCTGTTGACTTACTTTATTTTGTTTTATTTTATTTTTTACTGAAATATAGTTGATTTACAATGTTGTGTTAGTTTCGGGTGTACAGCAAAGTGATTCAGTCATACATACCTATATATATATATATATATATATACACACATATATGTGTATATATATATATCTTCCTTTTTAGATTCTTTTCCATTATAGATTATTATAAGATATTGAGTATAGTTCCCTGTGCTATACCGTAGGTCCTTGTTGGTTATCTATTTAACATATAGTTGTGTGTATATTTTAATCCCAAACTTCTGTTTTATCCCTCCCCCCTCTTTCCCCTTTGATAACAATAAGTTTGTTTTCTATATCTGTGAGTCTATTTCTGTTAGGTAAATAAGTTCATTTGTATCATTTTTTTTAGATCCCACATATAAGAGATATTATATGATATTTGTCTTTCTCTGTCTGACTTATTTCACTTGGTAAGTAAGTGAAGGTCCATCCATGTTGCCACATTGTTGACTTGTTTTAGAAGTTAATTCTTGGAGATTTTTATTGTCTTCAAACATTCTTTTCCTCCTCTGTAAAATGGAAGTGGAAAATTCTTACCACACTCACTGTGAAGATTACCTGATTAAATGCATTAAAGTCCCTAACAGAGTGCCTACCTCTTAGTAGTAGTAATGTGCAAACAAATGTTATTTGACTTCTCTCTTTCACCTTCTTGCATTCCTGTGTAATTTATGTAGAATAGTCAGGGAATCAGGTTGTTTGTCATATGACAATTGACCACCAGTGTATCTCCTGGGAAAGATTATGGGACAGTATAATATACTGTGTTCTGGTAAATAACTGACATTCATTTGTGAGGTAGTTGACTGAGAAACTGCCTTATACTTTAATCTCCGCTCAGTAATGATCTAAGTACCTTGCACTTAGCAGAGACTCAGATTTTTATGGATTGAATGGTTTAGGAGATCTTTGAAATTTTTACTCTTTTGTTTTTAGAATTGAGCATATTTGAGTAAATGAGTTTGCAAGTATTAGGTGAGCTGGGTTAGGTCAGTGGACAGGAATTAATAAGGCCCATTCCCAATTTCTAGTATGGTGTTGGTATTCTGTTTTTCCAAAACATTCTATGATATTCCTTCTGACTGCAAGGATTTGGGGAAAAAATTCTGTTTTAAGCGAGATTAAAGAGACTAACAACTTTTGGCAAGGTGTTCATGTTTACAAAGTCATGAAAAAAACTTAAGAAATTAGTCAAGATCACACATTGATGAAAACTGATAGTTATCAGTAGTTACTGAAGCAGAGAGGCACTTAATTGCACTTTTAGCAAGAATAGTCGGAGCAAAGAGGGAAAACAGTCCCCCAGGAGACGTGTTATAATTCAGATTTTTGTGGGTACAGTTCGTGGACCGAGGAGGGGATAACAAATCTCAAGGCTCTGGAAAGAATTTGGAGAGAGAAGCAAATAGTATGGAGTAGTCAAAGATGATTCCAGAGATGTGACATTAAAAGAACATCTATAGCAATGAGGAGTTTAGTGAAGATTGCTTTGGTGAAGGGAAGGGTGAGGAAGCGAAAAGGAAGTTTGTCGTTTATGTTTTAGACCCATGGAGTCTGAGGGGGTTGCAGAGGCAGCATGCAAATATGTCAAGTGCTGGTGAGGAGTTTCCACTTTCAGCCAGAAATATGGGATGGGTACACAGCAAGAAGGAAGTGCGGGAAGATGAATAGTAGGTGTTAGTCAAAGCCATAAAAAATCTTCCAGAGAAATTAAATAAAGGACCCATTATGAACGTCTGAGAACTGGGGAACACCCATCTACAGGACAGAGAGGAAAAGCTCTCTGTGTAGAAGCAATAGGTTTGAGAGGTCTTATTCACAGAGGCAAGAGGACCGAGTCTTCTATCATATCACAGAAGTCAAAATAAAGAGAACATCCAGAAGGAGAAGCGGCCAGTTGGGATACCAATGGAATTGTCAAGAGGCCTAGAGACCAAGAAAAGACACATTGGCACCCAGCCAGTTGCTTTCAATGCCAAGATTCTTAAATGCCATTGTGACTTTCATAAAGGCAGCTCAGTTGACAGGTGACATGGATGCCAAAGGAATATCAGGAGAATCAGTTAAAAGGAAATGGGAACACAGTTAAAAACATTTCTCTAGCAGTTTGGCTATGAAGGGAAGGAGACAAGCAAAAGTAGTGAGTAGGGCCACTTAAAAATCGTTTCAGGATTAGAAAAAGCCACATATTTGAAGGCAATTCAGTGGAGGGGAAAACCTGGAGATACTAAAATTGAGAAGTATCATAAAGAAGAAAAATCCTTCAAGAGCCAGACAACAGACTCAGGGAAGAGGAAAACTGGCCCCTTCCTGAGATCAATGACCAGAAGAGGTAAAAGTTATATTATTTAACCTTTGAAAATACTGTACATCCTTCAGGGTCTGTATAAACAGTTTTTCATTTAAATATTTTTCCTTAGGTTGTTAGACCTTCATAGGGACTCTGTAAAAAAAAAAAAAAAAATTATTTCCATCCTACATTGTGTAAACAAAGTCTTAGATCGGGTAGGTAAATTAATCAAAATCCTATACCTGGAAAGTGGTAGGGTTAGGCCAAAATCTCAGATCTCCTCATCTAAGACAGTAGGCAAGAGCCAAGTCTCCTCCCTGTTCTACACATATGTCTGCACTTAGGTTGGAATGTACATCAAAGATGAGAGTGATACGGTTGGATGGCCTGGAGCTGTTAAATAAGATGGTGTGTGTGTGTGTGTGTGTGTGTGTGTGTGCGCGCTCACTGGAGGATGATATAGATTGAATTGTGTCCCCACCCACCCAAAGACATGCTGAAGCCCTAACCCCTTGCTACCTGGAATGTGAACTTATTGGAAATAGGATCTTTGCACATGTAACGAAGATGTAAATTAAATGATGTCATAGTGGAGTAGAATGGACCCGTAATCTAATCTAAATGGAGTCCTTAGAAGAGAAGAGACACAGAGACAGACAAACAGGAAGAAGACAGCCATGTGATGATGGAGGTAGAGGTCAGAGTGATACATCTACAAGCAAGGAATGCCAAGGACTTACAGCAAATACCAGAAGCTAAAAGAAGCAAGGAATCATAATTCCCTATAGGTTTCTGAGGGACCATAGCCCTGCTGGCACCTTGATTTCAGACTTCTGGTCTCCAGAAGAATAAGACAAGAAATTTCTGTTGTTTTCAGCTACCCAGTTTATGAGACTTTGTTATCATATCCCTAGGAAACTAATATGGAGGGATTTAACTTAGATGGGTTTGGTGAAAACCTGAGCAGAAAAGAGAAGGTGTGAGTGACTGAAGTGGAGGTTAAGTGTGGGATTTCGCAGAGGAGTATAGGTAGTCCTGGGGTGAGTATTTACCATGGGCCAAGACTGGCAGTCTAGCACTGTAGCTGAGCAGAGTGATGTTGTAACCAGACACAGATGGGTTCTGCCTCTCTTTAGCTGGGAGACACTGAAATGTTATTTAAGGTTGCTAAGGCTCTGTTTACTTATTTGCAAAATAAACATAATAATCCCTACAGCATGGAATTATTATGAAAAATAAATGGCATGAAACATGGAAAGTGTTCACCACAGTGCCTTTTAGTGCTCAATAAATTTAGGTGAGTTGGTAGTGGTTGTAATAGTGTGAGTTATTGTTTATGTTGTTACCAGCATAACAACATATGTTGTTTATATGCCTTTTTCTAGCAATATTTTTATGTGGAGCTACAAAGAGTAGAGGCAGAAAAGGCTGAGAACAAATTCAAGCACTGAAGTATATTTGTTTGTCCATCAAAGGTATCATGATGCTAGGGGCAGCTGTGGCGTTAGTGGTAGCAGCAATAGCAGCAGCAGTAATAGTAGTAGCAATAGTAATACAAGGAAGAAGATGAGGAGGAAGAGGAACGGTGGTTTTAGATTACTATGTTCCAGACATTTTTCCATGTGCTTTGCATATATTAGCAAGAACGTGAAATGTTGTAGAGTGGAGAAGGTTGACATTTGGAATCCAAGACTGAGAACAAATTCAGTTGTAACAAAGGGCAGTGTTTTGGTCTCAAGTAGAAAAACTGAAAGTAATTCCAGGTAACGGTGATGAGATGGAGGATGAGATCAAATGTAAAAAATGGTAATGAATAAAAAGGTAATCGTTGAAGATAAGACACAAAGTGAATCATTTGTGTAACACAGCAATGTATTATGTTGACGATTTTTTCCTATTATGTGATGGCTATGGATGCCTGTGGATGGTGTAAAAATGTCAAGTATATCATTATTACTAATGATAATAGTGATAGGTGCTATTTACTGAGCACTGACTATTTTCCTATTGTAGTATTAAGGAGATTGTGAGTATTATTGTGAGTATTTTCTTGTTGTAGTATTAAGGATATTGTGAGTACAATTCTTAAACCAACCCTCTGAGCTAGTGTTTTGTGCCCCAAAGATGCTGCCTCAGATCTGCTCAGCCTCACTCATCTCCAGAGCCCTTGGTTACTGCTTCTACCCTGGTTGCCTCTGCAGTGACTATTCATTGGCTCCAACCAACATCACAATGGCACAACCCAACAACACCTGAGCACCTTCCTGTGCCGCTCACCCTTCACCTCCTACCCTAGCACTTCCTAATAATCCCTGAGATGTGTAGTGTCATAGGACCGGATCGGTGTCCATGTGTGACAGTACTGAAGTCTAGGGGATTTAATGCCATGTAGAATGAACCTATAACCATTTGGGAATGGGAGTCAGCAAATGTATTTGTCTCCTTTCCTATCTGTTGAATGATTTTCCAGTGAACCAATTGCTTCATAAAGACTTCTCGGTCGTCTTCTTGGGAAATAAGAATCTCCCAATTTAGAGCAATTGGTTGCTCTTGATCACAAGTAGTGGCCAGTGACACACTCTCATATTGTTTCTCT
This sequence comes from Balaenoptera borealis, assembly GCF_965194805.1. Lineage (NCBI taxonomy): Eukaryota > Metazoa > Chordata > Mammalia > Artiodactyla > Balaenopteridae > Balaenoptera > Balaenoptera borealis. The sequence continues at coordinate 144,487,332 of NC_138866.1, forward strand.
ATCCTTCTCTGTCCCACAACTTTTTCTCTCACTTCTCTTCTGCTCCCCTGATATTTATCTTCCCAATAAATTAGTAGTGCATAGGCATTTACCTTTCTAGAGAACCCAGACTAAGATAATGGTACCAGGATGGGATGGTTATAATGTCTGTTGTGTAGGGGTATCCCTGTCTTATGGCCTTCACCTGTGCATAATTGGGATGAGCTGCAGGTGGAAGGTGACACACAGATTATGCAGTGGTTGTGGTGATGGGCCAGAATGGACACAATGACACTTATAAGGATTGTAGAGTATTACGGCTTCTGTTAACAACACTGGTAGCCTTGACAACAGAAAATGATAGGCTAAGGGCAATCTACTGCTTGCTTGAGTCATGCTATAAAACCCTGAATGCTTTTATAACATCTTTTAATGAGACTCTCATCTTCTGTAACTACAAGGCATATGTTACTGAAAATCAGGCAGAGTCTACTATAAGGATAACAAAACTGTACATGAACCTGAATATTCCCCTTCAGTAAATCACCTTTGAAAATTAGGCCTTGATAGAAGAAGAGTCGACAATGAAACCTAGGATATGGGCATTAGGATAGACATGCCTGAGAGTCTTTAATCTTCAATTTCCCCTGGATTCTTCACACCAGCAGAAGTAACCCTCCTTCCACCTGCTGCAGGAGAGCAGACTCTTCTTGCCTAGAAACTTGCACTCTCTTCATCTGAAGAAGAAGCCTTGCAAGATAATGCTTATCCTCCTCAAGATCTCCCCCTTACCCTCTATTGCCTCCAGATCAATAATTAGAGTTTGGTTTTAGCACAGCTGGATTAGGGAAGTACAGTCTTGCTCTAGGACAGTATGGTCTACCTGTGAAAGGATTTGCAGGACCTTCCTATTGTGTTTGAATGTAAAAACTGAGGGAATCCGTGTGGGAGTCCGTTTTGAGTAGGTGAGTTTGGGGTAGGGACAGACATTTAAAACTGGATAGGGGAGAATGTATTGACATGGAAGTACTCACATGAGACTCTGAGTGTAATGTTCTGTTAAAATCACATAGAGCGGATTCTAAAAGTTTGCTGTATGCACCCTGTCAACAGGCCAAAGATGAAAAGTCATATGAACAGATACAATTGACGCAGAAAAAGCACTTGGCACCGTCCAACAGCCACCCATGATAAAAACTCTCAGAAAGTTAGCAATGGAGAATTAGTTCAACTTGATCGAGGGCACCTACCAAAAATGTATAGCTAATATCATAAATAATGATGAAAGACTGAAAGCTTTCCCCTAAGACTGGGAATAAGGCAAGGATGTCTGCTCTCACTGTTACTATTTAGCATAAAACTGGAAGCTCTAGCAAGCACAGTAAGGCAAGAATGGCAATAACAGACACATAGATTGGAAAGAAAGGAAATTTTTCCTATTTGCAGATGCCTGATTATCTACATAGAAAACTTCCATATAATCTGCTCCCCGCCCCCAATAAATCCTCTAAGAACTAACAAATGAGGTAAACAAGATTGCAGGATACAAGGTTAACACATGAAAAGAAATCACATTTCTATATACTAAAAATGAGACTGCTATATTAAAAATATAGTGCCAATTATAATTACTCCAAAGAAAATAAAACACTTAGGTAGACACTTAACAAAACATATACAAAACCTGAATGAACATGCTGATGGTAGAAATCAAAGAAGATCTAAAATGGAGAGACATACTGTGTTCATGGATTGGAAAACAATTCCAATTGTAAAGATGACAATATTCCCCAAATTGATCTACAGGTTTAATGAAACACCCATCAAAATCTTAGCGAAGGTTTTTTGTAGTTATTGAAAAAACCTATTGTAAAATTTGTATGGAAAGGCATAGGTCCTAGAGTAGCTAAAACAATCTCTTTTTTTTTTTAATTTATTTTTTATTTTTGGCTGCGTTGAGTCTTCATTGCTGCGCGCGGGCTTTCTCTAGTTGCAGCGAGCAGGGAATACTCTTCATTGCTGTGCGCAGGCTTCTCATTGCAGTGGCTTCTCTTGTTGTGGAGCACAGGCTTTAGGCACGCAGGCTTCAGTAGTAATGGCACGTGGGCTCAGTAGTTGTGGCTCGTGGGTTCTAGAACGCAGGCTCTGTAGTTGTGGAGCATGGCCTTAGTTGATCCACGGCACGTGGGATCTTCCCGGACCAGGGCTCGAACCCGTGTCCCCTGCATTGGCAGGCGGATTCTTAACCACTGCACCACCAGTGAAGTCCAGCTAAAACAATCTTGATGAAAAGAATAAAATGGGAGGAATCACTCTAGCCACTTTAAGACTTATAGTTACAGTAATCAAGACAGTGCGATGTTGGCAGAGGGATAGATGCATAGATCAATGGAACAGAATAGAGAACCCAGAAACAGACCCACATAAATATGCTTAACTGATTTTGACAAGGTGCAAAATCAATTCAATGTAGGAAACCTTTTTAACAAGTGGTACCAGAGTGATTGGACATCCATAGGCAAGAAAATGAACTTTAACCTATACCCCACACCTTATTCAAAAATTAACTGAGTTTTTAGGCTTGACATCAAAAGCATGAGCCATAAAAGGAAAAAATGATGAACTAGACTGCATTAAAACTAAAAACTTTTGCTCTGTAAAAGATTATATGAAGGGGATAACAAGACAAGGTGCAAACTGGGAGAAAATATTTGCAAAGTACATATCTGACAAAGGACTTGTATCTAGAAAAACACTCACAACTCAATAGTAAAAACAATCAAACAAGAAAAACCAAGCTATCCAATTAGAAAATGGTCAAAAGACATAAAAGACACTTAACTGAAAGGGATATACATATGGTAAATAAGGACATGAAAATATTGTCAGCATCATTAACCATCAGAGAAATGCAAAACAAACAAACAAAAACCCACAATGGGATATCTCAACATACTGAATGGCTAAAATAAAAAATAGTGACAACAACAAATGCTGATGAAGATGAGGAGAAACTGGATCACTTAGTCAATGCTGATAGTAATGCAAAATATAGATAGATAGATGATAGATAGATAGATGATAGATAGATAGATAGATAGATAGATAGATAGATAGATAGATAGATAGATAGAAGGTAGGTAATTGTAGTAGGCACCTGCAGTTGTAAGAAATAATACAGAGAAATCCCATGTACGCTTTACCCAGTTCTTCCGTGTGGTAACTTCTTGCAATACCATAGTCCAATATCACAATCAGAATATTCACACTTACATAATCCACTGATCTCAGATTTCTTCAGTTTTACTTGTACTTATTTGTGTGTGTGCAAACAAAAAGTAAAAATCTGCAGAGTAGCTCCTTAAAGCTTCTGCACATCAAAGGCCTACACTAATGAGATAGAAATGCCTTTGCTGAATATTGAGGATGGACTCAGGACAGTGCAAATATTAGAATGAGTGGTGTCCCAGAGGACACTCCTTTCATTGTCAGTGGTTTTCAAACTTAACCCTTCACAGAATCTTTAGGTAGGTTTGTTAAACATCAATTTCTGGGCCCCATCTCCAAAGTGTGATTAAGTATGCCATCAAATTGGGGGTCCTAAAATTTATATTTCTAAAAAGCTCCCACGTGATGTCAACATGATGGTTCTGAGGTTCACACTTTGGGAGAACGCTACACTAAGGTGATAAGAAATGCATTGGGGACGGGGCGGCTCCAGGATCTTTGAGAAGTTCAGTGGTGGTTTTCCTCTGTAGGGTGGGTTTGACAGTGGGAGATGTTAACATAGAAGTACGCTCCCTAGTATCAATGCTGCTGCTGAGATTCCAGAATGACTGAGGCTAGGTGGCAGCACTTAACCATCAGAGACAAGGAAGATGTACCTGATATAATTACAATAATGTGCAGGAAGGCTGGAGTGGCGATCATGGTACCTTGACCTGCAGTGGTTTGTAGCAATGGCTAAAAGATCATGGGGCTTTTTGATTAAAGGAGAAGGTCTGCCCCATGAGTAAGGACCCTTCAATGTCACTACAAGTAGATGGGGTAAAGACCCTTCTGATCTTTCCCGAAGAGACTTAAAATAGGACTGCTATGCATACAAAGACAAGGAAATGCCAGAACATTTAAGGATTATTAGACAGGGGTCCAAACACTAATATCAGGAGACCTGAAATGCCTTCACACTCCTCCAGTTAGAGGTGGGTTGTAAGAAAACCAGATATTAAATAGAATTTGACCCCAGTCCATCTCATAGTGGGTTCAATGGGTATATGAAATTGGCCTGTGATTATTTCTCTGAATCCTGAATGTATAATTGGCATAGACTTATTAAGTAGCTGCCCAAATTGGTTACCTTTTCTGGAGAGCAAGGGCTCTTATGGTCAGAAGGGCTAAGTGGAAGACACTGAAACTCCTCCTCCCAGCCAAGATAGTATCTCAGAAGCAACATCACCATCTATGAAGAACCTCAGAGACCTCTACTGCCCTTAAAATTTTTAATCATGCAGAGGTGGTATAATCCCTTTCCCTTATGAATACTTCTAGACCCTGCAAAAGCCAGATGAATTCTAGTAGATTATGGTGGCTACCAGAAATGTAACAGGTGGTAGCCTTATCTGCATCTGTCTTACCGGGTGTGTTATTTTTACTGACCATCAGTAGAGCCTCTACTACTTGATGTGTGGCTTTTTTATATGGCATTTTATTTGATACTCTGGTACGTTGAATAATGGCCCCCAAATATGTCCATGTCTTAATCCCAAAAATCTACAAATGTTAATACATATGGAAAAAGGCACTTTGCAGATGTAATTAAGTGAAGGACCTTGAGATGGGAAGATTATCCTGGATTACCCAGGCCCAATCATGACAGCCCTTACAAAAGGAATGCAGGAGGAGTTGTAGTCAGAAAAGAAGGCCATGTGATGACTGAAGCAGAGATTGGAGTAAGACACTTTGAAGATGGAGGAAGGGGCCACATACTAAGAAACACAGGGGTCCTCTAGAGACTAGAAGCTAAAAGTTCTAGAAAAGGCAAAGAAACAGATTCTCTTCTAAATCCCCCAGAAGGAATTAGCCCTTCTGACAACTTACCTTTAGCTCAGTGAAACTAATTACAGACTTCTGGTCTCCAGAACTTTGAAAGAATAAATTTGCATTGTTCTAAGCCACCAAATTTGTGGTAATTTGTTACAGCAGCCACAAGAAACTAATACAACCCCATTAGCAGGAAGGATTAAAGCAGCATAAGTTATCCATTGTCTTGTCCCAGGGCTGTGATAAATCTCCTGCCCTTGGTAATAATATAAAGTCCAAAATTAGATATATTGATAGATGAGAGATAGATAGCTAGATAGCTAGATAGCTAGGGACTGAGATATAAATAATTGAATATAGTATTACATTGAATTATCCTTAAGTTGAAGACAAAATTTTGGTTAGACATAGTGAGTAGGAAATGGCAAATATTCTTGATGTTCTAGAGAGTTAAATATGTGACAGAATAGGAGGTGGTCTCAGTAGAGATTTGGAGGGTGATGTATCAGTGAAGTTTGGGGGGATCTAGTGCTCTGCCACATGCTGGGACATCCTTCTAATTAGGATCAAGGGTAAGATGTCAGACCACTCACCTTCTACCACTAAAAGGCACGACACTTAGTCGGCTTTATAGGATTTTGCAAGCAGCATAGTTCCATGTGTGAGAATACTGCTCTGTTTGGGAAACTGCAGGGTTCAAGTGGAGCCCTGATAAATACAAAGTTCTGCAAGAGGTTTACTGTGCAGTGCAAGTCTCCCTTCCACTCATGCCATTTAACCCCACAAGTCTGATGGTGTCAGTTGTTTCTGTGCTAAAGAATGATGCTGCATTGTTTCTGTGGCAAGCCCTATTAAGAGAGTCACTGTTCACACCCCAGGATTTTGAATGGCAGAGAAATACTTGCCATTTGGAAAACAATTCCTTCCATGTAACTGAGATCTAGTAGAGGCTGAGCATCTGATTACCGGACACCAGTGAGGTGTGACTGGAGCTGCCCATTATGAGCTAGGAATTATCAGATACATCAGTTCACGTAGTTGGTAGGAATCATTTACATGGTGCAAATGGCACGCTTGGGACTGGGGATTGGCTGGTCCAGAAACCATGAGTAAATTACATAAATGTCTGGATCAGAGTCTCACATTACCTGCTTCTGTTGTATTAACACCTCTCCCTGACTCATACCCATGTCCTCCTGGACAGCTTCCTACCCTCAGCCAACAGACGAGAATAGGACTTGGGCTTTGTTCACAGATGGGTTAGCACAACATGTTGGTGCTGGCTGAAAATGAACTGATGCCCCACAATAGCTTCACTAGAAATGATCAGGGGGATGAGATGATGGGTAGTCAATGGAATTAAAAAGCCAGTGCCTTCTCATGTGGAGTAGACCAGCGTAGGAAACATATTCTGCACTATGAGAGTAATGTAGAAAAAGCACTCTGTAAGAGAAATGCAAGGTGACTTTGGTAGACAGGTTGAAGAAAAGTGAGAAGAAAGAAAATAAGGAAGAAGAAGAGGAAGGGAAAATTAAGAAATGGTTACTTAGAACCATTAGGAATTTCCCCAACATACTGGTGGGTGAAATATACAGTGAGGGTAGAGTTTATGAATAGGTAGGGTATGAACTGAAAGTTTGTGAGAATTGGGATGTAAATGACTACGATGAGAGACCTGGGCAGGGAGTAAACATGTGGAGCATTAGCTTGCAAAGAGGTAGGTGTAGAGCTGTTATCAGAAGCTGGACCCGAGTTCATTCACAGACATATATCTTATCCACTCGGTATCTGGATCATATCAAGAGAAGTCCACCTTCTCACACAGAAGCATATGGGCCAGATCCCACCCACAAAGCGAAGGAAAAACAATTTCTTACCTTTGAGTCTGCTATTGAGCAGAAACATGCTGCTTCTAGCTTATTTCTTGGCTAAACTATTTTCATTTTATTTTGCTGTCTTCCAAAGGCCACCACTAGTACCCTCAAATACATGAGAAACAGGAGTTCAGTTTTATGCTGCTAAACAGAGATTGCCTGTTCAAAATCTATAGCGTAATACCAGATTAAAAGTATATTCACTGACTAAAATATTGAAGATCGTGTTCTGAAATCCCATAGCTAATTTGTACAATAAGTCACATAGATGACCCTTAAAATAGAAACTGATGAAATCAAGGGTGTTTATATAGAATATAACAAAAGACCAGTACTCAATAGACCCAGACCTTGGTTCTTTTGGTAGAAGTAAATTCTTTAAAGGTAATAGAGCTTAAAATACCAATTTCCACCAAGGTCTCAATTATAAATAAATTGACAAAATGGAAATGAAAGGAAAAAAGAAAACTCTCCAAACCAAGCCACCATCATGCAAGAGTTTCCTAATTTATTTCCCTGTTAACACTGTCCCTTAACCCCTCCAAGAGTCCACTCTCACACCCCGGTAAGAGCTACCCTTTAAACAATCTGGTTAGACTATGTATCTCCTCCTTCAAACCATGCAATTTCTTCCCCTCACATCAGAAATAACATTCAAACTCTTAAACCTGGTCCCAAGTCATGACCTGGCTCCAGCCTACCTCTCTCACCTCATATTTGGTACCCTTCCCCTCACTCCAACCATATGTTCCAACTATACCAATGTTTCTTTTCTTATTTCTTTCTTTAAATCCTTTTTTAGGAAACTTATATCACCCTTAGGTCTCAGCTTAAAGGATCATCTCAGAAAAGCTTTGTCCAACTTCCCAAACTATAGTAGTAACTATTCCACCAATAGCTGGTCCATATAATATCATGTTTTTATTTCCTTATTGGAATTTTCATTATCTGAAATTATCTTGCCTGTGTATTTATCTGTTTATTGTCTGCCTCCTAGTACTAGAATATGATCTCCAAAAGCACAAAAGCCATTTTGTTCTTGTTCTCCATTATATTCCTAGAACCTAGAAAAGCTTTCAGAACAGATAGCCACACAAATATTGTTGAGTGAGTAAAAGAATGAACAAATGAATGAAACTAAGTATGCTTTATGCATTTCCCAGACTCTCTACTCCCAGGATTCCTACATTCATTACTGCTTTTTATTATTGGCTGGTCCAAAAGTCTTCTTAGCTACCAGAGGAAAACGCCATTTAGTACAAAATGACCACCATATTTTTCAAGAAATGAAGGAAGTTATTGTATGCTGGTCATTTATTTCAATTATTACTTTGCTTTACATGTTATTTTAATTATTATTATATATGTGGAACAAGGGTCAGCAAACTATAGCCCCTGCGCCAAATTTGACCCACCACCTATTTTTTGTAAATAAAGTTTTATTGGAACACAGCCAAACTCATTTATTTATACATTTTCCGTGGCTGCTTTTGGGACACAACAGCAGACTTGAAGAGCTGCAAAAGACAGTGTGACCCCCAAAGCTCAAAATATTGGCAATTTGGCCCTGGATACAAAGCAATATGGGTTCAAAGATAGAAATGGTATGAGAAAAAGATCTGTAAAACATCAGGGGAAAACTGAGAGCACTGACTAATGTTTGCTTTGGGTAAAATCCAGGAAATTTGATAGTGATCACATTAGAAGTGTATCTTCAACATGGTCTTGGATTAGAGCGTGAGAGAGAAGCCTGCGTTTCAGTTGTTGAGTCAGAAACCAGAACTATACTGGATAAAGACCAAGCTCCCCATTCAGGCTAGTTCTGCATTCTCTTATTAAGAGATGTATGCTCTCCTCAGGTTTGCAACAGGCTCCTGATTCCTACCTTTGTTAGTGTCTTCTCTGCACAATCTGTAATGTAGGGAACATTGCCATCTTTGTGATGAATGGTTTCCCCCATTGAATTGCAATTATAGGTTTTAATAAGTTCATTATTCCACCTAGTTTTGGGGTCCTGACAGTTATGCTGCAGAAACTCATTGAATTGGCTTTACCTCAAGGCAGTCCCATAAGATCTTACCTTGCCATTTGGGAATCTTTTTGGCTGTTTGACCAACTTAGCCCTAATTTCCATGTTCTAACCTAAAAAAACAAAATAGTTTCATATATCCCCTTTGAAACATTTCACATTTTTTTCTACTTCGAACAAGATACTCTTCATATGAAAAGACGAAGACATGAGCCTATAAGTAAGTGTACTGTACACTGAGCTTCTTATATAAGAGGCTATAGAGTCATTGCAAAGTTAAACTTTATTATTTCCCTTAGCCTCTCTTTAGATCAATTAGGGAAAAAAGTGTGGAAGAGCTTGGATATTACATTAGTTCCTTTCAACCCTTTGTTCTTCTTGGTGCTGCAATTTTTAGGCTATGAAAGCGATAGTGCCCAGAGATAACATTTGGCTGCCTGTCTATGATGGCATTATCTTAATAAGGTCACCATAGTCTATGGCTAGGGACTTAGGATTCTGGTTGTCTCCCACAGGACTGACTCACACCAAATTCCCAAAGTTTTATCGGATAAAGAAATCAAAATGCCAATTCATCAAATTAGTATGAGAGATATAACAGCCAAGGAGACCAGAATAATCTTATCTCTTTGGTCAGCTTATTATCTTCCTGTAGGAGGAACTAAACGAGAAGACAAACAATAATCAGAAGATTGTTTGGTGAGTGTAGAATGCAAGCAGAGGGAGGAGAGATGCTGTTTAGAAGATTACATATTTGGCATTGGATACCCAGCTTCATCTATCTATCACTGGGAGCTGCACCATCAGAAGACAAGAAAACCACATTGTGGATCAAAGCAGCTTATCCTCTGAAAAGTCCTAGATGGATACCTCCAGTAATGGCCTCTAGAAAGCTGATTTTCTACACACATTTTATTGAAATATTCTTACTTTGGATATTGTCACTTAATTACTACATTAAATCCTACTCTTTCTGACATAAGGAGGCTCATCCTCTGAAGGTGATGTCTCTATATTTTTTATTTGATTCATTGCGTGTTCAATTTATGAGTTTGACCCACAAAGTTCACGGATATCTCATTGCAGTCTTTTTATACTAACAATATATAGCATATAGCAGGGTCCTTCAACTTTAGCACTACTGACATTTTAGGCTGGGTAAGATTTTGTTGTGAGGGGCTGTTCTCACATTATAGGATGTTTAACATCATCCCTGTCCTCTGCTCACTAGCTGTCAGTAGCAAGCCCCCTCCCTCAGTTGTGACAACCAAAAATGTTCCCCAAGACTTTAAAATGTCTCTTGGGGCTCCAATCACTCCTGGTTGAGAACCGCTGGTATATAGGATAGATGGATGAAAGGAAAAGAAGTTAGCTTCTAATTCTTTTCAATAATCTAGAGCAAAAAACATTCAACCCAGTCAAGACAGATTCCAACTTCATACAACTGACCATTCAACTTTATTCCTCTGAGGTTGCCCTTACCATAATCAAGGTGTTTATAAAAAGAAAATCTTAACTCAGAATTTTTTTTCCATAAAATTACTGTGTTTAACTATCTTTCCAAGCAAGTCACAATTTTCTCATATCTTCTTGGGAAGAAAATTTATAGCACCTTAGTAGACTTTTGCTCAGTTATACAGATCATCTTATTTTTATTGGGAGAGAACAATATTTCAAAACATGAGATCTGTACAGTATCTATCAAAAAGCCTACAACTGATTCAACTCTGAAACCTAACTAATGTGCATTTTAATTTCCTTTTATTGGAAAGCTGGGTCATAGAGCTTGGGATAGAAGAGATCTTCTAGTCCAACAACTTAATTTTCAAATAAGGAAAATAAATCTCAGAAGTAAATTGATGTGCCTCAAAACAATAATAAAAGGATGATTTGAGCTCAGGTTTTCTGACAACAGAATATGGTTTTATACTACATAATTCCACACTTCCACATATGTGCATAGGAGGTATTTTGGGGTTTCTACTTCAAGCAAAATAGAAATGATGGTTCATAGAACCATCATTCAATTAGAAATGATGGTTCATAGTCTCCTACCCCTCTGCCCCATAACCATACCTTGTTGTGCTTTTATAATGTATTTCAATACATTTCTCCTGCCCATGATCAGTCCCCTGGCTGTATCAACTATGAGCATGAAGTGCATTGGGTTTGGATCAGGGCCTTAAAGTTTTCTGGTCCAACTGACAAGTACTGTCATCTTAGAACATGAAGACTACCTCATCCATCAACTTATTGGACTTCTATCCCCAACATTAAAGAACTATTTCTTTGGCTTATGTCCTTGCAACTTGTTAAAATGGGAACAATTTCTTATGAATGACCTCGGTCTACAAAGCTTTAGTTCCTAAAAGATACATCCCTAGATGTCCTACCCAAATGCATGACCTAGTCTTAGACAGAAGTATTATCTCATTCTCATCCTCTATTTTAAAATTTATCTCCCCATCCTTCCTTTCATCATGTTTGAATCATCTATATCCCTGCCCTTTTTTTCTCTAAGCTATGCCCCAACCCTGTTAGTTCTCCAGAATTACAAAAAGAGTAGTCTTTCCAACAGAAGGTGTACATTATTTTCACTGCAAATTACCAACAGCAGCCAAAAGCCCTTTGCCAAAAGAGCTATCCTCTGAAAGTAGGACTACAAGATAGTTTTTTTTTTTTTTCCAGGAATGATTAGATTTTTCCCTACCAATCAAAAAGTCCTAAAGCAAGCCCAGTGATGCTTATACTTGGGGAGAATGGAGCAACCTGGATGGGGGATTGTATTTACCTGCATTCAAGCCCTAGGAGCAGTTCTGCATTTCTAGGGCAGTTCCCCTTTTACAGGAAGGAAGAGGGCAATTGGCCAGATAAAATATAATTATTGCTGAGGTATATATCATTCATCTTGAGCTAACGAGATCATTTCCAGAAAGATTTTGTTAGCAAAAGTGAGAAAAAGGAAGGACTATGAGGAGTTAGGTCAGAAAAGGAAAATAATGCAGTGCATGGAAAATTCTATGTGTAAAAATACAAGCTGTGTAAGCACATACTGAATTCAGGTGAGAATTTCAGAGAATGTTTTGCTGTGATGTTAGCATTTTGAAGGGCCAATGAATGCTCTTTTTAAGTATATTTGTTAATTTATTATTTTAAAATTTATTTTTCATCAATCTGACTTTGAAACTTGGCATTTCCACCATCCATATTAGGATTTGGTCTCTAGAGTCAGAAAAATCAGGTTTTAAAATACCAGCTCCACTCCTTATTAGATATGGGACTGGTACAAGTTCTTTAATTATTCTAAAATTGCATTTCCTCATCTATAAAATGGAACCAATCGATTAACAGAGTCTGGCTTAGATACTCAATAAAGGCAAAAAAGATGGATAAATGGATATGTGGGTGGGTGGGTGGAAGAATCGGAAACTCTGGATCCATCAGAAGAAAAAGAATATCATCTGAATTCTTACATAAAGAACACAGCTTTGTTTGGTTTGCTCTCATCGACAGTGAGAAAGAATTAAGAGTTCATTCTTCAGGAAGGGCATGAGACCTCAGCTATGAATACTGAAGAAAGTACAACTTCACCTGTCTTGAGTGTTTTTGCTCTAAGGAAGTGGAAGTGGTGGCACAGGAACTGCCTAAGAACTTTGTTCTGGATTCTGAGCACCTCAAATAGATTGATTTTCTCTCTAAAGAATCAAGCCCTTGAAACTTGCTCTGTGATACTACAGACACCTCTTCCTGAGCTCAGTGGCCAGGCAGAGCCCAGTCTAGCCATGGAGCTGGCCTTCCATTTCCATTTCAACAGAATTAGAAGGTTTTCTTTTTCTGAATCAGTAACTGGCTGGCAGAAGACATGGCACAGGGACATCCCACAGGGTACTTTGGAGGAGCAGGCAATCTAACTGTTGATGCAGGGGCCACAGCAGCTCATTTTGTAGAGAACTTTTCCTCTCTGCAGCAGGAAGGTAAGGAGTTGTGCTTCATGCTGGTGAGCTGATTGTTTGGCTCATTCCAATTAGTACTGTATCCAAATGGAATAATGTATTTTTCCTTAATTCTTCCAATTATCCAAATACTCAATGGGAGAATGCATTCTTTCCTTCCAAATGGAAGCACAGAATTCCTCTCTGCTATGAGGCCTGGTGATTAGTGCTACCAGATTAACACTGCCTGCAATTCTGCTGGAAGTGTAGCATTCATTGCCAGCATGCAATTGCCCATCAGTATCACTAATTAAAGAGGGGCTGCACTCCCTCTCCCTTGCTTCCTTAACAACCTCACTACACAGTGAATCCCATCTGGAAGATGCTTACAAGTCCTCTAGCACATATAATTGTACCCAAGATAGGGTTTAGGGCTCCTGCCAATAGGTCAGATGTCACACATTGGGGTGGAGAGGGCATCCTGATTGGAAGGGAGGTAGGGAGAGTGGATTTGGAGGCAGTTTTCCAAGCAAAGAACAACAAGTATTGACTGTGTGCCTCTGACTCAATGCTACAGATGAGTAAACAATAAGTGTCCTTAAGGGGCAACAACAAAAAAAGCAAGTCAGCCAAAGAGCACACATCTCTATCCACCACAGCCCGATGGTTCTGACAGGGATCTCTGAAGGAGGTAGTACATTGAATCAACAAAACTTCACTTAACCCTGACAGTTTGATGGCCCTGCTGTGGAGAGAGTGACAGATGTTGCAACAGCAAGAGCAGTATACTTTAAATGCAGGCAACATGGGGCTGGTTTTTTTTGTTTGTTTTTTTAACATTGAGTTGCAAATCCCAAGGCAAAAGAGGCAGGGGTGTGAGCAAAAGAGGTAAGGGTTAGATTTGAAGAGTTTCCACGGTAAAAATATTTGATGAGAATTTAACACTGGAAAATTAACCAAACCAAAAAAACTAACTAACCAACCAACTCAGGTTTTTGTTTGTTTGTTCCCTTTTATGAAGTGATCTACAGAGGAGCTTAGCTGGGAAGGAGGGACCTCAAACAATGTCCCCAAGGCAGGGGAATAAGGCAACCCAGAATGATTGAATGTTTAGCTTTTGCATTGAACCCTAATTGCATGAATGAGTTAAAGTCTTCTAACTGAACTCTGTGGATGGACCCCTGACCTCAAGAATCTTACATTAAAGAATTTTTTTTAACAGCTTTATTGAGATATAATTTACACCCCATGAATTTCATTCATGGTGAGTATAAGATTCAAGGATTTTTAGTACATGTGTACAGTGCACAATCACCACCACAATCCAGCTTTGGAATATTACCATCATCCCAATTTCCTCATGTCCACCTAGAATCAACCTTCCCACACCTCCTCCCAGCCCCAGTCCAGGCAACCACTAATCTTCTTTCTTTTTTTATAGATTTTTTTTCCTGGACAATTCATATAAATAGTACCATGTAATATGTAGTCTTCTACATCTAACTTATTTCACTTAGCATAGTGTTTTTGAGATTCATTCATCTTACAGCATGTCAATTCTTTTTTCTTTTCTTATGGTGGAATAGTGTTCTGTTGCATGGATATACCACACTTTGTTTATCCATTCATTAGTTGATAAATATTGAGATTGTTTTCAGTTTGGTGATATTATTCATAAAGCTGCCACCCTCAGATCTGCAGTTCTAGGGACCATCCACAACTTCTTGTACATGGGCCATTATTATATTTTTCAACTCCAGAATTTACATTTGGCTCTTTTCATAATTCCCATTGCTTTGTTGAGATTTTCTATTTGTTGATTCTCTGTCATCATATTTAATCTTTTAAACATAGTTTTCTTTAGTCCTTTGAACATGTTTTTAATAGCTACTCTGAAGTCTTTGTTTACTAATTCCAACATATGGGTTCACTCAAAAACAGTTTCTAGTGACTTCTTAAAATTTTTCTGTGTTACATTTGCCCTTTTTTTCTTTTTTTGCATGTCTCATAGTTTTTATTGAAAGTGGGAGTATTTTAGACAATGGATGACAATAATTGAATTGAATTCTGATATGTCCTACCTATGCAGAAATTTTTGTTTCTGTAGTCTTTTTTTTTTTTAATTTTGTTTTGTTTTTTAGTAACTTGCTATGAATAAATCTACCAAATCTATTTCTCTTGTGTGACTTCTACTGTTTCTACTCAATTTTTTTTAATTTTAATTTTATTTTATTCATGGCTTCCTAGGGGTCACACTATTCTGCATAACTTACTGATCAAACAATGACATTTGAAAAGCTGTGCTAAACACCTCAGTTCAGTAAGTCTCTACCCTCTGACAATTGATCTGTGTATATGTGGGGGAGGACATTCACATTCATACAGTTTTTAAGCCAGCTCCAGCTTTTACTTTCTGCAGGTCCTGTTGCACATGTGTGGGGACAGAGTCAGACACCAGCATGTAGACAGCTTAGATTCTCTTTGGTCTGTTTTGCATGCGTGCACAGCTTTCTTGTCAACTAGGGACCAGGGGGAAAGTTATCAAGACCCCTTTTTGCTGTGTCATTTCTCAGATTTCTCTTCTAGGTTTCTGTCTACTCTGCCACTTTCTTATTTGCCCAACTAGGTCTACACCTCTGATTAACTGAACAACTGGTCTTTCATTCTTTCGTGACAGAAATAGCTAACATTACTGACAAAGCTGTTAGTATGGGGTATTTTTTTTTTTCCTGCTTGCTGCAAATAAAGTCAACCCTCTCCATCAGTGAAGCTTCTCGTTTTTATGAACTGGCCCATTCTGGTGGAAAAAATGGCACAGGCTTTCAATTTCTACCCAAAATTCAGTATTTTTTCCACGAATAATTGCTTCCCAACTTGGTGTATGCATTTGGTTAATTTCCAAAGCCCTGAAATTGTGTGTGTGTGTGTGTGTGTGTGTGTGTGTGTGTTCTACAATTTTGTCCAGTGTCATAGCTGATTTTCGGGAAGAAGATTTGCTGAGAGGATTTGCCATATTAGAAGTCTTGTCTCAAAAAGTTATTTTTGAGAGAAGGAATGAATGAACCATCAGTAAAAATGTAGCTATCATAGATCCCCCATTGAAAAAAATTCACATGCTCATCCTTTTTATTATGGGATATCAAGTCCCCTCGTGACTTTAATTCACATCTTGGAGTACTAACACCCCTTTTAATATTTAGTCCCCAAAACTAGATGCAATATTGCGGGCATGGTCTCACTCATTCAGATAGTTGTAACTTACCCACATAGAATGGATTTACTGAGAATCTATTGTTCAATAATAGTAAATAAGAAACAAAGAAGTTAATCTTTTCAATAGATTTCAATAGATTCGTTTGGGCTCAGGCAGGGGATCCATGATGGGAAAGTAGTTAAACACTAGATTAAGTTTCCATAGGAGAAATTTGGGATTGATATTTTAACTATCTTTATCCTTCAATCTTTAATGGTGGCAATAGAAACCTCCACAGGGGAAAAAGGAGAGTGTAATAATATTGATAAAAGCCAGCATTTCCTGAGAACTTTTCATGTTCTAGGCATGATTTTAGGTGTTTTACAGGTAATTGCTTTTTTGATCTTTGCAACCCTACTGATGAAAAAACTGAAATCAGCTGGAGTAATCAACCTGGCTGAAATCACAGAGCTAGTAAAGTTTGACTGTGGATATTCTGGGATCCAGATCTGGGCACTTATTGAGTATGCGGTGAGGCTCACTACCTAGTAAAGGGAGCTTTCTCATTGGAAGCTAATCTGGGAATGCCTTGCTTTATATCCTTGCCAGTTCTGAAGGAGATTGAAAGATTACTGGTGTAAAATTTTAGAGTCCAGCTTACAACACATTTTAGTGGTGCAAGGTTCCAGTTTATGTAAATTTCTCTGCTTTGCCTCCAAAAATTGCCAGTCCCTAGGAAAGGCGGCTAAGAAGCTGGCCCCCTGACTGCTGAAGCATCCAGACTGCTATGCACATCAGGAGTACGTTCTGCATAATAAGTAGCCGTCCCTCCCACTAGAACAACTGCACACAAATCAGGACGGAACAGGGGAATTCAAATCAGCATTGCTGGCAGCCACTGAATCTGAGGCCATTAGATAAATGGAACAAGGGGTTCTGAAAACAAGGTGGTACTTTCTAATGATTTTTTTTTTAGTGGGCCAAACGTGTGCAAACCACAAGGAAAGAATCAGAATAGCAAGTCACATGAAAATAATATTGCTGAAATCCTGATAGACCTTATAACGGATGAAAATGGAATCATGTCTGGAACGGAGAAAGTGGCAGCTCTGGCCAATTTTATCCCCAAGTCCCGGAAGTGACAGAAACAGCACAGGCTATGTCAGGCTTAGCCTCTAGGACCCGTTGGGACCATTTCCAATAACTCTGAAGCCAAATCCTCATCCTAGGAAAGCAAAACTTCTCCTGTCTTAGCAGCACCATGCTTGCCTTACAAGTGGAGTAGGGCCTCTGTCAACGATATGCTTGAATTTTAATGGGAGGTTATAGAAGGAACTGCCCTTTTTGATCTTTTTACACTTCTGAAAATAAAGAAGGATTTGTAACTCTTCCCACTGCTTCTCCAGGCAATCATTTTGGCCTAGGAGACTTCAATGTTATTGCCTTGAGGCTTCCATGGCACAAACTGATCCACCTACGTGGTGGTGTGATGCTCTATCTCTTTCAACCCAGTTGAACACAATGGGAAGGATTATAAGGCTTTGTTACAGTCTATATCTCAACACTATTTAGCACAGGCTGAAATGCACTGATAACTGGATTCAAAAGGAGAATCGTTTTCAAGGCTTGGGAAGTAGCAAAATGTCACCTGCCTTAGGCTATGAACATTACTTATTCATTCCTTCATCCATAATTTTATTAAATAGTGTCTGTACATGGCATGGATTAAATGTCGGAGGAATTACCACTATACAGAGGACATGTTCATTGCCGACCTATCTCTGTCAATTCCACTCCCTCCCCCATCCTATTTTTCACTCAGGTCCTACAACACCTATGACATGTCATTTTTGTGAATAAGACTTAACTGAACTTCACCAAAGAACCAAGTACCCAATTGCCCTCATAACACAGGTGCCCCACCTGCCATGTTGCCTTTCTCTGTTTTGTTTACTCTGTTTTAGATTATTCTTTCTCCATCAATATCTATCTTTTTTTTCTCTCTCTCTCATTTTCTCTGGAATCTTCCAAACATTTTTATTAACACAGAGAATATTTATTGGTATTGGCACTTAAATTCTCTGTGGTAATTTCCCTCAACTATAAAGTGGGAAGGATAAGAGTATCTATTTGATATATTGCTGTGAGGCTTAAATGAGATAAGTAGCATGCTTACAATAATACATACTACATGGCAAATGCTAATTAATTACTCTTCATATCATGTGATCATTCCAAAAACTTTTAAAAATTACACAGAAATTTCCTTCTGGTCACCAACAATATAAATAATAGGTAACATTTGTAAATTAGATACCATGTGAAGCACCTTCTCACATTAATTATTGCCACATCCATTTTATTGATAAGGGTACCAGACTGTAGAAAATCAGTAGTAGTTCTCTGACATCACCTCTAAAATGTGTTTGGAGGGGCTTTTTGATCAATTGTTGAATGGACTAGATATATAAGATACTTTAGACCATCTGATTAAGGATGAGTGATACCACACATCACAGCAGTGGAAGGATCACCCACTCTTATCCCTTCTAAGTGCTTTCCTGATAGCATCACCATCGTTTACTATTTTGGGAAAGAGGGCAAGAAGTGGAAGAAAGAAGTGCAGATATAAAGCCTGGAGAGAAAATTGGGAGCTGGACCTGTGGGCTCTCTTGTTCCTGAGAATACAAGTCAGGATTTGGGGCAGGTGCTGATCCTATCTTGCAGCTAAGTCTGCCAGGACTGGCTCGCCCTGCCCAGCTGACCCTGTAGGATGGAGCCACAAATGACTCTGATGGGGGCAAACAGTGAGGACAGGTCCATCACATGGTCAAGGACAAGACATCACTGCTTGGCCGTAATCCTTGAGAACTGGAAATGTGGATGAAGTGACACAATACGTATTGAACCTGTACAGTGAGTGAACCTTTCTGTCTTCCCAGGATTTTCTGAAAACTCTTTTATAAGAGCAAGCATTTCTGACCAAATCTGCCAGTCTTAGTTCTACCTGACTCACAGAACCCCCCAATTCTCCCATCCTCAAGGTCTCTAGGGTGGTAACTGGCTTGATAAAAAAAGAATCTGGGTCTGGACAGGGGTAGTAGCCAGAAAGAAAGGCAAGGCATCAATCTGAGCCCGAATCAGGGAGGAATGAGAATAGTGATCAGTGGGGAAGGCAACGAGGGATGCAGGAGCCGTTCTGGACGAGTGACAGGGTGACCAACAGAGATTTGGTTTTAATACAAGATGACAGAGATGGTGGTAAGTTCAGACTCATTTTAGTGAATGGTTTGACTGCAGCAGAGGGAGGTTTGCATTTTTATTAAGTTCTGAATAGGCTGCCATGCCTACCTTGCTCACCATTGTCACAGCACCTACCATAGTGAAGCAACTCCATTCACATTTGCTGAATGGATGAATGGATGGCTGATCATTTCCTGGGAGTCTCCTAAACACCACATGACCTCCTCTACTTCCTGGAAAGTCTATTCTCACCAACCTCCCGTCTCCTTGTACTATGTGGACCCTGAGACTTGAAGAACACTCAGCTTACTCTGCTAATGCCCCTTTTGAATTAGCATTGGTTATTCTCCTTAATAATATTCTTCCTACATTCCTGGGATTACTAAAAACCCCAGGGCTTGCTTCATTGCAGCAGGCCTAAGATCTGAGGTCATAGTCTAACAGGCGATAATAGGAAGTGCCCACCATACCACCCCGTGAACCCTTTTCCTGGAAGCAAGGGAGAGGAATAAGGGGAGGGGCTGCGGAGTAGATCCCCTACCCATAAGGCATCCTGCTTATCAAGGTCTGAAGCAGTGGTTCTCAGTACGAGCTGCACATTAGAATCACCTGGGGAACTTTTAACATGCCCATGCCCCACCCTGGATTGATTATATCAGAATCTTGGTGGGTGAGGCTCAGGCTTGGGGTTTTTTTTTAAGCTCCCCAGGAGGATTGTATCGCAGTCAGAATCAAAAGCCAAAGAGTTACAGTTCTCTAACTTTGCTGCAGTTAGAATCACATGGAGAGATTTCAGAAATCCCAATGCCCAGGCCATGCTCCATACCAGATTTAAATCAGATTCTCACATATATATGGAATCTAAAAAAAAAGAAAAAAAAAATGGTTCTGAAGAACCTAGGCGCAGTACAGGAATAAAGATGCAGACATAGAGAATAGACTTGAGGACATGGGGTAGGGCAAGGGTAAGCTGGGACGAAGTGAGAGAGTGGCATGGACATATATACACTACCAAACGTAAAATAGATAGCTAGTGGGAAGCAGTCGCATAGCACAGGGAGATCAGCTCGGTGCTTTGTGACCACCTAGAGGGGTGGGATAGGGAGGGTGGGAGGGAGAGGCAAGAGGGAGGGGATATGGGGATATATGTATACGTATAGCTGATTCACTTTGTTATACAGCAGAAACTAACACACCACTGTAAAGCAATTATACTCCAATAAAGTTGTTTAAAAAAAAAATCAGATTCTTTGGGACAGGGTCTGGGCATCCACATTCTTACAACTCCCCAGTTTATCCCAGTGAGCAGCCAAGTTTGAGAGTGAACAGTTTAGGAGAAAGTGGGGTGTATATGCCCTTGGTGTGCTGAGCCATTGTTACTTGCTAGTTGAGTGACAGTGAAAAGTACTGATTTGGGGCTTTGATCAAAACAATATCGTATGCCTGATATTCATACAAGATTCAGCCTTGATATGAAAAAGGATTATTGCTTAAGCAAGCAGTGAAGAGCGAATTATTTTTTATATCATGATTCCTAGGCATCAGAAATAACAGAAATAAAATTAGATATTATTGCTTTAGTGCCAGATCCTCACAGCAGTCTTGAGAAGTGGATAATATTACTCTAATTGTAGCGATGAAGAAATGGATGTGTAAAGAAATTAAGGAACTTGTGCAAGGTTGCCCAGGGCTTAAGAGTTGGAATTAGGATCTGAACCATGGTATAATGACACCAAAGCTCAGGCCCTGCTTACTACACTTGTTTGCTTTTATTTTTTAAGAGCTGATTATAATATAATTTACATACCATAAAGTTCATCTATTTTAAGTGCACAGTGATTTCTAGAAAATTTACAGAGTTGTGCAACCATCACCACTTCTAGTTTTAAAACATTTCCAACGTCCTTAAAAGATCCCTTACACCCATTTACTTGACTGGCTTTTAAAGAACATTGGACTAGAAGGCTGAATACTTGGGCTTTACTCCCAACCCTATCATTTACATAGTCCTCTGACCTTGAAGAGTTCCTTGACTTCTCTGAGTCTCCTTTTTTAAATTAGTCACTTAGAGGTAATAATCCCTGCTATAGGGTAAAGGTCAATTAAATATCACATAGAGAAGTGCTTGGTAACTAAGAAGAACTAAGGAAGTGGAAAGTACTGCACTTTTTTTTTTGAACATGCTGAAAAACATTTTGCACCTTCCAGATGCCTTAGATCTGAAACTGACCTCAGAGAATTACAATTAACGCAAGACCAGCTGTTTTTCCCTCTTGCCCATTGTTCTCCTGTACCAACACCCTCACTCCACTGAGGTTTGTGTCACTACACTCCTTTGGGAGTTAAAATCTGCACCGGGCATCATAGCTGGTGAGAGTGTGCACCCCTCCTGAGCACCAGTATGGCTCAGAGCTCTGTTTGGGGTCTTCAGGGGGCTTTGCTGTCCCTGACAGAAGCCCGGGGTGCCCATACACTCCTGTAATGACTAGCTGTCAGGGAGATGCATGGTGTCCTTTTAGCAGGAGAACAAGAACAGATGAGGTGGATGGTGGTATTTCTCCAGCCTCTTAATTAGCACTCTGATGGGTGAAGAGAAGCCCAACTGAGATGCATTCCATCACGGCTGCTGGGGAGTGAGGCTAAAGCTGTATGATATTCAACTAAGTCCCAAATAAGCAGTCAGCGTGGAGCTCAGCATTAATGCCCCCAACCTTCTTTTATTTACATTGCTTTAATTCTTTGCCCGAGCTGTTTTCCTACTTTCATATAGCTTAGACTATGAACATCCTGAGGGCATATCTTCTTTAGCCGTATGATTTATTCTAGCTACCAGCATTGATAAATGTTCACTGAAATATAAATAGAGCTTGAATCTTCATGCAATTTCTTATCTGTCCTTATTTCCTCCAGCTTGCAATATTTGGAAGTCTTATCTTCCATATAGCTAAAACACCTAGAAATTCACAGACTTTTCATCTAGCATCTCAAAGATATTCACCACTGCCTTCTGATGACTCCTGTGATATTTTACCTAGTTGTGATTTTTCACCCATCTCCCAAACTGTGTCCATGTTTAATGGCCCATCCAGCACATAGAGAAGATGAGAACCTTCTGGGGCCAGAGGGAGTGATAGTTGGGATACTTACCCCCCTAACTCTTTTGAAAAGGCCAATTGAGAAGACCTGCATATATTGTTCAGGTCCTGGAATGTTGTCACATTTCTAAGAGTGCCCCAGAGCTCCTGCTCTACCTCCTGGACGAGGCACCGATGTGAGAGCAGTGGGGCTTTCTGCTGAGCATCAGGCAGATTTCAGTGTCCCCAGCCACAATGTGAAGCAGGAACAGACAGCTGCACAGGGAAAGGCAATGGTGATATAAATACATGTTTAATTGCACATCAATTACAATTACTAGGCTGCATTTATTTAACTGCAGTATAATTAGAGCAAAAGCCTTGATTCAATCATAACCTTATCAAACACAGATCCTGTCATCTTCTTGTGCTTGCACGGTCTGTGTTTCCCTTTGTGCCAACTGCCAAGGGAAAGGGTGATGGCAGTACCCAATTGGGGCAGGAGGCCCCCGCCAAGGATTCTCTCCGCATTGGGGACCCCTGCTGAGAAGCCGTAGAGCGGTTCATCTTGTCTCTTCTTTAGCAGCTCACCGTGAGAGGGCCTGATTAGCTAGAATGACTTATTGAAAATATAACTCATCCTTGATGGCAGGCTTCATAACCCGGGAGCCCAAGATTAGTAAAGACATTACATAGGTTCAGCCTCCAGAGATGAATCACTCCTTGGAATGTACCCTCTCCTAGTCCCTATATCTGATTTCTCATCAACGTGGATGGGCGCTGACTTGACATTGCCGCAGAGGGGTGGCAGCAGGCAGGCAGACTATCTTTCACTGTTAGCTCCAGGCTGTCTTTGTCCACCTCTCTCTCTCTTTCAGTATCTCTTGGCTTTTCTGTCCCTGGCTCCCTGGAGGCTGAAATGCTGTTTTTTAAGTTTTCTGAAGGAGAATGCCCTCTTTCTGGGAGCGTGCTTAAAAGCAGTCATCTGTTGTACCCTGCCCAGCACAAGCATCCCAGGTGGACAAAGGGGTCCTTTCTTCAATGACCTTCTGCGTGGTGACCGGGAGGGGAAGTGGAAACAAACTTCATCTCCATTTTACGGATTGGAATGTGAAGGTCTAGTTCCAAAAGCCAACCCTAGCAGAGACAGACACGAACAAAAACAGGCAAATGTCTTAATGTTTGCTCTTGGCTAATTTTCTCCTTCGTGCACTTATTTCCTACTCTTCCAGCCAAACAGAAAGCAGGTACACTTCTGGAACTTTAATATTAATAAGTAATGTGTATTGAGTACCCACTCTGTGCCAGGCAGTGTTGATGCATTATCCTTCACAGAAAAGTGCAGTGTAGCCACTATTATTATTTCCGTTCCACAGATGAGAAAAGAGGTTAATTGTCTGGCTTGAGATCACAAAGTCAGTAATGCAGTGACTACTGTTGTGGAATGCAAGATTAGGGCCAACACTGCATTGCACCCTTTTTGTATTTTGTCTCATCTTATTCTTACAATGTTATGGACGAGGCATTATTCTCACATTGCAAATGAGGAACATGAGCTCTGAGAGGTGAAGCTAATGCAGGAATTTTCATGACTAGAGATCGATGAAGCCATGTTTTGGACCCAAACAGCTACGTGCTCTTCTCCATGCCCACTTGGTTCTCACCCAGTGGCCCTGTATTCCAGCAGGTGGCACCCCCAGCCATCTAGCTGTACAATCCAGAAACCCAGAAACCAAACTAGAAATTTCCCTCCCCTACCACATTGGATCCATTATCAATCCCTGTCAATTTTATATTCTCAGTACATCTCGAATATACATACCCCCGTTCCTCCTCAACCCATGGTTGGCATGCTGGTCCAAGCCATCATCTTTCATTTGGATTCTGACAGTTACTATCCAATGGGCATCCTGTTTCTACTGTTTCTTCCACCCAGGCCATTTCCTTCATATTAACCAGAGTCAACTTGAAAAGTGCAAATGTGTCCTACCACTCTTTGGCTTAAATCCCTCTAATGGCTTCCTATCCTTCTAATGGTGAAGGTCATAATCCCTTCTGTGGCCTTCGTTCCTCTTCAGTGTGGGATTTCTACTCTTCTCTCTGATCTCTTCTCAAGAGGACCTCCTTGCCTCTGTGCTCTGGCCACTTGGTCTCTTTTCATTTCCTCTTACACATTCTCTCCCAAAACAGAAACCCTGCACATATTATCCCCTCTACTTCGAATCCCCTTCAACTCTCCTCATCTTCCTTTGTCTAGTTAACTGTTCCCCAGCTTTGAATCTCAACTCAAGAATGACCTCTTTGGGGAAAGCTTTCCTGACCGTTCCAGATAGAACAGAACCTCCTGTCACACACACACAGGACTCATCCACTATTCATTATATACTTATGTGACTATCTTATCCATACATAGCTCCCCACTAGGGTCTAAGATGTAACAGGGTAGGGACTGTGTCCCTGGCACCCAGTATGGCAGCAGATACCTAGAAGGTAATCAATAAGTATAGATTGAAATAAAGACTGAATATACTCAATTCAGTCTAGACTCTCTTTCTTTATTTATTTCTATCTGGCTTCCTCTTATTCCACAACCTCTTTACCACATCCCACAGCTGAGTTTCTTCTTTCACAACTTTTTTTTTTTTTTTTTTTTTTTTTGCGCTATAGTCTTGGGCTCTTGCCTTTACTATGAGCCCTAGCCAGAATTTTTCTTTCATTCCAGAATAATCTTTCCAGTTCCCCTTCTTCATTTTGCCCAAGTAACACCTTAGAGTCACTATACAAAGGTTGGGCTCCCTTGATACCACTTTGGCAAGTATTATAGAAGCCCATGCTGGTGATACACTATCTGTAGCACAGAGGTCAACATAAATCCCCAGGAGGGAGACATGTTGTTTAGTGGTAGATGAGGATATAACAAGGAAAAAGGCAAAAACTCAGAATGAAAATAGAGAAATAATTTCTCAGAAGGAAGCACTAGTGTGAAGAAAAGCATTGAAAAATCAGATTTAATAGAGCCTCTTAAAACTCAGTGAGATGGGGCCCTGGAGAACATCCTTGGGAGACGGTTTACCAGCCCAAACCAGTGCTTCTTTAAGGCTGTGCCAGGCACTGTTCTAAATCCTGGAGCCAGCGAGAAATACAAAACAGATTCTGACCTCAAGGCAGTCTCAGGTCAAAGCCTGCTGGTGTGCAAGTTCATGGATATGCCTGTGTGTTGTGTGGGCGTGTGTGTGTGTACATGCAGGTATCTGTGTGTAAAGGAGGTGGAGACTGACTAAATTACAATGTGGTAAGAATCATTCATTCATTTATTCATTCATCAAATATTCACTGAGAACCTACTATGTGCAGGACACTGTTCTAGGCCTTGGGGTACAACAGTAAACAAAGGGTCAAAGCCTCCTGTGCTCTGAGAGCTTATAGAGTTGATACATGGGTTTAACTTTGAAAAATCCATGAATAGATGTTTCTAGCATTGCCAGTCACCCTGGATACCTGGAGCAGCTCTGGTCACACCCCAGGCAGGGTCCTCCTTTACAGGCAGTGGTGGCTCAGACATTCCCAACCCATACAAAGAACTTTCATGGGCACCAATTGAGCATTATTGTGCCAGATACTAAGGTAGAAAAATGAACAGGACACGGACTCTGCAATAAAGGCAAATCTTTCTTTTTATAAAACAGAGCTGTCTTCACCCAGAGGTGGTATATGGATGAGAGGGACTTTTAGCCCCTTCCCCCCACCCCAAATCCATCTCCTATGAACAGCTACTATGTCATAATTTCATACTACTTGAGAAGCAGTCCTATGAATTCAAACTTTGCTGCTACCAAAGCTGTTTGGCTTTGGTAAAATATTTTGAAATCTAGACAAGTTCTATCCTGTGAGGGTGCTAAGGGCATAGGGTTTGTCCTGAGAGGGTCAACTAACCATACCAGGTCTGGAGAAAGTCAGCTTAGAAGCAGAAAGGACACTTGGCAGAAAATGTACATAGATGATGATGAGCATTTGAAGGCAGGGATGCAAGTGTGGAAGAAAACTCACACCTCCATCCTCTTGATGTTCTAGGGCTGATAAGCCTTTGGAGTCAGACACACTTGATTCGAAATTCCACTCCAGCACTTACCAGATGTGACCTTGGATGAGTTACAGACATACTCTGAGCTCAGTTTTGCTGTCTGTAAAATGAGATGATGAGACCTCCCAACCAGGATTGTCAGAGAGAGAATTGAATCTGGAGTGGAAACTTGTGATACATGATGTGTGTGTCTGCCTCTGAGTTTTACCTAGGTCTGGTCTTTTTGCTGTACCTTAATGATAGATTTGGGGGCTGGATACCCCAAAGCCCTACAGATCAACTGTGAACTCTGGGCAAATTACTAAGCCTCTCTGAACCTCTGTTTGACATCCTTAAAAGGAAATATATCACAGCCCAACCCTGTGCCATATTTTAGAACTATAGAGGATGCATATGCAGCTCTGAGCTCACTACCCAGAACATGGTGAGTTCTCAATGCAGTAGAGGCATTATTACTATTAATTATCACAACTACAGCAAGACAGCTGCTTTCCCTTCATTTCCTTTTTGCAAGTGAAATTGTTAGGAATAGGGTTTTCCTCTTTCTTATTAGTATATTTTTATGTATTCCTGTTTCCTACCAGTGGAGAAGTGAGAAAGAGTTAAACGCAGTTATAAAGCACAGAGGCTGTCCATTAGGGTCTGATTTATAAATGTTTTACACTGTCATCCAGGCATGTTGGCGCTACATGACTACAAATTATTCTTTGGTACCTGGTTCTGCAGCAGGAGTTGCTGTTCAACAACCAGTCCCAGGGAGCTTGAATTTTGCTAGCCTCCACCATCACTGATTGTTCTTTTCTTCTATAAATGTGTGTCCGTTTATGCATGTAGATCTACACGTGTTCTGATGAACACATTCTCCTGTGCTTCTGAACATGTTAATAGGCCTGCCACCTGCCATAGGTAAATCTAGGCTCTGCTTGTGTCTCTTGTGGGCAGAAGGCAATATTGAGGTAAAAGCAGTTGATTGAGGTGCTCTTTGATTACCTGTTCCTTGGCATTGGCTGCTCTGGCCCCTCCAGCCAGCCATTCAGGGGGGCAGTTAAGGATAGGAAGCTGTGTCGTCTCGTTCCTGCCCTTAAGGAAGTCAGTGGAATTCTAAGAGATGGGGTTTCTTGAGAAGGTTGTGGAGCTCACTTATTTTATTGCATGGATGGAGAGGGACTTACAAAGTAACCCTACCTTCCCCCAAGCCCCCCGAAACTCCTGAAGGCCACTGCTCTTGGATTCCTCCTGGGAGATTCTGATCCCCATTGACTGAGCCCCATTCTCTGTTCAATTTCATTCAAAGGCGTTTATTATGCACCAACCATAGACAACAATACAGTGTCTGGGTGCTGCAGGGGGAAATGAAAATGAACTAGGCATGATATTTGTACACCGGGAGATTGAAATCTAGCAGCTACTAACGATAATGCTTGATGTATATTGAGCTCACTCTTCAAAGTGCCAAGGACTGTCTCAAGAGCACAGTATCTCACTTAATTCTCATAACCTGTGAGTTAGCTGATATTATTACCCCTATTATATTGGTACTTGAAATGAAGCTTCAAGAGGTTTAGTGACTAGCTCAATTAGAAGGAGGCTTTGGAGACAGAATGCCAGAGTTCAAACCCTAGCTTAAACAGTTACTATAATTGTAATTTTGGGCAAATTACTTAAATTTCTCTGTTACTTATTTTCTTCATTTATACAGTTGGGGTAAGGCTGTTATCTACCTCATAGGCTTATAAAAATAAAATAAAATAATATATATTAAGTATTTAGTATTTTCTGTTGGGATATAGCAAGCACACCAAAAATGTTAGCTATTTTTTTATTATAGCTTCATCAATGTCCTCGATATGCCATCAATATTTCTGAGAAGAGACGGATGTGTTTGAAACTCTAAAGCATTCATTTGCCTTTATGAGTTACTATCAGGTTTATCCACAGGGTCAAACCAACTGTATGGTCATTAAATATCACAAGAATGGAAATATAACTTAACTCCAAAGATAGCAGTAACTCGTAGATGCCAAGTCAAAGCTACAGAGCCAGGCACTGTCCTAGGTGCTGAGAATACAGCAATTAAAAGTGTATCTGGCACTTTGGGTTCAGAAAAACAAGAACTAGAACCTTACCCCTTCTTCTCTTAGTTGTGTGTTCTTGTGCAAGTTACCAACCTCGATGGCATTCAGTTTTCTCCTGTTATGAAATTGGAATAACAACAGTATCTACCTCTTAGAATTATTTGAAGATGAAGTGAGTTGAAAGATACAAACCATAGTCGCTGCACAGAGTAAGTGCTAAGCAGATGTTATTTATGCAAATCAGTTCCTAGGAAGGTCTATTGCACATTTACAGGCAAATGTTGTAACTTATAACTTAGCCTCCAAAAATAAAAATAAAAACACTGTAAGATTAGTATTACTAATCAGGTCCTACAGATGAAGAGATTTAAATAGTTTGCAGAATTAGCCTGAAGTGGAACAGTCATAAAATTGAGTACTTGCTTTGAATTCACATCACCATAATCCAAAGCAGATGTTCTTTTCACCATTTTGGCCACAAGCATTGGGTAACAATAATCGGTTTTGCTGAGGATGTACATACATGCAGACACTCATGAGAGGGTCAGAAGAAGAAACCAGTGAAAAGCTGGATGGGGAAAATGCATAAGGAAAAGAACACCACATTGATTAGGCCAGACATTGTAGATAGAAACAAATGTAGTTACTGGTTGATGTGGCGAGAAACTATGAATGAACAGACAAATGATTTGCCGATAGGTTTACTGTGGGTAGAATTAGAAGTCACGGAGAAGCACGTACTGCCATCTGGCAGGAGGTGAATTACTGTACCCACTAGTTAGAGACTTGAGAACAATTAGAGAGATAGATTCCATGCATATAAATAGAAAGAGCATGTGGATATATGAGTGCTATGTGGTGATAGATAATGCCACAGATAAATACTGGAGCTGGAAAGGCACATAGAGACTCTGGATAAATGAGTCCTATAAATAAGTATTGCTCATAGATATTTCAGATGCCTTTCTATTTATGAACATTTGACATCCACCCCTAAGGAATTGTATATTTCCTCATCAAAAGGAAAAGCAACTGTGTAGCCAGTGACTGGATGTCTGATTAGAGCTTTAAACATTTACACCTTGCTAGCTGCTGCAACCACTGCTCAGACTCTAGCTCTGAGCTCTTGGGGTATAATAGATATCTCATTTATGACAAGACCAGGAAGCCATAGTAATTACTGCTGGCGGAAGCTCACCACCAATGCCTGTTACTGAAAAAAAGTCCTTATTTTCCCTAACTGTGATAAGTAAGGGAAGTCACCATCCCTTACTCAAGGCAAAGGGTTTGGTCTGTGTAGGTGTTGGGAGGTCTTCATGTTGTTTATGAGACATGATACCCCTTATGAGTGACAAGACTTAGGTATTTTAAATTTTAGAAAGCTCTGTATGGATCATGGGAATGGCACAATAATAATCTTAGAAAGGTGATGATGTCTATGCAATGTCTTCTAGAGAAAAACACATGGGCTTTAAGATCAGGTGGACCCAAAACTCACTGTGTGATACTAAACAAGTTACATAACTGCTTCTCCTCAAGCTTAAAGTGTGATGATAACTATTTCGTATATTTGTTGTGAGAATTAAATGTTATATATAAACTACTTAGCCTAGGGACTGGTATATGGTAGGACTTCAACAAAAGGTAATTGTTACAATTATTCCCAATAATCAGAACAGCAAAGTACTATCTGTTTGTCCCCAGTGCGGGCATCTTTGTGTATAGAGCATTTCTCACTAGTTAGATTACATAGCTTTGCATGAAGACAGAAACCAAAGTATCCATGAAATAGACAGCTGCTGGAGGTTCAGAGGTTCTTTTTTTTTTTTTTTTTTTAGCATCTTTATTGGAGTATAATTGCTTTACATTGTTGTGTTAGTTTCTGCTGTATAACAAAGTGAATCAACTATACGTATACATATATCCCGATATCCCCTCCCTCTTGTGTCTCCCTCCCACCCTCCCTATGTTCAGAGGTTCTTTCATCTTGAGTTGTGTAAGAGAGAAGATCTACTTGCTCTAACCTGATGCATTTGAAAAAAATAATCCAAGCCCAGAGGGGCACCTGAGCCTACGGCTGTGAGTTGTAGTAGAAGGAAATACCAAGCAGCACATTGATTTCTAGTTGTTTTTCCACTAACTTGCTTTGACTTATGGCAAAGTAACTTGAAGACTTTAGTTTTCCCATTGACAAAAGAAAGAAAGGAAGGAAGGGAGGGAGGAAGGGAGGAAGGACGGAGGAAGGAAGAAAAACCATAGTAGCCAACATGTATCGAAGGCTCAATATACTCAGGAACCATTCTAAGTACTTTTTGCATTAGTTTATATCACACTATCATCAACTCTATAACTTAAGGTACTTCTACTACCCCCATTTTATAGTTGAGAAAATGGGTATGCAAAGAGTTTCAGTAACTTGGTCATGGTAATTGGTATGAGCTGAGAGTCAGTGCTGGGCCATCTTACTCAGGAATTTGCCCTCATGCTACTGCACTGACCTATCTCCACTAACATCAAGGTACTGCACTCACTGAAGCTGTAAGTTACCTTTTAAATCCAAATGCCATAACTCCTTTGTAAATATTTCATGACAAGAGGACGTCAGGAAATTATTAGTCACTGTCACCCCCTTAGTGGGGCATTCAACAAGAATGTGTTCAATGTGCCTCCCACATGCCAGGTGGCAGGGGTTACAATGGGCTCTCAACAGTGCAGCAAATCACCCTGGATTCCATACCATTGTGGTAGGGATGTTTAGAAGGGACAGTTTATTAGACTAATTATTCTGTAATCAATCAATGCTAGTGGTTGGAATATGGTATAGCAAGACAACTGAAAATATCTCTATATTTTGATTTTTGTAGCACTTATCAGACTCTCAAATGATTAAATTTGTTTACTTATTTATTGCCATTCTTCCCTTTACCACTCCCTACGAATATTTATTCTCCCTGGTGCAGAGGACTTGCCGACTTGTTCACCATACAATCTCCAGCACACGTAACAGATTTGGTGCACTGTAGGAGTTACATAAACAGCTGTTGAGTGAATAGTGAATGAACACAACGATGATAGATCCTGGTATAACACTTTACATCATCTCCCTGAAGTTCAGGAAACGCTCGCCGATATAATACTCCATTTGATATTCATCAACAGCCCCAGGAGAGAGCTAAAATTGCACTCCTCATTTTACAGAAGAGAAATCAGAGAATCAAAAGGGTTCTTTGAATTACCCAAAGTCCTACAAAATGTAAGACTCCAACTCCTTTGATTCGGAGCTCCACACTTTTTATTATGCCACGTTGCAAAGGAACCTATGATAACATTTTGGAGGTACCAGTTAACTGAGCATTTCACCAATAGGCACATGATATAATTGGACCAGAGATGTGAATATAGGCAAATGCAATCAATTTCTACCTTCTCAGTTCCATGATGGTCCTAAGGAAAAATGTAGAGTTCAAAGGGTTGAGGTGGACGACTAAGGTTAGATAAACTGTATTTAGTTTTCTTTACTCAATATAACTAAGAGAAAAATCCCATGTACCCAGAGCTAATTATTGCATTTCTTTCCCAAAACAAAACTTTAGCTTCATCCATTAAAACCTTATGTCACAGCATGTCATACTCATCAGAGTCCTATGCTCTGTGTACATCTGTACCTCCCTTTTCCCTAGTCCCTCATGTGTAGTATTTGCAGTCTATAGTTAACTTGCCCAGGCTCAAACTCTAGCTCTGCCTCTTTCTTTCTGTGCACTTCTGGGGCTAGTTCGCTGGGTTACTTTGGGTTACCTGGGTTACTGGGGTTACTTTGCAGTGAGTAGACTCTCTGTGCTTCAAGTCTGCCCATAGTTACAAGAAGATTAAATTAGTTAATATATATGAAATGCTTAGTTCTAGGCCTAGCATGTAACCAAGTGTTTGGGAACTCAGACATAATCATTGTAATTATTTTTATTTTCATTGTTGTTGTTTGACATCCAGATGACCTTGCCTCAGCCATCTTTCCCTCCCCCAGGTTTGCACTGTAAGATACATCTCTTCCTACTCTGTCATTCTCTTTACCTCCCTTCTAAACTTTCAAACCACAGTTTCCTTTTATTATAACTCTAAATATACAAACAAGACCGTTTACCTTCTCATAGCTGGAATATGGCTCAAAATAAACATTCCATTAAATGAATTAGAAGAGTCATCCTGTCAAGTGAAGGACAATAGGTTTTTCTTATAGTGACAGTGATCAATGCCTATCTATCACTTCCTCATGTACTATTTCTGAAATGTTTGTTGAACCTGAGTCCCAAATGCCATTCGCTTGATAGCCGGAGAAATGCTAATTCCATGTCAATATGGCATTGATCACACACTTAAAGGAGGTGTGTAAATTGGGCTCTTATTTCTACAAGCAAAACCAGGTAGGGGGAATGGTGGTTAATCCAACCACCGTCCACTTCTTTCATGAGTCTTTCAGCAAACAATTATTGAGCACTTACTGTTTGCCAAAGAAGGCATTGTGCTAAACACTGGTGAATCAGCAATAAATTGGATGCTATATCTGACATCAAGGAACTCACTGAGAAAGGATTTATTGCAGAGAAAAGACATACAGAGCATTACACAAGGCAAAAATTCTATGATAGAGTTATGCTTGATCCAGTGTGTTCCCATGAAGCTTGGGCTGCAGAATCAAGAAAGCTTCTCAGAGAAGGGCTATCAGAAGAGAATTTGGAAGGATGAATAAAAGTAAGGCAAGATGGAGAACAGAGCTATCATTTGATGAAATAACATCTAACCATATGAATATATATTAATAATGTATAAATACGTGAATGCCTAAATATGCAAAGGCATGAGGTAAGAGGGCAAAGCACTCTTGGGAAATATCTACTATATCAGTGTGGTGTGGTGTGGGGTTTGGGAGTGGGTGGAGTGACACGGAGAGAGAAGGGTCATCTTATAAAAACACTTGCATATCATGCTGTAAGGATTTCGGTTTTGTCCGTTTCTTAGGAGTGGGCAAATTCTATTTCATAATCACAAATGGTCATTACAGTTACAGAATTCATTGAAGTTTTACTCAGCCCTCAATTTTTCTTTGGCCATGTTGGTCCTAGTCTGAATAATCCTAGCCTAGCACTTCTTTCAAGGCTGTGCTGAAAGTGCTGGCACTTCAATTTCCCTCTCACCCAGAGTTGGCAGCCTGCTAGCTCTACATTGTACAGATCAACTCTTCTATCAGGTAGGTAAGAATAACTTTCTGAATTCTATGGTATGCATTTCAGTTTATGGGCCACCCCAGGAATGAAGCATTCTGTATGTGTCAGTAATAAAAACAATAATTAAAAAACTGTGAGCGCTCAATTACATTTGACATTTTAAATTTTATTTTCAGTAATGGTCTTTGATACTTTAGTGAAGGGATATAG
The DNA here is from genome assembly GCF_965194805.1 of Balaenoptera borealis. Taxonomy (NCBI): domain Eukaryota; kingdom Metazoa; phylum Chordata; class Mammalia; order Artiodactyla; family Balaenopteridae; genus Balaenoptera; species Balaenoptera borealis. The sequence goes on from NC_138866.1 coordinate 144,521,281, forward strand.
TGCTTTGCTTGAGAGAGGACCATTTCATGTGAGGAAACTTATGAGGCGGAGGCCAGACTCTATAAAAAACAGAACAATAAAATGGCAAAATGTATGTGGACTAAGTGGGGCTTTTGTGCCAGGTGTTTTTGGTTCAATTTTATTATTTATGGCATTGAACAAATAAATAGGCATTCAAAAAATAGGATATACGTTGAATAAAAGCAGGGGAAAATAAATTAGCAGATATAATTTAAAGCAGAGGATATGGGTAGAATTGAGTTTAAAGATTTAAGGCACTGATCTCTCCCTTACATGAAAATTTCTAAGCTTTGTTGCAAATGCCAAATATATAGATCTCAGTGAATCTAGAGCTATCTATAATGGGGAAAAGGGGAAATCACAGCCATCACAGAAAGGTAAGCACGTATCTTAGTGTCTCACAGTGTCTGGATCTAGATCATGCTCTTAGGGCACTATCCATGGGATGTAAGATAGTGTATGTTTTACAGTTTGTCAGAATGATGAATTGTCAAGGTGGCTAATCCAGTATATGATCAAAAAGGGAAGTCAGGATGTAACACAGGCATCAGGTGAGGTTGAAAAAATAAACATACACACACACACAGAGTTAAAAACAAAGGAACAGGTATAGAAGTGGACTGTAGATGATTTTGTTCAGTAGGTCATAAGAGGAGCTTAAAGCACTCTGAGGTCACCAGAGGGCATTCATATGTGGCATTCACCAGCTTCATGGTGTAAGACTCTCATACAGCTACCTAAGTCACATGAAACTGCAAGTTCTTGGGTCTTTCCAGATGTGAAGTCTTGTTAGTAAAGCAATTAGCAGACCTTTTATGACATTCTTCATAGCACCGAGCCAAGGGAATTCTTTCAGATTTAGTAGCTAGAAGCCATGGAAGAAGAGGCCAGTTTCCCAAAAGTGTGTTACACATGGTACGCATTCAACTATGACAGAATTCTAAATACTTTAAGATCTAGTTAGCATTAAGTGAAATAAGTCAGACAGAAAAAGGCAAATACTGTATGATATCTGTATGTGTAATCTAAAAAATTTAACAAACTAGTGAATATAACAAAAAAGAAACAAAATCACAGATACAGAGAACAAACTAGTGGTTACCAGTGGGGGGGCGGGGAGGGGGAGGGGAAGGCACAAACTATTGGGTGTAAGATAGACTCAAGGATGTGTTGTACAGCACGGGGAAAATAGCCAATATTTTATAATAACTGTAAATGGAAAGTAAGCTTTAAAAATTGTATAAAAAATTTTAAATAAATACAAATTTTAAAAAGAAAAAATAAAGTACAATAACATTAAACATAACTTAAAAAAAAGATCTAGTTAGCATTAATGCTTAAGAAATACAGATGTGTAAGGAATCGTGAAGGGGATGTTGTAACGAAATATAACTGTCTAGAACCATATTAAATTGATTTCTACTCACCCTGGGAGTTCATTCAAAAGAGAAGAGTTTCGTTCTGTGACATCACACTGTCTGGTTTGTATCTGAGCTTATATCCAACAAAACTACTAAAAAGTAGGGCCTGTGAATCATTAGTAGTTATGAGTGGGTGACACAAATTAATGGAATGGTGACAGGAAACAGATGTTGAGAAATAAGAAGCAATCTCAAAAAGGAAGAAGAAGAATAGAATAAATACTTACTAATGAAATGGCCTGTGCTTTTAATAGAGGAGAATGAAAGAAAGTGGCACACCTACCTTGGCCCACAGTTTCGAATGTTCCAAATGCAAGGCCTTTAAAATCACACAGTCTCAAGGACCAAGCAAAGGCACCATTTTGAAAGAATTTTTAGGTATTTGTATCCTAGCTGTCAACTGCCTTGGTGGCAGGGTGATACATGCTTCTGAATTTGAGTTAAACAGACTAAACTCTATGAAACTGTACTTGAACGACTGATGAACTTTCTAATAGTCAGTTCCCCAAACTCCCTACTGGGGGAGTCAGAGTGGTGTGCCATGGGAAAAACAGAGCGGAAGTGGGGGAACAGGGCGCAGCTATCAAAAGGGCACCTGCGGCAACTTCCCAGTGGTCATTGTGATGGTCGCCCCTGAAGCCACCGCGGTGTTGCTGCATCTGTTCATCTGTTCACAAAGATTCTAGCAACAGGCCTCTTCTCCTCCTGCTTCAGAGCCTCTGAACACCCTTCATTAGTAATCATGGCTATTTTCTCTGCTTTAGCTTCCTTCTTTAGAAATGAATTGGTAGACATTTCCATCTAAGATATGACAAAGTTGAATGGGATAGTCTGTAGCATAGCGTTCAACTATTTTGGAGAAGAAATTGGGGTATAGACCAAAAATCATAAGAGACACACTTCATAGGATATCTGTTTAAGTTTTATAGATCTTATATATAGGTAGAGCCTGGAGACAGAAAAAAAGTGCTACCAAACCTTGCCTCGATTTGATTCCAGACAAATATTTTTCTAACAATAACAATAACAACCTCTTCTTCTACCTCAACTATTACAGATGCTGACCAGAAATGCCATGTACCAAGCAGTTTGCATGTTTTATCTCAGTTGGCCAAAGTCTAAGCTCAGTCATCTCTTTAGATCCTTCCCAGCTATAGACCCATATTAAATTGATTTCTCACTTTCTCAGGGAATTCACAAAGAAGAGACCAGCATCATTTCTTGATTTGGCAGCCTCTGGCTGCTATCTGGGCTTATATCCAGAAGAGCTGGAAAACAGGCCATTTCACTGCCCACAAGTTCCTGCTTTGAAACAAAGGCAGCAAAGTAACATTTCCCCCTTTTCTTCTACTGTGCTCACCCACTCCCGTTCAGACTGCAGTGCTTTGGAGAACCCCTATTCTAACACACAGATATCTTTCATTATTAAGAGATTCATGTTTATAATTGAACAACATGAGCTTAAATTGTCGTAAAAGAGTATAATCAGAAAAGGAAGGGAAAGGAAATCAATTTATAGCCACTATATCCAGTGCTTTTTATGGACTAAATGCAATACTCTTGCTCTATCTTATTTTTCATCTTCAGTTTACAAGGAAGAAATCGGAGGCTTATAGAATTTAAGTCACAGGTTGAAGGTCAAATAGGCAGAGCCAGGATTTAAGCTTTTCCATTACCTTCTTTTGCCTCAGAAAGGACGTTGAAAAGAGGATCCATAGCCTGCATCTAACTCTGGTAAGAAAGAAGTAAAGCACATCTGCCAAAAACAGAGAAGAAAACAAAACACAATGAAAGTCCTCTTTCCCTTTGGCATTTAAACACTGCTTGTGTGAATGCATGAGGATGGAAGTTATACACATGCTTACATGAGCAGAAATATTCTTAGGAGTCTTGGGATTTATTTCAGACATATTTTGAATGGATATATTAAAAGCAAGAAAAGAGAGGGGGTGAAAAAAAAAGCACCCGATGAATAAGTGAGTGGGAGAAATCATGAGGAATAAAGATGCAGTGTAATCCTAGCCCAATTCCTTCTGGGGTAAACTAGCATGCTGGTGCTGTCTGTATCATAGGGAATATATCAGATGTACTGAGATTACTATTTCATCAAAAATAATATTGGTTCTGATCCTTCAATTTGGCCAGTTGGCTGCAGAAACAACATTGAAAGTTTCCAAAGTTTTTAGCTCAAGTGAATATTAAATATGGATTCTCTTAGTTTCCTTGACAGAGAGACTGGATAAGTTGCCTTTGGAACCCAGCAGCTAATTGGCTAGGTGTGGTGATTTATATCTTACACCTAGCAACCCATGCGATGTTTTGCTATTGGAATCATTTCATTAAATCAGACAGACTTCTTTGACTGACTTAACAAGGAAGTCAGCTCAAGAAATGAAACCAAGGAAAATCATTGTCATTTTTTTTTTTTTCTCATGACCTGTGAATAGGAATTGGGAACAGACAATAAAGTGTTCGCAGTGTCCATTGTCCCTAAGGACACCCATCTATCAGATATGTGGTCAGTATCTCCAAAGAACGTCTGTGTGCTGAGATACTCAAAAGCATCCAGCTTAACCTCAACCTGTCAACCAGACAAGTCCAGCTATTGGAACATTGAACATTCGTAAAACAAGTCTTCATGAACTCCTTGGCTGGCCATAACTAGTGGAATTAATAAATTTCTGTAGATGCAACAAACTGACTCCCCACACTGCTTTCTTCCTTCCCATAGGCTCCTTGGAAAGAGGCTGCCATGCTTGTGATCTGGGTCCTCAGGGACTCCTATCCTTCTATCCACTCTCTACTTCCTCTCTTGTTTGCTAAACTGTGGGGTCTCTTACTGCCTCAGTGATCACACTTAGGGCATCTTGGCCTCTTCCAGGGGTTGGTTCTTTGGTCCATCTTTAGGTTTTCACTCTGTTACACAGGGCCGTTGGATACCCTTTATCTTCGTGTTCTTCAAAATAATCACCAGCCCTGACTTTCTTCCATGCCTAAGATCCTAGCTCCCAGAACTCATTCCCCAAACTGAGCTCCAGAACTTTCCCCACCCCCTTGTGTCAAAAGAGAGTTTGATCACCTGTACTTTGTCCTTCTATGGAAAGACTTTCTATTTTCTATGGAAAAAATGATTGGTCAGATTGTTTATCTGAATGATTGCCACATGACACATGCAGCTTTAAAATGCAACTACAGTTATTAAGCACTTTGGTACATATTTTTCACATCTGATACAACAAATAACCTTGTGATACTCATATCCCTATGTCCTCATTCAGATGAGAAAATGGTTTAAGTGATATTGAAATGGATTTCTCAAATTAATATTGATCAACAGAGGCATATCTAGAAATCAAAGAGCAGATTCCAAAGCTGTCATGCAATCCAAAACTCACTCAGACACTCTATCAGGACAACTGCAATAATTAGATTCCTGGGACAGAAGAGCTGCTTGTTTGAATCACAAACAGCGCCTATGAATTCCTACGAAGTCCCCTTGCATGCCTCTTTTTAATATATTTTCTGAAGTCAAAGAGGAAAGTATTTCCGTTTCCCACCTTTTCAGATGGAGAAAACTGAGACACAAATTGATGGACTAAAAGGAGTCAATTGGAGAACTGAATATCAAAGCCTCAAGTCCTGGACCCTGGTCAGCAGAAACCACTAGGCCAAATTTACCTCATTCATGAATTAATGTATTGGATTTTGCTACTAGTTGTATTGTGAGCTCATCTACTATTATTGCAGACAAAATAGAAAGATACATAGAAGTGCTTCCTATGCCAGCAGTATTGTTTATTTAATTTTCAATATTCACTATGATCAGCAGTATTGTTTATTTTATTTTCAATACTCACTTAGCAGTTCAATGGGCAGACCTAGTTATATAAATGCAGACCATGTGAAGATAATCATTCTCAAGTATGCAAATATTATACACCTCACCTCATTTCTCCTCTATCTACAGTCATCCTTTAACCACAGTGTCTAACAGACTATCCACTTCCTAATTAGGAAGGGATCTGGTATTTGTCTTTGTGACTATTCTGTGTAAGTTCCAATTTGCTGCCAAACCCTCGGTCTCCACAGGTGGGAACAGAAGAATAAAGCATTTTGCACTGGTTTCTTTTCCAGTGTAAAGTTTTCATCTCTGCAGGAGCAATTAATTTTCCCTGTTTAAAAGGACAGAGGAAAGCTTTATCTTCTGCTTTTCATTCTAAGAGCTTGGCAGATGCAGTATGGGGGCAAAGGCATGTTGGTCTTTCCTGTTTCCCTGCTGAGTCAGATGAGTTGTTTTCTGAACAAAATTCTCAGTATTCTATAAAGGAGTTGGTAATCTGGTTAGTTTTCGCTGAGTGCTGGGAGAGAATAAAATGTAATGAGAATAACAATGTTAAAAATCTACTTGTGTTCAGTGCATTTAAAAATGTTTTAAAAATCTCCAGTCCATAGTTTTAGCAATGTGGGTTTTCTTCCTCTTTTTGTAATGTTATTTTTTTTTTTTTGCCTCCAGCATAATAAAAACTATAGAATGCAACTCAAGACACAAGGGTCTTTATGAAGTCATAACAATAGTGGTTATGGTTCAAAGAACAGTGGACTTGAAAGCAAGATTTGACTCCATCTGCTCCTATTAAGTTTGTGAATCATTTGCCATCTCTATTTTCATTTCCCAATCTCTACAATGGGAAGAATACTCCCCTACCCATCTGATGGATATGTGGTGAGGGACACAGACTATGTCAAACAAGAAGGCTGTGATGTGCTTTGTTCATTGTAAAGCCTGATGTACCTACATACATTATTTCCTATAAAATAACATAAAGTGCCTTTATGGAGAGCCACAGTTTTGCCAATATTTCCCAATCCTTTTCACAGGGCATGGTAACAGTCCCAGGGATTATTTAAATAAAAGGAAAAATAATTTATCTTTTTATTTTTTATACAATTTTTAAAGGTTACTTTTCATTTACAGTTATTACAAAATATTGGCCATATTCCCCGTGTTGTACAATACATCCTCATAGCCTATCTTACACCCAATAGTTTGTATCTCCCCCTCTTCCACCCCTATGTTTCCCCTCCCCCGACACTGGTAACCACTAGGCTTTTCTCTATATCTGTGAGTCTGCTTCTTTTTTGTTATATTGACTACTTTGTTGTATTTTTTAGATTCCGCACATAAATGATATCACACAGTATTTGTCTTTCTCTCTCTCTCTGACTTAGTTCACTTAACACAATGCCCTCAATTAAAAAATGATTTAGATAGTAAAGTCTTTTGGAAAAATCATGGTGCTGCCTCTCTCAACTTATGTGCAAAAGTAAGTAAAATACCTGCCCTAAGGTTGTTGTGAAGTTTATATTTTTTAATGTTTTGGTGCCAGTAACCAACACATAATAAGTACTAAATTACGGTTAGTTTTTTCTCCCTACACTGGTCATTCAATCCATCTTGCTCCTGATTTGAGAAAAGCTCGTGGTCCTTACTGAAGGGGAATCAGAATGGATGAATGGGCCCCTGTTAGAGGGGCCAGGAAATACCAGCTGCCACTTAAGAGCCAAATGACCCAGGATCAGGAAAATCCCTCTCTGTGGGATGAACCACAGAGAGAAGGAATGGGGTATTTTCCCCCCTTCACTGACCTAAGTTCAACCTTTAGAACAGAGTTTTTCCTTTTTTTTTTTTAATGCAACCCACATTGTATAGTACATCTTGTGCAGTGACCGAGTGTGAACAAACGTACATACATACAGTCATAGACAAAATTTAATGAAACAATCCCTACTTTTACTTTTATTGGCAATATATGCTGCTTTCTGGTCTATTCATTCTGTGATCTTTAAAAATAAGATTTTAAGACACCCTAATTGGTAGCAATCCAACAGTTTAAAAATGTTTTTCAGCGTATCTCCAAGTATGACCTCCAACATCACAACTTCATTTGTCACTCCCTACTATGTCCCTGTCTGATAAGTAACAGAGCCAACTGTTATTGTTTCGCAAATCAGAAAACTAAGAGATCATAACCAGGACTTTGAATTTAGAAGAGATCAAAAATACAAAACAGAAAAAATATATATATATATACATTTTTCTTTCTTGGATTTTTGTTCATAATTCCCAGAGAAAAAGTCCCACAGTTTCCCTCAACCTAAATGCTAAGGATCTGTTAATAACAATAAAAGCATGAAATCAGTCTTGGGCCTCCCCAGTCTCCGCTCAGGGCACCCACTCCATCAGGCTCTGCCACTGCCACCATCAATAAGATCTAGGTCTTACAAGCGTGCCTGCTTCATGGGACAAGCCCAGAGCCAAATCACATCTCTGTATCCAGACTGTGGTTGAGAAATCTGCCATTTCCCTTAGACACACAGCATGACTTTTGGCATCATTTAATTGGAGTTTATTATGTTACTTATTTTTTAATAGAAGATTCCATAGAAGAGTAGGGGATGAATTAGTGGTTGGGATTAGCAGTGAGCCTCATAGCTTTCTCTATAGTGTCGGACTTGCATCTGTGCAAGTCAGTTTGTTTTATTTATGCCTAGTGGCCTAAAGCTCCTGCCATGATGTTAAAGATGCAATGTTAGCACAGAACTGACATAAAGATTTGTTTTCTATGGGAAAGAAATTAACAATCACATTGGATATTGAACCCCTGGCTTTCCTCCAACTTTCCGGCTTCTATGGTCAAAGGCTGGACTAAAGGTAGAGATTAGAAAGGGGATCCTGAGGGGGTTACCATTAAGAATTGGGTAGAGATCAGGGAAGTCTAGGCTGGAGGATCAAGGTTGAGATATCACCTTACTTCAGCGTGAGACCTGACTTCCTCCTCATCACTCGTCCTCCACCAAGAGGCAATTCACATGGACCATCAGGCAATTGGTAAAGAAGGAAGCAAAGTGGTCCCTTGGCTACTGAATCATCACAGAAGCTTTGTCAGACAGAATACAGAGTTTTATTTGTCATAAATACTGGGACCTCTTCTGTCACCAAGTATAAGAGAGCGCAGTGAACTCCAGTTTGATCCAGGCCAGCATTTATACTCAAGACATTGAAGAGTGGAACATGAAGTTTCAGTTTCTAGGGAGCTACCATCTTGCACTCAAGTCATAACCTGGGAGGCCCATCCAAGCAGATGAGAGCAATGAGAGAGGCAGGGCTCAACCACAGGGGAAGGCACCATGGGGGACAGGTGGAAAGATGGCATCTAGTAACCTGGTCCATGATTCAGGGCAGGACTTCAGGCATAACAGGGAATCAGAGTGGAGGTGCTGCTGCCTTGGGGTCCCGGAATAATGTTCAGATCAGGTGCTCCCGATATAAGAAAATTGACTCCTGGATCCTCCTTTCTTGTAGGAGAAAGTCCCTCTTGGGAATGGTTGCTGTTGGTTCTGGGCCAAAGAGAGAGTCCGTGGCTGACCAGATTTCATCTGCTACTTCCTATAAGCATGCTTTGTGCTCCCTGAGCTTCAGTTTCCTCCTTTCTAGAATGCAATAATAACCCCTGCCTCTAAGGCTAGGGTTTTTGAGAGGTGTGAATGAGTAGACGGATGCTAATGATGTGGTGTAGGGTCAGGCACAGTGATAACAATAGCAATAGTGATGTATCTCATCATTAATATTACTTTTCAGTTTCTGGGATTGGAAGAGGCATTTAAGGTCTAATTCTATCCACTTATCTCACTTACTGGGCTTAAGAAAATCTTCCCGGTCCGTACGAGTAGTGTACGTGGGTCAATTATCAAATGTCAAATTTTATGTGTTCAAATATATGAAAGCCCATAACCAGTCTCCACCCCCCACGTCCCCACGCTCACTGAGGGCTCACCTAGCTTACTGCACTTCAGTCATCCTGAGTGCCACCCAACAGTGGACTAGCTAAGAAAACCTGAGTCACAACTCCTGGAGGAAAGTAGGTGACAGGGGCCCAGCTCTGTGCCATTTTCTAAGTGGATAGTACAAAAGGTGCTTATAATCAATGGAAGAGATTGCTAAAATGTATGTCACCAGACCTGGCTGGCATGCTCTTCCATGAAGAAGAGACTAGGCAGATAACCATCTCTTCTGTAGGAAATTAGGTAATGTTCTTGGAGATGGGAAATAAAACCAGTGACCTCTGATGATGGACCTTCTTGTTAAAAGATACTTGGAAACTCTCCTTGTCAGTATTAGGAAAGGGACAAGTAGAAAGTGCTAAGGCATGAGCCCCCCCCCGCCATGGGAGAACAACATGAGTCTGCATCTCCAAGTCCAGTTAGACATATGCCATCCTTACTGGGAGGCCATATGCTCTGAACCCGGAAGACTGTGAACATGTATCTAACTTCTATAACTTTCAGCTATTAGAAACATACCCAAGCAAAGAGACCTGAGGGCCACTTTGTGCTCCATAGTTTAGCAACTTTTCTCTGGTCACTTCTTTGGATTACTTATTAAGCATTATTTATTCCATGATACCTACTCCCCCCCCAGCCCCATTGCAGGCAGTGTGGTTACCAACCCATGTCTCTCTTCTCACATTCATTCTCCCCAAGGTCAAAGCTAAAAATGGTGCTTCTAATGACATGTGTCTGTATTTTAAATGGAGCCATCCTCATCATGGTGAGCCCTTCTTCCACCTCTCCTCCATGTTGATGGGGAAAAGCAAAGAACACTGGAAAGGGTAAAATGTCTCTCTCCTGGAGCAGAAAATAGACCCCAGATTTCAACATGGAGCTCAGTAGCTTAGCCCGAGATCATCGTTTTCATGAAACCCTGGAGAAAGAATGAACACACGCTCTTGTGCATAGAGTGTGCTTTTGTGATTAGGGTTTCCTTCTAGAGCAGGGCTTGGCAAACTTGTTCTGTCAGTAAATATCTCAGGCTTTACATACACTCTCTTGGAACTATTCAGCTCTGCTCTTGTAACACAAAAGCAGCCACAGACAATGCCTAATACAGAGAATGTGCTCTGTAAATGTTAACTAATAAGCCCATTCAATTGGGATATCTTACTCATTCTTTTCCTGAATCCCCATACCTGGTCTTCCATCCACAACCTCCACAGCACTGTTTATCAGGGGCACCTTATTATCTCTCTGGTTGGACCTCTCAGCTTGGGGCACAGCCCCTGAGAGGGGATGTCTGAGTCCCAGGACCTTCAGCAGCCATCTGCCCCAGCCCAACACCCGAAGAGCCATTGTGCTGTTCCAGCTCAAGGCAGAGGCATGAGTAAGACAGAGAGGGGGCAAGAGTCTTTTGTCCATGATCATGAAGAACAGAAGGCCATCCGCAAGGCTCAAGAGGGAGGTGTTCAGCCAGAGAGTATGTCTGGCAGGAGGCAGCTTCCTTCCTGCATCCTCGCCCCATTCATCCTATCTCTGCCCCTCATCTCTTCCGGGAGAAGGGCCCCTTCCTCCTCTTTTGCAAAATGAGTGATTTTTAATTATGCCAATCTTCTTGGCCTGACCAGTATCAAGGTGGGGTTGAGGTAGGTGTCTGACTTCACAAGACCCCAGGGGTGCACTCCTCTAATTGTTAACGAGCCGCTCAGGTGCCCCCATATGGTCTTTTGGGGGGAAAGAACTCACCAGCTGAGTGTACAGTCTTAGATGCCTGCTGCCATTTTGACTCCAGGGAAGGTGTTGTCTGGGGCTTGGTGTGAGGCCAACCTTCTCCTCATCTCTTAGGTGAGACACTTCCTCCCCCCACTTCTCCTTGGCCACTTATTAATTCCACTGATGCACCAAAGCTTCCCAGTTTTAATCTGGCCAAATCAATTACAAATGTTACAGGTTGTAATTACCCAAGGAGTTCCTGAAAACTGATTAATACGCAATCCCCACAATAAATTACCCCTTTCCTTTGGCCTTATGTTCCAGAAAACTCTTTTCTGAGGATGACGAGAAGTTTTTCTCTGCTCTGCCGGGGACGATCAGAAGATGATCTTTACTTGGCTCTGACGTGTGTTTTGGGGTGTTTGTCAGAGGTGGCCCGGAGTGGCTCTGCTTGGCAGGCACATCCTTTTACACTTTGGGGGAGGCTACCAGGTTATCCATGGGCCCTGGACTGTCCTTCCACCACAGGGAGGAACTTCAGTTTACTTGGGAAAGATATGGGGACCGGCAACAGAAAGCAGGCAGCAGATGCAGGGGGAAATCTAGAAGGGAAGGCAGAGCAGCATGATAAACTTGGCCCTGGCAGTGGTCAGAGCCTCCTTTAGCAAGGGAGCCTGTCAGAAGAAACTCAAAGCAGAAAGCTTTTGGTTTTTTTCCCGGTAACAACAGGCAAGGGAATCTCAGAGTTTGCCGAATCTCAGCTTTAGGTACCAATAAAGGCTTTCCTTACTGAAGTAACATTGGAAAGCAGACTCTAGAAGTGTATCAATATTAAAAACAGGAAATCAGCCCATGTACAGGACTCACATCCTCCCAGCTGAAGCTCCTTCACCTGGAACTGCTGTTTATGGGAAATGTTATTCAGAACTGTTAATATAATTATCAGGACAAAAGGAGAAACAGGGAAGCAAAGTTGTAACCATTCCAAGCATGGAGTCAGAGGATGGAGAAATTTAGGAATGATTTTTATGTGTCAGGAGGACCAAGGATGGCTGACAGGAGGAAAAAAGTTCTTTGAATCTGAACAGTACTGAGAAGGTTCCTCTTCAGAGTACCCTGGGAGTGGTGGTTGGTCATGTGTGTTTCTGTGTCCACAAGCATGGCATCTGTGTGTGTGTGATTGGAGCTGTGTGCATGTATGTGTCCATGTGTGTATATATGGGTGTGCATGTAGGTATAAGAGTATGTGAACATGAGTGTGTGGTAACGTGCATTTGTGTGTGCACTTGTGTGTTTGTGTATGGGTGTGCGTGTGTAGGTATGAGTGTGTGTGCACATGTGCATTTGTATGTGTGTGGTGGGTATGGGTGTGTGCATGCATGCGAGTGTACGTGTGTGCGTGTGCCTGTGTGTGTGATACCAACACACACTAGATCAGAGAAGACCCCTCTTACTGTTCTCCTCCAGCCTGTACCCCCCCCACTGCCCATCACAGTCTGCATGCTTCTCACTGCATTTGCACAGTGAACTGACAGCCTCCCGGACAAGGCAGGTCAGGGGAAGAGAGAGACGGAGTGTGCTTCACCCCACACCTGGCACCTGGCCCTGAGCCTGGCTCCCGGTAGGAGCTGATTAACATCTGCCGAGCTGAGCGGATGAACTGCACACCGTGCTGATGAGCCTGGGAGATGGTGCGTGTGTGCGGCAGGCAGGCTTGTCAGGTCCTCTACTCACCAGCAACGCTGCATTCAGTTTCGCAACTTTGGGAATCTGTCACTTTTTCTTTGCGTGTTTACTTCTAAAACAGAAAGGTATATCTTGAGTTAGCACGGACGCAAACATGAAATATAGAATAAACTCTATAGAAAGAGGAGGAAAATCTCTTGTAAAATAATTCTTTGTGGTGGGAGGAGCCTTAGCTCATATGATGGTCCCGGCTTCTTTTACTGAAAATCTCAGTGTCTTGATGATTCTAACTCTCTCACTCCTCATCTCCACTTGGTTATCTGTTAGTTTAGTTTGCAGAGGATTCTGACCTCTCCCTTAGACACGGCTTTTATGAAAACAGTCATTCTTTCTCACCTGGATCACTGCAAGAACATTCAAAGTTGTCTTCCTGTTCCATTTCCCCCACTCCGTGCTATACATCTTGCTGAGGAGACCTTTCAATGGAAAGATCTAATAGCATTAAGTTCAAACATATGAAATTGCTGATATTGGACCTCTCTTGACCTGCAAAAAATAGCAGTTTAATATAATTCAACCGATACCATCATCTAGCTCACAAATCTTTGTTGGCATCCCATAAACAGTAGTTTTCTGAGAGGAACATGTTGTACTCCATTTCCTAATCACTCTCCCAGAATTAAATAAGCCAGAGTGGTATCCCGGAGCCCCATTTCCCATAGATGCTATTTGCTAGATAACAGACAGCAAAGAACAGCCATATATCATTCAAATGCAGTGTTCAAATCAAATAATAATAATATATGCTCATGTTCACATTTAATGACTTCCTGTAAGTCACTTCGCAACTGAACTGTAGCCTTTCTGATGACAGTACACAATGTCTCCCAGTATAGAATTGTCAGCAAAACATCAGGGCACATCCTGCCACTACTAATTACTAGCTGAATGACCTTGGGCAAATCACCTAACCTTTTACTCTTCTCATATAAAAATTAAGCATATTAATAGTACTTAACCCATTGGGCTTTCCTGAAAATTAAAGGAATAGTGAATATAATGTGTTAAATATGGTGACTGGCCCCTACTAAGTGGTCCATGATGTTGGTCCTTCTTTACTCCTCTCAATCAATGCAAGGCCAGCTCTTTTAGGATCAGGCTTCTCTTGGGCCCTTGTGATAATCTACAGCTAAATGACAACTCTCTGGGGGCATTTTCTCTAAGTCCTCCTAAGTCTGAAAGGAGGAAGAGGCATTTTTTAATTTACATGAACCCAGTGGGAATCTCCCCTGCCCCTGTTTTTTTATTTACCTGTTGCTTATGAAAATGTGCCTCCATTTTTCTCATACTTACTTGAGTTTGTATGGAGAAATTTAAAATAGTTTTTCTAAATTTGAGTGATTATTGCCAGGAATGTGAATTCCAAAATGAATTTAATCAAGGAGTTAAGGTGCTTTGTAGTTAATTTTTGCTTCATTTGATGAGAAAATATCAGTATTGCACTGTTTTTAAATAGCACATATAATTATACCCTCATTAATGATGTCAAATATTATTATTTAATACATTGCTCCAATTAATTATGTTTCTTAAACTAAACAGCTAATCTCTAACAAGTTATGTTTAAATAATTATATCTAATGCTAATGGAGTAGGGAGTTCATTCCAGCATCTTCTTTATAAACACAAAATGAAATGACCTATACAATTAAGTCTGGTTTCTTCTCCTTGGCTAAGCAGCCCCGCAGCTTCATGTCCCACCACTAACCACACACAGTTTATGCTTCCAACTCCGTAAAAGGCTCACAGTTGCTGTGTGTGGTATGTTTTCCCAGGATTTTGTACCTACTACTTTTCATCCTGGGGTGTCCTTTCCTCTAGTCTTTGCCCAGATCATAGCTCATATGTTCCCTGTTTGAGGACACCTTCCCGACCCCTCTGACCGAATTACTTGTTTCATCCACTGAGCTCCCAGCCTGCACTACCAGCTCCTCTGCTAGAATGTTCAGTGAAAAACACTGCAAATGATCTCTCAGTATGTCTGTCCCCCACTCCACAGCCCAGCTCTTCTGTATTCTCTTCTGTAGCAATAGCCCTCAACACATGGAAGGTAGATAAAAGCTGGCTTTTCTTTCCTTCTTTTCCCAAATTAATGAATAGATAAATGAAGAAAAGAAAATTCATAGACAATCAATAAATGGTTATTGAATGAATGAATGGATTAAATGAGTTAGTAACTCCAAGAATTTTAGTGAGTTTGGGATTGGTATGGCTAAGGCACAAGAAAAAAAAAATCAGAAACAGAATACTTATATTTTGAAATCAGAAGTGACAAACAAAGTATAAAGCAATACCGTGGAGTTAAATGAGGTAATTTATTTAAAGTATCTAGCAAAATGCTTCTCAGTAAGCTTTCAGATACAGTAGATGCATTTTGTTGTGCTTCTTATTGTTGTTATTGCTATGTTACTCAGTAATTAGTAAATGGAAAAAGCTACCTAATATAGCAGATGCTACCAGAGGATGCTAAAGCATATATTTAACAATGCTATTTTCATTTTTATTAAAGACACTTTTGAAATAAATTATAGTAATAAAACATAGTTTAATATATATAATAGTTTATATTATTATATATAAACTATATATATAGTTTTATATAATATGTAAAATAACTTTACTATATATATATATATATATATATATATATATATATATATATACATACTACCCTTTGTTATAATTCTTATAATACAGTATCATGACTTTGTTAAGTGATACTTATTTACTTCTGCCTATGCCAAATTACTGTGGCATGTTTTACATCATATCAAAAGTTACTATAATATATTGCATAATATGTTTTATCATGATGCTTATAACAAATTATCCCAGCCCCTCCTAGAAGGATATTTATTTATTTTTATTTATTTATTTTTTATAAAGTTAATCTTTTGTTTTTAGAAATTCACGTTCTTTTTATTTATTTATTTATTTATTTATTTATTTATGGCTGTGTTGGGTCTTCGTTTCTGTGCGAGGGCTTTCTCTAGCTGTGGCAAGCGGGGGCCACTCTTCATCGCGGTGCGCGGGCCTCTCATTATCGCGGCCTCTCTTTTTGCGGAGCACAGGCTCTGGACGCGCAGGCTCAGTAATTGTGGCTCATGGGCCTAGTTGCTCCGCAGCATGTGGGATCTTCCCAGACCAGGGCTCGAACCCGTGTTCCCTGCATTGGCAGGCGGATTCTCAACCACTGCGCCACCAGGGAAGCCCAGGATATTTATTTTTTGACTCCTTGTGACAAGCTGTCTCTGATCTGCTTCTGACAGGATATTTACAGTCTTTCATGTCCTGTCACCGTTATGATCCTCAGAGTCTGTCTATTGAGTTCAGATTTTGATACTTTTTTAACAAGGCCGTAATTGTCACTTACAATTATAACTATTTTTTCATTAACCCAACTCAAGCTGTGCCTAGTTAACTGCTCAAATCAAAATACTTCCTTGAAGGTCAACAGTCATGTTTATAGTAAAATTGATTCTACTGTTAATACCCTATTAATTAAGTTCCCTTAGAACTGAGTGTGGGATAAATTAAAATTGGCTTGTTGGGGTTAGGGTAACCTCCCTCTGAAGGTACTGACAGTTTGCTCTCCCACACTTTGTGAAAAGACTTGATTTCTCCGTAGTCTGTACAACATGGGGGTCTATTCTCAACACTTCACATCTCTTCAAATGTCATGTGTTGATTATTTATCTACTTCATGGCAAAAAGGATCACCACTCTCTACAACATATAGTTTCTGACAAACATACCCACTTCATTCTTATTCCACTTATCCAGTGGTTTTTCCCAAAGACACTTATGGTACTCAAATCATGGCCACTGTGCCTGGCTATCATGTAACTTCAATGTCAGGAAAAATGTGTGTGATAAAAGTGATAATCCATAGATTAAATGTGTTACTCGTAACCAGAAATAGAATAAGACATTCACAAAATGTCGGGTTTTGCCCCAAACTCACTGGGGGGTGGTGTGGACATAGATCTATGTTCTGAAACCAAGAGCCATCTGGTTTTTTTCCTACAACTGAGATCAGAATTCATTGCTCTGTAAACTCCTTGCAATCCCTGGGTGTTTCAGAAGGCAAGGAGATTTGATTTTGTTCTTACAACAAAAAGGCCTGTGTAAAGAATTCTTTTAGTCTGTGTAACAATAGCAGCACAAAATCCTTTTATCTGAAACCTGCGAGCCTGATAGAAACATAGAATTTGGGAGACAGTTTCCAAGATAACAAAATACATCCTGATCTTTTTTTTTCATATAGGCTCTCCAACTTCTTACCCTCCATCCTGCAAATTTTGGACGTCTATCCATTTCTGCCTTTTTCATCTTAGCTGTAAACATCTTATTCTAGTACTTCTTAATTTCCTAGGACAGAGAACACAAATATCAGCCTATGGCAAGCAAACTAGAATCTCACAGAAGAACACGGATTCACTTGAAGTTTTAGCAAATGTTCTTGCAAAGAAATGGCCCATTCTAGCAGTGTCTCTTCTATAGTTTCAAATTTTAAAGTATGAATCCTCTTGAACACCTCACCTCTTCAATTTCTGTGTGTGGCCAGTAGAAATCAGGAGAGACATAGGAATATCCTTAATCTGGAGGCATAGTCCATTTTTCTTGTGTTAAAAAAGTGAGGTTTTATGCTATTTCTGAATTTAGTGTATGCTTTGAGCATTTTCTATGTATACAGCAAGTGCTAAAAACTATTAGAATTGATACAGTCACTATGGAGAACAGTATGGAGTTTCCTTAAAATACTAAAAATAGAACTACCATATGACCCAGCAATCCCACTACTGGGCATATACCCTGAGAAAACCATAATTCAAAAAGCCACATGCATCCCAATGTTCATTGCAGCTCTATTTACAATAGCCAGGTCATGGAAGCAACCTAAATGCCCATCGACAGATGAATGGATAAAGAAGATGTGGTACATATATACAATGAAATATTACTCAGCCATAAAAAGGAACGAAATTGGGTCATTTGTAGAGACATGGATGGATCTAGAGACTGTCATACAGAGTGAAGTAAGTTAGAAAGAGAAAAACAAATATCGTATTTTAACGCATATATGTGGAACCTAGGAAAATGGTACAGATGAACCGGTTTGCAGGGCAGAAATAGAGACACAGATGTAGAGAACAAACGTATGGACACCAAGGGGGGAAAGTGGTGGGGGGATAGGGTGGTGGTGGGATGAATTGGGAGATTGGGATTGACATATATACACTAATACGTATAAAATGGATAACTAATAAGAACCTGCTGTATAAAAAAATAAATAAAATTCTAAAATTAAAAAAAAAAAAGAGTACCAGATGCAGGGATTCTAGTTCTATTTATTCAGAAATGCTTAGATTTAAGGGGGTCAGGGGTAATGGTTATTTTCTTGGGATCATCATGTTTCCATTATTTTTCCCCAAAAGTTTTCTTCATTTATTTAACTAATAAGAGCCTGCTGCATAAAAAAATAAATATAATTCCAAAAAAATTAAAAATGATTTTTTTTAAATGAAGAAAAAAGATCAAAAAAATAAAAATAAAAATAAATAAATAAAATAAAATTTTAAAAAGATACTGGTACTAAGTCAATTTAAATTAAACTGTTTATGTGAAGATACTGCTGCATACAATAATTTATTGAAATAAATAGAAAGAATAAGTTACATCGGTGGAAAGTATATATGTGTAGCTATATGTCTATCTATCTATCTATCTATCTTGGTTCTTACTTTTAAATATTTCCATCATTTGAACCATAAATCTCAGCCTTTTTTTGAACTATCTTTGACATATGATGTTGTGCAAATTTAAGGCATACAACATGTTAATTTGACACATTTATATATTGTAATGTGATTGAAAAACCTCCTTTAATACTTTCCTGCCTAACCACTTAAAGCCACCTGCTTGACCTCAAACTTCACCTTCACTGTACCTTTGGTTCAGTTATGATCTGCTCCTCCAATAGTCCTTTAAGCATCTCCCCCGAGTTGTATTCTGCTGTGTTCTACTATTAGGTTTTTAATTCCTAATATGTCCAGGCATTCTGTGTCTGGAGAGGGGGAAGTGTTTGTGGAAATGAGACTACAACGTGAATCACAGCTATACAAGTCATTCAAACACAGTCCTTATGGAAATGAGTTCCTGACATTGTACTTTACAACTGCTGTTTCCTTTCCTTTTAATACCCTGTCATTGTTCCAGGCCACCACCGCAGATTCTTCTACCTACAGATCACATAATTTAGAGTAGGTACCTCACAAGATACAGTGAGTTTTACGAAGCTCTTTATAATAGCAAAGGACTCTCATAAATCTCCAATTGAGTTAGCATGAATGGGGGAAAAAAAAAAGAAAGAAAACATTCCTCCCTTCAGGATAAAGGGATCTCAACAGAGAGACATAGATTCACAAGGATGTGTATAAACCTCAGCAAGCTTCCATTTTCCTTCCATTTACTCTAAACCCCCCGGGGAAGAATGGGAAGGAAATGTAATAAAGAAGAAGAGTTTAGGGCTGCAAACTTTCACCACTCCCACTGCCTCTACATGCCAAAGATAGGGCACATCTTTGTGAGAACTTCCAGATTTGGGAAAGCTGAATGATTTTTCTTTGGGCCCAAGAAGGTACAGAACTTCAGTCCCTGGGACCAGCAGGGGGAAGGCAGCATCATGGATCATGACCCATTCTACTGCCGGTGGCCAGTCACTTTGGGTCTACCTCATCAAAAGGGACAGGGCTGTCCAGTGGAAACTAAACATTCAGGAGAGTGAAACTCTCTGTCAAAACACAAACAAACCCAAAATACGCACTCACCTATCCATCTAAAATATAGAGCTAAAATTAAACATATATTTACATTTTAAAGATAATATTAATGATGAAATTCAAACTGTTGGTTCTTTGTAAGTTCCATCAGCTTATAGATGTCAACAATTTGGGGAGAGAGGATGACAACCAAAGAATATCTAGATACAGA
Source organism: Balaenoptera borealis (assembly GCF_965194805.1). Lineage (NCBI taxonomy): Eukaryota > Metazoa > Chordata > Mammalia > Artiodactyla > Balaenopteridae > Balaenoptera > Balaenoptera borealis. The sequence continues at coordinate 144,541,005 of NC_138866.1, forward strand.
ATGAATTTCCTGGGGATGGGAGAGAGTGGGGTGGTTCTAAATCCTAGTAAAAGGAGATTTGCTCAGTGACCTCCATGGGGACACCAATTGGCTTTGGTCATTTACCAGCTGTTTCCTTACCCTTCAATTCCTTAAATGTGCTCATGGCCTCAAACTAGCATTCACTGTCTGCACCTCCAGCAGTATTATTTGCATGTCTTTTGTGAGCCATTATGAGTCAAAACCGTTCACCAGAACATAAAATCACGTCAGAAAGAGAAAACTGTGGAGGAGTTAAAAAATGAATACTTTTTGAAATAAGGAAAGCACAGGTTGTCATGTTACATTCATTGGCTGAGCAATAGATGGTTTTCATTCCTGGAGTGAGACTAATATATAAACATTTATAACACTAAGAGTTCTATAACAAATAAGTGCAGAGCAGTACTTAAGGAGCTATGTCTATAAATTGTGAGTCAGAAAGTAAATGCATAGATTGATTATCTTTTAACTTTTTGAAGGATCAAATCTTTATGTCCATATTTTAAATTGTCTTAATTTGTTTTGCTGTCGCTGAGAAATCACTCCTGACCTTTCTCATAACACAGTTCTCTCTTTGTTGCTTACTTTATACGTAGTAACCAAGTTTATTTCTTCATGGTTTTGAAGCATATAAGAAAGGAAAGTCCTTTTAATATAAAACTGGAGTGGTGATACCACTTAGCATGGAAAGGTGGGACAAAAGTTAACAAAAAATCTAAGTGTTTTCAACAAACATGTATTGATACTTCTCTCAGATGCTCTGATTTCTTTGCAGATGATGAGGAATTGTTCTTTTACATGTTTTTGAAAGATGATGGGTTCTACAGCAGTGAAGTTGAGTGAGACACAACCACAGTTTTTTGGTGTCACTGTAAAGTGTTTTTGTTTTCATTGAAGTATAGTTGATTTACAATATACTGTTAGTTTCAGATACATAACATATATATTCAGTCATATATATAGTTTTATATATATATATATATACTTCAGATTCTCTTCCCTTATAGGTTATTACAAAATATTGTGTATCGTTCCCTGTGCTATGCAGTTAGTACGTGTTGGTTATCTGTTTTATATATGGTAGTGTGTATCTCTTAATTCTAAAGTGCTTTTGTTTTTGTTTTTGATCCATTGTAACTTACCTTGTACTATGTGTTCCAGTGTTGGAGGGACTGTATCAAATGGTAAAGTATTTTACCTGTACCCAATTATGCTGTAGCCAAAGAGTAATGACCCATAGATATTTAATAGAATGGAATTTCAGTGAGAAAACATGGTGAGAATGGTGGGAAGCAGACATTGTATCTTTCTGGCTTTGGAAAGGGTATCTTTTGGACACTGTAATAGTAGTAGCCTGGGCAAGACCATCATCATTCATTTCTAAAGTGACAAACTGACTTGCCCTAAAACACCCTGTCTGGTCATTTGACATCGAGTAGGTCATCATGACCCTTATTTGGATCCTTATTTGGATTAGTTATGAAGTAGTTATTAGTTATGAATTAGTTAACTTCTTTAGGTCCCTTAGCCACAGAGTACAGCCAACCTTGTAACCCAGACCCCAATTCTATAACCACCCAGTACATTTCTAGAGGGAAGGACTCAGCAAGTGACTATGATTTGGCTCAGTGGTATTTCATCAGCTATACTAGATAAATAATTCACAGCACATGTCTGAAACATTAATGGAACACTCAAAGATCTTCTCTCATACAATTACCATTTTTTTAGTCATTGACTATTCTCCACAATGAACCAGCATCTTACACTTACATACCTTTTCCTTCAAGCCACTTATGTCAACTCATTTATCATATACGTTATCAGAACTTAAGGGTAAAGTTCTTGATGACAACTTGTTTGGACAAGTTTCACTAAACTCTCCTCTCTCTCTCCTTCTTTCATTCTCTTTCCCCTCCCCATCTCTTTTGTTCTCATTCTTTTCTCACTACCTCCCCCCTCCCACTCTCACCCTCTTTTATTCTATATTTCTATTTTCATGAAGAATTTGGACCACATCCTTACACCGTCATGGATTAACTTGTTCAATCACAAGTGGGATGATGGCCAAGAGGTCACATGAAAAGATGCTCAACATCACTAATTATTAGAGAAATGCAAATCAAAACTACAATGAGGTATCACCTCACACCAGTTAGAAGGACCATCATCAAAAAAATCTACAGACAATAAATTCTGGAGAGGGTGTGGAGAAAAGGGAACCCTCCTACACTGTTGGTGGGAATGTAAATTGGTACAGCCACTATGGAGAACAGTATGGAGAATCCTTGAAAAACTAAAAATAGAGCTACCATATGATATAGCAATGCCACTCCTAGGCGTATATCCAGAGAAAACCATAATTCAAAAGGATACATGCACCCCAATGCTCATTGAAGCACTATTTACAATAGCCAGGACATGGAAGCAACCTAAATGTGCATCAACAGAGGAATGGATAAAGAAGATGTGGTACATATATACCATGGAATATTACTCAGCCATGAAAAAGAATGAAATAATGCCATTTGCAGCAACATAGATGGACCTAGAGATTGTCATACTGAGTGAAGTAAGTCAGATGGAGAAAGACAAATATCATGATATAGCTTATATGTAGAATCTAAAAATTGGTACAAATGAACCTATTTACAAAACAGAAATTGAGTCACAGATGTAGAAAACAAACTTATGGTTACCAAGGGGGAAAAGTGAGGATATATTGGGAGATTGGGATTGACATATACACACTACTATATATAAATTTTTATATATATATTTTATATATATAAAAGATAACTAATAAGAACCTACTGTATAGCACAGGGAACTCTATTTGGTGCTCTACAATGACCTATATGAGAATGGAGTCTAGAAGAGAGTAGATATATGTATATGTATGGTTGATTCACTTTGCTGTACAGCAGAAACTAACACAACATTGTCAATCAACTATACTTCAATTAAAAATTAATTTAAAAATCATTAAATAAAAAGAAGTGGGACATTTATTTCCATAGTTTTTTGAGTGAAAATGGCATTGGACTTTTTCTAGACCTCTAAACCACATGATAGAGTTTATGACTTTGATTTTGGCTGAATTACAATTTCATTCCAGTTCTTCCTCAGATAAAGTAGGTTTTATACATCAATATTTGTTGAATGAATTGAGTCATTCAACTCATTTGGGATACAGAAGCCCTTGGTCTTGTCTAATTATCATACATCTTCTATGCCATGCATAACTTTAAAATACTGAGAAAATTAACTACCCAAGGTCTCTCTTTTCCCAACTGTAAAACAGGAATGATAATATCACCCTATAGATTTACTTGTTTTTTTATGTTTTAAATGAAATGAGAGCAAATGCAAAACACTTGACACACAGTAGGTGATTAACAATGTTATTGATTTTTTTTTTTTTCCTTTACCAATAGTGCCTAGTGCTGTTTTCTGTACAGTTGAAATGCTCCATTACTGGAGTTAAAACAAGACAAAAAAAAAAAAAAATCTCAGGGAAATAATAAATTATGCCCTTCCTCTTACAAGTGTTGAATCAGTGACAGACTTTGTGATGATGTGAAGAACTTGGCAAATAGGAAACACTAGGGAACCACGCTAATTGTTTTGGGTGATGATGGTGAGATATTCATAGTGGAAATAATTTGTATGTCTTTAGATATTTATGAGTTGTCTAATAGGCTGCTGGTACCTCCTCAATGGGACACAGCATTCACACAGCTTTGCTCCCAAAGGTCAAAGAGGAACAGCATGGTGTGAACAACGCGTCCAAATACTCCCCTGGGATGCAATTAACCAGGGAATTCAGACTTACTCCTTCTCTTCTATAAAAGCCAAGATGCAGCAGGGCTGCATTGCATTGCGAAGAGGCATTTGGTGGGGCTCAGCTTTTTCAGGAGGGAGGTAGGTGATAAGTAGGCTGGGGAGAACGTGTTGGATGAGTCTGAGTGTCTAGAATTTAAAGAGCATTCTATTGCTTCTCAGTGGGCGTCTGCCTCTTGAGGTCTGGCATTCACCCAAGTCCTGAGCATTACCTCAGCACTTAAAGAGAAAACAAGTGAAAAGAAAATCCACAAAGTTGCATACTAAGCAGCATCAACATCAAGGAATGCCACGGGCTAAGTTTTGTTCACCCTGTTAGCATGAAGAATTATTTTGCACTACAGAAAGCTGCCTTTTCCCAACCAAGAAAACAAACAAACACAAAAAAAACAGAACTAATTAAGATCGTCATATCTCAATAAATATGCAAATGAAAAATCAAAACAAAGAAATTCTATTTATCACATCATAAAGTTGCAAATTGCTGTACAGGCTGGCTTGGAAGAATTGCAAAGGATAGAATCTTCTTAATGGCTTTGCCCAGAAACTGTGTTCAAAAGCTGCATTTATGGGTTTGTATTTGAAGATGAAAGATGATGAACTTGCCAAAATAAAAATATTTGCGTGCCTTATCTCCAATACTATGGAAAGGAAAGGGGAATACAAATTCAGTTGAGTAACTATGTGTCAGGTCTTGTGCTAGGAAATTTGCTTCCTTTATATCATTTCAAGAAGAAAGCTAGTAAGATACTCATTTTATAGATGAAGACAATGAAGCTCAGAGAAGGTAAATTCCTGTTTCTCACTTGGTCTTTGAAACCAGGATTCTTACCTCCAGTCACATTTATGACTCTATGTTTTCTTTTGACTATTTAATGTGTTTTTATAGGCTATCAAAGCATTCAGGGGGAAATGAAATCAATTTTCAGATATTTTCTCCATACATTTTCCACATCTGGGTATTAAGGACCACCCTATCAATGGAAGCTGAGTTTGATTTCTGCATAATGTTATTTCCTTTTATTTATATTTGATTAATTTGCATATGGTGATGTCTTCTTCTTGAATTTATCATCTTTGAAAAATAGAGAGAGAGAGAAAGACCAAAAGGGAAAATCATGGATACCATAATATTGCTGACAATACTGTTACTCTGCCTTACCATATATATATTTTGTCCTGTGAGAGCTGAATCTATAAGCTTCAGAGAGAGCATCTCCTAATGACATTGGCAGCTTTGTTTTAGAAACTTGAACCTGCCCTCTGCCACGTAGAATGCTGCCCTTAGAAGAAGGCTCTCCCTGGACACCAGGGCTATATTTGCTATTCTGGTCTGCTGGGCTAACATTAGGGTGAGGTTTTTTATGAGTATGTGGAGTTGCCTGGAATGAGCAAGCAGCTAATGAGATGGGGCCAGCTGGGTACCTATTAGAGAATGGTCAAAGAGAATGGTCAAGCTAAGTACTTGAACAAGTAAAAGAAGGAGGGCAGTTTGCTACTGTTCTCTGCAGAAGATTTCAAAGAAGAGGTGAGATGCAAGATTTGCCTTCAAGATGGGATAGATTGGCAAGAGTGTCAAGGACAATTTTATTGTATTTTTTTAGACTTGAGCAATTTTGTTCAAAGGACATAAGATAATGGTCTGAGTGGTAGCAGGATATATATAGCAGCCCTGTCCCCTGACCAGGGACACCCGCCACCAGCAGTTTATCTTCTGTATCCATTCCCTTTTCTTCCTTCCTTCTTCCCTCCCTCTTCTTTCTTTTCTTTTTCTTTTCCTTTTTCTTTTTTCTTTTTTTGAACTTTTACCCTTTATTAGTAACTTTATATTATAAAATTGTAGGGTATAGTTTTTTATTTTCTTATTGGCGTATAGTTGCTTTACAATGTTGTGTTGGTTTCTGCTGTACAGTGAAGTGAATCAGCTATACGTATACATATATCCCCTCCTTTTTGGATTTCCTTCCCATTTAGGTCATTACAGAGCACTGAGTAGAGTTCCCTGTGCTATATAGTAGGTTCTCATTAGTTATCTATGTTATACATAGTAGTGTATGTTTGTCGATCCCAATCTCTTCCTCTTTCTTTTTTTCTTTGTTTTCTTTCTTTCTCTACCTCTTTTCCTTCCTTTGTCCTCCCAGCCTTTCTTTTATCATCTTAGATTTAAAACATTTTATTATTATTTTTCCCACTAAAATCATTATTTTATGGCATATACATTTATTTATATATTATATATGATATATAATATGATGTATACGATACATATGTATATGTGTGTGTGTGTGGTTTTTTTTGGTCACGCCTTGCCGCATGTGGGATCTTAGTTCCCCAACCAGGGAATGAACCTGTGCCCCTGCACCGGAAGCTTGGAGTCCTAACCACTGGACTGCCAGGGAATTCCCGTATGTGTATGTATTTTTAAAGAACCCATGGAGGATTGCTTAGGGCACTTCTGGAGGAAAGTGGCAAAATCACTTCTGCCTATATTCTCTTGGTCAGAGAATATTTTAAATCACTCTAATCTCACTGTCTATATATGACTCCTCTCAGTCTATAGGAATATATTTTCCAAATTGTTCAACATACTTAGTATTTTTTGACAAAATCATTTCTTGTGATCTTGTTACTTTTTATGAGTTCAGTTTCTTTCTTACTGAAGTATATATTTTAGTAGTCCTTTCAGTGATGGTCCATGTGTGGGAAAACATATTTATTTCACCCTCATTCAAGAAAAATAAAGTTTTTTGTTTTTATTTTAGTATGTAATTCTAGTTTGGGATTTATTTTCCCTTAGCATCTTTAAGACATTCATTCTTTTTTTTTTTTTTTCTGACTAGCTTTAATATTATTATTACTTTTTAAGCATTCTAAAATTAAACTTTCAATTTGGAATAACTTTATATTCACAGAAATGTTGCAGAGATAGCACAGAAATTTCCCTTCACCTAGTTTCCCCTATCTTTTTGTTTAATGGGAAATCTGTTGATCTAAATGTCATTCATTTAAGGGTAATTTGTCTTTTCTCTCTCAATTTCTCTAAGATTTCTCTTTCTTTATTGGTGTCCACCCTGATGTATCTAATTATGGACTTTTTTTTCTTTTAATTTTCCTGCTTGCCAGAGTATTTCTTCAGTTTGAGGACTATCACCTTTCAACTATTATCTTCTTGAATATTGCCTCTCTACTTCTAGACATATTTCTTACTGTTTATTAATTCTCTATTTAACTGTGTCTTTTGTGCCATTTAACTGTTCCATTGAGCTGTTTATTGTATCTTTTTTTTTTTTTACTTTTAGAGAGAAACTGTTTAATTTTCAAATTCATCTTTTCTTTATCAAAAGTACCTTATCTTTTATTATGCATCCAGAACTTATTCTAATTTCTTAATCGTTGTAAACATACTTATTCTACAGTCTTTTCCAAATTGTCATAGGGTTTCAAGTTTGTGGGTGTCTGTTTCTGCTGCTTTATTTCATATGTATAAGAGGAAGTCTCCTTCTATTACTATCTTATCTGAGAGGTTTTATCTTTAATGGGTGTTAATTTTGTCAAATATATTTTTTGCATAAATTTATATGGTCATATGATTTTTCTTCATTAGCTTGTAAATATAGTGGATTACACTGATTATTTTTTAAATATTGAACCAATCTTACTTTCCTGGAGTTAACTCCACGTGGTCAGGGTGTATAGTTCTTTTTATAGAATAGTGAATTCAATTTGCTAATAGTTTGTTTTGAATGTTACATTTATATTCATGAGAGATATTGGTCCGTAGTTATCCTCCTTTTTTTTTACTATCTTTGTCTGGCCTTAATATTAGAATAATACTTGACTCATAACGTGAATGGAAAGTCTTCCCTCCTCTTTTATTTTCTGAAGGAGAGTGAGTAGAATTGGTGTTAATTCTTCTTTAATCGTGTAGAATTCTCCAATGAAAATATCTGGGTCTGGAAAACTCTTTTTCAAGATGTGTTAAACTATGAATTCAATTTCTTTACTATCTATAGGGCTATTCAAATTATCTATAATTGTGGTAGTTTTTGCTTTTTGAGGAATTGATCCATATCATATAAATTGTCAAATTTATGTGTGTAGAGATTTTTTGTGTGTGTGGCATCACCTTATCATTTTGATATTTGCAGAGTCTATAATCTATAGTTCCTCTTTTATTCCTGATATTGGTAATCAGTGCCTTTCTTCTTTTTTTTTTTCTTTTTCAATGTAGTTAGGGGTTGGTCTTGGTATAGATCTTTTCAAACAGTCAGCTCTTCCTTTCATTGATTTTCTCTGTTGTTTTTCTGTTACAATTACATTGGTTTCTGCCCTTTATTGTTTCCTTTCTTTTACTTGCTCTGGGATTATTTTGCTCTTATTTTTCTACTTTCTTGAGGTGTAGTTTAGACTTATGATTTCAGATTTTTCTAAGGTAAGCATTTTATTGCTATAACTTTTCCTCTCACCATGGATTTATCTGTGTGCCACAAATTTTGATATGTTATATTTCATTTTCATTAAGTTCAATGTATGTTTTTCTTTCCCTTAAAACATCTTCTTTGACCTCCTAAATTATTTAGAAGTATTTTTATCTATTTTCCAAATGTTTGGAAATGTTCATTTCATCTTTATGTTTTGGATTTCCAGCTTGATTCCTTGGGTCAGAGAACACAGTCTGCTGCACTGTTTCAATTATTTTAAATTTGTTGAAGCTTGTTTATGGCCCAAGATATGGTCTGTCTTGATATATATTTTATCAGTATTGGAAAATAATATGTATTCTGCTGTTAATGGATGGGGAGTATTCTATAAATGTCAATTCTGTGTTGTTGGTTGGTGGTGTTGTTGAACTCTTCGGTGTCTTGGCTGTTTTTCTGTCTAGTTGTTTAATCAACTGTTGAGAAAGGAGTGTTGAAACCTTGAATTATAATTATAGTTTTGTCTAATTCTCCTTTCAGATCTATCAGTTTTTGCTTCACATAATTTGCAGTTCTGTTGTTTGATACATACGTGTACAAGAGTGCTATGATTTTTTGATGTATTAACATTTTTATCATTGTATCCCTCTATGTCCCTGGTTATTACCTTTCCTCCAATTACTACTTTATCTGATATTGTTAATATAGACACTCCTGCTTTCTTTCGATTAATATTTGCATGGTATATCTTTTCCATCTTTTGAGTTTATATCTAGCATATTCATTATATTTTAAGTGAGTTATTATGAACAGCATACAGTTGGGTTACATTTTTTTAATCCACTCTGACCATCTTTCTTTTAATTAGTATATATGACAATTATGTAACATTCAATGTTATTGATAAGTTAGGGCTGACTCTTCCATTTTATTGTTTGTTCTCGCTCCCTTTTTTAATCTCTGTTTTGTTTTTCCTGTCTCCTTGTTAGTGGATTTGTTTTAGAATTCTATTTTTATTTCTTTATAAGATCTTGAGTGTATCTCTATGTATATATTTTTTCATGTTGTAGGTATTACATTTTATATACGTAACTTATTATAATCTACTGGTGTCACATTTTTACCAGTTCAAGCGAAGTATAGAAAACTTACCTCCCTGTATATCTGCTTACCTTCTCATTTATTATAAAATTAGCTTAAATATTTACATGAAGCATAACACACAATTGTATAATTTTTGATTCAACTCTCAAACATAATTTTAATAATTCAAGAGGAAAAGAAAAATCTATTGTCTGTATCTATATTTTTACTCTTTTGTTGTTCTTTCTCCCTTTCTTATATTTCAACATTCCTTATTTTATTAGCTCATTTCTTTTTAGAGGATTTCCTTTAGCCATCCTTTTAAGGTAGGTCTGGTGGCAACAAATTCTGAAAATTTTACTTCCTATAAGAATGTCTTTATTTTCCCTTCATTCTTGAAGGCTGTTTTTTCTGGATTTAGAGTATTAGGTTGGTAGTTCTTTTTTTTTCAAACTTGAAGAATGGTGTTCTGTTTTATTATGGCCCCTATTGTTTTTGATGAGATCTCTGCTGCCATTAGAATTATTTTTCCACTATAGTGCTGTTACCCTAAAGTTTCTCTCACACCGGTTTCAAGATTTTTAATTTGTCTTTAGTTTTCAGAAAGCTTGTTATTATCTGTCTGGTTAGGTTTCCTTCAGTTTAGCTATTTGGGATTTGCTCAGCTTATTGTATTTGTAGATTAATGTCTTTTGCAATGTTTAAGGCATTTTCAGCCATTACTTCTTTGAATACTTTTTCAGGTTCTCTTCTTTTTGGACTCTGCTGAAATGAATATTATATCTTTTGTTATAATCCCACAGGGTCTTGATGTTCTGTTCATTGTTTTAATCTATTTTCACTCTGTTATTCAGACTGAATAATTTCTGTTGTTCTGTTTTCAAGTTCACTGATTCTTTCCCATGTTCCTTCCATTCTGCTGTTGAGCCCATCCATTGAATTTTTTATTTAGATTTTTTTTTGTATTTATTAGTTCTAAACTTTCCATTTGGCTCTTCTTTATATGTTCTGTTTCCTTGTTGAGACTTTCTGTTTCTTCATCAAGTTTTATATTTCCGTTATTGTATTTCTCACTTCTACAGTTTCCTTTGATTCTTCTTTATACTCCTTATTTTTTTGCTGAGATTTTCCATTTCTTTATTGAGACATTCAATTATTTTTGTCATGTGTGTCCATAATTACTCAGTGGAACACTTACATGGTGTCTGCTTTCAAATCCTTGTCAGATAATTCTAACATCTGTGTCATTTTGCTGTTAGCATCTATCAATTGTCTTGGTTCTTGGTAAAATGAATGATTATCTATTGAAATCTGAACATTTGGGATAATATACTATGAGATATGGGCCTTATTAAAATCTTCTGTTTGAACTGGGCTCCTATGACACCACTCAGAGAGGAGAAGAAGGAATCTTGTTACTGCCACATGTGGGTGAAAGTCTAGCCTCCCTATTAGGCTCCATTGACACCCATGGTGCTGAGGGCTCCTTGTTACTGCTGGGCATTGGTAAGTGTTTTAGCTTCCTGCTAGGCCTTCACTAGTACTGCTCTGGGTGGAAGCAGCACGGGTACCTTGTTATTGGTCTCCACAAAAACTGGTAAGGAGTCGTCTTGTTACCAAGAGTTGTGTTTGGAAGTCCAGGCTCCCTACATGGCCCCCACTGGTATCAATGGGTAGGAGACCTCATTATTGTACATTGGAGATGAAAGTGCAGGCTCTATTCTGCCTTCCCTGTTGCTTCCTTAGCATGAGGAAAAGAAGGGGATTTCAGACATCACAATTAGGTCTTATGAGAGAAAAAATCTAGGTTCACCATGCTTCTGTTGGCAAAATGAGGGTAGGACTACTGTTTTTTCTGTGGGGTTTGGTTGGAATAGAGCTATTATAATTTAAAACTTGTCTTTTTTTGTGAGGTTGCTCCTTGTCTCATCATTTGGATAAAGAGAACAAACTCTTGTTAGGGACTTTTTGTCTGCACTTATTAGCAATTCCAGGCTGTCAGCTTCTCCAGCTCCAAGACTAGAGAATACGAGGCCAAAAGAAAACCCAGGGAACATACCACCATATTAACCATTAGGTCCCGATCTGGTCTGGCTTCTTCTCTCCATATTTCATCCACATTTCCTTATGTTTCTTTAATATATAATATCCAGGGAGAACTATGAAGAGGAAAAGGGAGCAATAGTTCTCTATCTATCCAGAAGTGGGAGTCCCTGAATATGCATTTGATTCTCTAACTCATCAGAATTCTTACACATTTGGGCAAAGAAATGAGAGATATAATTAAACAATTGTAAGCCTTCTTAATTTATAAAAATATAAAAATATATACATAAATGTACATAACATATAAATATGTAACATATTAATATGTATAATATATAATTTTATGATATATTATACATTGTATATTATGTATTAATTTTATATTATATTTATATTATACCTTACATTTATTTATAAATATGAATGACAAAGGAAATGATATTTGTTTAAAATTATTAAAATGTACTGACATGATAATTATGGTTTAATTCATATATAAAACTTTTGAGTGGGGACCAACATGGTGGGATAGGAAGATTCTGAACCCACCTCCTCTCATGGACACACCAAATCTATAGCTATATATGGATCATTTCTCTCTGAAAAAGATTTGAAAACTAGATGACCTGCTTCACCACAACAAAAGATTAAAGGACCACATCAAAAGGGCAGGGAAGTTTGAGACAGAGTCTTGGCAAGAACTCTCCCTGACCACCAGCATGGCAACACACAATAAGGAGGGAATCTCATCAGTCCAGTGTTTCTACAGGAGGAGTGAGGGGTTGGTGCTCCACATCATGTACCCATCACCTGGGATCTACACCAGAGACACAAGCCTTTAAAATGTCTGGCTTAGAAAACCAACAGGGCTGATGTCTAAGGGACCCATAGTGCTATAGGAATCTGAACCTTCCCTTTTAAAGGGCTCACATATGGTCTTACCCACCCTGAGACCCAGAGAAAAAATAGCAGCTTGAAATGTGCCTAGAGTTATGAGAAAGAGACCCATTTGCTAATCTAAAAGCATGTGCTGGAGGAGCAGGGGTCAGTTGAAACTCACCCCAGAGATGGAGGTGCTGGCAGATGCCATTACTGCCCTCTCCACATACCCTGCTAGCACAGGTAGTTAAGCTTAGAAGCATTACCCTCCTGCTGCCTTGCTAAGATGGACAGGGGCAAGCGGTCATGGCACTATCCCCCACCCTGCTGAAGCCACAGAGCACAGGCAGTTGCAACACTTTCCTGCTCCCTGGCTGGGGCTGGCACGTGAGAGTGGTCCAGGCATTCTCCCACTCCCAGCCTAACTTCAGCACGTGCACATGAGCAACACACTCTCCTGCTGCATTGCTGAAACCCACAGGCATGCACAGTCAAGACATTTTTCTGCCACCTTTTGGAAGCCAGAGAGGGTGCCCTGCTTCCTACACTCTACAGCTGCCTTGCTAAAGCCAGTGGGTGTATGTGATTTACACAGGGAAGAGTTTATTGATTGATTGATTGATTGATTGATTGATTGATTGATTTCTACTATATTCTATGCACATTCTAGATGTTCTATACAATAATATAAATATGAATCAGACAGATGCATGGGCCTTATTCACAATATAAGACTATAAACACTATTAAGGATCAAAGCAAATTAAATGAATATGTGAAGATTTATATTTAGGGAAGAAATTTCAATAAGAGATAGAGTTATCAAAACAGTCATCTGGTGGAAATTAAGACGAGCTTTTAAAATTGATCTATCTTATTTGGTTGGATGTTGAGGAGTTGGAAGATGATTTTAGATATAGGAAATTGCTTGTATGAATAAAGACTTGGAAACACATTTAGCCTGGTACGTTTGAATGGTCACAACAAGAAGAGCCTGACAACTTGACTGTAGTAGGAAAGTTCCAAGTCTGTGAGTGACTGGAGCAGACTCTACAGTGAAGGGAAGGCAGAGCCTTATTAGGGGAAGACTGACCCTGTTGTTTACTCCTGGACTCCTGCCAACTGGACCTTTTAAGAATGTCCCATCCACTGATACTCACATTGCATTAAGAAGCAAGGACAAGTTCTTGCAAGCTACTGAATTTGAAATGGAATAGTAGAAATTATGTTTTAGAGAAACTGTTAGCATTGCCAATTTGGATGGTTTTGCAATAGAGATTGCAGCAACTCAAGTGTGAAGCAACCTATCTCAGTTCGTGCTCACTTTTACCACCATGTTTCACCATCTTTTTCAGTATCCACAATAAAGTGGAATTAAAATTTGTTGATTGCTTTTATTTTGCAGTCCATTCTGCTAGATTGCATCCATGTGTTTTCTCATTTGGTATTCACAACCTCACAACAACTCTTGAGATATTATTATTGTCATTATGTGAGGTGAAGGGGATATTCCAAGGTCCCCTGGTCAGGATTAAAACTCAGGCTCTTGACATTGTACAGCATGGTCACCTCAGTACCTACCATGGTGACAGCGGAGTCAAAGGCACTTGGTGTTCTTGCTGACTTGAGCTTGTGTTATGACTGGGCAGCTCTTACCTTCCTTTATTCAACTGCTTTATCACCCACCATTCAGCCTGTAAAATATAACAATTTAATGCTGTGGTGCTGTGGAATCAAAATTCATATTTCTTCTCTTTCCTTTCCATTCATGCTATGTCCCACCAGACCTGCAGCTTAGGGTACTGAGAGCCTGAAAAGCATGGAGCAGCTCGTAACAGTTAGTGGACAGTTCAGAAACTGGCCTCTGATTCATGTCCCAAGCTAAAACGTAACCACACTGCTGATTACCCATTTTCATTGTTTATGGCGAGGCAGGTGGATGAACATCTCTGCCTGATTTATGAAGTGCTTGCCTTCTATAAGTCACAGAGTAGAAACCCAGCACGCTGCTAATCCTAATTGGTTAAGTCCTAAGTAGGGAGTGATTAGGAAGTCTTCAGGAAAGAAGGCACCTCATGCAAATGAGAAAGATATACAGTTCCTTGGGAGGAAATTTCCCCTGCTCACAATATATGGTCCAGGTTTGATGTTCATTCCTATTGCCCCCTTTTGTCTCTCATTGGTCAACCCCTGTGATCTTCCACTTGTGAATAAACTGGAGGGAGGTAGGGGAGATGATGAGGGAGTACAAACATGGTGGAAAGAGTACTGTTTTCCCGCTTACTCTCTCCGTTCATGTCCACCTGGATTAATTTTTTATTTTTTTAATTAATAAAGCATTCACCATGGTAAAGGGGAGCTATGTAATATGACTTATTGTGCTGTTAGAGTGGGAAACATTAGGGATTTTGAATCTTACCTACCTGAATTCCATCCCCACTCTTTCCTGGGCATAACTGACATGACATTCTCAGATAGTCAATGACAGCCGTCTCTGATTTTTCACTTTGAGCTTAAAGGACCCTGACAGTGTTAAATATATGAGGCTGTCCCTATCCTGTGATTGGAAATCTTCCAGTGGACTTAGAAATGCAGACTCTGCTGGCCAAGGAAGAAGGGAGCCCACAGATTTTACAGATTTTCTTTCCCCATCTCAATGTAGTGGTTGAGAACACAGCGTGCTATGTATGCAACACGTTGAAAGGAACAGGGGCTCTTGAGATTAAAACTCAGTGAAGATAACCTCCACCCTCCTTTTCCAACCAATTGTACATGTTCCTTTCTTTGGGTAACTTCTTTTCTTATCTCCCCCTCCTTTCTCTTCACCTCCTTGTTTCTACTTCCCTTCTCCCCCTTTTCCCCCCTTTTTCCTTCCCTCCTTCCCTCTCTTTCCTTTCTTCTCCATGTTTTCTGGGAACTCGTGGCAGATGCAGCAGCAACAGCAGCATCGCTTCAGAACTGGATGATGAGCCTCCCTGCCTGGAGGAGATTGACTATGGTACCGACAGCAGCTCGGACCAGGAAGGGAGCGTCTCCAAGCTGGACCGGGAGATCCAGGAGTGCGCTTTCCACAAGGATGAAGGAGAGGAAGAAGAGGAGGGGCCAGGGCAGGGAAGAGAAGCCATCCCATAACCCTGAGGTTCATAGCAAGTTCTGTGCCTCTAACCATCGGATTAGCTGCCATGTCGTTGCTTTACCATCACACACACACAATGTTGGCACAGAAAGCCAGCCCATGCGAGGTCAGCATCCCTACATCCAGATTTTCTTCTACTTTCACTATGCATAGAGAGTGGCTACTTCTTTTTTTTTTTTTTAATTAATTAATTAGTTTTATTCTTGGCCGTGTTGGGTCTTCACTGCTGCGTGCGGGCTCTCTCAAGTTGCGGTGAGCGGGGACTACTCTTTGTTGCAGTGCGTGGGCTTCTCACTGAGGTGGCTTCTCTTGTTGCGGAGCACAGGCTTTAGGCGTGCGGGCTCAGTAGTTGCGGCTCACAGGCTCAAGAGCGCAGGCTCAGTCAGTAGTTGTGGCACATGGGCTTAGTTGCTCCGTGGCATGTGGGATCTTCCCAGACCAGGGCTTGAACCCGTGTCTCCTGCATTGGCAGGCGGATTCTTAACCACTGTGCCACCAGGGAAGTCCCCAGAGTGGCTACTTCTTCATTACAGCATTTTACATATATAGATAGGTGGCTATATGCATGCTGTCATTATGATAGAATGGGAGATACTCAAGATGACTATGGATCCTCTGAAGACTGTTCTGAGCTCTTCTCCATTCCTGTGCTTGAAACTGGAGTAGACTGGAAGTAGTAGGAGTTGGACTTTCTTCGTGTCTTCTCAGCCAGAATTCTAAGTGGTTGTTTAAGTCGTTCCCTATATGAGGGTTATCACTTCCTGTTGTCTCCCTCTTATAGCATCTGAGCCTCTCAGCCCAAACCATGAGCCCCACTGAGACTCTGAGGGTCCTGGCAGGGTCTTCCCTTGCTGGGTGATTGATTGAACATAAAAGGCTGTACAACCAAGTAATCATCCTTGGTCTGTTGGAACAGTATACATTTTGCAGATATAGAATCTGCAGAAGATCCCCTTCTAAGGGAAGGGGGACAATAGTGAATAAGACATGGCCACTGGTCTTTACAAATTTGAAAATCTATGAAATTCATAATCTTGGGAGGCAGCAATTCATTCATTTCAGACTCAGATAGATGTGGCTCATATCCCGGATCTGGCTGTTACTTATTATGAGAACAGAGGAAAATAATTAAATCTCCCTAAACCACAGTTCAGTGGAGATGAGCATATCTATATCATAGAGTTATTATGAAGATGAAACGAGATAACATGTAAAAGTATACAGTTTGGCACACTGAAGACAATAATATTGGCTTATTTTCTTCCATAACGCAGGCAGAACATTCTATGGAGTTATTCTCACAGTTAACGTTCTATGGAGTCACATGGTTGAGAAATACTCTCTCTTCCTAGAGGGGATCAGGGCAGGAGGTTCTGTAGGAACAGAGCCTAGGGGACTGGCATAGCTTAGACCAAGTGAAAATGGAGCAAGGCCCTTCAACAGACAGATGGAAACAGTTTGAAAGTGTGAAGGATGATATGTACAGGGCCCAGGCAGAAAGGATGAGAAGAAACATGGAAGGCAGATTAGAATGGAAGATAAAATGGAGATAATATGTTAAAGCAAATGTATGTTGGTCCAGATGCCATATGTATTTAGTTAGAATTAGGTTTGGCTATGAGAGATGGAAAATCCAAAACAGCAGTAGCCTTTGTAAGATAGAAGTCTGTTTATCTTTCATGTGGAATTCCAGATATAGGCAGACCAGAGCAGGTATCACGAATGCCTGATGTCAGGCACTCAGCTTCAGCAGCTTTCTAACCACCCCCCGCCCCCGTGTGTTACTTCTATTCTTGCTCTAAGAGAGCTGCTGAAGCATCAGGCTTTGCATCTACATCCCAGTCAGCAGTAAGAAGGACAGAAATAGAAGATCATGTTCTCCATATTTCCAAAACAATGCATACTGCTTCTGCTTAATCCCACCATCCAGAAAGTGGTCCTATGAACACAGGGAGCTGCAAGGGAGAATGGAAAATGTAGTCTTTATTTCAGGTAGGCAAGGCTAAAGATTTGAAATTTTAATCCTAAGGGAAAAGAAAATAATGCATATTGAGGTTCAAAAACATGCCAAAGAGACTTTTCCTGATGTACCTACCACCACCAAGAGATCTTGGAAACAGAATAATTTCAGAGAAAACTCAGCAGAAAGAGTTTAGCCTCAGAAAAAAATGTTTTGCCATAATTTAGCCCCAAGGCATACAAGAAAGTTATATGTGCTGTGATTTGGGAAGTTGACATTATTATTATTATTGTTGTTGTTATTGTTATTATTATTGATAGTCCCTTATTTTTCAACTCTTTTTCAAATTTCTTTGCTATCATTCAGAAATCACAATTCATTCTTTGTATTAAGGCATTCAGATTTCTGTAACATAATGAGAGTTTTGAGGGAAATGACAAAGACACTGAATTCAAATCCAGGCTGAAAGCATCTCTTAACTTCTCCCATATTCAATATTTCCATTCTTAAATAGAAGATGGCATAATGCTTCTGTGGTTTTTTTTTTTTTTTCATTGTTTTGAGGCTCAAGAAGATAATATTGTTGAAAAAGTAAATGGTGAGAAGAATGGAAATAATACTAACTCATCATCAATTTGCATTTCAGCTCAAAATTGCTTATTTACCATGTTTCTGAGAATGTGACCAGGGCAGGTAAATTTCTATGCGATGTGCTCAGGAAAAGCCAGAAACGTGGACTATTTATTGATTCATCCATGTAACAAATATATATTAAGTACCTGCTATGTGTCGTGCTCTTTACTAAGCTCTAAAGCTGCAGAGAAAAAAGACTCACTGTGTCCCGAAGTTGCTCAAAGTTCAGCGGGAGAGATGAACAATAAACATTTCATTTTAACACAGTGGCACACGGCTTTATGGAGCTGTGCAGAGGATGATACAGAATCACCTCATCTAATGGAGGCAGTGGTGGTGGGAAAAGTCTACCAAAAGAAAATGATAACTTAGGTGATTTTGGAAGGATATGTAAGTTTCCTGGTTAAAAAGAAGAGGACAGACTTGCTAAGAAGTGGGAAGAGTTTATGCAAAGGCCCCGGGGGGGGGGGGGTGATAGCTTGAAATAAAATGTTCAGCTTGAACTGATTTAAAACATGTGCTTGTATGTGGGGAAAGGAGGAGAGTAACAGAAGATGAAATTGACAAGATAGACATCCATCAGATCAACAACACTTGTCACGTGTTGATGAAAGGTTGAACTTTATTCTGAATGTGCTGGGAGGAGACAAAGATTTTCAGCAGAGGCATAGCCAGGACTGAGGTCGGCATGTATACATCATTCCTGCTGCACCACATGTTTATGATTGATTGATTGGCGCCCTTGCTATGCTGGTTGTTCAGTGGTCTGAGAAGTACACTGGGTATAAAATTATCGTATTTGAAGAGCAGCAGGTTTGGGGCGAGGTGAGAGATAAGGAGTGTAGTTGAATACCGGAGTCTATGAGATGTCCATTTGGAAAGGACTCCTAGAATCCAGAAGTATATCAGGAAAGGAAGTAGAAGAAGATGAGCTCCACCCAGCGAGCTTGGGGACCTGGGTGGAAGTCCTGAGCCACTGAGCCCAGGCACCAGCCAACTGTGAAGGAGTTTGCTTGGAGGGAACAGAAGAGTAGGGGGGGAGCAGACTTTCCTCTCTTCCTGCTAGGACAGAAGGCCATTCTGTGTCACACCTCACCTATCTTCAGTCTGGGGATGGGGGAGGCTCGTCACAAGTCACCTACAGATAGTCACAGGAGCAATTCTTCCAGCCCTGCCAGACATGTCTCTTGCTGGCCAAACCACTATGGTCAATTTTCCTGCAAAACGTTCTACCGAAGTCCAAGCCAAATGTTATTACTCAAATTCCAGGGAGTTGTAAGCTCTAATGGGAAGCAGTTGTGCTTCAAAATGTGCAAAGGAAGTGCGTCTAGAGGGGTGATGTGGGGTCCAGGCCACGTGCACGGCTGTCCTATGCCAGCTGTTGTTCGATGCTCTGCATGGCAGGGCTAGAACAGGGGGCCATTTTCACACCCAGGATAATCATCATGGGTAGAGAAGCACAAAGCTTCTTGTGACCCCCTAAGGACCATGCTTCCATGATCCTTTAAGGATGGAATCTGCTGTCTCTCCATGACACTTCCCTGTGCTAGAGACTCTGGTTCCTTTATAAATTCAAATCCTGCCCATCTGCAGTCTCTACAGTTTGCCATGGGACATAACCTCATTTTATCTCATCATACTGGTGAGTGTGGATGAACACGCACAAAAATACATGCACACACACACCACTTCTTGAGCCACGCATCTACCTAACTGCCCTTTTTGATTTTTCAAACCTGTTGACACTTTCCCTCTGTCTCTGATAAGCTTCTCCCATTATCTCATTTGGGGGTGTCAAAACCCAGCTCAGATATCACTTTTCTCATGTAAAACCTTTCCTAGTCACCCCAAGTCAAGTTATATAATTTCTTTTCTGTGCCCCTTATGCACCGTTTATACATTCCTTTTATAACATGCTTATGCTTGCCATTTACAACTTTATTTATGTGTTTTTTACAGCTCCAACCCCACTGGCCAATGAATAGAGAATTCTAAGATGCATGGAGCTGCCTATTATCTTTCTATGTCTCCCCTCACCTGACACATTAAAGTTTCTCAAAAATGTTATCTTCCACCTAGCCTCAAAACTGGACATCCAACATCTCAATGAAATTCCATATATTTCCCTTAAATTCCTCCATTTTCCATCTCATATCAGAGCTTGTGTTATAGGAAGGGAAATTGGTTTCATTAAAATGGCATCTAGCACAATATAGCCTATCCTCGGAAGACTGTTTCCCATGTGAGGCAAGCTTCTTAAGGAGCAGGGTGCCCTTGTCCTTGTCTAGACTGTGCAAGTATTTAGATAGAGAAGTGAGGAACAGAGGAACAGAATCTCTGAGAGTCTATGCCTTCAGTATTCATCAAGGTGCTGTGGACACACAGGCTCACTTTGTTGAGAACTGGCACATGACTCCATGTGCATTGTGCCAACTTGGCTGCCTGGGTGCTTCTTTCAGTACCATCCACTGGCTCCACTTTCCTCGGGGTTTCCAGTAAAAGGATTCAGAGCCACAAAGAACAACTGAACATACCTGATCCTTGAGTTACAAGCTCGCGTTGAGCCTTGCCAACATAAGTAAGGTCACGTTACACCCCGAGGGGAGTTCTCACCCACGGCTTCCATCGTCCAGCCTGAGCAACCGACCTGTAGAGTCAGTTTCATATTCCAAGGGGACCCTCTGCTCTCTGCCAAGAAAAGGAGCTTCCATGAAATGTCTGACACGAGTCATCCTTGTTAGGGACTCAGGACAGAGACCTGTGTGGTGGACCTGAACATTTGCATCCTCAGCAGAGTGATGGACTCTTTTGGCCCTGTTGGTACAACCCGCCCCTGCTCCCTAAAGGCTCTAGTCTTGGAAAGACACACGACAGTGTAGCCTGGGTACTAACCAAGCAAGCTTTTTTAGACAAAGATAATTCATGAGGTCTGGAGTCTGCTGCTATCTCCCCAACAGATGTCCTCTTCTGTTTGTGTTGTAATTTGGCTCCGTGTGTGCTGCATATCCAACTGATTCTTGATAAAAAGTGCTGTTTAGAAAAAAGGAACTGCTAAAAGGAAATTTTTAGGTAAAAATTGATTATATTACAGCCTTTCCGTGCCTAATTATATAAAAGATTCAACTGTATACAACTTAAAATTATCTATTACACGCATTTCAACACAATAGAGCTGAAATTGAGCTTGATTCCCTCACACACACACACACACACACTCACACACATACACACACACATACACACAATATAGGTCCAGGGCTTTCAGAAAGAAAACAGAGTGAGGAAAGGTTTGTCATCAGGCACATGTTTCTAAAGGCAAGGGGTAGCTAGGTGATGATTTTACGCTGTGCTGTCACACAGAAATGGAAGTGAAGGCCTTTGGGGTAGAATGTGAGAACCTCTCTCATCGGCATGTGACATAGACTGGCCTTCTCACATGTGTGTATTTTGAGCCTGTTCAGGTCATGAAGAAAAATGGATCCAGTTCTCTTTGGAAGAGAATGCATATTTGGGAGAAAATTACCGATTTAATCACACTCACCTTTTACGACAAGTAGCCAAACAGAGCAGAGCAATGAACTGTTAAAATGCATGGAGTATACTGGTTATTCTGATTAGGAGCTTTTATGGATCTTTTATAGTCTTTTGTAGGGCCTTACAGGGTTAAAATGACTTCTTAAGAGCAGGCATGTATCATGACCATTCCCTTGACAAAAATAATAATATTTAAGCACCGTTCTTGGGAGCAGTTCAGTTGAGGTGTCTGAGTGTGGTCTTGGTCTCTGGAGGTCAGGGCAAGAAGTAACCCTGAGATCCATTCTGGAATGGCTGTGGGACAGAGGGAGGAAGCAAAGAGGCCCACAGCCCTGTCCTCGAGGGTGTGGGTGTTAAACGAATGAATGATCTTGGATAGAATAATATCAACCAGGCCCCACCCACATTTCATTCTGAAGAGGAAGTTATTTTAGGAGGCATCAGGGGAGGAAAAGCCTGCCTGTCTTCCTACCCTGCTCATAGTCACTCATTGAAATTCTCACGACTGCTCTGGGTGATAAATGGGCATTACTAATGCCATTTTCGACAAGAAGTTTGGCCCTATATAAAAGGACACTTTTTTTTTTTTTAACATCTTTATTGGAGTATAATTGCTTTACAATGGTGTGTTAGTTTCTGCTTTATAACAAAGTGAATCGGTTATACATATACATATGTTCCCATATCTCTTCCCTCTTGCATCTCCCTCCCTCCCACCCTCCCTATCCCACCCCTCTAGGTGGTCACAAACCACTGAGCTGATCTCCCTGTGCTATGCGGCTGCTTCCCACTAGCTATCTATGTTACGTTTGGTAGTGTATATATGTCCATGCCACTCTCTCACTTTGTCACATCTTACCCTTCCCCCTCACCATATCCTCAAGTCCATTCTCTAGTAGGTCTACGTCTTTATTCCCGTCTTGCCACTAGGTTCTTCATGACCTTTTTTTTTTTTTCTGTCATACAGAGTGAAGTAAGTCAGAAAGAGAAAAACAAATACAGTATGCTAACACATATATATGGAATCTAAGGAAGTAAAGGGACACTTTTAGTGAGTGATGGAACTGGGATCTACTCCCCGAGAAGTCTGACTTCCCAATCCATGCTCCTTTTCACTTCCTTAGAAGGAATGGGTGGTAATAGTACACAACAACCAACAGTTACCACTAACATGGGCTGAATATGAATTCTTGCCACATACAGTACTCTGAGTCCATTGCATTTGTTATCATGTCTAAGCCTCACAACCCAAACCTACAAGGTAGGCCCTCTTCTTATGTTCATTCCATAGGTGAGGATGCTGAGGCCAAAAGAAGATCGGGATTTGCCTAAGATTACACAGCTAGTAAGTAGCAGGATGGTGATTTTAACCCAGGAAGTCTGGCACCTGAGCCTGTACTGCAAGGAAAAGTGCCTCTTCAAAGACCCTTCAGGGCCTTTCAGAGGCCAAGGAGCGATTCTCTCTCTCTAGGAAGATGTATTATTGTTGTTTTTGTTGGTTTCAATATTTGAGTCAAATATAAACAACTCATGCTGGACGTCCCTGTATAATATCCCCTTTAACCTCAAACTGAACAAGTTCCATGTCAGAGCCTCGTTATCTCCACCCAGAAAAGTCTCTACCTCCCAGTTTCCTAAACTGGATCATCTCGATGAGAATCTGTTTCTGTGTGTGCCTGATGCACGGCTCAATGTCCGACTGAGGCAGGCACTTAATGCTTCACTCAATGGGTGAATTCACCAGTCTTGTCAAGCCTACTCTTAGCTTTGCTTAGAATCTGGGGCTCTTTCTTCTTGGTCCATTTCTCACCTGGATTTCAGCAATGGTCTCCCCACTACTGTCCTCATCTTTGGAGGCTCTGCCTCCTCTCCAGCCCTTTATTCTCACGTAGACATAACATTTGGACTGAAAATCTGTTTCTATTTCTGCTGCTTACAACCTTTCACTGGCCTCCTATTGTCCTAAGGATAAAATGCTAATATAACTTGGCACTTGAGCCCTTCCTGATCCAGCCCCTGGCTTACTGTCCTGTCTCCTCTCTTAACACAAGCCCATGCTCAGGTCCTAAAAAAATCACTTCCGGTTTCCAGAAAGCACTTTATTCTCTCTGCTTCCACCTATGTGTGTTCATTCACTGTGTGCTTAAATGTATCCTCCTCCAAGTAGTCTTCCGTGATCTGATTCTGAATTCCCATAGTGCCTTGTAGGAACCCTATCATAGCTTTTGTTGCAAGGTTTTGCCTGTGGAGTTTTCTGTTCCCCCCACCAGACTAGAGATTCCTGGAGGACAGGAATGACTTTGTTCACTGCTGTATCCTGAGGGCCTAGCACCCTGCCCAAGATACGGTGGGCCTTCATTAAATACGCATTGAATGATCGAGTTCTTCATTTCCATTCCAAACGTCTCCCGAGAATGACCTCCTACCCGTTGCCTCAGTAACCTATTAAACATGGATAGCAGAGCTACAGGAAAGTAGGACACACATGTGTCCAGCAAACTCAGAGCAGCATCAAGGAAGCATCCAGGAAAAATCTCCCTCAGCCCCTGGTCCGCGGGGCCTCTTGCTCTGTAATTTTCCAGAAGCAGCTTCCTTTTTTCCTCCAATGGCCTGTAGAGGTCAGAAAAGGGCCTTGGTTTCCAATCGCGGACTGTCCTCTGCCTCAATTAGCATTCACCCCGGGTATCTATAATTAAGCAAACCTAGGCGCTGCACATAGGAGCGGAAATGCATTGAGTTTAATAAAACAGAGTGTAAAGCAACTTTAGATTGACTCCAGCCTTGTTTATTCTTGCACACTTGTAATTCTGCTTCGGTATATTCCCAGTCAAAGAGACCATTGTCCTGGGAACTGAAGCGCGTCCCTTCTTTCCTACCGCAGCCCATCCGAGGAAGCAAGCAGTACCAGCTTACTGCTCCCGGCTCATGGCAAAAAAAAAAAAAAAAAAAAAATATTTTTGTATCTCTTAAAGCAAAACAGTAACAAACTGGAGAGTGTGTGAGTCCCATGAGAGTATCTCCCACTGATGTTCTAGCTTTATGGTATTTTTCATGAATGTAAGTGCATTCAGAGTCCAGAAAAAAAAAAAAAAATATATATATATATATATATATAAAATAAAAATGGAGAAGGCCCTCTGATCACTACTAACATTTAGGAACCACTGATTTTGTTCCATAAATTGTTCCCTAGTGCATAAGAAAGAGCATGAGACTGAAAAGAGTCCATAGTTTGGGGTCCAACTCTGTCACTTTCATGGAGGACTTTGGGGCTGATCCTTTAGTCCTCTGGGTCTCTGTTTCTCCACTGGAGAGTGAGGGGCTGGGCCAGGTGAAATCTCAGGTCATGTCTATCTCTAATATTCATTGCCACTGTGCCAGCTGACCCGTGGGGAAGGGCAGCAGCCCCTGGGCTGGCCAGGAGGGTGAAGAGGCAGCGTGAGGTGGCTCACACTAGCGCTCTGTCCCCAGAGGGCCCGAGGCCAGGCTTGCACAATGATCTTTTCAGAGCCCGGAATGATGCAGTTGATACCCTGCCAATGCCCGGCAGAATAAAAGCTTCCGAAATCAGGGCTAAAAATAAATAATGAAACAAAGTGACAACATAAACAGGAAGACCTAGAAGAAGTGGTGGGGGATGAATTGAGTCAGCAAACTTGGGGGCGGCATGGGGAGGAATCTAATTTGTTCTCCTCTGCAAGGATGGGCCTGCTAGAGGCTCCAGAGGTGAAAGTGCTCTTGAGGATGGGGGTGTGATGCCACCTGGGAGAGGATGCAGGCCATGGAGCAGAGGTGTGACTCCTTCCTCAGGCTCATTTCCTCTCGGCTGCACAATTGATCCGCCCACTCGTCCCTGACTCTTTGTTGGCTGTTCAAAGAGCGAGCTCTTTAACAGTGCCCCTCCTGTCCCTGGACCTCTGCTTGGGCCAGGGCCAGCTGCCCTCATCGACCTTGTCTCTCAGCCTTTGGGGCCCTGCTTCCTCTTTGCACACACTCGGTATTTCAATCAAAGTGGCTCTCCTATCTGGTGATTCAGGGCAAGATGTGTGCAGGAGGGTTAGGTAGGGAAAGGGTACTACTAGTTATTAAGTACATGTCACGTTCCAGCCACAGGGATAGGTGCATTCATGCAACATACAAGGAGACAGGGAGGGGTCTCAGAATAACTGCAGGGCAAGTCAGCATGTGAAAATCACCTCTGCACACTTTATCTGGCCACTTCTAGTTCTCACAGATGCTAAGGGTAAAGATCCAGATCAGAGGGAATTTTTATCAAAAAAGGGTGGCTTTAAAAAAAAAAAAAAAAAAGGTGGCTTAATGAATTGAGGGTATATGCAAATGTGAACACTGTCGGGGTGAAGGACAAAGAGCTGTCCTTCTGTGCATAGATACTAACAGAAATTTAGGGCTTGTGCGCTGGCAGAAAAGAAGAGGGAGGGAGAGAACTCCCCAACGTGGCCAGAGGCCCAAATCCATGGAGAAAAGAAGGTTCGTGAGAAATCTTGACTCATAAGAAAAGTGATGTCCAGTGTTTGATTTTAACCCATTTCCTGTTCTGTGGGGTCTCATTTTACTCCATCCCTATGCCCTCAAATCTTTAGTAAAAGATGACCATCCCAAACAGCAATATTTTGAGTAAATGGAAGATGAGATTGTTCATTTTGGATAAAAAGACTATGGGTAGAGGTTGTCCAGGAGAATTCAGTGGAAGCAGGAAATCTGCAAAATTTGCTTCTAGGGCAAATTACAATTCCCACACTCCAGCTTGGAAGCTTCAGCCATTTTATTTGCCTATAAAAATGGTGATGATAATAGTGATCATAAGAAAAACCAAGTTATCATGGTCCCTTACCACGCACCATTTCTTGGGCTGAGTGTAACACGACATCCCTGTTACGTAAGTAACTATCGTTATCCCTATTTTGTAGATGAAGACACAAAGTCCTAGCGAGTGTGTACAAAGTAAGTACCTAGGACAGAGGTCAAGTTAGGGTGTGAGCTGAGTGTTCCCCTCCCTCCCATGTTTGGTATCACCATAAAGGAAGTGATGATCCTTGCCAGTGTGGCGTCCTTCTTCTTTAATCATCTTGAGGCAAGCTTGTCTTCGTGCTTTCTTCCTCAAATTCAATTAGGAGTGTATCTGTCATTTTAGGCATCTTATTTTCAAACTTCGTGAAGACATTCTTTCCCCATGTACCTATTAACCTTAATTTTGCTCCGCCTCCCTTCCATATTTCTAGATGAAAATGCGGTGTGACCTTCAGAAGGAATCTCCCAACGGGTTGATGGTGGTGGGTGGTGATGTGTATGTGGAATGCATGAAACACATTCTAATCTTGAGAGCAGTGTTTTTAAAGGCAAAGAACATGAATTGCAAACAGAGGTTAAGTGAACATCAAAGATGAATATGGTCCCATCCAAACAAAATTAGGTTGGGTTTGGGTTTAGCAGGGTTTTCCTTAAGGTGTCTGCTGTGGTCAGGAAATGATTATTCAGGTCTCTATCACACTTATGAGTGTTCTGAACAATGTAAGTTGTTCCCAGTGGCTATATTTTTGTAAGAGCTCTATTTTGCAAGCCACCCTGGAATAAGGGTGTTGGGGTTCATTGTGAGCTTACATTCCAAGATCTCTGAACACCATATAACCATTACCTCATTTCAAGTGATACTCAATTTACTTTATTAGGCCAGAATCTCTGATTTACTTTATTAGACCAGAATCTCCAGATCTTAAACTATCTCTGCACCACCCCACCCCTTCACTTAACTTCTACTTACCGATGCCCTGAGGGAGTCAGCCACCTCAGCAAAGCGACTCAGCAAAGAGCAACAGGAGAAACTGTCCTTGCCCTCTTACCTTGCCCACTTCTGTTGGAAATGGATTTCCATGTCTTTTGGTGTAAGCCAATGATATTCCACAAAGAAAGTTTACTTGAGACTTCCTGCTCTTCTTCTGAATGTTTTTGTTTTTGTTGGTTGGCTGGTTGGTTTTTTTCTCATCTGAAGTGACTATATGATGATAGGACCAGAGACATTTAGGCAAGGAAAATCATGACCCTGAAAGTTAAAAGAAAGTCAACACTCAAATCCCAGGATGGTCAGTTACTGGCTGCCTAACCCCTGTTGCCACACACACACACACACACACACACACACACACACAAGCACACTTCACTTCCTAAGGAAAAACTATTATATGGATCAAGAACAAGATGGAGACTTCAAGGACATTAATTTGGTGACCATTGCAGAGAGTAGAGTTTTTGTGGTAAGAGAAAGAAGTTTATAAATAGAAGTTATCGAGGTAACTTCTCTCACAGTGTTTTATAATTGATGTCACAATATCTTTTGCCAGAATGGTGTAACAGGGATGTCTCCAGCTTAGGAAGCACCCTCACTGCCAGAAGTCCCAGTGGGATCAGAGTGGGACAAAGAAAAAGCAGATAGGGGCTGCCTCACCCACTCTGCTATGGGCTTCAGGAGTAAAGGGCAACCTCATTGGTGATGTCAATAACTGCACCTTAGTTTTATGTTGCTGCAAAATAAATGACCACAAATTTAGAAGTGTAAATCAACATCCATTTATTACCTCACAATTCTCTAGGTCAGAAGTACAGGAGAACTGTACTGGGTTCTCTACTCAAGGTACCTCAAAGCTGAAAACCCAAGGGTCAGCCAGCCTGGGGTCTTATCTGGAGGCTCAGGAAAAGAATCTGCTTCCAAACATGGTCAAGTGGTTGGTCGAATTCAGTTCCTGTGGTTGTAGGACTGAGATCCCCATTTGCTTGCTGACTGTCAGCTGGGGCTATTCTCAGCTCAGCTGACTTCATGCCTTGGTGTGTGGCACCTCAAAACCAGTAACAGTGTGTTGAACCCCGTTCATGTATTGACTCTCTGATGTTTTCTTCTGCAACCAGCTGGAGGAAGCTCTATGCTTTTTAAAAACTTCTGTGATTAAAATAGACGCACCCTGATCATCTCCCTTTTGTCTTATGACATCGAATAATCACAGAAGTGGAATCTCATCATATTCACAGGTTGCACCCATGATTAAAGTGGGAGAGAATTATATAAGGACAGATTCATTGGGCTTCATTTTTATAAGGCTGTTTACTACAAAAAGTACTAATAACAAATATTATATGACACTTTCCCTTTGCCAGGAACAGTCTAATCATCTACCTACATTAACTCACTGGATTTTCACAATAACCTTATGAGGTAGGTACTATCATTGTCCTCATTTTACATTTGAGGAAACTAAGGCATGGAGTGTTGATGTAGTATACATGGCTAGTACACTATGTACAGCTTCTCAATGGTTGAGCTGAGATTTGAACCTAAGCAGTATGGCTCCAGGTTTGTGACAGACTTCTTAACCACAACTCCATAGACCTATCTAAAAATGGGTTCTCTTAGACATAGTTTTTTCCTTCTTCCATCCAAGTTGTGGTATGAACATGGGACCTGGAGTTGTTTAGTGGGATGGGATAGGATACAGGTGGAAGTAGCACAGCATGGTTCAGACTGCCCATGACCTGGTCTTCAGTGAAGGTTTACATGTACCATGCTCTTCCGTGCTCTCCATCTTGTAGTCAACATCTTAGTCAGTTACAAAGAGCAACTATCTTCTGAGAGTACTCCCTCCCCATGCGTCCTTCAGGATCAGTGGATCTAGCAATGTCTGCTAAGGGGTTTGAGGTACAGTGAAATCTTTATGAAATAGACTTACACTCTCATGTCCCTGGGGCTCTTGTTTCCACCTGAATTGAAGGTTGTGCTGTGCAAGTGCTCAGGTCTATATGGAAAAGTAACTTAATAAACCCATGCTTACTCAATATGGGCTTCTTTGAAAGCATCTATGCTTAGTCGCAAGGGGGAACTGAGGTAATTTTATACGCTTTCAATCTTCCACTGATTGGGTTACATTATTTTGGCTTAGATAGGAGATGAGATAAATCCTTAAAGACACAATTAGTTTATGATTAGAAATTAGTAAAGACAAAGGTTAATAATTATGAAATAAAGTTGATTTTAAGAATAGTATTTTATTTTTGAATGCCTTAATATCATAAGTAGTCATATTAACATTGGAAATCCACCAATAAAATCACAGTGAAAGAGTATAGTTCATATAACAAAAGACATTACAAGAAAACAAAACCAAGAAATTAAAAAAAAAATAAACAGAAAGCAGAAGACTGACAACATTTAATAATTGTAGTTATAAATGTAAATGATATAAATTATACCACGAAGTGACACAGAATATCAGCTATGTTCAAAAAAGGAATCTAAAACTATTTTTTATTCATTATACAAAACTGAATTAAAAGATTCATAATGAAACAATCTAGAGTGGAAAAGAGGTAATGAGTAAAGATTTCTAGGGAACCATTACCAACGAGAAGAGTTATAAATGCAAAAGCTGAAGTTTGGAATAAACAGTTGAGATGGGGGACTGGTTTAGGGAATTACGAGAAATATTAATGAGTTTATTATCAGAGCCGTGATAGAAGGCCTGGATGAAAAGGAGGAGACTTTGCAATCTCTGACTGGGGAAATTTAACCAAAGTATGTGAAAAGTAAAAAGACAGAAAACACAAAAGGATTCCTACCCAGAGCACCGCAGCAAGAAGGAGCCACAGGCTTCAGGCCTGAGGGGTGATGAACAAAGTAATATGCCCATATCTTATCTCTTGCCCCTTGTTTCCCTCTTATACAAGGTAACTTTGAAAACATGATAAATAGGTAGAAGGGCTAACTTAGATCTGTTGAATTATGTGGGTTTAGGACAGATTAAAATGAATTGGAACGACAGTCTCCTTCAGTTGTCCATATGATGCATTAGCTTGACATTCAAAGCCTTCTTAGCCCACCCCAGCCTGCCTTTCTAGGCTTATCTTCAAATACACATGGCCCCAGAGCCAGCTTTTCAGCCAAAGTGGGCTAGCCACCATCTCCTAAATTTATCCTGCATGTTATCACCTGCTCACCTTGTCTTGCTCTTCCTCCCTCCCTTCAAGGCCTAGTTCAAATTGCCCCTGATCTGAATATCTTCTCCTATAACTCCTACTCTCTCTGTTCCTCCATCTATGACCCTTAAAGCATTTATTATGCAATTAGCCATATCCTTTCACGCTCTACTGATTGGCCATTTATCTCTTTTATCGCGGTGTGATGCTTCACATGTGTCTGTCATTTCTCCGCAAGCACACTATTTGATTCTTGAGAGCCAGGCCACATCTTTTTATCATATCATTCATCATTTAGCACCCTCTAATATCAATTCATTTATCGATATTATCTCGTGAAATGCTCACTATAAAACTTAAGGTTAAATATCACTTCCCTCATTGTACAGACTAGATCATTGAGGCTTAGAGAAGTTCAAAAACCTACCCTATGTCATGCAGCTAATAAGTGACAGAACCAAACTTTGAAATCATGTGAGTTGAACAAAAACCCTCTGCTTTCCCCAATAAGACCATGATATCATTATACCTACCTGGAGCTATCACTCCAGATGATGCCTCACAATAAAATAGTCATAACATTTACACATACAAAAGAGATTTTCCATAAGTATATTTCAGTTACTGTAGGTGATTTGCATGCAATTTGTATGTTTGTAGCAGGGGTATAGAATTCCCAGATTAAATCTAATGCCTAGACAGAATGTCTATTCACAGGTACATGCACACACACCTGTGCACACACATACATGGATGCACACACATACAAAGATGTTTGCATCATGATAGATTAGCTGATAAGTGCTGCACACAGGTCTGCCTGAAGGACATTGCTTTCCCAATGGCACGATGAATGGCCTTCATTGGCAAGGACGTGGAAAACTTTTAATCCCATTTAAGTTAGAAGGGGGTATAATCTTAGCAGGATCTTCAAGCCTTAATTTTATTGCAAGGGTGCCCAGAGCTTATTGATTAGGTTTATGGCTAGCATATTACTTTAAAGGAGAGACCTGTTCATTGTGATATTAGCTTTGAAGAGCTCCTCTGTTAAAAAGCCCTGTGTCAACTCATCTGTTTTCATGTTCCCAGAAAATCTAATGAATGGAAAGGGTGCTCAGCAGGCTGGTTATATTTTCAGGTTCCTGGTTTGTTCCCTATTTAGGAGAGAGAGGCATAATATCTCTGAAACCTATTAGTGTTCAGAAGTGGGAAGAAGCATGGCAAGTAGAGAGAACTGTGGAAGGGAAGAAACCAGAGCCTGATTGTTCAGAGGTTCCCTGGATACTTGACTTCACCTCTTGACATCAGACATTCGCCACGTGCATAATGAGAAAATCGTAACATTTCCCTCTTTGTAGATCTCACACTCCAGCCACATAAAAGTCACCTGGATGGCTGGTTGAAACACAGAGTGCTGAGCTCTAATTCTGGAGATTCTGATTCAGTTGGTACACCATGGGGTAAAATAATTTGCATTTCTAACAAGTTCCCAGGTGATACTGATACTGCTGGTCCTGGGAACACATTTTGAGAACCACTGTCCTAACAGACACGGTGTGTGATCATAGGACTCACCAGGTGATCATAGGAACATCGGGTCCCTCCAAGA
Source organism: Balaenoptera borealis (assembly GCF_965194805.1). Lineage (NCBI taxonomy): Eukaryota > Metazoa > Chordata > Mammalia > Artiodactyla > Balaenopteridae > Balaenoptera > Balaenoptera borealis. Next base: position 144,573,143 of record NC_138866.1, read on the forward strand.
AAATGTACTATAATGCTAATAGTTACGACACTTTTCCTAACACCAAACCTAAATATTTTCTCTACACCAGTGCCAGTATTCTCTCACTTATCTCAGAGCATGTAGAGAACTTTGCTATATTATATGTACATTGATGCTATCTCATGCCTTGTTCTTACGAAGGCTAAGTTGCTGTCCACCAAATAGGTGCTGATGGCTTGCTGTCATTGATGGGATCTTTTCTTCTTTTCTTGAGAGAAGAGTCAGTTGTCACTGGACAAGGAAGAATAGAAGAACTCTAAAAAGGGAAGGAAAACACTAATATCTGCTTCTTCTCTCCTCTTTGCCTTCTATTTCTCTTTTCCTCTACTTTCCCTCTACCCTCACTTTCCCCTCATGCTTCTCTTCTGTTAGTTTGTCCCCTTTCACTTTCTCTAGGTATGTGAGTCTTTCTCTATCCTCCTCTTTCTCCTACAGAAGTTAGTGTGAATGAGTTCACCACGGTCTGGCCTGCCAACTTCCATCTCCATGACTTTATTTCCTCTTACTTTGTCCTCAGTATATAAATCATTTTCTGAACAAAATGAATGCCACTAGTTCTGAACCTAGAAACTTGTCCAGACTTTGAAACTTTCAGGCCAAGCAAGATGTTTGATGGTTATAACTACCTTTTCTGAATAGTTTAGTACACCTGCCATGTACACAACCTCTTTCCAGGAGTCTCCATATGTGTAGATTGCTATATTTGTGCCCAGTGACATCATGACCCTGAATACAATGGATTTGACTCCTGACCCAAAAGGAGCCTGTTCATAGGCTTTCCTTAGACTCATGAAGTGTGACCTGGTATGAAAGCTCTATCCAACACCAACAAGAGTACCCTCTGCTGGATGGTCATTTTCCAAGTCAGTCAGATTTTTCTTTGCTGAAGAGTTTGAGACACATGCGGGATCACCATACAAAAGCAATGTTAACAATAGAAGTTGAGGTAGAGAATTGCCAAGACACCAAAGCAATAGTCTGAAGGATAGTATGCCATGGGGCAACTGCTAAAATTTCTTTGCATCATCACTTTTTGAACTATTACCAAGACCTGAACAAAACTTCTATCTCTAGGAAGCCTGGTTGTGTATCTTTATAGCAAACTGTTTGAGATAAGCTAAGAATCTGTGTTCCTTGTGCCTCAAAGAAGCTTAATTTACAAACAATAGGAAAAGTTATTTTAGACTAAGATCTAGGCAGAAGGCTATAATAAATAGATGAGCAGTCAATAATAGAATCCAGGGTTGATAATCATGATCGTTAGCAGTCATTGAAAACAATATTTCAAAGTCTCAGTGTACTAGAAAATTAGATCATTGTTATCTGTCTGCCTATGATAGGACTCTAGGGCAATTGCTCCTCTTAAAGCCACTGATGGAAAGCCAAACCTAATTGTGTATTACTCGACCTTGACATCATTAGACCAAAGGTGAGCAACTACTTCAAAAGAAGCAGATTCCTGTACATATATATATATATGTTATATATATATAATATATATATATAATTTTATGTACCTTATTCTATGTAATTATAGCTCATGAAATTAAAAAAATAAAAATAAATCTTAAAAAAAAATGACCTAGGCCAATCAGATCCCTGTACGGGCCATTTAAACTAAGAGTATTGAGGTAATGACTTAATTACCTCAAGGAACTGCTGTTTTGAAAAGTCACAAGGCAAAATTGAGGTCAGGAAGGATGGTATGCAAACTGAAGGTGTAAAGATGTTGGACCCCGTGTTGGCAGAATCTGCGATGCAGAAGAAAGAGAGATATAGAACAGAGACAGAGAGAGAACCAAAGGCAGAGAAAGCACACAGCACATGCAGGAGGATGAGACAGGACCTGGTCCAAGAGCTGTCTCTCTTGTAGAAAGATTTTCCTGGCCCAGTTGTAGTCCGTGTCAATCCTGACAGTAAATCTGGTTTTTCTTGAGACTCAGAGATATGAAGTCGCTTGCCTGAGATTATTCAGTGAACACAGAGGGGAGCAGAGGTATTTGAATCCAGACTGGCTTGATCCATTGCTTTTGCTTTTTCCAGGACATGTTAGTGTGTTCTGGAGACTTTACAAATGTGGAAGAAGGTATGAGTCTTAACGACCAGTGTGCTCCATCTCTCAATCTTTTTCTTTTGTTTTCATGTACCATGATGTTGTGTGCTTGTGTGTGTGAATGACGGGCTTCTTTTGACAATTTATCTCTTTACCTCTTCTATCCCAACCTCTTCTAATCACAAAGTGTCTGACAATAAAATATTTCATTGGAATAAATGAACTTAGTAAAGTTTTCACTTATATTTTACACGTTTATTTTTATATTAGAAGTTGCTTGGTGTTAATTTAAGCTCGGTTAGTTTATGAGTTATTTACAATTTTTTTCCAGTGTCTACCATTTCCTCCTCCCCATTTCACCATTCACTTATATTCTTTATTATTTCATTTTCATTTGCCACTACTCAGTCTTCGTACATGAGGTCTTGAACCATTTTTTTAATAAAAAAATATCTGATATAAATAGTAACAATAGGGAAACATGGTCTAGCATTTTTTGAGTGGGAAAGACAAAATGTTGAGACACTCTTTCAAGATCTGCCCTTTGTGGCTCTGGACAAAAAGAATGTCAACATCATTGTCAAGGAAGGAGTTTTATACTACCTTTTCATAGGCTTCTGGACAATACAGAGAATGGGATGGTTGAGTGTCATAATCCTAGCAACTGATCACATCCTTGAATACAAACTCAGACGTCTGACTCCATCCATGAATTTCCACCACCTTTGCCTGCGTGTCCCCCGTCTCAGGGAGAAGCATCTGTGAAACATCAATGCTCAGGAGTGAAGAGATTCCCAGTCTAAAAAGTCACAAAATTATATGAGAGCAGAGTCCAGAAGTTCCTTTCAGATAACTAGCTCAATACTCAGGAGCTTCTAAACTCCAAGAACTACTTGGTATTACCAATCAGCCTGGTGATCTTTGAAGGAATCCAGGTTTCCAGAGAGCCAGTATTTCAGCTTTAAATAAAACTGGCAAACTCCCAATAATAGCCATCTTTATGGTCATCAACATTCATCTCTGGTGTTCAACTGAAGCCCTATATATCATATTCATAGATACACAGAGCATTATCTCTGGACTCTGTAAACCAGGAGATGCCTCTGCCTTGAGATCACCTACATGCCTTTCCCCAATTTTATAAACAACCTTTAGCTAGGTAATACTTTGGTAAACAGATAGGCAAAGGTATGTGTGATTTGGCTGTCTTGAATCTGAATAATCTATTATGCTGTACCCTTTCCACTTCTCTATCATGCTTGCAAGGAACTATATCATCAACCTTGTATTTGTCTTGCCCCAAAATCTAATAAAAAAATCACAAATAAATGACAATAATATAATCAATGTTTCACTCCTTTCCATCCCACAGAATACATTGCAAACACTCTGGGATATGAATTAGGAGATGTCGTTTCTTGTTCCAGTTTAATTGCTGAGAGTGTGACTTTAGACAAGTAATTTAATCTCTGGAAAACCCTCTAGAGTGAAAATAAAAACCCTGTCTTGCCTTTCACTTAGGACGACGCTGAACAGATGAAACGATGCATATGGCAGCATACTTAACACTATTATATAAGTAGAAGGGGTCAGCCTAGGAATGTAGGAGGAGAGTCAGGTTAGCTATTTAGCAGTGAAGAGGAGGAGACCCACTGTATTGGGGCACTGTTGTAAGAGATTTGTTTATTTTATAATTACCAAAAAGCAAGGGAGGGTTTCAAAATGTTTACTTAGAGGTAATCAGTTCAGTCTGACCCCTTTGTTTAATACATAGTTTCTCTTGTAGATAAATCTCTTGAAAAAATAAGCAATTATTACAGTGTAATTTGGGGCATCTTAGTGAAAAGAAGCACATTCACCTGCTATGACATCAAACTGGTGTTAGCTTTGCATTTCAGGATTTTGAAATCTAGGAAATAAAATGCTAACAAAGGAATTACTCATGATAACTCAACAATTATTTTCATAGGCATCTGCAAATAAAAGTGTAAAATTCTTTAATGGAAAAAAATACACCAACAAAATGACTAGCAGTGTTTTTTGATGTTGTTGTTTTGTTGTATTCTCTCTATGCTAACATGACTTTTTTTTTTAACGTTTTACACATTTTAAAACTTTACGTTATGTGTGTGTGTGGTTGAGGGGGAGGACTTTGGGGGAAACACTTTGAATTCTATTGGGACACCTTTTCCTGGAGTTATTTGTTTCTTAAAACAAGTCAATGCCATCATTTATAACCATAACCCTGAAGGCATCATAGTTGCCTAAATATATAAACAAAATGAAATGTGCAATTTGCAGAATCTTTAGCTGAGTACTTTAAAATATGGAATGGTTTGGGGAAAGACACACAAGTAAAAAAAAATAATATCTGATACTATCTAGGAATGTTTATTAAATGCCTATTTGTGGTTATGTTTGGCATTCTAAAGGACAAGATAAATGTAATTGTGGAATCATAGAACTATAAAGCTGGAAGGAATTTAAAATGAGTCTTATCTAGCTTGTATACTTTACTGATAGAGAAAGTGAGGTTAAAGAAGATGAGTCCTGAGGCCACTGAGCTAGCAAGAAATAGGACTCACACCCAGGTTTCCCAAGACCTAGTTCAAAGCTCCTTCCAACACACTTCCCTTAAGAGCCCTTTTATATCCACTACTGCTAATGTATCATGTGAATTTCCCTAACATGCCTATAAACAACCAAGCAATTTTCTAAACATGGTGTTACCGCAAGAACAGAACCAACAGTTAACTTTAGGCTCTGTTGACACATTTAAAAGTGGGTAGGAGATATTTGGCCATGACCAAATCATTTGATTAATGTCAACAACAGTCCAGATCTTTCGGGTTCTGAAATGGGTGGCTGTGTGAACAGGGAGCTGATTGGACAGCGTATAGGGCCCATGTGAAAAGGGTTTATGGGACAGCATCCCTTTCCTTCTTGCTGTGTAGATTTGCTTGAGAGTAGAGGCCAGAGAATTGTTAGGAAAGAGAATTCCTGAGAATAAATCAAATCACAAGTCTTTAGAGAAAAACAATCGATTAGGTCATATATAGTCTACTCCATGCGGCAAGGGTAGGACTGCTTTTCAGGGGCTGGACCTGAGTGTTGTGTTTTCTCCCCAAATTGCTTTGCAATGACATCAACCCTGCATACTCTCCATTCTTCCGTTCCACTGTTCACCATATAATGGCCCATCATGAAGGTTTTGCTGAAGGCAGAAATTAACCTTTGGGAGAAATTTCCTTCCATTAAGTCTAGTTACATGAATCCAGACTGATTTTCTTTCTGACGGAAAGATTTTTTTTAGCCAGTATTTAAGTGCTCTGGGCTTGACTAAGAGAGACTTCCTGGTGGAAATGAAATTGTTAGTCAGCTATGGTCTCCATGGTGATTTTTTTTTAAGACCAAGTTTGAATCAATCTTCTAAATATTGAGGCATAATTTGTGAATGCCATTGAATGAATAATAATAGAATTATCAACAATACAGCATTACCTTTAATTCTGGTATTTGAGACTTTCCACAGACTAGCTCATAACTGGTCTTCAAATTGGTCTCTGAGCATGACCTTAAGGGTCGCCTTTCCTCAATCATGATGTTCTTGCCAGGCAGCTGTGTTTTTTTTCACGGCATCTGTATATCTGGTTCCTTTAAAGAGCAGCTCTATTCCTCCCACTCCTGAGTTCTTTCCTTAATACTGTTTAATTGTAATCCTGCTTACTTTATGCAATTCATATAGCACAGGCTCCCTTACCCTAGGAACTGATACATTGGAAAGAACTCTGGTTTGATTATCAGGAGACCTCAGTTTTAACTGTCAAAGCAAATTCTATGGCCTGACTTAAATTTCTTGATCTAAAAATCCAGCAAGTTGGGCAAGGTCATTTCCAATGTCCTTCATCTGTAGATTCTATGATGAATCTCAGTCACAGAAACAAAATAATACAGTCATCAGACAGCACTGTTTTCCTGCTCTATCTTTTTAATAGAGTGTTTTCCATCCATTATCTTTTCAAATTTGTACTTAAGGTTCAGAAATATGAAATGCAACCAAAAGCTGCTGTGAACTAATGAGAGGGAGAAGTGAATTCACCTCTCCGAGGAGACTCATGTTCTGATAAACCTGCAGGATGTGTCTGCAGGCTGGGAGTGCTGTTAACCAAATGCTTCCAGTGGCAAAGTGGAGACATCACATGATTTATTCTTGATTACCTTTCTCTAAGTATCCAGAAAGCTGTTAAAAAAGGAAAAGAAAAAAAAAATCGAATACCTCGTCGTTGGCCAAGAATAAGCAAAATTTGGGTGTCATCTGTTTAGGACAATAGACCAGAGTGTGTGACTCCTCTAATTGACCAAAGTGGTGGGGAGGGGGGGCGAAGAATGAAGCAGCTAGTGTGTTCTGTGCTTTTAATGGGTTTTCTCTCCTTCTATTACATGTTCCTCCGGGTTAAGCTATACATAGGTAAAAAGAAGGTAAACAGAAGCAAACTACCCCCAAAAGCTCTTGGAATTTGCTCCCTTAAGTCATGCATAGCCAAAATAAATATTTGTTGAGTGCCTACTATGTTATATCTATAAGGTACGGGGTCAATATAGTGTAGTGGGTAAGATTACAGCCCCTGGAATCAGTTAATATAGTACTTAAAGCACTGCATGTCTCATAGGTAACCCACAATAAATGTTTGATAGTGTTAGTGGTTGTTGTTGCTGTTTGCTGGGTACTAGATACAAAATGAAGGAAATAATAATGTTTCTGCTTTCACAGACAAGCAAAGTAAACCCTACCTACATTAATAAATACTTTTAAAACACTGTGTTTGAGAAAATTGTGGCTGGAAGAATAAAATGTACTCCAATATTCTGGACGGTTCTTCCCTTGCATACACCCGACCACATTTCCCAAGCTTGTGTTATAATGAACTGGACAAACATAGGGTTTAAGTTAAAATATAAAAGGCATAGAATACATTTGCACTGCAACCTGGGTCACATTGGTCTTGCCCTATTTTGTAATCCTCCAGGCTGAAAAAGATTTTTTTATTATGGGTGTGAAAATGAACTCAGCTGGCCTTCTCCCGGACTCCTCTCCCTTTCCACTTTCCAGTCCCCTCCATCCTATCCTTTTGGCCATTGAGCCCCCTCCTCACGTCTTGTGTGACACCAGAGGGGAATTAGAGGGTCTTGCAGTGTTTTAGCAGTTACTTGGCTTAGACAATAATGCGGGTGCTGTGAGTCACCTCGGGGGAGAATGCAGTTGGACATGTGACATTAAATTTAGGTGTACGCATGAATCCATCGGCTGTGCTGTAAGACAGCAGATCTGCTCAGAGAAAGGGATGGCTCAGGAGAAGGCAGAGAGAGCAAGGCACATTCTCGGCCTGCAGGCAAGCTAGCTGATGGCAGAAATTTCTCGGCTGCTACCATAAGGCTGGTAGCAGAGACAGTGAACTCTTGCAGGGGCCAGCTGGGGTGGACCGCCTCCTTCTGTTACTCTTTCTTCTCTAAAATCGCTGTGACCACCCCACGCCATAGCGGCAGCACAGTGGTCTCTAACCGGACCATGTTTCTGAGTTGCCAATGCTCCATGGACAGCTTGGTAAAGAGAGAGTTTATGGAAACATGAAGAATGCCTGTTTGTGTTTAGCCCGGTGTCAGGTCTGACTGAAAATGAAATCTTGTTCCTGTCATGCTGTGGGATTGCAGAGGAGCCACACGGAGACCGGAAAGCAGAGGAACTTACGGCGATGATGATTTTATGTGGGTTTTAAAAGGGAGGTGTGATCAGAAATGTGACTGTTAAAAGGCATTTCAGTGTTCCAGATTTATTCCTCCTTGGTGACTCCCGTGTCACATCCACTTAGGTTACAAATATAAACAAAAGAGTCCCAACTGCAGCGGCGGGAAGCTCAGAAAGAGACTTGACTAAAGCAGCATCATGTCCTGTCCTTTTAGGCGTTTGAAGAGCCCTGGCCACCGGCTGGCGGGAGGTGGTGGGAAGCCTGCTGAGCAGGCGGAAGCGGTGATGGATGGTGATGGATGCGTCTGAATCTCCACCGCTCCGCTGAGCGGGTGCTCCCGCCTCGGGCTCCTGCCACGCTGATTAATCCAGAGCATCTCAGCCACCCTCGCCGTAGCCCCGCTCTGTCAACAAGTGCTTCTGAAAGGACAACACAGGACTATCCAAACTGTAAACAGAACAACTGGTTTTAAAAAATGACAAAAAAGAAAAATAAATAGAAAAAAAGAAGCAGCAAAGTCCTCACTGTGTGCCAAGCCTTGTATTAGGGGGTGGAAATTCTAGACATCTTTATTCTCGTGGCAAACTGACCATTATCTGGCGCATTCTGGCAAGTTCTCTGATCTGGACGTCCAAGGAATCCAGACTCAGCATCATACCGAATGCTAGGCTTTGTGCCAGCACTTTCACATAAGTATAGGAGGAATGTTAGCAGACTATTAACATTTTTCTTTCAACCTGTGAAGTATCGCATGCCATCTACTACCTGTCACACAGCTCCATGGGGGGATGGGGGGGGTCATTCCTTCTACAGCCTGGTCCCTGGACAAAAAACCAAAGCATCCAGGGACCTCAGGACAAATTGCAAGAAGGGAGGCTGCAGAGCAAAGAGAGGCAGAGTAGGGTCTGATGAATTAAATTAATCAGGAGGTGTGGCCAATTCAGTCCATTGCCCAGGAAGTATTTAGTCTCCCAGCATTCCTTGCTCTGAGAAACTCAACTTTTGCGGGGTGCCAACTAAGGGCAAGTTTATTCAAAGACAATCCCGATAAACCTGATTCCCAATTTCCCAGCATCTATGGGAAGACTTGCAACCCAGATCTGGTCAATAAAATTGAAGAGGAAGCCTGCTGGGAAGGGGGTGGGAAGAGGTGGTCTATAAAATACTTGCTTTCCTGATTAACAAAAATGGATGTGGCTGCCAATACCTCTTCCTCCTTCCATAGACTTCCTGTCTTATACTCAGATATGATGGCTGGAGCTGCAGCAGCCTTCCTGTGATCATAAGAGGAAGGCTATACGAATGGCAGAGACACTAGACCTACAATGGCTGAGTCACTGAAATGATTATAATTGCCTACTTCTGCTATTGTTGTGGAAGAAAAGCAAAGCCTTGTTTTTGAAAGCCTGTGTAATCAGATTTTATATTACAGACAGCCAAACCTTTCCTAACTATTAATATGATGGAAAGGGACGGGACCGTTACATATCTCTGGAGGGAGACTCAGCAATTGCAAATACCTAGTCTAAGGTGCATAACAAAATTGAGATTGACCCAAGTGATTATCACCACGTGGGAATTTGGGCAAGGAGATGTGAAGTCTTGAAGCAGCTGCTGGAGTTCTCCGGATGGATGGAGATCAAAGTTGAAGCACCACAAAGCCTTTTAGGGATACTGTGACTGCTTAAGTCAGGCCATATAAAAGTAGACTCTGTCCCTGGTAGAGATTAACAGACCCAAGGAGGAAGACTGAGCTTCTACACTGATTTGGTTTCATTTTTCTAGGGAACTGCACTAAAACAAAACAAAACAAAACAAAACAAAACAAAACAGAAAATCTGTCTTCCCTCAGGACTTTATGGCATGAGTCATTTTCATGCAAAAGAGGAACTCCAGCATTGTTCTGCTATAAAGAGCTGGGTTGTAAACCCCACTCCTTGTGCCATCCCTTATACCTCTCTCTTTCCATCTTACTCTTGCTTCTTGCCACTTCTGACACTTACACAATTCTCCTGTTTGCATTTCTACATAGCCTTTCTATGAACTTATTTCTCCCCTCAAGCCTTATTTAGTGTCTCCCTGCAGATGTGTGGCCTCAATGCTTTTAGTAAGCACCTATCTCTACCTAAGTGGGGAACAAACCGAAGCCCGGAACAAGGAATAAAGCCAACCAAATTCACTGGTCATTAAGGCTGAATCCTGATGGCCATGGGGAGAGAGTAGGTGCAGCATTTTAATGGAGGGCTTTGGATTTGTTCTTTCTTGTTTTGAAATGCATTTTTCTTTAGAGAAACTTACTTAACCCTTCAGAGTTCCTTAACTTGTTGATATGTGAAGTGGGGATAATAGTAATATAGACCTCATAGGGTTGTTGTTTTAGCTGAGATGATTTATCAAAGCATTTAGAATAGTGCCTGATACACAGTAAGTATGCGAGAAACTTAACCTACTTGAGCGAGGAGTAGATCATTTTATCAACAGATATTTATTAAGTGTAGTTTCTATGCTGGGCATCTGGAGTACAGTAATGACCAGAAAGCTTTAGTCCCCACCTTCAGGGATTGTACATATAAGAGAAAGTCAGTTGATAATCCCCATTCTTTGGTGTCACAAGTGCTATGATATGGAGTGAAAAACAAGGTGCTAAATAACCTACCTGCAAAGAAGATTGGGAAACATATAGGGTTCCAAGATATATTTGAGGAGCACAAACTCTTCACCACAGTAAGTCCATCTGGTCACTAAGTATCTGGATGTTCCCTTCTCCCAGGTGTGGAATATATTTACCCCTCCCAAGGGAGACAACAACCCAGAGTTCAACCCAGTCAATGCATTGTATTGTCTGGTCCAATCAAGAGAAAGAAACCACATGGTAATCATAACAGGGAAACTTTAATATAAAGAACTATTCACTGTAAGAGGGGATTAGATTAACAAGAGATTCGCTAGTTAGAAGTCAAGAGAACTCTAAAGAATATGGGAACAGAAGATATAAGGAGCAGTCAGGACTTGGGGCTGAGATATCACACCCAAGGAGGAGCCTTATATGGCATCCATCCCCACCCCCAGTGGCCAGGACTGAGATCCAACCCGGTTGGAGATTCATTGCATTGCTCTCTGATGGCAGAGAAGTCACTGTGGTGCCATGCTGGGAGACCTTACTGGAAATCTACTCTCTGGAATTTGCTGGAGAACTGTCCTCTAGAAAAGCTATTCTCAAAGAGATGTCTCACTGGAGGCACTCCACTGCAATATGCTCACAGAGGGGACGCCAAGCAACCTGCTGGCCTCGAGGAGCTGCGGGCCACCATGCACTGCAGTAACCTCACGATGGGGAAGCCGCAGGCACTGTGGGAACATGCCTCAAGAGCACACCAGAAGCAGGGAGCAGACCCCTTCTTCTCCTGGAATCTCTCTCCATTGCCCTGCGCTGCATCAGTGCAAGCTGGTGAAGGGAAAATAGTTAAGAGTGCAGCTCCATTTTCACAGGACAGTCAAAAAGGGTGAATTGGAGCTGTGAGGCAATAGACTGATAAACAGCACAAATGTCGAAATCAAACTAGGCAATGTACCGTATCCTCTTCATTAAGACAACAATGTCATCTCTGGGTCCAGAGAATTGGGAACTAAAATGCTACATTCCTCCTTAAGCCCCTCCCCACTAAACACACACACACACACACACACACACACACACACAGACTCACTAAGTACACAATGGTGTAGCCAGAATAGGATGACTGTAGTGAACACTCCCACTTGGAAAAGGGAAGGTGAGGGTGGCAGCAGATACTGATCATAGTGATTCTGCTTGTAAAACTGTGAAACTTTTTAACCCCAGATGGAGTAGAGTTCTAGATCAGACCATGCACATGCTCTCTGGAAGGGCTCATTGGTCCACTTCCTCTCTATTCCCTGGCTCTGCTCTCTGAGGGTGTCATCAGACATCCTAGAATTGATTAAAATTTCAGACAAGGACGTTTTGCAGTCTTGTGGCTTCTTAGGTTCATTCCCTTGAAGACTTAGCTGGATTCTGATTCATTGACTTTCACTCAGCTCCTCGTGCTAGTAATTGTGCCCTGATAGCTTCAGAGATATTATATATTAAAGCCATTCTATTACTCCTTGTTTTTGCCCTCACACTTCTCTCTCAGCTTAATTAAAACTACCTTAAAGCTCTCAGACTCAATCTGATCTTTGCCCTGAATCACTTTATCCTTCTGCGAGGTTATTCTGGACATTTGTCATTCAAAGCCTTGTCCGATTTCTTCTCTTACAGTTTGGGCTTCAGAAACAGTTTTCCAGCCCTGCAAGGCCCCAAATTTCCAGACTCTTTTTCTTTCATTCCAATTCACTTCTGCTTGTACACAGGCTAATTTATTCAGCTCATCTCTTTCTTGTAAGACCTTCCTAAATCCAGAGTAGTAGCTAATATATCACTAATAATAGTTATTTAAACATTTTTCCCTAGCATATTACAAGCATATTACATCTGTTCTCACTGTTTTCATTGCTAAACATGGATCATCTTTTCAGCCTCCAGTACCACATTCTTCATAGCTTACTGTTCATGCCCTTATCCAATGCTGCATACATCAAGCTTTTGTAATATGATACTACATTTTTGAAACTGATATTCATTTTAATCCGGATAATTAAGTCTTGCTGTTGAAGCATACCAACCTTAAAACCTCTGTGATTCTTAACAGAATAAAGGATTACTTCTCATTTAATCCAGGTCTGATACAGATTAAACAGCCTTCTTCTGTCCCCAAGCTACAATTCTGGAATGCGCAACCTTCAAGATGAGCATGGCAGAGGAGGAGAAAAATTTTGTCAATAGTAGCTTCTTGAAAAAGGCACTCTCCTACACTGTTGGTGCGAATGTACATTGGTACAGCCAATATGGAGAATAGTATGGAGGTTCCTTAAAAACTGAAAATAGAGTTACCATATGATCCAGCAATCCCACTCCTGGGCATATATCTGGAGAAAACTCATTCAAAAAGATTCATGCACATTGATGCTCATAGCAACACTACAATAGCCAAGATATGGAAGTCACCTAAATGTCCATTGACAGATGAATGGATAAAGAAGATATGATATATTTTTACAATAGAATATTACTCAGCCACAAGAAAAATGAAATAATGCCATTTGCAGCAACATGGATAGACCTAGAGATTATCATACTAAGTGAAGTGATTCAGAGAGAGAAAGACAAATACCATATGATATCACTTATGTGTGGAATCTAAAGAATGATACAAATGAACTTATTTACAAAACAGAAGCAGACTCACAGTCATAGGAAACAAACTTATGGCTACCAAAGGGGAAGGGAGGGGGATAAATTAGGATTTGGGGATTAACAGATACAAACTACTATATATAAAATAGATAAACAACCAGATCCTACTTTATAGCACAGGGAACTATATTCAATATCTTGTAATAAACTATAATGAAAATAATCTGAAAAAGAATATATATATATTATATATATAGTATATATAACTGAATTACTTTGCTGTACACCAGAAACTAACACAACATTGTAAATCAACTATACTTCAATAGTAAAAACAAACAAAAACCCCACAAAAAATGGCTTCTCAAAATAGAGTGAGGGCAAGTATGTTTCAGATTGAAGGATCAGCATGTGCGGAGAAAACATGGTGCCACACTGGAAATATACTAGGCTAAGACTCAAGGGACTAACTCAAAATCTTTTTTGATGATGGAGAGATACATCCCAAGATATCATTAGACTGGACTTCTTTTTGCTGAGGCTTTTAGCGATGTTGAGAACATATGGAATTCATGGTAGGAATGGAATAGGGAGGGACAGAAATGCAGTATTTGAAATCTTCCAAAAATATGCAGTACCTACATATAGAGCCAGAATATTTTTAATGCCTTCACTTTCAGAGATGAATATATGTTTCACATTACTTAGAAAACAGGTTTAATTAATTATTATCTTTCACATAGCAATTCTTCCTTCAGGAGTTGTTCTAAGGGCAATCATTATGGATCACCAAGATAGAGTGACAATATAATTTATTGACCAAACTTGGATACTTTTGTGAGTGAAAGGATAAGCTATAAGTACAGTAGGACAACAAGTGTTAACTGATCCTATCCTGGGCATACAGGGATATATGATGTCATGAAATTTCTATATGTATCATGAAATGTGTCACATCACTATTTATAATGTAAAAGTAAAAATATATGATATTAATAAACACATAGAAAGGTATTATAATTCTCATAAAATGACCTAATAAGCAGTTGATAAAATGATGTTATAAATAAAACACTGGATACTATGGAAAGAGTTCACAATGTGTCAAGATGTGAGAAAAACAGGTTAAAATTTTATTTCTATTCATAGTGTAGGGGAAAAAATAGTGAAAACTTCTATAGCTTATTAAAATTGTTGAACTTGAATGGCTGAATGGGAGAATGATGTATGTGTGTATGTCTGTGTATCTTTACTTAATTGTATTTTCTAGCTTGATGCACTCTTACTATTTGGCAGTCTAGGGAGTCTGTAAAAAGTCTTTAACAAGTTACTTTTGGACTTGACCAAGGTTTTTAACTAGTGAATTCAGCTGAAGGGCAGCTCGGAGACAAAGAATAATTCTTCCCCAACATATAGCACTTTCACATTAAAGTGCTTTCATGTGCATTATCTCATTTGATCTACTCAACAGTAGATAGGTATTATAACTCTCATTTTACAGTGTCAGAATTAGAATTTCTGAAAGATTAACTTAATTGCCCAAAGTCAAACAGATATTTGGAGGTAAAGTGGGAATATACCTCACGTCTCCCAACTCTGAGTTCAAATTTCTTTCAAAGGTAGCTTCTTGGGGTCCTCCTGGGTCACTAGTTGTGACCCAAATTTTTTTTTTTTTTTTTTTTTTTAATATTCAGCTTCTTTAAAGTTATTTAAGGCAATACAGTAGGAGAATTTTATTTCACTGTTAGTTGTGCCCATTGATATACATTTTAGGTTGCAAACGAAACTTTTTTTTTTTTTAAATTTATTTATTTATTTATTTTTGGCTGTGTTGGGTCTTCGTTTCTGTGCAAGGGCTTTCTCTAGTTGCGGCAAGCGGGGGCCACTTTTCATCGCGGTGCGCGGGCCTCTCACTATCGTGGCCTCTCTTGTTGAGGAGCACAGGCTCCGGACGCGCAGGCTCAGTAGTTGTGGCTCATGGGCCCAGTTGCTCCGTGGCATGTGGGATCTTCCCAGACCAGGGCTCGAACCCGTGTCCCCTGCATTAGCAGGCAGATTCTCAACCACTGCGCCACCAGGGAAACCCATGACCCAAATTTTTATTATTAACATTGCTAAGGGGCTGCTATTTAGTTAGAAGGGGGTCTCTGGAAAATCTGTCTTGAAATTTCAGATGCACAAGTGATGTACTTAGCAAACTGGGTCTTGCCTGATCACCAGAAAATTAAAATACTGAATTTAATAAAAATTCAAACTCTAGTCACATGATCTGAAGACTTGACTGTGTTTTAAGGATGTAACATTTAAGATTTTATTTTTCTTCATGGTAGAATTTATTCCAATTCTATTTTATATAGTTTAAAGTATTTACTTAGTTTTTTTTTCCCCATAAACAAAGACACAAGACCATAAGCTTTCTATACATTTATTAATAAATTTGTCATCATTATTATTGTATCTTAGGAGATGTTAATAAAGATTATGAGGGTGGTTGAAGGGAGTTAAGCATTAATTCAGTCTTTGCATGCCCTCTGCTTATGACTCAGAAATGTGCATCTTCTCATTTGGGCTTTAAATTCTTTCAAGGACTTCTTGAAGAGGTGAGCAATACTTCTTGTCAGGGCTCAAATCTAGCCAGGGAATACTAAATTAATCAGCTGGAAACACAAAGATCTGCCATTGTTGTTTCTTTGGAAATTAAATGCTAAATTTGGGAAGGGTGATGGGAAAGAGTTATGAGATAAGTCCCTAACACATGTTTCCCGTTGCTTATTCTGATGAATAGAAAGATGCCTGGCTCCTGTTGACTATGTATATTCTTGGGTTAGAGCAGCCATTTAATTTCATATTTAAATAATTGCTTTGAATGATCACAGAATTGAAGGACAGTCACTCACATCTGCATAATTTCTAGTCCTGAAATCTAACAACCTTGCCTTGCAGACCTGGCCTCAATTTATATTGTTGATATTTAATATTTAGTATAGCTTTAAAATTTACATCAGTTATTTCATAAATTATTTTCAGTAGATTTTATGTCAGATACTTCAGAGTTTATGTTGTTCTGAGACCCAATAATTTGCAGATGATTTGCAGACATTTAAAATGGTTGTCCGACCATGTGTTCAGGTGGGAAGGGAGAGGACTGGTGAGCTAATTCCAGGGAAGTTTTTCTATTAATTTATTTAATTATTTTTGATATTTTGTTGTCTTTTTATTTGCCAATAGTAAACAAATAAAATTAGGTTTCGTTTTACAACATGAAGCAAGGAAATGCGGATGCAGTTGTCAAAAGCGTATAAACCTTGAGTGAGCTCCATGGTTCAAATCCCAGCTTCACCAATTAGCAGCTGAATGAGTTAGGGCAAGTTAGTCTTACATTTCTCATTTAATTTCCTGATTTTAAAATTACCTAATTTGTGACGTTGTGAGGATTATATGAAATAATTATACAGAATGTTTGTTAAAGAAGAGGTGTGTGTTTTCTTTCTTTGGGTTTTATGTTAAAAATATAGTATTGGACCTATTATACCTGATGATCATGGACTTTAGGGGAAACATGTAATTATTTGGTTGAGCTTAAATTTTTTTCTTTATGAGCTACCTATATGAGTTTTCTCATTCATATGATGCTAATTTTGGCATTTACCTCGAAAGATGAAATAAGTACTTTTAAGTCTGCAACATGGTGGAATATACTAGTGAGGAAATACCCAGAGTTACAGAAACAAGAAGAGCATTAATAGCTGAGGAGGAAACATGTGTGTTGATGCTGTGGTACCTTGAGGTGGGGAAACAGGACATTGATTTAGATCAAATAACACAAAGTAGACGACCAACGATTAAAGAGATTAAACAAATAAATGAAGCTTTAGAAAACACCAAGTAAGGTAGAGAACAACACTTTTAAATGGTGGATTTAAAAAAGCACCATATAGAACTTTTAGAAATCAAAAGTAGTCATTAAATTAACATTTAAATGGACATTTAAAGTTATAAATTCAACATATCTGAGTCAAGAATAGGTAAATAAGAAAATAGGCCTAAGGAAATTACTATCAGAATGAAAAATAAATGAAAGCTATGAAAGATAGGTTAAAACCCACAAAAGTAGGCATTAATGTCACTGAGCATAGGCACATAATGTCTGTTGTTTGACTGCTATGTTGGTGCACATAGGGTTGCATTTCCTGGTTGCTTTATGCATAGGTTGGATCATAAGTTCTGGCCAGTGAGTAATGAATGGTTGTAATGAATAGCTCTTCTAAAGCAAACATTTAATTACCAGAGTATTCTTTTCTCTTGAAATGGTAACAGGTTCACTTAGCTTGGGTCCCTGAGTAACTACAATGAGCAGACTCCCTCTGATGAATCTAAAATTAACATGTAACATGAAAAAAAATGAATGAAATAAATCTTTGATGTTTTGGACCACTGAGATTTTGGGAATGTTTGTTACACTAGTAAACCTAGCCCAGGGATTGTTCAACTAAGAACTACAGGCCCTAGTCACCTCTTGTTGCAAATAAATTGTTACATATATGTACAATGGACCATTACTCAGCCATCAAAAAGAATGAAATAATGCCATTTAGGGCAACATGGATAGACCTGGAGATTATCATATTAAGTGAAGTAAGTCAGACAGAGAAAGATAAATATCATATGATATCGCTTATATATGGAATCTAAAAAAAAAAAAATACAAATGAACTTATTTACAAAACAGAAACAGACTCACAGACTTAGAGAACAAACTTATGGTTACCAGGGAAAGGTTGGGGGGAGGGATAGATTGGGAGTTTGAGATAGACATGTATATACTACTATATTTAAAATAGATAACCAACAAGGACCTACTATATAGCACAAGGAACTCTGCTCAATATTCTGTAATAACTTAAATGGGAAAAGAATTTTAAAAAGAGTAGATGCATGTATTAATATATGTATAATTGAATCACACTGCGGTACATCTGAAACTAACACAACATAGTTAGTCAACTGTGTCCCAATATAAAATAAAAATTAAAAAATAAAATAAAATAAAATACTCACACACACACACACACACACACAAAATAAAATGCCATTGGAACACAGCCAAACTCATTCATTTATATAATATCTATGTCTTCTGTTATGCTACAACAGCAGCACTTAATAGCTGTAACAGGTACTATATGGCCCACAAAGCCTAAAATACCTGTTCCTTTATGAAAATATATGTAAATGTCAAATCACTATGTTTCACGCCTGAAACTAATATAACGTTGTATGTCTATTATACTTCAATAGAAAGGAAGAAAGAAAGAAAGAAAGAGAGAAAGAAAAAAGAAAGCAAGAAAGGAAGGCTAAACTCTAATAAAGAAATGGAGAGAACAAAAACTATCAAAAATCTTGTAAATGTTTCAATAGGTGATAATTTAGAAAAAAAATAAAAAGACATATTATAGAAATAATGGAAGATAATTTTATTAAATTAAAACATAAAAAAGATAATAACTCATCAAGAATTATGTTTCCTTTTATGATAGAGTACATTGTAGCTGACCTATGTTCCTACTGGAAAAAATTAGAAAATCAAGATGAAATTTTGCTATGTATATATAATTGAAGGTGTTAGAGAACTCCCAACAAAAGAATACTCAAAGGGCTAAAATCACAGGTGGAAGGGAATTGTAGAGAAGTAAGCCCATATTCTGTAACAGCTCCGTTTTTCAAGGAACATGCAAAATTTTGGTGGCAATTTAGGCAGAAGGCCACTGTTACACAAAGAAGCTATCAAACATTTTGGAACTCATGGGAGTAGAGAGGAAAATAAATATAGGTGTTTCAAGCAGTCAAATAACAGAGGACCTGGGGGGCCATAATCCTGTTGAGGAAATAGGTTCAGTGTAGTAACTCCAACATTTTGCTGGTTTTTCTCCAGAGGCTTTTGCAGTGCAAATGTAGCATGATAAGCAACTAGGTAGAAAACAAAAACAAACATGCAAACAAATAAAAGGTAGAGGGAAATGCTTATAAACACTCTAAGACCTGGAGGGCTTAGACCAGGGGTGGGTGAAACATACAGTAAACAGACTCTTATGATACTTGCAACCCAGAAATAAATAAGCTCCCTCTCTGATTGAAATAATTTTATCTTCTGCTACTCTGCTTAGTAGGGGAGAAGCCTACACTGGAGAAAGATAGACCAGGCAGAAGCTCTAAAATTTATCATAATGATGTCTAGCATTTAACATAAAATTACAAAACAAGGAGAAGAAAAAGGAATATAAAGCAGGAGAAACAAAACTAAAAATAAATAATATAGTAGCTGTACACCAAATTGTAATGATAATTATAGTGCATTAAATGGTTCAAATACTCCAGTTAAAATACAAAAATAGTAAAATTGGATTAAAGGAGAAAGAAGCATATGCTGCTCACAAGACATGCTTCTTAAATGTGAGAGCACAAAAAATTTCAATTTAATGGGTGAAAAACAATATGCCTGGAACTAACCAAAAGAAAGTTGGCTTAAATATATTAATAAATTAGCCTCTAAGAAAAAAGTATTGCTAGAGCAAAAGAAAAAGCTTACACAATAATAAAATGGTTAATCTACTAAGATCATATTAAACTTCTCTATTTTTAGGTATATAATAATATTGTTTTGAAATACATAAAACAAATTTGTAAGAACTAAAATGAGAAATAGAAAAATGCGCAATTGTAGTAGGAGATTATTAATACACTTTATTGAATAACTGATAAAACAAGTAAACAAAAAAACAGCAAGGATGGCCAATCAAAACATTAAGATGTACAAATTTGAGTTAATCGACACATACAGAACACTACACCCAGTGATAACAAAATACATATTTATCAAAAGTAATCATTTACTGGACCTTAAAGCAAGCTTAGCAAATTTCAGAGGATTGATTTTATTCAGAGTATGTTCTCTGATAACGGTGGAATCAAGCTAGAAATCAATAACAAAATGCACATTTACAGCTCTTTGGGAAATAAGATACACTTCCAAATAAGCCAGGGGTCAAAGAAATCACCCTACAAATTAGAGAATATTCTGAACTAAGTAATCATAAAAATATGCCCTATCAAAACATGTGTGATAATGTTAAATCTCTATTTAGAGGAGAAATAATCTTAAATGAATACACTTACAAAAGAAATCCTTAAAAACCAATAACCTAGTAATGACAACAACAGAAAATTCCTTTCAGTAATCTATGGTTACACAGTAAATTCCATCATCTGATATATAGTTTCTGAAAAAGAACTGTAGCAAATATACTTAATGGTGAAATCTTAAAGTCTTCCCCCCAGAGACTGGAGAGTCAGCAAAGGAAACCTTCTGTCACCATTACTGAAGCTACTTGCCAGTGTAATGAGGTAAGGAAAAAGAATTCAAAGTACAGGGAATGGAGGTAGAAATTCCAATTTTATTTACAGTTAACAATTATTTATGTAATTTTCAAAAATCTACAAAATATTAAAAATAATAAGTAAATGTATCAGAGTTGTTTGATACAAGGCTATTATGTAACATTGATTGTATTTCTATGTACCAGTAACAAGCAAAAAGGAAATGTTTAATAATGATACCTTTCATGCTAGCAGCAAAACATCAAATACTTAGTAATGATTCTAATAAAAGATTTCAAGACTCCTTCTCTGAAATCTACAAAACTACTGAAAAAATTAAAGAATAATTAAATAAATGGAGTCATATATTATGTTTATAAATTGTAGTAATAAATATTGTATAGATAGCAATTCTCCCCAAATTGATCTGTGTAGATTAAATACATCTCCAATCAGAAAGGTTTTGTGTTTTTTTTGTGTATTTTTGGGGGGTCTGGGGGAGAATAAAGAAAGTTTACACACTGATTTTAAAATTTATATGGAAATGAAAAGGGACAAGAACATTCAAAACAATCTTGAGGAAAAATAGAGTTAAAGAAATTGTAAAACCAGAAAGCAAGACATTATAATGTCATAGAAATTAATATAGAGCTTTTAGAAACAGACCACTGAAACAGATTAGAGAGATCATAGTCATAAGTTCATCTCATATGAGACAGGATGACACTATAGTAGAATAGGGAGAGGATGATAATTTTAATAAATGATGCTGAGTTAACAGATACACATATATTAAAAAAATTTAATGTTGACCTTATCTCACAGTAAAGGCTAACATCAGTTCCAAGTAAACTGTAGATCTAAATTTGAAAGGCAAAACAATAAAGCTTTTAAAAGGAAACAGAATGAATTAGTGACCTTGCAGTAGGACAGAAAAGCAGTAACCAAGAAGGAAAACATATTAATAAATTAATCTCAATTAAAATTAAGAAACTATATTTATTAGAAGAAACTATTTAAGAGTAAAAACAAAAGTCAGAGTAAGAGAAGATATTTGCAATAGAAAAACAAAAAACAAAAAACAAAAGATCCAGGCAGAATATATAAAAATAGCTTCAAATAATTAATAACAGGAGACATAGCTAATTCAGTTAAAATTGGATAAAAGACTTGAACAGACAGTTCATACAAGAGTGTACCTCAAAATTGTCTATAAACATATGAAAATGTACTCAACATCAGTAATCATCAAGGAAATGTAAATAAAACCACAATGAAATAACACTACACATCTACTAAACAAATGAAAAAGAATGACTGTATCAAGCAGGGTTGAGAGCAGAGTGAGGTAAGTGAGGCATCTAAGGTACAAATTTTAAGTAAGCACTTACTCTTAAATTTGATCAATGCACAGTTCTGCACAAATCTGGAAGTGAGTGCCTCCTTACATTTTGTGCTTTAGGCATCTAAATCTTAAGGAGAAACCCTCTCAGGTTCATGCAAGACACCAGAGTATAGAACTCAATGAGAGTTCTTAAGTTTTCATCCCTAGTTGCCTCCACCCACTTGTGACCCTGATGCTGAGTATTGGTGAGGATAAGAGCTAGTGGCAGTATTAATTTGCACAACCACCTTGATAGACTTTTTGTCATATTTACTAAAGAAGTATATCCACATACCCTATGACACAGCTATTCTACTCTTTGTTATTATACCCAAGACAATTTAATACATGTGTTTCTCAAATGTCAAGTATGAGAATGCTCATGACAGCACAATTCCTAATTGCCCCACAAAGAAAACAATTCTAATGTCCATCAAAAGAAGAATATGTAAATACACAGTCGTGTGATAGTTCAATGGAATAGTATATAGTAACGAAAGTGAACAAAGTGCAACTGTACACGACATTGTATGTAGAGTTAATCTCACAAATATAATGTTGAGTGAAAGCAGACCAACACAATGGATTATACTTATTGATTTAGAATAATTTTAAAAGAAGGTGCAATGTTATCTATGGGATTAGAATTCAGAAAAGTGATTACTTTGGGAAAAGAATTTACTGAGAAGGGGCACAAAGGGAACTTCTGGAATGACAGTGATATCATTCTCCTTGACCTGAAGATTCTGAAAATTGTAAACATTTACTCAGCTGTGCACTTATTATTGGGGCAATTTTTGTTTATTGTTCCTTGAAGGTCTATTGATTCTGGCTTCTTATACTTGAAACTCTGTTATTAGGTGTGTAAGAGTTTAGGATTGGTATGTCCTCCTTATGGCCTGTAATCATTATGAAATGATGCTCTTTATCCATGGTAACTTTCTTTGCTTTGAAATTTACTTTGATATTAAAAATAGACAGTCTTGATTTCTTTTGGTTGTTATTGGCATGGTCTTTTTCCATCATTTTACATATAACCTATTTGCTTCTTTATATTTAAAGTGTGTTTCTTGCAAGCAGTACATAGTAAGGTCTTGATATATTGTTATTCAATCTAACAATTTCTGCTTTTTAATTGAATTTTTAGATGATTTACACTTAATGTGATCATTGATACAGTTGTGTTTACCATCTTGTTATTTTTTTTCTATTTATCTCTTTTATTCTTTACTCTACTTTCCCTGTTTTTCTCACTTTTTTAGATTAATTGAATATTATTTTATGTTTTATTATATCTCTTTTTTTACTCATTAGTTAACTAATATCCACATATTACTTATTGTTGTTAGCATTTTAGTGGCTTTTTAGGGTTTATACATCTTTATTTATATATCTCTAACTTATCAGAGTCTAAACCCTACTAATATAACTTCTCATATAATGTAAGAATCTTACAAAAATATACTATAAATTTTCCTCTCCTGGTCTTTATGCTACTGCTGTCATACATTTTACTGCTACATATTTTATAAACCCCACAATCCTGTTACTATTTTTGCCTTAAGATTCATGCAAATTTTAGAATATATTTATTCTAGTAAAAAGTTTACTGAAAATGAGAGAAAGTTTTAATATTACATATTTCTGAAGTTAAGATCAAGTTTATTAAATATTCATTGTGATTAAAATATTTTAAAATTCTAAGAAAAATTAGCAAATCCTTATAATTGAGTCACAGAATCAAATGAAAACCCTACAGGTTAAAACAAATGGGTTGCTAACAAAACAGCATTTAAAGTGAAATCTACAACTCTAACTACACTTCCAGAAGACAAATTACTAGTCAGAAACAAAGGAACTAAGAATTCAATTCAAGGAGTGAGAAATAGAAATGAGTAAACCCAAATAAAGAAGCAGAAATTAGTGCTAAAAATAATGAGAAAAAAATGAAAACTTATTGAAAAAAAGATTTAAACACAAAACTAAAGGCTAGTTTCTAAAAGGACGCTATAGACAAAACTCTAAGAAGTATGATTAAGAAAAACAAAGATGAAAATAAATACTGAATGTAAAGTAGATTTAATGACAAAATTAACAGAGGCTTTAAAAGTGTTGAAAGGGTACAATGAAATATACATGATTAAATGCATCAGATTATATCAAATGAATTAATTTCTCAAAATATATTAACCACTAGATTTTGAAGAGGAAAATATAAAAATCTATTAGATTATATTTTTAATATATTGAAATGGAATTCCAAGCCTTCCCCCCATCACCCTAACAAATAAAATTAACTTCAATAATATAGATGTTATTGTGGCTGTGGAGAAACAGGTACCTTCATGTTGGAAATGAGACCTGGAAATGAGACCTGGAAGCCATGGTTTTAGAAAACAATCTATTATTATGGAATAAAATCAAGTACATATGTATCTAAATGGCATTATATACATATAAATATGGAGGGGAGTGGGATTTTAAGGAATTGGCTAAAGGGGATTGCACAGGTGGCAAGTCCAAAATCCATACAGCTAGCCAGCAGGCTGGAGATTCAGGTAAGGGTTGATGTTGATGACTTGAGTTTAAAGACTGAGAACCCAGGCAGATTTTCTATGTTGCTATCTGGAGGCAGAATTCTTTCTTCTTCAGGAAACCTCAGTCTTTGCTCTTCAACTGATTGCATGAGACCATCCATACCCACATTTTGGAGTGTAATCTACTTTACTTAAAGCCAACTGATTTTCAATGTTAATCACATCTAATACCTTACAGCAACATCTGGACTGGTGCCTGATCAAACAGGTGATCGTCATTGTTTAGCCAAGTTGACACATAAAATTAACCATTGCATATTCAAAGATGATTTACTATTTAGAAATCTGAAGTAATGACCTGCATTTTCAAAGAGCAATGTAATGCTATCTCAAAAATATCATTAGTGAAATAAATAAGAAACTGAATGGAATAGCTATTTATGTAAGTTAAGCATATGCAACATATGACCACAAGGACCCATATATATGTATCCACAAATGGATTGGAGTGGCATAGACTGTTCAAAATAAAGTGGGTGTCTAGGAGAGCGGGTGCAAAGGTGATGGAGCATAAAAAGAAAGAACAATGACATGAGATATTAGGGGTGCCTTGCATAGTCAGATGATAAGGGAACCCGTTAATTAGGAAATGAGGAGTATGATTAGTTCGATTCTGTCCATGTGAGACCTGAAAACAAGTGTAATATCTTAATTCTACACAGTAACAGGTTAAACTAGTTTTAAAGTTCATGTTAAATATTCTATGACACCTTGAAATTAAAGGGCATGTACTGAACCTGGTAAATATATCTACTAAAATCCTACTCTTTAGGTTTGAGATCAGCCATCACCTATGGCTTCATATGGTAGCAAGGGGCATAGCACTACCATAGAACAAGAAAATTAAGCACAATATGTAATGATTGAAAGAAAGTTTAAAACTCCTTGTTATTCCCAGATGGTAGTTGAATATCTGCAAATAAAACTCTCAGAGAATCTATAGAGAATTATTTAGAGGTATGAAAGAGCTCAGCAAGGATAGTGGGTTAATATATAATATAACATAAAATATCAATATATAAAAATTAATCAGAGTTCTATATAGCAGCAACAAACAATGATATATGCAATTAGAGAGATTACCTATGACACAGCAAAGAGAAATCAGGTAATGATCTTGTAATATATCTAACAAAAAAATGAATGATCTTTCAGAGTAAAAATATAAAATTTAACTAAAGGTCTAAAAACAAAAACACCTAAATAAGCATAGATCTATACCATAGCAAATTGGAAGAATCAGTGTAATAAAACTGTCAATTCTTGCCATATTATTGCCGAAGCTAAATGCAAATTTAATTAATGTTAAATGTCAAAAGGTTTTTCTTAGAATTTAAGAATCTAATCTTAAAATTCATACAAAGGAATAAAAGAATAAGCACATCCAATATACTTCTGGAGCAACAAAACAGTTAAAAGGCAGTGGAGTGAGGGATACTTAAGATTTCAAATATGTGTGAGGCTCAGTCTCTCAACTTATCAGGTTACATCAGGGTTTTTCAGTATTGGTACTTCTGACATTTTTGGACCAGATAATTCTTTGTCATGGGCAACTGTCCTATGCACTATAGGATGTTTAGAAGGATCCTTGGCTTCTACTTCTGCAGTTATGACAACCAAAAATGTCTCCAGACATTGCCAAATGTCCCCTGTGGGAAAAATCACCCTTGGTTGAGGACCACTGAGTTAGAATAATTAAAACCATTTTTGATACTAGCATAGGTGTGGACAAGTAGACTAATTACAAAGAGGAAAGAAATAAGAATCAGACCAACATGCATGGGAATTTGGCATATATAAAAGTTCTATTACAAGTTAATGGGGAAAATTTAGTAGAGAATCCTGCAACAATTAGCTGTTTATAGAAAATGATAAATCCCATAGATTTCTACCTTATACACAAAATAAATCCCCAATTGATTAAAAAACTAAATGCAAAGATCTGAATGCAAAATTAAAGCAGTGCACAAATTTAACGAGCATTTTCATTTCTATAAAGCGATCTTAGAAAAACTTCAGACATATATTCAAGAAGATATTTTAAAAGATAGTTATTTTGGCACAGTCTGTAATTGCAAAATTATGCAAACAATTTTACTCTGCATCATTAAGATAAATAAACTTTATGTTTAATTCAATACCATGTATCTGTTAAAATGAGCTAACTGGATCTAAAATTATCACCATGAATAAACCTCAAAAATATATAATACCAAGAACAGAAAGCAAGTTGCAAAGTGATACTTACAGTAAGACATTATATATTTTAAATGTTAAAATACTCAAAACAATAATATATATTGTTTATCATTGCCGACAAATGTATTAAATATATAGAACCTCTTAAGGGAAATTTCTTACCTTTCTAAAAAGGGAGGGAGGGCAATGAGATGATATGGGATTTTAATTACAGGTTTATGTAAATTTGTAATTTAAAAAAAAAGAGTTCTGAGGAAAATGTGGCAACATTTTAATATTTGTTAGTACTTGAGATCAAACATAAAAATATATTTATGTGTTTCTATATATGAAAATGTGCTATTAATAAAAATAAAAGTCATTCTTGGTTATGTCTGTCCCATTTATTAAAGATACTTTTAATGTGTAGGGATAAAATTAAACCTACCTATAAATACAAAAATTTCATTAAAATGAGTGGTTCAAAGGCCATTTGTGACCTCCAATGCAGGCTTTCCATCTGCATTCTTCCCCTATAAAAATGTCCTTGCACGGAGGAAGGATGTTCTCTGGTTTTACCTGTAAACTTTCCACGTTCCTCAGTGTGGACTGACTTGACATATGGATTTTCTCCTTCTTGTTTTGAAGACATTTGCTTATGAGATCATTATTACGACATCTGCACTCGAAGCCTTTTTCTGTTTTGCTTTGTGACTCTTCAGCAGGGATGAATTAAAATTCAAGTTCTACATTACAGAAAACTGATAAGTCAATGCTATTTCTCTTCCTTGTTTATTAATGAGCTTTCCCTCTTTTCTCTTTCTCCTCACTCTTTCCTTCTTTTTCTCACCTCAGTACATTCATCTCTGTTCTCATGTGCTTTAATGTCCTTTCACCAGCCTTATCTTTTTTTCCAAAGCCAAAATAAGGATGCACATTATTCTTATATGGGTCTCTCCCCACTTCTCTATTTCCAGAACAGATTTAGCTTAACCAGTGGATCATTGATTAGATGTTTACACAGCCACACTGGATCTTTATTGCTCTGTTCATTTGTCTTATTCAGGGGAAATGGGATTAGTTCTACTGTAATTGTGTCATCTGTAAAGATACACAAGAACTCTTTTAAAGTTTTGGGGAAATACATAGTGGATAATATTTCAAAATATTTTTTTTAAATATTTCAGCAGGAGACTTCCTATTTCTTTAACTTTTCTATGTTGAACTGAAAACAAAATAAAACAAAATAAGAAAATACAGAGTACTATTTATCTTGCTTTCCACAGAGTCTGAGTCAACACCTCCTTATTCATTAAGTAGATGCAGACACAGGACTCTAGTTGATGTCTCCTGTTTGTGTTGGTTTTTTTTTTTTCCTATTCAGGCACCTCTTCTAAATCTCATATCTACTCAAATTGTTGTCACTCTGTTTCTGAGTTTCTCTTTCCTTATATTATTTACCCACTCAGATCTATAAACAATAGGCAATGCCATATCACTTACAAGTATGAATGATCTGATTAAAATGAAACAAATTCACCACTCTCTTAGGAAATGATAGGTGCTTTGTTTCCATACAGTACAGATCAGGTTCTAGCTGGGTTTGACAATGAGAGAGTCATTGCTATGGCCTCTGTGAGAGTACTTGTAAAACCACCCAGAGTTTGAATTGCCTTTTTCTCTCTCAGAAGCAAAAAGGAGCCAATGAGTGTCCGCACTGCAGCTCTACTGTACGATTCCTGACAAATAGAGCTCTATCATTATGGAGACCAAGGTCTCAACTCAGTGTTCCTAAAGACAGCAGCAGAGACAGTAGAAGAGCCATGGCCATTGAGAAGGATCTGATGCCAGCCTTACACTGGAATGTCCAGAAAGCCTGGATGTGAGGATAAATCAATTGTGTGCTTCATTTCTCCCCATAAAACACTCAACAAACTTCTTGTGATGTGTTGTTGAGTCCTTATTTGCAGTCAGAGGATGTTACCATTTCCTATCACAAATTGCAAATTCAATTTTTAAATTCAATTATCCCAGAGACAGCCAACCAATAAGCTTAGCAGTGTTTGAAAAGAAAGACAAGTAGCACCCAGGTTTATAAACACATATATAGATACAAAACCTTTTAACATAGCCTTGGCAAAATTGACAATTACCAGCTCTGGGCTGGGGTAGGAGTTGGGGGAGAGGATTTTGGGTGATCAGACATATGACAGACTCCTAGATTTGTGTGATCTCTGGAACAGTATCCAAAATGATCGTCCATGGCAGACACTTTTTAAAAATGGCCAGTTAGGCTTGGGAAACACTGCATAATGCATCTCATTCCTACTGATTCATCAGGCATATTGACAGGTCCAAGATTCCTAAAATAATTAAATCTTTTACTTTGTTTACTTAGCACTCCCCATATTTGACCACAAAACACTTTTCTTGAGAATCCTTATTAGCAGTTCTCGAAACTTTTGTTTCATGCAGCTCACTTTGGGAAACAAAGATGCAGAATAAACATACTTCAAATTGTGGAGAACATACCATTGGAGATAAGACTCATCTCAAGATAAGCTCTTCCCGTGAAAATCTACAGACATTTACAAAACATATTTTGAGACAGGCCTATTTAGGACCTTGCTATTCCAAGTATGTTTCTTAGAACAGTAACATGGACCCACCATTAAGCTTGTTAGAAATGCAGAGCTCTGGCTGTACCCCAGAGCTATTGAATCAGAATCTCACGTCATCTGCAGGAGCCCCAGGTGATTCCTGTTCACAAAATAAGTTTGAGGAAGACTATTTTAGGAGATATTCTTTCTAAAATACATGGATTTTATGCCTTTCTGCATAAAGATTGGAAAACACAAGCTAGAATTTTGTAATTAAGGTTCATGACGCTTATATTTTAAAAGTTGAGCATTGAACAATATTAGAGAAAAAAACATGTTAAAATATTATGTCAAATTTAAATAGGGGACCAATTCGAATGAACACATATCAGCTTTGGATCCGGATCAAAATAACTGGGTCAGTATGTATTATGAAATCAGGAGGTTGGCAGAAGACATGGCAAAAGCAGAGCAAAGCCTCAACTCTCACCTGTTTAGGACTTAAAACAATTTACTTGTCAGAAAGGAAAAGTATTTAACAGCATACATACACTATGGTCATATTGACATATTATTTGCAGAATCCACATTTCTTTTTTTTAATTTTTATTGAAATATAGTTGATTTACAATGTTGTATTAGTTTCAGGTGTACAGAAAAGTGATTCATATATATATCTTCATATATATATTCATATATATACATATATTCTTTTTTAGATTCTTTTCCATTATAGGTTATTACAAGATATTGAGTAGAGTTCCCTGTGCTACACAGTCAGTCTTGGTTATCTATTTTATACATAATAGTGTGTATATTTTAATCCCAAACTCCTAATTTATCCTTCCCCCCTTTTTCCTTTGGAAACCAAAAGCTTGCTTTCTATTTCTGTGAGGCTATTTCTGTTTTGTAATTAAGTTCATTTGTATGATTTTTTTAGATTCACATATAAGTGATATCATATGATATTTGTCTTTCTCTATCTGACTTACTTCACTTAGTATGATAATCTCCAGGTTGCAGAATCCTCATTTCATTCACATATTTGTAAGAGGAAAAGAATTCCTGGTTTAGAAACATTTTAATTATTTGAAAATAACTGTCTTAACATTTATTCAGTTACTTATTCACTGGTTCATTAATTCATTTTACAAGTGCATTCTTTGGATCTATCACTATCCTCAGACCAAGAAGACATTAACTTTCCTTAAAAACAAAAATGAACAAATGGGACCTAATGAAAATTAAAAGCTTTTGCACAGCAAAGGAAACCATAAACAAGACAAAAAGACAGCCCTCAGAATGGGAGAAACTATTTGCAAATGAAGCAACTGACAAAGGATTAATCTCCAAAATTTACAAGCAGCTCATGCAGCTCAATATCAAAAAAACAAACAATGCAATCCAAAAATGGGCAGAAGACCTAAATAGACATTTCTCCAAAGAAGATATACAGATTGCCAACAGACACATGAAAGAATGCTCAGCATCATTAATCATTAGAGAAATGCAAATCAAAACTACAATGAGATATCATCTCACACCAGTCAGAATGGCCATCATCAAAAAATCTACAAACAATAAATGCTGGAGAGGGTGTGGAGAAAAGGGAACCCTCTTGCACTGTTGGTGGGAATGTAAATTGATACAGCCACTATGGAGAACAGTATGGAGGTTCCTTAAAAAACTAAAAATAGAACTACCATATGACCCAGCAATCCCACTACTGGGCATACACCCTGAGAAAACCATACTTCAAAAAGAGTCATGTACCACAATGTTCATTGCAGCTCTATTTACAATAGCCAGGACATGGAAGCAACCTAAGTGTCCATCATCAGATGAATGGATAAAGAAGATGTGGCACATATATACAATGGAATATTACTCAGCCATAAAAAGAAATGAAATTGAGTTATTTGTAGTGAGGTGGATGGACCTAGAGTCTGTCACACAGAGTGAAGTAAGTCAGAAAGAGAAAAACAAATACCGCATGCTAACACATATATATGGAATCTAAAAAAAAAAAAAAAAAAAAAGTCATGAAGAACCTAGGGGCAAGACGGGAATAAAGAAGAAGACCTACTAGAGAATGGACTTGAGGACATGGGGAGGGGGAAGGGTAAGCTGGGACAAAGTGAGAGAGTGGTATGGACATATATACACTACCAAATGTAAAATAGATAGCTAGTGGGAAGCAGCCGCATAGCACAGGGAGATCAGCTCGGTGCTTTGTGACCACCTAGAGGGGTGGGATAGGGAGGGTGGGAGGGAGGGAGATCCAAGAGGGAAGAGATATGGGGACATATGTATATGTATAACTGATTTCACTTTGTTATAAAGCAGAAACTAACACACCGTTGTAAAGCAATTATACTCCAATAAAGATGTTAAAAAAAAAAAAAAGAAGAAGACATTAACTTTCCTGTAGCAGGACACACAATCCAGCATATTAGTTGGATTATAAACAACCTACCATTTTGAAAACACTATACTGCAAGGTTATAGCAACAAGTTCCATAAATCAGAAATATGCATGATAAATGTTAGGTACCAGAGTAGGATTAAGGATCTGAAAAAATCCACATGTCGTTTTTTGTCTGTGCATCTTCATATCACTGGGAATTAGTAGAGAATTCGTGTAGTATGTAGGTTACAGGGCAAGTAAGATTCTCTTTCCCCCAAGTATCTGTTACTGGTCCTTTTTGACTTACTCTTTTCTTTGTTAAACTACTGTTCAATGATTTTCTGAACAATGGTTCTCTGAAGATGGTAGCTTCCCAGTGGAAGCTGGGAAGCACAACCTAGTACAGGGCTGGACTCAGAGTTCTTACCTGTAAAGTCAGGGATAAGAGATCTTGGAGAAATAGTTATGAGTGATTCAAGGGTAAAGCATTGTCATAATTTAAGAAAAGAAAGTCATTTTTGCAAGCAATCACGTTAATGCAATGTCTGAGCCAGGAAACTTACTGCGTGTGCATGCATGTGTGTGTATGTGTTACTTCGAACAATTTAGAAGGCTCCATGTTATTATGCTAATTTTACAGTTGAGGGAAGATATACCCAGAGAGGTTAAGTTCGAAGCTAGTCAGCAGCAGAATAAGGAATCAAACATGTAAAACTAGACTCTTAATCTTCACTCTATTCCAGGGTTTCTTAACCTCAGCACTTCTGACATTTGGGGCAGGCTAATTCCTCACTGTGGGAGATTATTCTATGCACTGTAAGATGTTTAGAAACATTTTTGACCTCTACCCACTGAATACCAGTACGTATCTGCCCCCTCCCATCTATCTCCAGATAACCAAAAATATCTCCAGACATTGCCAAATGCCCTCTGGGGGAAAATCATCCCTGGTTGAAAACTACTGTTCTAGTCATGGTAGGTCCCTAGGATCCTGAATGTGAGCATTTTATAGTAAATCATCTGTGGAACATGGACCACTGATACAACTTCACTAATGTAGATGGCTTAGCAGGTTTGCCTATGGTTGCTTCCATTTTTTTTTTTTTTAGGAAACTGGTTTGCCCTCATTTTTAGCCATGTAATTCTGGTGAAGATAAATAAATATATTTTTTTGTCCCCTGACATCTCCAAGTCTGAGGACAGAAATATGACCGAAGACAGGAGAATCAGGGTCTTTTCTGATTCCTTTCCCTCTCAGGTGAAGACGGTTGGGGTGTGAGCTAAGGATCAACCTGGGAAATAGTTGACTAAAGAATGATGTCAATGGGCAGAAACAAGAGCTTATGGCTTCCATATCTCAGGTCTCCAGAACCATCCCTCTTCCTAACACCCTGAAGCTTTGTGGTTTATCTCCACCTTGACTCTGTAGGTTACTCAGATGTTTTTCCAATAAAACTTAATTTATACTTAAAGTAGTTCCAGTTTGCTTTCTGTCACATATAACCAAAGAATCCTAGCAAACAGAATTTGAGACAAGGAATCTAAAAGGTTAAGGAAGAAATACTTTCCCTTTCTCAAATTCCACCCCAACCCCTCCCCCACCCAATATAAACACTTAGACCTGAGAATCAACTAAGAGTCAGATGTTTCCTGCTTTAAAAATAATCCCATGTCACCTAAGGAAGTCTTATAAAAATCCCTCAGTTTTGGTTTAAGAGCTGCTCCCTAGATTGGAGATAAGCCAAATATAAGGAAAGGGTCATTTAAAATAAATTTGACCGATGATATCTGTGTTAATTAAAGAAGACATCTTTTTATTTTTAAAAAGAAGGCTAGTATAATCATATTTGTTAGGATTTAGGAAAAGATAACAGGTAATTCTATCAAGAATGACCCAAAATATACAGAATACGGTGTCTTACACATAGAGAATAGACAGTGTCAATAACCCAGTGGGAGATGATTAGGGTATAAATCAAGGCACTTTGCATGGAGATAAAGTAACAGGGTGATGGGAAGGACAATATTTAAGTACACGGGGAATAAATGGCATCATGGGATGGAGTGAATAACCCCTGCTGGAACAGAAGTGCAGGGAAGTGGTTATATATACAAGGTGGCAATAATGGTGCATAGGAGAAGTTTCTTAAGCTTTGGGGGGATAGAAAAACTATTTTGTCACATTCATTTCAAGGGCTTGACATGACTTCTGTGTTGGAAAAACCCTTAATTCTGGAAAATCAAGAGAGTACTCCAACATAACCTCCCCAAAAAAGGAGCCAGGAGACCAATTGTTTTGTCTTCTTGAACTAGGCTGGAGTTCATGATACGGAAGTGCAAGGGTTCTCGATTTTCCTTTCACATGTTGCAGCTTTGTTTTCAGGAACAGGCAGGAAATCAAGTCAGGCTGGGCAAGAATAAAGATTAAACATTTAGTATGAGAAATGTTATCTATATATCCCTTTAGAACCAACACATGATTGGTAGGGTAAACAAGTAGAAAGGAGGGGGGAAAAGAAGGAAGATAAAGAGGAATAGGAAGAATAAGGAGAAAGACAAAGAAGAGGAAAAGGAGGAGACAGAAGAATAAGAAATGGGAAGCTCCCATCATTTGTGAAGCCAGCCCAAGGAACCATAATGGAGCTTTTTGTTCTTGAAACGTGAACATACTTTTCCTTACCTCTCAGCTCCATCTTTTTGTTGTCTATGCTCTAGTACACCCTCCCATTCTTCATCTCTTTGCATAATAACCCTTCCCCTCTTCCTGCTCCCTTCCTAAAAGACACCAAAGATCAAATTAAAATTGCCATTTCCTTGGAGCCCAGCAACTGAGCCCTAAGTTGGAAATGTAGGGCCTTCTGAGTTTGGCTGGAGATGTTTTGAAAGAAAAGAGGATATGCTCTTCATCTAAGCAAACCCATCCTGATTGCCTTGCAATTTTGGACCTCATCTGGTATGGATCTGATCCTTCTAATGAGAGCCACCATTGGGATCCTATGAATACCAACATGAGAACTGCTTTTCCATACAAGGTGGTGACAATAACAATGAAAAGATTTTCTTAGGCAAATTGTTTCCAAGGTCACCTGCAATCAAGTGAAAGCCTTGTAATAGGAGAAAGCATGTTCAAAAAGTTACCAGTTGACATAACTGCTGAATCCTGCCTCACTTAATGCTATTCCTACTAACCCAGGTGTGTGGAAGTGGGGGAGAGGGCTGTGCTTTTTAACTGAATAGGTTCAAGCCAAAAAAACCTGACTAACTCCTGGGTTAGGGAAAAAAAAAAAAAAAAGGAGAGAAATACTGGCTTCCCAGCATTTAGTGTTACTGAGAAAGTAAAATATATGGCCTAACTTAAATTACTTAGGTTATTAAACTTCCATCTTAATTCAGAGATAACAAATATCTAGACACTTGCCAGCCCCCTCCCTTTGCACTCTTTGGCCAATGGCACTAACTGATCATAATAGTTTTCTCTTCACCTTGGATAAGACCTCAGAATCCTTCTTAACACAGTATGTCATAAAGCTGCTATTGATAGATGATTATCACTGTATGAACCCTACTTGTCAACTCTGTCATGCTGAGGAGAGAAGAAGAAAGTAGTTTCACAGGTACAATAGTTGGCATCCTTGAAATTGGCTGACTTGGCTTACCATATGGTGAAGAGGTGAAATTCTGGCAGCTCCCACAAAGTAGTGACATCTTTTGGTGTAGTCCTAGAATAAGACTTAGCTTGTTCCACCAGACTTAGCTGATTAATGGTCTATCAGAAATAATGATACTTATTTCAATTAAAGCATTTTACTTACATTATTAAATGCATAATCTCTGATTTGAAATAAGGAGTTTTGTCCACTGTACTTTTACCATATTATGTTATTGTCCAGGCTATCCTCATTTTATACATGGATACCCAGAGCTTTTGGCCACATGCCATTAAATATTTGAATTATGACTCATTTGCATTTCTCTGATTCCATGATCGCCAAACATTTGCGTATTTCTTTGCTTCCCCTTTTCCTATTGGGAAAAAAAATGCCCTGATCTTGCTAATGTAAGTATTCTGATTTACAAAAGCTAGGCTTCTCACTTGTATTCTACACTGACATATTGAAATTCTAATTCTTTTCATTCCGTTAAAACTGAATTTTGCACAGCCTTATAAGTAATTTCCCTGATGCCCTTTCATTTTCCTGATAATCGTACATCCAGTGTCTCAATAACCAGAATCAGCTTTCCAGAGTAGTCATCTGTTCCTTTCACTATAATAGGCATAAACAGAATAGCCGAGTGATTAAGCGAAGAATTTGGATCAAATTAGAATTTGCAACTTCTTTTTTTTAACATTTTTATTGGAGTATAATTGCTTTACAATGGTGTGTAAGTTTCTGATTGTGTGACCTTTGGTGAACTTCAAAACCTTTCTAAGACAGTTCATGCTTGTGAAATAGTAATAATAGTGTTTATTAGTGCTGTAAGCTTCTTGTAAAGATTAACTAAAATGATGAAGAGATGTACTTAGGAGTCTCATTAGTTAGTACTCAATGTATAATAGCTATTGTCATAATTCCTTCTTTCTAACTCCAATGGCATTAAATTACCACATGGAGAATATGGTGATGTGTGCATAGCATCAGGGTCCCTAATAATGTTGTACCCATGAGACCTAAACTTACTTTTTTGACTTAATCAACTACTGTTCGTTGCTATCCCATCAACAGTTGAAGCTTCTTGATGGTGAGAAATCTATTTTCCATATAATTACTTAAAAGGACATTTTAACTATGGTAGCAATTTCAACTGACTTCATGTCATTTCTTAGTCACTCAGTGTCAGAAAGCCTAGCTGATCTTCAGGGAACTAGTGCCTCCCAAGCTTTCTCATGTCAGGTTGGCTTACCACAATCACAGGAAAAAAAAATCACAGGTTGGCTATCAATCATACAAAGACCTTTCTTAGGCACCTAAAAGAGCATAATTCTCTGCTAACTATTGTGCAAAGTGAATTACACAGACATAGCCCCAGCAATCTAGGACCTCATATTGAACAAACACATATCCAAAGAGAATGAGAAAGGGTCTTGGCACAGTATGAGAAGGGGTGTGTTGTACTGGAAGGGGTGTTCACTCAAGTGTCAAGAGACCTACCTTTCCCAGGTTTGTCCTTCAGCAATTCACTTTACATCTCTGAATCTGCTTCCTCATTGAAAGATGGAATTATAAAATCCGCCTACCTCCCAGGGTTCTTAATACTTTGAAAACATCTGCAATGTGCCATGAATTTTTATATAACACTTTCTGCAAAAATAAAATAATAATAACAAACTGATCAGAGCAGAGAGGAGATGAGCATAGTAGATAATTATAGGTATCATTTTTTGAATTTCCACTCTGGGCCAGATCGAAAACAGAATCTCAGGCAAGTTAGTTGGGGATTGGGGTGGAAATTACTCCACGTTGGTTAGCAGTAACAATCTAATGAGTTGAAAACTCGGAAATCATACTTCTAGATAGTTGTTTTGTATTAACTGAGCAGGGATCTGAAATAAAAGAATTTTTATGGGAAAATGGGCCTTTTCAAGGTGTTAGGGAGATTTGGCAAGGGAATAAGAGGTCTCTAGAAGAAGTGATTCTTGGAAGACTCCAGATATTCATTTGTCATCCGCTCTGAGGCTCTAGAGGCAGGACCAAGAATATGCTGCCCTCCCCTCCCAAGGAGCCTTTGACAGGGGTATTAAGATAAAAATCCCCAATGGCTTCTGACTGCTCTTAAGGTACAGCCGCAGGCTATCTTGTTTTATAACTTGAGACTATCTACAAATATCCCCGTTGCTCTCCTCGCTCCAGCTTCAACAGCAACATTTTTGTAATTTTTCTAAGGGATGAGGCTCCCTCCTGCCATGAGGCTGTTGCAAATGATGGCCCCTCTGTCTAAGACCCTCTTTCTCTACCTCTTTGCTTAATTAACCCGCTCTCACTCAGCCTTTACCCTTCAGCCTCAGGAAGACGTCCTCTGAGTCTCTAGACTAACTCAGATCCCTGTTACAAGTTCTCAAGGGCACCCAGTCGGTTCTTTCCCTGTATAGTCAAAGTGTTTGAAGTCTTGGAAATTTCTGTATGGTTATTTGGCTTGGCTCCCCTTTACTTGCATTACTTTCATTACTGTGCAAGCCCCACAGAAGAGGGAATTTTACTCGATGCCTTTGGTACCTAATAAAAGGCATGCAGCTGTTCAATAATAATTGCTAAATGTGTTCAT
This sequence comes from Balaenoptera borealis, assembly GCF_965194805.1. Lineage (NCBI taxonomy): Eukaryota > Metazoa > Chordata > Mammalia > Artiodactyla > Balaenopteridae > Balaenoptera > Balaenoptera borealis. Next base: position 144,611,016 of record NC_138866.1, read on the forward strand.
GAGTAAATGAAACTGCATACTTTAAAATTATAAAATATATTTTATTATTATATTGTTTACACATATTTGATATAGAAAATTTCAAAAATACAAAATTATAAATGGGACAACATATTTTATTTCTATTACATAGGACTGACAATTTATTAAAATTTTATTCATTTATTATTTTACCTATCTTTTATTAATGTATCAATAAATTATGTTATTTAAGTTATTATAATTCCTTCCAGTTAAATATGAATGCATACATATAATATATATGTGTGGATAGAGATATAATTTTGGATTATTGGGCATACATTGTTTATAATTTAGCAATACTATGAACATTTTTCAAAATCATTAAACATTCTCCATCAAAATCATTCTTAATAGCTACGTAGCACCGCGGCTTTTTGTCAAGTAATTTATTTAACTAATAGCTTATTATTGGTATTTAGAATATTTTAAATATTTTATTATAAACAGTGGTGGAATAAACAGTTGTTTTGCTAATTTTCTCATGCCTTTTTCTAGGATAATTTTCTAAATATGGAATTATTCAGCCTAATATTTTGATGCATACTGCCAAGTTGTTTTAAAAGGAAAATGATTACAAAGCTCTCTCACACCAGTGGGATGTAAGAATATCTAGTCATACTCATCTCAACAATATTATTTCTATTCTTTTAAACTCTTCCAAGTTGATAGACAACATTTGTATTTTATTTTAATTTGTATCTCTTTGGTTACAGATAGGATTGAATTTATTCATAAACACATGCATACATATATACATATATATGCATATTTACCATTTATAAACCTCATATTTTATTCATTTTATAAGCATCTGTTGAGTTTATACATATACATTTATACATATATTTGCTATTTTCTAAATATTTTATTTTGTTCCTATTTTGTACATATCTGTTGATTTTTCACACTCAAGATGTTTATCATTTTTCTCAGAGTGTATAAATATATAATTTTTCAAGATCCTTATACTACATTTGCAGCATATTATATTTTCTCAATTGGTTGATTCTTTTTAATTTTGCATTATGGGTTTGCTATCATGTGACACATTTTGATATATTGAAAGTTACATCTTCCTTTATTGTTTTCTTCAGATATGTATTCTGTGCATGTGTATGCACATGTGTATATTTTGCATCTTAAAATAGATTTCATATTTCTGTTTCTCTAAGTTATAAGGTAAGTTTTTTCCATATTTTTTCCAAATAAATTTCCAGTTGTTCCATCTAATATCACTTACACAAAAATTCATTCCTTTCTTGATAGGCCACTCTTAACACATAACAATTTCAATATGTATTTGATTTTGGCACTGGATTTTCTATGCAGTTTCAGTGATCTGTTATTCTAATGCCAGAAAACTACTTTTATCCATGTAATTGTATGATGTATTGTAATATGTGGTAAGTCCTCTTTATTTTTCTTCATTAAAGCTTTCAAAAATTTGTTATTGTGATGCATTTCTTTTTATAGATAAAAAGGAGAATTTGTCTCCTTTTCGTTGGGATTATCATTGCATGTTAAAATTAGAGTTGATTATTGTTCCTTTATTCATACTTATTTTTTATCTTTCAAAAAACTTTTCATTTTCCTTCTTAGTCCCTACACATTGTTTGTCAGTTTTATTCCTAAGCATTAATCTTTGTTTTGCAATTAAGAATAAGATTTTTTGGTGTCATTACATTTCTCTAACTGCTTATACAAAGGTAGGACAATTATTGGCTTTTATGAATTTAGTGTGTAATCAATTAATTAATTCTACTAAATTTTATTTTATTGCAAATAGATTATGAATTTCTATCCTATTTTTCTATGATTATTTATTATGTTATTTTCTGTTTAAGAGCTCTCAGATCAATATTGATTAATAAGTGAGCATATATATCTTAATCTTCAAATTTAAAGGTAATGCCTCTTATGCTTCTCTATTAAGTTTTGCTTGGACCCCCAGATATATACTTTTTGTCATGATTTAGAAGCACCATTGTATTTCTGATTTACTAAAAAAATTCATATTAGAAATAGATGTTAAATCTTATCAAAATTATTTTCTATGTTTCTAAGACTATCATGTAGTCACCTTTTCTAAAATTCTTTTTCTAAAAAAAGTTGTATTTAAAAAAATGTTAACTTTTCTGATTTAGTGACGTATATCTATGAGTCATTCCGTTAACCAAATTCATAGGCTATTACCAAACCACTTTTGTCTATTTGCCTTACATGCTAGGCTAACACTTAGAAGGAAATATTCATATTGGAAATGTCATAGGCTAGTAAAACAGGCTAAAGTTCTAAGAATAGATCCTCTCCTCTACCTCTATTCTCAGGTGGGACGGGTAGTGTTAAAAGAATTGACCAGACAGGGAGAACAAAGGGATGGTAAATTTCATTTGTGGCACACATGTCAATGGTGGTTATAAATATCAGCAAGTGCTAAAATTAGGAAAAAGGCCAAATTTAGTGATAAGGAATTCAGACAAACAACTTCTGGGAGGTGGCTCTGAGCTGCAGAGCCTGATTTCTAGTTTGAGGGTTTAAGGACTAGGTCCAGTCCTAAAGCAAAGTAATACAAGAAGAAATAATCCTTAAAGGAATAGGGATAACCCAGAAGTGACTGATCTAGAACCAAAATATGGACAGAGCAGAAAACAAGCACCAAGAATGGATCCCAGGTGTGGGAGTAGACAATAGCAACTTTAGGGTCAGACTGTCACTCAGGCATCAGGGAAGGACTCAGTAATTAGCTCTGGGTCACTGCTGGTCACCTAAGGTAATAAATACTAAGGCCTCTCAGGCTAGCAGGAATATCATGCCTCTTAACATTTCCAGTCTTCAATCTGTTTTCTCCTTGCAAACAAATCTGAACTTGCATAGACCAAAAGGCTCAGTGAGGGGGACCCCACGAGAGGTGAAATATTGAGGCAGAAGAATGAGAGAAATAATCTAATGAGTTCTTGCTTTCAAATTCACACTCAGACTGAGGGAAAGTATTGCTGCCTCTGTGTTGAGCATTCTGGAATCAGTGCAGGCATTACTGATTGCAGAACACCTTTATACTATTCATTGGCAAGAAACACTGTGAGTAGAAAAATCCTACATGTAATGGTTGGTGTTATTTTCATCTAACCTGTCATTAAAACCAGACAATTTCTATCAATTTTGGCCACTTGCCCTTGAACTATTAAAATACTAAGATATATCTACCCGAAAAATTAAAACATAAACCATGAAGAATGAACCTCTCTTTAAGAAAAATCCATTTTGGTAATATGCAAAATGCTGGAAGGTATTCAAAATGCAAACATAGATACAGATGTACCTTATTTCAAATATAATATGAGTATCCACAATCATAAAGCACGTGCATTTCCCCCAAATATCTTCAAATTACAAAATCACCTTACTATATTTAATATATGAGGCAATATTAGAGTGATTGTATACACATGGTTATTTGCAAACACACAGGTAAGTGAGCCAATAATTAAAAAGAACATAATACAGTAAGTCCCCTACATATGAACAAGTTCCGTTCTGAGAGCATGTTCTTAAGTCCAATTTGTTCATAAGTCCAACAAAGTTAGCCTAGGTACCCAACTAACACAATCGGCTATAAAGTACTGTACTGTAATAGGTTTATAGTAATATTTTTCACACAAATAATACATAAAAACAAACACAAAAAATAAAGAAAACATTTTTAATCTTACAGTACAGTACCTTGAGAAGTACAGCAGTACAGTACAACAGCTGGCATCCAGGGGCTGGCATCGAGTGAACAGGCAAGAAGAGTTACTGACTGGAGGAGGGAGAGGAGGTGGGAGATGGTAGAGCTGAAGGACCGTCAGCAATAGGAGATGGAGGGCAAGCTACAATGTCACTCATGCCTGACGTCGATGGCACAGGTTCTGGTTCCTTGCTGGAGCCAGATACATGCTCTTATCTTTTAAAGTTTGCAACCTGAAGGTTCATATGTAGGGGACTTACTGTAGTATTTCGCTGAGGAACTTGAATCTTAGAGAGAAGGACCCCCCCACTCCCACTGCCTCCATCCAACGTACGCCCTTCTTTTCCCCTCTCCCATCCCATGCAACAGAGATCACCGCTAAGGGATTTTTGCTGGGATCCACTTGTTGGGATTGAAGTCCAAGAAGAGGTTTCTTAAAAGAAAGAAACCTTTAATATGTTAACTGTATTTACCCTACGTCTTGAATTTCTTACCCTCTTAGAACAGCTCAACTCAATAATAAGATCCTAGTCTTAAACCACAAGTGGGATTTTAGCCAATATCCTTTGATAAACTGGTTTGTACAAGAATTTAACCACCTGTTTATAGGGGGTGGCCAGGAGTTAGAGCTGCATGCCAACTGCTTTTTTTGTGTTATTGTGATTTTAAACTATATTTAATGGGCTATTTGAACGGGAGATTTTGCCACCCAGGAGAACATTCCAGAAAACTGCATAGGTCACTCGGTATATGAAGTCAAAGTCAGTTTCACACTGCCATGGAGCTGCAAAAATTGTGAAGGGGAAATGACCCAGAAAATCCAGCTAAGGCAGCTTCCCCTGAAGTCTAATCCTCTGACACTGATATTTAGAAAACAACTTCCATGTCTTCTCTGAGGTCACAAACTTCTCTCCTACATTAGATATGAAATAGCTGTTAGATTGACTTGTTGAGAAGACATGCCTCCTGTATTTGTTTCATATATGGACAGATGTGCATATTCTGCCACTCACATAATATTGATAGAATACTAGTGCATAATACTAGCGTATTATGATTTTTTTCATTAAATATTTTGTATCCTTACTTATTCCCCTTGTCATTAATATTATTTTAAAAACGCAAAATTATGTAATATACTATTTAAAAAACACGACTGTGTAAACATAATTTATTTTTCTTATGAACATTTAAGCTTTCTCTAATGATTAAATATAAATCATGCTTCAAAAATGTCTATGTAAATATTGTTCTCCATTTCTTTTTGAATATTTACCTGCAAAGTGGGAGCCCTTTTTGAATATCTTTATCCCCAACTAGCCCTCTTCTGTATTTTCCTAAACATTTCCTTCAAATATATCCATGATTTTTTAAAGCATAGAACACGTAAGTTAGGCTCAAAAGCAAATAAACCTTTATTCACACCTCTTACTATCTCCTTAGGAAATATTCCACAAAATTAATGGCTTGACCAGAACACATGAAAAATTTTAAATGATTAATATATTTTAACAAAGTGCTTTCCAGAAAAATTTTATAATTTTTATTCTCCTTAGCTGCATCGGAGAGTGTCGTTCTAACTGCACTCTGTTTGCCTTTTTGATTGGACAGAAAAGCTGCCTTTTTGTTTAATTTGCAATGCATTAACTACTTATAATAAATGATTTAAATGTTTCTCAGCTTTTTGAGTCTATTTTATGAGTATTTTGTTCATGATTTTTTTGTCTATGTATCTTCTTGGCACTAGTTTTGTCTCTATGACTTGTAAGGTTCTTTACATAATTATAGTATAAACCTTTGTGATGGTTTATACATTGAAATTCTGTGTTATTAGGCACATAAATGTAGGATACTTTCAAAAGTACAGTAGAGCTGTACTTTTGTGAATTTGATATGATTGTCCTTACGTGATTTAACAGCTTTTAGTTTGAATCCCCATATAATACACCTGCTTCCTATGAAGACCAGCTTCGGTGCCCAGGAGAACTGAAGTTGTCTTGGGACAAAACAGGATCCATCACCATTCCAAACCACTTGTCCGGTACAGCTAGCTGAGCTGAGTTATGTTAAGGGGAGGCAGAGTTTAAGCATCTTGTCCATGAGAATTCTGCTTTCTGGGACCAGACAATTCCCCACATCTTCCATTTCCTTCATAATAAACACTCATATAATGAATACGTATAGAAGGCTTAAAATATAATAAAACAAAAACCCTTGTATTGAACACACATCCCATCATCTGGTAATAAAAATATTACCAGTGCCTTTGAAGTCCCCTGGATGCCCTATGTTAACCCCACTTTTGAATTTTTTAAACTCACCTTTATTGAGATATATTTACATACAATAAAATGTACACATTTTAAGTGTACAGTTTGATATCCTTCAAGAATATATGTCTATAATCCAGATATATATCATGTTCATTACCTCCAAGGTTCCCCTTTGCTCTTTTGCTATCATTAGCCATTCTCCTAACCCCATGCCCCAAATATAACCAATTTAAGCTGTCACTAAAGATTAGTTTTGAATGTTCTAGAATTTTATATAATGTACATTATATACGTTCTTGATGTTTCTGGCTTTTTTTGCATGGCGATATTTTTGAGATTTATCTATGTTGTGGCATGTGTGGATGTAGGAAGTTACTTTTTAGTTCTGGGTAGTATCCCATTGTATACCACAATTTGCATACCCACTCTCCTGTTGAGGGAGAGTTGAGTTGCTTCTGTTATATTTAGTTATTAATGTAGCTACTATAATATTTACGTACAAGTATGGGCATATACTTTGAGTGGACATATGCTGCTATTTGTCTTGGATATATGTGTAGACAAGAAATTGTTGGGTTGTATGTGAAAATTGTATGTAAGTCTGAGTTTTTCTTAACATTTCCAAAGTGTTTGCACTATGTTACATTCATATCAGAAATGCGTGAATGTTTCAGTTAATCCATAACCACTAGGTAAGTTTAGTTTAGTTTAGTGGTTTTGTTTTTGTTTGTTTGTTTAGTTTTAATTTTAGCTACTGTGAGTTTAATACGTATTCCTTGAGGACTAATGCTGTTGAGCATCTTCTCTTCTGCTTATTGGTCATCCCTCTATCTTCCTTGTAATGTGTCTTTTGACATTTTTTGTCATTTTCATTTTCAAATTAGGTTGTCTTTTAATTGTTGAGTTAAAAGTGTCCATATATTTTGGATACAAGAATTTTGTGTATATATGTGATATGTCATTACTATAATATATATATATTTCTAATATATATGTATACATTAAATATTTATATTAAAATATATCTATCAATATATTATATTATAATTATATTTATATATTAGAAATATATTTTACCAGTCAAGTGTCATGCCTTCACATTTTCTTAATGATGTCATTTTTGTCAAATTTATTACAGTATAATTTGTATACAATAAACAGCATCCATTTAAAGTGCACATGTGATGAGTTTTAAAGATGCATACAATAAATATACAGAAAAAACACTTTCATCACGCCAAAATGTTTTCTCTTCCCCTTTGCAGTCCATCCCTACGTCCACCCCTGGCTGATCACGGACAACTGCTGATCTGCCTTCTGCCAAAACAGGTTAGTTTACATTTTCTAGATTTTATATAAATGGAAACATACAGCATTTATATCCGACTGCTTTCACTCAGCGTCATGATTCATCCATGACATGTTTTAGTAGCTTATTACTTTTTATTGTGAAATAGTACTCCATTGCGTAGATATGCTGCATTGCATTTATCCATCCTCTTGTTGATGGGCATGTGGATTGCACCTGGTTTTGTTTATCGTGAATAAAGCTGTTATGAATGTATGTGTATGAGTTTTTGTGTGGGCATCTATTTTCATTTTATTTAGGTAAATATCTAGGAATGGAATGGCTGGTCCATACGGTTGTTTATGTTTAACTCAGAAACCGCCTAATGATTTCCTAACAGCTGTGTCATTTTACACTCCTTCCAGCAATAAATGTGAGAATTTAAGTTGTCCCTTATCTCACCAGCATTTGGCATTATCAGCCCTTTTAATTCTAGCATGCTAATGTGTATTCTGTGACATCTTATTATGGTTTTAATTTGCTTTTCCCCAATGACTGAAGCTGCTAAACATCTTTCCATATGCTTATATGACATCTCTAAAACTTTTTGGTGATGTGTCTTTTCAAGAGTTTGCCCAATTTATAGAGTCAGTTGTGTTCTCATTTTGGGTTTGTAAGCTTTTTCTCTTTATTTTGGATACAATTCTTTATCAGATATATCTTTTTTTCCGTGCACACTGGTATCCCTTTGTGGCTTTATTTGTTGGTAAACAAACACTAACATTTCCTGGGTACATTTTTTGCTTGCTCTTGATTCTTGTTTCTCTTTGAAATACTTGCTCATGTTTGTTTAATGTAGACTCCAGTGGCATTAAGTTTTAAGGATTAATTCGGAGAAAATTATATTTTTAAAATATTGAGTATACCTATTAAAAATCCTTTACTTTTGCCTTCCTTAATGCCATGAAATAAAGATTTATCCATATATCTTTGTTGTTAGATTTATCCCAAGGTGGTTAAGTTTTTAATATTTTGGCAATGCAGCTAGTATGTTAAAATTATACTTTATAACTCTGTATTGCTTGTGTATAAGAATTCACTTTATTTTTTATTTTGGTCTTATATCCAGAAGCCTAGCTATACTTTTAAAATTATTAATTTTAATAAATTGACTGTGGATCCCCATGCTTCTTTTATGTAGATATTAATATTCTCCTTTATGACCAGTATTTAGTTGTTTGTTTTTTCTTACTTTATGGGTTAAGACTTCCAATTAAATTTTGAATGGACATGGTGATTGTCAAAATCATTTTTGTTTGTTTCTGATTTTTTAAAAAGTGCTTCTAAGCATTTACTGTAGAGTCTGATGGGCTTTTGGTAGATACTTTCGTTAGTATAAGAGAGTTTCCTTCTACTGTAAGTCTGAAGAGAGTTTTACTATTATTGTTTTAAATAGAAGCTAAATTTTATCAATTTTTCCCCTTCTATTGAAGAGATTGTAAAGATTTTCCCCTTTAATCTGAACATATGGGAAACCATTAAAATATTTTCTAAAATTAACCAATGTTAAATTTGCTTCTCTGCTCAACAAATATTCATTAAATCCTACTTTGTGCCAGGTATTTTGTTTGGATTTGGAGATAAGTATATAACAATGAAGAACCAAAGAATAATAATTAAAGCCTTTGTTATATTTTTAAAAAGCAAATAAATATATAATATGGCATGTGGCAATAAGTGCTTTGAATACAAATAAAACAAGATAGAGATTGGTGGGTGCTTATCTTAGTTTGTTCAGGCTGGTATAACAAAATACCAGCCTGGTAGCTTATAAACAACGGAATTTTATTTCTCATAGTTCTGGAGGCTGAGAAGTTCAAGCTCACAGTGCCAGCATGGTGAGAGCCTTCTTCCTGGTTCGTAGCTGGGGCCTTCTTGCTATGTCCTCAAAGGGTAGAAGGGGCTAACGAGCGCTATCTCTTTTCTAAGGCACTAATCCATTCATGAGGGCTCCACCCTCATAACTTAAGCACCTCCCAAAGGTCCCACCTCCTAATATCATCATCTTTGCAAGTTGGGATTTCAACATATGAGTTTTGAGGGGACAAAAGTATTCAGACCGTAGCATTTCACCCTAATTCCCCATCTTAAAGAAGATGTTTAAGAATGTCCTATCTGATTTAAAAAAAAAATGGCATTTAAGCAGAGACTAGAAGGGAGTAAGAAAAGGAACTATGTGGATACATGCCGGAAGAGCTTTCCTGGAAAAGGAAATGGCAAGTGCAAAGGCCCTGCAGCACAACCACGGAGAACTAATTGGTTGGTATGACTGGGAAGCAGCAAGCAGCAGTGTGAGAGGTAGTAAATAGCCAAGGAGGCAGAAGCATGTCAGATTATGTGGGTTCCAAATAATCAGATGCTTCATTATGGGGTCTTGATGAGACTTTGAGCATGACTTCCTTGTAAATAGAATACTCTAGCTCCTTTGTAGAAGATAGAGAGAAAGCAAGAGGGCAAAGATAAAAGCAAGCAGGCAGTTAGAAGGCTGATGCAAAACTCCAGATGAGAAAGACTGGTGGCTTGAGTGAATAAGAAAGGTTATGATTCTGTACATATACTGAATATCCATGATGATAGCAAATGCAATTATTCACAACACTTAGGATTTGCCAAGCACTCTAAGGGATGTATAAATATGTACTTGTTTCATTCACTCATAAGAGCTTCAGAAGATAACTACTATTATTACTTCCATTTCACATGAAGAAACTGAGGTACAGAAAGGTGAAATACCTGGATATGTTTAAAAAGGGTCAAGGGATAGATTGGAAGCCCTGACACAATGAAATCTACCTCTAAAGATGGCACCAGGAAGGTATCCAAAGCACCCAGGAACAAGGGCAGGGGGGTTCCTTGACATATAGTAACTCAATAGAGAGAGGATTACCGGCTGCCTGAGACCCCACTGGAGAGTTTCAGAGATACTTTAATTGTCTATGATTCTAGGATGTGTTGCTTAGGATAGAAATCTTCGTTCTTGGGAAGGATACAAGAGGATTCCCTTATGGAAGCTAGTACAGGAGGAGAAGACTTATATAACTTATTTTTTTTGTTACTGTTACTACTACATTTAAAAGGGATATGTATTTTCCCTGAGTCTGAGAGCCACAGTGAACTTTTGTGTTAACAGACAAAAGGACAAATAGTAGAGGGTCTTAGATTCTTGCTGTAGTCGCCTAACCTGCTTACACTGAATGGCCATTCCTTAATATTCAAGAGCTGAATCAGAATTTTTTTGGCTTAAAGGTAGAAAAGTCCTTTTCTTCTTGTTCTTTTTTTTTTTTCTTTTTTTTAAATAAAGCTCTGTGCATTGTTAGTGTGATGGCACAGAAGACCAAGTTATTATTCCTTGCAGAAAACTGTCAATCATATGCCTCTCAGAGTCCCTCAGCATCCTAGCTGCTTACACATGCTTGGTCATTTCCATCATTTCCCAAGGGTTAAATCCCCCAAGCCCCTTAGGTACTTTTTGTTCATCTTAGATTTATCTTTTGTTAGTTTTTAAACAATTGGTTTTCAAAATGCTTAGGAAACCAAAGTTTGGGAGAGAATAAGAGAGAACAAGAAGTAAAGAAGAAAATATTGCATGTATATGAAATTACATGTGTATAAAATTAATGTACATGTGAATGAAAATATTGTATATGTGTACAAAACATATATATATCTATATTTGCATATATGTATACATATAAATATGTACATATGACATATATAAGTATACTATGTAAGTATAAGTATACTACGTATGCATATGTTTATATAATGTAATATATTTGTATTATATGATGATGTATATCTATAATACATATAATTACATACAATATTATGCATTTTAAGTGATTATATATAATCTAGCATATGATGCAATATATAATATATATGAAGGTTGAGCATTTTTCAAAGACCTGAAGAACATATATTCAATAGCCACATCTCTGAATCTTGGTGTGTAATTATGATTTGTGGGACTTAGATCTGGTTGGGAACCTGGAAAATCACATCTACATGGTCTGAAAGGACTAGGTCAGAATGTGGAGCAGACAAACCCAGGCATTAGGGCATCAGATTTACAAATTTATAAATACTTATAGAATACCCTTTATGGGTAGAGAACTATGTTATATGCTGTGAGGGGTGAATAGTGTTATAATAAATGGTCCCTGATTTGTAGGAGTTTACAGTAAGATTAACAAGACTTGGTACCCATATACAGTGGCAGCCCAAGGCAACCTAGCACACATTCCATAAGAATGATCTAGGCAAAAAGATATTATTTTAGAGGAAGGAAAAATGACTTTTGACCAAAAGACCAGGGAGGACTTTAAAGAACAACTAAGATTTGAACTTGAATATGAATACTGTATATTTTTTTTTGCATGAAAAATCCTTTATTTTTAAAATTTTTTTATTGAAGTATAGTTAATTTGCCATGTTGTGTTAGTTTCTGGTGTACAGCAAAATGATTCAGTTATTCTAAAATACTCAGAATATTTCATATTCTTTTCCATTATAGTTTATTACATGATATTGAATATAGTTCCCTGTGCTATACAGTAGGACCTTGTTGATTATCTATTTTATATATAGTAGTGTGCATCTGTTAGTCCCAAACTCCTAATTTATCCCTCCCCCCACCTTTCCCTTTGAAAACTATAAGTTTGTTTTCTATGTCTGTGAGTCTGTTTCTGTTTTGTAGGTAAGTTCATTTGTATCATATTTCAGATTCCACATATAAGTGATATCATGCAATATTTATCTTTCTCTGTCTGACTTACATAGTACATGTTTTATACAATATTTATAAACGGGGATGAGGATGCATGCCTGTTTAGACCTGCATCAGTTCTCTACACTTAGCTCACAAATCTATCTACTTATGGTTCCCCCATACATTCTGGTCCATAGCAATTCCTCCATAATTATCAGGGAGATCCAGAATCCCAATTTCAGTTTTACTTGCTCCAGGGACTTGGAATCAACTTTTAACTGAAAAAAATCTTACGATCTGAGTATATATAGGCCAAGACTATCAATTTTGTTTATCTCTGCATCTTTGCTATACCAGGTACATATTAGATACTCAGCAAATGTTTGGTTAATGCAAGAATAGTTTTCTATTTAACTTTAAATCTTTTGAACTCTACTCCCCATCTCCCAGCAAACCACAGTTTTGTCCTATTATGCTAAACATGGAACTGGATATATTAGATTTATTTCCCATTGACCAAAATCCTGCTAGAAATACAGTCCTTTACTAAATTCCTGCCTATTGGACAGGTATGGGTACTGCACTTAGCTTAGGTGTCACCTCCTTCATCCAGGGTCGCCATGAATGACCAGATTACCATGAGGACAGGGCTACAGTCTGTCTCAGTTTGAATATTCCTTGCCAAGCAGGCTTGCCTTCTTTTGTGCTCTGTGTAGTGATTTTTCACTGCCATCCCTAATTCTAAGCCTGTCTGATATCAACGACAACTTGAGCCATGCCTAAACTGTTAAATATTGTACAATGGCTGTATGACAAGCATTTCAGGACAGCTTCTGTCCCAGCTTGGTTTTTCAAATATGTTATTACAGAGTCATAGTTTTTCCTTCCTGACTGTTCCAAAAGGAAGTAATGGCTTGAGCGATGCAAAGAGGCATGAACATTCCAAAAGTGTTCCAAGCAAGGTGAGTGGGTGGAACAATTCAAATAGAGCAGCAGTCCTTAACCCAGTGAGGGTAAACGTCCATTTTTTAATGATAAAGATCTGTAATATCTTCTTTATTATCCCAAAATGAAAAGCAAAGGTGATATAACATCCTACACAGTTTCAAAATATCAACATTATGCCCTAACAGTAATATCAAGCAGAAGCATATTAAATTGGTATTAATTAGCAGTGTAAATGTTCAGACACAGTTCACTGAATATAAACTGTCTTAAGTAGCTGGTCTCTACTTTCTCGCCTCCAAATCACTGTTTGTTCCCAAGAAGTTTTGTTTATTAACTCTTGTTTTCCTTTTAAATCTTTATTCCAAATCGTTGTTGAGCACCAGCTAGGTACCCGGCACTATGCTAGGCGATAACAGAGGTATTAATCCCCCTCCCCCCTCCCCATGGCAGATGAGGAAATCAACAAGTTAATCGAATATCCCTAAACCTAATTGTTGGGACACAATGGAACAAAGTTGCAAAAGTAAATCTGCCTGTTACTTCTGCTACAGCAAGCAGGAGAGCTGTTGTAGTTGGGTTGGTGTAGTCATTTGAAGGGAGCCTGGTGGGGGAGGTCAAGGGACAGAGTTAGTGTTCTGTTTTTTCTCTGGGTGCTGATTACATGGTTATGCTCGGTTTGTGAAATTTTGTGAAGCTTTACAATTATGATCTGTGCTATGCACACTCTTCTCTATGTACATTATTATTCAGTGAAACCTTGGGCAGGGGAGGGGGGAGGAAGAAATGCAGAGCCATCTGAGTCCAAACAGAAAAAAAGCAGAACTATCTGAATCTAAAACAGTTTCCTTTGCCTGAAGTCAGACTCTCAATGAATCCCACTCCAAATATCAGATCTTCTTCTCAGCATGCTTTTTATTATTTTATTAGCACTGGTCTGCCTTTCAAAGGTACCTGTACCTTCTTTACTGAGAAACCATAATTCCTTTGGAGAGGTGATTTTGGAGATATTGATCCAAACATGAGCTGTACATGAGTTCCATTCAAACCTACCAAAATTCAATCTCCCTTTTCCATCAAACTTTCTATAATATGGGTTCTGAAAAAGAACTAAAGATTGGGCCAGTGGAAACCACCAAATGAGGAAACTCACTGTATCAAGCAAGTAGCCAGAAGTGAGTTTTGTGTGGGAAACTGAAACTTGTCCTCCACGTACAAAATAGTGCATTAGATTGTTTATTGGTGACCCAGTTTTAGGACTAAGATGATCCTCAAGAATTAGGGCACTGAGTTTCACTTGAATGATGCTGAAAGATCTAAACAATAAAGAAGTTACAATCAATTTGCATGTAATTAAATTCAATTATAAATTGTCAGAAAAGAGAGAAAAAAAAAAGATAAAACAACTAAAACGCTCTCTGACATACTATTCTACCTCAAGCATGGAAACAGCCAAATCTGAAGTGCTCAGTGTTCACTCAGAACAGGCTAATGACTGTAAAGTTTTCCTAGCTACTGGAAAAGTGAAACATTTATTACTAGGCAACTATTTGTTTGCTTCTTCATCATAGAAGAGCTTAAAAAAATTAAATGAGAATCAAAAAGAAAATGATTAAAGAAAAGTTGCTTACAAAGTAGTATTCAAATATCAGGTATCCCTTCTATATTTTATAAGCCATTAAAAGGTTTTCTAAGTATAAATTTAAATATTCTAATTGGTCACCTTGCAAGCTGACTTTACAACACATGTCCATGTATGATTTAACTTTATTTCTTAGCCTTATAATCAAAAGCAACTGATATTTCCAGATGAAATAAAAATCTATGACCTATACAAAAAGGAGAGAAGACTATAATGAACTATTTTTTTTTTAAACCTGGTGTTTACCAAGCACAAAGTTAAATATTTTGGTGGCAAAGTGGTTTTATATTTTTTGGTTTTTGTTTTTTTGGCCAGGCACTCTGATGAAGACTTTATTGCATTATTTCCTTTAATCCATACTACAATTCTGTGAGGTAGATATTATACTTTGCTTTAAAAATAAAGATATTGAGACATATAGAAGGCAACTAAAGTTACCTTTAGTTAGGTCTGCTAAAGTTGATGATTCTACAGCTCACACTCAAAAAGATCCAATTTTGTTCCAGTGAGACTCCTGAGGTGAGAGCATTGTAGGAGACAAAGAGATGTGTGTAAAACTTCAAAAAGTTCTAAATATCATTTTCACAAGGAGGGAACAGAGGAGAGAGGAGAAAATATTTGAAGATATAATAGAAGAAAATTCCCCTGACCTGAAAGATGGCATGTTGCCAATAATGTCTCGAGTATATTAATAGTATTTTCCTATGGTAATTTTTCCTCTTTAAATTTTAATTACTTTTCTTCCTGAGTTTGAATGTTGTATGTTTGTTTCAATGCTTCTTCTCACAGGAGTAGATTGCTTTACATGTTTGGGGATTCTTAATCATCTTTACATATTTATAAATAAGAATCTGTATGATCAGTCTTGGTAGCAGGAGCACATTTTCTGCAGCCCCAGGCTCTGATCTTATGACATCACTGTTTATTACCTTGAAATTATTCTGAACTCTAATGAAAAAAGCAAATTTAGAAATCCTCTTCTTCACCTGCATGTGTTTGCAATTTTCTCAGCTTCATTGCATTTTGTTGTCCTTTAAGCTCTTTCCATCAGCTTTACACCTTTTACAAACTTTACAATGATCTTGTGGGCTGAGGGCACCCCTACCAGCTTTCCAGCCCTGCTATTGATTATTTATTTATTCATTTGTTCACATACCCAGTTATTTTATCAAAGCATATACATACAGAAAAATTCACATATTATAAGGATATAACTTGATTTTTTTTTAGAAAGAGTGCACTTGTATAATAACACCCAGATCAAGAAGTAGATGCCTATTAAATATCTCAGAAACCCACCCTCTGTGCCTTTCCTGTCACTAAGCCCCCTCCCAGAAGCAATCTACTATTCTGACCTATAAATCATATTAGTTTTGCCTGTTTCTGTGCTTTATATAAGCAGGTTTCTAGTTTTGTATCTGACTTCTTTTACTCAATCTGGTGTTTGGAAATTCACCCATGTTTTTGCAAGCATTTGTACTTTATTTGTTCTCATTTGTGTATATAATATCAAGATGCAACTATTACCCAATTTATTTATACTTTGTATTGCTACTGGACATTCAGATAGCATCCAGGTTTGAAATATTATAAATAGGGCTGGTATGAACTTACTGTGAATATATGTATGCATTTTTGTCAGGCGTATACCTCGGAGTAGAATTGTTGGTTTTGATTTACTTTGCTATTCAATATATGTTGTCATTTCAATAGATTTTAGAACAGATGAAAATAAATGCATTGGATCAGTCTGCCATCTTTTACTTGAAAGACGAATGTATGATTTTGACTGACAGAATTATTTACAATCCAAAATTAATGATATTGTTCACACATTTTTGAGTTTATATAACCCAGAATGAGGAAACTTAGAGTTCAACACTATTTTTAAAAAAAACACAAAAACTTGCAAACACTGAATATTCCTGTTTATTCCCTCCTAATACTTCAATGTACATTTAGCTTTTAACATTATTTAAGAAAGTCATGTATAGAAAATAACCATTATTAAACTTGCTTTTTCTAAAATCCTGATCTTATCATCTCTATAAGGCTGCAATTGAAAGCAAAAATAAAAAGAAAGAAAAAAGAATTCCATAGACAATTTTTTTTTTGCTTGCTGTTTTGATTCATATTTGTTCAATTATGCATCTCTGAATGAAACTAGTCCCTCATCCACTAACCTTCTTCTGAACTTACATGATTTGTATGTGGCCTAATCATATTTCCTGGTCCCATGGTACTCCAGAGTCTAACTGTGCATACCTCTCTCTCATTTCCGTACATTGTATCTCAGAGATAACCAAATGCATGGCCAACTTTCCCTAATTAGGTTTGCTGGGTCCTGGAGACCTCCCAGCAGTGCCCTCTTTTCCCTTCATTCTTTAAGTTTTTTTTTTTCCCTCCCTCTCGCTCCCTGAAGTATCCTCTCCTTCAATTTCCCCATCCCTAAGGAGCCTGCTTCAACATTTGTTTATATATCAAAATAATTGAAAGCTAAATTAATTCTCAGCTTCAATTTATCAAGCCTCTTTTCAACTGTTGTAGCTTTTCCCTCCTTCAGAATCTGGACTTTGGCAACTAGAAAAGGCTTTGAAAACAGAAAGCACACAATAGTTATTGATTGGTCAGCTAATAGACTGTCTCCTTCAATCCTGGAGTCTATGATTTTATGACTAATTGATTTACTGGATTTTTTTTCTCATGGGTTCTCAAAACTTGATTGTTAAATTACACAGAGAGAGCCACCAACCATGTTTGTAAATCCCACATTCTTAATATCTGTTCCTTTTGTAAAAGAGGCTTAATGAAAAAAAAAAAAAAAAAGCTAATTTAAACCCTGGACTGTGAGTTCTTTAATGACAGGGAAATATATTTCCTATCTCTTTACGTACTAAATTCTCAATATATGGGGCAAGGCATAGTAGAATCTCAATATAGATCTCTCTTACTATCATTTAAGGGAAAATGTGATTGGGAAGTGTGTCAGGCCGCTTCTATGTTGATCCCCAGTGATCTCTACCTCCTGATATTCATACTTGGTGTAATCCCCTCCCCATGGGATGGGCTAGTCTAGTGACTTGCTTTTAAGTAATATAATATAGCAAAAGTGATGGGATGTTGCCTTACTGATTGGTTATAAGAGATTGCAACCTCCATATTTCTAGCAGATTCTCTTGATTGACTGTGTCCCATGCTGGCTTTGATTAAAAAAATTGTCACCTTGAGGAGGCAAGGAATTGAGGGCAGCCTCTAACAGCCATCTAGGAACTGAGGCCAGCAAGCCAACAGTCCTTGAAGAACTGAATTCTGTCTAAAACTACATCAGCTTGGAAATGAATCCTTCCCCAGTTATGCCTTCACATGAGATTCCAGCCCTGACTGGCACCTTAATCATGGCCGCCTAGAGACCCTGCAAAAGGACCCAATTAAGCCACAGCCTGACCCCAATTCACAGAAACTATAAGATAATAAATCTGTATTAATTTAAGCCCTTGTTCATTATAGTTTGTCATGTAGCAATAGATAATTTATACATTTGTGGAGTTGGAGTGCTAACTCTGTACTGGACATTGGAAGAGAGGGACCTGATGCAAAGAATCTTATTTGGTCTTTGCAACCATTTTGCAAGGTATGTTTTTGGTTGGTACATAGGGATGACTCTAAATTGCAAAGTTATAGGGAAAAAAAATTCAGAGAATTTAACACAACCTACCCAAGATCACACAGAGCCAGGATTCCAAGACCCAGACTAGATCTTGTGAAGAATGGGAATGGGAAGAAAAAAAGAAAGGACTAGACATGAATCTTGGTTTCATGGGTCAGGAATGAGAGAGGGGACTGAGCTTTAGGTAGACTGGGTGTTGGTGGCCCCCAAATACAAAAGGAAATGACTCAAAGTAAGGAAGAACTAAGTCATGATCTATAGAAATAAAACTCTAGGGAAGGTAGAGAATTAGTTTAAATTCTCTTAAATTGTGTAAGAATCAGTTGACGAATGAGAGCCACGGAGAGTATGTCCATTTTTAATTTAAAAAAGCTAATGTGGGAAATGTTTTTAGTAGTCATCTAAAACCTGAAGCAACTTTTTCCAGGAAAGCCATGCTTTGCATTTCTACCAGGTTCGAAGGCTAGCTAGAAATATATATATATAACAATAATGCAGCTGAAACACTACACATTTGTAATGAAAATACAAAATACCAGACTCTAGAAATGACAACATATTTGACAACAACAGCCAAATGAACCCCAATAAGGTAGAAAAATAAATTGCTTAACTAAATTATTTCTTCAAGAAAATCAGTTTTAATGGAAAATTTGTGGGGATTCTGGGCTTTTGTAAGAGCTTTAAAAATTGATACCACTAGCTTTATATTATTTCTGATTTCTTTACAAAACAGCATACTTTTTCTTGATATAAATATATTGCTATCACTAGTTTTGTTCATAATAGGCATGAATAGGGGCACAGGGAGGATGAGGTGATTTTGTTCAGAAATAACTAGATAAGAAGTTGGAAAGGTGAGTACAAACAAAAGAATTAAGAAAATTACTGGATACAAAAAAAAAAACGTAAAATGCTTGCTGGTGAAAGAATCAGCTCAGTTAGATATACAAGTAAATGCATCCCATGATCAAACAGAAATGCTGAGTTGACAAATCACTTCTTATGTATGCTTAGTCAATTCCTGGGCCTCAGATTTCTCATCTTATAACAAATTATAATGCTTCTTTCTATTTCAAATGGCCTAACACAGACAGTAACTCCTTGCATCAAGCCTGCCATGTAGTAGACTCTGAATGATGTTTGTTGAATCTGAAACTGAATGTGTTACCTTCATAGAGAGAAAGAACAGAAGTCATAAAGAAGAAAATTTAGATTATCATCTCCCCATGATAGATTAATTTGGCAAAAGAAGGAGAGCCAGGAAGGGAGGAGGAAAAGGTCAAACAGAGGCAAAGCCTAGAAAAAGTTGCAAAGGCTGGCTAGATACGTACTAAACCCATTTCCTCTTCCTGTAAGTGCAGAGAAACTGTTTTCTGACCCCCTTACACATAAGGGAGACCATGTGAGCAGTTCTCACCAATGGATAGTGAGTGGAAGTAATTTGTCGTTTACAGTTAAGTGACAGAAGTTATACATAAATGCACTTTCCCCATGCCTTCCCTCCCTCCTGTCTGCCAGTTGGATTATGTCAGTGGGACTTCCCTGGTGGTCCAGTGGTTAAGACCCTGTACAGGGGGCAAGGGTTTGATTCCTGGTTGGGGAAATAATATCCTACATGCCGAGTGGTGCGGCCAAAAATAACCTGAACTGGGTACTGAAAAAAACCATCACATAGTAGGAGCCTGAGTCCCTGAACGATTGCCTGACACAGATGCCCACCTCCACACTGTCTCTATTGGTCTGGAAATGAATGAAAAAGAAACCTTTACTGTGTTAATCCACTGAGAATACTAAACTGTGACTGTAGTTGGCATTATTTACAAATAGAGCCTAAATGGAAGCAAAAAGGGGGCATTATGTAGCTGACTTTATGTGTGTTTAGGAAGCGGAAGACTAGATTTAGAGAACGGACAAATGACTTGGTAATTCTCTGCATCACAGAAATATTCCCCTTAGATTCCTATCAGTGGCCAAATTCTCCTGTCCATTTATAATGATTGTGTTTACAGCATAATTTTGTGTGTATAGCCATTATATATGAAAGGGGTGACAGCATGCTGTCTGAATTGTAATGGACACCCAAAGGAGGTGCGACATCTCTCCACTGGAGAGGCCTTTATTTTGGAGCCAATGCAGTGCAAGAGTGCAAATATCTGAAATATTTGCTTAGGAGCTCAGAAGTTAAACTTGCAACATTGGCTTAGCCACTCGTTTAAGGTAATAAAAGTTCCTTCCATTGGAGATATAATATTCAGAATACCCATTGTGTATATTTTTCCAATTAATTGGACTTTAATTACTTTGCAGAAAATCTATAAAAGAGTTATCAAACTTTTCAAGATGAGAACAAGCTGGTACATATTCCATTTACTTCCCATAGAACTATCTCACCATGAAACTTAAAAAAAAAAAAAAAAAGCCAATTTTATTTTCTTCTGTTGAGGTTTATAAAAGACCCAATAGAGGCTACGATCTCTAATTTTTACAGAGATAGCTCTATTTAGAGATATAAATGCTGAGAAAGAGAAGAGGCTCAGGAATGCTCTTTTAAATCAAGGTAACCCTTTATATTAGTTTCTTACAGTGCCTCTGCGTGTGTGTGTGTGTGTGTGTGTGTGTGTGTGTGTGTATACACATTTATATATCTAAATACTTTTATGACTGCATCAGTATTCAGCCCAAGCAAGGTAAAAAAACAAAAAAACAAAACAAAACAAAAAAATCCTACAAGAATGTGGTAACATAAAGCTAATTTCTTGATTTTTCTCATTTCCATATCAACTATTTTTCTGGGGTATTTTCTTCCCATTGGAGGGGGAAGAAAAATGATTATACATGTGAAAAATGTTTAATAAAATGTGTTTAACCTCAATTACTGAATATATGTTTAGTGGGGTAGAGGGTAGAGATACACATTTGAATAAGAAATAATGGCTTAACTTGAAGAAAATTGTTTTACTGTCAACTGGTAAGAAGGATTTAGGTACTAATGATGCACAAGGGAAGGATGAAGGATTGAGAAACAAGAAAGCCATGCTGAATGTGAGCTGGGGCTGTATCCTGCAATTTCCTCTGTTACAATATCAGTGTTAAAACGGGGAGGAGACACTTTTAAATCCTATTCCAAACATGTCCAGTGTGGTCAATTAAAAAAAATTATTTTTGGCATTTGGAGCAGGAGAGCAGACTAGATGGGAAGCTAGAATCTAAATAAAAAGTGAAACCTGAAATTAAAAACAAGTCAAAGTCCATCAGTTCAGTATGGCTGAAAAATATTCTTACCTAGAGGGAGCTGATTACCCCTTGAGGGTGTCTCAAATCTCTTCCCAGCCCTGCACTTTGATGCTATAAGATGCTGAGCTGGGAGTTAATTGGCTGAATATTTTGCCTTTGATTTTGGAATTTCTAATCTTCAACCCCAGTCCTGTACGCTGCTGCTACACTGTTTATTTTCTGACCAGGGCCACTTAGACTTTCTTCATGTTACTGTCGGGTACTTTCCTATAGCCTGAATTAGTTTAATGTTTCTGACAATGAATTTCCAGGTAATTTCAATGGCTTCACTCCATGATCTGTCTCTCAGGGCACTCTTGAAAATTAAATGTTAGCTCTCACCGGTTATTTGCTGACTTCATCCTCATTTTATTAAATAATCATTTTTTAAAATCCTTTCAAATTTAAATATGCATGCTTTATTATCTGAAAGGCTTGTCAAGAAGGAGAGTCTGGGTGAAACTAAGCCGGCCTCATGCTCTCTTCATTCTTCCTCAATGGATTTTCCATTGGTGTTCAGTGTATCTTAAGTTGTGGGCTTTATGGAGCAACCTGTTCTGTGCCTACTGGGGTCCTGCTTTAATTGCAACAACTATAGCAGAAATTTCTGCCGTTTAGAGGTGGCTTGAACCTTTCAACAACATTGAAAATACTGCAATCCTGTTATAGCAAAGGAGTAAGGTGATTTTCCATTTGTGTTGGAGGAATTTTCTACTAGATTTCTGAGGATTTATTTTGATTGAAGAAATAGATAAGCAGGGTCCCAAGACACATGCATTGTCGTGTGATGATGATTGTACACTTTATCTGGGCCCAGTGGAAAACAGGGGCTTGTCCCTCATTCTAGGCGTGTTTCTAGAGGAGTTGCATGAAGTTACCCTCCTGTAGAATTTGGAGGGGAGGATGTTACATTTAGTTAAAGAATTTCACTCAATGAGATATGAAGTGACTTGTTCAAATTCAACAAAATAGGGTTCTGCTTAATTCCCAGTTCAAGTATTCTAGAACAGCATAGAGTAACAAAGAGGTCTTGAGCTTTGGACATAGAGACACATGAGTTGAGCTCTGGAAGCCACGCTTTACTAGCTGTATGACCTTCCATATAAAAATAGCATCTGAGCTTCCGGTTCCTAAAGAGAAAAATAAAGTCTACTTTACAGGGGTTATTGTCAGTCTTAAAAATGCCTGTAATCTACCTCAAATATAAGACATAATAGTAAATAGTCTTCTCATTATTTCTCTCAATACTATTTCCAACAGGCTGTTTGGTTTAAGGCTGACACTTGTGATATGGGTCATGATAAGGTCATAGTCCAGAAATTATGTTTAGAAAAGCTTAAGTTTCATTCCCCTTACTGGAAATTTACTCGACCACATGACATGGTAGATTCTTGTTCAACAAAAGCACACTATACAGATCTGATATTTTCATAAAGTAAGGCTACATGTATTAGCTAATGAAAAAGAGAGTATTTGCATTCTCATTCCAATATTCCCTGTCTAATTCTACTGTGTGATCTTAAACAAGCAAGTACATTTTTCCATCTCTTTGGGGAGGAAGAGCAGAGGGCTTTATCTGTAGTATCAAGGCTATATCTGTGTAAATTATTTCCAAGAGACAAGTGAGAGAGACTGCAATATTGTCCCTCAAGTACTTGGCATTCCTTGGAAGAAAATATGATGTAATTGGAACTTAATAACTTGGATGAAAATGTATCCTGGGGCCATAAAATGTTTCTCTACAACATTAGATCTAGGCAAGTTATTATGATTACCTCTTAAGAAGTGTTCAGATTAACAGATATGTGATTATAAAGTCCATTACAAAAGCAGAATCAGGAAAAAGAAGAGCTACAGAAAAGCACCCTGATATTTCAATGCTTCTCACTTCTGAGCATTTCAGGCAGAGAAGTTTTTTTTATCACTTGTATTGCCAGGCTCAGTGGGGAAATAGCTGAACAAGGAGGCCTGCCCTTAATATCATTTCCACCTTCCTAATTCCCTTGTATCACATATTAGAAACCTGCTTAAAGGAGCTTCCTTCTTTGCAATGTATAGGTGAGCACTATGATATGGGAATCAAAACACTTGGGTCTACCAGCTCAGCCCCCACCTAGCTATGTGAGTCATACAACATCCATTATGCAGACATCAAGCACCTACTGTACAAGGAGTTATAAATACAAAAATAAATACAACATGATCCTTGACCTCAGTTAAAAATGGTCTAGTGGAGGAAACCAGTTGTTGTATACAAATGCATCCGTTAATAGATTTCTGAAGCATTTTGCAGCTGATTTCCTCACAGTTGATTATTCTTAACCAGTTATGGTAACCTCATCCCTGCCACCCCTTTGTTATTGATGGGTTCAGGGATGGAGTTGTGGATCTAAGCCAGTTTGGCGTATTGAAACACTAGGAGTGACTTTACAGAGCTTTCTAGGAAAATAAAGGAAAACAAGAATCCAAATAACCTCTTGGTTTTAAGAGACCATTTAATACCCATAAGGGAAACCAGGCTAAAGATGAAGTTAAGGTTGTTTACAGCAGGGCAGTGAGAGGAAAGAAAACTGTCCTGGATGACACAATAACAACTGGTTGAATCAAACCGAGGTCTTCTCGCTCTTCGTTTCATGATACGTGAGTTAATAAATGACTTTTTTGCTGAAGCCAGCCTAAATTAAATTAAATTAAATGTTCACTTACTTGAAGCCAAAAGCATTCCAACTGACATTGGTTTAATGCAACACTTTCCATATTTCATATCATGACAGTCCCCTCGGATTCTTGTTTAAAATACAGACTGGGTATCACCTCACACCAGTTAGAATGGGCATCATCAGAAAATCTACAAACAACAAATCCTGGAGAGGGTGTGGAGAAAAGGGAACCCTCTTGCACTGTTGGTGGGAATGTAAATTGATACAGCCACTATGGAGAACAGTATGGAGGTTCCTTAGAAAACTAAAAATAGAATTACCATATGACCCAGCAATCCCACTACTGGGCATATACCCTGAGAAAACCATAATTCAAAAAGACACATGCACCCCAATGTTCATTGCAGCACTATTTACAACAGCCAGGTCATGGAAGCAACCTAAACGCCCATCGACAGACGAATGGATAAAGAAGATGTGGTACATATATACAATGGAATATTACTCAGCCATAAAAAGGAACAAAATTGGGTCATTCGTTGAGACATGGATGGGTCTAGAGACTGTCATACAGAGTGAAGTAAGTCAGAAAGAGAAAAACAAATATTGAATATTAATGCATATATGTGGAACCTAGAAAAATGGTACAGATGAACCAGTTTGCAGAGCAGAAATTGAGACAGATGTAGAGAACAAACGTATGGACACCAAGGGGGAAAAGTGGTGGCGGGTGGTGGTGGTGGTGTGATGAACTGGGAGATTGGGATTGACATGTATACACTGATGTGTATAAAATTGATGACTAATAAGAACCTGCTTTATAAAAAAATAAATAAAATAAATTCAAAAATTCAAATAAATAAATAAATAACACAGACTGTCTTGTAAATAACCTCATTTGTATTATTTTTTTAGATTCCACATATAAGTGATATCATATGATATTTGTCTTTCTCTGACTTATTTCACTTAGTATGATAATCTTTAGGTCCATCCATGTTGCTGCAAATGGCATTATTTCATTCTTTTTTTATGGCTGACTGGGAACTCTACTGAATATTGTGGAATAACCTAAATGGGAAAAGAATCTGAAAAAGAATAGATATATGTATATGTATAACTGAATCACTTTGCTGTACACCTGAAACTAACACAACATTGTAAATCAACTATACTCCAATATAAAATAAAAATTAAAAAAGAAAAACAGACTGTCGGGTAATACATATGAAGAGTCAGAATCTCTGATGTACTTGTAGGGAGACAGGTCCCATGGATCTGGGTTTTTGTTTTTTTTTTTTAAAGGAAAGCCAACGTTGCAGGAAGATGTGGAATCTATTTTTTTTAATTTATTTATTTATTTATTTTTATTTTTGGCTGTATTGGGTCTTCGTTTCTGCACGAGGGCTTTCTCTAGTTGCCGCAAGCGGGGGCCACTCTTCATCACGGTGCGCGGGCCTCTCACTATCGCGGCCTCTCTTGTTGTGGAGCACAGGCTCCAGACGCGCAGGCTCAGTAGTTGTGGCTCACGGGCCTAGTTGCTCGCGGCATGTGGGATCTTCCCAGACCAGGGCTCGAACCCGTGTCCCCTGCATTGGCAGGCAGACTCTCAACCACTGCGCCACCAGGGAAACCCTGGATCTGGGTTTTTAATGAGTGCACCAGGTGATTCTTATGTTCAGGCAAATTGCAGATGACTGTTCTAATTGCTATAATAGAGGAAATAATGAAGTGCAGGCTTGGCAACCAACTCAGCCTGAAGGAGTTAGGAATGGTTTCTTGCAGGAACATTTGATCTGTGCCTTAAAGAATGAATGGGGTTTGCCCGGATGAGAAGAGGTAGAAAAATGGTCCCCACAAAGGGAATCTTAATGAAATTCGTACCTCTAAGGCCTTGCCTCATCTATAAAATGAGGACATTAAAAAGTATGCCTTCTCATCTGACACCTTCTGTTTCACTGATAACTTTGGAAACTGGGCAATTTCTTTTGCTTCTCAATCCACCTCAAAATGTTCAATGTAGTAACTTGTGAGATTTTCTTTATGAGAACTTCTCTCTACTGGAAAAATGGAAATATTTGGTAAGCTCTATTATAATATAACTACCTTGCAGGTAGAGATTATCTTTCTTATTCACTATTGTATCCATATTGCCTTTCAGAGTATCTGGCCCATTTGCGCTCAAATGTGGTTATTGTATAACTGAATTGAATTAGTTGTATTCAAGGGTTCAAATTCAGGTAGACCTGTTAAAGGTGAATTTCATATGTAAACTAATATTTTAATTATAGTGATGATAATATCAAAAATGTAAATATTTGGAATTTGCCTAACCACTTTATATTTTTAAATCACCCACTCATTCAACAAGTATTTATTAAATATTTTTTAGGTGTCAAGTATTTAAGTTCTTGCAACGTGTCCAGGTTCCCCTGGATCTATGAGAATATATTTAAAACCTGTAAGATATGGTGTATGTCTTAAGAAAACTGTTGCTTCCTCATCCCTGCCCTCCTAATCTAGAATAGCTCCATGAAGAAGAAAACATAAGCACCAACAAGCTTCATAAAAATAGACTCCACTTATCTGGTCCCTAGTACCCAGAAGACAGAACCATGGGAGGGCACACTAACATTCAATAAGTATGTGTTCACTAAATAAATGAAAGAATAGTAAAGGCACTTCACATAACCTATTTTCTACTGATGGATTTAAAAAATATCTCTTTCTAAGGCTTCATCATGTTTGAGATAGTACCTCTCTTCTTGCTTCAAAGAGCCATGAGTGGTTTTCCTAATATCGGGACTGAATGTCCTTTACACAGTACAGAAAAAACTCAAGTATCCGGAGATCACTTTCTAGAAGCATCCACTAATTGAAACATAGACCAAAATGAAGAACCCAGAATAAGGTCAATCTGAGTAGCCAAAAGAGAAGCCCTGAGTTCTTGCATGCTCTGATGTGCTAATACTTTACTCTTTGCATTGTTCTTAACTCCTCCTTCAAAGGAGCTGTACAATAGCAAGAACAACAATAATAATAATTGCAACAATAACAAGAATAGTGAGGACAGCTACCCCTTTGGGAGCATATACTCACATATGACTACTTATTTCATCTTCCCACAAACTCTAACAAGGTAAGTATGATTATTATGTCTACTTTATAATAAAGAAACTCAGGTTTACAGAGTTTAATTTATTTTTCAATGTCAAAAATGTAATCTGTTGTTAAACAAGAATTTTAATGTCTGTATATGTATATCTGTCTGTAAAATACAATCTTACCCTCAATTATCTGATTTTCTAACCCACAATAGCTAATAAATGGAGAGAGGCAGAGATAAAACAAGGACAGAGAGAGAGAGGGAGAGAGAAGGGCAATTCATAAAACAAAAATGCACAGCAGTTCTGGACGTTTTAGTCTAGCGACAAAGAACTCTGCATCCTCAAGTCTTCTAGGACAGTACATTAATTAAGGTATATAGAGATAATTCTGAAAAATAAACTAAAAGTAAAATTCCATTGAATCCTTTTGCCTTAGGGTAAATGGAAGAGATAGCTGCATTTTCAAGATATGTCTAAACAAATTATTGAAATTAAAAGTTTGGGTACTTAAAATGAACTAAACTTCAAGATTCTGGAAAATTTGTTTACCTTGAGGAGCTCACTTATAGCTGTAGTTGTTGTTACTATTACCAGCATTGCCTTTCTGCATCTACTGCATAGCCATACCATTTTTAATACAGTATACAAGGATTCAGAAATCTTAACAGTGGATAAATTAATACAAGGTTAACCAGCTGAATAGATAAAAATGATAAAAACAGCTGATTCTGTCATTAAGACTATGCCAAATTCAACTATGAATATCAATGTCCAAATGCTTACTGGTTTTAAGAACCAAACGCCTGGGTACTATTTTTATTTCCATTGAAGAATCTTGAACAGAGAAGTATTTCTTATTGAAAGTTAGTAATAAAGGTAGATGTTCTTTTTTGTCCTTCACTGTATTTAAAAGTCTGTGCATGGATATATAGTATATCACTAACAAAATCACTGATGTTTAGCATATTAGAATAATCAAAACCAGTTTTGCCATCAAGGCAAACACCTGTGAAAAGAGCAAAAAAAGCAATGCTGTTGCAAGTAAGCCCAGCAAAAATTTCTCCTGGTGATTTCCAGATATGAACCAAGCTACTTTGAACATCTTCATTTTTCCTGATTCTAAATAAATTTATCCCGATTCTAAATAAATTCTAAATAAATTTAAACAATGTAATGGCATCATTAACTATACTGGGTAAATTCACCAATTTACTCTCTTCCCATGAGTAAAATTTACTTTTTTTTTTCCCCTTGGGAAAATCTCCCAATCCCCTCACTGGTATACATTTCTCAATTATCAGTGTACTTGACCTCTTTCATTCTACTTGGCCCCAGTCACAACCTCTCACCCACTTACAAACATCTCCAATAGTTAGAAGCATTGCTCCCATATGATGCGTTATTATAGAGAGGAGAAATGGCATAGGGTGGCATCATAGGGTCTCATTTTTCGATACAACCAGCACTGCTTCCCAGAAGAGAGACACTGATTTGCTCTCAACTGAAGGCAAATATTTGCTATTATTGAAAAAAAGGATTTTTCATTTTGAAGCAAACATATTTGCCTACTTCTTTGGTTCCCACTACAACACCTTGGGTTTTCTGTAAGCCAGAACAAATTCAACCTTCCCTTATCTTTCTATGTGTCAGCTTTGTGTATTAAAGGAAGCGACTTTCCAAACAATTCTGATATTGCTGATATTTTGCCTCATTTACTTCTCAGTATATTTTTTAACCAACATCTGTGGTGCCCTGATATAACCATAGTTGCGAAATGAGGGATTAGTCAGTGAGAAAATTGGAGAAAGGAGATGTATTAATAGGATAGAGAGACACTTCTTGCAGAAAATATACATTTGCACCAAACAGGAATACATTGCTCACCTCTTATACTAAGACAACAGAACAGCCTTAAGAGGAAGTAAAAATTAGATCTTTATTTCAAATCACATCATTTTTCAATGTGGGAAAATAAATGGATTTTTCTTTCTTCCCAGTATTTTTACTGAAGTTCTACTCTTTTTCAATACCTTCTATTTTACTGTACCTACTTTAACATGGTTTATTACATTGTTTTGACTTTATTTGTTACTGTTGCTGTTGTTGTTTTGTTGCTTTCTTTCGTTTTTTTTTTTGCCGGAGTTGAACTTGTGAATGGATCTATATTTAATCTGACAGATGGTCCTGGCAAGCCCCGGGGCACTTATCTAATTAGTCAGAGATGTCCTATTGCGCGCCATGCGTGCCCTGCACACATCTACACATGACATTTGAAGGAGAATAGTCCAAATATACTTTTCTCTAACACAGAGGATTATTTTTCAGCTCAATCTGGGTTTGTTTAAAATAAAATTACTTTTCTCAGTAGTCAAAGAAAAGGCGTTTCACAATTAGACATCATCCTTCAGTGTTGTGTGCACTTACTGCTTGTCTATTATTTGAGAACAGAGATATAGATTAAGACCCTGCAGTTGTAGCTTTCTGTAGACTTCATGTCTCTAAGCAAAAGACTCTCCAAAGCATAGGCAACAATGTGGTTCATCAGGAATCATACCCTTATTACTAAATTCTGTCCAAATGCCAATTAAAGAAAATCACCATGTGTCTTTAGTTAAACTCCCCAGCTGCAGAGCCTGAGATGAGGATTCACTTGCAAGTGATTTATGAAGATAGAGCTCCCAAGATAACCTGATAAAAGATTGGGGGAAACAAGACAGGGAAGGGAAAGAAGTTAGTCAAGGGTGATTTCAGGCAAAGTCTAATCTCAGTCTGATCCTGTGGGGAATTCGGAGTGTATATAGTTTGCATCTCAGTTTGTCAAAACTCAAAGCAGTGGAGCTAGGCTTTCTTAATCCTCTAACAGTCAGCCATTGGTTATAAGCTGCCCTGGAGGGATGGCAGCTCCCAGGCATACAGGGGGAGATGGCTAGAGTAGCCAAAAGACCTTTATCTGAAGGTACAGGCCACTTATAGTGAAGTGCACAGAGCTGGAGATAAATTCAGAGATCCAAGGGGACCTTGGAGGAACACTGACAGTGTTTGCTAAGCCATGTGTTCTCCTCCCAATGTTTGCACATATGTGGTATGCTATTCATTCCGTGTCAAGATGTACAATGAATCTAGTCCAGTGTTGTCCAATAGAAATATATGAGCTAAGTATGTAATTTAAGGTTTTCTAACATTCACATTAAAGTAAAAAGAAATAGATAAAATTAAATTCAATCATATATTTTATTTTATGCAATATTTCCAGACATGTAATTAATAAAAAAATCAGTGAGGTATTTTACACTCTTTTTTGTACTTTGTCTTCAAAATCCAATGTGTATTTTGTACCTATTATACATCTCATTTTGGACTAGTCTCGTTTCAAGTGTTTAGTAGCCACATGCGGCTAAGGGCTACTATTTTGGACAACACAGATCTAACTGGTTTCTTGAGCTGATCTTTTGGGCTTTTACTGAGTGGTACAGTCAGAGAAAATAACATGTTAAACTTGAAATAAGTTGTCTCTATACTATACTATCCATAATACACTCTCTACTATAAGAAGACTAGTACAGTTCTTCAGTCATCTTCCCTTTCATGAAAATACCCCACCTCCTTCCACAAGGGGGCCCCCTGTGGCTACCTTTGTACAATGTGACTGTCCATTTGGACATAATTGTTTAGATCCTGATAATTTGACCCGATGGCCTAATCCCATTCACTTTTTTGAGGATTCCCTGAGTACCCATTGGCTTTCCAGATCCTGATTCCAGTATCTCTGAGACTTGGCTTCCTTTTAGCCCTTGGGTTTGTTGAAATATGACTATAAACTTAAGGAAATCCTTTATAAAGTTGCTTACAACCTAAGGAATCTCAACTAGTCATGAGAAATGGTATCGTAAGTGCAGAGACACTGTGAATCCGACTGAGTCCAGGCAAAAGGCAGTGAATCTTGCCCATGCTTGGCTGGGGAGCCAACAGACCATAAAATTATATTGACATTCACTGTCTTGAGACCAAGACCAATAGACCTCATTGATCAGGCAGTCTTTAACTTGGTTATCAGATGTAAGGATATGATATCATTGTGTATAATTATTCCTTGGGAACCCCAGAAAAGTGCAGCAGGACAAAGAAACAGGTTATCTAGCTAGAAGAAGATAAAGAAAATCTGCGTTAATACCCTTGTTGTCCAAGAGAATTTTTTTCCCAACAGAGAAGCCAGAATGATTCTTTTAAAATCTAAGTCAGATAATGTCACTCCCCTCCTAAAAATATTCAGATGGCTTCCTACATCACCCAGAGTAAAAGCCAGTCCTTAAAATGGCCCACAAAGCCCTATGGAATCTGGCCTCTCAGTGAAAGGATGCTCAACATCACTAATCGTTAGAGAAATGCAAATCAAAACTACAATGAGGTATCATCTCACACCAGTCAGAATGGCCATCATCAAAAAATCTACAAACAATTAATGCTGGAGAGGGTGTGGAGAAAAGGGAACCCTCTTGCACTGTTGGTGGGAATGTAAATTGATACAGCCACTATAGAGAACAGTATGGAGTTTCCTTAAAAAACTACAAATAGAACAACCATATGACCCAGCAATCCCACTACTGGACATATACCCTGAGAAAACCATAATTCAAAAAGTGTCATGTACCACAATGTTCATTGCAGCACTATTTACAATAGCCAGGACATAGAAGCAACGTAAGTGTCCATTGACAGATGAATAGATAAAGAAGATGTGGCACATATATACAATGGAATATTACTCAGCCATAAAAAGAAATGAAATTGAGTTATTTGTAGTGAGGTGGATGGACCTAGAGTCTCTCATACAGAGTGAAGTAAGTCAGAAAGAGAAAAACAAATACCATATGCTAACACATATATACGGAATCTAAAAAAAAAAACAAAAATGGTTCTGAAGAACCTAGGGTCAGGACAGGAATAAAGATGCAGACCTACTAGAGAATGGACTTGAGGATACGGGGAGGGGGAAGGGTAAGCTAGGACAAAGTGAGAGAGTCGCATGGACATATATACACTACCAAATGTAAAATAGCTAGCTAGTGGGAAGCAGCCGCATAGCACAGGGAGATCAGCTTGGTGCTTTGTGACCACCTAGAGGGGTGGGATGGGGAGGGTGGGAGGGAGTTGCAAGAGGGAGGAGATGTGGGGATATATGTATATGTATAGCTGATTCTCTTTGTTATACAGCAGAAACTAACACACCATTGTAAAGCAATTATACTCCAATAAAGCTGTTTTAAAAATAAATAAAATAAAAAGGTATAGTCTCATAAAAAACAAATGGTAGGAAAGCTCTGTCTCATTTTTTTTTGCCCCTGCTCTTTACCCTCCTCAAGCTGGCAGAAGTTTTGAAGACAGTGGTTTATTTTCTCAGTGTGAGACCCTAGTCACTGATTCTAGAGGGAGCAGAATAGACCTTATTTGCAAAGAATTGTATTTGTCTGTTCTAATCTGCCTGCGGGCTGCCTGAAGGCCTGACACAAGTCCCTTGCCTTTGTGTCACCTAACCCAGAAGTAAAGTAGGGTGAAAAGCAGCAGGCATTCCTCAAAACCATTGTAAAGCAATTAAACAAACCACAGTCACCTGGGGCAAAAATTACGGTTGAAGCATACAATAGAGCACCCAAAGCGTGGGGACAGGATCTCTGAAGAGAGATTCTTTGGGAAATTAGGTCACTCAAAAGCACCTGTGTATACTGGGAAATTTAGAGTCATAGAAAGAAAGGTCCAGGACAAGATGAATCTTCAAAAAGACCTGAGAACATCCTAAGCTTTCACTCTGGCTAATCTCAAGGCTCAGAGCAAGCAGGAAGTGAAAAGTAATGCAGAGTTGTAAATGGCCTAAGTGTTGGAGAAGAGCTCCAGCATATAAGCCAACCTGCAAAGACCAAGTGAGCTTTCTTCTTCTCCATCTTCTTCTTCTTCTTCTTCTCATCATCTGTTTCTTCATTTTTATATTATTTTCTCTGCTTTGTCGGGGCAAGACTTTGGCATTCAAGGAAATATCTGTCAAAACACTAGCTGAACACAAGCAAAAGGAACAGAGGCTTCAGGGACCACACGTGAAAAGGAAAATATACTTTACAAAATTAGTTCAGCCAAGTCACTGAGCAAACAGCTACAGACTACAGCAAGCAACCAAAACAACTCAGAGGAGGGGGAAGAATCTGATTTCCAGAGTTACCACATTATAACATTCAATATGTCCCATTTTCAACAAAATATTATAAAACATGCAAAAAAATAAGAAAATGTGTCTCTTC
This sequence comes from Balaenoptera borealis, assembly GCF_965194805.1. NCBI lineage: Eukaryota > Metazoa > Chordata > Mammalia > Artiodactyla > Balaenopteridae > Balaenoptera > Balaenoptera borealis. The sequence goes on from NC_138866.1 coordinate 144,644,683, forward strand.
ATGGAAGAAATTTACAAAAACTATCCCTTAGAAGTCACAGACATTTGGTTTACTACAGGAAACTTTAACTGTGTGGTATTGGTAAAAAGCAGAACAGTGGAACAGAAGAGAAAGTACAGACACATGTACGTATAAATATCCACTTGATTTTTGACAAAGGTGCCAAGGCAGTTTAATGGAGAATAGAAAATCTTTTCAAAGAATGGTTCTGAAAAAATCGTCTATCCAAACAGGAAAAAAAAAAGAGTCCTTCAAACCATCCAGACACAGGCATATGTGAGTACACACACAAATGGAATCATAGACCTATAAGTAAAAAGCTGAACTATAAAATTTACAGAAAGAACCATAAAAGAAAATCTTTGTAAACTTGGGACAGGCAAAAATTTCTTAACTGTAAATCAATGAAGGCAAACTTTAAACACACAATATTGATAAATTGGGTCTCCTCAGAACTAAAACCTTTTCTTTAAAAGATACCAATTAGAAACAAATAAGCCATAGAATGGGAAAGAAATATTTGTACCTGTGTCTGATAAAGGACTTGTATCCAAAATACAGAAGAAATCTCTTAAAACTCAGTAATATAAAGACAAAAAAAAAAAGTGGGCAAATAATTTGAACAGATACTTCACTAAAGAAGATATAGAAATGGCTCATATGTACATGATTAAAGATGCTTAGCACCATCAAGATTTATTTTCTAATCAAGGTAGTAGCTAGAACATGTTGGAATGTGCTGGATGGTACAGTGGACCCAGCAGACTGATCAGAGAAAAAATAGGCCAGCTTCTCCTATTATTGAGAAAAAGAAAAAATCTGGAGGGCAACTATGATAATCTGTATGAAATTTATTACATTGGTTGCTCTTGGATCACCCTCTCTGTTGAAACTGGGCTGGACCTGGGACTTTCTTTAGTCAAGTACTTAACTTCCAAGATTGAGCCTAAAGAGTTATGCAGCTTCTACCCTCCCTTCAGGAATGTTCTCTCTTGGAAAACAGCTATTATGAAAAATGTATTACTATTCTGGAACCACCATGCTGTGAGGAAGCCCAACCTATCCACAAAGAGAGAGAGGGGTCATAAGAAGGAGCATGAGGGCTAAGCATGTGAATGAAGCCTTCTTGTATCTTTAAGGCAGCCCACACATTAGCTGAATGCAGCCATGTGAATGGCCCAAGTTGAAGCCGTATGGAACAGTGGAACCGCCAAATTGAACCCTATGCAAATTATAGACCCACAGAATTATGAGAAAATAAAATGGTATTGTTTGAATTCACTATGTTTTGGGGTTCTTTGTTATGCAGTAATAAATACCTAAAACTGACATTGGTGCCTTGAAAAGGGGTGCTGCCATAACAAATACAGTAAGTCCCCTACGTTAGAACCTTCAATTTGTGAACTTTCAAACATGCGAACGTGTGTTTGGTCAACGTCAGGCGTGAGTGAAATTGCAGCTTCCCCTCCACCTCCTATTGTTGATGATCCTTCAGCTCTACCATCTTCCACCTCCTCTCCCTCCTCCAGTCAGTAACTCTTCTAGCCTGTTCACTCGAGGATAGCCCCTGGACACCAGTTGTTGCACTGTACTACTGTACTTTTCAAAGTACTGTACTGTAAGATTAAAAGTGTTTTCTTTATTTTTTGTATTTTTTTGTTTTTTATGTATTATTTGTATGAAAAGTATTATAAGCCTATTACAGTACTATATAGCCGATTGTGTTAGTTGGGTACCTAGGCTAACTTTGTTATACTTAACGAACAAAATGGACTTACGAACATGCTCTCAGAATGGAACTCGTTCATATGTAGGGGACTTACTGTATGTAATATATGTGCCAGAGGCTAGAAAGGCAATGAAAAAATTTGTAAATAGAAGTTGGAAGGAAAGAGAGTCATGCTATGCAGTGGCAAAACACTTGGCAACACTATCACCTATGCAAATTGGAATACAGAAAATGTATTCAATGAATTTGTGCTTCTAGCTGAGGAAATATGTAAGGTGAACGCTAAAAGTGCCAGCTGACTTTCTTCTAGCTGTATCAGAGGCTGATGAACTAAGGAATAAACTGTTCAATTTTTGAGCAGAATCTAGATTTAAAAAATAAATTCAAATCTGAAATTGCTAATTTGGAAAACAAAACTGTTTCTCACTCCCAGATCCCCTGTCAGAAAAAGATTCTCAAAGTAATAAATGTCCTCAGAAGAAGGATCAAATCCAGGGATTCTTCAGTAAAAGGTGTCCTTAGGGTCAAGATCAAATCAAGAATGCAGGTGTTAAGTCCTTTGTTAAGCCTTCAGAAAGTTGTAATGTGGTGCCTTATAGACTCAACTAGATGAAAAAAAATGTTAAGAATCTTAAAGGCATTTTATCACAGCAACCCAAAGTAGAGTATGACTTGTCTTGATGATATCTGGGGGTGAAGTAAACACTGACATGATTCATAGAAAACCTACAAAGTTTTTAAGCATAATTATATTAAAGGAAGCATTACCAGCTTGGACTAAAAGGGATAGGGATAGTTCAAAATGGCAAGAGGCTTTTGGGCATCTGAACTTCTATAGACAGGGATGAGAAGATCTTTAGCTACAAACAGGTTATTTCATTTTTGAAAGGAAGGATGATGGATGGTGCAGAGGCCAGGACTAACAGCTCAGAGAGCAGAGCCAAGACATGCACGCGCGCATGCGTGCACACACACATCCACACCCACACACACACACCCACACACAGTCTTTCCAAAGAATAAAATTGAATCCATCCGACCCTTATACAAGAATATTTCCTGCTCCTGGGGTAGGAGAATTGGTGATGCATGCCAAGGTAGATTTCAGAATTTTCATGAACCAGTGGCTGATAAGCAACTTCTTTTACTTCTTGTTGGTGTGGGAGTGTTCACTACAGTTATTCAGCTGCTGTATCTAATTCTGTGTCACACCTTTGGGTGTATGGGGTGAGTTTACAGATCTTCAGACTAAGAGGACTTGCACTTACTGGGCTGACCCTGAGGAAAACACAAACGGAGCCCCCTCTACACCTGGGTGTGATTTAGAAGACAGTACTCTGGACCTTCAGTCCAAGCATGATGTTAAAATGGGTCCAAATCTGGGCTCCTGTGGAGTAGAAAGTGAGTATATTGCATGTGGAAAGAATGTAAATCATTATCAATGTCTGGAAGCTACTGCTTTTGTGCTCTTGGGAGACTTAAGCCTCTGTTCAAGAAGCCCAGTCACACCACTGTCAAGGGCACATGGAGAGACAAACTGGAGGGTTCCCATGGAACGGGAGAGGCTCCAAGACCACACAGGCAAAGATGTCCATGTGCCAGCATCCCAGCTGAATGGAATCTCAGGAGTGAGCACCGGAGAGACCAGCTGAGCCCAGCCCAAAAAACAGAATCATGGGCAAATAAAATGGTGGTTGTTTTAAGCCACTAAGTTTTAGTGTGTTTGTGAGGCAGCCATAGATAACCAGAACAGAAATGCTCTGGTTGGATGCTCTAATGACTGAAGCAGCTGATATAAATCATCACAGGAAATGGCAGGGGAAAGAAGAAAACAGGGGACAGCCACTGATAGGCAAGAAGCATCTGTGAAATTTCCTTGTGGATTCCCAGAGTATGATGGGCTGAAGGTCTGGATACTCAGAGTAGATGGGGTCAGAGGAAGACTAGGAATATTATCTTGTTACTAAGTTACTTTTTATCACCAATCTGGTTTAGTCTTGAACAAAGAGACTCTTCACCTGGTAGTGCTATATAAATATAAGTTAGTGTTATTCACCTATCACAAAAGAAACAAAACAAAACAAAACAAAAATCTGACAGGTCAGGGGCCTGATAGATTTCAGCCATTAGAGAGCACTATGGTGCTTGGCCTCTGAAGACAGGACCCATCAGAGATTTAACACAACAAGCAAGAACCCAAATTGCTTCATATCAAATGTCTCAGCACACATATATGGATATGGTGCTGAAGGCACTAGAACCCCTGAGCTAACATAAGCACAACCTAGGCATCTTGCAAAATCTAGGCTTTGGGAACTCACTTTGCCCTAGCTATGATTGTAAACCCGGGTCTAGAAGCAGTGTGCAAATTACAGACCAGCGGAGTCTAAACAGTGAGTGAATGTAAATGAATGTGGCCTCCCAGGAAATAAAAACATGGGCTCATTATTTTGTTTTTTCAATCCAGAAAGGAGCACACTTTGAAACGGCAGTTTCTGGCAAGAATAAAAGAATACTAGTAATAATGATAGCTCTGCCTGAGTCAATTTTCTCCAAGTGGCAAAATCTTTTAGGAGCTCACAAAGTAAAAGATCCTCATCTTATCCGGAGCACAGCGTCCACCAGCGAACTTGTCATGAATCTATCATCTCGGGGCATTTTACCAACAGTATTTATTCAGCACTTTCATCCCATGAGGTGTAGGGGGCGGGGGCATAACTGTACCCCTTGTGCAGGCTTCACAAAATGTATTGTGAAGGGATGGGTAATATAGGAGGTGACGTAAAAATGTTCCGTTTTTAAACATTTTCAAATTGGCCAATTTCCTTGATCTTTAAAAACATTTGCAAAGCAGTGATGTGGAAACATTTTTCTACCTTTAAAATGCATAGACCAGATTCATCTTGGAGATGGCTATGCTATTAGAATATTTTATGGATGCCATTTCTGCAGGCTACTGGTACTTGGATAATGTAGTAAATGGTGCCAGGAATGTTTACTGGGTTTGCTCATCTGGTCTCCTTGCTACAGGAGGTTCTAATCCATAGAAGACACTGCTGAGCTGAAATTTCTTATGAGGTCTCTATTCCTTTATATCTCCATTCAAAGGTCACCTTTCTTGATTAGGCCCACTGCTCTATTAATACTAAAATCTGCTCCCTAACCCCTTGCATTTACTGATCTCTCTTATCCTGCCCTATTTAAAAAGAAGTCAATGAATTATTTCTGTTAACTACAGATGAAATGTAAGTTCAATAAGAGCAGAAGTCTTGGTCTTTTTTTTTTCTTCCACTGATATATTCAAGTGTCTAGCACAGTGCCTGCAGCTCAATAAGCACACATGGACTAAATAAATAAATGAATTCATCTCTGGTAAGGCATTGTATTTATCTGATCTATAAATCTCATGTCCTGAATGAGAGTGATTATTCTAGTTTCCAGGACCTATAACCTATATAATCAAACATGGTTCCATGCAAGTCTAGTTCATGTTGGGTGAGACCCAAGGTGGTTTGCTTTTTTATATAATCCCAATGAGTAGTGATATCAGGACATTTCAGTTTTGATTCTCAACATAGAAATTTTCTCCACGGATGTGCAAACTGTTAGTTTCCACAGCATGGACCAGCATAATAGGATTGAACTAGCATGACTCATTCACACGTTTGTTAGACAGACATTTATTAAGAGCCTACTGTGTATCAGATGGGTTCAGCCCGTGGATGCAGAAATGAATCAATTGCCAGCACGTGTCCTCAAGGAGCTCACCATCTGCTACAAGATGAAGACGTGCACATTTCTACAGCAATGGTAGGATGCAACTGGTACCACAAAGGAGGCAGAAGCAGAATGTTGAAGGAGCACAGAGAAGAGAGCCACTTACTCTGCCTGCCACAGGAGAGGTGATCAATGAACTGGATCTGGGAGGAAGAATGGGAATTTTCCAGGTAGATGGGATGATGAAGGAGGGAAGGTCAGAGGAAAAGCATTTTGGGCAGAGCAAACCAATGGGAAAAGGAAAGGGGTGGTCCCGGAACATGGAGAGTTTGGAGTAGGACATAGTGTTTTGTGGAGTTCTGGATATCTTGATCAAACTCTGTTCTTGGGAAAGACCTCCCTGACTCTTTGGACAAAGAAATGACACAGCTTCTCAGACTCCAAAAAAAAACTCACCCTACTATGGAGGCAACATCTTTGTTTTTATTTATTTTTTAAATTGAAGTATAATTTATTTACAATGTTGTGTTAGTTTTTGGTGTACAGCAAAGTGATTCAGTTATATATTATATATATATAATATATATTATTTTTCATATTCTTTTCCATTGTGGTTTATCACAGGATATTGAATATAGTTCCCTGTGCTATACAGTCGGGCCTTGTTGTTTACCCATTCTATATATAATAGTTGACATCTGCTAACCCCAAGCTCCCAATCCATCCCTCCCCCACACCCCTGCTTTGGCAACTACAAGTCTTCTCTATGTCTGTGAGTCTGTTTCTGTTTCATAGATAGGTTCATTTGTGTCATATTTTAGATTCCACATATAAGTGATATCATATGATATTTGTCTTTCTCTGTCAGATGTACTTCGCTTAGTCTCATAATCTCTAGGTCCATCCATGTTGCTGCAAATGGCATGATTTCATTCTTTTTTATGGCTGAGTGATATTCCATTGTATATATGTATCACATCTTCTTTATCCATTCATCTGTCGATGGACATTTAGTTTGTTTCCATGTCTTGGCTATTGTAAATGGTGCTGCTATGAACATAGGGGTGCATGTGTCTTTTCAAGTTATAGTTTTGTCTGGATATATGTGGAGGCAGCATCTTTAGAGGCAACGTGTCTAGATGTGATTACATCTCATATGCATGTAATGATTTTGTCCAAGTTGCTCTGTTCTCAGTTTGATGGGTGCCCAAGCATGTAACTAAGTGTCTAAAAACAATAGCAATAAGTGATGTCATCTAGAACAAACCCATTGGCAAGCTTCTTGTTAATAGATTTATACAGAAACACACACATTTAAGGAAATTAAGGTTGGATAAGTCTTTGTACGATGAGAGGGTTGAGCGTGCTTGGTATATCAATAAAGATGATACAAAACGTGATTTAGCTACAACATCTGTTGCCACAATATCATCAGGACTCTCTGATCTGACCTGGATGGCTAGAAGATTAAACCTTCCTCTCTCATATTTCCAAATGCACCTTCTTACTGTGTTTCAGACAAGCTCAGGGGTTTGCAATGGTTGTTCCCTCTACCAGGAATGTTCTTCCACCAGATGGCCACATGGATCGCTCCCTCACTTGCTTTCAATCATTGCTCAAGTGTCACCTTCTCAATGAGGTTTGCCTTGAGCACCCTATTTAAAATTGCAATTTCTTCCCCATATCCCTATCCCATCCCCTACCTCCTCAGCCTCTGGCACTCCTGATTGTCCTTTCTGTTGTTTAATTTCTTCTACAGCAGTGGTTTTCAAATTATATGTTTGCCGGCTTGCTTCAGGGTCTGTAGAAGGAGAAGAAACGGGGAGGTTGAATAGACAGAGTCTAGTTTTCCAGCATTTATTTTAATTTAGCTCTCTTTAATGAGTTTTCTATTCTTTGACTCAACAGAATACATCATTTAAAGTGTTCTGGGGCTTTGCAAAGTTGGGAAATGACTGATAGAGAAGGAAGCACACAGGACTAAATTCAGGAAAGTTAGATTCAAGCCCTACATCTCCTATAGACCAGCTGTGTGTAAACTTAAGAAAGTCATGCTCCTACTTTGTAGCTGTAAGATAGTGAACAAAGTAATGGTGTCTTGGTCCTATTCAAATGGAACGTTTCTGTGATTCTGAATAGCTAAACATACTCCCTGCTGTCGCAAAACAATGAAGGGGCTGCTCATGAAAACTGTTATTATTATGAGACAGAGATAAGAGCAAGAACTGACATTAACTAGGTGTGAGGAGTTGCCTTTATAAATCAAAAATGAAATGTGATGTTCACATAGGGACCAGGTGCTGAAATACAAGTAGTGGGAAAGAGGAAACAGGCTAGATGTCAAAAGGTGAGAAGGGTCAGCTTTGGCTGTTTGGGAACAAATATAAGACAATATAGGGATTCTTGGGACCCATAGGGAAGGATTTGGGGTCTGGCTTTTCAGTGATTCATCTGGTGAAGGCTAAAGTATTGTTCCGTCATTAAAGTCATGTTTTGAAACTCATCCCACAAATGTGCCTTCACAGTAGTGATGCTTCAGGAAATACGGACCTTTTTGCACTTGTGTTTTTTAATATCAAAAGCAACAGCAGCTTCTCTTTAGAATGCACTGTTTCTAAAGAAATTGGATATCTTCCAACTCACCCAACAGGGTTCCTGATAGCAGCTGTCATGGACATCGTGGTGAACATGAGCCCGATCTTACTGAAAGGTCAAAGGAGAAATCAATAGACAGAGTAGCTTAAAACAGTATAGACTTTCCCTATATGTGTGATGTGTTGAAACAATTCCTGTCCATCAGCTTCTGCTAAGCTTCATTTCCCCCCTTTGATTATTTAGTCATTTCAAAGGACTAAAAGGACACAACTCTTGTCAGAACTAATTTATCGTTATACCACATTATTAATTCTGGCCCCAATGCTCTGATCTTTAAAAGTTGTTTGAGTTATGGTTTACTTTTGCATTGAGGGATGTAAAAGTTTGTTTAAAAAAAAATGATACCATATGAGATATTACTTAGACTTAGCTCCCAAATTTAGAAGATGATGAAAAACCTTAAATCTCCTCCTAAGTTTCTCGATTTAGATACTAATACAGTAAGCCGAAATCTGACTTGCCAGATTATATTACATTAGAAACAATTTTTACTAAACATCATAATAGTAGCTGTGTAAGGGCTGTTATTATTTAAAAATGAGACTCAAGTACTTCAATACTAAAAAATATGAGCATTATAGAATGTTTACAAAATACGTACCTACTTGAAATAGAAAAATAAAGAGGATGAAAACAGTCCACCAAATAGCTCTAGGATCAAAGATAATGTATTGTGTCCAGTTATAGTCTTAGACACTAATGCTAATTAGAATAATAAACATCCATGAAAACTTAAAGGAGGCAGAAAAATATGCCTTCAGACGCACACATTAACTATTGAACTAGGAAAATGAGAATTAACTCTTCAGGTGATAACTCACTTCCCCTCCCCCAGCCCCCTCAAATAAAAAAATGAAAAAAAAAATTAAAAACACCTTGGTGATAATATGATAAATTACAAGGACAAAATCTGAATTAATATATTAGAAAATTTTAAAAATTAAAAAGACAAATGTAAGAACTAATGTTTTGAGTGAATTTAATAACAGTCAAACTTCTTGTAAATCAAGAAAATTTCAGGAAATTAAGAATAAGAAATTTATATAACAGCAAGGGGCCACAAATAGGGAGACATTAAACACTTAATAGAATAGTACTATACAATTATATGATAACATTGGAAGGTCTGTATGAAATAAGCTATTGCCTATGATTTGTTTCAAAACAGAAGATGTGACATAATAGACTTATTAAAAGGGAAGATATTGAACATGTTATTAAAGACCTTCTTCAAAATGATAGGTCCAGAGAGTTTTAAGTTCTTAAAAACAAAGAACAGATAATGCTTATGCTGTCTAAATTTCTCTGTGTGTGGAAAGCAATATATTTCTTCTCAATTAAACTTATAAATCAAGTATAATTATCATAATAAACCATGAAGATAACTCAAGAAAACCTACAGACTAATTTTTAAGAATAGAAATGTATTAATAAAATATTAATAATATAAATCAGCATGTTAAAATTATAAAATACATTTAAATAAAGTTTATACAGGAATGTGAGGCTAGTCCAAATTAAGGTATATATTAATATATTAAGATACACTTTAGGGGAGGAGAGAAGATGGCGGAAGAGTAAGACGCGGAGATCACCTTCCTTCCCACAGATACAGTAGAAATACATCTACACGTGGAACTGCTCCTACAGAACACCCACTGAACGCTGGCAGAAAACGTCAGACCTCCCAAAAGGCAAGAAACTCCCCCCGTACTTGGGTAGGGCAAAAGAAAAAAGAAATAACAGAGACAAAAGAATAGGGATGGCACCTGCACCAGTGGGAGGGAGCTGTGAAGGAGGAAAGATTTCCACGCACTAGGAGCCCCTTTGCGGGCAGAGACTGCGGGTGGCAGAGGGGGGAAGCTTCGGAGCCACGGAGGAGAGCGCAGCCACAGGGGTGCGGAGGGCAAAGCGGAGAGATTCCCGCACTTCCCGCACGGAGGCTCGGCGCTGACCAGCACTCACCAGCCCGAGAGGCTTGTCTGCTCCCCCGCCGGGGCGGGCGGGGCTGGGAGTGGAGGCTCGGGCTTCGGTTGGATCGCAGGGCGAGGACTGGGGTTGGCGGCGTGAACACAGCCTGAAGGGGTTAGCGCACCACAGCTGGCTGGGAGGGAGACCGGGAAAAAGTCTGCAGCTGCCGAAGAGGCAAGAGACTTTTTCTTGCCTCTTTGTTTCGCGGCGCGCAAGGAGAGGGGATTCAGAGCGCCGCCTAAACGAACTCCAGAAATTGGCGCGAGCCGCGGCTATCAGCGCGGACCCCAGAGACGGGCGTGAGACGCTGGGGCTGCTGCTGCTGCCTCCAAGAAGCCTGTGTGCGAGCACAGGTCACTCTCCACACCGCCTCTCCCGGGAGCCCGTGCAGCCCGCCACTGCCAGGGTCCCGTGATCCAGGGACAACATCCCCCGGGAGAACGCACTGCGCCCTCAGGCTGCTGCAACGTCACGCCGGCCTCTGACGCCGCAGGCTCGCCCCGCCTCCTCTGTACCCCTCCCTCCCCTCGGCCTGGGTGAGCCAGAGTCCCCGAAGCAGCTGCTCCTTTAACCCCGTCCTGTCTGGGCGGGGAACAGACGCCCTCAGGCGACCTACACGCAGAGGCGGGTCCAAATCCAAAGCTGATCCCCAGGAGCTGTGCGAACAGAGAAGAGGAGGGGAAATCTGTCCCAGCAGCCTCAGAAGAAGCGGATTAAAACTCCACAAACAACTTGATGTGCCTGCATCTGTTGAATACCTGAATAGACAACGAATCATCCCAAATTCAGGAGGTGGACTTTGGGAGCAGGATATATTAATTTTTCCCCTTTTCCTTTTTTTTTTTGTGAGTGTATATGTATATGCTTCTGGGGGAGATTTTGTCTGTATAGCTTTGCTTTACAATAGCTTTATTTTACTTCACTATATTATAGCTTCTTTCTTTCTTTTCTTTCTTTCTTTCCTTCCTTCCTTCCTTCCTTCCTTCCTCCTTCCTTCCTTCCTTCCTTCCTTTCTTTCTTTCTTTCTTTCTTTCTATTTTTTCTCCCTTTTACTCTGAGCTGTGTGGACGAAAGGCTCTTGGTGCTTCAGCCAGGCATCAGGGCCGTACCTCGGAGGTGGGAGAGCCAACTTCAGGACACTGATCCACAAGAGGCCTCCCAGCTCCACGTAATACCAAACGGCAAAAATCTCTCAGAGATCTCCATCTCAACATCAAGACCCAGCATCACTCAATGACCAGCAAGCTACAGGGCTGAACACCCTATGCCAAACAACTAGCAAGACAGGAACACAGCCTCATCCATTAGCAGAGAGGCTGCCTAAAATCATAATAAGGCCACAGACACCCCAAAATACACCACCAGACGTGGACGTGCCCACCAGAAAGACAAGATCCAGCCTCATCCACCAGAGCTCAGGCACTAGTTCCCTCCACCAGGAAGCCTACACAACCCACTGAACCAACCTTAGCCACTGGGGACAGATACCAAAAACAACGGGAACTACAAACCTGCAACCTGTGATAAGGAGACCCCAAACACAGTAAGATAAGCAAAATGAGACGACAGAAAAACACACAGCAGATGAAGGAGCAGGGTCAAAACACACTAGACTTAACAAATGAAGAGGAAATAGGTAGTCTACCTGAAAAAGAATTCAGAATAATGATAGTAAGGATGATCCAAAATCTTGGAAATAGAATAGACAAAATGCAAGAAGCATTTAACAAGGACGTAGAAGAACTAAAGAGGAATCAAGCAATGATGAAAAACACAATAAATGAAATTAAAAATACTCTAGATGGGATCAATAGCAGAATAACTGAGGCAGAAGAAAGGATAAGTGACCTGGAAGATAAAATGGTGGAAATAACTACTGCAGAGCAGGATAAAGAAAAAAGAATGAAAAGAACTGAGGACAGTCTCAGAGACCTCTGGGACAGCATTAAACGCACCAACATTCGAATTATAGGGGTCCCAGAAGAAGAAGAGAAAAAGAAAGGGACTGAGAAAATATTTGAAGAGATTATAGTTGAAAACTTCCCTAATATGGGAAAGGAAATAGTTAATCAAGTCCTGGAAGCACAGAGAGTCCCATACAGGATAAACCCAAGGAGAAACACGCCAAGACACATATTAATCAAACTGTCAAAAATTAAATATAAGGAAAACATATTAAAGGCAGCAAGGGAAAAAAAACAAATAACACACAAGGGAATCCCCATAAGGTTAACATCTGATCTTTCAGCAGAAACTCTGCAAGCCAGAAGGGAGTGGCAGGATATACTTAAAGTGATGAAGGAGAAGAACCTACAACCAAGATTACTCTACCCAGCAAGGATCTCATTCAAATGTGATGGAGAAATTAAAACCTTTACAGACAAGCAAAAGCTGAGAGAGTTCAGCACTACCAAACCAGCTTTACAACAAATGCTAAAGGAACTTCTCTAGGCAAGAAACACAAGAGAAGGAAAACACCTACAATAACAAACCCAAAACATTTAAGAAAATGGGAATAGGAACATACATATCGATAATTACCTTGAATGTAAATGGATTAAATGCTCCCACCAAAAGACACAGGCTGGCTGAATGGATACAAAAACAAGACCCATATATATGCTGTCTACAAGAGACCCACTTCAGACCTAGAGACACATACAGACTGAAAGTGAGGGGATGGAAAAAGATATTCCATGCAAATGGAAATCAAAAGAAAGCTGGAGTAGCAATTCTCATATCAGACAAAATAGACTTTAAAATAAAGACTATTACAAGAGACAAAGAAGGACACTATATAATGATCAAGGGATCGATCCAAGAGGAAGGTATAACAATTGTAAATATTTATGCACCCAACATAGGAGCACCTCAATACATAAGGCAAGTACTAACAGCCATAAAAGGGGAAATCGACAGCAACACAATCATAGTAGGGGACTTTAACACCCCACTTTCACCAATGGACAGATCATCCAAAATGAAAATAAATAAGGAAACACAAGCTTTAAATGATACATTAAACAAGATGGACTTAATTGATATTTATAGGACATTCCACCCAAAAACAACAGAATACACATTTTTCTCAAGTGCTCATGGAACATTCTCCAGGATAGATCATATCTTGGGTCACAAATCAAACCTTGGTAAATTTAAGAAAATTGAAATCGTATCAAGTATCTTTTCCGACCACAACGCTATGAGACTAGATATCAATTACAGGAAAAGATCTGTAAAAAATACAAACACATGGAGGCTACACAATACATTACTTAATAATGAAGTGATTACTGAAGAAATCAAAGGGGAAATCAAAAAATACCTAGAAATAAATGACAATGGAGATACGACGACCCAAAACCTATGGGACGCAGCAAAAGCAGTGCTAAGAGGGAAGTTTATAGCAATACAAGCCTACCTCAAGAAACAGGAAACATCTCGAATAAACAACCTAACCTTGCACCTAAAGCAATTAGAGAAAGAAGAACAAAAAAACCCCGAAGCCAGCAGAAGGAAAGAAATTATAAAGATCAGGTCAGAAATAAATGAAAAAGAAATGAAGGAAACAATAGCAAAAATCAATGAAACTAAAAGCTGGTTCTTTGAGAAGATAAACAAAATTGATAAACCATTAGCCAGACTCATCAAGAGAAAAAGGGAGAAGACTCAGATCAATAGAATTAGAAATGAAAAAGGAGAAATAACCACTGACACAGCAGAAATACAAAAGATCATGAGAGATTACTACAAGCAACTCTATGCCAATAAAATGGACAACCTGGAAGAAATGGACAGATTCTTAGAAATGCACAAACTGCCGAGACTGAACCAGGAAGAAATAGAAAATATGAACAGACCAATCACAAGCACTGAAATTGAAACTGTGATTAAAAACCTTCCAACAAACAAAAGCCCAGGACCAGATGGCTTCACAGGTGAATTCTATTAAACATTTAGAGAAGAGCTAACACCTATCCTTCTCAAACTCTTCCAAAATATTGCAGAGGGAGGAACACTCCCAACCTCATTCTACGAGGCCACCATCACCCTGATACCAAAACCAGACAAAGATGTCACAAAGAAAGAAAACTACAGGCCAATATCACTGATGAACATAGATGCAAAAATCCTCAACAAAATACTCGCAAACAGAATCCAACAGCACATTAAAAGGATCATACACCATGATCAAGTGGGGTTTATCCCAGGAATGCAAGGATTCTTCAATATACGCAAATCAATCAATGTGATACACCATATTAACAAATTGAAGGAGAAAAACCATATGATCATCTCAATAGATGCAGAGAAAGCTTTCGACAAAATTCAACACCCATTTATGATAAAAGCCCTGCAGAAAGTAGGCATAGAGGGAACTTTCCTCAACATAATAAAGGCCATCTATGACAAACCCACAGCCAACATTGTCCTCAATGGTGAAAAACTGAAACCATTTCCACTAAGATCAGGAACAAGACAAGGTTGCCCACTCTCACCACTATTATTCAACATAGTTTTGGAAGTGTTAGCCACAGCAATCAGAGAAGACAAAGAAATAAAAGGAATCCAAATCGGAAAAGAAGAAGTAAAGCTGTCACTATTTGCAGATGACATGATACTATACATACAGAATCCTAAAGAGGCTACCAGAAAACTCCTAGAGCTAATCAATGAATTTGGTAAAGTAGCAGGATACAAAATTAATGCACAGAAATCGCTTGCATTTCTATACACTAATGACGAAAAATCTGAAAGTGAAATTAAGAAAACACTCCCGTTTACCATTGCAACAAAAAGAATAAGATATCTAGGGATAAACCTACCTAAGGAGACAAAAGACCTGTATGCAGAAAATTATAAGACACTGATGAAAGAAATTAAAGATGATACAAATAGATGGAGAGATATACCATGTTCCTGGATTGGAAGAATCAACATTGTGAAAATGACTCTACTACCCAAAGCAATCTACAGATTCAATGCAATCCCTATCAAACTACCACTGGCATTTTTCACAGAACTAGAACAAAAAATTTCACAATTTGTATGGAAACACAAAAGACCCCGAATAGCCAAAGCAATCTTGAGAACGAAAAATGGAGCTGGAGGAATCAGGCTCCCTGACTTCAGACTATACTACAAAGCTTCAGTAATCAAGACAGTTTGGTACTGGCACAAAAACAGAAATATTGATCAATGGAACAGGATAGAAAGCCCAGAGATAAACCCACACACATATGGTCACCTTATCTTTGATAAAGGAGGCAAGCATATACAGTGGAGAAAAGACAGCCTCTTCAATAAGTGGTGCTGGGAAAATTGGACAGGTACATGTAAAAGTATGAAATTAGAACACTCCCTGACACCATGCACAAAAATAAACTCCAAATGGATTAAAGACCTAAGTGTAAGGCCAGACACTATCAAACTCTTAGAGGAAAACATAGGCAGAACACTCTATGACATACATCACAGCAAGATTCTTTTTGACCCAGCTCCCAGAGAAATGGAAATAAGAACACAAATAAACAAATGGGACCTAATGAAACTTAAAAGCTTTTACACAGCAAAGGAAACCATAAACAAGACCAAAAGACAACCCTTAGAATGGGAGAAAATATTTGCAAATGAAGCAACTGACAAAGGATTAATCTCCAAGATTTACAAGCAGCTCATGCAGCTCAATAACAAAAAAACGAACAACCCAATCCAAAAATGGGCAGAAGACCTAAATAGACATTTCTCCAAAGAAGATATACAGATGGCCTACAGACACATGAAAGAATGCTCAACATCATTAATCATTAGAGAAATGCAAATCAAAACTACAATGAGATATCATCTCACACCGGTCAGAATGGCCATCATCAAAAAATCTACAAACAATAAATGCTGGAGAGGATGTGGAGGAAAGGGAACACTCTTGCACTGTTGGTGGGAATGTAAATTGATACAGCCACTATGGAGAACAGTATGGAGGTTCCTTAAAAAACTACAAATAGAACTACCATACGACCCAGCAATCCCACTACTGGGCATATACCCTGAGAAAACCATAGGTCAAAAAGTGTCATGTACCACAATGTTCATTGCAGCTCTATTTACAATAGCCAGGACCTGGAAGCAACCTAAATGTCCATCGACAGATGAATGGATAAAGAAGATGTGGCACATATATACAATGGAATATTACTCAGCCATAAAAAGAAGTGAAATGGAGGTATTTGTAATGAGGTGGATGGAGTTAGAGTCTGTCATACAGAGTGAAGTAAGTCAGAAAGAGAAAAACAAATACAGTATGCTAACACATATATACGGAATCTAAGGAAAAAAAAAAAAAAAAAAAAAAAGGCCATGAAGAACCTAGTGGCAAGACGGGAATAAAGACACAGACCTACTAGAGAATGGACTTGAGGATATGGGGAGGGGGTGGGGTGAGATGTGACAGGGTAAGAGATTGTCATGGACATATATACACTACCAAATGTAAAATAGATAGCTAGTGGGAAGCAGCCGCATAGCACAGGGAGATCAGCTCGGTGCTTTGTGACCACCTAGAGGGGTGGGATGGGGAGGGTGGGAGGGAGGGAGATGCAAGAGGGAAGGGAAATGGGAACATATTGTATATGTATAACTGATTCACTTTGTTATAAAGCAGAAGCTAACACACTATTGTAAGGCAATTATACTTCAATAAAGATGTTAAAAAAAAAAAAAAAAGATACACTTTAATAAGCAAAGAAGAGAAAATATTACTAGATGTTAAAAATAATTTGAAGAAATTTTATATTATTTCTTTACATTCAAGAACATTAAAAAAAGCTTTGAGCAAACTATCAATAAAAAAATACTAACTTTACATGATGAAGACTTCAAAACTAATAAATAATATCAATATTATTAAACAATATAGAATTTTATTGTGTGCACACTATAATATATATAATATATAATATGTAATATTATATTGTATATATTCTCTGTATAGTATGTATCCTTTTTTAAAAAAATTAGAGTATAGTTGATTTACAATGTTGTGTTAGTTTCTGCTGTACAGCACAGTGTATCAGTTATACATATACATATGTGCACTCTTTTTTAGATTCTTTTCCCATATAGGTCATTACAGAGTATTGAGTAGAGTTCCCTGTGCTGTACAATAGGTCCTTATTAGTTATCTATTATATATATAGTAGTGTGTATTTGTCAATCCCAGTCTCCCAGTTTATCCCTCCACTCCCCCACCCACCTGCTTTCCCCCCTGGTAACCATAAATTTGTTTTCTATATCTGTGACTCTATTTCTGTTTGGTAAATAAGTTCATTTGTACCACTTTTTTAGATTCCACATATAAACAATATCATATGATGTTTGTCTTTCTCTGTCTAACTTATTTCACTCAGTATGACAATCTCTAGGTCCACCCATGTTGTTGCAGATGGCATTATTTCATTCTTTTTTATGGCTGAGTAATATTCCATTGTATATATGTACCACATCTTCTTTACCCATTCCTCTGTTAATGGACATTTAGGTTGCTTCCATGTCCTGGCTATTGTAAATAATGCTGCAATGAACATTGGGGTGCAAGTGTCATTTCGAATTATGGTTTCCTCTGGATATATGCCCAGGAGTGGGATTACAGGGTCATATGGTAGGTCTATTTTTAGTTTGTTAAGGAACCTCCATACTGGTCTCCATAGTGGCTGTACCAACGTACAGTGTATTCCCACCAACAGTGTAGGAGAGTTCCTTTTTCTCCACACACTCTCCAGCATGTATTGTTTGTAGACATTTTTTTGTATAAATTTATTTATTTATTTATTTATTTATTTATTTTTGGCTGCGTTGGGTCTTCATTGCTGCATGTGGGCTTTCTCCAGTTGTAGCAAGTGGGGCTACTCTTTGCTGTGGTGTGTGGACTTCTCATGGAGGTGGCTCCTCTTGTTGCAGAGCACGGGCTCTAGGCGCGCAGGCTTCAGTAGTTGTAGCACATGGGCTCAGTAGTTGTGGCCCACGGGCTCTAGAGTGCAGGCTCAGTAGTTGTGGCGCACGGGCTTAGCTGCTCCATGGCATGTGGGCTCTTCCCGGACCAGGACTTAAACCCGTGTCCCCTGCATTGGAAGGTGGATTCTTAACCACTGCGCCATCAGAGAAGTCCTGTTTGTAGACTTTTGATGATGGCCATTCTGACTGCTGTGAGGTGATACCTCATTGTAGTTTTGATTTGCATTTCTCTAATAATTAGTGATGTTGAGCATCTTTTTATGTGCTTTTTGGCCGTCTGTGTATAGTATGTATCCTTAAACTTGCTATCATACCATATTTAAAGTTTTCCTGGAAGTTCCAACCAATACAATAAAAAAATAAGAAGAAATAAGAATATTATTTAGAAAAGGGGAGATTAAAAATAATTATGACAATTTAGTAATTGAGTTACTGACATAGTAAATTTATAAAAATAAGTTGTTTTCCTATATAACAGCAGTAACAAGTCAGATCAGCACACACTTAAAGAAAACCAAGAGCACGCACACACACACACACACACACACACACACACACACACACACACACACACTCATTAAAAACAGACTATTTGAACCTGAAAGTAAAATAAATTGTACAGTTAACAGAAAATATCTTTAGAGGATTTTTTTCATTAGATTAAAGAAGAAATTATGTTAAAACATAAAAATATGTTTTAACATTGTCACAAAATGTAGTAATCAAGAGAAAAATTAAAATATATCATTTAGGCTAAAAGTTATTTGGGAAAATGAGTAATTTTTTTTTTTTTAAGTCCGGATAGTTTGGCAAGAGAAAAAAGATGGAATATTTGAGAAAAAAGCTAATAGTGAGAATTAACCAGGAACACAACAGAAGGAAATGAAACATGAATGGAGAATATATTAGATAAACTAAAGGAATAAATATTACTAGGGTTTAAGAAAGGCGTTTTCAGTTTGCAAAAATCCAACAAGTGCCAAGTCATGTGAATGAAAGAAGCCACGTCTATACTAGAAATGAAGAAAAGGGTACTTCCAAAGTGTCAGAGAGTGATAAAACACACAAACAGAAAGCAAAAGAATACAAATATTTTTCCCCACAAAGGGAAAAAAAAAAAGTCAAGGGCTTTAGCCTTCTCTTCAGCAACACTCTACACCAGAAAACAATGAATTAATGTTTTCAAAGCTTTGAGGGAAAATAATTTTATACTTAGAATTCTAAGTGTATCAAAAGAACAAGTCAAATGTGAATACAAATTTAACATATGTTCAAATGTGAAGAACTCAGAAATATTATTTCCCATGTACTTTTTCTTGGGGAAAAATAGCTTTAGCAAATGAAAACAGAAACTAGAAAGAATGAGAAAGAACCAAACGCGGAATCAAATCACCATGCAATTACTTCACAAGTGCATCAGATAACTTCAATATAAAGCAGGCCTAAAAAGTTTAAAAAAAAATTATCCCAATCTAAAGGAAGAAATGAAATGACCCCAAAATAATGACCCCATTAAGAAAAGGTAGATTTTATATTAATAAAGGTGGATTTTATATTAATCTTTATTTACTCTGTCTACAGTTTCTTATTTTTCTGTATTTAGATATACAGTCTTTATAATTAGGGGAAAGGAGCCAATGTGTCAAAACAGTTTTTGAGTGAAAATGCTCTCAGACAGTGTCACATGAGAGCCTGGACTTGACCTGCTTTGTGCCCAGCTATTTCCCTAAAGGAGGGCACTCATCCCCACCATGTATTAGGTTGTTGGGGGAAAAAATGAACACACTGACAAAATAAATTCCCATCGAAGCACTGAAGAAGTCCTTAGGGCACACAATCTAACTAGCATATACTTTAAAACTTAACTTTGGATAAAAAAAGATGCAATTTGTGCCCTCAGGAAACTTACACTCTAGTGGGGGACTCAGATATGCAAAAATGTAATTCTGTTGAGCAGGAGTGTTGGTAGGATCCAAAAGTGTACCCTGTTTTCACCACAGACCACCCTCAAATTATGCTCTTACCACCAAAAGTAATGGATTTTAATGGAGATCCATGATTACATACTCTATATTTTCTTATTTCAGACTTGGGAATTCTGCTCTTGCACAAGAGGACACATGGGACAAAGCTTTCTTTCCATGCGGCCCCAACTATACAATGCATCTACAATGTTAAGCTCTCAAATGTTAAGATCTCAGAGAACAACAGACATCTGTAGTGTTTGACACTATAACAAGTCATTCTTTTTGTTTTTCATCATTAAATTCATCTTTAATTTAAAAAAACTTCAAGTATAGTTGATTTACAATATTGCATAAGTTTCTGGTATGCCACACAGATATTCAGTATATATTTCTTTCTCAGATTATTTTCCCTTATAGATTATTGCATAATATTGAGTATAGTTCCTTGTGCTATACAGTAGGTCCTTATTGGTTATCCATTTTATACATAGTTGTATGTATATGTTAATCCCAGCCTCCTAATTTATCCATCCCCCCATCCCCCTTTCCTCTTTGGTAACCATAGTTTGTTTTCTGTGTCTGTGAGTCTCTTTCTGTTTTGGAAAAAAGTTCATTTGTGTCCTTTTTTTTTTTTTTTTTGATGCCGCATAGAAGTGATATCATATGGTATTTGTCTTTTCTGTCTGGCTTACTTCACTTAATATGATAATCTCTAGGTCCATCCATGTTGCTGCAAATGGCATTGTTTCATTTTTTATGGCTGAGTAATATTCCATTATCTATCTATCTATCTATCCATCTATATATATACCCCACATATTCTCTATCCAGTCATCTGTCAATGGACATTTAGGTTGCCTCTATGTCTTGGCTATTGTAAATAGTAGCAAGTCATTCTTATGTTTACATTTTGTTATTTCAAAGTGAATACGGGTGATATGTGGAGGGAGTTAGTAGTTGTCTTGCTTAGAAACTCAGTCCTGAGTTCTGCTTATGGTTATGATGGACTAGCACATAGCAGACCAGCCCTCCCCATGACAACAACTAGAAAAGCTGGATAACATGTATTCTTTTTTTAATTATGTGGGGACCTTAAATATCTAGCAAGGCAGCCAGGACATGAGATGCCAAAGTCCCAAAGGAAAAGTGTTGAGGTGAATCTGATATTCTTCTCTACCTTTTCACCTCAGCAACTTATTGA
This sequence comes from Balaenoptera borealis, assembly GCF_965194805.1. NCBI lineage: Eukaryota > Metazoa > Chordata > Mammalia > Artiodactyla > Balaenopteridae > Balaenoptera > Balaenoptera borealis. The sequence continues at coordinate 144,665,933 of NC_138866.1, forward strand.
TTCCTTCACAAGATATGTGGAGAGTCTGAGAACCAAGTTAAAAACAGCTGCTCCAAGACAGAGAGGATGATCAGAGCTTTTAAGTCTCTCATGGGGATAAGAGGAAGAGTTCATGGATCTTATTTCTTGAGTGTCCAAGATCCCAAATAGAAGGGAAGATGAGAGAAGTGAAAATGACTTTTTCCATAGATATACTCTCTTTTGTGTAACTTGTGCTGCCTGAAAGGTAAGGAAGCCAAGTAGAAAGTATATGCCAGGGGACTGAGGGTCTGAGCAGAGCTATGAGCAGCTTTATGGAACAAGAGAGATGAATATTATAGTTCAGAGCACTCCATGGTCAAGGGGCCCTGGTAAATACCCCGTGACTTCAAATAGACGTCCCTTATAGGCTAAGAGAGTCAACTGGACTCATGTCTTACAACACCCAGAAATCAGCCTCAAAGTTGCTCAATCCCAGATTGGTGGTCTGCTATTAATCTCACTACAAACCATAACCTAAAGAAAATAATCTCTGAAATCAGAGAACATCACCCAGATACTCTATATACAAAGTATATAGCATATTTAACATCCACCATTCTTCATTCTTTAAAAAATTATTAGGAATTCCAAGAAAAAGGACCAAGAGAAGGCATAGGCTATTTAAATATATCCATAGTTGATGCAGATATTGAAGTTGTCAGACGTGGACTTTAAAATAACTTTTAATATGTTTAAAAGTAGATGACAAGAAGGAAATTTTCACTGGAAATTATATACATATATATATAAAAAATAAGATACCAGAACTGAAAATCTCAGTACCTCAAATAAAAAGAGTATAGATGAGCTCTTCTCATCTTCCCTTCTCATCCATCTTCTCTTTCTCCCTTCTTTTTCTTTTGTCTTAAAAACAAATGATTCTATACCCATCCTTTTCCTTGTCTTCCATTTCTTTTGTTTTTCTTCTCTTCCTTGAGCTGACCAGGAGCAGTGGGTCCTGTCTGGGGAGCCCCTTAAGGCTGAGGAGTTGGCCTGAACCGTAGGTCTTGAGAGCAAGAACTGACTAGGCAGACAGGGCTGAGGAGGCAGCTGGGCTGAGAAGGTCTGAGGGCCTGGGGCTGAGGAGGTGACCAAGACTGCAGGGTCTGTGGAGTCAGACACAAAAGTACACATACAATATCTTTCCACACATATAAATGGTATAAACTTGCAAAACTGCATATAAATGATATAAACTTACAAAAATGCATATAAATGGTATTAACTTGCCAAAAAAAAACAAAACAAAACAACTAGTGGTGACAAGTCAGGAGAGTGGTTACCTTTAGGGAGGGAGATAGAGATTCAGAGTGCAGAAAGGGGAAGCCTGGTGTGCAGAAAGGGGAAGTCTGGCATGCAGATAAATTTCTATCTCGTCTAGATAGTGAATTACTTGATTATGAGGGTTTTTTTAATCTATGAGTGAAAATTACTAAGCTGTACACTCAGTATTTGTAGTTTTCTACATGTAAGTTATACTTTAATAAAAATGTTCTTGGAATATAAATTCTGATCTGAGTTTTTATGAATAAATAAGGTTTAGCAGAAAATAAAGCAAGGAGAGTTAAGTATTTGGCAATGTGAGTACAGGTACAGGATCATAAAATAGTATGATAAATGTATAAACTATAGCAGCTCCACAAGTGAAACAGAAACTCTGAGGCAGAAAGTGGTGGAGATGAAGCTGAAGAAGCAGGGAGGGGCAAAGACATGGAAAGACTGAATATAATACTAAGAATTGTGGCTTATAGGATGTAGAAATGGGAAACACTGAGGGTTATGAGGGGAAGAGAGTGTGTATGGGAGGGGGGAAAGGGATTGTCTTTTACTGGTGACATTCCAGCAAGTGAATGGTTAAAGAAAATGAAAAGGTTGGGGTTGGAAAAGCTGGGAGGTAAAAAACTGGGTGGAAGCGTGAATTCCATTTATATTAAGAACTGTGCCTAAACAAATGTGGTAAGTTTCACCACAAAATGTAAAGCTTTTTAAGCTTGACAACTTAAAAATCATAACTTACAAAGATTTGGTGTTATATATGGAGAGAAGTTGTGAGAAAATGTCAAGACTATTTCCTCATTTTTTATTTGATGCTACTTGAAATTGATAGATTGATAAGGTTATTTATCTATCTATACATATATATATATATTATGGTATTTACAGTTATGAAGACAATGATATGAAAAATAGAGTCTAAAAACATTAAACTAGGAAAACCAAAACCAAAATTGTACACACCAAGTAAAAGAGAACATAGATCATGGAACAAATAACAGATACCATAGGAAATATTAATACAAATGGAATAACACAAATGACAGAATTCAGAACAAAAATATCTGTTATAGCAACAGATGTCAGTGGGATAAACTAACCCATTAAAAGAAAAAGACTCAGATTATATAAAAAAAATAAAACCCAACTACATGCTATATACATGAGACATATCTGAAATGGACTCATAAGGGTTGAAAATGAAAAGACAGACTAAAATCACACCAGGAAAACACAAAAACATACATCACAATATTATCCCCCGTACTATACACTGGAAAGCAATGTCTTTTCAAGTATCTATGTTTACAAACACTGACCACATATTAGGCAATCCCTTTCTTTAGTACTACCATATTTCTCATATTTTTACCTCCATTATTTTGTTCTAAATCACAATCTCACACCAAGACTCCTCCAGTATTCTCCTAAAAGTACTCTCCCTGTCCTGTTCTCCAGACTTAATCTCTAGTCAATAGACAAAAAGATTTCCCCATAAATAAAGTTAAAGAAACAATCTCTGGGAATATTGAACCAAAAAATCAAATAAATTACTGAATGGAATACTGTAACACTTTAAGATATTAATGCATGCTAACAGAAGGAATGATGTTTCAATATTAGGAACTGTGTCTAACTTATTAATGATCATCTCCATATAGACCAAAAATACTATGGATAAAATGAAGCATTTATTCCTGATCTGAGTTATATTTCTATTATATTGTCAATACCTTGTGAAAAGGTAGCCTATCTTAATATATTTAATATGTAAGTATGTATATAAATCATATTTTAATTATATATCTTTTATTTATGCATACATATATATATACACACACACAGAGACACACATAAATATATTTTATATCACTGCAGAGATGTGATCCTAAGCTTACATTTTTTCATTTTTTTTAATTAATTTTTATTGGAGTATAGTTGATTTACATTGTGTTAGTTTCTGCTGTACAGCACAGTGAATCAGTTATACACATACATATATCCACTCTTTTTTAGATTTTTTCCCATATAGGTCATTACAGAGTACTGAGTTCCCTGTGCTATACAGTAGGTTCTTATTAGTTATCTATTGTATGTATAGTAGTGTGTATATCTCAATCCCAATCTTCCAGTTTATCCCTCCCCTCCTTCCCCCTTGGTAACCATAAGTTTGTTTTCTACATCTGTGACTCTATTTCTGTTTGGTAAAAGCAGACAAAGACAAATATCATATGATATTTCTTATATGTGGAATATAAAAAAATGGTACAAATGAACTAAGCTTATTTTTTAATGTATGTTTTTTGCTTGCTTCTCTCTTCTTCCCTCCCCTTCCACCTTTATCCTTCCTACAAAGTAACCCAGGTCATCAACTTATCATATATTCTTTCTAATTTTTGCTCATGCTTATGTAATTACATATAAACATATATGTATACATATATACACATATAGACTCAGGACATATACATAAATCCATATACACAAAGGTGTTGTTTATGAGTTTTGACATTATTTAATAAAAATATTTTTATAATATACACAATTGTCTATATATTGCTTTTCTCCCTCAACAAAATATCTAGTGCAAATCCCTCCACATCAACTTCTGCAGCTCTGAGGCATTTTATTTCTGGTATAATATTCTATGATATGGATATAAGATAAAATATTCAGCCTATAATTGGAATTCACATTGTTTCCTCATTTTGTCACTACAGACGATGCATCATAAAATATCTGCATTTCATTGTAGTGGGTTGGGTTTCCTGGGAAACAAATTCTGAGTTCCTGAGTGTTGCAGCAGGAGACTCAGAATTTCTATTGGATTCTATGTATTTTTCTGTTAAATTTGTAAATGTTCTTTGGGAATTAAAGACATGGGTCCTTTATCTGCTATCCCTGGTAACTGCATTGAAAAAATTTTAGTAAAAATCTATTTTTATCATATATTGAATTTATTAATGGCATACTTTACCATCAATAAGGTATTTTTACATTGGAATGTTTATTTCACTTGGAATTTCTTTGGGGAATGGTACAAAATAGAGGTCCAAATATATCTTCTGGTGATGGATAATATTCCAGTAGTATCACTTATTAATTAATCCATCATTTTCCATTGATTTGATGAATACATGTATCTATATTAATTCACATATATACAAGGCTCTATTTCTGGAATATTTATTTATTTTACCAGTAAAAATTCAATAAATTAAAAATATATTTATAAATCTTTAATCTGATATATATATATATACATGAAATCAAAGGTAAACATCACAACTGATAAGTGAAATACAAGAAGTCTTACCATTAAAATAAGGAAACAAACCACCTTTTATTTAAATTATTTTGAAAGTATGAGTCAAAACAATAAGAAAAGAAGCAAAATTAAAGTATTGAGTATTAAAAAATGGAGGCAAATTTATTAATATTTCACATGATATGATTGTATATTTGGGAAGTGAATCAACTGATAAACCATTTTAACAGTAAGAGAGTTTTTATAAATTGTCTGGTTAAAAATTAATATACAAAAATCAATTGCTGCCTAGACACAAAGAGTAAAGTTAAAAAATCAAATTCAGGAAAGATCCCATTTACAAGAGCAACAAAAAAGATAAATAATTTGGAAAGAAACTGGAGGAATGTTCAGTGTCTGTTGGAAGAAAATAATAAAGCTCCACTGAGAGGCATAAAAGAAGAATTGAGACAAAGGAAAGGCACATTTCTTGTAGCTATAAAGATTCAATATTGTGAAGAGTTCAGTTATTTCTAAATTTATCTATAAATTCATTTTAAGGTTTGGATATCTCAAGGACAGTGAAGAGGTCCTGGGCTCCCAAGACATAGGTAAAGGGGATAACCCCACCTGGAGTTAAGATAAAGATTTGCTACCACTATTGTCCTACTTATATGTAGTAAGAAATAACAAATTACATTCTTATATATTCTTTTTAACTTATGCTTTCTGATTGGTGAGGTAGGCCCATTCCTCAGGAAGTCTTGAAACGTTTGGTTTCTGAGTCAGCCCTGTAGAAGGACAGGGGTTCCAGAAGCCCATGACCTTAACTTAGAGCATGCTTGTGGGCAAGGCCAGCAAAGAATAAATGTGAAAATATTTCCTTAGCTTATAAATTATACCCTCAAGCAATGTACCAGTACTCAGACCACTTTGAAAATACTCTCTTAATGTCTCCACTATATTGCATTGTCATTTTCTTATTAGCTGTCTGTCTAGATCAGGGGTCAGCAAACTGTGGCCCATGGGTCAAAGCTGGCTTGTTGTCTGCTTTTATAAATAAAGTTTTATTGGAACAAGCCACACCCACTCATTTACATATTGTCTATGGTCCCTTTCACTCTGCAATGGCAGAGTTGAGTAGTTGGAACAGAGATAGCATGGCTCTCAAAGTCATTTACTATCTGACCCTTTAGAGGCAAAGGTTGCTGAACTTGTTCTTGACCATAAAAATATTGAGGACAAACTCATTTCTTTCTTATCTCTGCATACTCCACACTTTGGTCATGCACGGTGCTTAAAAACTATTTTTGCATTAATGAATTAAAAGAAGAAATATTCTTTCAATTCTTTGTTAAATTTAGACTATTAATGTTTTATTTATTGGGGTGGGGAGTAAATCTGAGAAGGGCAGCAAAAAAATGTGCGCCCAAAATGGATAAAAGGTGAGGTTGAGATATGACGAAAGGATTGAAGGCAAGTTAAGAGAGAGGATTATAGTAGAGATGGAAAGTGTGGCATGGGGGTAAGATACATAATGGTGGCTGGGAGAGGCAACACTAGTAAAGTCTCCCCAGATCAAAAGATCTGGTGTTTGTTTCTGTTTCTGATGCTTATAATAGTCGACCATTTTTCCCACTCAAAATTAAGCCCCATAACTTCTTATTTCTAAATATGTAGAAACTCTTCACTTGTCTTTATTCCCAATTCCACTACCCACTTGCTGTAAGCCACCAATGTGCATTCCATGGGTTCTACAACAGCCTCTTAATTGGACTCTGTTATCACTATTAGTCAGGGTGCTTTGGGGTCAAATAAGAGAAAATCCAACTCTAACTGGCTAAGGGATAAAGAGAATTTGCTGTATTATTTAATTAGTAATTCTAACAGCAGTTCAGATTTCAGGCACGATTGTATCAGGAATCTAGGTCCATTTTACCATTATTGTGTACTCCTCTGTGGTGGCTCTTGTCTTCCCACTGGCTTCCTTCCTGGTGTAAGATGGTGATCAGCAGCAATCTAGACCTCAGCTTTCGTCATTCACATTCAAGGGGAGAGAAAAGATATCTTGTTCACCAAATATGAATCAACAGTCCCAAGCTTGAACACCGTTGACCCAACCTGAGCCAATCACCCAGGCAAGAAGAATGAGATCATACTACATGGCCTCTCATTTTTGTATTGGTAGAGATGCTTACAAATAGGGTGAATAAAAAGTTGAGTGGTTCTCAAAGTTGAGTGTACATCATATTCTCCTGGAGGGCTTGTTAAACCACAGATCATTGAGTGCCTCTCGCAGAATTTCTGACCTAGTAGGTTTTGGGCGAGACCTGAGATTCTACATTTCTAACCAATTCCCACCTGATGCTGGTGCTGGTGGTTTATACTGTGGGAATAGCTGGTGTAGAGAAAGCTGTATTTAAAAATCCTTTCCCAAGTTATGGAGAGGCTGGGAAATAGGTAGAGTCCTATTTATTTTCAGGGAGAGCCTAAATATACTGTTAGGTACGAGAGTGTTTAATGTTTTCATTTTACAGACCCAGAGCCTTGAGTTCTGGGAAGACTGAGTGAGGGCTGAGTTACATGTCTGCCTTAAGTTTGGACGTGGATCTTTAATTCTTTTTGCTGGGGAAATTTTTGCTCTTGAAGTTTTGTCCAACTCCCAAGTCTAAGGAAAGAAGAAAATTCTCTAATCATTTCTGGAAAATGAAAGCACCAAAGTATAGACTGAGGGGCTTATAGCTCCAGTTGGACCCATACATTTGGAGAGCTGAGTCGAAGGATGGACCCAAGAATTAACTGCAAGGATTTAAGGAAGTAGTCAGTTCATTTGCCCTCATGCCTCAGTCTCAGATTCCAGGGTGATCTGAATGACATGGAGACCCATATTAATAATAACAAAAGTTACCACCCACAGGAGGTTAAAAATGGCAAAAATCAATGCTAGACTGTGCTGGCCCCTGCTGGAGTCTATTGTCATTAAGAAGGCTTTGAATCAAGGGGAGCTTGACAGCAAGGCAGGGTCCCACTGAGAGAAGTGCTAACTAAAAAAAAAGAAAAAAACAAAAAACCCCTGCCCCTCTGGCCCTACCCTAGCCCTCTGTAGCTGATAAATAAAAGGACATTTTACCAGATTCACCAAGTAGCCACAGTTTCCTCTGAAGTCACCAAAGTGACATCACTTTATATCTCTTTCATTGGATAGAGAAAGAGATACTCTATACTGTCTTAGGCAGCTTGAGCCGCCATAACAAAATACCATAGACTGGGTGGCTTTAATAGCAGAAACTTATTTCTCACAGTTCTAGAGGCTGGAAATCCAAGATCAAGGTGTCAGCAAGGTGGGTTTCATTCTGAAGCTCTTCTCTTAGCTTATAAGCAGCTACCATCTCACTGTGTCTTCACCTGGCTTTTCTTCTGTGTGTGCCTTTTGAAGAGAAAGAGCTCTCTCTCTCTCTCTCATCCTGCTGTCTTTCCTTATAGGGGTAGTGATGTCATCATGAGACCCCCATCTTCATGACCACATCTAACTCTAATTAATTCCCAAAGGCTCCGACTCCAAATATTATTACCTTGGAAGTTAAGGTTGCAACATATGAATTTGGGGGGTCCCAAACATGCAGTCCATAACACTGACTCTTGATTTAATTAGGCAAGGGTGAATTTTTTCCCCTTTAAAAGTAAGAGAGAATAAGCCAGACCTGGGAGAGAAAAATCTTACTTGGGCAAAGAAATTAGAATTGGGCCTCTGGCTCTGCTCAGTTAAGAAGATTCCATGACCGATAAATGTAATTGTGGGCAGCTATCACCACTGGGTGGAAAAGCTTTCCAAAACCCCTCTGCATCTCAGAACAGATATTCTCCCTTCTTTTACAGGGAGAGGGCAGAAGTAAATGGAGACACGTGAAGCCCAGGGAACAAGCCTGAAAAAGGCTCCCTCCCCAGGCTGTCAGTCAGGCGGCTGCTTTTGTCACAGGAACTAGGAATTGTGAATCACAGACACCCTGCCTCCGAGCCAAAGCTGCCCCCCATGGACCTCTCTCTTGTTGCTTTCTGATTATTTCAGATTCCTGTAAAACAACCCTGAGTTCAGAAGCTCTTGTTGTGAAGGGAGAGAAAACACGCAGGTGACTAAGCCACTGCACACAGGTTTCGTGCAGAAGCGATGCCTTTTACCAAACAGCCTGCATCCTAAGGCATGTGTAAGGCATATTCAGGGTTGACTCTCTTGGTAGAATAGTACAAACACATAGATAGTGTTTTATAATATGTAAAAGCAAATCCATGTGTACCATCTGACTAGATGTAGGGAACAACACAGTGAGCTAGAATTACAATAACCTTCCCCCACCCAAATTTATAAATAAAGATACGTGAATTGTGTCATGCTTTCCTACCTTCTTTTTGTGGGTTGTGTGATTGTTTGACATCAGATTCCAACAACATGAGAAAGTATTGTTAAGGGTGTGGTTTGAGATAGGGAAGAGGGCTGTACCCAACACACACACACACTGCAGTCAGAGTAATCTTGTCAAAATGGAAATCTGAGTATGTCACTTAGATAAGCAATGAGGAAAACAAGGTTCTGATATGGGAAAAATGCAATGCAGTGTCTGCCATAAGCTGTGTGATGCTGGGAAAATCACAGTCTCCTCTAGATTTTCCTTCTAAGATGAAGCACTCACAGTAGATGATGTCAGGGCACCGAACATTTACTGTCCTCCAGGCACTCTGCTTGAAGCACTTTAACTATATTATCTTTTATAATCCTTATAGAAAGCTGCGTTTTTAGGAATTTTATTATCCTTATTTTTTCTGTCTTTCATTTCTTTCTTTCTTTTCTTTTTCCAGGTAAATTCTAGGCTGGGAGAGTAAATTACTTACTTAAAATTGCATTGCTGGTAAGTCATACAGACCTTTGTATGACTCCAGCTATGCACGCAGTATTCATCCATTTAACAAATTATTATTGCATCTTTATTTTGTCCCAGACGCTGCTCTAGGCATGAGATATAAAAACCTGCTTGCACTCTGCCCTTATGGAACTTACCATTTAAGAGGGGGGAGAGTTTTTAATCAAATGAGTAAAACGATACCTGCAAAAGAGCAACACTTCTAAGTGCTGTGAAAGATAAGCTCCTGGTGACATGAGAAAATAGAACATCATTTGGAAGAATGTGCTAAACCCCTCCTGGGAACGTTAGCCTAGGGAGAAGATTGTTCTGAAGTCTTCTAGCCTTTCTTACTCAAGGCTGACCCACCTGATGCAGACCAAACATTGGGAACATAGGAAAAAAACACTGAGGGTTAAAGTAAAGAATGGCTGTCAGTTGTCATGGCTTATGGAGTGGTCAAACATAATCAACCTGAAGTGCTATTGAGAAGCACACAATTGTACAGAATATAATTGATCCGACAGAAAGAAATGGAAGGGACCATGCTATACCTTTCCAGTTGAGGAACTAGAGAAAAGACTCTTTAGTTGGTGCTAAAGAGTCTCATTGGACCTGATTCTGAGGTAGCAGTCAGTTAGGATGGAGTTAATTGAGTGGGGGTGGAGCAGTGTAGTCTAACCTTAAGAGGCTACCTATATTATAGATAATAATAATGTTTAATAATGTTTTTTAAATAGATTTCTCCATTTATTTATTCCCTAATTTCTCTCAGCAATGTTTTATCAGTTTTCAGTGTACATATCTTGCACATCTTTTTTTTTTGGCCATGCCATGTGGTATGTGGGATCTTACTTCCCCGACCAGGGAGTGAACCCATCTACCCTGCAATGGAAGCGTGGAGTCTTAACTACTGGACCACCAGGGAATTCCCAATAATAATAATGTTAAGTAAAGCTGTCTCCATTTGGGGGGTACCAAAGTACAGTGAAACCACATAGACATAAGGGCAAAAAGAGGCTCTAGTCTGCTAGGACACAGCAGCTGAGATTAATGGTTCAGGTTTTTGCCTATCAGACTACATCCAAATGAAAGGATTAAAATTCCTGATTACACCCACTTCAAAATGGATTGCTCTTCTGACTACTTCTCCTTAAGAATTTGATGAGAAACATCCTGTATTTCTATCTTGAAAAGCAACTTCTGTTTGCCACATTCTCAACAGGGCCTCTTATCTTTAGAGCCAAGAGGGCTTCTTTGTTTGTTTGTTTGTTTTTAATTATTTCATTTGGCTTCTCTCTCCACATCCCCTTTTCTTATTGTACTTGCTATTTATTGTTTTTCTCTGGTTAATGGAGTTATGAAAAAAAAAAATGACATCTTTTAAAAAGCTTGGCTTTTCTTTTGACACTGATCTCCTTAGCAATCTCGGGGTAGAACTTGCTGTTACAAGGGCAATTTTAAAATCATCTTAATTAGGGTCTCTGAAGGTCAACGCAATCATCCCATTATTTGTCATTTTTAGGAAATCACAGGATAAAACAAAATTAGAAGATCCTTAGCACTAAACTCACGCTGTTAAGGACATTTACATTTTGATCTTTCTGTTTTTATTTGTATAATAAATTTACTGGATCAGGGTTTCTAAGAATGCCATGTATACAACAGATAACCAAACTGAGTTCTCCAGGGGTTCCATTTGAATCCCCTGAGAAGCTAAGTCACCCACAGCTTCAAGGAACGAAGGCTAGAAATACAGGCTAGTTCATTACTGAAGTGAAAGATGGACCAGGGCTAAAAATAAAATGGCTAGGAGAATTTTAAAATCCCCTATTAGTAAGAGGAAAAACAGACATTTGAATAATTAAAACTTAATTAAGATCTTGGCAAAGAGCTGTTGTTTAAAAAGTAGGTATAGAAGAATTAAGTAGAAATTGTTAACTAGAAAAAGAGTGTCTGAATAATATTTATGGAATTTTCTAATTTATCAAACTATTTCCACTTAATTTTAAACAGAATGAAAGGTGAGAAGGATCTATGGATGTGAACAAGAAACAATGTTATGTTTCCTAGTAATTAACTCAAATACTTATACCATTTCTCTTTAGGAATTAAACTTAAATGTAGAGCAGAACCGGAAACATCTAGACAGTGTGGAATTCTTGAGGTATGTTCCCAAGAATGTACTACTTTAAGGAATATGAGAGATTAAAATCCTGTCAAAAAACCGCTGTTGGACAGAAAGTATTTATTGGATCTCATTTTTGGTGTCAGAGTTGTTAATTCCTTGTCTTCACTGCTTCTCTCACGATGCTGACATAGGAGCTGAAGAGAGCTCCAATATATATACTGAACACCATGACAACACACACAGCCTGGGCCACGAAGCATTTAAGTCATCATCCTTGAACTGCAAAAGAAAGAGAAGGAAAGCTGGCAAGGCCAGGTGTAGGGCTAGCACTTTGTGGGGCTCCGTAGTCCAGTGGTTAAGGAGTAAACTGTCATCTACTGGCCCAGGTTTGAATCCAGGCTCTCCTTACTCCCTGTGTATCGTTGGGAAATTCTCTCAAGCCTCTGTCCTCTACTTCTTCTGTATGCAACACGCATAAGAGTAGAATGTAGCTTGTGAGATTAAGTTGCACGTAGAACATGTTGAGTTATTCTCTGAATCTTAGAAATCATTATTGGGATTATTGGGGCCCTGAGGGAGATGACCTTTGGCTCATTCTGAATTGCACTAATATACAAGATTTGGTTTTGTTCCTTTTTCCCTTTTAGTCTATAGGGAGTGGTAATACTCAATGTTAATGATGTTTTGGTTCTAGCCCCTGTTTCTTATGTGAATTAAGGCCCCAGATAGCAGCTGGTTGGACAAAGTCCAGGCTCCAGAGAGAAGGAACTGGGGTTGGCAAGGGTTTGAAATACTTTCAAGGCCCCAGTCGAATGGTTTGAGGTTCAAAGAAGAGCTCTCATCCCATCAGGAGAAGCAGGCAGCTAATCAGGGAATTAAGTTCTACAGGCTGGATTAATATGGGAACAGGGACAGTAATGCCAGTGGGAACAGCAACTTACTAGACATTAGGTGCCCTAATCCTCAGGTGGTCTAGATATTAGTGTGTACCTCCCAGGACATTCAGGTGACTGTCTTGCTGTTTCTGTAGAATTCCTCCCCAGTAGGTCATTATGACTTATGTTATGCCAGCCAAACCTGCCCCAGTTGACAAGACCAGGGATGGCCATCTGACCTAAAGGCAGACCTCTACAGTCTGGCCAGTGGCCCAGGTAGTTCCAGAAATAATTATACTGTCAGTTCTAAGATGTGACAGCTGACCTATTACCACAAAGATATAGGTGGGGACTTGAATTCACTCAACAAGAAAAAAATATATATATAGCAAGCAGGGACCTGTAGTGTACTGGCAAATTGGGGTATAATAACTATATGACAATGAAATACAATAACTAGTTTTTATAACAACTGAGTGATCAGTAAACATTTACTTTATGTTCAGTATATTGTGCCTCAGAAGCAGGAAAAAAATATAATAGATGTTAAAAAGAACTTACTTCTAAATTAGAAGGCTTTTTTTAAAAAATCGAAGATTACAAAAATGCATACTGAGCATTTTGTAAACATAACTATCTAGATTATTCATTCTTTGGTGTTTCTAGATGGGTAAGATTCAGCTGTTATTGAAAATAGTGAGGGATGAAATAAATAGATATTTTTAAGTGCCTCCCTTTCCTAGGGATTTTTAGACAGGTAAACTTGGGAGGAAATCAAATACAGACCTACAACAAATTAATCACAAATTTATAACCTGTTAGAACTGGAAGGGAAGGGGAGGTGACAATTATTAAGAATCTCCTCTTGCCAGGTAATGTGCTAAGGGATTTACCAGTTTATACTTAAATCTTCTCAATATTTACAGGAGTTAGGCATAAGAATTTCTGTTTTATAGATAAGGAAACGGAGCTCTTTTCTCATATATTCTAGCTACCTCTTGGTGCCAAACAAACCATCTGAAACTTAATGGCTTATAAAAATACTATGATTTCTCATGGCTTTGTGGGACGACTGTTTTCAGCTGGATGGCTCTCACTTGGGCTTTCTAATGCTTAGCTGGGCCTAAAGTCATCTGAAAACTCCACTGAGCTGAACATCCAAGATGGCGCACCTTTAGTCACATGTCTGTTGTCTGAGCTGAGATGGCTTGGTCATCAGGGGCCTGGCTGAGTATCTCTCTCTTTCCCTCCATGTGACCTTCCACATGGTGAGCATGAGCTTCCTCAACGCATGGCAGTGTAAGGATTGTCACACTCTTTATATGGAGGCTGGCTTCCTCCAGACAAGACAGGGAGCAGGCCAAGAGGCTGGGGCTGAAATATGTCTTATGTCTTGCCCTCAGAAGTCTCAAAATGTCATTCTTTTGGAAAAGTAGGTCACTAAGCCCAGCTCAAATGAAAGGATGGGGAATTAGACCCCCACCTGTCATTGGAAGGAGTGTCAAAGGATCTTTGGCCATCTTTAAAAAGTTATACCATGGTAACTCAGTTAGGATGAGAATTGAATCTTGATCTACCATACAGCAGTATCCGTTTTATCACATTTCTGGTAATTGAACCTAAGAGAATGTTTTATGTTGCTGATGAAGTAGCCGAGCTACAGGTAGGTAAAGTCCTGTGATCAAATTCACAACATTATCTAGGATCTTTCCCACATATAAGGCTGCCCAGTATTGATTTGCTTAAAAATAAGAAACTGCCTCTAGAAAGGAGGTGCAAATTCAACTCATTGAAAACAACTCAACACAGAGCACTATGAAAACCCTACAGGTAGCTCTCCAGAGCAGGTTGGATATACAGGAATCTGTAAAGCTCTAAAACCTAGTGGCCGTGCCAGGAAACAAGCTGCATGCTGCTCTTTCTGTAGACTCACCAGTTGGCTGAGCCTTAGAACAGATGGGCCAATTCCCAGAGAGTGACTCATGTCATACATCTGGGATGTTAACATGTTGGGGTTGAAGGTCCTAGTGTTTATAGTAGCAGAAAGCTCTCAGTAAATCACTCGTGTTTCTCTCCACATTTAGAGCCATGAAAAAAAAAAAATCTGTACTAATCTGAATATTCAGGAGGGAATCCAACAGTGATGGTAGTGCGGTGATCCAAAAGAGAAGACCGAAGAGGGAGGCATCCTCGGGATTTAGTGCTTAACATATAACAGATCATACATGGGTAGATTTCGAAGGTGTCAAGAGTGGTGAGTGGGAGAGATATCCCAGAGAATGGGGAGAAAAAAATCTTTTTTTTCCCAATGGTGATAATACGAAATTAGACCAGAAATCATTGTAAAAAGCCATCCTCACAAAACTGTTTTATGTAAAAAATGAGAACAGAACTAATTTAGTTAGTTAATTATCACATGCATTTCACATCAGCCCACAAGCAACCAAAAACCATTAGCAGTACACCCTGCCGTTCTCATCAAGCAGGGGATTAATGGGAACAGACCTGGAATTGGCTTCTGCAGAAATGAATCCACCATCTTCAGAAGGTAATAATCGCCCTGGGCCTCCCCTTGTGATCGGCACTGTGCAGTGAGGTTCCCCCTGAAGCCTTGAGTGGCAGAAATATCTTTGTCTTTACCTCTCTCTGGTTGCCTCCCTCATCCCCGCACCCTGCTCTGAGCGCTAGAAGTACAAAGTGCATCATTTTACGTGAACAGTCCTAGTGATTAATTCATCTCATTAGCGACAAAACCCAATTTCATGATGATCTCTGACCTCTTCAAGTGGGCACTGTTATCTTCCTTAGACCACACACTGTATTAGGTGGTGAGAAAGGAGACAAATGATTTCTGTAAAGAGCTCATAATATGATGTAAAAGAAAACAAACAAGCGAACAGACAAAAATTAGGGTGCTCTGTGATGCATCACAACGAGGCAGCTGTATCAAAACTCACTGACAGGAGACAGAGAACTCAAAGTATCAGGGGGATGGACCCGAGGATTGAAAACTGCAAAGATCTAAACAAACAGCGAATCTGGGTATTTCATCCAGAGAGAGGACAAACATCATGGACAAAACATAAAGATAAAAATTACAAGTGTTTTGCATCCTGGGACTGTAAGGTGCATATAGAGAAGTTGCTGATGAAATAAAGCTACCACCTTGTACCCAAAGTATGGACAACAGCAGCCCCCAGAGCTCTCTAGAAATACTGAATCTCAGGCTTTACCACAGATCTGCTGAACCAGAATCTGCATTTTGAAAAGCTCTCCAGGTGACTTGCATGCATGTTAGAGCTTGAGAAGCACTGGGCTAAGGTGTGCAATAGCTAACAGGTTAATTTGAAAAATAATAAAAATAAAAATAGAGCTTCCAGCCTTTGACAGACACAAACCTGCCAGGAAGTGAGGGGGTGAGCAATTGAATTACATCTGCAGATCCTCAAGGTCCTTTTTATTTCTCTGCTCTCCGCAGTAAACAGCATGCCTAAGAACTCATAGTTAGCAGGGTTGTTGGGTTTTAGATGAGTTTGACCACATATTTTTCTCACTGGTTAAGATAGCCAGTAGGCATTATTTTGATGGTATGTTTTCCTTCCTATCTTTTTTTTTTTTTTTAAATGTCATGGCTCTTCTCCATTCAAAATAGACTCGGAAGGATCCACTGCCTTGGGTTGGAGTTGTTACAGCAGAGCCCAGAAAATAGGTCAATTTTAGGCTTTTGAGATTCAAAATGGATTCTGAAGGGGAACGTTTTGGGAACTGAAAAACATAAGATTTTATCTTCAAAATCCTAAACCACAAAGAATTGGGGGCACAAACCTCAGGCTATTGTGAAGAGATAAAGAGCCAAGCAAACTTGCTCTCAGATTAGGTAGAAATTTTATGGACTGTGTGGAGACGAGACAGTCGGGAAACTAAAGGGAAACCTCAGCTGCTCGTGAGCCCTAGATGTGGTGCCATGTATCCTGGAGTTTAGACTGGGTCTTGAGACTCCATAGGTTTGAGAGAGAAGACCTGGGTTCTGCCCCCTGGCCTGCCTCAGATTTCCCGGGGCCCCTAATGGGAAGGGAGAGTTCTTGGTGTCTCTGAGCACACAGGGTCTGTAGGATGTTCTCTGGGATTCCAGGAAGAGATGATGAGAAAGGCAGTGTACATGAAAAGACCTTGCTGCTAGTTTCCAGAATGAGAAGCAACAATCTGTGGAGACTGATGACAGGAGATCTCTTTCACCTCCATCCCCAGCGAAGCCTGGCATTTGCTGACTGCTCTCCCAGGTAAGAGAGACACGACCCAGCTGACAAAGAGGCCCCTTAATCTATTGAGAGTAAATATTTGTGTCCGTCAAAATGGGAATTTAAAACAGATATTAAATTCTACTTTAGGAAAAAAAAAACCCAATACTCTCTCTACCACTCCATGTATGTGATATGAATGTTCATACCTGCTGCAGACACTTGTAACTCAAGAACAGAATCAGGGCCAGCCCTGCCACACAGATCTCCTGTGATCTGCCCACTGGCTGAACAGACCCACACGATGATGAACATTCTCCTGGGTAGTTCATTCCCTTGGTTTATTCAGCAGTTTGGGGTAAGCTAATTGTAACTCCATTTATTTATTTTTTCTCATTTAAGAAAGAACATAGAAAAACAAAGATACCTGAGTGAGCTACTATGAAGATAATGTTGGATCTTCTCGACTGTAAAATTCCTTCAGTTATATAAGGCAGTACCCTAACTCTTATTAATAACAAACACTAGAGAACACACCCCCAAATTAATCAACATATGTATGTATTGCAATATTGAAATGGGGATTCACTCACTGGGCTAGAGGAGACATTGATTTGATATTCAGATGGCAGTAAAGTTGGGGCCAGGCAATGTCTCATCTAGCACCTTTAGAAAGCTAGTTTTTCCCAACACAAAAAGCTGCCTCTCCTCTAGGTAGATAAGGAAGACAGAGTGTTAGGTCCTGGTATGTCACCAAATGAGGGGCTGTAACAATGTAGTGAAAGCATTTGAATGTGGGATCCAGATTGATCTGGATTTGACAACTAATTCGATTCCTCTTACTTGCTATGTGACCTTGAGCCAGCAACCTAATTTTTTGCTGAACCTGAGTTTTTAGATCTGTAAAATAGAGTTGCTGTGTGATGTAAAATATGGAATTGACTGGGGCCAAACAGATTTTGGGTGAATGTAAGATCCTTCCTCCATTATTATATAATTAGAGTTGAAATTTTTGTGCTTTTGCAAACCAGTACACAGAGACCTAGCCAACATCCTTCTCTCTCTCTCTCTCTCTCTCTCTCTGATTCTTGCTTCTTGGGAAACTAAATTTGCCTGGAGCAAACTAAACTTGCCTCCAATTTTGGCCTCGTAGATATCCATTCATTCATTCATTCAACAGATATTCCTTCAGTGCCTACTTTGTTCTTGGAATGTGGTATGCATAAAAGCATATTGTTTCGTGTTTATTTTAGAGGAGGGTGACAGACAATACCCCAAAACCTAATAAGTAGATAGATTTTATAATATATTTGAACGCAATAATTGCTGTAGAAAAAACAGAAAAAAAGCATGGGTGATCAGAGGTGTAGGATTGGGGGAGTATAATGGCTTACAACTTAAAACAGAGTGATGACAGTAGGCCTCAGTGAGAGACTGAAGGAGTTTGAGGAGTTTGGCACTTGGATATCTGAAAGAAGAATGTCATGTACAGAAGGAGTGGCCATTGTGCCTTTGTCTTCTGGGGCTGCTATAACAGAAGACCAGACTGGGTAAATTATAAAAAACAGAAATTTATTTTTCATGATTCTGGCTGCTGGAAGTCTGAGATCAGGGTTCCAGCATGGTCAGATGAGGGCCCTCCTCCAGGTCACACACTTTACACACATGGCAGATGGGGCTAGAGATCCTTCTGGAGCCTCTTTCATAAGGACATTAATCCCGTTCATGAAGGTGGAGCCCTCATGACTTAGTTACTTCCCAAATGCTCCACCTCCTAATACTTCTGGGGGTTAGGATTTCAACATATGAATTTTGAGGGGACCCAAATATTCAGACCATAGCACACTGCAGAAGTCCTCAGACAGAATAAGGATGCCTGACATGTTCAAGGGATAACGAGGAGGATAGTGTGGCTGGAGCTGAGTGAGCTGGGGGAGAGGGAAGGAGATGAGATACAGAGAGACCACTTCCCAGGATCAGGGGGCATCTGGGCCCAGGTTTTTTCTTGCTTCCTGAAGTAGAGTTCTGTGCTGAGAACCACACTTCCCACTATACTGCACCAGGATCCTGTAGACAAAAGGCCTCAGTTGGGGCACAGTGGAGCCTTTACCTTGTCCTGCAGTGGAATCTGACAGATTCACCCCTTAGGATGGGGGCAGTGGGACTCAAGTGGCCTCTGACTCTTCCTCAGATTCCTTCTGTACTGAGGCTTATACCTTTGTGGACTCTTGTCTGGAATACAATTAACTGGGACTGCTTCAAGGGAAGAAGGGAAAGTCTAGGGGTGAGAAGGAGGGAAGAAAGAAGTGATGACTTACATGGTGTCTCAGACTATGAGACACAAAAGGATGGCTGTGAGTTTGCCTTCTGTAGTCCTGGGAAGTCCACCTAACCCACCTAAGCCTCACCTTGTTCTATAAAATGAGGAATCTCCAAGGTGCTAACAAACCCACAGAGTCTCTCTGCCCAAGTATATATTGTGTTATACCCCTTGCCACCTGACTTGCTTTATGCTTTGAGCTAAAGCATGACAACTGTTATGGGCTAACTCGTGTCCCCACAAAATTCATATGTTGAAGTCCCAATCCTAGTACCCCAGAATATGAATGTGGAGATAAGGTCTGTGAAGAAGTGATGAAGTTAAAATGAGGTCATTGGGGTGGGCCCTAATTCAATATGATCAGTGTCCTTCTAAGAAGAGGATATTTGGACACAGGCAGAGAGGAAAGACCATGTGAAGATGCAGTGTGAAGACAGCCATCTACAAGCCAAGAAGAGAGACCTTAGAAGAAACATACTCTGCCAACTCTTGGCTGTGGACTTCTCGCCTCCAGAACTGGGAGAAATGTTTCTGTTGTTTAAGCCACCCAGTCTGAGATACTTTGTTGTGGTGGCCCTAGCAAATTCATACAGCAACTACTTAATGGAGCCAAAATGATGCCCATAGAATCAGGCATAGCTTTGGAGCATATTAGGAATAGGAAGGAGAGAATGAGCAGGAAAAGAGAATCAATCCCTTCTCTGGAGCAACCCAGCTAATGCCTAGGTCAGACTCTTTTTAAAATACATATGAAAATATACTTCTGTGACTCCACTCTGGACCCTTGAGCCAAATTCATCTCTTCATTCCACATGAACTAACAAACCTGTAAAAGAGCGTTCATAACTCTGAGCCCCTCCAGCTACAGCTGTCTTATAAACCAACACCCTCTTCCCAGCCTGCATTTCGACATTCATTCTGGACTTAGCTCATTTTCTTGCATCCAGTTTGGAATGTCCCTTGTCACATTGCCTTTTGTGGCTTCCTTTCACTGGATCCTGATCTCCTGCCTGGGGTCTGGTGACTAACCAGGGTGACCCTGTAATACAAATTAGATTTTTCTTTAATGGTCAGAGATCATCAAAGTGGTTTTATATCAGGACCCTCTGTGGATGGAACAATGCCTATGAGCTGTCTTTTTCTTTTAAATAATAGAAAGGACAGGCAATATATTAAAGTAGTCATGGAGCATACAGCAGTACTGTAATGGTAATAGCAGTATTATATAAAAAGAAAAAAATCTCAAGTTCTTCATCCCATAGCAACTTAATTATTAATTTTCCATGTCCTCTATACATAAATATTTTACACTTGTAATCATAGAAGAAATATAATTTTACTTTGCTTTTCTCACTTACATCACAGTGCAGATGGTTTTCTTTATTGCTCAGTGATCTCAATGATTACTTTTAGTGCCTTCATAGTATTACATATAAATGGATATACCTGGTCTTTAATATTGTTGGGCATTCAGGCTGTTTAAAAATCTCTGCTATTTTGAAAAATGCTGAAATGAACATATTTATGAAAATAATGTTTTCTGTCCTTAGGGTAACTTTCCGTACCAAATGACCAAGTCAAAAAATCTGAATATTTTTTATAATTTTAAAAGCATGACAAATCTTCAAAAGAACTTGCCAATTTACATTTCTTGTAGCAATGTATGAATGTACAACTTTCATTTAAACCTCATGTGAAATTGGTGTTATCATTATTTTTCATTTTTCATTTTTTAGTAAAAAATGAAATATGACCTCACTTTTGTTTTGATCATAATTCTTTGATCAAAATGTTCTATTTTATACCTCCTCTAATTTGTGAATTTACATTCATATTAAGAGGTAGATAAAGTCATGGTAGGGTGAAATGAATATTCAATACTCACTATCTGCCAGTTTACTAGGGATTTTATACTTGCTACTATTTTTTTTTTAATTTTTGAAATTTATTTAATTTATTTTTTATGCAACTTTTATTAGTTATCCATTTTATACATATTAGTGTATATATGTCAATCCCAATCTCCTAATTCATCACACCAACCACCCCCTGGCCACTTTCCCCCCTTGGTGTCCATATGTTTGTTCTCTACATCTGTGTCTCAACTTCTACCCTGCAAACCGGTTCATCTATACCATTTTTCTAGGTTCCACATATATGCGATAAGATATTTGTTTTTCTCTTTCTGAGTTACTTCACTCTGTATGACAGTTTCTAGATCCATACACATCTCAAAAAATAACACAATTTTGTTCCTTTTTATGGCTGAGTAATATTCCACTGTATATATATATATATACCACACCTTCTTTATCCATTCATCTGTCAATGGGCATTTAGGTTGCTTCCATGACCTGTCTATTGTAAATAGTGTTGCAATGAACATTGGGGTTCATGTGTCTTTTTGAATTATGGTTTTCTCTGGGTATATGCTGAGTAGTGGGATTGCTGGGTCATATGGTAATTCTATTTTTAGTTTTTTAAGGAACCTCCATACTGTTCTCGATAGTGGCTGTATCAGTTTACATTCCCACCAACAGTGCAAGAGGGTTCCCTTTTCTCCACACCCTCTCCAGCATCTGTTGCTTGTAGATTTTCTGATGATGCCCATTCTAACCAGTGTGAGGTGATACCTCATTGTAGTTTTGATTTGCATTTCTCTAATAATGAGTGATGTTGAGCAGCTTTTCATGTGCTTCTTGGCCATCTCTATGTCTTCTTTGGAGAAATGTCTATTTAGGTCTTCTGCCCATTTTTTTATTGGGTTGTTTGTTTTTTTTAATATTGAGCCACAGGAGCTGTTTATATCTTTTCAAGATTAATCCTTTGCCCATTGATTCGTTGCAAATATTTTCTCCCATTCTGAGGGTTGTCTTTTCATCTTGTTTATGGTTTCCTTCGCTGTGCAAAAGCTTTTAAGTTTCATTAGGTCCCATTTGTTTATTTTTGTTTTTATTTCCATTACTCTAGGAGGTGGATCAAAAAAGATCTTGCTGTGATTTATGTCAAAGAGTGTTCTTCCTATGTTTTCCTCTAAGAATTTTAGTGTCCAGTCTTACATTTAGGTCTCTAATCCATTTTGAATTTATTTTTGTGTATGGTGTTAGGGAGTGTGCTAATTTCATTCTTTTCCATGTAGCTTTCCATTTTTCCCAGTACCACATATTGAAGAGACTGTCTTCTTTCCATTGTATATCTTTTCATCCTTTGTCACATATTAGTTGACCATGGGTGCATCAGTTTTTCTCTAGGCTTTCTATCCTGTTCCATTGATCTATATTTCTGTTTTTGTGCCAGTACAATATTGTCTTGATTACTGTAGCTTTGTAGTATAGTCTGAAGTCAGGGAGTCTGATTCCTCCAGCTCCATTTTTTTCCCTCAAGACTGCTTTGGCTATTCGGCATCTTTTGTGTCTCCCTACACATTTTAAGATTTTTTTGTTCTAGTTCTGTAAAAAATGCCATTGGTAATTTGAAAGGAATTGCAATGAATCTGTAGATTGCTTTGGGTAGTATAGTCATTTTCACAATATTGATGTTTCCAATCCAAGAACATGGTATATCTCTCCATCTGTTTGTATCATCTTTAATTTTTTTCATCAATGTCTTATAGTTTTCTGCATACAGGTCTTTGGTCTCCCTAGGTAGGTTTATTCCTAGGTATTTTATTCTTTTTGTTGCAGTGGTAAATGGGAGTGTTTCCTTAATTCCTCTTTCAGATTTTTCATCATTAGTGTATAGGAATGCAATAGACTTTTGTGCACTAATTTTGTATCCTGCAAATTTACCAAATTCATTGATTACCTCTAGCAGTTTTCTGGTGGCATCTTTAGGATTTTCTATGTATAGTATCATGTCATCTGCAAACAGTGACAGTTTTACTTCTTCTTTTCCAATTTGTGTTCCTTTTATTTCTTTTTCTTCTCTGATTGCTGTGGCTAGGACTTCCAAAACTATGTTGAATAATAGTGGCGAGAGTGGACATTGTTGTCTTGTTCCTGATGTTAGAGGAAATGTTTTCAGCTTTTCACCATTGAGAATGATGTTTGCTGTGGGTTTGTCGTATATGGCCTTTATTATGTTGACGTAGGTTCCCTCTATGCACACTTTCTGGAGTGTTTTTATCATAAATGGTGTTGAATTTTGTGAAAAGCTTTTTCTGCATCTATTGAGATGATCATAGGGTTTTTATTCTTCAATTTGTTAATATGGTGTATCACATTGATTGATTTGCATATATTGAAGAATCCTTGCATCCCTGGGATAAATCCAGTGTCATCATGGTGTATGATCCTTTTAATGTGTTGTTGGATTCTCTTTGCTAGTATTTTGTTGATCAGGGTGATGGTGACCTCATAGAATGAGTTTGGGAGTGTTCCTTCCTCTGCAATTTTTTGGAAGAGTTTGAAAGCATGGGTGTTAGCTCTTCTCTAAATATTTGATAGAATTCAACTGTGAAGCCATCTGGTCCTGGACTTTTGTTTGTTGGAAGAATTTTAATCACACTTTCAATTTCATTACTTGTGATTTGTCTGTTCATATTTTCTTTTTCTTTCTGGTTCAGTCTTGGAAGGTTGTACCTTTCTAATAATTTGTCCAGTTCTTCCAGGTTGTCCATTGTATTGGCAAAGAGTTGCTTGTAGTAGTCTCTTAGGAAGCTTTGTATTTCTGCTGTGTCTGTTGTAACTTCTTTCTTGTTTCATTTCTAATTTTATTGATTTGAGTCCTCTCCCTCTTTTTCTTGATGAGTCTGGCTAATGGTTTATCAGCTTTGCTTATCTTCTCACAGAACCAGCTTTTAGTTTTATTGGCCTTTGCTATTGTTTTCTTTATTTCTATTTCATTTATTTCTGCTCTGATCTTTATGATTTCTTTCCTTCTGCTAACTTTGGGTCTTGTTTGTTCTTCTTTCTCTAGTTCCTTTAGGTGTAAGGCTACATTGTTTATTTGAGATTTTTCTTGTTTCTTGAGGTAGGCTTATATTGCTATAAACTTCCCTCTTAGAACTACTTTTGCTGCATCCCATAGGTTTTGGATCATCGTGTTTTCATTGTCATTTGTCTCTAGGTATTTTTTGATTTCCTCTCTGATTTCTTCAGTGATCTCTTGGTTATTTAGTAATGTATTGTTTAGCCTCCATGTGTTTGTGTTTTTTACGTATTTTCCCTGTAATTGATTTCTAATCTCATAGCACTGTAGTCAGAAAAGATGATTGATATGATTTCAATTTTCTTAAATTTACTGAGGTTTGATTTGTGACCCAACATGTGATCTATGCTTGAGAATTTTCCATGTTCACTTGAGAAGAATGTGTAATCTGCTCTTTTTGGATGGAATGTCCTTTAAATATCAATTAAATCTGTCTGGTCTATTGTGTCATTTAAAGCTTGTGTTTCCTTATTAACTTTCTGTTTGGATGATCTGTCCATTGGTGTAAGTGAGGTGTTAAAGTCCCCCACTATTATTGTGTTACTGTTGATTTCCTCTTTTAGAGCTGTTAGCAGTTGCCTTATGTATTGAGGTGCTTCTATGTGGGTGCATATATATTTATAATTGTTATATCTTCTTCTTGGATTGATCGCTTGATCATTATGTAGTGTCCTTCCTTGTCTCTTGTAACATTCTTTATTTTAAAGTCTATTTTATCTGATATGAGTATTGCTACTCCAGCTTTCTTTTGATTTCCATTTGCATGGAATATCTTTTTCCATCCCCTCATTTTCAGTCCGCATGTTTCCCTAGGTCTGAAGGGGGTCTCTTGTAGACAGCATTTATATTGGTCCTGTTTTTGTATCCATTCAGCGAGCCTGTGTCTTTTGGTTGGAGCATTTAATCCATTTACGTTTAAGGTAATTATTGATATGTATGTTCCTATTACTATTTTCTTAATTATTATGGGTTTGTATTTGTAGGTCCTTTTCTTCTCTTGTGTTTCTCACTTAGATAAGTTCCTTTAGCATTTGGTGTAGAGCTAGTTTGGTGGTGCTGAATTCTCTTAGCTTTTGCTTGCCTGTAAAGCTTTTGATTTCTCCACTGAATCTGAATGAGATCCTTGCCAGGAAGAGTAATCTTTGTTGTAGGTTATTCCCTTCCATCACTTTAAATATATCATGCCACTCCCTTCTGGCCTGTAAAGTTTCTGCTGAGAAATCATCTGTTAACCTTATGGGAGCTCCCTTGTATGTTATTTGTCATTTTTCCCTTGTTGTTTTCAATAATTTTTCTTTGTCTTTAATTTTTGTCAATAGATTACTGTGTGTCTCGGCATGTTTCTCCTTGGCTTTATCCTGCCTGGGACTCGCTGTGCTTCCTGGACTTGGGTGGCTATTTCCTTTCCCATGTTAGGGAAGTTTTTGATTAAAATCTCTTCAAATATTTTCTCGGGTCCTTTCTCTCTCTCTTCTCCTTCTGGGACCCCTATAATGCGAATGTTGTTGCATTTAATGTTGTCCCAGAGGTCTCTTAGGCTGACTTAATTTCTTTTCATTCTTTTTCTTTATTCTGTTCCATGGCAGTGAATTCCACTATTCTGTCTTCCAGGTCACTTATCTGTTCTTCTGCCTCCGTTTTTCTGCTATTGATTCCTTCTACTGTATTTTTCATTTCAGTTATTGTATTGTTCATCTCTGTTTGTTTGTTCTTTAATTCTTCTAGGTCTTTGTTAAACATTTCTTGCATCTTCTCAATTTTTGCCTCCATTCTTTTTCCAAAGTCCTGGATCATCTTCACTATCATTATTCTGAATTCTTTTTCTGGAAGGTTACCTATCTCCACTTCATTTAGTTGTTTTTCTGGGGGGTTATCTTGTTTCTTCATTTGGTACATAGCCCTCTTCCTTTTCATGTTGTCTATCTTTCTGTGAATGTTGTTTTTATTCCAAAGGTGCAGAATTGTAGTTCTTCTTGCTTCTGCTGTCTGCCCTCTGGTGGATGAGGCTATCTAAGAGGCTTGTGCAAGCTTCCTGATGGCAGGGACTGGTGGGTGGTAGAGCTGGGTGTTGCTCTGGTGGGCAGTGCTCAGTAAAACTTTAATCTGCTTGTCTGCTGATGGGTGGGGCTGGGTTCCCTCCCTCTTGTTTGTTTCGCCTGAGAGCCCCAACACTGGAGCCTACCTAGGCTCTTTGGTGGAGCTAATGGTCGACTCTGTGAGGGCTTACGCCAAGGAGTACTTCCCAGAACTTCTGCTGGCAGTGTCCTTGTCCCCACGGTGAGCCACTGCCACTCCCTGCCTCTTCCGGAGACCCTTCAACACTAGCAGGTAGGTCTTGTTCAGTCTCCTATGAGGTCGCTGCTCCTTCCCCTGGGTCCTGATGCACACACATGCCCTCAAGAGTGGAGTCTCTGTTTCCCCCAGTCCTGTTGAATTCCTGCAATCAAATCCCACTAGTCTTCCAAGTCTGATTCTTTAGGAATTCCTCCTCGCATTGCTGGACCCCCACACTGGGATGCCTGACGTGGGGCTCAGGACCTTCACTCCAGTGGGTGGACTTCTGTGGTATAAGTGTTCTCCAATTTGTGAGTCACCCACCCAGCAATTAGGGGATTTGATTTTCTTGTGTTTGCGCCCCTCCTACCATCTCATTGTGGCTTCTCCTTTGTCTTTGGATGTGGGGTATCTTTTTTAGTGAGTTCCAGTGTCTTCCTGTCGATGATTGTTTAGCATTTAGTTGTGATTCTGGTGCTCTCTCAAGAGGGAGCGAGCTCACCTCCTTCTACTCCGCCATCTTGAGCCAATCTCCCTATACTTGATACTCTTTAGTTTTCGCAATAACCTCTTATTATTTCACAATTGAGTCACCAGAGACTTTGTATGGTTAAGGAACTGTCCAGAATTACATGTCTAGTAGGTCAAGGACTGGAATTAAAACTCAGAATTGTCCATTTAGGAACTGACTGATAATGTTAGAAAATTGATTTATAGACATCAAAGCATTGACACATAGGTTCACACCAGCCCAGAAGCTGAGACTGACCTGTGAGTAGTTAAAATACAATATCTGTGCCCAGATCTCAGATATTCCAATACAGTGAGTCTGGAGTGTGGCCTAGAAATCTGCATTTTAACTAACACTCCAGGTGATTTTCATCATCAGGCAAGATTTGCATGTGGCATTTGTCAGTAGTGTCTACTCTTAGCTCTCAGAATCTTGCATAGAGTTTTGTAAAACCTACAGATCTTGGAACCCCATTCCAAACCTACTGAATAAAGTCTCTTAAAGTGGGGCTCAAGAGTCTGCCTTATTAGCCACACCTCCCAGGGTATTCATACCAAGCAGACACACAGAGCTCCTCAGTGGCGTTTGGGAAGTCCCA
The DNA here is from genome assembly GCF_965194805.1 of Balaenoptera borealis. NCBI lineage: Eukaryota > Metazoa > Chordata > Mammalia > Artiodactyla > Balaenopteridae > Balaenoptera > Balaenoptera borealis. Next base: position 144,693,244 of record NC_138866.1, read on the forward strand.
CACACAAGGATATCACTTTTATTGCCCTTTGGGTCTATGTCATGTGATCCTGTATTAAGTTAAAGTCTTTTGTAGAAGTCTTTAGTTAATTAAATAGAAGCCTCTGGAATGAGGTGCCAGAGGGCCTGGTACACCTGGTAACTGAGTCTGCTTGCCTTTTTAGAATCTCCCTAAAGATCACTCTAAGAACTCTGAAGGGAGGGAGGTTCAAGAGGGAGGGGACATGGGGATATATGTATGCATGTGTCTGATTCACTTCATTGTACAACAGAAACTAACACAGTATTGTGAAGCAATTATACTCCAATAAAGATCTATTTTAAAAAACTATAACTTATTATATTTCTTAAATACACTCATGCATCTTAGTTCTTACATATGTTAAAATTGTATTTCTTTCTTGCTGCCAAAAAAAAAGTGCCTGCTCTCATGACAAGGCATGTTTCTAAAATCACCCTCCTTCTCTCCCCTCAGTAGTTGTTATATTCACACTTTGGATGAAGAACCTAAGATAAGGGTCTAATTTGGATTAATAGGATAATTACCATGTGGCAAAGCAATGCCAAATAACGTGAGGAACTGCTTTGTGAGAGAGTTCTTTTTTTTTTTTTTTTTTTTTTTAAATGGACAAAGAATTTTTTTTTTAATTTATTTATTCTATTTATTTATTTTTGGCTGTGTTGGGTCTTTGTAGCTGTGCGTGGGCTTTCTCTAGTTGCGGCAAGTGGGGCCTACTCTTCATTGCAGTGCGCGGGCTTCTCATTGCAGTGGCTTCCCTTGTTGCGGAGCATGGGCTCTAGGCGCGCGGGCTTCAGTAGTTGTGGCACGTGGGCTCAGCAGTTGTGGCTCGCGGGCTCTAGAGCGCAGGCTCAGTAGTTGTGGTGCATGGGCTCAGTTGTTCTGCGGCATGTGGGATCTTCCCGGACCAGGGCTCGAACCCATGTCCCCTGCATTGGCAGGCAGGTTCTTAACCACTGTGCCACCAGGGAAGCCCTGTGAGAGAGTTCTTAGTCTGACAAAGGTTTGTTTTCAGGTATGCAGCCTGAATTTCCAACTTCAGAATTATTTCCCAGGCTTCTGATGATATTTATATTTAAACATATGATGCAACCTTGCCATTTTAAGAGTCAAGTTTGAACTCTCTAGTGGAATCTTTCTATCATTCCTCAGGTTTTGCTGAGGCAGCTGAATTACCACCTCAACCTTGTTGATACCCCCAAGTGCAGCTTCCCGAAAATGAGGAGGGAGAATCTCGAATCTGCGAGTGGGAGAAATGCATCCCGCCTCTAGGGCTCACGCCTGTGTTCACCAGGACATCCTGCACGCTCTCTGGTGATTGTCAGTTTATGTGTTTCTCATCCCTATTAAGCTGTGAGATCCATCAACATCAAGGGCTGTGCAGTCATACTTTGAAAATAATGACAGAACATCTTCAACAACTGACAGCTTTGGAGCCATTAGGGTACCACAGGTGCTGTGCTGGCATCTATTAGTCACGTTTCAGGGAAAAGAGAATGTGACAGAAGAAGGTAAAGAAATTTGCCAGAGTCAATGCATAGTAAGTGGCAGACCCTGGGATTCTAATTCTAAACTGACTGCAAAGCCTGAGGGGTCACCTTTTCTTTTGTATCACCACTACCTGACCCAGAGTAGGTACATAGTAGGTATTAAACACACTGAATTATTGAGGAGCTGCCCTCTGCTGGATACTGTGCTCAGCTAGTCACAGACACTATCAACACCCAGAATCTAACCACCCCACTTCCGTGTGGGGCTTGCCTGTGAAGACGGCGGCCACTCTGAGATAGCTGTAGGGTAAACTGGCTCTGACCCATGTGGGACTGGCTCACATTTCAGTAAAACTCAAGGCTTCTGTTACCTGAATGAATCCTTTCTTTTTCTCTTCTCTCCCAATTTCCCTACTCTCCACCTTATTATGGACTCTTTTCCATCTACTTAAACATTTTTCCCTTTTTACTGGAATCTCCTCAGGATGCATGAAACATATAATGGGCACCTATCACCTGCTTTGTACCTAGCACTGTTCTCACTTCAGCCCCATGTGGTCCCATGTCCACCACCCACCTCTCTGGGTTCTTTCCCAGCCACTATGAAGAGGGGTGCTTGTGCTGCCCAGGGTCACAGCCTCCTTTTGCCTCTTACTATTTTATGACCTGGGGCAAGATGCTTAACCCGAATGTGCCTCAATTTTCTCATCTTTACTAATGGGATGATAATAACACTGCTTACTTCATCAGTTCAGGGGAAAGTTAAATGAATTAATATCTGTCATGAACTTATAAAAGTCCTTGGCTTGTAATAAGAGCACCAACAACGTTGGCGCATTGACCTACTCTAATGCCCTTCTCTTAACGGACCTCAATTTGGGATGCCTGGTATTCTGTGTCCTCTGTAGACCGTCATTCCTTTCTGCTCCCCTTTCTGACTCATTCCTCAGGATTGTATTCCATTTAGTTTTTTTTTTTTTTTAATAAATGTATTTATTTATTTATTTATTTATTTTTGGCTGTGTTGGGTGTTCGTTTCTGTGCAAGGGCTTTCTCTAGTTGCGGCAAGCGGGGACCTCTCTTCATCGCGGTGCGCGGGTCTCTCACTATCGTGGCCTCTCTTGTTGCGGAGCACAGGCTCCAGACACGCAGGCTCAGTAGTTGTGGCTCACGGACCTAGTTGCTCCATGGCATGTGGGATCTTCCCAGACCAGGGATCGAACCCGTGTCCCCTGCATTGGCAGGCAGATTCTCAACCACCGCGCCACCAGGGAAGCCCTCCATTTAGTTTTTAATTTTCTTCTCTGCCTCTCTTTCACATTTCCTCTGAGTTCTACCTGAGACCACACAAGGAAGTATTTATATGTATTTGTGCTTCTGTATACACAGTCATCAGACCAGTGGAAAAGTAAAAGGTTCAGACAATTTCATGGCTTGCTCTTTTTAACAAAACATTTATTTTGAGACTGAATTAATAGAATCAATGACATGTAGGCACAATCTCATAAAAAAAAATTCACCCAAGTGAATTTGTTTAGGGGTGTGTGTGTGTGTGTGTGTGTGTGTGTGTGTGTGTGTGTGTTGCAAGGCTGATGTATGTCCACATTGCAAACAAAGACCAAGTCTGCTGGTCCTTAATAAATCTTGGTAGGAAAGATATTCAACGTCTCGAAGCCTCAGCTGTCATATCTGAACAGTAGGGATAGGTGGGTTTCCTACATAATGGTGTTTGGGGGATGCCTTGTTACTGTTAAAGGTTTAATGCCATTGGAGGGAAGTGCTAAGAAGAGGTGTTACAATCTATTTCCTTCCTTTTTAAGTGGGTTTTAACAAGGAATCTATAGAAACTACCATCTTTACCCTAGAGACCATGTCTTTGTAGCCATGTGGTAATGTCTGTGTGTGTGTATGTGTGTGTGTTCTTCTATATTCCTTGTCTACACAGTTTTATGTCTCTCTCCTGGGAAACAATCTATGTAATTTGAAATGCTGAATGAATACCATGAGTCATGGGGAGGACATTTGAACACATAAAACCTATGACATTGTCACCAAGTATTCTGCAGGAGTTGGGACTCAGGCTCAAACTGATGATGATATAGATGATGAAACGTTAAAGAAGATGAGACACAGAAAAGAAAAGAAGAGAAGTAAATTTCTTTTCTGGTATCCTTTATCAGTTATGAAATGATTGATTCTTTTAGACAATAAGTAAGAGTCAAGTTGGGAAAAGACTGGAGAAGACATTGTAATATTACATACTATTTCTTGTATAAATCTTTGTGAAATTTTTCCTTTTTTAAAAACAAGAAAGCTCACAGATTGGTATCCTGAGGCTACAAATGCTCCTAAAAATCTTGCCATCCAGATCATTCCATGCCTTCTCTATGTTACCTAAAAAGCTGTGGCTGCAGGAATGGGAAGATTTGGAGGCTGGTAATAGAATGAAGTTATGTGTAAGTTAAATGTGTTCATTTAAGCATCTCAGCATCTATTCAATCAACTTGTAACAATAGTTCTTCAAGTTCTACCTCTCCTATTGTGGTTCAGGTGGATCCCTGTCACCATACAGGTGAGTTTCCCTAACCAAATACCTGCTCTGAGTCCTTAATTCCTAGTATATGAGGTGGAAGAAATAAGGAGAGAATAGGGAGTCCAGAGTAGAGGCAGAAAAAGATAAGATTAAAAGAGGAAAAAAAAGCATGGAGGATGCTAATATTAATTTAGTGTTTACTATGTCGCAGACATCCATGCCAGGCACTTTATGTGACTCACCTTGTTCATTTTCACAGTGGCTGGTTATTGTTATTCCATTTTTAGAGAAGACTACATCAATTACCTGACTTGCCAGGAGTGATGAGTGAATGTCCTCACTTAAGGAGTACAACTAGGTCCTTCCAGCTTCATCTCATTCAGCATTTCCGCAGCACTGCACACAGGTAACCTCAGAAAGTTTAGCTAGCTTTCCCACATCACAAAGCAAGGCAGAGCTGATATGGTTTGGAAATGAAATCTATACAGAAAATTTTAAATGCTCTATTGGCTACAGATCCCTGCTGCCATGAAGTCGTTTCTTTTGTCAGCATTAGGTAACGTGTTCATTACTAGAGGAAGTTCATAAGATTGTGATTGTTTTGAAGTCCTGAGTCCAACTGATCTTGCAGCTCAAACTCAGGTCACTCCTCGTAAGAATATGGGCAAATCTGTGGGAGATGATAGGAAGATTTTCTTCTTAGTTCTCAGGTTATTTGGTTTATTTTAGATGACATATAATATTGATCCAATTCCAAATATTTTCCCAAACTTTTTCATGCTCAGGCATCCATTTAAAGAAGGCACTGTTCTGAAGGCACTTGTTGTTTGGTGGCACAAAGATTTAGAGGATCTTGCCAATGTATTATTCAAGCCATTTACCCACATTAATGTATTATTGACACACAGGCTTAACAAGTTTCTAAAAAAACTGTTGCTTATGAATGGTAACAATACCATGGTGACACTCACATGATACATTATATAGAGCTATTCCTTATCCTCTGGAACATGGATCCAATTCCACTTTATCTGAGCCAGCCTCCCACCTGGTTCCCTGGTTCCCTTGCAGACAAGTGGGATTGGACAAAAGCCATTGTTTTGCTGGATAATCTCTGACCCATCTGACATTCATTCCATCAGTGACTCAGCCTTTCAACCACGTACTCACACAATCACCAAATAGACACAAAGTGTCTATTTGTCTAACAATTCTGTTTTATGGAAAGTTCCACCCTGAATCAAGAAAGAAGAGTTGATAACAAATTGCAAATTACAAACTATGCTGATGAAAACACTTATTGACACCAATAAACTATTCATTCACGTTCAAAGGTTTATCCTTTCAGATTTTGCAAATACTGAGATGTGCAGGCACTCTCTCAGATGTTTCCAATCAGTATTAGCATGCAGAGGGACCAAATCAATATCTGAAATACTGAAGAGAAATCTACAGCTGTCTGCATGGAATATTTAGTTTTTTAGAAAATCTCCCTCTTTCCCTTATTTATAATTCTAAAATGTGGAACACATAACCTTTTTATGGTAGGAAAAAAATCTATTATTTCAGCATTCTGAAATAATCCCTTTCAATATTTTGGTCTTTAACTTTTCAATCTTTCCTGTGAAAAAATTTAAAATTATATATAAATGTATAGGTGCATAGAGGTAGAAATCTACACACATATTTTCTACCAAAAAAAAAAAAAAGTAAGCACAGTATGTAATAGTCACATATTCACTTAGCAAGTTTATTATGAGCATTTTGTATGCCAATGAATATTTTTCTATAATATTATTTTTAGCAGCAGCACATCCATTGCATGAATATACCATGGTTTACTTAGACAATCCTATTCTTGAACATTTAATTTGATTCCAACTTTTTGTAAATTGTAAATTATACTATTATATCAGTCAGCTATTGTTAAAATAATGCTGGATAACAAACCACTGCAGAGCTCAGGGGCTTAAAATAATCTTTATATTCATAGATCTACTGGTTGGCCACGGCGGCAGCTCTGGTTCCCTTTGCAAATCTGCAGTTCAGTATCTTCTCCATGAGTCTCATCTTCCTTGAATCATCAGGCTAACTGGGGCATGTGATTTCCACAGCAATAGTAGAGATAAGCCCCACTTGGCAAACATATTCCAAACCCTTGTTGACATTACATCTGCCTATAAACAATTGTTCAAAGCAAATCACATAGTCAAGTTCAAAGCTTAAAGTATATTTCACCTTTGTTAATAGAAACCTTAAGAGAACATGGAAAAAGGCATGGAAGCTGAAAGGGGTGAAGAATTTGAGAAATAGTGCACATTACCACAATTATAATTAACATTCTAATATATGCAAATTGATAGGTAGATAGATAGATAATCTTGAAATGTTGTTTGTTTAAGATTATTTTATGAAAGCGAGGTTGGACAATATAATTAATTTTCTATGTGCCCACATCACACGCTTCAGGTATAAAAATGTGCTGTACACTTAAGATCCTCTCTAAGGATTTGATTCAGGCTGTCTCAGAACTGATGATATTGGTTTCTCTATTCTTGATCTGCTGGTTGGTGCTGCATCTCAGGTACCATTTTGCTTCTGTCTCTCCTGATTAATGACCTCAGATGATCTTGTTTTTCTTCTTTGAGTAACGTCATCACTATTATCTGGGACACATGTTTGATATTTGCCTTTCTGAACCAAGCCAGGTGGCCTTGGGGGAAAGGCCATTGCCAGCATACCTGCTCCAGCCTTGCCAGCTCCCAGTCTAACCTGAGCTGGGAGAAGGAGATCAATCCTAGACCAGCGGTTTCATTCTTGAGAAGTTTTTCTCCCTTCCTTATCAAGATTTGGCTTCCCTGACTATTTTGCCAGCTATGGCGACTACTGTGGATGTCTCCATTTCTATAGAGTATGAGGTGGGCATTCCCTGAAAGCCTTTAAATAGGTAAACTTCTTAAATCTTTACAATCTCTGTGGAGGAGGTTACGGATGTATCACTTACAATTTTTTCTTCCTATGTCTTTAAAATACTAGATCCGTGGTTCTCAAATTTGAACATACATGATAATATCCTGGAGGGTTCTTAAAACATGGGTTCTTAAATTTGGCTTTTTATCCCTACTCCCCAAATCATGGTTTAGTAATCTAAAATGATATCCAGAATTGTCAGTTTAAAGAGTTCTTTTGAAGCAGTAAAATTCAGATAGCATCTTAAGCAACATGTCCAAGACAGAGTTATTGTTGTTATTGCTTTTAATCTGACTGCATTTTTTAATGTGAAGACTTTTTTAATCCTCAGTCAAAAAATTGTTTTAATTCCTGAATTCCACCCCCCAATTTTTTATTTACTTGGTTTTAGATGGGGCTGGAACAATAGTATCCTCCAGAATGTCCCCCATAGGATTTTGATATGTAGACAGTAAGAGTTATTGCTCCAGAGCCTGAAAAGTTTACTGAGAATTGATGGGTATTGCTATTTGGCCATCCATAGGCACATTCACATGTACACACATGTATCCTCTGGACATTCTTTTTTGTTTGTCTTCTTTTTTCTCCAAGAAGAGAAAGTCCTGTTGTTAACTACAACACTAGCTTTGTGTAAGAAGTTTTGTGAGGGAGAATTTGTGATATTAAAATTGCTCCTTGGAGCTTCTGGTTTCAGCTCTGACATGTAAAGAGCTTAAAAGTTATCTTGCCCATTCTTCCAATAAGGAAAAGCTGGAAAAACTGCAATGCAATGACTTTTCTTAGACCTCTCAGAGAACGGAGGTTGCAGGATAAACTACTACCCTGAAATCTGGAGAGACAGGCGCATCCAGAGAGATAGAGCCACTGAGATCTACTTGTTGGAAGCAGAAGCCAGTGCAATCATAAACTAGTAGGAACACTGGGCAGAACAGTTATGTAGCAGGCCTGGAGAGGCCTGCTTGCAAGGTTGGCCCTTGGCTGGTGCCTGGCAACTTCGACTTTAGGAGGGTTCCCACAATTCACAGTGCTTACTCACTGTGCCTAGGCTGTTTGTATAAACCATGTGGTTTAGCTGACACCTGTTTTCCATCTGGGAGATTGGAATTTTGGTATGTGCCAGGCAGAGGGTGACCTCAGTAAAAACCTTGGGCACTAAGTCTCTAAGGAGCTTCCCTGATAGGCAACATTTAATATGCATTGTCACAACTCATAGCTGTAAGAATGAAGAGCATCCTGTGTGCCTCCTCTGGGACAGGACTGGGGGAAGCTTGTGCCTGGTTTCCTCCAAATTTCACACATGCACATTTTTCCTTTCATGATTTTGCTTTCTGTCACTTTACTGTAATAAATCCTAGCTGTATGATGGTATTCTGAATCCTATGAGGCTTTCTACTAAATTATTGAACCTTGGGTAGTCATGGGGACCCTGGACAGAAACATTTAGGTAGCGAATTTGATAAATTGCAGGAGGCTGCGTATGGATAAGCTTGAGAGTGAGAAAATCCTGAAGACCATTGTTTTGGGCTGGCGGGGGGAGGTAACTCATATTCATGGGCTTTATCTCCATGAACCACAGGAACTCCACCCAGTTCTCATGGTGAAGTTTTTTGTTTGTTTGTTTTGTTTTGTTTAACATCTTCATTGGACTATAATTGCTGTACAATGTTGTGTTAGTTTCTGCTGTATAACAAAGTGAATCAGCTATAGTATACATATATCCCCATATCTCCTCCCTCTTGTGTCTCCCTCCCACCCCCCCATCCCACCCCTCTAGGTGGTCACAAAGCACCGAGCTGATCTCCCTGTGCTATGTGGCTGCTTCCCACTACCTATCTGTTTTACATTTGGTAGTGTATATATGTCCATGCCACTCTCTCACTTCGTCCCAGGTCCTCAAGTCCATTCTCTACATCTGCGTCTTTATTCCTATCCTGCCCCTAGGTTCTTCAGAACATTTTTTTTTTTTAGATTCCGTATATATGCGTTGGCATACGGTATTTGTTTTTCTCTTTCTGACATACCTCACTCTGTATGACAGACTCTAGGTCCATTCACCACACTAGAAATAACTCAGTTTCGTTCCTTTTAATGGCTGAGTAATACTCCATTGTATACATGTGTCAAATCTTCATTATCCATTCATCTGTTGATGGACATTTAGGTTGCTTCTATGTCCTGGCTATTGTAAATAGAGCTGCAATGAACATTGTGGTACATGACTCTTTTTGAATTATGGTTTTCTCAGGGTATATGTCCAGTAGTGAGATTGCTGGGTCATATGGTAGTCCTATTTTCAGTTTTCTAAGGACCTCCATACTGTTCTCCATAGTGTCTGTATCAATTTACATTCCCACCCACAGTGCAAGAGGGTTCCCTTTTCTCCACACCCTCTCCAGCACTAATCGTTTGTAGATTTTTTGATGATGGCCATTCTGACCTGTGTGAGATGATATCTCATTGTAGTTTTGATTTGCATTTCTCTAATGATTAATGATGTTGAGCATTCTTTCAAGTGTTTGTTAGCAATCTGTATATCTTCTTTGGAGAAATGTCTATTTGGGTCTTCTGCCCATTTTTGGATTGGGTTCTTTGTTTTTTTGATATTGAGCTGCTTGTAAATTTTGGAGATTAATCCTTTGTCAGTTGCTTCATTTGCAAATATTTCCTCCCATTCTGAGGGTTGTCTTTTCGTCTTGTTTATGGTTTCCTTTGCTGTGCAAAAGCTTTTGAGTTTCATTAGGTCCCATTTGTTTATTTTGTTTTTATTTCCATTTCTCTTGGAGGTGGGTCAAAAAGTATCTTGCTGTGATGTATGTCATACAGTGTTCTGCCTATGTTTTCCTCTAATAATTTTATAGAGTCTGGCCTTACATTTAGGTCCTTAATCCATTTTGAGTTTATTTTTGTGTATGGTGTTAGGGAGTGTTCTAGTTTCATTCTTTTACATGTAGCTGTCCAGTTTCCCAGCACCACTAATTGAAGAGGCTATCTTTTCTCCATTGTATATTCTGGCCTCCTTTATCAAAGATAAGGTGACCATATGTGCTTGGGTTTATCTCTGGGTTTTCGATCCTGTTCCATTGATCTATATTTCTGTTTTTATGCCAGTACTGTCTTGATTACTGTAGCTCTGTAATATAGTTGGAAGTCAGGGAACCTGATTCCCCCAGCTTCATTTTTCTTTCTCAAGGTTGTTTTGGCTATTCGTGGTTTTTTGTGTTTCCATACAAATTGAGAAATTTTTGTCCTAGTTCTCTGAAAAATGCAATTGGTAGCTTGATAGGGATTGCACTGAATCTGTAGATTGCTTTGGGTAGTACAGTCATTTTCACAATGTTGATTCTTCCAATCCAAGAACATGGTATATCTCTCCATCTGTTTGTATCGTCTTTAATTTCTTTCATCAGTGTCTTACAGTTTTCTGCATACAGGTCTTTTGTCTCCTTAGGTAGGTTTATACCTAGATATTTTATTCTTTCTGTTGCAATGGCAAATGGGAGTGTTTCCTTAATTTCACTTTCAGATTTTTCATCATTAGTGTTTAGGAATGTAAGAGATTTCTGTGCATTAATTTTGTGTCCTGCTACTTTACCATATTCATTGATTAGCTCATAGTTTTCTGGTAGCATCTTTAGGATTTTCTATGTATAGTATCATGTCATCTGCACACAGTGACAGTTTTACTTCTTTTCCCACTTGGAATCCTTTTATTTCTTTTTCTTCTCTGATTGCTGTGGCTAAAACTTCCAAAACTATGTTGAATAATAGCAGTGGGAGTGGGCAACCTTGTCTTGTTCCTGATCTTAGTGGAAATGGTTTCAGTATTTTCACCACTGAGTACGACGTTGGCTGTTGGTTTGTCATATATGACCTTTATTATGTTGAGGTAAGTTTGCTCTATGCCTACTTCCTGGAAGGTTTTTATCATAAATGGGTGTTGAATTTTGTCGAAAGCTTTTTCTTCATCTATTGAGATAATCATATGATTTTTATCCTTCAATATGTTAATATGTTGTATCACATTGATTGAATTGCATATATTGAAGAATCCTTGCATTCCTGGGATAAACCCCGTTTGATCATGGTATATGATCCGTTTAATGTGCTGTTGGATTCTGTTTGTTAGTATTCTGCTGAGGATTTTTCCATCTATATTCGTCAGTGATATTGGCCTGTAGTTTTCTTTTTTTGTGACACCTTTGTCTGGTTTTGGTATCAGGGTAATGGTGGCCTCGTAGAATGAGTTTGGGAGTGTTTCTCCGTCTGCTATATTTTGGAACAGTTTTAGAAGGATAGGTGTTAGCTATTCTCTAAATGTTTGATAGAATTCGCCTGTGAAGCCATCTGGTCCTGGGCTCTTGTTTGTTGGAAGATTTTTAATCACAGTCTCAATTTCAGTGCTTGTGATTGGTCTGTTTCTGTTTTCTATTTCTTCCTGGCTCAGTCTTGGAAGGTTGTGCTTTTCTAAGAATTTGTGCATTCCATCCACGTTGTCCATTGTATTGGCATATAGTTGCTTGTAGTAGTCTCTCATGATCCTTTATATTTCTGCAGTGTCAGTTGTTACTTCCCCTTTTTCATTTCTTATTCTGTTGATTTGAGTTTTCTCCCTTTTTTTCTTGAGGAGTCTGCCTAATGGTTTTTCAATTTTGTTTATCTTCTCAAAGAACCAGCTTTTAGATTTATTGATCTTTGCTATTGTTTCCTTAATTTCTTTTTCATTTATTTCTGATCTGATCTTTATGATTTCTCTCCTTCTGCTAATTTTGGGGGTTTTTTGTTCTTCTTTCTCTAATTGCTTTAGGTGTAAGGTTAGGTTGTTTATTTGAGATGTTTCTTGTTTCTTGAGGTAGGATTGTATTGTTATGAATTTCCCTCTTGGAGCTGTTTTTGCTGCATCCCGTAGGTTTTGGGTCGTCGTGTCTCCATTGTCATTTGTTTCTAGGTATTTTTTGATTTCCTCTTTGATTTCTTCAGTGCTCTCTTGGTTATTTAGTAGTGTACTGTTTAGCCTCCATGTGTTGGTATTTTTTACAGTTTTTTTCCTGTAATTGATATCTAGTCTCATACTGTTGTGGTCAGAAAAGATACTTGGTATGATTTCAGTTCTCTTAAATTTACCAGGCTTGATTTGTGACACAGGATATGATCTGTCCTGGAGAATGTTCCTTGAGCATTTGAGAAGAAAGTGTATTGTGTTGTTTTGGATGGAATGTCCTAAAAATATCAATTAAATCCATCCTGTTTAATGTGTCATTTAAAGCAGTGCTTCCTTATTCGTTTTCATTTTGGATGATCTGTTCATTGGTGAAAGTGGGGTGTTAAACTCTGCTACTATTATTGTGTTACTGTCGATTTCCCCTTTTATGGCTGTTAGCATGTGCCTTATGTATTGAGGTGCTCTTATGTTGAGTGCATAAGTATTTATAATTGTTATATCTTCTTCTTGGATTGATTCGTTGATCATTATGTAGTGACCTTCTTTGTCTCTTGTAATATTCTTTATTTTATTTATTTATTTATTTTATTTTTGAATGTGTTGGGTCTTCGTTTCTAGGGCTTTCTATAGTTGCGGCAAGTGGGGACCACTCTTCTTCGTGGTGCGTGGGCCTCTCACTATCGCGGCCTCTCTTGTTGTGGAGCACAGGCTCCAGACGCGCAGACTCAGTAGTTGTGGCTCAGGGGCCCAGTTGCTCCGCAGCATGTGGGATCTTCCCAGACCAGGGCTCAAACCCGTGTGCCCTGCGTTGGCAGGCAGATTCTCAACCACTGCACCACCAGGGAAGCCCGTAATAGTCTTTATTTTAAAGTTTATTTTGTCTGATATGAGAATTGCTACTCCAGCTTTCTTTTGATTTCCATTTGCATGGAATATCTTTTTCCATCCCCTCACTTTTAGTCTGTATGTGTCCCTAGGTCTGAAGTGGGTCTCTTGTAGACAGCATATATAGAGGTCTCGTTTTTGTATCCATTCTCCCCCAGTCTATGTCTTTTGTTTGGAGCAATTAATCCATTTACATTTAAGGTAATACTAGATATGTATGTTCCTATTACCATTTTCTTAATTGTTTTGGGTTTGTTTTTGTAGGTCTTTTCCTTCTCTTGTGTTTCCTGCCTAGAGAGGTTCCTTTAACATTTGTTGTAAAGGTGGTTTGGTAGTGCTGAATTCTCTTAGCTTTAGCTTGTATGTATAGGTTTTAATTTCTCCGTCAAATCTGATGAGATCCTTGCTGGGTAGAGTATTCTTGGTTGTAGGTTTTTCCCTTTCAACACTTTAAATATGTCCTGCCACTCCCTTCTGGTTCGCAGTTTCTGCTGAAAGATCAGCTGTTAACCTTATGGGGATTCCCTTGTATGTTATTTGTTGCTTTACCCTTGCTGCTTTTAATAGTTTTTCTTTGTATTTAGTTTTTGATAGTTTGATTAATATGTGTCTTGGCATGTTTCTCCTTGGATTTATCCTGTATGGAGCTCTCTGAGCTTCCTGGACTTGATTGACCATTTCCTTTCCCATATTACAGACGTTTTCAACTATAATCTCTTCAAATATTTTCTCAGTCCCTTTCTTTTTCTCTTCTTCTTCTGGGAGCCCTATAATTCGAATGTTGGTGCGTTTAATGTTCTCTCTGAGGTCTCTGAGACTGTCCTCAATTCTTTTCATTCTTTTTTCTTTACTCTGCTCTGCAGTAGTTATTTCCACTATTTTATCTTCCAGGTCACTTATCCGTTCTTCTGCCTCAGGTATCCTGCTCTTGATTCCTTCTAGAGAATTTTTAATTTCATTTATTGTGTTGTTCATGATTGTTTGTTTGTTCTTTATTTCTTCTAGGTCCTTGTTAAACGTTTCTTGTATTTCCTCCATTCTATTTTCAAGATTTTGGATCATCTTTACTATCATTTCTCTGAATTCTTTTTCAGGTAGGCTGCCTATTGCCTCTTCATTTGTTAGGTCTGGTGGGTTTTTACCTTCCTCCTTCATCTGCTGCATATTTCTCTGTCTTCTCATTTTGTTTACCTTACTGTGTTTGGGGTCTCCTTTTTGTAGGCTTCAGGTTCATAGTTCCCATTGTTTATGGTGTCTGCCCCCAGTGACTGAGGTTGGTTCAGTGGGTTTTGTAGGCATCCTGGTGGAGGGCACTGGTGCCTGTGTTCTGGCAGGTGGGGCAGGATCTTGTCTTTCTGATGGGCAGTGCTGCATCTGGTGGTGTTTTTTAGGGTGTCTGTGAACATAGTATGATTGTAGGCAGCCTCTCTTCTAATAAGTGAGGTTGTGTTCCTGTCTTGCTAGTTGTTTGGCATGGGACATCCAGCATTGGAGTTTGCTGGCCGTTGGGTGGAGTTGGGTCTTAGCGTCGAGACATAGATCTCTGTGAGAGCTCTCACCAACTGATATTATGTGTGGCTGGGACGTCTCCAGTGGTCCAATGTCCTGAACTCGGCTTTCCACCTCAGATGCTCAAGCCTGACACCAGGGCAGAGCACCAAGACCCTGTCAGCCACACGGCTGGATCTACATCTGAAGAACAAGGAATAGAAAGAACTTATTCAGAACTAAAAGCCTCACTGTTGGCCTCCTGGCTGGGTCTCTGCAACACGTAATCCCTTACATCATAAGCTGATGGCAGGTCCAAAGCATTGCTCTCCTCTGACTGGCTTCCTGGTGTGGCTTCCTGAGTTGCCATAGTCCACCCCACCACAGCAGCCGCCTCGAACCAGAAGCCATGGTGAAGTTTTGAGAAAGATTATTTCCTTGTTCTGGCAGGGAAAGGGGAAGAATAAACACTGTGAAATAAACTCAGAGATTTCTATTTAACAAAATCCCACTCCCCAGGGGAAAGGTCTTTGCTAAAGGCTTATACCAGGAAGAAAATTCCTTCTATTCCAGTACCCTTCAAGTTTCCAATCTTACCTAATAGGGGAAAAATCCAATAGGGGGTCAGAGTTTCAAGGAAATAGGTTGAGAACAACGCTCCCATGGAAGGGTTTGGGGATACACAAATATCAAATCATTATGTTCTACACCTGAAACTAATATATTATATGACAATTATACCTCAATAAAAAATTAATTAAAAATAGATCATATACTTAAATGTAAAATGCAAAAATATAAAATTTCTTTAAGAAAACCTAGGAGAAAATCTATATAATTTTCAGTTTGGTGATAGGTTTTCAAATATAAGACAATAGCATGACTCATGAAAGAAAAAACTGATATGTTGGATTTTATGAGAATTATAAACTCCTGCTCTGGGAAAGACACTCTTAATAGAATGAAAAGACAGGCACTACGTTGGGGGGAAATATTTGCAAAATACTTATATAATAAAGGACTTGTATCCAAAATATACAAAAAACTCTAAAGACTCAATAAGAAGAAAACAAGTATTCCAGTTAACAAATGTGCAAGATATTTGAATAGATACCTCACCAAAGAAAATATACAGATGGCAAAGAAACATATGTAAAGCTGCTTAATATCATTTGTCATTAGGAACATGCAAAAACAACAAGATGTCACTACATGCTTAGTACAATTGCTAAATTTATTTTAAAAATGCTATACTGACTACTGGTGAGGATGCAGAGCCATAGGAACTCTCATTCATTGTTGGTTCAAATACAAAACAGTACAGCCTCTCTGGCAGACAGTTTGGCAGTTTCTTACAAAGCTAAAACATAGTTTTACCTTATGATCCAACATTTGCACACCTAGGTATTTGCTCAATTGATTTGAAATTTTACATTCACATAACTCCTGCATGCATTAGTTTTTAGAAGCTTTATTTATAATGACCAAAATCTGAAAGCAGCCAAGATGCTCTTTAGTAAGTGAGTGAATAATTAAATTGTGTTATAATCACAGAATGAAATATTATTCAATATTATAAAGGTATATAGACAAAAAATCCACAAAATAAGCAAAAAAACAAGCAAACAAAAAAACCCAAAAACACAAGGTTAAACTTTAAATGCAGATTACTAAGTGAAAGAAGCCAGTCTGAAAAGGTTAAATATTATATGATTCCAATTGTGTGACATTGTTTAAAAAGTAATATTACAAAGACAGTAAATAGATAACTAGTTGCAAGGGATACCACACGAAGAGTGAATATTAATATATGAAAAGTGAAAAAATATCTAAAAACGCACTTAGGAGTTTGGGAGATCCAAGGATGGAAAGCAGGCAGTGAATATTACAAATGTGTGAAACAACCTTACTGAATGAGGTTCAAGAAAATGTCTTAAGCTAAGTAATTTGGGAAATGAGTGGAGTCTGTAAGACTAAAAGCAAAAGGATCTCTCCCTAGTAATGCAGCTATTTCCTATGGAAATGTTGGTTAATAATTCTGAAACTGCTATAGATATAAATCTTCATTTAACAATTAAATAAATGGATGACAGAACAAGGGGATGAGGATAGAATGATCTATGTGGTAATATTAGCCTTGGAGATATCAGTATGCGCTCATATTTAGCTTACAGGCATGGTTACATATTGAAATATTTATAGATATGTGTGCATACGTAGGTTAGTATACACTCTTATATTTCTTTTCTCTGTTAGCTGAGAAGGCCTAGAAGTCATAACACTACAGTAGCAACCAACACCCAGCACTACGATCTTGGTTTCTAATTCCATTCTCCGATTAAAGGATGTGGAACATCTTGGAGAAGTGGTCAATTCTAGGAGTAGGACTGGAACTATGGAAGATGAACATGGAGAAGCTTTAGTGCTGGTAAGTAAGCAGTTGCTAAAAGCAATTAAAGAGATTGGTTCAAGATGGCAGAGTAGAAGGACGTGTGCTCACTCCCTCTGGTGAGAGCACTGGAATTACAACTAACTGCTGAACAATCATCAACAGGAAGACACTGGAAATCACCAAAAAAGATACCCCACATCCAAAGACAAAGGAGAAGCCACAATGAGACAGTGGGAGGGGCGCAATCACAATAAAATCAATTCCCATAACTGCTGGGTGGGTGACTCACAAACTGGAGAACACTTATACCACAGAAGTCCACCCACTGGTGTGAAGGTTCTGAGCCCCACGTCAGGCTTCCCAACCTGGGGGTCTGGCAGTGGCAGGAGGAATTCCTAGAGAATCAGACTTTGAAGCCTAGTGGGATTTGATTGCAGGACTTCGACAAGACTGGGGGGAAAAGAGACTCCACTATTGGAGAGCACACACAAAGTAGTGTGCACATCAGGACCCAGGGGAAGGAGCAGTGACACCATAGGAGACTGGACCAGACCTACCTGCTAGTGTTGGAGGGTCTCCTGCAGAGGCGGGGGGTGGCTGTGGCTCACCATGGGGACAAGGACACTACCAGCAGAAGTTCTGGGAAGTACTCTTTGGTGTGAGCTCTCCCAGAATCCGCTATTAACCCCACCAAAGAGCCCAGGTGAGTGTTGGGTTGCCTCAGGCCAAGCAACCAACAGGGAGGAAACCCAGCCCCACCCATCAGCAGACAAGCAAATTAAAGTTTTTACTGAGCTCTGCTCACAAGAGCAACACCCAATTCTACCCACCACCAGTCCCTCCCATCAAGAAACTTGCACAATCCTCTCAGATAGCCTCATCCACCAGAGGGCAGACAGCAGAAGCAAGAAGAACTACAATCCTGCAGCCTGTGGAACAAAAACTACAGTAACAGAAAGACAGACAAGATGAAAAGGCAGAGGGCTATGTACCAGATGAAGGAACAAGATAAAATCCCAGAAAAACAATTAAACAAAGAGGATATAGGAAACCTTCCAGGAAAAGAAATCAGAATAATGATAATGAAGATGATCCAGGACCTCAGAAAAAGAATGCAGGCAAAGATCAAGAAGATGCAAGAAATGTTTAACAAAGACCTAGAAGAATTAAAGAACAAACAAACAGAGATGAACAATACAATAACTGAAACGAAAAATACAGTAGAAGGAATCAATAGCAGAAAAACTGAGGCAGAAAAACGGATAAGTGACCTGGAAGACAGAATGGTGGAATTCACTGCTGCAGAACAGACTAAAGAAAAAAGAATGAAAAGAAATGAAGACAGCCTAAGAGACCTCTGGGACAACATTAAACACAACAACATTTGCATTATAGGGGTCCCAGAAGGAGGAGAGAAAGAGAAAGGAGCCGAGAAAATATCTGAAGAGATTATAGTCGAAATCTTCCTTAACATGGGAAAGGAACTAGCCACCCAAGTTCAAGAAGCGCAGAGAGTCCCAGGCAGGATAAACTCAAAGAGAAACACGATGAGACACATAGTAATCAAATTGACAAAAATTAAAGACAAAGGAAACTATTGAAAGAAAGGGGAAGATGACAAATAACATACAAGGGAACTCTTATAAGGTTAACAGCTGATTTCTCAGTAGAAACTCTATAGGCCAGAAGGGAGTGGCATGATATATTTAAAATGATGAAAGGGAACAAACTACAACCAAGATTAGTCTACCTGGCAAGGATCTCATTCAGATTCGACAGAGAAATCAAAAGCTTTACAGACAAGCAAAAGCTAAGAGAACTCAGTACCACCAAACCAGCTCTACAACAAATGCTAAAGGAACTTCTCTAAGTGGGAAACACAAGAGAAGAAAAGGACCTACAAAACAAACCCATGAAAATGAAGAAAATGGTAATAGGAACATACATATCGATAATTACCCTAAACGTGAATGGATTAAATGCTCCAACCAAAAGATACAGGCTCACTGAATGGATACAAAAACAAGACCTGTATATATGCTGTCTACAAGAGACCCCCTTCAGACCTAGGGACACATATAGACTGAAAGTGAGGGGATGGAAAACGATATTCCATGCAAATGGAATTCAAAAGAAAGCTGGAGTAGCAAAACTCATATCAGACAAAATAGACTTTAAAATAAAGACTATTACAAGAGACAAAGAAAGACACTACATAATGATCAATGAATCAATCCAAGAAGAAGATATAACAATTGTAAATATTTATGCACCCAACATAGGAGCACCTCAATACATAAGGCAACTGCTAACAGCCATAAAAGGGAAAATAGTAACACAATCATACTACGGGACTTTAACACCCCACTTTCACTAATGGACAGGTCATTCAAAATGAAAATAAATAAGGAAACACAATGTTTAAATGACACATTAAACAAGATGGACTTAATTGATATTTATAGGACATTCCATGCAAAAAACAGCAAATTACACTTTCTTCTCAAGTGCACATGGAACAGTCTCCAGGATAGATCAAGTCTTGGATCACAAATCAAGCCTCAGTTAATTTATGAAAATTGAAATCATATCAAGCATCTTTTCTGACCACAGTGTTATGAGAATAGAAATCAATTACAGGGAAAAAACCTAAAAAACACAAACACATGCACGCTAAACAATATGTTACTAAATAACCAAGAGATCACTGAAGAAATCAAATAGGAAATCAAAAAATACCTAGAGACAAATTACAATGAAAACATGATGATCCAAAACCTGAAGTTTATAGCAATAGAAGCCTACCTCAAGAAACAGGAAAAATCTCAAACAATCTAACCTTACACATAAAGGAACTAGAGAAAGAAAAAGAAACAAAACCAAAAGTTAGCAGAAGGAAAGAAATCATAAATTTCAGAGCAGAAATAAATTAAACTGAAACAAAGAAAACAGTAGCAAAGATCAATAAGACTAAAAGCTGGTTCTTTGAGAAGATAAGCAAAGTTGATAAACCATTAGCCAGACTCATCAAGAAAAAGAGGGAGAGGACTCAAATCAATAAAATTAGAAATGAAAAAGGAGCAGTTACAACAGACACCACAGAAATACAAAGCATCCTAAGACAGTACTGTAAGCAACTCTATGCCAATAAAATGGACAACTAGGAAGAAATGGACAAATTCTTAGAAAGGTAAAACCTTCCAAGACTGAACCAGGAAGAAATAGAAAATATGAACAGACCAAACGCAAGTAATGAAATTGAAACTGTGATTAAAAATCTTCCAACAGGGCTTCCCTGGTGGCGCAGTGTTTGAGAATCTGCCTGCCAATGCAGGGGACACGGGTTCAAGCCCTGGTCTGGGAAGATCCCACATGCCACCAAGCAACTAGGCCCATGAGCCACAACTACTGAGCCTGCGCGTCTGGAGCCTGCGCTCTGCAACAAGAGGCCGCGATAGTGAGAAGCCTACACACCGTGATGAAGCATGGACCCCGCTCGCCATAACTAGAGAAAGCCCTTGCACAGAAATGAAGACCCAACACAGCCAAAAAAAAAAAAAAAATCTTGAACAAACAAAAGTCCAGGACCAGATGGCTTCACAGGTGAATTCTATCAATCATTTAGAGAAGAGCTAACACCCATCCTTCTCAAACTCTTCCAAAAAATTGCAGAGGAAGGAACACTCCCAAACTCATTCTATGAGGCCACCATCACCCTGATACCAAAACCAGGCACAGATACTACAAGAAAAGAAAATTACAGAACAATATCACTGATGAATATGGATGGAAAAATCCTCAACAAAATACTAGGAAACAGAATCCAACAACACACTAAAAGGATCATACACCAAGATCAGGTGGGATTTATCCCAGGGATGCAAGGATTCTTCAATATACACAGATCAATCAATGTGATATACCATATTAACACATTGAAGAATAAAAACCCTATGATCACCTCAATAGATGCAGAAAAAGCTTTTGACAAAATTCAACACTGATTTATGATAAAAACTCTCCAGAAAGTGGGCATAGAGGGAACCTGCCTCAACATAATAAAGGCCAAATACGACAAACCCACAGCAAACATCATTCTCAATGGTGAAAACCTGAAAGCATTTCCTCTAAGATCAGTAACAAGACAAGGATGTCCACTCTCACCACTATTATTCAACATAGATTTGGAAATCCTAGCCACGGCAATCAGAGAAGAAGAAGAAATAAAAGGAATACAAATTGAGAAGAAAAAGTAAAACTGTCACTGTTTGCAGATGACATGATACTATACATAGAGAATTTTAAAAATACCACCAGAAAACTACTAGAGGTAATGAATGAATTTGGTAAAGTTGCAGGATACAAAATTAACACGCAGAAATCTCTTGCATTCCTATACACTAATGACAAAAAATCTGAAAGAGAAATTAAGGAAACACTCCCATTTACCATTGCAACAAAAAGAATAAAATACCTAGGAATAACCTACCTAGGGAGACAAAAGACCTGTATGCAGAAAACTATAAGACACTGATGAAAGAAATTAAAGATGATACAAACAGATGGAGAGATATACCATGTTCTTGGATTGGAAGAATCAATATTTTGGAAATGACTGTACTACCCAAAGCAATCTACAGATTCAATACAATCCCTATCAAATTACCAATGACATTTTTTACAGAACTAGAAAAAAAAATCTTAAAATTTGTATGGAGACACAAAACACCCCGAATAGCCAAAGCAATCTTGAGGGAAAAAAACGGATCTGGAGGAATCAGACTCCCTGACTTCAGACTATACTACAAAGCTACAGTAATCAAGACAATATGGTACTGGCACAAAAACAGAAATATAGATCAATGGAACAGGATAGAAAGCCCAGAGATAAACCCACACCCCTATGTTCAACTAATTTATGACAAAGGCAAGAATATATAGTGGAGGAAAGACAGCCTCTTCAATAACTGGTGCTGGGAAAACTGGACAGCTACATGTAGAAGAATAAAATTAGAACACTCCTTAACACCATACACAAAAATAAACTCAAGATGGATTAAGACCTAAATGTAAGACCGGACACTATCAAACTCTTAGAGGAAAACATAGGAAGAACATTCTTTGACATAAATCACAGCAAGATCATTTTTGATCCACCTCCTAAAGTAATGGAAATAAAAACAAAAATAAACAAATGGGACCTAATGAAATTTAAAAGCTTTTGCAAAGCAAAGGAAACTACAAACAAGATGAAAAGATAACCCTCAGAATGGGAGAAAATATTTGCAAACGAATCAATGAACAAAGGATTAATCTCCAAAATATATAAACAGCTCATGCAGCTCAATATTAAAAAAAAAAAAAATCCAGTGTAAACATGGGCAGAAGACCTAAATAGACATTTCTCCAAAGAAGACATACAGATGACCAAGAAGCACATAAAAAGCTGCTCAACATCACTAATTATTAGAGAAATGCAAATCAAAACTACAATGAGATATCACCTCACACCAGTTAGAATGGGCATCATCAGAAAATCTACAAACAAATGCTGGAGAGGGTGTGGAGAAAAGGGAACCCTCTTGCACTGTTGGTGGGAATGTAAATTGATACAGCCACTATGGAGAACAGTATGGAGGTTCCTTAAAAAACTAAAAATAGAATTACCATATGACCCAGCAATCCCACTACTGGGCATATATTCAGAGAAAACCGTAATTCAAAAAGACACGTGCACCCTAATGTTCATTGCAGCACTATTTACAATAGCCAGGTCATGGAAGCAACCTAAATGCCCATTGACAGATGAATGGATAAAGAGGATGTTGTACATATATACAATGGAATATTACTCAGCCAAAAAAAGGAATGAAATTGGGTCATTTGTTGAGACATGGATGGATCTAGAGACTGTCATACAGAGTGAAGTAAGTCAGAAAGAGAAAAACAAATATCGTATATTAATGCATAAATGTGGAACCTAGAAAAATGGTACAGATGAACCAGTTTGCAGGGCAGAAGTAGAGACACAGATGTGGAGAACAAATATGGACACCAAGGGGGGAAAGTGACGGGTGCAGGTGCTGGTGTGATGAATTTGGAGATTGGGATTCACATATATACACTAATATGTATAAGCCTGATAACTAATGAGAACGTGCTTATAAAAAATAAATAAAATAAAATTCAAAAATTCAAAAAAAAATAAAATAAGGCACTTAGGTTGGGCTTGAAAATAAATAAATAAATAAAAGCAATTAACACACGTGCCTACGTGCGTGCACACGTACACACACACACAGCGACAGGAAGATGTCAGAGGTATAAAGGACGCAACTGAAAGAGCTCCTGCTGTTCAAAGTGGGTACAATTTTAGCAAGAAAGTAAATAAAGTAGTATCGGATTACAACACAAAATATAAAATAAACATATGAGTCTGTATTGTTATAAACAAATAGTTGAATGAATAAATGAATAAATAAGTAAATAAATAAATAAATAAATGGAAAAGAATAGCCAAATATTGCATGTAGAAGAATTCCAAAAAATTGATGTAGACCCTCCACTTCAAGGAGATGGGCATAACTGTTCTCTCACTTTTTAAGTGTGTTATGCACATGGTAATTTCTATCTAAAATGTACAGTATGGGAAGGGGTAAAATAGCGTAGTGGAGAAACCTGACAAATACTCCCTCAGCCAGTTCATCAAGGTTAACATCAACAGAGATAAGTCATGAGACAGTACGTGGACTCGATATGACAGGACAAACATGGTATTTTACCTCTGTGTCTTTTTCCCCGAAACACATAACCCGAGCCTTAAAAACGTCAGACAAATTGCAAAAGAGGTTTATTCTACAAAATATCTGACCATTAATCCTCAAAATTGTCAAGGTCGTCAAAAACAAGAAATGTCTGAGAAACTGTCACAGTCAAGAGTGGCCTAAGGACAAATGATGACATTTCTTTTGGTATCCTGGATGGACACCAATAGGGCATTAGGTAAAAACTAGTGTGAGTAAATATGAACTTTAATTTCCAAAAAAAAAAAATCACTTTCAACCAACAGTTATGCATTATGTCTTCTATTCATGTTTATTTATTTGTGTCATCAGCTGTGAATTAACCGCTTCTGCTGTCTTGGAGTAGTAGAAAGGAGATAGTCTGTTCTTACTTTCAAGTGCCTTTCCCTAACACTAGTTGCCATACAGGAAAACCAAACCCTCTCAACCTGCCAGTTGGAATGTATCAGTATAACTAGATTTGATGCCCCCATGGAAACCAGAGCTTGCTCCAACCTGTTGACCGGCTTCTATAGCTGTCATGGTGAAAACAAGCTTGTTCCTGACAGATAGCTAGGAATTTGAACTGGGGTTGAACTTGGCTGTAAGCTGGTGTATCTCTTACGGAAAGTAGTAGTTGTTTTTCAGAATTTTTAATTTATGAATTTAAACTAGTTCTCCATCCTGTGTCTGAAGCCTCACCTCTGCGTTATGCAGGGTAATTTCCACAGTGCAATTAATCTCTTTTCCAGGCAGCATTTGTAAGCAAACAATTCATTCTGTAAGTGACAGCATGTTGCTTGGAATATTAATAAACATCTTAAAGGTTTAAGTTATATTATCTTACTTAGGAAATTAAAATCAAATCATTCACTCAACACATATTTATTGAGCATATACTATATTCAAAGCACTCCACTAAGCATTGGAATCTTTCAAAGCTAAAGCTCCCTGCCTTTCTAGTGTTTCCCATCTAGTTGCAGAGATAAAAGAACTGACATGATGTTTCTAATTCAGGACAGTATATGGTGGTTACTCTGAGAGCATTATAAACTTCCTAAGTAGACCACAACTTTGTGGGCTGGGATTATCAGGAAAGACTTCTTTTAAGGCCTCTAGGATGCTGTTACTAGAACAGGTAGAAGAGGGCACTCCAGGAAGAATGAACAGAAAAGGCAGGTGGCAAAACAGGGCAAGCATATCAGAGGATGAAAACTGGAGCTATCTGCTCTGAGTAACGTTATAGAAGGTGTGAGGAGGGAAGGACTTATGACATAGATTGGGTCCTTTGTGTGCAAAGCAAAAAGAGTTTAAACTTTATTTGGTAGGCAATGTGGAACCATTGGAGGGAGCCACTTCAGATCATAAAAGTGCCATAATCGGAGTGGTAGTTAAGAAAAATTAGTCTGGCAGCATGCAGAAGACAGATGGAAAGAGAATTTAGTGGTAGCACACCTAGAGTGTAAAGTGAGAGCCTGAATGAGAGCAGACCCTGGGCTGTGGGATTAGAAAGGAGGGAACTAGTATGGGAGACAGGAGGTAATTAAAAATGATGTTTCGAGCCTGGGTGAAGAAAATTTGGATTGCAGAGGAAAAGAGAACAGGAGTAGAGTTTCTGCAGGAAGGTCCTGAGACTGACACCATGATGATCATCCTTCCCAGCTAATTCTCTCCAATTAACTTCCAGTGGAGGAGCATTAGTTGAATTGCACAATATTCAATATTCTTTACATATTTTTTTCTGTTTCCACATTGGCAATCAGTGATCATGACCAACTGTGACTTATCTTATTGAACATATCCACTGCCACTAATGTAACTCATTTGCTGGAACCCAGCAGCTAGCACTGGTTCCTCTGACTACTTGTTAGTAAATGGGATGTCCAAGAGATACTCTTCTGATTCCACTGTGGATCTGAACTCCACAATACCAAGTCCCAATTCCTTGAAGACAGGGAGCGTCCCGTGATTTTTGCCCTACAGATGCTTAGAGGGAAAGCAATGAGATGAAAAGTGAGAAGTGATTTGCTTTTCTGATTCCAACAAACTAGCCAATGTTTCTGTAGGAAGATGCTCCTCATACAGTCCTCCACCACAACTCCCCATGGGGAACTAATAGCGGTGGGCAATAAGAAGATATCCCCAGGGACCAGGAGGTGTAAACAAAGAGGTCTACAGGAAGCCCAGACACTTCTTTAAAGTTTTTATGTTTTAACCTATATTTGTTTTATGTCTAGAATTATGATGGACTTTTGTCTTCTGTCCAGTTTCATATCTGTGTTTACTTTGATATAAAAGTGATGTATTCTTTCTCATTATTGGAGTAAAATTTGTGCACTGGAAGATGTGCCATGCTAATCCAATGGCATTGAGTACTCTCTGCAGATCCCTATGCTGCCCAGGGGTACTCACAGCCCTCTATAATAAGTATAAGGAGGATAATTTTTTTTTCAGAAGCATGCAGCATGGGAAGAAGGTAGTTCTCACATCTACCAAGCTTGTCCTAAGGACAAGTGGGAATTCAAAAGCCAGCTGGACCTATAACTGCTGAACCTCTAAAAGGAAGTGAGGCATGCAGACCCTCCCACATGGTCAGCTTTTCTACCCATTCTGGCAGAGAGAAATACCATCCAAAGGCCTTTGGAGATTGAACAGTCAATCTTGAAATAATCAAGCCTAGCTGCTTGAAACAAGGGAGCAAAACTTTCCCTAACTCCATTAACATTTCCCTCCATCCAAGTATGAAAAATGGGCCCATTTATTATTTATCATCTTCTTATTGGGTATTTCACCTCTTGCCAACACAGCTAAGCCCAGCCAAGTTGCCTCCATGGCGGGCCCAGAGGCAGATGATCCCAGCAAAGCAGCATCATGACACCCAGGGAACCAGATGGGTGACCTTTCCCTTTCCTGCTCTCCAGACTAGAGAACAGACAGTCAAACTCTCTGGGTGGCCCAGGATCTTTGCTTCTATAAATTCAAATGTACATTTTCAGACCGATGGTCTGTTTCTCAAAAACGCTGATCACAC
This sequence comes from Balaenoptera borealis, assembly GCF_965194805.1. NCBI lineage: Eukaryota > Metazoa > Chordata > Mammalia > Artiodactyla > Balaenopteridae > Balaenoptera > Balaenoptera borealis. Next base: position 144,719,772 of record NC_138866.1, read on the forward strand.
ATTCGCCAAACACCATCTTTCACACATTATGCCAGAGTAGCCAGTTTTGCTGTTATCTGAAATCCCTTACATCACGTCCTTACTTTCTTGCTGAACTCCCCTCAAAATAACATGGTGTGAACTTTTTCTGTTGCCTTTCCTCTCCTCCTATGTAGCCCATGTGTTTGAAATATGTTTAATATATTGTCACATCTCATATTTTAAATATCATGAGGATAGGCAAATTCTAGGGTATTTTAAGTGCCCTCGTTATGAAACATATGGCCAGAGGGGTGGGGATATGGAGGTGGAGAAAGAAATATGGCACATGTAATATTTTCCCAAGGGAAGGGGGCAGGGAATATGACCTGCAAGATGTAAGAATCTATGTGCATCACTACTGAAATACCATCTGTTTCCATTCAAATTATAATCTTGAAATTATAACTTTTTTTTCATATGCCATAATGTATAGGATTCAAGGGCCAAAACACATCATAGTGTTTGCAACCAACCGATCCAGTTGCTGCCAAAGCTGTGGCAATTTAAGAAACAGAAGAGAAAAACAAGAGAATGTTATAGTTGTTGTGTTTTCATTTTTACTTCTCTTTAAAATGGAGGCATTGTTATTACAGAGACAGTGATAGGGATAGTCATTAAAACATCATTCATTGATTGATTCATTCAGTGTCATTAACAACATCACTCATTGATCATGAATTGATTCATCATTCATTAATTCATCATTCACTTATTCTTTCATTCATTCAACAGCTAGTTAATGTATCTTGTAAATCACACATGGTGTGTGGAAGTGGGACTATGGAGATGAAGGTACCATTGTCTTCAGTTAATAAGAGACTAAAGGAAATGGGAAGACAGTGAGCAGACTTCATATATGAATGCCAAGGCCAACTGTAGAAGTTCACAGAGATGTGACAGGAATACCCACATTTCAGGGAAGAGGTGGTGACATTGCTCAGCGACAGGGAATTCTTCTTAAAGAAGGCTACTTTTAAGCTGATTTTAAAATTAGGTAAGATTTATCCATGCAAAGGGGATATTGACTTTCTCGAGGCTTTGGAATCAGAATATGCAAATATATAGAAGTGTCCACAAGCCCTGGCTATGAAGAATTCATTCTGGCTGGAACATAGAGGAGCAGAGACAGAAGGGAGGCAGATCGGGATGGTGTAACTCCTCAAGAGCCCAACTCTATTGAAAACCAACAGGTATTTCAGCAACTAACACCTGAATTACTACTAGGAAGACACCTGAATTACTACTAGGAAGACAGCTGTCTTTCATGGAAACTGTGTCTTTTTTTTTTTCTTTTTATTTATTTGTTTATTTATTTAATTTTTTAAATATTTTTATTGTGGAATGCCTTTCTTTTTTTTTAAACGTCTTTATTGGAGTATAATTGCATTACAATGGTGTGTTAGTATCTGCCTTATAACAAAGTGAATCAGTCATACATATACATATGTCCCCATATCTCTTCCCTCTTGGGTCTCCCTCCCTCCCACCCTCCCTATCCCACCCCTCTAGGTGGTCACAAAGCACCAAGCTCATCTCCCAGTGCTATGCAGCTGCTTCCAACTAGCTATCTATTTTACGTTTGGTAGTGTATATATGTCCATGCCACTCTCTCACTTTCTCCCAGCTTACCTTTCACCACCACCCCCATCCTCAAGTCCATTCGCTAGTAGGTCTGTGTCTTTATTCCCGTCTTGCCCCTAGGTTCTTCATGACCTTTTTTTTTTTTTTTTTAGATTCCAAATACATGTGTTAGCATACAGTATTTGTTTTTCTATTTCTGACTTATTTCACTCTGTATGACAGACTCGAGGTCCATCCACCTCACTACAAATAACTCAATTTTGTTTCTTTTTATGGCTGAGTAATATTCCATTATATATACGTGCCATATCTGCTTCATCCATTCATCTGTCAATGGACACGTATGTTGCTTCCATGTCCTGGCTATTGTAAATAGAGCTGCAATGAACATTGGGGTACATGACTCTTTTTGAATTATGGTTTTCTCAGGGTATATGCCCAGTAGTGGGATTGCTGAGTCATATGGTAGTTCTATTTTCAGTTTTTTAAGGACATCCATACTGTTCTCCATAGTGGCTGTATCAATTTACATTCCCACCAACAGTGCAAGAGGGTTCCCTTTTCTCCACACCCTCTCCAGCATTAATTGTTTGTAGATTTTTTGATGATGGCCATTCTGACCGGTGTGAGATGATATCTCATTGTAGTTTTGATTTGCATTTCTCTAATGATTAATGATGCTGAGCATTCTTTCATGTGTTTGTTGGCAATCTGTGCATCTTCTTTGGAGAAATGTCTAGGTCTTCTGCCCATTTTTGGATTGGGTTCTTTGTTTTTTTGATATTGAGCTGCATGAGCTGCTTGTAAATTTTGGAGATTAATACTTTGTCAGTTTCTTCATTTGTAAATATTTTCTCCTATTCTGAGGGTTGTCTTTTCATCTTGGTTATAGTTTCGTTTGCTGTGCAAAAGCTTTTAAGTTTCATTAGGTCCCATTTGTTTATTTTTGTTTTTATTTCCATTTCTCTAGGAGCTGGGTCAAGAAGGATCTTGCTGTGGTTTATGTCATAGAGTGTTCTGCCTATGTTTTCCTCTAAGAGTTTGATAGTGTCTGGACTTACATTTAGGTCTTTAATCCAATTTGAGTTTATTTTTGTGTATGGTGTTAGGGAGTGTTCTAATTTCATTCTTTTATATGTAGCTGTCCAATTTTCCCAGCACCAGTTATTGAAGAGGCTGTCTTTTCTCCACTATATATTCTTGCCTCTTTTATCAAAGATAAGGTGACCATATGTGTGTGGGTTTATCTCTGGGCTTTCTATCCTGTTCCATTGATCTATATTTCTGTTTTTGTGCCAGTACCATATTGTCTTGATTACTGTAGCTTTGTACTATAGTCTGAAGTCCAGGAGCCTGATTCCTCCAGCTCCGTTTTTCTTTCTCAAGATTGCTTTGGCTATTTGGGATCTTTTGTGTTTCCATACAAATTGTGAAATTTTTTTTTCTAGTTCTGTGAAAAATGCCTGTGGTAGTTTGATAGGGATTGCATTGAATCTGTAGATTGCTTTGGGTAGTATAGTCATTTTCACAATGTTGATTATTCCAATCCAAGAAAAGGGTATATCTCTCCATCTATTTGTATCATCTTTAATTTCTTTCATTGGTGTCTTATAATTTTCTGCTTACAGATCTTTTGTCTCCTTTGGTAGGTTTATTCCTAGATATTTTATTCTTTTTGTAAATGGTAAATGGGAGTGTTTTCTTAATTTCACTTTCAGATTTTTCATCATTAGTGTATAGGAATGCAAGAGACTTCTGTGCATTAATTTTGTATCCTGCTACTTTACCAAATTCGTTGATTAGCTCTAGTAGTTTTCTGGTAGCATGTTTAGGATTCTCTGTGTATAGTATCATGTCATCTGCAAACAGTGGCAGCTTTACTTCTTCTTTTCCAATTTGGATTCCTTTTATTTCTTTTTCTTCTCTGATTGCTGTGGCTAAAACTTCCAAAACTATGTTGAATAATAGTGGTGAGAGTGGGCAACCTTGTCTTGTTCCTGATCTTAGTGGAAATGGTTTCACTTTTTCACCATTGAGGATGATGTTGGCTGTGGGTTTGTCATATATGGCCTTTATTATGTTGAGGAAAGTTCCCTCTCTGCCTACTTTCTGGAGGGTTTTTATCATAAATGGATGTTGAATTTTGTCGAAAGCTTTCTCTGCATCTATTGAGATGATCATATGGTTTTCTCCTTCAATTTGTTAATATGGTGTATCACATGGATGGCTTTGTGTATATTGAAGAATCCTTGCATTCCTGGGATAAACCCCACTTGATCCTTTTAATGTGCTGTTGTATTCTGTTTGCTAGTATTTTGTTGAGGATTTTTGCATCTGTGTTCATCAGTGATATTGGTCTGTAGTTTTCTTTCTTTGTGACATCTTTGTCTGGTGTTGGTATCAGGGTGATGGTGGCCTCGTAGAATGAGTTTGGGAGTGTTCCTTCCTCTGCTATATTTTGGAAGAATTTGAGAAAGATAGATGTTAGCTATTCTCTAAATGTTTGATAGAATTCACATGTGAAACCATCTGGTCCTGGGCTTTTGATTGTTGGAAGACTTTTAATCACAGTTTCCATTTCAGTGCTTGTGATTGGTCTCTTCATATTTTCTATTTCTTCCTGGTTCAGTCTCTGAAGGTTGTGCATTTCTAAGAATTTGTCCATTTCTTCCAGGTTGTCCATTTTATTGGCATATAGTTGCTTGTAGTAATCTCTCATGATCCTTTGCATTTCTGCAGTGTCAGTTGTTACTTCTCCTTTTTCATTTCTAATTCTATTGATTTGAGTCTTCTCCCTTTTTTTCTTGATGAGTCTGGCTAATTTTGTTTATCTTCTCAAATAACCAGCTTTTAGTTTTATTGATCTTTGTTATCATTTCCTTAATTTCTTTTTCATTTATTTCTGATCTGATCTTTATGATTTCTTTCCTTCTTCTAACTTTGGGTTCTTTTTTTCTTCTTTCTCTAATTGCTTTAGGTTTAAGGTTAGGTTGTTTATTTGAGATGTTTCTTGTTTCTTAAGGTAGGATTGTATTGCTGTAAACTTCCCTCTTAGAACTACTTTTGCTGCATCCCACAGGTTTTGGGTCGTCGTGTTTTCATTGTCATTTGTTTGTAGGTATTTTTTAATTTCCTGTTTAATTTCTTCAGTGATCTCTTGGTTATTAAGTAGTGTGTTGTTTAGCCTCCATGTGTTTGTTGTTTTTACAGATTTTTTCCTGTAATTGATATCTAGCCTCATAGCGTTGTGGTCGGAAAAGATACTTCATACTATTTCAATTTTCTTAAATTTACCAAGGCTTGATTTGTGACCCAAGATATGATCTATCCTGGAGAATGTTCAATGAGCACTTGAGAAGAAAATGTATTCTGTTGTTTTTGGATGGAATGTCCTATAATATCAATTTAGTCCATCTTGCTTAATGTATCAATTAAAGCTTGTGTTTCCTTATTTATTTTCATTTTGCATGATCTGTCCATTGGTGAAAGTAGGGAGTTAAATTCCCCTACTATGATTGTGTTACTGTTGATTTCCCCTTTTATGGCTGTTAGTATTTGCCTTATGTATTGAGGTGCTCCTATGTTGGGTGCATAAATATTTACAATTGCTATATCTTCTTTTTGGATTGATCCCTTGATCATTATGTAGTGTCCTTCTTTGTCTCTTGTAATAGTCTTTGTTTCAAAGTCTATTTTTTCTGATATGAGAATTGCTACTCCAGCTTTCTTTTGATTTCCATTAGCATGGAATATCTTTTACCATCCCCTCACTTTCAGTCTGTATGTGTCCCTAGGTCTGAAGTGGGTCTCTTGTAGGCAGCATATATATGGGTCTTGTTTTTGTATTCATTCAGCCACTCTATGTCTTTTGATTGGAGCATTTAATCCTTTTACATTTAAGGTAATTATCAATATGTATGTTCCTATTATGATTTTCTTAATTGTTTTGTTTTTGTTTTTGTAGGTCTTTTCATTCGCTTGTGTTTCCTGCCTAGAGAAGTTCCTTCAGTATTTGTTGTAAAGCTGGTTTGGTGGTGCTGAATTCTCTTAGCTTTTGCTTGTCTGTAAAGGTTTCAATTTCTCCATGAAATCCGAATGAGATCCTTGCCAGGTAGACTAATCTTGGTTGTAGTTTGTTCCCTTTCATCATTTTAAATATATCATGCCACTCCCTTCTGGCTTGCAGAGTTTCTGCTGAACGATCAGCTGTTAAACTTATGGGGATTCCCTTGTGTGTTATTTGTTTTTTTCCCTTGCTGCTTTTAATATTTTTTCTTTGTATTTAATTTTTGATAGTTTGATTAATATGTGTCTTGGTGTGTTTCTCCTTGGATTTATCCTGTATGGGACTCTCTGCACTTCCTGGACTTGATTGACTATTTCCTTTCCCATATTAGGGAAGTTTTCAACTATAATCTCTTCAAATATTTTCTCAGTCCCTTTCTTTTTCTCTTCTTCTTCTGGGACCCATATAATTCAAATGTTGGTGTGTTTGATGTTGTCCCAGAGGTCTCTGAGACTGTCCTCAATTCTTTTCATTCTTTTTTCTTTATTCTGCTCTGCAGTAGTTATTTTCACTATTTTTTTTTCTAGGTCACTTATCTGTTCTTCTGCCTCAGTTATTCTACTATTGATCCCATCTAGAGAATTTTCAATTTCATTTATTGTGTTGTTCATCACTGTTTGTTTGCTCTTTAGTTCTTCTGGGTCCTTGTTAAAGGTTTCTTGTATTTTCTCCATTTTATTTCCAAGATTTTGGATCATCTTTACTCTCATTATTCTGAATTCTTTTTTAGGTTGACTGCCTATTTCCTCTTCATTTGTTTGGTCTGGTGGGTTTTTACCTTGCTCCTTTATCTGCTGTGTGTTTCTCTGTCTTCTCATTTTGCTTAGCTTACTGGTTTGGGGTCTCCTTTTCACAGGCTGCAGGTTCATAGTTCCCATTGTTTTTGGTGTCTGCCCCCAGTGGCTAAGGTTGGTTCAGTGGGTTGTGTAGGCTTCCTAGTGGAGGGGACTAGTGCCTGTGTTCTGGTGGATGAGGCTGGATCTTGTCTTTCTGGTGGGCATGTCCATGTCTGGTGGTGTGTTTTGGGGTGTCTGTGACCTTATTATGATTTTAGGCAGCCTCTCTGATAATAGATGGTGTTGTGTTCCTGTCTTGCTAGTTGTTTGGCATAGAGTGTCCAGGAGTGTAGCTTGCTGGTCGTTGAGTGGATCTGGGTGTTGGCATTGAGATGGAGTTCTCTGGGAGATTTTCACCATTTGATATTACGTGGAGCTGGGAGGTCTTCTGTGGACCAGTGTCCTGAACTTGGCTCTCCTCAGAGGCACAGCCCTGACACCTGGCTGGAGCACCAAGAGCCTGTCATCCACACAGCTCAGAATAAAAGGGAGAAAAAAAAGAAGGAAAGAAAGAAGAATATAAAATACAGTAAAATAAAGTAACATAAAGTTATTAAAATAAAAAATATTTTTTAAAAATTTTTTTAAATAATAAAAAATAAGAAAATTTAAAAAAGAAAGATAGAAAGAAGAGACCCACCAAACCAAAACACAAATCCACCAATTATAACAAGTGCTAAAAACTATACTAAAAAACCCCAAAAACCAACAACAAAAAAAATAGACAGACGGACCCCTAGGACAAATGGTAAAATGAATGCTATTGAAACTGTGTCTTTTTTTTATATATATTTATTTATTTATTTATTTTTGGCTGTGTTGGGTCTTCGTTTCTGTGCGAGGGCTTTCTCTAGTTGCGGCGAGCGGGGGCCACTCTTCATCGCGGTGCATAGGTCTCTCACTGTCTCGGCCTCTCTTGTTGCAGAGCACAGGCTCCAGACACGCAGGCTCAGTAGTTGTGGCTCACGGGCCTAGTTGCTCCGCGGCATGTGGGATCCTCCCAGACCAAGGCTCGAACCCATGTCCCCTGCATTGGCAGGCAGATTCTCAACCACTGCACCACCAGGGAAGCCCGAAACTGTGTCTTGATGAACACAGTATAGAAACAGATCGCAAGGTCCTGTATGTCAAATGTGGCCAATCTCAGAGACACAGACAAAGCTACTTTAAGTAAGGCATGAAGACTATGTAAATGTATCACCTTGGCAAGTGTGTGGAAAAGAAGAGAATAGAGAGGAAGGAGATGGAGGGATCAGGGGATGGAAGAATAGGGGACTTCAAGAACAAAGAGCAAAGAGAGAAACTCTTAAGTATCAGAACAGAAAGGACTTTTGGAGGAAAAGCCTGTATAACATGCCATTGTTTTGTTTGCTTTTCCATTGCAAAGTATTTTCTCTCCACATCCCTTACTCTTCCCCAAACTCTCCTTTCAGCTCCTTTATGAAGTCTTCTGCAATCTTGTATATTTTTATGGTGGGTTCGATCTTCTTTCGGAAAAGGTAGTAAAGGGATGGGGTTACTTTATTGAAACAATATGGAGTACTGAAGATATCACAGAGAAGAAAGCAAACAGGATCCAATATAAACCTTCATGGAATTTTTAAAAAATCATGATATAGATGGGCTTTGAACGTCCACAAAATGCATAAATGAGGTTTCAAGTCAATCTCCCTAGATTTTTAAGTCTGAGGAAGCATTCTGCCTGCTTTTTAAGTTGTGTCAGCAAAGATTTAACTGTGATGACCATAGTTAAGAAGAAATATATGAGGTCCTTTTACTATAGCACTCATAGTCAATTTCGGGAGATAGTCACATATGTACAAAGGTAATGAACCAGGTAACAATATTCATCCTTAGCAGGGCTACCTGACCATTTTCTCTCTGACACCCTGAGAACTATTTGATAAGTGTTGAATAAGGTATTGACACTTAGACTTTGGGTAGTAATCATTACAGGCTAAAGAATAGCCACCAACAGATGAAGGTTTCCCATATTTCTGGACTACTTTTGACAATCCCCTCTTTCAACCCACATATTTTTTTTCTCTCTCTCCCACTATACTCCAAGATATGGAAGAGTCTTGTGGATATGTGTCCCTTGGAATCCTCAGTGCTATCCTCTAGTTCCCCAAATGTTGGCCAAAATATAAATCATCTTGTATTTTTAGAATTTTAAGAAAATTTTGGTTGAATTAATAAGTGCATTATGAACTTCCATGGATTGATAAAGAGCAAATTTTCCAAAGAAACTGCCCAAGATTTGTTGCTCAGTGGTGCATGTATTTTTAGCAGATTAAGAAGTCTGAGTAATTTCTAATACTTCTGCATGGAGTGGCTACTAATATTCAAAATTATATGATCAGAGTATATCACTCATAAAACTGATATTTGAAGAACTCATCAGAATTTTTAATTGGCCAGGACTTGTTTTTAGGCATTTCTCAATTCATTAGTTCATCTATTTCTTACCATACTACTGAGAGATGGAGAGCATCATTCCTCTTTTCTGAGAGGATGCTGAGGTCTATGGATAATCATCTCTGGGATTTAAACCCAGGTCCTTTGATGCCTTCCTAGGGCGAATGCAGCCTCTTGGGATTGAGAGTGAGATGTGAGTCCTGAGAACATTCCCCACTGATTTACCTATGAGGTGACCTTAGGCAAGTCATTTTCCTAATCGATACAGTTCTTCCTTACTTTCCCATCTCTGCATTCCACCTCTTGTATATCTGGTACTACTTGTCCTCCATTTCAGACAGCCTCGTTTATCAGACCAATCTTTGCCCCATGCAAAAAGAGTTAAATCAGTCTTATTTAATACCCAGCATTCCTTTATGAGTTTACTCAGCCATTCATTTATGCAGACATATTTCTGAGTGCCTGCTATTTGCCAGGCATTGTTCTAGGTGCTGGGAGGTAGAACAGTAACCCAGACTAGAGTCCTGTGCTTGAGATTCACTCTGGTGCCTGGTAAAGAGTGTCTCCCCAAGTGACAGGCAGTGTAGTAAAATGGGGACAACACATATTTCAGATGTGATTCCTGGATTCAAATTCTGTTTCTACCACCTAGTATTAGGTGGAATGAAGGACAAGTCACTTTATTATTTTTTTAATTTTATTGGAGTATAGTTGATTTAGAATGTTGTGTTACTCTCTGCTATACAACGAAGTGAATCAGTTATACATAGATACACATCACTTTCAGTCTCTGAGTTACCATCTGTTTAATGGGGATACTTACCCATCAGGAGTATAATAGGCACCCAGGAAAATCCATTGTCAGATTGTCAAGCCAATGGACAATATAATAGGTGCACAGGAAAGCTGCTAAATTCCAGTGCCTCCTTTCTTAGGGGCTGTGACACCGCCTCCTTTGTAATCCACTTGTTTCCTTTGAATGCCGACATTTTTATAATCTGTTGTCTGGCTCAATAGACCCCCGCTTTCCTTAGTTTCTCTCTTGTTCCCGTATGATTGATTATCCATTCAGCAATTAGAGAGATGTTTTGAAAACATGAACTTGATCATGCCAACCTTCAACCCTTCAACAGTTTCCCATTTTCTTGGAATAACATTGAAATAACTCATCATGGCCTGTGATTGACTCCCCTGCCTGCCTCTCCTCCCTCCTCCCTGACCTTGACACCTTTTGTTCACTTTGCTTCTAGCCCTCCTTGTTTTGCTGCTAGACCTCAGAACACCAGTTCACTTCTACCTCAGGGTCTTTACATTGTTTTGCCTTCTGCCAAGGATACTATAATATTTTCCCCCAGATTTCTGTCTAACTGGTTCTTAGCAAAAATGCCACCTACTCACAGAAACATTCACTCACAATTCAATAAAAAATGCTTCCATTAACAAATGGGACCTAATGAAACTTAAAAGCTTTTGCACAGCAAAGGAAACCATAAACAAGACAAAAAGACAACCCTCAGAATGGGAGAAAATATTTGCAAATGAAGCAACTGACAAAGGATTAATCTCCAAAATTTACAAGCAGCTCATGCATCTCAATATCAAAACAACAAACAACCCAATCCAAAAATGGGCAGAAGACCTAAATAGACATTTCTCCAAAGAAGATATACAGATTGTCAACAACACATGAAAGGATGCTCAACGTCATTAATCATTAGAGAAATGCAAATCAAAACTACAATGAGGTATCAACTCACATCAGTCAGAATGGCCATCATCAAAAAATCTACAAACAATTAATGCTGGAGAGGGTGTGGAGAAAAGGGAACCCTCTTGCACTGTTGGTGGGAATGTAAATTGATACAGCCACTATGGAGAACAGTATGGAGGTTCCTTAAAAAACTAAAAATAGAACTACCATATGACCCAGCAATCCCACTACTGGGCATATACCCTGAGAAAACCATACTTCAAAAAGAGTCATGTACCACAATGTTCATTGCAGCTCTATTTACAATAGCCAGGACATGGAAGCCACCTAAGTGTCCATCGACAGATGAATGGATAAAGAAAATATGGCATGGGTACAATGGAATATTACTCAGCCATTAAAAGGAATGAAATTGAGTTATTTGTAGTGAGGTGGATGGACCTAGAGTCTGTCATACAGAGTGAAGTAAGTCAGAAAGAGAAAAACAAATACCATATGCTAACACATATAAATGGAATCTAAAAAAAAAAAAAAAAAACGTTCTGAAGAATCTAAGGGTAGGACAGGAATAAAGATGTAGATGTAGAGAATGGACTTGAGGACACGGGGAGGGGGAAGGGTAAGCTGGGATGAAGTGAGAGAGTGGCATGGACATATATACACCTACCAAATGTAAAATAGATAGCTAGTGGGAAGCAGCCACATAGCAGAGGAAGATCAGCTCGGTGCTTTGTGACCACCTAGAGGGGTGGGATAGGGAGGGTGGGAGGGAGACAGGCGCAAGAGGGAGGAGGTTTGGGGATATATGTATATGTGTTGCTGATTCACTTTGTTATAAAGCAGAAACTAACACACCATTGTAAAGCAATTATACTCCAATAAGGATGTTAAAAAAAAAATGCTTCCATTCTTAGTCATGATCACACTTTGTACTATCTAAAAGTACTTATCTGTTGATTTATTTATTTTCTGTCCCCCTGTACAAAAATGTAAGCTCTATGGGAATGCCAACAACCAAGATATGTCTGTCTGATCCATCACTATGTCCCCAGCATCCAGAACTGTGCCTAGTACATAGTATGTCCTCAACAAATATTTGTTGAAGGAATGCATAAAGGATGCTTCCCATTTTGAATACCCCAGCTGCTGGGCAAAACTTCACACTAGCTTATCTAAATTTAACTTCAACTGTCTTGAAAGAGACATCATTAAGGTAGTTAGAAAAAATAGGCATCTATAACTGTCTCCAGAAAACACCCATAAGCAAGTGCACGCTCCTTATTAAAAGTCCCCCTTTGGGCTTTGCTGTTGGTAGTTGTTTCATAAGGACGGGTGGGTGGATGGCCTGATTATAGAGGCCATTCCCCATAAGCAAGTTTCTAAAAAGGCACACAAGATATTGAATTGTGATTAAAGATCTCCATCCACTTTTCTTCGCATCCTCCTCTCCGCCCTCTCTCCAAGGCACTTATGCGGAGGTGCTGCCCTGTCATCCCATCTCTGACAAATCGCTTCCATCACCTCCCCCTCGTTGTCCTTCATCCCTTTCCAACATAATTACTATCTCACTAATAAGTCAAATGTGGGTAGCGCAAAGTGGGCAGCTCCGTTTGGCTGCCTTACTGAGCACCGGCATGGAGTGAATGGGAACTACGGATAACAGGGCTGCTGCTGCCCTCGGCGCTCCAAGGGAAGCCTGCTAATGGGTTTTCTCTTCAGTGGCTCTTACTTACAGGCGTGGCACAGGGAACCAGCTGGAGGAAGACAGAGCTATGGCCCCATCTCGGGCCCCAAGCTATGTCCCTCTGGCCATGGTAGTGCTTCCCCAAACACCACAGAAAAGAGCCACCCTGAAACACCACCCTGAAAAAGACTCAGCCTGCTCCGTGCTGCCTTTCCCCCCACCCCAAACCCAAACCCATTCCTTTCAGACATATTTCTAAGTGAATGTTGCCCTTCCCAATATCTGTGCCACCCCACAATCCTGACCCTCAGATGAATTTATCAGGCAGCAACGACTGCCTGGCAAATCCTAATTCCAGGCTGGAAGAAGGCTGCTGGAGCAGGAAGGCAGCAGAAGACTTAGGGCCCTTTCCTCACCCAGACTGGTGAGCCAGGCCTCCAGGCAACTCGCACAGACCACAGGACCTCAAGGCACAGGACATCTTTACTAATTTCTGCGATTTTGTAACACATTAGCATGAACATTCAGCAACAGCACGAGGAGTGCTGAGTGCTTAAAATGCAATACCCAGGGGCTTCCCTGGTGGCGCAGTGGTTGAGAGTCTGCCTGCCAATGCAGGGGACACGGGTTCGAGCCCTGGTCTGGGAAGATCCCACATGCCGCAGAGCAACTGGGCCCGTGAGCCACAATTACTGAGCCTGCGCGTCTGGAGCCTGTGCTCCGCAACAAGAGAGGCCGCGATAGTGAGAGACCCGCGCACCGCGATGAAGAGTGGCCCCCGCTTGCCACAACTGGAGAAAGCCCTCGCACAGAAACGAAGACCCAACACAGCCAAAAATAAATAAATAAATTAATTAAAAAAAAAAAAAAAAGCAATACCCAGGCTATTGGTGTAGAGTTCCTTAATTTCATTTTTAAACCAGGAGAACTTAGATTGGCAGGGGGGGAAAGGAGGTGGAGCAAGAGTGAAGAGGGCGTGGCCTTGCTCCCACCTGATATAGAAAGATGCCAGATGCATGATACAGAAAGATGCCAGATTAAATCATTGTGACTGGAAAATCTCCAGTGCCTGGGCACCAACTCGATTTTAATATACCAGAGTGTGCTTTCTTCCTTTTTTTTTTTTTTCTTCTATTTTTTCTTCATTTGCACAACTGAGCTCTGAACAGCATTTTAAGAGGCACATGGCAGGAAGGAGGTGAACGTCTCATCTCATGAATTACTCCTCCCTGTGCACTTTGAAATATTAATCTACACCTGATTATTAATCATCAGGAAGGCAGCCATGGGTACGGGCCACACAGACTTCATCTTTTATCACACAGATCTCTGGATACTAAAAGAGCAGATGCAAAATGATCAGGGAACAGCCCAAAACCTCTTCACCTCGTCACCATCTCCTTCCTTCCCTGGGACCCCCAGGGGCTGCAGTGACACTCTCCCTGCCTCTATTGTGCAAAATGAAGGAAGGGAACATGGGATGTGAAACACACTCAAGCCTCACTGATTTGGAATGAAGGGGTGAAGGTGAGAGCAGATGAGTGGAAAGCCCAGGTTCAGAATATTTTTAAAGAAATCTATCCATACCACTTTTAGGGATGACATGTACACGCTGCTATATTCAAAATGGATAACCAACAAGGACCTACTGTATAGCACAGGGAACTCTGCTCAATATTATGTAACAACCTAATGGGAAAAGAATTTGAAAAAGAATAGATACATGTATATGTATAACTGAATCGCTTTGCTGTACACCTGAAACTAACACAACACTGTTAATCAACTATACTCCAATATAAAATAAAAAGTTAAGAAACAAACAAACATACAGTTATAACTAATGAAGTGTTGCCGAAAAGGAGGTCTATGAAGGACCCAGTAAATGTCATTTTTTAGAAGCTTACTGTTTCTATATTGATGACTGGTGAAAATTTGGCTATAGGAGGGTTTTTGAAAGCACTTCCTTTATATAATTTTTATACATTCTTCTAGTCAATCTGGTTTGGCATGAAGGTGATCTTTGATTTCATTTTTATTTGATTTTTTTTTGCCATTTTTTTTAACGTTTTTATTGGAGTATAACTGCTTTACAATGGTGTGTTAGTTTTTGCTTTATAACAAAGTGAATCAGCTATACATATACATATATCCCCACATCTCCTCCCTCTTGCGTTGCCATTTGATTTTGTGTGTGTGTAAGAACTAGCATTAGTTTAGTGACTGTGATGTGCCAGGGAACTCTTATTTGTCATTTTCATCTATGCTAAATTCTGCAAAGTAGATAATTTTAGGTTTACTTAGCAGATAGAAAAATTAAAGCTCAGAGAGATTAGATCATTTATTTTAGGTCACAAAGTTTGTTAAAAATAAGTTAGGTAGCAGCAACATGGATAGACCTAGAGATGATCATATTAAGTGAAGTAAGTCAGACAGAGAAAGACAAACATCATATGATGTCACTTTTATGTGGGCTAAAAAATAATACAAATGAATCTATATACAAAACAGAAACTGGCTCACAGACATAGAAAACAAACTTATGGTTACCAAAAGGGAAAGGGATGGGGGGAAGGGATAAATTAGGACTATGGGATTAATAAAAATAAACTACTACACATTAAATAGATAAGAAACAGGGATTTACTATATAGCATAGGGAACTATATTAAATAACTTGCAATAACCTATAATGGAAAAATAATCTGAATATATATATATATATATATATATATATATATATATATATATATACCTCAATCACTTTGTTGTACACCTGAAACTAACACAATATTGTAAATCAACTATACTTCAATTAAAAAAATAAGTAAGTAAGGTAAATCCAACTTCATGTCACCCTGTTTTCCCTTCTTAATAGAATTGCTAAGTTTGTAGATCAGGGCTATGCTGATCTAAATGTAGTACATATAGGTTTTACTAGGTATTTATTATTATGGACTCAATGTTTGTGTCCCTCCCAAATTCATGTGTTGACATCTAATCTCCAATGTGATGATATTCGGAGGTGGATCCTTTGGGAGCTGATTAGGTCATGAGGGTGAAGTCTTCATGAATGGGATTAGTGTCCTTACAAAAGAGACCAGAGAGCTAGCTCTCTCTCCTTCTGCCATGTGATAATACAATGAGATGTTGGCAGTCTGCAATCAGGAAGAGGGCTCTCACCAGAAACTGACCATATTGGCACCCTCAAACTTATCCAGAACTGTGAGAAATAAATTTGTGTTGTTTATAAGCCACTTACTCTATGGTATTTTATTATAACAGTCCAAATTAAGATAGCATTTAATGAAGTTATACTACTAAACAAATTATTAAACTATTTATACTACTAAAATTTATAGAAAATATGGGCTCAAATATTCATGAAGCTTAGAGTATTTATTCCTGATTGAGCTTTTTGATGGCTTCCCCAGGTGATTACATCTGGATCTTATGTAGGTCCCAACTGTAGGTCCAAATGCACCTTCATTCTCTGCACCAAGAGATAGATTCAGCCACATCATCTGTTGGTAATTAGCACTGTGCTGCCTTCTAGACTCAGGAGCCATTGTGCCCGAGATTAGTCCTGAGTGTTGTGTAGACACTACAGCACTCCCCGTGTAGGCTTTATCTATATGTCTTTCTTTGTAATCTTTGTTTATTGGAACTAGTCTCCATTAATAAATGGAGTTTTTCAGTAACTTTACTTACTGAACTAAATCCTTATAATTCTTGCCAGTTTACTGAACTGAATCCTTACAATTCTTGCCAGTTACCATTCCCCAACAAGCTAAAACTGACCCCTATCATAAGTTACCATTGGAGGACCCTTTCTTAAGTAAACAGTTATATCAGTTTCATGACATAGCTCGGCTTGATTCCAATATTATTGACAATTCCAAGATTTCTTTTTCAGTCACTACTGTCCAGCCTCAGGATGCTTTATGTCCAAGTCTACCTTTACTGACCCAAAGACTGGTAACAGGGCTTCCCTGGTGGCGCAGTGGTTGAGAGTCTGCCTGCCAATGCAGGGGACACGGGTTCGAGCCCTGGTCTGGGAAGATCCCACATGCCACGGAGCAACTGGGCCCGTGAGCCACAATTACTGAGCCTGCACGTCTGGAGCCTGTGCTCCGCAACAAGAGAGGCCGCGATGGTGAGAGGCCCGCGCACCGCGATGAAGAGTGGTCCCCACTTGCCGCAACTAGAGAAAGCCCTCGCACAGAAACGAAGATGCAACACAGTCATAAATAAATAAATAAATAAATAAAAGAACGTGAATTTCTAAAAAAAAAAAAAAAAAAAAAAAAAGACTGGTAACAAATGGATAGGTTTTACCATAAGACGTCATTTTTTTTTAAGTAAATTTATTTATTTATTTATTTATTTTTTGGGGGCTGTGTTGGGTCTTCGTTTCTGTGCGAGGGCTTTCTCTAGTTGCGGTGATCGGGGGCCACTCTTCATCGCTGTGCACGGGCCTCTCACTGTCGCGGCCTCTCTTGTTGCGGAGCACAGGCTCCAGACGCGCAAGCTCAGTAGTTGTGGCTCACGGGCCTAGTTGCTCCGCGGCATGTGGGATCTTCCCAGACTAGGGCTCGAACCCGTGTCCCCTGAATTGGCAGGCAGATTCTCAACCACTGCACAAGGGAAGCCCCCGTCATTTTTTTAAAATAAACTTTATTTTTTAAAAATTTTAGATTTATAGAAAAATTGTGACAATAGTACAGAGAGTTCTCATATACCCACATCCAGTTTCACCTGTTACAGACACTTTACATTACTATGGTATGTTTATTACAATTAGTGAATCAATATGGATACATTATTGTAACTTCATACCTGATTCTCATCTTTTCAGTTTTTACCCACTGTCCTTTTCCTGTTCCAGGATCCCATCCAGCACCCCACGCTACATTTTGGGGTCATGCCTCTTTGGCCTCTTGTGGCTGTGGCAGTTTGTGAGGAGAACGTCATTCTTTAATCATGACTGTGGCCTACATCTAATCGACATTTTTGTCCTTAACTTAGATGAGGACACATATGACTAAATCAACCTGTGTGTGACACAAAGCTGGGAAGGAGAGCTAAAAAGGGATCCAAAAAAATGTTCCAAAAGCTTCAGCAATAGACTGAACATAACATGATGAAATTTAACAGGCACAAATGTAAATTTAAAAATGAAAACCACCAACTATTGCACACATGAATAATTGGGGGGAATGTATCAATAACACATGTGAAAAAAAGACACAGGGGTTTTAATTGACTCTAAGCTCTACATGAGTCAACTGTGTGATGTAGTTGCCAAAATACTAATGCAATCTTGGGGAACAAGGACAGAAATAGAATCAACCTTTCAGAACAAGAGGCAATCATCCCACTCCATTCTGAGCCAATGAGACCACACCTGGAGCGCTGGATTGGATTCTGGGGAGTATTCAGGTAGGGGAGGAAACTGGAGCTATGTTATATGAGGAATGATTAAAGGTATTCATGGTCAAGATGGAAGAAAGCCAAGATGAGTGTATTAAAGTATCCAAAAGACTGTCACATAGAAGGAAAAACAAAATTTTTCTATGGGATTATATACATGGGAGGGGAGTCTGGGATCAACATAAAGGGGACATTTTTACAATTTAGAATGTTCTTAAATAGAACTGGCTGCGTTAGGAAAAATGAGTTGTCAATCAACAAATTAAGCAGATTCTGGAAAATCACTTGTAGGGCTTTTTAAAGTAGATTTATGCCTTCAATAAATCAGGGTTGGACAAGAGGCCTTGTAGCATGGCCGTGAGTGTTACATAGTCCATACCATTTACACATTGTTGGACAATCATGGATCATTTGTTATATTTTTCAGTGATTTTCTCTTGTCATCCCAATTAAAATGGAAATTCGCTGAAGCTGGGGACAGTGTCTTTATGAGATTCTTCTTCTACTTTCCTCATTGCTTCTAGTGTAGCACAAAGATGAACCCATAATAATTACATACTGATTGATAGCTGATATTATTAATTTATGGAAATAATATTTCCCCTTCAAAGTATAAAGTTATGTGCTACTTCAGTCCATGTTGTTATTGTCCTGTGTTATTTGAGCTAATATTCTATGATTTTGGCAAACCACTGTTTGTTCATCTCATTGGAAAGCACTGTGCTTTTACCCCAAAATATCCAGTTCTGATTAATATGGACATGCTGGGAAATCTCCCTATGTCTTAGTGTTCTCTTTGTGAAACACAGAAATGGGATTTCCAAGGTCCCCTTTAATTCTGTCATTCTATGAATCTAGTCATGTAGACTGCCTTAGGAGTTCTGATTATTTTGTCTTTTTCATGTGTTTCCTTCATCTCTCACCGTCTATGTTTCTTTAATGACTTTGATAGTATCAGCACTGAGCCGGGCATGTTAGCAACATATTCTGAACATAGCATCTCGAGAACTCTTAAAGATGAAATATGCAGAGAATTATAAATATTTGAAATACCCCGGGGCTGGTGTATGTACTGTCTTTAAACAGATTTTTTTGATCTAGTATCTTTTATTTGCTTGCTTGTGTGCTGGCTTTTCCCCTTTTGTTGGAGCATCAGAACCTTTGCAGACTTTAAGACTGGCAAAAGGCCCTGCAGACAGTCACAGAAACCTAAATCTTTGCCCTCCATACCTGTTTTAGGTTGAGGAAAATGATGGGATACTCTCAAGCAATGATACTACAATAGACTACAATACTAAGATTTGCTTTTGCTGATCCTGAACTGTATTAACAATTAACTATCGAAAAGTCCAAGCTCTGGTATTACTGTTGCTATTCACACACTTAGGAAAGACTAATAACCTTGTTGGGAATCCATTTCCAAAGTGTTGGCCCATACATTCCATATATATCTTTTATGACTTTCTTGAATATCTATTTTCTAATTCTCAATTTATTATAATCAAAATTTTTCATTGCAGCTCTGCCACAAACATAAGTGAAAAAGACACACACCATTCATTTACATTTTCCTTCTTTGCTTGCTTCCATTCTTATTTCTGTGCTTTCCCTCTCTTTCTTTCCTCCTTCTTCATTATATTTCCTCAAAAGTGCTTTAAGCTGGCTTACAAAAAGATGAAGAGGAAAAGTGAAATTTACATGAAAAGAGAAGTTAAGGCAAAAGAAAAAACTGGATGAGCCCAGGATAGAGGCAAATACAGAAAACCTGTTGCAAAGTCTACAGCTCTTTCTAGAATGTTTCGTTGTGTTTTGTAATAGCAAGGAAAGAGAGGAACTACATATTTCAACCTGTCTACAAGATAAAAACAAACTCATTGAGCAGGAGAAGTATGAGTATCCCTGATGCTGGGACCAGAGAGAAATACAGAGAATACCATGGATTGATGCAGACTTGGTTTTCAACATACTATTTACAAAAAGTACAACAACAACTTTTGTTAGAATGCTTCTTTATTATTTCTCAAAGGAAGCATTGGCCATGATGACAAATAGCTCTTCATTTAAAGGCATTCTAGTAAGGATTTATGGTGGGAAAAGAAGGAGTGGGGAAGAGGGAGAGCCATAATGTTTCTTTGATTGTCCAGCTTAACCTAAGGATGGATTTTCAATAACTAGAGGACTGGGTCACCTGAATATTATTCAGACAACTTTCTATAAACTCAGAGACCCAAACTTTCTCATAAGCCCAGCAGAGTTCTTGGTTATTGTTGATGTTCATGGGTTTGAATTTATAACATCTGATAAGGACCAAAATATCACTATTTCCTATATCCAGCAAAATCCAGTCCTAAGCATTAAACAGTCAAGTTTGGATTAAGGTAAAAGTCCTATGTTAAAAATGATTGTGATTAAATACTTTTCTATTGGTATGTTGCATACAGCATTTCTCATATTTAAAAGAAAAAAATAACCCTCATGATAAGTGTTATGTAGAAACTGAGACATAGAGAAATGCATTTAAGTAACTTGTCCAAACTCACACAGGAAGTAGAAGGGCCAGAATTCAAACCTATGTCTCTCTGACTGTGAAAACTGGTTGCTCAGTGGTCCCTGCTAAAAATTCACCTCAGCTAATTTCCTGACAAAGGTTTATTACATCTCTGGGCTTTCCTTTTTTAACTGCTATTGTTCACTCAAATATTTGTGTGGTTTTGCAAAGGCTTTATGATTCATTTTGGTCATAAGTTGAAGATAAAAAGGACATTTATATCTCTCTCTCTCTATTTATCTACCTCTCTATCTCTTTCCCCTTCTCTCTTTTTCTCTTTCTCTTCCTCTAATATTACAAAGCCTGTCTACATCTTGGCAGACATAACACATACCCTGCTTTTTAAAATCTAGCCTCAAAGGATAGATTTTGTCTCTTATAGGGCCAAGGTTTATTGGTTATCATAGGGCTAAGAGAAGAAATGCTGAATTTGGCCCAAAGCAGAGAAGAGCCAACTTGTAGTCTTCACTTTTCCTTTTATTTGTCCTGTTTTAAATGGCCATCATTTTTATATACTCAGGATGCGCCAAAAGAACTTTCCCTGATATTAACTATCAGAATGGGCAGGGATGGAGATCAAGATAATAACCATATCCATGACACAACAGTCACACTTGTCCAGCCCGCCAGGTAGAGTCCAAAATCATTTTTACACCTGTGTAAAAAAGTTGGATGCTATCTCACCATTCTTTCCCTGCCCAACACCTATGCCACTAATCTCTTAAAACTTACTTAAAAGCTACTTAAAACTATACATTTTATAAAACATCTTCAAAGGTTAATGTATACAAAGACTATAACAATATACAGTTGATATGCAAAATATAGAAAACAAAAATGTGAAAATAAGAAAATAAAAATCATCTATGATTTCAACTCCATGACATTACTATTTACATATTTGTGAATGTATGTGTCAGCTTTTTTCCATGTGTGTAAATGCACTAAAACATACACAAACATACATATTTGATTTTAAGAAAATTGGAATTTCATTTAATTCATTCCATACAACTGTGCCTTCTTATTATTCAATTTAATTTTATAAGCATATTATATATAAGTTTATAGAAATGTCTAGAGTACTTTTTAAATAGATGTATAATATTCCAACATAGGTTATACTGTAACTTCTTTAGTTATGCCAAATTAGTGTATATTCATATTTTTAATTTTTCACTATGTAAAAAAAGTGCTGTAATGATCATTATTTTTTATATATACATAAAATTGTGATGTACATTATATCACTTTTACATCTACAAGAAGCAAGCCCTTGAATTAATAGGTCAAGAGAACACAGAAGGAATTTCCATATAAAAGGGAATAACATATGCCAGGGTCCTGCGGTAGGAAGGAGGATGGCAAAAAAAAAAAAGATGCAACAAACCCTAAAAACAAACAAACAAACAAAAAACATAATGGCAAGTGTACAGAGAAGGTGAGGAAGGATAATAAAGGGAACTGGAAAAAGAAGCATGGGCCAGAATATGCTTTAGTCTTTAAGAAGCAAAAAAAAAGAGAAGGCTTTGAAGTTTTATTCTTAAAATAAAGTTGAGAAGTGTGGCATAAAAAAATTTATGCTTTAAAAGTTCTCTTTGACTTGCAGTGCAGAGGATGGACTAAAGGCAAGTGTAGAATGCTCATGGATGAAACAGCTAGGAGGCTATGGCCATACTCCAAGTGCAATAATTGTAGCTTGGTGTAGGATGCTAAAAAAAAAAGGGAGAGAGAAAAATGGATGGACTCAAGAGATATTTAGGAGACAAAACTGACAGGATTTTATTGTAGGTGTGATATGGGTGGGAAGAAAAGAACATAAATTTACAAAGATGTCTCCTAGATTTCTGACATGCAAAACAGGTGCTGCCATTCACCAAGACAAGGAATACTGGAGGAGAATCATGCTTGGTGGGTGGATATTTTGTGCTCAGTTTTGAAATTCTTGAAACATCTAAGTACATGTGCCTACATATCAGAAATTTTAGGAACAGTCCAGACTTGAGGGGGTACATTTGACTCTTATTGGCATGTAAGTGGTCATGAAAGCATGGACTTGGATAAAATATCTAAGGAGATGGTAGAGAATGCGGAAAGTAGAGAGCCTAGAATAAGCATTAAAGTGCAAATGAGGATGAGGGAAAGGAGGTAAAGTTGAAAGCGAAAGGATAGCCAGAAAACTATCAGGAATACTAAGAGTATGGGAACAGGAGGTGATGAATTCATGAATGAATCACCTAATTCTATTTGACTCTTAGTGGGTGCTCTTTTGATTTTAATGTGTGAAATCCTCTTAGCATGTTAAAATGACTTTATAACAGAGTGAGGGAAGCTCAGGCACTAACTATTTTTAGGCAGGTAATTGAAGACAGTTTTATTGCTAATTTTAGCTTGTCAGAGGCACTTTTAAAATGGCATAAAACATTCACTCTTGCAGAGACAGGAAGACGGGTTGGGATTGAGGAGATGGGGTCATTCAGCCCAAAGGTCTCCACAAATGTAGGACACACGCTCAGGCCAAATGTAAATGAACAATGGAGCCCAACTGCTATTTCACCCTAATTGTACTTTTGGACCTCTGTACTGGGAAAGAGGACACTTCATAAAAGGAGTTTTTCTACATGAACTGGACTCCAGGTTATAGAGGACAAATCAAGAAGAAAGGTTTGGTGAAAGCCATTCTGAGATTTAAGGGCCATTGGAAGCCAGTGGAATATTAAGATATTGGTCTGGTCAGTTCAGCTGCTGTAACAAAATACCGTAGACTGGGAAGTTTAAAGTACAGAAGTGTATTTCCACTATGGAGGCTGGGAGGTCTAACATCAGGATGCCAGGATGGGTGGGTTCTGGTGAGAGTCTTCTTCCTGCCTTGCAGATGGTTACCTTCTTGCTAGATCCTCACATGACTAAGAGAGGAATCTCTCTTTTATCAGGGATTTAATCCCACCATAAGGGTCCCACACTCATGACCTAATCTAAACCTAATAACCTCCCAAAGGCCCCACCTCCAAATGCTATCACAGTGGATTTTAGGATTTCAACATATGAAATTTGGGGGGACACAAACATTTAGTCCATAGCAGATATCATCTGAGAAAGGAATTAAAAAGAGTGTAGGAACCAAGCTTCTGAGAAACCCTAAGAAGCTGAACATTTCCATCAGCCTGTGTTTATTAATTTGTTTCTTCAATTCCCCATACTGATGAACAAATAAATCCCCAAGGCCAAAGGACTCTTCCTGTTGGTTTTTGAAAGCAACTGGAAAGGAAAGTGGTAGCTGAAGAGGGGAAAACTGTGTCCCAAAATATTTCCAATCTCGGGACTGAAAAAGACCTAAGGATGCAGTGTGGTGGCCCTCATAAAACAAAAAGTCAACCAGACTGAGTTTAGTGAGCCCAATGGATTCATCCTGGAACACTTAGGGTCCTAGGAAGAAGATCAAGGTGGGGGTGAATACTCATCGATGGAATGTTTAAGGAGGTCCTAATGCGTGCCAAATCTATGAGTTACTCAGCAAAATGTTAACCAACTGATCAGGATCTTATAAGGAAATATAGATCTACTAGCTACTGTGTTTATTTTAATTTATTGATTGATTCATTCATTTGACCCATTTTTATTGAACACCTACTATGTCTCAGGCATTGAGAATATAACTCAACAAAAGACGACCTAGTCCTTATCTTTATGACACAGCTGGTGATATTTTAATTCTTCATTTGATTCTGTAAGAAATTTCTTTTCACATGATCCCTGGATCTACCTCAATGTTGCAACATGAAACACTTTCCTATATAGTCTCATTTCAGTAACTATCCCGAATCCTGTCCATAAAATATGCCTGAACATCCAGCCAATACAAGGGTCAAGGAAGCCCAGCATGTGTGCATTTTCTTCCCTAATCTCCCCTCATACTCTCTAAACCCTGCTGATTCGCAAAGACTCCAGTTCTTCATATTCTGTCCCCTCATCCTGAAGTCATATGGGCATCCTGGGGCATATGACTCACTCCCACAATTCCTTGTCTAATCATCTTCTTGCTGAATAAATTAGCATAACATATAGGATATCTAAAATCCAATTACATCTTAGTTACTCTAGCCACAGACAAATTTGGTTATTCTCAATCCACACATTAATTGGAGGCAGAAGACAAATGTTGTTCATTGGTTTTCGAGTGTTTGTTTGAAACAGTCCTTCAGCTTACCTTATCTTACTCCATCTCCCCAGGAAGTGGGCTTTCTGTTCACAGACCTACAGGTCTACCTCCAGCTGAACTAGAACCCTCATTCTTATTGCTCCTCTGTACACACGCCTTCCATTTCAAGACATTTCCTTCCCATTTCTATGCTGACTAACCCTTATCCTTTGAGATGCAACTTAACTTTACTTTTGAATTCTTCAGTTTTTCATCAGAACCCTTAAAATATACAGTGGTACATTTGATATACACAAAACGGCTCTTGTTTCAGATTCAAAGGATGACTTAAAGGACAAATTATGTCCAAATAGAGGTGGCTGAGAAGCATTCATTATAGTGATTTTTTAAATTCCTGGCAAATACCCAGGAAAAATCATATGAGCCAGGATTTCACTTCTAAAAATCTACTCCTAAAATACACTGACAAGAATATGAAATAAAGTATGCACAAGGCTATTTATTGCAGCAATTTGATATATCAAATGATGGAAAACTACTTAAATACCCCAATGGCTATTATAGGAACTGGTGAAATAAACTATGAAATCTTCCCAGAATGGAGTAGTAAGAAGCTAGACAGAAAGGAATAATAATTTATATGTGAGATAGATAGATGATAGATAGATAGATAGATGATAGATAGATAGATAGATAGATGATAGATGATAGATAGATAGATGGTAGAGACAGAAAGATTGGTTCATTTTAAGGAATTGGCTCACACAATCACAGAGACTGGCAAACCCAGAATCTGCAGGGAAGTCTGAGAGGCTGGAGACCCAGGAAAAGTTGATGATACAATCTTGATTCTCAATGAGACTGCAGGCAGAATCCATTCCTCTTAGGAGGACTTCAGTCTTCTCTCTTAAGGCCTTCAATTGATTGCATGAGATCCATTCCCATTATGGAGGGGTAATCTGCTTTACTCAAAGTCTAATGATTTAGATGTTAATTGCATCTTTGAAAATGTCTTTACAGCAAACATCTAAACTGGTGTTTGACCAAATAACTGTGCACCATGGTTTAGCCAAGTTGACATATGAAATTAGCCATTATGTATATAAAATATTGAGTTAGGAGCTCAGTTTAATATAAATATGGATATAATTTATATTTAAAATATATATACATGATATATCTATATTTATATTTTATCTATATGTTCATTATCTATCTATTTTTCTATCTATCTATCTACTATCTCTCTACTTATCTATACAGGCATACCTCGCTTTATTGTGCTACACAGATATTGTGTTTTTTTCATAAATTGAAGGTTTGTGAGAAACCAGGATTGAGCAAGTCTCTCTGCTTTGCTTTTCCATTATTTTTCATTATTATTATACTTGTTAAGATGCTCTGTAATCAGTGAACTTTGATGTTACTCATGTAAAAAGATTAAGTTGCTGAAGACATAGCTGATGTTTAGCATTTGTTAGAAATATAGCATTTTTTAATTAAGGTATGTACATTAATTTTTTAGGCTTAATGCTATTGCACACTTTATAGACTACAGTATACCACAGTACAATGTAAACATAACTTTTATACAGGGAAACCAAAAAATTTGTAACTCGATTCATTATGGTATGCTTTTTATTGTGGTGGTCTAGAACTGAACCTGCAATATCTCCAAGGTATGCCTGTACATTACTCAACTAAACTTCACTTTTTATTTGGATTCCACTAGTTTTCCCCAATGTCCTTTCCCTTTCTTTTTTTTTGGTTCCAGGAATCCATCCAGAATACCACACTTAATATTTTGTTATCTTAATACTTAGCTAAGACAACTTAGCTCTCCTTGTTCTGTGACCATTTCTCAAATTTCCTTTGTTTTCCAGGAAGTAATTTATTATTTTATTTTTTAAACATCTTTTGCTTTTGTTAGTTACCTCTACTGTTTCATTGCATTCTGCTTCATTAAGTTCTGCTTTTTAACTTTATTACATCCATCCTTTTATGATTTTCCTTGTGTTCACTCTGTCTTTTTTAGCTCAGTAGAATTCTTAGCTCATTATTTCTCTTTCTTGTTTTCTAAAATTTGCATTTAAGGTTATACATGTTCTTTATTTTTTAATTGAAGTATAATTGACTTACAATATTATATTAGTTTCAGGTGTACAAGGCCGTGATTTGATATTTTTATACATTATAAAATGATTACCATGATCAGTCTGGTTACCATCTGTCACCATACAAAGTTATTACAATATTACTGACTCTATTCCATATGCTGTATATTACAACCCTTTGAATTATTTATTTTATAACTGGAAGTTTGTACCTTAATCACCTTTACCTATTTCACCCATCCTTCCATACCCCTCTCCTCTGCAACCACCAGTTTGTTCTTTGTACCTATGAGTCTTTTTCTGTTTTGTTCTGTTTTGTAGAGTCCACATATAAGTGAAATCACATGATATTTGTCTTTCTCTAACTTACGTCACTTAGTATGGTACCCTTTAGGTCCATCCATGCTCTTCAGAAATGGCAAGATTACATTGATTTTTTAATTTATGTATATATCACATCTTCTTTACCCATTCATCTATGCATGGCCACTTAGGTTGCTTCCATAACTTGGCTATTGTAAACAATGCTGCAATGAACATTGGAGTACATATATCTCTTCAAACTAGTATATTCATTGTCTTCAGATAAATACCCAGAGGTGGATCATGTGGTAGCTTTATTTTTAATTTTTTGACAAACCTCCATATTGTTTTCCACAGTGGTTATACTAACTTACATTCTCACCAACAGCGCACAAAAGTTCCTTTCTCTCCACATCCTCACCAACACTTGTTATTTCTTGTTTTTGTTTGTTTGTTTGTTTGTTTTTTTAATGGTAGCCATTCTGACAGGTGTGAAGTGACATCTTATTGTGGTTTTAATTTGCATTTCCCTGATGGTTAACGTTATTGAGCATCTTTTCATGTGTTTGTTGGCCATCTGTACGTCTTCTTTGGAAAAATGTCTATGTCTTCTTTGGAATCATGTCTACTCAGGGACTCTGACCACTTTTTAATCAAATCGATTTTGTGTGTGTGTGTTGATTTATATGAGTTTTTCATATATTTTGGATATTAGCCCTTTTTCAGACACATTATTTACAAATATCTTCCCCCATTCAGTAGGTTGCCTTTTCATTTTCTTGATAGTTTTCTTCATTGTGCAAAAACTTTTTAGTTTGTTATAGTCCGATTCATTTAGTTTTGCTTTTGTTGCCCTTGCCTGAGGAGATAGATCAAAAAAAAATATTCCTAAGACCAATGTCAAAGAGCTTACTGCTTATGTTTTCTTCTAGGAGATTTATGATATCAGGTTTTACATTTAAGCCTTTAATTCATTTGACTTTATATTTGTGTATGGTGTAAGAAAGTAGTTTAGTTTCATTCTTCTGCACGTAGCTGTCCAGTTTTCCAATGCCTTTTGATGCAATTGTAAATGGGATTACTTTCTTCATTTCTCTTTAAGATAGTTCATTATTAATGTAGAGAAATAAAACACATTTCTGTGTATTAATTTTGTATTCTGCAACTATACTGAATTCATGCATTACTTTTAACAGATTTTGGTGGAGTCTTTAGAGTTTTCTAGGTATAGTATTATGTCATCTGCAAATAGCGACAGTCTTACTTCTTCCTTTCCAAGTGGGATACCTTTTATCTTTTTTTCTTTTCTGATTGCTATGGCTAGGACTTCAAATACTATGTTGAATAAAAATGACATGAGTGGATATTCTGGTCTTGTTCCTGATCTTAGAGGAAAAGTTTTCAGCTTTTCACCATTGAGTATAATGTTAGCTGTGGGTTTGTCATGTATAACATTTATTATGCTGAGGTATGTTATCTCCATACCCACTTAGTTGAGGACTTTTATCATGAACATACTTTGAATTTTGTCTAATGCTTGTTCTGCATCTACTGAGATGGTCATTTAATTTTTAATCCTTCATTTTGTTAAAGTGGCATATCTCATTGATTGATTTGCAGATATTGAATCATCCTTGCATCCCTGGAATAATTCTCACTTGATTATGGTGTATGATTCTTTCAATATATTGTTATGTATAACATAAACTATATTTACCAGAAAACAAGAAAGCTATCAATGCCTACCTGGGTTATGCCCAAAAGGGTCATAAGCACCAATGTGACAAGGATCCCACTAAAAAATAATGAACATTTAGAGCACCAAAAGAACTCATCATCCTTAAGTTCACAGTGACACAAAAATAAATGTCACTAATCACTCTAGGAAACTGTTAAGGCATAAACTCATTCTGAAAACTGGTTTAAAAAAAGGTAGGAGAGTGTAATTGAACATCTATACTGCCTTTCCCATACCGATTATGTTTCAAGGTACTTTAATAGCAGAAGAGTAAAAGTTCTTTATAGAAGAATCCCACGGTTCATAAGCACAGATGGAATGATAGAATACCATCATTTAGCCACCCCTTAATGTAGTAAAATATCTAAACAGTGATCCATCATGGCTGCTAAAACTAGTAGGTGAAAGGCTAATGAAGAACTTAAAAATGAATGAATTGAACTGATAACTTCTAAACATTAACATAAACAAAGAAACAAAAGATATTCTGTGACTCTTGTAGTGATAAAGTATAGAGAAGTGTTTATGAAGATAAAAAAAAAATCAAACATGATTCTGATCAAATCTCCATGGAAGCTCAACATTTACAGAGGAAAGAAGAACATGCTAAATGACATATGGCCAGATCTCCAGAATGTGAGAAACATGACAGAAAAAAAGGACTTGGTTTTTTCCCCCAAATAAATGGGAGTGAGAGAAAGAGAAAGAGGGAAACAGAGAGGACACTAAAGTCATATCAATCAAATCAAATATGCAGACATTGTTTACATACTGATTTACAAACCAAGTAAGGAAAGTGGTAGAACAATTATAGACTTGAACTCTACATATTTATAGTTTTAATATAAAGAATTTTTTTGATTGACTACTGGTATTGTGGTTACTAAGCTTCTTTCTTTCTGGCACTTGAATGCCAAATAGTTTTGTTTTTTTTCTTTAATGCAGCCTCAGAATTACTAAATTTATGAGTTTCTTCCACATAGTATCTCCTTGGGTCCCCATGATCAACTAAAGAGCTATAAAGTACAGGTATTATGAGCCATTATTTTTCTAGTGGGAAAATGAGACTTCAAAGAAATGTAAATGTTTTATCCCAACGACTTCCAGAAAGTGGACTAATCACATCCTCTACTGATTGGCACCATGTGCTGCTGGTTACCTATCTGAGCTGCTCACATTTACACATTAGCATAAAAAAAGAAAGAAACAGTCACAGCTTAGGATTCTCTAGGCTTTAAAACGTTTTTTTATCAAATTTGCTTAATTTTATTTAACACATTCAGATAAATCACACACACACAGACAGAAAGACACACGCACACACACACACACACACACACACACACACACACACAGTGGGAAATAGCCTAAAATCCAAAATCCTTGTGCTCTTTTCAACTTTACCTATGCCCAATATTAAAGGTTCTACTCCCTTGCACAATTCCTGGTCACACTTTAGGACAAAAAAGCAATTCCCAAGTAATTTAAGATTTCAATGGCCTTGATTTTAATATTAACAAAGTAGCATTCAGTAAGCCACCTAAATGACTATTTCATATTAATGAAATTTTGTACCTGAGATTTTCCATTACAGGGAGTGCAGTGTCCTTATGATTTAATGAACAAGTCAAAGTTGACTGGCCCATCCTGGATTTCACATATACTTTTCTATTGTGCATGGTTCACCTCACATTACCCAATTGTATGCAAAACTAATCTTAAGGGGTGTATAATATTCCAACAAACTTTCTAGATATTTCCTAAATTAGAGAATATTTAGATTAATTATTTTCTGATTTGTATTATGCACAAGCTTTGATCTACATTTATGTGCATAAGATTTATATATATATTATGAGATAATTATTGAGGATTACTTTCCAGAAGTGGAATTAATGAATCAAAGGAGTTTTAAGGCTTTTGATTCATATTGTCAAAATGCTTCCAAAAGTGTCCTACCAAGCCTCTTGCCTGCCAGGAATGCACCTCTCAAAACCCTCTGCAGCAGCGAGAATCTGCATATTTAAAAACCTATGTGGATTTGATACGCATTTCTTCTGGGCTTTTATCCTGAAATGGATCTGGTCTTAGATTGTGTGCTGGTTAAGAGTAGGTGGAGGAGACAAACTTGAGGTGTTTCTTCCCCTTGAGCTGCCTATCCCAGTCCTATTTTGTTCAGTCACTTCCCAGAAACGATTTCATTCAACACTGCCCCCATTTTGAGGTATGAAGTAACTGAGTTTTTCTGCTTTTAATCCCCTTAATTCTTTTGATTTGCTGGATGGTTGAAAACAGAAGGAATAAATAGCTGACACACAGGAAGCTGTGCATGTTTCAAATGAAGTTTCCTTTTTGTAAAGCTGGGCAATTACAAGCTTGGCTCACTCCATCTCCATTCCAAATGGTTCTGTGCATGGCAGCAATGGCGTCCAGCTCAACCACTACCTTGACCAGGCTGCTGGTCAGAATTAGGCTTAGTTCTGAGCTGTTTTTTCAGGCTGTGTTTAGAATTTGCTAGTCAGAGAATTGAAACACTGTGCACATCAAAGACTAGTATTCTTTTAAAAACCACAAGTTGATTTGCATGTCCTCCTGCCCCTTTCTTATTTTTAGGAAGCTGAAACTTGCTTGGTGCTCACCACACACACACAAAAAAATTGTAACTATGCGAGCGGCTGGATGTTGACTAAACTTACTGTGATAATAATTTTGTAGTGTAGGATGTACACATATTAAATCATTATTTAACTTTGAACTTATACAATGTTATGCTAATTATATCTCAATAAAACTGGGAAAATAAGTTAAAAAAATATGCTTGGTGCTTTGAAAAAGAGGCATGGGACTTAAAAACACAGTATGGCCTGAAAGAAATATAACATGTGATTTAAGCTCCCATCTCTTTTTATGAGTTTCTTTTTTCCCTTTTTGTAAGAATCTTTGAAGAACTTACTGAAAATTGAAAGCAATGGTACAAGATTCAAAGCCTCCCTAGAAGTCAGATCTATGTCAGTAACCCATACTTTTTTTTTTAAACGTCTTTATTGGAGTATAATTTCTTTACAATGGTGTGTTAGTTTCTGCTTTATAACAAAGTGAATCAGTTATACATATACATATGTCCCCATATCTCTTCCCTCTTGCATCTCCCTCCCTCCCACCCTCCCTATCCCACCCCTCTAGGTGGTCACAAAGCACCGAGCTGATCTCCCTGTGCTATGTGGCTGCTTCCCACTAGCTATCTATTTTACGTTTAGTAGTGTATATATGTCCATGCCACTCTCTCACTTTGTCCCAGCTTACCCTTCCCCCTCCCCGTATCCTCAAGTCCATTCTCTAGTAGGTCTGTGTCTTTATTCCTGTCTTGCCCCTAGGTTCTTCATGACCATTTTTTTTTTAGATTCCATATATATGTGTTAGCATACGGTATTTTTCTCTTTCTGACTTACTTCACTCTGTATGACAGACTCTAGGTCCATCCACCTCACTATAAATAACTCAATTTTGTTTCTTTTTATGGCTGAGTAATATTCCATTGTATATATGTGCCACAGCAGTTCATGCAGCTCAATATCGAAAAAACAAACAACCCAATCCAAAAATGAGCAGAAGACCTAAATAGACATTTTTCCAAAGAAGATATACAGATTGTCAACAACACATGAAAGGATGCTCAACATCACTAATCATTAGAAAAATGCAAATCAAAACTACAATGAGATATCATCTCACACCAGTCAGAATGGCCATCATCAAAAAAATCTACAAACAACAAATGCTGCAGAGGGTGTGGAGAAAAGGGAACCCTCTTGCACTGTTGGTGGGAATGTAAATTGATACAGCCACTATGGAGAACAGTATGGAGGTTCCTTAAAAAACTAAAAATAGAACTACCATACGACCCAGCAATCCCACTACTGGGCATATACCCTGAGAAAAACCATAATTCAAAAAGAGTCATGTACCAAAATGTTCATTGCAGCTCTATTTACAATGGCCAGGGCATGGAAGCAACCCAAGTGTCCATCGACAGATGACTGGATAAAGTAACCCATACATTTAACGCTTGGGTCACCACGTGCATTCTACAGCCGTGCATCCATGCACTCACTCGTTCATGCGATAGCCATCTATTTTTCAGCCAGTACCATGCTAAGCACAAGTGATTCAAGACTGAAAACAAGATGATTCTTGTTCCCATGAATGTCAAATTCAAGGAAAAGGCAATCCATTTCTGATTAACACTAATATAGAAACTTCCAGAAGGACAAACAGCTTTGACTCCTGCCACTTGTGAAAACATAATGAAAAACAAACAAGTAACAGAAAAATGCCAAGCATATTACAAACCACCATGACCCTCTTAACTACATATGTACAATGTTAATTTTGTGCAATTTATCAAAAATGGCTTTCACGTAACAGTAAATAAAAATTTGCTGGGGATGCATTTTTTTTTCATTTTCCTTTCTTCTATTTCATTCCCATCAACAGACCATTAAGTTTTCCTGAATCCTCTTTTCTGAAAAAGTATCACAAAAGCATCCAATGCAGGTTCATTATATTATGGAGTATCCTAAAGCATCTGGACTTGGTGGTCCAGAGATGGGGTCTGTGAGTTTTGAAAAGTGAAAGTTATCATATCTCTTTGCCTCATTCCATTCAGCTTTGATCATGTAAACGTCTTGGCCTTATTTTTCTGTGGCAGAAAACTTGGTGTCAATTGTTGGCTTGAAACCAAGCAGCAGTACCATCTCCAACCGTGGAGACTTCTCTCTGTGATAGGTGGACCTAGTCTTGCCAGAATTCTCTGCTAACTAGTGTTTCAGTGGTTAATGATCTGACTAATCACAGATTCCCTTGTTTAGGCCTTTTCCTTGCCCCCAAGAACTCTAGGAATATCCACAAACATAAAGGAGTTTTTTTTTCCCTTTAAAAATTATCCATGGTGTGGTTTAGACAGACCTGACTGAAATCAGTTCCATATGGCCCCAACCATTTTTATTCATCATTATATCCTTAAGAGTTAACAGGCTCTGGCACACGGCAGATGTCTAATCAGTATTTTTGGAATAAGTGATCAGAAGAGGCATTAATATATTTTCCTGATTTAGGGCAGAATTTTAAAAATCCACCCCCTTTGCCTTCGTGGAGTCCATCACTTCGTTGGACTTTCCGTGTTGCCACATGGCGCTCACCAGAGAAGGCAGCTCCTCCCAGAGTGCCAAGATTACTTTGACCATCTCATTCCCATGAATCATGGCCCTAAAAAATGTTTGGAATAGTAGTTTCTTTCCTCAGAGCAGCCTTTTGTTTTGGATATCCTTAGTTTTTAATGCCTTTCTTGGCAAGAATAATAATAATAATAATTCTTCCTTTTTCTGTTATGAATACAAACCAGATTCTTCAAGGAATAAACGTTTCTAGCCACATTGACTCTCTGTCTTTGACAAAACCAAGCTCTTTCTTGACTTTGAGCTCTTGGGTTTGTATGTCCTTCTATTTGGAATATTTCCCTAGTTTTTCTTTTTTTCCCCATGGTTGACCCCAATTGTTTATGTAGGTATCCACTTAATTGTCGTCTCTTTTAAGAAAGTTCCACTGCATATCCCAATCACTGCCTATATCCTGACTCCATTTCTTTTTATCAAAATCACCCATGTAAATTTTCTCTCCTATTTCCTACTGAATCCCCAGTGTCAAGCACTGTGCCTGACGAATTGGAGAAATTCAATAATTATTTGTCAAATCATTTAACGAATGGATGGATTTAAGAAATACACCAGGTGACCTGAAATATTTCATCTTACCCTTAGATTTCTTGACAACCTGATGCACCAGGTACTATTTAACTTTTCTCTGTAATGGGTGGCTGCTGGGGCAGTGTCCAGACTTCAGATTTCATGGTCTTTATGCAAAAGACTTATAGATAGCGATCTACAATCATCAAAAGGAGGTTGCTTACTTATAGATTGAGAACTTGAGACGGTGTATGAATCGCTGCCCAATTTTACCAAATCTGAGAAAGATGATTGGTGAAAAATTACCTTTATTCAGAAGGCTGCACTGATCAGCAAAATTTACTGACAGCTGTTAGGAGTCTGAAGTAGAAACTCCTGCAAACAGTAACAAGATTGATAAGGAAGTATTGATCGGGGTGCACATTGCAGGGCAATTCTGTCCGTTTCCTTGTGGAAGCCAGAGCATCCTGAGTCTATACGGAGGGTCTGGATTGGCATCTGCAGCCCCAGCATTTCTTTTCTCAGAGACTGATTGTGATGCTTATTTAGAACTGTCTGGAAAGTGTAACTATTTCTAATTTTCTCTAGACCCTTAGGGTCTCCCTTTCTTTTTCTTTCTCTCATCCTCTCTCCTTACATATGGCTTTAAAAATGAGCCCGTGTGGCTTGGGAAAGACTTGTGCAAAGAAAACTTTGCAATCAATCCATCAGGCTAGGCCTGTAGCAGCAGCTATATGGTTCAGGGATGACTGCCAGATGGCTCAGCCATCACTGACATCAGAGAGCACTTCGTCCGCTTTCTCTCCCACTCATGCCCACCCAAACCCCGGACAGATGGAGCACTTTTGCACAATGCCAGATGGTATTACCTTTTGGCTGGAGTGCTAATCAGAGAGCCCTGGTGCTGCAAATTTCCTTTTACCTCTCCACTGAACAGGTAGTTCACAGGCATCAGAAGTATGGGCTATCCCCAACCATCTCCTTAACTTCCTCACACTTCTTCTTCTGTTGACACCTGAGCAATGTGTCATCTGAGGATACAGAGAGATGCATTCCTTCTCAGAACCCAGTATGATCTTGTGTTAAACGAAATAATAAAAATAAAATTGTGTTAACTAATCTTACTGTGGTAATTATTTCACAATATATATGTGTATCGAATCATCACGTTATACACCTTAAACTTATACAATGTTACATGTTAACTATATCTCAACAAAGCTGGAAAAATAAATAAATAAATAAATTATAGAACTCCTACAAGGCATAAGAAAAAGACAAATTGGTCAATTAATAAATGAACAAAATAATTTAACAGATAATTATCAAAAGAAGATACTAAATGGCCAATAAGCATATGTAAAGAAGGTCAAACCATTAGTTATTAAGGGACTGAAAATCAAAACTACACTGAAGAATAAAAATACTATTGCAGAGGATGTGGAACAACTGGAATTATACATTGTGAACTGGTTAAAATACTTTGGAAAATGAGTAGTCTGTACCTATTAAAATCAAACAGTTGCTTAACCTATGACCCATTAATTTTACTCCTAGGTATGTTCCCAAGGAAAAAATGAGGGCATAAGTCTACCAAAGGACATGTTCAAGAAGATACATGGCAACTTTATTTATTATAGCCCAAATCTGGAAACAACCCAAATGTCCATCAACAGGAAGATGGGGAAATAAATTGTGTTTTAATCTCTCAGTGGAGTGTTACCTACTCCGCAATAGAAAGAGGCAAACTCTTGATCCACGGAATAACATGGATAAATCTCACAGACATAATGATGAAAGAAAAAAGACAGACACAGCAGAGTATATATTGTTTGACTCCATTAATATGAATTTAAGAAAAGGCAAAACAAATCTAGGGTGATAGAAATCATAATATGGGTTATCACTTGGCAGAGGGCAGTTATTGACTGTGAAGCAGCACAGGTAGGACTCTTAGGTGCTGGAGATGATTTTATTTTGAACTAGGTTGAGATTACATGATTGCATTGACATGTACATATACACTGAGCTGTACACTTAAATCTGTGCAGTTGGTGTATTATACCTCAATGAAAATAATAACTAAATGCAACAAGATAATATTTTGGATTAGGTCAAACATGTTACGATCTGAATTGGTCCTTAGGGTATTCTTTATTATGTTCCAAAGCCACCAATCAGAACAGCTTAGGCAGAAGCATCAGTCTACCCTTTTGCTTGGGATAGCATAAATCAAATGAGTATATACCCTGCTAAAAACAATGACCAAGGTAAAGAAGGATTTCTGTATTATTTCCCCTGAAAATGAGAGGACTGAACATATTCATTCAGCAGCAAGGCAGGCTTCAATCAATTACCATCAAAATACTGTATGATTTCAGGTCTTTTCCAAGAAGCTGACTTCAACTGGTCAAAGATGGTCTCTGTAGATTTGCAGTTATGACATGAAGTGCTACCACTTAGGGATGTTATAGAAGGCTGATTTTAATATTTCATGCAAGACCTAAATACCAAAAAATAAACTTTTGTGAAATTTGGCATTAGCATGGTTTTGAAGTCAGGAGACCTGTAGTCTAAACTTCATTTCGATATTAAAACCAACTACATAATCTTCAAAGAGTTATACCTTCTTTGAGCAATTTTGCTCTCCTGCAAAATGCAGAAATATTTTTCTTTTTCCTAAACAGCAGAATTATTTACCCAAATTATTTTTTAATATAAAAATATAAATTAAGATCTGTTCGTGTTGATGGTGAGGTGGCATTATGGCCGAAGCTCTGTCCTTCTGGTCTCCCATTTTTGTCCTCTGTGGTTCCCTGAGAGCCAAGGAAAACAGTTGGAAAATCACTGGAAGTAGATAATATCTAGCTCTGGCATTGGAAGATGAAAGGGAAATCTCAAAGGCATTGCTAAGATATGCTCGCTTATCACTTTGAATTTTAGTCAGTGATTCTGTTTTAGCCACTATGCTCAGAAGAGGCAATATTATTCCTTTTCATGTTCATAGAGATCCCTGGTTACAGCATGCCTTCTACCTTAAGCCTCACAGGAAACACTGCACAGGAAGAGGAAGCCTATAATGGAAGATGAAATTGGTTTTAGAAGTCTTCCATTTTCCTACCCTTCTACTTCCTTGCACTCTCCTCTAGAACTTTCTCTACCACCCTCTCATAATGCCCTTGACCCTTCAGTCACAGCCCTCTGGAGCAACGTATATTCCCTCTCAAAGATCTAATTCGTTTTGGGCTATAAAATCTTGCTAACAATGTTAACTCCGATACCAGGAATAAGGATAAAAAAAGAATGATAGAATGGAAGGAATTATGGAAGCAGTCATCCTCGATTTTAGCTTTGCTGTGTGGTCTTGGCAAAGGCAATATATTTCTCTGAGCCACTTACATCATTTGCCAAATGGCAACAATAAACTTGTAGAATACTATATGGAGTAAAGTAAGTCTCTATGAAGTGCTTTATATACCTGGCACATAGACTTTATTACAAAAAATTTTATATTAAAAAGAATATCAGACCATCTGAGTCATGGTTTTCTGACACCATGGCAGAATAATTTGATGGGGACTGGGAGTTTGCCAGTAGACCCCTTAATCTTAAGGACACCTCAGTCTTTGGTGTTGCTAGGGGAACAAGACTTATAAATGCCAGACAGTCATCAGGCAGCTTTACCTAAAACTCAAATGAAAAACATGACGGTGGACATGAACTTCAAAGGCATGAGCAACTTCTGTGATTCCGGTCGATCGTTTAATTTTGCCTCAGTTCAAGTATTCTGGGAGCATGAAAGTGTAGACCACTCTCACCTGCAGAATTATTCTTCAGGGATTCTCAAAATCCACTACCAATTCCTACTCCTTAGGACCTAGTAAGGGAGAAGTCATTCAACGCAGATTTTATTTCCTTGAGCTCATCCTTTTGCTGTCATTTAAATGGACTAAAGGAAGCAGCACAAACTCATGAGTAGACATGACAGGTAACTGGATTCAGACAATTGCAAGCTCTGCAAGGAGAACTTGGACAAAGTAAACAATTTCTCTTAGCCTCAGATTCCACATAAGTTAAGTGGAGATAATAATGTTTCATATCTAATCTTGAAGATTAAATAATAATTGGCACATGGTAATGGTTCACCAAATGTTAGTACTTAATTTTCAAAGACAAAGAACTGGCCTAAAAACTGGATATCTGGGATATACTCTTGCTTTTTTCATACATTAGGTAAGGTTACTTACCCTTTTTCACTTTGGTTTCTTTGCCTATTAAACAGAAAGTGGGGGAGTTTGGATTAAATGACCTCAAATATCCTTTTTTAACTCTAAGATTTTGAGTTCATCAAAACCAAGGAGGCTTCCATGTTTTAGAAAAACAATTCTTCAAGGTCTCTGCTCTACCTAGAATCTTCTCATTTGAGATAGGCATCTGAATATGACCTTAGGGAATAGAAGACATGTATGCCAGATGTAATGAATGCCTCAGTAAATCAATTCACTACTCAACAAATATATCCTTGTCATCTAACATACAACTGGGTATCTAAGTCACTTACCTAGCAAGTCATTATGCTTGATAAAGTCGGGGATGTAAAGATTGTTTCTAGAGGAAAAATGGGTCTACAACTGGAAAATTGCAAGCAAATAATCTTGAAAGATAAGATAGTGAAGTAGTGATATGGGGAAGTCAAAGACTCAAATGTCAAAAAAAAAGAGCATCTAGTGCTACTGATAAAAAAGACTGTAGATATGTCCAAGACAAAGTGGGTAATCTTTAAGAACTCTGGGACAATAGGGGCTCTGTCAAAAGACATATAGGTGACAGGGAAGAACACTAGTATCAGTAAGAACCTACTGCCTAGCAGGCATTTTCACATTCTTGATTTCAGAACAATCCAATTTTAGTAGGAGGAATCTGTGGATCAATAAGACGATGTGACTTGCCTGCAGGAATGCAGCTAGTAAGTGGTTGAGCTAGAATTTTAACTCAGGCCTGTCTACCTATAAAACCCATGAATTGTCATTCATATTGTATTCATACATTTAAGTACTCCTTCCTTCCTTCATTCCACAGCGCCAGGCAATAGGATTAGCATGGTAAACGAGGCAGGCAATAACCCAGAACTCCCAGAGCTTACTGTCTGGTAGAAAAGAGAGCTAAAATTAAATAAATAAATATAAATCATTCTGGTAAATTGTAATTTAATAAGTTTATAAATCATCATGTATAATATAATAAAAATGTGTATAGAGAATTATGGTAAATTCTATAAAAGAAACAAGCAGGCTGTTGAGATAAAGCATAAAAGGTGTTGTGAGCAGAATATACTTTAGAAAGAGGGACCATATGCAGGATCCCACTCATGGGCATACATCCAGAGAAAACTCTACTTTGAAAAGATATGTGCACCCCAATGTTCATTGCAGCACTATTTACAATAGCCAAGACATGGAAGCAACCTAAGTGTCCTTCAACAGAAGAATGGATAAGAAGATGTGGTATATATATATCAAAAACTAGCCTACTATCAAAAACTACCATCAAAAACTAGCCACCTAGCTCCCTGCACTCTTACTCACCCAGTCATCCTTTATCACGTTACCCTATTTTATTTCCTTCATTTACATTTACCTCTCGGAAATTAACTTTTTATTTGTTTAGGTGTGTGAAATTGAAGACTCTCTAATCTCCATTAGAAATGGAAGGATGAGGGCAGGGCTTTGGTTATTTTGCCTTTTCCTAGGCTACCACATGGAAGGGCTCAAAATAAATTTGTTTGAAAATGAATCATGTCAAGAAACTGCTAAATTTAAACTGGACTAAAGGACTATAGCAGAGTTGCCTGCAAATATATGAAGCAACATCAAGGGAAATAAAGAGACCTGTGGCGTAGAACTTACACCAGAGACACACTAGGATCAGTAAGTAGAATGTAAGGAGTCTCTTTTGGTTCAAAATGAGGAGGCACTTCCTGCTAATTTGACTGATCTGCACAACAGTATAAGCAGCATGAAGTCGTGAGAGTCACATTATATATAAAAAAACCAGAAACTGCCTAGTTGTACATTGAAGAAATTGCACCACACAGTCTTGGATAAGTCAGAGGCTGAACTAAATGATGTCTAAAGCTATCTTTAGTTGGAAGCGTTTCTACATCTGTAACACCAGTAAAGATCCAGAGACACTTTTGGATCATTGAACCAAGGAGGAACTCCAGCTGTGGAAAAGAGCTTAGAGCAAAGCTTAGAACAGAGCAGAGCTCAATTCTCTTATGAGATTTATTTTTATTGTTCTCTTATGTTACCAGTTTCACAAGCATAGAGGAGAAAAACAAAACAAAACAAAACAGGTTGGGGAGGGGAGTCTTATTTACGAGACCAAGATTCCAACATTTCATTGAGCAAAGACCCTAATTATTAATTAATAAGACAATTTTCCTAAGACACATTACATACCAGATTGGCTGTGTTAATGAGGATGTTTTGCATCTAATTTAATGCACCGCAATGAGCATTTTTAATCACAAAAAGGACAAACCTTCTCTATCTAATCAAAGCTCTCGTTAGTGGCAAACTTCTGGTAAATAATTCCTCATTCTTAAATGGAAGACACGTACACCACAAAAATCTCTCCCTGGGGAAGTTAAGACTTTCAAGCGTGCATTTAACATGACACACTTCCTCAGAAAATGCTCTGAGGACTCTATATTTCCATCTTCCACTGACTTCCAACGCCCGCCTAACAGTGCTCATCAACCTGGACTGGCCCCAGCTGGTTATTATATTGTTTGCATAGAAACCTGGGTTTTGGGTGCTTCCAAAGCACCCTCTATTGAATATTTCTCCAAGTAACACTCTATACCCATCCCTCCCACTCAGGATTAAAATCAGTTAATCATCATTCTCACCTGAGAATTTCAAAACATCAGGGTCTACCCCAAGACATTAATTTTCATCCTCCTTCATCCCAATGAATTGACAAATCACTTGTATCTGATGTCAATCTCTCAGCTAATATCAGAGACATACAACCCATGAGGCTCCAAAAACTCAACCATCTGGTCTACCCACTATAAGCCCATCAGT
The DNA here is from genome assembly GCF_965194805.1 of Balaenoptera borealis. Taxonomy (NCBI): domain Eukaryota; kingdom Metazoa; phylum Chordata; class Mammalia; order Artiodactyla; family Balaenopteridae; genus Balaenoptera; species Balaenoptera borealis. The sequence goes on from NC_138866.1 coordinate 144,761,216, forward strand.
AATGACATGCTCAGAAATGTGAGGTGCAAAATCAGTAAATTGGAAGGCTAATTAGAGTTCCTCTGCTCCTTCCTCCAGTTTACCTTCTTTTGGCACACATAGGTAGACTTCCCCTAAAACATTTCTTCTTGGGCACAAGAAGTAGAAATTATGAAAATATTATAAGAAGCATACTTATAATTTCCCGTGAGCACAGCAGATGACCACTTTACATGACATGGTAGAGAAGAGGGACAGTGTATCATGTACGGGGTGGGCTATAAAGTCATACAGACCGAGGTTCAAATTCCAGCTCTGCTGCTTACCTGCTGTGAGAATTTGGACAAATTATTTAGTTTCATGAAGCATCAAAGTCCTCACCTACAAAAACAGCATAATAATAGGCCCCCCTGGGGCATTGGTTGAGAATAGTACAGGAGTTAATGAATAGCAAGCATTGAGTAAAGTGCCTGGTACATAGTAAGTAACCAGTCATTACTGGCTATTATTATTATTTTTATAACAAATTATTAATAATGTTAGCAGCAGGGCAGAGAGAGAGGCTGGTGTCTATTTCTAGTGTTGCATGTTGGGGTTGCTATAAATCCAGAGACTCTGTGACAGTATCTGTGCCCTCCTTTTCATTGTAATGTCACCAGTATAGCTAATTTTTTTTTTTATTCTCTCACCTGGACCACGTCCTTCTAACGTGGCTTCCACCTTCAATCTCTTCCAATTTATCATCCAACTCCTTCTTTTCAACACTACAACTACTTCCTTAAAGACATCTTTGATTATTTATTTAACACTTGCATCTATGATAGTTTCTAAGGTCTTATCAAATAACACTGGATGCCCTTAGTATAACATTTGGGGTCCTCTAAAGTCTAGACCCAAACTACTACTAGCTTCACAACTTCCATCAAAAGTTTAAAGAAGTAATACCAAGATGCAGCCTAGTCGGTGGCAAAGATAAGAAGCCATGGAGAGAAGGAAGGATATTCCACTTGGGGCTGAAAGGGTGATAGTTTTGCTCTCCCCTTCTCTCCTCCATAGGATGGGACAATGACTAATGAAGAAAGCAGTACTTCCATCATCAATAAAAACTTCATTTCACTTTTATTTCATTTTTAAAAAGAGATTCCTAACACTGTTACCAATTTATGTGTTTTAAATGTTTCACATGACAAATACTATGACATTCAAAAGCAGACTATATCCAGAATATATTAGCAGCATTCTTTTTATTTTTTAAAATTTTTTAATGATAGTGTTATTGCTTTCATTGTAGTTATTTTTTAATAGGAGTTTCTAAGTTAAAATGTTTTGTTTTTTTAATTAATTTTTTTACTGGAGTATAGTTGATTTACAATGTTGTATTAGTTTCTGCTATACAGCAAAGTGAGCCAGTTATACATATACACATATATACTCTTTTTTAGATTCTATTCCCATGTAGGTCATTACAGAGTATTGAACAGAGTTCCCTGTGCGATATGATAGGTTCTTATTAGTTATCTATTTTATATATAGTAGTGTGTATATGTCAATCCCAATCTCCCAATTTATCCCTCCCTGCCCAGCAGCATCCTTTTTAGAGAAGCTTTGAAATTTGCTAAATATGACATGGTTTATCTTCTCCCTCAATGCTGAGATCTTTTTCTCCCACCTACCTACTATGTCACAAGGTCACTCTTTTCTTGGTGATCACAGGCAATACTTGGAAGTGACTATATGTTACTTTCATGTATTTTAAAAGATGACCTGTAATAATGGTGTCTTAAGTATTGGGCAGGGCTGGTCCTCAGTGTTGGGGTGAACCCTGGTGTTGGGCCAGCAAGCACTCCCCTCCTTACTTCCTGCAATGCAGTTCTAGTAAACAGCAAAGCCTTGCCTGAATCTGGAGTCTCAGAAGATAAGGGACTAGAAAGTTATAAGGAGACAGTGATTCTTCAGTTGGTATTCTCTCCACTTGACCATGGGGCCTGAGGCCTTCAATTTAACCCAGTGTGTGTCTGTTGAGAACTTCCCATGTACTCAACATTATACAAAGCTCAACTGCACTGGACAGGGCTTCACGATAATGTCATTTTTTTCAGGCTCATTAGAACCTTCAACACCACCCTAGTTGTGAGTGAGACCAAGCAGCTATTGTCCATCACTAAAGTGATCTATATGAGGAAGCATGGTATTTTCTCAAATCAAACAGCTTGTCCCCCACCCCCATGAAATTATTTCAATTATACCCTGAGGACCCACTCCTTCTCTCTTCTCCAAATAGGCAGTGGATAGTGACTCACTGTGAAAACATTGACAAATACTCTGTAAACAGCTTTAGATAAGAAGATTCAGACCTCCATTTACAGAGACTGATAAATGACAGAGGCCAGAAGTGCAGAGGCCAAGGAACAGGAGAGACAAGAGTGTAAGGATAAGATAGACATCCATCTTTAAGAGAAAAGATCACAAGGACCAGGAAGCTGCTTCACTGCAGACGAGTCCTCCGATTGCCCCCCAGGGGAGCCCATTGACCAACAGCCATAAGCCAGCTCCTCAAAAAAATGTCCATTTTTTTAAATTAATTAATTAATTAATTTATTTATTTATTTATTTATTTATTTATTTATGGCTGTGTTGGGTCTTCGTTTCTGTGCAAGGGCTTTCTCCAGTTGCGGCAAGCGGGGGCCACTCTTCATCGCGGTGCGCGGGCCTCTCACTGTCGCGGCCTCTCTTGTTGCGGAGCACAGGCTCCAGACACGCAGGCTCAGTAATTGTGGCTCACGGGCCTAGTCGCTCCGCGGCATGTGGGATCCTCCCAGACCAGGGCTCGAACCCGCGTCCCCCGCATTGGCAGGCAGACTCTCAACCACTGCGCCACCAGGGAAGCCCAAATGTCCATTTTAAAGTGATGTTCATCTGTGCCTCCAGCTGTTAACCCCAACCAACTCTTCTTCCATGAATAACCAAAAATATGATGGTCTGGACAAATGTAAATCCCCACTGATCCATACAGAAAAACAAGGTGGGTCTTGAATATTTCATTTGGAGGTGGTAACACTAACGAAAAGCCCACATCTTACCTCAAAACCAGGTGGGACTAGACACAATCAGCCTAAAATTTTCTGCTGCAAAGAGGTGGAAGGAACATATCACCAAGTTACAGATAGATTAGTTCCATGTCATAGTTATTTACCATCATGGTGTAGATAACAGTCAACATCATAGGAAAATATCACTTCCAATGAGCCAATCCACTCAGTACCCAGGGCTGAAAGAGCTTAGGTGTCATGTTGAAGAAGGAAATTCCACTTCCTGTTTGTCTCTCAGCTCCAGGTATCCAAGTCTTCTCGAGGCATGGTGCATTGGCGCTCCTTCCCCTGCTCCCCAGGCTATGAAAAAAAAAAAAACCTCTCTGGGACTTATTTGGAAAAGAACTGAAAATCAGATCCATTCTCTTCAGCTGAATGGAATCTGATCCATCAGAATTGGATTTACACCTAAGCTGAAGGTAAGATTGAAAGTCACCTTGGACGCTATGGCAAGGGTCGGGGGTCCCTCTGTGTGAAGATTCATGAGGAGAAAGACGAGGTGATACAAAGTGATACTCTGGTGATGTGTCTTCACAGTCAGTCTATGTGCATGTCATTGTCAAAAGGCTGCAAGCCCTTTCTTTTTTGGTCACCTGCTGGTCATGTTAAGCCATATAAAGGAGTGGTTTTCTTCTACCCATGAAACATATAAACAAATCAAGGTACCCAGAGAAGAAATCAAGATACACTCTAATCTGTTTCCCAAAGCAAGTCAGAGCCAGTGTTTCACTCTGGGTCACTTCCTGAGAATGATGTCACTAAGCTGGGCTAAATACTTGGTCCACAGGTCAAGTACAAATACAGAATGGAAATTAGAATGGGAAAAGCCCTAAGAAAGATAACTGTCAGCCTCTTGACCCCAAGGAAATGAAGTTTTACTCTACCCATATGAAGCCCAGAAAGGTTAAGTGGCTTGGCCAAGGTCACAAGATTAGTATGTAGTAGGAAGTAGAATGGTGAGCAAATCTCGTCTTAATCTTCTCCCTCTTCTTAAGCTCTCTTTTGACCATTTCAAACAAAAATGGACAGAAATCAATAGTTCCAACATGTGTATTTTTCTCCAGGCTGTGTAAGAGAACAGGATGAAGTTTTAGCCTGAGAAGGAAGAAAGTGAAGAGTGAAGAGCGGGAGCCTTAATGGATGCTCTAAGGTGACAAACTCCTTTCCCTAGAGCATCAGCACAGTAAGAAGTGGTTAGCAGCCTAGAGGAGGAATTTGTTGAAGAAAGAGATAGAATGAGATCATGTCTGAGAATCGTCTCTAAGAAAACAGTACAAAAGGCTGGTTTCTCAATGGAATTTTATCCTTAAGCTTTGAGAGAAACAGCGTATTCTAGCAGCAATATTACAACAAGAGCAGTGGAGTCAGAGATCTGATGGATGATGGTCATAGAGCAAATGGGTGTGTTTCCAGTCATGAAGAGTGACAGAGGGCTTCCCTGGTGGCGCAGTGGTTGAGAATCTGCCTGCCAATGCAGGGGACACGGGTTCGAGCCCTGGTCCGGGAAGATCCCACATGCCACGGAGCAACTAGGCCCGTGAGCCACAATTACTGAGCCTGCGCGTCTGGAGCTTGTGCTCCGCAACAAGAGAGGCCGCGATAGTGAGAGGCCCGCGCACCGCGATGAAGAGTGGCCCCCACTTGCCGTAACTAGAGAAAGCCCTCGCACAGAAACGAAGACCCAACACAGCCATAAATAAATAAATAAATAAATAAATAAATAAATAAATAAATAAATGGATCATCACATTTAAAAAAAAAAAAGAGTGACAGAATCTTTCTTGATTGGCCCAATTTTCTTTTCTAAGAGTAGCCCAGATGGAGTATGGATGCTGGTGTTCTCCACTCAATTGTCACTCAGGCTATACTTAAATGCAAGTTACTGCTGGTAGAATAATAAGCTCTTACATTCATTATTGTGTTGTAGAATTTCTAAAAAATTCCATTAGAATCATACAAAAGTAATGAAGTTGGGCAAACAGAAACTATTCAATTTTATTGGCAGTTGTGTCCCAAGTCACATAATTAATTTAGTAATACACTGAACGACTGTTTATTGAGTACCTACTATGTGTCAGTCACTGTAACAGCTGGTGGGGATGTATCAGCTGAAAGAAGACAACCAAGTCCCTGCTCTCTCATTAGGCTCCAGTCTAGGAAGCAGATAACCAATGAATGAATGAATCTATGGTAAATAGTCACAAGCGCTAGGTGGTTTAAAAATAAAAGACAAGTAGGATGATAAAAAGTAATAGTGGAGTGCTATCTTAAGGTAGTGTAATAACAATAGGTCCCCCTCCCTGAAAAGGTGATACTTGAGCAGAGGTGGGCAGCTCTCAGGGAGGGGACCAGTCTTGGCAGAAGTACTGGCAGGTTCAAATGCCCCAAGCAGGACTGAGTATGTTTGGCCATACAGAGAGGGAAGGGAAAGAAGAAGAAATGAGTCAGAGGACGTGGAGTTTGGGAGATTCCATGGGGCCCTGGAGGCATGGAAGATGTCTGGATTTAATGCGTGAGGTGGAAGCCACTGCAGAATTATGAGCAAAGGAGTGACTTTGGCTTCTGTGTTCAGAATAACTAAAAGAGGGAACAAGACCAGAGAGAAGATTCAAATTCTGGACATCTTTTACCTATACTTCTGGGTAGCAGAAGATCCCAGAATATCCAAGTTCAGCTTTCAGTGTTAGGTAGTTTTGTAGGTCACTAGAGCTGACTTCTTACATCTGTTTTTCCCTCCTTGCTCGGGCAGGTGAGGTGAACTCTCAAGATGAATTCTGGGTTGCCCAAACCAGGTAGGATCCTATCTCATCCGTTGTCCCCATCAAAGACTTGTACATATGTGGTAAAATACAAAGAACATTCACTTAAGACAGGAGGTGTCAATGTATGTCACTGAAGTTAGTAGAACTTCCTAAAACAGATGAGTTATTTCTGTTTTTCTAAAATGGAACTTCTCACAACAGTGGAGCTAGATGGCCTGGGACAGTCTTTTCACTTCCCCATGACTCTATTGGTTTCTATCCCACTGTTACTGACATCTCTAACTGAGAAATCCAGGCACAATGTCTCATACTCTGTAAATGTTAATTTAAAAGAAACTTGAAAGTCACAGTTTGGGAGAAAATGTTTGCACAAGACACATCTGATAAAGGACTCTTACCCAAAATATACAAAGAACACTTAAAAATCAACAAGAAAACAACCCAATTAAAAAATGGGCCAAAGATCTTAACAGATACCTCACCAAAGAAGACATACAGATGTCAAATAAGCATATAAAAAGATGCTCTGCATCATATGTCATCTGGGAAATGCAAACTAAAATAAAAAGAGACTGCTTCACACCTATTAGAATGGCCAAAACCCAGAACGCTGACAACACCAAATGCTGGTGAGGATGTGGAGCAACAGGCAGTCTCATAATTGCTGGTGGGAATGCAAAATGGTGCAGTCACTTTGAAAGATGGTTTGGCAATTTCTAACAAAATTAATACTCTTACCATATGATCCAGTAATTGTGCTCCTTGGTGTTTACCCCAAAGAGTTAAAACATATGTCCACGGAAAAACCTGCACATGGATGTTTATATCAGTTTTATTCATAATTGCCCAAACTTAGAAGCAATCTGGATGCCCTTCAGTAGGTGAGTGGATGAATAAACTCTGGTACATCCAGACAATGAAATATTATTCAATGCTAAACAGAAATGAGTCATCATGCCATGAAAAGACATGGAAGAAATTTGAATGCATATTGATAAGTGAAAAAAGTCAGTCTGAGAAGGCCATATACTGCATGATTCCAACAATACGACATTCTGAAAAAGGCAAAAGGATATATATGGAAAAAAAATCAGTGGTTGCAAGGGACCAAGAGGAAGTGAAGGATGAGTAAGTGGAGCACAGAGGATTTTTAGGGAAGTGAAACTACTCTGTATGATACTATTAATGGTGGATACATGACATTATAAATTTGACCAAACCCATAGAAGATCCAACATCTAGAGTGAACCCTAATGTAAACTGTGAAGTTTGGGCCATTATGATGTGTCGATGTAGGTTCATCAACTGTAAAAAATGCATCACTCTGGTGGGGATGTTAATGATGGGGGAGGCTATGTATGTGTGAGTGTAGTAGGGATATGGGAAATCTCTGTATCTTTCTTTCAGTGTTTCTGTGAACCTAAAACTGCTCTAAAAAATAAAGTCTATTAAAACATGGAAGCGACCTAAATGCCCATCAACAGAGGAATGGATAAAGAAAATGTGGTACATATATATACAATGGAATATTACTCAGCCATAAAAAAGAATGAAATTGGGTCATTTGTAGAGATGTGGATGGACCGAGAGAGTGTCATACAGAGTGAAGTAAGTCAGAAAGAGAAAAACAAATATTGTATATTAACGCATACAGGCGGAATCCAGAAAAATGGTATAGATGACCTTAATGGCCAAGCAGAAATAGAGACACAGACGTAGAGAACAAATGTATGGATACCAAGGAGTAAAGGGGTGGGGTGGGAGGAATTGGGAGATTGGGATTGACACATATAAGCTATTGATACTATGTATAAAATAGACAACTGATGGGAGCATACTGTATAGCACAAGGGACTCTACTTAATGCACTGTATTGTCCTAAATAGAGGGGATATATGTATATGTATGGCTGATTCATTTTGCTATGCAGTAGAAGCTAACACAACGTTGTAAAACAACTATACTCCAATAAAAATTAAAAACAAAAACAAAAAAACCCAGAAACTTCGTGAGAAAAAGAATAACCTTAATGCATCCATTTATTCTTTCACCATTTTCCCATGAGTGTTATTAAGCACGCACCGAGTCCTATGCGGTGCTGTAAGCAGTGGGGATGCAGCAATGAACAACACAGATGGGATCTCTCTCCTGGTGGAGGAAGGGAGAAATAGTGAACAAGTACACAAAAATTAAGATCATTTCAAATGCTATTAAGGAAAAAAAATGAATAGGGCAACAAGACCATAAAACATTGTCTGAAGGACAAGGTGAAGCTGGCATTAGGGTGGGTTTTGGGCTCATACTGGAACGCCAAGAAGAAAGTGGACTTGCAAAGACCTGCCATGATTGTTGCCAGTGTGGTTGCCCTGAGTGGCCACACTCAGAGCCCCAGTGGTTATTTATCCCACAGACAAGACTGCCATGGACAGACATATAGAGGTTAATGGAACCAAAGGTACCAAGTGAATAACAAAAATACTCAGGTAGTCCCCTTTTAAACAAGGCAAGGAGGGAAGTACAGTTTGTGGACATCAGCCTTCGGGTGGAAGTCTCTGGACTGCCCTGACAGCTGTCAGCCTCCTGAGAGCCTGGATGGTCATTCAGTGACCCCTTGGACTGCTCTTTTCTGTACTCTCAGCTCCACCCATCCCAGCCCCCACCAGCCTCCTGGCTCTCTGCTCTTTCAGGACCAGGGACCACAGTCATTCTTTGCTCTGGGAAACCGCACAGGTGATTAACACTCTCTTTTCAACCATAAAGCACCAGAGGGGGACTGTGATGGTGGATGGTTCCAACTCTGATAAGAGAGGAGGGTTTCCAGGCTCTTTCAGCCCCGACAGCCTTGCATCCTCTCCGATAAGATTGGGATTGATGTATATACACTATTGATACTATGTATAAAATAGATAACTAATGAGGACCTACTGTATAGCACAGGGAACTCTACTCAAGGCTCTGTGGTGACCTAAATGGGAAGAAAATCCAAAAAAGAGTAGATATATGTATATGTATACCTGATTCACTTTGCTGTACAGCAGAAACTAACACAACATTGTAAAGCAACTATACTCCAATAAAAATTAATTAAAGAAAAAAAGAAAGCAAAAGAGAAGAGATGTCAATGGCTCCTGTGTCTATGATTGCAAGCAAAGGAACTCTCCCACGTGGGGGACATTTTCAGGTAACAAGTTTATCCCTTTGCCAAATTAAAAGACGAAAGAACAGCAAAAGACATGTAAATTTGTTTGCTTATGTCCTGTAAAGCATTAAAAATATGTATTTGTGGTGGATTAGTCTCAACAATGCAGGACTGAAATGTTTTTATGATTGGTGGCAATTCCTTCCTGCATTTGCTAATGATCTCAAGTCCTTAATGAACTTTATTACATTTTTTTAAATGGCTCAAGATTGTTTTTCAGCACTGAAGACCTACTAAGTTTCACAAAATGGAACCAGGTTACCAAGTATTTCAAGAGTCGCTGTCTGCCTTTTCTTTTCTTTTGATTTCCAATTATTTTTTCATTCTCTTCCTTTCTTTCACCTTTGCACCTATTAGTTGTAATTGTTATCACAAAGTAATTGTAACCATATAATCACTATTTTTCACTTCCATCCTCCATGAGCCCTCTCCAGATTTGCTCTAGGTTTGGCCACTGATTAGAATTGGGTGCAAAATTAAGGTAGTTCAATTATGAGTGATAGCTTAAGAGGCATTTCTGTGAATAAAATGTTCATAATTTTGAATATGGACACTGTGACATATATTTTGGTTGTTTTTTTACTTTTGTGTTAGATGTTGGCAGTATCCCAAATAAGCAGGAAGTGGGGTTGAGAGAAAAAATTGTCTGCCTAGCATGTGAGATAATCATATTTCAATGACGATTATTATTTTAGTGACATTTTATAGAGCCCTGCATATAAATCTTTAGTGCTGGGCTGGTATGTATAACACATTGATTCAAGTAGATACTACACATTGTTATCATGGAAAGAACATTGAACTTCAAATCATAAAAACCAATCCTAAATTGCTACTTTGTTATTAAATACTTGTCTGCTGCTGTGAATGTTACCTAACTGCCCAGTTAGAGCAACAATAAAATGGGTCAAATCATAATAATTGATCTGCCTCACAAAGTTGCTTTAGAATGAACTGAGGGAATGAGTGTGGAAAATTCTTTGAAAAAAAAAAAGTACTATATGTATGAATGTGTGCTTGCTGTTAATTATTTTTCAGTCTCTGTCCTAATTTCTTCCATGGTAATGACTAGCAGAAACCAGAATATTAAGGAAGAAGAGAGCTAAGTCAGAAACAGAAATCCAAAGCAGTCAAATCAACAAAAAACAACTAGAAATAATCAGGGGAAAAAACCCTCACTTCTTGTAAACAAAATGATTATTTGATTGTAAATGAGTCACAAAAAACTTGGCATAATTATGCTACTTTTTTTAGGGAAGTTTTAGATAATTTCAATTCTATTTAAAATGCCACTGATTAGCACACTGTACCGGAAGTTAGAATACTGGGTCTATTTTTTTTATTGGGGTGTAGTTGCTTTACAATGTTGTGTTAGTTTCTGCTGTACAACAAAGTGAATCAGCTATATGTATACATATATCTCTTCCCTCTTAGACCTCCCTCTCACCCACTCCATCCCGTCCATCTAGGTCACCACAGAGCACCTAGCTGAGCTCCCTGTGCTACAGAATAAGCTCCCACTAGCTGTCTGTTTTACACATGATAGCGCACATACGCCAATTCCAATCTCGCAGTTCATCCCATGCCCCCCACCCCCACCCCATGTCTACACGTCCGTTCTCTACGTCTGTAAATGGACTTTGACATAAAATAATTGTGCATCCTTGGATAGATCACTTCCCCTGTGTGGCTCTGATTTTTCCAGAGAATGAAGGTGCTGCAATGCCATCCTTTAAACTCTCCCAGTCTTGCTACTTCCAGGATATAAAGTAAAAGGAGAAGCAAGTCCCTCTTTGTCTGGGATGTGAGCTGTCTGTTTCAGGCAGGCTCTGGGAATTCTGAACATCAAAGCAGAGCATGATGTCCTCATCCCTTTGCATGTGAAATAAGACCCATCACCCACAGGTCATGAGCTGCTGGAGGGCAGGCCCTGGGTTCTGTGTTGTTCAAAGCAGCAATGCCTTGACACCCCATCAATATTCATCAGTGACTATTGCAGCAACACTTTTATAGCTCTTTCTTCTCTAATGCTCTAGAGGTCATTGGTCAGATAGGAACACAGGAGATAGAGAGTGGGAGGAGTTTGGTTTAGTGTACTCTTGGTCAGGCATCCAAAAAGGCAGGCACAAGCGTACCTCCATGTATGAGGTAGTCACTCCTGTTGGTATGTTCACTCTTTTTGGAATAATGGTGACACGCAGAGGAAGCACCAAAATAGCTTCATGTTAGACCATGTGGGAGCCATGTACTAGGTGTTGCTTCTACTAGGTCCCTAGCTCCTTTTCCTTTGCCTTCAGGCTTTGTGTGTACATATATTTTTAATTGCGTATGATAAAAACACAATCACTCAAGATTAATGTATTGAGCAGATTTAATTTTTACAGGTGATAAAATGAGGAGCACCTAATTTGGGGGCTAACACCAAGGGGTCGTCATGCCAGCAGGTGCTTAGTAATTTAAAGGATGATCTGGCCCTGTTAGTTGATCTCCAAATCCAATCTCCAGTTCAGAGGGAGATCTCAGATGTCCTAGGTTATATAAAGCCCAACCTCCTCTCCTAGGAAGAGGGCTTGCCTCACACCTGTAGGCTGGATGGTACTAGAGAAAGCGCACACCCACAGAGAAAGCTATGCCCTTCAAAGGTCAGCAGAGGAGCTGTAACCCTCCTGAATCACTGCCTCCTGGGTGGCCCGTGATAATGTCAGGCTGCTGCAGACACTAGCTGTTTCAATGCTGATTCAGAGACATGGTTACATACAGTGTTGGAATCCCGAGATCAGTGTTCCAGGGTTGTTGGCAACATTAATTGATCTTAAGTCGGTAATTTAATTTAATCCCATTGGGTCTTAGTATCCTTATCTGTATAATGAGGCCATTGTTTCAGGAAAGCAGGAATTCACTTTCACGGCTCGCTGGGCTCTGACACCATGTCAGACATTGCTATCTGATGCTAGTACTCTTTCACACCTGACGTTCTTTCCCAAAATAGTGCTCCAAGAAATCACTTGCTAGTCAAAACAAAACAAAAAAAAAACATGCGAGATGCAACATATTTGAGATCTGTGATCTAGCATTGGTGTGCAAGAAATCAACTCTTCAGAAAAACTGGGGGGAAGGCTGATTGGTAGCATTTTCCAGTTTCCATGGTATAACCATTCCAACTGCAGCCATTTTAAGCTAACAATGCAACGTTAAGTGGCCTGCAAAATTTCTGGAAATTTTACAGCCGTCTCTGCCAACCACTAAAAACCGGCTCCAGCACACCTCTGTCAGTGACCTCCTGGTTGAGGTTTACCGGAATCTGTGAACTTAACAAAACTGAATGAAACAATGTGTATATAACCATCTAAATCTTTCTGGGTAGCTGATTCCCACTTTTTAGCAGTCATTTGATGAGCTCCTGATCCGAACAAGGACCACTAGCTCGACCATATCTATAATAGATACTGCAATTCATGGCTGGCTCAGCTCTCCTCCCAAATATCGGGAAGACTTCCTGTCTCATCCCCCTTGTAGTTAGACAAGGCCAGGTAACTAATTCCGGCAGGTGTGTCCGTTCTCAAGTAAAGGTGTGCAGTTGGAAGAGGTCTGCCTGGGTCTCTGAGTTACTATATGGAGCAGAGGCCCTGCCAACTCCCAAGAGGTATATAACATAGTAAGAAATAACCTTATACTACTAAGTCACTGAAATTAGAGGGGTAATGTGATACTACAGAAAAATCTAGATTATTCTGACCAATAGAATTAAAGCGCTTTCCAGACCTTAAATTATATAAGCTTGAATAAGTGATCTGAGGTGACAATTGTATTCCTAAATTTATTTTATTATTTATTATTTATTTTATTATTTTACATTTATTATTAATTAATGTATAATTAATAAATCCATAGATTTATTAGTCTGTGAATAATCTTTCCTGGAACTGTAGCTCTACGCTCAACTGTCCTCTGAAGCCCAGACTCCAACCCTAAATTATTTTGTTCTCCTCACTACTCAAAACTCTCCTCAAGTCCACTTTCTGAGCAGCTAGACTGTACCATGTGGCCATTTTTCCCCATGAAGAGCATGAGTTACTATTTATTGAGGGCTGCTCTGTACTTCTCCAATTTAGGAAGCAGTTGTAGTGTATATCAGATCACACCAACAGCAACCTTGGTAAGTGTTATGTACAGCATGTTCAGAATTGATCAACCTGTTAAACCTTAGGTATAGATAAGAGAGAGAGTTATTTGTGATTTCATTTTAAGAGACCTTAAGAATTCCTTCTGGATCCAAATAGCTTCCTTGTAAGTTCATAACACACCTTGAAGTTCTCCTATTAAAATTGTATCACTTTGGCCAAATAAACACCATACTTAATGTAAATTTCCCTGAGAAGGGCAGGGATCAATTATCAGCCACTCCCATCATTATAGGAATGATGGTATTTGAAAGAATTCTTTCCTGGAAGTTGAATGAGAGCTATGCATTAAAGAACTCGAATTTTTGTGAGAGAAGAGAAATAAGCAAGAAAGAAAAAGGGGTCATTTGGGAGTAACAGCATTGCCTAGGGAACTTACTTTTAAATTCCTCAGCATGAATGAATTAGTAAAAGAAAGTACAATGACTCATATGTACATTTTACATATGAGCACAACAACAAAAATTGGAGAAGCTAAATGTCCTCTCTTAGGTAACACAACTTATAAGAGACAAAGGATTGATTTAAACTGAGGGTGATAGTAGTATTGTTTATTACAAATACAGGATATTTTGATTTAGTCTACGTCAAAATGTAGACGTCATCTTTTTTTTTCCAGATTTCTTTTCAGCTAGACATCATGAAACAGAATGCTCCAGGAAGGCAAGTCAGAGCAGCAGACCTAGTATGGCAGAGATCAGTTTGAGGCTGGGAACAGCCAGGGACTGTCTGGGTTGCTCATTCCTGCCCAAGGAAAGGATGGAGGGCTCAGAAGCACACAGAGAAGGGGTTGGGTGTTGTATGATGTTGGGCCTGCATCCATCTGTCTATTTCACTCAGGTACTTACAATTTTTTTGAGCTCAAGGAAATCCTCCAATGCAGGGATGGGGTGGGGGCAGGCATGTGACCTCTAGTCTGTCCTTGGTCAAGGGCAATAAGATGTGACTGCTTCCCTCTCACTGGCTCAGCAAAAACCCCACCATCCCAAACCCAAGAAATCCACAGATACAGTGATGAGAAGCAGGAAAAACAAAACCGGTCATGGTAATAAACACAGGAGTCTCAGCAGGAATTTTAACCTAGCCCTGACCTCTCTGGAGATTGCCTTTATGTCCATCACCACAACACCAGACAGGGCAAAAAGTAAATGACAACAACTACCAGGGATTTAGAATAACCAGGCACAGTGATAGAATCCATGCTTGTGAACAGCCTAGACAGGAAAACTGGGTCAGATTTTGTCCAAAGAAAGCTAAGAATGATGAGTAACAAGGGACCAGAAAAACAGGGTAATGATGACCAGGTGCATGTGCTCTGTAATTGTTTCCTATTCCCTGTGAAACTATGTGACATATTTCAAATTCAATATCAAATTTAGCTGAGTGTGGGCCTTCAATGGGTCTGGCATATTATTATGTTTATTGTTATGTCACATTATTTTAAATCTCCCTTTTGGGCTAAAAATGTAATATAGCACCATTTCTAGACACAGCAAGATCATACACTCCTACAGCAAAAGAGCCTTGGAAAGCCCCTGTAGTATCTTTCATTTTCCAACTCCAAGTAAAGATGAATGGTTAGAGGATTTCCATTTAGACTCCAATAAAGGCATTTCTCCAGGATTTCTCCATGGTGGCCTTACTTGGATCTTCCTGGAGTTTTGATTATTCCTTCTAAGAAGGCCATGAAGGACAGCTTGAATAGAGAATCTGAAAACCAGGATAAGAGTTGAAGGATGAGCCAGGGTATTCGATATAGCAGTTTATAAAGTTAGACACACCAGGGTTCAAGTCCAAGCTTAGCTAATTTGTATGTGAAATTTGGTCAATTGCTTAAGCATTCTAACAATCAGGATATAGCTGGGATTCAAATACTATCTCAACATTTAAGCAGAAGGAATTTGATTCAGGATTTACACAGGTAATGAGAAAGCTTAGAAGTCTAACAGAGGAGAGTCAGGCAATCCAGACAGTAGTAATAGCAGGAAACGACCACACCCTAAGACCACAGGGGACAGAAGGAGAGAGTGCCAACACTACAGTCAAGGACTAGGAGCACCTTCCAGAAGCTGGCATCATGGCAGGTCTCTTTGTTGAGCTGAAACCAAAGAAGGGATGTAGTTACTCGGGAGCCCTGGGGCAGAAACAAAAGGATAGAAATATCCTGGCTTCTCTCCCACCAGCCACTCACCAGTCTCCCATCAGTGCCTGCAAATGGCCAGACCTAGACAGATGTTTGCCTGGAAAACATAGCCTGAAGGGGTCAGCTGCCCCGCCATATAGAGCTCAGTCCAATGTGGGCAGTCAATTATAAAAGTTTGTTATTATTAAAACAGTCACTGTAAACAAATATTTAAAGTACAACCAGTGATATACTGGTAGTATTTAGCAACTGACTCTCTGGGGAGAAAGTCCTAATTTGTTGCTGGTTTCTATGATATGAATACCCCATCATGGCTAATTTCAAACTTCTAATGTGAAGGCACTAAACACGGCATTGAGAAGACTGGTTCCTATAGGTGGTATAAGCAACTCCAGCACAGTGTTGAAAGTAAGCTTATGAAGAAAACAGCAAACACACTTGTACAGTTCCCGGAGAACAGCACCAATATCCGTAGTTGAAAATTGCAGAGGAATAGGGTTTTTTGCTCTAATTAAATTTCTTAGATTTGGACTGTACACCTTTTAGAGTCCATACATTGCTCATCATTTGAAGCCACATCACTAGATAGTTGGTCATTCTTTATAGATATTTTTGAGGAGATCTGTATTACGTGGGTGGTAAGCTATGCTGGTTCACATGTTGGCTTTCCAGAAACATGAATGCCAAACCTCCCCTTGCTTTGAAGCCAAGTTTTTTTTTTTTTTTTTTTTTTTTCATAAAGCCAAGTTTTAAACCCTGGCTCTCATGAACTTCTCTTGATGTCAGTGGGATAACATCAGCCCTTATTACTTGAACTCTCAGTAGGAATTGTTTCGCATATCATGACTGATGCAAATGAGACGGTGGTATTATCTTGGTGCTTCTTCAGACTGTCTTTTCCTATATCTCTCACTGTCTTTGTCATCCTGTCACTGAACAAAGTAAGGGCAAGCTGGCAGAGCTCCTCACAGTCACTGATAAATGACATGCTTGGGTTTCTGATTTGCTGACTTCTGTGATTGTATGAAAGTACTACAACCATCACTAGAGCAGTCCATTCTTCTAACGAGCTCTCCACAGAGTTCTCGCATTACTATTGCTTTCAACAATTTAGGAGGCAATATTCTGGACATATATAGATCCTTGTACCTTAGTGTGGAATTGGCAGGTGTGAAGACAAATATTTCAAATATTTGAAATTCCAATTTCAAATGCAAATATTCCAATAGCTGGCCAAATATGTATGAGTAAAATATCCTTAGTAAGATGCACCTCTTTTATTTCCTCCAGTTGTTTTACCTATTGTGTTAAAATTAATCAAGAGTTGACCATTTATTAATTTTCACTTTGGAAAATATGAATGAAAATGTGTAAAGCTCAGTGCAAGGACCAGGGGATGTAACGGTAAAAAGAAAGTAATTCTTGTTCCCATGATGCCTTCAAGATGCTTCTAGTCTAGTAGAATAGAAGACAATGAGAACTGACAATTATAATCAATGTTATTGCTGATAAGGAAGGTTAAGCCTGAGGTATTCCAGGAGTACTAAGAAAAAGCAATGGGAAAGTCACTCAGGAAAAGAACTGACTCAAAAAAGATCTGAATACGTATAAAGGATTGTGAAGAGAAAGGAAATACTATAATATTTCAGGTAATGCCAACAGATTGTGGAAAAGGCAGGAACAAAAAAAAGAATCAGAGAGGAATTTCATTTCTGGCCAGTTGCTGGGTTTACCTTCCTAACTGAAAAACCAAAAAACATATGAAGCTATGATTTTCAATCCCTGGACCTCAAGCAACAAAAGGTGTCATCCTGGCGGGATAAGAAACAAATGAGATAAGTCCTTTAATTGCCTTCGTTTATGGCCTTGAAAGAATTCTTAGAATATGGTAAAAGAAGCAGGAAACAGGCAGAAACCAGTGGACTCTGGATTGATGCAACACAACCGAAAGTCCAGAGGGAGCAATAAGGCTTGAGTTCATAGGAAAGTGAACCAGAGGGGAGAAACATGCCCAGAGAGAGAGCTCTGACGATATGCAGAAGGTCCCCTTAAGTACTCAGCATAGTACTGGTCAGTGTGTGCATGTGAAAAACTAGCCAAAGTCAGAAAAAAATTACACAAACAGATTAGAAAGGATAGTACCCAGTGCTCACAAAGGGCCATAAATAGTAGCCAGACTAGAAAACCTCATAATTAATGGGCATTAGGTAGAATACTCAGAAGGGTCTTGCATTTGTAGTGGAAAATAATTATCTTTGGATCAAATCTTGGTCTGGACACGTCTAAACAATTCTTAAAACAAGACCTAAAAGGTTCAGATTGTTTCTCAGTAACTTAATGCATCCTGGACAAAAGTTAAATAATATTTATAAGAATACAAAAATATCCAGCACTTTAAAAGGTAAAATTCACAATGTCCTGCATCCAATTAAATATTGCCAAGCATAGTGTAGAAAAAATATGACCCTTAATGAGAAGAATAATCCATCAAAACTAATACAGAACAGAAATGGGTATTAAGATTAGCATACAGTTATTATTAACTATATCTCATATAAACAAACTTCTAGAGATGAAAACTATAATGCATACAATTAAAAATACACTAGATAAGATTAGTGGCAGGTAAAAGACATTGCAAAAGAAAAACAAAAAAAAAACCTACTGTACTCTGGGACAACATTAAAGGGCCTAAGATGTAGGTAATTGGATTCCCCAAAAGAAATAAGACTGGAGACTATTGGAAGAAAAATGGGTGAAACTTTCCAAAATTGATGAAAACTATAAACCATAGACCCCAGAAGCTCAACAAAATGGAAGAAGAAGAGAAATAAAGAAAATCACATGGACACCATGGTCAACTTGCTTACAACCAGTGATAAAGAGGAGAGTTTAAAAGCAGGCAGAGAAAAAAAAGACAAATTATGAACCCAAGACCAAAAATAAGAGCTGATTTCTCACAAAATCTCTGCAGAAGAAAAGAGAGTGGAACAAAACTTAAAATACCGAAAGGAAAAAAATCTGTCAGTCTAGAATTTTATACCTTGTGAAAATATGTATTTTAAAACTAAAGGCAAAATAAAGACTTCTTCAGGCATAAAAAAAAAGATAAACGGATTCAACGTCAACTGTCCCTTGTTGTATATATATACATATTCTCACACAATATTAAAATAACAAAACAAAGAGTAATAGTCACTAAATCAACAAAGAAAATAAAATATAATTTAAAAACCTCACTCCAGGGCACGGTGGTGGAAGAGTAAGACGCGGAGATCACCTTCCTTCCCACAGATACAGTAGAAATACATCTACACGTGGAACTGCTCCTACAGAACACCCACTGAACGCTGGCAGAAGACGTCAGACCTCCCAAAAGGCAAGAAACTCCCCACATACCTGGGTAGGGCAAAAGAAAAAAGAAATAACAGAGACAAAAGAATAGGGACGGGACCTGCACCAGTGGGAGGGAGCTGTGAAGGAGAAAAAGTTTGCACACACTAGGAAGCCCCTTCGTGGGCAGAGACTGCGGGTGGCAGAGGGGGGAAGCTTCGGAGCCACGGAGGAGAGCGCAGCCACAGGGGTGCGGAGGGCAAAGCGGAGAGATTCTTGCACGGAGGAGTGGTGCCAAGCAGCACTCAGCAGCACTCACCAGCCCGAGAGGCTTGTCTGCTCAGCTGCCAGGGCGGGTGGGGCTGGGAGCTGAGGCTCGGGCTTCGGTGCTAGCCGGGAGGGAGTCCGGGAAAAAGTCTGCAACTGCCGAAGAGGCAAGAGACTTTTTCTTGCCTCTTTGTTGTGCGGTGCGCAAGGAGAGGGGATTCAGAGCGCCACCTAAATGAGCTCCAGAGACGGGCACGAGCCGCGGCTATCAGCGCGGATCCCACAGCAACAGGGGTGCAGAGGGAAAAACGGAGAGATTCCCGCACAGAGGAGCGGTGCGGAGCAGCACTCACCAGCATGAGAGGCTTGTTTGCTCAACCGCCGGGGCGGGTGGAGGCTGGGAACTGAGGCTCGGGCTTCGGTCGGATCGCAGGGAGAGGACTGGGGCTGGCGGCGTGAACACAGCATGAAGGGGTTAGCGCGCCACAGCTAGCCGGGAGGGAGCCCGAGAAAAAGTCTGCAGCTGCCGAAGAGGCAAGAGACTTTTTCTTGCCTCTTTGTTTCGCGGCACTCAAGGAGAGGGGATTCAGAGCGCCGCCTAAATGAACTCCAGAGATGGGCGCGAGCCGCGGTTATCAGCGCGGACCCCAGAGACGGGCAGGAGACGCTAAGGCTGCTGCTGCCGCCACCAAGAAGCCTGTGTGTGAGCCCAGGTCACTCTCCACACTGCCCCTCCCGGGAGCCTGTGCAGCCCGCCACCGCCAGGCTCCCGTGAGCCGGGGACAAGTTCCCCAGGAGGACGCATGGCGCGCCTTGGGCTGGTGCAACGTCACGACGCCTCTGACACCGCAGGCTCGCCCCGCCTCCTCTGTACCGCTCCCTCCCCCCCGGCCTGAGTGAGCCAGAGCCCCCGAAGCAGCTGCTCCTTTAACCCCGTCCTGTCTGAGCGAAGAACAGACGCCCTCAGGCGACCTACACGCAGAGGCGGGTCCAAATCCAAAGCTGAACCCCAGGAACTGTGCGAACAAAGAAGAGAAGGGGAAATCTCTCCCAGCAGCCTCAGGAGAAGCAGATTAAAGCTCCACAAACAACTTCATGTACCTGCGTCTGTGGAATACCTGAATAGACAATGAATCATCCCAAATTCAAGAGGTGAACTTTGGGAGCAGGATATATTAATTTTTCCCTTTTTCCTTTTTTTGTGAGTGTATATGTGTATGCTTCTGGGTGAGATTTTGTCTGTATAGCTTTGCTTTCACCATTAGTCCTAGGGTTAGGTCTGTCCGTTTTTTTTCCCTTTTTTTTTTACTTAAAAAAATGTTTTTTCCTAATAAATGTTTTCTTAATAATTTTTTCCTTATTTTCTATTTTTTAGAAATTAAAATAAATTTTTAATAAGTTTTTTCATATTTTTTATTTTAAAAAATTAAAAAAATTTTTTTTCTTAATAAATTTTTTCTTAATAATTTTTTTCTTATTTTTTATTATAAAAAATTAATAAATCTATTTTTAAAAATTAAATTTTCTGAATACATGAATTCTTAATATTTTTTTTCTTATTTTTTATTATAATCGCTTTATTTTATTTTATTTTATCCTCTTTCTTTCTTTCTTTCTATTTTTTTCTCCCTTTTATTCTGAGCCATGTGGATGAAAGGCTCTTGGTGCTCCAGCCAGGCATCAGGGCTGTGCCTCTGAGGTGAGAGAGCCAACTTCAGGACACTGGTCCACAAGAGACCTCCAGCTCCATGTAATACCAAACGGCGAAAATCTCTCAGAGATCTCCACGTCAACATCAAGACCCAGCTTCACTCAACGACCAGCAAGCTACAGTGCGGGACACCCTATGCCAAACGACTAGCAAGACAGGAACACAGCCCCATCCATTAGCAGAGAGGCTGCCTAAAATCATAATAAGGCCTCAGACACCCCAAAACACACCACCAGACGTGGACGTGCCCACCAGAAAGACAAGATCCAACCTCATCCACCAGAACACAGGCACTAGTCCCCTCCACCAGGAAGGCTACACAATCCACTGAACCAACCTTAGCCACTGGGGACAGATACCAAAAACAACGGGAACTACCAACCTGCAGCCTGTGAAAAGGAGACCCCAAACACAGTAAGATAAGCAAAATGAGAGGACAAAAAAACACACAGCAGGTGAAGGAGCAGGGTCAAAACACACCAGACCTAACAAATGAAGAGGAAATAGGCAGTCTACCTGAAAAAGAATTCAGAATAATGATAGTAAGGATGATCCAAAATCTTGGAAATAGAATAGACAAAATGCAAGAAACATTTAACAAGGATGTAGAAGAACTAAAGAGGAACCAAGCAATGATGAAAAAGAAAATAAATGAACTTAAAAATACTCTAGACGGGATCAATAGCAGAATAACTGAGGCAGAGGAACGGATAAGTGACCTGGAAGATAAAATAGTGACAATAACTACTGCACAGCAGAATAAAGAAAAAAGAATGAAAAGAACTGAGGACAGTCTCAGAGACCTCTGGGACAACATTAAATGCACCAACTTTCGAATTATAGGGGTCCCAGAAGAAGAAGAGAAAAAGAAAGGGACTGAGAAAATATTTGAAGAGATTATAGTTGAAAACTTCCCTAATATAGGAAAGGAAATAGTTAATCAAGTCCTGGAAGCACAGAGAGTCCCATACAGGATAAACCCAAGGAGAAACACGCCAAGACACATATTAATCAAACTATCCAAAATTAAATATAAAGAAAACATATTAAAGGCAGCAAAGGAAAAACAACAAATAACACACAAGGGAATCCCCATAAGGTTAACAGCTGATCTTTCAGCAGAAACTCTGCAAGCCAGAAGGGAGTGGCAGGATATACTTAAAGTCATGAAGGAGAAAAACCTACAACCAAGATTACTCTACCCAGCAAGGATCTCATTCAGATTTGATGGAGAAATTAAAACCTTTACAGACAAGCAAAAGCTGAGAGAGTTCAGCACCACCAAACCAGCTTTACAACAAATGCTAAAGAAACTTCTCTAGGCAAGAAACACAAGAGAAGGAAAACACCTACAATAACAAACCCAAAACATTTAAGAAAATGGGAATAGGAACATACATATCGATAATTACCTTAAATGTAAATGGATTAAATGCTCCCACCAAAGACACAGACTGGCTGAATGGATACAAAAACAAGACCCATATATATGCTGTCTACAAGAGACCCACTTCAGTCCTAGAGACACATACAGACTGAAAGTGAGGGGATGGAAAAAGATATTCCATGCAAATGGAAATCAAAAGAAAGCGGGAGTAGCAATTCTCATATCAGACAAAATAGACTTTAAAATAAAGACTATTACAAGAGACAAAGAAAGACACTATATAATGATCAAGGGATCGATCCAAGAGGAAGGTATAACAATTGTAAATATTTATGCACCCAACATAGGAGCACCTCAATACATAAGGCAAATACGAACAGCCATAAAAGGGGAAATCGACAGTAACACAATCATAGTAGGCGACTTTAACACCCCACTTTCACCAATGGACAGATCATCCAAAATGAAAATAAATAAGGAAACACAAGCTTTAAATGATACATTAAACAAGATGGACTTAATTGATATTTATAGGGCATTCCACCCAAAAACAACAGAATACACATTTTTCTCAAGTGCTCATGGAACATTCTCCAGGATAGATCATATCTTGGGTCACAAACCAAGCCTTGGTAAATTTAAGAAAATTGAAATCGTATCAAGTATCTTTTCTGACCACAACGTTATGAGACTAGAGATCAATTACAGGAAAAGATCTGTAAAAAATACAAACACATGGAGGCTACACAATACACTACTTAAAAACGGAGTGATCACTGAAGAAATCAAAGGGGAAATCAAAAAATATCTAGAAACAAATGACAATGGAGACACGACGACCCAAAACCTATGGGATGCAACAAAAGCAGTTCTAAGAGGGAAGTTTATAGCAATACAAGCCTACATCAAGAAACAGGAAACATCTGGAATAAACAACCTAACCTTGCACCTAAAGCAATTAGAGAAAGAAGAACAAAAAAACCCCAAAGCTAGCAGAAGGATAGAAGCCATAAAGATCAGATCAGAAATAAATGAAAAAGAAATGAAGGAAACAATAGCAAAAATCAATGAAACTAAAAGCTGGTTCTTCAAGAAGATAAACAAAATTGATAAACCATTAGCCAGACTCATCAAGAGAAAAAGGGAGAAGACTCAAATCAATAGAATTAGAAATGAAAAAGGAGAAGTAACCACTGACACTGCAGAAATACAAACGATCATGAGAGATTACTACAAGCAACTCTATGCCAATAAAATGGACAACCTGGAAGAAATGGACAGACTCTTAGAAATGCACAACCTACCAAGACTGAACCAGGAAGAAATAGAAAATATGAACAGACCAATCACAATCACTGAAATTGAAACTGTGATTAAAAATCTTCGAACAAACAAAAGCCCAGGACCAGATGGCTTCACAGGCGAATTCTATCAAACATTTAGAGAAGAGCTAACACCTATCCTTCTCAAACTCTTCCAAAATATTGCAGAGGGAGGAACACTCCCCAACTCATTCTACGAGGCCACCATCACCCTGATACCAAAACCAGACAAAGATGTCACAAAGAAAAAAAATTACAGGCCAATATCACTGATGAACATAGATGTAAAAATCCTCAACAAAATACTAGCAAGCAGAATCCAACAGCACATTAAAAGGATCATACACCATGATAAAGTGGGGTTTATTCCAGGAATGCAAGGATTCTTCAATATACGCAAATCAATCAACATGATACATCATATTAACAAATTGAAGGAGAAAAACCATATGATCATCTCAATAGATGCAGAGAAAGCTTTCGACAATATTCAACACCCATTTATGATAAAAGCCCTGCAGAAAGTAGGCATAGAGGGAAATTTCCTCAACATAATAAAGGCCATATATGACAAACCCACAGCCAACATCGTCCTCAACAGTGAAAAACTGAAACCATTTCCACTAAGATCAGGAACAAGACAAGGTTGCCCACTCTCACCACTATTATTCAACATAGTTTTGGAGGTGTTAGCCACAGCAATCAGAGAAGAAAAAGAAATAAAAGGAATCCAAATCGGAAAAGAAGAAGTAAAGCTGTCACTTTTTGCAGATGACATGATACTATACATAGAGAATCCTAAAACTGCCACCAGAAAACTACTAGAGCTAATCAATGAATTTGGTAAAGTAGCAGGATACAAAATTAATGCACAGAAATCTCTTGCATTCCTATATACTAATGATGAAAAATCTGAAAGTGAAATTAAGAAAACACTCCCGTTTACCATTGCAACAAAAAGAATAAAATATCTAGGAATAAACCTACCTAAGGAGACAACAGACCTGTATGCAGAAAATTATAGGACACTGATGAAAGAAATTAAATATGATACAAATAGATGGAGAGATATACCATGTTCTTGGATTGGAAGAATCAACATTGTGAAAATGACTCTACTACCCAAAGCAATCTACAGATTCAATGCAATCCCTATCAAACTACCACAGGCATTTTTCACAGAACTAGAACAAAAAATTTCACAATTTGTATGGAGACACAAAAGACCCTGAATAGCCAAAGCAATCTTGAGAACGAAAAATGGAGCTGGAGGAATCAGGCTCCCTGACTTCAGACTATATTACAAAGCTACAGTAATCAAGACAGTTTGGTACTGGCACAAAAACAGAAATATAGATCAATGGAACAGGATAGAAAGCCCAGAGATAAACCCACACACATATGGTCACCTTATCTTTGATAAAGGAGGCAAGCATATACAGTGGAGAAAAGACAGCCTCCTCAATAAGTGGTGCTGGGAAAACTGGACAGGTACATGTAAAAGTATGAAATTAGAACACTCCCTGACACCATACACAAAAATAAACTCA
The DNA here is from genome assembly GCF_965194805.1 of Balaenoptera borealis. NCBI lineage: Eukaryota > Metazoa > Chordata > Mammalia > Artiodactyla > Balaenopteridae > Balaenoptera > Balaenoptera borealis. The sequence goes on from NC_138866.1 coordinate 144,786,139, forward strand.
AAATGGATTAAAGACCTAAGTGTAAAGCCAGACACTATCAAACTCTTAGAGGAAAACATAGGCAGAACACTCTATGACATAAATCACAGCAAGATCCTTTTTGACCCAGCTCCTAGAGAAATGGAAATAAAAACACAACTAAACAAATGGGACCTAATGAAACTTAAAAGCTTTTGCACAGCAAAGGAAACCATAAACAAGACCAAAAGACAACCCTCAGAATGGGAGAAAATATTTGCAAATGAAGCAACTGACAAAGGATTAATCTCCAAGATTTACAAGCAGCTCATGCAGCTCAATAACAAAAAAACAAACAACCCAATCCAAAAATGGGCAGAAGACCTAAATAGACATTTCTCCAAAGAAGATATACAGATGGCCAACAGACACATGAAAGAATGCTCAACAGTATTAATCATTAGAGAAATGCAAATCAAAACTACAATGAGGTATCATCTCACACCGGTCAGAATGGCCATCATCAAAAACTCTAGAAACAGTAAATGCTGGAGAGGGTGTGGAGAAAAGGGAACCCTCTTGCACTGTTGGTGGGAATGTAAATTGATACAGCCACTATGGAGAACAGTATGGAGGTTCCTTAAAAAACTAAAAATAGAACTACCATACGACCCAGCAATCCCCCTACTGGGCATATACCCTGAGAAAACCATAGTTCAAAAAGAGTCATGTACCAAAATGTTCATTGCAGCTCTATTTACAATAGCCAGGACATGGAAGCAACCCAAGTGTCTATCGACAGAGGAATGGATAAAGAAGATGTGGCACATATATACAATGGAATATTACTCAGCCATAAAAAGAAATGAAATGGAGGTATTTGTAATGAGGTGGATGGAGTTAGAGTCTGTCATACAGAGTGAAGTAAGTCAGAAAGAGAAAAACAAATACAGTATGCTAACACATATATATGGAATCTAAGGAAAAAAAAAAAAAAGGTCATGAAGAACCTAGTGGCAAGATGGGAATAAAGACACAGACCTACTAAAGAATGGACTTGAGGATATGGGGAGGGGGAGGGGTGAGACGTGACAGGGTGAGAGAGTGTCATGGACATATATACACTACCAAATGTAAAATAGATAGCTAGTGGGAAGCAGCCGCATAGCACAGGGAGATCAGCTCGGTGCTTTGTGACCACCTAGAGGGGTGGGATGGGGAGGATGGGAGGGAGGGAGATGCAAGAGGGAAGAGATATGGGAACATATATATATGTATAACTGATTCACTTTGTTATAAAGCAGAAACTAACACACCATTGTAAAGCAATTATACTTCAATAAAGATGTTAAAAAAAAAAACTAAAGGAAGAAAAAGAAAATCGTGTTAGTTGAAATAAAAACCAATAAATACTGTGGAAACTAAAAAAAACAAAAAAACAAATAACCTCACTCCAAAGAATGTCCAAACAGAATAAAAAACAAATAAGGGAGAAAACAAATAACAAATGGTAAATTTAAACTTAACTTTATCAATAATCACACTAAATGTGAATGAGGTCAACATCCCAGTTAAATGTAGAGATTGTCAGATCTTAATAAAAAAGCAAATGAACTATACGCTCCTTCAAAGAACATACTTTTATTTATTTATTTATCTTTGGCTGCATTGGGTCTTTGTTGCTGCACACTGGCTTTCTCTAGTTGTGGCAAGCTGGGGCTACTGTTCGTTGCAGTGCGTGGGTTTCTCATTGCAGTGGCTTCTCTTGTTGCGGAGTGGGGGCTTCAGTAGTTGTGGCTCGCGGGCTCTAGAGTGCGGGCTCAGTAGTTGTGGCACACAGGCTTAGTTGCTCCGTGGCATATGGGATCTTCCCAGCCCAGGGATCGAACCCACGTCCCCTGCATTGGCAGGTGGATTCTTAACCCCTGTGCCACGAGGGAAGCCCAAAGAACATACTTTAAATATAAAGACAAAAATGGGTTAAAAGCAAAAGGATGGAAAAAAAGATATACTATGATAATACTAGTCAGACTAAAGCTGGAATGTGTATATTAATATCAAAGAGGATTTCATAGCAAAGAATTCTACTAAGGACCAAGAAGTTCATTTCATATTGATAAAGGTATTAATTTATCAAGAGGACATAATCATCCAAAATGTTGGTAGAAATGCAAAGAGAAATGGATAAATCTACAATTTATAATCAAAGATTTCAACACCTTTGTCTCAATAATTATTGGAATGATAGACTGAAAATTCAGTACGGATATAGAAGATTTGAATAACACTATCAACTAATGATGTAATTGCAAATTATACAACACTCCACTTAACAACAGCAGAGTTTTGGATCCTTTGATGCAAATGCACAACATTTACAAATGTAAACCATATTTTAGGCAAAGTATCAATACATTTAACAGGATTTAATTCATACAAACTACAATGGGATTTAATTGGACACTGTTAGCATAAAAATGTCTGGAAAACTGAATAAAATACTTCTAAATAAACTTTGGGTCAAAGGTAGCGAAAGCAAAAATAGAGTATTTTTAACTAAGTAAAAATAAAAACACAACAGTACTTGGAGAAAATGTATAGCACTGAATGCCTTTATTAGAAAAAAGAAAGTTCAAATCAATTATTTCTGTTACTATTTTAGAAAATCAGAAACAACAAAAACAGAGGCAATTTAATCCCAAATAAGCTTCAGAAGGGACATATCTAAAATAAGAGCAGAAATAAATAAGACAGAAAATCATAAAACAATGGAGAAAATCAATGTACTAACCAAAAGATTATATATATATATATATATATATATATATATATATATATTTAAAGTCAACAAATTGATGCAACTGTAGCCAGACTGATGAGGAAAAAAAAAAAAAAGAGAGAGAAAAGACATGAATTAACAATATCATGAATGAGATTGCTGGGATCACTACAGATCTACAGATATTAAAATGATGATAAAGGAATACTTTATAATTTTATGAATTTATTTGACAACTTACATGACATGGGCAAATTTCTTAAAAGACACAAACTATCTTAGCATACTCAAGAAGAAATAGATAATGTGAATAGCTCCACATTGCTAAAGAAATTGAATCCGTAGTTAAATGCATCTCCACTGTCCTTCTCCCCTACTTCTCCCAAACTAATACTATAGGCTCAGCTGGTTTTACTAGTAAGTTCTACCAAACATTTAAGGAAGAAGTGACACCAATTCTCCACAAGCTCTTCTAGAAAATTGAAGAGGAGGGAATCCTTATAAACTTATTCTATAAGGACAATATTACTCTGATACCTAAACCAGACAAAGCCTTTACAATAAAATTACATATCAAGATTTCTCATATACACAGATAAAAAATTCTAAAAATTTTAGCAAATCAAATCCAATAATATATAAAAGTAATAATATATCATGACCAAGTAGAAAATATGCCAGAAATACATAATTAGTTTAACATTTGAAAATCAGTCAAAGCAATTTGCCATTAATTAATAAACAGAAAAAGAAAAACAACATGATTGTCTCGATAAAAGCAGGGGGAAAAAGGCAATTGAGAAAATTCAACATCCATTTCTGATTAAAAACTCTCAGAATATCAGAAATAGAAGGGAACTTCTTCAATATGACATTGGGCATTTACAAAGAAAACAAAAATATACCTAACATCATATGTAATGGTGAAAGACTGAATGCTTTCCCCAAATATCAGGAACAAGACAAGAATGTTTGCTCTTACCCTTTCTGCTCAACATTTTAATGAAGGCTCTATATAGTGCAATAAAACAAGAAAAAAAAAAATAAAGACATCCAGATTGGAAAGAAGTAAAACTTTCTTTATTTGCAAACAACATGATTGTCCATGTAGAAAATCTGATGGAACCTTCAAAATTACTACTAGAGCTTATATGTGAGTTTAGTAATGAATACAAAATCTATGTACCCAAATCAATGTACTTCTACATAAAACAATAAGAAATTTAAAAAAAATTAAACATCATTGACAGTGCATTAAAATACAAAATATTTAAGAATAAACTTGACAATAATGTGCAAAACCTGTACACTAAATATTACAAGATACTGCTGAGAGAAATTAAAGAGGACCTAAATCAGCTGTGATATATACAATGTTCTTGGGTCAGAAGATTCAAACAATATTGGTAAGAAGCCATTCTAAATTAATCTGTAGTTTTGATACAATGTCAGTTGAAACTCCAGTGGGCTTTTAAAAATATTTTGGTAGAAATTGACAACCTTATTTTGAAATTTATAGAAATAAAAAGATCTTAAAATAATCAAAAATAACTCTGGAAGAGAAGAAACAAATTTCAGGACTGGAACAGCTTGATTTCAAGACTTAAAAAGCTGTATTAATAAATACAACATGGTATTGACATAAAGAAAGACAAATCAATTATTGGAATAGAAATAGAATTACACATATATGTATAACTAATTTTCAATAAAGTTGCAAATGCAATTCAGTGGGGAGAGGATATATTTTTTAATATATGCCACTGGCACCACTGGGTATTCATATGCAAGTAAATGAACTTCAATCCATATCTTGCATCATATACAAAAATTAATTAATCTAAATTAAAATTTTAAAATTAAAATTTTATATTAATCTAAATATAAGACTTAAAACTATGAAACACAGAAGAAAATCTTTTTGAACTTGGGTTAGGCAAAAATTTCTTAAATAGGATGCCAAAGGCACAGCCCATAAAAATTTAAAAATTGATACATTGGACTTCATCACAAGGCACAAGAGAATGAAAGACAAGCCACAGACGGGGAGAAAATATTTTCCAAACCTCTAGCTGATAAAAGCCTCATATCTAGAATATAAAAATAATTCCTGTAACTCCATAGTAAGAAATAAACCCATACAAATAAACATTTGAAAAGATACATTACAAAAGAAAGATATGAGTGGCAAATAAGTATGTGAAAAGATGCTCTACACCATTAATAATTAGGACATGCAGATGAAATCCACAAGGAGAAACTAATACATTTCTACTAGAATGGCAAAATTTAAAAAGGTTGACTATATCAAGTGTTAACTTGGTAAGGATGTGGCAGAACTAGAAATCTCATGGACGGTTGATTAGAGTATAAAATGGGTCAAACACTTTGGAAAACAGCTTGGCAATTTCTTTAAAAGTTGAACATAAACCTATATACATCTACCATATGATCCAGCCATTCCACTCCTAGGTATTTAACCAAGAAAAATGGAAGCATATGTCTATACAAAGACTTGTAAACGGGACTTCCCTGGTGGTGCAGTGAATAAGACTCTGTGCTCCCAAAGCAGGGGGCCCAGATTCAATCCCTGGTCAGGAAACTAGATCCCACATGTATGCCGCAACTAAGAGTTCGCATGCCACAACCAAGGACCCCGCGAGCCACAACTAAGGAGCAGGCCTGCTGCAGCTAAAACCCGGCACAACCAAATAAATAAATAAATATTTTTTAAAAAGACTTGTAAGCAAATGTTCATAGCAGCCTTATACATAATATCCAAAAAATGGAAGCAACTGGGAAATGTATGGTCAAACCGTGGTATGTCCATACAGAGGAATACTATCAGCAATTAAAAGGAATGAAATACTAATATGCACAATGACATGGATCCAAAAATAATGAATCCAAAATAATTAAGCTGAGCAAAAGAGCCAAAGAACTATAAGCTATATGATTCCATTTATAGAAATCTCTAGAAAATTCATACTAATCTATAGTGACAGCAAGCAGATCAGTGGCTGCTCAGTGTGGGGAGAGATACAGGGAGGGAATACCAAGGAGCAGGAGGAAACTTTTCAGGATAATTGTATATTCACTATCTTGATCGTAGGGATGGCTTCACAGGGGTATACAAATGTCAAAACTTATCAGGTTGTACACTTTAAACAAGTATACTTTACTGTGTGTCAATTATACCTCAATAAAGCTGTTTAAAAAGAGAGAGAGAGAGAATGAGATGAAACCTAAGTCAAGCTGTTCAGCAAGACAGGGGCATAGACATGAGTGTTTGCTGCCAACCTGCAAGAGTTGGAAGGGAATTGGGGCAGAACGTGGAAAGTCCTTGTAAGCCATGAAAGGACATTGTACTTATTCCTAAGGACAAAAGGAAGCACTGGAATATTTTAAAGCGTGTGTGTGTGTGTGTGTGTGTGTGTGAGCTCTCTGTAAAGTTAATTCATGCTTTCCTTTTTAGTTAATCTTTATCTGTCTCTTACCAAAGTAACCAAACCAAAAAGAAAAAAAAAATTTTTTAAATACCCTTTTCCAAATACTTACATTCTAAACACTCATCACAATCTGCCGGAGTCTTCCTCATTTTGGACCATCCTCAGACCCTCTGATCTTGCCATAACATGCTAATGAAGATTGACATACTAAATGGGTTCCTTAAATACTGTTATTTCCATGGATATTCATGGAAGATGGTCTCTTCCTAATCCATTTTCAACAGAGGCATCTAAATCAGTTTAGTTTTCCCCTGCCTGCCTGCACTCATTTCCCAGTGGAAAGAAGACCTTTAGAGTTAAAAATTCTGCAGGGGTCCTAAATCCTAAACCCTATCATTTTGGCATAACCTTGGGCTTATCAAAATCTCTTTTTGAAACACAGCTTTCTTGTATAGGAAAGGGACTAATAACACAGGCCTCATGGTGTTGTAGTGATTATAATAAGCTTCAACATATGTAAAGCCCCCAGCAGAGAACCTTACACATAGTTGAGGTTAATTCTCTCTGGACAACTTTCATCTCTTCCCATCCTCCTCTCCCTTAGGAATATTTCCACTTAGATGAGATCCGAATATCACATTTTGTTCCTCAGTCACAAATTTAGTTGGGTGTAAATCCATAATCCATTCATAAGGAGCATTGTTTAAAATTAAAAAAATAATACACAAAACTAAGGCTGTCATTATGAGAAAGACAGACTCAGAACTGGCTTGTGTATGATCCCTGACCAGGATTTTAATCAACACAGCCAGTGTTTTCAAGTCAGGGCCAAATTCTTGTGACACATAATGCAAAATTTATGAACTTACAGAAACTGATTTATAAACTGGTAAAGAATAATATAACCATATAGAGCTGATTGCAAAATAACTAGAGGGCAAAATTGAAATTTTATTAAAATGACCTCAGTCATTTTATCTCATACTTATGCTGGATAAATAGTCATTTTTGTAGGATCCAGAAACACCAGAGAACTCCCTGGTTTCTAATGCATGAGGTACCAGAATTAGAAGAAAGTCATCCCAGGAAATGAAGCTCATATAAAAATGAATTCAATAAATTTTTAGTAAGTGCCTACTCTGGCAGAGACAGACATCAAAACACATTTCCTATAAAGGGGCCCTCAGTATAATGGAGAAGGCAAATATGTTAACCAAAAGAGGGGTAAGGTACAGGGTATTGATGTAGAGGTCAGGAGAAGCTTTACTAGAAAAGCAAATCACTGTGTACACTCCAAAAAAGTACATTTTCTGACCTCAGGATTCATTCTTCCATTCATTCAATCACTTAGCAAATATTGAGTTTCTGCTATACACCAGGCTTAGTGCTAGGACTAATTTTTTTTTTTTTCTATCGAATTGACACATTATATGTTTACTTTTCTTTTTCTCCCAACTAAATCAAGTTTCTGGAGGTCACAGACTCTCTCTGTTTTCCCAGCAATCAAACACTTAATATTTATTGTTCAATATTTGCTGAAACGCAAATATTGCATTTTCAATTCTTATGAATTGGCTTTGTTAGAAGAAAAAGAGAACAAAAGGAACCTCTTGAGATGGTGAAAGAAAATGCTTTTCACATTTTGCCAGAGGTGGTCTTTAAGTCTTCCCCACCATTCTTCCTTGCAAGCAGGGGCAAGTGCTTCTTTGCTGATATTCTCCTGCAAGGAATATGGCTTTTGCATATCTTCAGCATGCAGTCTTCCACCCAAATCCTCTGCCAAATATTTTAGAGTCTACCACTGGAAATGGGGTGGGGAGTGGGTAGAACCCAGTGCTGTATTAGTTTAAGACTGTAATAGCAATATCACATATTTTAATTTCCCAGTTCAGAAAGAGTCCTCACACTGTGAGTCTGGCCATAACAGTAACACTTTGCACATCCTGTCATCTGTCACAATCAAAAATCACGGGATTAGAAGAAACAGATCATTGTTGGAAATCTAGTACTGTGGTTTTCTATAAATCATCCCATTCCACCACAGCAACCCTCTGATATAGGATATTTTTCATGCCTGCGTATTAGAAAGTTGAAATCAAGAAAGACCAAGAAAACTGCACAAAGTCTATCACAGAAAAATCAAACCAAGTTTGATTTACTTCAGAGCCCACAAGCTTCTACCACTCCACACAAAGCTCAGAAAAGCCATTTATTCCAGTCTGCTTTGTAAAGAGGTATGGACAACTGGTCAACTCCTCTCTGCTCAATCTGCTTCTTTATCTGGGTTGTTACATGCCAGAGAAGAAGCTCCAGGTCGACTATCACTGCGTAATTCTAATTCTGAGCTTCCCAAACTCCAGGCATTTATGTTCCACTTTCAGGATTGTTTATTATCATTTAATATTTAAATTGCTCTAACGTTTATTTTTACTGAAATAAATTTGTTCCAAAAAGACATTTTATATCATTACTATGAGCAGTAATAAAATAGTGATTAAGAACACATTCTGGAGACTATTGAATCAAGTTTAAGAGATCTTTGGGATAACATCAAACATGCCAACCTTTGCATTGTAGGGGTCTCAGAAGGAGAAAAGAGAGTGAAAGGGGTCAAAAATGTATTTAATGAAATCATGGCTAAAAAATTCTCAAGACTGAAGAAGGAAACAGATTTCCAGGTGCAGGAAGCACGGAGGGTCCCAAACAAGAAGAACCCAAACAGACCCACACCAAGACATTTCATAATTAAAATAGCAAAAGTTAAAGAGAGGATTCTAAAAGCAACAATAGAAAAATAGTCAGTTACAAGGGAACCCCCATAAGGCTATCAGCTGGTTTCTCTACAGAAACTTTACAGGAGAGGCAAGAAATATTTAAAGTGCTGACAGGGAAGAATCTGCAGCTTAGGATACTCTGCCCAGCAGGATTATCACTTAGAATTGAAAGAGAGATAAAGAAATTCTCAGATAAGCAAAAACTAAAAGAGCCCATCAATAATAAGCTGATCCTAAAAGAAATGTTAAAAGGGCTTCTCTAAGTAGAAAACAAAAACCTATAACAAGGAGTAAGCATCTATAGGAAAGGAAAAATCCCACCAGTGAAGGCAAATATATAGTAAAGGCTGAGGATCAACAACTTAATCTAGTACAGAGATTAAAAGAGCACATACTGGGTTCAAATCCCATCTCCACCACTTACTTAGCTTTGTAACCTCAGATAACTTAGTTTACCTCTCTGCTTCAGTTTCTCATCTGGGAAAGGAAGTAATAATAGCACCCAACTCATAGACTTGCCATGGGGATTAATTAGATAAAAACATAGTAAACACAATGATGCCCTGCATGGATTAAATATTCAAGAACTATTAGCTATTGTTATCATTAGTACATAAGTGGAAAACCCAAAACACCTTCTGTAAACCAAAGGTCACCATATAAATCAATACTAGGAAAACAAGCCATTATTCTTAAATCTGGCCATGCAGTGCTGCTCTAAGGTTACAGGCCTCGGGCTTGCTCTCTTTTTGTTAAAAGGCAATATCAGTAAGTGTTCAAGGATAGCACCAAACCAAGCCTTTCTCTTTGGTATAGTCAGGAGGATGAAAGGCGATTGAGAGGGAAGTACGTTTTTGTACATGACTCAATGGGGTTTAATCTTTGGCCTAGGCCATGTCCTGGAAACAAAAGTGCTGTCAGCTGGACATGAACCCCGTGTTCAGAAAGACATGTTATGAAGTGCTTCAGTGCACACAGGCAAATGGGCTTCCCTGCCTCTTCAGGAGTCCAAGTTCTGCTCCGAGATAAAACTGTCACTGTCTTGTCTCCATCCCAAGAGTTTATGATAACTGCTGGATACGTATTCTGTACTGAATACCCCCTAAGGGTAAGGATGGCACCTTAGACACAGATTTTTCTCCACACTTGACCCAGATTTACATAGGAGGTAGCCCTTATTAAAGGTAGAAAAGGTGTTGATGTGGGGACAGCCACAAATGATGGTAAGAATGCATCTGAGGGGTCTGGGTCTGCCAGGAAGGAGGCCTGCTCTAAAGGGAATCAGACTGTTGGGATACCAGTACAAGTAACTGTGGTCCAAGACACAAAGCAAAATAATTAGACACAAGTTATAAAGGAATTTACAACAGGGAGATGTCATTTACAACCATGGGAGCTGTGTCTTTAAGGATGATAAGACTCAGATGATTAAAACTAAGAAAAAAGACACAAGAAACAGAGGAGGGCATGCAAGCCAACATGTGTGGGAAATACAAGGCATGTTCTAGGAATAGTGGGTAGTGTAATAAAACTAGACTCTGGCCGAGAGCTTAAAGAAGTGAGTGCAACGATTTGGGACCAGTTCATGGACAGTCTTTGAACGACAAGATAAGGGGTTTCCGGTGCTAAAGGCAAAATCCATCTTTCCCTAAATCCTGCTTAGGAGTATGGACTGCGAGACACCAAGGAGTCTTTGAGGCTGCCTGGACCATGCGTCGTGTTCTCTGCCATTGCCACCAGCTCCAGACACAAGCTTAATTGTGCAGATGGATTCACTGTCCCCCGCCATTTCCTGCAGCCCGTGCACTCTCATGCTTTTGGAGATTATGTGAGCTCCTGCTGGAGAACTGGAAGCCACATAAAGCTCCAACTGCTTCAATTATTTGGTTGGGTGGGCCAAGGCGCTTTTCCCACAGCGAGAGGGTGGGAGCTTGGGGAGATGGGCAGAGGGAAGAAAAAGTGAATCTCAGAGCATTTCTGAGATCCCCAGTCCCCGCATGGCCAAGGTCACTGCTCTGCAGCTAAACATCGCAGGGCACGTTTTTCTCTTCTCCCCTTCTTTGCCCAGACCCACATGATAAGCACTGAGATGAAATGCCCCCTTGCCTAGTGACAAAACAGTAGCAGCAGCTGTGGCCCTCTTCAGCGAGGTAATGAGGATTCACTTCCATTTTATCACTTCTGTCACGTCTGCTTTTTCCCCTCTGCGTTATTTTATTATGATGGCTGAAATTGATTGCCGTAACCGAGCAGGCCTAAATCCCATCATTTCATCCTCCCTCCCTCCAGCTCCCTTGAGCCCTTTCCTCTCAACCTTGTCTCTCTTTGCTCAACATCCTTCCCCTGGCCACCTCCTCCTACTGTGGTAGGTTAACAGGAAAGAAAAACTCATTTGAAACAATTTACAATGTGACTCAGCAATCTGTGTTCTCCTAACCGCCCCGTCAGGCTGAAGGCAGAAAGCAGCCACCAATTCAGGTGCTTTGTGATGAGACAGAGTCGGGTACCAGTCTATCGAACTGCTTTATAGTGGGAGGGCCTCGAGAAGGCTCCGACACAGAGCTGCAAAGAAGATGCCTGATGAGGCAGTCCGTAGGTGGTTTTGGAAAGGCAAAAGATAAGAGGAGGAAAAGTGGTAGCTGTTGTAGGGGACATCATTCTGTCATGTTCTATTGTCTGCCAGTGTGCCCTGGATAAATTGGCTCCTGGAGGTGCTGTATATGGCAAGACTCAGGACTCCTGCTGAGCCTTGAAGCCTGGTTTCTCTAAGTCAGTTTCTTACAATTTCTTAAGCATTGCCTCCAGGTATGCACCGTGAGCTAGAAAAGGCTAGGGGTGGAAGGATGGTTGGAGGAAGAAACATATCACACGTAAACGTGAATGGGGCTACCGATTTAAGAGCGTCCTTCTTGTAGGGAGAGAAGGAGGGTACTTAGTGTGTAACCACCACGGATCAGACTCACTGGTAGATCTTTAACGCTTGGTGAGTTTCAGATGCCAATTCAGATTTTCCTGAGCACAAGACCCTTGGTATTTCCATTTGACCAACATTGGTCAGATGCGTGGCAGTTGCAGAGCAGCCTCTGTCCCAACTGGTTTAACTCAGAGGGAACACTCGCTTGCACTCACTCACTTATGTTAATACCCTGGGCTCTAACATTTTTGCAATTCCTAGAACATGGTGAAATTTTAAACTTGTAAACTACACAAAAAAATACTCCTACTTTTCCAATCTAGTATAAGAAGAATGGGGAAAAAGTAATTCTATCTGGCCTGGTAAAATTTAGAAATAAATCTCCAAGGTTAGGGTTTGCTTTTTAAATCTCTCCCTGTTGCCACTTGAGAAAATTAACAGTTTTTTTGTTTTGTTTTGTGTTTTTGTTTTTTGGGTTTTTTTTTTTTTTTTTTTTTTTTTTTGCTTTTCAAAAGAAAGCTGGTCTAGATGGGCACTGTTTGGGTTAAGGACATTTTAACAGGCGTGCTTTTTCAGCAGAGCTTACCTTGTGCAACATAACCCGTTCACCTTTTTGTATCCCCAGTATGGATTAGATCAGACTTCACAAAACCCTGGGGTGTGAGTGTGGAGGCTGCAGGCCTGCATTTCACCAGGGAACAGAACAATGAGTTTGCACGTGACAAAGCCCAGACTGCCTCCAGAGCTGCTAAAAATGCCTGCCTCCCTGCTCCTTTATCTCCTCTTGCCCACCTGACCGTTCACAGGTCATATTTTTCTTCTGTTAGGGGATCCAGTTCGCATATGTGCTAAGAACTGTGTGGGTCCTGGATGAGAAATATGTAAGAAGCCAGCCTTTGAAAGTCACAAAGTCTCCAGCTCAGACTCCATCTCCCTCCTTACCTCTGTGCTGCAAGCCCCTTACTCGGGTGGTCTTGCCCCTGCCCCCGGCCATTGCATCTTGCTTGAATCCCTGATTTTCCATGGCTACCCAACCAGGTTCTAAATCTGCCCACTTCCTGGACAGGCTTGCCTTCATATTGCCCCACATCTTACACATCAATGGTCTCATATTAGCCACCATCCAGCTTTATGGAACTTCTGGGCTTACGGTAGAATGAAGAATTTGGCTGCTTTTAGCAATCCTTTCCTTACCTGCCAAAATAAAAATTGGTTGAATGAAGGGACACATGACTGAACGAATGTCCCCTCCTCTGATGATCCCCTTACCTGAGCCTTTATGTCCAATTCCAGGGATCGCTCCAGGGCCTGGGAAACTTGCCCATTAGGAGTGAGTTGGACCCTGAATGGCTGCTGAGTCTGCCCTCTCCCTGTTGTGAGAACTTTGGAACTTTGCTCATCCTGTATCTTGGAAGCCTGAGCTTTCAAATGTAGCCTTGGAGAATGAGAAACCACTTTGTTTTTTGGTTGGCAGCGAGAAGGCCCCTCAACCCCAGGAAAGGAAGGATTTAATGTTTCTTGAACTCCATAAATCCGGCCTCATTCTACTCGACTCACTGAAACTTGATTCAGATGTATTTTGTGAAACTACTAAAAGCTGCTGCTCTGGCCCCTAAGGCTTCAAGAGATGCCCAGGTCCCCATGGCTAGGCTGGAGCTCATTGGAGAAGTCAGGAGAGATCTACCAAAAAAGTTTGGGGGTTGAGTAAGAGGAAGCTATTGGCATCCTGCTGGCTTGGGTTTGAATCCTGGTCTTGCCACCTTTTAGCTATTTGAGATTTGGGGTAAATTATCAAATCTTTTTGAGCACACATTTTCTCATCTGAATATGGTGATGCTAATTCCTTGCCTCTAGCCTCATTGTGTGAGAATTAAATAGCCTGGCAGATGAGAAAATTTCTAGCATAGTGCCTGGCATTCAAACCACATCCTTTCTCTTCTGATAACTTCCAGAACTGTTATATTTCGTTCTCCAGAGCCAAAGGCACCTGCAAACTCTCTTTGGGTCAAAACTTCCGATATCGAGCTTTCATTTTCTCCAATTCCTTAAAACTCATATGTTAAAATCATAGAATCCAGCTTCTGTCATCTACACGGTCCCCTAGGCACTGGCATCAGAAGCTCTGCCATTTCGATTGCCATATAACTTTCCAGTTAAGGAAATCTATTTAAAAAAATCCCAATGCATCTGGCAAGTTCAAGTTTATTGCTCAAAAAGCTCCAAAAAACTTGGCTTAAAGGAAGAGTGTACTTATATTTCAAGCTATGCCAGAGCCCTACATCCAAAGTAGCTTGATCCCAAATTTTAGGCATTAGGATATATGATGAGACCACATAACAAATATAGGATTCCAGATCCTACTGCCAAAGTCCCTGACATGTTGCAACTTTTCACAATTCCTCCATTCTTAGAGAAGATTTTACCTATTGGAGAACTAAGTTGGGTGAGGGTACATGGAATCAGACCTCATGCTATGGTTCCAGTGAGATGTCATATCCAATATGTCACCAGTGACACTTCCAGAACAGATGAGGTGGGCTCTGACCGTGTCAAAACAATTTGCAGGGACACCTCACCTGGCTTGCTCTCCCCTGCACTTTGTCTAGAGGTCATGACTCTTGTCCTTAACTTTGGATCCACCCCAATTCAAACTCTCTTTGAGTCTAGGGTCTATCATTCCTATCAGTGTGACCGCTCTTGGCATTGATATAAGATTTTCTTAACGTATCCTCTTGGGAATTTCTCTTAACCCCACATTACATTAACATGTATTATCCTTGACCTTTTTCTACAAATCATCTTCTTTCTGCAGCAGACTCCAACAAGTTCCAGCTCAAATATTTTCTTCTCTGTGAGGCCTTTCCTGGTCCTCCAGGTCAAATGAAGTGTTCCCATGGCACTCTTTCAAAGTCTGTGCTGACCAAAATACTTTATAATTTAGGAGTTTACATATGTTTCCATCTATCACCGTACTGGGAAATCTTCCCTATATTTTCAGCATTGGGTGCATAGCTGGACACACACATTGAATGAATAAATAAATAAAGAGTGTAACTACCAATTATTTTTATTTTCATTTGTTCTCAACTCATTGCTGGGATGGTACCCAATCTCACAGTAAACTGATTATTACAAGCGTTAGTCACTAAGACACTGTTTCTCAAACTTTAGCATGTATCAGAATAACCTGGAGGGCTTGTTAAAGCACAGATTTCTAAGCTCCAGCCCAAGAGTCCCTGATTCAGTAGGTCTGGGGTGGGACCGGAGAATTTGTTTTTCTCACAAATTCCCTGGGGTGAATGATGATGTTGCTGGTCCTGGAACCATCTTCTGATAACCTCTGTTCTAAAATGTATCTGCGCGTAAAATCACCCTTGAAAATGCCTCACCTATTTTATAATGCTATTTGATTTTCCATGGTCTTTTTACAAGTTGCCTACTCTATTTGGTTGGCATGGTGACCACCACTGGATTGGGAACGTGAGCCTGGGGCATTCTGCCCAGACATTCACCCCAAACTTGGGGAACCTCAAAGAACTTGAAGTTGAAGGGATGGGCAAAAAATGATGTACCATTACCTTGAGATGTACCTTGTACATAGAATAGGAAAGAAAGGAAGGAAGGAAGGAAGGAAGGAAGGGAGGGAGGGAGGGAGGAAAAGAAAGAAGGAAAGAAAGAAAGAAAGAAAGTAAGAAAGAAAGAAAGAAAGAAAGAAAAAGAAAGAAAAGAAAAAACATTTTTACAGTAATGATAGCACAGGGTTTGCCTCCTTCTAGCTTCCCTCTATTTTTTTTTTTTAACATCTTTATTGGAGTATAATTGCTTTACAATGGTGCTAGCTTCCCTTTAAAATCAATATGATATTTTAAAAAATCACAACTTCCTCAAGGGCTAAGACTGTGCATCAGAAATTTTCCAGATATGGAAGAAGTTATTCCTGTCTATGGTTTCAGAGAACAGATGAGTTCAAAACTTACTGCTCATGCCCCATCCATTTACATAGTCACAAGGCCAGTGAGCCAAGAGGTGGGCCAATAAAGGCCAAAATTCATGAATTTATGATAAAGGTATGGGGCTAAATTAGGGCAAGATACAATCTGCAATGAAAAAGAAGTTTACAGAAAGGTTCCAAATAGGGAAATGTTTTAAAATGTAGTTAAAGGGGCAGAACATCTATTAAGAACACTAAAAATAAAATTAACAGAGTAGGAAATTAAGTCAGTATGTAGATAATAAACTAGAGATCTAGGAATGCAGGGGGGAATAATAAAAAGTTAAAGAAGAAACTAAATGGATGTACAACATGATAGAATATTTATTTATTATCTTAGGCTGTAATTCCCAAAAGTTAGGGAACATTGATGTGTTTTTCACTGTTATTTCTCTAGCACACATTAGTCACATACTGATTTTTTTTTCCTTAAAGGAATGTTAAGAATGGCAGAAAATATAGACTCATGTGTTAATAAATGGCATCCTCAGGAAGGATCCAGAACAAACAAGCAAAAATAATTATCAAACACTTAACAGAAGAAAACTTATTTAAACTGAAAAAAAAGAACCACTCTTTCATAATCCAAAATTACTGACAAACAAAGATGAAAAATTTAACACACTAAAAAGAAATTCTTACCAAGATAAAACAGAGAAATACAATTTTTTTTAAGAAAGGAATAATGCTAACATCAGACTTTTTTGTTTATAGCATTGTCAGCTGATAAATACCTACTAAATTTTAAGTGAGGAATTGTTACTCAATAATTCTGTCCCCAGGTAACATTTTGTTTTGAGGCAGGATTATGAGAAGAACCTTTTTCAGATGTGTATGGGTCTAGAAAATAGTTTATCCGTTTAGAAAAAAAGTTGTTCTCAGGCTACATGAGCTAGCTGGGAGATGAATCATAAATAAAACCTTATGATGGAGTTTATTCATTATTTTAATTTCTTTCTGTCTTTTTAAATCACCAATTTCAACTTTTATATTCATGAATTTCTTAATCAATGTTTTTAGCATATTTTTATTTTTTTGTTACTTCTTCATTGAATATGTAGGAGTCACATAATTATTATTATTTTTTTTATCTTTCACCCCTTTCACCCACCTCCCCAGCCTCCACTTCTGACAACCACCAAACTGTTCTCTGTATCTCTTGAGTTTGTTTGTTTGTTTTTTGGATTCCACATACAAGTCAGATCATACAGTATTTGTCTTTCTCTGCCTGACTTATTTCATTTAGCATACTGCCCTCAAGTTACATTCATGTTGTCCCAAGTAGCAGGATTTCTCTTTCTATGGCTGAATTATATATACATCACACTTTCTTTCTCCATTCATCTCTCAGTGGGCACTTATGTTGTTTTCATATCTTGCCTAATGTAAGTAATGCTGCAATGAACATGAAGGTATCAATATCCTTTTGAGATAGTGATTTTCTTTTCTTCAGGTAAATACCCAGAAATAGAATTGCTGCATCATACGGTAGTTCTATTTTTATTTTTTGAGGAACCTCCATAAGTTTTCCATAGTGGCTGCACCAACTTACATTCCCATCAGCAGTGCAGGAGGGTTCCCTTTTCTCCACATTCTCACCAACACTTGCTATTTCCTGTATTTTTGATAGTAGCCATTCTAGTAGGTGTGAGATAATATCTTTTTGTGGTTTTGATTTGCATTTCCCTGATGATGAGAGATGCTGAGCACCTTTTCATGTACCTTTTGTCATACTTATAATATGTGGACCTTTCAAATAAGTTTTAGAGGTATTCTAGATGGCTGTGGGCCATTCTAGGCCCCCAGTTTCATACACTCATGGCAGAAGGGAAAGGCTTGATGTGTGAAGAAAGTAAAGACAGAGAGGTATCATAAAATCTCCTTGACTGTAGTTACTCTATTTCTCATTATTGTCCATGAGAAATTGTTTAAACAGCTGTCAGATCATTCTGATTAGCAACTCTGTGGAGGAAAACAGATTTAAGTGCCAATAAAAATGCATTAAGAGACTTGATTAAGTATAATATCCAAGCACAGACAATTTCCCTCTCAATGGTTACGACAATGCATTCGTACATGAGGTCATCTTTTTTCCCATGGAGTGTGCTGAATTTCTCCTTTTTCTCAGTTGTATGGCTATTCTGCTTAATCTGATAGTCACAGATTAAGTGAATTTATTATTATTCTTAGTAACAATAATCATTTATTTTTTGAAAACTCGCGTAAACCTTATTTCAGTTTTAAGTTATCAGTTTGTGTGGGGTTTGACTGTAGGAATGGGAAAAGATGAGAATAGAGGGTAGTTACAGGGTTTGCTGCCCCTTCCAATCTTCCAATCTAAACATTCTTGGAACACGTAGGTCTCACACATTTTACTGGAGTCATACCACATAGGCATTTGCCAGAAGAAAATTTCAAGTTTGCGTCACTAAAAAATCTGTTCTTTTAAGAGTTGTTTTGTATGCCCTTCAAAGCTCATGGCAACAGCACCTCTGCCCAGGTTATACCTTCTTTTGCAGAATTTGTGACTCTTGGATCTTCTCTTTAATAGTTTGAGGCTATCAGCTCCTTTGATGACATGGAACTCCCCACTGTAACACCTCCTTCCTTTAGAAGGGTTGAGTGTTGGCTCTACTAATTATTTATGCCTCCATTTTGGAAAAGGACAGTCTTATGCTGCAGCGTTGGCTCCCTCTTCATTGTAATAACTCTGCCAGAATAATAAGAGTTTCTCATTTCCTGTGCTGGGCACCAGATGGGTCCTGAGAAGAACTGATGCTGCCTGCAGGACCTAGAGGTCCTACTAGTTCTCTAGGTTCACTCATATTTGTTCTGATTTCTTCCTGGCTAGATTTCCTGGGGAACAGAGAAGCTGAATCTCTCCTCCACCTCTCATCCTTCTTCAAATCTCTTTCAACACTAACATATAAATTTGCTTCACAAAATGTAAAGTGCCATAGAGCCACACAACATTTCTAATAAGGCCTTCTGAAACAGATTAAGCTTGCACAAGCATCTGCCCAGAGAGAAGGCTGAAGCATGGAGACTAAATATGTCCTGGTAATTTTCAGAATGCACTGGCCCCTCTTTTTACTATATCAAAGCCTACAAAGGCAGAATTTCTCTTGTATTAACTTGATATGGTACCTTCTACCAACATCAGGTATTTAATGAAATTGATCTAGCAAGACCACTACTTATTTGGGAGCTGGGATGTATCCCATGTTTGCAGAATATTGGAGATGCAATGGGAGAATTTATATGCTTTGAAAAATCAGACTATGGTCTGGTATATTTTAGCTAGATTTATTCTATAATATATAATCACATACAGGCATAAGTAAAATGCTTTAGGCTTGAAGTATGGCAAAACATTTTAGAGATAGCATAATATAATACAAAGTACCAGTTTGGAAGTTTGAATACTGGCTGATCTACATATGAACTGAGTGATCTTCCATGATTTAGTTAATCTGTTTGAGGGTCACATTCTTCAACATTAAAATATACACAAAGATACATTCTTTTTTTTTTTCAAATGCATTCTTTTCCTCTTTTCCAGCTTGAATGAATATAATTGACATATAATATTGTGTATTAGGTGTACAACATGACGGTTTGATGCACGTATACACTGTGAAGTGATGAGCACAATGGGATTAGAGAGAGAGTAGCATTGACATATATACACTACCAAATGTAAAATGGATGGCTAGTGGGAAGCAGCTGGATAGCACAGGGAGACCAACTTAATGCTTTGTGACGATCTAGAGGGGTAGGATTGGGAGGGTGGGAGGGAGGCTCAAGAAGGAGGGGATATGGGGATATATGTATACATATAGCTGATTCACTTTGTTATACAGCAGAAACTAACAACAACATTGTAAAGCAATTATACTCCAATAAAGATATTAAAAAAAATACCTCCATCTTTAGTGATTGTGAAGATTAGAAATGCATATGTAAATCATCTAGCCCCATGCCTGGCACAAGTCAGATGCCCAATAGTGGGAGCTCATGTTTTGACTAAATGAACCTTGGATCCTTTTATATGTCAAACAATATTCATGATGGATCTTTGGTCCTGTTGTTTCCCTTCCAGATCTAGCAGCTGTATTTAGGCACAAAGCTATAGTTTAAACTTATGATTTTAAGAATATGATTAATTAAAAAAATATAGGGACACGTTCTGATGAGAAGTCCACGGTCCTCCCCTCCTCATTCACAGTATTTAGCCAGGTGTATGTCTCTTGTTATGGTCATAAGCCATCTGGGCCTAACCAGGTCCTAAACAGAAAATATAGAAGGAAATATGTATATGTCTTGGAGCTCTTCTGTGTTTGCTAAACCAGTATCCATTTCTCCTTCTGTTCATATCAGTTTCTTGATTTTCTTCAGGGAAAAAAATTTCTTCTTCTCACTTTCTCATTCCAGGTTGTTCATGAGATGGAAAAGAGGTTGCCACATAATCCAGTTCTGGACAGCTAGAGACTTATAGTCCCCTGGCTTTGTTCATGGATGAGCTCATTAGGTAGTCTAAGCCAAAGAGATTCAATACAGGACTCTTGTCAGAAGTGTTGAAATTGTTGTAAGGATAAGGTAGAAGTCTCACTGCTGGCAGCTATCTTGCTACCAGGAGATGAGCCCAACTAAGAATGGAACTAGCACAGAAGGCACAAAAAAAGAAAAAAAGAGCTAAGTGCTGGAAAGTATGAGACTGAATCCCAACAGCATAATTTGAGACCCTGGGCCTAGCCCTGCTTCACTTTTCATACTTCATTCTTGTTGTCTAAATTGTCTATTCTTTTCTATCACTTTCAACCAAAGGATACTGACTGACATACAAGGGTGAATTCAGGTTTCATGGAGCTTAAAGTTTAGAAATAATTTGGATTGCCCTCTTTAAGAAAAGGGTACAACACTATAAAAAGAAAATAAGATGGAAAATAATTATTTATTGAGAATTTGAAAAGAAATCATGAATTTTAAAAGTCCAACAAATATCCCAAACTTTACAAAATCCCAAAATAAAAATTTTTTGTCAATTAATTATTTATGTAATCTTTTCTTTTTTTTTTTTTTGGCTGTATACATTTTATTTTCCTTGTCATGAGATAACTATTTTTACTATCATTTTTCTAAAGACAGAATAGAATTCATGTTTCCTCTGATGGTCAATCAATATTTGTTGTTTTAAAATTTTAATAGTTCAGATTGTTTTAGATACACAAACCATAATTGCTAAGGACATTATTGTAAAAATGTGAATTATTGTAAAGTTTGGGAAAACTTCTCTCAAGATTTTTTGACGTATGAACTGTAAGATTTCAAACAATTTGAAGTTTTCTGGTATACGAACGCCTCTTGAATATTATTTGAATTGCTGCCACTCAGGATCCATTTTGTCCTAATTATTGTCAATGTCTTAGTTACAATGATATAATATGAATTTTCTGTTATCTTTGTCTGTGTTAATGTTTCATGTCACAATAACAAGAATTTTATGTTTAATTATTTTCCAGTGTGTTCATATGATTCACTTCTCTTCATTAACTGGATTATCAAGCAATTCCAGGGCCTATTTTTGATGAGCTTGTAAGTGGATATGCTGAATCATTGGTATATTCATTTTTTTATTAATTTTTACTGGAGTGTAGTTGCTTTACAATGTTGTGTTAGTTTCTGCTGTACAGCAAAATGAATCAGTTATATGTATATATATATCCACTCTTTTTTAGATTTCCTTCCCATTTAGGTCACCACAGCTCACTGAGTAGAATTCCCTTTGTTATACAGTAGGTTCTCATTAGTTTCACTGGTATATTCCTGACAAGAGAGAACTTTTGTTTTGACTGGTTATAGAAGAGAACCTCATCTTCCTCGTATAACTTTACATATCTGATAATTGGAATAATTTTCCTCAGACTAGCTTCTGACTCCATTTATATCAAACTTTGTTTCTCTTTCTCTACTACCTAGTTTAGTGTTGAGCATCTTAATCATATTACAGTATGATTTTTGAACCCACAACTTTGTGCCGCAATACTGGATGATCCAATATGGAGAACAGGACGGGGATTCCTGGAAGCTATTCCTATGCTGGGCTGGCCAGCAATCACCTAACTACAGACATGACCACAAGTCACATAAAAATATCTCACTAAACCCATCCTAACTTTAGCTGAATCCCAACAATGCCTGCAGGCCCTCCAGTTCTATCCAACATGAGGAAAGGTATTGGGGGAGGTGGGCATTATAGTGGGATGAGATAATAGTCTTAATTGATTGTGGTTAGAGTAGCTTACTTTTGCAAATTTTGCAAAAATATATTACAAAGTTAAAACATTCCAGGTCCCCTCTCAGAGTCTTGGAAGAAGCCCATGCAAGTGAGGGGCCCTGAAGCTTACATTTCATAAAAAATTTACCTCTGCTGATACAGTGTATGATTTGGGAACTCTGGAAAACTATGGGACTTCTCATTTGCAGTTCTTGGGCCATTTTTACATCAGAAATTTTTGAACGGAGGAGAAACCCTGGAAAATACCACTGCGAATGTCAACATTTGTGATGCTCTTATGGCCTCTACTGAGTGGTCAGTATGACTGCTTAAGTATGTACACAGTAATTTTCAACTTTTGTGCCATAATCACAGATGAAATGTCACACTAAGTCAAATCAAAGAGTTTATCATGCTCTGACTTTAACAGCAGCCCTAAGGGTCATTTTTGGGACAGCAACAGACTTTCCCTCATTTTCAACCTAAAAGGATTAGGTTTTCTTATCTAAATATCTTTGATATCCCCTTATTTTTCTTCCATACCCTGGATTGTGTTCTTAGGGACTGAGTGACTTACCTCTGAGACCCTGAAAATTAATGAAAAACCTTGGATAACAAAAGATCAATGCGAAATATAGGGGATTTGAAGGAGCTTTCTCCTAGGTCACAGTATGTCGCATGCCAAGAAAGACTTATGCTGATTTAACCAGCGAGGAGAAATTGAGGATTAGATTTTCAATTTGAGAAGTAAAATGGATCCTGGGGAATTTAATCAGCCATTCTACCTGTGCTTCACTGGTTACCAGAAATCTCTAGATCTGTCTGTTATGTGTAAATATGTAGAGTGAGTGAATCTTGATAATTCCCAGTTCACCTAATCAGATTATCTCCTTGTCTGAATGCAAACTGACAGGTGGAAGACAAACCTGTAACTGGCGTGCATTCAGTCAGGCTCCATGTCCTTCCACTGGCTTATCCTCCAAATGGCTTTTTGGAGAAGTTAATGTGCACGAAGCTGAAGGGCTGGAGGTCTACATATGGTAGGGCCTGGCATCCGACTTGGCAAGGCTCTTCAAGGAACCTTGTCAGTGCAGTCACCTGTAGCAGAGGCATAGAAACTGCCATCTGCTCAAGCCTCACTCAATTCACTGGGGAAGATGATAGGATATCACTTCTGGAGTCCCAGATGGAATATTCAGCACTCAGGTGCAAGGCTGCTTCCAGAGAAGCTGCAGGGGACATAGATCAGGTGGACTTGGATTGACCAGCACAGTTCTGGCTTAAGAATTCTAATACTTTACCTCATTCAGCTCTGAACACAAACCAAGTGAGCGCAAACTTTGGCATCAGACAGACCTAAATTCAAATTTTCTAGTAGAGGAAAAACTTAGGTAAGTTACTTAATCACCATCAGCTTAATTTCCTCCCCTAAAACATGGAATATAAGAAAATCTACTCTTATTTGTATGGTTCTGAGAATTAAGTATGGTAAAGTGGATGAAAGTGTCCACTCCTGGGCCAGGCATAGAGTGACATTCAGAAAACTTTTGTTCCTGGAGTTATATTCTGCACATTCATTGATATTAGGGGGATTTGGGGCCTGACTCACTCTCTGAGCTTGTTCATGACAAATATCCTATAACCCACTGTAATGTGTGCCGGTATCCAAATTTTCTACTTGTAAAGGGTGGGTAGGCAGTCTTGGTAGGGCCTAATTCAAAGTTTCAACTTGAATCAGGTTCATGAGATGAGGATAAGAGAAATCAGAGCCTCTTTCACACCCAACAATTATGCCACATTCACTGACACTTAAAGGATTAGAACCACTTAAAAAAGGAGATAGGAAAGGTACCCAGTAATCTGTTGCTTGATCGACTGATTCCATGTATTCATCAGTAGAGAAAAAAGAGGCTATCTCAACTGGGCAAGCAGCATAAGAGAATTCTACATAAGGAACCATCTCTCTCAGGATGGCCCCAAGTAGTAAGCTATTTAGTTAAAAACTCTTCAAAGTAAATTACGTCTATCAAGCATTTTATCAATATCTTTCTGCCCCATTTTTAAATTTTTATTTATTTTTGCCCCATGTTTTAAAATTGGGGTGGTACCTTAAGATATGTTGACTGACAAAAGTCAGACTGTTCTCACTTAAAACTCATACCTTTGCTGTTTCTATCTGAATTTAATTCAAGTCAGTTCCCCTTAACATGTATTCGTTAAGCTCACACTATATTCCAGACAGTGTGCTAAAAAAGAATGGTACTATGACAATCAAGAGATTGACTTTTTACTTATAGGAACACCCACTTCTTATGCACTCTGTGACAGATACAAATAATTAATTAAAATAGAGTGAGGTAGGTGCCACAGCAGAGTATTTTAACAAGAATTTACGGGGGGTAGTTTTAAAATATGGGAATGTGTAATGCTTCTCCATGGTAGAGTCAGAGAAACTTCCAAAGGTGGTGACAAGTTATCTGTTTCTTTAAGAATAAGTAGATGTTGGCCATAGGTGTGGGGGATAGATATTAGCAGAGATTTGGTGATTGGTGAGACATCACAACAAAGGAGAAGAGAATAATCAAAACAAGTTTTGTGAGTTTTCCTGAGGGTTGAGGGTAAGATAGGGATGATAGGAATACATCTAGTCAAGTCTAGAAATGGCGAGAGAGTCTGGTGCTACCAAGGGTGGGGGCTAGTTGGGTTGGACATCAGGACAGATATCAGAGCTAAAGATGGACATTTTTGCGTGATCTGTAGTGATGTAATAGGTTAAGCCAGGTGTTTTTCATCACAGGCTAGACAAACTTGGATTTGAATGTGTGGTCCATCACCTACTAGACAAGTATCTAAATAAAATACTAAACTTTTTTGAAGCCTCAAGTTCAAGGAGATGACAATACCATTCTCATGGTTTTGCTGGGAGGATTAAATACGATGGCAAACAAAGAATATGTTGCATCTTCACTGCCACATTATAAGATCCTTCAGCATAAGATGGCAGAGGGAGATATTACATTGCAGGAGCTCCACGGATGGGCTGCAGCAGGATCAGTGGAATCTTATATGTGTTTGCCTTTGTCTGAGGGGATGGACCACAGTTTTTATGACATTTTCCAATGCCTGTCACTCAAAGAAAAGGTAAGTACTAGTTTCAGAGAGTGCAAAGAAAGAACAGTAAAGAATGAATTGTTGGGCTTCCCTGGTGGCGCAGTGGTTGAGAATCTGCCTGCCAATGCAGGGGACACGGGTCTGCCTGCCAATGCAGGGGACACGGGTTCGAGCCCTGGTCTGGGAAGATCCCACATGCCGCGGAGCAACTAGGCCCGCGAGCCACAATTACTGAGCCTGCGTGTCTGGAGCCTGTGCTCTGGAACAAGAGAGGCCACGATAGTGAGAGGCCCACGCACCGCGATGAAGAGTGGCCCCCACTTGCCGCAACTGGAGAAAGCCCTCGCACAGAAACGAAGACCCAACACAGCCAGAAAGAAAGAAAGAAAGAAAGAAGAAAGAAAGGAAGGAAGGAAGGAAGGAAGGAAGGAAGGAAGGAAGGAAGGAAGGAAGGAAGGAAGGAAGAAAGAAAAAAAGAAAGAAAGAAAGAAAGAGAGAAAGAAAGAAAGAAAAAAGAATGAATTATTGAGGGATCTCAACATTATGGAGGCAGGAGAAAGAATGGGAAAGCTATGGAGACAAAAGATGATTCATAAATAGAGTCAGTTCTGCTATAATGTGATGCGCGTGCTCCTCAAAGTCACTAAGTTGTAGGCAGACATTTGGCCCCCATGACCATTACACCCTGGTTTGAATATGTCATGTTATGTGGCCAACGTTACTTTACAGATGTAATCAAGGTTACTAGTCAGTTGACCCTAAAGTAGGGAGATTGAATGTACTTACATAGCCCTTAACGCAGAGCTTTTCTCCTAGCTGAGGACAGAAGAGGAAGTCAGGAGATACAACAGAAGGAGAGGACAGAGAGATTTGAAGCAAAAGGATTTCACACACTGCTGATGGCTTTGAAGGTAGAAAGGATTATAAACCAAGGCTTACAGGCAGCCTTTAGAAGCAAAAACAGCTCTGGCCATTAGCCACTAAGGATCTTGGACCTACAATTGCACAGAACCAAATTCTTCCAACAACTTTAATAAGTGGATTTCTGCACCCCGGCCCCTGCCCAAGAGCCTCTGGATAAGAGCCCAACTTGACCAAAACCTAGGTTTTTACTTTGTGAAACTTTAAGCAGAGAACCCAGCTGATCCATGCTGTGTGTGGACATTTGACTCTTAGAAACGGTGAGATAATAAATGTGTATTGTTTCAAGCAGCCATGTTTGAGGTTATTTATTACAGCAATAATAGGAAATGAATACACAATGCTATGAAAAATTGTGCAATGAAAAACACATGAATCAAGGGCACAACACTCAAAAACTTGACAGACGTATGCAAAATAACCCTTAAGAAGGTAGACATCTAATAAAAATGGTAGCATAGTTTTACATATGTGAAATGGTTAACAAATACATAAATACTGCAATAAATATGGCACTTTACCTTAAAAAAGATCAGAAGCTTGCTTCTGGAAATAGGTGTTGGAAGGACTGTAGCTTATGCATTCTTGTGAAGTGGTGAAGGGAGTGTTAACTGAAATTGAACAGAAAGTTTAACATCAGATGAGGGTGGGTGTGGCTCAGGTGGGGGAACTGAGTTCATCAGTAGATGTTTAGGGTGTGCACGTGTGTGCATCTTGTATATTCTTATGTAACAATGCATTTTTGTGTTTCTCATGGATGTGAACAAAATCATGCATAAACAAGTGCAAAATTCACATTACGATCAAATTTTACATTCATACATCAATTGCATTAGAATAAATTCACATTTGCAAAGTAAGCGACTCTGTAGAGGAATAATGGCAATGAAAAAACCATACAACTGGCTGGGTGGCAGCCCATGCCAAACATATGTCAATCTTCTTGACAGCTAGACCGACTGGACTGTTGTACTTACGGGGAGATAATGCCATTCTAAGCATGAACCTGTGTGTAGTCACAGGCAATTCAATAGATCAGTTGTAGCATCAGCCTTCCTCCAAGTCAGCAACAGCAAAATATTATACTTAATCAATATGTCTTACTTTCTAAAACGACAGACAGTATGAAACCAAAACATCTTTGGGATCTATACTTCAATCCTGAGTCAGTTTCTGATTTTGTAATGGCCTGGCTGGTATAAATCTCCTTGTAAATCTTTTAAACACAGTCTCACTGTGATGTGTGGTGTTTTTTGGTTTTTTTGGGTTTTTTTGCCCTCAAGCAATTAGTGTTTCTCATTTATTGTTTTTCTGCGTGGGTGCCTGTGCAGAGTCAAAAGGAAGCTAGCCTCTGGGGAAAAGCACCAGCTATTGCTCCCTGGTCAGCGGTAACCATTGAGGGAAAAAATAACCCCAAAATGCAGTTTAATGAAAAAGATTCACACTAGTTATAAGCAGAAATCACAAAGCTGAGCTTTATTTTATAAACCTCAATAATCTGAAAAGTGCCCTTGACCTTAGTCCAACCCCTTCACAGGGTCACTTGAAGTCTAACAGACAGAGCCCTTTGTCCAAGATCCACTAGACATCTATCATGTAAATTCACCCTATATATTTATAATCTTATTCATGACCTCCTAATCTGAATCAAGCCTTACCCTCGAGGAAACAGGTTCTGAAATACACTTCCTTCTACTGCTACCATGTTTCCAAGTACTGGACTCCTGTGTCATAAAGATCAGAGAGTCATGGTTTATTTTTTTAAAGGTATGTAGGGGGGGCTGGGGGTGTTTTCAGAGAGAAATGCAAAAGGCTGCCCCACTGAACTAGATGGAAACTCACATCTAGGCCCTTTGCTATCTCTGCCTTAAAAAGAATCAAGTATCCTTATAGTTCCAAGTTCTTTCCAGAAGATGTGCCATCATCCTCCATTCTCAGAACCTAAGTGGTTTCCATGGCAACCTCCTCCTCAAACCCATCACTTTTTCTGGCAACACCATCTCATTCAGACCACACTGGAGTTAAAACAAAATAAATAAAACTCTCAAAAACGAAGTTAGGAAAATATCAACAGGCAAAAATAAATGTAATCCCAACAATACCCTGAACATAATAAGATTGAGAGAAGAAAACCTTCCCAGGTAATATTGGGTTCAGGATGTTAATGAAGATTTAACATAAAGAATACTATCATAAAAGAGGATAGAAGAATGGAGGCAGGGAAGAGCCAGCCACAAAGAGCAAAGATTTCACAATGGTTTGGGGACAGCCAGTTTCTTCTCACCTCCCTTTTCTTCTCTGATAAGCATGCGGTCCCCGGCACTGAAATAGAATTAAACTAAAGCTGCAAATGAAGTTTCCATTAAGAAAAGCGCTCTCGCAGTGCTCAGAGCACAGCTGGGAGCAATGCCAAGTGCTCATGAATCAATTTTGGAAGGTTCTGCCGGAAAGGCAGGAATCCCTGTCCTTCCATCACTCACTGCCCTTTACAAAAACTGGCGTATCAGGGTATCAGGATCTTACGGTACAAATCAAGATTTGAAGTAGCTTGGGCAGGATCCATCTGTCTCCTTCCACACAGTTATATTTCTATTACCATCTTAACTTCAGCCAGTATTAATTGTAATAAATGCCCATTTCTCTTCTATAGCCTTGGCTAAAATTAGATTCGTCTCCCATCTATTGAAACCCAATTCTACATTAGTCGGTATTACACCAATTCTGTGTAATGATGTTTGTTATATTTGCAATAGCCAATTCCACTGTGCTATTGACTTGAGGGCAAGGAAGGTGGTCCTCATGTCCCCCATAGCATATACCATAACAGATAATTTTGTGGATTCCTAGGGACCAGAGTGTGTATGATCTGCACACATGGGCAGGAATAGGTTTAAGTGTTCAGATGAAATTCCTGCCCGTCTTTAATCAATCAAGTAGTCAGGGTCAGGAAGAGTAGCAAGGGAACATTCACACAAGGTACTTTGATCTCTTTTGGAAACACGATTCCTTTGCTCTGAATCCTGCAACTTGTAAAGAAAGAGGACCAGTTTCCCTGGAAAGATTTTCTTTCTGTGGCACTGCCAGAAAAAAAAAAAAAAAAAAGTTTATATCCAAATACAGGGTTTCCTTAGGGAAATAAATGGATTCCTCCCTAAAAGAGAAGTGAATGAACGAAAGGGCTGTGGGAGAAAGAAATAGAATTTGCAGGACACAACAGAGAGCATGTGTCGAAAGTTTGATAAACTATCCCCAGAGTAGAATCAGTCAGGATAGGTTCGATTATGCTGTAGTAACAAATAACTCTGAAATATGGCTTAAAACAACATTTATTTCCTGTTATGCTACAGAACAACTGTGTGTTGTCTGGGGGCTCTGCTCCTCATCACCTGAACTGGAGACAGAGGTTGACAACACAGCCGCTCTCTGGAAATCTGTGGGTAGCTGTGGCAGGGGGGAAAGAAAGCTCTGGAGAGCCAGCGTTTCAGCCCAGAAGTCATACTTTCCTTCTGCTCACAGCTGATTGGCTAGAACCAACCACGTGATCCCTTCTGACACCAAGAATTCCAGGAAGAGCCTTCTTCCCATGTGCCTGGCAGGTGGAGGGCTGGGGATTTTTTGATGAATGAAACTAATGACTATCACAAAGGGAAAAAAAACCCCCAAAAAACTCCATAAGATATTTCAAATGTATAGTTTTATATTAGATTATTTCAGAATCGACAGGTATCCCAGGAAGCCTTGCTCAGTTCTTGAACCACATGGGATATCTAGAAATTCAATAATTATTCATTCATTCTTTTCAACAGATACTTACTGATTTCTGATTTCTGTGCTGTCTTGTGTAAGGCATTGGTGATATAAAGGTGTATATATCACTTTTATAGGCTCACTTTTTCTTGATCTATGATTATCCCATTATCACAACATTTTCTGTGCCTCCAGAAAAAAAAAATAAAAAACCTCTTAGGCATCAGTTCTGGTCTAGATTTTAATAGAATTCATAACTGTACCTCCAGAGACATAGTGATTTGAGTTACTGCACCTTCTCTGGAAGGTTCTACCTTCTCTGTTGCAGCTAGTTTCTCTCACCCTCATGCCTCATCCCTCATACTACTCTTAGCTTGTTCTTATTTTCTCACTATGAGATATGATGTACATCTGCTTGAGTCAATTTGCACCTGGTTACACTGGATGTTTGACATTACTCCCTGGAGTAGTTCAGTAATCACAGCCAGAATAGATCATTCTTTCCTCTTTATAATTGATGATTTTTTTAAAAGGATCTATCCTCTCACTTCTTCCCAAATAGAGATGAACATAGGTCCTGGATCCTGATTTATCTGTCAAGAATTCAGAAATCAAAATTATGACAGTAGTTTGTGCCTCCACAATATATTTTAGAGCTAGAAATAAATTGCTACCAATTAAAATATTTAAGTTAAACTTCAAATCAAGAGATTAATATTTATTAATGGAATACCTAGTGTGTTCCTTGATCAGAAGTGTTCCTATAGGAAAGGCAGACTGAGTTCTGTCCCTGATGTAAGAAGTATATCTTGAAAAATCAACCTGCTTTGAAATGCAAATCTAATTTGTTCACTAAAAGTCCTTAGGGATTACAAGTGAGGCACAGTTTGCTAAGTGAACTTGAGACTACAAGTTGCCCAGTGTGTGCTCTGACAGCAAGGGTCTACACCTCTGTGCCTGCTGTATCATTTCCCAGGACTGTGGAAGGCCACTGCCTGCGTGTGGGGCATCAGAAGTAAAAGTTAACACAGTCAAGAACAGACCTCAATCCACGGCTCCCTGGAATTGATGTACATATACCCCAGCTTTCTCCCCCCTTGGGTGGGAAAATTTTAAGTTGTGTATTTTACACAATTGCCCAGAATTTGTTTGCCAATTGAGTTCCAGTTGTCCACTCTGATGGCTGGCTTAATGGCAAACTACCATTTGGCTACCTTCTCTTCCATATATCATTCCACATTTCTCTACTTTTATTCCCTACGCTTTCCAAATAAACTATAGCAACACTGGAACCCTTGTCTCAGGCAGGGTTTGATTTGGGGGTATCTTGAGCTAATGCAGAAATGTAAGCAGAAATATGTGAAATTTACTGATAATTCTCATTAAATGAAAGGGTACACCCTTTAGTATCCTTCTCGTTATCCTATCACCTAGAACATAGGTGTGATGTGTGGAGGTCTGCAGCCATCTTGGACCATGAGAGTAAGGGTCCCATCTATGTAAATAAAGAGCTGAGAAGTGGAAGGAGCCTGGAGCCATGATGACCAAGGAACCTCTGTGCAAGACCTTGACTTCCCACCTCCAGAATCATTCTATGTGAAAGAGAACTAAATTTCCATCGTACTAAATAAGATATTTAAAATGAAGTGTCTTAACATTAAATATATTTCCTTATTTTTAGTATTTACTTATTATTAATATTTACTTATTTTGTTCCCCAACATAACTCAATTTCAGATAGATAGATAGATAGGGAGATATATATGTAGATCTCTCTATATAAGTATATACAGAGATATATGTATGTACATATATATGTGTATATGCACATATACACATATACACACACACAGGGGGAGAGAGAGTGGGAGAATGAACTTTCTTCTTTGAAATGTAATAAGGAGTCATTTACGTGTTTGGAAATAATAACTAAAGTGTGAAACAGTCGTTCATGTAGAGTCAGAATTCACCTGGCTTTGATCATTTGGGTCTAGGCTTTAAGAATATTAAAAATCTCAAAAAATTTCCACCTCTGGAACAGAGCTCAGTCCTTTCTTCCCATCCAGCTCTCCTGGAGTCCAACCCTCCCTTTATAATGCGGATAGCCCAGAGGGGCCAGATATGAAAGACAGGGTTTGAAGCAAGATCTGAGTGATCCAACATACACCCACTAGTGCCCAGGCTTCAAGCTTGCCAATATCTTTCCCCCACTATGATGTCAAGGTCCCTGATTTGAACCTGCAGTGTGCCAATGCCCCTGATGGGGAGGTATAGTGCCCAGTTTCTGATACACAGGCCAGATGCCTCTGTTGCTATTCTGGGTAGAGGGGAACAGTAGAGGCCCTGCCTCCTCAGTGGTTTCCTTCACTCTAGCTCATCCCTAACTACCTTGTCTCATCTCTACTCATGCCTTAGTATGAAAATTAGATGGTAGTAGAAAAATCATGGCAAATGTCTTACTATTTTTCTGTATGTTTGTTAAGTACTGTGTCTATTTCTGCATGTTTCTTCAGTACTGTGTCTATTTCTGCATTGTTAGCATCTTAGAATCAGCCCCTTGGGATGCAGTTTGTGTTTTGCATTTGTACTAAAAGCCAGTCGTAGGAGAGTAACTAATGAGAACAATGCTCCACTGGGGCCTGTGCTGTCTAGACGGTGTGGAAAGAGAGCGGGAGCCTTCGTGCACGTGTCCTCTGCATGGCGGGGGGAGAATGCTGGTCCTAACGTGTCACCTTTGTCTCCCCGCAGAAGGCTTATGCAGTTCCAAAGGACCATGCACAGCCTACTTCCTCATCAGACCAAAGGCTCACCTGATTATCTATTGCATCTTTTTATTTCAGAGTCCTGGACACAGAAGTAGAAGAACATGATAGGGGAAGGGGTTTGCCTCTGCTCCAGCCCCACCAAGGCCACTGGCCAGATATTATTGTTCTTCTTGACATTATAGTTTTCTGGCCGTACACCCACGGGAAGCTCTAATTCTTGAAGAACACGGAGGTTGCCTCATGGTCAGAAAACACCTGACCTTCTTCTGATCAATTGTGTTTCTGGCACTTCCTTATGCTTTTTCTCCAAGGGACTCAAACTTGTTCTTGAGGACACTAAGGATACTTACAAAGGAACGGGGAAAGCAGATGAGGAAACAAGTACAAGGCCATGCACCTTGCATGTGCCAAGTACAGGCACACCTTATGCTATTGTACTTAATTCTGCTTCACTGATACAGCAGATTTTACAGATTGAAGGTTTGTGGCAACCCTGTGTTGAGCAATTCTATTGGCGCCATTTTCCCACAGCATTTACTCACTTTGTGTCTCTGTGTCATATTTTCATTATTTCCTCAGTATTTCAAACTTATTCATTATTATTATGTTTGTTATGTGATCAGTGATCAGTGATCTTTGATGTTATTATTGCAAAAAGATTACAACTCCCTGGAGTCTCAGAAGATGGTTAACATTTTTTAACAATAAAGTATTTTTAAATTAAGGTATGTACATTGTTTTTTAGACATAAAGCTATTGCCCACTTAATAGACTACATTATATTGTAAGCATAACTTTCATATGCTCTAGGAAACCAACAAGTTCATGTGACTCGCTTTATTGCAATATTCTCTTTATTGCCGTGGCCTGGAATCAAACCCAGGATATCTCTGAGGTATGCCTGTACTAGCTTAACTACTTTATATAAGTTATTTCATCTAATGTGTTTAAGAATCCAGTGAAAAGATGTGTATTATTATCCTCACTGTAAAGGGAGGATAGGCCAGAGCTGCCCAGTGTGAAGGATAGAGTTTGAAACAAGATCTGAATGACCCACTAGTGTCTAGGCTTCAAGATTGCCAATATTTTTCCTCTGACTATGACGTCAAGGTCCCTGATTTGAACCTGGAGGGCGCCAGTGCTCCGGATGGGGATATATAGCGCCCAGTTTCTGATACACAGACCTCACCAAGGACTTCCCAGCCTGTCCTGGGATCTAGCAAATACGGAGACAACTAGAGACGGTAAAAAGCTTTCAGCCCATGTTGCTGACCAGAAAAAGCAGGGTGGGTTTTAGTGGCTAGGTCTGAGCAGGGAACCTAGTCCGTGAGGGAAATGTTGTCAAAGGTCTCACTTAATTTTTGGGCTGCAAGACTGCAGAAGCATCTGCTTCAGCATTTTACCCTAATTCCTGACTCTGCCAGCCAGCTGAATTACTTAATGACTGGCTTAAGCTCTGGGATATGCCTCTCCACTCCTATCCTAACCTGGCTTCAGTGAGATATTGGCTTATTATGTGCCTGGCATAGGTCTGTATCTGCTTCCTTAATTAGCAATGATGAATGTGAACGGAAGACGATTAAAATATCTTGATTCTGGGCCAGCAATTCTGATAGGCTGTTGTGTAGCATGTAGGGAGGGCAATGTCCCCAGAGTAAATTTGGTCCATGTTGATGTGAGGATTTTAAGGTCAAGGAACTACAGAGTTATGGTTATGGAGAAAGAACACTGGACTTGGGGTCAGAGAATTGGAAGTAACTCCTGATTCCACTATTTGATAGCTCTGTAATCTTTGGCAAGTTACATACAGTTTAGGACCTCTATTTCTTGATAGAAACAAAAAATGAGAATAAGACTATAACATAAATAGTGTTTTGTGAATTCAATGAGGTAACATCTGTTGATGAACTTAATAGACTACAAAGCATGATACAAATATACAGTATTTTTTTTAGGACCAGTATGCATGGGTAGCCCAGATGGTGGCAATCCCAAGACCCTGGGGTCAGAATGTCTTTCCCACAGCTCTAGTGTGGGGAGCCAGGGTTCTGGGAATATTAGAGAATATGCCAAAGATAAAGTCAGAGTAACATTTCTGAAATAGGTTCATGTCATGAGGGTATGAGCTGCCACAAGTCCTGAATGTAAACCCAAATCTGGGAGACCCAAGAGAGTTGAAAACTAGAGACAAGGGATTGTCATGTTACTCGAGGCAGAAATCTGGGTAACACAGAGAAGCAACTGGGGTTTTATAGAATCACATGTGTATGCTTAACTCATTTGAAAGGCAAGAGTTGGAACCTTTATGTGGATTATTTCTATACTGTAGAGAAAAACTGAACCTTAACCAATATGAAGCCAGAAAGTGCAGGTAAATATCCAAAGTTACATGAAGAACTGGGAAAGGAAGATCAGATAATGGGAAGTTTAAGTATCAGACATAGTCCTGGGTGCTGCATGGATCCAGAGGAGTGTGACAAAAGTCCGTTTTTTCAGGGAAGTTAAAATTTATTAGAGAATATGACAGGTATATAAACAATTACCACGTGAAACAAAGAACAAATGCCAGAGGAAAGATGCAAACGAGTTGAGTGAGAAGGTCACTTTTGGTGGGTTAGAGACTGATCAGGAAAGTGTCCCTGAAAGAAACAGCATCTGAAATGAGCTGGAATTGGGCAGATGAAGCTGAGAGAGAAGAGGTGGTCCCTCTGGGAAGAGAGGTCTATCTGGGTAAAATATCAAAGTTGGGAATCTGGAAACAGGGCACAACCTGGCCAGTCTGGTTTATAGGGGAGAAGTATAAGACAAGTGATGGAAAAATTGCTTGGGAATGGAGTGCTGCAGATGAGGTTATGAACATGGCCTACCATTTGGCTGATGATACTTAATGATTAAACGCTGAGGATTAGGGATGTTGTAAGATCACTTCCCTCCAAAAATGCATGATTATTACCTGTCTAGCTTATATTATTTCCACTGCGGTTATTCTAATTGTTTTTATTACTCATTCCTTATGATAATCAACCTCCAAGATGGTCCCAGGTGATCCCTGACTCATGGTATTCATGCCTTGTATGAACTCTCCCATAATGTACCAGGTCTGATCTGTTTGACCAACACAATATGACACAAGTGGTAGTGTGTTGTTTCTGAGGCCAAGCTGTAAAAGATCTTGTGGCTTTTGCCTCTCTCTCTCTCTCTCTCTCTCTCTGTGTGTGTGTGTGTGTGTGTGTGTGTGTGTTTCTCATCATTCACTTTAGACCAGCTGCCATGTCGTGGGCTACTCTATGGAGAAGCCTAGGTCATGAGGAACTGAGGACTCCAGCCAACATCCCAGGTCTCTTGCCAACAGCAACATGAATGAGTTTGGGAGAAGACCCTCCAGCACAGACAAGCATTCAATGAGGCAGCCCCAGCCAATTTCTTGACTGCAGCTTCATGAGAGGCTCTGAGCCAGAACCACCCTGTTGAGCCATTCCTGGATTTCTCAGCCTCAGTAACTATGTGAGATAATAAATAACTGCTATTTTAAGCCACTACATTTAGGGGTAATTTGTTACACAGCAATCGATAACGAACACACTTCATCATTCAACACATATTTATTGTCTACTGGTCCCAGGAACTGTGTAGTTAGTTGAATAGTTATTACAACTCTAGACCTCTTGCTTTCAGAGGACTATATTTGACTTTATTTTGATTTTTTTAACAAAACACTTTTTCTAGTTTCCAGCTTTCCCATATTTCCAACCCTCTCTAATCCTGGAATATTTTCTTCCTCCATCCTAACACCTTTCTTTCTGACCAAATCCAAAGTATCCATCATTTAAATTTAATTTCGTGTAGGGGCAAGATGGCGGAAGAGTAAGACGCGGAGATCACCTTCCTTCCCACAGATACAGTAGAAATACATCTACACGTGGAACTGCTCCTACAGAACACCCACTGAACGCTGGCAGAAGACGTCAGACCTCCCAAAAGGCAAGAAACTCCCCACATACCTGGGTAGGGCAAAAGAAAAAAGAAATAACAGAGACAAAAGAATAGGGATGGGACCTGCACCAGTGGGAGGGAGCTGTGAAGGAGGAAAGGTTTCCACACACTAGGAAGCCCCTTTGCGGGCAGAGACTGCAGGTGGCAGAGGGGGGAAGCTTTGGAGCCACGGAGGAGAGCGCAGCCACAGGAGTGCGGAGGGCAAAGCGGAGAGATTCCCACCCAGAGGATCTGTGCCGAGCAGCACTCACCAGCATGAGAGGCTTGTCTGCTCACCCGCCGGGGCGGGCGGGGCTGGGAGCTAAGGCTCGGGCTTCGGTCGGATCGCAGGGAGAGGACTGGGGTTGGCGGCGTGAACACAGCCTGAAGGGGCTAGTGCGCCACGGCTAGCCGGGAGGGAGTCCGGGAAAAAGTCTGCAGCTGCCGAAGAGGCAAAAGACTTTTTCTTCCCTCTTTGTTTCCTGGTGCGCGAGGAGAGGAGATTCAGAGCGCCGCCTAAACGAGCTCCAGAGATGGGCGCGAGCCGCGGCCATCAGCGCAGACCCCAGAGACGGGCAGGAGACGCTAAGGCTGCTGCTGCCGCCACCAAGAAGCCTGTGTGTGAGCACAGGTCACTCTCCACAACGCCCCTCCCAGGAGCCAGTGCAGCTCGCCACCGCCAGGCTCCCGTGACCCGGGGACAACTTCCCCGGGAGAACGCACGGCGCGCCTCAGGCTGCTGAAACGTCATGACGCCTCTGACGCCGCAGGCTCGCCCCACCTCCTCCGAACCGCTCCCTCCCCGCGGGCTGAGTGAGCCAGAGCCCCCGAAGCAGCTGCTCCTTTAACCCCGTCCTGTCTGAGCGAAGAACAGACGCCCTCAGACGACCTACACGCAGAGGTGGGTCCAAATCCAAAGCTGAACCCTGGGAGCTGTACGAACAAAGAAGAGAAAGGGAAATCTCTCCCAGCAGCCTCAGAAGCAGCGGATTAAAGCTTCACAAACAACTTGATGTGCCTGCATCTGTTGAATACCTGAATAGACAACGAATCATCCCAACTTTAAGAGGTGGACTTTGGGAGCAGGATATATTAATTTTTGCCCTTTTCCTTTTTTTGTGAGTGTATATGTGTATGCTTCTGGGTGAGATTTTGTGTGTATAGCTTTGCTTTCACCATTAGTCCTAGGGTTAGGTCCGTCCATTTTTTTTTGTTTTTTTACTTAAAAAATTTTTTTTTTCCTAATATATATTTTCTTAATAATTTTCTCCTTATTTTCTATTTTTAGAAATTAAAAAAATTTTTAATAAGTTTTTTCATATTTTTTATTTTAAAAAATTAAAAATTTTTTTTACTTAATAAACTTTTGTTCTTAATATTTTTTTCTTATTTTTTATTATAAAAAATTAATAAATCTATTTTTAAAAATTAAAAAAAAAATTTTTCTGAATACATTTACTCTTAATAATTTTTTTCTTATTTTTTATTATAATCGCTTTATTTTATTTTATTTTATCCTCTTTCTTTCTTTCTTTCTATTTTTTTCTCCCTTTTATTCTGAGCCATGTGGATGAAAGGCTCTTGGTGCTCCAGCCAGGCATCAGGGCTGTGCCTCTGAGGTGGGAGAGCCAACTTCAGGACACTGGTCCACAAGAGACCTCCAGCTCCACGTAATACCAAACGGCGAAAATCTCTCAGAGATCTCCACGTCAACATCAAGACCCAGCTTCACTCAACGACCAGCAAGCTACAGTGCAGGACACCCTATGCCAAACGACTAGCAAGACAGGAACACAGCCCCATCCATTAGCAGAGAGGCTGCCTAAAATCATAATAAGGCCACAGACACCCCAAAACACACCACCAGACGTGGACGTGCCCACCAGAAAGACAAGATCCAACCTCATCCACCAGAACACAGGCACTAGTCCCCTCCACCAGGAAGGCTACACAACCCACTGAACCAACCTTAGCCACTG
Organism: Balaenoptera borealis; assembly: GCF_965194805.1. Lineage (NCBI taxonomy): Eukaryota > Metazoa > Chordata > Mammalia > Artiodactyla > Balaenopteridae > Balaenoptera > Balaenoptera borealis. The sequence goes on from NC_138866.1 coordinate 144,824,776, forward strand.
GGGACAGATACCAAAAACAACGGGAACTACGAACCTGCAGCCTGTGAAAAGGAGACCCCAAACACAGTAAGATAAGCAAAATGAGAAGACAAAAAAACACACAGCAGGTGAAGGAGCAGGGTCAAAACACACCAGACCTAACAAATGAAGAGGAAATAGGCAGTCTACCTGAAAAAGAATTCAGAATAATGATAGTAAAGATGATCCAAAATCTTGGAAATAGAATAGACAAAATGCAAGAAACATTTAACAAGGATGTAGAAGAACTAAAGAGGAACCAAGCAACGATGAAAAAGACAATAAATGAACTTAAAAATACTCTAGACGGGATCAATAGCAGAATAACTGAGGCAGAAGAATGGATAAGTGACCTGGAAGATAAAATAGTGGAAATAACTACTGCAGAGCAGAATAAAGAAAAAAGAATGAAAAGAACTGAGGACAGTCTCAGAGACCTCTGGGACAACATTAAATGCACCAACTTTCGAATTATAGGGGTCCCAGAAGAAGAAGAGAAAAAGAAAGGGACTGAGAAAATATTTGAAGAGATTATAGTTGAAAACTTCCCTAATATGGGAAAGGAAATAATCAAGTCCAGGAAGCGCAGAGAGTCCCATACAGGTTAAATCCAAGGAGAAACACGCCAAGACACATATTAATCAAACTATCAAAAATTAAATATAAAGAAAACATATTAAAAGCAGCAAGGGAAAAACAACAAATAACACACAAGGGAATCCCCATAAGGTTAACAGCTGATCTTTCAGCAGAAACTCTGCAAGCCAGAAGGGAGTGGCAGGATATACTTAAAGTGATGAAGGAGAAAAACCTACAACCAAGGTTACTCTACCCAGCATGGATCTCATTCAGATTTGATGGAGAAATTAAAACCTTTACAGACAAGCAAAAGCTGAGAGAGTTCAGCACCACCAAACCAGCTTTACAACAAATGCTAAAGGAACTTCTCTAGGCAAGAAACACAAGAGAATGAAAACACCTACAATAACAAACCCAAAACATTTAAGAAAATGGGAATAGGAACATACATATCGATAATTACCTTAAATGTAAATGGATTAAATGCTCCCACCAAAAGACACAGACTGGCTGAATGGATACAAAAACAAGACCCATATATATGCTGTCTACAAGAGATCCACTTCAGACCTAGAGACACATACAGACTGAAAGTGAGGGGATGGAAAAAGATATTCCATGCAAACGGAAATCAAAAGAAAGCTGGAGTAGCAATTCTCATATCAGACAAAATAGACTTTAAAATAAAGACTATTACAAGAGACAAAGAAGGACACTATATAATGATCAAGGGATCGATCCAAGAGGAAGGTATAACAATTGTAAATATTTATGCACCCAACATAGGAGCACCTCAATACATAAGGCAAATACTAACAGCCATAAAAGGGGAAATCGACAGTAACACAATCATAGTAGGCGACTTTAACACCCCACTTTCACCAATGGACAGATCATCCAAAATGAAAATAAATAAGGAAACACAAGCTTTAAAGGATATATTAAACAAGATGGACTTAATTGATATTTATAGGACATTCCACCCAAAAACAACAGAATACACATTTTTCTCAAGTGCTCATGGAACATTCTGCAGGATAGATCATATCTTGGGTCACAAATCAAACCTTGGTAAATTTAAGAAAATTGAAATCGTATCAAGTGTCTTTTCCGACCACAACGCTATGAGACTAGATATCAATTACAGGAAAAGATCTGTAAAAAATACAAACACATGGAGGCTACACAATACACTACTTAAAAACGAAGTGATCACTGAAGAAATCAAAGGGGAAATCAAAAAATACCTAGAAACAAATGACAATGGAGACACGACAACCCAAAACCTATGGGATGCAGCAAAAGCAGTTCTAAGAGGGAAGTTTATAGCAATACAAGCCTACATCAAGAAACAGGAAACATCTGGAATAAACAACCTAAACTTGCACCTAAAGCAATTAGAGAAAGAAGAGCAAAAAAACCCCAAAGCTAGCAGAAGGAAAGAAATCATAAAGATCAGATCAGAAATAAATGGAAAAGAAATGAAGGAAACAATAGCAAAAATCAATGAAACTAAAAGCTGGTTCTTCAAGAAGATAAACAAAATTGATAAACCATTAGCCAGACTCATCAAGAGAAAAAGGGAGAAGACGCAAATCAATAGAATTAGAAATGAAAAAGGAGAAGTAACCACTGACACTGCAGAAATACAAACGACCATGAGAGATTACTACAAGCAACTCTATGCCAATAAAATGGACAACTTGGAAGAAATGGACAGATTCTTAGAAATGCACAACCTACCGAGAATGAACCAGGAAGGAATAGAAAATATGAACAGACCAGTCACAAGCACTGAAATTGAAACTGTGATTAAAAATCTTCCAACACACAAAAGCCCAGGACCAGATGGCTTCACTGGCGAATTCTATCAAACATTTAGAGAAGAGCTAACACCTATCCTTCTCAAACTCTTCCAAAATATTGCAGAGGGAGGAACACTCCCCAACTCATTCTACGAGGCCACCATCACCCTGATACCAAAACCAGACAAAGATGTCACAAAGAAAGAAAACTACAGGCCAATATCACTGATGAACATAGATGCAAAAATCCTCAACAAAATACTAGCAAAGAGAATCCAACAGGATATTAAAAGGATTATACACCATGATCAAGTGGGGTTTATTCCAGGAATGCAAGGATTCTTCAATATACGCAAATCAATCAACATGATACATCATATTAACAAATTGAAGGAGAAAAACCATATGATCATCTCAATAGATGCAGAGAAGGCTTTCGACAAAATTCAACACCCATTTATGATAAAAGCCCTGCAGAAAGTAGGCATAGAGGGAACTTTCCTCAACATAATAAAGGCCATATATGACAAACCCACAGCCAACATTGTCCTCAATGGTGAAAAACTGAAACCATTTCCACTAAGATCAGGAACAAGACAAGGTTGCCCACTCTCACCACTATTATTCAACATAGTTTTGGAAGTGTTAGCCACAGCAATCAGAGAAGAAAAAGAAATAAAAGGAATCCAAATCAGAAAAGAAGAAGTAAAGCTGTCACTGTTTGCAGATGACATGATTCTATAAATAGAGAATCCTAAAACTGCCACCAGAAAACTACTAGAGCTAATCAATGAATTTGGTAAAGTAGCAGGATACAAAATTAATGCACAGAAATCTCTTGCATTCCTATATACTAATGATGAAAAATCTGAAAGTGAAATTAAGAAAACACTCCCGTTTACCATTGCAACAAAAAGAATAAAATATCTAGGAATAAACCTACCTAAGGAGACAAAAGACCTGTATGCAGAAAATTATAGGACACTGATGAAAGAAATTAAAGATGATACAAATAGATGGAGAGATGTACCATGTTCTTGGATTGGAAGAATCAACATTGTGAAAATGACTCTACTACCCAAAGCAATCTACAGATTCAATGCAATCCCTATCAAACTACCACAGGCATTTTTCACAGAACTAGAACAAAAAATTTCACAATTTGTATGGAGACACAAAAGACCCCGAATAGCCAAAGCAATCTTGAGAACGAAAAATGGAGCTGGAGGAATCAGGCTCCCTGACTTCAGACTATATTACAAAGCTACAGTAATCAAGACAGTTTGGTACTGGCACAAAAACAGAAATATAGATCAATGGAACAGGATAGAAAGCCCAGAGATAAACCCACGCACATATTGTCACCTTATCTTTGATAAAGGAGGCAAGCATATACAGTGGAGAAAAGACAGTCTCTTCAATAAGTGGTGCTGGGAAAATTGGACAGGTACATGTAAAAGTATGAAATTAGAACACTCCCTGACACCATACACAAAAATAAACTCAAAATGGATTAAAGACCTAAGTGTAAAGCCAGACACTATCAAACTCTTAGAGGAAAACATAGGCAGAACACTCTATGACATAAATCGCAGCAAGATCCTTTTTGACCCAGCTCCTAGAGAAATGGAAATACAAACACAACTAAACAAATGGGACCTAATGAAACTTAAAAGCTTTTGCACAGCAAAGGAAACCATAAACAAGACCAAAAGACAACCCTCAGAATGGGAGAAAATATTTGCAAATGAAGCAACTGACAAAGGATTAATCTCCAAGATTTACAAGCAGCTCATGCAGCTCAATAACAAAAAAACAAACAACCCAATCCAAAAATGGGCAGAAGACCTAAATAGACATTTCTCCAAAGAAGATATACAGGTGGCCAACAGACACATGAAAGAATGCTCAACATCCTTAATCATTAGAGAAATGCAAATCAAAACTACAATGAGGTATCATCTCACACCGGTCAGAATGGCCATCATCAAAAAATCTAGAAACAATAAATGCTGGAGAGGGTGTGGAGAAAAGGGAACACTCTTGCACTGTTGGTGGGAATGTAAATTGATACAGCCACTACGGAGAACAGTATGGAGGTTCCTTAAAAAACTACAAATAGAACTACCATACGACCCAGCAATCCCACTACTGGGCATATACCCTGAGAAAACCATAATTCAAAAAGAGTCATGTACCAAAATGTTCATTGCAGCTCTATTTACAATAGCCAGGACATGGAAGCAACCAAAGTGTCCATCATCGGATGAATGGATAAAGAAGATGTGGCACATATGTACAATGGAATATTACTCAGCCATAAAAAGAAATGAAATGGAGGTATTTGTAATGAGGTGGATGGAGTTAGAGTCTGTCATACAGAGTGAAGTAAGTCAGAAAGAGAAAAACAAATACAGTATGCTAACACATATATATGGAATCTAAGGAAAAAAAAAAAAAGGTCATGAAGAACCTAGTGGCAAGATGGGAATAAAGACACAGACCTACTAAAGAATGGACTTGAGGATATGGGGAGGGGGAGGGGTGAGATGTGACAGGGTGAGAGAGTGTCATGGACATATATACACTACCAAATGTAAAATAGATAGCTAGTGGGAAGCAGCCGCATAGCACAGGGAGATCAGCTCGGTGCTTTGTGACCACCTAGAGGGGTGGGATGGGGAGGGTGGGAGGGAGGGAGATGCAAGAGGGAAGAGATATGGGAACATATGTATATGTATAACTGATTCACTTTGTTTTAAGGCAGAAACTAACACACCATTGTAAAGCAATTATACTTCAATAAAGATGTTAAAAAAATAAAAATAAAAATAAAAGGAGAAAATAAATAAATAAATAAATAAATTTAATTTCTTCCTAGAGAGAAATTTCCACATACCTAGACTAGGATAAGACCCTTCAGAATAGTCTCTTATAGAACATACTTTGTCAAATTCCCTTGTCTAATTGTCATCATTCCTGCTAGTTTATAAGCTCCATGACTTTGGCTGTCCTGTCCACTGATGTATCCCTAGTATCTGCCATAGTACCTGGCACAAGATAGTCTATAAATAAATCTATGTATTAAAATCATATATATATGTTGTCTATATATATTATATATATACTAAATATGTTAAATTTATGGATAAATACATGAATAAACAAATAAAAAGGTAAATTCAGCAAGTGTGATGGGTATTTTCAGTATGGTCACAAATTAACTGGAGTGATCTCTTCTTGCACAGTCCTTCAAGGCATGCTTGAGAAAAGAAGCTATTTCTCATGTGCATTTCTGTCCCTCCCATCCTTACTCATCCAAAGAAGGCGTAGTGGATGGTCCAACCAGATAAGGGTCTAGTTTATTGGCTTCATGGCGATATGGACACAGACATTGTCAAGAATAGAACTCTCACCTATGAAGCAATGAAAGATAATTGGGGAACAAAATGCCCTACCTTAGAGGAAACTTACACAAGCCATTGATGTCATCTGGTTTCATTTTGTTATTTTAAAGGGACAAGAGTTTCATCAGAATGCAACTCTAGAGGAAAGTTTCATAAATTCCTAGATGACTATTGGCACACAGTGGTGCTTCCTGAGTCTTCCAGGATCTCAGCACAGAAGTCAATGGTTTTGCCCAGGGGGTCCCAGGTGACTGTACATGACCCAGAGGCTGCACTAGAGTTTATACAGCCACACAAAGATGCTCTTAATGGTTCAACTTCCCCATCTTTAAGTCTTACTTTCCCTTAAGTATCAAAATAGGAGTGATATTTTTAAGTCATTTTTCCAGGACCCTGGACAATCTCTGCCAATGCGTTGGACATTTGACACTGGTATACAGGGGTTTTGTAGAGTCTGCTGTGGTGGTAAAGAAGCCCAGGGCTTATTTTTATCCATTATGGCTTCAACCTGATGTGGAGACTGAGGTGACTTTCCCTTGTGCTTCCCTCATGCTGCTGTGTGAGCGATGTGAGGAAAAGGAGACAGGCCTGATGTCTTAGCACACAGCTCAGCCCTGAGTTATGCTAATTACCATCCCAGAGCTGGGTAAGAAAAAACACATATTGTCAAGCTGGGGCTTTGAAAGAGAAACAATGAATATTTCTTTGCCCCTCTTCTCTTTTTGCCTCAACTAATTGGTCCATTTTTCTGCTATAATCAGTGGGAAGAGGGCTTCCCCCAACTCCTTTTAGAAAATAAGCTGAAATCTATTTTTCTTTCGTGTTCATTAGAGCCAGCTCTTCCCTAGTTGTGCCTATAAATGAGTAGATAGTTAAAACATTACATTGAGAAAGTTTTTTTCTTCTCTTTTTTTTCTCCATCTCACGGCATTTTGCAGAGGACTTTTTCTTTCCCTTCAGAAATGAAGCGATGTTTAGAACCTTTCACATTTCAAGTAAAAGCCTTTCAAAATGAAAGGAAAAAATATTTCAAACCTCGGCATTTAAAGTCCATATGTTCTCTATTCAGAATGAACAATTAACTCAAAGCTGGCAACAGTGCTAGGGAGAGAGACTTGCCCAGCTTCCAAGAACGCTCAATAGATTTCTGATGGCAGATCTAACATTTAAGGCCTTGAGTGCAGCATTGCCAGAAAGGTGACATTGAACAATAACTAAGAGTGGAAGGCACTTAGGTGTTCTCTGTCATTAAGGCAGGTGCAAATCTACAGAGTACGTAAAGGTAAGCAGGTAACGTAAATTGTGAGTATATATCAACATGTGCTGGCTTAATCGCTATAATCAAGTGTTTTGACTTCTTTTTTGAGTAACTGTTGATGCAACAGGTTAGATTTTAATTTGATGTGACAGTAATGATATTCACTCTAATTCCAAACTAACCTATTCACTTTAACCAAAGTACCATAAAATAGCCTAAGAAATACAGTCCCTGAAAAAATAACCAAATCTAAACTGTCCTGGAATGCTTGTGTGGTTGCTCCATCAAAAATCTATTAACATAAGGCACTGGGTATCTTTTGATCAAGTTGATAACCTAAAGGAAGAGAAATCCAAGGTAACATAATCTTTACCATAAAATAAATAGGAGGGCTTACTATGTTTCAGGCATTGCTTGAGGGGCTGAGGATATAGGAATAGTCCATGGCCCATGGCCACTCTGAATCTACCAGGTAGAGTGTAGAAACGTGCAGATATTCTGCAGTGTGTTAAGGTCTCTGGTGTAAGGAAGCATGAAGCAGAAGGTTAATCCACCCTGGGGTGGGGTGGGGGCAGTGAGGGAGGGTTATGGTAGAGGTTTGGACTAAACTGAGCCCTGAGAATGAGCAGAAGTGGTCAAGTAAATAATGGGGAGAAAAACTCTTCCCTTTGAGGTCTGTCTCTTTTATTGCCCCAGATCATCCAGTAATGACTATACCTCATCCTTCATATGACAAGGAATCCAACACAGGCACAGACTGAGAGCTTTGTTTTCCCATAGCCATGTGTGTTTCTGCAGACTGTGCCTACATCTGTGAGAGAGAAAAATTGCTTCTTCTCAGTCATTGGGCAAAGTGCCTAATTACATCCTCTATAGGGTAAAGTAATATAAGTGGGGAGCCAGTCAACACAGGGATACTCACAGCTAAAGCATCCTTGATTGGTCCATTGTGAACCCTCATTTGGCTGCAGGGTGGGAGACGATGCTCATGGCATTGCTCCAATGGAGACCAGCCCTGTTTTTTAATAGTTTCCTCCTCTTTCATGGACAAAACTCATCATCCTGTTTCAATAGTTCTTCTCTGAGCATCTGGGACACCCTCTTGGCTCTGCTTCCTCTCTCATCCCTTTTCCTTCACACTCTGCTTCGGATCTGAAACTTTGTCTAGACTCTGCTATCAACTTCCAAGTATCCATACCTGTTTTTGTCCTTAGATGCTGTCTTCACTCCTCCTTTACTCCATGACCTACAGGTATAGCCAGGTGCCCCTAGTCTATCACATGCCCCACTTAGGTCAATGACATGGGCCTCTGTATTATTTCTCCATGGTTTCCCTAACAAATTACCATAAACTTAATGGCTTAAAACAATGCCCTCTTGGGACCTCCCTGGCAGTCCAGTGGTTAAGACTCCAAGCTTCCAATGCAAGGGCGCAGGTTCGATCCCTGGTTGGGGAACTAAGATCCCACATGCCACGCAGCATGGCCAAAAAATAAAAAAAGAAACAAAAAAAATTAAAAATAAAAAAAACACACAGTACCCTCTTATCTCACAGCTCTATATGTTAGGAGACAAAAACATAGCTCATAGGCCAAAATCAAGGTCTTAACAGGTTGTGTTCCTTACTGGAGGGTCTGGGGACAAACCCACTTCCTAACTCATTCAGGTTGATGGTCATATTCAGTTTCATGTAGGTGTAGGACTAAGAGCCACATTTTGTTGTTGGCTGTTGGGTGGCAGTAATACTCAGCTTCTGGAGGCTGCCTCATCCCCTGGTTTATGGCCCTCTTCGTCTTCTAAGCCAGCAATGGCCACTCAAATCCTTCTCATTCTTTGAATCTCTCTGATATCACTGCCCATCTTTTTTTGCTTTTTTGTTTTTCCTGTTCCTCTTCTGCTTAATCTCTGTCCCTCTTCTGCTTGCAGCCAAAGAAGGTTCTCTGCTTTTAAGGGCTCATGTGATTAGATTGAACTCACCCATATAATCCAGAATAATCTTTGTATTTTAAGATCAGTAATCTGAATATTATCTGCAGAGATCCCTTTTGCTTTATAAAGTAACCTGTTTATAAGGGATTAGGGTATGGATGTCTTTGAGGGGCATTATTATATCCAGCTCAGACCCCAATGGTAGAAGTCAGACAACTAGAATATCTAACTCTCTAGATTCTGGTGGAATTTCTAAGAAGGAGGCTCAAAATATGTATGACTTTTTCCTCTAGTAATATTTCAAGTTTGCAACATGCTTTCCCAAATCATTATGAAGATAGAGAGATATGCTTAAAAAGCAGTCAGCCTAGAGCCTGGCACAGAGTCTGTCCTCAGAATACGTTAATTTCCTCCTCCCATTCTTGCGTTTGACATTCCCAGAGAGGACACCATGGTGTGACTTTGGAATTTTAAATCTGATCCTACAAACTGCATTCACAAATCAGCCTCAAGACTATTATAGTTTGGAGCAGACAGAAGCCTCTAAGAAATTTAAGCTGAGCATCATGATTCTGTCAATGCAATTGCCCAATTGTTGGGCTGAGAGTAACCTTTTTTTTTCCCTTCGAGTTCTGAAAACCTATATATTGGCTACCTATAGAATAATGGGATGCATGTAGTGAAGTACTGGTCTGAGAGGGCAATGAAGACCCAAGTTAAGTGGCTTCTTGGCAAATAAAATGCCCTGCCTTTTTGTCCCTTTGAAATCAGATTCACTGGGGTTAAGGAAGAGTCTCTGCACCCTTCTCCCATCCTCATCCCCAATATACACATGCAATCTTAGAAAAGCCCTTTTTTTTTCCTGTTTTTTAAAACGATTAACTCTGTTCCTACTTAAAACAAAAGCCACACACACACAACATTTTCTCTGGTCATTTCCACAATCATCACCTTTTCTATAGAAGGTCCTTTCCTATAAATCCTACTGTCCAGGCTTCATATGTTGATAACAAGTTCTAGGTCCAGGGTCCATGTCTGGTTTACCTCCCTTCTCCACCATCTAGCCCAGAGCACCAGCACACAATATCCATTCAATGACTTTCAGATAAATAAGAGAGTGGGCATGGATTATTGCTGAGGTTTAATGCATGCATGATTGCAGTCTCATAAATGCACTATAAACTTGTAAATGTAAAGGGTAGTTATTTCCATTTCATTTGTATTTCAAACAGCTTGGGTGAAACCACCATCAGGCATATGTGCGACCATTCTCTCTCTTTTTCATTGACTGGCTCATTCTTGATACTCCTTCCCACTAAACCAGATGCAGACTCAGAGTCATTCTCAAAACAACTTTCAGCGCTGCTCTCCAATCAAACTAAATTGACAAATGCAATAAAACCTAACTGGCAACTCTTACTAGTATAACATCTAAGACAATCACAAGTATGGTGAATATTTGTCATAATGAATGAATAAACTGTCACAGTTAAGAAGAGCCTAAGAAGACATGACTATAAATGTGATGTGGTGTCTTGAATGGGATCCTGGAACAGAAAAAGGACATTAGGTAAAAAATAAGGAAATCCAAATAAAGCATAGACTTCAGTTAATAATAATGTGTCATTATTTGTTTATCAATCATAACAAATGTACTATATTAATGTAAGATGTTAATAATAACAGAAACTTGTGTGGGTATGTGGGAATTACTATCGTCACAATAATTCTCTAAGACTAAAACTGTTCCAAAATTAAACGTTCATTAAAAATATTGAAAAGAAAGGATTTCTGAAAAACATGACTAAGTATGGATCTAGAAGGCTTAATTCAGTTCTGTGACCATGAAATTAAAAAAACTGAATTTTTTTAACCAATGGTTTTCGTTTTGGTGATTGACTATAACTAGTTTCTGAAACTTCTTCTCCTAAACTTAAAAACAAAACAGAAAACAATTTGAAAAAAGGTTTTTAGAAAGGAAATTAAAATTTATTCATGAAGAAAAAAAGGTTTGATTAAGCAGTGATATTCTACAATAAAAGGTTGCATGGCGGGAAAAAAAAAACACTAATCTTATGACATATTTCCATTTCTTTGTGTTTTGCTCTAAGTTGCATTTTTCATTATGTGTGAACTGATAACTAATCAATGGCTACTATTGTAACGGATAAAGTGTGGAACTTCATTATATACACTTTCACTCAGTTATTCTCTGCCCAAGGATTCTAGATCACCCATGACATGCATGCCACGTGTCCTTATCATTGATGAATCTTGTCATTTAATTGAGGTACAACTATTCACTTAGGCAAAGCTAACTGAATTTTTGAATACATTCAGGAAGAAATAACCAGACTCAAACCACCAGGGGACAAAATATTTATGGAAGCTATCAACTTAGTTTTTAAAAAGGATCTAAAAATGCAGCATAAAATATATATGATTTTACAACCAAAGTTCAGCGTGGCATCTGTATTTATTGACAAAGACACATGTAAGAAAGACACAGAAAGAAGACATCACCTCATTCACTAACCATACCACACATAATGCTTCTGTCTTTCCTTACATGCTCAGCATCTTTATCTGAACATGGAGATTCTCTGCTCAGCCTTTCAAATGGCCCAGGGAGATCAACTGCACACAGGCTTATGGAAGGTGTCTTTACAAGGAAGTGCTGTAAAGTTTTGGTGACGGGCCAAAACTCTGAGAAAAGCTTGTTCTTGCATTAGTCAGGGTCTTACCGGAAATGCCTGAAATCTCATGAGAAAATCAGTTCCCTTCAGTTCCTGACATGTAAGAAGCTTGGATGGTTCACAAAAGATTCTGATAAGCATCTGGTCATCTGGGTTCAGGTCCAAGCCAGACAGCTGAAGTTCCTGAGGTGCATCCATGCACGCTTACTGTATTGTAAACAAGTGTGGATTAAAGGCACATACCAAACTGTTGCAAGGGCATTTATTGTTCATCATTAATAAATAAATACAGAGTTCCTTTCTGTGACAAGTGTGGGCTCTACATTTGGTCCATCCACCAAGCTCAAGCCAGGGATCTAAAGTGATCTCTGTTCTTCCTATTTTGGAAAGAAAAAGTGAACCAAGAATTATAAGCCAGACACCCATCCTTGAGCATAGAGGATTATGACAACTGGATTTGAAAGTAATGCTCAATCCTTTACAGCATGTCTCCAAGAAAAGGCATGCATGGAACTGAACTTGGTTTTCACCTTCTCTCTCATCTATGGAAGGGTACTGTCTTGCCTCATTAGCAGCAATAAATCATAGCCACAAATCCTTTCCCTGAGGTCCAGAAATTAGCTATTAACATCCGGGGAGACAATTGCAGTATTTTGTCAGCAGTCATAACAGAATACGAAGCAGGGACTTGGGGTTCCCCTAGGCAAACAGGACAGGGAAAGGATTTGGCTTCTAGCCTACAAACATACAAATAAATAGCACCCCATGGGGGTAAGAGTTTTCCTCCAGAGCTAATCACTAATTCATTTAAAGGTGACTGCCATCGTCACCCAGAAAGAAAATGGAGTTCTTTTCTTCCTTTTTCCTTCAGACATGAACCATATTTGACATTCGCGATCTCCTGTGTTTTAATTTTTATAAACTCCTTGGTGCAGGCAGAAATGTTAATCCTTTAAAAAGAAAACGTCTCCTTCTTATTCCAGCAGCCCTAGTGAATAGTAATAAGACATCTTCTGAACACAGCCAGTCTTATGTTTTTATTCCACAGTCCCGGCATCCCCAGGCTTGAGTCTGACCTCCAGGGTTCACAATATACTCCAGGATAGGAAAGGAAAAGAGCTGGGTGAGGAATAGCAAGGAGGTAGAGGAGAAAAAGGTGGAGATATCATTTGTGTGGGTGTGTGAGTGTGTGTGTTTCCACTGAGGAAAGAAGAGATAAATTGTGAGCAACAAACACCTAAAACAGAATGTCATCTATTTATATATCTGGTTGAGGCTCTGGGGAGGGTACAGAGATGAATCAAATATCATCAGTATCTTCCAGGAATTCACAGTCTAATGGAAGGAAAAAATATGCAAACCAATGATCTCATATCGCTTCTCTGAGTGCTATAAGATGCCAGCAAAAGGTCTTAGCTTTGTCTGAAGGGTCTCAGGGTAGGTTTTCTGGCAGAGATGATACCTGAACCAGATATTACAAGTTGTCCAGGAAATAAAGATGTGAGAAAGACCAGCAAGAACAAAGAAAGTTAAAGTAAGCAGCACCGGCGTATTTATCAAGGCCCAAAGAATTGGGGGAAAGGGAGATAGGTTGCTGAAGTAGGCCAACTGACATAGAACCAAGTTTTGTTCTAGAATAAATTTACCAGAAATGATTGCATCAGAATGATCTATTTTGTGGCTCTGGGGAGAGGAGATTGGAGGGAAGCACAACCTCATGCTAGGATGAAGCAGAAAATTGTGTAGGTTTACCCACTGGGAAATTAGGCAGCTTTCTAGCTTGTGATATTAACAGTGCTCTCCCGGGCTTCCTTGGTGACGTAGTGGTTAGGAATCCACCTGCCAATGCAGGGGACACGGGTTCGAGCCCTGGTCCGGGAAGATCCCGCATGCCGCGGAGCAACTAAGCCCGTGCGCCACAACTACTGAGCCTGCGCTCTAGAGCCCATGTGCCACAACTACTGAAGCCCAGGTGCCTGGAGCCCGTGCTCCGCAACAAGAGAAGCCACCGCAATGAGAAGCCTGCACACCGCAACAAAGAGTAGCCCCACTCGCCACAACTAGAGAAAGCCCACATACAGCAACGAAGACCCAATGCAGCCAAAAATTTAAAAAATAAAACAATAATAATAATAAAGAGTGCTCTCCCTTCCTGTTTTAGTCTTGATACTGATAGTCCCATCTCTAGCATTTCCCACAATTATCTGGAAAGTTTATTAAAAAATGATGATTCCTGGAACCTACTTAATTAGCATGGGGGATCCAGGAATATGCATTTTACAAAATTCTCCCAGGATATTCCCATGCACATAAAAATCCAAGAACCACTGCCTACAATACACTGTTTTAAGTCATTGAATACAGAAATTCATATCTTATTTGGAAGAAGTACTGAATCCACCGTTCACGCCTTAATTTGTTTTCAGGTGCCAGCAACCTTTAACGACAGTTGGGATGGGAGGGGTAAGGGCACCTGGTGTTGCAATGGGAGTGGCACGAATGGGATTTAATCTACAGTGCACCTACAGTGTGCTAGAAAAAAGTAGCATGGTAACAAGAGATCAATGAAGAAAAAGGAGGGGATCAAAGGAGGACAGTACTCAAAGGCATAACCATCTTGTGACATACAACACTTCATAATACATCAAAATGCTCTCATACTTCTTATCTCCTGACATGGCCATTACCATCCGTATTTTACACTCCAGGATCATAAGAATTGGACATTCTAAATGACTTATCCTTACTCTTGCCCTTCCAAGAAAGCAATTCCTAGAGTGTCAAAATGCAGATGAAAATCCAGATTTTTTTCCCAAATCTATTTTCCGTAACATGAAGTGCCAATTTTCAATGGCCAATTTTCACCTCTTTCATATTTTTTTCCTTGAACTAGTTCTAACTGTCTCCATTTGAAGATTTTTTGCTCTTTGCGTATTTTCAGAGTAATAATAATAATAATCATCATCACCATAACAATAATAGCTACTACTTATTGAGTGATCGAAATTGCGAGACCCAGTACAAGACATTTTAAAATACACAAATTGAATTCTCACTACAGCCCTGTGTAGTAGGCAATATTATACATATCTTAAAGATGAATAAACAGAAGCTCAGCGAGGCCAAGTAACTTGCCCTGGGTTCACAGTTCTTGAAAGAGACAGAGCTGCCATGGGAATATAGGTCTGCCTGACTTGAAACCAAAATGCCATTTTCCCTTTTCTTAGTTAGTCTGACTTCTGGGAAATCATGCCAATGATTAGGTTAGATTCAGGGAAATAGATATTTTTTTCCAGTTTCGGCTGTAAAATATGAAATATGTTGTTAATGAGAAGGGAGCCGTGTAAGACAAAGTAGGAATAAATTACAAGCTGGCGGCTGCCTGAAATGGCGTTGCAAACCAAGATCTGCTCCCATCAATGCATGAAGTTTATGGAGCCTAGGCAAGGAGGATGGAGACAACCTTGTCTTTGGCTGGAGGTTGCTCTGAGAGGACAGCAAAGTAGTAAATCCCCCCAACCTGGGTGCTGGCTTCGTAGGCCCAGTGTGGAATCTCACTAGAGGTGGCTGTGTCCCCATTCACACACCATGAACAGGGCCCTTCTTTTCAAACTCATTGGCTCGGCTAGCCAGGCACTGGCAACGGCATGAGAAAGTGGCGGCTATGCCAACTGGCTCTGGGCTAGCTCATCTCTCTTGATTGCTGCACTGGGTCGATTTGATGAGAAGCAGATTAACGCTGGTGGGAACACAAGATATACTCCAAATCTCCCGTTTATTCTCACTCCATCAGGAGAGAGCTAAAGGGAGGCTGTGACTGGGGGTGTGACATGGGGTGGGGAGGGGGCAGACATGGAGCTTGATGAGAAGTGGGGTTAATTAGATAATCTGTGCATCAAAAGGAGACCAGAAGTTGCTTTCCCTGATACTGGACTTGCCGTTTATCCAATCTGAACTTTGGAACCCAAATGTTACCTTCCAGTGGAGTGGCTTAATTCCAAATTATCTCTACTAGCACCTCCTTTTAACATTTGAGTAGTAGTTTTTATTCTTTTAATCATGGTGAACAGGAACCATCACAGACTGTCAGAACTGGACATGATTCTGTAGTTCAGCTAATCCAAAAATTTCTTTCTCTTTTCTTCCTTCCTTCTCTTTCCTCCCTTCCTCCTTCCCTCCCTCCCTCCCTCCCTCCCTTCCTCCCTTCCTTCCTTCCTTCCTTTGGTGGACAGGTATGGAAACAGAAGTTATAGGCATCAATCCATTAGCAATAGAGTGAGGATTAAAATGCAAACCCCCTGCTTCATGCTCCTTGACACTGTGGACAGTCACCCACTTCACTACTTCTCCTATGGGTGTCAAAATCAATTTTTCACCAGATCCCATTGAATTTTGAGTGTGTAGCTCACATTGCTGACAGACATGATAGAGGCAAAGAGAGCAGTCATCTTTGAAGCCATCATTTCAATCTGCAACTCAGGAAGGGTGGCAGTTTGGCCTAGAGGATCCAGAGCATTTAGTCCACAGAGCCATCAGCACTTCTGCCTGAGCTGTTGTTATTTTACAGCCAACATTAATACTCCCAGGGAATATCTGGTTGCCTGGAAACAGAGGCCCATCACTGAATTCATTAATATTTATCCAGTGTGCTTTTATGAGCTTTATTATATAAATGTTCTCCTTTGATCCTAATTAACAGGTAAATATCAGCAAATGAAACATTCTCAAGGATTTATGGAGATGAGTTTGAATTTCCAATTTTCTCTTTGTGTTCCCAACTTCCCTGTGATGAAGTTGATGCTTTGACTGGATTCATATTCTGACTAAGAATCCAGATGACATCAGATGTGTTTATAGAGAAAGAAAAGAGGCCAATAC
This sequence comes from Balaenoptera borealis, assembly GCF_965194805.1. Taxonomy (NCBI): domain Eukaryota; kingdom Metazoa; phylum Chordata; class Mammalia; order Artiodactyla; family Balaenopteridae; genus Balaenoptera; species Balaenoptera borealis. Next base: position 144,841,346 of record NC_138866.1, read on the forward strand.
TCCTCAGTTTGGGATGGAGATGAGGGGCAAAAATCTCCCTATTTAAGAGAGAATTAACATGTAATTCAACTCTGTAGGAGACCTTGACATTCTGTCCAGAGATGAAGCTAGATTGTATGATTCTGAATTAAACTCATGAACATAACAAATGTGTTTCTAGATAGGTGGTTAAGGAAAAAGATGTATCAAGTAAAAACTTGTAGGTAGAGAAGGACTAACAATTCTTAGACAACTGCTTTCGAGTTTTACCATTGAAGTTCTTTGTTCTTTTGTTAGCTAAAAGTCACTCTTCAGATGATGTTATGCATTGAATTGTATCCCCAAAAAGATATGTTGAACTCTTAATGCCCAGTACCTGTGAATACCTTATTTGGAAATAGAGTCTTTGCATAGGTAGTCCAGATGAGGTCATTAGGGTGGGACTCAATCTAACATGACAGGTTTCTTTACAAGAAGAGGAGAAGACACACAGAGATTGAGACTCAGGGGAGAACACCATATGATAAGACGGTAATGTTGCAAGTGATGCATTTACAGGCCAAGGAAGGCCAGGGATTGCTGACAACACCAGAAGCTAAAAGAGAAGCATAGGACAGATTATCCCCTACAGCTTTCAGAGAGAACATGTCCCTGCCAACATCCTAATTTCAGACTTGCAACCTTCAGAACTGTGAAACAATAAGTTTCTGGCTTCTTTTTAAGCTACCCAGCTTGTGGTAATCAGTTATGGTAGCCTCAGAAAACCAATATATAAAAAAACAGACATAAAATCACGTTTCAAATGGTTTAAATATTTGCTCTATCGGTAAATACTGAAATTACCAAATTCTATAGAAGAGGTCTAACAGTAGGATTTGTGACTTCAACTTTCTGGTTCAAACTCACAAAATAGAAGTACTCCCAATTCTCAACAGATTCTTTCTAGTAAATTTGATCAACACAGGCTATACAAAATCTGTATCCTGAAAGGCATATTGAGGAGGACTTAGTTTTTATAAATACAATCCATAGGAAATAAAATCAATTAGAAAGTTGAAAACAAAGAGGCACTTAACTAAAATGTATCTTCCATTTGATTTTTTACTGCTTTATTTAAGATTTTTGGTTGGAGAAATAGTCATTAATTCACCCATTTAATCAATAATCCATTCATAAGTCATTTTGCATGAATATATGGTGTTTTATAAATGTTTTCTTCTTCTAATCTATTCTCTTAACTGATGCTTTCACAAATCAGAGTTATCAACATTTGACAGATATCCACGGCATCAAAATAGAGACTTGAGGGTCATCACCTCAGTTACCAGGAAATTTTCTTTAGTTTGAAAGCAAAATAGTCCACTTATTTAGCTAGTACATTTCTACTATTGTCACATTAAATGGAGTATATCAGTATCCTGAAAGAATAAACCCTTGAGATAAAATTAGAAAGACCTCATGACTTACAGCTCATCTTAGTTACTGAACTTGAAATATAGAGCCTCAAGACTGCTCTATCAACTTCCCTTAACTACCTACCTGCCTTTAAAGGCATGCCTTGTTTTATTGCACTTCACTTTATTGCACTTCACAGATATTGTGTTTTTTACAAATTGAAGGTTTGTGGCAACCCTGAATAGGGCAAGTCTATTGGTATTGTTTTTCCAACACCATTTGATCACTTCATGTCTCTGTGTCATCGTTTGGTAATTCTTGAAGTATTTCAAACATTTTAATTATTATTATATTTGTTATGGTGATCTGTGATCGGTGATCTTTGATGTTACTATTCTAATTGTTTGGCATTTTTTTAGCAATAAAGTATTTTTAAGTTATATACATTGTGGGGTTTTTTCTGACATAATGCTATTGCACACTTAATAGACTAGAGTATAGTGTACACATAACTTGCATATGTACTGGGAAACCAGAAAATTTATGTGACTCCCTTTGTTGCAATATTTGCTTTATTGCTGTGGTCTGGACCAAACCTGCAATATCTCCGAGTTATGCCTGTACTCTCACTGCCTTTGGAGATGTAACATTGCACGTGTTAAGATAGAGACTTGAATTCTTGATTCACAATAAGCTGGAACCTTATAAAAATAGGCCCTACAAATTATTGGGCAAATTTTCCATGTTAAAGAGTTGTAGAAACTTTAAAAAAATAACTTACTTTGTAAAAAATTAGACAAAAGTCATATATCAGATGGTTAAGGTAAGAAATTATTGTCACCAGTATAAAACAATAATAGAAATGTAAGTAGAAAGTTCTGTCATTAACAAAATTGCCAGTAATTCATCAGGAAGAGATAATCATATATCTATTCAGTGCTTCTCAAATCCTTTTCAACAAAGGACCACAAATGAAACAATTAATTTACCAGGTTTTGAGGACATAATCTAAAGCAATTGCCAGAAGTGCAGAATTTCTTTCAAATCTTATTAGTTTCAATATTAATGCAAACACATTCTTGTATGACATGCCAGTTTTATTATAAAAATATCAACTTTAATTTCTTACCATGGAGCAGCTGAATTAATTATTGAGCATGATGTGTGAATTGACATTGCTAGTGCTACTCCTATCTGGGTCTCCTCACTTCTGTGGGCAGTGAAAACGGTATATTTCACTTCCTAGTCCTCTGCAGTAGTCAGGACCAAATGACTATTGTCTTAGTAGATTATGTGCAGAAGTGATGTGTATCACTCCTGGTTCAGGTAATAAGATCCCCCTAATAACCTTCCAACCATTTCTTCCTCTCTGGTGGTAAGTGTGGAAGTGATGTGTTCACACCATAAAGCCACGTGATGAAAACAGATAGGATCACTAGGTCACTGAGCAAGAGTCAACCAAATAGGTCTGGAGAGAACCCAATATAGAGCAGACTCTGGGCATTTAAGAAATAAATTCTATAATACTCCACTGAGATCTTGGGTTTATTTGCCATCACAGCATAATCCCAGCCCTAACCAGTAAAGTAGGCATATTTACCACTTGACTTCAAGAATCTCCCTGCCCACAGAAGTGTGTGTAGCTAGACTTGGAAAAAAAGGGTCATGTTTTAATTTCCGCAATGTGTTCCCAATAAGATATGAACATAGGGTTCAGGAAGGAACTAATGGTTTGGCCAGAGCATAATGAATTAAGAATGCCACACTAATTTGCAGCAACATGGATGGACCTAGAGATTATCATACTAAGTGAAGTAAGTCAGACAGAGAAAGACAAATACAGTATGTTTTACTTATATGTGGAATCTAAGAAAAATGATACAAATGAACTTATTTACAGAACAGAAACAGACTCACAGACATAGAAGACAAACTTATGGTTACTAAAGAGGAAAGAGGGGGAGGGACAAATTAGGAATATGGGATTAATATATACACACTACTATATATGCAATAGATCAGCAACAAGGACCTAGTTTCTAGCACAGGGAACTATACTCAATATTTTGTAATAACCTATAAGGGAAAAGAATCTGAAAAATATATATATATATATACAATGTGTATGTATAACTGAATCACTTTTCTGTAACCCGAAAGTAACACAACATTGTAAATCAACTATACTTCAATTAAAAAAATAAAGGGGGAAAAAGAAGTATTACACTGGGAAAAAAAAAAAAAAAGAATGCCAGGATAAGAAATTTAAACTTCATTCTTTAGGCACTGGGCAGCCCACAAAGCTTAAAGAGTAGGAGATTGGATTGACCAAAACTTCGATTAGGGAAATTGATACGGTGCTGGAATATCCAAGTTAAAGAACTGAAGCAGGGAAAGGCTGAGTGAAGGACACCACTTAAACGTTGTTAAGATAGTCCAGATAATTGTTGACAAGCTCATGGACCAAGGTGGTAGGTACAGGAGTAGACAAGAAAACGATCTGGGAGAGACTCTTCGGAAATAGAACTGACCCTATGTGATAACTAGGGTAAAAAAGAAAGAAAGTGACTGCAAAGTTTCAAGTGTAACAAGGCAGAAATAAGGGACCCAAGAGGAGAGGCTTTCAGAGAGATTTTTGCCTGATCAAAAATCTTCACTAAGCTGAGCCCTGCCTTGCTTTTATCTGTGGGGAGACTCAGGCTTCTTCCACCTTGTTTCATCACTATCTTAAAACACAGCCTCCACTCTCACCAAAGGGGAAGAGACAGACAGTTGTGCAGGGGCTTTTCACAGCCTGAATCTGGAAGTGATGTCCCTCTGTTCACAATCCATTGCTACACTTGTCACTTGATGACCCTGACCAGCTACAAGGGATAAGAGATTGAAATAACACAAATCAGCTAAGCTAAGCATTAGCAGGTATCTGCTTCTATTGCCACTGGCTCAGTCGAGCAGAAATAGGGCATTGATTCATGTGTTTCGGATAGGATAATTCTTCATGCCATATTGTCCTGGGGAGCATCTGGCAATGTTCATAGTTGAATATTAAATCTAGAAAATCCAAGGCAAACTGAAATTTCTAAGGGAAATAATGAAAGACTTTTGAGAATGCGAGTCTTTAATTATGTAGAGTTGGTTACCTGAATATTCCAATTTATGAGGAGACTCTTCTAGCTATGGGTAAATTTCAGAATTGTGACCTCACATTTCTGTCCCTTCTACTTTTATGAGGGAATGACTTCTCATAATTTCTTACAAGCCATTCTCATTAAAGCAAAGGCTGGTGTTAAAGTAGATCGAGTGATTGGTCAGGATAGGCAAAGCCACAATCCTGTGGACTGAAAGTAGAGTTTCAACTAAAAGTTTAGGGTTATATTAGGTGTCACTTACCATAATAAGTATTTGCCTATTGTCTTTCAGCTATATATGCCCCACACCCACTATACCCTGCACTGCACCACTGGGGTAGGCAGTTGGCAAACAATACTTTTGAGACTCCTGGTCCACCTGGCTTTCTGTTGGGTTCCACCAACTGTAGATATTGTTGGGAAATAAGAAGGCAAGAAAAAGGAGACATTTCTTGCTTCTGGATCTGACAGTGTGGCAGTAGAATTACAGGTAACATGATGGGGTAACTTCAGCTTCCAGCATCCCAGGGAAAGCCTGTGTGTTTTCACCCATTCCAGCCCTTGCCAAGGTGACATTCATTCAGTGGAAGTGACCACAATCGCACAGCTAGCAATGCATCAGTTGGTACAGACCAGTGCCTCCCAGTGAGTCTACCCAGAACATTAGCAGCTTCTAATCTTTGAACAGTACCTATTTTTCAACTTGTTTCTTCAGTCATTCCTCTATTCCCTTTCACTCTTGTAGTTCTTTCTACTCCATTGTAACCAATTTTCTAAATTAAATTCTGTGTGTTTAAAATACCTAGAATGGTCAATAGCATCCTGTCTGATACTGCGGGAAGAGTACTAGCTCTAGGTCTGTAAACAACAACTTTGTGTGAGACTAGAGTATCTTCAGACTGGATTCACAGGATGACAAGAGGAGTCCCATACCTTCAAGGTCCAGATGCTTATGGAAGCCAGAGAACCAAGGTAAGGAGGAAATATACCTTGGAGGTACTTAGATATCTATTACTTCCTGTAAAAATTCTGTTATTTTCTTTTCCTAAAGAGGTAGAATGACATTAAAATTCTATTTGTAGCGTGAATAAGGGTAAACCCTTTTGATAACCACATTTGAAGCATGCTATGCAATCAAATAAGCCTAGATTCAAATGTTAGCTGGGTCAGACACAAGCTCTTAAATGTCCCTGAGTCTCACTAGCCTATCTATAAAATGGAGATAATAATATTGCCATAATATTAAAGTATATTCACCAGAGTGTATTACTTATTAATATTAAGTACCAAGTGAGATTAATAATAATTGCTAACATTTCTGGAGTGTTAGCAGTGCCAGTCATAGGCTAGTGCTTCTTCATGGAACACGTACAGTCCACAACCCTGTGAAACAGATTTCATTGTTAAACACATTTTATAGATGAAGAACTTGAGATTACTAGAAAGGTTAAAGAATTTGCTGAAGGCATTGAACTAGTACGTGTGAAGCCAAGACTCCAAATTCTGCAGTCTGACTCCCAAGCCTGCAACTCAATCACCTTGAGACGAAACCATCCTTATTGCATCAAAACTGCCAAATACAGTGCCTGGTACACGTCAGGTGCCTAATGAATGGCAGATATTATTACCTTACTATTCATAACTACAAGGATCACTTGGGCTGAGGGCAGGTGATCACGCTCGACCAAGAAGATCACGGCTCAGATGAGGATGCTACCTTTGCCTTGGCCTCCCCTACTTCTTCTCACACTGGGCCAACATGGCAGTCACATGCCCTATGGCAATGCTGCTGGGTCATAATGCCCCTACCCCAGGGGGAGCTGGATGCGGTTCACATTTTCTCGGTCTCTATACACACAAAAACAGAAGGACACAGAAGATGGGCTGCTTGCAGATGCTAGAACATACACCCACTCCTCCTTACTGTAAGCCAAGTTCATCAGCTGGAATTACGATGAAAATAAGTAAATGCCTGAGCTAGATTAGAGAAATGACCTGACCCAGCAAAATAACTGGGACCCTAAGAAGCAACGTATCCCTGTAACTCTTCTTCTCAGATCACTTTAAATGAGCTCCTCTTTGAGTCTGGCCTGAAAAACCTGTCTCCCTTTGTGTTTCCCCTTGCAGCACTTTGTGATATGATGGATGGAGCATGCCATATAACAATAAATTGGACGGTATTCTCTCTTATTATCTATGATTCCTTGATCTTCCAACAGAGTTTTTAATAAACACTTGAATTATTTACAGTAATCTACGAAGGCATTTTAATAGTGCATATGGTAGAGGGACGAGAGTGAAAAATGTCTTTGTTTCACTCTGACGGGGCCGATGAACCATGATGCAAATGATTGCCTGCCTCATTTGTAATTATTCATTGCAAAGATCTTCATTCAGTGGCAGAAACGTTCTGGCCCTGGGTCCTAGTGCTCATGCGATCATGCGAGCGATTTGCCACAGTCTCACCCGAGGATAAGCTGTACTGCGCACAAAGTTTGGGATGGACTTCCGTGAGATAAACGCGGAATCTGACAACTGATACTGCCTGTTAATCACTTTCAAGCTAGTCTCTGAGAGAGATAAGCACTCAGGGTCTGCTTTTCCCCACCCATAGAGAAACCACGGTGTGGTCCTTCTGATTGCATTTTTTCATATATGTGTTCAATTACCTTGAAAAGTCTAGCCAGGATCTCTTAACTATACTACAGCCTTTATAAATGCAGATGGTGTCCAGGGTAGACTAAGTCAATGGAGATTATCTGACCAGATCAGGTGCCTTTAAGCCAGCTGGAACCAGACATTGACCTGTAAATATTGTAATCTAAGATAACATCTGTGATCTTATTTACTTTGTTTTCCAACCAGCTTCCATTAGGGTCCATCTACTTCCTGGTTTTTGACTTTACCTTCTATTCTGAACCATCTTCTCTCTGGACTTTTCATCTTCTCTCTGGATCATTTTCCTGTTTACAGCTGGATTTTCTATGTTTTCTAAGAATTTGGGGAATATCTCTCCCCTCTAGATCCCTCTGCTAAAGCCTCTTGCTTTACCTTTTTAAGATGAAATGGCCAGCAGCCTGGGGCAGGCAACTCAAAAGTTCAGGTAAATCAGTGGCTCTGTACTATGAGGCATCGTAAATATTTTATTTATTCATTTATTTATTTTTTTGGCTGCACTGGGTCTTCATTGCGGCATGCGGCATCTTGGTTGCGGCATGCTGGATCTTGGTTGCGGCATGTGGGATCTTGGTTGCAGCAGGCGGGATCTTGGTTGCGGCATGCAGGATCTAGCTGCCTGACCAGGGATCGAACCCCGGCTCCCTGCACTGGGAGTGCAGAGTCCCAACCACTGGACCACCAGGGAAGTCCCATGAGGCATCTTAGAGTCACCTGAGACTTTTAAAAAAAACAACGCTGAGGGTCTCACCCCGCTTAATGGCATTCAAATTTCTTGAGCTGAAGTCTGGGCATTGTATTGTTTAGAGTTTCAGGATGATTTTAATATTCCAAAGAGGCTGAAAACCATAGATTTAGATAATGGAAGATGTCACTTCTGATTTGGAAAGAAGAAAATACTAATCAGCTGCAGCCAATCTATAGCTACACAGATTGAATTAATGGAAAGTTGATATTCAGTCAAAAATTATTGATCAAGCATTGCCCATGCATTTCAGTGACGTGGATTATGCCAATTAAGTTGGGGTTTCTGCCACCTAAGAGTTCTTCTTGAGAGCTGGAGTTTGGAAAATAAAGCAGTGTGTGGGTGTAAGAGAGTGAGTACATGTGTGCATGTGAGTGAACGTGTGTGACAGAGTGGGTACATACGTGAGGGAGTGTGTGCACATGCATGAGTGTATGAGAGAGATTATCTAAATAAACACTATCACACCTTCCAGATGAAGGGAGTACTTTGAAATCACTCTCTATTTGAGGTGTTTTAATGTACAATGACTGAGTTTTTCATTAAACTGCTATACTTTTGTGACCTAATTAATAAAACAGAATTTTTTTTTAACATAATGCAGGTACTATGTGTGTCTGGTGAGGACAGAGAAAGAGAGGGAGAGAAAACATACAATAAAGCTCCTTTGTCACAAATTCTCTAAAAGGACAACCTACTCCAAATAGATATTATAGAATAAAAGCCTGTTGTGATGAAATGAAGCATCTGAAATAAAAGTTTCACAACATTCAAATGTGCTGTGAAGGATTTCCACTGGAGTTAAAGGAAGGAGTGGTATGAAAGAAAGCTTGCATGAGGCACTGCAGCCATGGGCATGGGCAAAGCAGATGAACATGTATTTAAGTCGTGTGAAGAGCCAAATGTACAGAATTTGTGCAAGGAGCAGAAATGAACATCAAGGTCACACTCACGCACAGTGAACGGACTCTATGGAAACCGGAATGAAACCTGGAAGACCTGGGTTGCCATTTAAACTTGGGTTTTGAAGCTTTTGCTCCAACTGACAGTGTTGTTTCATGCCCTTTGCAATTAGGGAAATACATCAGAGAAGAATCATGGGATCCTTAGTAATATTTTTAGGTTGTTTCTTTGTTTGCCTCAGTGTTTTGAATTTTTCTTTATAATTAATATGTGTGTTTTAGGTGAGGAAAGTGTGTTTACTTATTTATTTTACTAATCTACCTCCTACTGCAAACAGCACCCCATGCATTTCCTGCACATTTTCTAGTAAAACAGCATGACTTATCTCACTGGAGAAGTATGAGTACAAGCATGGGACTATAAACAAATAAAATTCATTTTAATTTTTTAAAAAAGTATTTGGATTCTTACTATGTGCAAAGCACTGGACTAGGAATAAAACATGAAACATAGATCCATGTCGTCAACAAAGGTTTGTTGGACACATATTCCAGCCCCTCTGTTGCATGTTATATACATGATTTAATTTGATCATTACAACAAACCAAAGAGGAAAGTACATCACTCAGATGAGAAAAAAACGAGGCATTATTTTTTCAGACTATAAAACACGTGTTTCCAATTATGTTAAATTTTGATGAGCACCTTGGCTATGCTAAATACACTATACATTACACGTGCTCCCTTAATTAATTATGTACAATTCCCTATTAAGATTACCACTTTCTTGATGAAGGAAATGAAGCTCAGATAGAATAAATAACTTCACAGTCAGAACAGCAATTTAAATCCAACTCTGTCTGACTCCAAATCGCATTCTTTTTTTCTCACCAGTTGACCAACTGGACGTTGGAAAAGGGGATTGGGATAGGGTGAGAGAAAAAAAGATAAAGAAGATAAGACACAAATTAAATATTAGAAGTTATACATTCACATTTATATTTCATACTTCCAAGACATACCTCTGAATGTCTTTCTGAAATCACTTACAGCTCTTATGTTGAGAGCCAACTTAAAGGCCATTTCTGGGAGGTTTATAAGATATTTGGTCTCCAAAAGATGAAATTAAAAGCAAGTAGAAAAGTGCAAAAATGATGCAGAAATCTTACAAACAATAAAAGTAAGACTGTGGGTGTGTTTCCCTTCCTTTTATTTTATCCGTGTAATCTAATGATTAATTTGAAATCAGTGAGCATACACAGCTTTGAAACAAACAGAAAATGTACTAAAAGATAGACGAGGATGCAAATCAACCTTAAGCCTTGACATTCATACTTTGGTGTTGACCAAGTATAGCGATGTCTGGCTTCACAACCCTTATTCACCAGACTTGAGATACGGGGGTGGGGAGAACGCTAGTCCTCCCACAAAATTATCTTTCAGAACATAATTGTGTACTATCCATGTATATCCTAAGGGAAATGATGGCAATTCCCCCAAATAGTTCTGCAAATGACTTGGGCTATGACAGCATTACTTTGGGAGGTACACATCCTCCCAAGGGGGTTGTTTTGTAGAGGATATGATTATTTTGGAGCTCCCAGTTTGTCAAACATTCATCACAGTACGTTACAGACTCAGTTGTCTACTGAACCAAAAGGGAGAGAGAGAGTTTCAAAAGCAAGCTGAAAACACTGATAGATTTGAACGTGGAAACACTTTGTTCTCTTGGTCACTAGAGCACTATACTCATCTGGTTTTCAACCCACTTCGCTGGTATTCCTATTGGATCTAAAATGATGGATCCTTCTTTTCTCATGGGTCTCAGTACTTGAGCTCTTCTTTCTACTTAATCACTCCTTAGATGATATCATGACATCACATGTCTTTAAATTCCATCTCTATGCTGACAGCTACTAGATTTATATCAGCCTAGATTGCTCCCCCGGTGTCCAGGCTCTCGTGTCCAACTGCCTACTTAATATCTCCACAAGGATAAATAATACGGATTTGAAACTTATCACATCCAAAATCGATTTTCCGATATTTCCTCTAACCTGATTGTCCTATAATTGTCTTCATCTCTTTTAATGGAAACTCTATTTCTGTTTGCTCAGGCTCCAAACTTTGGGTTCATCCTTGATTCCTCCTCTGTCTTTCACACCACACACCCAAGCCATCAGCAAATCCTTTGAAACATAACCAGAATCTGGCACTTACTAGTACCTCCACTACCAGCCCCCTGGTCAAACCACCACCATCTCACACAAGTTGCTTCCAGCTTTGCTTCTCTATAGTCAGTTTCCAACTAGCAAGCAGTGCATGCAACCTTTTCAAAATAGAAGTTAAACTGAGTTCTGACTCTGCTCCACCAATGTTTTTCCATTTCACAAAAAGTAAAGCAAACATCTTTACAATGACCTACCAGGTTGCACAAGATCAAAACCCTCATTATTCCTCTGACCTCCTTACCCAGCTCCCACTGATCCAGCCACCTGGTATCCTTGCTGCACCTGAACCTGCAAGTCCCACTATCACCTCAGGACCTTTGCACAGCCCTCCTTTGTTCCAGGAACACTCATTCCCATAAAACCAGTGTCAGAGTTTTCTCCCTCATTTGAGACATGAATTTAATTTATATTCTCCAAAGGAAATGCTTATAAAATGGAACAGACTCAGTCTCTAGCTACTGTTTTATTTTCTATTGAAAAGGGAAAGGTTCATGAAAGCAGAGGTCTCCCAAATTCCAAACTGAAGCTGATTATCCAACACCAACCATGCACCAGAAGAATGAGAAAGAAACCAAAAGCTGAAATATGTCAGGCATCTTCTAATCCCATGGAAGAGGCTCAAGAAGGAGACCTCATGGTCTCAGAAACCCTAGGTTTCAGGACCCTAGGAAATCACCTATGTTATTAAAGATACCTTTAGCCCAGTACTTTTATTATTTTTCTTAGACATTTTATTTTTATTATTTAATTAGAGTTGATTTACAATATTATATTAGTTTCAGGTGCACAACATGATTCAATATTTTTTATAGCTTATAGTCTATTTAAAGTTATTCTAAATTAGTGGCTATATTCCCTGTGCTGTACAATATATCATTGTATCTTATTTATTTTATACATACTAGCTTGCACCTCTTAATCCCCTAACCCTATCTTGCCCCTCCCCCCATCCCTTTCCCCATTGGTAACCACTAGTTTATACTCTATGAGTCTGTTTCTGTTTTGTTATATTCATTTTTTTAAATTTTTTTTGTTTGTTTTTTAGATTCCACATATAAGTGATAACATACAGTATCTGTTTTTCTCTGTCTGACATTTCACTAAGCAAAATACCCTCCAGGGTACATAATATCATCCATGTTGTTGCAAATGGCAAATTTTCATTATTTTTTAAGGCTGAGTAATATTCTACTGGTGGAAATCCATTGTATGTTTACCACTTCTTCTTTATCCATTTATCTCTTGATGGACATGTAGATTGTTTCCATATCTTAGCTACTGTAAATAATGCGGCTATGAACATTGGGGTGCATATATCTTTTTGAACTAGTGTTTTGTTTTTTTTTTTAATATATACCCAGAAGTAGAATTGCTGTATCATGCGGTAGCTCTATTTTTAGTTTTCTGAGGAACCTCCAAACTCTTTTCCATAGTGGGTGCACCAACTTACATTCTCAGTAACAGTGTACTAGGGTTCCCTCTTCTCCACGTCCTCGCCAAAATGTGTTATTTGTGGTCTTTTTAATGATAGCCATTCTGACAGGTGTGAGGTGATAGCCCCCTGTGGTTCTGGTTTGCATGTCCCTGTAATTTTAAATGGGCGCTCCAATTTCCTTATAGGTGTGATTTTACTGTTTCACATCACCGCAAAATATATAGCAACTCTCCTCTTACTCTTGAATGTGTTCCTTTTTCTATTTCCTGCCACTTACCATACACAAATAATAAGATAAATGTTTATTATGGAAAGGCAGATAAATAGATAAAAAAGAGTTCATACAGGGCCAAGCCCTTGAAGAATTAAAGTCACCCTACATATAAAATTCAAGTGATAATATCTACTTTCAAATAGTACATGGCTATTAGACTACTATATAAAAAGCACTGTGGTAATCACCACTGATCCTATAAAATGAAGAAAACATGAATTTGGCCCTCAAGGAGTTCATAAACCAGTGCAGGGACATACAATCCTTAAATATAATAGGGGGCAAGCACGATAATGAAGCTACAAAGAACTTTAGGCAGAAAAGAAAAATACACGGGGATAAATTTAATTTAAATAATACAATTAGGAGAAATTTCATGAGATGACATCGTTTTACGTGGGCTTTGAAGGAAAAAGAGAATTTCAATAAGTAGGAATGGAGTGGAACCAGTAAAGACTTAGTTTTCCTGTAGTTATTCATTCATTCATCATAATATTACTGAGAACGTTCTACGTGTCAAGAAATGTGTTTGGTGCCCAAAAGGTGTTCTCATTCAGAAGGAAAAAGAACTACAAAGGTGAGGAAGTATGCAAAAATGGAGGGGAAAGAAATTGGTTGAGGAATTGGTAAGAAATAAAGTGAGAGTGGTTAGTTGACAAAGTAAGATGGGGAACCAGAGGGAAGGGAAATGGTATCCTGTTTCTAGAGTGTATGATTTTACTGTAAAGCTCTATAGAGGTATCAGGGTTTTTTTGTTTGTCTGTTTTTGTTTTGTTGGGGTTTTTTTGGCCACACAGCATGCAGAACTTCCCCGACCAGGGATCGAACCCCCGCCCCCTGCAGTGGAAGCACAGAATCTTAGCCACTAGACCACCAGGGAAGTCCGGAAGTATTAGTTTTTATTATTATAATCAATAACCTCAAATGGTGTGCTTAAATATTTTGAGTGTATGCAATAGCAAGGTTTTTTAAGGAGGGAAATGACATTCTCAGTACTCTTCTCGGGAGGAAAAACATGCTAATATGCCCCAAAGAACACTGGGATAATGGGTTTCCTCAGACACAAATCCCATAAGTACCTCTCTAAAAGAATGCTTTCTGTGTTTGCTTCAGGGCCATCTTAACACATTTAGGTATAAAGCAAAACAGGGAAGCGCAAGCCAGAAAATTTGGTTATAAAGAAACTTGCCTCAGAGGGATTTTTTTTCTTAAAACTATTAAATGTGTCTGATGTCCCAAACACAATTGTCTTCGGACTTGAATTACGGGGTTTTAAAGCGTTTATTTTGGGCTGGTTGACATAGTGATCATCCGCAGTCATTTCTCTTTAAAAGCTCTCAGACCCCAAACAGCCAATCTCTCTTTGCTACGATCATCTTAAACATTTCCATTTGCCCAGCACAACATGCTTCACATTTCCAGTCCATACAGTAAGCCATTGTGATTAAACATACCTCAGGCTCTCTACTCTGCCTTGTTCTAAAGACACATTGAGCATCAGTGTCTGTGTATTTAGATGCATATATTTGACATACGTAGACTAAAGTAGCATTAAGTGAGATAATCCTACCTGTCCTGAGAATGTTAGAATGTTAATCTTCATTTCCCGCTGCCTGTCTCCCTTTAAATCTGGCTAGGGGTGATTGGCTTCTTGCTGAGATTTAAAAAGTAGACAACAGTCCAGCCTGTATACATGGCACTGGGGGTACAGACTTCACCAAAGCCAATTCAATTAGAACTTAACACCCTATTCGATCAGGCCTCCCCCTAACCTCACAGAGTAGTTTACTTAAACTCCCTTTTCACCGTAAGGAAAAATTTCTACGTTGTATGTTCAAATTTACCAAACAATACAGCTTCTCCAAAAGCCAAAAACAGGTATCTGATTTTCCTCTGCAATCTTCCTGCCATGTGATTTCATTGCTTTCCAAACTCAATGTTTCCTAGATGGCTTTTGTAATATATATGTAATCAACTGCAAACAGATTCTGGCTGGTATACCTAAGGAAGTGGATGGCCAGGGCAATGTTCCTAGTGCAAACATGTGGAGCTCTTGGGCACCTACAAAGATGAGCGTGGACCTCTTTCAACTAAAAGAAGCAACAAACAGAGATGCTCAAAAGACAGACTACAGGGCGATGAGAAGACAAGTAGTCAATGATTCAAACAGAAAACAAGGTTATTCCTTCTCCCTTTGCTCAGATCTGTGGATGGGTGAATTGTGTGTGAGTGGAGCATTTCACTGTATCCAAGGTCACTGAGCACAGAGTTGAGCCAATGCTAGAATCACAGACCACAGTTCATCCTTAAAAAGATGGAGGTAGAAGATATAAAACCTTAACTCTCTGGTGCTCAGTCTTTAGCTTCCTTCACCTCTCTACCCTAATGACTCCCAGATTTGTATTTTTCAGATTGAACCTCTCCCCTGAAATTCAGACTCACTTATTCTACTACTAACTACACTTGGATGTATTGGAGACGTCTGAAACCAATCATGTCCAAAATAGAGCTCTTAAACGCCTTCCCAAATCCATTCCTCACAAGGATTTCTCCATCTAATTAAATAGCATCATCCTTCACCCAGTTATGTAGTCCAAAGTCTAGGCATCTTCCCTGTTTCTCTTTCCTCTGATAGCCCTTAAACAACCCATTTAACAAGTCCTGTCACTGCTATGCTAGAATTATATCATGAACTCGATCAATTCTTACCAAATCTACTGCTCACACGTAGAGCCAACCTCAATCATATCTCCCCTAGACTATCGCGAAGACCTCTGAGTCTCTCCAGCTTCTGGGGTCACCACACACTGCCCTGTGCCCTCCACAGTGGCTATTCCATGCATAGCAGTCAGGAGGGATCCTTTTTATCAAGAAAAGCAGATGGTATCACTCCCCTGCTCAAAATGTCCCAATGACTTCTCTCCAGCTTTTGAATGAAACTGAAAATCTTTAGGAGGGACTACAAGATCCTACATGGTCTGGCCTCGCTTACCGCTTAGACCTCACCTCCACACACCTCCCACTCACCCCTTTTGCTGTCCCTTCACCCTTTTTGTGCCTTCGACATGGTCAGTTCTTTCCTGCCTCTAGGATGTTATACTGGCCATTACCTCTTCCCAGAATGTGTCCCCCTAGGAGATTTGAAGGATTAGATACTCCACATTGTGTGGGTTTCAGTTCAAATGCTACCTCCTAGACAATCCTACCTAAAATAATGCTCATCTCCACCCTTTATTCACTGACCCAACTACATCCAACTGCATATTTTTTCTTCTGAGGACTCAACCACCTAAAATTATATCATCTGTTTGCTTGTTTCATACTTGTTGCTTTCAACATAAAATAACTTTTATATGAGGTCAAGACTTTGTTTCATTAGCCACTGTTTCTTCAAACTTTATACCACTGCTTGGTATAAATAGGTGTTGAATACACATTTGTTAAATCAAAACACAATCTTAGTTGCCAACCTTCCAGTCACATTGCATGATGACTGCATTAAAACTATTTGGAATTAGTTTCAAGGGACTTTCTATTTCTAGGCATCAACTTATAAATTCAATGCTTATTGTGTATATTTTCCTATTTAGTTTTTTTCAATCTTTTTAATGAGTACAAATGAAATGATCAGCCATAGCCCGTCTTGTTTTGTATAGCAATCACTCCCTTGGGTGTTGGATTGGAAAATGAGATCCAAAGACAATTTTTCTTAAAATAAAGCCCTAAGGAATGGTTTAAAAATACACTGAAGCTAGAATCATTTGTTCCTTGAGTGTTAGATGTTTCTTAAAGAAAACCTCAACCCTGTGCAGGAATTCCTGTCTCTGAATTAGGGATCAGGGCACTTCTGTAAAGGTTTAAGTATAAGGTAACCTAAATAAGATCCAGAATTTAATTAAACTCCCATGTATGTACTGTAATCAATCTTACTAAACATATGAAATAAACAAATATCTTTTGTTTATCTTATAAAATTGCAAATGAAAAGAAAAATTTAAAAAGTGCCCATATTGGCAACCCCTTGAGAGAGCACTTCCAGCTTGGGTGTTCCATCAAAAAATATGAGACTAATGATATCTACCCCCACTTAACTATGATGAAGATTAAATAAGAAAAAGTAGGTGGATAGGCTCCGATAAGTGTTACCAAGTCAAAGGGGTTCTGCTAACTCTGGGAAGGCCCCAGACTCAATGAGTCAGATGGGTTTGCCCAGTGCACTTGCACCCCTTTCCTTCCACTTAAGCAGAAGGACAGGTGTGGTACCACAGAACAAACTCAGACCTGGAACACAGCGTATTTCCTCCCCAGTCTCAACTCTAGAATTAACTCACTAAAGCCCTCGTATCTTTCATATTATCTCTCTCTCTCCTTGATTTGATTATCTATAAAAAGAGGAGCTTAAAGTTGTCACCTATTAAGTGACTGCCAACTCTAAATGCTACGTGCTTTCATATCCCTTGGTACCACATAGTAGGATGCTGCTAAACCATGAGAACTTGAGTAGATGCTATGTCCATTCCTTGTATTTCCTACCAGGACAATAAATTGAAGCAAAGGTATTTAGGATAAGGGACATCCTAGTGTCCTGAGAAATCAGGCTCAAATATGGCACCCCAGTAAGAGCTGGGCCCTGGTTTTAGTGCTAAGCTGTGTTAGACCATGAGAGGTACACTGTGGTCTGAGAAGTTAGCTCATTGGACATACCACTTTACCCCAAGAGATAGAAACTGGATCGTGAATAAATTAGCCCCTGTGGTACTACAGTTCTCCAAATTTAGAACAGCTTCAACAAATCTTTTGCTTTATGAAGTGGATGCCTCGCTCTCTTTTCTGTCTGTCTGTCTGTTTCTCTCTCTCGCTCTCTCCCCAAACTAAATAAAATACAAAGACCTAGTAAAGCAATACTAGTGTTTTCAGTATCTGTCTATATTAGCACTGACTGGCACACCCAAGTTCTCATCCGCTGCAGCAATTTCTTCCTGACATAAACACAGAACAGATAAACACATTTTACTGAAAATAAAGATTTGCATTCAACCTAAATGTAAGGTAAAATGGAAAGTGAGCTTTTTTTCCAACAATTAGGTTCAGTTCTTTCCTCCATGTGAGAGAACTCTGGCTTGTGGTAAATCCTGTAGAGAACAACCATATGGAGATTGTTTGACTTAATTGTATAGGTTTTATTACAAAATATTTATTTTGAGTTTATTAAGACTGATACAGTTTACCTATTAATTGATCTATCTTTAACACTGACCAAGATTTGCCTTTTATCTGCCATAAATTTAGGCTGGCTCATTTGAACACCCTAAGAAAAGAGAGCAGATTTCTGAGAGCAACTAAGACCTAAATTTTAAAAAGAAGGAGAAAGAGGTGGAGGAGGAGGAGGAAGCAGAGAAGATGGTGAGGTAGAGAGTGGGAAGGAAGGAAGGGAGGGAGGAAGGAAGGGAGGAAGGAAAGTAGGAAGGAAGGGCAGAAGGAAGAAAGAAGGAATGGGAGAAAGAAGGAAAGAAAAAGGCTTTCTCAGAGAAATAAGAAAAAAATAATATCAGGCAGGTCTTCAGCAGTGTAAGAACACTTAGGCAATGGAATCTGCCTAAAGGTTTGTTTAGGAATCTTAGCATCAAATATAGCATGTGCAGCCCTCAGGAAACCACACACCCAATTCCTAGTAGAGTTGAGTCACATTTTTATCCATCTACTATTCAAAGTAGATTCCTTCAGTTTGGAGTATACTATTTCCTTTTCCAACCACAGTATTAAAAGCCAAAGTTATGGATGCTCCAAAGAGCTATTAACTGTCCCTTTCTTAGCTTAGTTTCCTTCCAAAGGAAGACTGTAAGAATTTGTCTGTGTGTCAGAATTGCACTCACTTACCACCCATTTATCAGAGAAATTGCAAGAACATTTGGCAGAAGGATGGAGAGAATATGGTGGGATCATGCATGATCTCATATCCACCCAATTTTTTTTTTCCTGAAGAACAGAGTTTTTTTTTTTTTTAATTGGAAATAAGGGAGAAAATAAGTAAGCAATTGGTATTAAGGGAGGAAGGAACCTATAAAGCCACATAATGTTGTAACTCTGGGAAGAGTTTGTAGATTATTAAATAGCAGTGAATAAGTAGAAGGTCACTGAATTCTCTATTGAACATCTCTCCTCTGCTGTGAGATATAACGCTGCACAAAGAAATATGTAACTAATGCTTGAATGAAGAACATTAATGTGGTTCAAAGATCCTTAAAATCAATAAAATGACTTTAGACCCCTTTGGCAAAAATAAAATGGCATCATTGAATTATTATTATTGGGCAAAAAGTAGGCTCTGAATAAAGGTTTGTGGATAAGGAAGTGAGAAAATCTTGCCCCAGTCTAGAAATTGTGTGTGATCCTAAGTAGTCTAATCGAATAAACATTGCACTAGGAATTTGAGTTTAATTCTTAAGGCCAGCAGTCTTCATCAGGTACAAAATAATGCACTGGGATGCAAAAAAAAAAAAATTATTAGACTTTCTATTTATAATATTAAGCTAAAAAATAAAGAAAATAAGCTTTACTCACATTTCCACGTGGATTGTCACCGAAGTCTTTGCTGGGACGTATGTAAGGTGGCCCCTGTCCTCATCTGATGCACAGGTGCCCTCATCTGATGCACAGGCTCCCAAGACAGGGATTGACAGCCTCATCTTTTCCTGTTCGCTTGCTTTCAGCACATCACAATATGTTGTAATTTCTGTGGGCCAGGATATGTGGAGTTGTGCATTAAATTATCTGGTTTTAATTAAACCATCATAAAATGGACAAGTGATTGAAAAAGATTTTTTTCCCGCAAGAGCTGCAGACTGAAGATAATACTAATAATGCAAGAACAAGTGAGAAACTCAAAAATGGCCAAGCTGACACTTTCCTTTAACCTTGTGGTAGCTCTTCATCAGCCAAGTGATGAAGCAAAAATAATGACAATGTAATCAGTTCTGACAAGGTATCAGCTAAAAATACTTGAAATTATCGAGAAAATTCTTTGAAATATTTACATCTGTGACTGTTAAGAATGAACTTTGTCCTAAGTGTATATTTTCTTATAAGCTATCACCTAATAATAGTATAAATTCAGGGTGATCAATGAGATAGTAAAATACTATTTATTTCATCCTGTTCTCATGCTTTTTACCTAGTATATTATTATGAAATATAGTAGTATGCTAATGAGAGCTTAATATTGCAATTCATGATTATGCTTTATAGATATTAACATAAAATAGAAATATAAACATTTGAGAAATTCCATATTCAATTATGTTTAATGATAGGATGCTTTAAAAAACTGGAAACCACTGTTCTGATAAAATGTTTTTAAATAGAGGAATTACCTGAAAATCTACTTTTTGAAAGGTAACTGATTGTACTACAGAGTGTGTTGGAGGAAAATATAAGAGCTATCCACTAGAAGGCTATTTCGATATTGAAGACAAGAGTCAAAGCAGATCTCAGGGAATCAAGCAGACTTCTCTCTAGTTTTTGCACTGCAAAATAGTCTCGAGTATAGGTATTTGTTCACAGGGAATTGTCTTTTAAACAAATAATATAACCCAGAGGAAAAAACTATAATAGTATTAAAAAAAAAAAAAAAAGGAAAGGAAAAAAGAACAAGGGAAAAAAAACATCTCTTACCGAAGAAGACAGACCACCTTTGGCTTTTCTGAGCTAAAACTGAGAGGAGGAAAACAGGAAATTTCCCCGTCCTACTAAGAGAATTAAATAAATAGGAAAGAGTTTTCATCTGCTCTTTCCTTCATAGGATCCCTGTGACTTAAATTTGAAAGGATTTACAAGGCCAGCTCTCTGTGCTTCTCAAAGTTAACTAGGCAAAGAAATCTCCTAAGGATCTAATGAAAATGCAGATTCTGACTCAGTAACTGGATTTGGACCTGCATTTCAAACAATCACTCAGAGAAGGCTGTTGCTGGTGGTCAGCAAGCTCCATTAAGAGTAGCATGGCTTTAGAGCAGCGATCTCTGAACTTACCTGAACTTGCATTATGCTCAATTAAAAATGCAAGAGCATACATCCCCAGTATATGTGGATTAACTGATGTAGAATGTAATACATTTGCTATCACTTGTTACAAATATTATGGATATTATAACATGCAACCAAAAATAGAAAATTGCAAATGATAATATTTAAAATAAATGTAAATAGTTCTGATATCTTTTTCCTGCACCCGCCCCGCCCCATAGGATCGTATATTGTACCCCCAGTACAGGCACCTGGCTCTGGAGACTGCAAGACTAGAGGATAGATATTAGTTACTTGGTTTGTTTTTTGGTCTAAAATGTGCGTGGTCCCTCCAGGTGAATAGCCTTAAGGCATTTACATAAGCCAGCTGTCAAAGCTTCCAAGACAGGAATTGGTTGAATCTAGTGTATATTTCTAATACATAATTTCCTGTAAACTTAATTCTTTTGGAAAACAGCATGGTTACTCATCACAAACTATTTATTAAACCTTGCAAGACATGTCTAAGTTAGAATAATTAGCAACTTTCAAATAAATGCAGATAACCTAGGACAAATCAAATGCTCTTCTAGCTAAGTTGAATTGAAATAATGAAAATTCCTACTCAACCAAACTTCTGTTTGTCCTTTTGGCTACGTTTCACTTAAATTCTGCGTAATCAAGAATCTCCATTTGTGTACCTGATGTGTACAATAGCTCTAAACTGTCTGAAAGAGACCTGTCAAAATAGAATTATCTACCTTCCCAAACTTCCAAAATTGCTCATTAAAAAAGTGGAAAAAATAAGACTAAGTGTCTTTCTTGGGCTAATTATAAAACTCGATAGTTATTTTTCCTCTAAAACAAGGACAGTTTTCTTGACAACTACCTCTCTGCTATCAACTTGGCAATCTTATTGAATTAGTTAAAAAAAAATTCTAAGCTGTTCTCAAAATCTAGTGTGCCTAAGAATTCCCTATGGAGTTTGTTTAAAATATAGATTCTTGGGTCTTACAGAGACTCTTACTCACAAATCTAAATGGAATGAAATGAACACTAAGGAGTCCAGAAACAGACCCATAAATGTATGGAAATATATCACAGAAATGGCTTTTTTTTAATAAATAAGGAAATGATGAAATATTTACTTAATGGTGCTAGAACAATCGGTTTTTCCATATGGATAAAAATAAAAAGGTGCCATTTCAATCCCGGCAGGAAATAGATGGCACATACTTATTAGGATACATTGGGGAAGGGTTTAATAAAGGGATTATTTACAGAGATGCTAGCAGGAAATAGTGAAACCACAAAGGATGTCATAACCCAGGGCTAGAAATAGCAGAACTATTACTCCCTCTAGACTCAAGGATAAAAAGGGTAAGAGAGGGTTACTAGGATTGGAAAGTACAGCTGTTATGTAAGGAGGAGGACCTTGACAGTAGAAGTAACTTTTAATCTAGAGGCACAACCAGCCCCAGGCAATACTTCAGGGAAGAAGTATCCATTGAAGTATCATAAATACCCCACCTCACCTTCCTCCTACCCTCTAATTTCCTTTGGTTCCTCAATGCCTGAAGCAAACCAGAAGCCAGAGGTCAAGGGATCTCTGGTTGAACAAGATATAAATGAGTATTTCTGAGCCAGAAATGGGTTCAAAATGGAGGAGAATTAATCTGGAGGGACATACACAAGATATCCAACAAAGACTCCTAATGCATACCATATACAAAATTAACTCCAGGTGCATTAAGATTCCTCTTCTTATTCTGCTATTTCTAAAATGTGGGTGTTATTGGTGAATAAAAATTAAAACTCTTTTATTTATATAATTTGATTATTATTTATATAACTATATAAATTATTGGTGTACATTGGTATAAAATAATATAACTAATTTTAGGAGAATTTTTGTTGTAGTTCAGGGGCAAGTTAAAATAAAATCACTGTTCTATGGTTCCAGCTCTTACCAAGATGTTGAACTAGGAGAGTTTCTGGCTGTCTCTCCCAGGAATGATCCCAAAAGGCTCATAGAAGAAAAACCAAGACACATCAAAAACTGTGAAAAATCTCTAGGGTGCATGCTGGTTTGTGGGGCATAGTGGTTTTGTCAGAGGATAAAGCAATAGTTCTGCTTCTCCCTGACCGTTGCTTTGGGATGAACTAAAGGTTCTGAAAGTCTGGCTCCAGGCCAGCATTAATAGTATCATCTGGGAACTTGTGACAAATTTAAATTCTTGGGGTCTCTCCCAGACAAACCCAAACAGAACTGAGCGGGTGGAGCTCATAAATCTGTGCTTTTACAAGTCCTCCAAGAGACTCTGGGATAAACAATGCCTCTATCTATACTAGAGAGGTCAGATTCACGAAATAAAAATTACAGTACACCCAGTTAAATTTGAAGTTCAGACGAACAACAAATACTTTTTTTTAGTGTAAATATTCTAGTGAAGTTCAGATTTAACTGCAAATCCTGCATTTTATTTGGCAACCTTAATCTATACCTATAAATAGTCAGAATTTTGGTCCAGGTATCTTCTAGAATAAAATCAGACAGCTCAGAAGCACAGTAAGTATGAGGAACTGAGAAAAATAGGTGAATACTAACTCGACACTAGTCAAAGCATGGTCTTCCAAATGGAGGCAGTCAGCTGAGAATCTGTAAGAAATGCAGATTCTCAGCCCCACCTCAGAAGGACAAAATCAGAAACTGTGGTGATGTGGCCAAGGAATCTATGGTTTACCATGCTCTCCAGATGACTAAGTTTGAGAAGCATTGTACTAACTAATCTCAGGCAATGAATCCCACCCCTTTCCCTTTCAAATGCCAAGACCCAGACTGCTTCTCCCAGGACCACAAAGAGTGAAGCTTTGGCCTGAGGAATTGTTTGGGGACAAACCATCATTTCTGCGGTATTGTTTTCATTAGAATGAGTAACTCAGACCAGCCCACAGTTAAGGGGTCAGGAATTAAGCTCCATCATATGAAAGGGGAACATGAAAGAATTTGAGGATATATTTGTTAAACTACCCCAGACACTAAACAGTGAAGCTTAAAGGACAGAAAAATAATATCAATCAAATGCTTAACTAAAAGAAAGCTAACATGAGTTACTAATATCAAATGAGAATATTCATATCAAATAAAATTGATTAAAAAACAAATTATTAGAGATCGATATGGTCACAAATAGAAAATAAAAATTTAATTCAGCAATAAAAATATCAATATAACAAGCCTAAAGATGCAAGCATTTAATAAAATTGCTTGAAAATATAGAAAGTAAAAAAAGCAATGGAACTACAGGAAAAATAATTCCTCTACTTTAATAGAAAAATTAAAAATACCTCTCTCGATTATTAATAAGTCAAATAGTGGGAAAAAAATGTGAGTACATATAGGATCTGGAAAACATAATCAAGCAGTATAACTTAATGACCATATTTTAGAGTTCTGCATGCAACTACTGGAGAGTACGCTTTTTTATTCATGCATTCAGAAATTGGTTATGTACAAAACCATAAAGAAAGCCTCAACAAATTTCATAAAATAAATACTTTTCAGATCATAATCTCTGCCCAAAACATAATTGGGCTAAATGTTAATAACAAAAAGATATTTTTTAGAATCCTCACTTACTTAGACATGGGTATAAGTATGGGTGTACTGTAGAAGAAATTAAGAATAAAAATGTAAACATTTATAATTACATTATGATGAAACAAATATCACAAAACACATGTGTTCAGCAAAAATGATGTACCATTTATAGCTTTGAGATCTTACATAATAAAAGAAGAAAACCTCAAAATTAATGAGCTAAGTGTTGATCTTAAGAAGTTATCCATAAAGTAAATTGGTGCAGGCACTATGGAAAACTGAATGGAGGGTCTTCAGAAAACTGAAAATAGAGTTGCCACATGATCCAGCAATCCACTCCTAGGCATACATCCAGACAAAACTCTAATTTGAAAAGATACATGCACTGCTATGCTCATAGCAGCACTATTCACAATAGCCAAGACATGGAAACAACCTAAAGAAGATGTGGTACATATATACAATGGAATATTACTCAGCCATAAAAAAGAATGAAATAATGCCATTTGCAGCAACATGGATGGACCTACAGATTATCATACTAAGTGAAGTAAGTCAGAAAGAGAAAGACAAATACCATATATCACTTATATGTGGACTCTAAAATATGACACAAATGAACATATCTATGAAACAAAAATAGACTCACAGACATAGAGAACAGACTTGTGGTTGCCAAGGAGGGTTTATCCTGTGATAAACCATAATGGAAAAGAATATGAAAAATAATATATATATGTATAACTGAATCACTGTGCTGTACAGCAGAAATAAACACAACACTGTAAATCAACTGTACTTCAATAAACTTTTTTTTAAATGTTATCCACAGAATATCAGAGTAGGAATAAGAGTGAAAAGAAAGAGAAGGAGAAGAAAGGTAAGAAAAGGAAACAAAGGAAGAAGAAAAGTGAAAGAAGGAGAGGGAGGAAGAAAGGAAAAACACAACAGAAGTAAAGTCAAAAATTAATAAAATAGAAAGCAAAATACAATGGCAGTGGAAAAAAAGAACACATGAGTTGGTTCTTTGAAAAAATTAAAGTAGACAAAAATCTGGCAAAATAATCAAGAAATAAAGAAGACAAAAATAACATTAAAATGATATAAAGGGCTTCCCTGGTGGCGCAGTGGTTGAGAATCTGCCTGCCAATGCAGGGGACGCGGGTTCGAGCCCTGGTCTGGGAGGATCCCGCATGCCACGGAGCAACTGGGCCCGTGAGCCACAACTACTGAGCCTGAGCGTCTGGAGCCTGTGCTCGGCAACGAGAGGGGCCGCGATAGTGAGAGGCCCGCACACCGCGATGAAGAGTGGCCCCCGCACCGCAATGAAGAGTGGCCCCCGCACCGCGATGAGGAGTGGCCCCCGCTTGCCGCAACTGGAGAAAGCCCTCGCACAGAAACGAAGACCCAACAAAGTCATACGTACATACATACATACATAAATAAAAAGAATGTAAGCAGACAAGAATAGCATTAAAAAAATTAAAAAAAAAAAAGATATAAAAAGTGAAATGTGTGTAGAAACTTAAAAGATTAAAAAGTTGATATTCTTTAATATTACAAAATTTAATATTACAAAAATTAAAAGAAGTAGACAAATTCTTGGGAAAATATAACATCAGAATTGAGTAAAAATGAAATAAAAAATTTGATTAATTCTATAACTATTAAGAATTGTAGCAGTAAAGAAACACTAAGCCAAAATAGATCTAGTATTGATTTTTATCAATCTTCTAAGGTGAGAAAAAGAAATATCATCCACTATGACCAAGTTGGGTTTATTCTGGATAAGAAAAGGTAATTTTATATTTAAAAATCTGTAATTGAAGTTTACTACATTATTAGACTGAAAAAGGAACATTATTTTAATAGATGCAAAAAAAGGATTTGATAAAATCTAACACTCATTCAGAATAAAAATATATGGGTAAAGTTAATTATAAATGGAGAGATATTATAAACATTCCTTTCACAATAGGAAAGGTGACAAGGGGATCCACTATCACCACTTCTAATCAATATTTTAACAGAAGTACTAGCCAGTCCAGTAAGATTTAAGATACATGAAAGGAAAAAAGTAGACTCATATGTTTTGGAAAGGAGAAAGCAAAAGTGTCATCACTGGAACATAACTGTTTACATAGAAGAACTAAAAAGACAGAAGATGTTTTAGAAATAATAGGATAATTTAGCAAGATGACTACATTAATTTATAAAAAGCAGCTCCTTAAATAACAGAAATAGCAAGGAATATAAAATATCAATAAATAAGCAATATTAAAATTCAGATTTCATTTATCAAAAGACCCATTCCAGACAATGGAAAAGTAAGTTACAATCTGGGAAAGCATCTTTGCAAAACGGAAAATCAAAAGACTGCTATTGAAAATATTTTTTAAGAGCTCAAAAATTAACTAGAAAAACACCAACAAACTAATTTTAAAAAGTCAGGTAGTAGGGAGCAAGAACAGGCATTTCACAGAAGAGTAAACACAAACGACCAATAAATCTATAAAGAAATGTTCAGCATAATTATTGATCAGGAAAATGTCAGTAATGACCACAACGGCATGACACTTTATATGATTTAATGGACAAAAATGTAAAATCCTACAATATCAAGTACTGGAGACAAGCACATGGATAAAATATACCTTGCTGGAGGGGGTGTAGGCTGAGCACCTATTGTGGAGCATGGTTTGGTATTCCTGGCTAAAGTTGGACATCCTCTCTGCTATGGCCTGACAATTCCACTCCTAAGTGTATACCAAGAGAAAACTTTGCACCTGAACATGGGAGAAATGGTCCAGCATGTTCATAGCAGCATTGTTCACATTATCAGAAAATTGGAAACCGTCTAAACCCTCACCAGCAGGAGAGTGCATGACTAAAGTAAATGCAGATAACAAAATATTACATGGCAGTCAGAATGCGTAACTACAGAGAACAGGGATGCAAGAATAGGGATAAAACAGCAATATAATATTAAGCAAAAAGTACCTGTAAAAGGATTATACACAGCATGATACCAATTTTTATAAAGTCAAATACAGATATAATTTTAAAAGAATTTATGTATAAGAAATAAACATGTGCAGAAAGGAAATCAAGGAAATGATGAATATGGGGTGGGATTCAAGATGATCGCCTTAATGGATGAGGGGTGGCAGAGGGATGGGGGGAACATTTTCAAGATCCTAGCTTCTGCTATAGGTGATAGGTTCATGGGTGGCTATAACATTATGAAAATAACTAATACAGTGAGATTTATATATCAACTATATAAGGATTTTGATAATATGATTGTGCCTGAGATCTAAAGAAGAAGGAAAATCACCATCCCCCTCAGGGTACAGAGATTGGTTTACAGAAGCTCTGCAGTGAGAAGCTGGGCAGACAAGTAGTCTACACAGCTTTTTCTTTCTTGTGCATTAGATGTTTTACCGCTGGAAGACGGTATTCCATGTCTTGTGTGGTGGCCAGGACTTACCTGGCACTGCTCTGCCTCTTTCTCTTGTAGCTGTAAGAGACCTCTAGCTAGGATGGCAAATTCCACAATAATAGAAACGTACACAAGATGGCAGTTTCCACAGTCAGTTTATATGGCAAAGACTGGTCCAGCCAGATATGCTATATCAGAGCCCTTTCATTTTAATCAATATCATTGCCAGTTTCTCCTTAGCCCACTCCTGTAGCCTACACCTGCCTATTCTGACCCCAAGAGACCTCCTTTTATTGAAGACCCTTGCTTCTCTATGCTGTATGTTGAGATGCTTGCTTTGTTTTATTTTTTATCATGTGCTCAATTACAGAATTTTGTAGCATCCATAGAATCTCAAATGTTACCGCCTGCTGATGGACAGACAGCTCCCCAAGCTCCTAATGCTGGTGTGATTTTTTTCTTTTTCTCTGTAAATTTACTGAGCTTTAGGGAGGAAGCAGGTATAACCTCAAATGCTCCATCAGCCATTTTGAACTTGAATTTCTCATAAATTCCTTTAGAATGAGGACAGGGAGCTAGGACCGGTCTGGTCTCTTTGAAAAGAGAAAATGTTGCTGATGATTTAGAAAGATGTGTCCCAATGGTTTGAGTGAAGATTCTTAAATTATTTCTCAGACTCAGGCTGAGCTCCTAGAACTGAACAAAAACAAACAGAATGAATCTAAAAGAAAATTGGGTTGCCGAAAATTGAGGCTTTAAATAGCAAGTCTCCAAGCATCAGCACAAGTGTTGTATTCCTCAGACCACAGTGGCTTTCAGACACAGGGACCATGTCCACATGGTAAGTACATCAAGAGTTGTTGGATTGATAACAAACTGAATTCTAAATAATCTATTAGAAGGGCTTGCCTTTTTACTCCCTTGTTTTCTCCCATTGAAAATGGTCACTTCCATTCCCCAGGAGTGATCTGAAATTTTAATTTAATTTTGTTCATAAGACATTCGAACCTACTGAAATGAGAGACATATAGAAGAGTTGCATGCAGGGTTTATTTTATTTTATTATTTTTTTTAATTTCACATGGCCCCTTTAGGAAATCATCTGTCAAAGCCATTGAAAGGGGTAGGTTGATTAGGTTGTATACACAATATGCACCAACATTTCCAGACATTCTGTCTACTGGGGCATCTAAGTTTTATCTTCAGTGCTATCCAAGATCTCCATCAATAAACTTAGCCCTTCCTTCTATATTTCCCTCATTTTCTCACCTTCTTTGTTTGTACCTTAGGTGTCTATCATATCTAAAATCCAGATTCTATGCTATCTACCAATTCTACAGTCCTTATTATAGCTCACAATGGCCTGGCCCTGCCCTCCTCTCTCCTTGTCACTATGCTTTAGTTACACTGCCTTTGGTTTCTGAAACATGTCAAAATCCTTTTCTTCCCTCTGCCAAGAATATTCTTACTCTTTCACCTCTCCTGAGTAGAATCTATTCTTTTCAGTTGAAGTATCACTTTTTCTAAGAAGGCTTTTCTGACCTTCCCATACAAACCCCTAGCACTTTGAACTTTTCCTTCTGAGCAATTATCAAAATTGTAATTTTATATGTGTTCCATTTCCTTTGGTTCTTGTTTATTGTGCCTCCAATACCGCACCAGGGCAAATATAGTACCTATTTTGTGTCCTTTGTGTTTGCAATAAATACAATGAGATTTCCAAAACATATTTACTGAGTTCCATAAGTAGAAGGTAGAATTTTCGATAAATTAGGGCTAAAGTATGAGCTTGAGGAAGAACCCAGTTCAGATTCATTTGGTTACATCTTGCAGACGTCTGAAATATTCAATAATTTGTGGCATTGTTTTTATCTCTTTCTCTTAGCTGGGCAGGTCCCTTTTACAGCTCTGGTCTTTCACCCCTGGTATGACCCAAGTCCACAATTCGTGCTAGGGATGAAGTCTTACTTTACTTTTACTATCCAAGAAAAATTTAGAGACCTGAAAATAGTCCTTGGCCTTAGCATCTTTAGGTTAGTCGCAAAAACTCTCTGAGCCATAGTTTCTTCATCTGAAAACAGGATCATAACATCTGTCACAGGTCACCTAGGGTGTTTGTATAAGACCACTCAAGCAAAGAGCTCAGTGCTGATCCTGAAGCATTTGCCACTCATGGATGCTAGTTTCTTTTCCTCACTATTATTTCCTCACTGCATAGTTTAGGTCAAGTTTGAGGTCACACAGTCCACCAAAGACCACACTCACTTCTACAACCAATTGTAAGTTAGGGATGGTGGTTCCCAAAACCACCCTCGGGTTCAATAGTTTGCTAGACTGACTCCTAGAACTCACTGAAAGCTGTTGTACATATATATGGCTATAAATACTTTCAAAGTGAAAGATTAAAATCAGCCAAGGGAAGAGACCTATAGAGCGGCATCCAGGAGGTCTCCAAACATGGAACTTCCAGTCATTCTCTCCCTGTGGATTCCGCACAGCATTAACCCCTCCCACACACAGTGTGTGACACATGCATGGAGTATCACCAACCAGGGACATGCACCTGAGCCTCAGTTTCCAGAGTTTGCATTGGGGCTCCATCACAAAGGCATGATTGATTGCACATACAGTTGATCTCCAGCTCCATTTTGACTGGGCAACCCAAAACCCCCAACTTAAGTCGTGGTGTTACCACCTGTCTTGGCCCAAAGTCCCCACCCGAAATCACCTTGTTAAGACTATCCAGTGTGATCCAAGTTTCCAGGCATGTCATTCTAAGGGCTTAAAGTTTGCCTTCAAGAAGACAATGGCCAGAATTCTTTTGGGACAAGGTAAATTATTTACTAAACAAATTGAGTATTCCATGTCCACCTATTTGTTCCTTATACAAACTCCCAAATTTCACAGCCATCTTCCTCATCAATTCAAAGTCCCATCTCAACTACTATGGAAAATTCTTTTTTCTTGGTACCTTCTCCTTGGCCTTTGACATAGACTCATCAGCAAGCTGAATACAGGCATGTTTAATATATTCTAAAGAATTTGTTGTGCCATTCTCTATGTTTCTCCAAAGTGACCTTTTACCTCAATTCTACAGCAATATGGTATAGTAGTTCAAGATGGCCTTTGGAGTCAAAATTCTAGGCCCTAACACTGACTAGCTGTGTGATCTTTGGAAGGTTAATTAACCTCTCTGTGCCTCATTTGCCTTATCTGCAAAGCAGAAACAAATCTATTAGTACCTACCTCATGGAATTGTGAAGATGAAATGACTTGATAGATATAAAGCTCTCAGATCAGTGTCTGGTATACTGTTAAATAATGTTTACTGTGCTTTTTTATTAATATTTATTTTCCACCATGCTTATATATCCCACTTGACATTCCACTGTCTGTAAACTTTAACTTTTTTTCATTAATGTATTCATTCAACAAATATTTATGAATGTCTACCATATTGCAGGCACTCTCTTAAATTTTTAGAGTAGAACAGAATAGTCACTGATTTTATTCAGCTATGAAGAAAATAAGATAATGGAATAAGAGTATGAAGAACTTTAGAGAACTTTGGTTTGGCTGGATGTTTAGGGATTTAAAAATAAGAAGTCTGCTTGTTAGGTTTGAGCTAAAAGTCAGAACTTTCTTCCATTAGGTATGGAATGTTATTGTACATTGTGCCTTTAGCCCTTAATAGTACAGCTCTAATTGTATCTATTATTAAAGTATCAAGAGTATTTATGAAAATCACTATTTTTTAAAAGCAGTAGAGCTTAAGGTCTTAAAATTTTTTTCCTAAGGATTAAAAATGATGTTCAGAGAAAAAAAAAGAAGTCTGGTGTATAGGTGACAAAGAATTTTGGAAGTAACGTAAGTGTTCATTGATAGACAAATAGATAAAGAAGATGTGGTATACATACAGTAGAATATTACTCAGCCATAAAAAAGAATGAGATCTTGCCATTTGCAGACACCATGGATAGACCTAAAAGGTCTATGCTAAGTGAAATAAGGTAGACAGAGAAAGGCAAACACCAAATTACTTCACTTATATGTGGCATCGAAAAAAAAAATGGAACAAAACAGAGACAGACTCATAGATACAAAGAACAAACAGGTGGTTGTCAGAGGGGAGGGGAGTAGGGGGAGGGGGGAAATAGGTGAAGGGGAAATAGGTAAGTGGTACAAACTTACAGTTATAAAATAAACAAGTCTTAAGGATATAAAGTACAGCATTGGGAATATAATAAATAGTATTGTAGTAACTTTTGTATGGTGACAGATGGTGACTAGACTTATCATAGTAATTATTTCATAATATATAAAAATATCAAATCACTATGTTGTACACCTGAAACTAACATAATATTGTAAGTCAATTATACCTCAACTTAAAAAATAATTTTAGGTAACAATTTTATTTTTTTTTTTATTTTATTTTATTTTTTTTTGCTACTTTATTTATTTTATTTTTGGCTGTGTTGGGTCTTAGGTTCGTGCGAGGGCTTTCTCTAGTTGCGGCAAGTGGGGGCCACTCTTCATCGCGGTGCGGGGACCGCTCTTCATCGCGGTGCGTGGGCCTTTCACTATCGCGGCCCCTCCCGTTGCGGGGCACAGGCTCCAGACGCGCAGGCTCAGTAGTTGTGGCTCACGGGCCCAGCTGCTCCGTGGCATGTGGGATCTTCCCAGACCAGGGCTCGAACCGGTGTCCCCTGCATTAGCAGGCAGATTGTCAACCACTGCGCCACCAGGGAAGCCCAGGTAACAATTTTATGAAAAGGAATCTCAGAATGGACCTTGAGTGAGAGCTTGTTTTTCAGGTGAATACTCACCACAAGTCCCTTGCAGCAGGGAAGAGCTTTAGTAATCAGGTGAACAAAATGGTCTACACATGGATAACATTCTCTTTTCATCAGCAACCCCAGGGCTTCCTCGATAAGTTTATGGTAGCAGGCATGGAGATTATACAAGTGCTCAACAGCATGGACTTCTCTTCTCCAGCAATGTCTTGGCTACTGCTAGGAATGAGTGCCCAATTTTGCAGTTGCATAACCAGCTCTGAGCTCTGTTATCATAATAGGGGAACCACTCAACCTCCCAGGCTGATTACACTGGGAATCTTTCATTATGGGGGTGGGGGGTATGAGTGATTTGTGCTCCCTGGGACAGATATCTAACCTGGACTTAGATTTGTCTTCAATACCTGACATGTTTCTGTGGGCAGTATAAGCTGTGACTGAGTACAAACACTATTCAACAACACTACCTGATGGAGAAACTGATTTTACAGCAAAAGAATTAGGGCAATGGGCTTATGCACCTGGAATTCAGGTGTCCTGCAATGATCACACATGACCCAGAAAAAGTTGGCCTTATGGAAAGTAAAATAATATATTAATGACTGAGAACTCTACTAAAACTTTCAAATGTTTGGATCCTTTTCAATATTCCAATCTTGGCTCAAAATGTCATCCAGAGTAGCCATCCCTGATCATACTAACTATACTGGAAGGGAAAAAGAAGAAAAGGGAAAAGAAATGTAAATGTTTGATTCCCTCACCTTTTTATTCAAGGATATCTATAATAGCAAGTAATAAGGTATAAGAATACTAATAAGGTAAGAATACTTAAGGGCATAATGGTAAATACCAGAGAAAAAAAAGAAAAATAGTTAACTAAAATAGAGTGTAAGAAGAAGGGAAAGGAGGGTTAATGGAAGTTAGCTTCTTTCATCATGACTTCTGAGAATCAGTAGGCACTATCTGAAGAAATAGGAGAGTGGGAGATTTTGTAAAGTTATTTTCTGAAATTTATATATTTTATATACCTTCTAACTTGAATGTGTAAAATCATAGTGCATATATTGAAACATATTAATTACTAAATAACATTATATGAAAATATATGAAAATAATGAAGTAAAATCAAATACATTAATTTAATTTAATAAAAATGACACGACAGCTCCTTTTTATCCATGAGCTACTGTTCAGATTCCATAACATGGCACACCCTGTACTTTCTCATGTACTTTTCCAGACTACTCTCCCACTGCTGTATATCTTATAGTCTATGCTCCTTCAGTTGGACTAGCCACACATTTCCCAAAAGGGTAATTGTTTCATGACTTTTGTGCATGTCATCATGCTATTCCATCTACCTCAAAGACTTCCTTTTCCCACTTTTGTGCCTCTCCTCCACTGGAATGTCCTTAGAAGCTCTTTTTGAAAGCTTTCTTTTAAAGCTTAGTGATGCCTCTAGGTTAGATTGTTTCCTCTTTTATGCAGTTTTATTTAACATACAGGGTATGGTTTTATAGTTACTTTTTGGTCCTTCTGTTTTCCCCTACTCAGTTGAATATTCCTGCATGGTAAAGACAAGGTTTTATACATACCTTTCATTTCCAAAACTTAGTATAGTCAAAAACAAGTAATGAATAATCTAGAAGAGTGTTTACTATATATTTTCTTCATTGTTAAAATTTTATGTGAATAAAAATACTTATTTATAAGCAAAATCACACACACATCATGTAGATAGATATAGATGATACAGATATACATAGACACACATACATGCAAGACATTAAGATCCTTGAAGGAAGACAATGTTTTTATCCTTGTTTATATACTCTGCAACATTTTGTATAGTATTTAACATGGAGTTGAAATTCAATAACTACTTGTTGGAAGAACGAATTCATTTCATTCATGGTCTTTGGAAAGAAAATAAAATTCTAATAACTTTAGCAATTATTTTGCTGATTTTATATGAAGAAGGCTTTTCATTCACTCAGTAATACTACATTCTTCTCTAAAAGGTAAGTTGTTTTGCTCAAAAGGAGAGCCTGACATAGTCCATGGGAAGTTTCTTTTGTTTTAGATATATAGGTATATACATAAATAAGATATATGTATTTATATGTATATAAATACATATACCTTCTGGTATTCTAATGCCCTATACTTACATTATTAGTCTAATTACTTTAAAACCTCCAATAACACATCATTTGGTCAGATCAACCAACTCATGTTCATGTAAGAATCAGTTATTCTTTACTGCCTCTTACAAAAAGGACTCTTATAAAAGGCAAAAGCTCACAATTACCCTCTAGTTAATCTACTATATTTCTTAAATTGAAAAAAGGTTGATTTCAAAGAGTTCATCATCTCAACCAGATCAGTATATCTTGAAATTTTGGGGTTTTTGTTTTGTTTTCCCCCAAATTGGATAGATTACCCATCTTGGTGTCCCACCTTCCCATTCCATGCTTTATTAAGAATCCTCTTTATTTCTCTGTTAGCACTAACTCCATCTGTTTCTTTTCCCCTTCCTACTTCTTTTTGTAGAGGCAGGCTTTGAACACTATGCAGTTATCCCTTTCATTGCATCCTTTCTTCTCTCTGTTACTGATTTCCACTTGGCCTGCATACAAAGGAGCAGCCCTTCATAAAGTTATATTAGATGTTTCTTGATAGTATTATCCTAGTTAAAGAGGGTGTTTCAGAAGCTGAGAGGTTATTCAATCATTCTACTAATTTTTATAAAGTAAGCTCTACAGAAGTGTTTATTGTGATTTGCAGATGGCTGTACAGAAACTGTACATCATGACCTCCGAGTAGTCCCACCAGTCAACATAACCTTCCTTGCTGTTATATCTCAGTGCATCACAAGAAATAGGTCAACACAGTTCACTATGTTCAGTATATAAACTGCCAACACCTCAAGAAATGGCCTTTTAAACAAATGTGATTCCAAAGCTAGATATTGTGAATTCTTAATTGGTCTTATAAAAGGTAATGATGAGTTCCTCCTTGTTTTTCACATCTGCACTGATTTTGTGTCTTAAAGCAAAACAGAATCTGTTTGCAAAGTCTGTTCGGTTTGGGCTCTGTCTTTTATCTTTCTCTGTTTATTTCAAGTGAAAGGGGAAGTGTCTGAATAGGACACAAGCTCTAATATCATATGATCAAGATAAAGGCAGTCTTCTTTGTCATCCTAGATATCTTCATCAGTCACATATTCAAGTTGTTACTGTGGACTCCTGTTCTCCATATTCACCATCTGAGCTGTAAGGATGTTCTCACACCCCTCAGTTCATGGCAGTACTGAGGGCAACCTACTAAAGTAACTCTTTTATTATTTCTTGGGCTCCAGATGAGCTTAAGCTATAAGGAGATAAACTAAACTCCAAGCCAAAATGCCCCAAATTCAGTGTCTCTGCTGATCTTGTCCACAGTCTAGACTTTAGAGTTTTAATCACAAATGAGAAATGAAACACACAACAGGAGAAATGAGCATGGATTCTAAGGGTGCACTTGCAGAGAAAAGAAACTTCGAAACAAAAATGGACTTTGTAAAGAGAACTTTAAAAATCTGGCAAACCAAATAAATTTAAACACCTCTCGGCTCACTAGGGCAAATGCTAAGGCTATCAAAATGAGAAAAGAATCTGCTAAGCTTAAACTGACAATGTGGTTTCCCCTCTTCATCTCCCTGTTCACGAAAAACATTGACAAGATAGGCAAGTCTTTGGCAAGAAGTTCAAAAGAGGGAAAAGTAAAGAGTCTTTAATGATCACATAGCTGCATTTTTAAAAGGAATTGAGAATGGATTTAGGTTTCATCTCCGGTGACATTTTACTCTATTCATTTTGAAAATGTAATCACTCTAGTAGGTTCAATATTTTTCATTTACTTGCCCAGGATATTGTCCAAAGAATCCATGAATGACATCCTGGAAGGTATTTATGATGTAATTGCCTATCTGGTTATTGGTCTAAGATTTGAAGATTTGGCCCAAAGCTGACAGTTAGCTGAGCCTAGAGAAGCAAAAACAAATGGGAACACATTCATTCCTTCATTCATGTGGGGAACACATGAACAAAGCCAAAACCTTCAGAAAGAATGAGGACCATTAAATTGCAACACTTCTCTCATTCTCTTCTTTTGAGTGGAAAAGTCCTTTGGCTTAATTCTAATAAGGCTCACCATTGATGACTAGATTGTACCATGCACAATAAGATTTGTTTTATTGACCGTAGGACAGGAAACAACGGATATCTCACTGAGACCATATCACTGTTATTCTTGTTTTCTTTAGAAATTGTGTATGTGAGTATATATATAGTAACTGTAGCAAATAACACACAGGAAAATCCCAAACATATAGGTTTATTTCTCATGAAAGTGCTTTCCTTTCAAGTTTAATTCAGTGTGAAAGCCATTTCTGCAAAACCTAGTTAATATTAACATTAACTCCATCCTAATATTAGCTAAAGATAAGGGAGGAGATATAGTGCTTGAATTTTTTTTCCTGAATTGTACAATATGAGTGAAAGCACTAGAGTCAGCATATTCCCTTTAAGATCGATGACCCTGGCAAAGCTAATCACCACGACCCTCTCACTTTAAATTTAAAAAGACTTTGGTAACTGGAAGGACCGTATGATTAACCGGCTGGAAAGATTAACCATGATAAAAGTGGTCTGGTGCTTCCAGGTTTGCCCTAAGCTACCTATTTGTCATTTGAAGAATATACTCTATGTGCCTATAAGCTGCATTTCAAAGGGCTGGGAAATTCTTTCATAGATATTAGTTGTGGTGTAAGTGTAGGGAAAGATATTTCAGATCCTAATGAGCTTGTGCTTCTGGGGAAAATGTGGGGTGTCAGCAGCACCCTGGGTACTCAGTTGTCATGGGCCGGTCCAGGTAACCTTGTCTCATTTCTTTTCAAACCATCATCCAGATCTCCCGTTGAAGATGGAGTCATCTTTGGCTTCTAGACATCATTCTCCATCTAAGATCAACACTATGTTTACTAAAATGAAAATTAACATAAATTGAAACTGGTTTTTTGTTTTGTTTTTTTTTTGCTATATACATTTTGCCTATCCCTGTTTGTGACTGTCATTCTGTCCTTAGTCCAGGAATGTGTTTCTTACGTTTGCAACCGGGAACTCTCATCATCATAATACAATTCCTAGGCACACATGAACTTTTTTCTGGCTTTCCTTTAATCCACCTCTTCCCGATCTCATAAGTCTAAATTTACTTATCACTTCTGTTAGAATAACAAATACATCACACAAGCCAAGACGTAATTAGCATATTTTCTGAAGTTATGTGATGTTGAATGGAAAATTCTGCTAGTACACATGTAAATAGATATAACTATTCAGACCCATGAAGCTGTTTATACACTTTGTCTCAGAAATAGCATTTCTGGGAATTTATCCTTAAAAAATATAATTCAGCAGATGTGACAACAAACAAAAACAAATACAGCATTTATTTATTTATTTATTTGCAATTCTAATATTTTAATATCTCTCTGTTTTCACAGTTTTCAGGCAATGAAAGCATTTTAGGAAATATAAAAGGCTGGCAAGCTGTCTGAGCCTTAAAACTAAGAGATTTTGAGCCAGTTGGTCTCCTTTTAAGTTTAGAAACCATATCAGTTAAAACTAGGTTTCACAGAAAATGGCAGAAACATCAAGGCAATAATAAATTAAACAAAATGGGTAGAAATTAATTCTCCCCGATGTAAAAGTAGGTAAATACAGATAATCCAATGTGGACAAGACAAATCCATGACCACTGGGTCGCAGCTCCTTTTTCTTTTTTTTTTTTTTAAACATCTTTATTGGAGTATAATTGCTTTACAATGTTGTTGTTAGTTTCTGCTGTATAACAAAGTGAATCAGCTATATGTATACATACATCCCCATATCCTCCCCTTTTGTGTCTCCCTCCCACACCCCCTATCCCACCCCTCTAGGTGGTCACAAAGCACGGAGCTGATTTCCCTGTGCTATGAGGTTGCTTCCCACTAGCTATCTATTTTACGTTTGGTAGTGTATATATGTCAATGCCACTCTCTCACTTTGTCCCAGCTTATCGTTCCCCCTCCACGTGTCCTCAAGTCCATTCTCTATGTCTGCGTCTTTATTCCTGTTCTGTCCCTAGGTTTCTCAGAACCATTTTGTTTTTTCTTAGATTCCATATATATGTGTTAGCATACGGCATTTGTTTTTCTCTTTCTGACTTACTTCACTCTGTATGACAGACTCTAAGTCCATCCACCTCAATACAAATAACTCAATTTCGTTTCTTTTTATGGCTGAGTAATATTCCATTATATATATGTGCACTGACGACGGACACTTAGGTTGCTTCCATGTCCTGGCTATTGTAAATAGTGCTGCAATGAACATTATGGTACATGACTCTTTTTAAATTATGGTTATCTCAGGGTATATGTCCAGTAGTGGGATTGCTGGGTCGTATGGTAGTTCTATGTTTAGTTTTTTAAGGAACCTCCACACTGTTCTCCATAGTGGCTGTATCAATTTACATTCCCAACAACAGTGCAAGAGGGTTCCCTTTCTGCACACCCTCTCCAGCATTTATTGTTTGTAGATTTTTTGATGACGGCCATTCTGACCAGTGTGAGGTGATACCTCATTGTAGTTTTGATTTGCATTTCTCTAATGATTAGTGATGTTGAGCATCCTTTCATGTGTTTATTGGCAATCTGTATATCTTCTTTGGAGAAATGTCTATTTAGGTCTTCTGCCTATTTGTGGATTGGGTTGTTTGTTTTTTTGCTATTGAGCCTCATGTGCTGCTTGTATATTTTAGAGATTAATCCTTTGTCAGTTTCTTTGTTTGCAAATATTTTCTCCCATTCTGAGGGTTGTCTTTCAGCCTTGTTTATGGTTTCCTTTGCTGTGCAAAATATTTTAAGTTTCATTAGGTCCCATTTGTTTATTTTTGTTTTTATTTTCATTTCTCTAGGAGGTGGGTGAAAAAGTATCTTGCTGTGATTTATCTCATAGAGTGTTCTGCTTATGTGTTCCTCTAAGAGTTTTATACTGTCTGGTCTTACATGTAGGTCTTTGATCCGTTTTGAGTTTATTTTTGTGTATGGTGTTAGGAAGTGTTCTAATTTCATTCCTTTACATGTAGCTGTCCAGTTTTCCCAGCGCCACTTATTGAAGAGGCTGTCTTTTCTCCATTGTATATTCTTGCCTCCTTTATCAAAGATATGGTGACGATAAGTGCGTGGGTTTATCTCTGGGCTTTCTATCCTGTTCCATTGCTCTATATTTCTGTTTTTGTGCCAGTACCATAATGTCTTGATTACGGTAGCTTTGTAGTCTAGTCTGAAGTCAGGGTGCCTAATTCCTCCAGCTCCATTTTTCTTTCTCAAGATTGCTTTGCTTTTGGGGGTCTTTTTTGTTTCCATACAAATTGTGAAACTTTTTGTTCTAGTTCTATGAAAAATGTCACAGGTAGTTTGACAGCGATTGAACTGAATCTGTAGATTGCTTTGGGTAGTATAGTCATTTTCACTATGTTGATTCTTCTAAACCAAGAACATGGTATATCTCTCCATCTGTTTGTATCATCTTTAATTTCTTTCATCAGTGACTTATAGTTTTCTGCATACAGGTCTTCTGTCTCCTTAGGTAGGTTTATTCCTAGGTATTTTATGCTTTTTGTTGCAATGGTAAATGGGAGTATTTCCTTAATTTCTCTTTCAGATTTTTCATCACTAGTGTATAGGAATGCAAGAGATTTCTGTGCATTAATTTTGTATCCTACTGCTTTACCAAATTCATTGATTAGCTCTAGTAGTTTTCTGGTAGCATCTTTAGGAGTCTCTATGTGTAGTATCATGTCATGTGCAAACAGAGACAGCTTTACTTCTTCTTTTCCAATTGGGATTCTTTTTATTTCTTTTTATTCTCTGACTGCTGTGGCTAAAACTTCCAAAACTATGATGAATAATAGCAGTGAGAGTGGGCAACCTTGTCTTTTTCCTGATCTTAATGGAAATGGTTTCACTTTTTCACCATTGAGAATGATGTTGGCTGTGGGGTTGTCATATATGGCCTTTATTATGTTGAGATAAGTTCCCTCTATGCCTACTTTCTGGAGGGTTTTAATCATAAATGGGTGTTGAATTTTTTTGAAAGCTTTTTCTGCATCTATTGAGATTATCATATGTTTTTATCCTTCAGTTTGTTAATATGGTGTATCACATTGATTGATCTGTGTATATTGAAGAATCCTTGCATTCTTGGGATAAACCCCACTTGAACATGGCGTATGATCCATTTAATGTGCTGTTGGATTCTGTTTGCTAGTATTTTGTTGAGGACTTTTGCATCTATGTTCATCAGTGATATTGGCCTGTGGTTTTCTTTCTTTGGGACATCTTTGTCTGGTTTTGGTATCAGGGTGATGGTAACCTTGTAGAATGACTTTGGGAGTGTTCCTCCCTGTGCCATTTTTTCGAAGAGTTTGAGAAGGATGGGCGTTAGCTCTTCTCTAAATGTTTGATAGAATTCGCCTGTGAAGTCATCTGGTCCTGGGCTTTTGTTTGCTGGAAGATTTTTAATCACAGTTTCAATTTCAGT
Organism: Balaenoptera borealis; assembly: GCF_965194805.1. Lineage (NCBI taxonomy): Eukaryota > Metazoa > Chordata > Mammalia > Artiodactyla > Balaenopteridae > Balaenoptera > Balaenoptera borealis. The sequence goes on from NC_138866.1 coordinate 144,882,579, forward strand.
GCTTGTGACTGGTCTGTTCATATTTTCTATTTCTTCCTGGTTCAGTCTCGGAAGGTTGTGCATTTCTAAGAATTTGTCCATTTCTTCCAGATTGTCCATTTTACTGGCATAGAGTTGCTTGTAGTAATCTCTCATGATCCCTTGTATTTCTGCAGTGTCACTTGTTACTTCTCCGTTTTCATTTCTAATTCTGTTGATTTGAGTCTTCTCCCTTTTTTTTCTTGATGAGTCTGGCTAATGGTTTATGAATTTTGTTTATCTTCTCAAAGAAGTTTTATTGATCTTTGTTATTGTTTCCTTCATTTCTTTTTCATTTATTTCTGATCTGATCTTTATGATTTCTTTCTTTCTTCGAACTTTGGGCTTTTTTTGTTCTTCTTTCTCGAATTGCTTTAGGTGTAAGGTTAGGTTGTTTATTTGAGATTTTTCTTGTTTCTTGAGGTAGGATTGTATTGCTATAAACTTCCTTCTTAGAACTGCTTTTGCTGCATCCCATAGGTTTTAGCTTGTTGTGTTTTCATTGTCATTTGTTTCTAGGTATTTTTTGATTTCCTCTGTGATTTCTTCAGTGAGCTCTTGGTTATTTAGTAGTGTATTGCTTAGCCTCCGCGTGTTTGTATTTTTTACAGATTTTTTCCCTGTAATTTATGTCTAGTCTCATAACCTTGTGGTTGGAAAAGATACTTGATATGATTTCACGTTTCTTAAATTTACCAAAGCTTGATTTGTGACCCAAGATATGATCTTTCCTGGAGAATGTTCCATGAGCACTTGAGAAGAAAGTGTATTCTGTTGTTTTTGGATGGAATGTCGTATAAATATCAATTAAGCCCATCTTGTTTAATGTGTCATTTAAAGCTTGTGTTCCCTTATTTATTTTCATTTTGGATGATGTATCCATTGGTGAAAGTGGGGTGTTAAAGTCCCCTACTATGATTGTGTTACTGTCGATTTCACCTTATATTGCTGTTAGCATTTGCCTTATGTATTGGGGTGCTCCTATGTTGGGTGCATAAATATTTACAATTGTTATATCTTCTTCTTGGATTGAGCCCTTGATCATTATGTAGTGTCCTTCTTTGTCTCTTGCAATAGTCTTTATTTTAAAGTCTATTTTGTCTGATATGAGAATTGCTACTCCAGCTTTCTTTTGATTTCCATTTGCATGCAATATCTTTTTCCATCCCCTCACTTTCAGTCTGTATGTGTCCCTAGGTCTGAAGTGGGTCTCTTGTAGACAGCATATATATGGGTCTTGTTTTTGTAACAATTCAGCCAGTATATGTGTTTTGGTTGGAGCATTTAATCCATTTACATTTAAGGTAATTATCGATATGTATGTTCCTATTCCCATTTTCTTAATGGTTTTGGGTTTGTTATTGTAAGTCTTTTCCTTCTCTTGTGTTTCCTGCCTAGAGAAGTTCCTTTAGCATTTGTTGTAAAGTTGGTTTGGTTGTGCTGAATTCTCTTAGCTTTTGCTTGTCTGTAAAGGTTTTAATTTCTCTGTCAAATCTGAAGGAGATCCTTGCTGGGTAGAGTAAGCTTGGTTGTAGGTTTTTCCCTTTCATCACTTTAAATATGTCCTGCCACTCCCTTCTGGCTTGCAGAGTTTCTGCTGAAAGATTAGCTGTTAACCTTATGGGGATTCCCTTGTATGTTATTTGTTGCTCTTCCCTTGCTGCTTTTAATATTTTTTCTTTGTATTTCATTTTTGATAGTTTGATTAATATGTGTCCTAGTGTGTTTCTCCTTGGATTTATCCTGTATGGGACTGTCTGTGCTTCCTGGACTTGATTGACCATTTCCTCTCCTATATTATGGAAGTTTTCAACTATAGTCCCTTCAAATATTTTCTCAGTCCCTTTCTTTTTCTCTTCTTCTTCTGGGACCCCTATAATTCGAATGTTGGTGCGTTTAATATTGTCCCTGAGGTCTCTGAGACTGTCCTCAATTCTTTTCATTCATTTTTTAAAATTCTGCTCTGCAGTAGTTATTTCCACTATTTTATCTTCCAGATCACTTATCCGTTCTTCTGCTTCAGTTATTCTGCTATTGATTCCTTCTAGGGAATTTTTAATTTCATGTACTGTGTTGTTCATCATTGTTTGTTTGCTCTTTAGTTCTTCTGGGTCCTTGTTATACGTTTCTGGTATTTTCTCCATTGTATTTCCAAGATGTTGGATCATCTTTACTATCATTACTCTGAATTCTTTTTCAGGTAGACTGTCTATTTCCTCTTCATTTGTTTGTTCTGCTGGGTTTTTACTTTGCTCCTTCATCTGCTGTTTCTCTGTCTTCTCATTTTGCTTAACTTACTGTGTTTGGGGTCTCCTTTTCACAGGCTGCACGTTCGTAGTTCCCATTGTTTTTGGTGTCTGCCCCCAGTGGGTAAGTGTGGTTCAGTGGCTGCTGTAGGCTTACTGATGGAGGGGACTTGTGCCTGTGTTCTGGTGGATGAGGCTGGATCTTGTCTTTCTGGTGGGCAGGACCACGTCCAGTGGTGTGTTTTGGGGTGTCTGTGAACTTAGTATGATTTTAGGTAGCCTCTTTGCTAATGGGTGGGGTTGTGTTCCTGTCTTGCTAGTTGTTTGGCATGGAGTGTCCAGCACTGGAACTTGCTGGTCTTTGAGTGGACCTGGGTCTTAGCGTTGAGACAGAGATCTCTGGGAGAGCTCTCTCCTATTGATATTATGTGGGGCTGGGAGGTCTGTGGTGGTCCAATGTCCTCAACTTGGTTCTGCAACCTCTGAGGCTCTGGCCTGACACCTGGCCAGAGCACCAAGACCCTGTCAGTCACACGGCTCAGAAGAAAAGGGAGAAAAAAAAAAAGAAAAAAAGAAATAATATATATAATGTAAAATAAAATAATATAAAGTTATTAAAATAAAACAATTATAAAAGTAATTTAAAAAAGAGAGCAACCAAACCAATAAACAAATCCAATGATAACAAGTGCTAAAAACTATACTAAGATAAACATAAAAATCAGAAACTAGTCAGTCACATACAGCAAACCCCAAGTCTACCGTTGCTCCCAAAGTCCAACACCTGAATTTTGGGATGATTCATTGTCTATTCAGGTATTCCACAGATGCAGGGTACATCAAGTTGATTGTGGAGATTTAATCCACTGCTCCTGAGGCTGCATGGAGAAATTTCCCTTTCTCTTGTTTCTTTGCACAGCTCCTGGGGTTCAGCTTTAGATTTGGCCATGCCTCTGCATGTATGTCGCCCTCTGGTGTCTGTTCTTTGCCCAGATAGGAGTGGGTTAAAGGCGCACTGATTAAGGGGCTCACTCAGGTCGGTGGGAGGGAGGGGTACGGAATGCAGGGTGAGCCTGTGGCAAAAGAGGCCAACGTGACGTTGCTGCAGCCTGAGGTGTGCTGTGTGTTCTCCCAGGGAAGTTGTCCCTCCATCACAGGACCCTGACAGTGGTGGGCTGCACAGGCTCCTGGGAGAGGAGGTGTAGATAGTGACCTGTTCTTGCACACAGGTTTCTTGGTGGCTGCCGCAGCAGCCTGAGTGTCTCATGCCCGTCTCTGGTGTCTGTACTGATAGCCGCAGCTTGCGCCTGTCTCTGAAGCTCGTTTAGGTGGTTTTCTGAATCTCCTCTCCTTGCACACCCTGAAACAATGGTTTCTTGCCTCTTAGGCAGGTCCAGAGTTTTTCCCAGACTCCCTCCTGGCTAGTTGTGGCACACTAGCCCCCTTCAGGCTGTGTTCACGCAGCCAACCCCAGTCCTTTCCCTGGGATCTGACCTCCGAAGCCCGAGCCTCAGTTCCCAGCCCCCGACCGCCTGGTGGGTGAGCAGACAAGCCTCTCAGGCTGGTGAGTGCTGGTCGGCACCGATCCTCTATGCGGGAATCTCTCTGCTGTGCCCTCCGCACCCCTGTGGCTGCGCTCTCCTCCGTGGCTCCGAATCTTCCCCCCTCCGCCACCCACAGTCTCTGCCTGTGAAGGGGCTTCCTAGTGTGTGGAAACTTTTCCTCCTTCACAGCTCCCTCCCAGAGGGGCAGGTCCCGTCCCTATTCTTTTGTCTCTGTTTTTTCTTTTTTCTTTTGCCCTACCCAGGTACGTGGGGAGTTTCTCGCCTTTTGGGAGGTCTGAGGTCTTCTGCTAGCGTTCAGTAGGTGTTCTGTAGGAGTTGTTCCACATGTAGATATATTTCTGATGTATTTATGGGGAGGAAGGTGATCTCCATGTCTTACTCCTCTGCCATCTTGAAAGTCTCCAAATACAGCATTTATAAAACATTCACTGTTAATTATTTATAAGCTATTAAAAGCTATTCAAATGTCCAAATATAGGAGAGCAGCTAAGTAGATATTACATCATTGAATAGGATAGTTAGGTAGACATTTAAAAATATAATGATTAAGATGATATAGGAAACCACAGTATTATCAATGTAGTGGTAAATTAAAAGCATTATATAAAAGAATATGCTGTTTTATAATTTTAATAAAATAAAATATAATTATGCAGATCAGAAATAGATGGTAATATGCAAAAGTGGTTATAGTTGCTGTGCTAAATGAAGTTGTTAGTGAAACTTTTTTTTCAGAAATTATTATTGTCACTACTTCGTTTTTTGTTTGACTTTTAATTTTATTAATATTTTTAATTAGTAAAAGATGCTCATTTCCATGTATCAAATCTGTTTGTGTACTCTTCTGTTCTTCTGACTAAATATGGTAAATATTGACTCAAATGAAACATAATTAGAATCTTATTAAAATTCACAAAACTAGTAAGTATAAAAGAAATTTAAATAGTTAACAGTTTGAATGATATTTTTATAAATCTGTAGCATTTATACATGCTCCTGTTGACTTAAAAAAAATTTATGCACAACGTGAGAGTTGCAAGTTAAGTTTTATTTGGGGCAAAATGAGGACTCCTGCCCGGAGACAGCCTTTCAGATAGCTCTGAGAAAATGCTCTAAGGAGGCGAGGGAGGAGACAGGATATATAGGAGTTTTGCAACAAAGGGCAGGTAACTGGGAACATCAAAAGATTATTGTTAAATAAAGAAAATCAGATATCTCAAGTTAAGGAGTTTAGCACTTTTCTATGTGTGGGAAGATGCACAAGTCTGGGCTCATTCCTTTGATATGCACCTCAGCTATCTGGGGCCTGTATTTTCACATCCTGAGTTTCCTCAGCGCTCACTGCTGGGAGTGGCTGCAGTCTGATGGCTGCTAGATGGCAGGTACTCTTTTCAGCCCTGAGTTTCCTCAGGGCTCACCAGCTCATGTTGGAGGGCTCCAATCATTGGTGACAGTGACATCCCTTGTTTATTGATATGGCAGGGAATACTCCATTTATAAATATTCCGTTCCATTTATAAATATTCCATTTATCAGTCCCTCCTCTTGGTCAGAAATTTGACCAATGTTTGGGAGACATTTCATGACCAAATTTTTTCCCATGTTGCTGGGAGGCTCATCCCAGATCAGGCAAAATTTCTTGTTGATGTGCCATTCCAGGTGTTAATTTTCAGATTAGGCCCTGTTTAATCATCAGATTAAAGATTCTCTGGATCCTCTGTCTTAACTAATCTATTATGATCCAGGAAATGTTTTCCCTTGTTGCATCTTCCTATATCTAGATTTGCACTATTACAATCATTGATCGCATACAGAACTAGATATTTGATCAACTGCTTCAAGTCGCCTAGTCATCATTATTTTTGTTGGAGACTCAGTCACAGACCTAGTAATACAAAAAACAATATTCTTGTAAAACAGGCAAAATACAAATAATATAGCTAATAACATTAATAGAGTTATATATAAATATTCAAGCCAAGCACTTCCCATGCCAAACCAGTTTTCCAAGTGGTTGTCAAGACTTGGGAGTGGGTCACTTAAGGCAGAAATCTGATTTTTCATATAGTTAATTAAACGTGTTATATTAGAGGACACAGCATTCAGTTTGAATTACGGCACAGGTACCTCCCTGAAATGTTGTAAGGATGTCAAGGGCCACATGGTTTTGTAGCACTGCTTTTCTCATCATAGAGACCTAAGAATTCAGTAGGCTAGTAGCCTGGTTACTATCACTGAGTACTGTAGGAGACAACGATCTTACAAAATAGACAGAATAAGTAATGCAGCTAGTAATATTGACAAAGTCATAATGCAGCAGGGAGACACAATCATAAATAATTTGGAAACAAAGAACAAATTAAAACAATTAGTATAACTAGTTGTAATCCAGTTGCAATAAACTATCAAGTCCATAGGAGAGCCAGCTGGAGAAGCCAAATTCTGGCAGGATCAGGTAGAGAGAAAAAGATAAATGTTTTATCTTTGTTTACAAGGGTATACTTTATCAACTTGTAGGTCATAGCATAAAAGAAAAGGTTTTTCTGAAAAACAAAGATTAAAGCTAGTATATTTCCCAAAGTCTTAAAGTTATAAATCATATTCATCAGTTCATTCAGTCCTATGTAATTTATTCCTGTTGATCTGGATGAAGTAATCAGGTTTTCTGTCATTTGTTACATAGTTCAGTGGTATTATCTAAAGGCCATCAGAAACTTATGTTTTTTTTAAAAAGTTCTTTTTATGAGTCTTCTTGAAAATCTTCATTTTGTAAAAGCATCGGGACAAAACTTAAAATAGCATGGTTAAAGATTTGAGTACAATGCAATTAGTAGGATACGTGGATATTTCTGTGACATATAGCATTTTAGAATAACTAGAATTATGACATTATATCAAGACATATGAGATGTTAGGGATTTCATATAAATTTTGGAATATCTATATTGGTAATATGTATCCATACAATATAACCTAAGTTTCCTCTCCAATCACTTGACAATGTTTCTGAAGTAATTAAACATACCAAATAAACTTAGTTTAACATTCATCTCTGAGATGCCTTAGGATGCTCCTTCGAAGCATCCCAGAGTCAGCTGGAGGCTAAATGAGCTTTAGTTAGATTTTGAGAAGTTTGTTAAAAATATCAAAAATGTTTTAAAACACAACAGGATCATAGGTCAATGTGAAACAATACTTATTCATTTAACCAAATTCACCAAGCGATGAAAAGAAAACAACAAATACAGATCACTTAAGGGTACAGAAACTCACACAATCTGCTTCATATATCTGCATGGTGCCTATTTCTCATGTGGAATTGTCTGGAAACAAAAAGTACAGGGTAAATGCAACCACTCAACAACGCCATCAGGAAATAAAGCCCTACGTATTATCTGACATCACAGTTATAACTTTCAGCATAGAGTCAGGAACACAGGGTCACTAGATATATTATAAGAAGATGTTCACTACACAAATCAGAAGCAACACAAATATGGTAAGAACTGGAGAAAAGAGAGAATGTCAGAGAAGGTCATCAATCCTAGAAAGTATAAAATCAATGGCTGGGGTAGACATGTTGGAGCTTTCAGGAAGATCCAAATTATAGACTGGAACATAATGATAATTTTTTTTTTTTAACATCTTTATTGGAGTATAATTGCTTTGCAATGGTGTGTTAGTTTCTGCTTTATAACAAAGTGAATCAGTTTTACATACACATATGTTCCCATATCTCTTCCCTCTTGCATCTCCCTCCCTCCCGCCCTCCCCACCCCACACCTCTAGGTGGTCACAAAGCACAGAGCTGATCTCCCTGTGCTATGAGGTTGCTTCCCACTAGCTATCTATCTTACGTTTGGTAGTGTATATATATCCATGCCACTCTCTCTCTTTGTCATATCTTACCCTTCCCCCTCCCCATATCCTCAAGTCCATTCTCTAGTAGGTCTGTGTCTTTATTCCCTTCTTGCCACTAGGTTCTTCATGACCTTTTTTTTTTTTTTTCCTTAGATTCCATATATATGTGTTAGCATACTGTATTTGTTTTTCTCTTTCTGACTTACTTCCCTCTGTATGACAGACTCTAACTCCATCCACCTCACTACAAATAACTCCATTTTGTTCATAATGATAATTTCAAACAAATAAAATTATCTAGCATTCCAATAGTTACATATTTAAAAATACTCTTCAGGGAGACTTCCCTGGACAGAAACCATTTTAAACAACACTGTCATCAGACAAGGACACTGAGTGTGATGGAGTAAGGCACAAGCAAGAGCACCCTGTGATCATGTCATCACACAGGATCAAAAGAGAATTATGCAGTCACAAAAATGATGAAATTTTCTCCTAGTCTAGCTAACAAAACTGACTTGTTTCCTTTCAAGCTGATTCTAGCTTCAGTCCCTTCTTTTTGCCATCCAAATAAACCAACCAGTTCTAAGACATACTTTCTTTCTTTTTCCTCAATAAAATGTAATTCCATTCCTCATACCTTCTTTACTAAAAACACACATTCTATTCTCCTACTATACACTGAAATGTTTCCGTATTATTTCTATTAGCTTTAATTACATGTTTAAATTAGAATCCTCAACTCTTAAAAACCTTGATTTCTAGTGAAAGTTAAGAAGTAAGCAATTAGGAACTGTTTTTTACATTAGCATTCTGTAGGTTGGTGAACATAAATATCAATAATTTCTAAAAGCATTTGTTTTCTTATAGAAGACATCTCAGAGTGGCACCAAACATTTTCATTAATAGTCCTGAACACCTTTAGTTTGTCTATTTATTAATTGATGTCTCAGTATCTTAATTTTTTGGAAATTATTCAATAAACTTCCATTACTTAAACTAGCATAACTCTAGAACTTTGAGTCACCAAATATCTATAAAGATCATTTGAAGTAGACATTTCTAAAATACAATTAATTTTAAAGCGTTTACCCAAAAGTTCTTATCTCTTTTTCATTTAAAATCTCATATCGTTATTTTCCTTGCAACAGATATAATAAGGTCTTATTTGACTTCTATTAAACCTAAGTACAATAAAGTATTATACTTAATATTGATGACTCTTAAGACAAGTCTATATTAATTAGATCAACAAACTTTAATAATACCAGGTATCAACTTAATATTGAATATTTCCCAGTTCACGTGAACCTGAAAATCATTTTGGCCAGTTTCTTTTATATTTAATTTGTAAGCACTTACTTTTATATTGAATAGAGCTCTTTATAAATTCAATTTTGATAATACTTTTCAGAGGTAGAGCTATCTCATGTATAATGCGTATACAGACATATAAACAGGCAAAAGTAGAGATCTCATAGCTTTACTTAGAAACTTAGTTATGAATCAGGTATTTCAATATAAAATTACTAGTTTACAAAGAACAGTTGGAATACATTAAAGTTGCTTGCTCAGATGACTAAGGCTTTACTCTTTGTAAAGTTTGGCTGAGGGAGCATTTTCAGCAGTTTGAGTTTTAAAATTGCCACTTTTTTTTTTTCCCTTGGTTTCAGGTCCTGTCTGATTGAGCTAATTAGGTTCAGTCCCAGGTCCTTGTGGCCTGTATTTACATTCTGGTTCATAGAGAGTTGCAGGAGAAAGACAGTAGTTTTGAGTACCCCAAAGAACAGGTCTGTCACCTAAATGATACTAAGAGATTTTATCAGTGACAAGATTTCTAACTAAACTGAAATTTATTTTACGAGTTCTGTGTTCTAGAACTTTAGAGTTCAATTTATTATGCCTTCAAAGGTTTGTATAAGGCATTCAGCAAAGATCTTCATTTTGAGTTCACAAGTTAAGCTCAGAGCAAAATCACTATTTTTATTTTTATTAGCCCTTGAATGTTAGTTTCCAGTTTTCACTTATTTGTATGACTCAGGTAACCCTATTGGCTTCCTTTAGTATGTTTAATATTTTCTGGGGGTCAATCTATATGCCTTGTCTTATAATACCACGCAGGGAAAGTATTTCCCAGTGAAACATGCCTATCCCACAGTATAATTAAACAAAAGAGATGTAACCACCTTATATAAAGCCCATTTAAATATACCCATTTTATACACTTTCATCTCAATTCTGTCAACTTTCATACCTTTACTTTTAGCTTTTATTAAGATCCAATCAACAAGCTTTTATCTTACAGGAGGAGTTCTAAAAGTTTTTCTTCTTTTTGTTCCCTGTCCATTTTATCTATTTTTATATAAAAGGCTCTGGGATCCCCAGAGTGGGGTTGAGCTGAGGAACTCAGGCCCTTTGGCCTAATTGTTGCCCCAAATAATTGTTACTCAGGTATCTCAGTGTAAATTTTTTTCTAGCCCCTTAAATGTATGTTTTAAAACTGGGGTAAACAGAACAGACTTGTTTGGCTTTTAATGTTGGGGACCAGTAGGGGGTCCCTTTTGGCCCATTTAACCTTAGGTAGTGTAGAAATATTAAAACCTTGTGTTTTAATCACATAAATGTCCATTTTATTTATCCCATTTTAAATAACCATCTAAAGATTTCTTTATTCATTTGAGATAATTCCTTTAAAAGTTCTACCTTGTTGGAAATAGTATCTAGACTTTCCTTACAGGATTTTTCCTGTTAACGTTAATTGTTCTAATGCTTTATTAGCATCTGTAAGACACATTGAGGGGAAGCAAAGACCACAAATGAAGCTTCCTAATCCAGTTTTTCTTGTTTTACACTAAAGAAGTTCTTAGGTTAACCATTAGATATACCTATCCTTTTTTTTTTTTTTCCATCTTTAGTTTGATTTTTGTTTTATAGGTACCAATAAAACAGCTGTTTATGAGAGCGCTCTAGAGTCAATTTGTTAGTTTCTCCAATTTAAAAGGATCCATCATTTGGCCATTAATAAAATACATATTAATGGTGATTCAAACCAATAAAACGCAAGAGGCTTCCCCATAAGCGTGTGGGGAGGATGTCACCTAAATAAAATCCAGAGAGTTTACTCTCAAGAAATAGCACGGCAGAGGCCAAGTTTTCAAAACACATGCACACACATTGACGCAGAAAGTCCTAAGAAGATCAGGTAGAACATTTATATCTCAACGACACAAGAAGAGAAATGCAAGTTTCCCCTAAAAGGTCTTTGTTTAAAGTCAGAATTCTGAAAAGATATTTTTATCAAGCCAGCTTTTTTTTTTTTCTAACTGTGCGCGCAAAAATAGCAATTTTTGGAATATCGAAGAACTCCAATTTGGCCATTTAGGTTGAGTTCTCTTTTAGTATAATTTCCCCCATTAACTGGGTACTTGTAAGTATGAGCTCCATACGTGTTGTACATGAATCTGGCTGGGGTGTTAGTTGGAGGTTGGTTTTCTGATGCCCCTCCTTTCTGTGTTTGAGAGATTCTATCTCTCATTCTACGTTGAATTGTCAGGGATAAAATTTACTAGTGAAATTGTGTGGTGGCCAGCGTGCTGCTTGTGGGCTTCACTCCTCTAGGTGTCACCCCAGAGTCGTTTCAGCCCTCTTACGGGACTCAGTTTCTCCCTTCGGTAGTCTAAGACCACCGCGGTGCTCGGATTGCTGAATGGCCAGTTCTTATCCGCGACAGCTGGACGAGCAAGTGTTTTAATTAATGAGTGGGCTTCCCTATGGGACCACTGTACGGTATGAGGACTCTGCCTCCGCCACTCCCGTAAATTTCTCAGTCGCCTGAGAAAGCCGTGACCGGCCAGGAGGACAGTCTTGTCCCTTTTCTTCGGAGCAACGCTCTCATGTAATACCTTCACTTTTATACCGACAAATTCTATTAAGGCAGCCGAATTGAAGAAAAGCATCAGATCAGCCTCTTACCTAACCACTCAGCACAGGCCACTCAGTCTCCTGCAACTGAGCAAATCCTGGTATCCTAAAAACCAGGCCCCCGCCAGTATCTTTCACCTGGGTGTGTATTTCCCTGGTACCTTTCAACCAGGGTCCCTTACAGTATCGTTCAGCTGGGAGGAGGCAGGCACCTGCTACACCGCCAAATAAATCTCAGGATCATCAACCAACATGGGAGATCCAAGAACCCAGAGAGACTTACCCAAATTCGTCTGGACTCTCCGAGGAGGTGGATGAGTGCAAGGGGCCTCTGCTGGTACCAGGGCTCCAGTTCCTTGTAGAGTTCAGGTGAAGGAGAGAAGTCCACTCTGGGTCCCTTATTTGTGGTCGCCATAACTGTTGACTTAAAAAAAATATATGCACAACGTGAGAATTGTGAGTTAAGTTTTATTTGGGGCAAAATGAGGACTGCAGCCCGGAGACACCGTTTCAGATAACTGAGAAACTGCTCTGAGGAGGTGAGGGGAAAAGCCAGGATATATAGGAGCTTTGCAACAAAGGACAGGTAATTGGGAACATCAAAAGATTATTGTTAATTAAAGAAAACCAGCTATCTCAAGTTAAGGAATTTAGCCCTTTTCTATGTATGGGAAGATGCAAGAGTCTGGGCTCACTGAAATCATTCCTTTGATATGCACCTCAGCTATCTGGGGCCTGTATTTTCACATCCTGAGTTTTCTCAACGTTCACTGCTGGGAGTGGCTGCAGTCTGATGGCTGCTAGATGGCAGGTATTCTTTTCAGCCCTGAGTCTCCTCAGGGCTCACCAGCTCACATTGGAGGGCTGCAATCATTGGTGACTATGACATCCTTTGTTTATTGATATGCCAGGAAATATTCCATTTATAAATATTCCATTTATCACTCCTTAAAGGCATTAAAGCTTAAATCTGCACTAGGAATTTCATTTTACCCTGTCCATAAGAATACACACATAAATTGTTTCACCTAAACCATTTGAGGGTAAATTAAAGATGGTTTGCTTGTTTACTGTAAATACTTTGGTATTTCCCTAGAAAAAGAATGCTTTCTTATATAGCCACAGTACAATGACCAAAATCAGAAAAATTCACATTGCCTATTACTATTACCTAATCTATAACCCATATTCAAATTCTGTCAAATGTCCCAATATTGTTCTTATAACTATTTCTGTTTTTCTTGGTATTTAGGATCTAATCCAGGATCATGCAGTAGTATGTTTAGTCCCCATTTAAAGAGTGTCCTTCACTTGGGTGTTTCTAGATCTTTTGTCATGACTAGACTCAAGCTAAGTGTTTTAGTAGGGATACCACAGAAATGATGAAGTAAATGTCTATACTTCTTTTTGTACTGCTAATACAAAGATAAATATTTTTTTAAATTCTTTAATTTTAGGTAACCACACTCACAAAATGTTTTATTTACCTTTTACAGTAAGTCCTTGTTTGTTATCTATTTTAAATATAGCAGTGTGTACATGTCAATCCCAAACTCCCAATCTATCCCTCCCCCACCCTTCCCCCTGAAGACATACAGATGGCCAAGAGGCACCTGAAAAGATGTTCAACATCGCTAATTATTAGAGAAATTCAAATCAAAACTACAATGAGATATCACCTCACACCAGTCAGAATAGCCATCATCAAAAAATCTACAAACAATAAATGCTGGAGAGGGTGTGGAGAAAAGAGAACCCTCCTACACTGTTGGTGGGAATGTAAATTGGTACAGCCACTATGGGGAACAGTATGGAACTTCCTTGAAAAACTGAAGATAGAATTACCATATGACCCAGCAAACCCACTCCTGGGCATATACCCAGAGAAAAACATGATTCTAAAGGATACATGCACCCCAATGTTCATCACAGCACTGTTTACAATACCCACAAAATATTAAGTCACTAGAGAAAAAAATCACAAATTAAAAGAGAATGATACGTTGCAAGTTCTGAACTGTACTTCGTAAGGAGGTCAGAGGAAATGGAGCATTAAGGGTCGTAAGATCAGCAGACAAAGCAAATCCTTACACCAGATGGGGAGTTTGGATAAGTTTAATTTCCAGAAGCTTGTCTGCAGACCTCATTGCTTTGTCCCAGAGGACAATGTTTAGGGGCACAGCCCTTTTAAATATAGTTTTGGCTCAGAACAACTCAATCAAAGCAATGCTTTTCTCTGCATCTCAAGATCATTCCAATCCTTCTCTAGCTCGTGAGGCTACTCAGCTTCAGCTCATCAGTGCTTCCAACCAATACAGCCAGGGACTGGTTTCTGACCTGGGAGCATCAGTAAGCAAAGTTTTGGTGGAGCCACTGTGATAGCTCTGCCACTATCAGGGATGGTTCCAGAGACAAAGTCACAGCTTGATGCTCAAACCTGAAGAGAGGCTTCCAGCCTGGCGACTGCAAAATTCATCAAGGAGTTCTATGCTGAGAAAATGTCTTCTGGATGTTGTAGAGAATAAAGAAAAAACCTGAGGATCTCATGGTTTCCAGATTCTTCTGTGATTGAAATCACATTCCAAACAACTCCTTTGCTTTCTGCAGAAACTTTTTCTGAAACATGATGCTACTTGATGTCTTTATAAGCTGTACTTGATGAGATATAGGCTGGGAAGACCTTTAGAAAAAAGAATTCCTTCTATTCTCAAGAAAGACTGTTGACTTTTCTGCCCATGTCTCTTGTTTATTCCATTTATAATGCATGTTTGCTCAACAAAAGGACACAATTATCCTTACACATTCATATATGTGACACATAGCTTGACTACTTCTAACCTTCAAGCTATGGTTTGTTTGGTTTTTTTTAAATTTTTTTACTTATTTATTCATTTTTGGCTGTGTTGGATATTCATTGTTGTGTGTGGGCTTTCTCTAGTTGCGGTAAGTGGGGGTTACTCTTTGTTGTGGTGCGTGGGCTACTCATTGCAGTGGCTTCTCTTGTTGTGGAGTACAGGCTCTATGCGCATGGGCTTCAGTAGCTGTGGCATGCAGGCTCAGTAGCTGCAGCTCACGGGCTCTAGAGCGCAGGCTCAGTAGTTGTGGCGCAGGGGCTTAGTTGCTCCACAGCATGTGGGATCTTCCCCGACCAGGGCTCAAACCCGTGTCCCCTGCATTGGCAGGTGGATTCTTAACCACCGCATTACCAGGGAAGTCCACAGGTTATGTTTTTTTAAAAGAAATCCTAAGAGAATGAATACTCTTTCTCAGTGTTCTTGCCAATGTAATGCTTGAAGAGCTTTTGCTTGTCTTTGCAGCTGAGTATCACTGAATAGGAATGAATAGGCAAGGTGGGTTCACCTAAATCCAACCTTCTCAGGATCTTAAAGATGAGAAAAAGTAAGGGTGGAAAAACCAGACAAGTTAAAGCAGAATGACTCTGCTCCCAGGACAAAGCCACAGAGTCAGGCTACCTTCGCATGCAAAATCATACAACAAGCCTAGGCAGGAGGATATCAGAAACACAAGCACAGAAAAAGGAAAAAAAAAAATCTTGAGACATTGTATAAGTTAGCTATTGCTACCTAACTAACTACCTCAAAACTCAATATGATAAGAAGTTTAATGATAATAATAATAGGCTTAAAATAATAATCTCACCAGACCACGGGCTGACTGGGAAATTCTTCAGATCTAACCTGGTTCCATAGGCTCAGGCATTCACCTGCGGTCAACTGCAGGTCCGCTGGTGTCCTGGCAGGTCTTGGATGGGCTCTGTTACAGTTGTAAGACCTTCGCTGGAACAGCTGGTCTGACTTGGCTCTGCTCCATGGGTCTCATCCTCCAACAGGCTAGCCCAGACCAAGATTTCATGACAAAGGCACAGGAGCCAGGGAGAGAGAGCAAAAGCATGCAAGGCCCCATGAAGTCTAGGCTCAGAACTGTCACATCACCACTTCCCTTACATTCTACTGAGCCAAGCATGTCACAGGAAAGCCCAGATTTAAGGAAAGAGCTGCAAAGTCAGATTACAAGGGACAAAGATTCAGAGATATGATTGGGTTATTTTTGCAATCAATCTACCAGAAGAATGTCTGAAAAAGTGCTAATAGTCATATTTGGCTAAACACTACACCTCTAGATGAAAGATAGTGATGGGGAGTAAGGCTGGGCTTGCAATTTAAGGCATAGTTGGCTTCATGCATTTTCAACTGGTTGCCAGTGGGAGAATCTGAACACAAGAGTGAAAGGATTAGGAACATTAACCTGGAAATGTTGTGTAGAATTAACTGGAGTAGGAAGGGGCAATAGGTGGGGACCTCAGTTAGGAGCCTATTGGAGGATAAGGGTGAGGATGAATGTGGGCCAGAGCCCTGAGGGCAGTGGTGGGGTTGAAGAGAGGCAGGCAGGCTTGAGAGAAACAGAATAAAAAGACTTGGTATCTAAAATTTATGGAAAAGGAGGGATCTAATGTCCTCTGAGGGTATACAGCTTTGATGATGGAGATATTTACATGGTGAGTGTACATAGTAGGACTTCTCAGGAAATGATCCAGAAGGCAGGAGATGAGTTCATTCATTGGGAGTACTGTGTTTACTACTCAGGGTAAACAAGTTATGCTACGTTATATTAAAAAACACAACCTCACAGTCTCAGTGGCTTATCACAACAAAAACCCATTCTCCCTCATGCACCATGACCCACGTGAGTCACAGGGGTTCTGTCTACATAGACTCTCCATAGCCACCGTGGGTGGAGGCTCTACTATTTTGTAATGGTGCTATTTTTCGGGTGGTTAATTTCTCCCAGATTTCCTGGGACTTTCCCAGTTTAACACTGTAAACTCAATATCCCAGGAAATCCCTCAGTTCCAGACAAAGTAGGATAGTTGGTCACTCAACAACTGGCACAAAAAACACTTTGTCCCTGCAGGAAAAGATATGGCTAGAGGCTCCTGCTTGTTCTTTGCTTTTCCCAAAATTATACACACCATTTCCTCTTACTTGCCATTGGCCAGAATTTGTCACATGGTCCTATCTAACTGCAAGGGAACTGGAAAATATGAGAGAGCAGGGAAACCCTTTGCTGAAGATCAATAACCCTGCTTCTAGATCTTTCAGGGGGCATTATGCAGCTGAGTATATACAAATCAACAGTCCTTAAAGACAATGTATTGAACTAGATCTTTCATAAAGTCAAACCATGAGAGCAATAGACTCATAGTGACAGGACAAATTCCATCTAGCCTTTACAATCATTTGCAAACCTACTGCAAGTTTCAGTGTACATTTCTTACATGTGGACATAAATACTACAATTCCTTTTACACTGGTGTCATTCTCTATTTTTCCAAGACCTGTCATTACCCCACATACAATATATGTAAGGTCTCTTTTTCTCTAGGAGATACAGCCTTGGGCCAAGGTACACCATGAGTGCAGTAAAAGGTAGGTTGGTCTCCCCACGTCCTTGTCCAGGAGCTCTAGGTATGGAAGAACCTGCACAAAGGTGCACAGAATTCTTGCTTCTCCCAAATGGATTACATAATGAGTGTAAGGGAGAGTTTCGGGGAGAGGATCCAATAGGAGCCATTACGCTTTTTCTGAGAACCTCATCTCCTCCCGTGTGAAATAGGCAAGAACATGAGAAAAATTCTGAAACATTCCACTTTTAAGGAATTGAAACATCAAAACCATCAGTGGATTTATGTTCTCGAGCAGTTCTCACTTGATGTTTCACTGGATCTATGGCATATACAACACCCTAGGGATTCACGGTTTCAGTCTTCCAAGTCATCCATATAAACATATACTTTGAATAAAATGAAAACACTGTGTTTAATATGTGAAGAGGGCTCTGAGCACAATCCCTCACCCCATTAGCTACCAGATCACTGTTCTTAAGCCCTTCCTCGACAAAGATTTTGAAAGTTACACCTGAGGCCTTAATGGTTGGCTTCAATCTAATATGTGTACGTGTGTGGATGAATGGATGGATAGATAGATAGATAGGTTGATAGATGCATATGTGTGCATACATACTTACATAATTTTGCCCAAAAATTTATGAAGAAGCAAGTGCTGCCTACTCCTTGGTCCTCCCATCTCCACTAGACCTCCAAACTAATCACACCATACACTCTATTGAACCCCTTGCCATGATCTGTCCTGGCTGTTTGACTTTCCATCTACTGCGGCTCTTCCTGGAATATTCTTAAATCTTGTTCAGTCATGGTTTTCTGCAGATCTTGCATTGTCCTCTTATAATGTATCCCCCACCAGTCCTCCTGGGAACATATGCTCTATTGATTAGACAACCTCTTGCCATCTCATCTTGAAGGCTCTTGTAGTTTAAGACTATATAAAGAAGTTCTATTGACTAATAGAACATTTGAAAGTATGAAGTCAGCAGTCTGGACATGGAGGCTGAATATATAGCACATTTTCTGATGGGAGGCAGCTGGACAGAGCAGGGAGAACACAGTCTTAGCAATCAGAGGACCTGGGTTTAACCTATGGGCCCTGCCCTTACTGGCTATGTGTCCTCAGGCAAGTTGTTTAATCCTTTTGAACCTCTTTTTCTTTGTCTGTACACTGAGGGATAATAGTACTTACCTCATAAATCTGCTGTGAAAATTAAATAAGATTATGTATATGAAGTGTGCAGCAAAATACCTAGTACATTGTGGTTAGCCAGTAAATGAGCATTTCTTCCTTCTCAGTTACATAAATGTATATCTTCACTGATTATAAAATATAGAAGAAAAGATGAGAGAAAGAGGCTTCTCTAAAACAAGATACTCTTAAAATATGTCCTAAAGTTATAGCTTCTTGTTTGCAGAGGTCTTCACCAGTGATCCATCAAGAATCACATTTCACTCTCTATTCCCGTTGCCTATTGCTACATAGCAAATGGTCCTAAAATTTAGTAACTTAAAATAACAGCATTTACTTTGCTCAAAAACCTGCCATTTGGGTCAGAATCAGCAGGCATAGCTCAACTCTGATCTACCCAGTATCAGCTGGGGTGGCCCAAAGGCCAGGGGCTGGAACCTTGTGAAGGCTCATTTACTGACATGTTAACAGTTGCTGGCTGCTGTTGGCTGGGACCTCGCATGGGCTTTCCCTAGGGTCTTTTCTTCACAGCATGGTGGCTGGGTTCCAAGGGTGAGTGTTCCAGGAGGATGAGGTGGAAGCTGTATTCTTTTTGTAATTCAACTTCAAAAGTTTTATAGTATCACTTCCATCTTAGTCACAGCTCCACCGAGGTTCAAGAGGAAGCAACACAGAACCCACCTCACAATGGAGGAGTGTCAAGGTCACATTGTAATAAGAGCATGTGGGAGGGGATATATTGATACAGAAATCTTTGGAAAATGCAATCTGCCACATTCCCCAACCAGACATGGACTCGGAGGAAACTTTCACCTCTGCATTTCTCTGGGGACACACCTTTTTGCTTTGTGCAACAATCAGGCAGGGCTGTGGTGTCACCTATATTTGAGGTATTTTTTTTCCTGGTGTAGGAGAGGGTGTTCAATGGTCTATGAGGTATGTCCTCAGTAAAATTGAAATATCTCTTTTTATTTATTTGCTTATAAATATAACACACTTTCCTTTTGGAAAGAAGGAAAGGAGGGAGGGAGGGAGGGAGGGAGGGAAGGAGGGAGGGAGATGTAGAAGTAATATCTATCAAACCATCTCCTAAACAGAATCATGTACCTAGTCCTGTAAACTGATTTCTAAAAATCTTTCCATGGCATAGTGGTCCAATTTATGGATATATTATATGTATTTAACTAATCCCCCATTGATGCAATATCTCCATTGTTTGCAATTTTTTACTACTGTAAAAATACAAGAATTTGCACTTTCTAATAAAACACACTCCAGAACACTTATCTCAGTATTTCCTTAAGCCTTAAATTAAATTGTCTATGAATTTTAAATTAGGTTTTTTTTTTTTTGAAGGAAAGTGTAAGGTTTATGGTCCAATTGCTGTTTCAAAGACTCTGATAACACCCTGATAAGACCTGATAACACCCCACTCTCCTAATTACTTCAAAAACTCACTTATTGTTAAAATGGCAATTAGTATTTTGTTGCTAAATATCTGTACATAAATTTATACTCATATAGCAATATATATAGTTACACATATGTCAGGCATAATCTAGTGCTTTATGTTAATTATTTTATTTGTCAAGCCAGCTGTATGAAGCATGTATTAATAACCTTATCCTACTGATGACAAACAGGCTCACAGAGGTTAAGTTTCATCTTCAAGGACTTCAGAGCCAGCAAGTGGCAGCCCTGGGTATGAACCTCACCCCAGTCCCCTATATGACAAGTATTTCCACCGAAGTGTATATAAAAGACCCTAGGGAAAGCTCACATGAGGTCCCAGAAACAAAATGGAATAACATATTTATACACAAAAGAGTCCTTCATGGCAATTCGTTACTATTCTCCTAAAGTTTTCCAATGGTTCTTTTTATTTATTACTTGATCAGTCATGCCCTTTCTATGTCTACCCTCTTTCTTTGCTCATGTAAAAGGACATAGCTGATGCTCCTGCTTGACCTTGGCCATATCTTTCACTGGCTTTCTCTAACCTTCAGCCTTGCAACTCGTTTTTCTTTCTGTTTCCATCACTGATTCTCTTCCTCTTCACCACCGCCCTTAGAATGGGCCTTCCAGAAGCCAGTCTTCTCTCTGCCTTCTGTTCCTTTAATATCCACCCCTAAGAGAGCTCATCCATTCTCATAGCTTTAAACATCACTTCTATGCTAATGACTCCTAAATTTACATTTCCAGCCCCATGTTCAATCAAGTCAAATCCTCATTAATCACAGAGCTCCTGTTGCCTGTCTACAATTGCCTACTGGACACATTCAGCAGGAATATCTTACTGTTCCTGCACCTTTAAAACAGAACACATCATCTACCCACAAAATTGAATCTCCAAACTACCTTTTGTGGCCAATGGCACCACCCTTCCACTTCGTGGGTGGCTCCTGCCAACTGTTTCCACCTAAATTCTGGATAAATACTGTAACCTGAATGCTTCCTTTATTAATTTAATTTTCATTGTTATAAAGAGCTAAAGGAAAAAAATGGAATGCATGCTTAGAGCTCTTCTTCAAATCGTTAGCTAAATTCTCTCTCTCGCTACAGTAATCAAACAGTATGGTACTGGCATAAAAGCAAACGCATAGATCAACTGAATGAAATAGAGAGCATAGAAATATACCCATACATACATGCCAATTAGCATAGGACTAAGAAGCCAAAGATGATGGGGAAAGGATATTCACTTCAATAAGTGGTGTTGGGAAAACTGAATAGTCACATGCAAAAGAATGAAACACCATTCACCAAAAAAAAAAAAAAAAAAAAGCAAAATGGATTAAATAATTGAACATAAGACCTGAAATCATAAAACCCCTAGAAGAAAACACAGGAGGCAAGCTCATTGACATTGGTCTTGGCAATGAGTTTTTGGATTTGACACCAAAAGCCAAAGGAACAAAAGCAAAAGTAAACAAGCAGAACTGCACCAAACTGAAAATCTTCTGCACAGCAAAGGAAATCATCATCAACATGAAAAGGAAACCTATGGAATGGGAGAAAATATTTGCAAACCACATATCCAAAAAGGGGTTAATATCCAAAATATACAAGGACCTCACACAGCTCAATAGCAAAAAAAGAAATAACCCAATTAAAAATCGGCAAAGGACCTAAATAAACATTTTTCCAAAGAAGATATACAAATGGCCAACAAGTGCTTGTAAAGGTGTTCAGCAACTCTATTCACCAGGGAAATGCAAATCAAAACCACAATGAGATCTCACCTTACATCTGTTAGGGTGTCTCTTATCAAAGAGATAAGAAATAAATGCTGATGAGTATGCAGGTAAAAGGGAACACTTGTACACTGTTGGTGGGAATGTAAAGTGGAACAGCACTATGGAAAACAGTATGGTGGTTGCTCAAGAAATTAAAAATAGAACCACCAGCAATCCCATTTCTGGGTATACAGCCAAAGGAAATGAAATCATCTTGAAAAGGTATCTGTACTCCCATGTTCACAGCAGCGTTACTCACAATACCAAAGTATGGAGACAACCTAAGCTTACAACAATGGATGAGTTGATAAAGAAAAATGTTGTATATATACAATGGAATATTATTCAGCCTTAAAAAAGAAGGAAATTTTGTACTTGGGATGACATAGACCAACCTGGAGGGCATTATGCTAAGTGAAATAAGCTGGAAAGAAAAACACAAATATCACATGGCATGACATTTATATGTGGAATTAAAAAAAAAAAAGTCAAATTCATAGAAATACAGTGGAAAAGTGGTTGCCAGGGGCTGGGGATTGGGGAAAACAGGGAGAGTTTGGTTGGTAAAAGGGTACAAACCTTCAGTTGTAAGATTAATAAATTCTGAGGATCTAATGTATAACATGGAGACTATAGTCCATAGCACTGTATTGTATAATTGAAATTCACTAAGAGAAAAGAACTGAAACGTTCTCACCAAAGACAAAAAAAAAAGGACAGGGCTTCCCTGGCGGCGCAGTGGTTGAGAATCTGCCTGCCAATGCAGGGAACACGGGTTCAAGCCCTGGTCCAGGAAGATCCCACATGTTGCGAAGCAACTAAGCCCATGTGCCACAACTACTGACCCTACGTGCCAAAACTACCGAAGCCTGAGCACCTAGAGCCCGTGCTCCTCAAGAGAAGGCACCGCAATGAGAAGCCTTCACACCACAATGAATAATAGCCCGCGCTCTCCACAACTAGAGAAAAGCCCGCGCGGAGCAACAAAGACCCAACATAGCCAAAAATAAATAAATAAATTTATATAAAAAAAAAGAAGACAAATATGTGAAGTGATGGATATGTTAATTGCCATTAATTCCATGGGGTAATCTTTTACAATGTAAAAGAGTATTATGTATATAATATCATCACTTTGTACACTTTAAATGTATTACAATTTTATTTGTCAGTTGTACCTCAGTACAGTTGGAAAATAAATAAGATAAAAATCTGACCTCAGCATATTTCCCCTGTGGTCTTCATTACTCAAAGCCATGTGTTCTACATTTTCATGAAAATAAAATCCTCAGCATTTTTTTTCATACGTCTCTTTTCACCTCCCTGCTCCACATTAAGTAGATAACAGTGTTTCAGGGAGAAGTATTCACATCTTCCTTATCTTTATATCACTTACCTGGTATTATGCCATGCTCAATAAGTATTCAAGAAATATTTGTTGAATTGAATGGATTTTCCTAATCACCTTGTAGTGCTTTGAAAATAGAGTTTTTTGTACAAGGAAAAAAAAAAAAAACAGTAGGAGCTTAATAAATATTCACTGATTGATTAGAATTGGCTAGGCTGGTTTTATAATTCAGGCAAATACAGAAAATAAACTGCCATCTCAGGCTGGCTTCTCCTTCCAGAGATGAGTGAAGATGAATTATCCCATTGAGTTATATAAGATGAGTATCTAGCCTGGCATCCATAGAGAAAAGTAAATTAGATTTTTAAAATAGTTTCGGGGTTAACAATGTAAGATGTTATTAGTAACACAAGTAAGGAATCATTATTAATGTAGTCTATGACCTTTATCTTGATGTACTGGAATAAGAGATTTATACATCAGAATGGGATGAATTGTTCATTTTCATCAAGGATTTGGATACAAAGGGCAGAAACTCAAATTGGGAACATTCAGATTTGTCTAAGGAGAATGCACTGCTACTGGGAGAAGGGACTGCAATTTCCCGGAGCTTGTATAAGGCCTTCAGAAACTGAATCAGCCCAGAGGGAGAAGGGCTTTAGGAACAAGAAAGCTACTTTTTACACATAAATATGTAAGTAATAACTTGCAATAATTGAAAAGGAAATAAAGGAAATCCAAAAACCGCATATGTCAGTTTAATGAGATTTGGGGAAAAAAATATGATATTCTTTTAAAGTTTGCTTCAATATGACAGGATCTCTTTAACACATTTCTCACTGGATTTAATAGAGGTTAAAGAGGTTTAACCAATCTTAACCCAGATTTATTATTATGCAGATTTTATAAACTCACTAGAGATTTCAATACTAGTAATTGTGGAATTAGTAAATCTTCCTTTATGCTTGTTAGTATTCTCTGTAATTTAACAGAGAGTGGGTGTAACCAACACTAAGATTTAATATTTAGAGGGTTATTGAAAAAAATGATATGAAAATTTACTCAATGTGTTTAAGACTTAACAAACATTGTCTCAACTCAGGAAAATAAACATGGAATGAAAATAGCCCTAATTGCTTGCTCTATGGCAAGTGTTCAATTTACCAATTTTTAAATGTATTTAATAAATAGATTATTAAATCAAGTGCAATGCTCATTAAAGATCGTATCAATTTAAGGAACTCATCTCAGCTATGATTTATTCAATCTAATGCCCCATTGATTAAACGTTCTTCAGATCTTAAAAAGTCCACTTCAGGTTTAATAGGTATCAGGTCAATTTAGAAAAGCATTTAGCATGCACGAAAGCCAATGTGTGAGGAAGTGATTTGTACACTCCATGCTGTAGGGCGCCATAAGTGGGAGTGATGTTGGGAAATAGTGTCCTTAAAATGCTACTTAAAAGCATTTCAGAGAGAAAATACTGCAATTCTGTGGGCTTCTCAAGTGCCTCTAAGTGGGACAGATGGGAGTAAATGACATAACCTGGGGAGAGGGTGGTAGAAGGGAGAAGTTCTCGAGAATAGACCTAGGAATATGACTTTCTAGAATACCTACCTAATGGTTAAAGTGCTTTCTCTGGAAGTCATGTGAATTAGGGCCTTAACCACATCTCATGGGTTCCAGGGATACATTTCACTCTTCTTAGTATTATGTCCCCAGGACATCTGTATAGAATTACAGCTCTGCAATTTGGAATACAGTTTTCTTTGGTAAACTCTGTAATGATGTAATATCACTATTTTAAGATTTGATTTCTGCTTGGTTTCAATTTTTTTGGTGTGATTGGATAGATACAGAATACATTTATAAACCAGGTTCCATTTTGAAACTATATCTTGGAAACTGCCTCCAAATTGTGACTCTGTGTTAATGAACAGATAAGAGCATAATATTTTCTACGGAACTACTAAGTCAAAAGTCCATTGGTAGTAGAATAGGTAAGTAGAAGAGCTCAGACAGAAGCCTTTCCTTTGCCATTTTAATACTAAAAGAATAATATGTTAGCTCCCATTTATTTAGCAGCTACTAGGTTCTGGACATCATTCCTTTCATATACGATAAATATCCTGAAAGTATTTCTAAACATCTGTATGTTACAGAATAATAAACTGTGATTCGGCAATTAAATGACTTGTCCCAATTAAAATGGCAAGTGAGGGGCAGAAATGAGATTTGAAATCAAAATGATCTCGCTGTAAAGCCTATGATATTTCACTACTTCTGTGGAATATCCAGGAGAAATTTGATTAAAACTATGACTTGAGTGGCTCCTTTCTTTTTTTTCCCTGTCACTGTGTTAAGTACTTTGGATACAGAGATAAAAAGACAAGCATGTCTTCAAGTAAATCACTGTCTTATTGTGGAGACAGTCAAATAAAGAGAAAATTAGCATGCAGTAAGACAAGTTTTTTGAAAGAGAAATCCATGGTGCTGTATGACACCCCAAAAGAGGCACTGAGCCACACCATACAGGAAAAATCAAGGAAGGTTTCTAAGACTATTAAGCTGTGTTTTGGGTAGTACTAAAAAAAAAAAAAAACAGTAAGAAAGGAAAAGAAAAGATGTTGTGGCAGAAGAAACTAAGCATGCAAAGGCAGGGTGATATGATCCATAATATTTGAAGTATGCATGAAGTCATTCACGTGACTCTGAAAATGCATGGAACATGGCAGGCAGGCAATATCCTTTCCCAGTGCTTAAGAGCAGGAATTCAGGTGCCAAGTTAAACAAATGGAGTAAGGATATTCTTTTCAACAAATGGTGCTAGAACAATAGATGCCCACATAAACAATATAATTCCTGACCTCAGACTCACTCCTGAGACACACACAAAAAATTTGAGAGGGTATAGGGACCTAACTGTAAAAGTCAGAACTATAGAGCTTATGGAAGAAAATATAGAGAAATACTTTTACAAATTTGGGTAAGGCAAAAATTTCCTAAACAGAACACAAAAATCATTCATAATAAAAGAAAAATATGATTGATGGGACTTCATCAAAATGAAGGGCATACGCTTATCAAAAAGCATCATTAAGAAGATAAATTGGCAAATCACAGACAAGAAGAAAGTTTGCAATATGTAATATTGGACAAGAAAATGGTATCCAGAATACATAAACAATTTCAAACCATTAATAACAAAAATACAAACAATCCAGCTTTTATTTTATTGTATTTATTTTTTTAAACATTTTTATTGGAGTATAATTGCTTTACAAAGGTGTGTTAGTTTCTGCTTTATAACAAAGTGAATCAGTTATACATATACATATATCCCCATATCTCTTCCCTCTTGCGTATCCCTCCCTCCCACACTCCCTATCCCACCCTTCTAGCTGGTCACAAAGCACCGAGCAGATCTCCCTGTGCTATGCAACTGCTTCCCACTAGCTATCTATTTTACATTTGGTAGTGTATATATGTCCATATATACACTACCACTTGCTCACTTTGTCCCAGCTTACTCTTACCCCTCCCCATGTTGTCAAGTCCATTCTCTAGTAGGTCTGCGTCTTTATTCCTATCTTGCCCTTAGGTTCTTCACGACCATTTTTAAATTTTTTTTAGATTCCATATATATGTGTTAGCATACGGTATTTGTTTTTCTCTTTCTGAATTACTTCACGCTGTAGGTCAGACTCTAAGTCCATTCACCTCAATACAAATAACTCAATTTCATTTCTTTTTATGGCTGAGTAATATTCCACTGTATATATGTGCCACATCTTCTTTATCCATTCACCTGTCGATGGACACTTAGGCTGCTTCCATGTCCTGGCTATTGTAAATAGAGCTGCAGTGAAAATTGTGGTACATGACTCTTTTTGAAGTATGGTTTTCTCAAGGTATATGCCCAGTAGTGGGATTGCCGGGTCGTATGGTAGTTCTATTTTTAGTTTTTTAAGGAATCTCCATACTGTTCTCCATAGTGGCTGTATCAATTTACATTCCTACAAAAAGTGTATGAAGATTCCCTTTTCTCCACACCCTCTCCAGCATTTATTATTTGTAGATTTTTTGATGATGGGCATTCTGACCACTGTGAGATGATATCGCATTGTAGTTTTGATTTGCACTTCTCTAATGATTAATGATGTTGAGCATTCTTTCATGTGTTTATTGGCAATCTGTATATCTTCTTTGGAGAAATGTCTATTTAGGTCTTCTGCCCATTTTTGGATTGGTTTGTTTGTTTTTTTGATATTGAGCTGCATGAGCTGCTTGTAAATTTTGGAGATTAATCCCTTGTCAGTTGCTTCATTTGCAAATATTTTCTCCCATGCTGAGGGCTGTCTTTTTGTCTTGTTTATGTTTTCCTTTGTTGTGCAAAAGCCTTTAAGTTTCATTAGGTCCCATTTGTTTTTTTGTGTTTTTATTTCCATTTCTCTAGGAGCTGGGTCAAAAAGGATCTTGCTGTGGTTTATGTCATAGAGTGTTCTGCTTATGTATTCCTCGAAGAGTTTGATAGTGTCTGGACTTACATTTAGGTCTTTAGTCCAATTTGAGTTTATTTTTGTGTATGGTGTTAAGCAGTGTTCTAATTTCATTCTCTTACATGTAGCTGTCCAGTTTTCCCACCACCACTTATTGAAGAGGCTGTCTTTTCTCCATTGTATATTCTTGCCTCCTTTATCAAAAATAAAGTGACCATATGTGC
Source organism: Balaenoptera borealis (assembly GCF_965194805.1). NCBI lineage: Eukaryota > Metazoa > Chordata > Mammalia > Artiodactyla > Balaenopteridae > Balaenoptera > Balaenoptera borealis. The sequence goes on from NC_138866.1 coordinate 144,910,111, forward strand.
ATGGGTTTATCTCTGGGCTTTCTATCCTGTTCCATTGATCTATTTCTGTTTTTGTGCCAGTACCATACTGTCTTGATTACTGTAGCTTTGTAGTATAGTCGGAAGTCCAGGAGCCTGATTCTTCCAGCTCCGTTTTTCTTTCCCAAGTTTGCTTTGGCTATTCGGGGTCTTTTGTGTTTCCATACAAATTGTGAAATTTTTTGTTCTACTTCTGTGAAAAACGTCAGTGGTAGTTTGATAGGGATTGCATTGAATCTGTAGATTGCTTTGGATAGTAGGGTCATTTTCACAATGTTGAGTCTTCCAATCCAAGAACATGGTATATCTCTCCATCTATTTGTATCATCTTTAATTTCTTTCATCACTGTCTTATAATTTTCTGCACACAGGTCTTTTTTCTCCTTAGGTAGGTTTATTCCTAGATATTTTATTCTTTTTGTTGCAATGGTAAATGGGAGTGTTTTCTTAATTTCACTTTCAGATTTTTCATCATTAGTATATAGGAATGCAAGACATTTCTGTGCATTAATTTTGTATCCTGCTACTTTACCAAATTCATTGATTAGCTCTAGTAGTTTTCTGGTAGCATCTTTAGGATTCTCTATGTGTAGCATCATGTCAAGTGCAAACAGTGACAGCTTTACTTCTTCTTTTCCAATTTGGATTCCTTTTATTTCTTTTTCTTCTCTGATTGCTGGGGCTAAAACTTCCAAAACTATGTTGAATAATAGTGGTGAGAGTGGACAACCTTGTCTTGTTCCTGATCTTAGTGGAGAAGGTTTCACTTTTTCACCATTGAGGATGATGTTGGCTGTGGGTTTGTCATATATGGCCTTTATTATGTTGAGGAAAGTTCTCTCTATGCCTACTTTCTGGAGGGTTTTTATCATAAATGGGTGTTGAATTTTGTCGAAAGCTTTCTCTGCATCTATGGAGATGATCATATGGTTTTTCTCCTTCAATTTGTTAATATGGTGTATCACATTGATTGATTTGCATATATTGAAGAATCCTTGCATTCCTGGGATAAACCCCACTTGATCATGGTGTATGATCCTTTTAATGTGCTGTTGGATTCTGCTTGCTAGTATTTTGTTGAGGATTTTTGCATCAATGTTCATCAGTGATATTGACCTGTAGTTTTCTTTCTTTGTGACATCTTTGTCTGGTTTTGGTATCAGGGTGATGGTGGCCTCGTAGAATGATTTTGGGAGTGTTCCTCCCTCTGCTATATTTTGGAAGAGTTTGAGAAGGATAGTTGTTAGCTCCTCTCTAAATGTTTGATAGAATTCGCCTGTGAAGCCATCTGGTCCTGGGCTTCTGTTTGTTGGAAGATTTTTAATCACAGTTTCAATTTCAGTGCTTGTGACTGGTCTGTTCATATTTTCTATTTCTTCCTGGTTCAGTCTTGGCAGGTTGTGCATTTCTAAGAATTTGTCCATTTCTTCCAGGTTGTCCATTTTATTGGCATAGAGTTGCTTGTAGTAATCTCTCATGACCTTTTGTATTTCTGCAGTGTCAGTTGTTACTTCTCCTTTTTCATTTCTAATTCTACTGATCTGAGTCTTCTCCCTTTTTTTTCTTCATGAGTCTGGCTAATGGTTTATCAATTTTGTTTATCTTCTCAAAGAACCAGCTTTTAGTTTTATTGATCTTTGCTATCATTTCCTTAATTTCTTTTTCATTTATTTCTGATCTGATCTTTATGATATCTTTCCTTCTGCTAACTTTGGAGTTTTTTTGTAATTCTTTCTCTAATTGCTTTAGGTGTAAAGTTAGGTTGTTTATTTGAGATATTTCTTGTTTCTTAAGGTATGATTGTATTGCTATAAGCTTCCCTCTTAGAACTGCTTTTGCTGCATCCCATAGGTTTTGGGTGGTCGTGTTTTCATTGTCATTTGTTTCTAGGTATTTTTTGATTTCCTCTGTGATTTCTTCAGTGATCTCTTGGTTATTAAGTAGTGTATTGTTTAGCCTCCATGTGTTTGTATTTTTTAGAGATATTTTCCTGTAATTGATATCTAGTCTCATAGCACTGTGGTCAGAAAAGATACTTGATACGATTTCAGTTTTCTTAAATTTACCAAGGCTTGATTTGTGACCCAAGATATGATCTATCCTGGAGAATGTTCCATGAGCACTTGAGAAGAGAATATATTCTGTTGTTTTTGGATGGAATGTCCCATAAATATCAATTAAGTCCATCTTGTTTAATGTATCATTTAAAGCTTCTGTTTCCTTATTTATTTTAATTTTGGATGATCTGTCCATTGGTGAAAGTTGGGTGTTAAAGTCCCCTACTATGATTGTGTTACTGTTGATTTCCCCTTTTATGGCTGCTCGTATTTGCCTTATGTATTGAGGTGCTCCTATGTTGGGTGCATAAATATTTACAATTGTATCTTCTTACAATTTACAATTGTATGTTCTTGGATTGAGCCCTTGATCATTATGTAGTGTCCTTCTTTGTCTCTTGTAATAGTCTTTGTTTTAAAGTCTATTTTATCTGATATGAGAATTGCTACTCCAGCTCTCTTTTGATTTCCATTTGCATGGAATATCTTTTTCCATCCCCTCACTTTCAGTCTGTATGTGTCCCTAGGTCTGAAGTGGGTCTCTTGTCGAGAGTATATATATGGGTCTTCTTTTTGTATCCATTCAGCCAGTCTATGTCTTTTGGTTGGAGCATTTAATCCATTTACATTTAAGGTAAGTATCGATATGTATGTTCCTATTACCATTTTCTTAATGGTTTTGGCTTTGATATTGTAGGTCTTTTCCTTCTCTTGTGTTTCCTGCCTAGAGAAGTTCCTTTAGCATTTGTTGTAAAGCTGGTTTGGTTGTGCTGAATTCTCTTAGCTTTTGCTTGTCTTAAAGGTTTTAATTTGTCTGTCAAATCTGATTGAGATCCTTGCTGGATAGAGTAAGCTTGGTTGTAGGTTTTTCCCTTTCATCACCTTCAATATGTCCTGCCACTCCCTTCTGGCTTGCAGAGTTTCTGCTGAAAGATCAGCTGTTAAACTTATGGGGATTCCCTTGTATGTTATTTGTTGTTTTTCCCTTGCTGCTTTTAATATTTTTTATTTGTATTTAATTTTTGATAGGTTGATGAATATGTGTCTTGGTGTGTTTCTCCTTGGATTTATCCTGTATGGGACTCTCTGTGCTTCCTGTACTTGATTAACTATTTTCTTTCCCATATTAGTGACGTTTTCAACCATGATCTCTTCAAATATTGTCTCAGTCCCTTTCTTTTTCTCTTCTTCTTCTGGGACCCCAATGATTCGAATGTTGGTGCGTTTAATATTGTCCCAGAGGTCTCTGAGACTGTCCTCAATTCTTTTTATTCTTTTTTCTTTATTCTGCTGTGCAGTAGTTATTTCCACTATTTTATCTTCCAGGTTACTTATCCGTTCTTTTGCCTCAGTTATTCTGCTATTGATCCCTTCTAGAGAATTTTTAATTTCATTTATTGTGTTGTTCATCATTGTTTGTTTGCTCTTTATTTCTTCTAGGTCCTTGTTAAACGTTTCTTGTATTTTCTCCATTCTATTGCCAAGATTTTGGATTCTCTTTACTATCATTATTCTGAATTCTTTTTCAGGTAGACTGCCTATTTCTTCTTCATTTGTTAGGTCTGGTGGGTTTTTGCCTTGCTCCTTCATCTGCTGTGTGTTTCTCTGTCTTTTCATTTTGCTTAACTTACTGTGTTTGGGGTCTCCTTTTCGCAGGCTGCAGGTTCGTAGTTCCCATTGTTTTTGGTGTCTGCCCCCAGTGGCTAAGGTTGTTTCAGTGGGTTGTGTAGGCTTCCTGGTGGAGGGGACTAGTGCTGGTGTTCTGGTGGATGAGGCTGGATCTTGCCTTTCTGGTGGGCACGTCCAAGTCTGGTGGTGTGTTTTGGGGTGTCTGTGACCTTATTAATTTAGGCAGCCTCTCTGCTAATGGGTGGGGTTGTGTTCCTGTCTTGCTAGTTGTTTGGAATAGGGTGTCCAGCACTGTGGCTTGCTGGTCGTTGAGTGGAGCTGGGTCTTGGTGTTCAGATGGGGATCTCTGGGAGATATTCACCGTTTGATATTACGTCGAGCCGGGAGGTCTCTGGTGGATCAATGTCCTGAACTTGGCTCTCCCACCTCAGAGGCACAGCCCTGATGCCTGGGTGGAGCACCAAGACCCTGTCATCCACACGGCTCAGAATAAAAGGGAAAAAAAAGAAAGAAAGAAAAGGATAAAATAAAAGTTATTAAAATGAAAAACAAAAAATAATTATTAAAAAAAACTTTTTTTAAGTAATTAAAAAGAAAGAAAGAAAGAACAACCAAACCGAAAAACAAATCCACCAATGATAACAAGCACTGAAAAGTATAGTTAAAAAAAAAGAAAACGGACAGACAGAACCCTAGGACAATGGTAAAAGCAAAGCTATACAGAGAAAATCACACACAGAAGCATAAACATACACACTCAGAAAAAGAGAAAAAGGGAAAAAAATATATATATCATTGCTCCCGAAGTCCACCTCCTCAATTAGGGATGATTCGTTGTCTCTTCAGGTATTCCACAGATGCAGCGTACATCAAGTTGACTGTGGAGATTTAATCCGCTATGCCTGAGGCTGCTGGGAGAAATTTCCTTTCTCTTCTTTGTTTGCACAGTTCCTGGGATTCAGCTTTGGATCTGGACCCGCCTCTGTGTGTAGGTCGCCTGAGGGTGTCTGTTCTTCGCTCAGACAGGACGGGGTTAAAGGAGCAGCTGCTTCGGGGGCTCTGGCTCACTCAGGCCGGGGGATGGGAGGGGTACGGAATGCGGGGCGAGCCTGCGGCGGCAGCGGCCGGCGTGACGTTGCAGCAGCCTGAGGCGCGCCGCGCGTTCTCACAGGCAAGTTGTCCCTGGCTCACGGGATGCTGGCAGTGGCGTGCTGCACAGGCTCCCGGGAGGGGCGGTGTGGAGAGTGACCTGTGCTCGCACACAGGCTTCTTGGTGGCGGCAGCAGCAGCCTTAGCGTCTCATGCCCGTCTCTGGGGTCCGTGCTGAGAGCCGCGGCTCGCGCCTGTCTCTGGAGCTCCTTTAAGCGGCGCTCTTAATCCCCTCTTCTCACACACCAGGAAACAAAGAGGCAAGAAACAGTCTCTTGCCTCTTCGGCAGCTCCAGACCTTTTCCCGGACTCCCTCCCGGCTAGCCATGGCGCACTAGCCCCTTCAGGCTGTGTTCACGCCGCCAACCCCAGTCCTCTCCCTGGGATCCGACCGAAGCCCGAGCCTCAGCTCCCAGCCCCGCCCGCCCCGGCGGGTGAGCAGACAAGCCTCTCGGGCTGGTGAGTGCTGCTCGGCGCCGAGCCTCTGTGCGGGAGTCTCTCCGCTTTGCCCTCCGCACCCCTGTGGCTGCGCTCTCCTCCGTGGCTCCGAAGCTTCCCTCCTCCGCCACCCACAGTGTCCACCCGTGAAGGGGCTTCCTAGTGTGTGGAAACCTTTCCTCCTTCACAGCTCCCTCCCACTGGTGCAGGTCCCATCCCTATTCTTTTGTCTCTGTTTTTTCTTTTTTCTTTTGCCCTACCCAGGTACGTGGGGAGGTTCTTGCCTTTTGGGAGGTCTGAGGTCTTCTGCCAGTGTTCAGTAGGTGTTCTGTAGGAGTTGTTCCACATGTAGATGTATTTCTGATGTATTTGTGGGGAGGAAGGTGATCTCCACGTCTTACTCTTCTGCCATCTTGAAGCTCCTCCCCCCAATCCAGCTTTTAAAATGGGCAAAAGACTTAGATAAATCACAAAGAAAATGTATGAATGGACAATAAGCTTATGATAAGACACTCAATTAGTCCTCAGGAAAATGCTAATTAAAACCAAAATTAAAAAAATAATTAACATATTCTGGAATAGTTATCATACAATAAAAAAAAACCCTGATAATGTCAATTGCTGTAAAGGAAATGAAGCAACCAGAATGCTCATACACTGCTTGTAGAAATCACTTTGAAAAACCTTTGGTAATTTTTAAAAATTAAGTTAAGCATACATAGAGCTTATACCACAACAATTCCAATCCCCTATATGTACCCAAAATAAATGACAACATGTATCCCCACAAGACTTATGCAAGAAAGTTTAAAGCAGCCTTATTTACAATAACCTCAAATTGAATATAACCATCAATATACTTTGTGGCATATTACTGCAATAGATTTTCCTCTGCAACAAAAGGAATAAACTACTGATACATACAACACTCTGGATAAATCTCAAGAAATAACCTATATCAATAACTTTCCCTAACATGGTTATGCTCTGGAGATACCACCTTTTAATCAGATGCTTGAGAGCAGAAGAGGATAGAAGCCTCCATGGATGGGCTGTATTTAAGGATGTCATCATTATATTTGTATTTTATAATTGTTCCTCCAAAGGATGTTGTGAGCTGATTGATAGCAAAGCCATCTCCCCTTCCCATCCTCATCTCTATTTTTACTGTGTTGAGTTGAAGAATTTTAAATTCATTTCTACTCTCCAAAGGAATTCTTGGATACCTGCAACCATGCTTGTTTCCTCAGCTAAAATACCAAGTCATTGCACTCCTCCAAGATCCTGGGTTCCAGTGAACCCAGTGATGCACCATGAAGAAAACTGTCAAGAAACAGAGGATGGTTCAGGAATACTGATTCCCAACAAATTCCTTCACCCTACCCGCTCCAATGAAAAAGGAAAAAAAAAAGGATAAAGTGCTGTCCAGAATTTTAAAAATCCCAAAGGGACTCTAAATGTTCACTATTACAGCACACACATTTATACACAGAGAAATTTGAAGGTTTTCTGATTTCAATTAAGATTATTATGTCCTCTGAGTGATGGTTTCTCCTTTTTTCCCCCCAGAAATCCTTTTGGCTGATATCTTTTAAAAGAGCATTAGCTAGGGATAACTAGGCTTACTTTTATTGCATCTACTTTTCCTCCAGGTTTCTTTGTCTTAAATTCTGAAGTCTTTTTCCCTAGCCTGCTAAAGTTTAGCAGCTTGAAATCAAGGACATGAGTCATTGTTACTCTTCATGTGAAAGATAAGCTCTGTGGCTTATCCCAGTTTAGATAATAAATGATGTGCTTGTTCTTTGAAAGGGTCTGGAATGCCATGTGGAGCTCCAGGAATCAATCCCTGTCTATGGACCTATTCCAAACCATGGTGCTCCCAGTCAGACACTCTGCCCTGAGACTTTCTATTCCTCCACTTCTTTCTACAGATGTACCATGTAGCATCCCTACTTTGTTCAACACTTTTGTAGCCACATGACCTTGCTCAAGTTACATAGACTCTGTGTGCCTCAGTTTCCTCATCTATAAGATAGAAATAATACAAGAGTCTTCCTTATAGGGGTAATGTGAAGATTGAACTTAAGTGTGCTTACCGCATAATATGTTCAATAAATTTAGTTATTATTATTATCTTTAATTCATGATTCATGAATTTTTAAATTTTAGATCATTTTTCTGCCTAGATCATTTTTTAAAATCATTTTTCTGCCAATTTTGAACATTTCATTCGTCCCATCATTAGTCGAATTTATCAAAAGCAGAGCAACACGTTTTAGAAGAAGGAATTTTAAAAATAATTTATTTATTATTTTTTTATAATGTATTTTTCAAATATGAATGAGTACCTTCTGTGTTCCAGGCACTGTTTTGAATACTGAGACTACAATGGCAAACAAGACCCACAAGGACCCTGCTCTCATGGAACTTTCTTTAAAATGTAGGAGAAGCTGTAGGCTAATTTGACTTTGTGAGTATTAAAAAATGATGTCCCCTTATTGGAGGACACAGCCTCATGAGTATACAACTTGGTAGGATGTCAGTGCCTTTCGGTGAAAGGAATGGTATCGCTTGTTTCTCCAGATGTAGCCCCATGCTAGTCATAGAGCTTATCCACTGGGACTTGGGCTGGGTGTTAACACTTGTAACACTCTCCACTGAATAATCCTGTGTACAACATAGTGGTTTTAGACCACTATCTGGGCCAGAAAAATGAAGAAAGCGGGTATGCCAGTTCGGTTTCCAGTCAAGAGTAGGGCTGGAGAGGTACACTTGAGAGTTGTTAAAAATAAATAATATTTGTCATAGAACTGGATGGATTGAGAGCATGGAACACATCTGGGGGTACTCTCACATTTAGAGAATCAACAGAAAAGAAGAAAAGCCCAGGGAGGGGCATCTAGGAAACTGCCAGTAATAAAGAAAGGTTAGAGACTAGAAACTAAAGTGCAAGGTAAAGGTGCATAATGAAGATGGAGCCATGAGCCAGAACCAGTAAGGAACCTGAGAGCTATACTCAAGGCAGCAAAGGATTACTAAACACTGAAGCTCCTATGAGTTTTCTTATTCTCCTGTGTTATCTTGAAAATCATGCTTTGGGAGTCAAGGTTGTTGAGATTTTGCACCACTGGTGAACTCAACTTTACAATGACTGAAATACATAAGATCATACCAAGCAGGAGTCCTGCCTCCTTCTAGAGAATGGAGAAGACTTGGAGGAGTACAGGTTCAAAGGTTGGAGTTCAGTCTTCATCGTGAAGACCTACCAGCATAGATAAATGAGATGAATGATGGAAGCAGCCCATGTTGGGGAGAATCATTGTGGTGAGTATTAGCTAGAGTTCTTGAGAGGGACCCAAGAGTCAAGAGCCAGATAGATCACATGATACAAAAGTTAAAAACTGGCATATACAAGTTCAAACAAGAGAGAGAGTCCAGGGTCAGGAAACACACTGGATAAAAGGCGGAACAGTTACCAATTAGCAAGTAAATCTGGGGTAAGAATTATGAATAGCAGCCATGCCACAAGCAGCTGACTGACGTTGGGCAAGTTACATAACTTCTGTGTCCCTTAGTTTTCCTCTCTGTAAAATGCAGAGAATAACCACACCTAACTCCTAAGGGTGTTGTGAGGTGTCCATGGAATAATGCAGAGAAAGCACTTAGAAGATGGTCTCATACTCAGCGTGCACTCAATACATGTTAGCTCTTATTATTTTTTATTGTTGTGCTGCTTTTGTAGACCCTCTGGTATGTGGTCTGAAGAGCTAATTACAACAGGGAGAATTGGGAATCAGAAAGAATAATTTCAGGCTGGCTGGAAGGTGAGAGTTGAAGCAATATTTTAATCCACATGTGTGTATACACAACGCACGTGAGGACCAGAGATGGGCTCTTTCAGTAAAGCTCCTGGGTGTCTGTGAATTGCCAACAGAATAATCATGCCCCCCTTCCTGAGAGTCCCTCCTTGTTGACCAGAGAATGGCTTCAGTTTACAGTGTCAGGCATTAAGTTAGGACACACAGTGAGATAAACATGTCTTCCCTTCCAAATGGAATGGTGCTAGGAAACAGGCGCAGACAGGGTAGACAGTGCGTTCCCCCAAGCCATCTTTCTGATGTGCTTCATCTGTCCACCTTTTCTGTATTTGTTTATTGTGTGTTAATTGTAACTTTGCTTGTTTTCCCCCAGATGTTTGGACATCCATTAATTAGCACATCCTCTACAACCTATGTGTGGATACTTCCCACCAAGTGAAAGGAGAGGTTGGATTCCAGCTGGAAAGAAACTGCAAATTAATAAAACACAGACACACACAGACACACACAAACACACACACACACGACAAAACTGTCTTTAGGACACGTTGAGAATGAGACGGGAAGATGGGGAAACATGAGTACTGAGGAGCAGAGATCCAGTGGGGCTCATTTTCAAGTTCACACATCATCAATAAATATTTAGCTGGCGTGTAACTCCAGGATCAATTAATTCAGAAAGAAAAACAAAACTTAAAAATTAAAAAGTCTTGTCAGAGTGAAAAAGGAAGGTCTTTACCCTCTAGAGTAAAAATGCCCTAAGTGAGACTTCAAAATGCATTATTTTTCTTGACCTCCCATTCACCATTTTTGTACTGGTTGAGAAGCCATCAAAGTAACTGGAAAATTCAGTGCCAAAAGGGCAATATTGATTTTTAAACAATCAAGCAAGCTATTTGGTTGAGAGCTTGTTAAGCTGCCTCAATTTTCCTGGGATGACAAACCTGTCTGAAGAGGCACAGAGAAGAAGGTGAAAGAAGTACTTGGGTGCCCTTCCATGGGGACATGCCCAGTGACACACCCCATCCCTCCCACCAGCTTTCCTGAAGATCTGACCTGCCACTGTGGTCAGTTCCATGACATATGGTGCCATCAATTCCTTTACAAAACAATGGTGCCAACCTCTCTTGGTTCCTGGATATCAGGTAAAACTTTTATTAGATTGCACCCACCTCTTCGGAGCCTACATTTCAAAAAATATTTTAAAGCCAAACTTCCCTTTCCCTGGTCCATGAACTGCCCTTTTTATGGGCAAAGATTCAGTGACATGCAAAGGGCCAGCCAGCACTACCCAGGGATATTCTTTATCTAGCCCTGGAATATTTCTCTCTAGAAAAATAATAATCTCTATAAAATCTCATTCCTCAAATCCCAGTAACTATTTTTTAAAATTTTATTTATTTTTGGCTGCATTGGGTCTTCGTTGCTGCTCACGGGCTTTCTCTAGTTGCGGCAAGTGGGGGTTACTCTTCATTGCGGTGTGTGAGTTTCTCATTGCAGTGACTTCTCTTGTTGCAGAGCACAGGCTCTAGGCACATGGGTTTCAGTAGTTGTGGCACGTGGGCTCAGTAGCTGTGGCTTGCAGGCTCTAGAGCGCAGGCTCAGTAGTTGTGGTGCATGGGCTTAGTTACTCCACAACATGTGGGACCTTCCCAGACCAGGGCTCTAACCCATGTCTCCTGCATTGGCAGGTGGATTCTTAATCACTGGGCCACCAGGGAAGTTCCAGTAACTAATTTTTAATTTTTAACAGGTCATTTCCCATTTAGCCAAAACTATAATGTGAAACTATGGTGAGTAAACATGACTTTGGTTTTCATCATAATTATTCATCATCATTTTAACATTTTACCTCTGGTTGTGTTTCTTAGAAGGAGGCCAGCCAAATGCCCACTGAATCTTAATAAAACCCACTGTGTACTGAAGATCTACTACACAAAGGAATTACAATCAAACAAACAAACAAAAGGAAAACTACTTTGGTGACGATTTGTGAGTCAGACAAGAGGACGGGGGAATGTGACATTGTGCTATGTTAACTATCACATCTGAAGCCCCCAACAGTAGTGTGAATTTGGCATTATTATTTCGGGGACAGATAAGAAGGCTGCGGCTCAGAGGGATTAAGTCGGAGATCCAGGGGTGATATTTGTAGAGCTATTAGCCCTGGTTGAGAGCATGGGCTTAGAAATCTGAAAATGCAGGGTCAAGTATTGGCTCTGTCAGTGAAAGCGCAATAGAGAAGGGGAAGGCTGGGGAGTCAGGCTGAGATGACAGCCCTGTACGTAGCATGACATTAGCAGAAGAGCACAAGGGGCATAGGTGCATATGGAGGAAAGATACATGCAGATACAGTGACTTCAGAGGGCTAACCAGACCTTGGGTTCAAAATCCAAGCAAAGCAACTAAGGAAATATACAGAGACCAAACTACATCAGCATTAGCTCTGGGATTTACTCAAAATATGGGAGTCACCTGCCCTTATTGCTAGAGGTATACGGTAAACACCAAATCAAGGAGCCAACAGCCCATGCCTGGAACCTGGCAAGAAAGTGATACAAAACAGCAGAACTGATCATTCCATTGGGGAGATCATAATGGCCTACTGGCCATTTCACATATATCTTCATCTTAACACACTTGTGCACACACACACACAAACACACTTTGCATAGTAGGCATTAGTGTCCCCATGTTATAGACAGGAAGGCAGAAAACCAGCATAAGTGTGTAACCTGCTACAGTCAGACTCCTAGGCAGGGTTGCAACTGGGATTTGAATCTACATATGGCGGACTTTAAATCCCATGCTCTTATTCATGCTGTCAATTAGAGATTGGGGCCAAGGAGATGTTGAAACTCTTGAAACAGGTGTCAGAAATCAGAAGGAACCCACAGAAATATGGACAAAGAATATAAGTAGTTCATAGAAAAAGAAATCAAAATGGCAAAGGAGTTATGAAAATGTGCTCAATCTTATGAGTCATGAAGAAAATAAAATTAGTGGGACAGACTTCTTCTCACCTACTAGATTGAATATTTGATAATAACAAGTGTTAGTAAGAGTATGAGCTTGTGGATGATCTTGTATACTGCTTGAAGCAGCATCAACTCATTCAGCTGTTTTGGAGAACAGTCTGGCAAAATCCATGAAAAGTTTAAATATAAAGAATCTTAATTCATCAATTCCACTTTTTGGTATATGCTCAAGAAATATTTGCAGAAAGATGTGCACTTATGCATAAAGATACATATGTAAAGACATTTGCTACAGCTTTGCTTGCAATGGCAAAAAACTTAAAAAAAAAATCAAAATGTCCAAACAAGGGAAATAAGTAAATCAAAATTTGTGTTGAACACATTGCAGCAGTTTAAAAATGAGTTCAATTTATAAGTACTGATGTGGGAAAGTCTTTCAGATGTATTGTCAAATTAAAAAAAAAAATCAAGTTCCAAAACAATACCTATATTTTCATAAGCAAACAGAAGTAGACAAAGTTCCATACTTCTCCCTGTGAGCATATATGTATATAAAAGCATAGAAAAAGATATGAAGAATATGCGATAAATTGAAAATAATGGTTCATCTGGAAGAAGATATGAGTTGAGGTCAAGGGCAAGTTTCCTTTCTGAGATAAAAGGAAAGTTGACTTGTCTGAAATTATTTGAATTTTTAATAAGAACATACATTCATATCCCGCTTGTATAATTGAAAATAAACATTTAAAAAACAAAAAAGTCAAAGGACATAAAATCAGAAAAAGCAAGATGGGGGTCACAGCTCTTAAGTTCTGGGTTGAGAAAGTAGGAGTGTCATGGCAATGAATTGTCCTAGTCTCAAGAGTAAAAAGCAAGGAAGACAGTTACAAGTTCCCAACGCCTTGCTCCAGGCTGAAGGCATTCCTGGAATCTGGTAGGAAACCCAACGGGGATAGAATGGTGCTTCTTGATCCATTTACCCATTTCATTCCTTCCTATTCCCCTGGTGGCAGTGGTGGCAGCGCGGGGAGAATCTTTGATTCCGAGAGTACATCTAAGTTATACTAGGAGAGTAGATTGACATCAGGAGAGAAGAACCATAGTTGTCTGAGGTCACATCACTCTTCAGAATCACCCCAAGACCTGAGAAAACAGCAGAAGAGCACCAAGCAGATAACCAAAGCTTGGGCTCCCTGTAAAGGATATTTTAGGACTGGGATTGAGAGAGGGTGTTTGGATCAGACAGCCCCCAAGACTGTCATTTCACAGCTGCCTCACAATTATACTCTTGGGCACAGACCATAGAATATTGCCGCCCGGCCTTGTTGGCGCTCAGAGTGAGGGTGATCTACAGGCTGGCCCCTCCTTGGCTCCTGAAGAGTAAAGGCACAGGCTAGAAGTGAGCCGGGCAGTCTGCGCAAACATCTGGGAAGACATTGTTGTGACAAGTGGAGAAAAGAGAAGAAGTAAAACCTGCCTCATAGCTTGTCTACTCACTGAAGGCTGTACTTTCATGATGAGTAAACGGCCCTAGAAATGGACATTCATGAAATTAGAAACAGTTTCATGTAGCCTTAGAAAGAAAAACAGTCAGGAGAAAAGACACAAATGGGGCCCCGAGCTTCTTGCTGTGATGATTCTGAGACGGGAAATACACCAGCCAGAGTGGTCCAGGCCTCCAGTGTTCCATGTGGTTAGACGGGCCCCCAGACACCAGCCATGGAGCGGGGGACAGCACTCCACCACACCTCTTTGAAGGCAAAGCCAACTGCCTCAAAATGATAGGAAATGATTAGTCATGTTAATTAAAAATAATTTCATTCTCACTCTTAAAATGGTCAGACTGTCAGCTCTATGGAAAATTGAGCCTTCATGCCTTTTCTTTTGATTTCCTATTCAAAGTCTAATTAGTCACAATTTGCTGTTAAAAGTGATCGTTTTTTTATTTTTGATAACGTAGTTGCTTTTGATGGTGTTGCCTTCATTATCATGGCAGTATTATCCCCAAGACTGTCACATGGGGGTGTTTTTACTCTTTTGAGCTAATGAAATAAGGAGCTGAGGCTTCCTCAAGCAGCGTGGATCAAATCCAGAAAGATCACAAGATGCCTGCAGTAGAATGCCAGAGATAACTGTTTCCACCTCTGGATTACAGTTTTTTATTCTAAAAAAAAAAAAGATTGGTGGAGGGGAGCAAGCAAAATAAAATAAAGAACCTTAGACTTTAGGATCAGAGAGGCCTGTTTTCAATCCTAGTTCTGTCACTTACAAGCTGTGTGACCGTGGGATGACCCACTTTCCCTCTCAGATCATAAGAATCCCCAATTTCAAAATAGAGATACTAATGCCTATGTCATCAGTTGTCAGGAAAAAAATAATTATCAAGCATCAACTGCCTAGCATAGGGCCTGGCCTTGAGAAGGTTGTTAACAAATGTTAGTGAAGAGAAGCCCATATGAGAGATAATGAATCTATTTTCTCTTAACTAACATAGAGTCTAAAGCATAGTATTAGAAACAACCCATACTTTGATCTTTAAAATTCGCAGCATTCTTTTACATGTATTGCATTACTTGAACTTCCTGCTAGCTGATGACATCTGTAATCTTTGGAGAAATGAAGTGACTTGTCCAGAGGAGTGAATGGTAAAGCCAGGGCACAGATCCTAATGGTTTGCTCTAAACTGATTTTTAAAAAGATGTTAGCACCCTCTTCAACACACAACCCCTCTATAGAGCGTTGGTTGCCTGTGGTAACAGACCACAGGCTGAAAGCACAATCACCTTTAGTATTCACCGGTGTTTTCTCTGCTCTGTTCAGGGATCTGAGAACAAACCTCTTTATGTTAACCAGGGCTTGGAACAAAGGCCTCATTGCAAATATCCACCCACCAAAGCACTCAGATAATCTGGGAGCCAAATAATACATCATCCAATCCTGGTCCTCAGAGTCATAGAAGGAGTTTGGGAAGGTTTACTCTTGCTACCTTTTAACCCTGAACTGTTCCCATCTGGGATCTGAGAAAACAGGAGAAATGAATAGAATTCTGCATCTAATGTTAACATACGGTGGTCATGCTTGATATACATCTATGCGATTATCCTGTGTAAGTGCACACATTGTCAATGCAAACTTAGAAAAAGAAAATAAAGGCAAATAAAAGGGCACAGTTTCGATTCGATACAAAAGACAGCATGTCTTAATAACGCCCGTCAACAGGGAAAGTCCTTTCAATAATGCCAGCCAGAGGAGGAACCACTTAGGAAAGCAGCAGCGAGGTGGATTAAAAAGGCTTTTTGTCAAATATAAAGGTCACTGAGGCAGTAAACTTCTGAAAGGGAAAGACAATGCATTTCACGCATGAGAAGCTCAGCCTGAAACAAGACATGTTGACCATACAAATGGATAATCCTCTCTGAGTGGAAACAGACTCAGGGACATTATTTGCAGACCTAATGGTATAAAAAGGCACCATCAGAGAGAACGGGCAAGTTCATGACTGACCTAGATGCCATTTCCAGAAAAATGTCCTCAGGAATCTGTGAAAGCATGGTAGAATCTTCTAGAAGACCTTGCCTGAGGCTAGGACCTAAACCTTGTGGCTTCTAGGTAAACAGAGAGGTGAAAAGCCCACAGGCCAGGCGCTTTCCCGAGTTGCACAGAAAATTCCTTCCCTCCCCTTCCTTAGTGGGGAATGTCAATTCTGGGACAAGTCCTCCTGCAGGATGGGCTCCTCTGCCCCTCTGGGTGGTGACCTCATTAGTGGAGTAAAGCAGAACAGATTCCTGGTGTTTAGGTTAAAGAATAGCCATCACTGGGTGTGTCATGCAGGCCAACAGAATAATCTTTTGGAGGAACTTACTTGTCATTAATTCACTCTCCCAAGACACTCCCCCATGTGCCAAGTCATCAGATCCAACTGTGTATAGTAATCATGTAGGTCAAGTAAGGGAATAGGGCTCCAGAAGGAAAATCCATCACTGCCACATTGCTGATAGAGGGTCTCAGGGCCCAATTTCCCTCCCCTGTGCTATTAAAACAAGACCGTTATAATCCTGTAGCTTTAGAAATTTCCTACTCAGAGCAGTCATTGGACAAGTTGTGCTGCAAAACTCAACCAAATAATTTGTTTCCAACTGGGCCATATACTTTGAAACTATCTGTTTTGCACCTTCTCCCAGCCTGCTCACTTATGCATCTGCACCGCTGAATTTAATTCAATCCAAGCAAGCTGCCCTCAGCGATGGAGGGGATTTTTCCAGGTGGTCACATATGGTTGTGCAGGTTGTATACTTCTGAAACTTGATTGTACAATGTTCCAACTCCCCCAGCAAATATCTTGGGATGAGAATATCAAATCAGCTGGATTAAATCAAGCTGGATTCTGGAATTTATTCTCCCTTTCCACTTTGTGAAAAGATTTATCTCCTATGGGGTACCTGAAGCTGGAACAGAGAAGACAGTTGCATTCACTGTCAGGGTTCTTTGTTTGTAAGCAACAGGAATACTCTCTGGTGATAACTTGCGAAAAAAGGAAATTTTTGGAATAGTAACAACTAACACTGAGAACTGAAAGCTTGGTGAATCAGGAAAAAGGGGGTCAGAAAGGGACAAGAATCAAGGCAGTTCAAGGGTTAAGATAGAAGGAGTTACTTGGTAAGTAATAGCTCTATTCTTTCTAGACAGTGGTTACTCTACTCAAGAGAGTCCCCAGTCAGCATGGCTTAGATCAGAAGAGTATTTCTTAGCTATGGTTGAGCAGAGCCCTGTGGGATTTGCTATCCCACTAAGACAGAACACAAGAGAGAGAAAAAATTCCCCAAAGGGATGAGAGTCTGCTGTTATCAAGCAAAGATAATAAAAGTTGGGCATCCAAAAGTAGCAAGTGTTAACCTCAACCCCAGGACTCTAATTCTCCTTTTGCAACAAAGCAGTAGATACTTAGTAAGCACCCACTACCCTGAGCCCTGGGGGGATCGTGGTGGGGAATGAGAACATGGCCTCTGACTTTGCCAAATAAAACAAAAACACATGCAAGGCATATACCTCCACATCTGGTCTAATTTATCAACATTCTGTTTTGTTTTGTTCTGTTTTTTTAAAGATTGGCAGAGAAAATCATTTCCAAACTTTGATACTTGAAACATAATTGGTAGCAAATTTCTTGTGACATAGCTCACAAATCCCTGAATATAAAACTTTGACCTAGAGTACGTGTGGTCTTAAAAAGTGACTTTCAAACCCCACTCTCCACAGCCCCTGGATGCCTCAATGACCCCTCTAGGTTGAGTGGGGTCATAGCCTCTTTAAGCAAAAGGATACCTCCATGAGTTGTCACTTCCAGGAAGCTGTCAGTTAAATATAATTTCTGGTAAAATACGTTTAGGGACCTGTGCGCTTGAAGTTCAGAGTAAGAGGATTCTGACATAGGAAGCTTCACAGAGAAAGGGACTTAGAAAGACATAGGTTTGATTTGAGTGAAGTTAGAGCCAAGGAGGGTACTTCAGAAAGGGAAGAAAACCATACGGAAAGGAACAGGGATGGACACATGCATGACTTCTTACAGAACAGTGAAAATACAGGTCTGGATGGGGGAGAGGGGCAGAACTACATCCTCTACACATCTGTAAAAGGCAGTGATAATGAGACAGGCTGGGACCTAAAACCTGGGACCTGGGACCCTTTGCTACAGTGATTGCACCTGGGCAAACATCTCCTCGAGCAAAAAGATACAAAGACACTGTAAGAGACTAAAAATAACTGCGTGCACGTGCATTTGGGGCAAATTCTGGACAACAAGATATAAAAAGACCAAAAAGCAACCCAGCTGCCACTTCTGAAGAGCCTGGAGCAAAGACAGGGTGTTGGGAGCAAAAGCAGGGTACTGCACATGCCCCCCGGAACTCAACACCACCTAAGGGGTGGGCAATCTACCTAAGCCACCCCTCCAGCCCGAGCCCCTGGACACACCCCTACCTACCCTCACCCCATATAAGGAACCAGCTCGCCCCGCCTTGGGGAGTGAACAAGGGAAGCTGTTACTTGTTTTCCACACCCCTCCCCCACCGGCTGCAGCAGGGGCCCCAATAAAGCCTTGCCTGAAATTCTTATCTGGCCTCTAGTCAATTTCTAATGACTGGGGAAGGCCAAGAGCCCTGGTGGGTAGTATCATTAACAGCGCCTTCCTCGCAGGCTCATTGAGAGGATTAAATGAGATCACGTTTGTGGTGCTCTTGGTGTGGGTGCATAATGAATGACACTTTCAAGAAAGCTTTCAACAAATGCCAGTTATGTGTTAATTACCTAGGTTCTTAAGCAAGAGATGAAAGCAAAAGACTTGGGAAAGAACTGTACCCATGGCCCTGTTCCCGGGAATGCTCCTTTCTTAGGAAAGCACTCATGTTGCTGGGGACCTGGAATAGGAGTGGCAGTGAGAGTCGAAATGAATGGGACTTGATGACAACAGAGGATGTCAGGGTCTAAAGTCAAAATTAAAAAAAAATAAAATAAAACACATGTATATTTGAATCAGGGGGAAACTTATTGAAGGAAATGGGTTTCATGGGTGATGGAAATTTTGCAAAGCCAAAGAGGACTTGGAGCAACCCAGAATTGGTGACAAGACAGGCAGCAATGCCACCCCTGGCTGGAGAAGCAAAGAGAAGAGGTACTCCAGAGCGAGCAGCTGGGATTACCCAGTAGGGGGCTTGTAAAGAGGACGCTGACTCTCTGAGAGGTTGGAGAAAAGGTGGCTGCTGCTAATGGTGTTTCCCGGATGTGGAGCAGAGGCCACGATGCCCTGGCTTCCCCCTTCTCCCACGCGCCCATCTCCCCGGCCTTCCAGCTTTCCCAAGGGCTAGCCCAGTCTGGAGCCAGTTGGCAGAAGAGCCTGGAAAGTGCAGTACATGTACGAGACGAGGTTCAGGCAGCAGAGCAGAAAGAAGTTTCAAGGTAAGCATCAATAGAAATTGATGAATTCTAGAAGCAAAGGGTAAGGGAAAATGGGTACATCCAGCCTGACTCTTGTTTCAGGCACAGGTGATCAAGGCAAGGTGTTTTGCCTTGAAGGGGAAGAGATGGTGGTCTGGGGTCTGGGGAGATGAGTGGTTGACGAGCTTCACTTTACATCCAGCCCCTCTCAAAGGATGTTCTTTGTCACAGTGCTTCCTATGACATCTCCCTAGGTTCCTGCTGGGAGATGAGTGGGATTTCACCCTTCAGGGATCGCTATGAATGTGTGTGTGTGTATTTGGGTCTTACCACCCACCTACTTCAGTTGGCACCTTCTTTCTTTAGATATGTTCATGACATTGATTAGTCTGCTGTCAAGGGCTCTTCAGCTTTCAGCTTCTGTCTCCATCCTAACCTTAGATGTTTTATTAGTCAGACTCTTAAAGATCAGCGTCCTTTCTACGACTCCTCTGAGCCCAGTGCCACCTCATTGATTCCAACAGGAAATTTGGGGAAAACAACTAACTTAGTAGGACAGAAAAGGAATGGGAAGAGAAGATGGTTAGAACCAGCACAAGCGGATGTTTTATTTTATTATTTTTATCAAGAGATGATTGATATATAACACTGTAAATTTAAGGTGTACACTGTATTGAGTTGATACATTTTTATATTGCAGTATGATTACCACTGTAGTGTTAGCTAAAATCTGCATCATGTCACTTAATTATCATTTCTTTTTTGTGGTGAGAACATTTAAGATCTAGTCTCTTTGCAATCCTGAATTATATAATACATTATTATTGACTATAATCCCTATGCTATGCATTAGATGCCCAGAACTTATTCATCTTCTAGTTGCAAATTTATACCCTTTGACCTAGATCTCCCCAATTCCCCCACCTTCCATCCTCTGGTAACCACCATTCCACTCTGTTTCTTTGAGCTCAGCTTTTTTAGATTCCACATATAAGTGATATCATATAGTATTTGTCTTTCTCTGTCTGACTTATCTCACTTAACATAATGCCCTCAAGGTCTAGCTATGTTGCAGCAAGTGACAGGATTCCCTTCTTTCTCTTGGCTGAATAATATTCCATATTTTATACATATACCACACCTTCTTTATCCATTCATTGACAGACATTTGTGTTGTTTCCATATCTTGGCTATTGTGAATAAAGCTGCAATAAACATGGGAGAGCAGTTATCTTTTCCTTACCCTGTTTCCGTTCCTTTGGATACATACCCAGAAGTGGGATTGGTGGATCCCACGGTAGATCTATTTTAAATTTTTTTTGGCCACGCCCCACACAGCTTGCAGGATCTTAGTTCCCCAACCAGGGATCGAACCCGTGTCCCCTGCAGTGGAAGTGTGGAGTCCTAACCACTGGACCGCCAGGTAATTCTCTATTTTTAATTTTTTGAGGAACCTCCATACTGTTTTCCATAATGGTACCAATTTACATTTCAATCAACAGTGCACAAGTGTTTTTTTTCTCCATATCCTCACCAACACTTGTTATCACTTGTCTTCTGGTTGACAGCCATTCTAATAGATGTAAGATAATCTATTTTAAAAGATTTTTTGTAGTAAGAATACATCAGGACAACTAACTAATTTTCCTTACTTAGTTTTATTTGGTAATTGAATTAACAATTTGCTGGATTGAATTAGACAGTTGATTTATTCATTGTGCTATCACAGTGTGGACATAACTAGAAAGCTTATCTTCCTTGGCTTATGTATAAATAGCTGGAATAAGGAACACAGTGGCCTGTGCCATTCTCAGGTAGGATGTATCTTTGCCAGCCTTATGACTTTTAGAGGCTTGGGTGAAGTGCACATCTGTGTCCATATACCCTGAAAACACATTTCCTCAACTTAATGATATATTGGAAGATGATCAACGTTTCCTTTATACTTATAGCAGGAGCTTGCTAAAGAAAGGAGCAGCTCTATTTACAATAGCCAGGACATGGAAGCAACCTAAGTGTCCATCAACAGATGAAGGGATAAAGAAGATGTGGCACATATATACGATGAAATATTACTCAGCCATAAAAAGAAATGAAATTGAGTTATTTGTAGTGAGGTGGATGGACCTAGAGTCTGTCATACAGAGTGAAGTAAGTCAGAAAGAGAAAAACAAATACCGTATGCTAACACATATATATGGAATCTAAGAAAAAAAAAAAAAGGTCATCAAGAACCTAGGGGCAAGACGGGAATAAAGACAGACCTACTAGAGAATGGACTTGAGGATATGGGGAGGGGGAAGGGTAAGCTATGACAAAGTGAGAGAGTGGCATGGACATATATACACTACCAAACGTAAAATAGATAGCTAGTGGGAAGCAGCCGCATAGCACAGGGAGATCAGCTCGGTGCTTTGTGACCACCTAGAGGGGTGGGATAGGGAGGGTGGGAGGGAGGGAGACGCAAGAGGGAAGAGATATGGGGACATATGTATATGTATAACTGATTCACTTTGTTATAAAGCAGAAACTAACACACCATTGTAAAGCAATTATACTCCAATAAAGATGTTAAAAAAAAAAAAGGAGCATGAACCAAAATGGAGTAATACAGAAGGAATAAGAGAGAAAGCTGTGTGTGTGTGTGTGTGTACAGGTGAAGCTGATTCATATTCAGATACTTGGGTGTTCCTTTATGGACATACAAGGGCGATTTGGGAGGAGGGTATCATTTCATCCTAAGAACTAGTTTTTCATCCCAAGGGTAAAGGGCATATATTTCCCTGGCTCAGAAGTTGAGCTAAACGATGTTGTATGTTCCTCTTAGCCACCAGTGCACCTACAAATTATGATTATCTGGCCTCAAGCTGGCCTGTCTCCATCATAATAATGGGAAAATTCTTCTCAATCATCTCCAAACCACAGGTCTCAAAAGTAGACCACAGGTCTTTTCAGGAATAGATCTCTCTCAATGATATTTATGTGAATATGAATGTGTGTGGGTGTTTGCATGTATGATTACATATATTCTCTAAAAACATAAAATAGCTTCAGCAATAACCTTAAATTTGCTATGCCTACTTCAATCAAATTCAGGAAACAGAATGGCCTGGGAGAGAGAAGCAAGCTCACCTTCACTGCCAGTTTAATATTTGAATCATCTTCCAAATCACCTTCTAACATAAAGATGCTCAAGTGAGTTTCATTGCTGCTGTCCCAGATAAACATCAAGTCTCTCATAGCTTCGTTAATTCACCCAGGTGCTTTGCATTGTCAACTATAGAAAGAACAGCATCTGTATGCCGCTTCCATTTTCTCCGCAACTCAACAACAACAACAACAAGGAAACAACTTGCAACTACATTTAAGGAAGCACAACAAGACTGGTTCTGGTAGACAGTAAGTGGGCCAAAGCAGTTCAGTATTCCATCCTGGTGTTCTGTCTGTTTGAAGAGTTTCATAAGGATCTTGTTTATAATCCCGTTGAAAATAAAGTGCTCAAAAATAAAAGCTGTTTAGTCTTTTCAAGCTCACCATCCTTTGTTCATGGTACATTAATGGAGCAATTTTTAAATAATGACTTAATTTTTTTTTCCCGTATGAAAGATGCTTCTGCAATCAAAAGCCGGTTCTTTATTTTCTTGCCTGGCACTCACATTCATTAGAACTAGTTGCATCCAAGTAGTAGAGGTTTATTTGTTTAGCTGGAAATGGGACATTAACATTTTAAGAGGATGATGCATAAGCGTTTAGAAATAATATTCTCTCTGCCCTATTCCGTTGATGCTGTTTTAGAATATGCAAAATGCAACATATTTTTTTCCCTAAGAAATGATGAGTTTATGAAAAGCAGTTTATCACAAGGGCATAATTTTTGCACCCCCTCTCATTTTCAAAAAATCAAAATTTGGGGAACAAATGCAAGGTTTGCACATAAGAGAGATGCTCAGACTTAAGCATGTGTCAAGCTTAGATCAACAATAACTCTCTCTCTGTATGTAAATATCTGGCACAATTTATCAACAGCTCTGCTCCGTCTTGGTTGGTATGCAACTGGGATGGCTAAGCCCCATCATGCTCTCATTTCCTTCTTTCCTCCTTTCAGCATTAAATGCTCCTCCTCTTATTGAAGGGGTTCCCCCTCTGCTGACCTTCTCAAATACTTCCTCTGTCAATGTTTCCCCTTCTCTCCCACATCATTACTTTCTCCTCTCATCTGCCTCTGGATGACTCCCATCAGCCTACAACTTTCAGTATCTCAGCGTAAAATTGCCTTATCCAAGGACCATCACTCTTCCCTATCCAAGCCATTGCTTCATTTTTCCTCTCTTTTAATAGCCAGACTTCTCCAGAGTTGTTTATACAGGCTGTCTCCACTTCTTCCTTTCCCATGCTTTTCGATGCTTCCTCATCTGACATCAGCCCCTACCACTCTATAAAATTTTATCTTGCCAAGGTCACCAAAGAGCTGGGTTTGGGCAAGTACTGAAATTATTTCTCCTTTTTCATTTTATTCCACTTGGCAGGGCCAACAAAAACCAACCACTCTTCCCTACTGGTGAGCAGGACAAAGTTCCCCTCCGTGAAAGGCAGAGGACAAGTTCCCCCAACAATTCTCATTATTCTTGGCTTTGACTCTTATCCGAACCCTCTTGCTCTCAAGGTCCAGACCACGGCACAGTAAATGCTGTACAGTCTTAATCCGCACTCAGTCATAACTTTAGAAAGATAAAGAGAAACTGGCCAGGAGTTACTTTGTAAGACTTTCCATGTGAAACTACTGATACGTCTCCCAGTATAAAGCTGCCTTTGGGTCAGTGTCCTATTGGAGAGTCCTAATGTTTACCTTTTGAACATGACAAGAAAAGACCATGAAATCAACTTATTTTTCCCATAAGCCTGGTCTTTTTCTCCTATCTTATGTACTGGGAAAAAAAATGGAAACTCAAAGCAAATTTTATCCTTGAAATATCTTTATTCTTCAGCTTTTACCCCTGCAGAGTATCCTATAAAGGCTACCCCAGGAATGAATTCTGGTCACTTATCACAGACCGGTTGCTCTGTTTCTTTGCTAATTTTATGGATTTAAGTTAACTTATTAATGAAACAGATGGAGTCGTGGGTGTTTGAAGGTACTTTGCAGAGAGCAATGGGGAATAAACCAATTCATCAGCTCTTAGCAGCAAACCATCTGAGGACTTAATTGAGAATTGTCTTTGGAACTCAGAGTTGTTTCACTAGGGTATGTTTTCATGGTGGGCTAATTGTCCCTCGGGGAATTCATTCTCTGTCACTGTTTTTTCTTCACTGCCTGTCAGTGTTCTTCACCAGCTCCCCTCCCACTTACAGCTTGCCAGCAGTGCCTGCCTGATGTTTCCACTTATTATATACTTGTCCATCCACCTATGGATTTCTACCCTGCGGAGCACCAGGAATGACTTACACTTCTGCAGCAGAGCCAAATTAGCATGAACAGTAAACACAGGGCACTGCAACTTCCTGGGATTCAGCGGTCTGCTACCCTCAGAAGGAATCAGCATGTTGTACCTTACATCCCTCATATTATTTATCTTATAACTGGAAATTTGTAATTTTAAAAAATATTTTATATTGGGGTATAGTTGAATATAGTTAACACTGCTGTCTGCTGTACGGTATATAGGGAAGTTGTTAAGAAAGCAAATCCTAAGAGTTCGCATCACAAGGAGAAAAATGTTTTTCTTTTTGCACGTCTTCTTTCTTTTTTTGTATCTATACGAGATGATGAATGTTAGCTGAACCTATTTCTATAATCATTTCACAATATATGTGAATCAAACCATCAAGCTGTATGACAAACTTATACAGTAATGTATGTCAATTATTTCTCAATAAAACTGGAAAAAAATAAAGAACAAGGGAAAAAAAACTGAAAAAAAAAAAAAAAAAGAAGGAATCAGCAAAGAAAGAGTCAACAAGGAGAAACACCAAAATGGAATGGTACTGCAATGTCTCTGGAACCTGGAGCTTGGGAAGACCAGAGGAATTCAGGCCCCAGGGCATATGTGAAAACTTGAAACCTGGGGCATGTCCTGGCTAGAGGAGTTTTTATTTTCTTGCAGCCACTGCCCAAGGGATCTGTTTAAACACATCCCTGGAACAACAGACTTATGCTTTTGATTGACTGCCAGTGGCACGTCTCCTCCATAAAGGGTTCACGATCCAACACAGCCAGCTGTGAAGTCTATTTAACCGCAGTGTGAAAACTTTCAGCCTCCAAACTAGCAGCAGGTAGGTCAATGAGTGCCCAACTCCATTAGTCAGTGCAGCTTTGCATGAACGTATTCACACTCCATTAAGGAGTATTAAGAGAGGCCTAAGTGATGCCCAAGTTCCCAGACCTCCTCAGTTCCATTCACAGTTGTCAGAGGGGAGCCCTGCACACTGAGTAAATCCACCCCTCCCTACCAGTGATCAAGACTGTTCTGGGTGCTGACAAACTAAGAGCACCTCAGGGGTCTCCATCCACAGAGATCTGGGAATCCCAGCCTACAAACCTGTCTACCCAATATTCACCATCACCTACCTTGATGGATTAATCCATTAGGATTAATCTCTTGTTGCCCCATATTCCTGTTTCTGTTGGAAGTAAATTATAGGTCACCCCACCCCTTCCCTCTAATCCCCATAAGGTTCTGCATGCCCCCTCTTCTATTCCCTGTTTTTACTACTCCCCAACTTCTAAAACCATCCCCCTGCACCCTTTAGAATTCTCAGTCCCTCAGCAACTCAATCTCCTCCGCCTTCCAATTATTCTCTGAATTTCCTCTTGAACTTCTCACTCTAACTGAAACCAGAGTCTCCCCAAGAACTACTTCCTTGAAGCCCTCTCAGGTGGTAGTTGTGTTACTGCCACAGCCCTACAGCTACTGGGCCTAGAGGTGGCAAGGTGTCCTTGTTCCTCCCTGCCCTTCGAGACTATTCTCAATCCATCCCTCACTTCTCCCTCTAAAGCCTCATTACTTGAATCCCTTGACATCAGATTAGATCACGAACAACTCTTCTGTTTTTCAGTCATGTCCTGTGTCATTCCCCTTAGTTTCTGGAAGATTTTTTTTTTTTTCCTCCAGGCTGACCTTCTTTCCAGCACTACTCTTATTAGTTAATAATTCTTTTTTTAAAAAATTAATTATTTTTTAATTTTTGGCTGCATTGGGTCTTCACTGTAGTGCATGGGCTTCTCACTGCAGTGGCTTCTCTTGCTGCGGAGCATGGGCTCTAGAGTGCAGGCTCAGTAGTTGTGGCGCACGGCCTTAGTTGCTCCGCGGCATGTGGGATCTTCCCTGACTAGGGCTCGAACCTGTGTCCCCTGCATTGGCAAGCGGATTCTTAACCACTGCACACCAGGGAAGTCCTTGTAATTCTTATACACATGCAATGACCTATCCAACACCTCAGTATCTCAATTCATTGAGCCTTTTTTCCCTTTGATTACATCCTTCACTCTACTTTAGCCACCCACTTCCATGTTCATAATCCAGACCCAGTCATTACCAATAACCACAACCCTTCCACAATCATAGTTCTATGCACCCCACTCTCTGACCACCACTTCTTATCATTCCAGATAATTCTTTCTTTAGTTTGATTCCAATAAAATCTTGACTGAACTTTTTCACTGTCTCTCTTCCTGATGTTCTTTCTACTCCCCATCCCAGTTCAAATTCCATTGTATTTATTAAAAATCACTCCATACATATACCCTTAATTTCCTTGCTCATCTTCCCCTTCATCACACACAATTAGCAAAAGCAGAACCCTAGTTAAGTCCCACTCTCTGCCTACTTCATGCATGTACCCTAACTAAAGAGCATGGCAGTTGGAAAACACACAAACACTCTGACTAGTGTCCCTTGAAATATGTACACATGAACTTCAAGTGGGCTCTTAATAGCGTCCAGAAATCCAGTGCCAAATCCTTGGTCCACTTACTCTCTCACTTCCAGCAGAACAATTTTATACGTTTGCTGTTTTATTCAAACCTCTAACATCTCCCTAACTCTTTCTTTCAGCTTGTATTCTTGATTCCTACTTCATTAAGAAAAGCGATGCAATCATTAGAGAACTTCTACACCACCATACTTAGCCACTCTAGCATTTACACGCTGCCTTCCCACCTCTTACTATAGCAGAAATGCTCTTTAAGAGTTGCCTGTACTCATGGTCTCATACCTCTTCTTCAACTATCTCTTAAAATAACTCTCTTAAATTCAGTGAAGTATCTGCCCCCATCACTCCGCCAAAACCATGCTTCTCCAGGCCACCAATAACCTCTACATTTTTAACTCCAATGGCTAATTGTCAGCCTCAGTTGACTTGTCAGCAGCATTTAGGGAAGCTGATCATTCTCTCCAAATTCTTACACTTTTCCCCCTTCACTCTGCATCCAGAACATTACTTTCTTGGTTTTCTTGCCATTATGCTGGCCGTTTCTCAGTTGCCTTGGCTGATTTCTCCTCTTTTTTAATTTGGGTCATCTAGGACTTCATTCTTGCTTTTCTTCCTTATCTACCCTCACTTCCTTTGTGCTCCCATACTGTCTCATAGCTTTAAATACCATCCATATGCAATGACTCCAAAATTTATATTTCCAACATGAGCTTCTCTCTTGAACTCTAAACTCCTGCAGCTACCTTTCTATGTCTCCATTAAAGATTCCCAACACACCTCAAACTTTTTTATTTTTTGGCTGCTTTGGGTCTTCATTGTGGTGCGCGGGCTTCTCATTGCGGTGGCTTCTCTTGTTGGGGAGCACGGGTTCTAAGTGCACGGTCTTCAGTAGTTGTGGCTCATGGGCTCTAGAATGCAGGCTCAGTAGTTGGGGCACATGGACTTAGTTGTTCTGTGGCATGTGGGGTCTTCCTGGACCAGGGATGGAACCCGTGTCCCCTGCACTGGCAGGTGGATTCTTAACCACTGCACCACCAGGGAAGCCCCACACCTCAAACTTAATGTGTGCTCCTCATATTCCCCCATCATACACCTGCTGCACCCCAATTTCCTCATCTCATTCATTCATTCCTTTTTAGGGCAAAATCCTTCCAGCCATTGTTGATACTTCCTTTTCTTTCATACCCCATGTCCATGCTATTATTCAAACATATCCAGCAGATTTGCTAAACAATACCTTCTTAGTGACTTCCCTGTTACAAACTGTATGACATCTCCTCTAAAACTTACTATGTCTTCCCTTGGTTAATTTTTCTCCACATTTATCAAACATTTATGTAGAACACACTTATATATTCCTTTAGGTACCATTATAGATATTAACTCATATAAGTTTTGAATGTCCCTATGAGATAGATAGTATTATTATCACCCCCATTCTATAGATGAGAAAATGGAGGCACTGAGAAGTTAATAACTTGTCCAAGTCACACAGTCGGCAAGAGACAGAGCTGAGACTGAAATCAAGGAGTCTAACTCCACAGTCTGCACCCAGCCATTACAACGTGCTGCCTTTCCAAAGTACTTATAACCTTCTGGCATCATTCATTTACTTACTGTCTGGCTCCCTCCTCTAGAATGTTAGGTTTATTAGGGTAGGGGTGTTTTAATGTTTTTGTCACTACTATGCTCCCAGAACTCACAATAGTCTCTAAGACTTAGTACCAACTCAATAAATATTTCTTCCATGAAAGAATGGTGGTCTGCAGCAGCAGAAAGCAATGTGATTCCAAAGTGAACAGAATATTCATTCAAGAAGTCTATGTAGCACAAAGCACTCTAATAAAAGGGGGGGGGGCTTGAATTATTTATTTTAATTGGCTATAATTATTAAAGCTTGTTTTTTCCAACTGTGATCAGCATGAATATAAATAAGTGGGTGATATCTCAGTCATTCAATCTAATGTTTGCTATAAGTTTTAGCAAAGTATAAGTAAATTTCAGCTCCAAAGAGCAGGGTTCAAGGGCTGGAAATCAGATTAAGAGGCTGATGAGAGTAGGGAGAGATTGGATAATCATTGATAAGATCAAGGATAGTTATTGATAGGCTATGCCCATTTTAATTTGTATCAACTCTTCCTCTTTAAATATAAGACAACTTGCTCCTGCAGGATACCATCTCAAGGAAATGGGTGATTTGCCCTCCATTTAAAAACAAAATAAAATATAGTTATTAACCAACTCCTACAAGACCCACACCATGCCAGGTGCTTTGGGTACAATGTTTAGGATTTGGAGTCAGACTGCCTGGCATTGCCAGTGAGAAGCTGAGTGACCCCAAGCCAATTGCTCACTGTCTCCAAGCCTTAAATTCTTTGTCTAGGAAATGAAAATAATGAGTAGGTAGGATACAAATCTGAAGAGAGTGTTAACTTAGTAGACGCAGTAAGGTTATCAGCACAGTACCTGGGAAGTCATAGCATCAGTAAATATGAGCAATTAATATTCATCACACACCTGGCCCGCCACTGAGGTAGAGAGCTAAGGCACTTGTGCTCAAATAACTCAAGTTATTTACTCAGTCACTTGTGATTGACAGAGCTGGGATTCAGGTCTCAGTTGGTCTGACTCCTTGTCTACCATACGACACTATTGCCCCTTGGGCTACTTTCTTGAATTTAATAATAACAATATTAATAATTAGATCTCTCATGTGCTTGGAAATTATGATGTACGAGGCTTATTCTGGGGGCTTCCCATGTATTAAATCATTTCAACTTCACAGCAGCCTCATGGAGTAGACCCTAATCTTAGTCACCAAAATAGACACAGAGAGAGCAGCACATGACCAAGGTTACACAGCTAGTATGGGACAAATCCGTGAGGCCAGCCATGCAGTTTATCTCTAAACCACACATTCCAAGAAACTACCATAAGGTAAACTTTTGATGGAAAACGGTGATTTCAATTCCAAGTTTTCTTGCCCGTAAACTTTTGATGGAAAACGGTGATTCCAATTCCAAGTTTTCCTGCTCATAAACTTTTGCTATAATTAAACCTCAATTTTTTCCCCCCAGTTTCAAGTCCAGTTGTCATATGTGCTCTGCAACACAGTAATTAATAGTAATAATAGTAATAACATCTTGTCCTATGCTGGAAAATCTGACACTCACTAAAGCAGCCAATCTAAATAATTTATATTAATTGCATGAGGTTTTTAAGAATAATCTGCCTGAAACAACTCTGAAATGAGAGGATTAAAAGGCAGAGAAAATTCTCAGCAGCTGCTGAAAAGGCATTATGCAGAGGCGTGACTGACACCAGCCTGTCAGCTTCAAGTCAAAGCACGCTTTTTCTTCAATTGTTTAGCCTACATTTTGTAGCCAGGACAGTCAGACCATTCATTGGTCATCGAACAAGTTATTTTGACCAAGAATCTCCCTTTGTGTTTCTAAACTCTAGACCCTTCATAACCTAAGTATTTCTGCTTTCTCCTCCTACAGCTGAGCTTAATTTTACAGTTACAGAAATATAGGCATGGGTTTATGGTTTTGTTAGTTTCCTAGGGCTGCTGTAACAAAGTCCCAGAGACCAAGGGGCTTAAACAACAGAAATTTATTTTCTCACAGTTCTGGAGGCCTCACTATTCCTCACAATTCTCACTTCTTTTGAGGCCTTTCCCC
The DNA here is from genome assembly GCF_965194805.1 of Balaenoptera borealis. NCBI lineage: Eukaryota > Metazoa > Chordata > Mammalia > Artiodactyla > Balaenopteridae > Balaenoptera > Balaenoptera borealis. Next base: position 144,940,740 of record NC_138866.1, read on the forward strand.
TTGGCTTGTAGATGGCTGTCTTTTCCCTGTGTCTTCACGTGGTCTTCCCTCTGTGCTTGTGCTTATCTGAGTTCTAATCTTCTCTCCCTAGAAGGACACCAGTCATGTTGGATCAGAGCCCAACCTAATGATCTCATTCTAAGTTAATTACCTCTTTCAAGACCTTATCTCCAAATACAGTCACATGCTGGAATACTGGGGGTTAGGACTTCAACACATGAATTTTCAGGGGATCCAATTCAGCCCCTACGACTGGTAGATCTCAATGTACTGAAGCCAATTTTTTTTTTTTTTTCAGTCACCTGCATCATTAGCACCCTCTCCCCTGTCCAGGGAAGTCTTTGGGGGACAGTGGGAGCATCTGTGCATGTGGACAATTCCCATTTAGTCACACTGATTCCTGTTCTACAAGAGTTGACACATCAGGCCATAGATGTCCCCATCTGTAGTTTGCAGTGTAACTTTTTGGAAGGGAGAAGTAAAAACTAATTCACATATGCTCAGTACCTGTGAAGCCTAAGAAAAATGCAAGGCTGTGTCTTTTACATACTGTGTTTCATTTGAAACTCTCAGTAGCCTATGAGAGAGGTTTTATTATCCCAGTTTTAGAGATCCAAAAAAATGAACCTCAGAGAATTTAATAAGCTTGTCAAAAAGTCACATAATTAGTAATGGCAGAACTAGTAGGTTTAAATTCAAGCCAGAAGGACAGAGAGAAAGGGAGGGAGAGAGAGAGAGAGAAAAGGAAGGAAGGAAGGAGGGAGGGAGGGAGGGAGAAAGAAAGAAAGACAGACAGAAAGACAGACAGAAAGAAAGACAGAAAGAAAGAAAGAAGGAAAGGAAAGAAAGAAAGAAATCTGGGGATGGAGGTCAAAAGGGTAAGAAGAAAAAGGAACAAATGAATTATGTTGAAAACCACTAGCACAACGTTTGATCTCAGCAGAAAAGTTTAAATGCACATTTTCCCCCCAAATGAGCCATTTTATAGCACAATAAAAGACAGTGATACAATCTAATGCTATCCGTTTGTTTAATCCTTACAGTCTCCCCAGACACCAATCATGTGGGCCCCAGAACACTTTACAGGCCCAATCAGTGGCCTTACTTTCACCTAACACTTCAGGGAAGCCAACTGTGTGGTGATACAGGCTCCTTATTCTCCTGGGTTTGTGTACTCCCAGGCCTGTACGTCTTAGTATCAACACTTTGGACCAATTAATTCTAACTGAAGATAAAGAAATTTGTGTGAGAATCAACTGGGAGGGAGACACCGGCAGGGGTAGAATAGCAAACATCAAGGATTTTTGTGGTGTACAAAGAAACCAAGTGAAGCAGAGGAAAAACTCATATAAGGTCATTACTTTGTTAGCTTTTGACAGACAAGATGGGCAGGAGGTGGCTTATCATATTTGCTGGTGGGCATAAGGGTCATGGAAAAGGTAATTCTTAGGAATTTTGTTAAGTTTCTGGGTCCATAGACTGCTTCTGGGTTTCACTGGGTACGGAAACATCTGTGGTTGAGAAATACTGACTACGTTGGTACCCAGGTTTCCTTCTACCTTCAGAATGACTAGCACTCTACATCCAGTGAAGCCAGTTTCCCCAAGAACTTCTGGATTATACCTGCTTGGCACACATGGTCATGTGTATGGGAGGTGGGTACCAAAAGATGAAAAACAGATTAGTGGACTGTTGAAGAAGTTTCTAGGAGCAAAAGCTAGTTGACGATCCTTTCCTAATGTTAAGAGGGGCTCATATTAAAGGTCAGCTTTACAAGGCTCCAGAGGGTTTGTGAATAAAACAGATGAACCAAAGATTGGATCATAATGGGACACACATATGGGTCCCAGAGGCAGCCTGTAAAGACAGGCACCCATTTCAGAGAAGAGCATCCCTTGTCCCCTGGGGAAAACAAAACAAAATAAAAAATACAAAACAGAAAGGAAAGAACTCCATCTTTCTTCAGGACCAACCAAGTTACTCTGGCTCTGTTTATTATTTGTTTTTCAAGTGAAGAGGGGGAAAGAGAGGACAGCATTATGAAGCCATAAGCTCTGGAAACTCAAGCTGGGACATGTTTTGGCTTGCCCTAAATTTAACGCAATTTTTGTATATGGACATAAAAAGTATACATTTTTGTAATTTCCTCAAGATAACTACATGGTAATCCCCACTTTTGAATTTTGGCTGAACTATTATAATGCTGTTGTGAACTTTATTTCCTACCACACCAAGGAGGGAGACAGAGAGGAACTGAGAAGTTGGAGTATTCAGATATTACATGTAATAATAGGGTCATAAAATCTATGTAAAATTTAATGCAAAAGGGCTGTGGGCACCCAACCATTCAAGTCAGGAGATAATGCAGATGGAAAGTAGTGTTGAGTTTCCGGAAAGTAGTATATTTTCTCTAATTTTACTGAAAGGTATACAATAGCACTCCTTTTTGCCAATCCATGTGTGAGTTTTAAACATGCTTTTAGCCATGTTTTGTAAGCCATTTCCCATTTGAAGAAAATAACCACCATCATAATAAAAGTAAAAATAGCTCTTATTGCATTTGTTCTATGCAGTAGGCATTGTGCTAGGCAGTATTATTATCTGGAAATTCTCATAACAATCCTGAATGTTTTACTGTTTCTATCTCACTGATGAGAGTTCATAGAGGTTAAGATCTTAACCCATGTCGTACACTGAATTCATGACTATTTGACTCCAGAAGCCATGATCTTTCCAAAATACACATCCAGAAACAGCTTTTACATACACAACACTGTTATGGGCACTCCCTTTCATTGACTTAATAAATCCTGTGAAGACAAAATCATGGTTTCTTCTTTGCAACCCTGGAGTAAAACTCAGAACACTTTCATCGGCTTTAATGGCCTCTCCTTGGTTAATATGAAACGATTTACCTCAACACCTAGATTCTTCTTCATGTGAGTCACACAGTGGTGACAACACAGAGACAACATTTGTACACATGAAGAAAAAATAAACCCAAATCAATTTACTTTGGGAAATTGGTGATTTTTAAAAAATTATTAGAGAAAAGTCTAGAAAGTCTACAGTAGTGATTGGTAAGATGATCTCTAATGCATTGTCTAGCTTTAAATCTCATTTTGTCATTTCCTGGCTAAGTGACCTTGAACATGTTCCTTAATTTCTCTGCACTACATTTTTTTTTTTTTTTCACTTCTCTCTCTCTTCGGTGGTATCTGCCTGGGCAAGGTGGTTGCAGGGATTATATGATACAATGCTTAAAACAGTCCATGGTACATAGTAGGTACTCAATATTTACAGTTATTATTACTACTGTTAATATCATTAGTGTCATTACTTCTCTTGACTTCAACTCTCCATTTCATCAGGTGCCTGGAACATGAAATGGGACCAGTTAACTAGAGGCCAGCTGTGCAGTATATGGGTCTGGGATGCAGTCACCTCTAGCCTTGATTTGACATCTGGTCTCTGTGTGACAGAGTTTTGTCACCAGTAGTTTCCTAGATTCCTAAAACACCATATGTTAAAAATTAAAAGCAGAATAAGTCACATTTACAGATAATTGATTTTTGATAAGAGTAACAAGATGACTCAATGGGGAAAGGAGAGTCTTTTCAACAAGTGGTGTTGGGTCGACTACATATCCACACGTAAAAGAATAAAGTTGGACTCATACCTCACACCATAAACAAAAATTTATTCCAAACGGGTCATAGATGTAAGCCTAAGAGCTAAAACTATAAAACCCTTAGATGGAAGTTTATGAGTAAATTTTAGGAACTAGGGTTAGTCAAAGCCTTGCTAGACATGACAGCAACAAGACAAGCTATGAAAGAAACAAATAGATAAATTTGACTTAATAAGAATTGAAATATTTTGCATTTCAAAGAATACCATCAAAACAGTGAAAAGACAACCCACAAAAGGGAGAAAATATTTGCAAATAATAGCTGTATCTGGAATATACAAAGAACTCTTAAACTCAATAATAATAAAAAAATAACACAATTAAAAATGGATAAAAGATCTGAATAGATAATTTTCCAAAGCAGATATACAAATGGACAATAAACTCATGAAAACATTCTCAGCATCACTAGCCATTAGGGAAATGCAAACAAAACCACACTGAGACACCACTTCACACTCACTAGGATGGCTGTAATCAAAAAGACAGATAGTAATAAATGTTGGAGAGAAAGTGGAGAAATTGGAACACTTATATGGTGTTGATGAGACTGTAAAATAGTGCATCTCCTTTGGAAAACAGTCTGGCAGTTCCTCAGAGGTTAAACATAGAGTCACCACTTGCCCCAACATTTCTAAGTTATACCCAAGAAAAATTAGAAAACATATGTACACAACAAAATGTGCACACATATTTTTATAGCCGCTTTATGCGTAATAGTAAAAAAGAAAGAGAGGAAACAACCCAAATGACAATCAACTGATGAGTGAATAAGTAAATGTTATATAGCAATGCAATGCATATTATTTAGTCAGGAAAAAAAAAAGAAAAAACGAAGTACTGATACATGCTACAACATGAAATAACCTTGAAAACATTATGCTAAGTGAAAAAAGCAAGTCATGAAAGACCACATAGTGTATAATTCTATATTTGTATGAAACATTTAGAATAGGCAAATCCATAGAGACAGAATTATTGGGTTAGTGTTTGCCTAGGACTGTGGGGCTTGGGGGTCAGTGATTGCTAACAGTTATGTAGTTTTTATAAGGGCGATGAAGATGTTCTAAAATTAATTGTGGTGATGGTTACACAACTGTATGAATATACTAAAAGCCACTGAATTGTACAAAAAAAAAAAAATGAGAGATTGTGGCTTTAAAAGAATTAACAGAACAAATGACATGGACCAAATCACCTCATCATGAGGGAGAGTCCTAAGACATTAATATTGGTAAAGATGAAGTAAGAATGATCTCAAAATTAATAACCTGAGAAATAGGTGCAGTTGAGCACATGTTTCAAATCAGAAATCAACATAGTCCTAAATCTTTATAGAGAAATAAATCCTGCCAGAATCCCTCTCTTCTGGGTGGTATTATGTGGTGAAACCTACAGATAAAATAAATGTCTTGTCACACAACATTAACATCTAGGATTATACACCAACAGTCTACCCATATCAAAAAATAAGAAAACTACATGCATGGCAATTGAGTTATTGTCATTACAAAACCCTGGAATAATTCTCTTCCTTGGTCTAAGTTCCAGACCTAATAAGAGAGCAAAGTTCTGTCAATTCTTCATCAGTAATGTTTCTTTCTTTTTTTAATTAATTTTTATTGGAGTATAGTGGCTTTACAATGTTGTGTTAGTTTCTGCTGTACAGCAAAATGGATCAGCTATACATATACGTATATCCCCTCTTTTTTGGATTTCCTTCCCATTTAGGTCACCACAGTGCATTAAGTAGAGTTCCCTGTGCTATATACAGCAGCTGTCCCCGACCTTTTTGGCACCAGGGACCGGTTTCGTGGAAGACAATTTTTCCACGGACTGGGGGTGGGGGTGGTGATGGTTCAGGCGGTAATTCGAGCAATGGGGAGCGATGGGGAGCGGCAGATGAAGCTTCGCTCGCTTGCCCGCCACTCACCTCCTGCTCTGTGGCCCAGTTCCTAACAGGCCACGGACCGATATTGGTCCGTGACCCAGGGGTTGGGGACCCCTGCTATACAGTATGTTCTCATTAGTTGTCTATTTTACACATAGTATCAATAATGTATATGTGTCAATCCCTTACAATTGTCCTTTCTTACCACCACTAGCATCTCATTACCTCATATCTATTTTGTTTCCATAGCTGCCCAAATAGTCTCTGTTTTATCTAGTTTACTTGTTTTCAATCTATTCAATATGCTGCTGTCAGATAATCATCATACATGGTTGTTATCATTTAATTCAACTATCCAGAAATATTCAGACAATTACCTGTTACTCCCTCTAGAAAAAAAAAAGTCCAAGTTTCTTATTTTGGCCCTCAAAGACATCCTTCTTTATGTGCCAAACTTCTTATCTAAACTTACCTTCTGATTCTTCTCAAGTACTCTTTTCCAGCTGGACTTTCCCTAAATGGAAGATCTGTTGGTATTTACCTTTCCATCCTGTCTTATTCTCAGTATATCCAAGTTCTACCAACCTTTAAAAATGCAGCATCTTCTTACTTTGTCACTTAATGCTAAGATCAAATTCTACCTTCGATGAAGTTTGACCTTTTTAAAGAAACATTCCCTGACCCAAGCTACCATGTTTTCTGACTCATCCTTAACACTCATCATGTTGCAATTCATCAAGTATTCGTCATATCCTGCCTTGTCTACCCAAGTGAATTTTAAGCATTTCGATAGTGTCATGACTTCAACTTTTTGGGAAAGCTTCTATAGACATAGTGAGTGCTCAATAAAAATAGCTCATGAATATATAAAGAGAGATATCATCAACAGAACTGAATCACAGGTTTGTAGAAGAATAAAAAATGTTGAGAGAAGGCTTTATATATCATCTAGCATAATCATTTTGTTGTGTAATTGAGGATGTTGAAGTCCAGAAATGGGAAGAGATAGGCACAAGACCTAACATATGTTCAATGGGAGAGCCAAGACTAGACTCTGGTTTTCTTATTCCTACTCTACTTTTCCCCACTAGAATAGAATGCTTAAATCTCAGATTCTTTTCATATAGAATCATCTTAGAAGTGACTGTTTCTTCAGTTTGTTCACAGGTGGGTATGCAGTGAAGAAAGAGGGGAGAACCATCCCGCTCTTATATTGAGGTTTAGAAAAAAGGCTCAAGAGAAGTGAACACAGTACTTGTCCTATTGCAGTAGTAATTGCTCCAAAAGGAAGCTTGCCTTACAGCAAATAGATTTTGTGTCATGTAGAATAGCTCCAGATCTAGACAACTTCCATTAAACAGTCTGGATGAATTCAGAGGGTGTCTATATCCTGGGCACACCCCTGCTCTGGCTCTCCTTGCACTCGAATTGCTGTGTAAATTACAAATGGCCAGGAAAACCAAGGAGCCAGTGGCCAATCACCCACTTGGGTATTCTCTCCTACCTCACCTGTTCTCAGAGCAAAGTGGACATATTGCAGACAAAGGTGCTCTCAGGTCCATCCCACATCTTCAGGCTCAGAGACCAGGTGCTTTCCTAGGGAGAAAGGGTCACTGCTTTCTAGGATATCTTGGAAGTAGGAGAGGAAAGAGCTGATATGTATTGTCGTGTTGCAAACGAAGGGATGTGAAGATGTGTGATTTAGAAAGGGAGTTACATGAACTACTGTCTCTTCATTATTGATCCTACCCATCACCATGGCATTTTTCTTCTGAATCTGTTGTCAACTCACTGTGTAACCTTTAGCATCTATCTTAAGCTCTCTGAGTCTTGACTTTATTATTTTAGAAACAAAGATGTTGGAAAATATTAATACTGGGGTTCTTTCTGATTCTAAAATTGTATGGTTTTAACATCTACCTTGTACATAGAGTTTATGAGTTTATAAGGCTTTTTACAACATCTCAGGCCATCCTTACTACCTGTAGCAGGTACCACATATATTATTAGCCCCATTTCGGAGGTGAGATTATGGATAAGGGAAGACCACAACCTAATAAGTAGCAGAACTGAAACCCAAATCTTCTAGACAAGGAATCAGCAAATTACAGCCTACAGGCCAAATCTGCCTCCCTGTCTGTTTTTGTAAGTAAAGTTTCATTGGAACAAACCCACACTCATTCTTTTATATCTATGTATATGTCTCTGCCTGCTTTTGCACACACTACAACAGCAGAGTGGAGTTCTTATAACAGAGTTGTATGTCCCGCTTGGCCTTTACAGAAAAGGCATGTTAATCCTTATTCTAGAGCATCGGTTTGTGCTTCTCCACCATAATATCTAGCTCCTAACTCTGCAAGACCACTCCAAGCTTTTCTTGGCATCCTTATAACTAGATCTTTACCCCCCTTTTGTGCTCATCGATCTCCCAAGTCCTAATTGGGTTGGGAAAATCACTTGTGGAATGAAATGCAGGAATTAAATTCATCTGATTCAGAAATCAGCATGTACATTATACATTTCTATTTTAAATGCAGTGGTGCAAAAATCAAAAAAGAGAAAAAAGAAATCTTTCATCACTTACACACCTGCTTGAGAAAAGAGAAATGCTACAGTACAAATATGCTGATTTCCTTATTATTATTAGGTTGTTTAGTACTAGCGGCAATGAAACACGTAAAGCCACAATCACTAGCTGAAAGCCTTTCACTGAAGCAAAGCACACGGCTTACAAACAGAAGCAAGCTCTAGAAAAAATGGTGAAATCTCTGAGGTGTGATTGAACTCTCAGTTGTAAGCATTGAATGAGGATGCTCATTCTGTGTCACAAGCCCCACCGTCACAGAAATAGTCAGTGACTGAGTATTACGGGGTTTTCTAATTTGGTGCACACATATGTGTGTGATATTTCAATTGTTACAACTCCATTGCTTTTGTAACTGTTTTTAATTACTCATGAGACCATTTCTCAGTTCAAACTGAACATATGGGCACTTTGAATTTTTAAAATCCTACTTTTGGAGTTATCCAGGGGCTGAAAAACCTGAGCGTTTCTTTGCAAGGGTAAGCAAGGTATTTTGGAAGCCTTCACAACAGCAACACGAGGGATGCAGCCTGCTGAGTCTCCACTGGGTCACTACCGCGAGAGCCCTATTCTGGGGAACTTTTCAGGCAACAGTAGGTTTCTAGTTGCTGGAGGTTCTCCAGTCACTCACTTGACAAAGATGAACCACTGTGAATGCAACATTGGATGAGGACGAGAAATACATGAAAGAGGATCCTTGTTTCAAAAATATCTGCACATGATAAGGTTGTTTATTGAATCATTCATTCATTTTGCAACTGTTTTATAGAGAACCTATTATATGCCAAGCACTGTGTCTGACTCTGCAGAGAGAATGTTTTTTTTTTTCAAAGATATTTTCCCTGCTCTTATTGAGCTTAAATACTTTTTAATGTATGTAAGAATTTACAACATAAATAGCTAATAAGGGAATCATACCAAGATTATAAGAAATTTTAACTCAATAAGAAAAAAGATAGAAAATCCAATAGAAAAATGGGCAAACTATGTAAAAAGACACTTTACAAGACAGGATATTCAAATGACTAATAAATCTAGAAATAGATATTCAACTCCATCACTCATTAGAGAATTGCAAATTGAAACTAAAATATGATATCACTAAATACCTGTTTTATTTTATTATTATGTTTTTGGCCATGCCGCTTGTGGGATCTTAGTTTCCTGACCAGGGGTTGAACCCGTGCCCTCATCAGTGAGGGCATGGAGTCCAAACCACTGGACCACCAGGGAATTCCCAAAATATCCATTTTAGAATGGCAAAAATTAAAAATCCAGAAATTACTAAGTGTTGACAAGGATATGGAACAACTGAAACTCTAGTTCACTGCTGCTAAGAGTGTTGACTGGTAAAACCACCTTGGAAAACTGTTTGCTATTATCAACTAAAACAGAAGACACCCCATGCCCGAGTATTTCCAATGCAGACCTACGTTCACCAAAACACAGGAACTAGAATGTTCATAGCAGCACTGTTTGTAATAGTTCCAAATTGGAAACTATACCTGAACACCTTTCAGGAATAAAATGAGATAAATAGACTGTAGGATTTTCACCCAATGGAATATTCTATAGCAAAGAGAGTAAATGATCAATACAAGTGAATCTTTAAAACATAATGTTGAATCCAAAAGACAATAGGAAGAAAAGATTAATGACTGTGTGTTTCTACTTAAGATACAAAAACAAAACTAATTTGTGATGCTGGAAGTCAGGATGGTGGTTACCCTCTAAGTGGGTATAAAAAAGTTATAACCAGAGGGAGGCTTAAGAGGGCTACTGGGGGGTGCTAATGCTTTCTTTCTTCCTTTGTGTGCTGGTTGCATGAGGGTATTCACCTTATAAAAACCTATTGAGCTGTACACACATGAGTTGTCTCATTAAAACTGCATATAAGACATTTCACAATAAAGAGCTAAAATAAATTCTGAAGCCAGTTCATGGGAAGTGACTATCTCTTCCCTGCAGGAAGCAATCTTTGGGGGTGGTGTTTGCACTGAACTCTAAAGATGGGAATGGTTTCAACCCACAGAAAGGGGATGATGCGTTCCATGATGGGCAAAATAGTCCTTTGCGGGTGGGTAGACATGGGAAAATATGGAGCAATCCATGGAACATGAGATTTATAGAAGAAGGGTAAATAAGGCTAGAAAGGTAGGCCTGAGTCAGAATGCAGGGCGCCTTGATAGAGGCATTTGGCTTTTGTGAAATAGGCAGTGGGGAGCCATTGAAAATTTCTAAGCAGGCCAGAGATGATCATAGCTGTGTTCAGGGAAGATTAACTTAGCAGTTGTATTGTAGAATGAATTGCAAAGCAAAGAAACTGAGGGAAGGGAGACCAATTTGGATGTAATTGCAATTGTCTGGGTGGTACATAATTAGGTCTAAACTGGGGTGTTAGTGTGGGTTGAAAAGAGGAGATGTTTGTAAGAGGCATTAGAGGAGACAAACTTATTGGATTTTTTTGTCGAGGGAGAGAGAAGCCTCCAAGGAGGCCAACCTGGGCGACTGGAAGATCAATCATGCCATTAACTGAAATAGATAAATTAGGATCTCTTCCTCTAGGGCAAAGGCTGAGCATGGGTGTTTTTTTCGTAGCTCATACACCAGAGCTATTCCCTTGGACATAGTACCTCCGTGCAGATCAACGTGGCATTTCGGGCCCTTAAGGAAGATGCCAGGGCACTTTGCCAGCCATCTACATATAAAATAAAATCTGACTTTCTTATAGAATGGAAGCTGCCAAGCTAAAAAGTGCACTTTCCAACCTTCTTGATGAATGAGGCTGGCAAGAGGAGTGGGTCACAAGAAGAAGTAAACTGTATAACTTTGAGTCTGTACCTTTGGGGAAACAGAATGTTCCTCCCCTCTTCTTTCCCTCATCCTGTTGGCTGAAATACAGATGTGATGACAGTACCTACAGCAACTCTCTAGGACTATGAGTGGCAGCTGCAGGGCAAGTCTTAGAGCAACAAGACAGAGACAGCCTGAGTTCTTGATGATTATAGAACACTTCACTAGCCCGTGAATCTCTCTGGACCTTTATGTGGCAGAGAAATAAATTCTTTCTTCTTTATGTCCCTGTTAGTTTGAGTTTCTCTCTTTTACTGTAGTTAAATTGATATCCTAAATAATTCAGACCCCAAGCTTGTGGTTTTGATCCCTGAGATATTTTTTCCTTATATTAAAGTATCATTTTCTGCGCAATTATTACGTACTTGAGACTATACCAGGTTCCAGTGATAAAACAACTCATAAATGCAGAGCATACTCTGCCAACACCTAGGAACCTTCCTGAAAATATGTGGCAATGTCTCAAAAGGGCTTAACTATAACAAACAATTGCCATTTATGAAGTACTTTCAAAATACAAACACTGAGTTTCTATAAGCATCGCAAGAACACTGTAAGCTAGGTCCAGTTTTTATCCCCAATTCACAGATGAGGAAACTGAGACACCCAGAAATTATAAAACATCCCCCAAGGTCATATTGCTAATGACCATGTTTCTGTCTTCAAAATCCACTATTAAAGACCTGACACTACAAACAGCCTCATTGAAAGAGCAAAGAGATAAATCAGTCTGTATTTATCTCTACCACTGGCAAACAGTTGAAGAGTTTGAGATCAAGTCACAAAAAAGATCAAAGATTCCTATTTCATGGAATGCAGGCATTTGCTTTGACTTCTCATGATACAGGTTGATGGCTCCAAAACCTCTCCCACTTGTGACCCTGATCAGAGAACTTGGTCCATTGACTGACTATTGGTAAACATGACCTGAGTGAAGCAAGGAATAAGGCGTGGCGAGAAAAAGCAAAGAAGGATGTGAATTTAGAAAGCAACATGTAAAAGGAGACTCTAAGATATTTCTGGGAATATTGGGTGTTGTTGGGATAAAAGCATAGCTCATGAAAGAGATGAACTTGAAAGTCATTTTCATGCAAAACTGTTGAAGTGTTTGTTCAAAAAACGATAACAATAACAATAAATCTTTCCATCTCTAGTGAAACAATGTGTTCAATTATGCTATGTGTCTGATAAAAGAAGAGAAAGAAGTTTAACAGCTGATTTTTTGTTCATATCATAGGTCAAGGAGCATATTGTCCCTGGGGTGCAAGGGATTTTTGATGGGGTGCAAGGGATTTTTGATTGTGTGACTGTGGAAGAAGACTTGTGGATGGCTGGCTGCTTTGATGCTGGGCCACCATTCATGTCAACGTGTTGATGTATTTGACATTCTCACCTAACCACAGAGTGAAGGATGGAAGATTGATAAACTTGGCGCAAATCAGGACTGGTGCCAAACTCTAAAGGCGAAGATGATTTCTGTTGCAGAAGATATTGCAGGGGATAGCTGAAGAGGAGGTTCCCCAAGAAACCAGAAAGGATCATTAGAAGAAGCCAGATGTCTTGCTAGAGGAATACAAGGAAAGAGCTAAAACAAATAGCAGTGAAAGACACATCTCAGGTTTTTTTGTTTGTTTGTGCATTTGTTTTTGGCGAAGCCATCAAATGAGGCTGATGCCTCCTAAGAAGTGTCCTGGAAGTTAAGATATTCTTGGAGAAAACCTACAGAACCTGGTCGAAGTGAACTTCACCTTCTTGTTTGTCATCAGAGTAAAATACAAAGACAACAAGGACTCTCTCAGTGTAAATTTGAAGGTTTTTATTCAGCTTTATAGAAATTAAAACAAATCTTCAAGTTAGTAAATAAAATACTGGTCCATATTTTTCTTGTAAAATAATGAAGTCGATTTGGGCATTCTGCTCACTGACCAGGAATGTAATTCCAAGCTTTTACTGTATCCATGAAAAATCCAATTCAAATTACAGCATGTTTTCCTCTAACATTATATGCCATAAATGTCTGCGTGCCACTATCTAAATAATATCCACGATCTAACCTAAGAAAAAATACACAAATCAATAGTTGGGACGTGTAATTGCAAAAGGCTTATTATTTTATATGCTCTTTCAGGATTCTTGAGAAATGACCAGAGGAAATGGTACAGGGCCAAACCTTGCAAATGTAAGCAGAGACACGATGCTAAATTTTCCCCATCCTACTGCTCAGAAATTGACAACTTCAGCAACCAAAGAAGATTGCCTGTATACACATGATATGACACACATCACCTAGGCAAATCATCACCCACACAATTTGGAAAACAGGGAAGGGTTAGGTGTTATGAGAGCTGGCATATGAGCAGCATTAGATTATTATAAAAATAATGTCACCTTCTATGTATAGAGTGCCTTGCTCCTGCCGAGCTCTACAGTACAACCATATCTTATTGTGAATTCTATTAATACATGATGTTCAAAGTCATCTTTCATGCACAGATCATTATTGGTTTTCATTCTCACACAGTCCCAGTATGGGGCTACCTAAAATTAATCTTGTTTCAGAAGCAGAGATTCTGTGTATGAAATGCCATGGTCATGCAATGCTGCTCGTACTAGGAGAATAAAAAATAGATCCAGCCTTGCATTATATCACAACCATGCAATTCTCCCAGTGCATGCTTAGAGTAAGTAATCTGGTAGCCCCCACAGCTCTGACTCCAGAATGATAATGATTCTACCTGTCAATAGAAAACCTGTCCCACCTGCTTGCCCCATCACCCATGTCAAGTGAGATGCCAGTAAGTTGGATAGACCGAAGGATGTGCTGGGACATTGAGTGACCTTAACATACGAACTGGGTATGTTTCTGAACATTTATGAGCCATGGTTTACTCATTCTTAAAGTGAGTACACAGGACTTCCATGGTGGTGCAGTAGTTAAGAATCCACCTGCCAATGCAGGGGACATGTGTTCAGTCCCTGGTCCGGGAAGATCCCATATGCCGCGGAGCAACTAAGCTCACAACTACTGAGCCTGTGCTCTAGAGCCTGTGAACCACAACTACTGAGCCTGCGTGCCACAGTTACTGAAGCCCGCAGGCCTAGAGCCCATGCTCCACAACAAGAGAAGCCACTGCAATGAGAAGCCCGCAACAAAGAGTAGCCCCCGCTCACCGCAACTGGAGAAAGCCCACGTGCAGCAACGAAGACCCAACACAGCCAAAAATAAATAAATAAATAAATTTATAAAAAAAAAAAGTGAGAACAGACGTTTGTACTTCAATTAGACCATCAGCATGATTAGCAATAAGTGACTTTGAGTCAATCTAGCTCTTACTGTTATGGAAAAAATGAGATTTTGGACAACAATGAGGAATATTCGAACTCTTCTTGCAGTTTAGAAATGGGATAGATTTTACCATGGAGATAAAGCAATAAATGAGAGGCCTTCTATCATTATCACAATTCAAGTTTTCAAGGAAATTCTTCAAATTTACACTTTACTTTTCCTCATGAGTTTGCTGTCTCCATCAGAAAATACACCTTCTAATTGAAAAAAGAAAGAAAGAAAGAAAGAAAGGAAGAAAGAAAAGAAAGAAAAGAAAGAAAGAAAGAAAGAAAGAAAGAAAGAAAGAAAGAAAGAAAGAAAGAAAGAAAGGAAGAAAGAAAGAAAGAAAGAAAAGGAAGGAAGGAAGGAAGGATGAGAAATGCTCCAGACTGGAAATAACTTGGAATATGGTATCATGGGTGATCAGCCTCATCTGAAGTCTAGCGTCAAGCGCACCATCTGCTCCATTTAATTCTGTTCCCTGTCCTCTTAAGGAAACATGCTCTCTCAGGCTTCTGAGAGTTTACATAAACTATTCCTTCTTGAAATGCCCTTCATCTCCATATTTACTAGAACAACTGAAACCAGACATTCTCCATCTAGCACTGTTTATGTTACAAAAATCAAATCCAAACGTTTGAGAAAAAATATCCTTCCTGCCTTTCGTTACCAAAACCAAAGACAGATTGTGGAGAGGATGGTCTTAGAAAGAGGTGAATGAGGAGAGAGATTTAGAGGAGGGTGATGACCAAGCACAGAGAGGAGAGAGGGAAAAGTGTTGTCCAGTGACTGATCTAGAGACCTTAGGGTTAGGGGTGAATGAACAACAGGAAACTTGCCTTCTTCCCCAGGGACTTAGCAAGAAAACACAGTGGCTGTGTCATCTGCCTAACTCAGAACCTCCCCTACTGCCCTGGACGCCAAGCACATCAGCACTTACCAGTCTGACCTGAAGACCACCAAACCATTTTAGAGAGTTCTGCTATGTGTAAGAAGCCACCTAATGTAAGTCCTGGTATAAGAAGGATCCCCTTTGGAATTCCTTCGTAGCCAGAAGGAAAAGGTTTAAAGCCAGGTTCAATCTTATTTTAGAGAACTATTGTGTCATTTTGTACTCAACTGATTTTTGAGATGAAGTTTTATATCTCTTAAAATCCTGTCTCGAGTGCATTTTCCATAGTAAACATTAATAAGCAAATGAGGATTCATTTTTGTACAATTATCCCACTAAGTTCCTTGGAGGCCTAAGTCAGAACACAGTGTGTAAATGTTCACAGCCTCTGCCTATGCCAGTGTCATTTGTATAATTAACACAGGGAGGAGGGTGCTGATGTAGTCACACTTGGCTACCTCAGAATAAATCAGTCCCTAGATAAAGATCGCTTTCCTGTATTCTAAGACAGAGCCCTCTGTATGTTTACCACTCTACATTCCGCCCACTTAACAATTTGAACCCTTTTCTTTCAAACCCAATAATACCTCCTCCTTCCTCTTTCCCTTGTCTGGATGGAGGATATGAAATGGTTAGAACCTGCAGGAGAAAGACTGGGAGGAGGAGATGCCTTAAAGTGACTTACTTTCTTCAGCCTCAAAGTGGTGATTTTCAAGCCATGAACAACTAACCTTACCAAATCTTCCCCTGATTTTTCACCCTATGTACTCATAGCATTGTTGGGAAAATTAAGAGTAATGCTTGGAAAGAGTATGAGATTTGTGAGTGCTTCAAGTATAAGCTGCAATTATGTTAAGTATTAATAATGCACTTGTTAAAGTCATTTATATTCCTCCTCATTTTTTATTCTTTTTTTCCTTTCTGTTATTATGTGCATGATTCTTTTTTTAAGGCCAGGCATTATATTATAAAAAATGAGATGCACCAGAAAAGAGTATTTTATGCAAATGCTAAGGGCTGCACAAGAGTAAATGAAAACAATTTATAATACGTAAAGTTCTAAATCAGCTGGTGTTTAATAAAAAACAAAGTTTAGACAAATGTTCCCCATAAATCACTTTTGAATTTATTTAGCATCCTTTTTCTTTACAATACAACAGCTTCTTAGTTAAGCTAATGCAATGACTTAGTAAAGAGTTGACAGTGACTCCCCTGTGCATGACATGTGTCCCCTCTTCTGAGCTTTCATTTTATTCTGATTTTATATTGTCTCAGCCAATCTGGACAGCATGTGTGTGTGTGTGTGTGTGCAGAAAATTAATGTTCCATGTAAGACAAATCTGTATCCATATTCCTATGCAATAACTCTGGTTATCAGCTTAGTTACCCAGTAGTTAAAATTCAAGATCTGACAGCGATCCTGATTTTTTATTTCTCTCATACTCACATATTGTCCATCAACAAGTACCACAAGTACTCCCTTCAAATATAACCTAAATCCAACCATTTCTCATCATCACCACCCCTTCCACCCTAGTCCACATCAACCAACACACTACTAGACTATTGCAATATGGTCTCTCTCCTTTCACTCTTGCTTCTCTACTATCTAAACTCCACTAGGCAGACTGAGTGACATGTATAAAACATGTATCAGAAAGAATCTTTTTTTTCCTTTTCTGTTATTATGTACATAATTCTTTTCTAAACACCAGATAATGTATTATAAAGAATGAGATGCAACAGAAAAGAATCTAGGATGTGGAGAGCTAAAAAGAGCATCATCTCCACCTAAAGAACAAGAAAAAGTCAGCTAAACTATAGAACTACAACATTGTCTAAACCCATCAGATTGTTAAAGTCACAGGACAACCAAGTGAACTAAAATCCATGGAAGAAAATCCCTGCCTACCCCGCCCAAGGACAGATGAAATGCACAAGCACAGGATACAGATAGGTTCTGCAATAGAAGCAGGAAGAAAAAATGAGTTAAACTATGAATAAGTTGCTAAAAGCCAACTGTGGGCTAGCCTGTGAGTACAGCATTGCTGGTAGCTGCAGATAGGCAATGTTTACATCCACTCTCAAGCTCTTTGTCTGTGGACCTCCACTGGGTATGTTAGGAAAGATGAGACACACTAGGAAGCTAGAGAGAACTTATCAAAAGAGTACTGACATAGAGGAGAGAACAGGCTGCCACTGTTAGAAAGGCATAGAGCCTGTGCTCCTGCTCAGACCCATCTGTCTTCTGTCATGTGGAGCAAAAAAAGCCTTGAACCAGAAAGGAAAGAGCAGCAACACTGTCATCCCCAGAGTACAGGTAAAGATCCATTGTTGTGGGGGGGAGGAGGTTAGGTATGAAAGAAAATGGCATCCATCCCTGCAGGAGGGGTAGCAGATTGTTCTGAGCCCAGAATCCTAATCAGCACTAATAGAAGTTTTCTACCACTAGAAGAGGAGCAGGAAACTCCCACAAGACCTGTCATAGAAAGAAGATAGAGTTTGCCACCTGACACAGAGAAGATGGGAGACAAGCTAAAACTCTCTAAGTTCAGGCACATACAGCCTACCTAAGTGAGGAAGGATCAGGTCAAAATAGACCCTCTTCAATCAATCATGTTATCCTAGCAAGCCAAGGTAACAAGTAAAAAGAGTATATAGCTGGGAGAGGAGAAATATCATGGAGGCTACCCCCTCTGTGATACAGACATACAGTGATGGCTAAAAGCTGAAAGTGGAGCACAAGCATTAGAGAAAAATCTTCTAGTAAACAGCTTCCACTTTAAGAAAAAGGCATCCGAAGAATTTGAAGATTATTATGCACTGAAATTAACCATAAATACAACAAAAAAAAACAAACCTATCTCAACTCCTAAGTTGAATCAATCTCCCATACTAACTGCCTGAGAAGAGATATGTCCATTTCCAGATGGAAATACTGTTGACTTCAGTCTCTTCTATTCTGCATGAGATATCTGTCACTCAGTGCCATAGTATAAATAACATGCAAAGAGTAAAGGAAATGAAATTTTTTTAAAGAGACAAAGAAATCAACACAACTAGACTTACAGATTACACAGGCATTGGAACTGAATCTTAAAATATCTATGATTAGAATCTTAAAGGATCTAGTGAAAAACATAAACAATATGTGTAAATAAATGGAAAATTTCAGCAGAGAGATGGGAATTATAAAAAAAATGAGTCAAATGGAAATTACAAATAATAATACTTTTTAAAAGTATTATATCAAAGATAAAGAATTACTTGAATGGGTTTATAGTAGTCTCAATTGAGCCAAGAAAAGATTCAATGAATGTAAGATTAAGTCAATAGAAATTACCTAATCAAAACCAAAAAGAGCAAAATAATACAGCATCTAAGCCTGTATGAAAACACCAATTCTTCTAAAATGCATGTAATTGTATTCCCATCAATAGAAAAGAAAAAAATATTGGAAGTGAAGAAATACATAAAGAAATAAATACCAAGATTTTTCCAAAAATAATGAAAGATATAAAGCTACAGATCCAAGAAGTGCAGTGAATCTCCAAGATTGTTTTTTTAAAGACAAATTAAACACCAAGACATATTATTCAAACTGCTGAAAACCAAAAATACAGAGAAAATCTTGAGGGACACTTGTGTAATAAGACATAGTACATCCAGAGGAACAAACAAGAATTATAACATACCTCTTAGCAGAACAAGGCAGACCAGTAGAAAAATGTAGTGATATATTTAAAATTCTGAAAGAGAAGACCTTCAAGATGGCAGAGGAGTAAGATGTGGAGATCACCTTCTTCCCCACAAATACATCAGAAATACATCTACATGTGGAGCAACTCCTACAGAACACCTACAGAATGCTGGCAAAAGACCTCAGACTCCCCAGAAGGGGAGGACACTCCCCACGTACATGGGTAGGGCAAAAGAAAAAAGAAAAAACAGAGGCTAAAGAATAGGGACAGGACCTGAACATCTGGGAGGGAGCTGTGAAGGAGGAAAAGTTTCCACACACTAGGAAGCCCCTTCACTGGGAGAGACGGGGCAGGGGGAAGCTTCAGAGCCACAGAGGAGAGTGCAGCAACAGGGGTACAGAGGGCAAAGTGGGTAGATTCCTGCACAGAGGATCGGTGCCAACCAGCACTCACCATCCTGAGAGGCTTGTCTGCTCACCCAGTGGGGCAGGTGGGGGCTGGGAGCTGAGGTTCTGGCTTCAGAGGTCAGATCTCAGAGAGAGGATTGGGGTTGGCTGTGTGAACACAGTGTGCAGGGGGCTAGTGCACTACAGCTAGCCAAGAGGGAGTCCGGGAAAAAGTCTGGACCTCCCTAAGAGGCAAGAGACCATTGTTTCAGGGTGCACGAGGAGAGGGGATTCAGAGCACCGACTAAATGAGCTCCAGAGACAGGCATGAGCCACGGCTATCAGCGCAGACACCAGAGACAGGCATGAAATGCTAAGGCTGCTGATGCAGCCACCAAGAAGCCTGTGTGCAAGCACAGGTCACTATCCACACTTCCCCTCCTGGGAGCCTGTGCAGCCCGCCACTGCCAGGGTCCCGTGATCCAGGAACAACTTCCCTGGGAGAACACACAGTACGCCTCAGGCTGTTGCAATGTCAGGGTGGCCTCTGCTGCCACAGGCTCGCCCTGCATTCCGTACCCCTCCCTCCCTACAGCCTGAGTGAGCCAGAGCCCCCTAATCAGCTGCTACTTTACACCGTCCTGTCTGACCGAAGAACAGAAGCCCTCAGGCGACCTACATGCAGAGGCGGGGCCAAATCCAAAGCTGAAAGGGAAATGTTCTTTCACAACAAAGGGAAATGTCTGTTCCCAGGAGCTGTGGGAACAAAGAGGAGAAAGGGAAATCTCTCCCAGCAGCCTCAGAAGCAGTGGATTAAATCTCCACAATCAACTTGATGTACCCTGCATCTGTGGAATACCTGAATAGACAATGAATCATCCTTAAATTGAGGCGGTGGACATTGGGAGCTACTGTAGACTTAGGGTTTGCCTTCTGCATCAAATTTGTTTCTGGTTTTATGTTTATCTTAGTTTAGTATTTAGAGTTTATTATCATTGGTAGATTTGTTTATTGATTTGGTTGCTCTCTTCCTTTTTTTTTTATATATAGATTTTTTTTTCCACTTTCTCTTTTGGTGAGTGTGTATGTGTATGCCTCTTTGTGTGATTTTGTCTGTATAGCTTTGCTTTTACCATTTGTCCTGGGTTCTGTCTGTCTTTTTTTTTTTTTTTTTTAGTATAGTTTTTAGCGCTTGCTATCTCTCCATCTGTTTGTATTGTCTTTAATTTCTTTCACCAGTGTCTTATAGTTTTCTGCATACAGAAACCTACCTTCTTAGGTAGGTTTATTCCTAGGTATTTTATTCTTTTTGTTGCAATGGTAAATGGGAGTGTATCCTAACTCAAAATGGATTAAAGACCTAAATGTAAGGCCAGACACTATAAAACTCTTAGAGGAACACATAGGCAGAACACTCTATGACATAAATCACAGCAAGAACCTTTTTGACCCATCTTCTAGAGAAATGGAAATAAAAACAAAAATAAACAAATGGGACCTAATGAAACTTAAAATCTTTTGCACAGCAAAGGCAACCATAAAGAAGATGAAAAGATAACCCTCAGAATGGGAGAAAATATTTGCAGATGATGCAACTGACACAGGATTAATCTCCAAAATTTAAAAGCAGGTCATGCAGCTCAATATCAATATACAAACAACCCAATCCAAAAATGGGCAGAAGACCTAAATAGACATTTTTCCAAAGAAGATATACAGATTGCTAACAAACACATGAAAGGGTGTTCAACATCACTAATCATTAGAGAAATGCAAATCAAACTACAATGAGGTATCACCTCACACCAGTCAGAATGGCCATCATCAGAAAATCTATAAAAAATAAATGCTGGAGAGGGTGTGGAGAAAAGGGAACCCTCTTGCACTGTTGGTGGGAATGTAAGTTGATACAGCCACTATGGAGAACAGTATGGAGGTTCCTTAAAAAACTAAAAATAGAACTACCATACGACCCAGCAATCCCTCTACTGGGCATATACCCTGTGAAAACCATAATTCAAAAAGAGTCATGTACCACAATGTTCATTGCAGCTCTCTTTACAATAACCAGGATATGGATGCAACCTAAGTGTCCATCGACAGTGCACATATATACAATGGAATATTACTCAGCCATAAAAAGAAACAAAATTGAGTTATTTGTATTGAGGTGGATGGACTTAGAGTCTGTCATACAGAGTGAAGTAAGTCAGAAAGAGAAAAACAAATACTATATGCTAACACATATATATGGAATCTAAAAAAACAAAAAAAAATGGTTCTGAAGAACCTAGAGGCAGGATAGGAATAAAGACGCAGACGTAGAAATCAACTTGAGGACACGGGGAGGGGGAAAGGTAAGCTGGGGCAAAGTGAGAGAGTGGCATGGACATATATACACTACCAAATCTAAAATAGATAGCTAGTGGGAAGCAGCCACATAGCACAGGGAGATCAGCTTGGTGCTTTGTGACCACCTTGAGGGGTGGGATGGGGGGGTGGGAGCGAGACACAAGAAGGAGGAGATATGGGGATATATGTATATTTATATGTATAGCTGATCCACTTTGTTATAAAGCAGAAACTAACACACCATTGTAAAGAAATTATACTCCAATAAATATTTTAAAAATAAAATAAAATAAAATTATGGAAGAGAAAAGAAAACCTGTCAATCTACATAATTATACCCAGCAAAAATATATTTCAATACTTAAGATTAAATAAATACTTTTTCAAAAAACAAACACATCAAACAAACAAAAAGCTGACTTTATTGTCAGCAGATTTAAGCTGCACACAATATTGAAAATTTTTTTTCACTCAGAAGAAATATGATACCAGATAGAAACTTGAATCTGCAAAAAACTATAGTGAAGTCTGGAAATGCTCAAAATAAAGGTAAATATATAAAGACCATTTTTAAAATAGTAATGACTCCAAAGAATAAGTGACTATCTAAAGAAAAAACAATAACTGTTTGGGGATTTACATAAAATATGTAAAAGTATCATCTATGCTAGCAATATCAAAAAAGTAGGGAGGAAAGAATTGGAAGTCTATTATTGGAAGGTTTTTACACCTTACGTGAGGTGATATAATATCATTTGAAAGTAGACTGTGATAAGTTAATGATATATATTGTAAATCCTGGAGGTAACATTAAAGAATATTTTAAAAACAAGCAGTGATAATAAACCAATAATAGAGATAAAATAGAATCATTAAAATCATTATGTTTGTCCTTAATTTGAATATTTCTGATACGGACATATTTTAGTTATTATCATCTAGTGGACTCCCCCAGAACAAGTCAAATTGCAGTTATCATTGCATAATAACTGCAAATGATTGTATAAAGTAAAACCCTCAGTGAAAGCTTTTTTGTTTACAAATTACTGTGTAAATAACAGGTGTGCATCATGATCTGTGACCTAATCAAATCACTTCCTTCAAAGTCTGTTAGGGATTAGTCATTGCACATCTATTACTCAGCTCTTGCACAGACAGCAAAGTATGTAGTTTTGTTGCTTCCATGTCACCCAGTGATAAGCCAACATGACATTTTATAAAAATGGATAATCTAAAGAGAGAATTGGCCAAGAAAAATGAACATGCAGCAAAGAAACAAAAAGTGATGATGCTATAAGTGATATTCAAATTGAACATAAATAAAGTTATGGAAGAAGTAGCTGATCATAGGTATATTGATACCATTGTTGTCCAATAGACTGTAGGTATGCAGCCAGAAGAACTTAGGAAAAACTTACTGATGCAAAAGAGGGATTTGGTTGTGAAGAAAAAAATTAAAGTGTCCCAGAAGAAGTGGTGCTGGTAAAAATACATTAAAGGAACTCTCAAAGATATTTCACAACACTGGAAGCACAAAGGACAAAATGTTGAAAGCTGATACAAACTTAGAAAAGAGTATGACAATTTGTCAAGAAATAGACAAGATGCTTACTCCATGTGATATGTTCTATTATGAGGAGGCAAGCACTATTCAATCGACTCCTGATAACTACTTTACAAAGAAATAAAACCTTAATTCTTAATGTTTCTAATGTTTTAAATTACAGTGTACTAAGGAAATTTTAGTTTTCTATTTATCATTTTCTATACATTTATAACATTAAGAGAGTATTTAATGTTTTGAAAAAAAAAAATAAGGGCCACAGAACAATCATAGACTATCCCATTGATTTTTACTATCACTTTGTGTGATTTCAGCTTGCATGGTCATTTTTATAGTCCCGCACTACTGTGTAAAGCAAAGGCTTCTTGTAATCCATCCCAAAGCAAGCAAAAAATGGAGAAAAGGTCAAGAAACAGAATGAATTTAAAAAAATAGCCAGGTGATATTTTTTTAAAAAAACATAACAATAATTTCATTAAATGTAAGTATTCTAAACATCTCAGTTAAAAGACAGATATTGTCATATCAGACTCTAAAAAAAGCAAGGCCCAAATTTAAGTATAAAATATAATTATAAGTAAGAAGATAGAAAAAGAAATGCTATGAAAACACTAAGCAAAAGGAAGCTGGAGTGGCTATATAAATATCAGGCAAAGTAGACATCAGAATAAGGAATATTACCAAGGATTAAAAAAAAGTATTATATACGGACAAAGAAGTAAAAAAAAAAAAACCCTAAATATGCATGCACCTGACATAAAAGCTTCAATATTTATGAAGCAAAAACTAATAATTTGTGACTTCAGAAATCCTCTCAGGAATACATAAGGCAAGTAAAAATATACTAATATAGCTATGGAACACCTGAAAGAGAGTGTTACCCAATGAGACCAGGTGCCACTTATAGACACATCATCAAAGAGAAGAATTATATTCTATGCCATAAAAAAGCCTCAACATATTCAAGTTAATTTAAATTACATAAACTATGTTATCAGATTATGAAGAATTAATTATAAATTTTTCAATAACAAAAAATATCTAGAACTATCTCCCAAATTTAGACATTAAACACACACTTCTAAATAACCTATGAGTCAAATAAGAGGTTACAAAAGATATAAGAAAATATTTTAACTCAACGGAAATTAAAATAAAACATATTCAGATATGTGAGATGCAGCTAAAGCAGTGATTAAAGAAAAATGCATAGAATTAAAGGTATGTTCTGTTCGAAAAAAAGTAACGTCTTGAATCCATCATCTAAACTTTTACCTTATGAAACTAGAAAAAGAAGAACAAATTGTACTTATAGCAAGCAGGAAAGAAGGACATAATAATAATAAGCAAAAATGAATAAAATTGAAAAAGAGAAACAATGGAAAGAGACCAATTAAAACAACAACTAGTGTTTTTAAAAGATTAATAAAATTGATAATCTCTTAGTCCAATATCTACAAACCACAGCCCATGGGCAAATCCAGCCTACTGTCTGTTTCGGTAAATAAAGTTTTATTGGAACATAGGTAAACGCACTTGGTTATTTTCTCTGGTTGCTTTCCACAAGAGGGTTCAGTAGTTGAAACAGAGACCAAGTGACCTGCATATACAAAAATATTTACTATGTAGTCTATTATACAAGAAGTTTACCAAGTTCTATCCCACTCTCACCCAATTGAGGAAGTAAAAGAGAGAGAATAAATACATTTTCAATAATCGAAATTTTGAAATAGGGGATTTTATTACAGATCCCATAGATATTAAAAGGATAATAAAGATATAAAGCAAAAAACAAAGAAACAAAAACAAACCTTTATCTCACAAATTGGATAAATTAGGTGAAATGAACAAATTTCTTGGAAGACACAAACTACCAAAGCTCTCTCATGAAGAAATGGATAACATGAATAGTTATATATCTATTAAAGAAACTGAGATTGTGGCTAAAATCCTTCCCACAAAGAAAACATCAGACCCAAGTGTCTTCACTGAGGAATTCTACTGAACAGTTAAGAAAGAAATAACATCATTTCTACATAAGCTTTTCCAGAAAACAAGAGCAGAAGAAACATTTCCCAACACATGTTATAAAGCCAGAATTACGCTGAGATCAAAACAAAAACAATCCACAAACAGAAATCTGCAGAGTAATATCCCTCAGGATCATAGGAACAAAAATCCTCAACAAAATATTCAAAAACTGAGTCCAGCAAGATTTTAAAAAGATAATACCTCATGACCAAGGAGGAATGCAAGTTTGGTTCAACATTAGAAAATCAATTAGTGTAATTCACCATACTAGTAGACAGAAGAAGAAAACTCATACAATTGTATAATAGATGCAGAAAAAGCCTTTACCAAAATTTGACATCCATTCATGATAAATACTCTCAGCAAAACTAACAATGAAAGGGAACTTCCTCAGGGTGATAAAGCTCATCTACAAAAAAACTTACAGCAAATATCATGCTTACTAATGAAAACTAACTGCTTTCCCCTTAGACTGACTCTGCATTAAACTGTTTCATTCCCTCATATTGGTTTAGCTATTCCAACCAATTATTTTCTTTACAAATTCCTAATAGGGAGAAAGAAGAAAGCTTAAGTAGCACCCTCATGGTAGCTTTTGACCTAATTGAGGGGATGCGTTAGAAATTCATAAGTAGTGATACAGTAATAAAAAAGTAAAACTGATAAAAAATAAGACATTTAGCATGCTGTTGAAAATGCCCTATGGCTATGTGTGCAAATTGTCATATTTGGGGACAGACTTAGATCTTACTTCAGAGGACAGGTGATCTCTATGTGCTAAGATTGTGCTGGCAGTTCTTTTGGTGGAAGGAGGATTTGACTGTAAAGCAAAATAACAGAAAAAACATTCCATACATAATCAACAACAAAATGCAGTTCTTCCTCTTGTCTCAAGAGGAAAATACATCATTTTCTTTGAGAAATAGAACTGGAATTAAGACTAACCAAAAGAAACCTGGTGAAATCAGTAAGGAGCCTCTAAACAACTGCTTTGTAGAATTTTCCAGCCACAGATTCTGTCATTAAAAGTACAAAAATGACTATGGTCCCATCCAGGCTTTCTGCTCTCCTAGAAGCTGCTTTATGGCCAGAGGTAAGAATTTGACACTGCCTTTGATCTTCTGATTTGAAAAGTTCACAAAGAACATGTAGAATGAATGACTGGCCTTATGTTAACAGACCATACCATTCTGTGCCAAGATCAACTTTTTGCTAAACCCTGTCCTGAAAAAACAACTTTTGGTCCATCAGCCAGGCTGGACAAAGGTCAAAGTTATATTCACCATGCATCTCTTTCTTACAAAAATATTTTGGGTTGCACTATCGCTAAGCTACATATAACTGATATAGCTTATCTGTGGTATCTTTTCTTTAATTCCCCCAAATCAAATAGAAAAGGCTTTCTAGATTAGAGGTGCCTGTTCTCAAACAATAGGTGTTTGTCTAGCCTTAAATAGACACCCATGGGACCACCTTCTGATAAAAGGTGATCCACAGGTCCTAAAGCAGCAGCTTCCCCTAGGAAAGTGGTTGAGGCTAGCACTCACCCTTAAGGGCTCAGAACTTAGATAATGAACTTGGATAATGCTTTCCAAAGCCAAATGAGAGCAAATTGAAAGAGCTCAGCCCACCTTGGTGAGAAAGGACACCAAGTTTCACAGGGGGTTTTAGTCACCACATTGATGACATTGGTAGTGAATGAATTCTACAGTGAAAAAGCAAATGGTTGTATGAGAGAGGACGTGAAATAGTAGCAATCAGGAAATGTCACTGGGTCTAAGACTCCTTCCAGCGCTCTTTTCATCTCTGATGCAATACAGCAGTCATTCTCCCTGCCAAAATCCAGGATGGGATAAGCAAAAAAACCCCTATTCTTCCCCAGTACAGCTGAGTTCCAAAGGGGGATGATGCAAGAAAAAGAGATCAGAGGGAGGGGAAAAAGACAAGGAAAAGGAAACAGAGCAAGAACAATTACAAAACCGTATAAGACAAGAGAGGTCATTGCCTGGATAAGGAATGGCAGATGTTATAGGCTTCTCTATTGCCTGCCTCCTTCCCATAGAGCAAAAGAGCATGAGATCAAAGACTTTAATCATCTCGTTCACTCCTGTTTTTTCAGTGGCTCATAGAGGGTACAGAGTAAGCTGATGCTCAATAAGTACTTGCCCCATAAATGAATGAAGGAAAATATAATGAATACTTACAGTGTATTAAATAAACAGACTACTCATTAAGTTAACTCTCAATTAAATTGTTTTACTCTCCTATATTGGTTTAGCTATGTTCATCAATTATTTTCTTTACAAATTCTTAATAGAAAGAAGGAAGGAAGAAGAGAAAGAGAAGGAAGGAACGAACGAAAGAAGGAAGGAAAGAAGGGAGGGAGGGAGGGAGGGAGGAAGGAAGGAGGGAAGGAGAAGAAAAACACTGTAGGCATTGTTGCATAATCATTATCACTATTTGGACTGAGTATCAATGAATTGAAAAACAAATTGAGATCTTAGTGGCCAAAGAGAGCAGACCAGTCTAACTGTGCCCCATACAAAAGAAGACATTTCTTCATTCTTCCTGATGGGCACCACTTCTAACAGATGTCTTCTACTGTAATTCAAGGCACTTTTCTGTCTCTAGGCTGACCTCCTCTGACATTAACTTTGTAGACTTGAATGTCCTGCCCTTGTTCCAACACGGTGCCTTTGCACATGCTGTACTTGATGTTTGAAGCATCTCACCTCCCTTCTTCAGTTGGCAAACACTTACAAATGTCACAAGGTGAATGAGTCTTCTCTGCACCTCCTCCCTGCTCTCTCTACACTTCTTTCAAGCTGTCTGTTGTCTAGCCCTTATGACTCGGTATGATGACATTAGTTTGCCTCTTAGATTCTCCCACCAGGATGTGAATGCCAGGAGTTGAGAGCATTAGTTTGCATCAAGCACAGTGCCTAAGCACAGAGGAGACAGTATATAAGTATTAAAGGTAAGAAGTGAGGGAGAGAGAGAAGGAGGAAAGGATGAAAAGAGGACATTTCTTTCTATAAAGAAACACAATATCTCCCTCTCTGTATGTTGCAGTAATTAAATCAGCCTTCCAGAACCAATAGAACTTCAAATTGTTTCCAAAAGTTGAAATTTCATTTAAGAAAGAGACCCTTCAAGTTCTACTCTTTTAGACAATCATATAACCATTTTAGATAAAAATCTAAATGTTTTATCGGACAAATCCTATGACAAATCCCCAACCCTTTCAATCACTATTCCTTCAAATAGCCTTTTTGAAGTTTGCTGACTTATGGCACCAAGGTCCTTCTTTCCTTTCCATGCCAAATCTTATAACTGTCTTCCCTCCGTTATGAGGACTCTCCTCCCCTGCTGATTACAGGGCAATTCTGGGAGGGGGCATTCAGTTATTTTAAATGCAAGGAGAGCATGTGATTCTGATGTGTGAAGGAGGGGTGAGGCACACCAGCTCAGGGCTACCCAGCAGTTGCTTGCTCCCTTCCTAGAGACGTAGTGCTTACAAATAATAGACACTTATTTTAAATTTTGAGTCTACAAGGATTGTGTAAACCTAAGATAACTCAGGGTCCATATAACCTCTGGGGAGAATTGCTATCTGATGCCTTATTGCCGTCAATTTTCACCCAAGAGAAATATCCATATGTCAATATCCACAATGCCTAGGATTCAACTTCCCTATCCAGTATTGAAACTCAGGATTTCCCCTTTTACCCATCATTAATCTTCTGATTGACAAGAATCCTCAAAGATTATGGTTAGTGGTGCCTAGATTACATTTGCAAGTTCCTTTTGCACCCCGAGATGGAAGTCATTTGGGCTGAGGATTTAAGCTTCTTTAAGCAGGTAAGCACTTGTTTCCTCCTTATCTATCCTGAGTAGTCATTGCATTTTTACATTGTTATCTTCTCTCTTACCATTTTAAAGCCTAGCTCAGTTACTAAGAATCTCATAGCAAACTAAGTTGGGAATAACTCTCTCTTCCCCCTACCACCTGTTAAATGGCATCACCTGCTTGGAATGGGCCTAAAGCCTTGTGCTATTGACAAAGCTTAAAAGGCCCTTTGTGTTCTATTTAGTACCTTCGCATGTTTCAATTCCTTCTCAACTTTCATCTTTTTTTCTTTTTGAATTTGATTTTATTTTATTTGGAAAATAAAATGTTTATTTCATTAGATTTCATTAGGTCCCATTTGTTTATTTTTGTTTTTATTTCCATTACTCTAGGGGGTGGGTCAAAAAAGATCTTGCTGTGATTTATGTCAAAGAGTGTTCTCTATGTTTTCCTCTAAGAGTTTTATAGTGTCCGGTCTTACATTTAGGTCTTTAACCCATTTTGAGTTTATTTTTGTGTATGGTGTTAGGGAGTGTTCTAATTTCATTCTTTTACATGTAGCTGTCCAGTTTTCCCAGCACCACTTATGGAAGAGACTGTCTTTTCTCCATTGTGTATCCTTGCCTCCTTTGTCATAGATTAGTTGACCATAGGTGCGTGGGTTTACCTCTGGGCTTTCTGTCCCATTCCATTGATCTATGTTTCTGTCTCTGTGTCAGTACCCTATTGTCTTGATTACTTTGGCTTTGTAGTATAGTCTGAAGTCAGGAGTCTGATCCCTCAAGCTTCAGTTTTTTCCCTCAAGATTGATTTGGCTATTTGGAGTCTTTTATGTCTCCATACAAATTTTAAGATTTTTTTGTTCTAGTTCTGTAAAAAATGCAGAACTAGAACAAAAAAATTTTATAGGGATGGCATTGAATCTGTAGATTGCTTTGGGTAGTATAGTCATTTTCACAATATTGATTCTTCTAATCCAAGAACATGGTATATCTCTCCCTCTGTTTGTGTCATCTTTGATTTCTTTCATCAGTGTCTTCTAGTTTTCTGAGCACAGGTCTTTTACCTCCTTAGGAAGGTTTATTCCTAGGTATTTTATTCTTTTGGTTGCAATGGTGAATGGGATTGTTTCCTTAATTTCTCTTTCTGATCTTTTGTTGTTAGTGTATAGGAATGCAAGAGATTTCTGGGCATTAATTTTGTATCTTGCAACTTTACCAAATTCATTGATTAGCTCTAGTAGTTTTCTGGTGGCATCTTTAGGATTCCCTATGTATAGTATCATGTCATCTGCAAACAGTGGCTGTTTTACTCCTTGTTTTTCAATTTGTATTCTTTTTATTTCTTTTTCTTCTCTGATTGCCATGGCTAGGACTTCCAAAACTATGTTGAATAATAGTGGTGAGAGTGAACATCCTTGTCTTGTTCCTGATCTTAGAGGAAATGCTTTCAGGTTTTCACCATTGAGAATGACGTTTGCTGTGGGTTTGTCATGTATGACCTTTATTATGCTGAGGTAGGTTCCCTCTATGCCCACTTTCTGGAGAGTTTTTATCATAAATGTGTGTTGAATTTTGTCAAAAGATTTTTCTGCATCCATTGAGATGATCATATGGTTTTTATTCTTCAATTTGTTAATATGGTGTATCACATTGATTGATTTGTGTATATTGAAGAATCCTTGCATGCCTGGGATAAATCCCACTTGATCGTGGTGTATGATCCTTTTAATGTGTTGTTGGATTCTGTTTGATAGTATTTTGTTGGGGATTTTTGCATCTATATTCATCAGTGATATTGGTCTGTAATTTTCTTTTTTTGTAGTATCTTTGTCTGGTTTTGGTATCAGGGTGATGGTGGCCTCATAGAATGAATTTGGGAGTTTTCCTTCCTCTGCAATTTTTTGGAAGAGTTTGAGAGGGATGGGTGTTAGCTCTTCTCTAAATGTTTGATAGAATTCACCTGAAGCCATCTGGTCCTGGACTTTTGTTTATTGGAAGATTTTTAATCACAGTTTCAATTTCATTACTTGTGATTGGTCTGTTCATATTTTCTATTTCTTCCTGTTTCAGTCTTGGAAGGTTATACCTTTCTAAGAATTTGTCCATTTCTTCCAGGTTGTCCATTTTATTGACATAGAGTTGCTTGTAGTAGTCTCTTAGGATGCTTTGTATTTCTGCGGTGTCCATTGTAACTTCTCCTTTTTCATTTCTAATTTTATTGAGTCCTTTCCCTCTTTTTCTTTATGAGTCTAGCTAATGGTTTATCAATTTTGCTTATCTTCTCAAAGAACCAGCTTTTAGTTTTATTGATCTTTTTTATTATTTTCTTTGTTTCTACTTCATTTATTTCTGCTCTGATCTTTATGATTTCTTTCCTTCTACTAACTTTGGGTTTTGTTTGTTCTTCTTTCTCTAGTTCCTTTAAGTGTAAGGTTAGATTGTTTATTTGAGATGTTTCTTGAGGTAGGATTGTATTGCTATAAAATTCCCTCTTAGAACTGCTTTTGCTGCATCACATAGGTTTTAGATCATCATGTTTTCATTGTCATTTGTCTCTAGGTATTTTTTGATTTCCTCTTTGATTTCTTCAGTGATCTCTTGTTTATTTAGTAACATATTGTTTAGCCTCCATGCATTTGTGTTTTTTATGGTTTTTTCCCCCTGTAATTTATTTCTAATCTCATAGTGTTGTGGTCAGAAAAGATGCTGGATATGATTTTAGTTTTCTTAAATTTACCTAGGCTTGATTTGTGACCCAAGATGTGATCTATCCTGGAGAATGTTCCGTGCACACTTGAGAAGAAAGTGTAATCTGCTGTTTTCGGATGGAATGTCCTAAAAATATCAATTAAATCTATCTGGTCTATTGTGTCATTTAAGGTTTGTGTTTCCTTATTAATTTTCTGTCTGGATGATCTGTCCATTGGTGTAAGTGAAGTGTTATTAAAGTCCCCTACTATTATTGTGTTACTGTCAATTTCCTCTCTTATAACTGTTAACATTTGCCTTATGTATTGAGGTGCTCCTATGTTGGATGCATATATATTTTTAATTATTATATCTTCCTCTTGGATTGATCCCTTGATCATTATGTAGTGTCCTTCCTTGTCTCTTGTAACATTCTTTATTTTAATGTCTATTTTATTTGATAGGAGTATTGCTACTCCAGCTCTCTTTTGATTTCCATTTGCATGGAATATCTTTTTCCATCCCCTCACTTTCAGTCTGTATGTGTCCCTATGTCTGAAGTGGGTCTCTTGTAGACAGCATATATATGGGTCTTGTTTTTGTATCCATTCAGTGAGGCTGTGTCTTTTGGCTGGAGCATTTAATCCATTCACATTTAACATCTTTGCATGTTAAGTGCAAAGATTTAACAATTGAAACATCTTTGCATGTTTCAGTTCCTTCTCAACTTTCATCTTAATGACATAAGAACTAGGATTCTATGTTTCACACTTCCTTGGTTATTGCCCTTCTCCCCAAAATTTGTTTTTTTAAAAATCTGTGCTTATCAGAAAATGAAATCTATGTGTCACAAAACTATATAAAGAGAGCCATATGGACATTTCTTTTTGGTAAAAAAGTAATTAAGTAAATAACATGGTGGTAGATAATACAAGTGCATGTTGTGATATCAAAAAGGGGCAAAGTGGTACCTCTTCATCAAGTCTCCCTCTCACCTCTGTCTTCTCTAAGCTCACTTCCCTTCCTTGGAGGCAACCACTCTGACAAGTTTCTTGGGTTAGGACAGTTCCTGCAATTAATCAGGCAACTCACCCAACTAGATGCAGTGGGCTTTGAAAATGCCATTTATCTTTTCAAAGAGAGAGAATATATAAAACTCATTTCAACAAAATTTCAAACAGCAACTACGTACAAGCTAAGGAAATTATAGTGGCAATTTTCTCACATTTCCTAATTAACTTTTCTTAGCTTATAGAACTGAGTAAGCTCTTCTAGAAAATCTCTGTATTTTATCCTTTTCTCATTTAAGATCCTTCAGGGGCTCCCCAACACTGACAAAATCAGACCTCTCCTCTTTATCATTCACCCTTTCTGCAATCACACACATTTTCTAGCCTCCTAATCAAAGGTTCCCAGCTTACGTTTCATCCTCCAGCTCTCCATTGCCGCTTCTCATTTCTATGATTCTGCACGGGCTGGTCTCTGTTGCTAGAATGGCCTTAACCCTCCTTGACTTCTTAATAAGCATCCCTTCATCCTTAAAGACCCAACTAGATCTCACCTCCTCCGGGAAGATCGTTTTCCTCTTCCGAAGTTATTTTCTCTTCCGCTATCACATTGGTTTCTCTGTATTTATTACTGTACTTGCAGCACTGCCTCTTCCCTCATAATCAAAGACAGCCTTGCTTATTTCCAATGTATGCGATTCATCAAAGAGTTCTGCGATGTTGTTTATTCAAATCTGCTTACAGGCAGGCATACAGATGAAATTACCTCTTATTCTCCACTTATCCTCCTAAATTTGATTATGGGTTCCAGCAATAGAAAAGCCAACCACAGTTCTATGTTGCATTGTGTATATTAAATTATTTTTTGTCTTTCTGGTTTTACTGGTAGAATATATGCTGCTTGAGGTCCAGGACCTTGGTTCATTTGTGATATTGCCTGTCCTGTGTTTCGAGTTTCATCTCCCCTGTTCTCCAACCAAGAGAACAAGGCTCCCTCTTTGCTGTGCTTCATGTACATCTTCCTCCCTCACCTTCTGCCTTCGCACGCATTGTCCCTTATATCAAAAATTGTCCTTCTATTCCTTCCCTCTCTGTATCTAATCTTTTAAGTCCTGGCCAACCTACACTGGATGTTCTTTGGGCTCTTCTCCCACCTTGTATTAAACTTCAGATGAGCTCCCACCACATTGTGTTACCATCACTTATGGATCTTGTTCCTTCCAGTTTGCAAGCTCCTAGAGGATGAAGGCTGTGTCTTCATCTTTGTAGCCATAAAAACTACTGTCGAGGCTGGCACAGAATAAGCCCTGGTGAGTGCAGACCAAGAGAAGTGGTCCATGGAGTTTCAATTGCCTCCAGTTATCTGGCTCCCCCTTCAGTTTTGATCCTCAGTGGGCTGGGTGGGGATTCTTTCCTTCCTAACCCTTTCTTCTACCTCTACACGAGACAGAGTTATTTCAGCAAATCTGCTTCGTCATGGATGAGCCATTGCAGGTCGAAATGAATTCTGTCCATCGTAGCACACTGCTCAGTGGTATCTGCTTGACCTTACCCTTCATGTGGATTTCTCTCCTCTGAGTAACTGGAGATGAGAAAATGTTTTCTTAGAATTCTTTGTTCCATGGCAGCTAGCTCCAAGTGCTTTATCCCTCAGTCTTCAGGATCACCCAGAAGCCTCTACTGGGTCACCTCTACCCCCTCTCCCAAGGGCTCATGGCTCAGGTCCTTCCACATCTCTGAGACACTGACTCTTCTCAGACAGCAGTGGCTGCCAACCAGAGCATTTGAATTTAGATGTAATGCAGTGCCTTTGACCACAGCCAGATTGGGGCTACTCCCAGACACACATGCTAATTTTGAGAAAGGCTTTTGTTTTACACTAAGCATGAGTCATCTAGCAATTATAAAGGGATTAATTATCCAATTTGGGGATACTCTAGCTCTCTTAATGCTTCATCAAAAGGATAACCATGGAAAATCAAAGCTGCTGAAATTTAAGGCCAATAAATTCTGTCCTTTGCTAATTCTGTTCTTTGTGTTCTCTGCCCCTCTACCTCTCCTTACATGTTTTCAAGACCTGGAGATCCTAAGGTTCAGAACAAAGCCCTCAGATTTTCTGCCTCTAAATCAATAATTTTCAAATATTGTTTAACCATAAACCTCTATCCAAAAAAAAATCTAATGCAGATTCTCAATATATACTTGAAAAAGCGTATATGTCCAGCATAGACATATTTTAAACTCCACATTATAGCAATAACTGCTTAAAAAATAAACCAATGGAACAATAAGATACATTTCAAGAAACTAAAGTGTTTACCAGATGAGGTTTGGGGCCAGACTGGGGGAGGAATGATTACATCAGATATAGCATAATTTATTTCTACACTCTGTTTTGTTAGATTCACCATATCTAGATAATCCTGATTCTCACAGATCAATTGTTGCAAACAGTAACAGTTGTAGGCTTTGTATTTTTAAACTGCTTTTTTTCTGAGTATTAAGTGTACTTGGACATTTTGTTCTACAGTTGAATTCCTTATAATATCACCCAAAGCTACCAAGAAGCATTAGAACTATTTACAACGTAATACTAGCACTGTGGGGTGTGTGATTGAATTTGCTTGTACTAGTTCCCATGACTGGACACACGACTGCCTACATTGAGAAGGAAAATAAAAATAAATCCAAGGCTCCTATACAAAAGAATCAAGTATATACACAGAAACCAAAAAAGCTTAATCTAATGTCTGCACAAAATGAATTGTACTGGCAACATACTTAATGCAACAGCATGCTCCAGTATGCTGAAATTTGTTGTAGACCATATTTGATGGTTTGTTTTTAATTTTTTATTTGATTTTAATATTCCCTAAATAGTTAATAAAATATGAAACCATATATTAAAAAAATAATAATAACAGGTATTTGTAGAACTCCTGTATCTGTTTGCATGTTGTTTGATGGCCATTCTGCAAATGTATTTCTCTCATGGCCATCACCTCCATTTGGGGGCCAAGCATATTTCCATGTCTATTTCTGATATTGTCTGTTCTTTCGTCCTGTTGAACTTCTCCATCTCCTATCCTGTGAATACCTCATACGATATGGATAAATGGGTGGGATGGGGGTGGGTGGGAGGGAGGTCCAACTTGGGGGAGGGGATATAGGTATACATTATAGCTGATTCACTTCATGGTACAGCAGAAAATAACACAACATTGAAAAGCAATTTTACTCCAATAAAAAAAAAAAAAAAGCTCTTTATCTTTCCCCTAAAGCGAACTTCCCAGCTGTTTTGAGAGGGTTTGGCACCTCTTTCTGCTTTATCTTTTATAACACCTGTTACTTGGAACAGAAATAATGGCAATTAATTAATTTTGTGATGCCAGTTCTATAAGTAATTTATGTTTGTAAATTTTATCTCTGAAACGTTTTATGGAATGTGAGGGTAGGGATACCAGCCCACACTGCTCCCATTCACCTAGTCACAGTAGCAATGCTGAGTACAGAGGAGGCATTCAATACATTTTGTGAATTAAAGTTGGATAAGACAAGATTTTACAGTTGATCCTTATTCCCAGTATGCATGGACTGTAGTTTCTAATATGAAATCATAGCAATAGAAATGTCTCACTTAAATCTCTCTCTCTTTTTTTTTTTTTTAACTCAGCTCATAGTATTTCCCTGGTTTCATCATATTTTCCTTCAGAGGTTATCCTTAAGATGAGGAAAAAGTGACCCCTCCTGATATATAGAATAGAAACTCTACCAGCTGCTACCGCAGACTGACTTTCAACTTTTGTGGTAAGAAAATGTGGTAACAGACAAAAATCCCTGGTAGCTCAAAAAGAATAATATTCCCAAATATCCATCCTTACCACAAAGGCCCGTAAGGCTGCCTGTGAGAACTAGGTGACGTCCAAGACTCCTTCCAACTGAAAAAGTAAAAGAAACATGCCTTCAGATTTGCATGCTTCTCAGTAAACCAAGATTAATGCCTTGGCTCTGGGTGATTCAATAACTTTATGCCCATAGGCAAGGCATTTAGCTAGAGTGGGTTTCTATTTCTTATTTGTGTTTTGAAGTGAAAGCTAAAATAAATAGTGCCAAGCATTGCCGGATGAGAGGTAGTTGGATCCAGAAAACCCAAAACTAGTAATCCACTGAAAGAATCTGAAATAAAAGTGAATAAGAGTTATCAATTATTGTCTCTTGCTGTGTACCAGGCTAATACCCATATATTTCTAGTTAATACCCACAAATATCCTACAATTGATGTTGATCAGTGCCCATTTTTCTGATAAGGAAAGTAGCCATCTCTCCTATGGGGGACACCGTTGTCAGATGTCAGGGTCCGGACTTAGCCCTCATCTGTGCAACTTCAAAATATGCTTTGTCCAGCTTTCTGCTGCACTGAATGCTATATGAGGCATCATTCCTGAAGAAGTTCCGCCCTTCAAACACAGCAACGTTCTAGCCAACAGACTGAATGGTTAAGTAAAGTGCCAAAGTTTGTGGTTCAAGGGAGCCCTGGGTGGGTCAGACCCCAAATGAGATAGTCTGCTGGTTAAGATGGGCTTTTTTCAGAATGGAGAGAAATGTGAACAGTCTCATACACTTTTCAGATGGATAGCTGGGAACATAATGGTCTATTCACAAGAGCTGCAACTAATTTTAGAATAATTTTGAACGTAGGTTTCAGTTTCCTAAGTGAAGAGTTGAAGAAGAATGGGGGGAGCTCATACAGAGGGTATCTCAGGAGATGATGGAGGGACAGAGGAGGGCCACCTCCTAGCACTTGCACAGCTGCCGTGCTTTATTAACTGTTTGTTCCTCTTTGCAAAATGGCCATGTATTTGGTATTTTAAAATACAGACTCTTTTCATCTTCGGCTGTTTCATTTCATATGCATTTTAATGGACGCGTTTAACTTGATTCCTGCCTCGTAATGTGAATTAATCCCAGAGGGCACACACTTTATTGAAAAGGAAAAATAATAAAATAAAATGACTGAGTGGAAAAGTTATGCTGTTCCTGTTTTAGACTATTTGGTAATAACTGCTCCCCAAGAAATAATCTCTTCACCAGGCATGTCGGTACCTAAGGCCTTAGTGGGGCATCTACATCAAACAAAAATCAAAAAATTTTTTTAAATTTTAAAAAGAGAGAGAGAGAAACAAAAATGTGGATTGCGTATGTAAGTATTTCAGGTGATTTCACAAGCTTAAAAATAAATACATAAATAAAACTCCTAGTTGGGAAAAGCCTATACAACTTCAAATGAAGTTAAATTTTGAAGTGAACAATGTCAGCAGTTAGCTTAGATAACTGAGACTGAATATTTACTTTGGGTCTTGATATGGACCCAAGGAGCCCCAGATAATACAAACCAGTCTTTTATTTTTATTTTTTTATTTTTTTAATTTTTATTGGCGTATAGTTGATTTACAATGTTGTGCTAGTTTCAGGTGTACAGCAAAGTTACTCAGTTATACACATACATATATCCACTCTTTTCTAGATTATTTTCCCATATAGGCCATCATAGAGTATTGAGTAGATTTCCCTGTGCTATACAGTAGGTCCTTATTAGTTATCTATTTTATATATAGTAGTGTGTATCTTCCTGTTGTTTTAGGCAACTGAGTAAACTGAGAGGAATAAAAGTTAGAGATTGGGGGAATAAATTTCAGGCAATAAAGAATTAAAAACAAACAAACAAACAAATCCCAGAGGATCTGCCTAGAAAAGAGAGGTTGCAAGGAACCAGTGTGGTGGAAATTTAGTGCTCATCAAATATCCAACAAACATCAAACTGTTACTCTCCATTTCGATTGGGGCAATATGACTGGTTAATGGAATGAGTGAAATTGATGCCAAGCACCTCTCAAATGACTCTGTAACTCATGCCTTTGGTCCTTATTTTGCTGCCGTGATAATCTTGGAGACCACAGTTTCAAAACAGCATCACTCCAAGATGGAGGAAGGGTCACCTGAGATAGAGTAATGTTTGCTTGTGGCAAGAAATTAACTTTATCCGTATTAAGCCACTGAGATTTTGGAATTTCTCTGTGGCAACAAAGAGGATTAGTTTACCTTGGTTATTACAGAATTACTCAAGCCTTTGGATACTCTGAAGTTAGAGTGTAGGAATTAGCATTAACAGTACAGCTTCTCTGCTATCATTAAAGAAAAACAAGAAAAAAAACACAGAATAATTAAGATTTTAGAAAAGACAAACTAATCCATCTGAGACATGGAAATGATCAATCAATGGACAACTCTGGAGTTCTCCTTTTAAGGACAATTAGCAAAAGATCAAGGAATCTGTTATCAATAATAATATCACACTATATTGTACTGTATGTGTACAAAGCATTTTCTTCTGATGTTTAAATGAAGTTCTTCCTGGGGCCTGAAAATGACCAGATTATGTCATGAGATTTGTTTCTGTCTCATAATTCTAGAATGAAAACATGCTCCATCATTGTCCCTTCAGCATTTTACCAGCAAGAGACTTGTCTCCATCCCATCTTCTACAAAAAAGCAGCATCCACAGCTGAAAACGACCAGACATACCAAAGAATGCCTGGATAATAATGGCCTTGGTTTATCTCATAGCACTTTGTGTTTGCCCCTCTGGCAAGCAATTCATCATCACAATCTCACCAGTGAATCACAGGGCTCACACATTGCTACAAATCCTGCCTTTCAGCATGCCCAGAATGAACCATTACACTTCAACCTAGGATGAAATAATCCCAGTGAAACCAGCTGACCTGTCGGAGGGTGCCCAGATAACACTGAAATAGACAGCACTTAATGCAGTGGGGGATCTGTCGAAAACAATAAAGACTGGTGTAAAAACAAGTTGCAAGTTATTGATCTGCTCTATTACAGTTGCTTTGAAAATAACTGGATTTCACTTTTGCCCTTTAATTTATCCATCTTAATCACATTCTGTCAAGACCAAGGCACACATATTATGCTTAATAAAGGTCAAGAATACTCTTGTGTGCTGCCTGACCCAAAATGGAGATGTGTCCTGAGCATCAACACACATGCGTACAAGATTGTCCACTCACAGGCTCCTGTGAAATGGACCAACCAGAAAAATATAGCTGGATGGGACATGAATCTCTAGGCAAATTTACAGTCCAAGCCATAAAATAAAAGGCATCAATAGCAATACACTCATTTTAGGTAATCTCCCTTTCAGTTAACTTAAACTCTAGATCCACATAAAGAGATGCTCTCTGGAATCTCCCAGGACACTTGGACCAATTTCCGGCCAGCCCTATTGGATGAGGGCGCACATTTTCACCACTCTGATCACTGGACTTTGACCTAATTATACATGTTGCTTCCATCTTTAGGGGGGTTGTTAATATTCAGGGGCTAATTCTTCTTGGGTCCTGCTGTCTTTAGGATTTATTGATCTTTATCTTTGTCCAATGGAACATTGGGGGTTGTGACCCCTGATGCTACACTTGGGAAGGTAGATCCTACTATCTTATATTTGCTGATTCTTAAATTCTCATTCTGGGCTCACTGTTGAAATTTCTCTTGGGAAAATTTGTAATTACCTTCTTTTCAAGGATCTAATATAAAGATTTTGACAGAACCATAAAGACTGTTAGTGTTTCTTAATGCCCTTCAGGGGGCATTTTGTGAGTCTCACTTAAACACCTTCTTTTTGCCTTTCTTTTATCCTCTTGCTTTCTCTATACACGCGCGCACACACACACACACACACACACACACACACTGTTTATTATACAGACAGTATATTTCATAAAAATGTCCACTTTTTACTAGATTTCATAAGCTCCTCTGGGTGGTCTTCCCAACCCATGTTATTCTTGTTCCTTTACTGATGTGGAAATAAACAATGACCAACCAAATGGGAAAAGCAAACAGTATTTATTCTGAGCTTGCTGTAGCAAGAGAGCCAGCCCCCACCATTTGCCCATCTCTTGATGTTTTGGCAGAAACTCAGATGCAGGCAGAGGGGTGGAAATCTTTATAGTGGAAAAAGAGAAGGCAAGGCTTCAGATGTGCCCTGATTGGAAGAGTTGACATGGGGAAGTTTCAGGAAAGCTAACTTGAAGCCGGACATCCTATATGATTGGTTAGGGGTGCATATTTGACTTTTTCTGGTTGTTCCTAAATTGGAAATGGGAACAAAAAGTAGGGAAGCTCTCAGTTCTTAATGAATCCGTGGTAATTTGGGGCTGATCACTACAGAAGTCATTGTTTAGCCTCCTGGGTTGTTACTAGAGATAGCATTCTATCTTTCTGACTTATAGCAGGCTGGTTTCCCGGGTTATTTATTGTATATAAGGTGTTGGTTGCCCCAGGTTGTGTGTCAAAG
The DNA here is from genome assembly GCF_965194805.1 of Balaenoptera borealis. Taxonomy (NCBI): domain Eukaryota; kingdom Metazoa; phylum Chordata; class Mammalia; order Artiodactyla; family Balaenopteridae; genus Balaenoptera; species Balaenoptera borealis. The sequence continues at coordinate 144,981,934 of NC_138866.1, forward strand.
TTCTGTTTTTACATAGGGTATGGCCATTGTCTATTTGTATATTCAGTCTCTCACTAAGTACCTACTATGAGCTAAATATTGTTCTAGACACTGGTTGTATAGACGGAACCAGAACAGACAAAGTTTTTGCTCTCCTGGAGCTTACACTTCAGTGGGAAAGACAAATAGAGAAAAATAGACAAAAAAAAATGTATGTCAGGTTGTGATAAGAGCTATGAAAAACAGGGGAGGGTAAGATGATAGTGAAAGATGAGGAGGTTTTACTTTAGAGAGACTGGCCAAGGAAGGCTTGTAAGAATTGGAAAAATATATATCAGTAATCCACTTGACATACAATAGAGTATTTATACTCTATTTGTCTTAACATATCCCACTTGGTATATCTGATATATTGTAATCTCTTCTATGTTCCAGTAATATGATACAAACCCTTCGTAATCCAAAGAAAATATTTAGCATAGGTCCCATCTTGCATTCCTTTTATTAATTGTAATAAACAGATGACCATCTACTGTCAATGGACAGAGCACCCGAGCAGAATTATTGCCTTAAGGAAGAAAACAAATAAATAAGGTGGCAGGCCAGGGCTTTATCCTTCCCAGCACGCTGTATTGTCTTGGACATATTTCTTAGGTAGTCAGAGCTGCAGGAGTCATTAACCCTTCCAGCAAGACTGGGAACTAATCTTTACCAAGTGGGTACCTCCTTCCAATGTCCAGACTTTCACAGAAGAAGACAGTATAGTTACAGTGGTTTATGGGGCATAAAGGCCATCACAGGACTTCATAAATACCTCTTTGCTGAAGAAGCAGGACTGTTGAGAAAGTGTAATTACCATGTCAGATGACCTCATAAATTTTAAATTGCATTTTTGGAGTCATATAGACTCCTGGGATTCCCATGCTATCTCAAAGTTTTCATTCGCACGTGTCCTGTATCAAAAATCAGTAATTACGGAAACTATACCCTGTAGTGTTTCTCAGTCTGTATCGTGCAAAAGAATTACCTTGAGAGCGTGTTAAAACACCAGTTCTAGGAGTGGGGCTGAAGAACTGGCATCTCTAACAAGCTCCCTGGTGATGCTGCTCCTGGTCTGGGGGCCACACTTTGAGTAGCACTGTCTTACAGACCTGCGTGTAGGACACTCATAATCCTCAAAGCAAAAAGCATGAAAAACAGATTTTGTACAAAAAGAAACATGGAAGATATAGGATGCACCACTGAACATTAAATTTTCAGCATATGTCATAAATTTACAGAAACATTAAGAATGTATATTTGAAAGTGGCACTGTCCTAGAAAATCCAGCATGTGTGTTTCCCTGAACTACATGCCACTTTCCCAAATGGTCTAATTATTTCCACTTTCCAACAATGTTACAGAGAAAGAAGATTCTTTTTTTTTTTTAATTAGCATAACCAAGTCCCAAAGAGAACGAAAACGAATACAAAACATCAGTGTAGATCATTGCTATCAACAGAGGTTAACAACATCTCCCCCCTTTGCAAACCCCAACCTTGGCCCTGGCAATGGCTCTGCAGAAGTGTGCAGTGAGTTGAGGAAAGAGGAAACTCCAGGATTGTGATCTAAAACAATCCCGAACAAGGTTGTGATCTAAAAAAATCAAACAACTTGAAAGGAAGTAAGAGACTTTTGTCTTTGGCTGTATATTGCCAGCTTTTAAAAAAATTAATACTTTAAAGAAAATAGAAAAATATTAACTGTTAAAAAAGACAACAGGCCCAAAATGGAGTCATCTGTGCTAAGCCCAGATCACCAAACCAAGACAATACCTAAATTAATTGCAGGATCAGCTTCTTCCAGGAAAGTAAGCTTTAACCAGCCAATCTAGAATTACCTGGTCAGCCCTAGTGGGGTAATTCACTATTGTTCTCCTTAGGAGAATGACCTTTCCTGAAAGGTCTAATTTTATTGCTAATAATTTCCTTTTTCTGCCCTTTTTCTACCTTTAAAAATCTTTCCATTTCTGTAGCTCGGAGGAGCTCCTTTCTATTTGCTAAATGGGAGGCTGCCGATTCATGAATTGTTCAATAAAGCCAATTTAGTCTTTAAATCTACTCATTTGTATTTTCATTTTTGTTATTTAACAGATTTGGTGGCAGCAGTGGGAATGAAGGAGAACATTCAAGGGCTTCAGGGACAATGAGAAACACAGGTATGATATCCCACAAACCCCTTGAGTTCACTACCTTTCTATTTCTGAGGTCCGTGGGTAAGTATCCTCTCAGTTCTGAGCTCCACTTTCTTTACATTGAGTTCTCAATCTAATTGGCTTTCCAGTCAAGGGCTTAGCAAGTCAGCTTGAGTTGGCAGACGGTTCTATCTGGAACCCAAGACCATAGGCCTTGGTTTCCTCTACAATTCCCCAGTTGTTTGGAATCCCTTGCCTCATTTCCAGCCCACAGTTCCCATTTACCGGAGTTTGCTGGTTCAGTTGCTGCTGGAAATTGCTGATGGTGTGCATGGTCTTCCCTTGGTCAGTCTGCAGTAATATCTCTTGGTCACTGCTGGTGTGTTAAGTTGCCCATGTCCATTTGTCATGTTTTGTGTAGATAAAGGCTATTGCTAATGGAGATCTTAGAAGCAGAAAGAAAAGCCATAAAAAGTGGTGAGCATGGATCAGGCATTTAAGAGTTAGAGTTCTTGCCACCTGAATCAAAGATTCCTGTGTTAGGATAAATTGGTCATGGAATGGGATAGATTGACACCAGATCACCCAGCAACATCAAGAAAATTTCCACGCAAAAAGGCACACATTTGTGTAATGTAAACACCACATAATTCCCAACCTCACATCACATCCCCTTTAGGTATTAGTCTGGCTCTAAAAGACCCAAGGGCTCAGCAACAAACAAACAAATATATAAAATGTGATCCTCAAAACCCAAAGAGTTTCACATGCCACCTTCTGACACACCTGCTTATTTTATGTCAGAGAACTGTGGTCCCAGAAGCTGTAAATATCTACACAAACAGCAAAATCTTACTAAAGACAAATTAGGATTACAATGGTCCTTATGGGGAATGATCCAATTAGACAAGACTGTTTGCTTAATAAGTGCCCTTGAAAGTAAGGGTTCCCATATCAAACAGACAGAATGCAATGCCTATTTTCATTGGTATGTAGATGCTTCCCAAAAGCTCCAAGATTCTAAAACAGCTTCGTTAAAAAATGTCTTGCAAAAGGATAGTGAAAATTTAATGACACAAGACTGTAAACAGCAGTCTGCCAATCCATTAACTTTACAGCTGCAACAGCTCCAAGTTCAGGCACCTAAATAACACCTGGACCCCTCACATTGCACTTTCCTAGGGTTCATCATTAAAATGCTGGCCCAGGAAACAATGTCTCAGTTGCAATCAGCTGGAACACTGGAAAAGAGATAGGACCTCAAAGGGCCTATGCAAAATTTTTAACATCAACTCCAATGCCCTCCTATCTAACCCCTCAAATGGGTCCCTCCTAGATTTGAGGAGACTTTGGGAGATTTTCTGGTAAATTCCTACATTATTCCCTTAAACACCTAAGGAAAATTAAAATTATTTTTAAGAATGCCAAATTTAGGATACCAAAGGTATACCCTCTACTTTAAACCCCCTTGGAGCCTGTAGAGGGGCTCCTGGAAAAACTGGCAGAAGCTGGCTAAGGGTAAAAATGCTCACCAGAATCAGCCCTCCTGGATCTCTGTCTATAATAACCAGTAGAGAGAGGAATATAAAATATATTTTGCACCCTCTTTGGGGACTGCTCTTACGTTCAAGGAAGGGTTATTTAATACTGCCAGAAATGTTACTGTTTGTCTCTGTTGAAAACTGACAAGATATCTAAAAGAATTTTTAAGTAGCTCTGTGATCAGAGATTGGCCAGATAGGAAGCTGATATTCAGAGCCCAATAGGAATGTTTTTTAGGTCTCCTCCCTTAAGCTAAAAATAAAACGATGTACCCAGAGGGAAAGAAAAACCTTCTGAAGCCTTTGTGAAAGGATTTACTAAAAAACATTCCAAGGGCAAACAGCTCTAAATCTAGAACACAGAAATCTTTTGATTTCCATCTTAGTTAGAAATCTTCTCCCTAACATATACATATTAAAAAAGCAAATTAAGGGTAATGTCATTGGGTGGGTGGATCACCCTATGATGTCATTTAGGCTGCAACCCAGTCCTCTGGGGAATTGAGAGCAACTGTCCTTATCTTACAAATCTCTACAAAACCAGAAATGCAGCTCTAGAGGCAATTCAAAGTTCAGCTATTTTTTAAAATCAATCCCAAAACGTCTCATATTTATCTTAAAATGGCTTATAACTGCATTTTCTCCCTGTGCCTCTGAGGTGTAAATGTGAAAGTACAAACATCAGGGAGGTAATTTTTATCAAAAACAAAATAAAGCAAAACAAATCAAAATTGGAAAAGTCTTTTGAAAATTTTAAAAAACACTGAGATACAAATTCCTTTACAACTAGTGAGTTTTGTTTACCTGATTCAGTGCAGTAATTTTAGAAACAGAAGCTATAAGTTCTCTGCGTGCATCTGTCTATATGCTTATATATATGCATATACATATGTGTATATATATATGTTGTAGATGTATGGTATATGTCTACATCTGGATGGTATTGCCAAAATTAATTTGTAAAAAAATAACAAAACAAAACAAAATCTCTAACTGGCTTACAAATAAGTGCTTATAAATTATTTCTAAATCTCAGAAATATAATAGAAATTAACCCAAATGCCTTCAAGGTTCATGTGATCTGGGAAAATATTCAGTACTAAAGCTAGTTTAAGTTCGTTTGGTTTAATTAAAACAGGCATGTCTTTAGAATTATCAACATTAAATGAAATACCTTTATTCTACCTAGGCTTACTCAGTCACGTAAGTTCATGTTATCTCTTACAAAATCTGTCAGCAAGAAAAATAGTTCGTGATTATGGCAGACTTTGTCTAATGTCTTATGAAGTTTTTGTGGCTAATATAAATGTAATTCTTAAGAACAAGTAAATTAAATAAATGTAAGTAGGATAAAAAGATTTTAGGTAAACTTTTAATATAGTTTCCCAAATATTTCTGGTAACCTGATAGCTTAAGTTTTGCTAAGTTAACTTCAATGGTGAGTTAAGTTAAATTCATTGAACATCCAGATTATTTCCAAATATGATAAAATAATGAAACATTAATTACTAAACAGATTTGTCTACTTTTGTCTTCTTATTACGAAGGAACCAGAGATGTTTGTTCCCGTTAGTAAACATGCTGTGTGCCACATTAAAAGATTGTAGTATGAGAAAGCATATGCTTCTAGAGATCATGAAATGTATTCATAAATTTGTCAATCTAAAGAATACTGTTGTAACAGATAGATTACAATTGCTTAATTCTTATTTTTCACTAGAAATAAACATTTCTAGGGGTTAAAATTCTAATTAATATATGCGATTAAAGTTATTAAAAATAATAGGAGAAACAACTGTTTACACAAAGCAAGTAGAATGTCTTTTGGATTAAGAAAAGGTATGAGGTATGGAGATGTATTTTTGTTAAGGGAAAAGAAAGTAATTTTTGTCCTAAAGTGAAACTGGTTATTTCAGTATAAAAGAGGAAAAACATAAGACAAAATCTTAATGCAAAAAAGGAAGTTGTGGAAGCTTTGTGAAAAAAAAAAAAAACCTTGGGAAAGTAATTTTATGTGTAGTCAAGCTGGCTAAGATTGAAATAAATTTATTTAATAAGTTTTAATATCGAAAGTACATTGGTGCAAAATGAAAATTAGTTTTTTCTCTCTGCTAAAATGATAAAAGTTTAGAAAGTTAAATCTCTATTAAAAGAGCTAAGGTTTTTGGTTTCTTCGTTTGCTTTTTACAACTATTTAACTTTCTGTTTCACCTGTGAAGTGTTTAGTTGTCAGTGTGGTTAAATGAATAACTAAGTATTGTTTCACAGTGACCCGTGATCCTATTTGACCAAGTGTTTTAAAACCTTTGGATACTTTTGACAAACTTCCCAAAAGTAAAATTCTAGATGAAGTCTTTTTGACGTAGAAGTAAACCTTAGGATTTTCTAGGGGGCTCCTAGAACATCTCAGAAGATTTATTCCGTCTCTCTTAAAAAAAAGAGATGTTAAACTAATTAGACTTATTTGATATATTAAATTACATGGAAAGCATTGTCAAATAAGAAGTAATATTAAGCATTCTTTATGTTATATTTGTATAGGTATATGTCATAAGTGTTCTAGAAATTCTGTGTAATTCCTGGAAATCCCATATGTCTTGTATATGTTATTAGTCATAATTCTGGTTATAATCTTAAAATGTTGCATGTTATAGAAATAACCAAATTTCCTCATCAATTCCATTATAATAACTCTGATCAGCTCTTTAATAATAAGCATCTTTAAGTCTTTTCATGGTTATTGTTTTACTTTGATGCGTTTACCAAAATGTTTCTGCGAAAATGCCTTATCTTCAAGGAGATTCATGGAAAGAATTTGGACAGATTCCTGATAAGTTTAAGATCATAAAACTGAACTGGGTAAGAATTTCTGGAACTAGTGAAAAAACTGGATTCAAGCAGAACAAGTATGAATTACATGGGTCTGAATGAACTCAGTAGAATAATTATAATTTTAATGACTTTTTGTTTGAAACATGGGTGGTTCCTTAATACGGAAACCTTTTATCTTAAACTATCTATGACATACAACAATTTGGTAAAGTATACCTTTACAAAGAAAGATGAAACAATTATTTTTTTCTCTCTATCTGATCCCTCCAGAATTTGAAAACTCTTGAGTATTATTTTTATGGCAAAATGTTACTTAATTAGATAAGTTCAGTAAGAATCTGTTCTCCTTCAAAAAAGAAGCAGACTCACAGATATAGAGGGCGAACTAGTGGTTACCAGTGGGGAGAGGAAAGGGGGGAGGGGCAATATAGGGGTCAGGGAGTAAAAAGTACAAACTATTAGGTATAAAATAAGCTACAAGGATATACTGTACAACACAGGGAATATAGCCAATATTTATAATAACTATAAATGGAGTATAACCCTTAAAAATTGTGGATTTCAGAGACTGGCACAACATTGTATTGGTAAATTAACGATACTTCAATTAAAAAAATAAAATAAAAAAATAAAAATATGTTAAGATTTTAAAGGGCAAAAAATAAAAATTTAAAAAAATAAATAAAACTTGTGAATCACTATATTGTACACCTGTAACTTATATAATATTGTACAGCAACTATACTTCAATTTAAATTTTTGAGTAATTAAATTTTAAAAATAAATAACTAAAAAAAATAAAAAGGAACCTGTTCTCGTTGTAACAGGACACAACTGGAAACATCGATTATATTACCAAATCTTTGACCTGAATGTCGTATTTTAGAGAGCTGTTCCTAGTCTCAGATATGACCATAGTTTTAAGGAATTAATTGACTTTACAGAGCCAATAAAACCCCTTTGAAGAAATCAACCTGGTACCTTGCTTGCAAAGCTCCAGCAAAGCAGTCTTAGAAAGAGTTCATATGGTCAATCACTATTCTTGCTGCACTTATATAAATATTCAAGCCACATTTAATGCAAACAAATCAGTCTCACTGTGGTCATCCTTGGAAAAAAGAAATGGGAATAACTGTAGAAAGAAAAATTATGTTTGCTCATTTGTCTATATTAGATTCTAGTCCTGTTAATTATCTCTGAGGTTTTGGTATATACCTGTAAGTTGGACTGAATCCTGAATTCTTACAGTTTCTTCAAATGTCTGACTGTAACTTCCCAAACTAATATTTAGAATTTTCTCCTACCCTCTCATTTGGAATTAGTAAGAGCAAAAATTACCCTTATATTTCCTTAAAAGGGACTAACTAGATCTTCCTCCCTACCCAGATGACAGCCAAACTTCAGGGACTTGAACCTTGGTATGCATCTCACAGCTGAAGAGGGCTGCACCTGACATTTGGTCCCGTACAAATGATGGAGACCTCCAGCTAAAATTGACTAGGAAGAGAAGTGGCTGACGGCACAGTAGATTGCTTCCTCCCAACACGCCAGAATAAGACTTTATACTTTAACATAAAATACTTTTTTTCTTCCCTTTTTACCTTTACTCTGGCATTGGCCTGGAAAGATAACACCATCATTCACATCCCCCAAGGTATTGGTAAAGCTGGTAAACTCTGAAATTTAGAACAACTTTTTATTTCAGGCTAGGAGAAAATCTAACTGATCCCTGGCTTAAATGGGCAAATGCAACAATTCCTGCAAACGAATTTATTAGCAGTGTCATCTTAGCGGAAGTGTTTCGTGCTCAAGAAGATTAATTGTTGTCCGTGGTGGTTATCATTCTCCTTGGCCTGGATACCTGGTGCAAAACCCAGCAATGTTATTAGGTTACCTAACTGTGCTAACGGCTCACAGTCAGACTGAGGCACCTCATTGGTCAACCCCCCTGAATTCAAATAGTTTAATTAGAAAGGAATTAGCAGAAGGCATTCTTGACTAAGGATCAGCTTCCTTTGGCAGGGCTATACTTCCCTAGTTAGGAGTAAATGTAGAAGAGAATATGATCAGAAATCTCTCCTTCACTATTGAGAATATTGCAGAATCCACTGCTAAGACGTTAGCTGACAAAAAAATCCTTAGATTCTCTGGTAAATTTGTTCTTGGTAACAGGATCACTCTTAATTCTCTTTTAGCTGAGCAGGGAGGTGTCTCTTCTGTGGGCAACACAGCCTGCTGCACCTGGATTAACACTTCTGGGAAGGTTGAAACTCAGTTACATAAGGTCACTGAGCAAGACACTTGGCTTAAAAAGGTGACTCCTTCCACAGGGTCTTTCTCTGACTTATTTGATTTTGACTGGTTTGGGTTTGGGGGACCATGGCTATAAAGTGCACTCCAAGCAATGGGGATTATTCTGCTTATAATAATCAGAGTAATCTCCCTGGTGTGTTGTATTCTCTCAAAAGCTTTAAATACGTGTTCACAGCTGCTAACCACCAAGCAAATAATCTCCCTAAGACTGGAATATTAGAAAAGAAATGAAGAGAATGGCCAAGTTAAAAATTGTGAACCTGAAGTTATGGCCCGTGAATATTATAGACATTAGGCAAAAAATGTCATGATGTGTGAATGCCACACAAAGGATCAACAAAAGGTGCAAGAACTACAGAGCAGTAACTGAGAGTAGTGCTACCTAATGCTTTAAATTTTTATCACATCTCTCAGCTAAGCTAAGAGTCTAATCAAAAGGGGGAAATTGTTAAAAAAAGAGACAGCAGGCCCAAAATGGAGTCACTCGTACTAAGACTTTATCACCAAATTGAGACATAATACCAAACCTAATTGCAATTTTAGCTTCTCTCAAGAATACAACCTTTAACCAGCCAATCTGGAATTACCTGGTCAGAATTATTGGGGTAATCCACCCTATAGAACCCTCCTATTCCCCTAAGGTGTGCAACCTTCCCTGAAACAACACGTTCTTCACTAATAATTTCCTTTTTTGCCTACTTTCTACCTTTAAAAACCTTTCCTATTCTGTAGCTTGGCAAAGCTCTACTTGCTAGTTGGGATGCTGCTTTATTCATGAATTGTTTGATAAAGCCAATTTGATTGTTGAATTTACTCAGTTGAATTTTTGTTATTTAACACAACTAATCCACAGAGTTTGGTCCAGTGGGGCCTTTTTCAAGGGTTGCAGACAGCAATTAATGAGGCCGGCTTGACACTGTCAGGAGCAGCTGCTCTGTCTCCTTTGAGGATTCGGGATTATCCCTTCATTTCCCTTAATCACTCAATCAGTGTTAAATCAATCAATGAAATTAACACCATTCAAGTTAGGGAGATACTACTGAGATAAAAATCATATATTTGTAACTCTTCCATCTCCTACATCTATCTAATAAGGGTTTTATTAAAAATCTAATTTGTGGGGCTTCTCTGGTGGCGCAGTGGTTAAGAATCCGCCTGCCAATGCGGGGGACACGGGTTCGAGCCCTGGTCCCGGAAGATCCCACATGCCGCGGAGCAACTGGGCCCGTGAGCCACAACTACTAAGCCTGCGCGTCTGGAGCCTGTGCTCCGCAACAAGAGAGGCCGCGATAGTGAGAGGCCCGTGCACTGCGATGAAGAGTGGCCCCCACTTGCCACAACTGGAGAAAGCCCTCGCACAGAAACGAAGACCCAACACAGCCATAAATAAATAAATAAATAAAATTTAAAAGAGATAAGCAAAACATTCTCTCTATAAATTTGATCTTTAAAAAAAAAAAAATCTAATTTGTTTTTTGTCTCATTCTATTTGCTGAAGTTGTTGGTGTCCCCATCCCGCAGGCATACTGGTGGCTTAGATGTCTGAGTCATCTTTCTTGCCTTGGTCTCTTGCCTCCTGTACAGCAGTGGTGTAATGTTGCTTTTCCCTGGTTCCCCACTTCTGCCTCTTCGGGGTGTATCCTAGTAACTATATTTTGCTTGTGTAAGGCAGAAAAAGAAAAAAAGAAAGAAAGAAAGAAAAAATCCCTTACTTTTTATGACAGAAAGAATGCTGAATTGGAAGTCAGGACAACTGGGTTTGTACCCTAATTGTTCAGCTAACTAGGGACGTGACCTTGTACAAGATACTTGACTTCCAGGTTTTTCCCTTATCCATATAAAGATGTACTTGATGTCCTTTTGGTTCTAAGTATGTTTATTTGGCAAAAATTGTATTCAACTCATGGAGAAGGAAATAGCATTTATTAAGTTTCTGCTCTTTGTAGCAACTTTCTCTGGTGTTTTTATTTCTCTCTAGGTGATGCCCACCATTCCTCCATGACAAAGATAATTTCTTGTCCCTAAAGGGATTCTTCACATGGTCTCATAAGCTGTGTACTGTATACAATTCATTCATTCATTCATTCACTTCCTGTTTCCTGTATGTCTGACACTGTATTTCAGAGACAGATATAGACAAGAGCTTAGCATTTATCTGTGGCCTGAAAGTAAATTACAAAATCCAAGATATCCTTTTCCTCTAGAGAGTTGTGAAATAAACCATGTCCCATTTCTAATGTCCAAACTTCTAGTAATATAGCTTCCTGGTTGAGATGAGATTAACAGAAAAAAAATAATAAGGCAATATTTGAAATTGCCCATCTAAACATTGACTCATTTTGCGAGCACTGTTGTAAGCAGCTCTTTGCAGGAAAACTGCCCTCAGCATGAAGCCCCTTTTCTTCTCACTTTAGCAAAGCTGTATTGTAACTCACTTTTAAAACTAGGCACCCCCGTGCTCAACTCATCTCCAGCCCAAGCACACCTCTCAAGTCTTTTGATCATGCAATACCTTGCCTACATGGTTGGTTCTTTCTATAGATCAAAGAAGTAGAAATGAAGAATTAGTAATTAAAAGATGACCAGATCTCTTCCCTAGCTTCCCCTTCAGTAATCTTGTGAACAAACTGTGTGAACAAAGCAGTGTGAACGAGATAACATCTAGAGGAAGACCACAAGAAGTCAACCAGCCTACACTCAGTGGGGGATGGTGATGACTCTGACGCCCTATCTCAGTGACTAACTGAGATTACTTCCCCTTTTCCTTTGAAAACTTTCATGGTCAAGCAGAATCTTCAGAGGTGGTTTTGGGGGGACACTGAGTCCACCATCTACCCAGATTGCCGGCATTCTGATGAAAAGCAACTTTCCTTTCTACCAACATTTTTCTCTCTTAAGTATTGACTTTGGAGGGGCGAGCAGCTGGACCCGATTCAGTAACACTGTCTTTTGTGCCCATCGTTGACTGCAAATATCTGTGCCTCTGAGGCAGTACCCACCTGTTCTGGACCTTCTCTTTCTTACACATATGCAGTAGTGCTTCCATAATTTCTAAGGAAAATAATCTGGAAATGGCAAACTTGTTGGAATGGAAGAGTTAGGAATTTGTGCTGAGAATCAGATAAAATGTCAATACGAATAGCTATTTGTTAAAGCTGCTTTATTTCAGGTTTCATAAAGTTTAAAACCTGCTGAGAGATTTATGGGAAAGTGGGACAAGTGGTGATAGGAGCATATCTCCTACACTGTATGTTGAAGAAGGGCAATATGTGCATCAGATCTGATAATACCAGTGATAGAATATTAACCTGTTCGAAAGATAGGCTCCTTTGGGAGTGCCCTGGAATGAGGGATGAGGAATAAAACCAAGAAGCTTAGCTTAAGAGAGGAAACACTTAGAGAGGACATGATGGCTTTGATCAAACATATGAAGGGCTCTCAAAGAGAAGGAAGATTTGAGGTGAAATAGGACACATGAAACAAAGATAAAGACTTATTATGTCTCAATACAAAAAAGAAGAGAAACTTTCATCGGTTAGAATTGTCCCCCAAAGAAATAAGCTACTGTGCAAAGTAATAAGTTCCTTGTCACTAGAGATGTTCAACATAAGACCAAGTGTCAATTTTATGGAGAAACCCACGCGTAATGACAAACGACTTTGATTATTGCTTTTTTTTATTTCCCTAAACCTTATGTTTTTTATTAGATTAAATTTCGGTGACATTTTATTCTTTGGAAACTCTTCTCATTCTTTGGAAACTTCTTCTCACTATGACTGTTTTCTTTCACAGTTGTGAATCACCTTCTCAACATCACTTTACCATTTCTTTTCCTCCTCTCCCTTTTCCCTGTGGGCAGTGGTGATCTTCTTATGACAGCATGTAAATTATATTCAATTAAATTTAGTTTAATGAATATTGGCTGAGCTCCCGTTATACTTAAGTTCTGTGATATGTATAATGGCAGGGAGAGGGTGGGTGAAGGGGATGGCACAAAGATGAATAGCATAGAGGACTGGGCTTAAGGGAATTTGCAAGATTCTAAGAAAAGGGAGAAGACAAGCCCCAAAATAGCTATTGTATAAGACAGAAGATAACCATTGCTATTAAAAAAGTTAGTGGAGAGCACATTTACTGGAATTGCTTCAGGGAGGAGATAGCATCTGAGAAGAACATTAAAGACCATGGAAGATGGATTTCAACAGCCAAAGATAAAGAAAGCTGGGCATTTCTGAAATCGTTACCAGCTTGAGTATAGGCATAGAAGCAGAAAATGGCTGGATGTTTGGGACCAGCAAATAGCACATTTGGCAGGACAGATGTCTTTGGCATGACAAGGTGAACAAAGTAGGTTTGGAACATCTAGCAGAGAACTTTGAAGTTCAAGAAAAGCATTTTTTATTTATTATAACTCAAGAAGCAATTGCGGAGTATTCAAGAGTAACAGAAAAATAATACGGTAAGAGTTCTTCTTCTAGGGAAACTAATGTGCTAGTTTTATTTATGAAGGATTGGTATAGAAAAAGTCAAAAGTGGGAGAGTCAGCAGATCACTATGATGGTTTGAGAAACAGTAAGATTTCAAAGATTTCTGTGATAGTGCAAACGAGGTATGGAATCCTGGTTGGAGATTTCATTTTTAATTTATGCATTTATACTCACTGGAAAGAAACTTAGAAAATACAAAGTACAAATTAAAATAGCCAATAATTCCACCAACCAACCATAAAGACTAACATTTTGTGTATATCCATTCTTTTATTTCTTATACTTTTTCTTACAAATTAAGATGATACCAACCATACCGTTTTATGCACTGCTTTTCTCAATCAGTAAAGCCTCACAATTATTTTTCCATGTTTGTTTTATGTACCATGTCAATGACTGCAGAGTATCTGATGTACATGTGTATTGCATTTATTAAATAAGTCCCCTATTGGAAGTCTTAGATGATTTCTAATTTTCCCATATTATGGTAGTGCTGCAATAAATATCTATACATGTATATATGATTATTTTTTCTGATTACTTCCTAAGATAAATTCATAAAAATGAAATGGGTCACAGACGGTTGCTAAGCTATCCCCAGTAGTTGTTCCCTGCTTTTCTTTTACTATTTGAACCTTGACTTTTTGGTGCACACGCAGATGTTTACAATAAAAGCTACATTTTTCAGACATGTTTTCAGCCAGAAGCTCTAGGCATTAGGATCTAAGTGGAAGTGTAGTGTGTGGCTTCTGCAAAGTGCTGTCTAAAGGGGAAGTCTTCTTTTTGTTTTCCTTCTGGCAGAGTGCTGATAGGATGGCTGGAGCTGAAGGAGCTCCAAGGACATGAGAAGAAACCTTTGCTGAGGTTGGTCAAGCAACAAGATAGGTTTCTTCTGGGTCCATGGCACTGTCTATGGAGTACCGTACTCGCCCTGGATTGCCTACCTCCAGGAAGAAAGAGAAATACACTTTTATCTTGCTTGAGTCACTTTAGAAGTCGGTTTTCTATCATATACAGCTGAACTAATCCTAACTAAAACAATGGCTTTGAAAGTTTGCACATTTTTAAGGCTCTCTGTACACATTACCAAATCTGAGAGAAGAAAGGTTGTGCTGATGAATATTCCCACCAGTAATGTGTAGAGTAGAGTACCGGTCTCCGTTATCCTAGGTAACACTAGGTATTATCATTTGTTTTAAGTCTTTGCCTATTTGGTAGATCATACATGATATCTCTTTGTTTTAACTGGCATTCCTCTCTCATTCTTCTGAATATTTCCCCCATTTCCTTCTCAATCCCCTTGGCATAATCCTCTCTTTGACTAGGAATTCAGAGACATCATCTGTGTTAAAAACACAGCCCTGATGATGTACCAGTTGGCTTTTGCTGTTCTTTTAATATCTTCCTGCCATCCATTCCAGAAAGCAGGGGTTCTGATCCAAAGACAACACACCTCGGGGCTCTTTCCTTGTCTACCTGATCTATTCCAGCATGGCATGCTCGGCCATCCCTTTAGAGCGCTCAGGCTATTTTACTATTGCAACAGAACATCAGGATACAAACTTCAAGTAAATTTGGAAATTACAAATAGACAGAGAATTTCAGCATTTACGGCCACATTGATTTCTCCTTCCCCGTCCACTTTTTTGTGTGCCTATCTGACTAGTCCTCTTTTTCTATATGTTCTTTAAGACCTCTTTTTCTATGTACTCTGTGTCTTTAGGGAAGCATGTTCTCTTCTAACTGGACAAAATATGTCCTTCTGTTTTCAATCAGAATTGTTCTCCTTGCATCCAAGAGAAGGAACCCTATCCTATAGCCCCTCTAGATGTTTCCCTTAGTCTCTCCCTGCAGTAAACCCCTTTCTCTTCCCATAAGGATCAGCTCCCTTGAATATAACCTGCTTAAAAGAAAATCAGCTCCCTTGAATATAACCTGCTTAAAAGAAAATGACAAAACAACAAAAACTTTGAGAATAAATAATATTTTAAAAAATGCATTGAATCTCTCAAATTCTAAAATTTCCGTCATGTATGTCAATCATCTTATCACGTTTTCTCCCCCAACCTAGCCTTTCCCCAACATCGGTTCTTATCAATTCTGCCAATATCTGTTCTTGTCGATTCTGCTTTCCTCCACAACATTACCATCCCCCCCACAGAAAAGATCCTCTACTTTCCGCCAAAGGGTCATTTCTAAATGCACATCTGCACACTTATTGCCACTTCTCATTACTTATATTGCCGTAACTATTAACATCCAGAGAATTCAATTGGATTCTGAATACCATGTCCCTGACCAACATGGACTTCTTCCAAATTCAGTTACAAGTTTAAGAAAGGGGTAGAAAAAATGATGGTATACTGTTTTTCCCCCATTATCTTTCTCATTTAGGAATCAGGTTCCTTAGAATTTCCTGTTCCATCATCTTTTCTGCTGACTGCAGGTGTAGTTCATGAGAATTTACATTACTCCACTCCATATTTTATTAGAGAGTCTTCATCTATTTGCATTGTTTTGACCACCTCTTAATATGAAACATTTATTGAGTGCCTACTATGTGTCAGGCACTTTTCATGCATCATCTAGTTTCATTCTCAAAATAACCTTATGAGGCAAGTGCTATTATTAGTCCCCTTTTAAAGGTGAAAACATTAAGTCTCAAAGACACAGATGGTGTCTGTGTAGTGGAAACAAGATTTAAACCCTGACAGCCTGAAACTCTTTGCATCCTTGTCAATAGCACTCTGCTGCCTCTTTCTAAGTTCCTCCAGCTTTTCCTCATTTGGCCTATTTATTCTCTTTCATTGTGCTCTGTCACTCTGATACCCCTGCCTGGAGCTCTTCCTGCCATCTGCATTGCATATCAACTTGAATTCCACTAAACTCTTGACTCAACAGGGTCTGTAAGTTTATTAGTAACAAAGCAGCTGTACCTCAAGACTATTCATTTTGGCCATCTCATCCCTTAAGGCTGGGAAGGCTAAACAAAATCATAAGTGTTATCAATTGTGATGAGAGTCAAACTGCAGCCATCAGGCTCTTTGATAGTTTGCTTTTTTGATGACTATAGCTAATAATAAGTTAGGGCTTAATAATATGTCAGACACTGTGCTAGCTCTTTTGCATCACAACATTTGGTCCTCACATCAACCCTAGGAAAGGGGCACTGTTACTGTCCCCATTTTACAAATGAGGAAACAGAGGTCAGCAGACTCCTAGTAACTGGCCCACCTCATACAGGGATCAGCTGGCAGGCCCAGGATTTGAGTCCATGTCTATCCAAATTCAGTACATACATTCTTCACCACTATGGTACAATGCTTCATCTTTTTAATAATATTGCTGATATCTTATTAAAATATCAGAAACCCATGGGAAAAATAATTCCCCAACAACCTAACCCCAAATCCAATCAATTTTTTCATTTTATATCATCCAATACATGACCATGTACATATCCTTTACCTATTTACATTAAGTAACATTATGAACATTGTATTTGTCTACATTTTCCATTAACATTTTGTCAAGCATGCAACTCTCTGGTAATAAATTCGAAAACCTGAATGAAATAGATGATTTCCTAGAAACATATCAATTACCAAAACTGACCGATTAAGAAGTGGAAAATTTGAGTAGGCTAATTACTATAGAAGGTCTAACAAAAGGCACCAGGACTAGGCGAATTTCCAGGTGAGTTT
Source organism: Balaenoptera borealis (assembly GCF_965194805.1). Lineage (NCBI taxonomy): Eukaryota > Metazoa > Chordata > Mammalia > Artiodactyla > Balaenopteridae > Balaenoptera > Balaenoptera borealis. The sequence goes on from NC_138866.1 coordinate 144,998,963, forward strand.
ATCTAATCCTTAAGTAAGAGATAATCCCAATGTTATGTAAACCAGCCATAGATAAAAAGATAGATATTTATCCAATTCATTTATGTGTACAGTTTAACTTTAATACCAAAACATAATAAAGATTCTGCAGAAGACAAAAATACTGTATAATCTCAATTTAAATAGAATATTAGGAAACTGACCCTGCAAAATTATTAGAAGAATACTACATTATGACTAAGGAAGGTTTATTCCAGGAAACCAGGATGGTTGATATCAAGAAATCTATCTGCGTAATACATTATGTTAAGAAAATAAAGATCAAAACACGTGCAAATAAATCAATGCTGAAGTGATGCTTAATAAAATTTAAATAAAATTTTAAGTAAAAAATGGAGGAAAACAAATAAAATACAGACTACCAAAGATAGCAGAAAGTATTACCTTAAATGAGTGATATTTAATATTTAAATTAAAATAAATCAGAGAGGGACACCTTCTATCAGCATTATATTTTAACATTAATTTGACTCAAATACACATAAACATTGGAAAAGAACTGAAACTGTTTTATAATGATCACATTTCTTGCTCAAAAATTCCAAAAGACTGAAAAAACACAGAATTTATAACAGGATTTATAAGTTAGCAATAGGCAACTACACACAGAAGTGGTAAAAAAAAATTTCCAATCATAAAAGCAAAAACAAATTATAAAAGACTTAGAAATAAATGTAACAGAAATGACATTAGACATAGTTGATAAAGCTATATAATCTCTTGGAAGGTGTAGAACAATATCTAAACAAATGGAAAGATCTGCCATCCCTTTGGATAGAAGACTTAAGGTCATAAAATACAAAATCTTTCTAAATTAATAAATATAATAACATTTCCATTAGAGCCCAAGAGAATCCTTTTGATGATTATATAAAATGCTCTTGAAGTTTACATGGAAAAATAACTTTCAGGTATTAGCTAATTTTTTTTTAATGGGAAGGAAGAATGGAGAAGGAGGTACTGGCCATGCCAGGATGCAGACTATTCTAAAAAGATGAACCTGTTTGAAAGGCAGAAATAGAAACACAGATGTAGAGAACAAATGGATGGATGCCAAGGGGGGAAAAGGGGGGTGGGATGAATTGGGAGATTGGGATTTACACATATACACTAATATGTATAAAATGGATAACTAATGAGAACCTGCTGTATAGCACAGGGAGCTCTACTCAATGCTCTGTGGTGACCTAAATGGGAAGGAAATCCGAAAAAGAAGGCATATAAGTATACATATAGCTGATTCACTTCGCTGTACAGCAGAAACTAACACAACATTGTAAAGCAACTATACTCCAATAAAAAAAAATAAAAATACTGTAATCAAATCAATACGGAATTGGCTAAAAGAGACAATGGGATTAAGAGGATTTTATTGGCTGAGGTGTAGAAAGAGAATAAGTAAAAAAGACAATAGAAGATTACACTAAAAATAATCTGTATGTTAAGTTTATTTTTTGCGTTTTTGGTAAAACTCGATGCCTGTGAGTATATGTATAAAGAAGGCACTTAAAGAAAGTATTAAAATGTAAAAGAAAATCATTCATGCTTCCCTAAATTAATTTCACTATCATTTGTGTTGTCTCTGTTTTACCTCATTTCGTTTCTCCTCTTAGATTTCTCCTCCAAGAAAGGTTAAAACCAGTAACAGCACTGTGCGTATCTTTTTCCTTCTTCTCTACCAGCTACATTGTTATTTATTATAGTGAAAGTAGAAGAAAATAAAAACTACCTGTAAATGTACAGATTACCACCATTGGCATTAGGAAATTGTTCATCTCTTGGAGCTGTTAATTACCACTCTGGAGGCTGGAAGTCTCTCCTACTGTAATGCCTCAGGTCCTGCTTAGTTTCCAGACGGTGCTGTCTGTGGATGAGTAATTATGAAAGACTTAACTATCAGAATCCCAGCTCAGAATTTGCCAAGCCTAGTCTCAGGGGCTGGGCTTCCTCTGATCCCAGTCTATATAGAGAGGATGTTCCCATGGAAATAGTCACTGGGCTAGGCCTTGAACAGCGCCAAGAGCAATCTCTTTACACTCCATCATTCTAGCCAGTTACACAGGACATCAGTCACCCCCAAACAACTGTAAACCAATGAGGTTAACTTGCAAAGAGGCTAGTGATTGCACCAACATCCTATCTATCTTCTAATAAATGAAATAAGTACAATAAAGGCACCCATGCGCTTCCTATGTGGCAGGGACCCATGCAAACCTTTTACTGACATCAAGCCGTGGAATCCTCATGATAACTCTCTCAGGTAAGTAAGATTTTCATCTGTGTTTACAAATGAGACCCATAGAGGTTATGTAAATCTCAAACTCAGTCTCCAAACTTCAGTGTCTGGGCACTTATCCATCACCCAACACTGTTTCTCAATCCCAGGAAAAAAATGAAACCAGATAGAATGCAAGTTGAAAGATGTTTAATTTCAGGCATGTGAGGGTTGGTGTGCAATGTTGTGGTCTGTCTCAGCTCCTCAAGGTCCAGCAGCAATGTTCCCTGAATATCTGAAGACTATGAGGCAGGTAATTGTTTCAGATTCAGAATGATGAGAAATTTGCTTTGTTTGGGGGAATGGATGCTCTATAATTTTATTTATTTTTTACAGTAACACATATATTCAATGCCACTTTTATTGTTTTCCCCCAATCCCATATTTGCTATGAAACTGATTGTATCAGCAGCAGTTTTGCCAACCTTGGTGTTTCTTTTTTTTCTTTTAATAATAAATTTATTTATTTATTTATGTTTGACTGCGTTGGGTCTTCATTGCTGCACGAGGGCTTTCTCTAGTTGCGGTGAGCGGGGGCTACTCTTCTTTGCGGTGTGCAGGCTTCTCATTGCGGTGGCTTCTCTTGTTGTGGAGCACGGGCTCTAGGCGCGCGGGCTTCAGTAGTTGTGGCACGTGGGCTCAGTAGTTGTGGCTCACAGGTTCTAGAGCACAGGCTCAGTAGTTGTGGCACACGGGCTTAGTTGCTCTGCGGCATGTGGGATCTTCCCAGACCAGGGATTGAGCCCATGTCCCCTGCATTGCCAGGCGGATTCTTAACCACTGCACCACCAGGGAAGTCCCAATCTTGGTGTTTCTTAAGATTTGGCTAGGGATTGCTGCACTGAGATTTCCCCAAAGTTAACATGTCAGCACTGATTGGGAAAGAAGTGATCCGCTTGGCTGGCAACAAACTGTGAGGGGCTCCAGGAGCGGATGCTGGGAGTTGGAGGAAGCATAGGAAGCACATGACCCCAACTGGTCATATATTACCATGGGCCTGCACAGAAATAGAACATAGCTCTGTTGGGATGGAGTCTCTTGTGATCTTCACACACAACCCTCAGAAGAGCCTTGAGCATGTAACCCCATCTACACAAAATGAAACTGAGTTTTCACTGAGGATTTTCTATCAGTATAGACTTTTTATAAGGTAAATGTATTAGTCTGCTCAGGCTGCTATAACAAAATACCATAGCCTGGGTGGCTTAAACAATGGACATTTATTTCTCACTGTTCTGGAGGCTGAGAAGTCCAATATCAAGGTGCTGGCTGATCCAGCTCCTGGTGAGAATGCTCTTCCTGACTTGCAGATGCTTGTCTTCTTGCTTTGTCCTCACATGGCCAAATTGCAGAAAGCTCTGGTGTCTCTTCCTCTTCCTATAAGGGTACTGATTCCATCATGGGGACTCTACATTTATGACTTCAGCAAAACCTAATTATGTCCCCAAAGCCCCATCTCTAAACCCCATCACTTTAGAGGTAAGAGCTTCAATATATAAATTTTGGACAGACACAATTCAATCCATAGTAACCTAAGACACAGCATTTTACTTTTCAATAAATCCCCCCTCAAACTTGTCTCTTCTTTCCCAGTTTCTTCTCTCTTACTGTTCCTAGGTCTCCCATCTGCCTGGGAACCCCCTTCCACCAGGCAGCCCCTACCTTCTCCCATCCTTCAGAAACTTCTTCTCTCCACCATGTTTTCTTATTTCTTATACAGAGCCAACATTTCAGCTCTAAGAAAAAGCCATCACACACAGGTTGGCTTTGAGCTCAAAATAAAACAAAAGATTCCCCATACCATTCTCCCTAGAAAATGGTAGGGCAAAATCTAATTTTTCCCTGCTACAAAAGGTATTTGGTCTTGTCGCATATTTTTATATCTAACAAGTATTCATTTATATATGTTCAACTGATTGAAAAATGAATTCTGTGTGTACAGGTCTTCCACTGTAACTAGTATTTCTCTTAAAAAGTCCCAAGTTTTAAAATTTAAGAAAAAAAGGAATGAAGTACTGATATATGCTACAACATGGATGAACCTTGAAAATATTATGCTTAAGTGAAAACAGTATGCCAGTCACAAAGGACCACAGATTGTATGTCCCTTTTAAAGGTAATGTCCAGAATAGGTAAGAAAGTAGATTAGTGGCTACTGGGGAGAAGGCAAGATGTATAGTGACTGCTAATGGTTATGGAATTTCTTTCTGGAGTGACAAAAATGTTCTACAATTGACTGTGGTGGTGGTTGTTCAACTTTTGACTATATTAAAAACTTTACACTTTAGTATATTAAAGTGTACTAAAAAATGTATACTTTAAATGGGTGACTGTCAGGTATATGAATTATATCTCAATAAGCTGTTTTTCTAAAAGTCCAAAGTTCTGAAAAGTATAATTATCTCAAGGATGGGCTCTAATAATGCTGGGCCCCTGACTGGGTCTACCGTTGATTATTATACAGAAATTGTGTCTTAAAAGTAATGAATCACATTTGGCTCTACCCAGCTAATCATAGTACAGATCTTCACTTCACTTTTTGCTGGGAAAATTGGCCGAGTCCCAGAGTAGATTTCCAAATATATGTTAAGTACTAACTACGTTATTGGAATAAGTAGAACCTCAAATTAGTCTTGTACACCCAACACATATCTGGATGTATAGTTTCCATTTTGTTTCTTAATAATCTCATAGGTTGTACATTTCTGGTGGGCAGTAAGGAATTAAAAAAGAGGTAAAATACATGGCCATTTGCTGTTAGGAATTTATAACAGAACAGAGTAAAGAGTATGAAAGCATGCATAATTATCCCTAGGAACAGAAAAAAATAAGAAAAATTCACAACCAATTAGGTGTCTGCATACATAGTAATTGCTGTCTGTGAGAGGTGTCCCATCAAGAATGGCAGCTTGTCTCTGTCAATGGGGAAAGTGTGAATGAGTGAGCATGTTGGTTCAGAGGTAGAACAAATTCTTATCTCACAGGTTCAAATTTTCCAGGCTCATGAATATGACACATTAATATTCATTAAGTGGAACACATTATCATTTTAGAAGGAGATTACTGGGGACTCACTATTTTCATTCCATCACATTTTCCAATTAGGAGTCCCAGTTTTGCAAATAATCAGCTTTCCTTTGCCAAGGGCTTTTTAGCCGCTTTCTGGCAAGGGGCTTTGGAGCTCAGTTCGGCATCCATTTAAGAAACAGGAGAAAACTGAAGTACAATTATATCTTTTTAATGACAGGTTAATCTTGCTGCAGTGAACCTGATCAGAGAGGAGCCATACTCTAAAGGGAGAAGGCATGAACTCCTCTCGGGGAGAGGAACTCAGACAATGAAGTTTGAGAAGGAGTTGCCTGCAGCTGTGGAGAAATAAATACACCCTGGGAAAGGTCTTGGAACACTCATTAAGCAAGAAGCAGCTGTGTAAGGGGAGACCCTAGTGGTGTGGAAGTGAACACAAGCGGCAGTGCTGGTAACCATCCCTGGAGGCTAATAACCAAGCAGGAAAGGAAACAATGAACAAATTTGTGCATTTTCTGCAGATTAACATTGCAATTCTAAAAGTTAGATTTTTTTTTGTTAAACCTTCACATTTTATTAATGATTTTACCAGATGAAACACTAGTCTAAGATTGGTTTGTTTTTGAAAAATATAAAACAAATGTGGGATAATCCATTTTGATATTATATATAATTTATTCTATATTATGTAATATTACACATTATATACATGTTAACATATTATACAATTATGTAATATGTATGTAATATTACATAATATATACACATTACATGTAATACATATATAACATATTATATACTATATAATATATAATAAATTACGTACACAATGCATTATATAATACATTAATCTCCACTAGAACAGAATTTCTAAATGAAGTAATTTAATTCCCATTTAAAATACGCATTCATGAAATTAGTATAAGGAGATATCTAAGAGTCTTTTTCTAATAAAAAGAAACTCAATGGTTATACCCTTATACATTTAGGAAGAATTGCACACAAATGGCAAAACTAAATATACGTAAAAATAGTAAGCAAGGAAAAGTGAATTAATCTTCATAATAGCTCGTCAGGTCTCAGTCCTCCTTCCTACAGGCAACTTCTTTACCAGTTTCTCTGTCTCTTTTTAGAAATCAGGTAAGCACGTATAAGCATAGACGGACCACTTGTTTCCACCTACATAATTGGGAATATGCTCTGTACACTCTACTTTCACAATCTCACTAAAAATCTATCTTGGACAAAATTATATACCAACATTTATAATTTAACTCACTGCAGGGGAAATAGACTTCAGCAAAATAATCCAATCAGTCACTAAAAAGTAAAAAATAAATAACAATAACAAGTGCCAGAGGGAATGGGGAGCTAGAATCCAGAGTTGCTACAATGCATTATCTAAAATGTCCAGTTTCCAACAAAAAGTTAAGAAACACAAAAGTCTGATCCGCACAACAGGAAAAAGAAGAACAGATAATAGAAGCACAGTGAGTAGATATACGATTTAACAGACAAACACTTCACAGTAGTCGTTATAAATATGTTCAAAGAACTAATGGAATGGAAGCCATGCTTAAATAATTAAATGGAGATACAATGACAATGTTTTATCAAATAGCGTACATCAATAAAGAGTAGAAAAAAATTTTTTTTAATTGGACATTCTGGAGTTTAAAAACACGATAAATGAAATGAAAAACTCACTAGAGCAGATCAACAGTATGTTTGATTTGGCAGAAAAAAGAGTTAGTTAACTTGATAATAGATCAATAGAGGTTATACAATCAGAAGAACAGAGAGAAAAAGGAATGAAGAAAAGTAAACAGAGCACCAGAGAAATGCAGGACACTGTTATGCACAGCAACATACACTTACTGGCAGTGTATCTTTCATAAATGAAAGTAAAATAAAGACATTCCCGGATAAACAGAAACAGAAAATTTATCCCTGGTAAATCAGCCTTACAAGAAATACTGAAGGAAGTTCTGCAAGCTGAAATAACATAAATTTGGAAACACAAATATGTGGAAATTAAACAGCACACTCCTAAATAACCAATGGAAAAAAGAATAAATCACAATGAAAATTAGGCTATACTTTGAGACAAATGAAACAAAAACACAACATACCAAAACATATGGGATGCACTAACAGTAGCGTTCAGAAGAAAAAATTGCAACAATTATGGCTGTTAACCACCATATTAAAAAAGGAAGCTCTTGAAAGAATAACCCAACTTTCCACCTTACAATTCTAAGAGCAAAATAATCTCAAAGCAAGAAGAAGAAAAAAAAAAGCAATAAAGATAAGTAAGGAAACAAATGAAATAGACAATAGGAAAAAACAGTAGACAAAATCAATAAAATCAAAGGTGAATTCTCTGAAAAGATCAACAAAATTGACAAATCTTTAGGAGACTGACCAAAGATAGAGAGATAAAGTGAGAAAGAGGGTGAGAGAGGGAGAGAGAAAGAGAGAGACGCAGAGAGACAGAAAAGATTCAAACTACTAAAATCAGAAATAAAACAGGGGACATTGTTACCAACCCTATAGAAATAAAAAGTATTATAAGAGAATAACACAAATAATTGTACACCAACAAATTAGATAACCTAGATGAAATGATTCACCTCCTAGAAAGACACAAACTGCCAAAACTACCTCAAAAAGAAATAGAATATCTGCATAGACCTATGAAAAGTAAAGAGATTGAATGGGTAATCAAAAAAAAAAAAAAAAAAAAAAACCTACAAAGAAAAGCCCAGAGCCAGAAATCTACTCTGGTGAATTCTACAAAAAAAAAATTTTAAATAATTAATCCCAACTCTTCAAAAACTCTTCCAAAACAATGGAACAGGAGGGAACATTCCTAACTCTTTTTTAAATTACTATTACACTGATGCCAGTATCAGAGGAAGACACAAGAGAAGAAAACTACAGACCAGTACCTCTTAAGGGTATAGACACAGAAATTATAGCAAACTAAATCAGCATCATATAAAAAGTATTATACACTGTGCTCAAGTGCAATCTATCCCAGAAATGCTAGGTTGATTTAACACTCAGAAATCAGTTAATACCATGGATCATATCAACAGAATAAAACACACACAGTAATCATCTACATAGAGACAGTAATCATCTACATAGAGTCAGGAAAAGAACTTGGCAAAATCCAACAGCCTTCCATGAAAAAGACACTCAGCAAATGAGAAACAAAGGAAACTTCTTCAGCCTGAGAAAGGGTATCTCTGAAAACCCACAACTAACATGATTAATGATGAAAGACTGAATGACCCCTAAGCTTAGAAAAAAGAGAAGATTGTCCATTCTCACCATTTCTATTCAACATTGTACTGGAGGTTCTAGCTAGACCAATTAGGAAAGAAAATGAAATACTAAACATCCATATTGAAAAGGAAGAAGTAAAACTAACTTGATTTGTAGATAACATGCTACACTATATATATATATATATATATATATATATATATACACACACACATATATATACACATTTATATATCTCCATGCTAAGGAATCTACTAAAATCTCCACGCAAAGGAATCCACTAAGATCTATTAGAACTAAAAGGAGTTGAGCAAGATTGCAGAATCAATAAACCAAAACCAGTTTTGTTTGTTTTGTTTCATATACATTACTCTGAGATATTTTCCAGTATCAACGACCGATTCCCTGTGGACACCAACTGGGTGGGTAACCTACATATCAATTCAATTTGACACTAACTACCTGGGGTTAGCACAGTTCCTGTAAGTGAAAGGCTCAGTCCCACAACGCTAATCCTACATCAGAGGTCAGTTGCAAATCCTGAAGCCACTGGGACTTTGAGCCAACTGGCTATCAAACCACAGGTTCCCAAAACCCCCTCCTAAGGTTCAAAAATTTATTAGAATGGCTCACAGACGGGGAAACACTTTACTTATATCTAGTACTTTATTATAAAGGATATAACTCAGAAACAACCAGATGAAAGAGATGCATAGGGAAAATTATGGGGGGGGGGCGGTATTCTGTGCAGAACTTCTATGCCCTCTAAGGGTGTGCCACAAACATAAACACGTAGTTCAATGGGATAGAACTGAGTTCAGAAATAAACCCACATTATCTATGGTCACTTGATTTTCAACAATGGTGTTGAGGCTATTCAATGTAGGAAAACGGTCTGATCAAAAAATGCTGCTGGGATAACTGGATATGCACATGGAAAAGAATGAAGTTTCACCTGTTACTTTACCTTATATAAAAATATCTCAAAATGGGTCAAAAACATAAATGTAAAAGCTAAAGCTATAAAACTCTTAGAAAAAAACATGAGGGTAAATTTTCATGACTTTTTATTTGGCAATGGATTCTTAACTATGAAAACAAAAGCACATCTAAAAAAAAATAGATAAATTGAACTTCTTCAAAAGTAAAAACTATTTTTGCTTCAAAAGACACCATCAAGAAAGTGAAAAACAACCCGGAACAAGGAAGAAAATATTTGCAGATAAAATAAGGAACTGGTATAAATAATATATAAAGAACTCTCACAACTCGATGGTAAAAAGACAAAGAATCCAATTTAAAAATGGACAAAGTAACTTGTTAAACATTTCTCCAAATACAATATACAAATGACCAATCAGCACACGAAAAGACGGTCAACATCATTACTCATCACGGAAATGCAAATCAAAATTGTATTAGATATACCCCATACTCACTAGATAGCTATAATCAAAAAGACAGATAATACCAAATGTTGGCTAGGATGTGGAGAAATTGGAACCCTCATACATTGCTGGTGTAAATGTAAAACGGTGTAGACATTTTGGAAAAGAGGCTACGGGTCCTCAAAAACTTAAAGTTTACATTTGACCCAGCAATTCCACTCCTAGGTATATACTCAAAAGAAATTAAAACATATGTCCACGTTAAACACGTACATAAATGTTCCTAACTGCATTTTTCATAATAGCCAAAAGATAGAAACAACCTACATTGTCCATCAATTGATGAATGAATATACAAAATTTGGTAAATCCATGCAATTGAATATCAGTTAGCCATAAAAAGGAATGAAGAACTGATACATGCTACAACATGGATGAACCTTGAAAACATGATGCTGGGTGAAAGGGGTCAGTCACAAAAAAACACAAGTTGTTTTATTCCATTTATACAAAATGTTCAGGATAGGCAAATCTTCAGAGACAACAGAAATTAGTGGTTGCCTAGGACCGAGGCTGTTGGGAGAGGCAGGGAGAAGATGGGCAGAAACTACTAATGCTTATGGAGTTTCTTTCTGGGGTGGTGAAAATGTTCTAAAATTCATTGTGGTGATGGTTGCTGCTCTGTGAATATATTAAAAACTATTGAATTGTGTATTTAAACCAGTGACTTGTATGGTATGTGCACTATATCCCAATAAAGCTGTCATTTTAAAAATTATATAAATTAACTCTTCACCACAATTTTTCTGTCTTTGATCTGTACTTGAATATCTAGGAGAAACATGAAGTTATCAATTTATTTTATTTTATTTATTTATTTATGTTTGGCTGCCTTGGGTCTTCGTTGCTGCGCGCGGGCTTTCTCTAGTTGCAGCGAGCAGGGGCTACTCTTCGTTGCGGTGCACAGGCTTCTCATTGCGGTGGCTTCTCTTGTTGTGGAGCACAGGATCTAGGCACGCAGGCTTCAGTAGTTGTGGCACACGGGCTCAGTAGTTGTGGCTCATGGGCTCGGTAATTGTGGCTTGCAGGCTCTAGAGCACAGGCTTAGTAGTTGTGACACACGGGCTTAGTTGCTCCGCAGCATGTGGGATCTTCTGGGACCAGGGCTCGAACCTGTGTCCCCTGCATTGGCAGGCGGATTCTTAACCACTGCACCACCAGGGAAGTCCCTGAAGTTATCAATTTCTAAGGAAAGAAGAGCATCACTATTTTCACCTAGACGTGGAAGAGTTCTACTCCAGATTTAAAACTTAAAAGACATTTTCCTTTTGATTTTCAAGTCCAACGCTATGAATAAATTTCACGTGTGAATAAAGCATTCCATGTTTTGTGTGTCACTCAGTTAGGCCTGCATGTATATGCTAAACAGACTAAGGATGCAGTTCTAAATTAGGCAGCTAATTATTTATTTAAGGGGGAACCTAAGCGAATACAACACAAAGAAAGAATTACAACTATTTACACAGAATCTATCAAAGTTTCATTGGATAGTTAAGAGTTTGCCTATTCCACTGTGAGGAAAGTTGATTAATGGAATCATGGAAAATTAGAACTGGAAGAAACCCTAGAGATCATCCAATCCAAATGATTAATTTTAAAACAATGAGGATACTGAAATCCAGAAAGGGGAATTGTTCTGCTCAAGGTCATTTGGGCAAAGCTAGGCCATGTTTTCAGACTTTTTTTTTTTCTGAGCTAGATATGCAGCTATAGATGAGAGAATTTCAAAGTTACGTTGATTAAAAAGAAGGCTTTTGGGAAAAGACTGTAGACTATTCCAACACAGGGAAAACCTACCTTCAAATAAAAATTATTCATACATTTAAAGTCTAGGTCTAATATTAACAGAGGCCATATATTTACATTTATTTGTGTTCTAAACAGAATATTTCAGTTAATGTTCATGCAGAGGAAATAGGAAGGAAAAGAAACCTTGTATTAGTGACTTTGGCAGGGGGGACAGTTGAAAAGGAACCTGGAATATTTAGAAAAACTATGAATTCAGCAAGGAGGAATAGAAGCAGCCTAGGAAAGCTGATCAGGAGCTGATTGTAGAACATTCTAATTATTAGAAAGGTCAGCCTTACATTGATTAAAAAGCTGCTTGCCTGAAACTTTCTGCCATTAATCCTAGTTCTTCTCTCTCGATCAATGCAGAATAAATTTGTTTCCTTTTCCACAAAATAGCCTTTAATATTAAAAAAATTTTTCCATGTTTCCTTTAGTTATCTTTTCTCTAAATCAATCATCTCCTGGTCTGTCAATAAATCCTCATACTTTCAAAACAACCACAGTTTCATCCACCCTTCTGTTATATTCTCATTTTACATTGTGATTTGCAGGCGTTAATTGTAATTTTTAGCCCAAATATTCCACCCTCTAGTCTAGTGCTCTCTCTCACCCTCTCTCTCTATCTCTATCTTTCTTCCTACTTCACAGCACTATTATAAGATCAATTAAGATCATATATGTGGGGCTTCCCTGGTGGTGCAGTGGTTGAGAATCTGCCTGCCAATGCAGGGGACACGGGTTCGAGCCCTGGTCTGGGAAGATCCCACATGCCGCGGAGCAACTGGGCCCGTGAGCCACAGCTACTGAGCCTGCGCGTCTGGAGCCTGTGCTCCGCAACAAGAGAGGCCGCGATAGTGAGAGGCCCGTGCACCGCGATGAAGAGTGGCCCCCGCTTGCCACAACTAGAGAAAGCCCTCGCACAGAAATGAAGACCCAACACAGCCATAAATAAATAAATAAATAAATAAATAAATTTATTAAAAAAAAAAAGATCATATATGTGAAATGGCTTTGAAAATTACCAAGGTATATACTTTACATTTATTTAATAATCCTATCAACTCCTTTCATTTTTAGTGAATTGCAAATTCTTATCTCAAGAACTACTCCTTTGATACATAAGGAAATGGTGAAGGGAATCCTTAAAGTGGAATTTCCAAACCTCAACTAGTTAAAGTCTACCTTCACGATTTTTGCCTGTTTTTGCCGTAACACCTGTATAATTACTTATATTTTTCATTCAATTCACTTTTCTACGTAAGTAATAATAAACATAAGATCAATCATGATTTTGATGGGCTTAAGTTCTTTTTTTTCTGATAAATAATATTAAATGTATAACAATTAAAACTGAAAGTATTATTGACATACAATGTAAAATCAATTTACATATCCCTAGTTTAAGTCATCTGCATTTTAGGAAGTACTGGTCAACTGAAAAGTCCTGGAGAGAGAACTCTGGGGTGAGTCTCCACTCTCCTGTCATTACATTAGCTTATTAAAACAGATTAGAATAAATTCCTCATATTTATTACCTGGATTCTTGGAAGTAACAATGACCTGACCCTGTAAGTTTGAAATATTTGGGGAATTGCATTGGTCGTGCCATTTGTCTAGAGGTTGGGTATGGGGCCACAGTGTCAGAAATGACAGAAATCAGGAAAAGGGGAAAGCAAGAGTCATCACGTGCAGCGAGGCAGTGACCTTATGAGGGCAGGACCTTATATTTATGTTGTTCTCCACAGTATCCTAAATCTCTTCATTGCTCTTGGCATGTAATCCATGCCCACTTTACATGGGGTAGATACCATTATTTTCTCAGAGATTTTATTTATTTGCTCAGGAACCAATGACAAACAGGTGCCAGAACTAGGACTCAAAACTAGCTCTGTATGACTCCAAAGTTCTTACCGTTTCTCCAGTTATATGGTGTTCAAGGCCAGCCTTTATCTACATGGATTAAGAAGAACCTTAATCCATTATCCTGCTGCCAATGGAGAGACATGAATGAAATGGTGTTGTAGGCTAGGAGAGACTCTGAGTCCAGTCATGAATCTGCTCACTTGACATTTGTGGGGCATAAGACAAACTATGATTCTACCTAAAGTTAACTTCTTTCCTAGCAGTTGCTTCAAACTCACGTTTCTGAGTAGAAAAGGACTGACTTGACAAAGGTAAATAGGAGGAAACATTTCATCCTCACTGAATTAACTTAAAGAAAACTTCCAACTCTCAGATCATCTTAACAGTATAAAATTATAACGGGCATATCATGGATAAACTGCTAATTTTCTTTGAGCAAAGTTTTTTTCTTGAACAAATAAAGGTTTGTAATAGTGAGAAAGGAAGTAAAGAAGAAAGGGAGGAGGGAGGCTAAGAGCGGGATTCTGGATAAAGAACACTTCTGAAGAACTCCTCAGCAACCATGATCTCATGTCTTCCTCCTAAAAGTTGTGCACTTTGACAGGACCACTAAAACACAGTCTGCTTTTTATTCCTCAGTTTATGAACACATTTTAGAGTGATTATAATTGATATTTGTATTATTGAAAACTTTCAAGGTATTTTCACACTATGTGAGCCTCAGGGAAATCCAATGATATAGGTGGACCAAGACTTATTATTTTTGCTTTTAGATAAGGTATCGGGGTCTCAGAAAGATCAAGTGTACCCCACCCCGAACCAACACACGTATCACGCTTGTGACTCTCAAAGAACAAGAACCCTTCTGACTCCAGATTCAGTAGTATTCCTGTTACTAAATCATGTGAATTGTTCTGTTTTAAATAAATTTTTTTTGGTATCTGTCATTTATTTAAACTTGAACAAATATGTATCAAGGAGATACAGTGTTCCAAGGTTACTGTAACAAAAAAGAGCAAAGTTACTGTTCATTACATTCTAGTGTAGGAAGTCAAACGATAAACAAAAAACCAGATGAAAACGTAATAAGTCAGAAGGTAATAAGTGAGATGAAGGAAAAAAAAAAAAAAAAAAAGCCAGGTAAGGGGATAACAAGACCAGAGAGATGGGAGAAGTTGTAATTTTATATATTTAGAAATAGAATATATTTCATATGTTGATGGAATACAACCCATTTAATATAAGTTGGGGAAAGAATATAGAAATGCTATCTTTGAGTCTTACTAGTATAGTGAAACAAACTGGCAGAGTAGGAGTACAGCGTTTGTTAAGATCCATGAATCCTACTATAATGCATAAGAAACTCATATTTAGAGTGGACCATAGTTCCAATTCTGAATGGATCCTAACTCAGACCTCCAGAAAGATTCATTGCCTATCCTGCATTTTACTTCTCATATTTGGGAAGAATGCAGTAATGATAAGGAATATCCTGGAAACTAAGGCTGTGTCTAGATAGAGCTTTCCAGAGAGAAATAAATCATCCATAAAAGAAGTGCTTGTCATAAGAAGAGCAGACATGGGATTCTGGAGCACACTGAGGTTTACATTACCACTGTGGCTCAATGCATCATCTGTCACTTTCTAGGGGAAGGCAGGCATCAAGGGGTGACAGATTACAGGACCTTAGAAAGCCCTCCAGCTGACCAACCTAATTACCCTCAACCCTCTTGCAGCCATCTGTCAAAGTGTTCTGAAACAGGCACCTTGGAGCCTAGGAGACAGCACTTTCACATTCCATTTTCTCGGTCATCCTCTAGCAAGTCATGTTGAAGTCTCTATATTCTCAACGGAGAAGTAGAGAGTCTACTTCCAAGCCCTCCTGATATATCACAAAAATTCAAGAGATTAAATAACACAGAGAAAAGAAAGGAAAGGAATTGATCTTCTCTCTTTAAATTGTACTCAGCCTGTAATTGATCAAGAATCTGCTAAACTCAAAAGCACCTACTATGTACTAAGTCTTCATCTAGATATTTTCCACAGGACTTCTCTACCTTGTCTCCCTTTAAAAGTCTATCTATCTCTTCAATTTGTATTCACCAGGGCAGTTTACTTTTTAAAACAGAGACAGCAAATACTATGTTCAATTTTCCTGTTGACTTTGGTCAATTAATCATGCCTACCTGGAGTAACAGGTGGAAGAGCATGGGGTTCATTCAGTTCATTGGAAATTAGTGCCGTGATTGATTAGCCATGTCTACCATGGCCTCAGGAGATAAAAGATTCAGAACTAGTGCTGTGACTGAGAAGAGTGTTTGAAGAACAATAACAAAAAAAAAAAAAATTGCAGGTACTTCGGTAGTTTTTAAAGTACTCAGAAACATTTCAGTGATCACGGTCATTTTGGATTTCAAATCTGGTTAAGGGCTCAAAATAAGGCTAAGCTTAATCATCATACATTTTAGGCATGAAAATAACTCAGGGGTCTTTTTTGGTCCTTCAAATAGAGTTCACATTCTATTTCTGTGACTTATCAGCTGTGAGATTTTGATAACTTATTTATTATCTGTGCTACTCAATTCACTCATATGCTAACTAATAATATGGAAAATACCAGCCTTTCACTGATGTTCAGATTAATTGAGGTCATGGATGTACGTATTCAGCACAAAGCCTGGCAGAGCTTAGGAAATGGTGTTTATTATTATACTTAAACATAATTTAAGGTACAATAAATCATTCTTTTTTCTGTACATTTAAAACACTGTTTATTACTCTCCTGTGGAATTAGTACACTGTATTATAGTTTTATTTTTTAACATTTATAAATGTATAGGTATTTATAAATGTATGGTCATCAATAACAGCTGGCATGCGTTGACTTGCTCTTCCATTCCTGATAAAATTATTTAAAAGCTTTCCACTTTCCTGAAGACTTCCATGTTCTCTTCCCTTTCATTCAAAACATATCTTTGTCTTTTGTTTCAGAGGGATAAAGAGAGAGAGAGAGAGAGAGCGCAAGCATGAGAGAGAGAAAAGAATCCACTGGACAAGACATTTAACATCTCAAGTCAACAACTACCTGTGCCAACACCTCTATTTCCTCCTTTATTTCCGTGATAAACAAAATCTAAAGTCAAAACTCCAGCTGTGCTCTGGATCCTGTCCATTCCATCAACCTGGAGGATTTTACTCCTTTAGTTATCCTTCCTCCTATGTCTTCAAGTTCTCAACCATTATTGGATCTTTTCCATAAACCATGAAACACACTCTAATCTCTCCCTTCCTATAAACAATGAAAAAACAAACAAAACAAAAAACCCAAAGTCTTCCTTTGATATCCATCTCCTCCTCGTGTTGCTACTTTATGTTTCTCCTTTCCTTTATACAATTCTTCTTAAAATAATTATCTATGCTTATTGCCTATGTTTTTCACCTCTAAGGAAAGTTTGGTAAGGCTACTGGGGACTCCACCGTTAGTCATTAGCTGAGAGCAGCCCCAGGGAAGTGTGCCCTTGGTGAAAATGAAGCCATAGATTTCAGAGAACACCAGCTGGAGCCCTTGGTTCCCTGAAGTCAGAGGTCTGAGATGTGGTTCCCATGGCTGTCAAACTCAGAGATCATATTAAGTGCTTGTTAATTTTTGACTTTAGAAAGATATGCAGACTATTAAAACAGTGTGGCATTATATAGAATGTGACTTGGTGGCTACTTTAGATTGAGTAGTCATTTAAATTAAAATCTGAAGAAGCCAATCACATAAAAGTCGGAGAGAACAGCATGCCAAGAAGAGTATATCAGCTGAAAAACCTATAAGGCACGAGGAGCTTGATATAGTGAGAAAACAGGAAAAAATGTTAATTTGGCTAGATCACAGTGAGCAAACAAAAGCAGAGTGCAGGATGCAATCAGGATGGAAGAGAGGCAGCAAATACTAATGGCATTATAAGCTAGGATAAAAAGCTAGCATGACAACTTTGGATTTTTTTCTAAGTACCATGTAAGAAGCCACTTAAGACTTTTAATTAGAGGAGAGATGTATTTGGGATTTACATTTTAAAATATCATTTAATATTAGAAACCATATAAATATCCATGACTAGAGGACTGGTTTAGCCATACAATAGACTGTACATAACTGTTCAAAAGGCTGGAGAGGCCCCATATGCACTGGTATAGAATTATGATTGACATATAATGCTTAGTCAAGATTTGAGAAATGGAACAGCTTGAATAATATGATATCACCTGTGTAAAATATTAATATGCACATGCTACTCTCTGGGAGTTTGAACTAGAAACTGGTAGCAGTGATTGATTGTCTCTGAGAAGGGGCCTGGTTTAACTGGATGAGAGGGATTGAAGGGAGACTCACTTTTTTTTTTTTTTATTCAAACAGAAAGTCACAAAAATTATAATCATCCTCATCAGTGCACTCAGTCCCATGTAATTAATTTTCTTTTTCATCTTGATCTTTTGTTAGCACTTTTATGAGTTCATCAGTTTTCCATTAGAGTTCTGAAAATGCTTATTCATTCAGTTCAGCAGTACACTCAGTTACCAGAAACCTGTACTTGTCAGAGGGAGACTCACTTTTTAACGTACACCCTTTAGCGCTTTTTGGATTTTGCAAACATGTTCCTGTGTTAGTAAATCAATTAAATTAAAATTTAACATGCTAGAATAATAAATTACTATCCAAATGGACCACCAAATATGCATCTACAATAAAGAATCATATCTTAAGCTCTAGACACGTTTATCTGATAGGTTACTGGTGTCCACACTTGGAAGGAATTTATCAAGCTCAACATAACCAAAACTAAATCACGATCTCATTTTATCTTTCAGTTTTTGGCTAAAACATCATTCAGAGGCTTCTTCCGTGGCTTGTTATGCCCTGGGACTGTGGGGTTTCTGTTTATTCCCCCTAGAGTGTACATTTCACAGGGCATCAGCCATGACCCACCTGTTAACCCCTGCATCCTCACTGCCTAACGCAGACCATGGTTCAAGAAATATTTGTGATTTAATAAAGACAGTCTTTCATAAATCATATGCTAAGATAACCAACACATCATTAACTGGACTGAAACACCACTTAGAGAAGTATTTTATTAGGTTTGCTACCTGTTGGGAAAAGAAATATATTTTCTTTCATTCATTCTTTTTTTTCTTTTTTTTAAATTGAAGTATAATTGGCTTACAATATTATTTTAATTGCAGGTGTACATCACAGTGATTCAAGATTTTTATACGTTACAAAATCTTCACCATGATTAAGTCTAGTTACCTGTCACTATACAAAGTTATTACAATATTACTGACTATATTCCCTATGCTGTACATTACATCCCCATGATTTATTCATTTATTCATTGTATAATTGGAAGGTTTTCCTTCTTAATCTTCCTCACCTATTTGATCCATCTCCCCACATACCACCACTCTAGAAACCACATTTTTTAATGAATCTATGGTCTGTTTCTACTTTGTTATGCTTGTTTTGTTTTATTAAATTCCACATATAAGTGAAATCATACGTTTGTCTTTCTGTCTGCATTATTTACTTAGCATAATACCCTCTAGGTCCATCCGTGTTGTCACAAATGGCAAGATTTCATTCTTTTTTATGGCTGAGTAATATTCTAGTGTGTGTGTGTATGCGTCTGTGTGTGTGTGTGTGTGTGTGTGTGTTCCACCTTTTCTTTACCCATCCATCTACTGATGGGCACTCAGGTTGCTTCTATATCTTTGCTATTGTAAATAATGCTGCAGTGAACATAGAGGTGCATAAATCTTTTTTTTTTTAACATCTTTATTGGAGTATAATCACTTTACAATGTTGTGTTAGTTTCTGCTATATAACAAAGTCAATCAGCTATATGTATACATATATCCCCATATCTCCTCCCTCTTGTGTCTCCCTCCCACCCTCCTCATCCCAGCCCTCTAGGTGGTCACAAAGTACCAAGCTGATCTCCCTGTGCTATGCGGCTGCTTCCCACTAGCTATCTATTTTACATTTGGTACTGTATATATGTCAGTGCTACTCTCTCACTTCGTCCCAGCTTACCCTTCCCCCTCCCCATGTCCTAAAGTCCATTCTCTACATCTGTGTCTTTATTCTTGTCCTGCCCCTAAGTTCATGAGAACCATTTATTTTTTAGATTCCATATATATGTGTTAGCATATGGTATTTGTTTTTCTCTTTCTCACTTACCTCACTCTGTATGACAGACTCTAGGTCCATCCACCTCACTACAAATAACTCAATTTCATTTCTCTTTATGGCTGAGTAATATTCCACTGTATATATGTGCCATATCTTCTTAATCCATTCATCTGTCGATGGACACTTAGGTTGCTTCCATGTCCTGGCTATTGTAAATAGAGCTGCAATGAACATTGTGGTACATGACTCTTTTTGAATTATGGTTTTCTCAGGGTATATGCCCAGTAGTGGGATTGCTGGGTCATACGGTAGTTTTATTTTTAGTTTTTTAAGGAACCTCCATACTGTTCTCCATAGTGGCTGTATCAATTTACATTCCCACCCACAGTGCAAGAGGGTTCCCTTTTCTCCACACCCTCTCCAGCATTAATTGTTTGTAGATTTTTTGATGATGGCCATTCTGACCGGTGTGAGGTGATACCTCATTGTAGTTTTGACTTGCATTTCTCTAATGATTAGTGACATTGAGCATCCTTTCATGTGTTTGTTGGCAATCTGTATATCTTCTTTGGAGAAATGTCTATTTAGGTCTTCTGCCCATTTGTGGATTGGGTTGTTTGTTTTTTTGATATTGAGCTACATGGGCTGCTTGTAAATTTTGGAAATTAATCCTTTGTCAGTTGCTTCATTTGCAAATATTTTCTCCCATTCTAGGGCTGTCTTTTCGTCTTGTTTATAGTTTCCTTTGCTGTGCAAAAGCTTTTAAGTTTCATTAGGTCCCATTTGTATATTTTTGTTTTTAATTCCATTTCTCTAGGAGGTGGGTCAAAAAGGATCTAGCTGTGATGTATGTCATAGAGTGTTCTGCCTATGTTTTCCTCTAAGAGTTTTATATTGTCTGGCCTTACATTTAGGTCTTTAATCCATTTTGAGTTAGGATACACTCCCATTTACCATTGCAACAAAAAGAATAAAATACCTAGGAATAAACCTACCTAAGAAGGTAGGTTTCTGTATGCAGAAAACTATAAGACACTGGTGAAAGAAATTAAAGACAATACAAACAGATGGAGAGATATACCACGTTCTTGGATTGGAAGAATCAACAGTGTGAAAATGACTATACTACCCAGAGCTATATACAGATTCAGTGCAATACCTATCAAACTACCAATGGCATTTTTCACAGAACTAGAATAAAAAATTTCACAGTTTGTAAGGAAATACAAAAGACCCCAAAGAGCCAAAGCAATCTTGAGAAAGAAAAACACAGTTGGAGGAATCAGGCTCCCTGATGTCAGACTATACTACAAAGCTACAGTAATCAAGACAGTATGGAACTGGCACAAAAACAAAAATATATATCAATGGAACAGGATAGAAAGCCCAGAGATAAACCCATGCACATATGGTCCCCTTATCTTTGACAAAGGAGGCAAGTATATACAATGGAGAAAAGAGAGCCTCTTCAGTAAGTGGTGCTGGGAAAACTGGACAGCTACATGTAAAAGAATCAGATTAGAACACTTCCTAGCATAAATCTTTTCAAAGTAATGTTTTGGTTTCTTGGGAAAAATACCCAGAAGTGGAATTGCTGGATTGTATGGTAATTTTAATTTTTTGAGGAATCTCCATGCTCTTTTCCATAATGGCTCTACCAATTTATGTTCCCATCAACAGTACAAAAGTGTTCTGTTTTCTCCACATTGTTGACAACACTTGTTATTTGTTATCATTTTAATAATAGGAATCTTGACAAGTGTAAGGTTATATCTTATTGTGGTTTTTTTTTTAACATCTTTATTGAAGTATAATTGCTTTACAATGGTGTGTTAGTTTCTGCTTTATAACAAAGTGAATCAGTTATACATATACATATATCCCCATATCTCTTCCCTCTTGCATCTCCCTCCCTCCCACCCTCCCCATCCCACCCCTCTAGGTGGTCACAAAGCACCGAGCTGATCTCCCTGTGCTATGCGGCTGCTTCCCACTAGCTATCTATTTTACATTTGGTAGTGTATATATGTCCATGACACTCTCTCACCCTGTCACATCTCACCCCTCCCCCTCCCCATATCCTCAAGTCCATTCTCTAGTAGGTCTGTGTCTTTATTCCCGTCTTGCCCCTAGGTTCTTCATGGCCTTTTTTTTTTCTCCTTAGATTCCATATATATGGAATCTCATTGTGGTTTTGATTTTCATTCCCTGATATTAGTGATGTTGAGCATCTTTTCATGTTGCTGTTGACCACTTTATGTTTTCTTTGTAAAAATGTTTATGCAAGTCCTCTGCCCTTTTTGTAATCAGATTGTTTAGTTTTTTTGATGTCATGTTGTATCAGTTCTTTGTATATTTTGGATGTTAACCTTTATCAGATATACTGGTTGTCAATATCTTCTCACATTCAGTAGGCAGCCTTTTCATTTCATTGATATTTTCCTTTGCTGTGCACAAATTTTAAGTTTAATTAGGTCTCATTCACTTATTTTTGTTTCTGTTGCCCTTGCCTGAGGAGACATGCCTGCAAAAATATTGCTAAAACCAATGTCAAAAAGCATACTGCCTATGTTTTCTTGTAGGAGTTCATAGTTTCAGATCTTACATTTAAGTTTAATCCATTTTGAATTTATTTTTGTATATGGTGTGAAAAAGTAATACAGTTGATTCTTTTGAATGTAGCTGCCCACTTTTCCCAACACCATTATTGAGAAGACTGTCTATTCTCCATTTTATATTCCTGCCTCCTTTTTTGTAGGTTAATTGACACAAGTATGGGTTTATTTCTGGCTCTCTATTCTCTTCCATTGTTCTTTGTGTCTATTTTTGTGCCAGTACCATACTGTTTTGATTACTGTAACTTTGTAGCATAGTTTGAAATCAGAGAGTGTTATACATCCAGCTTTGCTCTTCTTTCTCAAGGTTGTATTGGATATTCAGGGTCTTTTTTATTTCCCTACAAATTTTAGAATTATTTGTTCTTGTTCTGTGAAAAATGCCATTGGCATTTTGATAGGGATTGCATTGAATCTGTACACTGTCTTGGGTAGTGTGGTCATTTTAACAAGATTAATTCTTCTAATCCATGAGCATGGTGTATCTTTCCATTTGTGTTTTTAGTTTCTTTCATCAGTGTCATAGTTTTCCAAGTACAGGTCTTTACATTCTTGATTATATTTATTCCTAGGTTTTATTCTTTTTGATGCACTTGTAAATGGGATCATTTTCTTAATGTCTCTTTCTGATAGCTTGTTGTTACTGTATAGAAATACCACAGCTTTCTCTATATTAATTTTGTATCCTGCAACTTGTACTGAATTCACTTATTCTAATAGTTTTATGGTGTCATCTTTAGGATTTTCTATATATAATATCATGTCATCTGCA
This sequence comes from Balaenoptera borealis, assembly GCF_965194805.1. Taxonomy (NCBI): domain Eukaryota; kingdom Metazoa; phylum Chordata; class Mammalia; order Artiodactyla; family Balaenopteridae; genus Balaenoptera; species Balaenoptera borealis. The sequence continues at coordinate 145,022,265 of NC_138866.1, forward strand.
GTGACAGTTTTAATTCTTCCTTTCCAATTTGGATTCCCTTTATTTCTTTTGTTTTTTTTCCCTTTTTCTTTTGGAGTGGTTGCTATGGCTAAGACTTCCAATACAATGTTGAATAAAAGTGGCTAGAGAAGGCATCCTTGTCTTTTTCCTGATCTTAGAGGATATGTTTTCAGCTTTTCACCGTTGAGTATGATGTAGGCTATAGGTTTGTCATATATGGCCTTAATTGTGTTGAATTATGTTCACTATATCCCCACTTTGTTGAGAGTTTTTACCATAAATGGATATTGAATTTTGACAAAAGCTTTTTCTGAATTTATTGAAATGACCATGTGATTTAATTCTAAAATTTGTTAATTGGTGTATCACCTTGATTGATTTGTGGATATTGAACCATCCTTGCATCCCTGGGTTAAATCCCACTTGATCATGGTGTATGATTGTCTTTTTAACATATTGTTTAATTCAGTTTGCTACTATTTTGTTGAGGATTTTTGCATCTATGTTCATCAGTGATACTGTCCTGTTATTTTCTCTTTTTTTGTGGTGTCTTTTGCTGGTTTTTGTATCAGGGTGATGCTGGCCTCATAGAATGAGTTTGAAAGTATTCTTTCCTCTTCAATTTTTCGGATAAGATAAACAAAAGAGTCAGCTTTTAATTAATATTTACTATTGTTTTTTAGTTTTTATTTCTTTCATTTCTGCTCTGATATTTATAATGTCCTTCCTTCTACTAACTTTGGGTTTTGTTTGTTCTCTTTCTAGTTTGTTTAGATGAAGTTTAGCTTGTTTATTTGAGATTTTTCTTGTTTCCTGAGGTAGGTTTATATCACTATAAACTTCCCTCTTAGAACTGCTTTGCTGTGTCCCATCTTCTAATCTATTGTTGATTCTTTGTAGTGTGTGTGTGTGTAATATAGTTATTGTATTCTTCAGCTCTATTTGTTTCTTTGTATTTTCCAACTCTTTGTTAAAACTCTCATGTATTTATCCATCTTCTCTCAAGTTTGTTGAGCATCTTCATGTTTATTACCTTGAAATCTTTCTTTAGTAGACTGATGATTTCCACTTCTCTTAGCTCTTCTTTTTCTGGGGCTTTGTCTTGTTCTTTCATTAGAAGTATATTACTTTGTCTCCTCATTTTGCCTAATTCTCTGTGTTTATTTCTGTGTATTAGGTAGGTCAGTTATTTCTCCTGATCTTAGAGAAGTGGCCTTATATAGGAGACAGCCTATGGGGCCCAGCAGCAACTCAACTATGGTGACCAGAGCTATATACTGTATCAGTACCACTGTATGGGTTGTGTGGGCCCTTCTGCTGTGGTTGGGCCAACTGCTGTGGGCTTGCTGGTAGGTGGGGCTGTCATTGGGCTTGGCTGGCTGCCAGGCCCTGCCTTGTGCAGTGGTTGCTGAACCACTGATGGGCAGGGCTGGGTACCAGGGCTGCTGGCTAAGGGGACCAGGGCTTGTTCTGGCCCACTGGTGGGTGGGACTGATCCCCAGTGTGGCTCAATATGGGGGCTCAGGGGCCCAGGGCTTGTGCTGGCCCACTGTTAAATGGGAAAGCTCCAGGCATTAATAATCTAGAGTGAGGAATCCAAACTGGTGCTTCACAGCACCAGTGTCCTCACAACAGAACAAGCCCCCCAAAATGGCTGCCACCAGTATCTATGTCCCAGGGGGAGTCTCATTGCCTCCTGCTTCTCTGGGAGGTTCTCCAAGATCAGCAAGTTGGTCTAATTCAGGCTTCTTTCAAATTACTGCCTCTGAGCTGGGACTCCAAGTATGTGAGATTTTGTGTATGTCCTTTAAGCATGGAGTCGCTGTTTCCTACAGTCCTTTGGCTCTCCCATACACAAGCCCCACTTGCCTTCAAGTCCAGACATTCTGAGGGCCCATCTTCCCAGTGCATGACCCTTAGGCTGGGAGGTCCAATGTAGGGCTTGAAGCCCTCACTCCTTGGGGGAGAATCTCCGGAATTGTTATTATCCTCTTGTTTGTGTGTTGCCTACCCAGGGGTGGGGGTCTTGACTATACTGCATCTCCACCTCTCCTATTTATCTCGTGTGGTTCCTCCTTTACATATTTAGTTGTGGAAAATGATTTCTACTTGTCTTCAGGTCATTCTCATGGATAGCTGCTCTGTAAATCGTTGTAATTTTGGTGTGCCAAGGGAGGAGGTGAGCTCAGAGTCTTCCTACTTGGCCATCTTGGATACACCTCCTCCTTTTCATTCATTCTCAAATTGCTCTTTTGATTTTTATCATCTGCTTCTTAATTCTAGTCTTCTGAGATTTTATGAACAAGCCATAATTACTGTTTCCATAATGTCAATTATTTTATGGATTTCAAAGTGGAAGATTAATATTGAGAAGTGATGTGATTTGGGACACAGGGGATAGATAACTATTTAATATGGCTGACTAAGAAGGAATTCCCCTTCCTAGTTTAAACCATAAACAGTTGGGTACCAGACTTATTAAATAAATGAATGAATGAATGAATATATGAATAAATAAATAAATATTTTAAAAGTTAGAAACATAGACAGCTGAGCCAGAAATCAAGAAATGGAAATCCTCAAGTGCCTAGTGAAAGAAACCTGTAAGGAATTAGAGTTTGGGCTATAAGCAACAGTTAACACTGAGTCCTCTATTAGCAATTATTTTCCTATTAGGTTTGGGGGGTAAAACTGTAGAACCCATGCCTACAGGGAACTGAAACTACTGAATAACATAAAACTGGCCTTTACAAAGGATTCTTCCATACCTGATATAAGATTAAGGAGGAAAAAAAAAAAAAAACTACTCAGTTAGTAGCTTAAGTATGAGGTAAGGAAATATCTTGCAGGAACATCTTGTGGGTATAAAAAAAATTAACTGCAAGAAATAGGGAGTTGGGGATTACATCATACATAGCTTTGAGGTTTAGATTTACGCTATCCATAATAAACCATATGCAGATAAATTAACATAAAAATTTTCCGAGGACTTGGAAATCCATAATCTTCTTTCTGTTCTCCCTCTACCCCCCAAGGATACACGAGACAGCCATAGAAAACTGCTAAAGCAACAACTGAGTTTACATTAAAAAATTTCATAGCCCATAAGTAAAGCAGCTACCATGAGGAAGAGTCAGCAGAGAAAAAAGAGAACATGCACTCCAAAACTGAGAGGAGAATCAGTATGAAAAGGCTTTTTTATAAACATAATTAAAACATTCAAATTGATTTTATAATGGGGAGGAGGAAAACAAAGCCAGAAAGCAAAAACAAGCAGATTATTATAACAGTCAAATGGCTCTCTATAAGAAAAATACAGATATTAAAAACAAAACAAAATTTCTGTGATCAGCTTGAATGGAAGACTAGATATAGCTGAAGAGATAATTAATGAATTGCTTGATCTGAGACAATCACCTAGAATGTAGAACATTCTCCTAAAACATTTTACCAAAATACAAATCAATTTCCAATCCCAATTCTCTTACTCAATAGAATTGTGACCTTGGACATATAATAACCTCTAGTCTCTTTTTATCTCTAAAATTAGAGCTAATAATAGATAACTTAAATCTCATTAAGTCATTGTGAATATTAAATGACATGATGATTATGACCATTTTATTCAAAAGGCACATATATAAATATTATCATTATTATAATCTATTATTAATAAGTAGTTTTAAGATACTCAATTCATCTACTTACTTGTCTCTAGATTTCCCACAGAACTAATTCTTTTTTTAGTAAAAATTTTTTTTTTACCGAAGTACAGTTGATTTGCAGTGTTGTGTCAGTTTCTGGTGTACAGCAAAATGTACACAGAAAATATATATATTTATATATTCTTTTTCATATTCTTTTCCATTATGGTTTATTACAGGATATTGAGTACAGTTCCCTGTGCTATACAATAGGACCTTGTTGTTTATCCATCCTATACATAGCAGTTTGCATCTGCTAGTACCAAACTCCCAAGCCTTCCCTTCCCTGACCTCCCTCCCCCTTGGCAATGACAAGTCTGGAACTATGTCTTTTTAACATTTTTTGAAGAATACCAGATACACTAGGCTTTGTATTTAGAAAGATTATGTGTTTGTCTAATTCCAATATGTTTTGGTCCATTTAGTGAATATTTAGAGAATCTTATAAAATAGTTATCAGGATTTCTATTCCCAGAGTAATTCATCGCATCTGAATGACACAAGCTTATGCAGAGAGGGATGGAGTGTAAGGTCAGGTTGACTTTGTAGAGACAGAGGAACGTGTAGAAGTAGGTGGAAAGAGAAGAGAAGCATTTCCCACTTTTTATTTTTTGAAAATTAACATTAGTGTATGAAAATTTCAACCAAGTCAGTTTTCTGAATTCAAACACATTTAAGTTAATGTGAATGTTCATTGTACATTAGCTGATTAAAGTCTCTGAAAAGTCTTGCTCTACAGACATTTGTTTAATTCCAATTCAGCATTATACAAATGAGTTGACCATTGATCCTATGCTTTTCTTTTTTTCTGCAAAACACTCATTTCCCATCTTCACAGGCCCATTATAGAAAACTCTAAAGTTTCCTTCTGCAAGTACTGACAGCCTCTCCCCATGCCTCCTTCGGTCTGATGTCCACATTTTGCTGCTCTGACCTTTGGCTTCTGGGCACGTGGAGCTTTCTTAGTGACCTGAAGTGCGTAGCCCAGTGCAACATGCCACCCTCTGAACTGTCCTGATGGTTTTAGATAGAGTACTAAGCAGATCTAGACCAAAAGGCTGCTCGGGTATGGATGCGAGGCCACCTGTCATGTACAGGGTGTATCTTTGGTCTTTAAGTGCCCGGAGGTTTATCGGCTTATGGCAGTTTCTCAGAGAAGTGGAACAGGGACAATCCTGGTATTTTGCCTGCCTGGACTCCCAATGGGATGGGTGATAAGTTCTTATACACATACACAAAGGAAAGGGGCTTTGGAGTGGGGCATCCAGGGTTCTAACTTTCACTTGGCAAAACACCAGCTATATGACCTGGCAAGTTAACCTCCAAGAGTTACGTTTCTCTCCTGTAATATAAGGATGACACGTGTACTTCAGAGTTTTTGTGGGGCTTTGAGATAATGTAAGTGGAGTGTCTGGAGGACTGTTGATTTTCAATAAATAGTAGCTAAGATTAATTTTTCTAATTAAAAATACATACACATATATGATTTTATATAAATGTTTAAATTAGTTATCTATTGCTGCACGTGAAATGCCAGAAATTTAAAACTTAAAGCAATATTCATTTATTATCTCACAGTTTCTCTGGGTCAAGAGTCCAGGCACAGCTTAGCTAGGTTATCTGCAGTCAAGGTGTTGGCCTGGCGGGGTTCTCATTTAAAGGCTCAACTGAGTAAAGACTCATACCCAAGCTCCTGTGATTGGTGGCAGGATTCAGCTCTTTGCTCTCTAGCATTTGGAAGCTTCCCTCAATTCCTTGCCACGTGGGCCTCTCCACAGAGCAGATTACTTCACTCAGGCCAGAAAGGGAAAGTCAGTAAGGAGGGTCTTCTAGGTAGATAGCAGTGACAAGATAGAAGTAACAAAATCATGAAGGTGACATTCCCATCACTTTTGCCATATTCTGTTGGTTAGAACCAAGTCACAGCTTCCATCCACACTCAAGGGAAGAGACTATACAAAGTATGAATACCAGAGAAAGGGAGTAATTAGAGACGATCTCAGTATTGTCTGGCACAAACAGGGTCAAACCACACCTGTCAGGTTTTTATTATATTCCCCCCCTTTTTTGACTGTACATCCCCCTGAGCCCTTCAGCTTTCTATGCCCCTCTACCTACATCACCTCCCAGCTCTACTCTCAGTTAATCCATTTTAACAAACTGGTTTGTATAATCTCATCTTTTTCTCCAATCAGATACAGATGTAGATAGACAGACAAAAAGATAGATAGATAGATAGACGGATAGATATAGATGCACATAGATAGATATAGATGCACACACATATATGTACAGACATATGCATGTGCATGTTTATTTTTTTTATTTAAAAATGTGAGCATATTACACCCACCTTTTTACACTGTGCTTTTCCCACTCAGTCATATGTGATGGAAATTTCTTCAAGTCAGGAGATATGGTACTAAGTTGTGTTCTGTTGCATTCTGTAATATTCACACTATTCAATCATTCCACTACTAATAGGAATTCACTAAGTTTCCACTTTTTGGCACAAAAAACAGTGATGCAATAAAAATCCTTTGTGTATGTATCCTTACCTACTGATGCATTTATTTTTCTGGGATAGTTTCCCACAGTGGGATGTCTGGGTCAAAGGATATTTTTAATTTAATAGATATTGCCAGATTGCTTTCCAAAAAAGCTATAATGAAGCACATTTCCACCAGCAATATATTAAAGTGCCCCTTTTCTCTGTATCCCGCCAGCAATAGGTGTTATTGTTTTGTTTAGTGTTTGCCAGTCTGATGGGCATAAAGGAATATCTCATTACTTTAATTTGCATTCACTGACGCTTGGTGAGGTTGAGCATCTTAATGTTTGTTTGGCCAATTGGAATTGCCTTTTTGTGCATTGCTTCATCATGGTCTTTGCTAATCTTTCTATTGGGATGTTTGAAAGAGCTATTATATAAAATGGATATTAACTCATATTCTTTGCGTTATTATTTTTTGCCCAAATCCATTATTGTTTTCTATGCACTTTATTTATGGAATATTTTCCCATACAAAAGTCTTAATATTTTGTGTGGTCTATATACATCTAAGTCTGATTTATTCTATCTCTAGATAATAGATGAAGTGGACTAAATATTCATTTTCTAATATTTTATGATCTTATTCTTTTCTCATTTAATCTTTAATGCTTCTAGAATTATTTTGTGTTTGGGGTAAAATAGGGATTAATTTTACTTTCTTCTGGAAAGATAGCCAATTATGCCAGTACCTTCTATAATTAATCCAGTTTTCTTTCACAGTTATTACTGTCATTGGATATTCAATGCTCATTTATCCTCAGATATAGCTCTGGATTCGCCAATCTGTTTTACTAATCTATATCTATTTATATGCCGATACTATGATGAACTGACTTGAGTGGCTATTTCAAATGATGTTTTATGTAAGTCAACTTCTCCCTTTCTGTTTTTTCTTTTGAATGCTTTTCTTGACAATTCTGTGGCATTTATTTGTTCATATTAACTTTTAGGATAATTCAATTTCAAAAGAAAGATATGTTAATGTGATACCCAGAATTATTTAAAACTATACATTGATTTCAGAAGAATTAGCATTTTATTTATAAACAATTGACGTCTTACAATTTGTTCAGATCTTGGTTTATATCCTTTAATACAATTTTGTAGAAATTTTATTTATAGACGTTTCTGTTATTTCCCTTTATATTTATTACTAAGATTTTATTGTCCTTTTTCTTACCATTGTGAATATGTTTGGTTCCAGTTCAGTTCCTAAGTGCTTATTACTATATCAGAGAAAAACTTTTCCTTTTGTAGTTTTATGGTACATCAAATCTCCTCACCAAATTCTCTTATCAATTGAAGGACAGCTTTGTTTTCATTTTTAACTATGGGCTTTTTGTGTTTTCTAGGTGTAAAATAATTTTATTATCTAAAAGAGATAGGTTTATCAGTTTTCTTTTTAAATTTAAATCCTTGTTTAAAATTATTTTCTTATTGTATTTCTAGAACTTTCAAGAAAATATTGACTAACAATACATATCCTTATCTAGTTCTTGATTTAAACTGAAATGGTTTTAGTGATCTGTTATTAAAAATAATATTTCCTGCTGACTTGGTAAATTTACATAACATGGTTTTATTCCTACTTTCGCTTTTTCAATAGTGGCTAATGACTTTGATTATATGACTTTTCATTATCTGTTAATGTGCTCCAATGTTTCTTCCTCTTTAATTTCTCAAAGCAATGGATTATGTTAATCGCGTATCTGATATAGGGCCACTCTTGCTTTTCTGGAAGAAATGTTATTTAGTCATGGCATATGTATACTTCATGAATTCTTTTATTTAAAGTTTTATTTAGACTTTTGCATCTATATTCATAAATGATAGTCTTGATTTTCCATATCTACTATTTATTTACTTTTTTTAAAAGAGCTTTATTGAGATATAATATACAAACTATAAAATTCACCCATTTTAAGGATACAATTCAATGACTTTCAGTAAATTTACAGTTGTGCACCATCACCACAATCCAGTTTAGAGCATTTACATCACCTCAAGAAGATCCTTTATGCCCATGTGCAGTCAATTTCTGTCCCCAGCCCCAATCCCAGGCAACTACTAATCTGCTTTTCTGTGTTTATAGACTATTTTAAATGAACATTTTATATATAAGAATCATACAATATGCGGCCTCTGTGTCAAACTTCTTTCACTTGACATATTGTTTTTGAGATTCATACATTTTGTAGTATGTATCACTACTTCATTTATTCGTACTGCTGAATTTGTCTCCTTATTAAAATGTATCTATTTGAATCTTGGAATTAAAATTAAGAAATTTTCTTAAAATCATTTGGAAAAGATTAAATATTTTTGGTGGTGTGTAATAGTTTTGTAATATTGAAATTATCTTTTTCTTAAAGATTAGTTAGAATTAACTGTGAACCTACTGGTGCCTTTTTTCTGTGCCGTATATAATTGTTTTTACATTCTTTTTTATATTAATCAATTTAAGTTTCTACTTCTTCTTGGATTAATTTTTACTAATTTATATTTTGCTAGGAAATAATCCATTTCTTCTAGGATTTCAAATGTTTGGCATGTATTCTCTTGTATCTGTCCTTTACCAGTATATTAGTAAAAATATGTCTTTTCTAATCCTTAGTCTTATATTCTATTTCTTCTTCTTTCTCCTCCTTATTCTCCTTCTCCTGTGCCTTCTTCTCCTTCTTCTCTTAGGTCTTTCATCAGGCTTATGAGATAGTTAATGGTCTTTTCAAGCAATAGCTTTTTTATTTCCTATAATCTTTTTACTACTTTTAATATTAATTTTCATTAATTTCAGGTTTTCATTTTTTCCATTCTTTCTTCCCCGTCTCTTTTGTTTTGGTTGTTGTTTTGCGGATATTCTTTTTCTAAAATCATGAGATGAATAATATATTCTATTTTAGTTTTCATTATCCTTATTTAAAATTCATCAAAGTGTAGATTTTACATTATGCTAAGTTTTGTGGGGTTTTATTTTTGTTCTTGTTAAATATTATTTGCATTCCTTCCAGGATAGTTTGTATTGTCAGGTTTGGTTTACTCTTTGATTCCAGGAATATCCATTAGCTTATTTCTCAGTATCGAAGTGGGTGAGCTAAATCTGATAATCTTTTTAAGATTTCATTTAATTTTACTGAATTTCAATCAGAGCTTGTGGGTTATCAAATCATCTTTGTAATCAAGTTCAAATCAATTTATATGAATGCTCTGTGGACTTACAAAAATGTATATTATTTCTCTTAAGAATATATGGATCTATACTATTAAATAAAACTATTTAAATGTATCATTATATTCTTTTATCCCATATTTATTTTTGTCTGCTACATCCACCTAATTTTAAAATAAGTGTATTGAAATCTACTATACTGCATGCTTACCAAATATTTCCTGATTTTCTAATACATTCTATATTTAGCTTTTATGTTATTTAGTACATACAGGTTTATGACAGTATTATCTTCTACATCAGTTGTGTCTATTACCATCATAGTGTGCCCCTCTGTTTGGTATTTTTAATCTTGAAGTCACCTTGATTAAATTAATATTGCCACCTCTGCTGTGAGTTTTGTTCTCATTTGCTTATATCTCTTTTACATATCTTATTTCCTAACTTTTTAAAACACTCTAAAGCTTACTTTAAAAAAAAGGTATGATTTAACCCAGTTGTAACTCTATCGATTTCTTGCTTCTAATGGAAGATTTCAATCCATTTCCAAATACAAATATTAATTTTATTATTTTCATCTTTATGTCTACTAATTCAACGTCTTTAGTGATTTCTTTTTTATTTTTCCCCCTTTTCATTTTTTCCCCAGTTTGATGAAGTTGCTATTCATTTCACTTCTTGGCTTTTTAATTTGGAAGTTCTAGTACACTTTTCCATATTCTGGCTGATTGTTTCTCTCTCCAAAGACTCATAATCAGACTCTATTTATTTCATAAAATGGTACTAACTTCTTCCATACCGAATATTTTATTAACCCCATTTCCTTGCCCTTCCGTGAGATGAGATCTCAGAATACTTTGACCCCCCATTTTTCCTTTCTTTCTTACCAGTGACTAACCCCACCTAGGTGATATCTTTAGAATGCTTCTTTTTCCCTCTCCCTCCCAACTTCTATTCAGCTCTGCTTTCACAGAGCTAATTATGCTCACGTGTAAGTTATGACAATTTTCCTTACAGATACTCCTTCTATTTTAATAATCCATATTAGTGCTCCGTTACATTGCACCAGAGCCTGTCATTATCCATTTAGGTATATATGTGTAAACTAAGGTTTGTTGCTCTCCACGTGTTCCTCTCTTCCTCATTGCTCCTACCTTGAGATCTCTATTCTGATGGATCTGTTTGTTGGAGTTGGTCTTTGAGCATTTTTCTCTGAAAGAGTAAGTGAACAATCTACTCTCCAAACCCTGATGTCTTTGCAACTATATTCCTTTGAGCCTTGACAGATGAATCATGACTTGACTAGGCATAGAATAATTAAGTTGCAACCCTTCATCTCAGTAGTCTTTAAATGTATCCCACCATCACATAGCCCCCAGCCCTGTAGACCATAACAGTACTGGCTGTATGATACTTCTTCTCCCTTTTAGGTACCGTTATGGGCTAAATTGTATCCCCTCAATCAAATTCATGGCCCTAACACCCATATATGGAGATAGGGGTTTTAGAGGGTTATTAGGGTTAAATGAGGTCGTAAGAGTGGTCTGTAATCTGATAGGACAATTATAAACTGAAGAACAGGCACCAAAGAGCTCTTTCTCTGTCTCCACACACACAGAGGAAAGGCCTTATGAAGACATAGGAGAAGCAGGTTTCTGCAAGCCAGAAAGAGAGGTCTCATCAGAAACCAACCTTGCTGGCACTTTGATCTTGGACTTCCAGCCTTTAAAACAGTGAAAAATTAAACTTCTGTTGTTTAAGCCACCCAGTCTGTGGTATTCTGTTATGGCAGGCCAAGCAGGCTAATATAGGTACCTGTATTTTTAACTGAATGTTTGTTAGATTTCTCTTTGGCACTGGAGCTCTAGAATTTTATCAGGATGGATCTTGGTGTGTCTTTCCTTATCACCTCCAACTAGAACTTGTTATTTTAATTTTCAGATAGGTCCCCACCAACCCTACTCAGGGAAATTTTACTTTCTTATTGACCAATTATTGCCTCTCCTCACTTTTTCCTTTATAACCTCCTGAAATTACTTTATTTGCATTTTTGGTGTCTGAGATTTATTATCCAATTCTCTTATCTGTTCTATCATATTTTCCCAACTCTGTGTCATCTGAGATATTTCTTTTACCTGGTATTCCTGGTTACAGATTTGGGCCTCAGCAGTGACGATCTGACTATACTCTCAATCAATCTGCTTACTATTTTTTTTTTTTTTTACTTCAGAAATCATGACATAGGATATCTAGACAGTTTTAGAATATGAATTATCTTTTGTTTTATTCAAGAAATTCAAACTTATCTGCCAATTCTCTACCACCGTTAAACAGTTCACTCAATTGGCATCAAAATAGTCCTATAACCTTCATTCAAAAATGAATGAGGGAGCAGAAGCAAGAAGAACTACAATCCTGCAGCCTGTGGAACAAAAACCACATTCACAGAAAGATAGAGAAGATGAAAAGGCAGAGGGCTATGGACCAGATGGGGGAACAAGATAAAACCCCAGAAAAACAACTAAATGAAGTGGAGATTGGCAACCTTCCAGAAAAAGAATTCAGAATAATGATAGTGAAGATGATCCAGGACCTCGGAAAAAGAATGCAGGCAAAGATCGAGAAGATGCAAGAAATGTTTAACAAAGACCTAGAAGAATTAAAGAACAAACAAACAGAGATGAACAGTACAATAACTGAAATGAAAAATACACTAGAAGGAATCAATAGCAGAATAATGGAGGCAGAAGAACGGATAAGTGACCTGAAAGACAGAATGGTGGAACTCACTGCTGCGGAACAGAATAAAGAAGAAAGAATGAAAAGAAATGAAGACAGCCTAAGAGACCTCTGGGACAGCATTAAATGCAACAACATTCGCATTATAGGGGTCCCAAAAGGAGACGAGAAAATATCTGAAGAGATTATAGTCGAAAACTTCCCTAAGATGGGAAAGGAAATAGCCACCCAACTCCAGGAAGCGCAGAGAGTCCCATACAGGATAAACCCAAGGAGAAACACACCAAGACACATAGTAATCAAATTGGCAAAAATTAAAGACAAAGAAAAATTATTGAAAGCAGCAAGGGAAAAGCGACAAATAACATACAAGGGAACTCCCATAAGGTTAACAACTGATTTCTCAGCAGAAACTCTACAAGCCAGAAGGGAGTGGCATGATATACTTAAAGTGATGAAAGGGAAGAACCTACAATCAAGATTACTCTACCCGGCAAGGGTCTCATTCAGATTCGATGGAGAAATCAAAAGCATTACAGACAAGCAAAAGCTAAGAGAATTCAGCACCACCAAACCAGCTCTACAACAAATGCTAAAGGAGCTTCTCTAAGTGGGAAACAGAAGAGAAGAAAAGGACCTACAAAAACAAACCCAAAACAATTCAGAAAATGGTAATAGGAACATACATATCGATAATTACCTTAAACGTGAATGGATTAAATGCTCCAACCAGAAGACACACGCTCACTGAATGGATACAAAAACAAGCCCCATATATATGCTGTCTACAAGAGACCCACTTCAGACCTAGGGACACATACAGACTGAAAGTGAAGGGATTGGAAAAGACATTCCGTGCAAATGGAAATCAAAAGAACGCTGGAGTAGCAATACTCATATAAGATAAAATAGACTTTAAAATAAAGAATGTTACAAGAGACAAGGAAGGACACTACATAATGATCAAGGGATCAATCCAAGAAGAAGGTATAACAATTATAAATATACATGCACCCAACATAGGAGCACGTCACTAAATAAGGCAACTGCTAACAGTTATAAAAGAGGATAGCACAGGGAAATCAGCTCAGTGCTTTGTGATCACCTACAGGGGTGGGATAGGGAGAGTGGGAGGGAGGTAGATGCAAGAGGGAAGAGATATGGGAACATACGTATATGTATAACTTATTCACTTTGTTATAAAGAAGAAACTAACACACCATTGTAAAGCAATTACACTCCAATAAAGATGTTAAAAAAAAAAAACAGGAAATTGACAGTAACACAATAAGTGGGGGACTTTAACACCTCACTTACACCAATGGACAGATCATCCAAAGAGAAAATTAATAAGGAACACAAGCTTTAAATTACACTATAGACCAGATAGATTTAATTGATATTTATAGGACATTCCATCCAAAAACAGCAGATTACACTTTCAAGTGCACACGGAACATTCTGCAGGATAGATCACATCTTGGGTCACAAATCAAGCCTCAGTAAATTTAAGAAAATTGAAATCATATCAAGCATCTTTTCTGACCACAACGCTATGAGATTAGAAATGAATTACAGGGAAAAAAACGTAAAAAACACAAACATGTGGAGGCTAAACAATACGTTACTAAATAACCAAGAGATCACTGAAGAAATCAAAGAGGAAATCAGAAAATACCTAGAGACAAATGACAATGAAAACACGACGACCCAAAACCTATGGGATGCAGCAAAAGTAGTTCTAAGAGGGAAGTTTATAGCTATACAAGCCTACCTCAACAAACAAGAAAAATCTCAAGTAAACAATCTAAACTTACACCTAAAGGAACTAGAGAAAGAAGAACAAACAAAACCCAAAGTTAGCAGAAGGAAGAAATCATAAAGATCAGAGCAGAAATAAATGAAATAGAAACAAAGAAAACAATAGCAGAGATCAATAAAACTAAAAGCTGGTTCTTTGAGAAGATAAACAAAATGGATAAACCATTAGCCAGACTCATCAAGAAAAAGAGGGAGAGGACTAAAATCAATAAAATCAGAAATGAAAAAGTAGAAGTTCCAACAGACACCGCAGAAATACAAAGCATCCTAAGAGACTACTACAAGCAACTCTTTGCCAATAAAATGGACAACCTGTAAGAAATGGACAAATTCTTATAAAGGTATAACCTTCCAAGACTGAACCAGGAAGAAATAGAAAATAAGAACAGACCAATCACACATAATGAAATTGAAACTGTGATTAAAAATCTTCCAACAAACAAAAGCCCAGGACCAGATGGCTTCACAGGTGAATTCTATCAAACATTTAAAGAAGAGCTAACACCCATGCTTTCAAACTCTTCCAAAAAATTGCAGAGGAAGGAACACTCCCAAACTCATTCTATGAGGCCACCATCACCCTGATACCAAAACCAAACAAAGATACTACAAAAAAAGAAAATTACAGACCAATACCACTGATGAATATAGATGCAAATATCCTCAACAAAATATTAGCAAACAGAATGCAACAACACATTAAAAGGATCATACACCATGATCAAGTGGGATTTATCCCAGGGATGCAAGGATTCTTCAATATACACAAATCAATCAATGTGATACACCATATAAACAAATTGAAGAATAAAACCATATGATCATCTCAAAAGATGCAGAAAAAGCTTCTGACAAAATTCAACACCCATTTATGAAAAAACTCTCCAGAAAGTGGGCATAGAGGGAACCTACCTCAACATAATAAAGGCCATATACAACAAACCCACAGCAAACATCATTCTCAATGGTGAAAATGTGAAAGCATATCCTCTAAGATCAGGAAGAAGAAAAGGATGTCCACTCTCACCACTATTATTCAACATAGTTTTGGAAGTCCTAGCCATGGCAATCAGAGAAGAAAAAGAAATAAAAGGAATACAAATTGGAAAAGAAGAAGTAAAACTGTCACTGTTTGCAGATGAAATGATACTATACATAGAGAATCCTAAAGATGCCACCAGAAAACTACTAGAGCTAATCAATGAATTTGGTAAAGTTGCAGGATACAAAATTAATGCACAGAAATCTCTTGCATTCCTGTACACTAATGATGAAAAATCTGGAGGAGAAATTAAGGAAACACTCCCATTTACCATTGCAACAAAAAGAATAAAATACCTAGGAATAAACCTACCTAGGGAGACAAAAGACTTGTATGCAGAAAACTATAAGACACTGATGAAAGAAATTAAAGATGATACCAATAGATGGAGAGATATAACATGTTCTTGGATTGGAAAAATCAATATTGTGAAAATGATTATATTGCCCAAAGCAATCTACAGATTCAATGCAATCCCTATCAAATTACCAATGGCATTTTTTATGGAAATAGAAAAAAACCCTTAAAATTTATATGGAGACACAAAAGACCCCGAATAGCCAAAGCAGTCTTGAGGGAAAAAAATGGAGCTGGAGGAATCAGACTCCTTGACTTCATACTGTACTATAAAGCTACAGTAATCAAGACAATATGGTACTGGCACAAAAACAGAAACATAGATCAATGGAACAAGATAGAAAGCCCAGAGATAAACCCATGCACCTATGGTCAACTAATCTATGACAAAGGAGGCAAGGATATACAATGGAGAAAAGACAGTCTCTTCAATAAGTGGTGCTGGGAAAACTGGACAGCTACATGTAAAAGAATGAAATTAGAACACTCCTTAACACCATACACAAAAATAAAGTGAAAATGAATTAGAGACCTAATTGTAAGACCGGACACTATAAAACTCTTATAGGAAAACATAGGAATAACATTCTTTGACATAAATCACAGAAAGATCTTTTTTGATCCACCTCCTAGAGTAATGGAAATAAAAACAAAAATAAACAAATGGGACCTAATGAAACTTAAACGTTTTTGCACAGCAAAAGAAACCATAAACAAGACAAAAAGACAACCCTCAGAATGGAAGAAAATATTTGCAAAAGAATCAACAGACAAAGGATTAATCTCCAAAATATATAAACAGCTCATGCAGCTCAATATTAAAAAAACAAACAACCCAATCCAAAAAATGGGCAGAAGAGCTAAATAGACATTTCTCCAAAGAAGACATACAGATGGCCATGAAGCACATGAAAAGCTGTTCAACATCACTAATAATTAGAGAAATGCAAATCAAAACTACAGTGAGGTATCACCTCACACCAGTTAGAATGGGCATCATCAGATAATCTACAAACAACAAATGCTGGAGAGGGTGTGGAGAAAAGGGAATCCTCTTGCACTGTTGGTGGGAATGTAAATTGATACAGCAACTATGGAGAATAGTATGGAGGTTCCTTAAAAAACTAAAAATAGAATTATCATATGATCCAGCAATCCCACTACTGGGCATATACCCAGAGAAAACCATAATTCAAAAAGACACATGCACCCCAATGTTCATTGCAGCACTATTTACAATAGCCAGGTCATGGAAGCAACCTAAATGTGCATCGACAGACGAATGGCTAAAGAAGTTGTGGTACGTATATACAATGGAATATTACTCAGCCATAAAAAGGAACGAAAATGGGTCATTTGTTCAGACGTGGATGGATGTAGAGACTGTCATACACAGTGAAGTAAGTCAGAAAGAGAAAAACAAATATTGTATATTAACGCATATATGTGGAACCTAGAAAAATGGTACAGATGAACCGGTTTGCAGAGCAGAAATTGAGACACAGATGTAGAGAACAAATGTATGGACACCAAGGGGGGAAAGCGGCGGGGTGTGGGGGGGGTGGTGGGGTGAATTGGGAGATTGGGATTGACATGTATACCCTGATGTGTATAAAACTGATGACTAATAAGAACCTGCTGTATAAAAATATAAATAAAATAAAATTCAAAAATTAAAAAAAAAAGAATGAGGACTTCCCTGGCGGCACAGTGGTTAAGAATCTGCCTGCCAATGCAGGGGACATGGGTTTGAGCCCTGGTCTGGGAAGATCCCACATGCCATGGAGCAAGTAAGCCTGTGCGCCACAACTACTGACCCTGTGCTCTAGAGCCCGTGAGCCACAACTACTGTGCCCATGTGGCACAACTACTGAAGCCTGCGCGCCTAGAGCCCGTGCTCTGCAACAAGAGAAGCCCCTGCTAGCCACAACTAGAGAAAGCCTGCACGCAGCAACGAAGACCCAATGCAGCCAAAAAGAAATAAAATATAATAAATAAAGTTTTAAAAAAGAATGAAAAATGAATGAATAAATTTATGACATACATACTATGGTCCAGGAAATCTTCAGATGGGTACAGTTCACTTAGTTAAAAAAAAAACAAAACAAAACTGATTTAATTATTACCCTCACTGAGCTTATAGTCTAGTGGTGTAGACCGGCAGCATAAAAACCCGTAAATGAATATATGGAAACAAAATTTAAGGCATACTATGAAAGAATATAAGAGTACCATAAGAGAAAATAACAGGTCAGGATGGAGGTGTAGTGATTATTGTAAATAGTATGGTTGGGAAGGCTTCCTTGGAAGTAAAATTTACACTGAGAACAAAGGATGAGTTGACCAGTGCAAGATATAAGTGGAACATTGCTCCAGACAGAAGAAAACATTTATAATAAGAGTGATCTATTCAAGGCATTGGAAAGAGGGCCACCACAGCTGAAGCAAGCTGGGCTTTGGAGGTTGTATAAAAATGTAGTCTTCATTGTAAGAGCAATGAAAAGCCATTGTCATGTATTAAGAAGAGAGTAATGTTATCCAACTTTCATGTAAAAAGGATGATCCTGGGTGTTATTTGAAGAATAGATTGAGGGCAGTTGGGTCACAGGTACTTGTACAGAAGTAGAAATTGTTAGTGTCTTCTAAACCGGGGGTCAGCAAACTTCTGTAAAGGACTAGATAGCAACTATTTTAAGTTCATGTAGTCCCTGTCGTAACTAAACTATCACTGCAGCATGTAAACACCCGTAGACAATACATAAATTAATTAGCATGGCTGTATTCCAGTAAAGTATTATTTACAAGTACAAGTAGTGGGCTAGATTTGACTTGCAAGCTGTAGTTTTCTGAAATTTAGATATTTCTCTTCACTCAGCCCAAAAGATCATCAGGGAGATGCTAATCTCCAAGTCCTGTGACGTATCCCATTGACTGGTCACAGTGACTGTCATATAGTAGGTGTTCAGTAAATATTTGTTTAAAGAAAAAGCAATGTAGAAAGCCATGATATTTAAACTTGTCTGATCAGAAAAAAAAAATTAATTGATTCATACTCTTGGCTTGGTGTCACTAAACTAGCTTCCTGCCCATAACAAAATTTATTGCAGAATGACTCATAGTAAGTGATACTGGTCAATTAACTTAGTGGAGAAGGTATTTCAAATTGGCCTTGACTTTTTTTTTTTTTTTTAGTTTGGTGATATGCTTTTTTTTTTTTTTTTTTAAACATCTTTATTGGAGTATAATTGCTTTACAATGGTGTGTTAGTTTCCTCTTCATAACAAAGTGAATCAGTTATACATATACATATGTTCCCATATCTCTTCCCTCTTGCATCTCCCTCCCTCCCACCCTCCCTATCCCACCCCTCTAGGTGGTCACAAAGCACAGAGCTGATCTCCCTGTGCTATGCGGTTGCTTCCCACTAGCTATCTATTGACTTGTATTTCTCTCTAATATCCTATTTTTTTTTCTTATTAATGGAGAGATTCTACATATGATAGATTTCATCCCTTCTTGTTTCGGAATATTTTACAGTCTCCTTTTGGCGTTAGTGTATACTTAAATAGATTCAAGGTTTTTTATTTATCCTTACTTGATGGGTAAGATTTATGTATTTATGATATTTAATCACGTGATATTTGGATGTTGGATATCGGAAAGCCCATGTATCTAAGCAGTATCCCCAACACCAAGATGTTGGGTGAGCATGAAAAACCTGGTGCATTTTTTATTACTAGTGAGTAGGAGGCATAGAATTTACACGACAAGACCCCATAAACAGAAAAGATTAGTAGATAGAAACCTGAGCTTGAATTAGTATGAATTGGGGATGATTTTGGCATTAACGTGTCCATTATCTTTGTTTCCTTGAAAAAGCCATCATTGTGCTTCTTATGGGGTGCTAGTTTTGATGGTGATAGGTGTTTGCTAATTTGAAATGGGGATTGGGAAAGGTATTGCAATGTTTAAAAAAAAGCTTAACCCACGTAAACCTTTCTTAAAGTTTATTTCTTTTTAGCTCAGCTTAAGATGTCATATAGGAGGCAACACATGGTCAATAAAAACTCCTTGGAATCTGCCAGCCAAGCTGTTCTTTGTCCTCATTATATTCCCTGTGAGACTCCAGGGATCACCGCTATGAGCATTGTTTTCTTGTAAGAAAAATATCATGACTGATTCATGGTAAGTTAGTATAGTTATAGTAGCTTATTTTTAAAGCTTTGAGAAGGTTTTTTCTTACATATATTTTTAGAAAATAAATGTATAGTCAGTGGAAAACTTGAAAAATACACAAATTAAAAAAAATAAAGTGATGAAACCACTCTGCAGGGAGAGACCCAGTTGTACATAAAATTGGGATCATGATGAAAGCATTGCTTTGTGACCTGCTTTTAAAAACTTTAAACATAGCATATACATGACATTAGCAAGTCTTCTCGATATGGTTATTATTGGTCCTATCAAAAAGTATTTGATAATCATATAACTTTGGACACATTGCTTGACTCTAAGTTTTCACTATTATAAGTAATAGTATGAAGAATGTTTTTGCACATATTAATCGTGTTTTCTTAGTTTAAATTACAAAAAGTATAATTTAAAGTATAAAACATATAGATATTTTTAAACTCTTGACACATACCCCTGAATTACCCTTCAGAGAGTTAACGACATATTTGCTACAGCAGTGCAAGATATTAACAGTTTTGGTATATCTCACCAATACTGAATATTGCCTTTATTTTTTTTTTCAAATACACAGACAATAAGTATTTAATTTTAATTTCTTTGGCTTTGATTTTTAATTAGTTTAATTTTAAAAACTGTCATTGATACTTCCTACTTTAAAAATTATTCATCACACTTTTTCTCAATAGCATATTTTTATATACTTATAATTCTATTAGCCTTTTGTCTAAATATGTATTTATATGTAGCAAATATTCTTTCAGTTTGTCATTTATATTTTAACTGTGTTTATGAAGTTTTCATTACACACAAAATTTTAAATTACGTTCAATGATAGTCCACATCTATTTAGTTTTACTACATGTTCCAGATTATACTTAATTATTGACACATGCTATTTTATTTAATCTGTAAATCACCTCTAATGTGCATATAATTATTCTTATTTTCATATGAGGAAACTGAGGCAAAGGGAGGTGGCTCAGTGTCCTGCCCAAGGTCACACACCAACTAGTAAGCAGCAGAGCTGGTCTTTAAAGCCAGACAATCTGATTCCAGAGCCCACTTTGTTAATTATTATATTTTCTATATTTTCTTTGAGGTTTTTGCCTCAAAGAGCCTGACCCCCTCTAAATTGGATAATTTCCCATTTCTGACACTCCTCTCTTTGCCTAACTCTCCATTTTCTTCTTTTCCTTTCTCTTTCCCTTCCTCTTTTTCCCATTTGCCTTCCTTTTCTCCTTCTCCACATCCTATATTCTCTTTATTCCATCTGGAATTTATGTTGAGTTATGGTGTGAGGTAAAAATGCAAGTTAGGTCTTCAAATTGTTGAACGATTACTCCTATACTACTTATTAAATAATCTAGCATTTTGTCAATTATTTATAATGCCATCTTTATCATATGGGAAATAGTCATACTCGGATGTGTATTTTATTTCATTGTTCTGCTATTATTGTAGTTGTTTATGCTGTTGTTGTTGTTATAGCAATACCACATAGTTTAAAATGTTTTAGTTCCGTAATGTTTTATTATCCAAGAATGCAAATACTTTTTCACAACTATCTAAACAAATTGACGGTAATGATTATATGCTCTGCTATATAGACTTTTTCTTGCGTTAGTCTTTCCCCCTTTTTTCTTTACACCAGTTTTCAAATAATGTGTTGTTCCCTAGCACTCCAAAGTAATCATTGGAAGTATTTTATTTTTGTTTTTCTGTATCATTGTAAACTGATGGATTTAAACATATTGATGTGCCCTAATTAACCATCTTTGGTCAGTGGAAACTCTCTATGTTGTACGATGGATCATTTTCAATCAAACGCTAACAATCTTTGGTAACTTTCATACTTTCTATGATCCAGACTCATTTTCCACATTTCCTACCCAAAATCAGGAATCAACCATATCTTCAAGGATCACTGGTTAATTTTGTGGTTAAGTAGTTCAGGACCTGAGTGTTAAAGATGCTCATTGCTATTGCTTTGGTCACAGTTTCTAGGTTTTTTTCATTGAACAAAAAAACTATATTATGAGTCCATGCTAATACTTCCATTCCAATGAAGGATTATAGGCTTTGGCATATATTATTTGATTTATCCTTTGATGCTAAAAATCTTTATTAAGAAAATCATTTACTTGATACATACACACACACACTCACAACTGATTATAATAATTTAAGATGTGTGCATTTTTTGTTTTAGTTCTTTTATCTTTAGCATATAATCCATTAAGGGTGTACAGTGAAATGACTCTGTTTTAAAGTCATTTGAAAAATCTTATCTCTGTATTGTTATTCCAATCACTCAATTCAAAGATTTATATATCAATTTTACATTTAATAGTTAGCAATCCCTTATGCAATTTTGTTCCAAAAATAATACGTATTTATATGGTGTTTATGTCACAACAAAACAAAGTGTATTAGAGAAGTCTAACTTCTACCCGTTTCTGCCTCTCCCTATAGAATTACACAAAATACGGTTTTCCTTCCATTTTCTCAAGATAGGAGATTCTATCTATCTATCTATCAATCTATCTATTCATAGATCTGTCCCCCTCTCTTTGTTAAACGGTGGTATAATATGCAAAACTTTCTCTTTCTTGCTTTTTTTTAACTTAACAATACACCCCAGTCTCGTAAAGTAGCATATAAATATAAATTTTAATTATGTAGTAGTTCATTATGTATTCATAATTTATTTACCTAGTTCCCGTTTGATGGAAAAATGGGTCAGTCTTTTACTATGATAAATTGCTAAAATGAACCTCTGTGAATATGTCTTTTTGTATTTTTAGAATGTATCATTGTGATAAATTTCTAAAACAGAGATTGCTGGGTCAAAGGGTATATGCATATATACTTTTGCTAGCTATTACTAAATTGGTTATGCAATTTTACCTTTCCACTGGTAATCCATGAGAGTGTCTATATCTTTGCCGGCTAAACAATAGGGTATTTTGTCAAACATTTGGATTTTGTCAATTTGAAAGGTATTTCAGTATAGTTTTTAATTTTCATATTTCTTACTATGAGTGAGGCTGACATCTTTTCATTTGTTAAGGACCATTTGCTTTTTAGTTTCTGTAAACTGATGTCTTTATGTATCTTGCCTATTTGTGTATAGGGTTGTCTTGTTTTATTTTTTAGAGTTTCTTTTATTATTAAGATTACTAATATTTTTGCTGTTCTTTACAAGTAATTTGCAGACTGTTCTGGTACTTGAAAAATTATATTTTATATAATTTTATATTATATTTAATTTTAATTGATTCTAATATAAATATTTCTATATAATAAGATATATATTACATATATAAAGTTAAGTATAGACAGATAGATAAATAGATAAATAGCCAGATAGATAGATAGATAGCTTTCCCCCATGATTCTGGATTTTTGAATTATCATTAGGTAAATTATCTCCATTTCCACATTATTATATAATTAATTTATATTTTCTTCCACTATATGTAAGGCTTCATTTTTCACATTTAAATCTCTGATTCATTTTGAATTTTCTTTTTGTATGTGGTATGAGGAATAAGCCAATTTTTAATTTTGTATCCATATATTTGATTTCCATTTATCAAGAAGTTTATCTTCCCTCACTGCTATGAGATGCTATGATATTGTATATTAAATTTTCATATGAAAGTTATTCTATTTCTGGTTCTGTTCACAATGTTTTAATTATAGAGTCTTTTGCTAGTTTTGATTTCTGTTCTTGCATATTAACTTTACAATTACCTTGTCAGGCTCCAGAAAAAAATACAATTTTTTAAAAAAATTGAGATCCTATTTATTCGTATATTAACTTACAGATACTACTTTTTAATGATGTTGAATGTTCCTTCCAAGAACATGGTATGCCTTTCCATTTGTTCAAATCTACTTTTCTCTCTGTCAGGAGTGTTTTATAATTTTCCTCATATAATTTTTGTACATTTTTCTCGGTTTTTCTTTTGCTGTTATAAAGTCTTCTCTTTTAAAATATCTTCCAGATAGCTTTGTTTGTATGTTTGAAGTTTCTAGCTTTTATGTATAGATATCCACGCTGCATATTTATTTAACTTTGCTTATTTTTGATAATAGGACTTCTATGGATTTTTTTAGGCTTTCCAGATAACTAATCATTTTATTATCAAATAAATATAATTTTACTTCTTCCTTTTCAATTCTTAAGGCTCTCGCTGCATTCCTGTCTAATTCCATTGCTAATAACTCTCACACATGATGAATAGTTCTGAGCATAATGGACCCCTTTATCCTTTACCCAATGTTAGTAAGTCTTTATTTTTCCCCATTAAAAATAACGTAGGATTTGGGATTGGGGTAAATATATTTCATCCTGTTAAGGAACTGTATATAAAAAAAACTGTGTTTTTTTAAACATGGATGATTTTGACTGAAAAAATTTTTAAACATTTTGTCATATTCCCCAAAAAAATGTATTGAAACTGTCAATATATATAAATTTTAGGGAGGAGAAGAGGCATGTTTATATCTCTCCATGTTCTTTAGTAGGGTCTTGTGGTTTTCTACACGTAAAGTAGGGTTATTTTGTTCACTGGTGCCCATCAAGGCCATTAATCCACATCTGGCACAGTACAGATGCTCAATAAATACTTGATAAAAGAAAGAATGAAAAAATAGACACGTGTATTTCTTTTTGTATAATTATGAGCATTTACATTGCATTCTGCTTTTAGTGAGAGATTTTTGTTATGCTTTTCACATCATTGCACATATATATGTATATATAAATACACACACAAGCTGTTGCTTTGTTAAAGACATCTTTATTGAGGCATAATTCATATTCAATAAAAGTCAGCTATGTAAATTGTACAATTCAATGCCTTTAGTGCATTTACAGAATTGGGCAACCACCACCATGACCTAAGTTTGGAACATTTTCATCACCCCAAAAGGAAAACTCATGCCCACTGGCAGCCACTCCCTGGTTGCCCCCCTAAAAACCAGTAATCTACTGTCTGTTTCTATAGATTTGCTTATTCTAGACATTTCATATAAATGGAATCATACAATATGTCGTCTTTTGTGGCTGGCTTCTTTCACGTAGCATAAGATTTTCACGGTCCACCCATGTCATCGTACCTATCAGTACCTAATTCCTTTTTATTGAGAAATAATATTCTTTTGTATAGATATATCATCCTGATTTATCCATCCACCAGTTCATGAACCTTTGGAGAGTTTTCAGGTTTTGATTATTATGAATAATGTTGCCAGAAACATTCATGTTCCAGTTTTTTTAGATATGTTTTCTATTCTCTTGGGTACATACCTACAAGTGGAATTGCTGAGTCATATAAGGTAGCCCTATATTTGACATTTAGAGGAACTGCCAAGCTATTGAACAAAGTGGCTGCACCATTTTAGATTTCTACCAGCAATGTATAAGTGTTACAATATCTTCACATCCTTGCTAAAACTTATTATCTCACTTTTTGATGATAGCCATCTTAGTGGAGTAGACATTCTATCACCTCATGGTTTTGATATGCATTTCCTTAATGGTTAATTATATATCTTTTCATGTACTTTTTGGCCACTTGTTTATCTTCTTGAGAGAAATGTCTAGTGGAATTTCTTTGTGCTTTTGTTTTCCTTTTTTATTATTGAGCTGTAAGAGTTCTTTATATATTCTGGATACCTGCATCTTATTAAACATTAATTTGCAAATGTTTTCTCTCATTCTGTGGGTTGTCTTTCCACTTCCTGAGGGTACTATTTGCAGCACACACATTTTTAATTTTTATGAAGTCCAATATATCTATTTCTTTTTTGTCCCATGTGCTTTTGTGTCATATCTAAAAAGGGTTTGCTTAATCTAAGACCAAGGAGCTTTATTCCTATCATTTCCTCTAAGAGTTTTATATCAATAGTTTGGGCTCTAACTTTTAGGTCTGTGATTCGTTTTTGAGGTAATTATTGTGTGTGGTATATAAGGAAGGGGTCCAACTCTATTCTTTTGCATCTGAATATTCAGTTATCCTAGCACCATTAGTTGGAAAGACTATTTTTTTCCCCCAAGAAATTGTCTCGGCACCCTTGTCAAAAGTCATTTGACTATGAAGATAAGAGTTGACTTCCAGACTCTCAATACTATTCTTTTGATCTATATGTGTATCACTTTGTCTTGTTTACTAAAGCCATGTAACAAATTTTGAAGTTGGGAGGTTTGATAGCTCTAAATTTGTTTTTCTTTTTAAAAATGGTTTTAGCTATTCTGGGTCCCTTGTATTTCCACAGCTTTTGCTCTTGAATATGTAGTTTGAAACCAGCCAATATTCCAAATTTTAACATTTGCTTTACTAGAATTTTTAGTTGTTTCATTTGGTTTTATCAAGAGATCAATTATGAACTTTCCCCTCTCTCTACTGCTTCTTATAACTCTAATTTCTCCCTGTCATTTTCATCACTAAAATTTCAGATCAATGTTAAATAATAGTAGTGATTGAATGAATCCTGTAGCATTCCTGACTTCAATGAGAATTATTTTAAAGGCTTACTGTTAATTATGATGTTGGCTATTAATTTTAGATAATGCTCTTGATCAAATTCTTCCTGGCTCATTAAGACCTTTTGATCAAGAATGAATACAGGTTTTCTCAAATTTCTGAGTCTTAATTTTCCTATCTAAGGAATGAGGGAATTGAGGCCAGATTGGATCACAGAGACCAGAGAAATATTTTCTGGCTTTGGGGCTAGACACAACTGGGTTTCTTTCCAGCTTTTCTAACCAGCTCTGGGATATTGGACCCGTTCATCATTATTTCCAAGCCTAAATTCCTCATCGATGATGAACTCTGTCTAATCATACGTACCTTGTAGATTTTAAGGGTTAGAGCTAATATATTAAGTAAAGAGTCTAACATCTAATAAACAATCAAGACACAGTAGCTTTTATTGGTTTTATGACCTACAAGTCCTTTCTAGCTCTAACGTACTATGGAGTATTCTGTACTTACCTTTTCACAACCTGGACTCAACTACACCAGAAACTGGACTGCCAAGTAATTATCCCTAACTTGAAAGGATTGGAGTTTTAAACTTAAGGTTGTTAAAGGACAGAATGAATTTTCCCAATTAGATCCCTGATGTTTTTCTTATGGCATATAGATCTGCCACATAGCAGTCAACATAAGGAAACACAACAGTGGAATTGAGGTAAGGTTTTGTGTGTTAGTTGCACAAAGTAACATGAAAGTTAGTTGACTGCTTCACAGAGATTCAGACAGATCTTAGAGTTAGAAGGGCTATCAGCAGGCAACTAATTCAATCTCAGACACAAAGCACCACTATTCACTCTGTGACTTCACTGTGACCCCGTTTATCATGCCATTTATCACAACTTTTCACCAGTGTATCTTTTAAGGTAACTAATAATCTTTTACCATGAATTTAGTGACTTAAGGTGCATGTCTCATGTCTGTCGAGTCAAGCACCATGTGATAGTCAAACCAGTACTGAATTCTTAGTAAGTACAGTTAAGTGAATAAATAGATCTATAGTTGAAAGGATAAATGAATGGATGAACTAAAAAGTTAATTAACAAATTAATCACCTACCTTTGTGCTTTTCCCATTCCATTTCCATTCATTAAGTTTAAACATATAGAAAAAAATAATTCATGAGCAATCATGTAAATAGGTAACCTAGGATTCACGTTTCCCTGCAAGACCTAATTCTATCACTGATATCATTTCTAAGCACTCTCCATTAATTAATTAATTAGTTAATTAGTTTAGCTAAGGCAATCTGATTATGGTATGCTTGGAAGGGTGTCCAAAGATTGAAACACTATATACTTATAGATATATGTATGTGTGTGTGTGTGTGTGTGTGTGTGTGTGTGTGTATTTTTTAGGGTGAATTCCAGAATTGCTTTTCTGGAATTTGTAGCTTACTAATCCATCTTGAACAACTAGTTCATGGAAGGAACAGTGTGGAAGACTCTTGTAGTGTCACCGGAGAAAGGATTATTGGATACGTACTGCCCATTTTCCTTTTTTCCCCCAAACACCTGAGTACCCTCAAATCCCACTGCAGGTTGTCCTATGGCATGTTTATCAGTATGTTTACAGATGCTCTAATTAATTCTTTGTAATTGCATAGTATTTTCTGCCTCTGTTTCTCTCCACTGTTTCAGCCTTGGAAACAAGATGTTCCACCCCTGGAGACTGCCCTGGTAAAAGCCTTTTAAGTTTGGAGACTCCTGCAGGGGTGAGTCAGGACTGAAGATCCTGTGGAAGCCATCTCCATGGTAAGGTACCAACAGGAACTGAACTGCTCTATTTCTCTTTTCCTGAGTGTGGAGAGACTGGGGGCAAAGGCTTAGATAAAAAGAAATTTGTTTTTGGTTTTTTTTTTTTTTTCTTTTTAGTTTTCTTTTCAAAAAACCTGCAATTGAATTCAGAATTCGAGAAAGGCTATGTTTATGGCAAATGAAATATGATCCACAACCAGGTGCAAAATCTTCCACTACTTCTCTTCACCATTCCCAGCTCATCTGTTCTCTCCAACACCCGCCTCTGGCCCATCCCAGCCCTATCATTCTATGTATACTATCCTTTGCCATGAAGTTGGTACTGAATGTCCACTGCTTGCTCTGCCACTGGCTCCCATCTAAAAGTCTGCTTTCATTTCTACCCTTCCCTTCTTAACTTGCTCTGTAATTTGAACTTACATTCTGTAGAATAGAAAGAAAATGAATTTTGGAGTGAAGCAGTCCTGGGTTCCATCCCTAATCTCTTCTACTCACTAGCTGTGTGACTTTAAAAAAGTTACTAGACCTCTCACGATCTGTTTCACTGCCCATGAAATGGAAAACATAACTCCCTTGCAGGGTTGCAGTGAAGTTTAAAGAATGTAGCATAAAGTAGGGGTTAAGAACGTAGATTTTTGCATCAGATTGTCTGGATCTGAATCTTCCTTTGCCTTTTAATCACTTTTAGGACAAGTTACTTAATTTCTTTTCTTTTTATTGAAGTATAGTTGATTTACAATATTATATTAGTTTCAGGTGTACAACATAGTGATTCAATATTTTTATAGATCATACTCCATTTAAAGTTATTACAAAATGATGACTGCATTTCTCTAGGCTATACAATATATCCTTGTTGCTTATCTATTTTAAACACAGTAGTTTGTACTTCTGTATCTCATACTCCTATCTTGTCCCTCCCCACTGGTAAACACTAGTTTGTTCTCTATATTTGTGAGTCTGTTTCTGTTTTGTTATATACATTTGTTTGTTTTATTTTTTAGATTCCACATATAAGTGATAACACAGAGTGTTTGTCTTTCTTCATCTGGCTTATTTCACTGAGCATTAAGAGCTGCTTCCATATCTTGGCTATTGCAAATAACGCTGCTATGAAAATGGGGGTGCATTTATATTTTCGAACTAGTGTTCTCATTTTCTTCAGATATGTACCCAGGAGCGTAATTGCTATATCATATGGTAGTTCTATTTTTAGTTTTTTGAAGAAACTTCATACAGCTTTCCATAGTGACTGCACCAATTTACATTCTCATCAACAGTGCACAAGGGTTCCCCTTTCTCCACATCCTCACCAACATTTGTTATTAGTGGTCTTTTTTTTTAAATTAATTAATTAATTTATTTATTTATTTATTTTTGGCTATGTTGGGTCTTCGTTTCTGTGTGAGGGCTTTCTCTAGTTGCGGCAAGCGGGGGCCACTCTTCATCGCGGTGCACGGGCCTCTCACTATCGTGGCCTCTCTTGTTGCAGAGCACAGGCTCCAGACCTGCAGGCTCAGTAGTTGTGGCTCACGGGCCCAGTTGCTCTGCGGCATGTGGGATCTTCCCAGACCAGGGCTCGAACCCGTGTCCCCTGCGTTAGCAGGCAGATTCTCAACCACTGCACCACCAGGGAAGCCCTAGTGGTCTTTTTAATGACAGCCAGTCTGACAGGTGTGAGGTGCTATCTCACTGTGGTTTTGATTTGCATTTCTCTGAAGATTAGTGATGTTGATATCTTTTCATGTGCCTCTTGGCCATCTGTATATCTTCTTTGGAAAAATGTCTATTCAGGGCTACTGCTCATTTTTTAATCATGACTACAATTTACTATTAACACCTGTAGATAGCTACTGGAATCTTGGCCTTTTTCATCTTTCAATATCACCAATGACGATTATATTAAGAAAACTCAAGCATCTTACGAATGGCTCATTTACTGTTGAGAACTGTCCAAATTTTCTTCCCCAAATTTATTTGAAATCTGTGGTTACAACCATAGATCACAGTCACTGATGCCACAGGAGGCAAACTTCAAGATAATTCTGGAGTAAGAAATAACTGCCTACAGATTTTGAAAAGTCTCTAAACCAGAAATATTGCCAATAATGTCTCAAGATCACCTGGAACCACTGGCCCCTAAGCAATGAGAATTGCCGCCGTACAACTCCTCAGCTGTATCCTAGACTCACACAGCAGGTAAACTCTCTGCAGGCTGTTCTCTCACCCCTTTTATGAGATAGGAGTTTCGTAGCCACAGTTAATTTTCTGTTCTGCCCTCTAGATATCACTTCCATCTTATTTGTGTCATATTAGTGTCTGCAAATCCTACAAGAGAGGACAACTCAAAAAAACAAAACAAACAAACAAAAACTTCCATAAGATCCCTGTTTTTATTCCTTTCAATCTCCAAGAATATTTCATTTCCTGCTTTGGGAAGCAACCTCTTGTCTCTTTCTGCCATCTGGACTTTTTAGTTTATCACTTTGGTCTTAGAAACTTATCAAGTCCCTGTGTTCTCTGTTGGGCAGAGCTTTAGCCCAAGTGATGCGTTTCTCTATTCCACATGTCTACAGCCCTGTCTAATGCACTCTCCTGCCTTGGCATTATCTGTGATCTCTGAGTTCTTCTATTGGCTTTCCTTCCTTGTTAGTCACTGTGTATTTTATAAACAGCTTGACTGATGGGTTTCACTTAAAGTAACGTGGTTTCAGCCCAAATGAATGCTTAGGAGCAGCAGATGAAATTTTAGTTTCTGAAATGCAATGGATGTAAATCAGATTAATTGTCTCACTGACTCTGGGAACATCCGGGGATCTCATTTCCTGCCTAAGTCTCTGGAGCTTTCACATTAACTTCTGGCAGGTAATGTGGTCATTCATCACCAACAACTACACTGAAAACACATCAGGTTGAAAATTTTGACAAGTAGATTGGGTTCTGCTTTCCAGTAAAGCAAATTTCAGTAACCCAGCACATTTGGTGTTTTATTCTTTTACTCTTTTCTCTACCCCAGAAAGAATTCCACATGTGAACATTGGGTATACAAGGGGATCTTTTTCTTCTGCCATTACTCTAGAAAGAGGCAAGACCACATGGCTACAGAGTTCTTTCCTGAACAATATGCAATTTCAAGAAAGGAATTTCATGCTAGGCCACCACTTCTTAGTTCTCCTAAGGTTTATTGAGCTTTTCTCAATAACAGAGGTAGGCATTATGGAGGTTTTGTGATGAAAAGCAGGGAAAACAAATATCCAAATAAATATTTGTTACTAATGTTCACAGCAACTTTATGTACACTAGCCAAAGTCTGGAAACACCCTAACATCCATCAACAGGTGAAAGGATAAATAAGTTGTAGCTATATCCATATAATAATATACCACTCAGGAATAAAAAAGAATGAACTATTGATACACACAACAACATAGATGAATCTCAAAATAATTATGCTAAGTGAAAGAAGTCAGACAAAAAAAAAAAAAGTACAAACATATATGATTCCATTTATATAAAATTCTAGAAAATGCAAACCAATCTGTAGACTCAGAAAGCAGACTGGTGTTTGCCTGGGGATGTAACAAGGGGCTGGGGTACAGACAGAGAAGGGCAGGTGGGAAGGAATGCAAAGGGGCACAAGGAAATTTGGGAGCTGATGGAGATGCATTCATTATTTTAATTGAGGCGATGTTTCCACACATTTGTTTCTTATAAGCGAATTGCATACTTTAAAGAAATTGTTTATTGAATATCCATTAGGTCTTAATTAAAACAAAACAAAAAACCAAAAACCAGGGATCTGGAGTCAGATTTCTTGGGTTCATATTGTGTCTCCAACACTCCTGAGATGTGTTGTGTTGGCAATTTACCCATCTTCTTTATTCTCCTTTCCTCAATCATGAAAGGGGAAACATATTAACCTATCTAATAGGGTTATCGTGGGTATTAAATTTGTTGATCATGTGAAGCACCTGAAGCAATGTCTAGTACCTCATAAGTGTTCAATAATGTATTATCATCATGTTTATTGTATATCTGGCACAGCGTTTGGCAATTTACAGACATCATCTCATCCGATCCTCCCAAGAATCTGGTGAAGTGCTCGTGTTCATCACACCTAGAGAAAGAAACTGATGTCCCTTGTCACGTAGCTAATGACAAAGCTGTAATTTACAGCTTTGGCCTGTCTAACTCCAAATCCTTCATGCTGCCTCTCAGTAAGCTACAAGTCCAGCCCAAGGCTCAGGCCAATCCTTTTAATGCAGTCTCTGTATCCTTAGGAAAATGAGGAAGTAAAAGAGAATTGCTGAGGGCTTTTGTCCAGTGTTCCCCTTTGTGGGTGCTGTGAATTTCCGGGTTATATTGGCTAAAAGACTTCCTGGACTCTAGGTAACTCCAGCTAAGCTCTCTGCAGGTTGATCAACGGGTGCCCCTCATAACTGGGCACCCTGTGTAAGATTTTCATATCTTCAAACTTTTTTTTACTTTTTTCTTTATTTCTTCCTTTTTTATTTCTTTTATTTTGTTTTTTTTTTCATTTTCTTTTTTTTAAAGTTTTCTTGTATCTTTTTTTAAGGATAAATGAGCACTTAGGTGAGTAGAATTAGTGTGAAGTAAAGATCCACAATAACTAAGGAACATGGAGTCCAGATTAGGGATATTTCACATACAAAAGTCTACAGAACCTCATCCTTACACTCTGTCCAAGACTTGCTTTCAGGAAGGAGGTAACATGGTGATGGGAGTGGAAGAACACGGGACAAAGAAGGAGGGCAGCTGGAGGTAGGTTCACATACCATCACTCATTATCCTTCTGGTGCTGGACAAGTCTCTACATTTCCCTGAAATCCAGAAGGTTCTGTACAACAGCAATAATAACCCTCCTTGAACGTCACTTTCTAGTTCCATACAGGATGATTGCCTGGCTTGTTTCTTCTGTTTCTTATAACAAGGTAAGGATTACTATGTTCACTAATGGAAATGGAAGCTCAGAGAGGTTAACTATTGCCTTTTAAAGCTGGTTAGTGGCGAAATATTGATTAAACCCTTGCACAGAAGGCCCCCTACCTTACAGAACTGATGTGAGAATCAAGAAAGATATCTGGACAAAAATGTATCTGTGGGGTTGCAGAAGACTGACTAAGAAAATCATTTCATGTTTGGAGGATGGTATGTAAAAGAAAGGAAGAGGCCAAAGTTCATTATGACATTCCCAGATGAGCAGTCTTTGAAGGGTCATTATAAAAAGCCAGGAAAAAGAATACTATTAGGTGACATGAAAGCAAGGTTCTGATTAATTTAGAAACATCTTTAATGTACTTGATAAGGTAGAAATTAACCCCCATCCAAAGGCAGTTCCAAACCCTGATGGAAAACTCTTGGTTGAATAGAGATGAAGAGGGCACAGGAAGGAAGATTTTGACCCTAAAGATATGTCTTTTGTCCCTAAGATAAAAGGAAGCAATGATACGGAAGGTTGACAAGTGTTTTGTTAAGAACTACAATGGGAGTGAGATATAGCAAACATAAAGAACCTCTTAAGTGAAATACACAGAAACCATCAATTCCAAAGTATCTTAATCTCAGTAAGAAAATCCTTTTGCTGAAGCCTTATTAAGGGGTGCAGTGTTTAGCCTTAGGGGATGCATAGGGAGTGATGCTCTATGCTCTCCTTGGGGAAAGAAAACAAGTGTGGACCTCTCATCTCGATTTTCTTAAATGTGTCCTAGTTCTTGTTATGGGATCCCTGAATATTTTTCTAATGGCTTCTTTCTCCCAAAATGCACTATTTGAATTTTTCCAAACTGTATTTTTTTCTTCGTATTTCCTCACTATGTATCTAGACCCTCCAAGTTCACTCTGCTAACCAAATCAGCATCCTTGTCAAATTTAATTATTACACTGTGTGCTCCCCCTTCCACATCATTAAGAAAGATGCTGAATAAGACAGGGTCCATGTCGCTGTCTTTCCAGAACGCTGTCATTTCTACTACCTTCCCTTCTCACGTAACCAGCCAGCTCTGGGCTGCTGCAATTCCTCACCTCCATGCTGATTTAAATGCCCTGATGGGCTATCATTTTGTGAAGGGCTGTGCAATGTGTTAATAAAGTCAAGACCAGGGACATTCACTGTATTCTGTTTGTCCTCTCATCTGCTAATTAAAGCCAATAATGAAGCTGAAATTTGTCTGGCAAGATTTCCTTCATTATTAGTTCTACAGTTAGGTTCATATTTCTCTTTTTCATTTAGATGTTTACACACACACACACACACACACACACACACACATACTTCTTATAACTTGAACATATTTTTTATTTGCTGTTAAGGAAATTAAGTTCAACTTAGAGCCTGCTGATATAGATCATATTCTGGAAGAATCATCTGGAAATCAATGACTAATGTCTTACTTTTTCAACTCCAAGAGGAGTCAAAGCAGGCCCTGGCCTGTTTGCCAGGGTTTTGTTCTGGGTGGGCTTTTATGGGGCTAGTAAAGGAGTTGAGGATTCCTACCAATCCTACTCCAGTTGCCAACAACAGTCAAAAGTTCACTGTGAAATACTGAGGTTTAAATAAAGGGGTAAAAAAAAATCCAAGTTTCAAATCCAAGAATCATAGGCAAAAATCAAAGAAGGCATGATAGAGGCAAAACGGTGTGGACATGAGATCTGAATAAGAGACTAGGAAGGTACTAGGAGTGGAGATTTGGGGAGAACTTTCATGAGCACCTGACCAGAACATAAATGGGTTGGGGAGTTTCTATCTTATCAGCAGCTGGAACTTGCTGATGCAGTTAAAGGGTGGACCAAGACCATGAATCATTGGCATCATCTTCACCAACCTAGGACGTAAGTACTTTCATCATACAATGCGAGAATTTAGAGCAAGAGGGCGTCTTAAGATAATCAACGTCTCCTTTGGGTTCCAACACTCTTGCATCTCACATACTTCATTTTGCATTCACAGTGAGAGTGTTCCAAGTGGAGAGCATATCACTGGACAGCGCTCAGAGCAGCATGACACAGCTGAAGAACCGAAGGGAGGTCGAAATCCATGGAACACACGGTGCAAGGAGGGTGTCACTAAATTGAGACTTGTCTAGGTAAACAGGGGCCAAAAGAATATATTCAGTATGTAAAGCGATTTAGACCAGAGTCTAAGGACAAATGGAAGTCACTGAAGGTTTTAAGCAGGGCAATGACATTAATCCTCTCTGCAGTTTGGAAAGGTAAGTCTGGAGGCAAGCTGCACTCTGGGTGGGCAGACTGGAGACAAGACACCTAATAGGAGACGATGGTAGGAGTCCAGGGAAAAGTAAACTGTGGCCTAAGCTGGGTTGTAGTAAGAAAAATGTGGTCAATTCTAGGTATTAGAAGGCATGGAGGATGAGACTGGAGAGAGAAGTCAAAGATGATTCCGAGGAGTTTCATTGGAGCACCAAGACTAGTGCTACCATCACTAGATAGGGAGCAGCTAAGGACAGTGGATTCAGGCAAGAGATTAATAAATTAAATAATAAATATAATAACCACATTTATTGATGTTTATCTCTTTGCTATTCATATATATTTATATGAACAGAATATCAATATGTGATATGTGAATATCATATACACTTCCAAATATTAATCTCATAGGTCTTCATGCTGATCCTATGAGACAGGGGGAAAAACTAAAGACACACAGTCAGTCAAGCATGGAGCCAGGTTTAAAACCAGTGGGTTGGAGTGCAGAGTTGAGTTGAGTCTGCAACAGGTCCTTGTGGAAGCGCCCTGCAGACCTGGATCTCAGGAGAGAGATCTGTGCCAGGTATAGAGAGAGAATGCAGTTCTCAGTATTTACATCCCCAACAGATTCATCCAAGGAAAACTGATTTTTGTTCCTGGACTTCAACCAACATTTGTTTAATGCTAATGCGTGGAAAGTATTATATTGCAGGCACAGGAAAGAGCGTTTACTCTTATCCCTGTCTCCTTAGCCATTCTTCCTGCCCAGTGAATAGCATCAGACAACTGAGAAGACACACAGTGATTCTCTTCTTCCCTCTGAGCCTTGCCCAGACTCATCTTTCCTAAGCCTGGATGCACATGAGAATCACCAACATGGCATTTGAAAAATACAGATGCTTAAGCCACACTCCCAACCTACTAAATCTGCATCACTGGAGTTTTTGTTGTTATCCTTTGTTTAACAAACATTGCAAGTGCATAGCCACAGTTGAGAATCACTGTTCCATAGACCCAAAACACCTCTGAAAGTGAAGGTACTAAGGAAAGAAAGCCAAACCACCAAGAGTCCAAAGATGCCTGGAAGAAATAAGACCATCTCTATTGATCTTAGCTTCTATCCCAGGCACTGAATGAGCTACTTTGCATTTGTTATTTAATTTCACCTGGGGCAAGACAGTAGTTTCAATAATCAGCATTTTATTATAGGGAAACAAAGTCACAGAGAGATTAAAGATCATTCTTATCTGCTGTTTTGTACTACTGTGCGTGTGTGCATGTGTGTGTGTGCATGTGTGTGTGTATTCTCCCTCCCATGCCTGTCCCCAGATGCCTTCTTATTCTTATCAAAATAGCCTACATTAGACGGCAAATTGGCGGTACATTGCAGGCTCAGAAGAATGGAGAAACTGAGGCAGATCAGATGGAGAGACCAGGGTCCTATAGGAGTCAGCTGAAAAGGTCTCATTGAAAAGTGTAACTGAAATGCCCAGCTGTATTTGTATCTGTATAGGTCACAACTCCAAGCACCTCAGCCCAGAGCCATCAGCGCTGACTATGCCTAGTTCTCTCTTACTGGTGCAATTAAGAGCCCTGAAGAATGAAGCCACCTCTCAGCACCTGAAACAAAAAGCCAAATTATTGCTTCTGTGTGCAAGAAAGGGTTATATGTATAAGATGCAGACTCGGGGAGTGCCATTGTCTAAGTGTTTATGTCCCCTACAAATTTATATGTCAAAATCCTAACTCCCAAAGGGGATAATATTTGTAGATGGGATCTTTGGGAGGTGCTTAAGTCATGAGGGTGGAACCCTCATTAATGGCATTAGTGCCCTACAAAAGAGGCTCCAGAGACACCCCTCTCCCTTCCACCATGTGGGGACACAAAAGTCCTCTATCTGGAAGAGGGCCTTCTCCTGACCATGCTGGCACCTGATCTGGGACTTTCAGCTTCCAGAACCATGGGAAATACATTTCCGTTGTTTATAAGCCACTCAGTTTATGGTATTTCATGATAGCAGCCCTAATGGACCAATACAAGGAGTAAAGCAGAGAGCTGAGTTTCTATAGGATTTGGGAAGTATGGAGTTTGTGGGCTGGAAGATATTCAGAAGAAGCAGCATTTGGGGACTGGTTGACGTTAAGTAGGGGAAGCTTGGTTACTCAAGTGAGGCTAGTTCTGATTGGCTGATTTCAGAAAGATAGCACTGGAGTAAGGGTGTTGCCAACTGGTTGATTTCAGAAGCAGGAGGCTGTCACTGGTGGGACTGTCTTCAGAAGTTTGAATGTTTAAGCTGCTTTTCACTGATCAGGTAAGCAAGTTTAAAACCAATTTTTATAGTTACTTCTGCTTTGCTCACAGAACTATCAGACTTTCCCTAAGAGGATAGGAACTTTTATTCTCAAGAGTTAATTAGAGTATGGTAGTGTAAGATCCGTTGGTTACAAGTGAGGCATTTGAATCTTTCACTGGCATTAACTGGAATTGGGCTACAACTAAAAGGAACAAGTAGATGTAAAATCTACACAGATGATCATTTCTAATCAGTATTTCCCATGAGGGCATTATTAGACTATGCAGTTGATCATTCCAGTTGTGTTTTTATACAAACTAAAGCAAACAAACCAAAAACAATCCAGTTACACCTGTTTGATTCCTTAAAATCTTACTCTCTGTTTATATATATATTCTTTAAACACGCAGGGTATTTTACTGTTGCTGTGTTAGCTGTTTTAATAAAGTGGTCCCCTCTGGTTATAAAAGGAGATTACCAAGTGAGAAAGCCTGCTAATGTCCGCCGGTTAGCCTGCCTAGGGCGGAAGCCTAGCTGTGTGGACTATGAAGTCATAACCACATCCCCATTAGTCACCAGATCACTGCTTGAACTAAACCATCTAGGTGGAATCAAAACAGTGGCAGGGGGAAGGGATAAATTGGAAGATTGGGATTGACGCATACACACTACTATATATAAAATAGATAACTAATAAGGACCTACAGTATAGCACAGAGAACTCTACTCAATAATCTGTAATGGCCTATATGGGAAAACAATGTAAAAAAGAGTGGATATATGTATATGTATAAATGATTCACCTCGCTGTACACCTGAAACTAACACAACATTGTAAATCAACTATACCCCAATAAAAATTAAATTAAAAAAAAATCTCTTGAGTATGCTCTTGTCACCAGTAAACTAAACCTCCATTGCAGCTTTACCATCACAGCCTCCTACTCCATCCAGTAAGCTCTGGACCTGCCCCATCTACCACTCCGTCTACCTGCTCCCACTCTCACAAGAGAAAGAATAACCATTTGAGTATTTATTTTCTAGATTGAGGGTCGTGAAGACAAATTGCCCATGTGTATATTTGATTTGGGCCACATCTACACAGGACTTAACTGGCTTATATTTTTATTTCGGTGAGAAACAAATATCAGACATACTTGGCATGGAACTGTGTGGATCACACAGTTTATTTTTTAACACCTCATTTTATTTTTATTTTTTTACTTTTCAGATGGCTGCTTCTGTGTTGATGCAGAGATGCAAACTTTATTATTCCTCATTCATTCCAATTGAGTTACAGGGCCTGAGACTATCTGAAGAACTCCAACAATCTGACTGTTTTTTCAGTCAGTTCACTGATTTCTGCCAGGAGGGCAGCCATGTGCTAAACTGGCTGAAAACCACTAGACTCCCTTCAGTCCCTAGGCTGATGCCATCAAGATTGTCTCTACCGTTTGAATGAAATACCACCACTCATTCTGAAGCACCCATTGCAGGCATATTGGATATCATGGGTCTCCCTCTCAGTTTCTCCTTTTGCACTATTGTGATGTGAACCTCGGGGCTGTAAAAAACTTTCAGAAATGAATTGATGAAAAGTCCTTTTTTAAATAAAAATGAAAAAAAAAACCCTCAATATTCCCAACAACCTCCCAACTTGTCTTTGTCTTAATCTTCTTGGAGAGATGTACTCCTCTCCATGGTGAGCTTCTCCCCCGATGCTCATAATCCCATTTATTCAAACTTCCTTTGAGTCCCTTGTCCATCAGACAAGCCCTCTTTTTCTCTGACCGTTGTCTCGCTTCCCCTCACTCCTTCCCCTTTGCCTACAACTGTTCTCAAAATGACTGTACCTATCATTCTCCCTCCCCTCTCCTTCTCTTCTTCCTCACCTCTTGTCTGCAGCCATCACCCTCCTAGATCATCAACATCATTCTAAGTGTCAAATCCAGGATGCAGCCTGCATCACTTCACGTTGGTGTTTGACTCAGCTGTTCACTCCCACCTTCTCTTAGCTTCTGGAAACTTCCATTTGGTTCTTGCCTCTCTGATTCTTCCCTCCCAGGCCCCTCGGCTTCCTCTGCTGGCACTAAATATGCACGTCCCCAGAATCTCACATGCAAAAGTCTTTGCTTCTTATTCCACATCATTCCTACTTCATGCCTCACAGTGACCCTTTATCATGGTTGATTCCCAGTTCAACCTCTCTCTTGAGCAATAGGTACACATGTCTCTCTGGCTACTAGACATCTCCAGATATCTAGCACATCCAGAAAGCACAACGATTTCAAAATATTAAAAACTGAACCTAGATTCCCACCAACCCTCCAAAATCAAGTTCTTCTACTGTATTCCCTCCTTTCAATAATGGTAACCACGTTCACCTAGTCACCAGGTCAGAAACTTTACAGATATGCCTTCCTCTGCCTTAGATCCCAAAGTCAAATTGGCCACCACGTCCTGTGACTTTTCCTCAAAAATAGCTCTGCTCTGAGTGCTACCATCTCGGGTAGGCTCTCAGCATCCTCCTGGGCTCCTATGTTAACCTCCACACTGGGGTTCCTGACCCCAAAGCCTCTCCTTTCACTCCAACCACAGTGGATTAAAGCTTGTCACTTCGCTGCTTAAAATTCCTCTGTGGTTTCTCATTTCCTTCTTTAGGAGGTTACAAGCTATTTTTAGCAGCGTGAACTCTCTCTTCAAAAGTATTTCTTACATAGAACTCCATTGTGTGAAGCAGAAACACTGTGCTGCTCTGGTTTAGGTGAATCCACAGGGTCCAGGATCTTCCCCTGATCAGCTGCTCTGCTCTTGCCTGGTGGCTCCTGAGTCACTTCCATAACCTCAGCACTAAGAAAGACTGGTTGAAAATCAGTGATAACATAAAGTCCGAATGACATGAACTGACACACCAGGGTATTGAGGTAGAATGACCACTACCACCATGATCACTACTGCTATTATCTGAGCAGCTGGCACTTGAAGTCTGTTTAGGGAGGACACATTTTGAGAAAATATCTGTTAAGTCCTTAGTGAGAAGTTGTGATCCCCAAGGCTTAAGCACTGCCTGTTGCCAAGTTTTCAGAGGATTAACCTGATCTGCTTGTAAAATGAGGAGGGATTTCTGTTTCTTTGGGGAGGGCAAGGGCAGATGAGAAGAGAGAGGACAGACAAGAGAGGGAAGAAAGAGGATCTGGAGGAGGTAATGAAAGGGAATGCAATGCAAAAAACAAAAATTGTATAAATAAAATCCTGGTGACAGAGTGTCTGAAAAGGGAGCTTGGAGAATAATAATATCCAAGATGATGTTTTGGAAGATTTTGAGTTTTCCCTTTATGTTTTGCTATTGAGTGCATGGTGGGAAACCCTCCCCAGTTCATTATATAAGAACTTTGTGTGAGTGGATTATCTTTGGAAAGTGTAAAGTGCTGAGTTTTGCATCTATACCCACGGAGGGAGTAGAAAAAATAGTATATACAGATATAGGAGGTCAGAGTATAATGGACCTTGGAGAATGTAAGCCCCAGACACTCACAGAAAAAGTAGAGAAAGATGGGGTGATCCCCAAATGATGGTATGAGGGATTCCTCAAATAGATGAATTTCTAGTGCCCCCTAGGACCCCACTGAACATCATTAATGGTGTGATTTCTTAAATTTATTAACCACATTCAGAAAATGTCGATGATGAAACTAAACGCTCCTACTAAAAGTTAGTTCTAAAAGAACAACGCACCAGGGGATGTTCAGAGCTCCTTAAGTTGTCAGGGAGATCAAACTCATTCAGAATTGGCTCTGATAAAACGTTCATAATACAGGTGCTTATTAAGATGAAGGAAAGAGTCAGGATTTTACAATACTAAAAAGCTTTCAAGCAGAATCTCTCATAGCCACATGGATTCTAGATGCTGCTTCTCTCCAAACACCTCTCCTAACTTTCTGCACACCAGTTTTCTCAGTTTCCTTATTACTATTCACATAATTGAAAATAGTTACCAGGCCCAAGTTTCCATAACCTTCTGGCTTCCGTACTCACAACCACTTGACTGACTTGATGTCATTTAATTCAAATTCGATAAAAGGAAAATATTTTTGGCATGACCCATCCCTAAACCGGGTCACTGTGTCCAAGAGAATGAAGTCCCATCACAAACAAGGCCACTTTGGGCAGTGACAAGAAGTATAGTTAATCATATACTTCCACTTTCTTGATTCTGTTGTCCTGGCTGGGTATCTGCTTGTGGAGAAATGCTTAGGTATTTCCAGAAGATGCCAGTTTGGCTTTTCGTAGTTTGGTGGTACATGAAGAAACTGGAGACAAAGTCTTTGGTTATAAGTGAAAGCTACAATAACTCTGGGGGACGCAAGCATTTCACAACTGGATCTCAGATTTGAGGACAGTTTTCCTACTGAGAATTTGTGTCACTGACATCATTCTCTGCAAGGCAAGCGCACTGTCTTTTACATAATACATGTATTCCTAAAAGGTTGTGTGTGAATCAAATTTTTATGCTGGGAAGACAGATCTAATCTCAATTTCTTCACCTCTGCAATGGGGAAAATCAAATTCCATTTCAGACTCACCGGGAAGAATTATTTTATTTAAGGAGCCATGCTGTGAATTTTCTCTGTGGTTGGACTCCTGCTCCACTAATTGATTTGTTTTGCAAATTTGGATTCTCATTCATCAGGCTTTCTTGAATCCATCTTAGAAAGCCAAACAGTAGCTTTGGAGAGAGTCAAACTGCCAGAAAAATAAAAGTAGTTATAAGCTGAATGTGAAACCCAGAATTCTAAGCTCCACTCAACAATTAAAGTAAATTACATAGATTCAAGGATGATCATCAGTGATCCAAAGCAACTGAGTTCTATATTATTCAAGTTCTTTGCATTTTAATAGTCTCTGCCTTTGTAAGTAACAAGCAAGGCTCTGTAAAGAACCTATTTCAAATCTCTGCTGAAAAGCTCTGCTCTTCACCTTTGAAGCAATGGAGCTCATGAAGCTAAGTAAACGAATTGCAGATGGCATACCACATTCTCTCAGAAAACGTACTGATTACTCAGCAATATGGCATTTAGCGCCACAAAGAAACCAAGAGCTGAGCTGCTACAACAAATTCTCAAGGGAATCCAATATCCCCACCTGTGGGATGCCTAGAGATAACAGGCAATTGTGTCCAGAAATGCAATTACCAGAAGGGAAGAAAAAAGATTCACTCTCTTTCGTGAGGAAAGGAATCATGAAAAGGGCTTTTCATCACGGACCAAGTATATACTCAAAGCATGGTTTATCCCATCTTGATGCCCAGTAATGGTCTGATCCTCCCCATTATATACTCGCTGGGTACAAGATGGCTTTATCATTTGCATCTAGAATAGCATCTTACTCATCTCTCCTAGGCAATCACCTAGCCTGTTGTGTCAGCACTAAGATAGAGCTACTGTAAATAAATAGGACCCATATTTATCTTTTCAGAAGGATGAGCCTTTCAGAATCCTTCTCTCCCCCCAACACATTATTAAGGATGTTATTGTCATCATAACAATAACCTGAATGAATTAGAATTAGTCATTGAGAACCATCAAAATACTCCAAACTTGGGGGAAAAGGCATACAGTGATCAATAAAAGTCCAAACATTTTGTTGACTATCTTCACACATTTGCAGATAGTTAGAAAATATTGCCCCTGTTTAATTGATGAGGAAAGGAAGACTAACTGTTCCTGCCTAAAAGGTAGATTTATAATGTCTATGTCATTGCTTTAAAATATTCATCAACCAGTTGTCTTCTGTGCATGCCATTGACATGGTTTCAATGACTGAGTCTACCCCATTGATTCCCCAATATTCAAGATACCAAAGGTAGCTAAGACTGCTCTTCCTGGGAAAATGTCCATGATGATGTAGGGGGAGGAAAACCTTCCTTTTACCCTTTTAGGTTCTGTGACTGGGTCTGGGAATTAAACTAACATAAGACAGATTCATAGGAGAAAAACATACAAGTTATATTTAATATTTTTACATGCATGGGAGCCTTCATAAGAAAACTGAAGACCCAAAGAAGTCATTAAGCCCAAAAGCTTTGTAAACAAAGAGCAATAAATTGTGACAAGACAAAGTGGCTTGGGCTAGGAGCAGTAAATTGTGGCACACTGACTAGGAAATATATGGGGGAAAGTAATAGAAGATAACGGTTACTTTAGTAGATTTGTTTGTACAGATATATTTCAGCATTGACTCCCAGTTTCCAGTGATAAGAATGTTCTCTTCCTGGTACAGGGAGGTGACCTTTCTCATGAGAAATTTTATGACCTGATTTTAGGTAGAAAGGCGGAGATCAGAAAGCCGTTCCTGTGTCTGCTGTTTCTCAAGTGTCTTCAGCTCAAAATAATCAATATGCCAATGTGGTATATTTTAGAGTGGCGTGTTCTGAACCCCTTCATTGACAAGGGACTCGATACACTTTAAAGAGTGACTAGGATCTATTCTCTTCAGCTCCAGAATGGAGGCAGTCAGGGTCATCATAAGCCAATAGGAATATAGTTAGATGCCCCCTGTCTTCCCTTCCAAAACACTTAGGTTAGAAGACAATGATGATTGGGTCAAAAATAGTGTAGAAAGATTTCAGAAAAGATGGTGACTTACAAGTTGAGGAAATATTTGGCAGAAGGGAAAACCAAAAGGCCTCC
Source organism: Balaenoptera borealis (assembly GCF_965194805.1). Taxonomy (NCBI): domain Eukaryota; kingdom Metazoa; phylum Chordata; class Mammalia; order Artiodactyla; family Balaenopteridae; genus Balaenoptera; species Balaenoptera borealis. Next base: position 145,066,354 of record NC_138866.1, read on the forward strand.
ATATGTATAAAATTCACAAAAGACATGGCAGCCAGTATGGTTTCAGATAAAATAAGATATACGCAAGAGAAGTACAACCCCATTTTCATCCCCCAGATCTCTGTGACCTTGGGCAAATCACTTCACTGCTCCTGGACCTCAGCTCTCCAATACGTAAAATGTTTTAAGAATAACTACAGAAACCTCTTTAATTCACTCTTCAGGTTCTGGGTCCAGGAGAGAATGAAACTTGAGGAATTGGTGAGGCTGGGGTCCCAGGGGAAGAATCCCATTGCCACTAGTCAAGGAGTAGACTGAATAGAGGTGATAAAAACATTTACCATTTGCAAATATAGAAGCACCCTCTACCAACCAAAGGAGAGACCACTTGCAAGCATGCATGTATTATTTAGGTAGCATGTATTTTATTTATAAGTGTCTGTAGACTTAATAAGTATCCAGTGGCAGATAGATACAGAATTATATCCCTTTCTTCACAAACAGACCTCCAAGGAGGACTCAAAAGCTGTATTTCTCCATTCCTTGCCTGGCAGGTCTCAGAAGGTCAAGGTTTTGTGTTGCCCTGGCAACAGCTGATAGCATCACTACCACCTGAAGCCACCCAGGGGGCTGCCGGCTCAGCAGCACTATAAGTGGTTATGATGTTATCCCAGTTGCTGGGGAAACGCACAAGCTTGCACCAGGCAGGTGGGTAACCGTGGAGTCAATTTCCAACCATTTTGCCTTTAACAGCCTATACTGGCAAATGCATTCATCTCCACATAAATTCTGTGAACAATTGGGGATCTTAAAGAGTTTTGGTTGTGTGTTCTCTTTTTAAAAGGCTCTTAAATGGTTCACCTTTACCACCTGAAATACAGTGCTTATCTATGAAAAAAAAACAGGTTTACTATTGCTCTATTTTAAATGAAACTGCCACCCACACTGAAGTATGTCAGAGTTATGCTTCTAACTCTTCCCTAGAGTATCTGCCCCCCTAATCAAGCCTTTAGATTTTTCTTCATGTTGCTCTCTGCTATATCTGCAGGAAAAAAAATGTCTTAATATTGGATCTTTCAAAGTAGATTCATAAAATCAGAGAAGTCCTGTTCACCATTTGAGTCATCCTTGATTGGCTCTCTTTTAAAATGCATCCTCTGTCTTTCTTATAACCAAGGGTTTTAAAATTCAAATGTTCATGAACACCAGCTTTATTAAAATTAGGGCTTGGGGAAATGGCTCAGAAAAGGGAGAAAAGAATATTACCCAATCATTTAAGAGATGCTAATTAATGAAGTACTAAAGTCCAAAGAGGACATTTGATACAGCAAGGGTTTCTCTACCAAGGAGGAATAGAACTCATGTAAAAACAAACAAAAAACAAAAAACCCAGAATAAAATAAAATTGAGGTAAAGACGGGAATAAAGACACAGACCTACTAGAGAATGGACTTGAGGATATGGGGAGGGGGAAGGGTAAGCTGTGATAAAGTGAGACAGTGGCATGGACATATATACACTACCAAATGTAAAACAGATAGCTAGTGGGAAGCAGCCGCATAGCACAGGGAGATCAGCTCTGTGCTTTGTGACCACCTAGAGGGGTGGGACAGGGAGGGTGGGAGGGAGGGAGATGTAAGAGGGAAGAGATATGGGGACATATGTATATGTATAACTGATTCACTTTGTTATAAAGCAGAAACTAACACACCATTGTAAAGCAATTATACTCCAATAAAGATGTTAAAAAAAAAAAATTGAAGTAGATTAACCAAAATCTTCCCCCAGGTGCTGGGGTGGCCCCGGGAGCTCTGTTAAATTGCAAGAACTTGAGTCTGCCTGCCTTGCAGCTGAACGCACTAACATTTTCTGGTCCGATTCCATATCGGCCTTTTAGCTGTTGCAAACCTCTCTGGAATGTTCCATGGAGGGCATCTCACCAACTCGATTTTCATCCACTGCCTGTCCTCAGCAGCTGTCACATACTTAGCCCTGGTGGAGGCAGTGAATGGCAGAAGACAGGCTACCCAGATGGATGGCTCCATTCTGCCCCATCCTTCTGAGCCAGAAGCTCCTTTCATTTTTAATTATGGAGACAGGAACACATCGTCCTCCCTCCACTTCGCACCTCTCTTTCCTCATTCATTCACTGCCACTTAAAATTGGGAGCCTGTAGCAATATTTCCCCCTTCCCCCCACCATGTGTTAAACATCACTGGATCCTTTCAAAACGCCCACAGCTAAGCTTGTATCAACCTCACCAATGCTTCGCCACGCTCAACAGCATAAGTTATGCTTGATTTTATGTTTTTATTACTGTGTGTTATGGTAGCCTTGTCCCACATTCTACAGGAATCTCTCTCTCTCTCTCTCTTTCTCTCTCTCTCTCTGGAAATTGCTGTGGGCCAAAACAAGGAAAACCTCCATCGAGTGAAAAATAGATTCCTAGGTACACAAATAAATAAATAACCCCTGCTCTATAACAGAAAATCATTCTCTGGGGTCTGATAATGATTTTCTAATACTGAGATATCAATCAGATGACCCATCGGTTGCCTAATAAAAGTGCTGGGGTTAGAGGGGGGCTTAGCCCTTGAAAGAGAATGGGCTGATCCACTGGGTGCCGGTTGGGGAAGGTGGGGGGAGGGGACTGTAGGCTGGTGGTCAATGTCAGGCCTCTGGAAATAGGGTTTGGAAGACTTAGGTGATAAGTCTGCTGCTCCTGAAATACCCAAATGCCCTCCCTGTCATTGTTTCACCTTCCCTAGACCAGGGCTGGGTCTTACATTTTGTAGCTCTATCAGTCCAAGGGGGTTGCACGAGGGGAAGGGGTATCCCCATGCTTTTGTATATGCTGTGCTGTCTTCTGGAATACTCTTCTCCTTCCTGCCCACTCACTTGTCTTTTGGGAATAATAAAAACAACATTAATATCAAAAGTAGCTAAGATTATCTTGTATCAGGCACCTTGCTAAATGCTTTATAGATTTCATTCCTGTTCTTTACAATCCTATGAAGTAGGTGTACTATTTCCTGCCTTTCAGATGAAGAGTCTGGGTCTTGGAGAGGTTAACTTACTGGCACAAGGACACAAAGGTTAGGGGCAGCAGAGAAGGGATTTATCCCTCCAGAGCTCGTGTTCTTAACCACCATAATAGATGCAGCCCAAAAGTTACCTGTTCTAAGGATGCTTTTCCCAACTCACCAGAAGGGATGTTCACACACAACCCACCACCGCTGTTCAGATATCTTGCATAATTTTCTCTTGGAGCAATTAGTGGATGGACTATTTTAAATATTTTCTTCTCTACTGGAAAGTGTGCTACATGAAAACACAGGAACTACATCTGACATATATTCACCTAGAAAATTACCTGGAACACCTCAGTGGCTCCATAAATGTTTGCAGAAAGGAAGAATAACTGATTGAATGAATAAAGGGTGAGACACAATAGCACAGCCCAGAAGCATTTTGGACGTAGAAACCTGGATTCTTCCTTTTCAGCTGATTAAGATGAAGATGTAGAACATTCCTTTCATCAAGGGGTTCAGAAAGGTTAGCCAGAGAGTCTGTATCAGGGCCAGTGCAGGGGAGCTGGCTGCAGGTTGACACCCAGCCCCAGCCCAATACTTACCTGCACCTTCCTCCCCAAAGGTGGTGAGGTGGGCTGGGAAACCCTGTACTCTAGGGCTGGTACTGGGTCAGAGGACAAATAAGATCTCATAATTCCCACCTTAAAGACCCAGACTGCCTGGGAGATGCTCAGCAAGGGCCAAGGTAGCACAGAGTAGACGAGAGACCATCACTCAGCTGAAGGGGGACCCACCCTACACAGCACTACAGAGGCCTTGTCTAAGCAGAAGGGGAGAGAAGACCTAGGAACCTGGAACCATCTCCTCTTTTATCCTCCAGGTATGGGAACCAGGTATGGGACATGGCAGCTGAGGGCCCCTGGGGCCAGTAGATAGAGAGCAGAGCCATCTGAGCCCTCAGGAAGGAAACCACGTGGGGCAAGTGGAGGAGGGCAGTGTGTACCGTAGTCTCTTGTCTGGACCAGGTGGGTGCAGAAAGAAGTGGCTGCCACTGGGACAATTCCCTGGCTGTTAAATGTCACACAGCCAGGCCCTGGCGATGGTAAAAAGGGACATTTATTTACAGTTCTCTCTGAGGTTGTCTCAGTCTCTCATTTTCCCTCAAAACACAACTCAGTGTAAATAAATAAATAAAATAAAGGCTAATGTGGTATGTAGGGCTACCTCAAGGAACTTGGGGAGGTGTTGATAAATAGACCCAGGAACCCCAAAGCTGCAAACACTCACTCTGTGGTCACCGGAAGCTCCCTGGAAAGGGAGATGCACTGAGCATGTTAGAGCACCTCATCTGAAAGTCCACACTGCTGGCAGAAAGGGTGACCTGACACCAGCTCCTTCGGAGAGGGAGTGGACTATGGGTCTTTGAGAGAAAAAGGGGTTTGTGTCCCTTATGCTGTGCTCCATAGGCTAGAGCCCTTGTCAAGGCCTGGCACCTGTCACGCTATGTCTTCAGACCAAAATCAGCTTCTCTGAAGCTGCTCCCCACAGAGGCTGGGTAGGGCCACAGCAAAGTTGCAGAAGGTGAGAGTTTGGAGGCAAATGGAAGTGACCTGGTCCAACTCTCTCATTTGATGAGGCCCAGAGAGAACATCAGAGCTTATTTCCTGTAACGGAGCAAGTATACACTTAGAGGACCAGCAAAGAGGGCATCACTCAAATAAGTAAATGATAAAAGCAAAATAAATGAGACACATTGAGCTTCAGTGAACTTATCCAGACTCTGGTAATAAGAGAAAATTTAGGCTATTTTAACTTTAACATCTGTGCTAGTTTTGTTTTTAGATACTTTTAATTACACATGAGGGATCCTTGGACACAGTATTTTGGTACTTTGGGTGTCAGAAGGTCTTAATTTGGCCATAGAAACTGTTATCATATTCCTACACAATCAGGTTCAGTCTGGAGAACCCAGAATGAGGCAGGTAATTTTTAAAAAGAGGTGACTGTTCAGAGAAGTAATTTTTTTCTAGATTATACATGATGAAAGACAACCTGAGTATAAATATATTCTCAAAATAATACAGACTGAATTCCTAGGCTAAAATGTCCTCTTTGTCACATACTACCTGAGCATCTTTGAGCAAGTTAATTAACCTCTCTGATCTCTGATTCAATATGTGCTAAATACTGTAAACCGATACACCTATGCATTTGTTGTGAAATGAAATAGAATATGAAAAAGTCCTCTGCAAAAAATAAATGGTATGAATATATTAAACGATATGAAGAAAAGGAAGTAAGAAGAAGGAAGAAAAGGGCAGTAAGGAGGAATTGGTCTTCATCTGAGGGTATATGATATGGTAAATTCTTTTCCCAAGAGCCCAGAGGAAGATGAATTGCAGAAGTCAGGTGAAATACATTTATTGTCATCAATGATAGATTTAATTATATAGATTTCATTATATCTGTGTATAATAAGTACAATATAACTATAGCGTGATTATCTTGTTCAGCAGTGTCAGTGCTAACCCAAAGGCTGTCATCACCTTTAATGTTTAGAGTAGGCAGATTTTACCTACATATAAGTGCTTTGGGAGAAAGGGTAATACTGGGCTCTACATGATGTGATTTAGTCTCCTGGATGGCCTGACACTTTACTGTGGTTTCCATAAGGATGGATGGATGGATGGATAATGAATGAACGATAGAAGGAAGGAAGGGAGGGAGGGAGGAAGGAAGGAAGGGAGGGAGGAAGGAAGGGAGGGAGGAAGGAAGGGAGGAAGAAAGAAATAACATTTTCCAGTACACTAATGGCCCTATTTGCTGAGTGCTTTTAATAGAAAAAGGGGTTCACATTTTTAAAAGTACAAGATCCTCCGAGTGTATCATCTCCTTTATCCTCACACAAACCTTTATTTTACAAAGACCAAAAGTGACATCCTGGGATGGTTAAACAACTTGTCCAAAATCACATAAGCTGTTGGCAAAGTTGGGATTTGCAATTAGGACTTAAAATCTGAAAATCTATCCCCATAATGTGCTTCTTCATAATTGCCTAAAAATCGGGGGGGAGCAGACTTCTCAAATTCAGTTAGCATTTTTCAAGTTCCCATGGTGCTTGGTGTGAAAACTAGGTGTTAGGGAAAGCAGAGGAAAAACAACTAAAAATAAGATGACCATATTTCCTAGTTGCCTGGGGCATTCTGTCTGGGACAGTCCCTAAGTCATCTTGGCAATATTATTAATAATATCCATTTTCAGTCTCAAAATATCTTGGTTTGGACCCTACATAGAAACCACTACTTATGAGCTGGACAGTTTATAATCCAACTAGGGGTAATAGACCAGATATCCCTAAAAATATAGATAGATAGATAGATAGATAGATAGATAGATAGATAGATAGATAGAAGATACATACATACATACAAATACAGATATTATAGAGATATATATGTATTTTATAACTAATATATATTAGAAATATATTTTTATAAAATTATGTATCATATATAACCATATATAATATATATCATAGGAAGGAAGGTTATATATATTTTATTTTTATACAATTTTATTTAATTTTATATAATTGTTGTATGTATACAATTTTTTTTCCAGTTGAGTCCTTCTCCTAAGTCACTGATTAGATAGTCAAATTTAAATGGGTATGTCTCCTGCAAGGAAAGGGGTTTCTGGGGACTTCCCTGGTGGCGCAGTGGTTGAGAATCTGCCTGCCAATGCAGGGGACACGGGTTCGAGCCCTGGTCTGGGAAGATCCCACATGCCGCGAAGCAACTGGGCCCGTGAGCCACAATTACTGAGCCTGTGCATCTGGAGCCTGTGCTCCGCAACAAGAGGCCGCAATAGTGAGAGGCCCGCGCACCACGATGAAGAGTGGCCCCCACTTGCCGCAACTAGAGAAAGCCCTCACACAGAAACGAAGACCCAACACAGCCATAAATAAATAAATAAATAAATAAAAATTAAAAAAAAAAAAAAAGAAAGAAAAGGGGTTTCTGAAGAATTTGTCAGTTCACACATCCTTCCCAAGCTCACCAAATATCCCCATACTTGCTCACACTTTCTCATACGATAGTGACAAGGGAAGAAAACAGTGTGACTTGAGACAGCACCACGACAAGGAAGGCAAAGGATCTGGATTTTTACCTTTTAGCTTAAAACCCCTCTTTGCCTGTAACTGGACTTCAGCCTTAGCCACAGACCTGGGTGTCTGGAGGATGGCTGTGCACATGCAGGCTTTTCTCCCGTGTGCCTTGACCTCCACCCAGGCTGCCCACCTGGCCTTCCTGGGTCTTCATCTTCTTCCTGACCACGGGAATTAATTCCGCACAAAGCATCACTTACGCTGCCCCATTTTTCTGTTCAAAAGCCTTTTGTATTTCCTCACTGCTTCTAGCTAAAACCGCAGTTTCCCAGCGTGAGCTCTACCATATGCACTCATAGAAGATGAGGATGAACGGAAGGAGAGCACGGCTTAGGTACTAAGTGACTGTGTGAATTTGCCTAAGGTATTAACACCTCTAGGTCTCAGCTTCCTCAGGTCTAAGTGTGAGGTTGGAATAAATGGATTCTAAGAAGATTTCCAATACTAACACATTGTTCAGGATGTGCCCTGCTTCTCCTTGGCGCCTCTGATCTAAATAAAAGTTGTTTTCTTTCTATCCCACAGAATATTTTAGTAAATCCCTCCTCTCTGTTTTTGCTCAGGCTGATGTCCCTGCTGGGGATGCCCTTTCCCTTACTGCCTCCTGTTCTGTTACCTCCCCTGCTCCAAAATGCGCTCAGCACCTAGATCTGTGGTGCCAACCTCATCGGAGGATGTGAACCATTTTTGCCAATCTCCACTTGACTAAAACCCTTGTGTATCCCTGTGTACCCTAGCAGATGCTGAGCTGCCTCAGCCCCTGATTTAGACTGAAGATAGCTCACCCCAAAGCTAGCTCTATTCCATGTATCTCTTACTCCATATTTCTTGGCTGATCCTTCCACCGTGGTCTTCCCATGAGTATATTTCCAGCACTGCCTCTCCCATGAGTGGTGCGGTCCCAAGTCCAACAGTCTGTTCTACATCTACCTGGGTATCTAAGAGATGCCTCAGACCAACATGCCTCCCCCACCTTCCCCCAACCCCGCTCCTCCTTGAGATTCTCCCAAACTTATAGGTAGGCTCTTACCTACCTCATGCTGCAGACTCCTAAATCCCTCTTTCCCTCACCCTTGGCATCTATCTATTCCACAAGCAAATTCTGTTGGAGATACTTTGAAAAGATATTGCAAATGTAATCACTTCTCACCATCTCCACTGCTACCACCTGAAGCCAAAACACCAAAATCTCTTGCCTGGACAGTTGGTTACCCTGTGCCTGTTTTGTTTTGCAACAGTGCAATTTCCACATAACAGTAATAGGTGATCTTTTAAAATTTTCAGCGCGGTCCACAAAGAGCCTATCAGCCCTATAAGGTGTGTGCCTGGTTGTTTCTGCCACCTCGTGCTTGACCACTAATCCCCTTGTCCACTCTGCCACCAACAACCTGCCCTTCTTTCTGCTCCTTAAACGCTGCAAGCACATTACTGCCTCAGGGCTTTTGCACTTGCTGTATGTGCTGTTCCTATGGCTACCCCCCTTCTCAGTTATGTGAATACTTAGCTGTCTCAGCATTCCTGTCTACACTGAAAACTCCTTCTTGAAGACCACCTTCCCGTTGGCTTAATTTGAAGTGGTCTCAACCCCTTCCTGTATCTCCTGATCACATTACCCTGTTTTATTTCCTTCATAAGCTTATTCATATCTGGATTTTTGGTGGTTGTTCTTTATTTTTTTCTCTTTTCTCTAATGCAAGTTTTATGAAGATAGGGACCTATTCCGTCATATTCATCCTTGTATTTCCAGTGTTTCACAGAGCCCTTGACATCTAGCAGGTGTTTAAGTAATTATTGGGTGAATAAATGAATGATGAATGAATGACCCACAGTGGAATCTGTCCAAGCTATAATGAAACTATCAGATCACTTGTTTGTCCACGGAGCCTTGCCTGACCAATGAGCCCAGAGTCATTTCATCATATCTAAAGTGCCCTAAACAGTTTCTCTCTGTGCCTCTTATAAGGTATTCTCTTGGTTATCGAGCTACTGTCTCCTATCTTACCCTCTTCACTCTGTTTTGGGGATGCTAGGGCTGGGACTCTGAAAACCACATTTCTGCTTTGCCAGGGGCCCTCTGCTCAGTTCTGCCAACAGTGGGCCCTAGAGGGAGACCGGGAGGATGGAGTAGATGGAAGGAACTGCTTTCTTCTGACTTGCTTCCCATTGCTCTCAACTTCACCCCAGTGATGGTTTTTCACCCTTGCAGAAGCAGTTGATTCCATTATCAGTACCCCTTCCCTCCCTCATACCCCCTACACATTGCTAGGATTGGCGTCCTTGTGCCTTCTCCTTAGAGGTCTGAATCTCAGCTCTTTGCAGGGCCTTCTCTGAATCCCATAGCACCCCTGTTAGCTGGGCTGCCCTCCCTCCTCAGAGATCTGTGCCCTACTCTGCAAGGCCCCTCTTCCACACTCCTGGGTTCTAACAGCCCCTTTCTCTTTCTTTAGTTTCCCCAGCCTGGAGGGGTGGGGAGTGGTATTTGCTTCCTGAAGTTAGAATCTCTAACTTAACTCAGCAGCCACTTTTGCCTTTGTTATTCAATTCCTGTCTCACTAAGTCCCTATATTAAATTCCGAATGCTAAAATAACTGCTGTGTTTTTTTATTTTCCTGAGTGGATACTGGCTGATAGAGGGCTATACGATCCATTGCCTTGCACCATTTCAATATTCATTCAGGGCATGTTGGCTCAGAGGGATTAGAATCTTTTTGCGGGGCAGGAATCCTCCCTCACTTAGCCCTGTACCTACCACCTATGAGCCATGGTGTCTTACACATTGCAAAGGGCCAATGCATGTTTGATAATTGACCCGTGGTAGTTTCAGAGGTAGATGAGTTCATCCTTCTGTTTTAAGAAGTAACATTTTTAAACCTTCTGGAGAGAAGATATCTTAATCTTCAAGCCCTCCAGGATAGGAAATTCTTCAAATGTTTATTTTCATTGTAAAATGTGTGCTTGTTAAACCCTGCCAGAATATATTTGCCGTCAAGAAGTACTTCCCACGTAGGCCCAGCAGTAAGGACTCAAAGGAGAAATGGTTGGATCTGAGAAAAATGGTGATTTTGAAAATAGATGATGGCACTTGTCCCCCAAATAGGTCTTTGCTGTTTTCCAAATAACCCAATTATTTGACTGATCTCAAGTTTAGTTCTCTCTTTCTCTTCTCCACCCGCTTTCTTTGTGTGTGTAGAGAAAGCCTACTTGTTCAATACATGTGAAATATTTCTTATAAATACACCTGACTGAAATTAGCTCTCCCGGCCAAAATTAAAGGTGTATTAAAATATTTTTAACAAGGCATACTATTCGGGAACTGTGCGGTGTGCCATTCCTGCCTACTTTAGCTCTGAACAGCTAGCGTCCCTCAAGCCTGGCACTCAAACAGCAAGTGGCTTAGCGACACCAGCAGGCGGGGGTTGGCATTTAGCATCTGGTATGGAAAGTGCCAGGAGCGAGCTCTCTGCAGTGTGGACCCAATGCTGCAGCTGCCCCGTAATGTGCATGCGGTCCAGCCTCAATGACTAGACTGTTTTCTTCCTTCCCCTTGTTAGCACTTAGTCTTATGCTTGATCTAGTAGAGCCACATCCTAAACCACAGCCCTCTTGGCTATATCCCTGAATGCCTACTAGTTATTATAATCCCCATACTTTGGTACAAGATAGCATCCCCTTCAGCCCCTGTGCACCCTCTCCTCACTACCACCCCCAGACTGGCCTCCATCCTCCCAGAATTTTCTATGACATGCTGAATACTGACACATGGGCTCTTGGCTACTTCCTTTTTGCCTGGTGTGTTCCTGGGGCTCTGTTTCTGATTCTGACCTTCTTGCTTTCTTCTTCTTCTCCTAATGTCTCTGTAACATCCAATTGCCAAGCTCATGCTGGGAAAGCTCCTATAGATCACCACACTAATTAGAAAAAAGCTCCCCACTATCTCTACCGTCTCACAGGGAGTGCTGGATTCTTCTAGTGGCCTCGAACAGACTCCCTGCCCTGAAATGCACTAGCCGCTTCCTCCAAGAAATTTTGGTCTCACAATTTTGTTTAGAATGATTAGTTATTTTGTCTTCCAAGATTTTATTTTCTATCAAAGAATTGCCCCATTCTTACTTTAAAGTAACAGCACTTATTTCTATATATGATGTATGAAATTGGCATCTTATTTTATCATTATATCTTAATAAATAAGAATACAACAAAGTATTCTTCTTTCCTAGGTTGTAGCATTTTATTATAGGTCTATCATTTTGTGGCTGTTTTCCAATAATGACAACAACAATAATTTTAATGTTAACATTTATGTCATTACATGAAGTGCTATTACATCTTTAGTGCTCTTTACATATTAACTCATATAATTCACAAAAAAATCATATGGAATAGGTTTTATTATTTTTTATCTTTTTATTTTTAATTTAATTTATTATTTTATACAGCAGGTTCTTACTAGTCATCCATTTTATACACATCAGTGTATACATGTCAATCCCAATCTCCCAATTCATCACACCACCACCCTCCGCCGCTTTCCCACTTTGGTGTCCATATGTTTTTTCTCTGCATCTGTGTATCTATTTCTGCCCTGCAAACTGGTTCATCTGTACCATTTTTCTAGGTTCCACATATATGCGTTAATATATGATATTTGTTTTTCTCTTTCTGACTTACTTCACTCTGTATGACAGTCTCTAGATCCATCCACATATCTACAAATGACCCAATTTCGTTCCTTTTTATGGCTGAGTAATATTCCATTGTATACATGTACCACATCTTCTTTATCCATTCGTCTGTCGATGGGCATTTAGGTTGCTGCCATGACCTGGCTATTGTAAATAGTGCTGCAGTGAATATTGGGATGCATGTGTCTTGTTGAATTATGCTTTTCTCTGGGTATATGCCCAGTAGTGGGATTGCTGGGTCATATGGTAATTCTATTTTTAGTTTTTAAGGAACCTCCATACTGTTCTCCATAGGTGCTGTATCAATTTACATTCCCACCAACAGTGCAAGAGGGTTCCCTTTTCTCCACACCCTCTCCAGCATTTGTTGTTTGTAGATTTTCTGATGATACCCATTCTAACCGGTGTGAGGTGATACCTCATTGTAGTTTTGATTTGCATTTCTCGAACAATTAGTGATGTTCAGTAGCTTTTCATGTGCCTCTTGGCCACCTGTATGTCTTCTTTGGAGAAATGTCTATTTAGGTCTTCTGCCCATTTTTGGATTGGGTTGTTTGTTTTTTTAATATTGAGCTGCATGTGTTGTTTATATATTTTGGAGATTAATCCTTTGTCTGTTGATTCTTTTGCAAATATTTTCTCCCATTCTGAGGGTTGTCTTTTCGTCTTGTTCATGGTTTCCTTTGCTGTGCAAAAGCTTTTAAGTTTCATTAGGTCCCATTTGTTTATTTTTGTTTTTATTTCCATTACTCTAGGAGATGGATCAAAAAAGATCTTGCTGTGATTTATGTCAAAGAGTGTTCTTCCTATGTTTTCCTCTAAGAGTTTTACAATGCCCAGTCTTACATTTAGGTCTCTAATCCATTTTGAGTTAATTTTTGTGTATGGTGTTAGGAAGTGTTCTAATTTCATTCTTTTACATGTAGCTGTCCAGTTTTCCCAGCACCACTTACTGAAGAGACTGTCTTTTCTCCATTGTATATCCTTGCCTCCTTTGTCATAGATTAGTTGACCATAGATGCGTGGGTTTATCTCTGGGCTTTCTATCCTGTTCCATTGATCTATATTTCTGTTTTTGTGCCAGTACCATATAGTCTTCATTACTGTAGCTTTGTAGTATAGTCTGAAGTCAGGGAGTCTGATTCCTCCAGCTACGTTTTTTTCCCTCAAGACTGCTTTGGCTATTCGGGGTCTTTTGTGTCTCCATACAAATTTTAAGATTTTCTGTTCTAGTTTTGTAAAAAATGCAATTGGTAATTTGACAGGGATTGCATTGAATCTGTAGATTGCTTTGGGTAGTATAGTCATTTCCACAATATTGATTCTTCCAATCCAAGAACATGTTGTATCTCTCCATCTGTTGGAATCATCTTTAACTCCTTTCATCAGTGTCTTATAGTTTTCTGCATACAGGTCTTTTGTCTCTCTAGGTAGGTTTATTCCTAGGTATTTTATTCTTTTAGTTGCAATGGTAAATGGGAGTGTTTCTTTAATTTCTCTTTCAGATTTTTCCTCATTCGTGTATAGGAATGTAAGAGATTTCTGTGCATTGATTTTGTATCCTGCTACTTTACCAGATTCATTGATTAGCTCTAGTAGTTTTCTGGTGGCATCTTTAGGATTCTCTATGTATAGTATCATGTCATCTGCAAACAGTGACAGCTTTACTTCTTCTTTTCCAATTTGTATTCCTTTTATTTCTTTTTCTTCTCTGATCGCCGTGGCTAGGACTTCCTAAACTATGTTGAATAATAGTGGTGAGAGCGGACATCCTTGTCCTGTTCCTGATCTTAGAGGAAATGCTTTCACATTTTCACCGTTGAGAATGATGTTTGCTGTGGGTTTGTCATATATGGCCTTTATTATGTTGAGGTAGGTTCCCTCTATGCCCACTTTCTGGAGTTTCTATCATAAATGGGTGTTGAATTTTGTCAAAAGCTTTCTCTGCATCTATTGAGATGATCATATGGTTTTTATTCTTCCATTTGTTAATATGGTGTATCACATTGATTGATTTGCATATATTGAGGAATCCTTGCATCCCTGGGATAAATCCCACTTGATCATGGTGTATGATCCTTTTAATGTGTTGTTGGATTCTGTTTGCTAGTATTTTGTTGAGGATTTTTGCATCTATATTCATCAGTGACATTGATCTGTAATTTTCTTTATTTGTAGTATCTTTGTCTGGTTTTGGTATCAGGGTGATGGTGACCTCCTGGAATGAGTTTGGGAGTGTTCCTTCCTCTGCAATTTTTTGGATGAGTTTGAGAAGGATGGTTGTTAGCTCTTCTCTAAATGTTTGATAGAATTCGCCTGTGAAGCCATCTGGTTCTGGACTTTTGTTTGTTGGAAGATTTTTAACCACAGTTTCAATTTCATTACTTCTGATTGGTCTGTTCATATTTTCTATTTCTTCCTGGTTCAGTCTTGGAAGGTTACACCTTTCTAAGAATTTGTCCATTTCTTCAAGGTTGTCCATTTTATTGGCATAGAGTTGCTTGTAGTAGTCTCTTAGGATGCTTTGTATTTCTGTGGTGTCTGTTGTAACTTCTGCTTTTTCATTTCTAATTTTATTGATTTGAGTCATCTCCCTCTTATTCTTGATGAGTCTGGTGAATGGTTTATCTATTTTGTTTATCTTCTCTAAGAACCAGCTTTTAGTTTTATTGATCTTTGCTACTGTTTTCTTTGTTTCTATTTCATTTATTTCTGCTCTGATCTTGATGATTTCTTTCCTTCTGCTAACTTTGAGTTTTGTTTGTTCTTCCTTCTCTAGTTCCTTTAGGTGTAATGTTAGATTGTGTATTTGAGATTTTTCTTGTTTCTTGAGGTAAGCTTGTATAGCTATAAACATCCCTCTTAGAACTCCTTTTGCTGCATTCCATAGGTTTTGGATCATCGTGTTTTCATTGTCATTTGTCTCTAGGTATTTTTTGATTTCCTCTTTGAGTTCTTCAGGGATCTCTTGCTTACTTAGTAATGTATTGTTTAGCCTCCACGTGTTTGTGTTTCCTACATTTTTTTCCCTGTAATTGATTTCTAATCTCATAGCATTGTGGTCAGAAAAGATGCTTGATATGATTTCAATTTTCTTAAATTTACTGAGGCTTGATTTGTGACCTAAGATATGATCTATCCTGGAGAATGTTCTGTGTGCACTTGAGAAGTATAATATGCTGTTTTTGGATGGAATGTCCTATAAATATCAATTAAATCTATATGGTCTATTGTGTCATTTAAAGCTTGTGTTTCCTTATTAATTTTCTGTTTGGATGATCTGTCCATTGGTGTAAGTGAGGTGTTAAAGTCCCCCAGTATTATTGTGTTACTGTCGATTTCCTCTTTTATAGCTGTTTGCAGTTGCTTTATGTATTGAGGTGCTCCTATGTTGGGTGCATATATATTTATAATTGTTATATCTTCCTCTTGGATTGATCCCTTGATCATTATGTAGTGTCCTTGCTTGTCTCTTGTAATTCTTTATTTTAACGTCTATTTTATCTAATATGAGTATTGCTACTCCAGCTCTCTCTTGATTTCCATTTGCACGGAATATCTTTTTCCATCCCTTCACTTTCAGTCTGTATGTGTCCCTATGCCTGAAGTGGGTCTCTTGTAGACAGCATATATATGGGTCTTGTTTTTGTATCCATTCAGTGAGCCTGTGTCTTTTGGTTGGAGCATTTAATCCATTCACGTTTAACGTAATTATCGATATGTATGTTCCTATTACCATTTTCTGAATTGTTTTGGGGTTTGTTTTTGTAGGTCCTTTTCTTCTCTTGTGTTTCCCACTTAGAGAAGTTCCTTTAGCATTTGTTGTAGAGCTGGTTTGGTGATGCTGAATTCTCTTAGCTTTTGCTTGTCTGTAAAACTTTTGATTTCTCCATTGAATCTGAATGAGATCCTTGCTGGGTAGAGTAATGCTGGTTGTAGGTTCTTCCCTTTCATCACTTTAAGTATATCATGTCACTCCCTTCTGGCTTGTAGAGTTTCTGCTGAGAAATCAGTTGTTAACCTTATGGGAGTTCCGTGGTATGTTGTCGTTTTTCCCTTGCTGCTTTCAATAACTTTTCTTTGTCTTTAATTTTTGCCAATTTGATTACTACGTGTCTCGGCGTGTTTCTCCTTGGGTTTATCCTGTATGGGACTCTCTGCATTTCCTGGACTTGGGTGGCTATTTCCTGTCCCATCTTAGGGAAGTTTTCGACTATAATCTCTTCAAATATTTTCTTGGGTCCTTTCTCTCTCTCTTCTCCTTCTGGGACCCCTATAATGTGAATGTTGCTGCATTTAATGTTGTCCCAGAGGTCTCTTAGGCTGTCTTCATTTCTTTTCATTCTTTTTTCTTTATTCTGTTCCACAGCAGTGAATTCCACCATTCTGTCTTTCAGGTCACTTATCCGTTCTTCTGCCTCAGTTATTCTGCTATTGATTCCTTCTAGTGTATTTTTCATTTCAGTTATTGTATTGTTCATCTCTGTTTGTTTGCTCTTTAATTTTTCTACATCTTTGTTAAATATTTCTTGCATCTTCTCGATCTTTGCCTCCATTCTTTTTCCGAGGTCCTGGATCATCTTCAGTATCATTATTCTGAATTCTCTTTCTGGAAGATTGCCTATCTCCATTTCATTTAGTTGTTTTTCTGGGGTTTTATCTAGTTCCTTCATCTGGTACATAGCCGTCTGCCTTTTCATCTTGTCTATCTTTCTGTGAATGTGGTTTTTGTTCCACAGGCTGCAGAATTGTAGTTCTTCTTGCTTCTTCTGTCTGCCCTCTGGTGGATGAGGCTATAAGAGGCTTGTGGAAGTTTCCTGATGGGAGGGATTGGTGGTGGGTAAGATGGCTGTTGCTCTGGTGGGCAGAGCTCAGTAAAACTTTAATCTGCTTGTCTGCTGATGGGTGGGACTGGGTTCCCTCCCTGTTGGTTGTTTGGCCTGAGGTGACCCAACACTGGGGCCTAGCTCGGCTCTTTGGTGGAGCTAATGGTGGACTCTGGGAGGGCTCACGCCAAGGAGTACTTCCCAGAACTTCTGCTGCCAGTGTCCTTGTCCTCTCGGTGAGGCACAGCCACCCCCCGCCTCTGCAGGAGACCTTCCAACACTAGCAGGTAGGTCTGGTTCAGTCTTTTATGGGGTCACTGCTCCTTCCCTTGGGTCCCAATGCACACACTACTTTGTGTGTGCCCTTCAAGTGTGGAATCTCTCTTTCCCCCAGTCCTGTCAAAGTCCTGTAATCAAATCCCGCTGGCCTTCAAAGTCTGGTTCTCTAGGAATTCCTCCTCCCATTGCCAGGCCCCCAGGTTGGGAAGCCTGACGTGGGGCTCAGAACCTTCACTCCAGTGGGTGGACTTCTGTGGTATAAGTGTTCTCCAGTTTGTGAGTCACCCACCCAGCAGTTATGGGATTTGATTTTATTGTGATTGCATCCCTCCTACCATCTCATTGGGGCCTTTCCTTTGTCTTTGCATGTGGGGTATCTTTTTTGGTGAGTTCCAGTGTCTTCATGTCGATGACTGTTCAGCATTTAGTTGTGATTCCGGTGCTCTCGCAAGAGGGAGTGAGAGCATGTCTTTCTACTCCACCATCTTGAACCAATCTCCCGGTTTTATTATTTTGCCATTTTACACATAAGGAAACTGAGGTACAAAGTTTAAACAACTTGTTAAGTTTGCTGGTAAAGTAATAGAGCTGGTAATTGAATCCAGGTACTCCAAGTCCAGAGCTCAAGTTTGAACTTGAGATTCTTGAGATGGGTGCATTGACTGAAGAAAAATTCACAATGTAAAAGTTTCAGGTTATGTTTTATTTGGGGACTTTACTGAGGACTATAGCCCAGGAGACAACCTCTCAGAGAGCTCTGGAGAACTGCTCCAAAGAGATAAGGGATGAGTCAGGATATACAGGAGTTTTTGCCGAAAAAGATTACTACTAATCACAAAAAATACAGCTCAAGTTAATGATTTTAGTGCCTTTCTATGTATGGGAGGATGCAACAGTATGGGCTTATTAAAATCATTCCTTAGATATGCATCGTAACTATCTAGGGCCAGGATTCTCTTTTTCTCCATCCTGAATTCCGCTCAGGGTGCAGCACTGGGGGCAGCTGCAGTGGCTGATGGCTTGATGGCAGGCAACATTCTTTGTTTCCTGGAATGGCAGGCAGAAATTTTTTGTCTGCGGGTGCAATACCTCTCCATTCCTTCTTCTCTCTTGATTTCCAGCAGGTTCCACCAAACAGAATAGTGAGGCTCCCCCCTGAATCCTTCCAGCCTGGTTAACTGCAAGGTTCTGGTATCTTACAGACCTGGACTCCAATCCCAGCTCTTTCATATGCAAGCTGTGTGATCCCGATAAATGACTTCTCCTCTCTGAGTCTTAATTTTTTCAACTGTCCCCTTTTCTTTTTTCTGACACCACTTTTGACACCAAATTGGCATCCAACAATTCCCTTCAATTCTGACACTGACTGCTTGGAGTTAGTGCAGATGTCACTGAGTTAAGGACTGCTTCTACTTCAAACACCAGTCACAAGTCCTGGGGACCACCTATACCTCTGATGAAGGTTCCCACAACGCCCTCCTCAACTTCTATAATTTGCTAAAACAACTCACAGAACTCAGGAAAACCCTTTACTTACATTTACCAGTTTATTATAGAATATACAACTCAGGAATAGCCAAATGTCAGAGATGCATAAGGCAAGGTTTGGGGGTGAGGGAGGGAAGGGTGGCACAAAGATTTCAATCCTCCTCTCTGGGATGTTACCTTCCCAGCACCTCAACATGTTCACTAACCCAGACCTCCAAAATTTGTCTTTTCAGGGTTTTATGGAGGTTTCATTCATCCCCAGAGGTCAAGACGTACACTGAAAGTTCCAAATCTCTATTCATGGCTTGGTCCTTCTAGCGTCCAGTACCCCCATCCTGAAGCTACCAAGACATCCCAGCCAGGAGTCAGCTCATTAACAAACCAAAGACACTTTATCATTCTGGAAATTCCAGAGCTTTAGGAGCACAGTGTCAAGAACCAGGAACAAAGACCAAACGTGTAATTTTTTTTTAATGTTAGCACAATTGCAAAAGAGACAAAAGAGTATCCATCTTATGGATTTAAATTAGGTAGACTGATATACAATTGATGCCTTTGGTACACTGAAAGCCTTTAAACAATGGGAATCATCCATATTTTTCCTCAAGTAGTCCTAAGGGCTGCTCCTTTTCTTTACTTTCCCTGTTGGACATGTTTTAGTGACTTATTTGAGAATCTTTAGTACATTGAGCATGACATGTTCAAATAGCCTGTGATTCCTTGTCAAAGGTAATATGTCTCTCAAGCAGGAAAATCAAAATAGTTGTGAGCTTTTATTGAGTACTTATTGCATGGATCTTACTGTAGATATCAAGAGGTTCAAAATAAAAGGCACTTTGGTAAGTTCTCTTTCCATCACCCAGATATTGCAAGTGACTCAATGTTTGTATCCCCTTATAAATTCATATGTTGAAATCCTAACCCTCCATGTAATAGTATTAGGAAAATGGGCCTTCGGGAGGTAATTAGGTCATGAGGGTGGAGACCTCATGAAAAGGATTAGTGCCCTTATAAAAGGAACCCCAGAGAGCACACTCACCCTCTTTGAGCCATGTGAGGATGCAAGGAGAAGTTGGCAGTCTGCAACATGGAAGAAGGTCCTCACCACAACCTAATCATGCTTGCATCCTGATCTTGAACTCCCAGCCTCCAGAGCTGAGAAATACATTTTTGTTGTTTATAAGCCACCCTGTCTGTGGTTGTTATAGCAGCCTGAACTGATTAAGGCACTAAATGATCTCCAGTTCACCACCACATTCCATTGAAAACACATCCCTATTATTCATGTTCTAACTTCTATCTGTAATGCCATCCACACCCTATTATCTGTCTGTGGAAATACCCATTACTGTTTAAGTGCCAGTTCCAATGTCACCCCCTCCGGGATGTCTACCTCTCAAGGACAGTCCCCTCAGCAGAATTAGTCATTGTTTTCTACATGATCATGCAGCACCTTGATCTCCTCTGGCATCAATTATTTGAGGATTAGTGTGCAAGCTTTACAGAGCTTCTGGACTGAAAGTTCCTGGAAGGCAACTGCATCATCCCACTCATCTTCCAAGTAACCCACTCTTCTGCACAAAATGGGCTGGGAATGGATGTTCATTGCATTAAATAGTTTCAAATCTAATCAAGCATGACCAGCTATGATCAACTGTAGTTATGAACTCCTCCTGCAGGCTTCACCTGGCTAGTTCCAGAGTCAGTATTGACCAGGAAGGCCTCCCTGAGGTACTTCACCCCTCCAACAATTGAAGTCTCCTATTGGTTCAGCTGCTGAGTCCCATTACTAAGATCAGAGCAGCTGTTAGAAATATCCCTTGGCCTTGAAAGTTAAAATTGTGTCACTGTTTTGCTTGGAAGAACAGCAAATAATATTAGATTGTCTCTGAGGGAAAGAATATTTCATCATCTTAGTTCTATCCCTCTAGTACCCTGAATATCCTTGCATTTTGGATTCAACTTATTTTCATTTTCTGACTTTCTTTCTGTTCCATTGTGTCTCTCCATCTCTCTACCTTTATCTCTCTCTTCTTCCTTCTCTGTTTTCCTGCCTCTGTTTCCCTGCCTTTCCTTTCTTGCCTCTGTCTCTCTTCTTTCCCCCCTCTTCCAGGATGCTGAATGAAAACTAGCAAAACCTTGATCTTTGACCCTTTCTTTTTCTAGAGTCTATCAATTCTCTTGAGACATTCTTTCCTCAGTTATGCTAATATAATTGATTGGAGTCCAGGGTTGATTTTTGTTTTTGGTTTTTTTTTTTTATCAATCACATTCCAGCTGGGCCTTGTAATGTAATACCTCTGCCTGCTTGATTGGACTTGGGTGATTCCCAAATCTCTGCAGCCACACAGACATGCAGACCATTTGAGGAGAGCTTAATTCCACAGATGGTTAATCTCATTTTTTATGTGTTGATTTTTCCTAGTTTCTCTCACAGAGGGTAATTTATTTCTAAGTTCCAGGAGCACTTTATTGTAACCTCTCATTTACTGACTATAATAATAATAATAATAACCATCATTTATTGGGTCCTTATTATGCATCAGTCTTAGTGTTAAGTGCTTTGTGTAAGTTCACTGATTTAATTTCCACAATAACCTAAGAGATGTAGGTTTGGTTTGTTTTTTAAATTAAAAAAAAAAATTTTTTTGCCTAACTTTACAGATGAGAAAAGCAAGGCCTAGAGAGATTAATGAAATTTCCAAAGATCCTAAGAGGAACTTGACTCATAATTTCCATTTCTGCCCTTATCCTTTTGAGCATATTGGACTGGATAGCACTTGCCTCAAAGGCCAGTCCTGCAGCCAGAAAAGGTTCCATGATCTTCCCACCCAAAGCTCCACCCATTCCCAGCTATTTCTCCTCCATTGTCCCAGGACAGGTAGACATCATCACAGCTTCAGACGTACCCTGCTCAAGTTATAACAAAAATGTGTTCATAAAGAGAGACACATTTTTGTAAAGCAGTTTAGATTAACTCCCAACCAAATGATACCAATAATACATTCAAAAGGAGTACAGAGGATGTTCAGATGGAAAAGGTTGGGGCATCCGATGCCATTGTCACATAAGACATGCACCCTGAAGAAAGAATATAATCCCCATAGAGAAGAGTTAGAAGGATGGGAAATGGCCTGAGCCCAGTTTCAGAGGCAGGAATGCACCTGCCACCACTGCGGACACATGAGAACAGTGTTTTCATAGAAGAATCAGGAGAAGATACCATTTGAAGAATGTGATGTTACATTATAAAGGTGCCTGGAGTGTCAAGATGAGAAATCTGGTATGCAGCGTCTGTATCCAGAAGTTCATTTCCCACCAATAGGATTTTCACATATGAAGAGCCCAGAGGTTAAAATATGTTCCAGTATCAGGGATCAGGGAGCCTCAGGCATGGTTTATAGTTCATCTAATGTCACTTAGAGGCCATTCTTATAAGGTGAAGAGAAAGGCAATACTTTTCCTGAAAATTTCCTAAACACTAAAAACTAAAGGTATATTATTCTATTCAAAAATAATATGTATTCAATTTTCTAAGCCTGAAGCAGTATTCGCCAGCACACATGACCATGCACAAGCCAATCAATCATCTCTTATTTTGTCAACCATGATGCTTTAGTAGTAAATACCTGTTGGATCAGCAAATTAATTTATCTTAAATTAGACAGCAAACTACATGAAGGTGAAGGACGTTTCTCAAATGTTGGCACTTACAAACAGTTCCATGCTACTACCAAAGTGTCCTTTCTAGTCTGCAAGGAATGAACCATGTCCCTCCCCAACTTAAAATTCTCCAGTGAGTTGACCCAGGTGTAGGGTCCAAGCTCCACAACATGGCACACACTCCTTTCCATAGCTGACTACAATCAACCTTGAACCCAAAAGCCCAGCTCTGTTCATTCTTTGCAATTCACCCCATCTCTATAGATTTGCATATGCCATAAATTCTGCCCAGAAATACCCTCTCCTGAAAGTGTGTGGCAGAGTTTCAAAAATAATTCAGTAATTTATTTAAAGTTTATATAATTTTTGTACTTTATTACATTTATTAAGCATTTATTTTTTGCCCAGCATTGGGTTTGTATAAGCCTCAAAAGAGTTTGTTAAGGGAGCTATTATAAGTATCCCCATTTTATAGATGAGAAAACTGAGATCTAATGATCTTAAGATACCTTCTCAAAAGCAAAATCCACGAAGTACAGAATCAGAATTGGAACCCGGGTTCCTGTGTGTGCTCTCAACTTCTAAACCACGTCACCTGTTGTACAGACATGGGAGGCCCCTGGGAGAGGTTCTGGGCATAAAACACAAACACCATCTTGCTGCAAAATGCAGACATCACCCCTGCCTGGGGACCTATAATAAAAAATAACATATGTCCAGGAAGATAAGTCCAGAAAAACTCTCTCCCTGGGGAAGGAGCAGTTGCATTTTCTCACCTGAAAATTCCATTCTCAGAGGTGCCTGTTGCCATTTATTTGGTAGATTCTGATCCAAGTGTGGCCTCTCAGTGCCCACTAGGTCTTGCTGAATGTTGGGCCCATTACCTCATCTGCGGTAGGCTCACAGATTTCCTTTCCTCCTTCCTGTCTCCTGGAGATAGCTCTATTCATACAGTTATATGCCTCATCTCTTCCTGCCTCAGTGTTTTAAATGGGGATGTCAGTATCACTGCACAAAGCCTCATGGGTCACCAGGGAATTGGCAATTCCATCTGTAATGGGCTCATTACACTGAGGAGACTGAATAGCTAGGGTGTGATATATTAAAGTGAAAAAAATGGAGCCTAGAGTGAAATCATTGTTTACAGCAGTATTTCCAAAAATGTGCTCCACAGGATAGACTCCTGTGAGATGCTCGTGATAAAATGTTTGCAATTGCTAAACCCTGTGTTTTATTAGTTTTGTAAATACTACTCACTACATTCCTATCACTCAACACTTGAATACTGAAGGCTCTGAGAAGTCCTGCAAGGTGGACCTTAACCCAAATTTCTGAATTCATTTCGGCACAGAATATGTCTTTCCTCACCTTTGATTTGTATAAGATCTATTATTAACACACAGAATTAGCATTTCATGAATCACAGTTTGGGGAACATTGATTTAAAGCACCTACTTTAATTGCTTATTTTTAGACTGTCAGGGGAAGTCTAAAATTGTACATCTGGGAAGAGGGAAATGTTCAATTCACAAGTCCTTATTAGTCATAAAATGGTTATTAGATCAACTGGCTCTTTCTTTCTCAACTTTTCTTAAATTGCATGCAATCCAAGCAGCTACCAGCACTAGCAGCCCTCGGACAGGGAGAAGTAAGAATGTGTCCCAAACTCATCTCTGGCTACCATCTTTCTTCTTATAAGAAAGTTTCCGGGCTTCCTTGGTGGTGCAGTGGTTGAGAGTCTGCCTGCCAATGCAGGGGACACGGGTTCGAGCCCTGGTCTGGGAAGATCCCACATGCCGCGGAGCGGCTGGGCCCCGTGAGCCACAATTACTGAGCCTGCGCGTCTGGAGCCTGTGCTCCGCAACAAGAGAGGCCGCGATAGTGAGAGGCCCGCGCACCGCGATGAAGAGTGGGCCCCGCTTGCCGCAACTGGAGAAAGCCCTCACATAGAAACGAAGACCCGACCCAGCCAAAAATAAATAAATAAATAATTAAAAACTTAAAAAAAAAAAAGTTTCCTTGTTGATGCCTCAACTATACCCCTTCTTTTCACTAGTTTAATTCAAGTCATTGCACTAAGACTACTGCAGCAATCACTTAACTAGTTTATCTGCTCTCAGTTTCACCCCACTCCAATCCAAATGGAATGTGCAACACAGATTTATTTGTTTTCCTAAAATACTACTCTGATCTAAGATGCCAACAAGGATCAGGTTCTCTCATTGTTCAACCACTTTCTGTTTCTTGGTCTGCTAACTGTATTGCCTTCTCATGGTTACAATGTAGCTGCTACAGCTCCAGGCATCCTTAATCTTGAAGAAAAGTTGTTTCCTCCTTGTTATTACTTGAATTGTGCCCCTTCAGAATTTTTATGTTGAAGTCTTAATCCCCAGTACCTCAGAGTGTGACCTTATTTAGAGATAGAGTCATTACCTTTAGCCCTAATATGACTGATGTCCTCATAAAAAGGGGAAATTTAGATACAGAGACATACATACAGGGAGAATATTAAGTGACCCTGAAGATGACCATCTAAGAGCTAAGGAGAGAAGCTTACAAGAGATCCTTTGCGTCCTTCAGAAGGAACCAAACTTGCCGACACTTTGATTTCAGCCTTCTAACCTCCAGAACTGCAAAACAATACATTTCTGTTGTTTAAGCCACCCAGTTTGTGCTGCTTTGTTACAGCAGCCCTAACAAACTAATCCATTCCCTTTTCTTATTAGTTCTGAAAATCTACCCCCGAAGTCCCTTAGAAGCTTTCTCCCTATTGCATGTGATTGAATCATGAATCCATGCTTAAATCAATTAGTGGGAAGGGGAAATTACATGATTCAATTAAACAAATCATTATCCACCCCTGGGACTGGAAAAGGAGTCACCTTCCCTTAGCATATAGGACAATGAACTCCTGAAAAAGAGCTGCGTCAACATGACCCAGGACAGAGGGATGTCTGTTGAAGGGGTAATCACATCCATCAGGTACCAGACACTGTGCAAGACACCGGGACTTTAAAGATAAATAAAGAAGGATCCCTCTTCTCTGAGTTCTCAGAAAATATCACTGAGATTATTAAGAAACCAAGGAAGCGGGAAAAGAACTAGGAGAGACATGTATAATGAAAGCCAATGGAAGAGAGAGTTTCAGAAGGGAGGGAAACTGTCAAGTGTGGCAGACAGCACAGGTGACAGGAGGACTGGCAAGGAAACATTAGACTTTGCAATTAAGGCTTCAAGAATAATTTCAATGGAGATTTGATGCAGACAATGTGCCTACTACAATAGATTGTTGAGCAAATGGGAGGCAAGGAATTAGCGTGACATTTTTTGAGTCCTTCCTACCAATAAGTTGCAGGTCACTTTGCAATAAAGGTACACTTATGGTGAAAAAAGTGCCAAAACAAGAAACAGCACTCGGGACGATGTTGCTTTTGCTGCCACTGCTGCTACTGAGGTTTTTTAAATGGGAAATATGTTATAAGGTTTATGGGGTAAAGAAAAGAATACAGTGGAAGAGGATTGTGGACAATATATTTTAGGTCCCATCCCTAAGAAGCAAAAATTTACTATTAATTCACACCACTAAGGGCAAGCACCTGTTTCCCATTCTCTGCATTTATTTCTTTGTAAAAGGAGCTCAGTTAGTGCCATAGCCCTGGCCTCTTGCCACTTCTTCCTTTATTCCATTTTAGCAGAGCTAGAATGCATGATCTGAATAGTCATTCTTGCTTCGTCAGTTTTTCCCTTCATTTTCCTCTTGAGAACACACCAACCCATGGAAATCAGGAGTTTTCCAGTGTCCATGTAGGTCCCTCATGTACAGGGCTTGCACTGCTTCAGAACTGTCTGCAATTCAGTAGATCTATCCTTCTGCTGTGGGTGTTGGCTTTATAGGCTGATGTAACTCATATGAAACTATCTTCTGACTTAGCCGCTACTGATAATGAAGTGATCACTGGCCTCCATCTGTCTTAACATTCTTTCTTTCTTTCAACAGGTTCTTTTTCATGGGCTTTCTCATTCCCATAAAGATACACATAGCCAGAGAGATTGAACATTCTTTTTTTTTTTTAATTAATTAATTAATTTATTTATTTATGGCTGTGTTGGGTCTTCGTTTCTGTGCGAGGGCCCTCCCTAGCTGCGGCGAGCAGGGGCCACTCTTCATCGCAGTGTGCGGGCCTCTCACTATCGCGGCCTCTCTTGTTGCGGAGCACAGGCTCCAGAAGCGCAGGCTCAGTAGTTGTGGCTCACGGGCCTAGTTGCTCCGCAGCATGTGGGATCCTCCCACACCAGGGCTCAAACCCGTGTCCCCTGCATTGGCAGGCAGACTCTCAACCACTGCGCCACCAGGGAAGCCCCTGAACATTCTTCTGGAAACCATCTTCTACAAAGAATAGCTCAGACAGCAATCTAGGTATCAAAACAAAACATCTAACATTGCTTTCCCCATCCCATAAAATGGTAAAAATGGTCTGGGAAGTCCACGGTTCATGAAAAATATATGATGCCATATGGACAATCTCTCTACCCTTCTACCCGCCTTCCTTATAAAGCAGAAACCACAGATTTACAAGGCAGGTAGTTATTACTATGCCTCTAATTAATAGCTGTTGAATAAGTAGTTCTTATAATGTTTTTTAAGTCAGTTTATTTACTAACAGTACCGCTTCTATTTATCTGCATATATCTTTTCCAATACTTCAAATCTGAGCTGGGCTCTTGGTTGTCTTAAACAGATTAATAGGCACTATATAAAGACAGACTAGACGGATTGATGGAAAAGATAAATACATCAATGATTTCAGACTTCCTGAAGAAAAGCAGCTGCAGTTAAGCATCATCAGCTTCTGACTCATGAATCATGAATACATGTTCTTTCTAAGAACTCATCTCACTCAAGTTGGATTCTGCTATTTAGGTACTTACAGAATTCATACATATCTCTGCATGAGCATTTCTAAAATTCCAGCCTACCCTCCAGCTTCCCAACCCTGAGTGCAGGCATTTACACTACTGGAACAACTGGAAGCTACACATATTCCCAAAACAAATGGTTTTCCTAGGAAAATGTAGCCTAACCCTAACAAAGACTAAATCAAGACTTCTCAGTTTATCTCAGCTCAGGGACCAATCTCTAGGGGATGTTCCAAGAAGCATCCTGATACTGATACCTCTGTATCAGTCAGGATTTGATCACAGAAGTGGAACCTCTGTGAGTGATGTAGAATACAGAGTTACTATAGGGGTTAGACCTCAACCTATGTGAAAGCTGGTAGAAGAGGCTGCACATCTGGAGTTGAGTCTAAGTTGAGATAGGTCAGCCAGCCCTGAGGTTGGAAAGGAACGATGAATGTAGGCAAAAGCAAAGGCAAACTGGGACACTTGAAGATGAACTGGAATCCACATGGAAAACAAGAACTCATAAAAAAAAACCCATAAGGACAACCTGGAATCGACATCTTTCTATTAGCACCTGAAACCTGGATTCTGTGGGTGACATGCAGGAGAAACTGGCCGTTTTTGCCCTGGAGTTGCAGGCACACTTGGTCGAGCACTTTGACAAGCTGAAGGAGACAAGCTGAAGTGGCTGGAACTCAGAAGCTGCTCCAGAACAACAAGGTGAGTCAACGGACAAGATGCGATGTGCATGATCTGCCCCTGCACCTAATGCCTTGTAACAACCTTCAAAGAATCACAAACATACTGTCTCATATCTACTTCCCAAATCTTTCTTGTGACTGTTAAGGGAAGAGGATCACGGGAAATAATTTTTGTTTCAATGACTACTGTTGCATGACAAATCACCCCAAATCTTAGTGTTTTAAAACAAGAACAATTAGTTCCTTGTATCTCAATTTCCATGAGTCAGGGATTTGGGAAGCACTTGGCTGGATGTTTCTGACTTGGGATCTTTCCTGCAGTTACAGTAAAAGAGTGGCTAGATCTGGAAAAGCAGGAACGGGGAACAGCAGGGGGTTGCAGTTTTAGGACCTCTCTGTGTGGCCTCTCGGGGGGTGGGGGGGCTAGTTTTGGTCTCCTCATAACAGTTGGGCTGCTAACAACTTCTACCCTGTTATGTGGTTTGAAACAGTCCATCGAGACTCAAGGGGAGGGGAATGAGGGTTCATCTCTTGATGGAGGGATGTCAAGGTTCTAAAAGACCACGTGGGTTGGGAGATGTTGTCACACTTCTTTCTTTCATTATGTTCAACCAAAAGACTCAAGTGGAAATCAGCTCCTGATGTTTTTCCACCTTGTTCATTCTCCAGTAGTACCTGAAGTCAAACAATAACTACAACAAACATCAGGTAAGTTCTGTTTTAGTTCTTAGCATAATCGTGATGGATCTCTAAGTGTGGTCATGGTAATCCCTACTAAAAATATTTTTCTTAATATTGAGACAATGCATATCTAGGGCATGAGACTTCAGAGAAAACTGAAGCCCACATTAAAATTATTATAAATGCTTTTAGAGTCGTTATTGTTTTAACCTCTCTGGACCTTGATTTTTCTCATTTGTGAAATGAAGGCTCTCTACTTGAATGACTTTATTTGATTTTCCATATATTTATTGAATCTACAATAAATAAGATCCTATTAAAACACTCTCTAAAAGATGCAGAACTATTAACTATTTCCTTACCAAATGACAAAATCAGTCTTTAGGTGTGGTATCTTTGCTTAGTCTTTTGTGGATTTACACATGAGAAGTAAAGATTTAGATTAAGAAGAAAATATTAAGAAGTATAGCTCTTTGAATCTCCTTCCAATCTTTTTTGATTTCAGACATGTACAGTGCTTTTTATCTAAAGCAAAGTAATACATGATTCAAAGAGAAACCAATTTTAGAAATGGAGATGGATTACTAAAATATTTAGTGTTCAAAAAAGAAAAGAAAGCTGCTATAATTCTCCTATATTTTTCTTCATTATAACCCTCCAGAATGTTTGCTCATATGGATCACAAATGAATCTTGGGAAGAATCTAGTAGAGGATTTTGATTAAATGGTATGTTGAATAAACAATACTGAGACATTTTAATGAAGTCAGATAAAAGGGTTGTGCTAGAAAGAAATATTTTAAATCACTTTGAGGATCTATCCTTAAACCATTTCCTGGAGACTTGGGCTCTATTTCTTCTTGTTGGGTCATTATTCAAAGACTTTAAAAACTCTCACTGGTTTTGCTACCATGAATGATCCATGATTCCTTAGCACAGAGATTTTCATTGCTGGATTTCTGAAAACACTGAGGCTCATTCTAATGAAATCCACATACATAAACACTGTGTTTAAAGTCAATGGCATTTAGTCACTTTTTCACATGAGTCAAAAACACAGTTAATAATATGCCTATACCTTCTTATGAAGCAATGCCAAGTTATTGTTCCTTGCTTATGATGGCTGCTGATAGCCACAGAATCATAGGGCTTACAAAGGTCAATTAGAGATTTTTGAGACCAAGAAGAGAAGACTTGCAGAGTGAACTGTATAGACCAAACTTATAACCAATTATCAACTGTTGCTAAAGCTGACCTTCTTAGAAATGGAGTGAAGCTTACAGGAGGAAGGGTCCTTGTCTATAGCAAGCATGGCAACAAAGGAAACAGGAGTCAGAAGCAGATGGAAGGCAGAACTGCTCAGTATGGTCACCAAATAGGATATCGGCACTGCAGATTTAAGAGGTGGACTAGTTTGAGTTGATATAAAGGTCCAGGAGATTGGTGACCTAAGCAGAATGAGAAGGAACTGAGACAGGCAAAGGTGTTGATTGGGACATTGACATACACACTAAAAACCCCAGATGATGACAACAGTCAGTGGAGAGAAAGGTTGTAAGATTTCAAAGGATAAATGACTTAGGGACTGAAGAGAAGGTCATTCGATGACAAGGACAATGAGGGGATGACCATATTATAGATCTCAAGGGACCTAGGGCTTTCTTGGGGGATTGGAGACATAATGGTTGGAAAAGGGCCTGGGAAGGCTAAAGTGGGCTACCTTCTGGCCCTGAAATATCTGGATCTTGGGAAAATGAGTTTTTATGCTTATGTGAGCCACAGAGAAACCTGACCTCTGAAACAAGCAAGATTCAATGAAGACATCAGGGTAGAGCAAATGTGCATGGAAGAGATGAGGATGCAAAGGAGTTTGCTTAACTCTTGGGGGAAATCTCCAAAGGGCAAAAGAGAAAGGTTTAGGGAAGGTGGGTTATAGTAGAAACTTGGTTCTGAGGAATGGAACCTGGGAGCTGTATGGGGATGTTACTATCCCTCAGCCAGAAACATAAAGGATAAAAATACATTGGCACTTCCCACAAAAAGCACGCAGTCTATTTGAGATTACCCTAGCAAATGTAGCTATCGTTCATCTTCAAATAGTGTAACTATTTTGTACATATGTCCATATAGCAATAATACACATATACACTTTTAAAATTCGTTTGCTGCTTATTCGGAGATAAATCTTATCTTCCCATATAAATTGCAAGGTACTAAATAAGGGTCTATGTTGTGTACCAGCATTATTAGCATTGATTGATGTCAAACTTAGGTCAAATCAAATTAAGATTACCTAAGAATGCTAACTTTCTTTCTTTTTTTTTTCATTTGCTGAAAGAAAATTAATATCTTTTCTCATCTGAGACTCCTACGAATCTGTCAGTGTGGTCCAACATGTTGATAAATGAAGCTGAGGACAGCCGGGACATAGCTTAGAAATGATCCATGTCTCTTTCATTTAAATTGCTGCCCTCTCGTTCCTGATCTCAGATGGAGGTCAGCTTCTGAAGCTTCTGCTTCCACACCCTAGCTCCTTGTCAACCTGCAGGGTCCCAAAAGGTTGTCTCTTGCTAATTCCCTCTACATTTCACCACACCAGCCCTCTGGACCCTGAAAATGCCATAAAGCAAAATTATGGTATAAATTCAGGAAAGGCTTGTCTTTTATTTCCAATAGACCTCAGAAACTGGACAAGGAAAATGAGTCAGCCTATGAAGCTTCCTTAGAAGTAGTGAATCTAGAGTCACTGGGATTCAGGTCCATATATGTAGTTTATTTTGATGGGAAGTCTGGTGTCACAGAAGTGACTCCATCATTGGCATCGCTTATTGGTTAAAACTGTGAAAGACAGTTGTGAACACACCCCCTAGAAAAGGTGATAATAGTCAAGGCAAGTGGATTTACTCATAATAGGTCATTGTTCTCTCTCTGCTATGTAAGAAAATTACGTTAGACACTGCTTCCTTTGCAGTGCATGGGTCTATTTCCAGCTTCTGGCTGAATGATGTTTCTACGCCTACTAAGAAAAGAGAGTGACTTAAAGAAAGTCTTTCCTTTTGTTCCACTCAAATCTCTAAATTCACAAGTTAAACCTGTTCCTCTCATTTTTATCTTCAGTGCATATCTCTAGCAAGAGTGGTGTTTATAAATTTTATACGTATCCCTGGAGCCCTAAAGACTATATTCTTTTCAATCCATCAGACAGTCATATAGACTGAATCTAAAATAAGTTACTTTGATTTATTTGTTTTTCATTTTGCATCAAAGCACATGCAACACGACAATGGGTTTTTTTGCTCCTATGACTACTGTATCATATGGAATTCTTGCTTCCTGGTCACACTCAGCTGATAAGCCATGTGGCACCAATGTATTGGAAAGAGTCTGAGCAAGCTTTTCCAAATACAAATTACTATTCATATTTCTCTAAATTATGCAAATGATACCATTCATTTTCCTACCTAATCCTCTCTGGAGATGCTCCAAGGTTTGAAATGAAAGAAGTTCTTCCTTCAAATATATGTAATCCACATTAATTGCTTTTGACAGTAAAGGGTGGGGTGGTTAGATATTGCCGTAGCTAATACATTAATCGTATCATCTCTGTAACAGACTTCGCACAGTGCAGCCCAGCACTTGGAAAAACAACCATGCCAATGTGTCCTCATTGTAGAATCAAAATGCAGGCAGCTCATACTTCTTGATTGCATTTTAATGTAAGTGAACTTACAGCAGGTGAAAGAGGAAAGAGGATCAGAAGTGAGGAAGAGGTTAAAAAAAAAAAAAGGCCCTATCTAACATCTCCGGGACAGAAACACTAATCCTGCCATTTAGTAGCTTCCTATGGCTTAAAGGTCAGTTTCTTGAACATGACAATGAGACTTTCAATAGACCAGCCTGCCTTTCCTCTCTAGCTGCTCTTAGTCCCCAAAGCAGTCTTATTCTCCCCATTCTCCAAATCCTTGCTCCTCGCCCCTACCTCTACTTTTGCTTTTCAAGTTCTCTCTATTCATCTTTCAAGACTTAACTCAAATGTCACCAGGTTCATGGAATTTTTCTTCCTTCCCCAGCTAGAAATTATCCTTCTCTTCTCTGTAATGTCATAACTCATGCAGCCTCTGCCATAGCATTTATCTAGACAGACCCTGTAATTTAGTAATTGGTATGTATGCCTTACTTTCCTGAGGTTTATGTCTAGGGATCAGGGGAAAGAAAAGAAAAACCATGGTTTGACAAAAGCAAAAACAAAAATTAAAAAATACCACTTAGCACAGGTACGTGGTAGATGCACATTTTTAAATCAATGAATGCATTAATAAGTGAATGGATAAATATCTAGTCTGATAAATTATAAACTCCAAGAAGGAGGGGACTGTGTCTTCAAAGTATAGATGGTATTTTCCAAACTCCATGCCCATAAAAAAATCTAGCAAGGTATCTTATTCATGATAGAGCTTAATGAACGTAAGAGGGAATTACATTGAACTGAGATGGCCATAATGGGTGTTTGTGATGAGTCAGATATGATAGGTAGTTATGACTATGGACCTTAGACTTTATGGCTCTGAGTTTAAGAACAGTGAGAGTTATCAAGTTCTCCTAAAAAAAATTATCTGACTAGGGTAGACCTAAGATGAAAATCCTCTCTATTAAGACACCTATATTTTAAATCAATGGTTATTTTATTTTATGAAATGTGTAAGTATTCTCCCAACAAAATGAGTGGCAAAGGTTAAAAAAGGTAAGCAGTCATGAATTTTATTTAAACTATTCATAAATAAAAGAACTGACTACAATGCAGTTAGAAAAAAAATAGAACGTTTTTTAGTTCCTAAGGTAAATTCAAGCTGTTTGTTTACAATTCCTTTTCATTTCTACCAATGGATGTGAGGTATCACAACCTGTAGGTAAAGCCATTAAATAGAAGTAGTAAGTGAATCTTCCAAACGAGGTGCCATACTTTCAGTCGGATCTATTCAATAGTCAGTATGAATACTGAGACGGTGTCTTGACAAAAGCCACAATAAAGCAGCATGATGGGTCATAAAGCAAAAGAAGGTTCTCAGTAAGTATTTCTCATTGCCATGAAATATTAACTACCTTAGAATCCTATATACCCTCTTCACCATTTATGCACATTTATGACAACATGGAACTCAAAAGTAAAAAAACAGCTTTCAATCCTATTGCCTATCAAAACTCCATTCCTCTCAATGCACAGGAGTCTACTTCTGGTTGACTCATTTAAACAACTAGGACACTCTTAATCTACAAGTCATTGTGTCATAATCATTAACATTTTCTAGTCAGTGGAGCCATAGTGTACCCCAAAGAACCTCTCTGAAGTCAGCAAAAAAACAGTATCTCAGGATGTTTGGCTGTTTCTTTGACACATCACCTTAACCAATCCTTCTACCCTGATTTCTGTGAAAGCCTGGCCTTAGCAGGCCTTAGCAGACATTGATCTGGCTATGCCGGGCCAATCTGAAAACCTGGAAATTGCCTTCCTCTTCTGTATTCATGACCTCCTTGAGTAAAGAGAGCTCAGGAGTCTCTCCAGCTCTCTTTGCAGAGTATCAGTGATATATACATCGGCCCACCTTGCCAGGAGTTTTGGGAAGATTAGTGGGATAAGAAATGTAAAACAGTTGGAGATGTTTGAGAATAAAGTAATTTTTAAAATGCTATGATTTTATGGTTACTTTGTATATTTTAATTACACACATAACTTCTAGAACACAAACAGAAAAAAAAGTGTCAATTGTAATGAGCAAAACATGAAAGAATTTAGCTCTGTTGCTATGGCAAGTCCCATCAACCCAATATGATGGGCATTTTGACTTTGTTCACTTCCCTAATGGGTGAGGGCTGAGTCAAGGGTTATTTTTCTCTAGTCATTAAGACGACCAATTCTTCAAAGACCATTTAATCAAGGTGTTGCCTCATGATGTCCTAGAATTAAATTCTAAACCTGAAAGCAGATATTTCCAAAGGACTCATCTACCCTCTGTGAATTATTATTCCTTCAGTGTAGGAACTTCTTAAATCATCATTTCCGGAATTTAAGTCTTTCTTGTACCACTTTCCAATTTTCGTCATGTTTATAATACCACCTGTAATGTAATTACTTAAAATATTTCTTTAAATCCTAAGCAATATGACCTACAAAATAAGTTTTGATGTGCTGGTTATAATTTCATAAATAATGAAATAGGAACTTTACTATAAAAATTAAAAAGTGCTACCTGGTATTATTTCACACAACACCAGGATTATATATGCCATATTCTGAGGAATATTGTCTGAATATATTACTGAAAACCAAACTACTCAAAAAGAGGCTCAGGATTTGTGCTGACATTACATTCATCTGAAACCTGTAGTGTCTTAAGACACATTTATTGAGCACATGATGCTTTAAAAATATAAGCCCAATAAATAAACAAATGTAGGCATAATCATTAACTCTTATGTTTTATCCACTCTTTCTCTGTACCTGTTCTAAAAGATACAGGTTGATCATTGTCAAATGCTTGTTAATCTCTTTTCCAAAATGTGCTTATATGGATCGTTAGCGACTTTTGACTCAGGTATTAACAACAGCAGACACCAGTTTTTCTGGGGAAATGTGAAGAGAAAAGTAGTTGATTTTATTTATTAATTTTTTCACCTTAAGAAAAAAATTTTTTTAAAGTAAAGAGCACAGATCTGGGAGTTTAGGTATAGCTCTGTCTTTGTGTTCTTGTGTTTGTGTGAGTCATTTGTCTACCTTCAGTTTCCCAATCTGAAAAATAAGGTTCTTAAACTAAATATAATCCATAAGGTCTTTTTCAGCTCTATTTCTGTTGGGCCTTGATTAATCCACCCTAGGGAGCTAATGCAAAGAAATATTAGAGGCTGGTCCCATAAGCTTCCTCAAAGGTGTTTCACAAGTGCTATGTAAACTACATTCCAATTTACTTCTTTGGATATATAACGTTAATATTGTATTTGGGAAATGCATACTCCCATAATAATACAATGAATAAATAATTTTATACCACAGAACAATCTCGAGGTTTAACTTTGAGAAAAATAGCTGACCTCATTCTTCTCCTGGGCAGACACATTGGGAATTTATATGAGGACAATAGGTGTGGTTTTTAATGTTCCCTGAGAAGGCAAACTAAATCTAGGATGCATTACATCCCCTGCCAGAGAAATTCTACCCAGCAGTGAGTGCGCTAAAACAATTCTAGGAGCAGCAAACTTTAGGGAGATTCACATTCATTCTTTGTAATATTTTCACATTTGTCGCTTATCTTTTAATTTTGGTTATATTTACTTACATGCAGACTTTTGAATTATTTTCACAGCCAAATCTTTTTTTGTTTCTTTCATTGCTTGAAAGCCTAGAGAAGTTCCTCTAGAGAAATGATAAATATTAACTTCTATATTTTTTTTATTTTTTTCTTAGCCAGTGTCACTATAATCATTTGTTCTCAACCCAATACATTTATTTTTTCATTTGCTCACGGAGATGAGCAGGAAGGTCTTTCAAGCCTCTTTGGCTCTCAGTGACACTTTCCATCCAGAGAGTAAAGTGTCCATCTGGCATCCCTCAAACCTCTGAAAGTATAGGGATGGATTCCTACTACTGTGTTAGCAAGTGCTAGAGGGAATTATTTTGAGTAAGTTTTAATTTTTCCCATTATACATGGTAATTAGAAAAAATATAAATAATACACAAAAGGTGATAGTAGGGAAAAAAACCGGCAATCAAAGCCACTCAACTACAAACCAATCCATGAGATACTATACTGCTGTAATTCTACATAAAGATCCTGGCCTTTCTTTTCTATTTTGTGTGGGGGGGTAGAGGGTTAAATTTAATCATAACTACATATGATGTGTTTCCTATAATGTGATTTATATTATTATAAGTTATTTGCATATATTTTTAACATAGTCACATAATATTTCACTGGGTGAGTGAATCACAATTAACTTAATATTATCCATTTTTAGACTCTTAGCTTGTTTCCAAGTTTTTATACTATTGCAATGAATATATATTGCAACGAATATAGCTTCTCTTGCAAATCTGAGTTTTATTTCTTGTTACTGTCTTCATTATTTTTCTTTCTTTTTTTCTATTTTTTTCATTAGGATCATTTTCCAGAAGTAGAATTATTAGTTCAGTAGGTATGATCATTTTTATATCGCTTGATAAATATTATTAAATGTCTTTCTATGCAAGCTTGTATAAATTTACCCTCACATAGGTACAGTATAAGTCATTTTTCCCCTTTCAGAGGGTACTGTTATATTTTTTTAATCTAAGTTTTGTTAATTTGATAGAAAAATTGAAATGGAATCTCATTTTTGATTTGTATTTTTTGTTTACTAACTGAATTTTTTGCATATGATGCATATTGATTTTCTTCTTTTATGAATTAACTGAGACTATCTTTTGCCTATTTATTTATAGAATGTCTCATTTTTATAACAATTTGTATAATCTTTTCATATATAAAATATTCACTCTTTCTGTCATATATTCTGGGAATATTTTCCCCTGTTTGTTTTTTACTCTTTAATTTATAATTATTTGCTTATATCTTTGTAGTCACATCTTCGTGAGTTCTTTCACTGCTTGAAAGCTAAAAACTCTCCCCTAGAGAGCTAATAAATATTAATTTCCATTTTCTCTATTTTTCTATTTTTCTAATACTTGATAATTTATTTTAAAATTTCTCACTCCCCAGCAGGGACAAAACTTTGACTGAAATATCTAAAATTGCTATAGAGGGAAAGGTCAGCTGTTGGCTAGAAGATTTAAGCATCAGTGCCCGAGGTGCTCTTAGGTATTTTGGTAGCCCTTGAATTGTTAAACCTGGCCATTTTGACATCACTCTATGAACTGCTACAAACTACTACTGCTTTCATTATTCAAACCCTTCTCCCTGCAATGTGGGAATAAGACATGGAAGGAGGAGATAAGAGCATTACCTCATGTCACCACCCCTACATAGTATATGCAATGCCTTCTGTACAGTGATGACAAAAATGGCATGGCAGTCCTTGCTCTAGGGAAATGTAGGAGACAGCCATGAAACACCACGTTTATTACTGTTTTAAGTATGTAACATAAGGAAGACTCTAAGTGTTGGCTTGTATGTTATAAGGAATGAAGTTTACTCTGTATCACATTATAAAATATAGCCAAATCAATTTTACTTTAAAGCATTTTAAGGTTCTTTATAATAGGCTTTTCTCTAATTAGTCCAGCCATAATTAGCCAGATAATCCATCTTCTGAATGGTCAGTTTGAATAACACCAGAATCAATGCCATCACTCATGGGTGATAGAGGAGATTTGTTTAGGATTCATTTAACAGAACTCACTGGGTACTTTCTTTGTACCAGACCCCTTTCTAGGGATTAAGAATCCAAAATATAAGTAGCACATTGACCCTGCTCCCTAGGACAATGATTCTCAGACTTGATGGGGGACTGATTGAAGTAGGTATTCCTGGACTCCACCACAGATCCTCTAAATCAGGGTGGAGTCTATACAATTTGTGTTTCAAATTTCCCATGATGATACTGATGATTCATCAGAATGGAGGACCACTTTTGAGCTCAGAGAGCAGTGGATCTCTATTCCTCCAGATCTTAAAAGGTAATAGGAAAATAACTTCCATTTATTGAGTCATTCATCTAAGACCAGGAACTTTACATATAGAATTTCACAATCCTCATAACATATCTGAAAATCAATCAATGCTGTCCCCATCTTACAGGTGAAGAAACTGATCTTAAGAGTTTGCCAAGGTGACACATCTATAGTCAGTAGGCTTGTGATGCTAACTCAGAGCTCTCTAACATGAAAGAAAAAACAACCATTTGGTTAATGGGGTTGGACATTCTTGAGAATTAAATCAGGAAGTTTAAGTACTTTGGTCAATAAACTGCATATTTGAAAACCAACCCATATGTCAGAGTGTGATGACTGTAAGATGGTGGTGAGTCTGTGTCTCCACTCTCTTTTGCTGAGGTTTTCAGTTGTATTTGTGTTGAAGTTTTATATACCTATTATGTCCTTCTTGGCTGAGATTATTCTTATCTTCCCAACTACATTTTGAACTGTAGGTTATATTTGCTTTCTTGATTGGTCCTTCAGGAAACTTGCAGTGAAGAAAGAAAATGCAACTACTTTTCATCTACAACTATTTCCAGAAGGAAATCATGCCTTATTCCCTTCAGCAAAGAAAAAAGCACATGAAAAACTGTAGTTGTGTAGCCAATATCTCATTGTCGGCAGCGTGAAGCACCATGACTTACAACCACTGAAAAGAGATTCATCCCTCCCCTCTTTTATAAAACAAAGGATGTGGAGCCATGGTTCCTCTCAATGGGCACAATCACTAGATTCGTCTTTATCTTTGCTTGAAATGTTTCTCATAACCAGATTTATCCTTAGCATGGACATGATCTGCTTTTTTTTGCAAATTGTTTAGAATGTCAGAGTAGGCAGGGAATGTATAAGCCAAGTATTAACGGATCAGCTTCACGTTACATATGAAAAACTGAAGTTCTGAGAGCTTTAGCTTTCAGAAAAAGTACATCAGTACAATCACAGTCATCAATAAATTTTATTGAGCAATGGTTATATGTAAGACACCCAGCTAGCTGCTGTGAGAGACACAGAAAACAGATATAATCTCTGATCTCTAAGAACTGACAACAGTGTTGAAAAAAAGACATGTTTCTATGAACAAATGGTAAGCATTCAATGCTAAGCCACAGTTTTTCAAAACTGAATAGTATTCCACATCATTTTAAAAAAAATTGTCAGAGATTCCTCAACATTGACATAAAATGCTATGTTATGCTGTAATACTTATGTTGTTTAAATATGTGCAAACATAAAATTATATCTAAATAACTGATGTTTATTGCACTTATAAAACTATAACACCAAATCAAATTTAGCAACTGAACCCAAACAGAACTACAAAAACCAATAACATTAAATCAACAATGCTAATTTAGTCAGATGGATGGTGTTACTCTCTTGAAACTAAATTTCTACTTTCAATGTGACTATAGTGCTGAGGACCACTGAGTAAGTTCTTTTCAATCCTTCCTGCCATATCGTTGGGCCATACAATCACTCACGTCCCCCCAGGTTTTCTTCTGTAGGAAAGTCATCTTTCTCACAGCATATCCTAAATTATTTGGCTTTCACTTGTCATGAATCTGTAATTTACATATTTAGTTCATCTCTGCCCTAGTATTCTTAGAGAACTCCTGGTGCCAATGTGATTGAAAACTCACATGCAAACTTGCTTGTGAGTTTGTGATAGGGAGGAAATGACATGGAGTTAGTCATTTTGGGGTCATCCAGATGATTTTATTACGTTTTTAGATAATCTTCAGGGTAAAAACATTCCAACTCCTCGCTCTTCGGCCAAATAAACACAAAACAATAAAAATAAGCACGGACACTTTGGAGAATATGTCATCAAACACCTAGGATGTGCACATCCATTCTGAGAATCACTCAGCAACAACTCAAGAAAATACATTGTCCAGAAAGGAAAGCAGAGTAGAGAAGTCCCCATAGCAGGACAGAGAAGGTGGGCTCCAAATTGACTTTCCAGTAGTGGGTGGGATTTTGTTAAGTAGACATAGGAAAGGAGAGCTTCCCAGGGTAGAGGTGAAGAAAAGCAGAGAGGGAAGCAGCTTTCAGACAGGCTTAGGATGGTGAGCAGAGCAGTTAGCTAGAGTATTCTAAAGGGGACATAGGGAATGAAATTTGTTTAGAAAGTCAGTGTGCACCCAAAGTATAATCCTAAATAACACTTAGACAGAAACATAAACAGGGTTGGTGAATAGGGATTTAAAGTATTTTAATCCCTCGTAATGAAGAATGTCAGCTTAACTTTTACAACATGATACCAAAACCCACTGGTACTCTCTAGCTGGGGGACAGAGCATTTCCTGCTAATTTGGGTAGGAAAGCAGAGATGGCATATATCTTTCTTTGTTTGTACTACAATTTAACTTCTTAATCCGTAGAAATTTTTATTTTTCCCTTAGAGTTACCCCCCCCTGATTTCAGAGATATGATTTTCAATACGTTTCATTACTTTGATTTACTAGCTGTTTTCTATTTTTCTTGGTATGCTTTAGGCATCAGGGGAGTGGCGAAGAGCCCTCTTAAGTGCTAATGTGCATTTAATTGGACATATGCCACCTTTTGCAAATGTTATTTTGCAGTTTGGTGACTTAATAAGTGTACTAGGATTCTGAAAGGGAATTCTCTGTTCCTGGACCAGGGTACAAAGCTAGGACATACAATAGTCAAGTATTCCACTTTCTATAATGAGATTCAGACATTTAGGGGACAAAAATCCTTTCCAAGGCATCATAGTGTGCGTGAGTTTGTGTTTGTGTGTGTGTGTGTGAGTGTGTGTGTGTGTGTGTGTGTGTGTGTTGGGGAAGGGGAACAAATTATTCTGCTATGTCAGTATAACTGAGCCACCGTCACCACCCAAGTCTATGTAAATTAGTCTTGGGAGGGGGAGGTCACGGTTGAGAATTGGAGAATTGTCAGAGACATGAGTTACTAACCTGGGAGAGTAAGTGTCCACATTTGCCTCCCTTCCATGGGGAGAGTGGATGCTTTTCTCACCCATGCCAAGAAAAGCAAGAGGATCTCCAGGAGAACACTTTGTAGAAATTATGAGGTTAGTGCTGCAGGAAAGGAAAAATTTCATTTCATCTTATTTGTTTACTAGGGTATCTGCTTATGTGGTGGACCTGCTGTTTTTTTTCTCTCAAACTATTTGTACAAAAGCACACAAGGAATATAAGAGAGGCAGAAGACAAAGGAGGTGTGGCGCCAGAGCAGCCTGGGCTCCCACTGTTTCTTATGGCCTGAGTTTCCAGTGAATGGGCTAACTGAACACCATGTAGGCAGCCGGACCTGAGCTGGCTTGCTGGAATCCCACCCAAGAAGGCTGGCACACTGGGCAGAGGAACACAGCAGCCAGAGGCTGTTAGGTGGACGCCCCTGGGGAAGAAGCTGAGGAGTCGGGGAAATGATAGGGTGAAGCTAGGACAGATCTTTCAGTAAGGGGATCTTAAGCAGTGTGGAGGTCTGTTAGGTGATCTGGATAACTTACACATGCATTCCACGAAAGAGCCAACATTTAGATACCTGTAGCATTAGACAAAGAAGCCAAAAATAGGACCACCAACAGGATGCTAGTTACATAAGATCATGTCTTTTTTCTCTCTCACGTTCCCTGTTCCCAAGCTGACATCACAGGAGCTGAAACCAGAGGAGAAAAGAATGGAGAAGAGATCCCACACGCCACTCATGACCTCTCTCATGGGCTGCAAATCTCTTGGGCTGAAATCTGGTAGATATCAGAGAAAGGGGAGATGATAAATGTTTACTGAGGGTATGAGGCTTGGGCTTGAAACCAGATGAAACTGGATTAAAATGACCTTTTTAATGATAATATTTGATAGATGCCTATGGGCTCTGTCATCTTTAAGAGATGGGAAAGCAGATTCAACGTAAGTGCAGTGAGTAGAAAAAAAATCATCACCTCATTTGGTATCTCACTGCTCAGACTTTATTGAGTTGGTAACCAAAGAAAAGAAATAGAAAACTATTAAATTCTATTTCACTGGACTATGGATCAATGAATTCGGGCATCAACAAAGCTGAGGCTGAATCTTGTCTTTGCCTTTATCAGTTGGGTATCCTTAAACAAATTATATTAATTTTTCTGTATATTAATTTTTCATCTATAAAGTTGAGATAATATTACCAACTTCACCAAGTTACTCA
Organism: Balaenoptera borealis; assembly: GCF_965194805.1. NCBI lineage: Eukaryota > Metazoa > Chordata > Mammalia > Artiodactyla > Balaenopteridae > Balaenoptera > Balaenoptera borealis. Next base: position 145,108,606 of record NC_138866.1, read on the forward strand.
TGGTGTTATAAGAACATAATTGGCAGGGAATCTGGCAAGCATATTTGTTCTTTCTTTCTATATTCCTTATTTTTCCCCTTAATAAAACATACATATAGTCTTTTTGAATATATAAAATTTAGTAATCAGTTGACATGTAATTTTATGTTTTGTTAACTCACTTCATGGTTTAGAGCTTTTCATATATTGAAATTGTCACGTATTACCATTTTAATATGTTTAAAGGAGCCATCATTTGTGAGGCAGTTTGTTTAGCTGGTTCCCTTTTGTGGGTAATTTGGATTGTTTCCAAGCTCCTCCCCCCCAACATAAAATGTGATATTGCTAACATTGAAAAGAAATCACTTTAACACTTCCCCAGACCTAAGGAGAAAAAAGGTTTAGGCAGGCATTATTACCTTGGAATATCATTTCCCAAATGGAATTATTTATTCTGTCAATTAATATTTTGGGGGGAATCTCTTGAAACTGTCAATATCCCTAGAATACCTGAACTTCTAATTAAACAAACAAACAAAAAAAAGCTTCCTCTTGACTTGTGTGTCTTAACTTTCCCTATAGAGGCCACTGATTTACTGAATTTTTCCTGGTGAAGGGGCAACTCCCCATGAGTCCTCACTGGGATTTTCCAAGACACTTCCAATTTAGATTTGGGGTCTTGGAAAATCCCAGTGAGGACTCATACCAGATAATGTCATGTCAGAGTATAACAGACCATACTAATTTAGTTCCATTAGCCCTTTTCTTAACTACATTTCAGCTTTCTCCTCCCCAACAGGCTAGAATGCAGTTTCTTTATCTTTCCCAAGGCTGTACTTCCTCCTATCTGCCATCTGTTTTAGTGCTGTCTTTTGTCCCAAACCTCTGTTCCTCGGGTTCTAATTATTATCAACCTGCACATTCAGGTAGCTGAAAGTCTTGTGAATAAATTACACACTACCGTATTTACTACAAAAGCACATCAGGAAAATCCACTATTTTCTATCATGTGAAGGGAATCTGTGGGCTCCAATCATCTCTATTTCCTTTTGCCACTGAAATCAATGCAGTTTTGCTGCAACAGTTTCTTTTTTATTGAAATATAATTCACATACTGTAAAATTTATTCCTTTTTGTGGCTGAATAATGTACCATTGTATAGATACATCACATTTTGTTTATCCATTTGTCATTGATGGACACTGGGATTGTTCCCACCTTTTGGCTTCTATGTATAATGCTGCTATGTACATATAAGTTTTTTGATGGGTATTGTCTATCTTTTTGATGATAGTCCTCCCAGTGGGTGTTAAGTGGTATCTAACTGAGGTTTTAATATTGATTTACCTAATGGCTAATGATGTTGAGCATATTTTCATATGGTGATTACCATTTCCATATCTTCTTTGGAGAAATGGATATTCAAATAATTTGTCCATTTTTAAAATTTATCTTTTTATTCTTGATGTTTGTGTATTCTAGACACTAGCCCCTTTTCAGATATATGATTTGCAAATATTTTTCCCATTTGGTGATTTGTCTTTGAAGAAATGTCCTTCACAGTACAAAACATTTTATTTTTGGTTAACCCCCATTTATCTATTTTTTTGTTTACTTGTGCTTATGGTATCATATTTAAGAAACCATTGCCTAATCCAGACATAAAGATATATTCCTAAGTTTTCTTCTACGAGTTTTACACGTCTAGTTTTTTTTCATTGATTTATTTTAAGTTTTGTATGTAGACTAACGTATGGTTCCAAATTCATTACTTTGCATGTGGATATCCAGTCATTTCAACACCTTTGTGAAAAGACTTGCTCTTTCCCCTATTGAATTGTCTTGGCACTTTGTTAAAAATAAATGGAACTTAAATGTGTAGGTTTGTTTCTGAACTCTTAATTCTGTTTCATTCATCTATACATATATCTTTATGCCAGGACTATACTATACCACCTTGTTTACTCTAGCTTTGCAGTGAATTTTTTGAAATGGGCAAGTGTGAGTCCTTCAAATTTGTTCTTCTTTTTCAAGCTTCCTTTAGCTATTCTGGGTGCCTTGTATTTCCATATGAATTTATTATCAGCTTTTTAGAATGTGTAAAAAAGGCAGTTAGAATTTTGATAGGTATTGTATTAAATATGCAGACCAATTTAGGGAGCATTGCCTTCTTAACAATACTAGGTTTTCTAACCCATGGACACAGAATGTATATCCATTTAAGTCTTCTTTAATTTCTTTCAATGATGATTTTTGTACTTTTAAGTATAGAAATCTTGCACTTCTTCTGTTAAATTTATTCCTAAATATTTAATTCTTTTGATAGTATTTTAAATAAAATTGTTTTCTTAATTTTATTTTTGTATGGTACACTGATAGTATATAAAACACAATTTGTCTTTCTATATCGATCTTGTATCCTGCAACCTTGTTGAACTCACTTATAAGTTCCAATATTGTGTGTGTGTGTGTGTGTGTGTGTAACTTAGAATTCTTATGTACAATATCATCCAATCTGCAAATAGAGATTTTATTTCTTCCTGTCAAATCTGGATGCCTTTTATTTCTTTTTATTTCTTAACTGCCTTGGCTAAAATGTTCATTACAATGTTGAAAAGTGTCAAGAGTAGACATCCTCTTCTTGTTTCTGCTCTTAGAGGGAAGCTTTCAACCTTTTAGCATTAAGTATGATATGGCCTGTGGCTTTTGCATAGATGCACTTTCTCAGATTGAGGAAGTTCCTCCATATCCTTAGTTTGTTGAATGCTTTTAGGATGAAAATATGTTGCATTGTGTAAAGTGCTTTCTCTGTGGAGACGATCATGTGATTTTTGCTCTTTATTCTATTATTATAGTTATCACAGTGGTCTGGTTTTGTTGTTGAACCAACTTTGCATTCCTGGGATAAATCCCACTTGATCATAACATATAATCCTTCTTATATGCTGTTAGATGCAGTTTGCTAGTATTTGGATGTGGATTTTTATCTCTATATTCATGAAAGATATTGGTCTGTAGTTTTCTTTTCTTGTGATGTCTTTGCTGGTTTCGGTATCAGGGCCTCATAGAAAGAGTTGGGAAGTGTTTCTTCTTCCTTTTTTTAGAACAGTTTGTGAAGGATTCATATTTATTCTTTTAGGTTTGGTAGAATTTACCAATAAAGTCATCTGGTCTTGAACTTTTTCTTTGTGAGAAGTTTGATTTTAATTATTATTATTCATTCAGTTTCTTTACTTGTTACAGATCTATTCAGATTTTCTATTCCTTCCTGATTTAGTTTTGGTAATTTGAGTGTTTTTAGAAACTTGCTTATTTCATCTATCCAATTTGTTGGCATAAAATTATTTACAGTATTCTCTTCTGATCCCCTTTATTCCTGTAAAATCAGTAGTAATGTCTACACTTTTCTTCTTGACTTAGCAATTAGAGGTTTTTCTCTTGGTCAAACTAGTTAAAATTTTCCAATTTTGTTAATATTTTCAAAAAACCAACTTTGTTTTACTTATTCTCTCTATTGTTTTTCTGTTCTCTATTTCATTTATCTCCACTCTAATCTTTATTATTTCCTTCTTTCTGCTTGTTTTGAGATTAGTTTGCTCTTCTTTTCTTAGTTTCTTAGGGTTGGTTTATTGATTTAATATTTTTCTTTGAAAATGTAGGTATCCCTTTAAGCACTGCTTTCACTGTATCACATGTTGTGTTTTTTTTTATTCCTCATAAAATATTTTCTAATTTCCTCATGATTTCTCTTTTACCCATTGATTATTTAAGAGTGTAATTTCCACAGATTTCTAACTATACCAAATTTCCTTTTGTCATTGTTTCTAATACCATTATATTGTGGTCAAAGAACACACTTTGTATGATAACAACACTTTTACATTTATTGAGATTTGTTTGGTGGCCTTAACTATTGTTTATCCTAAGGAATGTTCCATGTGCATTTAAGAAGAATGTGTTTTCTGGTGTTGTCAGGTGGCATGCTCTATAGATGTGTTTCAGCTCTAGTTTTTCACAGTATCGTTCAAGTCACATTTCTTTGTTGATCTACTGTCTAGTGTTTTCTCAGTACTGAAAATCAAATATTGAAGTATTTAAATATAAGTTGAATTGTTTATTTTTCCCTTTACTTGTGTCAGTTTTTGCTTCCTTTATTTTGGGGTCTGCTTTTACATGCATGTATGTTTATAATCGTTATACCTTGCTATGGATAATACTTTATCATAGTTAAAATCTCCTTCTTTGTCTCTAGTAACAATTTTTCTTATAAAGTCTATTTTCTGGTAATATTACCACTCCAGGTCCCTTTTGGTTAATGATCATATGGTATATATTGTTTTCATACTTTTAATCTATTTGTGTTTTTTAAGCTAACACGTGTCTACTTCAGGCAGCGAATAGTTGGATAATGTTTTTTGTTTTTTTTTTTTACTCTTTAACACATTCCACCAATTTTGTCTTTTAACTGGAATGTTTCAATATTTACTTTAATATAATTACCAAAAAGGCGGGGATGCTGTCTGCCATCGTGTTGTTTTTCATACATCTTATCTCTTTGTTATTCCCCTAATCCATCAATATAACTTCTTTTATGTTAAATAGATATTGTCTAGTGTTCCATTTCAATTCTTTTACTATTTCTTTTGCCATATATTTTGAGTTATTTTCTTAGTGCTTTCCATGGGTATTAAAATGAACAATTTAATTTTTAACAATCTAATTAAGACTAATACAAATTTAATTTCAATAGTCTACAAAAATTTTGCTCCTTCATAGTGTCTCTAGGAAATTTCAGTGTCTCTAGGAAAAGTCTATAAAATGGAAAAATACATTTTTTTCCTTCCTATGTAAGGAAAAACCCAGTTCTTCTGTACTCTGTGTTTCTTTCCTGTGAGTCTCCTTTACTACTCACACAAAACACTTTCAACACTTCTGGTCACCAAATGGGTGGAGGATTTTCCCTACAATAAGCAATTCTCTGGACACCAGCAGGGTGTCTTAAATTTAATTCAATTCTTACACGATCTACCTGGAGATAGATAGATAGATAGATACATAGATACACAGATAGATAGATAGATATATCTGTGGGACATAGATCCCACAGCTTAAGGGCTCAAACCCACAATACTGCCCCCCCCTTCAGATGCCAGTTGCCAGCCCAAGTTGTTACCTGTACTTCTGAATGACTAGCTACAAACTGATGGTACCAATAACCCCCTCTTCAGGTTAGATTAATATGCTTCAGTGGCTCACAGAACTCAGGAAAACCAGTTTACTCACTAGATTACCAGTTTATTGTAAAAAGATATAACTCAGGAACAAGCAGATGGAAGAGATGAACAAGGCAAGGCATGGGAAAGGGTGTCCCTCCTGGCACGCCACTGTCCTAGCAACTCCACATGCTCATTAACCTGGAAGTTCTCCAAACCCTCTCCTTTTAGGTTTTTATGGAAGTTCATTACCTAGGCATCACTGATTAACCCATTGGCCATCGGCAATTGATTTTCAATCTCCAGTCCCTCTCTTCTTTCTGGAGATCTGGAGCTAGAACTGAAAGTCTCAACCCTCTAATAACATGGTTGGTTCCACTGGCAACCAGCCCCATCCTTAAGTGCTTTCCAAATGTCATCTCATTAACATAGAAAGAGACACCTTTATTTCTCTCTTCACTTAAGAAATTCCAAGAGTTTTAGGAGCTCTATGCCAGAAATGGGGACAAAAACTAAATATATATTTCTTATTATAAATCACAATATTACAATCTAGTATAAAATCACTGCATTGTTTCATAAAAATTGCATGAAAATAAGAAACGGTCATAGTCAATCTCCAACACCGTTCATGGTAGGCTGGTGCTTGGCCTTTGGGAGTGTCTGAAAGTAGTATGTAATTTGGTGTTTGACTTTGAGGAGCTTACAGTCATATCAGATTAACAGACCTAAAAATGTAGCTAAATGCCAGAAAAGAAATTAGCAGCGTATAATATGTTAGTATTTTACTACAGGCAGAGGAGAGATGTCAGGAAGTCTTCTGTGAATGGGGGATTTGAATAAGGCTTTGCAGGGTTTGGAGAGACAGGAAAGAGAAAGGGTTTTCAGGATAACACATAGGAGTGTATATGAGGTACATTATTCAAAATCTGAAAAACTGACCTTTCCATTTAATAACAGCACAAGTTTAAAAGAAAGTGATCATGATTATTAATTACAAAGGTTCTCAGCCTTAACATTTTTGGTATCTTGGGCCCAATAATTCTGTGTTATGGTTGGGGAGGGGGGGTGTCCTGTGTATTATGGGATATTTAGCAGCATCCATGGCCTCTACCCACTAAATGACATTAACACTCCCCCTCCCCAGTATGAAAGCCAAAAATGTCTCCAGACATCTTCAAATGTCCCCTGGGGGGCAAAATCATCCCCAGTTGAAAACCATTCCCAAAACTTAGTGGCTTAAAACAGCAATTTATTATTATCTCTCATAATTCTATGGGTTGACAGGGCTCAGGAAGATGACTTATGTCAATTTGTTAGCAGAAATCTAAAGAAATAAGGTTCAAATGCCAAATTTAGAAAATATGAGACAGAATTTATTTCAGGATTGGAAAGCCAAGCATTTGAAGCTAGGGAAAGGTTGGCTGAAGATCAAGTTGTATGCAAGCAAATGACAGTGGAGGGTCTAGAATTTTTGTGAGCATCTCTGGATGGATGTGGCCAGATTCAACAGACTGACAGGTATACCAGTCAGATGGATAGATTTGTTTGGCTTAATGCTGAGGTCAAAGTAGATAGTTATATGCTTCCCCAAAACTCCAAGAGATTTGGGAAAGGACCTCAACACTCTAAGCTGTAACTTTTCAAATATAACAGCCTTTCCAACAAAAAGCTCCCTGAACACCTAGATGCTATGATCTTTTAACATTTTCACCTGTTGCTTTTGTTCAGTTGCTTTATCTTATAAGTTGTTACATTTTGACTTATTTTATAAACATTTGTAATAAAAAGGTTTCCATTTTTCTCTTTGGGTTTTAGGAAAATCAAGAGGAACTCTTGCATCTCTACCATTTAGCCTGATTTCTTATATCCATATAAATGTAACTCAGCATATAACTAACACTTGTTTGACAAGCTTGCTCTCAGGAGATGTCCCATATTATTTTTCATTCTATCTTCACAAAGATTCTTTAATGTATGCATAGTATCTCCCCCATGAGAATGTGTGTTCATGGGCATCTTGTTCATTTTTTTGTAAACCCAACACAGAACTTGTTCCATCAGTTCTCATGTGTTACATACCTGCATAATAAGTGAGAAAATGAGGCTCTGAATTAAGTGGTTGGATGGTTAACTGAAAGAATAATGACCGTGAAAAGACAAGGAAGAACTTAACTGTATATTACTAAGTGAAAGAAGCCAGTATGAAAAGGCTACACACTGTATGACATTCTGGGAAAGGTGAAACAATGGAGACAGCATAAAGATCAGTAGTTTCCAGGGGTTTGGGTGGAGGGGAGGGATGAATAGGTGGAGCACAGATTTTTAGGGGAGTGAAAATACTCTGTATTATACTATAATGATGGATACATATCATTATACATTTATCCAAACCCATAGAATGAACAACACCAAGAGTGAATTATAATGTAAACTACAAACTGGGCAAATATGATGTGTCAATGTAGGTTCATAAATTGTAATAAATGTACCACTCTTATGAGGGTGTTAATAATGGGGGAGGCTATGAATGTGAGGGGCTAAGGGGTATATGGGAAATCTCTTTATTTTACTTTCTCTTAATTTTACTATGAATTTAAAACTACTCTTTAAAAAAGGTGTTTCTGTTTTGTTTTGTTTTTGTTTTTTGGGTTTTTTTTTTTAAGCAAAATGTATTGATAGTAGAGAGTCATGAATTTCCATTCTAGCTCTAGCTGAAAAAAAAAAAGGTATGGTTTTATGCTAGATATTCCACCCTCTATGTCTCATTTTTCTTGTTTATAAAAAGGAGGATATGCTTATGTATCAAGGGCACAGGTTCTATCTCAATCATGCTTGCTGCATGGAAGATTTCAAAACCTATTACTTGAAGGACTGAATCAGCAAATGAATAATTGGACTAGATGAACTCTAAAACCCTTGTCAGCTCAAACATTCCAAGATTCCATGACTTTGTGGCTTGCACAACCAGCTAGTATCCCGTACTCTCCACCTGTGTTCTAGATTTTAGCTATACACTCTTTCTTGAGGGCTTTGTCAGTGCAACTAGATACTACCTTCAGCAGCATTAATTTCTTCTTTTTCACTGGAGCATCTCATAAGCAAACAAACATGCCCTACTAACTCCTACCTTAAAACACAACAAAACGAAATAAAAATCTTTTGATTTCAGAGTATTTATACCTACATCCCATGTTTCTTCTGTCTCTTCATAGAAAAGCTATTCTAGTCACTATCCCACCGTCTTGTAACCCACTGTAATCAGACCTTTCTCACAACAACCTCACTGAAACCAAGCAACCCCATATTATAAAGTTCAAAGGTCACATCTCAGTCCTTAATTTTCTGTACTATTGTGTAACACTGGCAAGTAGACAGCTCCCCCTATTTTAAAACACCCACTTCTCTTGGATTCTAAAACATAACACACTGTTCTAGTTTCCCCTCATTCTCACAGGTTACTCTGCTAACCACATGAAATGCAAAAAATTCTCAACAAAATTTTAGGTAATTGAATTCAACAGCCATGAAAAGAATCATATATCATGATCAAGTGGGACTTATCCCTGGGATGTGAGGATGTTTCAACATATGGAAATCAATAAATATGATGCACCATGTTAATGGAATAAAAACTAAAAATCATATGATCCTCTCAACAGATGCAGAAAAAGCATTTGACAATATTCAACACCTTTGCATGATAAAAGCTCTCAACAAATTGAGAACACAAGGAACATACCTCAAAATAATAAGATTATATATGACAAACCCATAGCTAACATCATATTCAACAGCAAAAAGCTGAAAGCTTTTTCTCTAAAATTAGGAACAAGGCAAGAATGCCCACTCTCATCATTCCTATTCAGGATAGTACTGGAAATCCTACCCAAAACATTAAGAAAGAAACAGAAAAAAAAAAAAAAAGGCATCCAAATAGGAAAAGAAGAATCAAAATTGTCTGTGTTTGCAGATGACATGGTTGTACATACAGAAAACACTAAAGACTCCACCCCCAAAAAAAATTAAATTAAAAAAAAACTGTTAGAATTAATAAAAAGCTACAGGAGAAAAAAATCAACCTACAAAAATCAGTTGCATCTCTACATTAACAATGAAATATCTAACAAGTGCATATCTATACACTAACAATGAAAAAGAGAAATTAAGAAAGCAATCTTACTTACAGTAGCATTGAAAACAAGAAAATACTTAGCAATAAACTTAAGCCAGGAGGTAAAAGATCTGTACACTGAAAACTATGAGACATTGATGAAAGAAATTAAAAAAGACACAAATAAATGGAAAGGTATCCTGGGCTCATGAATCAGACAAATTAATATTGTTAAAATGTTCATACTACCCAGAGCCATCTACAGATTCAGTGAAATCACTATCAAAATTCAAAGGCATTTTTTTAACAAAAATAGAAAAAAATCATTCTAAAATTTGTACGGAACCACAGAAGACCTCGAAGAGTCAAAGCTATCTTGAGAAAGAGCAAAGCTGGAGGCATAACACTTCCTAATTTCAACCTATACTACATAGTTATAGTAATCAAAATAGTTTGCTACTCACATAAAAACAAACACAAAGATCAACAGAATAGAATATAGAGCCCAGAAATAAACCCATGCATAAAGTCAGCTAATATTTGACAAGGAAGCCAAGAATACTCAAAAGGAAAAAGTTAGTCTTTTCAATGAATGGTGTTTGGAAAACTAGATACTCACAAGCAAAAGAATGAAATTGGACCCCTATTTTATACCACTTACCAAAATTAACTCAAAATGGATTAAAGACTTAAACATAAGACCTGAAGCCATAAAACTCCATAGGGAAAAAAATCTCTTTAATATTGGTCTTGGCATTGATAGTTTGGATATGACACCAAAAATACATGCAACAAAAGCAGAAATCAACAAGTGGAAATACATCAAAATAAAAAGCTTTTGCAAAGCCAAAAAAAATTTTTTTTAAACATGGAAAGGCAGTCTACAGAATGGAAAAAAATTTGCAAACCATATATCAGATAGGAGGTTAATATCCAAAATATATAAGAAACTCTTATAACTCAATACCAAAAAAACCCAAAAAACCTGATAAAACATGGGCAGAACCCCCAAATAGGAATTTTTCCAAAGAAATATACAAATGGCCAACAGGTACATAAAAAAAGCACTCAACTTTACTAATCTTCAGGGAAATGTATTTGAAACCTACAAGGAGATATCACCTCAAACCTGTTAAGAATGGCTATTATCAAAAAGACAAGTGATAAAAAAATGTTGGCAAGCACGCTGGGAAAAAAGGGAACCCCTGTGCCCTGTTGGTGGGACTGTAAATTGTAGCAGCCACTATGGAAAAGGGTATGGAGGTTCCTCAAAAAATTAAAACTGCAACTACCATACGATCCATTCATACCACTGCTGGGTATAAGTCTGAAGGAGCTGAAATCACTATCTCAAAGAAATCTCTGCAGCCTCATGTTTATTTCAGAACTCTTAACATTAGCCAAGACATGGAAACAACCTAAGTGTCCATAAAAAGATGAATAAATAAAGATGTGATATACAAATACACACACACACACACACACACACACACACACACACAGAGAGTGGAATATTATCCAGCCATGTAAAACAAGGAAATCCTGTTTTTTGAAACAACATGGATGGGCTTTGAGGGCATTATGCTAAGTGAGACAAGCCAGACAGAGAAAGACAAATACTGTATTATCTCCCTTATATGTGGACTCTTAAAAAAAAAAAAAAAAAAGCCAAACTGATAGAAACAGAGAGTAGAATATGGTTGCCAGGGGCTAGGGGTGGGGAATGGAGAATATTGGCCAAAGAGTACAAACTTCCATAGTGATAACAGTTTAAAATACTGTTTTATATGCTTGCAAGTTGCTAAGATCCAAAATGTTCTCACCACACACACGCAAAAATTATAATTACATGAGGTGGTACATGTGCTAATTAACCTTATTGAGGTAATCATTTGCAATATATATGTGTATCAAATCATCATGCTGTGCACCTTAAAATTATACAATGTTATATGTCAATTATATCTCAATAAAGCTGGGAAAAATATAAATCAATCAAGCAAGCAAGCAAGCAAGCAAGCCAGCCAACACCCAACACTGCCAAGCAGGTACTAACACACAAAACATTGAGAGGGGAATGTAAGTATAAATGATAATCCCAATTTTACTCTGAAAGGCCCTTCCCAGAAAAGCACTTTACTATGTTGAACTTCATGTCCTTGAACTCTGTGGTCTAATTCAGTTGTTAACAAATGTAACGTAGGTATTACAAAGTATTGAGGATGCTATATTTTACTAATACTAATAATAGCCTCTAGCTCTTTTATTCTAAAATTGTATAACTAACACCCCTATTGAGTCCATTGTTAACCCAGTAGTTGATCTGATGAATAAAACGAAGCCACAAACCATAATATGCATGGCAAGTTCCTCGAGGGCAGGTGTGATCTCAGTCATCTCTGAGTTCCTAGGGTCAGAGCGGGATTCAATAAAAATTTGTTTTTATTGAATACTGCCACCCACTATTCAAAAAAATAGTGGGAATAGTGCCACCCGAGGCCTATCAGACACTTCAGGTTTGAACTTGTTTCTTCCAGCTTGTGTCCTTTTCTGATGACTATTTCTGCCGGCATTGCCTCCGTTTTCTAATTACAACTCTGTCTGAGGGAGGATAATCTTCATTCCTTGCATCTTCCCTCGCTCTTAATTTAACACTTAGCATAGGAGGAAATTACACAATAAACACAAGATGACAATAATGACAAGGAAGCAATCACAGAAGCAAGTTCAAGTGTCTCCTTTCCTGCCACAGCTGTCAGATCCCCGTGATGTGCCACTGTCACTCGGCTGGGAGTTGGTGTTCAATACATTTTAAACTGAGTCAGAGTCGTGCTGCTCATAATTGGATCCCATTGATTTTTAATGAGTATAATTGTCTCAAGGGTGACTGAAGCTACTTTTTTTCCTCCCCCCTTCTGTGAATTAGCTTGGTTACTAACACTGGGAGCAGACACAATGTTAACCATAAGCTAACGCTAGTTAGCTGCAAATTGAAAGGCAGCAGAGTTGAGGAGGACTAGAAAGAGAGACCTCTGGCAGAAGCAGTGACTCATCATGGCAAACAATGTATTTGCTTCAAAGCTCATTGCAAAGGGCAATAATTGTTTTAAGTAGAAAAGCTGTGGAATTATAATTAGGAGTAACTGAAACTCACCAAAATATTGAATAAAACATTGGATATTTTAACCTGTGTTATCTTCATCATTATCTTCAGGAGTCATAGCAGTGAAGCCCGTGAGTTGCTGGAAGACTCACCCAAACCCCAAGTCTTTGGCAATCGTTTCTTCTAAGTGTTTATTAGCAAGAGCCACGGCTAAGTAGATACCAGGTCCAGCTGGTCGACTCCACATGGCATCCCCTGAACGCATCACTGGGCAAGGACCAGCACAGATTCAGTTTCCGAAAGAGTGGGTTTTGCAAATGTGACAAAGATGTGCACTGGGCTGGGTGTCTTGCAAAGGCCTCAGTGGGCTCTGAGCAGTGTTTCCACAAGCCTTTATGATGTCTCTCAGTATGCCATCTCCCTGAGCACAGCCTGGCCAGGGGCTCTTAACTGCTATTTTCCAGCTGTCACCCACACCATGTCTGCTGTCACATCATTTGTTCGACAGATTCCGGCTTTGTGGCACATTCCCTTCTTCCTCTCCTCACCCCGCACCCACAGACAGGCTCTTCTTGTATTCCATCTGCCTGTGACACCAAAATGACAGTCAGAGGGATGAGGGCGGGAGGCTTCAGTGGCTGAGACAAGAAAGTTGAACTGATCTGGCAGACGGGGAAGACAGTCGCAGATGACAAAGATGACAGTGGAAGGACACACAAGGAAGCATACTTTATGTCCCCTCATTAGATTGTGAGGCTTGATGACACTGTGTCCTCTTATTCCGTCTCAGTGTCCCCAGGACCTAGCCCAGTGCCTGTTCAATAGATGAATAATACCAGCTTGTTGAATGAACCCAATGTAAGTCTATAGAGCATAGTGTCATGATTGACAGCTAGGGCTCAGGAGTTAGACAGTGCTGGGTTCAAGGTCTGCCTCCACGTGTGCCCCAGGTAAGACAGTAAGACAGTCTGAAAAATCTGGACAGGTACTTACTGCTGTACACCTCATGTTCTGGGAGTGAGAGGGCTCTCCAACTCATAGATGAAATAATGCAGGGAAATCACCGAGTACAGAGTCTGACACACAGGGAGCCGTCATCAAGAACACTGGAAGATAGCCACCATCGTACACAGCCATGGTAGGTGCTCAAAGGACATGCACAATGGTCAAAGTGCCTCCTTTGGTGACATACTTAGCACTTCACTGAAAGCATTCTTTGCTACCAAATTGGAAACAATTCTCTACTGGAGGCGAGCTGAGCTAGTCTAGGGCAACCCTGAAAGCCTCCCTAGCATTTTCAACTTGAGACCGAGACCAGAAGAAGGCTGAGGAGCTGGTTTCCAGACACCCTTCCCCAAAGTCCCAATGTGACCTTTGCCCTCTGAACATCACCTCTCCAAAGGGGGGGAGGAGGAAATAAGCAAGGACAAGAGAAAAGAGGTTTTCTTCCTTAAAGCCTGTGACTATCAGACCCCCACCACGAGGGCTTCCTTTCCACCCACCAGGCTGCCCCAGGAGCAGGGCTGCCCCCAGCACAACAGCTCTGCGGGGGAGGCGTTGCCCCTCTAAACTAAAAACCCTAACCCTCATGGTCACAGCCTACTTGTGTGACCCCAAGGACTTCATCTTGTCCTTGACCCATTCGAGTAGTTTCCTCTCAGACAAGTGGAGGAGCCGGAAAGTTAGTGAGTGTGTGGGACTGGCATCAGGAAGTTGCAAGGGATTTGGTTAAAATTTGATGTTGGGAAGACCTTGGGAGGCTACCCAAGCAGAGCTGTCTGAGAAAGCTGACTTAGAGGGAGGGCTGGATCAGATGACTGGCTGACCATAAAAAGCATGAAACCTGATGGAAAAGGGTAAGATATTCAGAACTGCTCACAAAGTTGAGGTCAAATATTAAGGCTTGACTGGAGATACAGCACATGCATAAGGGTTGACACTGGGTCGGTTCAGATGTGGTCCAGATGTAGTCAGATGACTGCTATTTTTGTAGGTTCGTGACCTACATCCTTAGGCTGTATCTGATGGGTTAAGAAACATGGTCATGTTACAAGGATGCTATTCATGTAATCTTAAGTGAGCATCTCCTAAAGAAAGTCTTAGGCACTGCACCCTTAGAGAGATCATCCATGGAAAAGAAATGATGCTGTCAGAAGAAGAAACATACAAGAAGTCGACAAATATGATCCTAGAAGGAAAGCAAGATTCCGTTCACTTTCCAGCTTTTCAATGGCTGACAATGTACAATAGAAAGTAAAAACTTCTTGTCTCAAGCTCTCCTTCGCATGCTCGCTCTCTTGCTCTTTCTCCAACAAAGAGATTTAAGGAGTCGGTATGATTCTTAGAGTTATTTCAGAATGGACAGCCCTTGAGTGTAAACGTCCTCATTAGCAAGTGATGAAAAGAAGAATAAGATCCTCCTTTTAGCCCATTTTTCCTCCCTGTCCAGCTTCATTTGTGGCAACCTCTTGAATAAACAAAATTGTTGCTGTCCAACAATCCGACTTAGTGTAGGCAGGAGCTCCAGACCCTAAGGGAATTTCCATGCTAAGATTGGGCTGAGTTAACCTGCCTTTCTGGAAACAGGAGATGAAGAGGAATCGGAAAGTCCCCTGACCAGTGTCTCAATTAAGGCAGGAGGCAGACACAGGAGGGCAGCGGGCAGAACACTGTTGCAAAGTGGGTCAGTACTAGGGAGCATGGCTTTATCTTATTTACAGGAAAAGTGTGTAGTTTTATTTATTTTTAAATAAATTCCACTGAATGGCTGATACTAACTCAGACATAAGAAGGAAGGGTCTCAGATGTGCCTTTGGGATCAGCTTTGTCCTGTGGGCTCTGAAATGCGGTCTTGTTGGAAGTATGCTATTCACGTAGTCTTCCGTGGGCTCTGCTTGCTTTCCCGAGATATTAAACACAGCGGCCACCTAAAGGCTCTGAAAGGGCTGAACCCAGCCTGGCTCCCTCTAGAGGGATGAAATCAGAGTTCGTGGCACGCTCATTTCAAGCTGTTTACAATTAAAAATAAATGAAAATCCAGCATGTTTTCTCCCCAAATCCCTCTTCCACCTAAAGACAGCTAGCACCTCTGAGAGAGTACACGTCATCCCACTGTGGTCTCTGTAAACTGCAATGGCCAGCTGAGTGGACGGCAGAAAACCAGGGAAGACAGTAAGAAGCCAACATAGGGAGAAGATAGAATGTTTCCTGGAGAGGAATGGGGTGTTTGGGGCTCAGTGCAAGGAGACGGCTCAAGGTCAGGAAGGACCGTGCAGTATTTGACTTTGCTTCCTCTGAGAACTGCCTTCAAAGCACATCACAGGGGGTGAGACCCCTCTGGGCATTGGCTTGTTCAGCCATTTACCACTTTGTCATCTCGGCAGAAGTGGCGTGTCCTGCACACATGCTGCTTTTAAGTTCTTGAAGGAGATTCAAATTGAAGACGAATTCAGCCAGAGGTCAGGATAGATCTAATGGATAAGAGTTATGGGGAGAAGGAATTGGACTGAGTTGCAGTGACTTCTCTGCCCTACAAAGGGTTTAACCCAGTGGGCATATTGCTTAAACAAATGTAAGGCGGCACTGCCTTGGGATCAGGGTATAATAACAACTTCCTTTACTCTATGGAGACGATGTCTGATCAAGAACACTGGTGTGAAAACTGGTCCCTGGGAAGAAGATGGATTAACTCTCATACAGATTCTGGGAGCAGCGGATCTGTTCTCCCAAAACTGGCTTCTGAGACTTGAAGCAAGAGTATAGATTGGAGTGGGCCATGCAAGAAACAGGACTTCAAAAATAAAATGACCATACTGAAAGTCTAGGCTGGTGATCCAAGTTCATGGCAAGGTACTCAAAATTGGTGTAGCTGGCAGCTTGTGACTACTGCTGAACATTATTAGAGACCTGGCCTCCTGGGCACACCCCTGTGCTCTGGAATCAATGTTTCAACATGATGTCTGAAAAGGAACTGAGGGGACTTCCCTGGCGGTCCAATGGTTAAGACCTGCGCTTCCACTGCAGGGGTCATGGGTTCGATCCCTGGTTGGGGAACTAAGATCCCCGCATGTGGCACAGCCAAAAAAACAAAAAAAAGATTCAGGTTTGAAAAGGAACTGAAATGGGGATGCCCTACACGTAGAAGCGGTCTGTGCAGGGACTGAGCAGGATGGCAGAAGAGAGCCGGGTTCAACACACGGGACAGTGAGAAACAAGGGCAGGGGCAGCTCATGCCAGTGCTAGGGAAGCCCCCATTCAGGGCTGGAACTTGGAGAGACCCTCCTACCATGGGAAGTATAAGCTTGGGCTTTTGGTGAAGGAGAGACCCAATACTTCCTATGAACGTGATACACCTTCCTGGAGCCAAGATTTAAAAAACAAAACAAAACATATTATTGATTTAATCTTTTCAAAATGTTAGAGCAACTATGCCAACTTACAAGTGTTACCATATACTGGGTTCTTCCCAGGATCGGCTACATAGTTTGCAGGGCCCAGTGCAAAAGGAAAATGTGAGGTCTCTTGCTCAAAAATTATTAAGAATTTCAAGATGGAGACAGCAGAGCATTAAAACAAACAAAGGGCCCTTCTGAGCACAGCCAACCCTGGCTGTTCTGACATGCCAGCTACCATTGTAAATGCACTACATGTGTTAACTAAGTAAAACTTTCCAAAACAGCCCTACAAGGTAGGAGCTGTTATTATCTCCAGGTGATGGTTAAAGAAATCCTGAGACAGAGAGAGGAAGGTAAGAGCCCGAGAGATGTCAGCGCTCCACACACCTTTCCTGCAGAATGGCACTTCTGCTCTCAAGGTGTGTGCCATCCTGCGCTTTAGGGCAGGGAGGACCACTCAACCTAAGTCAACACATGAGAACAGAATGAGCCTGCCTTTGAGAGAATGAGCTTTCTGTCCTTGGAGGTATCCAAAGTAAAGCTGGGAGACGAGGCTCAGGTATCTAATGGAGATGATGCATTTCCTGGGAAACAAGCAAGGAGAGGAGAAATGGAGTCTTTACTTAATGAAGTAGAGCAGTAGTTCAAAACTTTACTTGTGTAAAAATCACGTGGTGGGAAATTGTAGACTCCTGGTACATTGAGGCCAGGGAATCTGAATTTGTCATATTGACAGATTCTGATACAGTTGGCCAATAATTTCCAATTTCCCTAACTCTAAGTTCTCTGTTTGGCTTTAAGTCTGTGAAATGATCGCATGTTGAAAACACCACTGCTCTCCATCTCTCTCTGTCTCTGCCTCATTTGTATTTATCCCTTCCTTCCTCTTTTGTCCAGATAATACAGTCCATTCCTACCACCAAGCAGGGGGTCTGCCGTCTTCCACTCATTAACATCTTGCACTTTCTTTTGCTGTCTTTTCTGGATTTGTCTTCATATTTTTGCCAAACCTCATGCCTCACCTTCCTCAATACTTTTTCTTGAATGTCCAGGGATTTATAAATTCTCCCTTGAACTTGAATAAGTTCTTTTCCTTGTCAATTTCTGCATCCCAATCCATAAAATAACGGACTACATCAGCTCCGTGATCCCCTCCAGCCCTAGCGTGATATGTCTTTAAAATCGGTGGCTGTGAGTAATGTCATTCCAGTAATCTCCACTGGCTCCCTCAATCCACAGCAAGGATGCTTAGAGTAAGATCTTATCTCCAGAGCTGGAAGAGAAGACTGGAACCTCACCACAACCAGGCTCCAGTATGGAACCCCGTTTACATGGATCCGTTGTCCAAGAGACATCCTTATACAAACCCTACAACAAATTCACAAGTTTTTTTCCAAGGGAATTACTCCGAGGCTTATGTAACAAGCCTCCGGTGTATGTCTATGTTTCTGTCACTTATAAGGTGTTATCGTATGTTTGAAGATTCCCATTAGATTGTAACTATCCTAGAGACCAAGCAAGTATGTCTTCTTTCTTCAGTAAGATCCAAGGATGATGAGAATTCTGTATCATATGCAAACTGGTTAGAGAGTCAGGCTCTTCTTCACCCCTGCTAGTTTCTTTCCTCTTTGCTAGCTTTTTGCTTTTCATAGCTTCATTTCTGGGTGACACAATCTAAAGCAAATAATGTCTCAGGTAAGTAGTTTTTAAATGCTACTGTTCATAAGAATCGCTCAGGGGGTGATTTTCAAAGCACAAACCCTGGATCAGCATCATCTGGGAACTCTATTAGAAATGCAGATTCAAAAAACCTCTGAATCAGAAACTGTGCTGGGGCCCAGCAGCCTGTGTTTTCACAGGCCCTCCAGGAGATTCTGATGCAAATAAAGCTGGAGAACCACTGATGCAGCGGAACAGGCGAAAAAATGCAGATTATCAGGCCCCAGCTAGAGATTCTAAGTCAGTTGTTTTGGGGAGTGGGGCCCAATAGTCTACATTTTAACCTCATCTCTCAGGGGAGACATACTGTTTTACATTCATTTAGTGCTATGCATATTACTAAGTGCTTTCACAGGCTTTAAGTTCAGATTTTCCTCTTCAGAGAATTGAGGGCAGTTTCAGGTGGCTATTTTGTTATGGTCTCCTGGTTCACTTTTCATCCAATAACTATCTTCCTGGTATTAGAGTTATTTACATGAGCTCTGTCACTGCTACTAAGTTGTGAACACCTGGAGGAGAGAGACGTCATTTTCATCAGCTTTGCATGGGACTAGAGCTTTTCTTATCAAAGAGGATCAATAACTAGCTGAATTTTCTCCAGATAGACATCTGGACGTTGTTATCTGCCCAGACTTTGGGGGACCAGATGACTGGGTGAGACCTGCAGACTAAGCTTTCCTGCAACTAATCTGGCTGTGTGACCTTCAGAGCAGCCACTCAGACAATGTCTATAAACACAAAATGGAAAGAAAGAAGAGAATTTGTTTTGCTGATAATTAGGCTCAGAAATACACATGCATCAATTATTCAGTTCCTACAAGTCTTCATTAATATAGCCTTCTCAAGTGCAGACAGCAAAATAATTCAAATGAGGACTGGCCTCAAGTTTATCTTTGCATGTTCAATGAAAGAAAAATAAAATATGTTGGCAGCAGGGCTGGGGGGAGTGTTAAGACATAGGTTAAGCAAGCTAAAAATGAAAGTGAGGTGACTGGCAAAGCATAACTGAGTATTTACAATTTCAGCAAAGCCCAGAACAGAGAGGCTCCAGCCACAGACAACCTTCCTGGAATGCTATGCTTGTAGTTAACCCTCACATATACCCAAAATCAAGGGATTTGGAATAGTTGAGACCCAGCAACTTAACATTTATTTTCCTTTGCTATTGGTTTAAACTGCTGCAATTAAAAATAGACTCTAATTTGGTTTTTCTGCTTTTTTACTGCTTTGTATGCATTTTAAGGAGAGCTCAATAGATGAGGTTTTATTGTGTTTTTAGAACACTTTCTTGCAGACCTGAATTCCCTAGGTTTAAATTCATCTCACTCCTTTATTTTGTGGGTTGACCACTTAAGCCTAGGTCCTTCTAGGAAAATTTTGTGAAAGGAAGAGTCTGATCCCCTCCCAACTCTAGTTGGATAAGAGACTGCAATTGTGCTTATAGAAATTTGTATAGTTTGGCAATACTAAGTTTTGGTGGGTCATAGGAAACGGTAGCTCTCCCATATTGGTATAAGCACTGAGTAGAGAAATCCGTCAGTGTCTGCCCAAACCTAATTCAAAACGTACATAGTCTAAGACTCAGCAAGTCCTCCTCTAGGTATTAACCCAGAAGAAGCCTCAGCACCTGTGCACATGGAGGAAACATGAACAGTTGCAGTCAGGTCACCAGATTATTGCATTAAATGGTGAAGCAATGGGGAGACCTCAACAGAGAAACAGCACGCGCAGATGAAGGAATACTCTATGGCAGCTAAGAGAAGTGGGTTTGACCTACAAGAGGCAAAGAAAGATAGATCTTAAAAATATAATGTTCAGAGCAAAAAGCAGGTTGAAGAATAATAATTAAGACTGCCAAATGATGAAGAATACCATTAGTATGAATTAGAAACAACTTAGAAAACAATTCAGGAAACAATATATGGTGTTGCCTATGGATATGTATACATAGAAGATAAGCAAAAAAAAATAGCGTTGAGACAAATATGCCAAGACATTAGTTTTGGGATGATGGTTGCTTCCGGGGAGCAGGAGAGGAGCAGGAAGATGCGGAGGAGAGATTTCTACAGTATCTGTGATGCTTTATTTAAAAGCCATTTGCTTTGAGGCAAATCAATAAATAAAAGTTACTCTTGGTCTGTGGTGTCCGAAGAAATTCTTTCCAACTCTGGACATGGTTTGAGCTTCTTAATTGGAAATAGATGAGATGTAGGGAAAGCTCCCTCAATGAAGCTCAGTGTTCTAAGCTTATTATTGAAACTTGAGGTTTTAGGTGGATGACAATTCACAGGACTTCAGAGAGCTGATGACAGGGCACATTTGCTTTAGGATGTCTAGCTGGGAGTGAGGCTGGGAGAGAAGTGAGAATGAGGGCAAAGTGGGGTGAAAAGGATATTTACAGAATGCCTTGTCTGAAAAAATAATTTGAGATTTAAGCAAATAATGAAACAAAAATGCATGCAAATGCAACCAAAATACATGTGAGTGTGTGCGTGTATGCATACAGACACACGTACATACACACAGGACTACAAACCTAACTACAAGCACCAAGAAGGAAATCCAGAAGAGCAGAGTAAACTTTTACTCCTGCCTTTTGATGCAGGCGAGCTGAAGC
Organism: Balaenoptera borealis; assembly: GCF_965194805.1. Taxonomy (NCBI): domain Eukaryota; kingdom Metazoa; phylum Chordata; class Mammalia; order Artiodactyla; family Balaenopteridae; genus Balaenoptera; species Balaenoptera borealis. The sequence goes on from NC_138866.1 coordinate 145,129,745, forward strand.
ATCCCTAAAGTGATCGATCCAGAAGGCACCAGGCCTCCAGGCCCCTCACGCTGGTATCCAACTGTATGGTAAAGAGTGGGGACACATAAAACGCATGCTGATTGTTGCCTGGGCTCTGCCACAAGACACCTGGTGGCGAAGGTGTCCAAATCAGGTCTGCGGCTGGGGAGTCTATTCTGATCTAAACACTAACTCTTTGGAGTCCCTGCAGTAGAATCACCTGGAAGATCTGTTCAACAGGCAGATTCCTAAGCCCCACCCCAGACCTCCTAAGGCCAAGTCTTTGGGTTGGGACTGGAGACTCAGCTGGCCTGACAAGCTCCCCGGTGACGCGGATGCACGCTAACACTGTGAAACAGCCAGCATTCCGTGGCACACCAGTCATGAGTTGATGCTCTCAGGGGGTGCGGCATCCGGGAAAGAACCCCTGATGTCTCGTTGGGAACACAGGGAAGGCGGCCTCCAGTTACAGTCTCAGGATGAATTCGTAATGTGTGACATTTCTTTAGGCACTGTCATCACAGAGGAGGGTGGCTCTGGCACCGTAGGTGTTCCTGGTGGAAATTCCTTGGAGTCTTTGCCTCTCCAAACAATACTAGATTGGGCGAGGCTGTGAGGCCATAAAAGGAATTCTCCTGGCAGTGTTGCTAGAAGGTAGAAAAACAGGAGGAGCTCCCCTCCTGCCCTCCCCCTGCCGGAAGCCTTCTGCCATCTCTTAAAAAGTTTTCCCTGCACAGCAGTCTCTCCATTCAGAGCCCAGGGATTCAAGAAGCTACAATGTGATAAATCAATTATGAAATGGAAACCTCAATTACAGCCTGTCTGCTTAATTGTTTGACAAGTTAATTAATCTCCCAAGCAACCCCGCTCCAGTTCTCCCTGTAAATTGTGGGGAAATAGCTATCGCAGGTCCCCGGGGTCTTGGCAGTCCTGCGGTATCAATGAGGCTCTTGGAAAACGACGAATCATAAGCATTTAGTGGGGTCAGTGCCTCCACATAGGAATGAAGAGGTCTGCTCCAGCTCCTGCCCGGCGGCGGTTTTGTCACTAATTATTTTGCTACTAACTAATTACAATCTGTACTTGTCTGTTTATTTATTTGTTTCTTTTCATTTCTCTTCCAAGAGACACATTTCTTTCCTTTCAAATCAGATCCTGTGATTCAAAGAGCCAAGGCTTCCAGACTGTGAAAAACCTAAGGGTCGTGTCAGTCTCCTCCATCCCCGGAGACTGCGTCATCATAGCTGCCACAATAAATGAGGCCGGACCTTCCGAGCAGAGAAGATGGATATGTGTGATGGGCCTATCTGTCTGGCTGCATGAAGTGGCTACTGCTGTCTCAGTCTTGTGACCTGTCATCTGCGGCCTTTAGAAATTCCAAATGAGGGAGTGAAGTTGAGAAGCTGGAATATGCCCAATGTGGTATATCGGATGTATACAAAGATATTCCGGCACCAGACTCACCTGGAGTGCTTGATTAGATGGATAGATACCAACTAGACCTACCTGAATCAGAATTATTAGAGAATAATTAGAGATGGAATTATTAGAGATGGAACTTGGCAACTTTTAATAAGTTCCCTGAGACCCACTTGGATCAGAGTGGGTGGGAATCAGTTGCCGATGGTTGGACCAAACAATTCAAAAATATACTCCTTAACTATTACCATACCTCCTCATCCTTTTACTCTTTACTGTTACTTTGCTCATTTCTTATACCCTGCCCCTGGACCTTTGCACAGTCTTGCAGGGTTTCTTCTCTGCCTTGAAGGCTCTTCTCCACGTAACCAAGTGCAGCCCTATTGATTCAATCAGGACACCTGCTCAGAGTCTTTTTTGATCTATATAAAATAACACTCCTACTAAATGGAATGATGGAACTTATAAGTTTCTTTGTAGCACATATGACTACCTAAAACTGTATTATATCTTTGTTTATTATCTATCTTCCCACTAAGATGCAATCTCCAAAAAAGCAGAAATTCTCGTAAGTTTTGTTCAGTGCTGTATCTGCAGGGCTTAGAACAGTGCCCAAATTATAGTAAACACTCAATAAATATCTATCGAGTGAATGAAGATAGTGAATGAATGACAAGGCATAAACCTGCCAGTAGTAACAAATGCCAATATCATGTGCATTGGCAAAATCACAGTTTCACACTCCACTATGGATCCTAGTAGTCTGTGGAAAACAGGACATGAAAATCCACAAAGAACAAAACTGAAAATGCAGCGTATCAAACAATGTGGGATTTACCTAAAGCAGTGCTTACAGGGAAATTTATACACTAAGTGCTTATTTTAAAAAAGGAAGAATGGACTCAAAACAGTAAGTTAAGCTTCCAAACATTACAAAACTAGAAGAAGAGACAATTAAACCCAGGCAAGCAGGAAGAAGAAAATACTAAAGATAAAAACAGAAGTCAATGAAATTGAAAACATAAAAACAATAGAGAATATAAACGAAACCAAAAGCTGATTTCTTAAAAAGATCAATGAAACAATAAAACTCGAGCAAGACTTCCAAAGAAAGAAAGAGGAAAGACGCAAATCACCGACAAATTGGAAATGAAAGAGCTCATATCACCACAGACACTGCAGACATTAAAAGAAAAATTAATAAGGGAATCATAATCTATAATCAACTCTATGCACATACATTTGAGAAATTAGATAAAATGGACCAATTCCTCAGAAAGTATAAAGTACCAAAGCCCACCCAAGATAATACAGATAACCTGAATATTTCTATACTATTAAATCATTTGAATTTGTAGTTAAAAGCCTTCTAAAAAAATCTCCTGTCCCAAATGGTTACTAGAAAATTCTACCAAATATTTAAAGACGATATGACACCATTTCTATACAACCTAATCCAGACAATAGAAGAGAACATTTTACACCTCATTTTATTATAAGGCAAGCATTATTCTGAAACAAAAAACAAAGACAATGCCAAAAATGAAATATATCAATATCCCTCATGGACATGAACACAAAAAATTGTCAACAAAATATAAGCAAATCATTTTGGGGTTGGTAGATGCAAACTATTACATTTAGAATGGATAAACAACAAGGTCCTAATGTACAGCACAGGGAACTATATTTAATATCCTGTGATAAACCATAATGGAAAAGAATATTAAAAAAAGAATGTCTATATGTGTATAACTGAGTCACTTTGCTGTACAGCAGAGAACGGCACAACACTGTAAATCACTTATTAGTTCTAGGAGGTTTCAATAACAAAAAAAATACAAGCAAATCAATAGATCAAAATATACAAACGATAATATATCACAACCAAGTAGAGCTTATCCCAAGAATGCAAAGCTAGATCAATATTTTGAAACCTATGAAGGTAATTCACTTTTTACTGTATGAACAGTCTGAAGAAGCTAAACCATAGGGTCATGTCAACTGATGCAGAAAAAGCAAAAATTTGTTAATAAAATACAACATCCACTCATGATTTAAAAAAAAAAAAACCTAAGCAGATTAGGAATAGAAAGAAACTGTCTTAACCTAATAAAAAGCATTCACAAATGTTAAAAAAAAAAAGCATTCACAAAAACCTGTAATTATCATCATCCTTATTGGTAAAGATAGAATACTTTCCTCCTAAGACTGAGAAGAGAAATCTCAATCCCATTGGTCTTATTCAACATAGTACTGGAATTCATAACTAGTGCAATGGAAAAAATAAAATAAAAGGCCTACAGATGAGAAATTAAGAAATAAAACTGTCCCTATTAAAATTGAACATGTTTATCTATTTAGAAATCTCTGTAGAATCTACAGAAAATGAAAACAAAAAACAACAGCAACAACAACAAAAACCTCTCAGAACAAATAAGTGAATCTAGCAAGGTCACAGAATACAAGATCACCACATAAAAATCATCCATGAGTCAATATACTAGCAATATAAATATGAAACTAAATTTTAAAAATGCTATTATGATAGTTCCAAAAAATGAAAATAAACGTATTCAAGATCCATGGCCAGAAAATTACAAGTGTACTGGTCAAATAAATCAAAAATCTAAATAAATGGAGTGACATACCACGTTCATGGGTCAAAAGATTCAAAGTAGTAAAGATGTTAATTCTTCCCAGATTTATTTACAGAGTTAATGAAATTCCAATCAAAATCCCAGTAAAACTTTTTGTACATATAGAGAAGTTGATTTTTAAATTTATATGGAAAGACAAAGAAACTAAAATAGCTCAAATAATTTTAAAAGGTAAAAATAAAATTGTGGGAGTCATTTTATACAATTTTAAGAGTTCTTATAAAGCTGCGGTAATTAAGAGAGCGTGTTATCAGTGAAAGGATAGACACATGGACACGCAGACCAATGGATGATGCAGAATCCAGAAAGAGGCCCACAGAAATATAGCCAGTTGATTTTTAATTAAGGTGCAAAAGTACTTCAATGGAGAAAGAATAGTGGTTTTTTTTAATGATGTGGTAACAATTGGACATTATATGCAAACAAACAAACAAAAAACCTTTAACCTAAACCTCACATTTTAATGTGTCATAGATCTAAATGTAAAACACAAATGTATAAAAGTTTTAGAAGAAAACAGAGGAGAAAATCTTCATGACCTGAAGTTAAGCAAAAATTCATAGATATGACAACAAAAACATAACTCATGTAAGACAAATTGATAAATTGGTCTTCCTCAAAATTAAAAAATCTTACTGATGAGAGACACTATTGAGAAAATGAAAAGATAAGCTACAGACTGGGAGAAAAAATTTGCAATCATATATCAAAAGGCTTGTATCTAGACTATATAAAGAACTTTCAAAATTCAGTAGTAAGAAAACAAAGTCAACTTCTAAAATGTTCCAAAGACCTGAACAGAGATTTCACCAAAGATTATTTAAGCCTAACACAAGCACATGAAAAGATTTTCAACATCTTTAGCCATTAGGAAAATGCCAATTAAAACCACAGTGAGATAGCCCTATCTACCTATCAGAATTGCTAACACAAAACTAAGATAGCAAGTGTTGGTGAAGATGTGAAACAAATACAACTCTCATGCCTTGTTAGTGTGAATACCAAATGGTACAGCCACTCTGGAAAACTGTGAGTTTTTTATAAAGTTAAACACACACATATGACCCTAGAAAATGAAAATTTATGTTTCCACAAAAACTTGCACACAAAGGTTTATAGCAACTCTATTCATAATTGCCCAAAATTGGAAATACCCTAAATGCCCTTCAATTTATGAATGGATAAACAAAATGCAGTACATCCATATAATGGAATACTACTCAGCAATAAAAAGGAATAAACCATTGATATACACAACAATTTGGATGAATCACAAAGACATTGTACTGAGTGTGGGAAGCCAGTCTCAAAAGGTTACAGACATTGTAATTACATTTAAATGACATCCTCAAAAAGACAAAGCTATAGCGATGGAGAGCATATCAGTGATTGCCAGGGTTGGGGTTGGGAAAGGATGCAACTACACAGTTGGCCCTTTGTACCTGTGTGACATGATGGGTTGAATACGTAGATGCAGAACCTGTGGATACAGAGGGCTGACTGTACTACACCATTTAATATAAGGGACTTGAGCATCTGAGGATTTTGGTATCTGCAGGGGATCCTGGAACCAATGCCCTGAGGATACAGAGGGACGACTATCAAAGGACATCACAAGGGAGTTTTTTAGGGTGACCATTCTGTATTCCAATTATGGCGGTTACATGAATTTGTACACATGTTCAGATTGTTGGAATGAACAACACAAAAGTCAATTTTACTATACGATCATTTTAAAACTAAAATTAATTTTTAAAAATCTACATAGGAAATAGGAAAACAAAAAAAGGAAAAACTAGGTCAAAAAGAGAAAAGAAAATTGAGAATGCAATGTCTTGGGTTTGTCCTTGGCAGTATTGGACTCTTCTCCAGTTCTCATCCCCTGATCTGGCCCCGGGAGGTGGCAACATAGCTTTTACCTGGATCAGGGACTTATTGATCTTCCCATATATAGACTCAACTTAAGTCAATTTCTAGACCACTGGTTATGAGCCCTCCTGGAATAGTGAAATATTATAATAACAAACATGAGCAGTTTTAAAAAATACCAACTACTTGGATCCTCATCTCCTGGACTGAGCTGCCAGCATCCTTATTTTTAAAGTGTTTCCCAGGTGAGCCTAATGGGGAAAACACCATGAAACAATGAAGATGATTCAGGTTCTTCTATAAAGTTTAGTAGCCAGTCAACTTCACTGCCATTCTGCCCTCCAAAGTGCTGATGCTAAGTGCAAAGAAAGGCTGGAGGTCTAGTTCAGTTCTAGTCCTGACTGGGGCAAGGGGCACAGATCCAGGGACCAGAGGGGTCATGGTTTCACAAGATTTTACGGAGGTTGGAGAGAGGCTCCTGTCTGGTTTCAGCTGTGAAGCACTCAACAATCTAGATCACAGAGATGGGAAAAAGGACAGATTTCCGATAACTGAAAAATTATTTATGATCCAGGGCTATCCACGTGGGAAATCTCAGGGAATTCTCACAAAATCCCTATAAGAAAATGGCAATCATCGAATCAAGTAATTCGCCCAAGGCTCTACATTTTGTAAGTATAAGTGATAAGACTGAGATTTGAACCCGTGCAGGACATTTGGTTTCTGTCCAAAATTAGGTCCATAAGACATTTGGTCCATGCCAAAAGTCCTTGAAATTTGGTCCCATCCAAAACATTCATGAACATATTTGGTCTATGCCAAATGGTTTTGGACAGAACTAAATATCAAGTACCTTTCTGGTGTGGACCAAATGTCTTATGGACCTAATGTTTTACAGACATTTTGGACAGGACCAAGTGTCTGCTAACCATCTGAACTGCTCTTAACCACTAGTCAGTTCCAAATGCCATGGAAGGATCATCAGATTTAGAATTACATGGATCTAGAGTCCAATTATCTTTCTAGCACTTTTTAGATATAGACTGTGGACAACTACATTTAATCTCTCTGAACCTCAGTTTCCTAATCTGAGAAAATGGGGACAATGATAACTGTCACTTATGAAGAATGTATACGTGGTATACATGACAGAAATGCCAATCAATAAATGTCTCCCGAGCTCTAAGATATGACACGGGCTTCCAGCAGGTCCTGACAATTTATCCTGAAGTTTCTGCATGAAGTGTGATGCTTTATTAATTACTCTGTAATCCTAGGGGGTTTCTTGCATTAAATTTTTCTATTTTTGCCCTCTCTCTCTCTCTTTCTCTGTCACACACACACACACACACACACACACACAAACACACACACACACAAACACATACACACACACACGCCCCCACTCATCTACAGCTTTCAAAGAACTCTTACCTTCACTTCTGGTTTTAGACAGCACATACATTTATTTTGCTTTGAGCCATACCCAACTTGCTCATCTTCTTTCTGCTACAGCTGTTCATCCCACATCTGTATTCACATCTGAAGCTGCAGCACTTTCCCCAAAATCAGTTCCCTACCTACCCCACCCCTATCAGAGAAAAGCCATAGTTCTCACCTGCACCAGGTTTTGTGAAATAGCCTCCTAGAAAGCTGTTGTCTTCAGTTAGTGAGGATAATGGGATTATTCTATCTGTGTAATAAAAACATGTTCAATTTAAAGAAAAAAAAAATCTGAAGCCACTTAAAAGCTGCTGTTTGGTACGGATACATTATTTCAGTAATGAATAATCACTAAAGATATTATTCTGGACGCAGTTATCAGGCAGTGATGTGAATAAAATGCATTAGATGGAAAATTGTATTTCAAGTAAATATATGCACTAGTAGAAATGTATTACCACCCATTAATGTGCATTAATTCCAAACCAAATGCCAATTGGTGTGCGCCTACATGGGTTTGAATGGCAGGCAGTGATTTGGAAGTGGGAGGAAATAGGTTTGGATTTGGTCAAATAGACTGAGAAATGATGGTGGGAGTTGGCAGTTGATGATTCAAAAACGAACAGGTGAAGAGACTAGCCCACCAACAGAGCAGGCAGGAAGGGCACCCCTCCCACACCTCCTTAAGACACTTTATCTGTGACTAAGGCCTACTGATAAATGTTGACATTTCTAAAGCAGGGGCTTTTTTCCCTCTCCCACAATCTGCATCTTCAAATATTCTTTTCAAAGGAAACAAAAAGGAAAACCTCTGTGTTTTTTGCTAAGGTAACTGCCTTGGCAACTTGCTTAATTTTTTCTGTGCGCTACAGGAGCAACTGTCAAGCTTGTCATTGTTAAGACAAGCTTGCCCAAATCTGAAATCTGCAGGGGTTTCCTCATTATCACAGGGTTCCAGACCTAAATAGCAAAGGTGGTTTCCCCATTCTTAAATGGGACCTCCTCAAGTTTCCCTCTTGCCTTATCTTAGGGTGATTCAGAGGATTCCAAAGCAAAAGGACTCCAAAGATATGGGCACCTTAAGTCTCAGAGGGACTTTCCCAGGCATGCATTTTCCTACCTTTTTGGCGCAATCGTAAAAGGTACAATTTTAAACCTCTTTTATTAAAAGACATCATAGAACAAGTGAAAATATAGAATAAAATTTCATAAAACACATAATCAACAAAGGCTTAGTTTCTAGAATCTATAAAGAATAGCCAAAAGTCAACATTAAAAAAAAGGCAGAAAACAATAGAAAAGCTGAAAAAGTCAAAACCAGGACTCTCACCAAAAAAGAAAAATAAAGAAAATCCAAGCAGCCAACAGATAAAAACTAGAGATTAGAAAATGAAAAATAGAGCCACAATAAAATATCTTTGTATACTCATCTGATGGCAAAATAAATTAATAACCTGTTAATACCAAGTGGGGTAAAAATGTGAAACAAGAGAAGTTCTCCTATACTGCTGGTAGAAGTATAAATTATTAGTCAAATTTCTTTCAAAACTGTTTGCCACTATCTCCTAAAATGGAAGGCATGTGTACTCTATGAAAGAGCAGTTCTAATCTTAGGCATATACTCTCAAGAGACACATGTACAGGTACACGAATAGTCATAACAACATTGCTCCAGATGGCCTCAAACTGGACTCACCAGTAGAATGGGTAGAGAATGTGGTACCTCCATACAACCAAATACATCAGTTAAGATGACCAAGCTGCAACTCTCTGCGGGAAGATGAATATTCTAAATGTTAAGACTGAGGCAAAGAAGTGAGATTCCGAAACACAAACAGTGTAATTACTTTTATGTCTTGTTCAAAATCAGGCAGAACGAAACTATATTGTTGAAGGATGCATATACACTGTGGGAAAAGTATAAAGCAAAGCGAGGAAATGACGATCCCTGAGTCAGGCATGCGGATACTTCTAGGAATCGAGGGATTCTGAGGGCTGGTGCTGTTCTAGGTCTTGCCCTGTGTGAATGTGCGTCAGGTGTTTGCTTTATAATTATTTGTTTAAATGTATATAGTCATTTCCTGTTCTTTTCTCCATGTGAGTATGTAATAGTTTGAAATAAAAATTAGTGTAGAAAAAAAAATAATATAGACTGGCACACTCCCCAGCTGATATATCAGGGACTGTGGTTCTAGTCTCACGTCTCTTTCCAAACTTTGATCTACAATTTCAGCTTGCTGGCCACCCGTCTACCTGGCCAGTCTCTGCTGAATACAGTAGCCTTTTTTCACTTTCCCAACAGCCAGCTTGCTAGCGGTTCTGAGAGCATCACTGGAGGAAGCAGGCCACCTCCTCCTTCTTGATACGTGTTCTCCTGACTTTGGGGTGCCAGACTCTCCCAGGGCGAGTGTGTCACTGGCTGCCCCTTCTCATCTCCCTCATGGCACATTTTCCTCTACTTCATTCAGAATCTCCGAACGACCCAGGACTCAGTCTTGTCCCTCCCACATGCTCTCCCTTCCTTCCCTCTGCTCCTCACGTCTTCTCTCTATTCTCCTCTGACTCTCATTCTTGATGCGCACGTCTAGACCCATGGCTTTAAATATCCTCTTTAAGCGCACTGACCACCATCTCTTAGATGGCTTCGGAACCCCAGAGGTATATCCACTGTCACCTTGGCACCTAAATGCGTATGCCCAACAAGAATATCAAACCTAACATGTTCCAAACAGGCATTCTGCCTCCGAGATCCACTGTCAAACCTGCCTCCAACCTTCTCATTCTAAGTAAGCAGCTACTTCATTAAACCAGTTCCATGGGGGAAAACACAAGAGCCATGCCCAATTTTCCCTTTTCTCTCACTTCCCACGTTTCGTATATTACCATGTCCATCACTTTTGCCTGCAAGATTGTCTTTAGAATCCATTCTCTTCTTCCCATCTCAACTGCTCCCACTGTCATTCAGGCCACCATCACCTGGACTGAAACTATTGCCGTGTCCTCTTCACGAGCTTCCCAGCTTCTACCCAACCACCCACCTCCTGCAATCCATTCTCTACCCAGCAGCTTCAGAGACCTTTAAAAAAATAATGTAATTAAAAAGGAACGAAATTGAGTCATTTGTTGAGATGTGGACGGATCTAGAGACTGTTACACAGAGTGAAGTAAGTCAGAAAGAGAAAAACAAATATCGTATATTAACGCATGTATGTGGAATCTAGAAAAATGGTACAGATGAACCAGTTTGCAGGGCAGAAGTTGAGACACAGATGTAGAGAACAAACGTATGGACACCAAGGGGGGAAAACCGCGGTGGGGTGGGGATGGTGGTGTGCTGAATTGGGCGATTGGGATTGACATGTATACACTGATGTGTATAAAATTGATGACTGATTAAAAATAAATAAATAAATTGAAAAAAAAAAATGTAATATTGTACTGTTAAAAACCGGCCAGTAGCTTCCTGTTACACTTAGAACGAAATCTATGCTCCTTGCAGTGAGTTACAAAGCCCCTTGTCCCCTTTCTTGCCCAGCACACTAACCTCACCTTCAGACACCGTCTGCCTTGCTCACTCTGCTGAAGGCACAAGGACCTTTTTTTCTGATCCACCAAAATTGAGAGTTTTCCCTGTGACCTGACCTCAAGGCCTTTGCATTTCCCATCTCCTCTTCTAGAATGCACTCTTTCCCAGGTCTTCACACACCTGGCCCCTTCTCATAATCTTCTCAAAGAGGCCCTCCCTGACCAGCCATTCTCCTGGGACCTCTCCATCCTGTCCCCTGACTTTATTTCACTTGGCCCTAATTGTTTTCTAAAATATCCTATTTGTCTAGTTGAGGTCATGTCCCTTGGGACTTATCTAACTATGCATCCTTGTCTTTTCAAGCATTTCCTGCACTTTTTTATGGTAGAAAGGAGTCAATTTTCATATTTTATGATACAAAGCTCTGCAAATATAACTGAATTTTTAAGGACTTCCTTGATTGTTAAAAGCATCTATATAATAGATAGTATAACTGTGAGGGTGAATGAAAATTCTCATCTATTCCCAGTGTGTAACTCAGTAGAATTTGGAATTCTCTGGAATTAGTTGTCAATATTTATCAAAAGCTTAAATAATATGCAGACACTCTGACCAGTATATCCACTTCTAAGATTTTAGCCTGAGGGGCATACATATGAATATGTATTTATAATAACAAAACAAAAACAAAATAAACAAAAAATTCTGAAAACAATTTAAATATGCAACATCTAGGGATCTGAAATAATAAGCTACCTATAAAGTTGAATACTCTGCAATCATTAAAATTATGTTGTAAAAGATTATTTAATGTCACAGAAATTTGATCTTTCAAGTTGTAAAAAGGTATTTACAATGTGATCATATTTTTATTGAAAAAAAACTCCATGGCATTTGAATATATGAAATTATGCATAATGAAAAGGTTGAACAAGCATATGATATAATGTAAGCAGTGGGTGGTAGAATCATGAGTATCTGTATTTTCAAAAGCTTCTACAATGAATTATATGTTTCAATTTATAAATAAAACAATTCGTTAGTTTTTAAATATATATATAAAGGTATAAAATAAAAAATGGTACACATAACCACTAGACAATCCTTGCTGAGTTTTTAAATGAAAAATTTTCCCAATGTAAGAAAAGTAAAACAAGTATAAAAGAACTAAAAAAGTATAAAAAGAAAAGTGAAAGCTTTCCTATATGCCCTTCTTCTGCCTTCATTCTCTGCTCCCACAATAACCTTTACTAACATTTTCTTTTGCACAGACATTTTTTCCCCAGATCTACTTTATTTTGTCAAAGGCTGAAGAATAGTCCATTGTAAAGATGTGCCATAGTTTATTTAACCACTCTTATAATGAGGGACATTAGCATTGCTATCAGTTTTTTTTTTTTTTCACTATTATGAACGATGATGTGGGGTGTAGAGAAATCTCTAGAAGTTTAATTACTAAGTCGATGTATGTGTACCTTTTTCTGTTTTGATAAATATTGCTAAACTGCTCTCCCAAAACACAACTGTCAAATAATATTTGTTATTTGCTTTAAGGTTCACCTCTTACGTGACGATGGTGTGAGAGAATCTTTCATTCTTCCATTTAATTAATAATAATAATAAAACCTAAAGCCTCTACTTTCTCAGGATGGGGAATTTGGACTAGGTGATTTCCAATGCCACTTTTAGAACTTAACTTTCAGGGATTTCCCAAAGTCATGATCTACGTAGGAAGAAGAAACTACATAGGAAGAACTACATAGGAAGGAAGAAAATTTGGAGTAAGAGAAATTCACACTGGAATGAGAGCCCAGACCACGGACCCTAGTTCTTTACCAGACATGTTAGTGACATGGGGTGTTCATGAGCCCTTGAATTTGGGAAAAGGCCTCAATCTCATTCAGGAATGACCTCTGAATCCAAGAAGTGTGCCCTGGGCATCACCCACAATGGTCCAGTGTTGAGAGCCCACAATGGCTAGCATGCAATGCCCCCCATGTCAAGGGAGACCACGGTGTAAAGGAAAGGTTATTGCGTGGCCCAGTGATGCCCGTTTTGTGGCTGGGCCATTGTATTCCTTGGGGCATGTAGACCTAGGGGAAGTAGGTCAGTGACACTGGAGCACGTGACATTCACTGGGAAAATTCCTAGCATGTAAGTTCATTATGAATGACCTCTTTAACATTTAAAAGTTCAACATTAGGCCTTTTCTACCCAGGCAAGGTGACGAGAGCAACAATATCTCCTGTCTGTTGAACATTATCCACATAAACATAGATTAGAGGTCAAAAGGAGAGAGTCTTTTCTTTGTATTAACCTGAGTTCATTGGTACAAATTGAATTTGCTTATTCAATCTGTCCTTAGGTATGCCTGAATCGCAATGTATTTTACAGTTTTAATAAGCAGTGTTATCGGTTTTACTACTCTTAAAACTCAGCCATTTGTAGAATAAAATATATGCAGATCATACAACCATCCTGTATAATTATTTCAGTGCAGATATAGTGAGAAAATCTTTGTTGTGTTGAAGCCAGAGCGAGATGGCTAAGATGATGAAATAATTATGTCTCAAAATACCACTCTCTTCCAGAGGGAAGAAAGCAGTTGGTCATTTGGCTAAATACTACAAATGTTCTTAGGGAGAAGGAAACTTATCCTCCCTAAAGCTAAGGGAGAAGAGAGGAAGTTGTGATGGGGTCGGGGCACAGAAGTATGTCATGAATGAGTATGAGATGGAAGAACAAAGGGCTTTGATACTGAGGCAGATGAACCCAAAATGGAACCGATCGAGAGATCACAACAGCAAGAGCCTCAGGTAACACTTAACACTGACTGTTTGCCAAGTACCAATCTAAGTTCTTTGCTTGCAATAATTCATTTAATTCTCACGAAAGGCATTTGATGAAGATACCATTATTATGTCCACTTTATAAATGCAAAAACCAAGCCTAAGAGAGGAGAAGCCATTTGCCCACTATCATGCAGTTAATAAGTGGTGGCACCAAGCTGAAAACTAAGACAACCCGACATGAGAGCCCCGACCCTTAATCAAATCTGCCTGAGAATTGTGAGACCAGGAAATCCAAAGGCCTTGGGGAAGCTGTCACATCAGATCAATCTGTCTGACAGTTTTCTCTCCATTGTGCCAGTGCTGCCTGTGTCACTTATAAGGTCTGTGCAACTTTCTGAGCAACTGCTCTGAGCTCCAGTGTTCTCATTGGAAACCTGAGGCAGAGATAATGAGTGGACGCTGAAAGATTACGTCCTCCCCCAGGTGCAGAATTGTTGCTGAGAAGTGACTGTCGAGCCAGAGACTACATTTCCCAGCCTGCCTTTCATCTAGGTGACAAGCAGTCACATGACTGGTGCCAACTAATGGAATGAGATCAAAGTCATCCTTTTCACTTAAAAGCATATGTACATGCATAAGTATCTGTATGTCATTGCCACACTCTCTGCTTCTTCTTTGGCAATCTTGGAAGCCATGTGGTATTAAAAGTGACAATGCCCTGAGATTGAAGATGGTTGGATCCTTGGGTCACTGTTGGAAGATGCTCAGGAGAGCCACACTGGTACATGAGCACTGAGACGTTTACATGAGAAAGAAAATAAGTATTTATTTCATCAAGCCCCTGAAAGTTGAGGTTTGTTTGGCACAGCACTTAGCCCTACAAGGTCATTTGGGGATTTAAAAGTTAAAGCACAAGTAGGTCCTCCATCAGTGTTAGTTCTCTCTTTCCCTTCTTTTTTAATTACTTCCTTCTTTCCTTTTTTGTGTGTGTTACTTTACTTCTACTGTTTCACTTTGTTTCAGATACAGATTGGATAGTAGGAGGTACATGAAGATTTATAAATAACCTGGGACACATTCTGTATATGAATGGAAGATACGAATCAAAGTCAGTAGCTTGTTTGGAATTTCTATTTTCCCATGGTAACTTTTGAAATCCTGTGGCTATTATCTTATGCTGCCTCAAGAAATAGACTTTACCCTAGCAGCTCCATGGAACCCATATCCCAACCACTATATTCCTTTTTAAGGGCAGAGATACAAACCACAGCTTAAAGCTGACACATCATTTCTGTTCATAATCTAAAAGACTGGACCCTATCACCAAACTTTAAGCTTTGGCTGCTGACCTACCCTGCTCAATCATTTAATCCATGAGCAGCTGTCCAGTGTGACTGGGATCCCTGTTTCCTGAACGGACCTGTTCCCCACCACCTAGGATACTAGCATAGTCTCAATCAAGCCAGAGACTAACATGCCCCTTAGGATGCTCGCCATTAGGCAGTTGGCTATGCCTACAGTGCTCAATGGTATCACTGAGTCTGTTCCCAGAACCCTGAAATTAAACTCCCTCGTGGTCTCCGTGAGCCTATTTCAAAAAGTCTCCTACATGCCTTGTGGCCAGGATCTTATGAATGAGGACAATAAGAGCTGAAAGTACTTGCTCTGCCTTAAAAGATCTCCCCCACTCCTTGCTGTTGTTTGACTGTCCATCATTAGAGAAGTAGTTGTTTGGGCTTCAGAGACTTTGGATTCTTTCAATAGCAGTTGTGGATTCAACCATTCATACTTTTAGCTTTAACTATGGTTTATCCTTGGAGGTGAGATCTTCAAAAGAATCACTGACATAATGAACTGCAATAACAAGAACTCATGGGGACTGACCTTAAGTAAACCTGAGCCTTTACTTAGTCTTCTGTTGTACTACTGTAAATTCTGACTATGAATTATCCCCACAGATGCTAATTATAACACCATGACCACTAAACTTTAGAATCTCTTGGTATGCTTCCTAAGAGTGGGACCCCCTCAATATTTCAGACCCTATTTTTGCTTTTAACAAGATGCCCACTTAGATTGGCTTCTGACATTCAGAGTTAACTAGTCATTCAAACACTTCACATTTCCTACATGCTGATGCACTAAAAAAAAATGCAACAAACTTAGACATACAAATTTAAAATAATAACATTTATTATCTCATAGATTTTGTGGGCCAGGAGTTTGAGCACAAATTAGTTGGGTCCTCTGCTTCAGGGTCACTCATAAGGCTGCAATCAAGTTGTGTGCCAGGGCTGGGGTCTCACCTGAAGACCTGACCAGGGAAGGATTTGTTTCCAAGCTTCCTTACATAGATGTCGGCAAGATTCAGTTTGTTCTGGGCCATTGGACTGAGGGAATCACTTTCCAGTGGGCTGTTGGATAGAGGTCCCCATCTGTTCCTTCTGTGGAATCCTCCTCAACATGGCAACTTGCTTTATCAAAGCCAGCAAGGGCGAGAATGCAAATATCCCATTTTCCATCTTGCAGTCTTGGTGATACATTTAAAACATATATTGTAACATGTCTTTCCCCTGCTTAAAACCCTCTAATGGCTTCCCATTAGATTTAGAGAAAAGTTCCAAATTCTTTACCAGGAATTATCCAGCTCTCTGATCTCAACTCCTACCATTATCCAACTCTATAACTGTGCTTCACCATATTGGCCTTCCTTCCTTTCCTGTAATACACCAGGCTTTCTCAGTCCCAGGACTCTTATACATGTGATCCCCTTTGTCTGAAACACTCTTCCTCAGGGCTTCACCTGGTTGATTTCTTTGTATCTTTCAGGTCAAATATCACCTCCTTAGTGAGGCCTTTGTTTGCCATTTAGTCTAAAGAAGCCTCTCAAACCCATCACTTTCTATCACATCATCTGGTTATATTTTCTCTGTAGCATGTATCACTCTTAGAAATCATCTTATTCATTTACTTGTTTCCCTATTATCTGTCTCCCTCCACCAAGAGGTATGTGGTGGAGAGACTGGGGGACTTGATCACTGTTTCTGTGATACAATATTTGTTGGATGGATGGATGGATGTTTGTTAGGGAATTCCTCCAGGAGGCGGAGAGGTGGCAGCACTATTAACCCTTTGGAGATCATGTAGTAAAGCAGAGTACATTCCTGAGTCATTCAAGAGCTATCGAACCTAAGAGAGAAACCTCCTTCTATCTGTCTCCCTTACCCAGGCTATTCTGAATACAGGGGTCAAAACCCTCGTAAGTGGAAAGTTTTGAGAGGCAAGATTCGAAACATCTTTTCTCTTAAAAATGTATGATCTAGAGAATTCTGGGCAAAAAGACCAAGTAGAACTAGACAGCCATGAGAAAAGGGAAGCAGGCCAGCAACAGGAAACGAGGTGGCTAAGAAGCTGGGAACAGTGTGTGAGCCCCAGAAACCCCACTTCTGGTGACTGGATCATCCAGGAAGAAACATCAGCTGCTCAACAGATTATGGCCGAGCAATATTGGGAGGCAAGAAGAATCCTCCAGGAGAGAAGAAGCTGAGTGGGGACAGACAGGGCATCAGGGGAAGTAGAGACAGAGCAGGGAAGGATTTGGCTGAGGCCAGGAGGATATGCACTCTGATGAGATTGGGCGTGTTCGGGGTGGGATGGCCGTAGACAAGGAGGGGATGAATTCAAAGTTAAGGAGGCGGCCTTGATACTGCTCACAACTCATTGCAATTGTGCATCATTTCAGACCTTCGGGAGACAAGAATGAAGAGGCTGAAGGTGTCTTCTCCCTTCTAATTCCCCTTTGCAAGGGAAAGAAAGCATGTAGCCTGGCAGGCTCCATTAAGACCATGAAGGTGGTTAAGGTCAAGATCAAACAGAGCTAAACACAGTGTGGTCATTTCAAGACTTGGAAAGCATCTCTAAGTGAAGAGAACAGCACTGAACAAGGGAAATATGAGACCAGTTCTAAGTTGGACCCTTTCCAATGACTGGTTATGTGTACTTGGTGCCAACACCTACCCTCTAAGAGCCTCAGTCTCTCCATCTGTAAAATGGGGAAGTGGACAAGAACAAGGGGCACACACTCAAATGCTTCCAAGACCCACGCGGGTTATGCAAATGGTCAAAGCAAATGAACCTGGTGGGAGATGGGGACAGTGGAGCCCTGGGGAAATCACACCCTGTTTGGGAGAATTGCCTTTTGAAAACAAATAAAATAGATGAATGAATGAAGGAATAATAAATAAATAAATACATAAATAAATACATAAATACCTACATAATTCTCCGAGTGTCAAATAAGTCTCTTTGCCAGCTAGTGATTTGCAACTTCCAGGAGAGAAAGTCTCTGAGAGCCTTGTCAACTCTAATACAATTTCGTGGCTCTGCTAATTTTATTTGCTCCTAAAATAAATGTGAGTTTGGGGCATACCCTTAATTCCAGGAGAGAATGAGTCCACTTGAATCAAAGGGAGAATGGAAGGGACAGCTGGGTATCTGTATAAGCGAGGAGACTTGATTTTGCTCCCCAAGAATTGTGGCTGAGTCCCTTGGAAAGGCAGAGCAGGGTTCTGAGTGTGTCTCAGGGACATTTGCCCTCCGTGAGTGTCTTGCCTCTCCTGCCCAGTGCCCTCTTCTGCCCACTGCATCTGCTCACTTAGCTCAGCTCAGGTCTCTTGGGTTTCTGTTCAGTCCTGCTCTCCCTGTGAGAGGAGAAGCAAAGCCAGCACCTGCCTATAGCTCTTCTATGAGCGTATCAGGAAAAAGCAGCCCCTCTTGCAAACACAATACCCCATGCACATGGCTTTGTAAAGGAGTTCTTCTGTATTTGTATATGCTCCTGGTCCCTTTTGGCTGATACCTTCGTGCAGCACAGAAGCTGTAAAACCAATCACAGTACCCCTGAAGGGAAAGGAGGAGATGCCTGCAAAGAGAGACCCGAGGGAGATGGAAAAGGCAGGGGTGGATGGAGGGTAGGCCCACAGGGCTGATACCAGATTCCTGTAACTCTGGCCAGGCCTGGGCATGGAAAATTCAACATGGCAGCAAGGCACCGTGAAGCCACGGTATCAGCTCTCCCTCCGTGACCATCCCTGTCTCCCACTTGATGGCACAGCTAAGAGATGATCCTTTGTGATGCTAAAGCCTGGTATAACAGGCCATGAATACACATTTGGGTAGCATTAATCCTGCCAGAGACGGAGATGAGTCCTGCATGTTTTTGGGACGTCTGGCTCTGCATCCCAGTTTAATACGGCGATTGCAGTAGAAAACCTCCCACCGTTCTCCGGAAAGAACAGTGAATTTGCACTTTAGCAGGTCTTTTATTTATGTGATCAGTTCTTCCTCCTCTCCCAGGCTGATTCCAACTTCCACCTGCAATTCCTAAGTGCATCTGTTGTAAAAGTGCCACTTCAACACCCCACTCCTTAGAGCTCTTCTTAGATGCACTTCACACCCTCCCCACCTGCAGAAGCCCAGAAATACTAAATCCTTTGCCTCAGAACTCTCAGCAGACTCATGAATATCACAAAGATGTATCATAGCATCTTTTCACTCCAGCCCCCAATAAGTTGATACTCACTGCACGTTCGCAAGGAAAAGGCCAGTAATTGGTTTTGCTGGGGGAACAACCTCAGAGAGAAATGTCCTGTGTACCATCATTTACCTTCCCTGGGTGTGTGTGTGCTTCTGTCTCAGGTGCCGGTCCCTCTCATTGCTCAGTTCTTGCACCCAGAACGCCATTGTGGTGACGGAGGGGCTGTCAGAGCTGTCAGCACACAGCTTTTGGAAAAGGTGTATCATTGGGAGGGGAGGCTGCCTGCTTTCCTGGCTCAGGCAGACCAGCACGTGGCTCCCAAATCAATTTGCTCCTCCTTTCCACCAGCCTCCTTTTTTAGTTATCATGCCAGTGTGAGAAAGCTTTAAAAAGAAAGGCTATTTGGCCATATTAATTTGCATCCAGGAGATGGTGTGTGTGAGGGCAGAGAGCCATGTTCAATCTGCACCCTCCACCCCTACAAGAGGAAATCAGGCTGCTTCTCCTTGAATCCAAGAATGCCATTCTCTGGGCCCCATATCCTTGTCCCCTCTGGGTCTCCTTTATTTGTTATCTCCCCCATTCCTCCCACGCTCCTGCACCAGCCCCATCACACTGCTGTGGTTCCACAAGACTCTTGCATTTCGGAACCAGGGCACATGTTATTCCCTCCACCCCTGGTGCCCTTCCCACCTTGGATGCCTTGCTAACCCTACTCATTTTTGCCGATTTGTCTAACTGTCACCTATCAAAGCTTTCTTTCACTCCCCTCCCGATTGTCTCTTCATCTAGGATTGGTGAGTTCCTGGAGGATACGGGCTGATGGCATTGATCCGTAGGTTTCCTCAGACCTTTGAGACAGTCTTAAAGCAGGATGACCACTCATCCCCAACTCCTGCTAAGAGGGGGGCTGTGAGCTCATCACTTGCAAGAGACGTTTACTGATTAACACCATTCCCAGGGGTAGTAGAGAGTGTTTGTTTAGATTTGGACACCCCTGGGTTTTCCTTCCAGCTCCTTCCCTTTCTAGCTGTGTGACTTTCATTAAGGTACTCAACTTTTCCAAGCTGCAATTTTGTCACCTGTAAAATGTGGATGATAAGACCTCTTATCATTGTATGGCTTAGAGATGACACATGATGCTCTGGGCATGGAGGAGGGGCACCAGATGCCAGATACTAGTATAATTTTACCTCTAACATTTTCTATCTTGTCAGTTTTTTGTGCAAATAAAACCCTGTTAAAGCAAATGTTGTAAGAAAAATCTCTCTGAAAGAAGAAGGAGGAGGAGGAGAAGAAAGGAAGGAAGGAAGGAAGGGGGGAAGGGAAAGAAAGAAAGAAAGAAGGAAAGAAAGAAAGAAAGAAAGAAAGAAAGAAAGAAAGAAAGAAAGAAAGAAAGAAAGAAAGAAAGAAAGAAAAAGAAAGAAAGAAAGAAAGAAAGAAGGAAAGAGAGAGAGAAAGAAAGAGAAAGAAAGAAAGAAAGAAAGAGAAAGAAAGAAAGAAAGAAAGAAAGAAAGAAAGAAAGAAAGAAAGAAAGGAAGGAAGAAAGAAGGAAAGGAAGGAAGGAAGGAAGGAAGGAAGGAAGGAAGGAAGGAAGAAAAAAGAAAAAAGAAAAAAGAAAAATTCCAATCACCAGCAATGATTAGCTTATTCAAGGCCATGTATCGAACAACAAAATCTCCAACTACTACAAGTTTGGAGAGTCTAATGAGACTCTTTGGAAGTTGATGATATATGATTTTGTGTGTAGTGTCTTTCCTTGATAAATTGTATGTAGATAAAATATGATCCAATTATTTTAGTTTCTTCCACAGATCCCCTAGCTCTGGGCTCTAAAACCACGAGTGATCCATTTCATTTGAGGTTACTTGTTGACTGAAATGCCATTTGTACAGAGTGTCATGTAGACCGAAGCCTCTTGTGAGTCTTATGAATTCAAGTGGGCACAGCTATGGGGAATTTTGCTAAGGTTAATAGCTATCATATCGGTGTTATAATAATGGTCACATCCTGTACTTCTCCAGGGTCTTCCTCAGTCTTTCTTAGAAATTCTTAGAAAAGGTCCTGCAGGAGCCTTTCAGCCCATTGTCCTCAGTGCCCTGAGCAGCAGGGAGAAGGCACATGTTACCATTTTGGAGAGAAGGAATTATGAAATTGTCCACGTGTTCTCCAATGTGGAGAAAGAGCAGAACGTATAATTGCCACATTTATGGAAGATCATTTTTCTAGTTCAGAGCCCATTCCATTTCATTCTAATCCCATTTCCAAGTCAAACTCTAGCCTTCCCTGGTGCCCACATTCAACTAAGCACCTTATTGTCCTCTGTTCTAAGATGTTTATTAGAATATGTGATCCCATGAAGATAATCTCCCTTCTCCACCCAATTTAAGGGCTCTGCACTCACATTTTACCAAAATCTTTCCATTGATTGACAGATCCCTTCCTTCATTCTGAGTACTACTGAACAACCCTAGCAGGATCTGCACCAGGTTCTGAGTAGTGGAACAGAATATAGAGCTTCAAGAAATTAGAGATTCTAAGAGGTGTTAGATGAGAACACACATCACCATACCTGCCATGCAGGTACCAAGTGGAAACACTGCTCCTCTTATTGTCTCAGAAATCCCACTCATCCCCAGTCCCTCAACCAACAAGAGCCTAGCCCAAGGCCATGTGTAGATCAGTCACTTAACAAATACGTGAATGACACTGCATCTCTGCCCCGCATCTGTCCATCACATGACACTACGCAGCTTGTCAGGTATAGTCTGGCCAACCCAGACATGACTTTGGCCAATTAGGAGGCACTTAGTGGCCTGATACATGGGCCTAGTCTTGGACAATTCAAGGTTCATCAAATTCCAATGTTAGCCCATTGATTTATTCCAGAAATGATCAACTCAGCTAAAATGCACTGCCCTTGACCCCTCCACAAGCCCCAGTGGCATCGCTCTGATAAGACTGGCTATCACTCTCCCTGGGTGTCCTACATCCCCAAAGAAGGGCCTGCTGACAGCTGAGATAGCGGGTAGCATAGCCTGGAGTAACCTTGATGCAGAACTCGGGAGAGGGGAGCAAAGGGACACAGACACTGCTTCTGACGGCACTGCCACTGCAGGAAATGAAAGGAAGAACCAAGAATATGAAGCTGGAGTCAAGAACAGGACGAGGTCGAGTTAAAGCCAGGGTAGGGCAACCATGCTTAGGAATTTCAATTCATGTGGGACACAGAGCATTGGAAGAGCATCGGCCTGGAGATCTTCAGAGCTGGCTTAACTGGATGACGAGGGCTGAGCCTGGGTATATGTGAGGTCTGACTGTGCTATTGCCAGGAGCCTGGACCAGGACACAGTGTATGACCTCACCTGTAGGTTCCATTTACCTAGACAATATATGTTTAACAAAATGGTATGTGGTAGAAGTACAGTCACTATTATTTTTATTCTATTTCCTTAGAGTGTTATCATGACCCAAATCTCCAGAAGGTGCTACTCCCCTCTGACTAAGCTTCCCCAGAGAAAATCCCTCTCCTGTCAACTCAGATATCTTGAATTTTGCCATTTTCACCAGTGGCTCCAGAGTTTCCAAGGTTATGGGCATGGAAGGGCACAATTTCAGGTTTGCTGATGGCCACACTGTTAACTCCTAAGTCAGTTTGGGCAAATTGCTTAAGCTTTCTGAGCTTTATTTTGTCATCCATAAAATGAGAATAATAACTCACAGATTTGTGGCATGGAAAAACTAAGATGCTACATACAAAGAGATGAACCCAGTACTCTGAAAATAATAAGTGTTCAGCAAACACTGCTTAGTTTAGGTGGTTCTAAGTTTAGGTGGCTCTAACCAAGTTCCATAGATTGAGTGGATTATAAACTACATAAACTTATTTCTCACAGTTCTGGAGCTGGCAGTCTGAGATCAAGAAGCCAGCATGGTCAGGTTCTGGTGAGGACCTCTTCTGGATTGCAGACTGCCAACTTATCATTATATCCTCACAAGGCAGAGCACAAGCCCTCTTGTGACTCTATAAGGGCACTAATTCCATGCATGAGGGCTCCACCCTCATGACCTCATCTAATCTTAATTACCTCCCAAAGGCCTTACCTCCTAATATCATCATATTGGGGGGTAGGGTTTCAACATATGACTCTGGGGGGGGAAACACACATTTAGTCCATAACAATTGCCCATACTAACTATAAATCATAGTACTACTATGTATTGTTGGTATTAATAATGAAATAAGCCTTGATGTAACCAGAAAGAGCCATGCTTGTCAACCAGGATACCTCCTCTGGGGAGAAGATCTCAAGGCCTGGAATTATCAGCATTTGGCCAGCTGCTGTGAGGTCCCTGCATTTTCATTCCACGAGAAAGTCTCCCTGATGCTTGGTGGCTGCTCTCACCTCTCTTGCTTAGTAACCCCATGAGCCACTGTGCCGTGTTCATCCAGGACAAGCGTCACTGATTGGTGACAGGCTTTAATTTCCTGCCACCATCCTTCTGGAAATTCAAGCCAGTCCAGCCCCATAGAAGGCAGATGATGCACAGCAAGTGCAGGATGGGAAATGGAAATGTGAGGATGAGGACAGAGCAGAAGCTAGGCCTTTCCTAGCTGCTGTGTCGGCCCCTTGGCCCTCATTCACTGGGCATGCGCTGTGCCCAGCTCTGAACTGGGCACTGCCGGGCAAACAAAAAACCTGCAAACAGGCATCCACCCTTGAACGATTTTCACTGTACATAAAATATTTAGGAAATGATCTCAGACAGTATATACTCACATGCTGTTTCCTGGAGTTCAGAGAATTGCATCAAGGATAGTAAAAAGTGGTGGCCTAGATAAGAGTTTGCAGGGAGCAGTGAAAAGAGGAGAAGAAGGTACCAGAAGGGGCATGAGCCTCTGTCCAGAGCCAGGCTCTGCACACACAGCAGCAGGAGGAGTGAGGGGAGGGGCTTGCCTCCTGGAGAGTGTAGCACCAGCTATTTGAGTGACAGCCAAGAGTTCCAAGGATCATACAGTCAAAAATAATCAGATTTGTTAACTCTTACTAATGCTAAAACAATCTGTTTTTATTAAATCTGACTCTTGTATCATTACCGGCTGAAACTAGGTCTCCTCTTGTTTCCATTTCCACCCCACCCCCCCGAATCTTCCCTGGTTGATATCAATAATCATTTTACTGATACACGTGGTGAGGGGGTAAATGTTGTCACTTGGACCTCAGAGGGATTCGCCTGCAAGGAGCTGGGCTTTGCCACCTTCTGATCTCCGCCTCATGCAGTGGCGGCTCCTCTCTGCTCACAACAGCATCCCGAATGCTTCTGGCGCCCCATCAATATTTCCTACATCCAATTACATTTTAGGTTTTGATGTTTTATTCCTGGGTAGTCAAATATATTGCGTGCTGAGAAGGAAAAAAGTAGCCCAAAGCAGCCCAGAGAGCCAATCGCAGAAAAGGTAAAAACGAAGGAAAAGCATCTCCTTCCTTTGTGCTCTGTTTCTCTGTTCTTCCGCCGTGCTCTGTCAGCGTGCGTCTCTCCCTCACTGTCTTTAGTTCTCTCCTGCCTGCCCCCTCCCTCGTAACCAGGCAGCACCTAGTGATGTCCACTGTCAACTGTGACACCAAAACAAGGAGCCCCCCCCCCCCGCCAGCAGGTCAGCCTCCAGGCTACCACAAAACCACTGATAGTAGAGGCGGCACCCACTGTCCTCACGTGAATAACGACCAGGCAGGCTAGCGCAGGCGGCTTTGCCCTGCTGAGTTAACCACAGATCCAGGGGACCACGCAGCTAGGAAGGAAGGAATGCTGCAGCCTGGCCCCTCCTGGGGAGTGTGCCGCCTCCAGAGTCCTCAGTCACCTGCAGCAGGCTGCAGACCCTGCTTCCTCCACATCACACATCCACTGGGGAGCAAACAAGGTCGGAATCAATCTCGACTCTAGATTAGAAAAGCACATCAGGCAACTTGTCATACAGGAAGGCTTCTCCAGTTCTGCTAAAGGAGCCTTTGTTTTTATTCACTCAAAACCTTTGGCCTGGAGCTTTCAAGCACCGTGCTAGGCATGGAGAATGCAGAGATGAGTAAGACACCGTGCCTGTCCTCAAGGGGGCTCCTCTTATTGGCTGTTCGGACGGTACACCTCACAGAACTAGAACCATAGGCAAATTGGGCTGATGGGTCTTTGCTCACACTGCCTGCGGTAGTTTGAAAGGCTGAGCCACGATTTCAAGTCATTACATCCAGGTATGAGCCAGAAATGGTATGAGTTCTGGCCAACATGAAGTAGTTTCATTTCCCCAGTTTCTCACCTTAAAACTAGAAAACCGGTGAATGGGCATAGGAAGACGACACAGAAGCAGGCAGACGGCCTAGGGACACTGGGACTCAAGGAACAGCATGGTGGGACGTTCCTAGGTCTCTTTGCTGCCCTGCCTGTATCCCAGACAGGGCACTGCAGAAGCCTCCCACGTGGAACCGCCAAGAGGCACAACCAGCAGAGGTCCAAGAAAAGCCTTTTTCCTCTAGCCAAAGGACCAGAAAATGGATTGTCTGACAACAAAAAACTGCTTTGGCAGTAACTTCCCTGCTCTTGTCAAACTCCAACAGAAAAACCACAGTCCCACAACAGAACCTAGAGGAACTGAGCTGGCACCCCACCACCAAAAGGCACCCCAATCTCCCTGCCAGGGGGACCAGCAGAGACTAGCCAATAGCTGGCCCTTCTACCCTCATCCCTCAACATCAATGAGACCGAACATGGTGGTCCAAGGAAGGGCTCCACTTCCCCCAACCCGTGCAGGGCATCAGTGGGACCCAGAGTGGAGCTGGGCCTCTACCTTCAGCTGGCATCAAGGAAATAGAACAAGCTGGTACCAGACAGCCTAAGTCAGCTTTCCCCCTTCCTAGTATTAGCAGAGCCCAGTGAAGACCTGAGCCCCCATCCCACCGGCATCAATAAAAGGGAACAAGATGGTGGGAACAGAGAACAGAACAAGCAGGGCTAGTTGGCAGGCACTCTGCTTCTCTCTCCCGTCTCCTGATGTCATCAGGGCCTGGCGGACACCTGAGCTTCCACCCACACCCTGCAGCAGGAAAGCAGACACAGAGGCAGTGGGCAAGGGAGGCACCGTGCAGCCAGCCACACGAGTTATAACTTCAAGAGTACGGTGAATCCTGGGACCTGCCCCTTCGAGATGGGTGCTGATATAGCCACTAAATTTAGGAAGAAACTATGAAAGCAATCTTATCTAAGATTCCCAAGCTGTTGGTGCCTAAAGGGCTTTCAGACTGAATATTCATTCAACCCCATTGACTGACACACCTACAAGGTACTGGGCATGGCTGGGTGCTTGAAATATACAGTAAAAGATGTCTTCTGTGTTATTCAGGGTTTCACTGTGCTAAAAGGTAGATAAGCAGGTAAACCATCGAGGGAATACCAGGTGAAGAGTACTGCAATCAAGACTCATACAAAGTGTAGCAAACATGAAAGAGGAGCCCGTAACCTGGGGGAGAGACTCAGAGAAGGGTTCATGTCGAAGTTTATTGGATGAATGCCTTGAATGAAAGAGTATGAGTTACCAGGTGGAAAAAACTGAGGGCAAAAGAACAACAGTGCCAGACTCTGAATAGGAGGTACTGTTTGTGAGAAGATGTCCACTTTCTGTAAGCACCCGTGTGTCACCTTCTCACTGTGCTGTCCCCGTGTACCTGATTTCCATTGCAAGCATGTCAAATGCATCTCACTTTCCCTACCTTCTCACCTGCCTTGCCTTCAAGAGGATTTGACAAGGTGCTACAAGGTCTCACCAGAAAACTGGAAGCCTTTCTTGGCCAAATGTACTTTGAGAGGTTAGAGAGAGGGTGCCCTACTCTTAATCATCCCTAGCTACTGACCTTAAGCTGACCCTTCCTCGGGGAGACCGGAAAGGCTTCTTCTGAAGTCTAGTCCCCTGCTTGCATGAGCTAGCATGTGTCCCCAGCCCATCCCTTCCTGCTTATTTTCCCAGACTTTTTAATGCTGAGGCCTTAAGGGCATTTCTTCAGGACACAGAGGGAAAAAAGCTAAATACAAAGCTTCGACTCTGGAAATCCTCTAAAACGTTCCATTGACCAAGTAAATCCTACCTTCTGTCTGAGATTGTTCCTACTCATACAAAAGATTTCTCAGAGTGCTCTGTCTGTTAATGAATCCCCAAGTCCATTATGTCTTGTCACCAAAAATGAATTCTGACAATGGCTGCAAAACTTCCTGGAGAGATGACAGTGCATGTGTCTGATTCTTTAAGAAACAATTGTATGTGGTCATACAGAGCTTTGTGGATCGGCAGGTGGGCAGAGGAAGAGGCACCTGTCCCTCTAGCTCTCTCACCTACTGCTGTGACCCTCTTGGAAAAAATGAAATGAGTATACAGCATTATCCAAGCACAAATGAAGAGCCAACACTGCTTCCACTAGGGATTCTCTAAAGGTTTATGGTCAGAAATACGACATTCAGAAAGCATATGTATTTTTATACATAGTTCACATAGTTTTATATATTATATTATATTATATCTTTCCTTCTGTTTTTTCTTATCTCTAAAATAGTAAGAATAATACTATCTTGCTATCTCTCCATACAGCTCATGTGATGATTAAATGAGATATGAAATGCTAAGGATGATGGTGGCCCATACAGTATCTCAAATAAACACTGTTGTTATTACTGGCACTGCCAATTTCATACAATGGTAATCCATTATGCTTGTAAAACATTTTCAGTGTACTCAAAGTTTTCACGTTCCCTACTGGTGAGGCAATTGTTATTATCTCCATTCATAGAGCATCAAGGAAGTTCAGTGACTTCACAAGGCTCAGGCTAGGAATGCCTGAGCTGGGAAGTAGAGTGGAGTGGCAGTTGAGAGCACAGAGATCTGAATGTAGCTTTAGTACTTATTCGCTATGTAACACTGGGAACATTACACAGCCCCATCCAGCCCTCCAGTTCTTCATCTGAATAATGGTTTTCTCTTAGGATGTTGGGTAGCTCAAATAAAATAACCAATGAAAAGTACTTAACAGCTGTGCCTGCCACATATAGAATACGCTTGATAAACTTTAGCTGTAATCTTTTAATTCAAATTTTCTGAGTCCAGCACTCTTTCCACTACATAACTCTAAAGACTTCACACTTCAGATACCTTTTTTAAAGTTAAAATTAACTGAGAATTGAGATAGACGCCTACTCTCATCTAACAGGTGGTAAGAATGTATACCTAAGGAGTATGCCTCAGAGTGGATATTAAACAGAGATAGATGTCCAGTGGGAAGGGCTTATGTTATCCTTTTAAACAGATTCAATATCATGCAAATATTCTATACTTCTCCACAGTCCAAAGACATGGCTGATTTCTTCTAAATATACATTACCAAATAGATATAAAAGAATAAAGACGGATTTCAACTGTCCAAGAGCTCCTGGAAGCCCAATTCTTCCAAGTCCCTATGATGTTGCACTTCACAGAAGAAACAAGCAGATAGCAGAGATGGAAGAAATGGAGAAATTATGATTGTGAAGACCTGCTTGAGTCTGTAGAAGATCTATCAAAAAAGTGGCCATGAAATCTTCATTTTTTTAATAGAAAAGAAATATATTCTCCAATCCTGATTCCACTGACTGTTCTATACATGACCTTCAAACATTGACTGTAATTCTCTGAATTTCATTTTTCTTATTTCTAAGGGATATACAAATGAATGTCTTAGCTACTAGCACTACTGTTTGAATGAAATGAAATGATATATATGACTAGCTAGCACAGTGCCTGGCACATAGTAGATGCTCAGAAAACATTAAAATCTTTTCCTTGGGTTTGAAACATCACAGAACTTGAAGAAATGGTACGGAGTCTCTCATAGTCAGAGAATCCAAGTGAGAGCATGGTGGACATGAGATGGGGAATTTCTGAAAAGAGAAATCATGACACTGTAATTATGGACAATTCCTATGAGACAGGAAATGCTGCTAAAGTAAGATATGTAGTGTCATGGGGAGCTCTCTAACAAGCTCGAATTGCAAAAGGCCAAGGATACAAACATGGACAGGAAAGCACGTGAGCAAGGAGAAACGTAAAACAGGTGTACAACCACCCCATGGGGATGCTGTGTGGGGGACTGAACCACAGCAAATTGATACTCTCAGAAATGCTACAAACAACCACCAGAGATTTTGCAGCTTTGCCTGGTGTAGGCAGCTGAATAGGAGGCCGCAGGCATCCTGCGTGGATGGAGATGATATAACTTCAACCTAGGAGGGAGCCCTGGCAGAACTCTGTATACATCTCCTCTGCAGGATCCGACTTGGGTATTAAGAAGATTACCATGACTACTGTGTTGGAAAGAGATGGAAAGAGGACCAGGGTAGAATCCAGGAGATCAGTTAGGATTATACTATAACACCTCAAATTAAAAATGGTGGTAGATTGGACCAGGCAATTAGCAGCTGACAGTAAGAAGTAAAGGCTCCTGGATATATTTTTATATTTTATTATGAAAAATTTCAAACCTATACAAAGATGGTGTGAACAGAAAAGTAGAGTGAGGACTCATCAAAAAACTTCAGATTGTGGCATATCTTGCTTTTTCTATACCCAGTCATTGTCCTCTGATCCCACTGGATTAGCGAGAAGCAAATAACTAATCCATAAATAATTCGGTAGGTATCTCTAAAGGTTAGACTCTTGTTAAGAACATAACCACATTGTCATTTTTACATCTGAAAAACTTAACGATAATTCCTTAGCAGCATCAAATATCTAACCAGTGATCAAATTTACTCTATCGTCTCATAATTTTTGCTTTTACAGTTTTCTTTTGCAAATCCGTGTTTAAACAAGGCCCATGCATTGCAGTTCTTTGACGTCTCCTAAGGTCTTATAACCTAGGGATTTCGCCTCCCCTTTTGTATTTTCCTTAAATGCATTTTTGAAGAAAATAGGTTGCTAGTACTGTAGATGTTCCCACACTTTAGGTTTTGCTGAATGCATCCTATGGGTTGTTTATTTGTTCCCTAAATGTCTCATACTCTGGCAATTAGATTTAGGTCCTTATTCAGATTGTTGTGGGGTTTTTTTGTTTTTTTGTTTTTTTAAGAATATTTCATAGATGGTGATATATATTTTCACTGGGAGGCACTTAGTGTCTGACTTTCCCTCTTTTGTCTGATGTTAATATTGAGCCAGGGGGACTTCCCTGGTGGCACAGTGGTGCCAATGCAGAGGACACAGGTTTGAGCCCTGGTCCGGGAAGATCCCACATGCCACGGAGCACATAAGCCCATGTGTCACAACTACTGAGCCTGCACTCTGGAGCCCTCGAGCCACAACTACTGAGCCCATGTGCCACAACTACTGAAGCCCATACGCCTAGAGCCCGTGCTCCGCAACAAGAGAAGCCACCACTCGCCACAACTAGAGAAAGCCCATGCACAGCAACGAAGACCCAACTCAGCCAATAAATAAAATTAATTAATTAATTAATTTAAAAATATTGAGCCAGGGATTCAGATGTTGTCACCCTGGTCCATCACGGATTTCCCCTTAGTTTTGCACTTGATATTCTTAGTAGACATCAGAAGCATTGCATTGATCCATTATTTCATTCAGGCTTTCAAACTAATGGTAGTGCAATAGCATTCTTTGTTTGCTCACTTTCTTTAAAATTCTAAACAGAATATTTTCCATATCAAATGTTTGACTTACTTGACGTATAATTTAAAAACAAAATGCAGATGGATGTTTATCTGCCTTATTTTGCCAGTTTTCAGAATAATGAGTTGTTTTCCTAGCATCCTCCAAAAGTGAACAATATGATTTTTGTTTTT
The DNA here is from genome assembly GCF_965194805.1 of Balaenoptera borealis. Lineage (NCBI taxonomy): Eukaryota > Metazoa > Chordata > Mammalia > Artiodactyla > Balaenopteridae > Balaenoptera > Balaenoptera borealis. The sequence continues at coordinate 145,160,855 of NC_138866.1, forward strand.
GTATCATTATGAACTCATGGATTTAAACTATTTGATACATTTCAATGCATTATCATAATTATTCCTTTTAGATAAATTTTTTTAGATAATTGTAAATTCACATGCAGTTGTAAGAAATAATACAGAGAGATACCAATGATAACATCTTGTGTAACTATAGTAACATTTCTCAGTCAGAACACTGACACTGATACAGTCAAGATACAGAACATTTCCATCACCACAAGTATCCCCCATGTTGGCCTTCTATAGCCATATCCACCTCCCTCCCACTCCCTCCTATAACCCTGAAAACAACTAATCTGCTCTTTTTAGATATATATAATTTTATGAAGAATATTTTGTAAATGGAATCATACTATATGTAACCATCGGGTTTGGCTTTTCTTACTTAGCGTAATTCTCTGAAAATTCATCCAGGCTATAGTGTATATCAATAGCCCATTCCTTTTTATTTATAAGTACTATCTCATGGTATGGATGTATCAGAATTGATTTAAACATTCACCTTTCACAGAGCATCTGAGTTGTTTCTAGTTTCAGGATATTATTAATAGAGCTTCTATAAACATTCATGTACAGGGTTTTTTGTGACATAAATTCTCATTTCTCTGAGATAAATGTCCAGGAATACAATTGCTGATTCATATGGTAGTTGCATGTTATATTTTTTTAATTGTCAAATTGTTTTCTGAGTGACTGTACCATTGTTTTTTATTACCACCAACAATGTATAGATAATCAGGTTTCTCTGCATCCACATCAGCATTTGCTGTTGTTACTATTTTTCATTTTAGCCATTTGGCTATGTATGTGCTAATATCTCATTGTGGTTTTAATTTGCATTTCCGTAATGGCTGATGGTACTGAAGTTCTCTTTATGTGCTCATTTTCCATCAATATTTCCTATTGAGAGAAAAGTGTCTTCAAGTCTTTTGTCCATTTTTAAAAGTTGAATTGTTTGCTTTACCACCTGTTGAGTTTTAAGAATTCTTTATATATTGTGGAGAGTAGTCCTACACTGCATATATGGTTTACAAATATTTTCTCTCAGTCTGTAGTTTTTGTCTTTATTTCTTTCACAGGCCTTTTAGAGAGCAAAAGTTTTTCATTTTCATGAAGTCCAATCTACCAAATTCTCCTTTATTCGTCATGCTTCTGGTGTCAAGTCTCAGTACTCTCTCTAGATCCCAAAGATTTTATCCTATTTTTTTTCTTAAAAGTTTAAAAGTTTTGCATTTTACATTTAAATCCATGATCCACTTTAAGTTGATTTTTGTATAAAGCATGAGGTAGCATAGGCTGAATTTTTTGTTTTTGTCTACAGACATCTTAATTGCCCCAGCACCATTTGTTGATAAAGTTATCTTACCATCACGGTATTACTTTTGACCAAAAATCAGTTGGGGATTTTTGTGTGGTGTATTTCTACGTTTTTGTTTTTGGTTCCAGGCTCAACATTTTACTATATGGCTGTGTATCTGTTTTAAAATAATAATACAATATTATTAATAGTAATACTATTGCTGAAGGCAGTTTAAGATTTGGGGGGGGGATTGCAATTTTATTTCATGCTTTTAAGTGTAGCACACAAGTTATTCATTTTAAATACACTTGAAATAATCCTACTCTGTATAGTTATGTCAAAAATGCTAAAACATGATACACTTTAAGGTTCATTACTTTCATTTAGCTTTTAAATCCAGGGATAGCTTTATTTTCATTTTAATTTGGTTTTATCTTATAATTATGTAGAATATTATTTAGTTCCAATATCAATTATACAAAATAAGGAATATTCAGAAATGTATACTTTTTATCTGTGTTCACTCCAACCTGTTCGTTCTCTGTTCCACTGATTTGAGGTAATGATTTTATTCTATAAAAAATATATTATATACAATAGGATCTATTTCTGGATTGTCTAGTCTGTCTTATTGGTCTTTTGTGCTATTCATGCACCAATTCCCATTGTTTTCATTATAGAGGCTTTATAATGTGTTCTCATACCTTGTTGGGCTACTCCTTCATTGTTCTTCTTTTTCAGAAGAACTTGCCGTGCTTGTCTGTTTTGCCAAACAAATTTGTAATCAACTTGTCAGGCTTTTGAAATAAAGCTAATGGTCTTTCCAAAGAGTATCAAATTAAGTTTACAAGTTAGATTATGGATATATTTTGAAGATGCAGCCAACAAAATTTCCAGAGAGATCGGATGTGGGGTATAGGAGAACAAGAACAGACAAGGATAATCCCAAGGTGTTTGGCCTGAGAAAATGGAAGAAAAATAAGCCATCAACTGATGTAGAGGCAGCTACGGCAGAGCAGGATGAGGGGTCGTGTGCTTAATTTTAGTGTGAGAGGCCTATTAGTCATCTATCTAATTAGAAATGTCAAGGAGGTAGTTGGAAATAGGAGTCTGGAATTCAGGGTAGAAGTCACACAGAGATGTAAATTTGGGAGTTACAATCAAGGGGTTAGTATTTAAAATTGTGTAAGCTGCTGATATTGCCAAGGGAAGGAGTACTAGAGAGAGACCTGATCCAGGCCAAAGGGAGAATTAAGACATTCTTGTTCCTTGGAAAGCAAAGTAACTGTGAAACAGAACAAGGAGTCTGGAAGAATTCTGAATCAATGCTGAGATTGTTGTTGGATCCAAACCCTGGTACAGAGACGGAGGAGTATACCAGTCCAAAACATGGGGAACAGGAAGAAAAAGCCAGAGATGGGTTGAGTTAGGATTGGTAAATCTGAGCAAGGCTCGCAAAGGGAGCAGGTCAGGACTACACAGGTAAGGGATATGCAGATATAGGCAGTGTTCTGTGCTCACCGATCTCTTCAGGGAGAGATGTCCTTAGGAGGCAGTGTCTTGGCAATCATCACGTCCTCCAGTGTCTACCGTGCTGTTATTCTCAGGGTTCTTTGTTGCAAACAACAGTTAGCAATTTGGGGCTATCTTAATTACGGGAAGAATCTATTGGAACGATATGGAGTTTCGTAAAACGGAGAGGATGAAAATGTTGAAAAATGGCAAGACCTCTGTGACTCCTGAGGGTCTGTAGGCAGGAACTATAACCTCTGAGTTCGAGGGTGAACCATTAGGTAAGGATGCTCTCCAACTTGCGACAATTTTAGCCACCCAGGGAAAGCCCCACAGCTGCTTAGGACGCACCCTTCATCCTTGTATCACTTCCTCCACAATCGAAGCCCCGACAGAAGGATGTGATGGGCCAGGCCTACCCTGTTCCTCTACCCTGGCTGCAGGGCAGTGCTGAGAGGAAAGCATTCTTTCCTTTGGCTCCCATCGTGGGAAAGGTGTTACTGCAATCTACCAACCGTACGCGCAGTGGGGGAATTCTCCAAAAATAAGAAAGAATGGAAAACTGGACAGACAAAAATTACATGGCAAAGTGTCCATCACACGTGCTAAAAGAATTTGTAGATGTGATAGCAATCTCTGAGGGACAGAGAGGAGAGGAACTATGCCTAGAGAGGGCAGACATCATTTTAACCCTAATTTTTCCAAGGCAGTAAAGCATGGATTCTGCAAACTGCCAGCTCATAAACCTGGGAGTGTCAGTAGCAAGGAGTTGGGCTGAGCTGAGGAATCAAGGCTGAGCAGGACCAAGGTTGGGAAGCAAGCTGTTCAGGCAATATTCTAAAAGAGCTTATTAAATGGCTGATCTGCTCCTAATAAAATATTGTAATACACAAAAGCTAATGCACTCAGTTCTAGGATTGTAAGTCAAAAAGGTCTTAAAAGCCTGGAACTCTGGGCAAAATATACTGGAATAAATGGGACAAATGTGAAATTTTGCACGTAGGTTCAAAACAGCAATTGCTCTCTTAGAAGATGTAATAGATCAGACTCAGAAATTTCATAGTATAAGGAACTTGAAAAATCATCTAGTTCAATTGCCTCATTTGACAGGGATGTTAACTTGAAATCCACTAAAAGGTAGGAACTTCCCCAAGAATTCACAGCCAAAAAGTACTGGAATCAGAATTAGCACTCAAGTCTCGTGACTAACTCCTTTAAAATACTTGAAAGTTGCCCTAGAGTGCCTCTAATTTGGCATCCATTCCTACAAAAATAATTTGGTGAAGCTTAGGAAGCCTATGTTTAATAGATGCCAGTAACATTATGCAACTGCTAAAATATTAACACAGATTTAGTCTGCACTGAAAGACGTACAATGTCCAGGGCTAGAAATAAATGACACAAGCATTTTCTGCCCAGGTTAGTCCCCCCTAGAGAACCATGCTTGCTTCTGCCAATCACATTTATGGAGGACTCTGGCTAAGCAGAGGGAATCGAAACAAAGGATGGTGAAGGTTCTGGAACATGACTGCAGTAATGGTTTCAATGGGAAAAGAATGGAGGTTTCAAGGGGAAAAGAAGTAGCTAAGGGAAGAAATGGTAGCTGCCTTCAAATATAACAGGAGCTCTTCCGAGAAGGAAGAGAGTTTTTCTGAGCTGCCCCGATGGCAGAATCGGTCATTGGGTAGAAGTCACAGAGAACAGACGTGCCATTACAAGGCTGTGTGAGCCCCTGCTGGTCGGGCTATATAAGCACAATTTCATCTATTTAACCCTTCAGCCAGGGAGGCAACAGCAAGTCACATGACGTCACATGAAGTTAGGACTCTTTCAAATCCTAACTTTTTGTGATGCTATTCCTTTCCTAGGGTGGATATTTTTTTTCTCTATCAGAGAGTAAGGTCTTTGAAATTAATCTCATTAAAATGTCTCAGAGAGAAGTGACACTGTCTTGCACTCTCTGTGGTCCCACAGTTCCTAGAACAATAAAAAATACACAAAAAGTGTTCAATCAATACTGGCTGGCCGATCAAGCCTCTGATATTCTTTTATCCTGCTCCTGTCACAGTGATCCTGATCTGCTTACCGCAGAGCATCCAAGAGAAAAACTGTTACACACACATGCATGGGTATCTTGAAGGAAATAGAAGAAGAATTGAAAAAACAGGTTATAAATTTTACATACTTCCACAGAATAATGCTTAAACACTTAGTTAGTGAAAATAATGACATAATGCTGGTTTCGTACCTTTATACACAAGATCACACACAGCACAGCTTGGCATCATTCCCATATTTATCTCCTTTCTCTGCCCTTTAGTTTTTCTAGAGCCATTCTCTTTTAATGTTGAGAAACATGCTATTACAATAAGATGAAAAGGAGTTCAGTCAGAGGGCTGGGAGGAGGGTGGGTGAGGGCACGTCTGTAGCAGAGTTGTGGCTCAGACTGAGTCTAATCCTGACTCTGTCTCTTGCTCTATTTTGTGTTTGGGAAAGTGACTTAAATGCTGACTTGGTTTCCTCAACTGAAAATTACAAACGACATTGCAAACAAGTTGTCATGTGGATTAACACAAAGTTTGGCAAATCACAGGCACACTTTAAAATTAGTTCCCTTGCATTTGCCTCTGAAACTCCTCCAAGTAAGAGTCATTCCATGAAATATCAAAGGCGTTTGCTCTGCAGGAATTTTCTCTTCCAATACCACTTGGGAAGTCACTACCTTAGATAAGAATAGAAATTGTGTGTTAATTCACACGCCAACACTGTTCAGTGGGTAATGATTGCCCAGAGCACTATTCTAAGTATTCCTAAGCTATTCTAGGTTCTTCAGGAAGGAACAAGAGACTGGGATACTTACAGTGGGTACCAGAATGGAAAGTGCCAACAAGAATGCCATATATCTGCCAGCCCTGCCCTCAGCATTAATGACCAAAGTAATGATTGATGAAAAAGAGTGGATCAGAAGTCTGAATTTGCATTCTGTTTGATTCATTTAAATTAGTTAGATCTCAGTTTTTATAACTTTAAAGTGATTGGGATTAAAAAAAGCATGATGATCGTGATGATGATGACTCCTGCCCTATCTGTCTCACTGGGACCTTGAGAATGATGTCAAAGTGTTTGGAAAGTTGAATTCCATGAACCAATGCCAAACACAGGGGTCCATCAAGTACACTGTAAGCTGGACTGCTAAAGAGAGGCCCAGATGAGGGGACTTGGGTAGGCAGGAGCACCAAAGGGAAAGGAAAGGGTCTGAAGGGGCAAAGAAGAGAGAGAGCAAATAATTTTTCCCTTCTTAATTTGCATAAAGGCAACCTACAGCAAACACACTCCTTTAACCTGTGATTTTGAGGAATCGCTGCAAAATAAAATCAAGGACATTGCAAAAGGAAATGTATCTCTGCTGAATTAATGGGCTACTTCTCTATTATCACAAAGTGGGGAGCTGGCATGTGACGGCTGAAGCTTCTGGAACCATTTATCATCTCCAGGGACATTGCTTTTCTTGCTAAGAGAATCCAGCAGACCTGGGTGGCAGGCCTTCCTTTTAAGGGAAGAGTAAAATGTAAGGAAAGCTGCTTCTGATAAATGGCGATAAGGGGTCAATTATTCAAACTATTTCATGTGTATTAAGTCCCAACAACATATGACGCACCCAGCTGTGGAGGTTGAAAGGGTGAATAATATTTGCTGTAGACAAGGCCCAGAGAGATTTTATTTGAAGTTGTGTTGGGGGCAGGTTTGGTGAAGAAGGTGGCAATTGGTAGGAGGAAACACATCTTAGGTTGAATGGCCTCCCGTGAGCATTTTGCAGGAAGATTTGCCCACGTGGATACAGTCAACCTGGGCAGTGAACCAGGTGAGAGTTTGGGTATGAGTGTGAACATGTGTGTGTTTCTGTGCGCACACGCATGTGTCGTGGCGTGTGGTGGGAAGCTGCGAAACAGAATAGGTAGTAGGAAGTTGCTAGTGAGAAATGGGAGACCTGGGTAAGACCCCAGAGAGGCTGATTCAAGTCTTCCAAGCAAGTTACCAGGGACAGTAGGACAGAGCAAAAGGTAAGCACACAAAGCCTCCCACTCAGTTAATATAAGGACAGTCTTTGTCATACCATCCTTAATAACTGATTTGTGATTTAATGTAATGCCTTCAGTTACAGTTACAATAAATGCCAGTTTTGCTTTATTTAAACAGTGAAGAACTCTCTTGGTTTCCCAGTTTCTGTTCATTGTGCCACAGTGTTCAAGCTCCCTGGGGTCCTTGGAGAACCACTGCTTTCCTCTTACACCCACTGCTCTTTTTCTTTCCATCATTCACTAAGTCACACTTTATTTTCCTTTGAAATTTTTCTGATGGTCTCTCTGTGCAGTAAAGTATTAACCTTCCCCAAAGAATGCTTTGGCCCTTGACTGGCTTCTGGGAAGTAATCTCAAAGCTCTTGGAATGTCCTGCCTGATAAGACTGTCTTTGTTTATCTGGGAAACTCGGGCCATGCCAAATAGTCTATGCTAGCAACGTGATTTATGGTGGGGGTCTTGGGTCACAGTTACCATCGATCATTGCTGGGAAAAGCAGGCACCGTCTGCATGACTCCACTGGGAAAGCACAATTGGAAGTTCTGCAAGGGGTCTCTCTTGGACCCTCTCCTAAGCTCCTTTTTTCTGCTGCTGAGTTTAATCTGTATCCTTCCGTGGTAGAAAACCATGACCATGAATAGAATGGCTTTGCTGGCTTCTGTGAGCCCTTCAAGGGAATCAGAGAACCTGAAGGTGGTCTTGGAAACCTCCTAAACTATATTCTCTCTTTCCTTTCCTTTGATCACTCACTGGATTCAGGCGGTAACAGCTCATAACACCCACAGGCAAGACCGGCTACCTAGTTCGCAGGGCCCAGTGCAAAACGAAAAAGTGGGACACTTCATTCAAAAATTAAAAATTTCTAGACAGTGAGAGCAGAGCATTGAACCAAGTGTGGAGCTCTTCTGAGCACAGGGTCAGTGAAACTGCACAGGATGTACGCCCGTGAAGGTGGTCCTGCCCATAGGCTCCTGAGCCATCTGTCTCTCTCCTGCCCTCTTCCTCACTCTCCAAAGAACATCACAGACAGTCACACTCAAATAAGCCTTTATGAACTCTCACGCATACTGTCATTTATGATGTGCCGGGGATTGGGCGTTATCTCATTTAATCCTTTCAAGACCCCTGCATGGTAAGTCTTACAATGTTCATTTTACAGGTAAGGAGTCTGAGGCTCATAAAAGTTAAATAATTTGTCCAAAGCCACAGCTGATATGCACGGTTTGGAATAAGACTCACAACTGTCTAACCTCAACATCTGGACTCACGGTTTCTGTGCTCTTTACCGTTACGTGAGATTCTCATTCAACTCCAAACTTACAAATAACTATTTCATTGAATTCCAAGAAACTGGCTCTGAGAGTAAGGAAGAGGCTAGGAATAAGCACCCTGAGTCTCTCTGCTTCAAGAACAAGGACGGATAGGATAATCCACCAACCTACCACCCACCACCCTCAGAGGGATCTATCTGCTAATAGTCACACAGTGTCCACAGAATCAGGCTTTATTGTTCCCTGATAAAAACTCATTCATTCTAGAAGGTTTATGTCAGGTCCCCACCACCATCTTCTCTGGAGTGCCCCTCTCAGAGGGCCTGCTGAGCAGTTTGCCTGCCTCATGCCGTTCATCCCCATTTTGCTCAAGTCACAGGTAGACACCTGAGTGGGAGGGGGCCCTTTGAAATGGACTCACGTCACACTGCAGAATTCAGATATGAACATGATGGTGCAGGGAGAGACAGACATAGAGACAAATCACTTTAATAGCATGAAGGATTCCTAGCACCATTCCATACATTGAGGAGCTATGGCTACAGTAGCCTTGAGATGGTTGATAGGAATCTACTATCCCCTGGTCTGTGCTGTTTCCTAAGTGCCTCTGAGAGTGTGAGTATCTAATAAAGCTAAGCGTCATGCTTGTCTTTAAAATGCTCCTGTTTCATAAAGCTTGGCTCCAAAAGGCAAATCAACAACTTCATCTCGTACTCAAAGAAACCATAATCTAATCCAGTTCTTAGAAGAAACCGTAGCTGGATCTGACATATTGAAAAGTGATGGTGTCAGTTTCCAGTGTAGTGCTTCCAAAGACATGTTCAAATCCAGCTTTTGTCTCACAAGCAGACTTTAACCTGAAACTTGACACGAGCTGTAACAGCACTGTATTTGCCTAGGGATTTGCAATTAGGTCGTCAGGGAATCCACTGGCCCAGCTGTGGAGACCCCAGTCTCAGGGTTATATAGAGTTAGGGCTGTGTATGCACCAAGGAAAGCAAAGTCCTGCACATATTGATGATTTATGGAGCAGGAAACAAGAGTAGACTGAGGAAACCAGTCTGTAGAGAGGAAAGTGAAACTGGGGCTAAAAAGGAATGAAAAGGAGGGATCACTATTGAGGCAGAGAGAGAGAAAGAGAGAAAGAGAGAGAGAGAGAGAGAGAGAAGAGTGGAAAGGCATCTCCTTGGTGTGTGAGGTTCCCAGCCCAGCGGCTCTCATCCCAGGATACTCCCCTGTCACCCTGGAGCTTCCCTTCTCCTTTTGTAGGAACATCCCCAAGGCCAGGATGATTTGTGCTCTGGATTCAGCTTCCATTGCCCCATGTGGTCTAATAAGACCCCAGCAAAGTCCATCCTTTTTTCTGAAAACTCTAATGCCGAATTGTCAACCAAATCGCCCACAGCTCTGATAGTCTACAACTATGCGAATAGTAATAACAATGGACCATTTCTAATTTCCAATTTGGATCCAGAATCATAAACCACTGACAAACCGTTCCTATCATTCTTTTTAAGAAAGAGCTATTCTCCTAAGCCAAAATGGTGGCTTAAGCTCTGCACATTGTGGCAATTTTGTCAGTCCTCTCCAGAAACCTTTCCTTCTCACGTCTTAGGCAAAGCTAAATAAAGATGCATATTTGAAATTTTATTTTCAACCACTCCTGCCCTCCAATGATCTTTCCCTCCAGGGCTGGTTCTGGTTCCTATGACAAGTATAAATTCCTATCCTACGTTCTTTCTCACTCTGGGCCACGCTGGCCTTAATTTATTTTTAAATTGGTCCCACTTCATTTGTATTTTCCTTTGTTAGTCATCGCAGCTTCGAAATGCGTGTGTGTATTTAGCACCATCCATTTGGCTGGTTACCTCTCTGCTGCATTTCACTTGATTTCCCCAAGTTTTTATGACTCGACTTCTTCTGCTCCCTCTCTTCTTTCTCTCGTTCTTTCTCTCCCCTTCCTCTTGTCACTGGCAGCACCACTGTCCCCACCACTCTCCTGTTAATATGGAACCACAATATCCCTTACACCATCCATTCACTCATGTGGTGATTAATCACGTCTTGCCTTGTGATATCTCCTTGCCTTCCTGTTGTGCAGCTTTTAAAAATTTGTTTAAGTTCCCTGAGGGCAAACTCCATGCCTTACATTCTTCTCTAATGTTGTTGTTTCACAAAGGACATGAATTAATATCTGTTGATTGGATGACTTATTAACTGATCCATCCTCCAACCAATCACACTCCAAATAAGATTATACAAAGTTTCAAAGGTGATGACAGTAGAATCATTTGAATGAGAGAGAGAAGGACTGTGAGAATTCAGGGAAATTATTTTTTTTCCCAAAATGCTTAGCAGGGAACCCCTTCAACAACCTTTCTGTTTAACGGCTGAAGATTAATTTGGCATTGATTTTGGTTTCTCTTCTTTTAAGTATTCAAGTGTCTATAATAGTTTGATACATAGTAGGAGATCATTAAATTTTTTTGAATGACTGATTGACAAACTGAAAAGTACTTTCAGTAAGAAATGAAATCCCTGAGGGGTACCCACATGTCACAGAAGGATTCTTTGAGATAAGGCTGCTAGAAGGATAGATAGGGTCCAGGACAGAACTGTATCAGAGACCAAGGGAAAAAACACTGATCCTAGAAGGTAAGAGCATTACACAGCAGGGACTTGCCTGGCGGTCCAGTGGTTAGGACTCCGTGCTTCCCTGGTTGGGGAACTAAGATCCCGCAACCCCTGAGGCAAGGCCAAAAAAAAAAAAAACACAGAGACAGCATCACACAGCAGTTTGATTAGGAATAAAATGTAACAGACTGGGTGGCTTAAAGCACAGAAATTAATTTTCTTACTGTTCTGGAGGCTAGAAGCCCAAGATCAAGTGTCACAAGGTTACTTTCTTCTGAGACCTCTCTCACTGACTTATAGATGCTCATGGTCCCACTGGGTCCTCACATGGTCTTTCCTGTGTGCAGGTGTACTCCTGGAATCTCTCACTGTCCAAATTTCCTCTTCTTATAAGGACACCGGTCAGATTGGATTAAGCACCCCACCCCCCCATTTTAAGTTAATCACCTCTTTTTTTTTTTAATAGATCTTTATTAGAGTATAATTGCTTTACAATGTTGTGTTAGTTTCTGTCATACAACAAAGTGAATCAGCTATACATATACATATATCCCCATATCCCCTCCCTCTTGAGCCTCCCTCCCACCCTCCCATCCCACCCCGCTAGGTCCTCGCAAAGCACCGAGCTGATCTCCCTGTGCTATGTGGCTGCTTCCCACTAACCATCTATTTTACCTCTTTAAAGGCCCTGACTGCAAGTACAGTTACATTCTAAGGTCCTGGGTTTCAGGCTTCAGCACATGAATTAGGGATTGGGGAGGACACGTTTCACCCCTTAACAATACACCTGTAGACTCTTTGAAACATTCTCCTAGCCTCACAGTAATTCTGTGAAGCAAATATGTTTAATATTCAAATTTTATGGCTTAAGAAAGTGAAGATGAAGAGATGAAATAATCTGCCCCAGGCCTAGCAGCTAGAAGTAACAGACCCGAATCCAAACCTACAACTTCTCACTCTACATCAAATGCACTATCTACTTCAATACACCACGATGAAGAAAAGGAACATAAGCAGTGAAATATTTGGGGGAGAAAAACATAGATGAGGACTGTCAGAAAGATTGTAAAGTTTCGGGCTTCCCTGGTGGCGCAGTGGTTGAGAGTCTGCCTGCCAACGCAGGGGACGCGGGTTCGAGCCCTGGTCTGGGAAGATCCCACATGCCGCGGAGCAACTAGGCCCGTGAGCCACAACTACTGAGCCTGCGCGTCTGGAGCCTGTGCTCCGCAACAAGAGAGGCCGTGAGAGTGAGAGGCCCGTGCACCGCGATGAAGAGTGGCCCCCGCTTGCCACAACTAGAGAAAGCCCTCGCACAGAAACAGAGACCCAACACAGCCATAAATGAATAAATAAATTAATTAATTAATTAAAAAAAAAAAAAGATTGTAAAGTTTCATCCCAATGCTAGACTTCCTGTGGCATCCGGGAAAATCCATGACTAAACCTTGTTTCTAAATCTCTGAATAAGTGACCTGAATTAACTCTCTGTGCTTCCATTTTGTCATAAAAGAAATTTAACAGCAATGAAATTCTCTTTCCCCTTTCCCTAGGGATTTTGAGGTCACCTGACAGAGACAGCACTTTTTAAAATCTCTGAATTATGGAAATTTGTAAATACATAGAAAAGCAGAAATTATAGTATCATGACTACTTATATATCTAGAAAGATTCAACATATATAATATTTTTCTACATTTGCTTCATCTACCTTCTTATCTTTCTGTCTTCATATCTATCAATCTATCTCTACCTACCTGTAAATCATTTTATGATCTATTTATCTACCTATCACTCCTAGCTATTATCTATCTACATTTATCTATTTATATTTTTGATAAACCATGGTGACATTTTATCTTTAAACAGTCCATCACGCATCTCCCAAAACAAGGATCGTTTCCAACACACCCACAAAACTATTTTCACACCTAATAAAATTAACAAATTTTTTTCTACTGTCATATAGCAATAAGATAGCATTCAAATGTCCCTACTTGTTCCCAAAATGTCTTGTATAGTTTAGGAGTCTTAAATATCAGACTCTAATCAGGAAGCATGCATTATATTTGATAATTAAGTCTGTTAAATTTCTTTAATCTAGAATAGTTACTTCCTCCTTATCCTTGATGAAGAGACCAGGGTATTTTTTTTTCTTGTACAAACATCCCACTTTCTGGATTTGGCTGATTGTCTTCTCATCGTGTTGTTTAACGTGTTTCCTTTTCCCTGTATTTCCTGCAATGTGGAGTGTAGAGTTAAAGGCTTAATTAATTTCAGAATACATATTTTAAGCAAGTTCACAGGAGGTGCTGAATTTCACTTCACATCACATGAGGAGGCATGTAATGTTTGGCTGACCTACTCTTAGTGATGCTAAGTTTAATCACTCTGTGACAGCCAGATATTCCCTTTGTAAAGCTTCCCATATGAACCACAAGTTATGTGTGGAGTGTTTCATAGGCACCACACAAACGTCTACCCCACATCAAGCCTTTCTGCACAGTGTCAGTAACTGTGGATGGCCCCTGCCTGGTGGACAGTATTGAAACCACCCAGTTTAGCATGAGCACTGGTCCAGTTCTTGGGTCATTGAGGAATAGATACAGCACATCTGTTCTATCTCTGAGTTTCTCTGGACTCAGTCTCTAAGTCTGACATGAGTACACTGGCATGTACTCAGTGAGGCTTTGTTCTTTAATGTTTATAACACTTTACTATTTAAATGCAGAAGACATCACAGCAGCTGCCCAGAAATCAACAGGAAAACATTAAACAAAAGGCAATTTGGAGAGACCTTCAAGATGACAGAGGAGTAAGACGTGGAGATCACCTTCCTCCCCACAAATACATCAGAAATACATCTACATGTGGAACAACTCCTACAGAACACCTACTGAATGCCGGCAGAAGACCTCAGATTTGCCAAAAGGCAAGAAACTCTCCACGTACCTGGGTAGGGCAAAAGAAAAAAGAAAAGACACAGACAAAAGAATAGGGGCAGGACCTGCACCTCCGGGAGGGAACTGTGAAGGAGGAAAGGTTTCCACACACTAGGAAGCCCCTTCACTGGCAGAGATAGGGGGTGGTAGGGGGGAAACTTCGGAGCCACGGAGGAGAACGCAGCAACAGGGGTGCAGAGGGCAAAGCGGAGAGATTCCCACACAGAGGATCAATGCCGACCAGCACTCACCAGCCCGAGAGGCTTGTCTGCTCACCCGCCAGGGCGGGTGGGGGCTGGGAGCTGAGGCTCTGGCTTCGGAGGTCAGACCCCAGTGAGAGGACTGGGATTGGCCGCGTGAACACAGCCTGAAGGGAGCTAGTGCGCCACAGCTAACTGGCAGGGAGTCCGGGAAAAAGTGTGGAGCTGCCTTAGAGGCAAGAGACCATTGTTTTGGGATGCGCAAGGAAAAGGGATTCAGAGCACCTAAACGAGCTCCAGAGATGGGCGTGAACTGCGGCTATCAGCGCAGCCACAAGAGACGGGCATGAGACGCTAAGGCTGCTGCAGCCACCAAGAAGCCTGTGTGCGAGCACAGGTCACTCTCCACACCTCCCCTCCCGGGAGCCTGTGCAGCCCGACACTGCCAGGGTCCCGTGATCCAGGGACAACTTCCCCGGGAGAACACACAGCGTGCCTCAGGCTGGTGCAACATCACTCCGGCCTCTGCCACTGCAGGCTTGCCTCGCATTCCATACCGCTCCCTCCCCGAGGCCTGAGTGAGCCAGAGCCGCCGAATCAGCTGGTCTTTTAACACCGATCTGTCTGAGCGGGAACAGACGCCCTCAGGCGACCTACACACAGAGGCGGGGCCAAATCCAAAGCTGAACCCCAGGAGCTGTGCAAACAAAGAAGAGAAAGGGAAATTTCTCCCAGCAGCCTCAGGAGCAGCGGATTAAATCTCCACAATCAGTTTGATATACCCTGAATCTCTGGAATACCTGAATAGACAATGAATTATCCCAAAATTGAGGCGGTGGACTTTGGGAGCAACGGTAGACTTGGGGTTTGCTTTCTGCATCTAATTTGTTTCTGGGTTTATGTTTATCTTAGTTTAGTATTTAGAGTTTATTATCATTGGTACATTTGTTTATTGGCCTGGTTGCTCTCTTTTTTTTATAAATATATGTATTTGTTTTTCCTTTTTCTCTTTTTTGTAAGTGTGTATGTGTATGCTTCTTTGTGTGATTTTGTGTGCACAGCTTTGCTTTTACCATTTGTCCTAGGGTTCTGTCTGTCCGTTTTCTTTTTTTTTTTTACTATAGTTTTTAGTGCTTGTTATCATTAGTGGATTTGTTTTTTGGTTCAGTTGCTCTCTTCTTTCTTTCTTTTTTATTACTTTTTAATTTTTTATTTTTAATAACTTTATTTTTTATTTTAATAACTTTTTAATTTAATTTAATTTTATTTTATATATTTATTTTTTGTTTCTTTCTTTCTTTCTCCCTTTTCTTCTGAGCCGTGTGGCTGACAGGGTCTTGGTGCTCCAGCCGGGTGTCAGGCCTGTGCTTCTGAGGTGGGAGAGCCGAGTTCAGGACATTGGTCCCTCAGAGACCTCCCGGCTCCAGGTAATACCAAAGGCGAAAGCTCTCCCAGAGATCTCCATCTCAATGATAAGACCCAGCTCCACTCAATGACTAGCAAGCTACAGTGCTGGACACCCTATGCCAAACAACTAGCAAGACAGGAACACAGCCCCACCCATTAGCAGAGAGGCTGCCTAAAATCATAATAAGGTCACAGACACCCCAAAACACACCACCGGATGCAGTCCTGCCCACCAGAAAGACAAGATCAAGCCTCATCCACCAGAACACAAACACAAGTTCCCTGCACCAGGAAGCCTACACAGCCCATGGAACCAACCTTAGCCACTGGGGGCAGACACCAAAAACAACGGGAACTACAAACTTGCAGCCTGTGAAAAGGAGACCCCAAACACAGTAAGTTAAGCAAAATGAGAAGACAGAGAAATACACAGCAGATGAAAGAGCAAGGCGAAAACCCACCAGACCAAACAAATGAAGAGGAAATAGGCAGTCTACCTGAAAAAGAATTCAGAGTAATGATAGTAAAGACGATCCAAAATCTTGGAAATACAAGGGAGAAAATAAAATAAACATTTAACAAAGACACAGAAGTACTAAAGAGCAAACAAACAATGATGACCAACACAATAAATGAAATTTAAAATTCTCTAGAAGGAATCAATAGCAGAATAACTGAGGCAGAAGAACGGATAAGTGACCTGGAAGATAAAATAGTGGAAATAACTACCATAGATCAGAATAAAGAAAAAACAGTGAAAAGAATTGAGCACAGTCTCAGAGACCTCTGGGAAAACATTAAATGCACTAACACTTGAATTGTAGGGGTCCCAGAAGAAGAAGAGAAAAAGAAAGGGACTGAGAAAATATTTAAAGAGATTATAGCTGAAAACTTCCCTAATATGGGAAAGGAAATAGTCAATCAAGTCCAGGAAGCACAGAGAGTCCCATACAGGATAAATCCAAGGAGAAACATGCCAAGACACATATTAATCAAACTATCAAAAATTAAATACAAAGAAAAAATATTAAAAGCAGCAAGGGAAAAACGACAAATAACATACAAGGGAATCCCTATAAGGTTAACAGCTGATCTTTCAGCAGAAACTCTGCAAGCCAGAAGGGAGTGGCAGGACATAATTAAAGCGATGAAAAGGAAAAAACCTACAACCATGATTACTCTACCCGTCAAGGATCTCATTCAGATTCAAAAGAGAAATTAAAACCTTTACAGACAAGCGAAAGCTAAGAGAATTCAGCAGCACCAAAGCAGCACTACAGCAAATGCTAAAGGAACTTCTCTAGGCAGGAAACACAAGAGAAGGAAAAGACTTACAAAAACAACCCCAAGAAAATGGTAATAGGAACATACATATCGGTAACTACTAAAATGTAAATGGATTAAATGCTCCAACCAAAAGACATAGACTGGCTGAATGATACAAAAACAAGACCTATATATACGCTGTCTACAAGAGACCTACTTCAGACCTAGGGACACATACAGACTGAAAGCGAGGGGATGGAAAAAGATATTCCATGCAAAAGGAAATCAAAAGAAAGCTGGAGTAGCAATTCTCACATCAGACAAAATAGACTTTAAAATAAAAACTATTACAAGACACAAAGAAGGACACTACATAATGATTAAGGGACCAATCCAAGAAGATATAACAATTGTAAATACTTATGCACCAAACATAGGAGCACCTCAACACATAAGGCAAATGCTAACAGCCATAAAAGGGGAAATCATAGTAGGGGACTTTAACAACCCACTTACACCAATGGACAGATCATCCAAAATGAAAATAAATAAGGAAACACAAGCTTTAAATGGTACATTAAACAAGATGGACTTAATTGATATTTATAGGACAGTCCATCCAAAAACAACAGAATACACTTTTTTCTCAAGTGCTCATGGAACATTCTCCAGGATAGGTCATATCTTGGGTCACAAATCAAGCCTTGGTAAACTTAAGAAAATTGAAATTGAATCAAGTATCTTTTCTGACCACAATGCTATGAGACTAGATATCAATTACAGGAAAAAATCTGTAAAAAATACAAACACATGGAGGCTAAACAATACACTACTAAATAACCAAGAGATCACTGAAGAAATCAAAGAGGAAATCAGAAAACACCTAGAAACAAATGACAATGAAAACACGATGACCCAAAACTATGGGATGCAGCAAAAGCAGTTCTAAGAGGGAACTTTATAACAATACAATCCTACCTCAAGAAACAAGAAACATCTCAAATAAACAACCTAACCTTACACCTAAAGCAATTAGAAAAAGAAGAACAAAAAAACCACAAGTTAGCAGAAGAAAAGAAATCATAAAGATCAGATCAGAAATAAATGAAAAAGAAATGAAGGAAACAGTAGCAAAGATCAATAAAACTAAAACCTAGCTCTTTGAGAGGATAAACAAAATTGATAAACTATTACCCAGACTCATCATGAAAAAAAGGGAGAAGACTCAAATCAATAGAATTAGAAATGAAAAAGGAGCAGTAACAACTGACACTGCAGAAATACAAAGGATCGTGAGAGATTACTACAAGCAACTATACGCCAATAAAATGGACAATCTGGAAGAAATGGACAAATTCTTGGAAAAGCACAACCTTCCATGACTGAACCAGGAAGAAATATAAACAGACCAATCACAAGCACTGAAATTGAGACAGTAATTAAAAATCTTCCAACAAACAAAAGCCCAGGACCAGATGGCTTCACAGGCGAATTCTATCAAACATTTAGAGAAGAGCTAAAACCTATCCTTCTCAAATGCTTCCAAAATATAGCAGAGGGAGGAACACTCCCAAAATCATTCTGTGAGGCCACCATCACCCTGATACCAAAAGCAGAAAAAGATGTCCAAAAAAAGAAAACTACAGACCAATATCACTGATGAACATAGATGCAAAAATCCTCAACAAAATACTAGCAAGCAGAATCCAACTGAACATTAAAAGGATCATACACCATGATCAAGTGCGGTTTATCCCAGGGATGCAAGGATTCTTCAATATACACAAACCAATGTGATAAACCATATTAACAAATTGAAGGAGAAAAACCATATGATCATCTCAATAGATGCAGAGAAAGCTTTTGACAAAATTCAACACCCATTTATGATAAAAACCCTCCAGAAAGTAGGCAAAGAGGGAACCTACCTCAACATAATAAAGGCCATATGTGACAAACCCACAGCCAACATCATTTTCAATGGTGAAAAACTGAAACCATTTCCTCTAAGATCAGGAACAAGACAAGGTTGGCCACTCTCACCACTATTATTCAACATAGTTTTGGAAGGTTTAGCCACAGCAATCAGAGACGAAAAAGAAATAAAAGGAATCCAAATTGGAAAAGAAGAAGTAAAGCTGTCACTGTTTGCACATGACATGATGCTACACATAGAGAATCCTAAAGATGCTACCAGAAAACTACTAGAGCTAATCAATGAATTTGGTAAACTAGCAGGATACAAAATTAATGCACAGAAACCTCTTATATTCCTATACACTAATGATGAAATATCAGAAAGAGAAATTAAGGAAACACTCCCATTTACCACTGCAACAAAAAGAATAAAATATCTAGGAATAAACCTACCTAAGGAGACAAAAGACCTGTATGCAGAAAACTATAAGACACTCATGAAAGAAATTAAAGATGATACAAAGAGCTGGAGAGATATACCATGTTCTTGGATTGGAAGAATCAACACTGTGAAAACGACTATACTACCCAAAGCAATCTATAGAATCAATGCAATCCCTATCAAAATACCAATGGCATTTTTCACAGAAGTAGAACAAAAAATTTCACAATTTGTATGGAAACACAAAAGACCCAGGATAGCCAAAGCAATCTTGAGAAAGAAAAATGGAGCTGGAGGAATCAGGCTCCTGGACTTCAGACTATACTACAAAGCTACAGTAATCAAGACAGTATGGTTCTGGCACAAAAACAGAAATATAGATCAATGGAACAGGATAGAAAGCACAGAGATAAACTGACACACATATGGTCACCTTATCTTTGATAAAGGAGGCAAGAATATACAATGGAGAAAAGATAGCCTCTTCATTAAGTGGTGCTGGGAAAACTGGACAGCTCCATGTAAAAGAATGAAATTAGAACACTCCCTAACACTATACACAAAAACAAACTCAATATGGATTAAAGAGATAAATGTAAGGTGAGACACTATAAAACTCTCAGAGGAAAACATAGGCAGAACACTCTATGACATAAATCACAGCAAGATCCTTTTTGACCCAGCTCCTAGAGAAATGGAAATAAAAACAAAAATAAACAAATGGGGCCTAATGAAACTGAAAAGCTTTTGCACAGCAAAGGAAAACATAAACAAAGACAAAAAGCCCTCAGAATGGGAGAAAATATTTGCAAATGAAGCAACTGACAAAGGATTAATCCCCAAAATTTACAAGCAGCTCATGCAACTCAATATCAAAAAAACAAACAACCCAATCAGAAAATGGGCAGAAGACCTAAATAGACATTTCTCCAAAGAAGATATACAGATTGCCAGCAAACACACAAAAGGGTGCTCAACATCACTAATCATTAGAGAAATGCAAATCAAAACTACATTGAGGTATCACCTCACACCAGTCAGAATGGCCAGCATCAATAAGTCTACAAACAATAAATGCTGGAGAGGGTGTGGAGAAAAGGGAACCCTCTTGCACTGTTGGTGGGAATGTAAATTGATACAACCACTACGGAGAACAGTATGGAGGTTCCTTAAAAAACTAAAAATAGAACTACCATATGACCCAGCAATCCCCACTACTGGGCATATACCCTGAGAAAACCATAATTCTAAAGGAGTCATGTACCCCAATGTTCATTGCAGCACTATTTACAATAGCCAGGACATGGAAGCATCCTAAGTGTCCATCTACAGGTGAATGGATAAAGAAGATGTGGCACATATATACAATGGAATATTACTCAGCCATAAAAAGAAATGAAATTGAGTTATTTTTAGTGAGGTGGATGGACATAGAATCTGTCATACAGAGTGAAGTAAGTCAGAAAGAGAAAACATATATATATGGAATCTGAAAAAAAAATCGTTCTGAAGAACCTAGGGGCAGGACAGGAATAAAGACATATACATAGAGATTGGACTTGAGGACATGGGGAGGGGTAAAGGTAAGCTGGAACGAAATGAAAGAGTGGCATGTTCATATATACACTACCAAATGTAAGACAGCTAGTGGGAAGCAGCCACATAGCACAGGGAGATCAGCTCGGTGCTTTGACCACCTAGAGGGGTGGGATAGGGAGGGTGGGAGGGAGACGCAAGAGGGAGGAGATATGGGGATATATGTATATGTATAGCTGAATCATTTTGTTATACAGCAGAAACTCACACACCATTGTAAAGCAATTATACTCCAGTAAAGATGTTAAATAAATCAATAAACAAATAAATAAAATGTCAAAAAAAAAAAAAGGCAATTTGAAGCATACTTACTTGCCATACTACTAAAGCTATTCCCATGAATTGTAAGGGTTTAACATGGCATGTACAGAATATATATGTATATATATACACACACATATGTATATACGTGTGTGTATATTTTTATATACACAAACACATATGCTTTTTGAATCAGTCATTTAGCTTGCTCTCCATCTCCTCTGATTTAACCTGAACTCCCTCTTGCCCATGTTAAGACAGCTGACGGAATTGCTCTCAGCCCTCCCAGAGGCAGTGTTTTCCAAATTCTTTGAAAGAAAATTCACAAGCAATATTGTACATGCCATTCTTTATTCTGAAAGTTGGCTTGATGGTAGGACAGAGGAGAAAAATAAAATATCTCTTGCTAATACTTTGCCTCCCTCATTTAATCAAAAGCCAAACTATTAAAAGATCTGAATACACAGGTCACAAAAGAAGAAATAATATATCGGAGAGAGAAGATCCTTTTCTATTCCACCAGACAGTAAACCTTTGAGGGGAAGGATTTGCCCAGTTCACATCTTCCCATCCCCATTACCCATGCCAGGGACTTTACACTCAGCAGCACCGGGATATATTTGTATTGACTGACTTAATACACAACCCTCAATAATCAAATCAATGCAAATTGGAATAAGAAAATATCATTTTCAACTGTCAAATTAGAAAAGATTTTTAAACTCTTTAAAGATACCGTATTAACTGTAATAAAACAGGGCTCAAAAAAGCACATAAAGTATAGATTTCTTAGTGCATAGATAGAAAAATTCCAAAATGTTAACACTATTACCTCTGGGAGCTAAGATATATAGGTAATATTTTTCTTATCCTGTGTACAGTTCAGTATTTCCCTACGTAGTTCAAAAAATATGTTCATTATCTGGGGGGAAGCAACATTTGAAAACAAAATGAGTCCTTGCCCTGCATCCTCACAGCAAACACTGCATGCCTGGACCACAGACCTTGGGAAAGCAGCGATTGTTTGGTTAGTTTTGTGCAGACGCTTTCTTGGTCTAAATGCCAAAATGACCTTCATATAGTGAGCATAAATATGTGTGTGTAGTGTTTTTTCCTTTTCTTTTTTATTTCTTTCTTCGCCAGCAGGTGTGTTTGAATAGCAGCCCATTACTGCTCACTCGGTGCTATAAATATTTATAAGCATGCTGCAAGAAAGCTATTGTACCATAAACCGGCCAGTGGCATGGCCAGCTGCTTTTTTTTGAGTGGAGGTGTGAGACAGCTTTGGGGGATGTGGGCTTCACCCAACACGAAGCACTGGAACCTGTGAGGCGTGAAGGGCTAGGCTGAGGTTCATGAAAGATGTCAAGTCAGTCTCTGAAGGGGCGGGCCTGTCTGCTGAGTTGCATTTGAGGGGAGGGTTTCCTGGAGCCTTCATTTCCAAAGGCAATTTTGCAGCTCAATTAGGCCTTATAACACATAGGATGGAATTTATTCCCATTTGTAGTTCTAGGGAGGTGTATGTGTATGTATGTACGATGTGTGTGTGTGTGTGTGTGTGTGTGTGTGTGTGTGTGTGTGTGTGTGAGAGAGAGAGAGAGAGATTGAGGCCAACACTCATGTGACATGGACAATCAAGGCTGCTGGCCACTGAGGGTCCACCAAGCCATGGGAGCATCTTTCCCTCTCCTGGAGGGATAAAGGCATGCCGGTCCTGGTGACCTCACGAATGAGGTTCTCTACACTGGGACTTGGTACACCCTAAACCAGAGCAAGACAGAGCATGTTACCTCTGACCAGCTTAAGTGGACAGGAGATGACAGATACCCCGAAATCTAAGCAACTGTCCCAAACGTTGTTTACACTAGCATGGTCTTCAGCTGTTAAGAAATGAGCTGTCTGCCTCCCCAAGGTTTCCAAAGAGCTGGAAACTGACCCTCATGCAATGGCAAGAACTCTGAATCTAGGTTCAGAAGACCTAGCCAGCTTCACGCCCTCATTCCTCCATCTGAGGTACTCAGGACAAGTTTTGTCAACACAGTCTCCCTGTGCTCATTTGTAAAAGCCACATATTGCATTAAATTTGTTAGAGCGTGCCAAGTGTTTTGAACTGTGTTTGGCACATGGTAAGCGCTCAATAAAGATTGCCTCTTTTTTTTTTTTATTGTTATTTTTCACCTGGAGCAAGAAAGCAAAACTGTCTTGGTCTGAGCTCCAGTTCCTCCTCCCTACACATCCCCCCAACCACCCAGCCATAAAGATCAAAGTTTTGAACAAAAGGCTTGCAGGCATGGTGGTCTATCTGGGACATGATCTCAGGAAGGAGGGACAGTGGAATGAGAGGGAGGGCAACCCGTTCATGGAGGTGTTATCCAGTTGGCCATCGCCACAGGGAACTGATGCTGAACCAGTTTGGAGCTTCCAAGGAATTGCATGAAATCCATCTCGGAATAGTCTGAAGGGAAGTATTTCTCTATGGGCTTAGGGAAAAGTGCTGTCTCCTTGCACCTGCAGGAAGCTGGTTGAAATCTGCTCAGGACTCTTCACTATCAATGGCTGCAACAAGATGGGTTCAAGAGGATTCACCATGGCTCACAAAAGATGTCCCTTGTAAAAAGCTGAAGTCTGATCCTTTCAGGGTCAAACATATCTTGGTCTGTCTAGAGGGCTAATTGGCCAGGCCCACTCAGGAGTCTAATTTGCAAGAGGAGTTTGATAGAAATGGCAGACGACTGCACACATCAGAGTTGACAGCCAGCCTGGTGAATATGACCCTTGATCCAGGAAAGAGCAAAGGTCATCCCTCAACAGCCCAAGCAGAACAGAGGGAGAGAGAGGTGGGGCAGAGCACAGATGTTAGGTGAAAGGGTGACATGCAGGCCCTAGGTGGGGAACTTGGACAGTTTCTTGCATTAGGACCTGTTTGCTTTTGCCTTCACCTGCCCACTCCACATGGTTTGGATGTCAGAAGAGGGAGGGAAATCTAATCATGGAAAGTCAGACAGAACCTATGTCGTGGAGGTTTCGGGAAGACACTGAGGGCAGGAGAGATAGGGGGTTATGTCTCCTGGGTTGGGGAGTAGAAATGGCCAAGTTGTCCCAATCAGACAATAGAGGAATATTTTGTAGTGGATTATCTTGGGGTCAGCAAGCAAGGACCCCAGAAACAGTGGAGTCCAGCAGGGAAGTTGTCCCAGAGACCCAGCAGCCCTGGGAGTCCACAGATGAGTGTGGACACCACACGTCTGGGGACACATGAGAGGGAGCCATTCCCACAGTCTATTGTGTTTTCCTAGTATTGTTTTAGTCTTTTGTATTCTCCACTATTAGCCTGAGTGACAATGGTTAGCAGAACACCTGTTTCATTGGATTCATTTGAAGATTGCAATAGATAATACAAATGAAAAAAGTAACCTTAAAGAAGCAAAAAGACTTCTCCTCCCTATTATTAGTATTATTATTACACTATTATTATCTTAAGATACCATTAAGATATTTTAACCATTTTCAGTGGAAATGTTAAGTCTATGATATACCTCCTGGCATTTTGAAACAAAAGATATGGAAAACAATGACATTTTTCGCTGAGGTTTCAGAATTTTCATTACTAATGTCCGTTATTGGCCCCTACTGTCATAATAATGTTGATATGTGCCGAGTAGTTCTCCACTACACAGAAGGGCCCTCACTGCCGTGGTTTCTCTCTCTCTCTTTTTAAATTTTTTTGCCTCCTCCCTCACTATCAGACTGTCAGCTGTCACTTTTTTGTTGTCAGTGTTTCTGCCTCTTGTTCTCTGCTATGTTTCTAATCGGTCCAGTGGCCATATACTGTTAGGCAAATATCAAGACACAAGATCTGGCAAAGGACATTTGTATCTCGAGTGTGTGAGTATGTGTGAGTGTGTGTGTGTGTGTGTGCAAAACAATTTGGAACATGTCTCTGGATGCCTGAATATTAAAACTTGCTGGGACATACTGTTTGAAACAGTACTATCCCTGAGGAATCCAGGCATACCGTTGTCATGACAGCTAATTTGACAATAGCTACGGCCTTGCTGAAGTGCCATGTGGGAAGGGCAAATAAAATGGCACCATTTAAACATGGGGCAGAATAAGGTCTGGCCTGAGAATAGCACTGCAGTTATTCTATCCTTCTGACCATTACAAATGATGCACTTGTTCGTACATGTGGTCTTCACATATTCTTTATAATGCACTACAACACCCCTCTAAAGAATCGTAATACTGTGTCTGCATGCCAGGGCAGCTGGTAGGAAATTGAAAAATACCTCCAAATCCTCAAAATTGCTGACACACTGAACTCAGAATTGGAAGATCTGAGTTCTAGTCAACTGCGTGACCAGGCAAGTCACAGCCTCCTGCTAAGGGATGCTTCCTCGTTTGTGAAATAAGACACCAGCCCAATTTTGAAGTCCCTTCCAGCTCAGTGTTGGTGATGCAAGTTTTGGAAAAAAAAAAAGAGAGAGAGAGAGAGACCTGAACCTTTAAAACCAAGATTTTGTTAAAACTAGTTGTTTATATTTTAGATATCAATAAGAAATTTTAAACCATAAAACTGAATATGTAGAGTACAAGAAAGAAGTCAACTTTGGATATGTTTTCTTGATTGTGTGATATACTCTACCTAGGCAGAGCTAATAGTCAAAATACTAATACAACACAGAAACCAACCAATTAGAACAGATAAATCACTAATATGGTCATATCAGGTGAGAGGGGGTAGCTGGATATTTGTTCTGGGTTGTCATCTTCTTGAGAGCAGGAGGTTTCACTACCTTGCTTAGTGCCTTTCTTGTAAGAGCAGCAAAAAATTGGGTACTGTATAAATGAATGATCATGTGAGTGCCTGAACGCAAACAAATAGGTGACGGTTGTCAGGGTTTATGCCTCTAAGAAATAGGAGTGTGTAGAGAAGAGGGCAAGCAACACCACATTTTCTGAGTAAGATGAAAAAGAGGATGCAGCTAAGGGAAGGGAGAGGGAGTGAGCAGAGTGTCTGTTAGAAGAGAAGCAGATAGGATGGTGTCATGGTTTACCTAGGGAGAAAGGTAATTCACAAGGAATTTGTCAATCAACAATGTCAAATTCTGCACAGGGAACAACATCCTGTTGCTTTTGGCCTTCTGGTCAGCTTCTTATTTTCTTTGCTTCCCATAGAAGATGAAGATTTAAAAAAGAGAGGTCACGGAAAATATCAGCCTACTACAGTTATTTCTTTAGCAACTGAAGCACAGGTCCACAGGGGAAGGGCATGAGAGCTTATCTGGGGACCCCATCATGCATGATATCTCTTTCATTACCATCACACCCCCACATGCTGAGAAGAAGAGCTTAGTCACTGCAATATACCGTATGTCATGTTTCTCTAGGATTTCCATTCTGCCTGCTTGGTTCCTGCTAGCTGCCAGATGCTTTGCCAGATGTTTTAATGTGGACATGGTTATTTAGTTTCCTGGGGACAGCAGCCTCTAACACCCAAATATTCCGAATTTTGTTGAAGGCTTTAGGGCAAATAAATTGCAGATGAGGAAAAGGGGAATGGTCACCAGCATATGGTACTGCTGAAAAAGTCATCTACAGATACTGAACTGATGGCTCTGCCTCTTTGTATCCAATCGTCTGTTTCATATCAAGAAGAGATGTGAAGCCATGCCAAATCCACAGATGAGAAACTCAATCATGGTCAAACGAATTTCTTTTCATGTAGGATATAAGGCTAGTTGATACTCACTTCCAGAGTTCTGGTGATCATCTCCCTTTGTGCCACTCCTGAGATCCCTGCCCATTTGTCAGGATCCACAATGAGAAAGGCACCTCATTGGTACCTTTAGCATATTCTTATAATATTTCTGAAATGTACCACTTTGAAGCTGATGAAAGCATCTGGCTAGAGCCTCTTATTGAAGAAGCCCAGGTCACTACTAGTTCAGCCCATATTAAACATGATCCAACTTTATGCTGTCTATGAGAGACATAACTTAGCTTCAAATACGAAAAATAAATCTTTAAAGTAAAAGCATGAAAAAAAACATGAAATGCAAAACAGTAACAAACAAGAGCTGGAGTGGCTTTATTAATATCAGACTAAATAGACTGTAAGATAAAAATTAGAACTAGAAGCAATACAGAATATTTTTAGTAGTAAAAGGGACAATCAGTCAAGAAGATATAACAATTTTCAACATATATGGGCCTAACAAAAAAACTTCAGAATAAATAAAACAAAAAGTGTCAGAAACGAAGGGAGAAATAAACAGTTCAGCAGTAATGGTTGGAAACTTCAATACCTTTCTTTTTATAATGGACAGAACAACTAAAAAAAAGGTCAACAAGACATTAAAAGATTTGAAAAACACTATAAACAAAACCGAAATTGTTTCTCTGAAAAGATCAACAAAATTGGCAAACCTTTAGGTAGACTGAACATGAAAAAACAAGAAAAAATGCAAATTACTAAAGTTAAGAATGAAATAGGGGATACTACTACTGTCCTTACAAAAATGAAAAGGATTAAAAGAGAACACTATGAATAAGTGTATGTCAACACATTAGATAATTAAATAAAATGGATTCCTAGAAAAATGAGACTATGGAAAGTGATTCAAGAAGACATGGAGAATCTGGGAAAAAAAAAAAACTATAATAAGTAAAGAGGTTGAATTAGTAATCAAAAAACTACCCATGAATAAAGCCTGGAAACACAAGCTTCACTTTTCATACATTTAAAGAAAAATTAACATGAATCTTTCACATACTCTTCAAAAACACAGAAGAGGGAACACCACCCAACTCATTTTATGAAGCTGATATTACTCTGATACTAAAACCAGACAAAGATACCACAAGAAAAGGAACCTAGAAACCCAAATCCCTCATGAATATACACACAAAAATACTAGAAAACTATATGTAGCAACATAAAAAAGGGAATACACACCATGACCAAGTGGGACTTGTGCCAGAAATGGAAGGTTAGCTCTACATAAATAAACAATCACAATAAAGACAGTCAACAAACTGTAAGAGGAAGAGAACTTTCTTAACCTGAGAATGGGTTTTTATGTAAAATTCAGAGACGACATAATAATGCTGAAAGACCGAGAAAGTTTTTACCCTTTAATCAGGCTCAAGAAAAAGTCTGTCCTTACCACTTCAATTCAACATTGTATTGGAGGGTCTAGCCAAGGTAAATAGAAAAAGAAAAATAAATAAAAGTCATCCAAGTTGAAAAGGAAAAGAAGCAAAACTATTTCTATTTTTAGATGATTTGATTTTGTATACAGAAAATACAAAGTAAACTTAAAAATAATTGTTAGATCTTATAAATGAGTACAGAAAAAAAGTATGATACAAGTTAATATACAAAAATCAAATGCATTTATATAAACTTGAAATAAACAATTCAAAAATGTAATCAAGAAAACAATTACATTTACAATAGCAACAGAAAGAATAAAATCCATAGCAGTAAATTTTTAAAAAGATGCAAGACTTGCACACAGAAAGGTAAAAAAAGCTGCATTGAAAGACCTAAATAAGATATCTTGTATTCATAGATAGAAATACTTAACATTGTTAAGAAATGGAAGTTAAGACTGCCATCTGATCACTTTGGGTTTACTGTGCTTAAACTGTTCTACAGTTTTAATGCAATCTCTATCAAAATTCCAGATGTATTTTTGAAGAAATTCGTGACCTGATCCTAAAACTTGTATGGAAATGAATGGACCCAGAATAGCCAAAACAATTTTGAAAAAGAACATATTTGGGGGGCTCACACTTACTGATTTCTAAACTTACTACCAAGTTTTAGTGCCAAGACTTCTGTGTGGTACTAATGTATATATATGAATTGGAATTAAGAGCTCAGAATTAATTCATACATCTTTAAGCAGCTGATTTTTGACAAGGGTGCAAGACAATTCAATGAACGAATAATAGTCTTTTCAACAAATGGTGATGAGACAATTAGGCATTCACAAGCAAAACAATAAAGTTAGACTAATACCACAAACCACATACAATAATAAACTCAAAATGGATCAGAGACCTAAATGTAAGGACTATAACCCCCTTAAAAGAAAACATAGGGTAAATCTTTTTTTTTTTTTAACCTTGGAAAAGGCAATGGTTTCTTAGATATGGTACCTAAAGAACGAGCAAAGAAAAAATAGATAAATTGGACTTAATTAAAATTTAAAACTTTTGTGCTTCAGTCAACCCTATCAAGAAAGTAAAAAGTCAACCCCCCAAAGTGGGGGAATTACTTGTAAATCACATATTTGGCAAAGTTCTACTATCTAGAATACATAAATAATTCTTTTAACTGGGCAATAAAAGAGACAAATTACCAAATGGTCAATTAATTTGAATAGACATTTCTCCAAAGAAGATATACAAATAGCCTATAAGCACAAAGCAAATACATTCAACATCATTAGTCGCTAGGGAAATGACAATCAAAACCACAATGAAATCCTACTTCCTACCCACTAGGATACTGTAATCAAAAATACACAATGATATATGTTGACAAGTACATGAGGAAATTGGAATTCTTAAACATTGCTGATGGGCTTCCCTGGTGGCGCAGTGGTTGAGAATCTGCCTGCCAATGCAGGAGACACGGGTTCGAGCCCTGGTCTGGGAAGATCCCACATGCCACGGAGCGACTAGGCCCGTGAGCCACAATTGCTGAGCCTGCGCGTCTGGAGCCTGTGCTCCACAACAAGAGAGGCCGCGATATAGTAAGTGGCCCGCGCACCATGATGAAGAGTGGCCCCCACTTGCTGCAACTAGAGAAAGCCCTTGCACAGAAACGAAGACCCGAAACAGCCATAAGTTAAAAAAATAAATAAATAAATAAAATTTAAAAAAAAAATTAAACATTGCTGATAAAAATGTAAAATGATGCAGTCACCTTGGAAAACATTTTGACAGTTCCTCAAAAAAGTAAACTTAGAGCTATTGTACAACCCAGAAATTCTACTCCTCGGTGTCTATCCAAGAGAATTAAAAACATAAATTTATGAAAAACTTGTAAATGAGTATTCAAAGTACCATTATTCATAACAGTCAAAAAAATGAAAAGAGCCCATATCCATCAACTGATGAATGGAAAAAATATGTATTCCATACAGTGGAATATTATTCAGCCATAAAAAGAAATGAAGCAGGGCTTCCCTGGTGGCGCAGTGGTTGAGAGTCTGCCTGCCAACGCAGGGGACACGGGTTCGAGCCCTGGTCTGGGAAGATCCCACATGCCGCGGAGCAGCTAGGCCCGTGAGCCACAATTACTGAGCCTGCGCGTCTGGAGTTTGTGCTCCGCAACAAGAGAGGCCACGATAGTGAGAGGCCCGCGCACCGCGATGAAGAGTGGCCCCCGCTTGCCGCAACTAGAGAAAGCCCTAGCACAGAAACGAAGACCCAACATAGCAATCAATCAATCAATCAATCAATAAATCTTTAAAAAAAAAAAAAAAAAAAGAAATGAAGCACTGATACATGCTATAACATGAATGAACCTCAAAACCATTATGCCAAGTGAAAGAAGCCAGAAAGAAAAGATCCCATATTGCATGATTTTATTTATTTAAAATAACCCAGAATAGATAAATCCAGAGACAGAAAGTATAATATTAGTAACTGCCAAGGACAGGGACAGGGAGGAATGAATAGTGTCTGCTAATGAGTAAAAGGTTTGTTTTTAAAGGTAGTGAAAATGTTGTGGAATTAGATGGTGATGATGGTTGCACAGCCTTGTAAATACCATAAAACCACTTAATTGTAAACTTGAAGGTGATTAAAATTGTAACTTGCACAATATAAAATATGTAATTTTAATAGCTCTATAACTGTTAAGAAATTTAATTCATAATTTAAAAACTTTCCAAAAGAAATCTCCAGGTCAAGATGGTTTCACTGAAGAATTCTACCATATATTTAAAAATAAATAATACCAATTCTACACGTCTCTTCTAAAAAATAGAAGAGGAAGTGCTTCCCAATACATTTTATGAAGCTCACACTAACTTGATATCCAAACCAGACGGAGACAGTACAAAAAAAAAAAAGAAAACTACAGGCCAATAACTTCATGAATATGGACATAATATCCTTAATAAAATACAAGCAAATAAGAGGTAGAAATATATAAAAAGAATCATACACCATGATCAAGGGGAGTTTATTCCAAGGATATAAGAATGGCTTAATATTTGAAAATAAATTGCTGTAATCCAGCCTATTAACTGGCTAAAGAAGAAGAATCACATTCTCATATCAGTCAATGCAGAAAAAAAGTCTTTGTGAAAATTTGACACCCATTAATAATTAACACTCAGAAAAATAAGAATAGAGGAGAATGTCCTCAACTTCATAAAGAGCACCTACAAAAAAGCCTACAATTAACATTCTTCTTAATGGTGAAAGACTGAATGGTTTCCCCCTAAGATCGTGAACGTGGGAAGGATGTCTGCCTTCATCACTCTTACTCAAAATAGTGCTAGATGTTCTAGCCAATGCAATAATGAAAGAAAAGGAAATAAAAGGCATACAGATCAGAAAGGAAGAAATAAAATGATCCCAATTTTCAGATGGAATAATTTTGTATGTAGAAAATCCCAAGAAATCCACACACAAAAAAACTGTTAGAAACAATAATGATTTCAGTAAGGTCTCAGAATACCAGAAAAACATAAAAAATTCAACTACATTTTTTCTTTGACTGCTTTTCAGAACTTCTCCATGTTCGTTAATTTCTATATTGTGTTTCATTAAAATGCATTTAAAAATAAGTTTCATTTTATTTATTTTAGATGTGATTTAGTGGCCATTCTATACTTAACCATTGATATATTTTATCAATTAAGGAGTTTAGCCATTACCAACTGAAATATTGGCTTTCTCCACTCTATTTTCTCCCTTTGGAATTCCAATTACATAAGTATTATATCTTCTCACTCTTTCTTCTATATGTCTTGAACACTGTGATATTTTCTATCTTCTCTGCCCTTTTGTCTATATTCTCAAGAATTTCTGTTTTTTAGATTGCAGTTCTTTAATTCGCCAGTGGCCTCCATTATATTAATTTTCTATCTATCTGTGTCTAAACTATGATATAATTTATTTTATATTATTAGGGTTTTCATTTCTAGGATATTTACTTGTTTCCTTTTCCTATGTGCCACATCAATCTTGGTAGATTCTTCCTTCATCTTGCTTTCTGTCATCTCAAATTTCTTAGTATTTCTTCAACACCCTTTTGCTATTCTGTATCCAAATTCTAATAAAAGCAGACTTTATGGGTCTGTTTATGAATTTGCTTTTGTTTTGTTTTGTTGCTTAATTTTGCTCATCTTGACTTTGCCTCTTCATGTGTTTTAATTTATTTTTTATTGTTTACTGATGTTCTTTTTATTTGTGGGAATTCTTTGAAGCCTGCATTTGTGTTCCTCCAGACAGGATTTGGTTTTTTTTTCCAAGTCACCTGGGGAATGACTAAACTTGACTTCTTTAAATATGTATATTTAAGCTTAGGTTTTGTTTCTTCAGGTCACAAGACTAGAATAAAGACTTGTTAATAGTAATTCTTAAAGGATATTTTTCCCACTCTATGAATAGTCATTAAAAATACTTGCATACATCCCTCAGCAGAAAAAAAAAAAATCTTTTTTTCCTATTTTACTTCATGAGGATGTCATCCTTTGTAAGTTTCAGATTTATTCTGGGTGTCTGTTTTTATTCCTGTCCTGTGTTGGGTCAGCCTTTGATTTCTTTTTCTGATATACATGGTCCATTGAAACACAGATTATAATCTACCATGGTAAATCCTACATTCTGCTGATCTGCACTCTTATTTAATGCCTAATCTCTAAGAAATCCGCTTATTTTTTTTTCCCAACTCAGCCATGCAGCATTTATCCAATGAACATAGTTCGATACTAGCAAAAATTGCTATGACTTTTAATCCACCATCATGCTCAGATTCCTATTTTTTTAAGGATTCCCTTGCTTTGAACTAGAGAGTTTAAAGTGAGATTAAGAGTAGAAACAGGAAGACAAGTTAGGATATATAGCAATGCTCTAGGCAAGAAATTGTAACTTCAACTGCTATGGACTTGATAAAAGTAGATAGTAGTGGATGGATTTGAGAAATATTGAAAAACTAATATCAATGTTATTAGTGGTGAATTGGATGTGAAATTTGGAGAAAGGTGTTTGGAATAATGCCAGTGTTCAGGATAATGTCCCACTTGTACAACTAGATAGATGGTGGTGCTGATAATTGAAAGAAGAACCAGCTTAAGAAAGTAAAGACTAGAGGCTCAGTGTTTAACCAAATTTGATGCCTTTGAGAATTCCAAGTGGCATATGCAGGACTGGGAGTCTGAGCTAGAGATACTAAACTAGAGATACAAAAACATGTGAGATTCTCTGAGCTAGAGATACTGAACTAGAGATATAAAAACATGTGAGATTCTCTGAGCTAGAGATACTAAACTAGAGATACAAAAACATGTGAGATTCTCTGAGCTAGAGATACAAAAACATGTGAGATTCTCTGAACTAGAGATACTAAACTAGAGATACAGAAACATGTGAGATTCTCTGAGCTAGAGATACTAGAGATACAAAAACATGTGAGATTCTCTGAACTAGAGATACTAAACTAGAGATACAGAAACATGTGAGATTCTCATATAGGTGTGATTGAAACCAGGCATAAATAAGGTTGCCTAGGAAGAAGACACAGATTGGAAGAAAAGCAGGCTCAAGATCAAGTCTTGAGGATTTTAATCTCTAATGACCAGGCAGAGGAGGATGAGCTTGCAGAGACGGAGCCGCACAGCCAACAAGTTGGAAGGGAGGCCAGAAGAGAAGAGTGTTGCCTTTTATTGCTTTTGTTCTTATACCCAGAGTCAGCTATATTAACCTTCTCACCATTTCCCATAGCTTTGCTCTTCCTTTTCTCTATGCCTTCATACATGCTGTTCCTTCCTTCTTGAATATCATCCATTCCCTTCTCCCTTTCCACCATTCACTGTTGTTCCTGATGAACTCCTATACATCCTTTACGGTTCAGCTCAAATGTCAGCATTGCTGCATAGTCCTTCTTAAACTTTGTCCTAACCCCTTCCCACACAGGCCTGGTTCATTGTCCTTTTCTGTGTGCCCACTGTGTGTATTGTATTGTATCTCAATTATCTTTCTGCCATCTGACTACAATGGATCCTCCTTAATTTCGGGGCCAATGTCTTATACGGCACTGTTTCCCCAGTGCATTTGGTTCACGGTGGAATCTTTTTTTGGATACAGAAACTTAAAGTAGGTCTCCAATAGAGTGCAGGAAGTATTTGAACAGAGAGAAGTCAACCCATCAGCTGGCATTAAAAAGACCCAAGGTGCATGGATAGACCTAGAGATTATCACACTAAGGGAAGTAAGTCAGACAGAGAAAGACAAGTACCATATGATATCATTTACATGTGGAATCTAAAAAAATGATCCAAATGAACTTATTTACAAAACAGAAATAGACTCACAGACATAGAAAACAAACTTATGGTTACCAACGGGTATAGTGGAAGTGTGTGTGGTGAGTGATAAACTAGGAGCTTGTGATTAACATACACACACTACTATTCATAAAATAGATAAACAACAAGGACCTACTGTATAGCACAGGGAACTATACTCAGTATCTTGTAAAACCCTATAATGGAAAAGTATCTGAAAAAATATATATATAAGTATGTATAACTGAGTCACTTTGCTGTACACTTGAAACTAACACAACATTATAAATTAACGATACTTCAATTAAAAATAATAATTATTATAAGAATAAAAAGACCCAAGGTATTCATGCACAAAAAAATCAAAGCTATTTGTCGCTGCTCCTAAGTATCTACTGGGTATCAGTCAATATATGCACATACACCATACCTCTCCCCTTCCCTTCCACCCTTTATCCATAAGGCTGTTGGCTTCATTGACATCTTCTCTTCCTGTTCCCATTAAAGTCTTACCT
Organism: Balaenoptera borealis; assembly: GCF_965194805.1. Lineage (NCBI taxonomy): Eukaryota > Metazoa > Chordata > Mammalia > Artiodactyla > Balaenopteridae > Balaenoptera > Balaenoptera borealis. The sequence goes on from NC_138866.1 coordinate 145,195,738, forward strand.
CTATGTTTCACTCAATCATATTTTGCCAAAATGAAATACCAAGTGTGGACACTGTAGTCAGTATGGGGAACACACCATGAAATTTTTATTTAATTCCTTTGCTTTCTAAAGAATGCACTGCAAATAATGACACTGAACAAATTGCGTGACTTAAACTAAGCAAACTAAGCAAATATATGGCATGAGGATTAACGAATCAACGTCAGGGTGAGTGCCCTTTACAAGGTGGCCAGAGAAGTGAAGGGGGCTTGGAATATGACTGGTGCTATCTTGAAGCAGAGAGAGTCTGGGGAAGGAACCATTTGGAGAGGAATTCCCAGGAGGTTACAAGGTGGCATGTGGGTGGAGGAGGTAGGGAATGAGGGGAATATAAGTCAGAAGAGGTTGGATATGAAGACCCTTTGCCCGGAGTGCTGTGGTTCTTTGCGATGCTCCCACAGATGCTCCATATGTGGGAGATGTCCCTGGATCAGGTTACCTTGAAGAAGGGGACTGAGGGACTGTTTCAAGACTGTTTGGGTTTTCTTCCCAGTGTTAATTCTTATTATGACTGAAATGGAATGACAGTAGCTTGTGCTGAGGCTGACATCAGCCTCATAAAAACTGGGGCAATGTCAGCAATCTGAAGCAATTCTTTGGGGTCTAGGGGACACCATCACATTGAGTTCTATTGGGCCTTGGGTGAGAGAACTGTAGCCTTGTGTGAAATTGTGACAGATGGCCGTCAATCAGCACCCAACAGCCACAGCATGCAGAGTCTAGGATCCTAGGCTCAGCATTCTACTTTTTCTATTATTTGGCCACAGATTTCCTCTTACTCTTCATTTCCCGTTATTTTCCTGCACAGTCCATGCATTCCTGGCAAACATAATTACATATGGTTCTACAAACCTGCCATATACCTCCCAATTTTCACTGCATTGTTGGATCTTTTTTCCACCTGGAATGCTCATCTCTCTGCTGATCTTCTAAACACAGACTCTTCTGGGGTTCCTTTACTAGGCACCCCTGTTAAAGCACCCTCTTTGTAACATACATGCACGCATGTCTATATCTGTTAACATCTACCTACCAACACACACCTACGTGCCTGGCAGCTCATGGCAGAGCAGAGATAACACAAATATTGAACCTAAGTAAACAGGGTTAGAACCTGGCTCTGTCATTAACTGGCTCTGAGATCTTGAGAAATTTACTTATCCTCTCTAAGCCTCAGTATCCTCATCTGTTATATTTATACCAGAGGATTTTAGGGAAGATAAAATAACCTAACATATTTAAAATACCTAGCACAGTCCCTATGCATAATATATGTTGATTCAAGTCCCCGTCCCCTATGTAGAATTTACTGTACACTGCCCTGAAGGCACTTCCCTCCCTCACTATTTTGTAAGCTCCCAAAGTAAGGCTACGGCTTGCGTGTCTTTTTCTTTCTCCCTCCACAGAGAGCTTCTCACTCAACAAACCAGTGATGAATGAAAGAACGAGCGATCACATGAATAGAAGAAAATTCCATTACTGTTTCAAGTCTGTCTGAACTGCTTCCTGAACAGTGAAATTGTGGTGTTTTAAATCCAAACAAAAGCAAACTCAAAACAAAGCCCAATGACCCTGCTGCAGTATTTTTGCTATGTTAGTCCCAGTGAGCAAGATGACCATATACTATTCCTGAGGGCAAAACTGTACTTTGTCAAGGTCATGGGGAAATCTAGGTGGTATGTCTGAACTAACTTAAAACAGGTAAGAGCCTTGCTCCCAACCTAGACTCATGTAAAGACTGACCTTTGGATTACCCTTTATTGAAAAGTATTTCCTCCTTTTGTACCCTGATTTTAATCCCATCGTTCAAGAGCTTTGGAAGTCATTTCCCCTCTCTGCACAGTTCCCTCTGTTGTAAAGCTGGCTCTGGAGGAGAGAAGCAACGGTGGTTGTGGAAGTTGGGAGGAAAGGCAGGACTGGCTTATCTCTATATTTATTAATACATCGCTATTATTTCCAGCACTGGAAACTGAGTTCATACAAAAGGACACTCAAGCACCTCACAGTGTTGCAAACAGGACAAGTTTCTCATCTGGTGTCCCTTTTCTCTCTAAGAATAAATCAACAAACCAATGGAAACCGCATGGAAATGCCATCCTGTGCTCAAAACAAAACACCATGGACAGGTTTTTACCAAGCCTCGTCGGAGCGTCCCTCAGTAACTGGAAACAGGCCGACAGACAAGGAGTGGAACAAAATAAAGCAAGTGGAGCTGCTACTCAAAGGAGCTGGAGAAATGCTAACTGTTGCTAAAGATCACATCTGATCTTAGAGGCATCATGTAACCTCTGGCTCCAGGTGACTGCTCCCCCAGGAATCCCACCACCTGCAGTGAAGAGGGGCTTTCTCCCCATGCCCCTGAACTCCGCAGAGGAAAGGCCCTCCTCCGGGGGAAGGCATACCTGGTGAGAAGCTGAGAGCCAGGATCAGAGGCAATGCTTCCATTTCTTGGAGTCATCTGAGTGGTTTTCTAAAGTTGGCAGAGCTACATAGGCCTATCCCTTCCAAACCCGGAGAACCACAATTTGAGGGCAGGGCTCAAGCCTCTGTATTTTTCAAATCCTTTCATTTTCTATATAGCATAGAAATTAGTGAGAGACAGCCTAAGATAGAAGCTACGAACACCCCAGACGCCTGGGTGCATTTCCTAGCTCTCCACCAACAAACTTGAGGCCTGTCATTTAATCTTTCTGTGCCTCAGTTTGTTCCTTTGCAAAATAGTGATAGTGACTATATTAAAAAAAACTGCCATGAAAATGAAATAAATTAGTATTTATAAAGCACATAAAACAGTGTCTTACTTATAGCAGCCATGATACGAGACTAACATAAAACTAATAATAAATGTCATTGCTTTGGCCTTTCATCTAATCCAGTGGTTTTCAAAGTGTAATGTCTAGAGACCAGAAGCCTCAGCAGAGCATCACTCAGAAGCTTGTTAGAAATGTAAATTCTCAAGGCCCACCCAGACTTTTTAAACCGAAAACGCTGGAGGTGGCGGTCTGGCAATCTGTGTTTTAATAAGCCCTCCAAGGGCATGTTCAAGTTTCCAGAACCACTGCTTTCATCCATGAACTCTCATTCAAATTTCTCTTCCTGACGAGTTACCTGTCCAAGTTAATCTTGCCAAATATTTGTTCTCCCCAGAGAGGCATATGAGTCATTCTAGAACTCCAGGCCCTCCAAAAACACATTTTAATTAGTGAGAATTCTTCTGGTAACAAGTGACATACACTCTACCCAAACCAATGTGGGCCCCAAAGAGGCTGTATTGCCTCACAGGACAGAAGGGTTCAGTGGTGATGACAATAGCCAGTATTTACGGAGCACGTTCACTGTGCCCGGCACCATTCCGAGCAGTTTACATATAGCAACCCACGCAATCTTCACAGCAGCCCTCTAAGGAGAAGCTATTATTATCCCCATTGAACCAAGGGGATGAGGAACAGGGTGGTGCAAGAACTCACCCAAGGCTGTGCAGGGAATATGCAGTAGATCTAGGGTTCCCACCCACAAGCCAACTCCAAAGTCATGCTCTTAGCCACGTGCAAGGCAAGGTTGGTCCAGGAGCTCACAATGGGATAGCAGGACTTTGTTCTTCTCCACTCCCAGTTCCCGCTCTAAGGCAGACAGTCTTTGTATAGGGCTCCTGGGTGTTCCAGGATCATGTCCTTCCATATGGACCAGCCACAGGGAAAAAGGGCTCTTCTCCCTCAGTTGACCTGACAAAAGCCATGGGATTGACCTTCATTGGACTGACCTGTGCTACATGCCCATTCTTGCCATCCTTGGACCAATTACTGGTCTGGACTCTGAAAGGGTCCTTGACTAGGATGTGTCACATGACCACCCTGGATTCAGGGACCATGAAGCCCAAGAATTTAGAGGGAGCTTTCACCAGAGTGGTGTAAGCCAAAAGAGGAAGAATGCCAGCAAGGCAAAAACTAGCCCTACTACATGCTAGGCTCTGTTTGAGAGCTTTATATATATCAAGCTATTGAGTCATCACAGTAATCGTAGGAGGTAGGTACTGCCATTGCCCCATTTGTCAAATGAGGAAATGGAGGTGCCAGAAGATGAAATAACTTGTCCAGGGCAGCAGAGGCTGTAAATAGCAGACACAGCACTGGAACCTGGCCTGCTGCTCCGGGAGTCTATGCACTTACCAAGCAGACCAACTCCTAACTATTGATGCTCTTATCAGGTCTGAGTTCAAGATGCTCATTACCTTACCGGTCGGGTCCCGCTTCCCTTAAACCCCTCCTTTCTTGGTGAGGAGACAAAGAGAATTTCCTAACCTGCCACACCTGGGGGCTTCTCCAAATAATAAATACCTTCTTTCTTCAGTGGTAACAATACAGCAAACATCTCAGAGTAAGGTTGCCAGATATAGAAATGAAAATACAGGACACTCAACTAAATTTGAATTTCAGAAAAATAAATAAAATTTTGTACACACACGCACGCACACACACACACACACACACACAAACATTTAGTATAAGTATGTCCCATGAAAAATCTCACCCAGCAATTCTACCTCAGAGCTGGATTTTCACCCAGGACGACTAACTGTACCAGTTTGCCCAGGACTGAGTGGGTTCTTAGAACCTGGAATTTTCAGTGCTAAACCAGGAAAGGTCTGGACAAACCAGAACAAATTGGTCAGCCTGCACCTAACCCAGTGGCCTCTGAGCAAAGTGGCTTTCAAAACTGGCAGCTCTCCTTGCCTGCCCAGCGGCCAGCCCCTCTCGGCTCCAATGCCTTCTGCAATCACACCCTGATCTCCAGGGAGCACACACACCTGCAGGTCACACGGCTTCCTGCTTCCCAGCTTCTCACCTCGTCAACTGTGTGAGGTTTCAGGCTGCAACTGTGCAACTCAGATTGGGACTTGAACCAACAGTCTTTTAAATAGGATCACACACCTGGTCTCAGGACTTAATGAAGCTCAGGCACTTGATGTCTCATGGCAGAAAAAATTCAGTGACAAAGTAATAGGTAAGAAGTGGATTTACTTAGAGAAAAACACATTCCATAGACAGAGTGTGGGCCATCTCAGAAGGCAAGAGGCACCAGGGTATGGGGCTGTCAGTTTTTATAGGGGTGGGTAATTTCATAGGCTAATAAGTGGGAGGAGGATTCCAGCCATTTTGGGGAAGGGGTGGGGATTTCCAGGAATTGGGCCCCTCCCACTTTTTGATCTTTGATGGTCGGCCTCAGAACTGTCATGGGGCTGGTGGGTGTGTCACTTAGCTTATGTTAATGTGTTACAATGAGCGTATAATGAGGATCAAGGTTCACTAGAAGTCAAATCTTCCGCCATCTTGGACCTAGTTGGTTCTAACCAGTTTTTGTCATGTCCTCGGGCTATGTCATTCTTTTAAAGGTTGTGCCCTGCCCCCTTCCCTCCTGTTTCAGCATGACACCCTAAAGGGAGATGATACTCTTCCCTTCCTCCCCAGCCTCCTCAGCACCTCCAATAGTCTCCTCTCCCTCCAACTAACCTAGGCCACTAGAATCTTCTGGATCCTCCTTTTCAAAAGTGCCTGGAGCCTCGAAGCAGGGGGGCCAGAGTGGCGTGCCTGGGAAATGTAAGGATTGTGTCTTCTTCACTTGTTGTCCATTACAGATCTGATCTGCCATACCCAACCCACTCTAATGCTGAGGATTCCAGCTCAGTATTATCGATCTTAGCCGACTCCCTACATGGAGCTTAGAGACCACGGAGCATCCAAGACTGGATAAAGAAGGTAACACTGTCCACGGGGAAATGGCTCAATTTAGAAAAAGCAGAGATAGACGCACCATGGCCATCACATATCATTACATCCACACTCAGACAGAGGAACCTGCTACTTCCAACCAGTCCCATAGGGGCAACCAGGGGGCAGGACAGAACTCTGATCTCCCTTATTCAAGCCATCAGTTATTAGTCTAAACCAAACACTGATTCATTTACACTGGGGCTATCTGAGCTGGTACCTGCCCTGAGTGCATGTGGTCTAGCATGAACTAGCCTTTGGACTCTAGAAACTTCAACCCCTTCCCTTGGGCCCCTTTCATTCTTCTCTTTACTCCTTGAATCTCCCCTCTTTAACCTGGGCTCCTGCAAGCCAGGATGCAGCAAATGTGCCCCTTTGCACATATTTGTATAACCCGCCATTGCCCCACTCAAACACAAGCTCCAAGATAGCAGAAACCTTGTCTATCTTCTTGCCACTGTTCTTAGAACTGTGTCTGCCACAGGAGAGTGGCAATATGTAGAAAGGTTTGAAATACAGACTCTGGAGTCAGAACTCCTTGGGTTTAAATCCTAGCTCTTCTACTTATTAACTGTGTAACCCTGGACAAATAACTCACTCTTTCTGGGCCTGAATTTCCCCATCTGTAGATGGGGATATGCATTAGACAAGAGTTCTCCAGAGAAAGAGAACCCATAGGATGCATATATGTACAGAGAAAGAGATGATTTTTAAGAAACTGGCTCATGTGATTATGGAACCTGGAAAGTCCAAGATCTGCAAGGTGGACCCGCAAACTAGAGACCCAGGAAGAGAAGGTGTTGCAGTTTACGTCCAGAAGCCCTCTGTTGGCAAAATTCCCTCTTGCTTGAGAGATATAGGTCTTTTGTTCTACTCAGACCTTCAAGTGATTGCATTAAGCTCATTCACTTTATAAAGGGCAGTCTGCTTTACTCAAATTCACCAGTTTAAATATAATCTCATCCAAAACACCCTCACAGAAACATCAGAATAATATTTGACCAAATCTCTGGGCACCGATGGCCAGTAAACTTGGCACATACAATTAACCATCATAGGATATAATCGTGCCTATTTCACAGGGTTGTTTTTGAGAATTGAGTCAATCTAAACAAAGAACTTGGAAGTAGGTGTTCAATTAAAATGAATGGTGTATTAATAAACTTTCTGAGTTCCTCCTCTATGCCAGGTGTTGTAGGTGTTGAGGATGAAGAAAATCCATTCCCTGTCCTTGAGGAAATGAGTCTGATAAGGACTGAGACGGGTAAGTAAATAAACAACACAATGGAATTAGCGCCTTGAAAGAATTATGTTCCTGCTTCTGGGGGAAGACATGGGAGAAATCTTCCAAATGTGTCCAGGGGAGTCAGAGATGGCTTCACAGTATAGGTTAAGCGAGAAACAAACCTCAAAGGAATAGAAGGAACTTAGGAAGATTCCACAGCCCAAAGACCATCTCTAGACTGAACCAAGCACTCCAAGAGCAGGTGCCAGCTCAGTTCAGCAAGAATCTTAGACTAGGGCAAGAGGCCTCAGTGCTCCATATGCAACAGAATGGGGCCTGGTCCTGTCCAGAGGGGGCACCACCTCTGAACCACCTTGGTAACTGGCATTTGCCTCTTCCTTTAGGTCCTGCATTTAAGGAAACTTGACAACATAAGTCAATCAAGCTATGTGAGTTTGGAGAACCAGGTGAGGCAGTGAGGTGGCGGGGCCTAGGAGCAACCCCACCACCATGAATAGGGTCTGTCTTGAGAGAACTTAGTAGAGAGGTACATGGAATTTGGAATCAGACACACTCAGGTCTTACTGCATGGGGCAAGTTACTTCACCTCTCTGATCCTTTGAATCTTCATCCGTAAGACGGTTTTATCATGTTGGATTGCTAATTTTGAAGACTAGCAAGGTACCAGGCACCAAATAAGTACTCAATAAATGAAAGTTATTATTATCCATAATCAATTCCTCATCTCTCCTCTTCCTCCTTGCTGTTATTTGACAATACGTTCTAGAGAGATATAATACTAAGGAATGAGAGCCGTTCGCTCTTTTATATTTGATGTGAATCCAGTTCTGTGGATTATAAATTATCTGCCTTTTCTGTGCCTTCGCCCCCATCTGTAAAATGCGGGTCATAATCAGGCCATTCTTGTGGGATTATTTTGTAAATTTATTATGTGATATATGTGTATAGCACATAAGGGGAGGTGATCAATATGTATTAGCTGTTTAAAAATAGTGATGATGATAATGATTGTTATTAATATTGTAGAGACCTAAGGTTGAAAAGAAGGCATTGGAGAAATATTTAAGACAGGTGAATAAAGATGCACGCAGGTAACCGAGGGAAAAGCTAGGGAGCTTATCCACAGCACACCTTGCCTTCTCAGGGAAGATACTCCCTAGAGTTAACCCTGGACTGGTGTGCAGCTGCTGTGTACAGGGTTGGAGGCCCGCTGCTCCCCCACTGAGCCCCAGAAGCTTCTGAGGGAGACCAAACTGTCTGCTGTCTCCTGATATTAGGAAGTGAGGTTGAAATGTTGCAAGTTCTTGCATCCTCTGATATCTAGAACTTGAGGAATTATAACCGCAGAAAATGTTGTCAAATACACTCATCAAATCAATCCCCAGGTGGAAATGTGTTATGTTCACAACAGAAGCAGCTGCAAACACCAAAACACCAGGATTGGGATTTTTTTTTTCTAAGAGGAGAATTGTTGTTGTTGTTTTTTTTCTTTCCTAAGAGAGAATTGTTTTCAGAGTCTGAACCCAGCTCGTCCGTGCTCTAAAGGGTCAGTTCCCCTGGTCCCACTCCAGACCCACTGTTTCTAACAAGAGCCCAGCCCTGGGACTCTCTATGATGGCTAGCTTCTATCCTCCTCCTCCCCTCCCTGCCCCTCTGAGCCCCAGCTAGTTAGTAGAACGACAGTCCTCACCCCTCCAAGGAGCAGGAAAGTGTAGCATAGTCTAAAGAGCATGGAATCTCCAGTCAGGAAGCCCTGAGAGGGAATCTCAAGTTTGCCAATGACCAGCCAGGTGACCATGTGAAGGTCATTATCCAATCCAAGCCTCAGTGTTCTTGTCTTCATAACTGGCGTGTGAGAAGCATTTCAATTCCAATAACTAGTGCTGTGTAACAAGCCACCTCACACCTAGTGATATAAAACCACCCTTTGATAATATTCATAGATTGTGAAGGTCAGTAATTTGGAAAGGACAAGAACGGGAATCAGGTTCATTTACTTACAGATCTGAAGTCTGGATGCGGAGGACTTGAAATTTAGGGCCACTGTCCAGACAGCAGGGCTTCCTTTCAGCTTTGAGGATTCAGGATAGTTGGACTTCTTCTACGGTGACTCAGGGCTCCGAAGGTGAGTGTCCTCATTGATGACACAGAAGCTGCATCACCTTGGAAGTCATGCTCTGTAACTTTTGATGTCTTCTGCTGGCTATAATTGAGCCACAAGGCTCCCCAGCTTCAAGGGAGGGAATTAGCCTCTACCTCCTGACAGAGGGATGGCAAAGCTCTAGGAAATATGAGAAGGGAAATACCATGTCAGCCATCATTGGAAAATAAGATCTTCTACGTTCCCTTACAGAACTATCGTGAAGATGAAGTAAGGTATCACATGTGGAAGGACTTGGCAAACAATCGATGTTTATTAACCTGCTCCCTGCTTCTCAAGTCCAGCTGAAGGGTCAAGTACTCACTGGTGATACTGGAGAGCAGCCCTTCTGAAGGCTTCCAATGTCATATCTCTTTCCTCCTCACAAATCAGAGCATCCTTAGGCATTTCACTATGTCTGATACTGAACTGGGCCTGTAACACCTTTGCTTGCAAATAATCATGATCATAATCAGAGTAATAAATTTATAATAGCAGCCTGCTAAATGCCAGGCACTATCATAATGCAACACTTGATCTCATTTGCAATTACCACAGTCCTTAAAGGTGATTATTAATATCTCCATTTTACAGATGAACTAAAAATCAGTGAGAGTAACTGTCTAACAACACACAGAAGTCAGACCCAGCACCCATATTCTAACCTAGGCCCAAAACCCTAATTCCCCTACTCTACCACGCCGAGATGCTCACTGCTCACAGACCCTTGGAGATGGGGTGGTCTCTTCAGTGGTGTCCTGGTAAATGTTTAACAATCACATAGCCCCCCCAAAAAATTATGTATGTATATATGAGATATCTGAGTGTGTGATATATGTACATCTCATGCATTTATCATAAATTTTATTTATATAAAAGATTTCTGGTACATAATATACAAATAAGAATGAATTATACACTACTCTTTATTGAAATTTCTACATAGTCTGCTGATTCTTACAGAATGATTATTTTTATTTTTTATGAACCCTTATTTCTATAGCCAACCTGTGGCTTCAGTTGATAAATGAGTGTAGCTCCAACATGAATGTGAATGCTGACATTTATGTCAATGAGGAAGATGAAAATGAGACAACAAAGATACATGTGGGAACTTTACTCATTCATCAGTGACATGACTGACCTCTTTGTTGATTTGGATAATAGTTTTCACATAATGAAAGAGTGTTTCCTTAAATTTTTTGTACTCTATTCACACAGTAATGGCTAAGGATATGATGCACTTTTAAGTGTAATCTGCATTATTAGCATTTTTCCATTATTTTCTATAGCTCTCTACATAGACAATCCACAAAACAATAAACCACGCCCTGATGTGTAGCATCTACTGATTTCCATGTTGGTAATACTCTCACCCTGCCCAATTTCAAGCTACCAACATGACATCATTGAATATAATAGACATGAACAACCTAAAGAGAACTGTTAATGTAAAATGTAGTAAAATAAATAGGAAGTTTTGAGTATTTATTATCTTTGTTTATAATATGCGGATGAAAAATTAATCAGTCGATCTAAGAAAGAAATGAAAAATTTCATTTGAGCCAAATTTGAGTATTATAACCCGGGAAGAGCATCTCAGAAAGCTCTGAGAACTGTTCCACCTGTTAGAAGTCGAGGCACAGTAACATAAGTTTTTTGAGATGGGGGCTGTACATTAAATGGCGTATTATTGACAGCTTACACAATCCAGATCTAAGCGCATGTGACCCCTTATCAAGAAGGAATGTTATCTTTAACGACTTGTCTTGTTGATGCTGGGAGAATGTTGCTTTTTATGGTTGAGCAGGTATTTCTACAGATGGAGGAGATTTGGTCCATGCATAATGCAGATACACAATGCACAGTGTGGGGAGAGAGGAGGCCAAAGGGCAGAGAAAGTATTTTTTATGTTTAAGTGTTTCCTGTCTTGCCATAAAACATGAATTTTATTTCACAAACATAATGGATTCAATAGCCAGTTCATATAACTTAAATGTTAATAATGACGAATAGTCAATGACCGCTTTTCAAAATTCTTAACCACCTAGCAATTAGCTTTCACTGGCTGGTATAAGTTAGATCCAGAACACTAGTCTCTCCTATCTCCACGTGACCTTCACTCATACCCGCTATGCTCCTCTAATGAATCCCTTCCTTCCTGGCTCTGTTCACCTCGATTCCCAGCGTGCTCTGGGCCAGTGCCAATATTGCATATTGTAAAGTAACATAATGCTGCCATGTCGATGACTTGGAACTATTTAATCTGTCTATTTCTCAAGGTCACAGTACATTTTCTTTCTTTTGCCCTGAGAGGGCACCTGTCAGTCAGGGTGTAGTTTCTGATGAAGCCCACTTGGTTTCTTCCAGTTTGGCTAATGAGAGAAGTCACCTCCAAATGGTTCACTCCACTGCTATAAATGTACCCGCCAGCCCTAACCTTACTTTGAGGTGCTCTCAGATGCAAGTTGTTCCGCTTTACATCCATGCTGTAACTCATTAAAACTGTGTTTCACTCCGGCATTCTGCTCATTACAATGGGCAGAGAGAGCGTTGTTTCTGGGAAGCACAGTCATAATGAGGGCAGAGCGTTCAGCCCAAAAGCAGCTTCTTATAGCTCATTAGGAAAATTGACTAGTTAGGCAGAACTCTTGTTCCCTCGCTTTGACTAAAGATATGAAAGCCTCCCTTTCCCCAAAGGCCAGGGACACTGATGATATATCCGAGGTCCCGAGGTCAGAGTTGGCCAGGATGTTTAGGAGCTCTGGCTTCATCCTGGAAATGCCTTGGAGTTGCCTAGCGGTCGGGTGGTGGGCAGACCCTCAATGCGGTTGATCTTTTGCCCTGGGGAACAAGCCATGGCTTTCTGTGTGCACTTGTATTTGCTGGTACCAGAATGGGGGAAGGGATGGAAAGAAAGGAAGGGAGGGAGGGAGGCAGAGGCAGGGACTACCCTTGCCCTTACCTCTACTCTGCTGGTAGGAGCTAGATGTTATCAGGTGGTTAGGAATCTTGGAATTTCCAGTCTTATTCTCAGAAGTTCCCCGAATCTGTGCCTTATAGGCATTTCCTCAGCTCTTGATTAAAGTTAGTCCAATTTGGGCTTCTTACCTCAATGAAAATCATCATCATTATTATGATAAGTAAGACCATCATTTCCCTGAGTCCCCAGAAAATCAACATCATACCAGTTCAAGGACACACAGGTTGAGGCAAGCATGGATTTACTCAGCCAGTTTGTGTCACCAAGTTGCAATCACTGGACTTTACCTGTGCTTTTCAAACTTTATAAATATAATTTTTAAACCAAGAAACTATTTCTTCATACAACATCTTACATGGAGACCAATCTATAAAACTGATATAAAGGGAGCTTCTCTGGTTGAGAGGAGTTGGAGGGCCTGGGGCCTTGACTTCTCATGCTCTCCTGCTTCTGTTCCCTGCAGGGGTCTCCAAGGCACCCCTTTTGAAGTTCTGTAGGGCAGATTGAAACCACTCTCATGTATCAAAGGCCAGAATATTATACATACGCTTTTACTCAACAATCCTACTTCTAGAACTGTAACATAAGAAAATAACCAAACAAGAGCCAAAGAAGTTTGCCCAGGATATTCGTCTCATCTTTGTCCGTAATTTTGAAAACTTTATAAGGCTAGCTAAATGTTTTGTAAGAATAGGATTGATTAAACAAATTATAGAATGTATATATGAAGTGGAATAATAAGCTTCCATTAAATATGATGTGGATTTGTATTTATGACATGGGAAAATAACCTTTCATACTGGTGAGTGGGATTAAAAAAAAAAAAGAGCAGGCAACAGTATGACATTATTTGTGTAAAATATATAGCTATGTGAGCATGGAAGGATGTGCATCAAAATATTGTCATTTTCTGGGATTTAGGATCATGTTTTATTTATTTAATTATGTAATTTCTGTACTTTTCAATTATTTATAATAAGCATGCATTATTTTTACCAAAAAAGAATTAAAAAGCACTCAAAATTTTAAATAAAAGGGAAGAAAGAAATCGGTGCCTTTCAATACCTTTAGAGTGTCATTCACCACCCTTGACCTATTTAAGGCTGCTAAACTTTTTCCAAACAAATATAGTCTAGAGATTTTTTTCCTTCCTGGGATCAAAGATGATGCTGTTTGCAGCACTTGGCAACCATGGCCTGTTGGCTTCACGAGACCTGGAAAACCAGCATGTGGAGACAACCTTTTCACATGTCTCCAGGCTGCAGACCAGCCATGTGCATGCGCTTCTCTATGTGTGCTGGGGCTGGGGACTGGAAAGAGGGGTGCCAGGGCCTGCTCGGGCCTTTATTTGTCCCACTGTGGTCAAGGGATCTGATGTCATCTATTTGTGGGATCAAATGGAGCCATAATAATAAAAATACTGCTCCACTGGCCCTCTGCACCTTGGGAAGCCCTCCCCTAGTAACCCAACGTGTGTCCAGCATTGCTTTGTACCTACAAAGCAGTCCATTCTGCCAGCAGGACATCCGTGAGGCCTGACTTGCCCATCAGGTTTCACGCCCACCTGAGACTGGCACCTCTCCCTGGAGCCCTCAAGACACCAGAGCTGCATGGCATTTGGCTGTGAATGGGAGAGGCTCGTTGTATTTTGTCAGTCATGTCAAGCAAGTTTGGGGGTCCATGAGCAGTGGCGTTCATGCTCCCTTGTTCCCATAATTCTTAGGATTCCATCCAAAACAGCTCACTCAGCTTCTGCTTGCACCCCTTTGCACAAGGCTCCAACACCAGTCTGTGGACCTAGGCTAGAAGGCAGATGCCAGATGTCCCCCGGGGGAGCTCTTCCCTCAGATGCCTGCCAGTCACCATCTTCCTACATAGCTTCTTCCCCTCTGGCAAATTAATGCCCACAGAAGTCACCTGCAGATCAGTGTACTGCCGGAACCCGGCTCACCTGCCGTGGTCTTAGCCCAGAACCTGCCCAGGCTCTTCTTCCTTACCTCCAACTGCTCCCTGTAGGACCTTTTCAAGTTTTAGAAAACAGAAACCCAAGTGTAATATCCCAGCTCAACTATCTGTCCGGGAGGTCTTTATATGATTTGTGGAGCTTTGATTCATAGCACCCTGCTTACCTATGGCCCCAGCTAAAGAGGGAAGGATGAGGGAAAGGACCCCAACATCTATGGAGGGTTCACCGTGCAGCTCTCTGGGTTTCATCCTCACAGCTTCATGCCGGTTAAGAGTTGAGCAAGAGAGGTAAGCTGTCCCAAATCATCCTATTAGGAAGTGATTAAACGGACTTGAACTTTGGCCTGTTAGACTCCAGCAAAAGGAGGGTAGTCTACCGCCTCTGCCTGGAGGCTCTGGGACTCCCACATCCTAGCCCAACTCCTCAGGAAAAGCCTTTCCTAGCTAATGCAATGGCACTCAATCAGCTCTCTCTCTTGCCTGAATACCTCTGGTTAGCAATCAACTTGGTGAGTTCCCTGGCGACATCTCATCTAGACCAGCCTTGAACCATCACTCAAATCATTTATAATTATTTTTTCTTTCCAAGAACTCCCATATCATCTCTCCCAAAAGACAGAAGTCTCTCCTGGGCTCGGGCTACGGCTTATCTTCATATCTCCCATCAGCACCTAACATGATCCCTGAGGTACGTTCATTGCTTTCATTTAATTTTCTGGATATAAATTGAAAAATATCCAGAATGGATTAATCATTAGAAAATTGAATTACTTTTTGTATTATATATTATATTCATCTACTATAAAATCAGCCTAAAAGAAGATACCTCTGGAAATTTTTTTTACAGGGTTTTACTGGGATGTGAAACCATCCTGCCTATCTATACACAGTAGAGCAGATTAAAATGATATATTATAGATAAAATTACTTTATACATTACATAAATTATACCAATTAAGCCATTATTTTTGTTTTACTAATATTTTGCTATGTATTTTAGTATTTAATGTTATTTAGTATACATTTAGTAATTAGTGTTTTACTATTAGAGTATATACATAGTATTCAGTACTTTATTATCTATTTTAGCAATTATTATGACTGGTTTATTTACTATTATTATTTTTATAGCCAATAACAGTAATATCTGAACAAGCAGTGATTCTCTTTTTGGATTCTGTCCCATATCTTCTATCGCCTTTTAGAAACCAAACCAGTTTTCACCTATTACCATAGCATGTACATTTTCTTGCATTACTAAAAATAAATGCTCTGAGTAGACAGTATTTTAATAAATGACCAACACAATCATATGAATGAATTTGGACAACTTAGCTGCCCTCTAATGTGAACACACAAGTTGTTTTCCACTTATTGGGCACCTGTTTCTGTGACAACCATCATCTGTAAAATGGGAATAATGTAGCACTTTATATGGTTGTATAAATTGAAGACATTTTATTGGCACAGCTCTGGAGGCGAGGGAGAATCTCTAGGTAAAAAGTTCTCCCCACTCTCGGTCAACCCTGCCAACCCACTCATGCCATGCTCAAATTCAACCAGGGCCTGTGGTTGCAACTGGGATGGGACCATCTACTCAATTTACTCAAACTCTCCATCCAACCTCTTCGCATTTTGTGACACTAGTAATGGCTCCAAGGTATGTGTGCAGTTTTGTTGCCCATTGGTCTGTGGCAGCTTAATTGCTTAGAAGATGGTGATGATAATAAGGCCCAACCCCCTGCCAATAAAGGCCATCTCCCCTCTCCCCATACCACCTAGATTGCCTAGTCCTTTTCTTCCCGATCACCCCACAGTTGGCCCACTCCTCACCCCACCTTTGAATTCACTGTGTTTATTAGCAAACAGTACAATGGAGTAGAAATATTGGGATATCTGTCATTAGACAGAGGGTTCTCATCCCAACTCTTCCATTAATATTAGAAGTATCCCAAGAATGATTTCATGATCTCTCTGGCCCTTAGTTTCCTCACTGAAAATGGAGTTAAATCCTAGTTTGCAGGGCTTTTGTGAGGAGCAAGTGGGATCATAAACATAGCTCTAAGGAGAGATTCTGACCCATAGTAGCAATCCCTCCTCTCTACTCCCATACTAAGTGGTGACTGACACAGAAAAGGCTAAAGACACTTTGTTCTCATTCTTACAACTCCATTTGGATTCTGTTTAGTATTGTGACCCAGGTTTCCCTAATGGAAAATTGGCCTTGAATCACGGTGTTCTATGGCTAATTATTGAGCTTGACATTGTTCCCCAAGTGTTAATTCTGTCACTTCCCCATCACTACTCTACTACTGAGTCCAAGTCCAGAGCTCCAAGACCCTACCCCGGTGCAACCCAGCTTGGAGTCACTGTCTCATCCTGTAATTTCCCTCTGAAGAGTAGATTCCTGCCTTACTCAGTTCTTTCTCTCCCTCCCCAGGCTTCATAAACCTCCCTTAAAATCCCAGCTTGTCAGTTGGGTTACTACTGTCAGTGGACAGATTTGCTTTTCGTTTTGCCTGTCTTCCAGGACTTCAGATCATCCACCAGCCCAATTTCTTCTTCCTATATACCACCCACCCAAGAGCCAGTTAATTATCTGAACTGCTTGCTCTGCTCTGGGACAATGTGATGAATCACATTGAAATCACAGGTTGAAAAATTGAATTGATCAATATTATCCCATCGCACCCTGCAGGACCAGAACTCCAGATTGCCCTGTCCGTGGACTCTGGCAGGCCACCATAGAGCTATCACACCCTTGATGTCAGAAATCCATGAGAAAAAGGATTATGTCTTGTTCCTGTTATTTCTCCATTGTATGGGAGTATAATTAATCAGTGAATGGTCACTCTAAGATATCAGGTTTCCAGGAGTCAGAGTAGATATATATCCGTGGTTCATAAACACAATGCCATGAATATTGCCTGGTCCCCTTATTATGTTTCTTGCTGGCCCTTCCCTGGTTCCCTACCTTTGTCTAGCTGTGTGATTTTGAAATATTCATGCAACTTATCCAAGTCTCAGTTGCATCGTTTATAAAATAGGGATTTTACTAGCTTTCCTGCCTCAAGACTATGACAACCCGATAAATTAACATCTTTGAAATGATACACACTGTAAAATGCTGAATCGATAGCATCGCTACAATTCTTGGTCCTATGGCTGCATCACTGCCTCTCAACTTGTGTTCACACTGATGACCCTCTCTATCTTTTCACTAGGAAGAGAATACCCAGCTGGGACAAAGGAAAGAGAACACAACAGAAAACAGATAACAAAGAGACTATTTTTAGTCTAGTCTTCTTAACATTTCTCATACTTTACGTGATGATTCATGCTTTATACCTCCGTTACCCCTGCAAACAATTCCCTTGTTTTAATATACAATCATCTCTGTAGGATTTTTTTCCTTGCTTGTTTTTCAAGTGCATCTATTTGATTAGCGCTGAGAGTCTCATTGGAAAAAGCTCACATGCCTTTCTGGCCCTGCTCCCCTCCCCTCCTTGCACACTCACTGCTCTCTCTAAATATTTTGTAAATAAATAGATTGATCCACTTGATATAATTCTAATGATTCATGTCCTAGGGTAAATCTAAAACCAATAAAAAATGGAGATCACAAGAACGGGAGTCTATTTAAAGAGGACTGATTTTTTTTAACAGTTTCCACTTACTCTTCACACCTAGTTATGCCTTTCAGTCATAATCAAAACCTTCAGTGTGTCAGGGGGAGGGAATAAGCCCTTAGAGTTTGCTGTCATGTTCACACCTCCCCCTGTCTGGGCTTACATCCCCCTCCCTCATTCGCTGCTCCAGATGACAGGAAATGTTTAGCAGCTATTTTTTTAAAAAAAGAGTACGTAGAGGGGAGGTCTACACGATTCTCCCATACCATATTTTATATCTTTGAAACGTGAAATAGAACTTACAGGAAATGGTGCAGAAAGGGAGGCCAGTCCATGCAGAGGGCTGGTTTACAGCACCGCTGAAATCCCGTCTGCAGATGGGGATGGACCGGCTGTTGGTGCCTCATCCATGTCCCCTCCACACCAAGGTCCCCAAGCTCACACAGAAGCATCACACCCCCCACGCCAGTTACTCTTTGCCTCCAGCCACTGGAATATGCTCGACCCGGGTGAGGGGCAAGATCAACGTGCCAGGGAGCATCTGACAACCACTCACGGATGGACTGGAGGAGAGTAACAACCCCCGCTCCCTCCATATCGGGGTGAGACAAGCCTGCGGCGTCCTCCATGCCGTCTCCCCACTGGCACTAAGCCCCAGGTGCCCACTGCTGTATTCTATTCACTCACCCCCTTCCCTTTCCAGCCTCACCTCTCCTACCAGTGTCTCCTGGGATCACATCATAAATAAATCATTCACACTCAAACCTCAGGGCCTGCTTTTGGACAAATCCAGTCTAAGATGGTCATTTTTCCAGAACCTTCTCACTCTTTCTCTTTCAGCATCTGCCCGTACAGGCCTAACCCCTTAGTGCCTGCTCCATGGAAGTCACCCTGGAGAGTTCATTCCCCCTGTTGGAGCTGCTGAGAGCCTGGCCCCAGAGGCCAGCATCGTCACATGGTCCAGACTGGTCCCCACTGCACTACCCCACATCATTGCTACCAAGAACCGTAAAGGGTCAATGAGCAGCCTTAGGCCCCACTGGGTGTTGGGGGAGAGGGGGCGGGGGGGGATGATGCTATTGTCTTATCCAGAAGAATAATTCTCCTGGAAGGGATTTTAAACAAGATTATAAGTCAATCAGTCCTTCTGAAGGAATGTCTATAATTTTTGTGTTTGTTTCTTGCTTTGTTCCAGACTCAAACTGCCATCTCTCAAAGTCTATTCTAATGCTGTTTCACGCACCCACCTTCCTCCTCAGCCCAGGTCAGAATGAGTCTCCCTTGTCTATTGGGTTGGTCAAGAAGTTCATTCAGGTTTTTGGTACGATGGTAAGGAAAAACCCGAACGAACTTTTTGGCCAGTCCAATACGTTCTTACAGAACTTTGTTTTTCCCTTTACCTGGAGATGTTAACAATAATAATAAAGACAATAATTATAATGACACTAATTAATAGCTGACTTCTACTGAGTACTTACAATATGCCAGTCACTATGCTAAGCTCTCTAAGAACGCTATTTGATTTAATCCCAATAGTGACCCTCTTCGGCAAGTCCTGTAAGAATCCTAGCATGTATTTGGTTACATTAATGACCCCTATTCCCTACCCGTAGCCTCACCGTTTGCCTTGCAACTTTGCAGCCCTGTCCCTCCCACCGTGGACAGGGTGTCATCTCCCTGCTTGACTGTGGGTTCATCCATGCAATTGGTTATGACCAATGGAATGTTAGCAAATGGGATCCAAGGAGAGGCTTGAAAAAGGCTTTTGTGTTTCTGTTCACTCCCTGGCTCCTCTGACCTGTGCCTGAGCCATGGTTGGACAAGAGCTGATTTGTCACAGTAGTTCCAGCTGAGACCTCCCTCGATAAGCCCATGGTCAGCACACCCCCGTATATGTCAGTAAACCCAAAGAACAGAAGAATTGTCTGGCCAAGTCTAACTTAAATTCCTGAACGGCAAACTCATGATCATGATAAATGCTTATTGTTTTAAACTTCTGAGTTCAGGGTGGTTTGCTATATAGCATTATTGTGGCAATGGATAACTGATACATAGCCTCATCTTGGACCTGAGGAATATGAGACTTGGAGCAGTCAAGCTAAACGACAACAATCCCACTGCCTGTTGGACCTGAAAGATTGTTCTCCAAACCTTATCCATATATTTTCCTAGCTTTTAACTATAGAGTTGAGGACAAAGATAGTAAATTGCTGATATTTATTTCCTAATTATCCACAGTTCCTAGCCATAGTAGAGATCCAATCAATGTGTACTGAATTATGTTAGGTTCAATTAAGTAAGAGATAAGCATACTAAGTGAAAAAAAAAAAAAAATACAGGCACCACTTCATTGTTCCCTTTATTGAAGGACAAAAGTGTCATATAAAGGCATCTTTCACAGTGCATTGACCTAAGAAATATTGTGGGCAAAATGATGTGGTCTTTGATATTTGCTTCAAATTATTCTGAGAAAAAGAAAAAAAAGATTGACAAAAATCCTGATAATTGCTGCTGAGTACGTGAAGGTTCACTGTACTAGTCTCTCTACTTTTAAGTAAGTCTGAAATATTTCCAAACAAAATGGTTAAAAAAATAAAATGCATTTACAAAGGGCATTGGTTTTCAGTCTTGCCCAAGGCACTAAATTGGGCAAGTCTCTTTCCCCTCCCAAGCTTCTATTTGCCCTCTGATAAAGCAAGAATAAGGCAAGTTTCCTGAGCTTTCCCCAAAAGCACGTGGTTTTTAAAAAATGCAGTAATAAGTCTGGCTCCCCTCCCCATCCAGGACTTGAATAACATACTAGGACCCTTCAGCCCTTGGAAAGAAGCCATCCACGTACGTTTGCGTCAGTATATTGGAGAGGAATGCGTCTTCCATGCCAGTGAATGACCCCTGGATGTTTTCTTTCACTCTCAGGCATGAAGACTTATTTTTATTCTCTGCATATGTTCTGAGGAGTCTTGTGCTTTAGTGGTAGAGCAACAGCAATAGACTCCACTGTTTTATGAAGCTGATCAAGTACCAGAATATTTTGTCAACAGCATAGAATTATAAACTCTGTCCTAGCACATCGTAGAGCAGCTATTTGAGAGCACATTTTGATTCTTACTTATCATATGATTTAAATTCCTTTACTGGCTCACACCTGGGGACTCACTGGGGGTGTGCAAGCTTGCCGTTGCTCCTGTGCTATAATCTAGGGCAGCTAAGGCGGAAGCACTGCTAATGACAAGTGCACCCCCTGGAAGGACCTACATCCCACCTTGTAAGTCACTCTTCATGACTGATCCACCATCCTTCAAAATATCACTCATGGTCGTCACTGTTTACTGGGTAACATCTCACCCCCTTAGCTTAGTTCATAAGGACTGCTGTGATTTGCCCACTGTACCTCATGGTTGTGAGGTGCCCTGGCAGCTCAACAACATGACTGGTGAAAAGAGAGAGGGATCTGGGACTGGGGAAGAGAGCAACTAGAGAAAATAACCCAACTACATTGGGTAGTCTTTGTAAGGGCAGTTGGATAATTCAAAACACAGTAACCAAAGAGCACAGTACACTTTACCTTTGATCAGAAAAGGCATCAGAATAGAAGAATCCTACTTCAGCCAAGAAGTAGAAAAGGAGCTGGAATGTAGGGTTCTTGGAAGGTTGAAATGTAATAATGTACAAAAGACAGCATCTGGCACACAATAGATACTCGATAAATTCTGGTGGAAAGTACTACTTTATCTCCATTTCACAGATGAGGTGACTGAGACTTGGATAAATTAACTTGCATGGTTTTGCAGGTTTCACAGAGAGTAAAAAACTGTGCCAGCTTTCAAAATCCAGGCCGAATTATTTCCATGACTCCATGCAGTTGCCAGGGTGGGACCTGCACAGGAGTCCAGGGGGCAGAGGGCAGCCTCCATACATGGACAGTAGCAGCACGGTTTGGGCCATCATTGTGTTCACTGCAAAGCTCCCAGGTTTGAACAGGATTCAGCTGGGATTCTGGCAACTTTCTAGACCCACAGGAAATAATAAAGTAAAATAGAGAAGCTTGTTATGTAAAATGGTTGAGAATGCAGGGGCGGATGTTGCTCACCAAGTATGTGGGCACCCAGGACCCACTATAGACATGAGGAAACCTGGGTCTTCAGGCAGCCAATTGAATTCAAGACCTGCCTTACTGATGGAAGGAGGCAGATTATATGTTTTCTCCAGTCAAGAGCAAGGTGGCAACTTGTGGGGCTGATTCTGAGAGTCACAGGTCTTAGTAAGTCACAACCGGGAAGGGCTAAGGGGGCTGCAGGATCTGACAGGTATCACTTTATTTATGAAATATCAATTCCATCTTGTATTGCCACAATCACACCTCCAATCACACTCTCTCCAGAAAGCAGATGTCATCATCTTCTGCTGTACTAACAGACCGGCTTGTAGAGATAAAATGATCCAGAGCCAGAGCGCAAACCCAGGCTACGAGGCCAAATCAATCTGGGTTCAAAACACAGTGCTGTCGCTGTTTCCGGGAAAACAACGAAGCTCTCTTGAGGCGATGCTAAAATGACCACCTTCCATAATTGCTTAAAGATTAGCACAAGCATACAATAAATACTTGGCACCCCCTGAGTAAGTGCTCAGTAAATAGCGCCTATTATGATGATTGTGATTCACATTCCAGTATGATTTCTAGTTGTCTTGAAGCCTCGGGCCTGATATTATTCATTGCCGATACAGTCTAGAGGAATGTGCCTTCACTGTGGCCCACTTCTGACCTCAAACACGCTGCTCTGCTAGCCTGGCTATCAATGTAGAGTATTTGACTGTAACACACAGATACGTGGCCACTCAGTGAACTGTTGTTTCAGGTTTTAATTTTGTGATTTCAAAATAACTGTGCTTTCTGCCCTTCTCCATCTTTACCTCCCATTTTATGTGCTATGCTGGGGCCACCTCGCCCTGGTGGCTGACTGCCTTCCATCGGCCTTAACACCTGGAGCGGTTACAGCTCATTGGGCCAGGATGCTCCTCAAATTTCTTGAGTTTCCAGGCCACTGGCTGGTATGGCTCCCTCCACTTTATTATTGATGGTCTTATTATTATGCTTCTTTCCTACCACAATGCTGCCTGACCTACACCATCTAGGCCGTAAGAGTGTGCTCCAAACACCGGCCCTCCACCATCAGGGGCTATGGACACCCAGGCTCTAACAGGAAACAGTGATGACATTGGCTCATGTTGGCTCTTCTTCAGAAACAAGGCTGGATAAGGGGGCTTGTCCTGTTCCTGGCTTTGCTTCTCAACCCTGGTCAGTCTCAAGGAGACCAAGGAAATACCAGTAAATACCTGGCTTGGAACAAGCCCCGATTCTGTGACTTTTATCCAGGTCCTATCATGAGTACTCTTTTCTTCTTACCTATTGATCAGGAAATAGCCTTCATATAAGAACAGCATGGTCTTTTAGAAATCATCCGTATTTCCAGGAAGCAATAGGAGCCAGTCTCACAGGCCCAGTACGGTGGTAAAGTGTTTTATTAGTCAATTTCATTCACCTCTTTGGGTCCTCGATTGTTTTTACCTTTCAAGTTTACCTCTGCTGCTGCATGCTCATTCTTTCCATGGCCCCTTTGATGGATAAAACAAGATATCAGCCCAGCTGGGAAATCACCCTCAAGCCTAGATAACCCATCTCTCTGGAAAAGCCTTATAATTACCAAGACCCATGTGTCCTTCACCTTGGCTCTTTGTCCTTGCCTTGGCTCAAGGCAAGTTATATTAATATTTAAGGGAATTTAAATATTCCCTTAAATAATAATATAATAATAATATTAACAAGGGTTATTAACGCCCTGCCTTGCTTTGTCTAACCTCCCCACCCCCTGCCCTTGTGTAAATACAATGGGAAAAGCAGGACTCAGCATGCTCAAGTTCTAGTTCTAGGTTTATCATATTCTACTATTCTCCTCCTAAGCATAATACTCACTAGCTACCAAATATTGATAGTAATATTAATAGTAATATTGATAGTAATATTAATATAACTGGCTGTCCACCAGCTCAGCCTCCATCGTCTGACCCCTGCTTCCTGGCCTCCATATTGCCTTCCACTCAAGCACCTCTCATCAGCAGAAGCCAACACATTGGACCCCACAAGGTGGCAAGAAGCATAAACTTCATGAGGATGCATTTAAACTATTCATGGGTCCCCCCTTTCCCCTGAGCCTGAGGAGTCCTTGTCAGAGTCTAAATGCTGACTTCTTATCTCTTCTCCTTGGGCTTACAGTCTCTCACTGGCCTGTCCTCACAGAGGGAAAGAAGAAGGAGTGATAAGGTTGGATATGCCTCAGTGAAAAGTCAACAGAATTAGCTTCTTTCAGGAAGGAACAAAAATATCAGTCATGCAGACTGGCCAGTGCAATTTTGACCAGAGGCTAAAATCATTCAGTGTAAACTAAAAGTTTCCAAATCCACTCATGGCCCCATAATTAAAGGACCTGGAAACAACACCCATGGCCTTAGATGCTCAGCCACTGTCCTGAGCTTGGGTAATGGACAAGGTGAGATTTGGCCCTGGGGCAGAACTTATGGCATCATGGGTAAAATGAGGCCCCTGGGGGGAGGGACTCAAGTTTAGAATGCAATGGTTCTCCATAGGCAAGACAGGTAAACAGGGCCCTTGCATGGAGAGGCCCAGAATTATGTTAAATCCAGCAAATATACTCCAGACCTCTGATTTTCAAAATCAAGAGATTTAGAAGTGTAATGCTCCTCACTGCCCACAAGGAAATGCAGTTTGCAGATCCAGAATGTCTTGGTCTTCAAAAGAGATATTATTGGAGGCCTGTTAATACCAATTAACCTCACCACTGCTCCCTTCTTGATTGGGAATTAATAAAGGAACAGATTCAAGAACTCAGATGAGGATCAAAGAATAGTTTTAGCTTGAATCACTTCAGATGCAGCTGTGAGAAGCTTTGGCTTAGAAGATCTGTAAGACTCCCTTGATGGCTCCCTCCCTGGCCCAGTTCAGACCCTCGGGTCCATTTGGGGGAAAGCTGGTTCTGCAGAGGAAGCTCTGATCACACAGTCCGGGGAAAGGTATGGAGCTCTCAGCCTGCCCGCTGGAACATGGAACGTGAGAAAGAGAAGGCCTGCATGCTGGAGAGTGGGCCTTCAGGTCTGCCACAGAGCAACTGAACGTGGAGTGGGAGGAGGAAATGAAAACTGGCTCCGTAGGCAGGCAGGCAGGCAGGTGGGGAGATGGGCAAGGGCCCAGGCTGCCCATGGGCAGGGACCAGTCCACAACTCATCCCTGGAGAAGCCATGCCTCCAGTTTCCAAACCCCACCATCCCCAGAACTTACTTCCTCTGGCCTCTGACTCCAAATTCAGTGCCCAGGATGTTTATTTCTACTTACTTCTCAAGGCCTTAAGAAACTCCTATGTCCTTAATAACTACCATTTGTTGAACAAGCGCCAGATACTAGGTTAAGTCCTTCACTTAAAGTATTTTATTAAACCTTCACAGGAACAACCACAGGGTAGATGCTATGATTATCACAATTTACAGATTGGAAAATCAAGCTCAAAATCAGTAATAAACTTGCCCAGGTCATGCAACTATAAATAGTGGGCTGGGATGACAGCCCAGATATGTCTGTGCCCAAAGTGCTCTATTTAGACCACTGCTTAAGTGTTTAGCAAAGTGTATTCTGGGGAGTGTGGTTATTCTGCTCAACAAGAGTTCATGGTCAAGAAAATACAAGGATGCTGCAAATTTTATCACCTTTATATTTGAAGAAGACTAATTACAGTGTCAGGGAGGCTAGTGGTTCATGGAACATAGTTTGGGAAACTCTGACCCTCAAGATACTGACTCTGTGTAACTAGGCAACCAGGAAGAGGGGGATAAGTTGAGTCTGTTTATTCTGAATATTCAGCAGGTTGATGGGAACGAGTATAGTGGTGATGAGAGCAACTAACGTTTATCGCATCTCTACTCTGTGTTGGTGGCACTTTATAAATTTATTTAATTTTCACAATTACTACAGATCAAACATTATTATTCCCATTTTGCGGAAGAGGACACTGAGGATGGCTCATAGAATTTAGGTCCCTTGCTGAGCATCACAGAGCTAATAAATGGCAAGACTTACACATTAACCCACTCCTTGCATCCCTTAAGTTGTCTTGAACCCACCACTCCCTATTGCCTTCCCATCAGGATCTTCTTAACCCTGGTTAGTTTTCTGGATGGGTGAAACTAATTTCTAGAGGATCTGGTACCTCCAAACACACTGAAGCATGGCCGTAGAACCTGAAAACTTGGAGGATCTGAAATGGAAGATCTTGGCAGCCAGAGAGCCACCAAAGGTAGAAAGAAAATGTCATGAAATTCCCTTAAATATTAATATAACTTGCCTTGACCTCTGCTTTGTTTCTGATGGACTTTATAAGCAATAAACTATCCCACATGGAAATATTTCTATAAAATGAGATTCCCATGCTTTAGGCTTAAGTGAATCATTTCAAGCACTCTAATTCCTCGGCTGATTCTTTGAACAAATGGTTACAGTGTTAGGAAGTATAATTACTAGCTCTGTCATAGAGTGCATTAGGGTGTCACTAATGACCTAAGTCCCATTTCCTGGCCCTCTGTTCCTACTCTCCTTACAACTTGCCATAAGCCTCACCCGGCATTTGAATTCCTTAATTTTCATTACCATTCTGAAATTCTCTTCCTGAACTTCTGTAGACCTCTCTATGGCTGTGTCTGAACAGCTGCATAAGTGGCTATTTGGGTCTAGTGAAATGACCAAGCTCCATTCCATTCTACAAACATGTATGGTATTTGTAGAAAGCAGGCAAAGTACTAGGCACTAAGAGGGGGTATCAGTCTGGATCTGACCAGGAAAAGAGCAACTAGAATTGATCACACACTTGATGATGGAAGAGCTTAAAAGCCAGCTGGAGACCATGGGGCAGCACAGAGATTGGACAACAGGAAATCACTGCCACCCCAAGGCTGAGGGGACAAAGATGGAACCCAGCGGCTGGGGTCACCAGGTAGAAGCTGGAACAGCAGTGGGACTATTCACTGGGAGCTGGAGTCACTGTTAGAAAGGCCACCAGAGGTAGAGAGAGAAGAGAAGAAATACCTTGGCCTCTTCCTTCCTCCCAGACCCCAGCTTCTCCCAGAGCCTCCCATGGTCTAACACCAGCCAAGTGCCAGCTGCCGTGGGACCTGGGAAATGCAGCCAGCATTTTATGGCTCATTTTCTTCGAGCTCCTCTTCTGTATTCTGAAAGGCTCTTTTCCTTGAACACCAGAATTTTCTAGCACTAACATTTTAAATTAAATAATTTCCCCTCGGATGAAGGCAAGCCTTGGGGACAAAATGTTTTGTTTCAGCTCAGGGGGGCTTAGTAAAGGGATGAAATTTGTACATAGAACCCATGAAGAACATACAGGGCACCGGCATCTCAGTCCAGTGGTTGTGAGTCTGGAGGATTAGGGATGGGGCTCAGAGAGCATCAGTGACGAAACCTTCCCCACTTGCTTTCCCTCCACCCCACCCCTCCCTGCCTTGCTTTGTCTGACCTCCCCACCCCCTGCCCTTGTGTAGATACAATGGGAAAAGCAGGACTCAGCATGCTCAAGTTCTAGTTCTAGGTTTATCATATTCTACTATTCTCCTCCTAAGCATAATACTCACTAGCTACCAAATATTGAGAACACTGTGTCAATTTCACTCCATGAGGAATGCACTGCTATCATCTTCAAGTTACTAATGAGGAAACTGAAGCCCTAGGAGATTATTTTCACAGCCAAGAGCTCGCATAAATGGTGAAAGCAGGCTGTGTTTGAACTCATCCCTGCCTGACTCTAAAGCCAAACGGATCCACTCTCCTGCTTCATAGTCACCGTACTATTGGAGGCAAGCAGCCTAAAATGTCTGAGTTTCCATAAAATTGAGGACGATCCATACTGACCTTGCAAGCTTCCCCTAAGTGGCTAGGATTCCCAAAGTACATAGTGTAAGTGAAAATATTTTGAAAACCCTTAAGACTCTCTTGCTTTACATCCTATTATTTCCACTTCTGCATCTAGCAGGCGCTGTCTGGTCCCTAAGTCTCTCCAAGTGGGGCTGAGCTACTATTTTTGGCCTGCCAAGCTGTTTTCATTTTTCACCAGAATGCATGCTGCATTTGGGTAATGGCAACAGATGTGACAATGGGAACAAAACTCCTACCAGCCATGCTCTAACCCAAACATCCCTAGAGCTGCTTCAGAACGCGTCTCCTCACGTCTGCTCCTGGACAGGGAAATGTGAGAACATGCAGCTCTGCTCCGCTGTCTTTTACTAGCCTTGATCATTTCTGATAAGTGCTCCTCGTAATCACTTTTCCTTTCCACAGCTTGGAGTTCTGGTGTGTTGTCCATAGTCTATTAAAAAGGTTTGCAGGGAAAGAGTGATTTGATGAAGGTTAAGAAATAATTGTAAGAAAATATTTTGACATTATGTTAATGCCTGTCAGCGTATTATCCCCAATTTAAAGGTAATCACCAAAATGATACTGCAGTTTCCAAAATATATTGAAATAAGATTTGTTGAGGTGTGAATAATTTAGAAATCAAGAGCCTAGAGTTAAAATTGAAGTAAACTTCTTGTTTAACCCTTTTGTAATTTCCTGCCAAAGGGTGAAGAAACCAATGGTGATTTGGGGCATGTGGATCTTGGCAAAAAAAATTGGATTCACAATCCAGAGAAAAACAAGAGGTCTTTGTCTACAAGTCAACACCATCAAGTATTGAGATACAAAGTCAAAATTTAAATCCGTGTCCAAAGGGTTCCAAAAATCTGGATGTTTGTCATTATGTGGGCAAGATATTTAGACACTTGACAAATGGCTCAATTTTCTTCTAGAATGTTGGTGTCTTGCCCAAGATGTGATTTTATGCCTCCAATGACCTGTCAAACTTTTCTGCTTGGGTGCCCGGCCATCACCTCAAAAATCAAACCAAGCCTATCACATTTCCCTCAAAACCAATTTTCTTACTTCTGTTAGTGGAAGCAGCATTTTCTCAGGCTCTGACAATGGAACTCTAGAGTTACCTTGGGCCCTTTAAGTTTCATGCCATCCTCTCACATCCAGGCCAAAAATTCCTTTCAGCCGTCCTTTAAAAATAAACATGATAACAACAGCATTCATTTTGCGTGTGCTTTCTACAAGACAGGCTTCCGCTATTAGGTGCTTTTTATACATTATCTTTAACCCTCAAAACAATATTATAGGATACATAGTATTAGCCCATTTAAAAGATGAGAAAACTGAGGTTTAGGGTGGTGACTGGCCCAGTCGCTCATGTAGTAAGTGCTGGAGCAGGTCTTGTCTGCTCCAAAGTGGACAGCATCCTAGGGCCCCTTAGTGATGTTGTGAAGATCCCCCGGGTGCCCGGAAGAGAGGCTGTTTGGTTTTGCTGCTCTTTGATCATTTATGCCAAATGCCCCTGTGCCTGCCTTGGTCCCCACCGCCACCATCCTTATTCTGACACTCAGAACTTCCTGCGGGGGAGCGGCTGACCCTGGCTCTCTGACAGCCCTGGGTCCAATCTCTTCCCTCCACCCTGAAGACGATGGCTGGATGAATCTCCTCAGACACACTTTTGTGGTTTTTGAGAAGATTATGCCCATTCTGATTCACAGCCCCTTGATGGCTCCTCCCTCGCCTTAGGAAAATGTTCTAATTGAGCCCATCCTCCAAAGCCCTTTGTAATCTGCCATCTTCCATAGTCAACATCACCATTGCCCTATTGCAACTCTCCACTCCAATAAGGCAGGTGTCTTTCCCAGGCTCGAGCTGGCCTCTGTGAATTGCTCAGTTTCTCCTGCTGTGAGTGACCCTTGTTCTCCACTTTAGTTTTCCACTTCACTGAGATCCAGTTCAAATGACCCATCCTCCAGGAAGCTTTCCAGGACCACCTCAGCCTACTCTAGTCAGCTTTCCCCTTCCCTAACCTCTCACGGTGCTTCTTATCTAACTCAGACACGTGGCAGTAATCAAACCCTGCCTGGGATTGTGAGCAGCTTATGCCTCAACTAAAAGCAAAGTGATCCAGTGGGAAAAACACATACTCCCCTTGATGATGGACCAGCGTTTCAATCCCTAATCTGCCACTAATTACCAGTGTGATTTGTCAAATTACTGACGGTTTGGTGCCAATCTTTTCAATAACAGCTTTAATAATAGCTTTCATTTACTAAACACTGCCTGTGTGGCTATGTGACTTGAATGTGTTATCTCCTGGGAAGGTGATCATATTATCCCCATTTTAAAGAGAAAGAAACTGAGGTTTAAGGAAGATAAGTAATTTGGTAGTTTACTTAAGTCAAAAAGCTGCTAAGTATGATTGGGATTACTCTGGGGGGAAAAAAAAAGAAGCTTTCATAAAGGAGACTTTATATCTTGAAACATATTCCGTCTCATTAGCATTCCAAGTGTCTGCAATCAAATGCTACGAAGACCCCCTGGGAAGCCTCTGCCATCCGGCCACCTATTTCCCAGCCTGACTATTCCCATCCTTTCCCAGTAGGGGGCGTGGAGGAGGGAAGGAAGCGATGCACAGCCTCTTCACTGGGTTTCCCTGAGCTCATACCAGCTAGCTGCAGAGAATCAAGGATCTTCAGAATCGGAAGGGCCTGATGAAATGGAGTCCCATCTCCCCCATGCTACAGATGCAGAACCTGGGGCTCAAACAAGAGAAGCAACAGGGCCAAACACATCCACCTCATAAGAGACATGCTTCCTCACTCCCAGCCTAAACTCCCTAGCACTCTCCTCAACATGCCAGGTGGCCTCCTATACACTCAGTTGAAAACCAGGCACCTTATGCATTAAGAGAGATGTCCTTTCATCCATCTCAAATCTGTTGCCATTTCATTTCATGAGGCAGGATAAATAGGAACACCCACTTGGCCTTTGGGGAGCCCTTCATTACCTCATTTGCCTCTACCTTGGTCTCTCACCGCTCCACGCATCTCTGTGATATACAGCTCTAATCATCCGCATTCTCTCTGCCAGTGAGATCCATCCTCTCGGCCTCTGCTCCCATCTCAATCCTGATGCCTCTAATCAGCTCCACTGCCCTTCGCTGGCCTTTCACCCTTTCATTTATATCCTCGTTGAGATAAGACAGCTGGCCTTGGCTGCTGGATTCAAAGTGAGGATGTACCACCGATTTATAGAATGGCATAATAATATTTCCGCATCTCATTCTCTATCCCCTTCACACAGTCCTGTGTCTTATCACGGCTCTGACCGCCACTGGGCACGGAGTAGATGTCTTCATTGAGCTGCTCATAATGACACTGGCTGTAGATCTCTCTTTCTTTCTTTTTTTTTTTTTACCTCTTTCTCTCCGTTTAACACAGGCATTGCAGTTCATGCAGAGGCCACTGGTGTGTGTGTAGAATTTAAATCGCTGCCTTCCAGTGAGCACTGGCTAGCGCTGGCATGCAATGCAGATAATCTCCCGTCACAGAAATTCCTTCAGGCAGCTCTGATCCCCACACCACTTGAGCCCCGGTTTAAGGGTAAGTGTTTGATATGAGAGACCACTCCGCCACCTGAGAAGCTCCTGGATTTCCAGGGCAATAAGTCAGCTTTCCAAGATAAGCAGGCATTGATTTGCTGAGCTATGGAGATTAGACCCTGGGAATACATGCTCTTCTCTTTCAAGGCTGTAATTGATACCACCAAGATCAGGTCAAGATGGTGGTAGATCGTGGTCCTCTCTTAATATTTGCGACTAAATCCCAAAGCTAATGGTTGTATTCTCAGATGTTTTAGCAAAGAACTCAAGTCTGTGTTCAGTGTATCCCTTGCGGAGTCTGTATTGGTCAGGGTTCTCCAGAGAAACAGAACCAGCAGGATATGTGCATGTGTGTGCGTATAATCATTTATTTCAAGAAATTGGCTTACACAGTTGTGGGGACTGGCAAGCCTGAAATCCACAGGGCAGGCTAGAAGGCTAGAGATTTTCAAGCAGGAACTGATGCTACAGTCTTGAGGCAAAATTTCTCATTCCTCTTTCCTCAGTTTTGCTCTTATGGTCCTTCAACTAACTAGAGGAGGCCCATGCACATTATCAAGGATAATCTCCTTTCTATACGGTCAACTAAATATAGACATTAACCACCTCTACAAGATACCTTCACAGCAACACCTAGAATAGGGTGAGATTGAGTAACTGGATAGTATACCAAGCTGACACATCAAACTAACCATCACAGAGTCAAAGGCAATAGGCTGGAGCCTGAGGGCCTCCTATCCAAATCTCCACCAGCCCAAGTGAGACCCCTTGCAGCCCATAAAATGTTAACCCCAGCCCTGAGCTTTCAAACAGAGCTGACCCAGAACAAGTCACAGCACTGGTTCTGGGTATTTTCCCAGGACCACCTCAAACTTTACCCCCTGCACCCCAGATCTTGAATTCCTTAATATTTTGGTGACACATTCAGGCTCTTTTCACTAGATCTGGGGACTTGTTTTCCCCCATGACTCTCAATACCATGTGTATCCCAATTTGGGGTTCACTTCATTATCTTCTTCTATCAGCCCTAACCTTGTAAACGGCTCGGCTCCACTGACTGGTCAAAGCTCCTTCGGGAGACGAGGGCTATTCAAGCAAAGAAAAGTAATTTATGAATGTGCAAGGAAGGATAGGAATTGGCCAGGCTCTAGCTGCTCAGAAGGATGAAAGAGACGAAGGAAAGAGTTCAGGTTTAGGGGTCAAAAAAGCCAGAGTCAAAGTCCTGACACTTCCACTTATTTGCTGTGACTTTGGACACAATATTGAACCTAAGTCTTAGTTCTCCAGAGTGTTCAATATGGACATAACCCTACTTCATAAATGTGGGGCGATAACAGCATCTGCTCAGCAAATCCATGCCCAGCCCCCTTTCCATAAGTGGGCCAAATGACGAGCTCTCACATGTTAAGAGTGACTATTCCATGTGTCTAATACTGTGTAAAAAACAATCCCAACCCTATGTTCACAGCAGCACTATTTACAATAGCCAAGACATGGAAACAACCTAAATGTCCATCGACAGATGAGTAGATAAAGATGTGGTACATATAGACAATGGAATACTCCTTAGCCATCAAAAATAATGAAATAATGCCATTTGCAGCAACATGGATGGACCCAGAGATTATCATACTAAGTGAAGTAAGTCAGAGAAAGACAAATACCATGTGATATCACTTATATGCGGAATTTAAAATATGATACAAATCAACATATCTACGAAACAAAAACAGACTCACAGACATAGAGAACAGACTTGTGGTTGCCAAGGGGGAGGGGGATGGGGGAGGGAAGGATTGGGAGTTTGGGATTAGCAGAAGCAAACTATTATCTATAGGATGGTTAAGCAACAAGGTCCTACTGTATGGCACAGGGGATATATTATATATTCAGTATCCTGTGACAAATCATAATGGAAAAGAATATATATATACACATATATATATGTGTGTGTGTATATATATATACACACACACATATATATGTATATACACATATATATATATACATATATATATGTCACTTTGCTGTACAGAAGAAATTAACACAGTATTGCAAATCAACTATACTTCAATAAAATTTTTAATAAATAAATAAATAAAAATAAACTAACAAAGCAAAAAGAAAAAAAAGTCCCCAAAACACAGCAATGTGAAATAATAGCAATCATGAATCTGCAATGTGGGCAGGGCTAAGGGACAGCTTGTCTCTTTTCCATGTGGCATCTGCTAGGACAGCTTGACTGGGGTTAGAGGATATGCTTCCACGATCACTCCCTCATATGACTGATAAGTTGGTGCCCATGTTTCTTTCCCCATAAGCTTTTCTATGAGGTGGTGGGTTTCCTTGTACCATGGGATTCCAAGAGCAAGTGTTCTAAGAAACAGGAGAAGGAGCTGCCAATCTCTTAAAGTCTGGGCCCAGAAACTAGTACAGCACTACCTCTTCTGTTTTCTATTGGCCAAATAGTCACAAAGCCTGCCTGGTTGTAAGGAGAGTAGACGTAAACCATACTTCTCAATGGGAAGTGTGTCAAAGAATTCCTGACCCTGCTTAATCCACCACAGTGTTCCAGTCAAAGTGGAGGAACAGGACCAGATTAACTTCTTACTTGAAATAACTAAAAACTAGGCAAAATATACAAATCAGAATTATTCAAGACAGTGGACATACGGCAATAAAGGCCAGCAATCCCTAAGAGACAGGGAGAAAAAATAAATAAAAAAGAGGTTAAGTCCTATGATTGCCCCAGTTTTCTGCCTGGGGGAAGTTTTCCAGACACAGCATAGGAAGAAAACTTCAGGCAGAGTTCAGCTTTCTCTCTTAGCTGAGGTGATGGAGCTAGGTGTCTGCAAAAGCTAAAGTGGCTAGAGATTGCAGGGCAGAATAGAGGAAAAGAGAAAGCTGCATACAGAGAAGCCTCCAGATATCTACAGAACATCCCCACCAAGTATTATGCTGAATATTAATCAGGGCACGTACAGGCATACCTTGGAAATATTGCAGGTTCAGTTCCAGACCATGACAGTAAAGTGAATATTACAATTAAGCAAGTCACACAAATTTTTTGGCTTCCCATTGCATATAAAAGTTATGTTTACACTATACTCTAGTCTATTGAGTATGTAACAGCATTGTCTAAAAAAACAATGTATACACCTTAATTTAAAAATACTTCATTGCTAAAAAATACTAACCATCATCTGAGTCTTTAGTGAGCCAAAGCAGTAACATCAAAGATCACTGATCACAGATCACCATAACAAATATAATAACAAAAACATTAGAAATATTTTGAGAATTACTATGTGACACAGAGATATAAAGTGAGCCAATGCTATTGAAAAAATGGTGCTAATATACCCTAGAACAAAACTCAAATATATTTATAGAAATGCAGCCAATAAAATCATAGCACTAGCAATGCATGTCACCCAATCAGAAATTTCCAGGCTTGCAAAGAAGCAGAAAACTACAACTCAAAAGGAGAAAAATTAATATATAAAAACTGACTCAGAAGTGACAGAGATCACAGAATTAGCAGACAAGGGCATTAAAATAGTTATGGACTGTATTCTACATGCTCAAGAAGCTTCAGGAAAAATTGAACATATTAAGTAAATATAGGGAAAGTATTAAAAAATACCAAAATCTAACAGCTAGAGATGAAAAGTACAATATTGAGATGAGAAATACATTGAGTGGTCTTAATGGCAGATTAGAGGAGCTCTCAGAAGAAAGTATTAGTTAAATTGAAGACATAGCAACAGAAACTATTCAAAACTAAACACAGAGAAAAAAAAATTAAAAATAAACAAAGCCTCCATGAACTGTGGGACAACCTTAAGTAGTCCAATTTGGTGAAAACCATAAATCCACACATCCAAGAAGCTCAATAAACCCCAAGCAGAAGAAACATAAAGAAAACCACTTTAAGGCACATCATAATCCAATTGCTTAAAACCAGTGATAAAAAGAAAATCTTAAAGGCAGTCAAAGAAAAACACTGTGCACAATTATTCATTGGAAACAGCAAGAAGGCAATGGAACGACATCTTTAAAATGCTGGAGGGATCCACAGTGGATAATCCTTTGTATTAGTTTCCTAGGGCTGCTCTAAAGTATACTACAAAGTAGATAACCTCTACTCTAACAAAGTAGAGGTTAGAAGTTTGAAACCAAGGTGTCAGTAGGGCTGGTTCCTTCTGGAGGTTCTTTGGGAGAATCTGCTCCATGCCTCTCTCCTAACTTCTGGTGGTTGCCAGCAACTCTTGGCTTATAGGTATCACTCCAATCTCTGGCTCAGTCATGACATGGCCTTCTTCCCTGGATCTCCCCTGGACCTTCAAATCTTTCTCTCCTTACAAAGACACCACTCATTGGATTTAGGACCTTTTTCCAGTATGACCTCATCTTAACTTACATTTTCATTGTATCTGCAAAGACCCTATTTCCAAATAAGGTCAGCTGACAGGGTTAGGACTTAAATATGTCTTGTTGGAGAACACAATTCAACCTGTTATATTCTTTTCTGGTCTCCCAGTGAATGGAGAGGGTCCAGTGGAGCTTTTGAAAGTCCTGGGGAAGGACCGAGTCACTAGATGGAAGAAGCCTGGATTCCTGAATCATATTGTGGAAGGCCACCCTAGAAGAATGTGACTGAACTGGGACACCAGTGAAAATACATTTTCACTAAAGCATTAGTGTGATAAGCCACTGAGACTGTCATGAGAACTATTATGGGCTAGCATCATGGGGATTAAGTGAGATTATGCACGGAAAGGACCTGACAAGTGAAAGATGCTAAATAAATGGTAGCATGATTATGATATTATTAAAGGGAAGAGGGAATAATGTGTCTATATTAGTTCTCAAGCTGGGCTGTCTGTGAACTTTGGGGAACACCTGGACCAGTTACAGGCTTATACTGTATTAACAAAAGACTTTGATCCCAATAAGAATAAATTATTAAGTAAAAGGGCAGAGACGGCTTTTAGGTCCCTGCAAGGCATGGCATTGCTCTCACTGTACCAAAATTCTCCTCCTGTTCCTAAAGAGTAATTGAGTTAGCCAGTTTACCTAGGTAATCATTAGGCAGAGCAGAAAGGTGATTCAAACTAAATGTTTGACCCAGTTAACTGACAAATTCCATTACAACAAACCCTGATACATAAAAATCTCGGTTTCTGGCTGAGCCAGGGAGGAAATCTGATCTTCTGCTGTTTCCAAGCAAAATCAGTTTATAAAATTATTTTCTGTTTCCCATATATCTTCTGAAATAACTATAGACCAAATAACCAATTGATTTGGAGGCATTTTTCACTCTCATCCAAAACAGAGAGAGATTTCATTCCCAACCAAAAGGAAAAATGTTAAATCACATGTGAATTGCAGATATAAGCATTTAAAGACTGTTTTCCTGTTTTGTTTGTGAATAATTTTTCATTTTATGAAGGAGCCAAATATTTCAGTAGGTAAAATCAATAGCAGCCACCAGAGCGGATGGAAAATTCTCCAGGCTTAATACGGTTTCATGCATGGCTGTCGCAGCTGAATGTCTTAAGGGAACAAATAGTGAATTCCCTGCCTTAGAAGGGATGTATGAATTAGAGCCTTTTCTTTTGAAAACTAATCTGCTGTATAATGGTTCATTCATTCAACAAATATTTATTAAGCACTTATTGTATGCTACATACTACATTAAGTGTTTGGAGTACACAAAAAATAAAAGCAGGGACCTACTCCAGGGGGAAGAGATTTTAGCAAAATAATAACTAAATTTAAAGAGGGCCTAGTAAATTTCAAGCACTTGTTCTAAGCACTTTGTAAATGTTGATTCATTCATTCATCACAACCTTAGGAGGAGGTGATATAAACATGACTATTTTACAGATAAGGAAACTGATGCACAGAGAGTTCAGATTGCTAGTCCTACAGCTTAGATGGTTGTAGAGCCGAGATATGAATCCAGGCGGCCATATTCTAGAGACCCTGCTCCTCTTATGCACAGACTAAATATGCAAGTATATCATTTCACCAGTGTG
This sequence comes from Balaenoptera borealis, assembly GCF_965194805.1. Taxonomy (NCBI): domain Eukaryota; kingdom Metazoa; phylum Chordata; class Mammalia; order Artiodactyla; family Balaenopteridae; genus Balaenoptera; species Balaenoptera borealis. The sequence goes on from NC_138866.1 coordinate 145,233,129, forward strand.
ACCAGAGATAAGCTCTAAGAATCTTGATGACAAGATTCTATGTCTGTATCTCATTTTGTTATTGTTTTTTCCCAGTTCCTAGCAGAGTTCCTGGCACGTAGCAATTATTGTTTTAATTATTGAATGAAATACTAAAATAGATTAATAGAGAAAGTAATCTGGTATACCCAAACAGGCAGCTCCTACATTCATCTGGGGAAATTCTGGAAGGCTTCACAGAGAAGGTGCTTTTGAGTTGGGTGCTTCTGGAAAGTGGAGTTAGGCATTTGATAGGTCCATCCAGGGGAAGAAAGACATTCTGGGAAGCAGGAGTAGCATGTCCAAAGGCACAGAGGCAGGCGAAGCATGGACAATTAAGGGAATTATAGTTTACAATTATTAGAGAGAAGGGTAACAGATGATTCATGCAATGTCAGTCTTTTTCCTAAGCAAGCAGTGCTTCTCAGACAACTTCCTGAAGGCTCTAAAAAAGAGTTGTTGGGACTTCCCTGGCAGTCCAGTGGTTAGGACTCTGTGCTTCCACTGCATGGGGCAAGGGTTTGATCCCTGGTTGGGGAACTAAGATCCCGCATGCTGCAAGGAGGGTGACCCCCCCAAAAAATTTAATTAATTAATTAATTAAAATTTTAAAAATTAAAAAAAAGAATTGTTTTGGTGCTTTTCTTCTTCATTCTTGGGGAGAAAAATCAGGTTCTTGGGGGGTATGTTTTCCTAAAGATGCTGCTTTTAAACTAAACTTTTAGGTCAGTGCTTTCTAACATGTCCCTGGAGACGAGCTGGGCCAGGGCCTCCAGCCTCCCCTAGATCTGAGAGTCAGCATTTTGGTCCACCAGGAATTCTAAGCCAAGGCCTCCCAATGGGAAGCTCTTTCTGAGGTGGAAAAAGTCACCCAAACTTTGGCAAAAGTTGTTGTACATGTGAAATTTCATCCATGGAGGTGTCAGGAAAGAAATGAAGAGAGACCATCACTATACTCTTGCTTTCTGTAGACCAAGATGGTGTCTGAATTTGCAAATCACTTAAAGGTCTGAGCTGAGAAGGGCAGGGAACCAGTGGTTATGGGAAAGTGACTTAACAAAAGCAGCAGCAAGAGAAAGAGGTTTGGAAACTTGCCAAGGTAGGAGAGAATGAACTGAACCCCAAACAGAAGGTTCTGCCACCATCCCCAATCCATGCAAAAAATAAAGTCAAGAGAGTCTTGAATCTTCCTCTCTTAATTACTTTCTTCTAACTTCCTTGATTTTGGTGCTGCCCAGAGAGTCCACGGTTACCTGATGGATTCTGTGCTCTGCTCAAGGAAACCATGCTGTGCTCAACCAGCTTCCTAACTCTTGTTATTCTCATCTGTTCAGACGATTTGGGTTCCAGAACCTGACTTCTTGTTCATGGGGGTGTTTTGTTCCCCCTATATAACCAAGGAGCCAAGGGCATTGCTAATGTCTGATGTCTGAGTTTCTAGAGTGATTCAGACAAAGAAAATACTTATTCTCCATGAACATTCCCAACCAAGCGTTCAATCAGAAAATATATATTAAGCACCTATGACTTACTAGGTTCAGAGCATCAGGATAAATACTGTGGTTATATAAATGGTTACAGACAATTTTTAATTCCTTCCAAGAATATATGTTCAACTTGGAGTTGACTGATAGAGAGAAAAAGAAAGGAGAGAAGGAAGGAGGGAAGGAAGGAAGGAGGGAGGGAAGGAAGGAAAGGAAAAAAATAAAGAAAAGCATGTAATTTAATAGGTGTTTCCCAGATCACCAGCTTAGAACTAACATCAGGGTATTCATTTATTTCAGCACAATGGTTTGGTATCTCAGCCTCTGCAAATTTTTTTTTTCCTCTGAATCAAAGTACGGAAATTATTCTGGAGATGTTTCTTCCTGCCCCGTGTGGTCTCTCATTCCCAGATCACTATGATACTGCCCCTTGCTTCCTGAAGAATCTATGGGCCTCATGGAAACATCCCTGTCTTACTCCAAGAATCTGTCAACAGCCTGAAGAGTCTACCTGCTGCCCCTTCCATGACTGCATCTGTGCCCCATGGACAGCCTACCCTTCCTAGACCTCCCTACCTTGGGCAGAGCTTCGGCATGAGCAGGACCCGGAAGAAACCAGTGCCTTCTTATGTCAGAAGCAGGAAGAGGCTTGTCCCACCACCACTTGGGGCCACTTGTTCAACTGATGCTCAATCCAAGGGACCAGGGAAGTCTACCTCTGGGCCTCTTGCTTCTCCTTCCTTTCTCCCTGTATATCCATGGGAAGCCCTCTGTCCCAAGTCACCAGGAAGGAGCCATTCCCCCTGCTCTGGGCTGGAGGAAGGTGTTTTCTCACAGGTAGCTTCTGTTCTCTGGCTGATACTTGGTCCTACATCTTGGTCCCTTTTTCTCCCCTCTGCCACAGTCATTCCAAGATGACTGGCTTCCAGTGTCTGTTCCCCCAGCCAAACCTTTCTGATTCTCACCAGCAGATTTTCCTTTTACTTGGAGCTAAGGGGAGATGCTACACATAGCAAGAAATGTTACAAGGCACCATGTGTTAAATGGCAAACCCACTGAAGAGGATTTAAGATCTACAGGCATTTAAGGATGTAAGAATCACTGTGAATGTGGGAGGCCCCGAACTGTAGGACTCAGCCTGGGTCATGAAGGATGAGTAACATTCAGATAAGTGCATAAAAGGAGGAAAGACATTCTTGAGGGTGTGGACACTGAGAAAAAATAGGAAAAAAAGAGCAAGATAGAATACCAGCACAAGCCAGGGCAAGATTGCTCTGGATGCTTTCAGGGGAAAATAAGAAGCTGGACCCGTTATTCATTCATCAGGGCCCTTCTCCAATGCCAGGCTCTCTATGAAGCCTTTCCCGGAACCCTCAAACACAAGGATACTGTTACTGTGCAATCTCTTTTGCTCACCTAGTGATGTTTCAATGCATTTTAATTTGTGACCATTTTTCTCATCATTTTTACCTCATTACTATCTTCTTCAGGTGCTATGGCATCTTGAGCTTTGTGGAAATATTAATATCTTGAGACCTATAATGTATGCATATCACATAGCACACAATTACGGTGGCCATATGCTTTATCTTCCAAACTAGGATAATTTGGGGAATAAAAGGAGATCAACCAATAATTACTTCAAGACAAGCTGGCATTAACCAATATTGTCCCAGGCTGATGAGTTAAAGGCCAATCATCGATTTAGGGATGCAAAAGGGTTTTGTATTGAAGTTGGTTGAGAGGGCTGTCTTATGGTGGCTCTTGTGCAGCCTCAATATTTCTAGCCAAGGCAGCTACTCTCCACTGAGCATCCAGACTTTTCTACTAGCAGAAGGAAGATATATTCTTTCAATAGCATATTTATTTTATAAACAAGCAATAACCGCATTTTTCCTATCTGCCAGACACTATAAAATGCAGACAATGCATGAGTAAGAAAGCATGGCCGTTTGTCTTCTGAGAGCTCACAGTCTAGCAAGAGTCCATTTATTCATTCACTCACTCATTCATTCATTTAAAATATTTATTAAAAGCCTATCAGTCATCAGGTCAGGAACAACTGCCCCAGTCCTTGCCCTGATGGAGCTCCCAGATTGTAATCCAGGCAGCAGAATGAGAATAGATGATTAATAAAGTTATTTATGAGCTACAATGCTGGCCCAAAGGAGGGAGGTAGCAGTTATGCTTGGATGAGTTAGTGGGACTTTACAGAAAAGAAAAAAAACAAACATGTAATCACCAGGCAAAAGAGGAGGGAAAGATAGTTTAGAAAGAGGAAATAGCAGAAGCAAGTTTGAGGCAGGAAACAGCAAGGTCAGACATGAGAGTGGAGAGTAAGTGAGGGCTGAACCACAGTGGGACCTAGGGGCCAAGCTTAGTACTTTAGATGTGACCCATTGGTCAACCAGAGGTCAAGGAAACTCAGCATCAGGTTCATGCCATGACTGTGTATGTATTTTATTTTATTTATGTATGTTTTGAATTTTATTTTATTTATCTATTTTTTAATTCAGCAGGTTATTATTAGTTATCTATTTTATACATATCAGTGTATATATGTCAATCCCAATCTCCCAATTCATCCCACCACCACCCCCCACCCCCCACCACTTTCCCTCCTTGGTTTCCATACGTTTGTTCTCTACATCTGTGTTTCTATTTCTGCCTCGCAAACCAGTTCATCTGTACCATTTTTCTAGATTCCACATATATGCGTTAACATATATTTGTTTTTCTCTTTCTGACATACTTCAAACTGTATGACAGTCTCTAGTTCCATCCACGTCTCTACAAATGACCCAATTTTGTTCCTTTTTATGGCTGAGTAATATTCCATTCTATGTATGTACCACATCTTCTTTATCCATTCATCTGTCGATGGGTATTTAGATTGCTTCCATGAAGTGGCTATTGTAAATTGTACTGCAATGAACATTGGGGTGCATGTGTCTTGTTGAATTATGGTTTTCTCTGGGTATATGCCCAGTAGTGGGATTGCTGGGTCATATGGTAATTCTACTTTTAGTTTTCTAAGGAACCTCCATACTGTTCTCCATAGTGGCTGTATCAATTTACATTCCCACCAACAGTGCAAGAGTGTACCCTTTTCTCCACACCCTCTCCAAATGTAATTTGCATTACAAAATGCAAATTTGTAGATTTTCTGATGATGCACTTCTAACCGGTGTGAGGTGATACCTCATGGTAGTTTTGATTTGCATTTCTCTAATAATTAGTGATGTTGAGCAGCTTTTTGGCCACCTGTATGTCTTCTTTGGAGAAATGTCTATTTAACTCTTCTGCCCATTTTTTGATTGGGTTGTTTGTTTTTTTAATATTGAGCTGCATGGGCTGTTTATATATTTTGGAGATTAATCTTTTGTCCGTTGATTCATTTGCAAATATTTTCTCCCATTCTGAGGGTTGTCTTTTCGTCTTGTTTGTAGTTTCCTTTGCTGTGCAAAAGCTTTTAAGTTTCGTTAGGTCCCATTTGTTAATTTTTGTTTTTATTTCCATTACTCTAGGAGGTGAGTCAAAAAAGATCTTGTTGTGATTTCTGTCAAAGAGTTTTCTTCCTATGTTTTCCTCTAAGAGTTTTATAGTGTCCAGTCTTTAATCCAATTAGGTCTTCAATCCATTTTGAGTTTATTTTTGTGTATGGTGTTAGGGAGTGTTCTAATTACATTCTTCTACATGTAGCTGTCCAGTTTTCCCAGCACCACTTATTGAAGAGACTGTCTTTTCTCCATTGTATATCCTTGCTTCCTTCATCATAAATTAGTTAACCATAGGTGCGAGGGTTTATCTCTGGGCTTTCTATCCTGTTTCACTGATCTATATTTCTGTTTCTGTGCCAGTATCATATTGTCTTGATTACTGTAGCTTTGTAGTATAGTCTGAAGTCAGGGAGTCTGATTCCTCCAGCTCTGTTTTTTACCCTCAAGATTGCTTTGGCTATTCAGGGTCTTTTGTGTCTCCACACAAATTTTAAGATTTTTTGTTCTAGCTCTGTAAGAAATGCCACTGGTAATTTGAAAGGGATTGCCTTAAATCTGTAGATAGCTTTGGGTAGTATAGTCATTTTCACAATATTGATTCTTCCAATCCAAGAACATGGTATATCTTTCCATCTGTTTGTGTCATCTTTGATTTCTTTCATCAGTGTCTTCTAGCTTTCTGAGTACAGGTCTTTTACCTCCTTAGGTAGGTTTATTCCTAGGTATTCTATTCTTTTTGTTGCAATGGTGAATGGGATTCTATCCTTAATTTCTCTTTCTGATCTTTCATTGTTACTGTATAGGAATGCAAGAGATTTCTGCATTAATTCTGTATCTTGCAACTTTACCAAATTCATTGATTAGCTCTAGTAGATTTCTGGTGGCATCCTTAGGATTCTCTACGTATAGTATCATGTCATCTGCAAACAGTAACTGTTTTACTTCTTCTTTTTCAATTTGTATTCCTTTCATTCCTTTTTCTTCTCTGATTACCGTGGCTAGGACTTCCAAAACTATGTTGAATAATAGTGGTGAGAGTGGACATTCTTGTCTTGTTCCTGATCTTAGGGGAAATGCTTTCAGTTTTTCACCATTAAGAATGATATTTGCTGTGGGTTTGTCATATATGGCCTTTATTATGTTGAGGTAGGTTCTCTCTATGTCCACTTTCTGGAGAGTTTTTATCATAAATGGGTGTTGACTTTTGTCAAAAGCTTTTTCTGCATCTATTGAGATGATATATGGTTTTTATTCTTCAGTTTGTTAATATGGTGAATCACATTGATTGATTTGCGTATACTGAAGAATCCTTGCATGCCTGGGATAAATCGCACTTGATCATGGTGAATGATCCTTTTAATGTGTTGTTGGATTCTGTTTGTTAGTATTTTCTTGGGGATTTTTGCATCTATATTCATCAGTGATATTAGTCAGTAATTTTCTTTTTTTGTAGTATCTTTGAATGGTTGTGGTATCAGGGTGATGGTGGCCTCGTAGAATGAGTTTGGGAGTGCTCCCTCCTCTGCAATTTTTTGAAAGAGTGTGAGAAGGATGGGTGTTAGCTCGTCTCTAAACATTTGATAGAATTCACCTGTGAAGCCATCTGGTCCTGGGCTTTTGTTTGTTGGAAGATTTTTAATCACAGGTTCAATTTCATTACTTGTCATTGGTCTGTTCATATTTTCTATTTCTTCCTGGTTCAGTCTTGGAAGGTTAAACCTTTCTAAGAATTTGTCCACTTCTTCCAGGTTGTCCATTTTATTGGCATAGGTTTGCTTGCAGTAGTCTCTTAGGATGCTTTGTATTTCTGTGGTGGCCGTTGTAACTTCTCCTTTTTCATTTCTAATTTTATTGATTTGAGTCCTCTCTTTTTCTTGATAAGTCTGGCTAAAGGTTTATCAATTTTGTTTATCTTCTCAAAGAACTAGCTTTTAGTTTTTTCATCTTTGCTATTGTTTTCTTTGTTTCTATTTCATTTATTTCTGCTCTGATCTTTATGATTTCTTTCCTTCTGCTAACTTTGGGTTTTGTTTGTTCTTCTTTCACTAGTTCCTTTAAGGTGTAAGGTTAGATTGTTTATTTGAAATTTTTCTTGTTTCTTGAGGTAGGATTGTATTGTTATAAAATTCCTTCTTAGAACTTCTTTTACTGCATCCCATAGGTTTTGGATCATCGTGTTTTCATTGTCATTTGTCTCTAGGTATTTTTTGATTTCTTCAGTGATCTCTTGGTTATTTAGTAACATATTGTTTAGCCTCCATGAGTTTGTGTTTTTTACGTTTTTTTCCCCTGTATTTCTAATCTCATAGCATTGTGGTCGGAAAAGATGCTTGATATGATTTTAATTTTCTTAAATTTACCGAGGCTTGATTTGTGACCCAGGATATGATCCATCCTGGAGAATGTTCTGTGTGCACTTGAGAAGAAAGTGTAATCTGCTGTTTTTGGATAGAATGTCCTGTAAATATCAATTAAGTCTATCTGGTCTATTGTGTCATTTAAAGTTTGTGTTTCCTTATTAATTTTCTGTCTGGATCATTTGTTCATTGGTGTGAGGTCTTAAAGTTCCCCACTATTATTGTGTTACTGTTGATTTCCTCTTTTATAGCTATAAGCATTTGCCTCATGTATTCAGGTGCATATATATTTATAATTGTTATATCTTCTTCTTGGATTGATGCCTTGATCATTATGTAGTGTCCTTCCTTGTCTCTTGTAACACTCTTTATTTTAAAGTCTATTTTGTCTGATATGAGTATTGCTACTCCAGCTTTCTTTTGATTTCCATTTGCATGGAATATCTTTTTCCATCCCTTCACTTTCAGTCTGTATGTGTCCCTAGGTCTGAAGTGGGTCTCTTGTAGACAGCATATAAATGGGTCTTGTTTTTGTATCCATTCAGCGAGCCTGTGTCTTTTGGTTGGAGTATTTAATCCATTCACATTTAAGGTAATTATTGATATGTATGTTCCTATGACCATTTTCTTAATTGTTTTGGGTTTGTTTTTGTAGGTCCTTTTCTTCTCTTGTGTTTCCCACTTCGAGAAGTTCCTTTAGCATTTGTTGTAGAGCTGGTTTGGTGGTGCTGAATTCTCTTAGCTTTTGCTTGTCTGTAAAGCTTTTGATTTCTTCGTCAAATCTGAATGAGACCCTTGCTGGTTAGAGTAATCTTGGTTGTAGTTTCTTCCCTTTCATCACTTTAAATATATCATGCCACTCCCTTCCGGCTTGTAGAGTTTCTGCTGAGAAATCAGCTGTTAAACTTATGGGAGTTCCCTTGTATGTTACCTGTCGTTTTTCCCTTGCTGCTTTTAATAATTTTTCTTTGTCTTTAATTTTTTTCAATTTGATTACTATGTATCTCAGCGTGTTTCTCCTTGGGTTTATCCTGTATGGGACTCTCTGTGCTTCCTGGACTTGGGTGGCTATTTCCTTTCCCATGTTAGGTAACTTTTCAACTATAATCTCTTCAAATATTTTCTCGGGTCCTTTCTCTCTCTCTTCTCCTTCTGGGACCCCTATAATGCAAATGTTGGTGCATTTAATGTTGTCCCAGAGGTCCCTTATGCTGTCTTCATTTCTTTTCATTCTTTTTTCTTTATTCTGTTCTGCAGCAGTGAATTCCCCCATTCTGTCTTCCAGGTCACTTATCCGTTCTTCTGCCTCAGTTATTCTGCTACTGATTCCTTCTAGTGTATTTTTCATTTCAGTTATTGTATTGTTCATCTCTGTTTGTTTGTTCTTTAATTCTTCTAGGTGTTTGTTCTTTAATTCTTCTAGGTCTTTGTTGAACATTTCTTGCATCGTCTCGATTTTCGCCTCCATTCTTTTTCCGAGGTCCTGGATCATCTTCACTATCATTATTCTGAAATGCTTTTCTGGAAGGTTGCCTATCTCCACTTCATTTAGTTGCTTTCTGGGGTTTTACCTTGTTCCTTCATCTGATACATAGTCCTCTGCCTTTTCATTTTTTCTATCTTTCTGTGAATGTGGTTTTCGCTCCACAGGCTGCAGGATTGTATTTCTTCTTGCTTCTGCTGTCTGCCCTCTGGTGGATGAGGCTATCCAAGAGGCTTGTGCAAGCTTCCTGATGGGAGGGACTGGTGGTGGGTAGAGCTGGGTGTTGCTCTGGTGGGCAGAGCTCAGTAAAACTTTAATCAGCTTGTCTCTGATGGGTAGAGCTGAGTTCCCTCCCTGTTGGTTATTTGGCCTGAGGTGACCCAGCACTCGAGCCCACAGGCTCTTTGACTCTGGGAGGGCTCACACCAAGGAGTTCTTCCCAGAACTTCTGCTGCCAGTGTCCTTGTCCCCATGGTGAGCCACAGCCATACCCTGCCTCTGCAGGAGGAGACCCTCCAACACTAGCAGGTAGGTCTGGTTCAGTCTCCCATGGGGTCACCACTCCTTCCCCCTGGGTTCCGATGTGCACACTACCCTGTGTGTGCCCTCCAAGAGTGGAGTCTCTGTTTCCCCCAGTCCTGCCGAAGTCCTGTAATCAAATCTCACCAGCCTTCAAAGTCTAACTCTCTGGGAATTCCTCCTCCCGTTGCCGGATGCCCAGGTTGGGAAGCCCGACTTGGGACCCAGAACCCTCACTCCAGTTGGTGGACTTCTGTGGTATAATTGATCTCCTGTTTGTGAGTCACCCAGCCAGCAGTTATGGGACTTGATTTTATTGTGATTGCTCCCCTTCTACCATCCCACTGTGGCCTCTCCTCTGTCTTTGGATGTGGGGCATCCTCTTTGGTGAGCTCCAGTGTCTTTCTGTCAATGATTGCTCAGCAGTTAGTTGTGATTCCGGTGCTCTCGCAAGAGGGAGTGTGCTCACATCCTTCTACTCCACCATCTTGAACCAATCTCTGTGTATGTATTTTAGATAGATTATTGTTTTGAGGGACAAAACTCTTCTAAGAGTTAGTTTGCAGAAAGTCAATGTGGACAGTAGCCCATGACATACACTACCTGCCCTTCCTTGCTTAGTCTAGGTTCCTGGACGCAGCATATGTCCACAGACTCTCCCTGTACCTGGAGGAACATCATTATTTTCCAAGATGCCCTCTCCTAGATGCAAGGGGTGTTTCCACAAACAAGTGCCCAATTTTCCTCAGAGCCCTAATATGCAGAACCTAAAGATTCTAAGAAAGTTCCCCAAATAAGCCTACCTGTAGGAGTGGAGAGGAACCTTCATGAAACAAAGTCTTGTTAGCTGTTGTGATGCCCCAGAATTGCTGACAGCTGAATTGTTATGTAGATGTGAGCTCCCATGACCAGGGACTATACAGCCTCATGAAAATAGCATCATTACAAGATCTGATTTGACTTCTATGCCCGTTTTGCAGTCACCTAGAGTGATGATGTCTGTCTTGGCCAGAAGGGGCATGGATGAGAGATATTCTCAAGGTCAAACAATCTGCTAGTGGCCACTGGTCTTATCCCCTTATCCCCACTTCTACTTCGTGCACCAGACTGGTCTCATTTCCTCTCTCATGAGGCAGCTTGTACTGCCCAGTCTGTTTATTCAACACAAACTAACTTTTGATCTTAGACCTAAGGCTCTGAGTTCTTAGATCTATAGTATTTGCTTAATTCATAAGGACTATACAAGGAATGAAAATTAGGCCATTTTCCCTGTGCTCCCAAATGACCCTGATGCCTCATGCTGTAACAGGATAATTCTGGACTAGTTTTTCAAAGACTGAGAATTCCTTTTTCTAATATTTTTCACAAAGAATTAAACTCCAGTAGGGACTTCAGTTAATCTGCTAGAAATTATCTAACCATCTCTATCTGGCTCTCTCCACTCTCACCCTACTTTTTATAAAATTCTTTTTTTAAGAATTGGGACAGGTCATGACAACAGAGATATCACACTGTCTTAGCAAAGGGGATCTCAGCTTCAAAAGCTTATAATTCACTTCTTTTATTTTCTAAGTTTGCCTGTGTTTTCCTGTGTTGCCCTGAGGTGACGGATTTATTCATTAATTTATTCATTCATTCACTCACTCAATCACTCAAAAATAAATGTATTAAATGCCACTACATGCTAAGCATTGATTTTTAGTTCTGGGCATATTATGGAAGACAAAAAGCAATGTTCTTCATAGGACTTATTTTCTAGAGCAGTTGTCAGCAAACTATGGCCTGTGGACCAAATCTATCCCATGGTCTGTTTCTGTAAATACAGTTTTAGTGGAACACAGCCACACCGATCCAGGGTACCAATTGACTATGGAGCTGAGTAGTTGTATGGCCTGCAAAGCCTAAAATATATCTGGCCTGTTCAGGGAAAGTTTTCTAAGCATAGTTCTAGCAGACGAGTGAGACAGGTAATAAACAGGTAAAAAATATATAATATATAAGATCAAGTATTTGTGAACCCTATAAAAATAAAGTGAGGTTGGACGATTGAGGATTATGATGTAGCTTGCATGAGGAAAACTAGTTCAGATAAGCTGGTCAGAGAAGTGTTCTCTGAGGAAGCAGCATCAAGGCCAAGATTAAAGGATGGGAGAAGAAAGACAAAGTGTTATCTGAGGGAACAGAGAGTGCAGATGCCCTGAGAAACAGAGTTAGCTTATTCTATTTGTAAATTCTAGTTAGCAAAGTCCAGTCGGAATGGAGAGGGGCTAAGGAGGAAGAGGAAATATACATAATATAATACAACAAAGTTTTATTGCATTGTATGTATTTCCTTTTTCTGGCCTTGATAATGGTAGACTCCTGAAGATGGGAAGATGCAGGAAAACAAATCACAACAGTTCTTGGACTATCATTGCTTCTTTTTGCACAGCTTCCATTTATAGACAGTTTCTTCTTATCTTTGTATCATTTGACAAACTACAAAGGTTGGAAAATGCAAGAGAGAAGCACTAAGTGGACCACACTTCCAACATGGCCATGATAAAATGACTCATATGTGGACGACATGTCACCCCAGTTCCTCTACCCGCCATCAACATGACTTAAGATATAAGACACTTTAGTGTGTGTTGTGAAGAGAAGGTGGATTTGGGTGTCAAGCAGATGCTTTCCAGGCTGACAAGCCATTTTACCTTCTCTGAGTCACAATTTTCTAATCTAGAAAATGCAGTTAATAATGCCAACCTTTGAGGATTTTTATAAAGAATAAATGGCATAATGCATGCGAAAGTGACTGGCTGGGTTCCTGGGTGCTTCCTGCGTATGATTTTCCCACTCTCACCCCTCTTCCCGTCCTCCTTCACCAGGGGCACAGCACAGTTTGTGTTGATTCATGACCTAACAACTCTGGCTCCTTATGATCTTTTATCAGTCTGTCAAGCATCCCCAGAGGCAGTACTGCCTGCCTTCACTGTAAGGGGAGTGTTGACATGAGAGATGAGCACTGCCAGCTCACACATCTTGCTGATACCCGGGAGGAGGCAATGGATTAGCCTTTGAGTACAAACATTTCACTTCTCCCTCTAGAGGCTTCTCTGCCTGAGCCCACCCAGTCTGCTTCTAGACAATGCAAAAATCACCGCCCAATCTGGTTAAGTTGGAACAAAAGAGTCTTTTGACTGAAATTGATCAATTATTTAACATTATTCAGGCCCCGATAAATCCTGAACCAGCAGCCTCAGCATCGTTTAGGAGCTGGTTAGAAATGCAGAATCTCAGGTCACACCTCTGACCCACTGACTCAGAATCTTCCTGTTCACAAGATCCTCACAGGATCTATATGCACATTAAAGTTTGAAGACCACTGGGACAGACCAGGGTTTCTTTATTCAGCTTTTATACAGATGTCTCAACCACATCCCCAGAGAGTGTTTTCCTTGGTCTGGAATTTTTTGCAAGCTTCATGGATGATTCTCATGTGCAGTCAGGGTCAAGAACTACTGGACTACAAAATGCTAATCTAGGCTGACACTCTCTGAAGTCTCAGCAATGTTCACAGTCAGACCCCAAATCCCAGAGTGAATGACTAACAGAGTTGGGATTAGATATGTAGCCTCCAAATGCCCAGTCTACATTCATTACTTTGTAACCCATTGTTCTTTCCTGGGCAGATGGATAAAGAAGTTCACTCATATGATGATATGTTAATTGATTATGACAGTTTCAGAATTTCTAATCCTAATCCATTGAATCTACCCAAATCAAACTCTCAAAAAAAGCTATCCTGCAGTACTTGTTTTCAAGATTATAGTGAGCACAGATGATTTCATGAAATATCTTCACCATATCTTTCCCTCTGAATAAATGTTGATGCCCAGTTCTTCCTACAATATTCTGTGTACTAAACTAATGCTCTCCTTTCTTCCTCTGATATCCACCTTTCTCTGCTGGTTTAACTTTTAGATTCAATCCATCTTCAAAGCCCCAAACCAAAAATAGACTTTTTTTATGACCTTTTCTATGATTCCTCTAAAAATGGACTTTTCCTTCCTGATAATATCCCTGTTGGATCACATGAACCTCTATGAAAGAGAATGGCTGAGGTGGTGCTCCAAAAATAATCCAAGTGCTCCATCTCTACATTCTCCAACTTACTTGCAGCTAGTCTGGGGTTGTGAGAATGATTCATGCCAACAGACGTGAGAAGAAGTTTTCTGTGCCACTTCTTGGCTGAGGCATTTAAGAGGAAGCATGCTAGCTCCATTTCTTTCTTCATTTAAGTAGAAAACTTGGAAGCCACATGTTTATATGGTAGTGTCACAAAGTGAAGAGAACCTAGATCCCTGTGCCATCAGATGGTGGACAGCCCCCAACCACTCACATTGGACATAAAATTATTGTGCTAAGCCACTAAGAATGGGGTAGTGAGTTGTGGGTAACAGCAGCTGGCATTGCTTAAGCTAACAAGAAGTCCATGACATTAATGCATATCAAACTTTAATGTGAATATGAATCACTTGGGATTCTTGCTAAAATGTTAAAATTCAGTAGATGTGGGGAGAGACCTGAGATTCTGCCTTTCTTACAATCTTCTGATGCTATCAGTGATGCTGGTCTTTGGGCAACAATTTAGTAGCAAGACTTTAAAACATTCTCCATTGCTCTATAGTATTTGCTCTTTCTCTCTCCAACTAGACCATAAGCTCTTGTTGGCATGTACTAGCATCCCTGCCACAAATATATACAAGAAAGTTGAGAGCATCAGCGAAAATTGTGGAGCACAGCCCTCTGAAAATTCTCTTCTCCATAAAAGCAATAAGAAAACTGGCAAAAATTTTATTAAAAATTTCTCTAACACTCTGGAAATTAATCAAAGTCTTGAAGCAATCTGGGGAACATGTATTCCCCCCACAAAAAATGGTATAATCTTACTAAGAACAGTGAGTTTTGTAACCTTTTAATTTGTCCTAGTCCTTCCAGCTCTGTGTTAGCTTTGAAAAATAACTGACCAATTTCAAGTGAAAACTAATAGTCTGGCAGCCATTGAGGGGAGCAAAATGAAGGGAACAAAAGAGTTTATAACCCTTTCAATTGCTCATTTTCAGAGTTCTGTAATTATGACCTATATAGTATCACTTACAAAGATGTCTGCATTTGACATGATTCAGAAATCTAAAATTGTGGGGCTTTCCTGGTGGTGGAGTGGTTAAGAATCCACCTGCCAATGCAGGGGACACAGGTTCAAGCCCTGGTCCGGGAAGATCCCACATGTCACAGAGCAACTAAACCCACGTGCCACAACTACTGAGCCTGCGCTCTAGAGCCCATGAGCCACAACTACGGAGCCTGCGTGCCACAACTACTGAAGCCTACACGTCTAGAGCCCATGCTCTGCAACAAGAGAAGCCACCCCAATGAGAAGCCCATGCACCACAACAAATAGTAGCCCTGCTTGCCGCAACTAGAGAAAGCCCACATGCAGCAACGAAGACCCAACACAGCCAAAAATAAATATAAATAAAATAAAATAAATAATTTAAAAAACATTTTAAAAAAAGAAATCTAAAACTGTGAAAATTATTTTCCCTGGGGAGATTATAAAAAATTATTATAAGTATATGATTAACTGTGAAGCAGCCTGAGGTAGCAGATAACAGTTGGGGAAAACAACAGATGAACCAAAAAGCCTAAAAGAAAAAGCTGGGGGATGGGATGTCCATAGGAGTTTTTCAAAGGTGTGATATATTCCTGGGACTCTAGATGGCCACACGCACACCCAGGGAAGTACATGTGCCCAGGGTAGTACTCTTGATCAGGAAAGACCCAAGAAGGTCCTAAGTTCTCACATCTGGCTAAACTTGAGACTCTCCTAGAGCAGGAAGTGAAGGCTAATGCAGAGTTTCCAACTTCCTGGCTAAGTATTGAAGTTATACCCCAACATGCACACAGAGTCCTTATGCAAAATTGGGAGACTTATTGGTTGCAACAATTAAGGAAATCTCTGTCCAATCATTAGCTGACCATTAAGCTAACCAAGGAGAGATTTAAGTGTGCACACATGACAAAGAATACAGACTTTACAAAATTAGTTCAGAAAAGTCACTAAACAAAAGTAATAACAGCTACAAAAAACAGCAGCAGCAACAAACACTTGGGGGGGCAAGAATTTGGTTTTCAGAGTTGCAGCATTATATTATTTAAAATTTCCATTTTTCGGGCTTCCCTGGTGGTACAGTGGTTAACAATCCACCTGCCAATGCAGGGGACACAGGTTCAACCCCTGGTCCAGGAAGATCCCACATGCTGTGGAGAAACTAAGCCCGTGCACCACAACTACTGAGCCCGCATGCCACAATTACTGAAGCCCACACGCCTAGAGCCTGTGCTCCACAATGAAGTGTAGCCCCCACTCGCCACAACTAATGAAAGCCTGTGTGCAGCAATGAAGACCCAACGCAGCCAAAAATAAATAAATTAAATAAATATTTAAAAAATTTATTTTTAAAATTTCCATTTTTCAATTAAAAAATATAACAGAAAAAAATGAGAAAATGTAGACAATACACAAGGGAAAAAGTGATCAATATAAACTGTCCCTGAAAAAGTCCATTGAACTTGCTAGATGAAGACTGTTAAGTTGGCTATTTTAAATATTTTAAAAGTGTTAAAAGAAACCATATTTAAATGACTAAAGGAAAGTATGAGAACAATACCTCATATGACAGAATATTAATAAAGAGATAGCAATTAGACGAAGGAAACAAATAGAAATTCTGGAGTTGAAAAGTATAATAAACTAAAATAAAAATACACACTAGGGTTCTCAACAGCAGATTTCAGCTAGCAGAAGAAAGAATCATAGAATTTGAAGATAGGTCAATTGAGATTATCCAGTCTGAACAACAGAAAAAAAAAAAAAAAGTGAAGAAAACTAGTAGTGCTTCAGAGACATCTGGGACACCAAAAGATGAGTAATGGGTGTTCCAGAAAGAGAGAAGAGAAAGAAATGAGTAGAAAGAATATCTGAAGAAATAATGTATAAGATTTCCCAAATTTGATGAAAAACTTTAACCTACATATCCAAGAAGATCAAGTAACTCCATGTAAAATAAATTCTAAGAGATCTACATATAGACACATTATAATCAAAATGTCAGAAGGAAAAGACAATGAGAGAATCTTGAAAGCAGTGATATATACAACTCATCTTCAAAAAGATAAACACCTGATTTCTTATCAGAAACCATGGAGCCCAGAAAGCAGTGAGATAACATATACAAGGTACTGAAAAAAGATACATATATATGTATATATATATGTGTGTGTGTATATATACACACATATGTGTGTGTGTATGTACAGTCTCTCAGTATATCAACCAAGAATTCTATATATAGTACAACTATCCTAGAAAAGTTAAGATTAAGACATGTCTAGATAAATAAAAACTGAGAGAATATGTTAGTAGAAAATATGACTTGCAAGAAATACTACAGTTCTTCAAGCTGAAATAAAAGGAGACTACACAGTAAATTGAACCCACATGAAATAATAAAGACAAGTAGTAAAAGTAACTACATATGTAAAAATAAATGCCAATCACATGAGTTTTTATCTGTAACTCCTTCTTCTCCTATCTGATTTAAAATACAACTGAAAAAAAGCAATGATCTGCAATGAACACAAAATCTTGAGAACAAAAACCAGTTGTATAGTGTACACTATATACTAGAGTAATGAAAAACCTAAAAATAAAATTTTTAAAATATTTTCAATTTGCAGCAACACCAAAGAGTGTAACTTAGGAATAAATTAAACAAAAGTAGTACACACTTCTTTTGAAGAAGCATATACACTTCTTTGGAATTACAAGGGACCCAGAACAGCCAAAACAATCTACAAAAAGAACAGAACGGAAGGACTCACACTTCCTGATTTCAAAACTTACTATAGGAATCAAATGGTGTGATAGTGACATAAAGACAGACATATAGATCAATGGAATATAACTGATAGTCCATAAATAAATCCATACATTTATGGTCATTGGTTTTTCACAAGTCTTCCAAGAAAATTCAATGGGGAAAGAGGAGTTTTTTCGACAAAAGATGTTGAGACAACTATAAAACTCTTAGAAGAAAACATAGGAATAAACATTTGAAACCTTGGGCTAGGCAATGTTTTCTTAGATATGACACCAAAAGCATACACAACAAAAGAAAAAATAGAGAAATTAAACTTCATCAAAACTGAAAAACAATTGTGACTAAAAGGACACAATCAAGAAAGTGAAAAATACAACCCATAGAATGGAAGAGAGATTTACAACACACACGCACACACACACACACATATATGTGTATATACATATACATATGTATATATATACTGATTTAGTATCTAGAATATATAAAGAACTCTTAAAATTCAACAATAAAGAGAGAATAACCCTTTTTTAATTGAAAAAGAGTCCAAATAGACACTTCTCCAAAGAAGTTATACAAATGGTCAGTAAGTACATCAAAAGATGGTCAACATAATTTGTCATTAGGGAAATGCAACTCAAAACCACAATGAGATCCTACTTCATATCCATGATGATGGCTACAATAAAAAAGACAGACAATAATACATCTTGGCAGGTATGCTGAGAAAGTGGAACACTCGTATACTGCTGATGGGGATGTAAATTGTGCAGCCACTGTGGAAAAAAGTTTGGCAGTCCCTTAATAAATGAAACAGAGAATTACTGTATGACCCAGGAATTCCACTCCTAGGTACGAACCCAAAATAATTAAAAATATACGACCATACAGTAACTTGTACACAAGGGTACATAATAGCATTATTCACAATGGCCCAAAGTGGAAACAACCCAATGGCCATCAACTGATGACAGATAAACAAAATGGGGTACATCTAAAAATGAAATGCTATCCAGTCATGCTAAAACATGAAGAACCTTGAAAAGAAGCCAGACAAAATAGATCACATAATGCATAATTCAATTTAGATGAAATGTCTAGTATAGGCAAATCCAGAGGGAGAAAGTAGATTAGTAGTTGCCATGGACTGGGGGAGGGGAAAATTGATAGTGACTACTAATGGGTATGGGGTTTGTTTTGAGATGATGAAAGTATTCTTCTGGAATTAGAGAGTGGTGATGGTTGCACCATCTTGTGAAGATACTGAAAATGACTGAATGGTATACTGTGAAAGGAAAAGACATGGTATATTAGTTATATTTCTATAAAAGCATAAAAAGGAATAAAATAGAAATTCTTGAGTTGAAAAGTACATACAATAACATGAAAACAAAATACAAGCAAAAAGAAATTTAAATAGGAAGGCAGGAGGAAAGAAGGAAGAATAGAGGGAAATAGAAATATTTTGTATTTGATTAGCAACACTACAGCACATCTAGAAGTTTCCTTAATAAACCTTGTTTTTCAGACTTTTCATATGCTATTTCCTCTCCCAGGGCATTCTTTCCAGTCTGGTCTTCCCAGGGAAAGCTTAACTCCTTAAGCTCAAAATTTGACTCCAGTAAGAAGCATTCTTATCTTCCCTAGGCACTTAGTCTCTCATTTTTCTATATAATCATAGCACTTAGTATTAGTTCTATGGCAGTGGGTCTGTATTTTCATTTTTTATGTATTAATTAAGGCACAATTTACATACAGTAAAGTACACAAATGTTAAGGGTAGAGCTCAATGAATTTTTACATGTGTATACAGTCATGTGACTACATCCAGATCAAGATACAGTAAGTCCCCTACATACGAACAAGTTCTGTTCTGAGAGCATGTTCATAAGTCCAATTTGTTCATAAGTCCAACAAAGTTAGCCTAGGGACCCAACTAACACAATTGGCTATATAATACTGTACTGTAATAGGTTTAAAATACTTTTCACGCAAATTATACATAAAAAAAATAAAGAAAGAAAACATTTTTAATCTTACAGTACAAAACCTTGAAAAGTACAGTAGTACAGTACAACAGCTGGCATACATAGGCTGGCATCGAGTGAACAGGCAAGAAGAGTTACTGACTGGAGGAGAGAGAGAAGGTGGAAGATGGTAAAGCTGAAGAATCGCCAGCAATAGGAGACATAGGGCAAGCTGCAATTTCACTCATGCCTGACGTTGATGGCACAGGTTCTGGTTCCTTGCTGGAACCAGATGCATATTAGCATCTTTGAAAATTTGCAACTTGAAGGTTTGTATGTAGGGGACTTACTGTATAGAAGATTTCTAGTCTCTCAGAAGTCTGCCTTGTGCCCTCCCAGCTAGATAATCAAAGATAATCACTATTCTGACTTCTCTCTGAATAGATCAGTTATGCCTGTTTTTGAATTTCATCTTTGGAATCAAATCATGCAATCTGAGTTCACTCCTGTCTGGATTTTTCATTCAACATTAGGTTTGTGAAATTCATCCATGTACTTGTGTGTAGCAGTCATGCATTATTTTTCATTGCTATGTAGTATTCCAGTGTATGAATATACCAGAAGGTATTTACCCATTCAAATGGTGATGGATACATAGGTGTGTTTCCATTTGGGGACTGTCATGAATAAAGTCTCTAGGAACCTTCCTGTATATACCTTTTAGTAAATATAAGCACTCATTTCTGTTGGGTATAAACACAGGAGTATAACTGTTGGATTATTGCACATAACTATGTTTAGCTTTAGTAGACAGAAACACTTTTCCAAATTTGTTGGCCTGTTCTACAAACTCCAGAACAATGTATGAGAGCATGGAGCTACGTTTTAATTGCCTGTCTACATACCTTTCTCCTCACTACACTCCTAGCATCCTGAGGGCACAGATTATATTCTTTCACCTCTAAGTACCCAGTACACTGTCTGACATGGAAGAAATAGGAAATAATTCTTGCAAGGCCCTATTCTAGGGACCAGCAACCCTTTTCTTTTAAGGACCTACAGTAAATGTTTTAGGCTTTGCAGGTCATAACAGTCTCGGTCACAACTCCTGAGCTCTGCCATTTAGCAGTACAACAGCCATAAACGATATGTAAACAAATGAGCTGTGTTCTAATAAAACTTTATTTGTAAAAACAGGGAGTGGGTCAGATTTGGCCAGCAGTCTGTAATTTAACTACCCTTGCACTATACAACTCTCTGTCCTATTCTTGTCATTTCTCTGACCTCATCTCCTACCACCATCCCCCTCGTGCACACCAGTAAAGCCACACTGGCCCCCAGAACACTCCCATCCCAGAGTCTCCTCATCTCCAGACCCTCTGCCTGTGATGCTCTTTCATCATATTTACCCTGAGTGACAACCTCACCTCCCTCAACTCGTCAGTCAAATGTGCATAATTTCAATGCTTCCCCATCTTCCTTCCCTGGTTTATTTTTCTCCATAGCACTTACTGCCATCTAACATATTAAGTATTTTACTTACTGTTTCGTGTCCTGTCTGACTCCCCACCATCACTCTCTCTGACCCCACACATATATACATGAGAACAAGGATTTCTGACATTTTTCCTTCAGTGATGCGTCCTCAGTGCCTGAAACAGGGTCTAGTACCTAGCAGAAGCTTCATATGTATTTGTTGAATGCTTGCAGGCTCACATAGCTTCTGACCCCAGGGCCTATGGTAAAGGAAGTCTACGGTTACAATGCTCACTATAAGCCACGTGACTTCTGTGGGTCCCAGCAGTTCCCACCACATCCCTGTGGTCATGAAGCTTGAGCATCCAGATAGCAAGAGCACAGGGACTAAGAAATAGGCTCATCATAGAGTACAGGCTTAGCAGGGGGGACAATGAGACACAGGTTGGCCACCACAATTAGATGCAGATTTCCTTGGGTTATTATGCAGTAATATTGTACGTATACTCAAATGGAATGGCCACATGATTTGCCAGACAAGGCCTAAATAATTATGAATTTATTCTGTAATTATTCAGTACCACCAAATTATAAAAATTAGAAGTAGAAAACAATAATGCTGCTAATGAAACCTTGTTTTCATTTGAGGTCTTCTTTCCAAACAGGTCAGAGTGCTTTAGACTGTTGCCCAAAAGTCACTCTCCCAGACGGAAAAGGGTTGGTGGGCGAGTTTAATCCCCATTTAGTAGAAGGGCAAACTGAGCTACAGAATTAACAAAGATCCTTTCAGACCACATTATGTTCTTGATTGAGCAAAGTCAGGACTAAAACTCCAGTCAATTATTCCTTCCACCTTGCCCCTGAGCTGTTCAGGTCCTCTACACTCCTCCTGGGGAAAATCCATTGCTCTAACCCTCAAGGGCTTCTGGGAAGAAAGGCTCCAGGCTCTGAAAACCACTGCATGGTGCGCATTTAATTATTCCTTTATAGAATAAGCACTCAGTTGAGAAAGCTCTTAGCTCTTCATGGGATCTTTTCATCACCCTTCGCGAGCTTTAAAGACCCAAAGATACCCCATGGAAGGAAGTTCGGACAATGCCAGCCTCTCCTCTACCCGTAACTTTGGCCAGGTAAACTCATGCAATAGTTCCTATCTGCTCCATTCAGGGCAGAAGAGCTGGAGAAGCTTTTCTGAAACAAAAGATGGAAATAACATTTATCATGAAGGTAGAACACTCCAGCTTTATGCTAAACACTTATATCTCTTGTTTTAGCGTTGTTCAGAAAGCATTGTTATCCTTGTTTGTGTAAATAAGGGAAATTGAGACTTAGGTCTAAAAATGTGTCCAATACCACACAGCAGGATAGTAGCTGAGCAGGGAATCAAACCAAGTTCTTTTTTTTTCTATTGTAGAACACCAGAGTCGTCATGTATTCTTGGCTGTGAGTAGAAATGATTCCCAGGCAAACCACTGACTTCTTAGGAAAAGATACCTCTAACTCCAAAAACCATTACATAACAGGATAATTGTGTGAATAATAATGATATTAATCATTATCATCATCCTTATATATTGATTTTTAACAGTTTCAGTGAGATACAATTCACGTGCCGTAAGTTCACCCATTTAAAGTGTGCAAATCAATGGGTTTTAGCACATTCATGGAGTTTTGCAGTCATGAACACGATCTAAGTTTAGAACATTTTCATCTCTCAAAGGAAACCCTGAACCCCTCAGCACTCACTCCTCAATTCCCCCACAAACTCCAGCCCTAGGCAACCACAAATCCACCTGCTGTCTCTACAGATTTGCCTATTCTGGCTATTTCATATAAATGGAATCATATAACATGTAGTCTTTTGTGACCGGCTTCTTTGACTTAGCATAATATTTGCAAGGTTCATCCACATTGTAGAATGTAACAGAATTTCATTATTTCTAATTGCCAAATAGTATTCCATTGTGCAGATATATCACATTTTGTGTATCTAGTCATCATTAAATGGACATTTGGGTTGTTAGCACTTTTGGCAATTGTGAATAAAGCTGCTATGAACATTCATCAGTGTTTTTTTGTGTGAACATATGTTTTATTTCCCTTAAAAACCTTGGAGTGGAACTTTTGGATCACATGGCAACTCTGTGTTTCACTTTCCAAGAAACTGTCAAACTGTTTTCCAAAAGGGCTGCACCATTTTCCATTTCCACCAGCAGTGTATGAGGGTTCCAATTTCTCCACATCCTAGCCAACACCTGTTATTGTCTTTTTGATTATGGTCATCTTAATGGATGTGAAGTAGGATCTCACTGGGGTTTTGATTTGCATTTTCCCTAGTGACTAATGATGCTGATATCTTTTGATATGCTTACTGTCCATTTGCACATCTTCTTTTTAGAAATGCCTCTCCAGATCCTTTTCTCATTTTTAATCAGGTTATTTTTTATTATTGACTTGTAAAATCCATTTTTTTCTTCCACATAAGCCTCTTATCAGAGTTGTGGTTTTCAAATATTTTGTCCCATTCTGTGGGTTGTGTTTTCACTCTTGATAGTGTCATTTAACGTACAAAAGTTTTTAATTTTGATAAAGTCTAATTTATCTCTTTCTTTTATTGCTTATACTTTTGTTATTGCATCTAAGAAACCATTGCTTAACCCAAGGTTACTAGGATTTACTTTATGTTTTCTTTAACAGTTGTATAGTTTTAGCTCTTATATTTATTTGTTTATGCATTTTGAATTAATTTTTGATATCACATAAGGTACAGGTCCAAGTTCATTCTTTTCCATGTGGATATCAGTTGTCTCAACACCATTTGTTGAAAAAAATGAATACTTCCTCTATTGAATTGTCTTGGCAGCCCTGAAAAAAAATCAATAGCCATAGATGTATGGGTTTATTTCTGGACTATCAATTATATTCCATTGATCTTTATGTCACTGTCACACTGTTTTGATTTTTGTAATAAGTTTTGAAATCAGGAAGTGTGACTCCTCCAGCTTTGTTCTTTTTCTGGATTATTTGGGTTATTCTGGGTCCCTTGTAATTCCATATGAATTTTAAAACCAGCTTGTCAATTTCTGCAAAAAGAGCCAGTTGAGATTTTGATAGGGATTGTGTTCAATTTGTAGATCAATTTAGAGAAAAGCACCATCCTAACAATGTTAAATCTCCTGATCCATGAGCATAGGATGTTTCTCCATTTATTTACATGTTCTTTAATTCCTTTTCAACAATGTCTTATAGTTTTCAATCTTACACTTCTTTTGTTAGATTTATTCCTAAGTCTTTTATTCTTTTTGAGGCTACTGTAAATGGAATTGTTTTCTTAATTTTATTTTTGGATTGCTCATTGTTAGTCTATAGAAATGCAATTGATTTTTTTTTGCATATTGATGTTGATCCTGCAACCTTGCTGAATTTATTTATGAGATCTTGTACTTTCATATCGATTTTTGTTTAAAAATTACTTTAACATTCTTCATCTCATTTGAAGTGGGAGCTGTGGAGGAAAGCATACATCAGCCACCTAATGCTCTTATACTTCAAAGAAAGAAACTGAGACCCACAGAGGAGAAGTAACTGGTCCAAAGACACACAGTGATAGAACAGAGATTTAAATGTCCATCTTAGAGATAACAGCTGGAGGTATGGAAACTGATGGGCCCATCAGAGAGGAAAGTCTAAGGACAAAGCCTGGGAGCATAAGGAAGGAAGAAGAGACCCAAGCAATGGAGAAGGAGAAGAGAAGAAGGAAGAGAATCAGAACAGACCAATCATTGTAGGGGGATGGTTGGGAGTGGAGGCAGTAGGACTTGGGATCAAAGGAGCTGAGCTTATGGTGTTACCCTGGGCACCTTGTCACTTACCTCTCCAAGAATCCATATCTTTACCAACAAATAAGTTGTATACTGTGTGCTTTAGAAGGAGATTGTGAGAATTACATGAGCTCACGTTTGTGAAAGCACTGTGTCTAGAGCAAAGGGTTCAACAAATTCAAATCATTATTATTTGAGTGATTATTATATTATTAACCAACATTTTGCCAGCTGAGAAAAAGAACTGGATGGGAACAGAATAATTGTGGCATGCAAAAGTCCCCAGGAGAGTAGGTTTAGAATAGTCGGTGGGGCAACAGCCGGAAAGGGTTTAATGAACAAGTGGGCGATGTTGACACGGGACCCTGAACACCCACTACTCTTTTTTTTAATTGGTTTATTGAAGTATAGTTGATTTACAATGTTGTGTTAACTATTGCTGTACAGCAAACTGATTCAGTTATACATATATGTACCTTTTTTTTTTTTTTTTTTTTTTTTTTTTGCCACAGCATGTGGCATGCGGGATCTTCGTTCCCTGACCAGGGATCAAACCCACACCCCTGCACTGGAAGTGCAGTCTTAACCACTGGATTGCCAGGGTAGTCCCTGTACATTCTTTTTTTTATATATTCCTTTCCATTATGGTTTATCATAGGACACTGAATATAGTTCTCTGTGCTATACAGTAGAACGTCGTTGTTTATCCAAACCCACTACTCTTTTGAGAAGTTTGAAGGTAAAGAAAAAGGGAGCACCCAATGGGAACATAAGGAGTTTCCCTTGTTGAGGGAAGGTGGCCCTTTCTTTTTTAATTTGGGGTGGGGAGGCATGAGTAGTTTGGGAAGTAAAATAGAAGGAGGCAAGAAAGAGAAGGAAAGATGGCCGTGAGAGAAAAGAAACAAGAGCTGAAGAGGAAGGTTAAGCTTTGGCAAGGAGGGGACTCTTCTCCCTGGGAAGCAAGCCCAGGAAGAGAGGAAAGATGAAGAGGTGGAGAAATGCTGACACAGATGAAGAGCAAACATTTATCAAACGCATGCTATGTACCAGGCACACTATTTATTTCCTATATGTCAGCAATTTCATATTCATTAATGTACAATAACTAACATAGAGAAAGGCAGCAGAGAGGGGGAGATGAAGCCTTGGGGGAATAAAGAAGGTCTGCAGACCCACCATGGGTGTAAGCAGGTAAGGTAGGAGGTTACCAAAGAAAGAGAACCAGGCATGGCTTTCTTGACATAAGAGAAGCCATTTTGGGCCTAAGCCATTTAGTGATATAAGCCTGGCCACAGTGCTTGCCCTTGAACAGGTCTCAGTAATTAATGATCTTAAGGGAAGTGAGGAATGCAGGAGCAAAGGAAAAGCAGTCAAGAAACAATATTTCAGCAATAAAACAGGGTCCTAGCCCTTTCTCAAGGGATATACATCACAATCTGATATACATCTTTGAGTTCTGCTGGAACTAAGACCCCAACCCAGGTGGAAGAGGGAATGTTGATGTGGACCCTCAGGACTTCAATCAACTAAAGCTTGGACTCTGTCGACATTTGCACCAATCTTATGCTGTATTCTACTATGCTCAAGCCCATTCATGAATATGCATATTTCTCCCAAACCCCTTCGTGAATATGCATACACCCTTAGCTTAAGAATTCTCCAATTTTGCTATTCGGGGAGACAATGCTTTGGGAAAGATCCCCACTTTTCTCCTTACTTGCTGCAGTTAATAAAATCCTTCCTTCTACCAATCTCTGCCTTGGTTGTGTCTTTTGGGTTGATACCCACCAAGAGGTGAACCCAGTTCTTAGGTAACAGGGGGATTTAATAATGGTCTGTCTCAATACTGGTCTTTAAATAAAGCTGACCCAGCTGCACACTGCCTAGTTGGCAGCTAATGGAAACCCTTCATGGCCCCAGCCCAACCTCACTGCTGCCAGTGTTCGAGACACACTCTGCTAGGTCTTGCCCTTAGGTCACTGCTCCTTCCTTCCCAGGTGTTGACTTTTTCCTTGTCTCTCACGTCCTTGGCTTTCGTGGTTTTCATCCTTGGAGTGTGTGACTCATACAGAGTCCTGGCCTTTCCCTCTCCCCACTGCTCTAGAAACCCATCCTACACCACTTTGGTCCCAAGGACTTTGTTCTGGCACCATTCCCAACCCCGCACCGCAACCTCCTAACCAGACACGCAGGTTTTGACATTAGAAAAGCAATAAAAGAAAAATATAAGGAGAGCTGAGGGCCCACCTACAACAGAGATTTAATTCTTACTTGCACCCTTAAAGTACCACAAACTCAAATAGCAGGTAACTTGAGCATGAGAAGAAAGCTGCATGCAGACTGCAGCAAACTCTGGTCCTCCTCACCTAAAGGGGGCAGCCTCCTGCTCATCTGTAGCCAATGTGGGGGATCCTTGCCCAGGATAAGATCTTCCAATTTTTCATAAGTTGCAAACATTTCAGATTTTTGATATGAATTCTCCCAATCTCTAAATGTAAGCAGTTAATTTGGAAAATCTTAAATGCTGTGTAAATCATACAGATAAACCCTGTCCACAAAACATACATGGCTCTTCAGCTATCAGTTTGTACTCTATCCACCAGGTCTCATACTAACAGTATCCTGAAGGGCTGAAACAGGAGGGAAGGAGACAGGGAACAACCTTTGAAGGAATGACATAGCCCGAGAACATGACATAAACTGACTAGAACCGAGTGGGTTCAAGATGGCGGACAAGTCGACTTCCACTAGACCTTAAGCCTCAGTGTACACTCACATCAACAAGCTAAATGACTCACCCACAGGCACCATGACAGTTCCAAGACCAACCATAAGGATCAAAAAGTGGGCGGTGGCCCAATTCCTGGAAATCCTGGCCCCTTCCTAACATAGCTGGAATACTCCTCCCACTCATTAGCCTATGAAATTACCCACCCCTATAAAAACTGACAACCCCATACCCTGGTGTCTTTCTCACCTTCCGAGACAGCCCACACTCTCTCTGTCTGTGGAGTGTGTATCTCTTTAAATAAGTCCACTTCTTACCTATCACTTTGTCTCTCACTGAATTCTTTCTGCAGTGAGACATCAAGAACCTGAGCTTCATCAAGTCCTGAAACCAGGTGTGTGATCTCAGTTGGAAGACCGTGGGTTTTGGCCGGGTTCGAGTCCCAGTCTGAGATTTGGCTGGGTTCGAGTCCTGGCACATGGGTTCAAGTCCCAATCTGAGGTGCACAGTTTCAGCACCTGGCATTCAGGAGAAAATGGATCTTAGTGGCACTCTTCCAGGTAGATGTCTACCTTGGGCTGGCCTTCACTCTGAAGCAGGGTCAGCAAAGCAAGGCCAGCAAGTCAGATCAGACCTATGGACCAAATTCAGCCTGTAGCCTGTTTTTATAAATAAAGTTTTATTGGAACATAGCCCTGCTCATTTATTTCCCTGTTGTCTGTGGCTGCTTTCCCACTACAACAGCAGAGCTGAGCCATTGCCATGGAGACCATAAGGTCTGAAAACCCTAAAATATTTTCTACGTGGCCCTTTACAGAAAAAGTTTGCTGACCCCCTCTCTAAAGCAACGAAAGTTCATTACAGGCCCCTGGGGTGGCACACGGTTACTTCCTGAGGAGGCTCCCTGGACTTATGCCATGTGGAGGCCCTGGTTAATAACAAGCCGGCTGCTTTTTCCCCATTTTCTGGAGCTATTCCACAGATGAGGACCAGGGGCCAGGTGAGCAGCTCCTTACAGCAGAAACAGCAGGCGTTTGGAAATAGGAGACTCCATTAGCAACTCTGTGACCTTGAGCAAGTCGCTTACCTGTCTAAGCTTCCAGATAAGAATTTTACAGCTAGAAAGGAATTTGAACCTGTGGGGTTTGTCTTGAGGTTTAAATTGGATTTGCATGCAGAAGTGTTCAAACACAGTTCCTGGCATCTCTGAGCTGTTCAATTATCAGCCACATTTAAACCACTTTGAACACTGCAATACCAAGGATCTATCAAGAATCCAGTTGGGCTTGGTTGCAAAATTTAGGACAAGATCAAGAATTCTGATTCCACTCATGGAAACAAATCCTGGGAAGGTCCTCCAGGGCTCATGACGGTGCTGATTGCCCTTCCAGCATACATCTTGGCAGCCTACACTCCTGCCTAAGCCTGTTCTTTACCCAGCCCATCCTGGCACATCTTAACAAAAGTCAGAAGTCTAATTTAAACACTTCAGATTTTCTCTCTCTCTCTTCCTCTCTCTCTGTCTTTCAGTATCATGAAAACTGGCCAAATTTGTAATTTTGAAAATGAGCCTTTGGCCATCCATCATCCTCCCCATCATAGCCAAGGGGCACGTGCACACTCCCTGAAACTTCATTGACAAAGATGTTGGTGAAGATAAGTTTCCTATCTGGACCAGCCCTGAATATGAGCCATGCAAGGTGGTGAGATAATCCCAGATGGATGATAAAACCAAGGAGCGAATGAACAAAGGCCACCACGAGGTCAATCCAGCTCCCCAGAACTCCGTCCTCTGCTTCATCTGAGATGGGGCGGCTCCCACCTCCTCTGTGGCTGAGTCCCCGCCCCCAAATAAAAGGGCTGCCAGCAGCGAGGCCAGGAACAAGGTACCTGCAGTCCTGGGCCTGACACATCAGAGTCCGTGTCTTCAGAGCGCTGCAAAAAATCATTCCTATCTAAAAGAGACTCTTTGAACCAGAGAACACCTGCAAAAGAAGTCACTGAGCAGCCCTGAGCCCTATGACCCTCACTTCCTCCATCACTGATTTCCTCCCAGCATTTTGTGACACTGGATTTATTTGCCCCATACAAATGGTTTGCTCTCTGTCACATCTGATCTTATTTGAAGACTCAGGAGGCTCTCCACCTAACTGAAACCCCAAATTGTTTATGCAGCCTCTTCAGTGGTCCTCATTCTTAGCCTAGACCCCATTCACTGCTCCCATCGTTTGCATTAATGCAAAGCTACGAGGCCCCTAAACACTGTAGAGGCACCAAGCCCTCCAACACTGGCCTCTGTTCACTGTTCTACACACTTGGCCACATTAATCTTCCTTCAGCTCCACTCGGACCATGTCTTTCCCTGCGCTGATGCACACATTGACTCCCCTTTGCCTTCAGAAAGGTGCCCCCGTGCTTTGGTAGGATATTTCAAAACACTCCCTTGCCCTGCCTGCCTTAGCAAATTTTTCTCTTATTATCCATCAGCTGATCTCCAAAATAAACCCACATTTCCCACCTCTATGCCTTTGCCCTCAAGGTTTTCTTGGCCTGGAATTCCTAGTAATCATCTCCTCACTATTTCTACCTGCCAAAATTCTGCCAACCTCCGAAAGCAACTCACATGCTATCTTTTCCAAAACATCTTTCCTATACCCCCTGGGTGGAAATTACCTTTCCTGCCCTGGTCTGAGTTTGCCCAGGGTTTTGTATCTTCCACGGGACTCTCCACACATTTGGTCATTTTTAGTCATTATTTGGGTATGTTTGTTCCCTCCCTTGCTCGTTAACAAGCTGCTTCATGACAAGGACTAGTTCTTGGCCATCTTTCTGTAGTCAAATAGGGTGATGGTGCCCAGCAATAGAATGAAGATGGGCTTTGGAATACAACAGACCTGGATTTGAATCCTATTTCCACCACTTACTTGTTCCAGAAAGTTGGAGAGTTTATTTACCTTTATGAGCCTAGTCCTTTAACAAAATAAAAATATGAATGTCTAATTCACTGTGTAGTTGTTTAGTTAACATCCCAGGCCAGGCATGACGTGTATATTTAATAATTGCCTTTTTCCATCACCCTTCCCCCTCCCCCTCTATGCTTCCTATTTTGTATGTATCCTCTGTGTTCTTTTTGTTCTAATGGAGTTCCCTGTCCTTTATCCAGGCACTGAGTTTCCCCTGACAGCAAGGACAACACCCTCTGTATTCTCCTGAAGACTTCCCCTCCCACCTGTATGAAAATTTGGGGCATCTTTTGACTTGATCTGAACAATAAGTTTGTCAAGGGGTTGATGAATGGGCATTGGCAGGACAATGGAATGTCTGTCAGGAGGAAACATTTATTTTTAATTTATTTATTTAAAAATTTGCTCTACATATAACCCCGGTGATTATTTTACTTTTAGAGAACAACAAAAGAACAACATTGAGGACAAAGACTTGTGATTTTACTTTAAATGATTTTCCTCTTTAATCACGTCCTCCTGAAGCTCAAACCTGGCATGACTCACCTTTGCTGATCTACTTGCAAACTCCTCAGCCTGGTATTCAGGGCTCTCCTTAGTAGGGCCTCTACCCACCTTTCCATGGTTCTCTCTACTGTTATCCCACACTTACGCCAGACTGGCCTGAGTGTTTTCACCATCATGCCCTGCTGGTTTAAGCCTGGGGGCATTTCAACAGGCCAAGAAGAGCAGGGTACATAATAAGTTAGGAAGCAGCACGAATAAGGACATTGGTGTCCATGGGTGCTGGGTGTTAGCTCTCTGACCTCTTTTCTTCTTCCTGCAGAACACAGCCCAGCATCTGCTGAGCTCAGAAAGGTCATCCATCTACCTGGGAGGAGAATAAACTGGAGGGAACTGCTTGTTCTTATATCTGGCAGACATGCCATGAGGACCTACTTTGGACCAGGCACTACATCAACACTGGGGCTTGAGAGAGAGAAAACAACTACTTAAAACTTGCCTCTTGCTCTTGAGGGCAGCCACTGTGGCAGAAGAGACCTACACAGAGGGCATATTCAGTAGATGGGTGTATGAAACACTGCGGATGCTACAACAAAGCACGGTAGAGCCAGACAGAGACTTCCCTAGTCCGGGGTCCGCGACCTCCTGGAGTAAAGGGATCCAGGCAGCAGTTTCTCCAACAGCAGCAGGGAGGAAGACCTCTACTATTGCTGCTGGAGCAGCTGAGAATTCCCTGTGTGTTCCCCCTTGTCTGGGTCTTTCACATTTATGGGGCCATCAACATACATAAACTGTTTCCTTCATTGACCGTATTCCGAGGCTGGGTACATCATCTAGGTCAGTGGTCCCTGGGCCAGCAGCATCAGGATCATCTGAAAACTTGTTAAACGTGCAAATACCAGGGCTCACCTCAGACCTTCTGAATCAGAAATTCTGGGGGTGGGGCCCAGCAATCTGGGTTTTCACAAGCCCTCCAGGTGATTCTGATTCTGATGCATACTGGAATTTGAGAAAGACAGTTCTGGAAAGATGGTGGACTCTGGAGGGACCCAAGTGTCCGGAGATGTAGGTCAGTGGCCTTAACTGCCTCTTTCTTTCTGTGGTGACTCTCAAGAGAAGTCACAGAGACCCTGACATTCCCACCCACCATCTCCTCATCAGTGAACTGAGGCACTGGATCCGGCACGATGTCTGGGATTTTCTCAAATGTGTTTGACATCTTTCACTGTATGTGTACACTTATGTACACCATGCATTCAGCAAGGGCAAGGAAGCTGGCAGAGGTGACAGGAAAAAGATTCTTCTCACAAAGAAACTTCCAACAAGTTCTCAGACATGTCACAGGCTGATGCGCCTGAGGGCCACAGCACTGAGCCATCCTAAAGTAAGAACTGCCAAACGTGTGACATCCAGCCATCTGTGAGTCTGCTTATGTGTCTGGAGCCCTCAATATCCTCCTGTGCACAGGAAGGGATGGGGATTAGCCTGCTCTGAGGGCAAGTCTGGGATCAATTTATAGCCATACAGGAGTAAATTTCAGAAGTGATCCCTGCTAGCCATTACTGTTGTCTAGCCTGGCCAGCTTGCCATGGTTCCTGCCCAAAGGGCATTTATCTAACCATATAGCACATGAAAGGGCCATGCGGGGTGGGGACGGGGTGATCACTTCTCCCTCTGGGCAGGGAGAACGACACTGATGAGGCTTCACTGGGAAAGCACAGCCTGGAATCCTGCATGCCAGCCTCTGTCTGAGCGGAACACAGCGACTTGACTTTCCCTGGAGGGAGCAGGAAAACAGGGAGAGGTGTAAATGAGACTGTGATGAAACAGCTTCCTCCCTACCTCTTAGCCGCTTACAGGGAGAGAGACAGGAAACCTGTGAATTGCAGGCTGAGTGAGCAATCTGCTCTGCCCAGGACCCAATGGCTGACAAGAGGTAAATGGAATGCAAAATCCTCTGTGCCTGTATGGCTGGGAGCCTCCTGGTTGCGTGGGTGGCAGTACGCAGGTCCAGGGGCAGAAAGCATGCACTTGGGAGGGGGATAATAATAACGAGGGTAACAATGAGGAAGTTGCTGACTACTGACAACAGCATCTGACGCTGAGTGCCTGCACTACGTAGTATACACTAAAGGCTTCATAAGCGTTAACTCACTTAATCTTTACAAGAGCCCCCAAGAGAGAGATAGTTACTATTTTTATCTCTATTTTATAGACAGCAAACTAAGGCTCATGGAGCTTGAGTAACTTGTCCAACATTCGTCTTGGAGCTGGGATTTAAACTTACACAGTGCCCAGACACTCAATAAATACCTGTTGAATAAGTGAATGAATGAATGAGCTCTGACAGTGAGAATCTATTCCAACCCTGGCACTGATTTGTGCTTTGGCCTCAGACAAATCAACTACCTTCTTTATTTTCCCATCCAGAATAATTCTTATAGTATCTATCACAAAAGTTTATTCTAAGAATCAAAAGTCCTAATAAAGGGCTGCCCCTTGAATACCCCATGCCTTCCCATGGCTGCTTCATCTCTCTGCCCTGGGGGCTTGGACTAGCCCGAAACATTCTGTAAGACTCAGCTCAGATTTGATCTCTCTTGAGAAGCCCTTCCTGGCCCCCACTGTGATAGGAATGCTCCTCCCCTGGCTTATCTACTCTGTTTAGCTCATTGCATTATGATTTTTGGGTTACTTGCTCGTTCCCCCATTGGCCCTTTTGATGTCAGAGACTGTATTATTTATTTTTATATCCCCAGAACCTGACCCTATTCTTACTACAGGTTGTTCTCAGGAAATGTTGGCTGAATTATTGTATGTATGTATGTAAGCATGAATGCATTCATGTGTGCACATATACATGTACACATGCATGCATGTATTATGTGTGTATGCCAAGGAAATTCCTTGGCCTGAACACTGGTGCAACATAATGGTCTGACTTAGGGAATGAAGTGCAAGGTGAGATAGGGAAACTCACAACGAAGTCTGTTGGCACCTGTATTCTTAGCACTGAAAAAAGGTAAAGCTAGTTGAGTCTGGAGAAGAAAGCTTTGTTTGCTTCTGGACTGTGTATCCACAACTTTCACCTGATTCTTCCTTTAGATCAGGGTTTCTCAGCCTCAACACTATTGAGATTTGGGGCAGATAATTCTTTGTTGTGGAGACTGTCCTGTGCCTTGTAGAATGGTGAGCAACATCCCTGGCCTCTAACCACTAGATGCCAGCAGCATCCCCTTCCCCTAGTTGTGACAAACAAAAATGTCTGCAGGGCTTCCCTGGTGGCACAGCGGTTGAGAATCTGCCTGCCAATGCAGAGGACACAGGTTCGAGTCCTGGTCTGGGAAGATCCCACATGCCGCGGAGCAACTGGGCCCGTGAGCCACAATTACTGAGCCTGCGCGTCTGGAGCCTGTGCTCTGCAACAAGAGAGGCCACGATAGTGAGAGGCCGGCGCACCGCAATGAAGAGTGGCCCCCGCTCACCGCAACTAGAGAAAGCCCTCACACAGAAACGAAGACCCAATGCAGCCATAAATAAATTAATTAATTTTTTTTTTAATGGATGAAACTGAGGTGAAAAAAAAAAAAAAAGAGTAGGTAAATTATTAAAAAAAAAAAAATGTCTGCAGACCTGGCCAAAAGTCCCCTGGGGGGGCCAAATCACCCCCAGTTGAGACCGATGCTTTAGGTGTTGTTATTGGTGACTTTGCATGGTATTTGAGTTTTAATGTATTTAGGTTAGATCTGTGCTTTAGGGGCAGCGGAAGCAGATTTGAAAGGTTGTATGCAAGCCATTACACAACAGGCCTTTCCCTGAGATCTAGGCTGACCCAAAAGACTGGGTAAATATTAGGGACCTTGGGAATTGGTTAGTTATGGCTTACTTGAGAGACAACAAATTTGAGGTTTAACATAAGAAGAGGCCCCCGTGGAAATGACCCCAGGCCAAAGAACCAAATGTAGATCAAGAATCAACACGTGTAAATGGGAAAAGAATTTGAAAAAGAATGGATGCATGTATATGTATAAATGAATCACTTTGCTGTACACCTAAAACTAACACAACATTGTTAATCAACTGTATTCCAATATAAAATAAAAAGTTAAAAAAAAAAAAAAAGAATCAAGGCTTGGATTAAGCAGTCTTAAAGAAGGCAACTGTAGTAGAGAGGGCTATCCAGCCTCAGAGATTCAGCTTCAAGGGGGGACTGAAAGGGATTCAAAGGCAGAAATCTCACCCAAGGAATGGCAGGGGCCCCAGGCAAAGACTCAGTTGGGGAAGAGAAGGCAGGAACACTGTGGTGGGAACTTGAGCCTCAAGGTCCCCATGACTGGCTGTCAACATGATGAACCACTGGCTCCTTCTATTCCACAGCCCCAAACACAGAGCTTGGTCCCCAGAGGTGATGAAGCAGCCCCAGTTGGGAAAGCTATTGGGCTTTCTCTGCCGGCTCTCCCCACCCGGGGACAGCATCCCCTCCCTCCATAACTCACTCTTTGAAGTCCGAGTGCTGAATTTCCCAGAAATTAAAAATGTTTTATTTCTGTCCTTCTTACTGGCGACCTTGTTATGCAAGTCATTCAGCAAGCGTCCCACCCTGGAAACAACGGTTTGTTTCCTAACACGGTCTGGGGCTTGTCCAGCAGCTTCCTGCTGAGGCCCGTGACACTCTTTCCCAGGCTAACCTCAGTAACACGCCGGCACTACAAGGCTCAGTTTACAAGAGGAACCAGCAAGGCGGGGTCTACACCGACGCCAAGCCCAGGGATGAAAACCAGAAGGAAAAAGGAGCCACGCAAGGATCCAGGAGTCCCGGTCCCAAATTTCAAACCTCCAGATGTTTGGAACTTTCTCATTGAAAAGGCTGAGATGAGTGCTGATTTCATGCAGATGTGCACATCAGGTAGAATCCATCTCAGTTACCAAGTAGGGACTCACGCACATGTACATGCACACAAGCTCTCATAAACACACACGTATGCTCAGAACAAAGGCAACTATTTCAGGAGATAGCTGGTTCATCAGATAGAGACAAGGCCTTCATTAATCCACCACACAGGAACCACCTCTGAACAGACAGTGAAGGTGAATCTGAAGTGTTACCGGGACTCAGAAATCACTCCAAGTCTGAAAAAGGTATCTCTCTGTCTCCTCCATTTTTAACACCTTGCAAAGTAGAGAAGGAGAGAGTCCCTTGAAGGCTCATTTTCAGCAGTGCTTGCTCAGAATTGATGCTAAAAGAAAACTTTAAAAAGAAAAAAAAAAAAAAAAAGCAATCGCAAACAAGGATTATTTCCGAAGCTGGGGCCTAAAGTACATTATGATGTTTGTGGTATGTTTGGTCTTCAGCTCTCTCATTATCTCTGCCTGCTGAACTTTCAAAGAATGCAGTGAGAGAGGGGAAGGGTCTGCAAGCAGTTTATCAGAGAAATATATGGGTTGGGGGCAGAAAGTTTGAAAAAAAAAAATGTTCTTCCTTGTCCTAAACTCCTTAGTAAAAATGAAAGTTTAAAAGGTAGTACCAGGGACTTCCCTGGTGGTGCAGTGGTTAGGAATCCGCCTGCCAATGCAGGGGACACGGGTTCGAGCCGTGGTCTGGGAAGATCCCACACGCCTCAGAGCAGCTAAGCCCGTGCACCACAACTACTGAGCCTGCGCTCTAGAGCCCGTGAACCACAACTACTGAAGCCCGCGTGCCACAACTACTAAGCCCACGTGCCTAGAGCCCGCGCACCTCAACGAAGAGTAGCCCCCGCTCGCTGCAACTAGAGAAAGCCTGCACGCAGCCAGGAAGACCCAACGCAGCCAAAATAAATAATAAATAATTTTTAAAAAATTAAAAGGAGAAAAAGAAGCCTCGGCCCAAATATTGTTTCTGTTCACCATTAGCTGTGTGTCTCTGGGCAAGGCGTGTGTCTCTGTGTGTCTCCTTTAAAAAAATAAAAATAAAAGAAATAAAAGTACCAGGTTTTCTCTACCTTCTAAAGGAAATGAGTGAATGAATTACAGACCCCAGCCCAGGTAATAAAGAAGGAAGAAAGGAACAAAGGATGAAAGGACAAGACTGAAAAGCTGAGATAGGGAATTCATTTTCTAAATGTGTCTTCAACGAGAAGAAATAAAAAAATTGGAGCAATTAGGAAGTAATGAAATCCTTACCCAAATTGCTATTGTCAAAAGCTAGATAAGAAAAAGCCTGGGAAATATGAATGTACACAAATCAATATATTCTGATGACACAACTCCTGGAGTATTAAGGAAATTGGCTAATGTACTGAACCACTTACAGTGGTCAGAGTTACAAATTATTAAAAAACCATGAAGAATTGGGAAGCTAGCTGGAGGCAGAGGGAAAGGGGTGGTAGAGAAAAAAAGTGGTAAGAATCTACTGAAATGTTAAAGGATCCATAGAGAAATCACTTGCCAGAGTTTCTCACAACTATATTTCAGTTTTATGTCATCATTTTGGGCAAAGAGAATTCAGCCTACAGTAGGTAGGAAAATGAGATGCAAATATACATTATCAAGGGAATTTTAACAGTTAATCACAGGAGAGGTTTTTTGGGGTTTTTTTTGTTGTTGTTGTTTTTTCCAACAGCATACCTTTCAGGGTTTTTAAAAATAGGCCAGCGAGACTTCTGTTTGGAACTTACGTGTAATTGCCCTAAGTTTACATTAGTGATATGACCTCCCAAGATTTGAGAACTCTGGAGAAGACGAATCCACCAGTGGAATTGAAATAATGAAAGACTGCCTTGAGGGCACAGCTTCTCAGAATGTACTTCTAGAATAGTGAGTTCAGATCAGGCCACCTCATTCCCTGAAGGAGGAAGGTTTTTATCACACTCACAGCTCAAATAAGACAAGTGGAAGAAAGTTTGGCCAATATCCAGAGACAGTAAAGCTCTTAAAAGTGGTGCTCAGGTTTCAGGGGAATCCGAAAAGTATTGCGAGGGCAGTCTGGGAGTGATGGTGCAGGTCCCCAGGGCACTCGGCTGACAGCGTGCTGAAAGCTGGAAGCCCCTCTGTGTGTGGCACAATTTGTGCAGCTACAGGGGCGACAGCAGCACGAGTTACACTGCTCCAGAGCTGTGCCGTGCAGAACTTCATCACAGACATTGTAGGGTAAGCACAGAAAAAGGGGGGATATGTGAGCTTTGGAGCAAACTCCAACTGTGATGAAATCCTACCTCCCTCTCCTAAGTTAACTGCTCTCAGCCTCACACTGTTCGCCTGTAAAATGGGGTTATTAACACCTATCCTGCAGGAGAGTTGAAAGAATTAGAGATAATACAGTGAATGCATTTAATAGGAACCCAACAAACACAGGGTTTTCTGGATTACATTGTTGATTTTCTAGAATTCTGATTGGGTGAACTATTGCTCCTGTTGCCATCTGGGGAGATCTGGGGTGAGGTAACATCAACACTGATTTATAATATTGATCTGCTTGCAGCAGGCACAACGAATGATCTAAGCAGAAACGTAATTATAAAAAGTTAGGAGGTCCTGGAGAAGCAGGTATATGGAAAAATCCTCTTTGTAATCTTCCTGCAGATAAACAAAGATCTCTAATTCTCCATCAATGGTTCTCAACGAGGGAAGATTCTGTCTCACCCACCCCTAGGTGACATTTGTCAATGTCTAGAGACATTTTTGGTTGCCACAACTGGGGATGGGGGTACTACTGGCATGTAGGGCATAGAGGCAGGGATGATAGTGGGAACGTGTAGACCTCCTACTTTCTAAGGATTCCCCAAGCTCAACGGGCATCTGAACACAGGTCTCAGAACTTGGAGGAGAGAGGGGTAAAGGAGTTCCCACTGTGGATGTCCTTCCAATTGTCAACACTTCTGAAAGTCAAGGGGACTGTCCAGACTAGGCTCAGATCCCTTTAGTGAAGAGAGAGAGAGAGAAAGAGAGAGATCAGTAGAGTCCAGGGCCGTGGGGTCTGGGACCACTTCCAGCTAGATGTGTCATGAGGAGGGGAAGCCCTCTGGGCCCTGGTCTGACATTAGTTACCTGGCCCTCATCCTTTCTATCAACCATTCTTCCTTCCAAGGCTCATCTAAAGGCACTTAAACTTTAGAGCTGTGATGTCCAGGAAGTAGACGGACTCAGACTCCTGCATTCTATTGATACTTTTCTTCTGTACATATGTTACAAAGCCAGTGGCAGAAATGGCCCAGGTACCAGCATCAACATTGCTTCCCGTGGTTAATGTGCAAAAATGACCATCCCTTTGGTCTTAGAGACCAGAGTCTATAGAAAGCAGAGTGTACATGCTGTCTTTTCTTCCCTCAATATAGTAGGAATCTAGAATGCAATGCTATTTTCCCTAGGGACTACTCGCAATCCCTACTTTTGGTATCAGTTTGAGAGGATCATGTGGCTAGACCTTGTGCTTCTGAACCAGACCAATGTTACTATCAGCGGGGTCTATTTTCATCTCTGATACCTGTTCTGGTTTTCGTTGTAGTATTTCTTTGAAGGGGCAAAAATCCTCTAGGGCCATGATGCAGGCCATGATGCAGGTCAGCAAGCTCATCCTCATCTATCAAACTCAACCAAGTTATCAACCTGCCTGCAATCGAATCCATAGAGAGTTTATAAAACCTATGTCCTACAGAGTGTGGTTCCTGCCCCAAATCTGGACCCATCCAGTGACCCAAAAGAGGAATTTTCCCAATCCAAGACAGTTCCAGGGCTTTTCAGGAGTGCAGCCACCTAGAGAGACCACTTCAGGGAGACTGGAGGTTTGGGTACTATTAGGCAGTGCTTGACAGGGAGAGACAGTGAGTATTCACACTTCACTCTTCTATTCCTGACACACTAAAATATGTAGAGACATAAAACTACGTATATATTCCTTATTCTTATAACTCTTATACAACTATAAAATCGAAACAGTCACAAATCAAGCACAAAGCCAATAATATTTAAATTAACAATATTAATTTAATGTGATGGATACGGTTCTTTTGCTAAAACTAAATTTCAGCTCATAATGTGAATATAATACTGACTGCTGTAGAATAAATTATTCTGAATTTAGCATGCTAATACTAATGTGGGCCCTGTGATGACTCAATTTTCCCATTACCATTTTTTTCTTTACAAGTTACTGTCAAACCATCCATGGTTCAGGATGCAGTGACATCATTTGATAGAAAACATCTTTTACGCTTTAATCTACCTCTGTCCTCTCCTCCTTTGCCCAAACAACTGAATAATATTAGTTGGCTTTGATGCGATTCTAAACAAACTGTAGAAGTAGTCACTGAAATGGTGGCAGTATTTTCTAAGCAGTGGTCATGCCAAAGCTCTAGAAAATGCCTACAATATATAATTTGGCGTAGATATAAAATCACAAATTTTAAATATCATGATGGAGAACTCAGAGCTCCCAAGAATTTGTCCATAGACCACCACTCCCCAACACCACAGTCCAATTGCAAAAGAAAAAAACACAGGTGATGCAAGAAGCAAAAGAAGAACCATATCAGAGCAAGAGAATCACAGTATATTTATATCAAACCACCTATTGGTTATATATTTTGGTGGTTCTCATCTTGGGTTCCTGGTTTAAAGAAGGACCCTGAAAGATTATTGCAACAAAGCATGTCAGTGATGAGGGACAGAATGAATGGGTCAGCATAGGGCAGGATCTATCACAGAGGAAGACATTAACTAGATGATCTGGGCCTAGAAAGAGTTACGGTCAGATGGTCACTTAGTTTATGTCAAAGCAAACCAAGACTCTAGATCCATGTAGGAAGAATAACTCCTATATGCTCAGAGACCCTCACATATTGCTGAGCCTTAGATTACAAGCCCCCAGCTTACTCATCAGAGCCTGAACCCCTAACCACTCCACTCTGCATGGCCCAGTCTCAGATTCTGCCATTAACTTTTCATAGTACCCTTTTTTCATGTGTCCCCTTTTCATAGTGACTGCATATTCTTATGTCTCACTGCTCTTCCACCCCGATTCCCCGGATGCAACTTCTTGCCCCAAGATTGCATAGTTCATCACGTCCTGGCTCCTCCTGAATTAGCCTGGTGCTGACATATATAAATATCAAACCCAGGACTGGAGTCTTCAGCTTATCACACTCGTAGACCACTGAGAATACCAATTTGTACTAGAAAGGCTTTACATAGGCAGAGAGCTCCAACAAGTCACACTCAGACCCTGGCTCTCATTCTATCCATTGCCTGGTCCTCATAAATTAGTCCCTGAGAAAAAGAGAAGCAGAAGATGAAACAATGAAACAGACTGAAATCTCCACCTTTCTCACACTGAGAAACTACAAGGGGAATCACATAGTGTCCAGGAAAGAGTGGTTTAGAGCAAGAGGGACCTGGGTTTCAATCAAGTCCATTATGGGTGGTAACCCTTCAAACCTGGGACCCCCCAGTGTTTGGCACAATGTAAAGCACACAGTTGGTGCTCAATCAAGGCTGTTGACTTGAGTTAAATGGATTAATGAAATCACGTGTACTCTCTTAGCCCAAGTTCTTCATCTGTAAAAGGAAGTTGGGAATCTCTGGA
Source organism: Balaenoptera borealis (assembly GCF_965194805.1). NCBI lineage: Eukaryota > Metazoa > Chordata > Mammalia > Artiodactyla > Balaenopteridae > Balaenoptera > Balaenoptera borealis. Next base: position 145,274,432 of record NC_138866.1, read on the forward strand.
TTGTAGGGTTGCCATGACTACTAAGGATGATGCGCAAGTGCCTAAAATAGGGATAGGCCCATGGTAGGTGCTTCGAGGTAGGTTATCAGTAAATAGTAGTTATTTTACTAGAGAGAGCTAAAGTCTTTTCCATCAATTGAAGTTTAAGACTCTAGTTCAGTGCTATCCAAAAGAAATTTAGTGCAAGCCACAAATGTAAACTACATATATAATTTTAAGTCTTCTAGTAGTCCCATTCAAAAGGTAAAAAGAAATTTTAAACTACATTTTATTTGATCCAATATATCCAAAACATTATCTTTCAACATGTAATCGGCATAAATATAATTAAGGGGATATTTTGCATTCTTTTTTTCATACTAGGTCTTTTGGAATCTGGTGTATATTTTACACTTACAGTACATGTCAATTCAGACCAAACGCATTTCAATTAACTACCATTTAGGCCAGTGCAGATCTGCAAAGCGAATTACCAACAAGCCAGTGCATTGGATGAAGTGGTGCATTGGGGCATTAACATCTAAACCAATGTCCTTTTAAGTTATGCATTGTGAAGTGGAAGTGAAGAAGAGACTCTTGCCAGCTATCGTAAGAGCCAACTGCAGTACACTCAGAATTGTATAGACTCCTGTAGGTAGTGACTTTCCCAGACAGTTCTAGTATTTTTACCAGTTCATCACTAAAAAGAGAACCTGTGGCTGAGCCAGAATAGTCTACAGTTAAAGAGTCTTGGGGGGGAGGGATAAATTAGGAGGTTAGGATTAACATGTATAGATGAACATATATAAGATAGGTAATCAACAAGGATCTACTGTCTAGCACAGGGAACTATACTCAATATGCTGTCATAACCTATATGGGAAAAGAATCTGAAAAACTGTAATATATGAATATGTATAACCGAATCACTTTGCTGTACACCTGAAACTAACACAACACTGTAAATCAAATATACTCCAATATGAAATAAAAAATCTTTTTTAAAAATAAAGGGTCTTAATTCTGCCCTCTGTTGACAAGATGTAACCGTGAAATCATTCTGAGACTTATCCTCTTCTATGCTGAAGACAGCAAGGGGGCAATCTTGCTAATTAAATCTCCCTGTTCACACTCAGCAGAAGTGTTCCTTCTCCTGCGTTGTTTTCCAACATTTCATCCAATGGGCTGTCCATTGTTTCAGACAGAAGGGCATGCTGCAGGCTCTTCTATCACCCTTGCTCGCCCTCCTCCTTGTACTGGCCACTCAGAGTTCTCCTAAGATGGACACAGTTTATGGGGAAGCACTGGTGCCTACAGGGAACAGAGATGCAAGAAGGGACACCTTGGTGGAATGCTATTTGAATGAATATTAATTAGCACAGCAGCTAGTTCTGGACAATTGATTCCAAACTCCAGATGTTCCCATTCTAACTATGAGTCATGTAGAAGGAAGAAAAAAAACTAATTGGTTAGTATGTTGTTCATTTTTAGTGTCATGTAGTGAAATAATCCAGGACTGCTGAGTTGATGGGGTTTTGCCTTGTTCCTGTGGACTTTCAATAATATTTTAATGAACTTGTTCATTCCATCCCTTCTCTGCTGGTGGGATAATTTTTTTTTTTTTCTGTGTCCTTCAGATGCAACCATGCTTTACAGAACGCCCTTCCTAATAGAGAGAAAAGTGGAAAATAAGGTGGAATGAATATCATGGATATTCATTCACAGATATCATGTTTAAGGAGGGAAGGGTTTGGATCTTCTTCTGGGCCATTCATGGGATTTTTCTGATGTTGGGTTTTCCGTAAAGAGTAGAGACCTACTCTTAGAGTTTCCCTGGATGGAGTTGATTCTCATATCTGGTATCTGACATTTTCTAAGAGCTTGGAAATCATTGTTATTTATTCAGTCACGATTCCAGCCCTAATCATTCACAGATGATGAGGAAAAGAGAGAGGACAGAGAAATGTTGCTCGCAGGTCATCCAGAAAGCACGGCCCCATGCAACCTTGACAACAGCCTCATGATTCGAGCTTTATAACTTTTCTCTGTTTTCAGTCATCATGCTATAAGCACTGGAACAATCAGGACTTTGACCCAAATAGCAAAAAGGGGAAAAAGCCAGAAATATGAGTAGCTAATATGCCCTGAATTTTTGAAAAATTATATGTACTTATTGATCATACCTTGGGGTCCATCCATGTCTAATGAACAAGGTCAAGATCACAATAGGCTCAGGAGGAATGGCCCATTTAGAAGCTTCTGGAAGGTCAGAATTAGTTGTACTCCTAGATAAAGTAAAAAAGGAATCTGGAGGAAGCCAAAGCTGGATTGCTCATCAGAAGGTGTAGACAGTCACTGGGGTGGTGGGTGCAGAAGGATGAACAGGGAAGAAGAAAGCAAGGGCTGCTTGCCCTAAGCTTCCCAAGGAGATAAATAACCATAGTCTTCACACCAAGAGATTCAGAAATGGAGGAACTAATTGTGTAGGAGACAGAGGGACCCAATACCCTTGCATGAGGTCTAGCCTATATTCCCAAGAAAGTACCAACAGGGACAGTAGTAACACACATTGTGAGAATTGTCTTAACTGGTTCAGCCAAGTTGGAAAATCTGGGGTCCACAGGGTCCAACAGGTAGTAACAAAACTCAGTATGACTGAAACAAAACCCCTCCCTCCTTACCCCAAACTTCTTCCTTCAGAACTGCCCATATCAGTAAATATCACCTCCATCTACCCTGCATTCATAAAGGAAACCCTCCACTAACTAGTCAAGGAATTCTATTTCACCTCTTACACTTTTCCTAAATTATTTCTCTTCACCATCACCACCCTGCTCCAAAGTACTACCAGCCGCCCTGAAATGCCCTCCTACCTGCCCTCCTCATAGCCCTGCTTGAGACACTGTGATTCACTCTTTACACAGTGATTCTTGAAAAATGGAAATCCAAACATTTCACTCACCCAAGTGAAATCCTTCAATGGTTTCCAATTGCTCTTGAGATAAAATTTCCCTAATTTTTACCTTGACCAACAAGGACCAAATGCCTCTTCAGTCTCAGCTCACTGCCCCGTCTTTCAGACTCACTCAACTTCAGACCTCTGGCTTCCTTTTCATCCCTAAGTGCAGGGTGCTCCTGCCTGCTCAGGCCCTTCACACATCCTGTTCCCTCCACCTCTTTCCCTGCTTCAGATAGTTCACGCTGGTTCATCCTTCAGCTCAGAGCTCAAATGTTACTTCCTTGACAGGACTTTCCTTACTTTCCTCACAGATTAGGGAAGATCTCCCTGCTATTCCTGCTCAAAACACCCTAAACCTCTGTGGTTCTTATAAAATGGTGGAATTAAATAATTTGTTGTATGTGTCTGTCCTCCCCATAGATTGTAAGCTCCTTTTGCTTTGCTCACTGAGGATACTGCTCCATGCAATGTTGGATATGTAGTAGGTGCTAGACAAACGTTGATGGAATGAATTATTAAACGAGTGGATGAATGAATGAACGAATGAATAAATGAGGGCAATGAAGGGCTTCCCTGGTGGCGCAGTGGTTGAGAATCTGCCTGTCAATGCAGGGGACACGGGTTCGAGCCCGTGGTCTGGGAAGATCCTACACGCCGCTGAGCAACTAGGCCCGTGTGCCACAACTACTGAGCCTGCGCGTCTGGAGCCTGTGCTCCGCAACAAGAGAGGCCGCCATAGTGAGAGGCCCACACACCGCGATGAAGAGGGGCCCCCGCTTGCCGCAACTGGAGAAAGCCCTCGCACAGAAACGAAGACCCAACACAGCCAAAAATAAATAAATAAACAAATAAATAAATGAGGGCAATGAAGTAGAGGCCCTTTAGAAAGCTCTGAGGTCAACACAGTATTCTGCTGTAGCTCAAAAGCAAAGCCTTCCACCGCAAATGGGAGGCTTCCTCCCAGTGAAGTGAGTACCCCAAGAGGATTAGCTTAGAGTTTACGTAAATGATCTATGACTCCTGGCTCTGGAAAGAGGTTTTTCCAGCTTTAGAAAGAAGAATTAAATGATGCAAATGAAATGCAGAGTTGCACCGTTGGTGTTTCAGTCAGGGATTTCAACTGCAAGCAACAGAAGGTACTTCTGTCGAACTTGAGCATGAACTAAATTTGCTGGAAGGATATGAACAGGGAATGGATAAAAATGTTCAGTCTCAGATAATGAGCAGAAACCAAGAGAGTCTGGATCCAAGAACCAGAGCCACAGTCTAGTTCAGGAAGAGTCTGGCTAGGATCTTCCTTCACTAGAAGGTGACACTGTCCCTAATGGATTCCCACTGAATCCCCACTGGAGCCTCGCTGCCACTGGCTCTGTGAATAATTTCTCTGAGAGCCCCACGCTGTTGTCTCATTTCTCAAGATTCACAGTGGGGAGTGAGATTGCCAAATTTTCTTAGTACGGGGCACATGCCAGAGTCCTAGCTACCTGGGATTGCCACTGCCTTCCATCAAGATATAGTACATCAGAGAATCCTCACTTGTAGGGACAGTGTTGAGATATCAGGTCACCAAAAAGTGTAATACATGCACTTTGTATCCAGAAATAGAATGACACCATGAACAAACTTTATGGTATCAATGGTTATATTTTTATGAAACAGAACTTAAATACAATTAGGCTTTTTCTCCTCCATACCACACTCCCAACTCTGATTTTTCCCATGAGACTCATGCTGAGCTTCTCAAAGTTCATTAAAGCTTAAAAAAAAAATGGTGGGGGGTGTGGGGAGGATGTGTGAACATGAATCCTCTAAGTTCTGGAAAAGGCCTTAAAGGTCTTCCGAGGTAAACCCTCACTTCATTCATCAGGAAACTGAGGCTTTCTTAGGACCTCACTCTAAGTCGATGAACCAGGGAAAGCATCCAGTTTCCCTGACCACCAGTTTTACACTTGTTTTCATGATAACCTGCAGGGTCCAATTCTCTATCCAGGACCAATCTTCACCAAAGTGTAAGATTTATTTTTAAACATAGTCCTTGATATCAGAACTTACCAAAGGTTTAGATCAGGGGTTGGCAAACTACAGCCCCCCAAGCCAAATCCAGCTTGCCACCTGCTTTTGTAAATAAAGCTTTATTGGGGGCTGCAAGGCACACACACACAAATACACACACACACACATACACACACACACACAAAGCGTTCTTGGAACACAGCCGCAACCATGTGATTTGTATTGTCTATGGCTGCTTTGGTGTGACAGCTACAGAGTTAAGCCATGGATACAGTGACCTTCTGGCTTGCAAAGCCGAAAATATTTACTATCTGGGCATTTACAGAAAAAGTTTGCTGAATCCTGGCTTAGAGTCTAAGGAAATTGTGATCCTTCCTTGTCCACATGATTTTTAATACTTCAGAGGACTTCAGCTGAGAGAGGAGCATCTGTGTGTCTGTGGGTATGTTAGTTATCAGATGACAGGAAAGCTCCTTCATTCACTTAACAAGTCCTGATAAGGCTCCTGCTATGTTCAAGTCATCATGCCACAGCTGGTGGTGGCTTGGTGTGACATGAGCACATTAAACATTACTCAGTGTAATGTAAGCACACATCTGTATTCTGGTGTCACACAGACGTGAAATATGTGTGAAACTCGAAACAAGGGTTTTACCATTCTCTTACATTATCTATTTTTTCCCCATCCACTGGCACAGAAAACCGAGTTGAGTACAATAATATAAACAGTCCCAGGTTTTCATGTAAAAATCTATGTAAATAGCAGATCTTGTTACTTTTCACTAGCCAAAATGTATCTTCCCATCCTTGGGTACCTTCTAATGCCAGTGGCCAAGTCCATCCCTCTCCTGGCACCACACACACTCTCCTCCAGAGTTATGATCCACAGGTGGAGTGGATGGGGTTAAATTTTCCTGACAGCGAAGAAGGAGAAAGCCAGGTAAGGGCCAGGCATGGTTTCCTAATACTTAGTTACTCAAAACAGGCATCTGAGTCAGAAGTAATGGTGAGATCTCATCTCCCACTTTCATTCCTCTCAACACTATGTCTTTGGACAGAAGCTCAGGAAGGACCCTTTGCTTTGTCAGGTTGTCCCAAGAAGAGAGAAATAAGCCCTCTGCTACTAGGACATCTGGATGGGCCAGACACTGGGAGTGTTTGGTCTTGATGCATTTAACCCCTCTTATCCAGCTTTCTCTTTTGACAAATGATGGAATCCGAACTCCAGCAGCAGGTTCTGCTCTGAGGCAAGTCTCTGAGGCTGGGGGCAGCCCGTGAGCCTTGCTGAGACAGGGAAGAAACCAGAAACCCCTTTGGCCTGAAAGAAGCCCAGGGCACCTACATGACTGCGCCTCTCTGAGGATGGAAAGTTCTGCAGCGGAGGGGATGGCAGCTTAGAGAAGGAAAGTGGGAGACAGTGTCACCATGTACAGAAAAGTGACCCTTTCTTTGCCCTTGGCAGACCCTGTATAATAAGATTACTGTGTAATCCTTGTTGCTTGTCCTAGGAGTGGCCTTATCAGAGGGACGGGGAGGCATTTTACATTTGGATCTTCTGTACGTATTATCTCCTAGCTGCTCCTTTTAACTTCATTTTCAGAGACAAGAGATTTGAGGCTGACTGAAGAGAATGGAAATGCAGGACCAGCCCCGGCCAGCCCCCAGGGCTTCTGGGCACCCACATTAATGCACAAGACCAGCCAAACACTGAGATGTCATTCCCCACCCCCCGGCCACCAAACCCCTCACCTGTTGTCACAGGCTCTGCAGAGCACTAGAGCCCCTGGGGTGGCAGGACGAGGCAGAGGTCACCGTGGCTGCCATCTGCCAGCCTCCTCTCAGCCTGTTTGGAGTCAGTTCTGGTCATTCATGGCACCACTGGCGGTACCCCTGGGTGCTGAGGGCTGGGAGAGCAAAGCCAGGGTTGAGCCATAATCTTGACTCTGTAGCACCAATATCATGTCACCCTCTAGGGGCCTGATGACCTCATCAGTAAACAGGGGTGAGAGGCAGGGAAACAGTTCTGGGGCTGCTGGGCACCTTACATCACAGTAATTTACCCCTCTTGACCACAGTTTACATGAAAAACTGAGAACATTATGCCATCCTTCTCTAACAGGGATGATGGAAAAGGACAAGAGGAGAAATGACAAAATGAGGGAAGCAAAACATGCAACAGGAAGGCAGACAATGTCTCTGGGCTTGTTTTTCGGATTCTGACCATCAGATGAAACTTGGGAGTCCTGCCCTAGGCAAAAACCACCCCAAACTAAGCCTATGACTCAGTGATGGACAAAGGCCAGAGAGGTGGGACTCAACTCCATGAGGTCATCCAGAGAGCATCAGTGCCAAGATGCATATTGTATTCACGGGCTGTTCCATTCTCAGTAAGTGAGGAAAAGGACTAATAAACCATAATGGAAAAGAATTTTTAAAAAAAGAAAGTACATATATGTATAACTGAATCGCTTTGCTGTACGGCAGAAATTAACACAACATTGTAAATCAACTATACTTCAATTAAAAAAAAGAAAAAAGAAAAAGGGCAGGGCTCAAATCCCACTCCTGGCATTTAATTTTTGGTGGGCTTGGCAGAGTCATTTCCTATCACCTGGCCTCAGGTTTCCCATCCATACGATGAGGAGTTCAGCTAGATGAGAAGTTGCAAACTCAAATGCCAATTGGGGCCATGCAGATAAGGAAATGAACCAAAGGGGCAAGTACGACGTGATAGGGAGTGGGAGGGGCTGGGGTGGACAGAGGCTCAGGCACAACGCGAAGGAAGCAGCCACTACCCTATCCATTCAGTTGCTGCCATGTAGAAATGCAAGCCAGCACTGCCAGATTTATGACTTTGCAAGAGAAACTGGACATCAAGGGAAAACTCGCAGGTTTTCAATGTTGACATGTCATTCATTTAAAAAAAATCTGTGTGGACTGAACAATATGTCACTGTAGATCAGATTTGCCAGGGACTGTAAGTTGGTCAGCTCTAGAGATGATCGCTGAGATACCTTTTTGCTCTGGTAGCCTGTGATTCTGTATTCTGCTCCAAGGGACTAATAGAAAATGAAGGAATTTTAAAGGCTTCTGAAATTAAAGCAGGGGCTGGATCCAAGAGCATGCAAGGTTAGAGAGCTTTGAGCCTCGCTGGAGCGGGGGGCTGCAGGGCCGTGCCAGACAGAGCTCCTGAGTCTGTCGCTGCCACAGAGACATGAGGCCTCCCCAGTTTAAATTACTTTACAAAATGAGATACCAAGTCCTGCTTGTTGGCTGGAGCAGGCATTGGGCAAGCAGGGAACAAGTGCAGGAGGCAGGAGGATGACTTGAGGCTCCTTGCTTGAGCACCACCCTCGGAAAGAAGGCCTGTTGGTGCATTCGGCGGAGGCTCTGCAGAGAGGCGGGCAGTTGGAGAAAACAGCCAGCTCAGCTCAGCCCCGCCTCTCCCCCAGTCCTGGGGCTCCTTCTGCCAGGAGCCTGCCCTGGACCATCCCCACTGTACCTAGAAGGACAACACCTAGAGAAGTGAATTCAGAGAGGAGAAGCTGCACCGCAAACCTCAGATCTTAAAACGATGGAACAATGGATGGACCTAGAGATCATCAGACTAAGTGAAATAAGTCAGACAAAAGAAAGACAAATATCATATGATATCATTTATATGTGGAATCGAAAATACGACACAAATGAACTTATTTACAAAACAGAAACAGACTCACAGACATAGAAAACAAACTTACGGTTACCAAAGAGGAAGGCAGGGGAGAGAGAAATTAGGAGTTTGGAATTAGCAGATACAGACTACTACACATAAAATAGATAAACAACAAGGACCTACTGTATAGCACAGGGAACTGTATTCAATATATTGTAATCACCTATAATGGAAAAGAATCTGAGAAAGAATATATATGTATATCTGAGTATATACATATACATAACTGAATCAATTTTCTGTACACCTGAAACTAACACAACACTGTAAGTCAACTCTACTTCAAAAAAAGAGAAAAAAAAAAAAGAAATAAAATGATGGAACCTCTTTCCCCAGGCCCCCACCCACCTGGACCCTCTGTTGTCTATTCTGAGGATCCACTATTCAAGGTTACAGCAATTATAATCCTTCATTCCTTTGCTGAGCCAGTTACTCTACAGGCATTACTTTTCAATAGCAACTGTTGTTTTTCCAGTTTCACCGTTAAGAAAACTGAGGCTGGTGGAGAGATGCTAAGTGACTTGGCCTGAGTCCACAGCCAGAAGAGGAAGAACTAGGTTCTGGGCCTGGGTCAGAAGCCAGAGTCCCCACTGATCTTGTCCCAGGCTGAGACATGACCAGAGACTGGGGTCTTTCCCATTGGCTACACCTGTTCCAACTCCTCCACCCTCTACACACACCTCCCCAGCAACTGCTCTCCTTATTTGGAACTTGCAGGGGATGGGGGAGGTCTAGCTACAGAGGGAGAGAAATTTAGAGGCGTATGGCCACCAGAAGTGGAGACAGAGATGGAGTTTGCCAGCTGAAAATGCGAACAACCTCTTCACCCTGGAACTGTCCCAGGTCTGGGGTGGGCAGCCTTGTCTGGCAGGCAGCACAGCCAAAGGTCAATGAATTCAGCCAGGCTTGGATTTGCAGTCAAGAGTCTGACTTAGGGTGAGGTCACCCTTTTACTCAATCAGATGCAATAATTTTCAGGGGATTCGAGAAAGTTGTTTGTTGTTTGTTTGTGTGTCTCCCTCTGCTTGGCACATTTCCACACCAGGAGTCTGCATTTACTGAAGGTGTGCAACGTGGCAGCCCCTGTGCTAAATACCTTACATGCTTCATCTCATTTCGTCCTCACAGTGATCCTACAGATAAATGGCTTCTCTGTCCCCATCACGATAAGAAAACTGACCTCAGAGAGCAGAAATGACTTGAAAATGACCCAATGATTAAATGGCAGAGAAGGGATTCAAACAGTCTGCTGCTAGAGAATAAGATCTTACCCACAACACCATCCTGCCTCCCAAAATAATAAAGCCAATATTTATTAAGTGCTTACTGTACAGTGCTAAGTTCTTTACTTTCAGTGTGTCCTTTAATCCAAGCTACAACCTAAGAGATAGATGTAACTACTAGCTTTGGTTCATAGATGTGCAAAACAAGGCTGCAAAGGCTAAAGTATAACTTGTCCAAAGACCCAAGTTTGGGGAGTGGGAGAGCAAGGAGTAGAAGGCAGACAATTTGACTTCAAGCATCGCTCTCCTCTGGTCCTATCTACTCCCCTAAATGCTAAGTGACACTCCAGGGCCAGGTGGGCCAGAAGAGGAAGGGGGAGAGCAAGATGGAGGGGACCAGAGGGAAGGGGAGGGAAGGAAAAGAAGAAGGGAAAAGAGAAGGGAAAAGAGAAGGGAAGAGAAGGGAAAAGAAGAGAGGGAGGGTGCTGGTGAGAAAGGGGTGCAAGAGAGGAATATTACAGCTGCTAACAGATATGCCAAAGGGATGGACAGAGGGATTGCATTACAATTTCTACTTGCTTATGTTCTTTCCATGACCCAGATTAAGACCCTCGAATCCCAAAGACAGTGTCCTTCCCCATGGGGGGAGAAATTTTATAAAGATTATGCAGGGAGAGACAGAGGGTTGTGCCTCTGTGTGCGTCTGCTTGGAACGTTTTCTGAATCCCTTTTGCATTTCTCAGTAAGATTCAAAACCATAAATTATGTAAAGCCAGAAAGCTAAAGGGGCAGACCCTTTTCTGGAGTTCATTTCAAGTCTGAAGTTCAGAACGCTTTTAATGACATAATTGCAAAAGGCAAAAATCTATCTGAGTGCAAGCTTCTCTTTGAACAGGAATGAATTCTCAGACAGTGGTGCAGTGTTCCTCTCTCTGTCTCCTGGGCATGTGGACATGGGGGGAGGAAGATGGGGAGAAACCATGGCCTGAAAGACAAGGATTTTGCTGAGAGCCTGCAGGGCTTTTTTTTGCCATCCTAGAAGTCATTTTGGTATTTCCTCAGGACCTGGAGCCAATGGGTCCTGAAGAGAGGAGACGCAGTATCAAAATTTGGATGATCTAGTATTTTAATTCCTTTAAAACTAAGTATTTATGTTTCCAAATGCATAAGATCTACACATGGTTAGAAAAGAAAATCAAGACATACTAAAGGGCATACACTGGAAATCAAATCTTTCTCCCAAGTCTATCCCCCACTTTTCAATTCTCCTACCAGAGGCACCTATTTCTACCAGAGTCCTTGTTTCCTCTTCTAAAAATTCTCTAATTAAATGAGCTTCCCCATGTATGCAATATTGTGAAATGATTAAAGGTGTGAGCTCTTAAGCTTTCATGTCTGAGTTTGGATCTCTGCTCAAACCTGATCCTACCTTTCTCACCTTGGCCAGTTCCTGTAGCCTCTATGTGTCTTATTTTGATGTTGGTGAAATGGGGATAACACTGGGACCTACCTGAGAGGGCTATTGTGAGGATCAGATGAGCTAATAATTGTAAATTTTCGAAATACTACTGAATGACACGTAAATCCAAAATTTGTTAGTTGCTATGACATAAGTATATTCTTTTTATTTGTAAATGGCCAAAATATTATACATATCTACTGAACCCTGCATTTTTCACCTAGCAGTGTAATTTATGGACCTCCCTGAAAATGGCAGAATAATATTCCACTGTACGCACGTACCATTTTGATTGAACCAACTTCCCATGGAGGGACATTTAGGTAGTTTTCATTCTTTTGCTGTCACAATGCTACAGCAGTGATGATCCTTGTATAGGCCTCTTTGGTCACAGGTGCAAGCAGTATATTTGAAGGATGGTATCAGTCAGCCTAGGCTAAACTAGACTGTGGCAACAAATAAATTCCAATAGCTCAGTGGCTTAGTACAACAAATAAATTCCAATAGCTAAGTGGCTTAGTACAACAAAGGGTTTACTTCTTTATTTCTCAGTCCAGTGCAGATCAGATCACACTCCTTGGCAGCCCTCCTCCTCCAGTGTTGACTCAGGGATCCCAGATCCGAGCTACTTCCAAACTGAAACTCTATGTTTTGGAGTTCTTTGCTGCCAGCCTCGTGAACTGGGGATAGGGACCACATAAGAACACCTACCAGGGGCTTCCCTGGTGGCGCAGTGGTTAGGAATCTGCCTGCCAATGCAGGGGACACGGGTTTGAGCCCTGGTCTGGGAAGATCCCACATGCCGCGGAGCGGCTGGGCCCGTGAGCCACAGCTGCTGAACCTGCGTGTCTGGAGCCTATGCTCCGCAACGGGAGAGGCCGCGACGATGAGAGGACCGCGCACCACGATGAAGAGTGGCCCCCGCTCGCCGCAACTGGAGAAAGCCCTTGCACAGAAACGAAGACCCAACACAGCAAAAAATTAATTAATTAATTAATTTTAAAAAAAAGAACACCTACCAGCTCATACAAGTCAGAAGGGAAGTAGCATATCACATTTGCTCACATTCCCATTTGTCCCAAACCTAACCACAAGCATGGTCAGGAGACAGCATCTTCTAGGGTATCCAGGAAGAGGAAACAGTGTGATGAGGACATAGTGTTCTTTGGGTCAAGGATAAATTCTAGAAATTGACCCACTCAGCAGGATATATTTTAAATTCAAAGCATTTTACAGATTCCATACCAATTCAAGGATTCACTTCATATAACTGAACAACACATAATGACAAAAAGTTCCTATGAATTCAGTGATGCTTTTAAATGAGTATGTATATTTTATTAACCACTATTACTTCTGTGTTGAAAAAGAAATAAATTATAAATAATGTAAGGATGAGACGTGTTACTTATTCTGTCAATAATGATTGCTGCACATATAAATTCCAAGACTTTGTGAAATAATCCCAGGAGTCTACAAGCCAGAGATCAAGCCATTGAACCTCTATCAAGGTGTTCAAAATCAGCCATAGCCTTCATTGTGCATTCATGAATGGTCCACTCAACTCTATTCTATAGTGCTGGGACTATTGAAGAGCTCAGACTTCTCTCCTTCCTCATGGCCACCATCTTTTTTGGCTCCACCATCTTTTTTTAATATGGCGGTAAGTGATTTTCACAAATGTAGATCAGACCACGTCACCCCCTTCAGAGGTTCCCATTACTCTTAGAATAAAATAAACTTAACCATGGCCTCCAAGGTCTAAATAATCTGACCCCTTCCCACTGCCTCAGCTTCTCTCATTTCACACAAATCTCCCCTTCACTCGCTTTGATCAAGTTGATTTCTGTTCTGTTCCTTTTATTCGCCACAGTCTTTTCCTTTGAACCTGCTTTCCTCTCTGCCTGCAAGGCTCTTCCACTCACTCTTCACATATGTGTCTTTCATCACCCTTCTAGACGCAGCTCAGATGCCACCTCCTCAGAGAAAGCTCCCCAAATTACTGTCTATCATATCACCCCATCTATTTCCTTCAGATATTTTCCCCAAAGTAAATAAAATAAGTTCTCTACATACAAACCTTCAAGTTGCAAACTTTCAAAGATGTGAACGTGTGTTCCATCATCAGGCGTGAGTGAAATTGCAGCTCGCCCTCCATCTTCTATTGCTGACGATCCTTCAGCTCTACCATCTCCCACCTCCTCTCCCTCCTCCAGTCAGTAACTCTTCTTGCCTGTTCACTCGATGCCAGCCCCTGGATGCCAGCTATTGTACTGTACTGATGTACTTTTCAAAGTACTGTACTGTAAGAGTCAAAATGTTTTATTTTTTGTATTTGTTTATTTTTAAGTATTATTTGTGTGAAAAGTATTATAAACCTATTACAGCACAGTACTTATATAGCCGATTGTGTTAGCTGGGTACCTAGGCTAACTTTGTTGGACTTTCGAACAAATTGGACTTAACGAACGTGCTCTCGGAATGGAACTCGTTCATATGTAGGGTACTTACTGTATCAAGTCTATTTGTTATTTGTAGGTTTATATTCCTGCTTCCCCCACCATAAGTTCCATGAGGACAAGGATAATGTCTGTCTTGTTTACTGTAGTGTGCACTCATCAGGGCTGTGGTGATGGATGCCTTCAGAGGGTACTATTCATCTTATATGCTATCAAATGGCTTACTGAAGTCAGATATTCCCAGTTAGAGATGATTTCCTTTGGCAAAAGACTTTACCCCTATTATCCAGCTCATGCTAGAAACACTATGTCATACAATTTATTTTAGCTTTTGTTTGGAGTGTTTTGGGGAGAGAAGGTGTGGAGAGGGAATAGAGAAGATGTTGTCTGGAGGTGAAGACTATGTGAGAAAACTAGGCAATCCTAGAAAAAAAAGATCGTAACAATGAGAGACTTGGAGAGTTCATTTTCTGAATTTGCACACAGTTAGTGGCGGGTGCGGAAAGCAAGAGAGAACATTAATCAGGAAGGGGCCCCAAGAAGGGCAAGGTGGGTATTACATTCTCTGCATTGGGGCATCATTTATTTCTAATACAGCAACTGGCAGCAGTAGAAATAAACTGCTTAAAATGCCTAGAATATTGGTGCCACCATGGACAGTGAACAACTATTTGCAATCGTTCGTAGGCCTGGGGTGAGTGGACAGGCAGATCTGCTATGGTCTTTCTGTAGCTGTGCTGTTCAAGCACCTTTCTGGGAGCACAGATTAATATAATGTGGATCCTGAGGGCCTCTCAGTCCATTAAGGAAGCCAGAGAAGATGACTTTGCTTATGACTAAGGAAAAACAACCACAGGTGCTTTGGGAATATGGAGGAGGAGGACCGGGCTAAGTTGGGAAGTGTGTCAGGGAAGGCTTCCTGGAGGAAGTGGTGCCGGAGCTGAGTCTTGAACTCTATGGAGATCCTCTTACTATATTAGCATGCTTTTGAAATAAAACGATTTACAAACTAGTATATATAGAACGGATAAACCACAAGGTCCTACTGTATAGCACAGGGAACTATATTCAGTAATCTGTGATAAACTGAAATGGAAAAGAATACGAAAAAGAATATATATATGTATAACTGAGTCACTTTGCTGTACAGCAGAAATTAACACAACATTGTAAATCAACTATACTTCAATAACATTTTTTTTAAAAAGACAAAAAAAAACCCAATAAATAGTAAGGACTGCAGGACACTAAGGAGATCTCATCATGCCTTTTCCAGGAGCTGTAGACAATGAAGAACTTGGAGAGTGAAAACGCCAAGCCATATTAAGGTCATCTGCAAGACCTCAACCTTGGAAGATTCCTAAACACATGTTTGACATTTGTTTGAAAAAACGTAGCTTGTTGATGCTGGCATTTCCATACTGTAGAGAGGAATCAAAGGAGACACTCTTGTTTCACGTGTCCAAGGAATGAATATTCAAGCAAGATGGACAGTCAATCATAGAACCCAAGAATACTAGCCCATGTCCAAATCCTCCAGCCATGAGATCACTTTTCACGGGTAGAGGTAGAAAGATCATTACTGCCTGAGAAATGAAATGGAGATGTGATTGGAAATGTCACGCCTTGGGTGCATGAGCATTATTCCAATAATCAACCACCCAAATTGAATTGCTTATTTGTATATCTGATTGTCTTTGCATTATTTAGAAGCTATCTAATGGCAGCCAGCCTGACAGCATGCATCTAACACACGCCAGATAGATTTAGGAGACTCAGAAACATTTCTTTCTAATTGTTTGGACAGGCATATTGATTGTTGTTTCCTCTTTCAGGATTCTCTAAAGCACATTACGCCCTTTGTATGTTCGATGCACATACACAGGTGAGCAAACACACGTAGAGAATAAATGACACCCAATGCAAAGGTGAACATGCAGAAGGCATTGCCCCTAAGCGGAGAATGGTGTATCTAGAGCCAAGAAGGCAGGTGACAAGGCCTTAATTTCAGTGTGAGTACTAGGCCCAGATTCCAGCCCAGGGACTGAGGAGAATTCTCCAAGATGGGGAAGAGTCTAACAATCACTTTGCACGTTCCCCAGCTCTAGAAAGCAGGGCAGCATTCTCAGAGAAGCTGTGTTCCAGTGTGTTCTGATTGTCTGACACTCCCCCAGGAAAGCTGAAGGAACTGGCCCAGAGTTGGGGCGGGGGTAAGACTGGTTTTTGTTTTGTTTTTTAATTTCTGCAGAACAGCTGATGAGGTCTGAAAGCCCCTGCCCTTTGGTCTGTGTCTGTGACCGGGAGACAGACAGAGCGCAGTGGACTGTGAGATTAAGAAACCCTGTTCATCTTCTTTATCCATTCATCTGTCGATGGACACTTAGGCTGCTTCCACGTCCTGGCTATTGTAAATAGTGCTGCAATGAACATTGTGGTACATGACTCTTTGAGTTATGGTTTTCTCAGGGTATATGCCCAGTAGTGGATTGCTGGGTCATAGGGTAGTTCTATTTTTAGTTTTTTAAGGAACTTCCACACTGTTCTCCATAGTGGCTGTATCAATTTACATTCCCACCAAAGGTGCAAGAGGGTTCCCTTTTCTCCACACCCTCTCCAGCATTTATTGTTTGTAGATTTTTTGATGATGGCCAAGAATGGGATTCTTTTCTTTCCTTTCATTTCATTTTCAGATATTTCATTGTTAGTGTATAGAAATGCAACTGATTTCTGTATATTGATTTTGTATCTTGCAACTTTACTGAATTTGTTGATAAGTTCTAACAGTTTTCTAGTGGCGTCTTTAGGATTTTTTATATATAAGATGATATATACAATGGACTATTACTCAGCCATAAAAAGAAACGAAATTGAGTTATTTGTAGTGAGGTGGATGGACATAGAGTCTGTCATACAGAGTAAAGTAAGTCAGAAAGAGAAAAACAAATACCGTGTGCTAACACATATATATGGAATCTAAAAAAACAAAAAAAAAGGGTTCTGAAGAACCTAGGGGCAGGACAGGGATAAAGACGAAGACGTAGAGAATGGACTTGAGGACACGGGGAGGGGGAAGGGTAAACTGGGACGAAGTGAGAGAGTGGCATGGACATATACACAGTATCAAATGTAAAACAGATAGCTAGTGGGAAGCAGCCGCATAGCACAGGGAGATCAGCTCAGTGCTTTGTGACCACCTAGAGGGGTGGGATAGGGAGGGTGGGAGGGAGACGCAAGAGGGAGGGGATATGTAGATACATGTATACGTACAGCTGATTTACTTTGTCATACAGCAAAAACTAACATTGTAAAGCAATTATACCCCAGTAAAGATGTTGAAAAAAAAAAGAAAGAAACCCTGTTCATCCTGTCTTCACCTCGCACTGGCATTTCCATAGTGCAGCTTTATTACATTTCCCTGAATGTTAAATATAAGAAATGAAAAGTAAGGACACATTTCCTGATAGATGATGGCTTTTTGAGCTTATGTCTATATCTTGGAAAACATTTTTTAAAAAAAAACTTTGATGTGCTCTGTACCCTTCTTCATTAGAAATGATTCTCTTTTTTCTTCCCTCTTCCTGTCAAAGTTTATTTTTCTGCCTTCTATTCTAGCCCTGCCTGCAGAGAGGGGAATTTGCATGACAAATGAATGCCTTGATGGTGAACTCCTGGAAGCCTGAGCTTTAGTCTAGGGGAACCACCTCTGCCTCAGGGATTCTAAGCCCCCCAACACAGGCCCCAACTCTTAGCATCCCTATGTATTTACATTGGAAGGCCAATGTGTTAACATCTTAGCCCCCTATGTGTTAACAGAGGAAGGCCATCTGCTCAAAGCAAGAGAAACATGAAGAGACTCTCAGCTAACAAGTAGCTTTTGCAGAATGACATTTTGATAAGTAAATTAATCTGAAAGGCACTGACTCCATTCTCTGGGTGTTTCCAAGGTAAAGCTCAGAATGGGAGAGTGACAGCCATTTTTCAAGTCAGGAGGTCCTTTGACAATAGTCACTGACATTCGGATGCACTCATGGGACTCCCTGGTGTCAGGCCCACCCGTGGCTAAACCAGAATGTAAACCCGGTGTGCCACAGATGCTGCCCACCTTCACCCTTTCAGGTCTCAACCCCCTTGAGCTCCCCTAGGAGCACTACATGAGGGGATGGGGAAGAGCAAGATGAAAAGGCATGTGGTCCATGCCCTCTCCGTGCTTATGATTTAGGAGGGAGCAGGCAATAGGGCAAGCCTGCAATGGTAAGAGTTAATGCTGAACTAGCAGAGGACAGATAGATCAGCTTTGACTTGGGAACTGGTGTTGAAGGGTTAGAAGATGTGACACCTGTGAAGATTTTGAAGAAGGACTAGGAGCCTTTCAGAAAGAGAACAGCTGGAAAATGAAAGAGCTAGTACCATCCGATCATTGACTCCTGGGTAAGTTGGTGCTTCTGGATCCCTCCCTCAGGCTACAGATGTCAACTTAATGAGCCTGTTTGAGTGAATCTCTAAGGGCATCCACATGCCCTTTGCCGGTGGACCCCAGTCAGGAGACTTTTCAGCCTCCAAGAAAGGAGAGAGGATGCCCTGGCCAGGCAGGGTCTGGAATACATTGGGAAGGGTAGGGCCTGTAGGCACTCTGTCTCCGGGACAGCTGCCTGCCTGTGCACCCTCTCCACAAAGCTTTCTGTTCACAATCCACACAGCTCGGAGGTAGAGGAAGAGAATGGGGTGAGGGTTGCTCGCTGGGGTGTCAAAGAGGGAATGAAAGAACCACGCTTCTCACCACGAACAAAGAGCTCTTTTTCCTACAGCCTCTGCACACCCAGAGAGGGGAAGAGTCCCCTCAGCCTACAAGTGGGATTGTTTGTTACCGGAAAAACCTCCCCAGGTTCCCAGGAGATGTCAGCTGCTTGCCAAGATCTTCACAAAGTCAAAGGTCTTTAAATATCAGTCCGGCATCCAAGCCTCCAAAGCCCCAAGTCCCTCTTCACCTCCACCCACCTTCCCACTCCCATCTCTTCCATTCTGTCCTCCTCAGCCCTGTTTATTTTTAGTGACCATAAACCCAGCTCCTAATCTTAACAGTTGATCTCGTTGAGTAAATTTAATTAACTACATCTTTACCTCCACTCCCCTGGGCCTTGGCAGGAGGGAGCCCTTTGTCTTACAGATGACTGGCCTGATGGAGAGGGAGAAGGAAGGGGAAAAGGTAACAATGCCAGAGCCAGCAACCACCCCCTTTCCTCCCTTCCTTGAAAGACATCAGTTAATGATGTGATTCTGAGTTGTCAAAGTCGCTGTAGATGGTGGGATTGGGGACCTGGAGGATGGGGATGCCAGGGACGAAGAAGGAGGGTCGAAGCCTGACTTTGGCCAAGTGAGGGATGAAGTGCAGTTCCCGGAACAGGTGTGCGTGTCCGTGTGTGTGCACGTGTGCGTGCGTGTGCACACGCTGGTGTGTCTTTGGCGCAGGACTAACCACTCAAGGTCTATTGCTGGTATTGTTCGTGGCCTCCCGCCAGGGTAATACACAGGAAAGGGGCAAAGCAGTCTGTTTTTTCCTCCTGTATCTCCCCCTCTTTGTTTTTATTAAACGCTGATTATTAATATTAGAAACAGAACACTGCCACAAGAAGCCATTTGCAGTTAATAAGGCTGTCACTGCTGCCCGGGGAGTTATAGAAGGCCGGGGAAGCCACGTGAGTACCCCTTAATAGCCGTATAAACGAAGTGGGTCAGGAAAGCAAGATGCAGCCCGCCCTGGTGAGGTGGGTTGGTTCTGTCCCTGGTTCCAGGCACAGCGGCCAGGGCCCCCCACTCTCCGCTGGGACCGGGGTCATGCCTGGGTGTGCACAGCTGCTGGGGCGCAGGCCAACTGTGTGTAAGGAACTTGGGGAGCAGCCTCCCAGCCGCAGCTGTGAAAACATTGGCTGGGCCTCCAGGGAGATCTATCCCAGGATGGGGGTGTGCCTGGCCCCCAGGCCTGACCCCTCCACTCCCATACAGATGGCGAGTCTCACGGCGTTGTTTCCCCACTTCACCCTGGGGCACGAACTGCCTTGGGATGGGGAGATTGGCCCATGTGAAATGACTGGGGGCAGGTCTTTGAAATCTGGGGGCTGCCTTGACACATGGAGGGAAAGAAGATTCTGAGGCCAGCCCCTGATCGGTTCACTTGCTTATTTCAGGAGGACGAGAGCAAGGGGATGCGGTGAATACCCAGCTGCTGTGGGTCCTGGGGAAAGAGGCTCTCTGCCCCTGGTGATGGAAAGAGAAAGGGAGACCAGGCCCCAGGTGTCTGTTTGTCCCCTGGATTGGGGACAGGTGTGACTGAGGAACAGCACCTACTTTCCCCTGATGCCTGAACGAGGTACACTCTCTTCCTCGAAACCAAGAATAATAACCACCAAATAATAAGCGGCCTCTGTGTTGGTGAGTGGAAGGGGTGATACACTTGAGGGATTTTTTCCAATCACTGCTCAGAGCTTAATGCATCTCACAAGCTTAGGACGAATGGACGAAACGATGACCAAGAGCAATTGGGTGCATTTAACAACGTTACAAAATTGTGTTTGCACGGACTCACAGACTTAGAGAATGAACTTATGGTTACCTGGTGGAGAAAGGGTGGAGGGAAGGGATAGTTAGAGAGTTTGGGATTGACATGTACACACTGCTATATTTAAAAAGGATAACCAACAAGGACCTACTGTATAGCACAGGGATCTCTGCTCAATGTTATGTGGCAGCCTGGATGGGAGGGGAGTCTGGAGGAGAATGGATACATGTATATGTATGGTTGAGTCGCTCTGCTGTGCACCTGAAACTGTCACAACGTTGTTAATCGGCTATACTCCAACATAAAATAAACAGTGAAAAAACAAATTGTGTTTGCAGTGGAAGTGTGTGTCTCTGTGTGTGTCACCCTAGTGACCGGACGGTTTATTTGTTGATCTTTGTGTGTATTTAGCTAGTGTGTCTTTGTGTCTGTGTCCAGGCAGGCCCTCAGGCACGTGTATAAACACATCTGGGTGTCAGTGTCCGTGTGCTTTGAGCGCATCGGGCGTGGAGAGCACCTGATACCCTCTTCATCCTATTTCTCTAGCCCACGCCCTCTCCCACTCAGACAAAAGGACAGCCTGAAATCTGTGGTGGAATCTATCAGGAGTCCTGCATAGCTGAAGAACTATGCAAGATGAGGAGGAAAAAGGAGAATCAGATCTAAGGAATGTGAGTGAAGTCAGCATCATCCTGACAACAACAGCACTTGGAAATCATCAGGAAAACCAGAAGTTCCAAGGTTCTTTCTCTCATTAGAGACATAGTTTCTCAAACCTAGGGAAGAGAGTTCATTTCCCTCCATCCTTGAACAGGGTCAAGTTCTACCTACCCCAGGAATCATCAAGAATCTTTTCACCTAAGTATAACTGAATCACTTTGCTGTACACCACAAACTACCACAACATTGTAAATCAACTACTTTCATTTAAAAACTTAATTTTTTAAAAAGAATCTTTTCACCTATTTTTTGAAGAGCAATTATTTGCAATTTTTTTTCCACTGTGAAAGGAAAGTGATTGAGTCACAGAGGCTGCCATTAAAAGTGCCTCCCACCTACCTAGAAAGTGCCAGCACTTTGTAGTGTCAATAAATATTTGTTGAATGACAGGGTGAGGAGCTTGCATGAAAAGACTAACAAGCATATCTTGTCTTTTCTTCTCTCCCTTTCTCCCCAGGTAGCGTATGCTTTTTTTAACACACAGATAGATCTGAGTTCAAAACCTACCTCTGCCATTCTCTAGGTCTGTGCCTTTGGACATGTCCACCTAGCCAATCACCTGTGACATTGCCCAACTGTGAAGTGGTGACAATGACACATAGAGAGCACTGCACTCTCTCATATGAATGTGATGAAATACGTTTAAAAAAAACAAAGCAGAATTCAGTTACCTTAGATTTCCCTCCCTGTCCCATCCATAGAGAACCAATCCAAGAACCATGTTTGAAGATAGGTCAAGTTTGGATGGTGGTTCCAAAAATGGGCTCAAGGGTCCAGGACTCGAATCTTGTCTCTGCCACTGCCAAGCCCTGTGACCTTGGGAGAGTGACTTTATTGCTCTGTAGCTCAGTCCTTTCATTCATAAAATGGGAATTCCTCACAGGGCTGTTGTGAGGAGTACAGAAAATACGGCATGTTAACAGTTGTGAACAGTGCCTGGCACACATGAAATTCTTCATAAATATTAGTTACTGTTGTGATCATCTCTAGCAAAGGTGAAAGATACACGGGAAGGAATGATCAGGTTTCCCTTGAACACTTAAGTGAGTGGAACAAGGGCAGATGGGAATGTTTTCATGCAGAAAGTCTATGCCCTGAATAAACAACAGAAACAGAGCACCCTTCTTTGAGGAGAAAGAATCTACCGTGCTCCATATTTCAGACAAAGGAAAATGCGTGTAGCCATAACAAGATGAAACGTTCTTTCCTGTGCTCTTTCAGCTGAAGAGAGTCCCTACCATTCTAGGATCTATTTGTGCCAACATCTACTATGAGAAAGCTTGAAGAGGGTCTTCAGCAGGGAAAAAGCAGGTGAACAGTGACCTTCAGAGTTCAAACATCTCCTTTCAAAATGACCTCTACTTGAGTCGCAAGTTGGACAGTTGAAAGGGGGTCCCTGGCCACTTGAGAATCTGAAGACTACAGCTGGGGACATCCCTGGTGGTCCAGTGGTTAAGACTCCACGCCTCCACCGCAGCAGGCGTGGGTTCAATCCCTGGTCAAGTAACTAAGATCCCACATGCAGCGCTGCGTGGCCAAAAAGAAAAAAAAGAATAAGACTACAATTGGAGAGATGGCAGCCTGAGCTTTAAGTGGTGGTGCCGACAGCTGACTAATTCAATATCTGCTGGGGCTCACCAACCAATCAAAATGTGTTACAGTGAGCCAAGAGAAAAGGAGAGGGCTGTCTACACTCATCCAAATAGCTCACTTGACTGATGTGCTTTTAGCTGCCTTCCTGAATTGACTTTCCTTTCCCAATGCACAAAATCTTTGTTTTCCCAGGATGACGTTGACCTGTCTGTCTTGCCAACCTGGAGAAGGCATGAAAAGGTTTTGTGCCAGGTAGATGCTGGAGAATAAAGACTGGGGAAGAGAAGCAGCCTTTCCTCCCCTGGATACTAAAGACATCCAAGCTGGTCATGGTACCCTGGGGACCAGCCAGGACCTACGGGCCATCTCAGTAAGTTCTATCTTATAAGGAAGAAAAAAAAAATCCATATTTCAATAAGTTTTCAAAATGAGCAAACAAAATCTTTGGGCAATCAGAAGAGAAAGCCATGTTCTTTGGTTTTGTAACAAATTTTCCCAGTTGGCATCCAGGGCTTGGGAAAGAAACC
The DNA here is from genome assembly GCF_965194805.1 of Balaenoptera borealis. Classification (NCBI taxonomy): domain Eukaryota; kingdom Metazoa; phylum Chordata; class Mammalia; order Artiodactyla; family Balaenopteridae; genus Balaenoptera; species Balaenoptera borealis. Next base: position 145,297,632 of record NC_138866.1, read on the forward strand.
ATCAAAGTTACTCGGAGTAAGGGACCACAAATGACAGAAGTTAGAAAGTCCTCTTGAATCTGTACTTCTGCCAGGTTTTAACAGCCTAAACTCCTAGACCATGAACATCAGCGTCATAGGCTATTGGCCACATCCCTCACTATGGTGATGCGATATGGGAGAGATCATCTCCCAATGTCTCAGTGTTTGGGCAGGGTTGAACCTGGAGGTGACTGTCCTTTCTATAGGTACATGTTACCTGGCTAGGGCTTTCAATAATCTCCACTTGGGACCTATCATAACTTCTATAACCAGGAAAGTCGTAGTTACTGAGTTGGATCAGTCACTCCGGTTTCTGAGACATCCTCCCATTCCACCCCCATTACAAAACCTCTAGACTGGAGGTTGGCCCCCTCTCAAGCAGAGAGCAACTAGAAGAATTATGATGCTCATTCTGGTTCAAACCTCACCCAACCATGGCCTTTGCTTTCTAAATGCAAACAATCCAGGGAAATGATTCTCAAACACATTCAACTGCAAAGCACCTTGAATGTGTTTTGGGGAACATTTTCAGACATTAATGTATTAAACTTGTAATAACCAAATAGGTATTTTTGCAGTAAATTAAATTATAACCCCTTTACACCAGACACTATCTTAAACAAACAGTAGAAGGTGCCATAGATTTAAGACAAAATGTGGGTACTTAAAATATTAGAATTCTATTCAGTCAATTCATTTTTTTCTTCTACTTAGAAAGCACATGGGATTATTTCATGTTAGCTGGGAAGCTCCCCAGCCTGGCTCCTGGCATTCCAACACTTGTGGTCGGGGTTTGAGATTCACTATCCTAAGGTAACATATATAAACGCCAAGAACTAGATCATTATCAAGTGGAAAGCAAGGTCTTTCCAGGAAGACACTGGCTCTGGAACTCAGAAGCCATTCTGAGACCCTGAAGGAGTCATCCTTTCCCCCGAAAGTTAAAAAGTTGACAAATAAACAAAATATTGGTACAAGCAATGGGGATTGACAATTCCAAACAATAGACCATAAAAAGAAAAGAAAGTGATGGAAGGCCCCATTGAGTTGATTTAGTCTAGAATTGGGAAACTGACTTGAACTTGAGCCAACTCTGTTGATTGGTAACCGCTTTCTAGAGTTCTGGGCTAGAAAGATTCGAAAGCACAAAAACAAGCATTGACCTATAACTTCTATTCAGGCAAACACTGATCTACTGCCAGTCCTTTATAGAAGAAATGAGGAGGTTGAGCTCCAGAAAAAGATCAGACAAGTTAGAGGCAGGGCAGCAACTTTGCCTTTTTGAATACTGATTTACACATTAGAATCCGATTCAAATCAATATACGTTGTGTTACTATGTGTCCTGCAATATGCTGGCTCTAGGAATACACAAACTCCTCATAGTAAATGACATATATCCTGAGTTCACCATTGTTTATGGTTAGAATGAGTTCTTCAACTATATGTTTCCATATCTGGTCATCGTTTTAAATCTGGGCAACTAGAAGTGCATATAACGTTCAAAATAAATTCCGACTGCCTTGCCAACATGTATCTACTAATTTCCATTACAATACTCCCTCACTACTGCAAATTCTCATTATGTAAACTTCTAGTATATGGGATTTTAATTCTGTGTACTTTTTACCCATTAGAGAGAATCGCAGTTTGAGTATATAAAAGTCACGAGCCCTTCTGAGTTATTAAATAAAAATGCACTGAATGCATTTTATATAGTAAAATGACATCTGATAACTTGGAAAGATGTCACAGTATATTATTGAGTTGGGTAAATAAAAGATTACCAAACAGTATCTAAAACATAATCAAGAAAATGATGATTGACAAGGCCTGGTGGCAGTATGGACCTTGTCCAGTGGAATGGACACCATACATGCTGATTGGTTGGGTACTGGTTTTGACTGAATGTCAAGCTGTTAAATATTTTGAATATCGCCTCTAAGAGTAGCAAAATAGGCAATTATTAACCCCTCTAAATCTCATTTTTTCTTATCTATAAGAGTATGGGGGAGAGAGCTATAATTTTGCCTACGCCGGAAGCTATTATGCAGCTTAGAACTAATGTGTGTAAACTGCCCTGCATATGGTAGGCACACAATAAAAAACTATCAGTATATTAAAAAGCATACATTCTGTAAGAATTCAGGCTACAAAGCATCATAGTTCCTTTCTATCAGGTCGCGCCAAGCCACATGCCATGAATAGTCTTAAGTGAAAGTTCTAAGTTTCTTTTCTCTTTCATCCCATTCGCATGAGTCACACACTCTCATCAATCAATCACACAACGTACAGTCGTGCACCCCCTCTCTCCCACAGCACTGGCCCAACCCAACACTTGGTTAAAAAACATAATAAGAATAATCAAGGTTCTGCAAAACTGAAGGTACATGGGAAAAGGATTAGAAGGACATAAACAAATGAATAGCATTAAGTGTCTCTGAATGGTGGTAGTGCAAGCCATCTTTATCTTTCAGCGTTTGTAGTCTATATTGCTTTCCATGGAATGCGTATTGCAGTAGCTGCGAGAATAAATAAAACAATTTTTAAATAAAAGAGAAAATATTTTGAAAATTTCAATGTAGGACAAGGCCCGTAAAATAATGTCTCTTACCCTGCATAATACCATTAAATGGTTTTAAAAAATTACATGCACCTTATTAAATTTGCAAAGAATGGAAGTCTTGAAAAGTTTCTAGGCAACAAAGTAGAGTAAAGGAAGATTGACTGTCTTCTATTACTTGTTACTAGTGGAAACTGTCACTGATTGTCTCTTTACTTAGTGCTCTTGACTTTATTGCTTTATTTTCAAGGAATGCAAACTATTTGTGTCCTGTTAATAGTTCATTCACGATTATAAGTCTCAAGCAATATTTCCTTGAAAAGGCCTTATGTCTTTAAACATAAATTACACTACCACAAATTCTCCTTATACAAGATTTTGTTGTGAAGATGGCATTTATGACCAAGAAGGCTGTACTATAAAAATTCTACTTCTCTGCCTTTGTCTTTTTCGATCTTCAACAAACTTTGTGAGGGTTTTGGACATAAAATAAAGTTAGACCTGTGTCTCTTATCATGTATCAACATTAATTATAAATAAATGTAAGATTTAATTGTAATAGAACTATAAAAATTCTTTTAAAAAAAGCATGGGTGATTACTTCTATGATCTTAAAAGGAGGTCATCAGAGGCTAACATCAAAAAACAAACAGGTGATAGATTTTGGGACATATATTGATAAATCAAAACAGTGTATGCAGCAATTAGCACAACAGACAAAACTGAATGACCAGGGACAGTTTAGGGAGAATATTTGTTTGTATCAGATATGATTGACCAACTTAGCGTATAAAGTGCTCTTCCGAATTAGTACTATGAATGAAAAATATTGCCTGCCACATCAGTAAAGAAAGGATGTTGCAGCCATCAAGCCATCACATTACAGCTGCCCCCAACGGTGCACCCTGAGGAGACTCAGGATGGGAAAGCACAGGATACTGGCCCCCCGCTAGCTGAGGTGCATATCAAAGGAATGATTTCAATAAGCCCAGACTCTTGCATCTTCCCATACATAGAAAAGCACTAATTTCATTAACTTGAGATGTCTGGTTTCTTTAATTAACAATAATCTTTTGATGCCCTGGCTACCTGGTCTTTGTTGCAAAGACTCCTGCATGTCCTTGTTCCCCCCCTGACTCTTTGGAGCAGTCCCTCAGAGCTATCTGAGATGCTGTGTCCTGGGCTTAAGCCCTCAGTTTTGTCCACTGAATAAAACATAATTCTCAGCTTTTAGGTTGTGCTTTTTTTTTTTCAGTCAACAGTCCAAAAAATGTGGAGACGGTGGACCTAAAGAAAGGGCAGTTCAGCAGATGGGAGGTGACATAAATGCAGAGCCACCTCCTCAAGTGGCCCACAGCACGTGAGTCTCTAGACTTCTGTAGGATCCAGCCGATTAGAGCAGCTCTGGTAAACGGGATTGGAACTATTTCTCTTCTAAGAGTAAAGAACCTATTAGTTTTAGTTAAATGGGAAAGAAATGTGACATTTCCTTGCACCTGAACGTCTTTCAACAATCTATCTTTTTCTTTGCCTACATTTTCTGAAAAACAAGATTGCACTTTAAGGGAAAATGTCATTATATGCTCTTTCTAAGGGAATGTTGCTAAAGCATATTACACGTTTTGAAAAATAAACAAAATAGAGCAAAAATGCAGAAAGATGATAGTGAGATTAAATGAGATGCGAAGTACTTGGGATGCTCCCAGAAAGACTCCTTGTGGGTCTCTGTGCTTGCTTCTCTCCTGCATGGAATACACCTCTTCCACACCTGCCCCAGACTTGTTCCCTCATTTCATTCAAGTTTCAGCCCCAAAACCAGCTCTTCTAGAAAGGGCTTCCTTGACCACACTTATCTAAATAGCCATACATCTCTTTCCATCACTTTTCTGAGTTCCATTCTGCTTTATCCCTGGCTGAAATAATATTAAACATTTATTCACTGAAATATTTATTTCCCATCTGCTACACTGGTTTCTCCATTTCCATAAAGTCAGGGACTTTGTTTTATCTTTATTTTATCCTCAGGCCCTAGAGAGATGCCTGATAGATAGTAAATGATCAATAACACATTTGCTGATTGAATACATAGTAAATATTAAGTGATGTTCATGATCGTTAGAGGTGATAATGATCCATCTTTCTACTGGGGGCTGACACGATCAGTATTGACTTTGGCAGATAGTTGAGAGTAGAGGTCAAGAAGTAGAATTGGGGGGTCAGATATAGATATTTCCCCCAACTTATATACTGTGAAAAATCCAAACCTACAGGAAAGTTGGGAGGGTAGTACAATGAACATTCAAATGCCTTTTACCTAAATTCACCAATTAAAATTCTACCACATTTGCTTCCTGTCTTTCCACAAACATAAATGAGTGTGTATATGTATAGATAGATGCATATATAGATAATGCATGTACACACACTTTTTTGGCTGAACCATTTGAGAGGTAACTGTGGACATTATGACACTCAACTCCTAAATACTTCAGCAAGTATCTCATAAGAACAAGAATATTTTTTTATAAAACCACAATACAGCACTTGGGAAAATATAATGCTAATACGATATTATTGTCTCATAAACTGCTGGTACTCAAATCTCCCCGATTTTCCCAATGCTGTGCTTGATATACAAGATACTTTTAATCTAGGCTCAGTCCAGAGGCAGCACTGCATCTAGATGACGTGTTTCTGCATGCTCTTTCAATCTGGAGTCCGAGCCCCAGTTGTTCATGACATTGACACTCTTCAAGAGCCTGTCCAGTTGTTTTGCTGAATGTCCCTCAGTCTGGACTGTCTGATTGTCTCCTCAGGCTTAGATTCAAGTTATGTATTTTGGCCCAAATATGGCAGAAGTGATGGTGTGTCCTTCTCCGTGTGCTGGTTTTGACACCTGGCTCCACCATCTTACTTACCATGTGAGTTCTGGCAGTTTCCATTGCCTCTCTGAACCTTGATTTCCAAATTTACAAAAGGAGGATGACACTACTATCTCTCTTAGGAGATACTTAAATAAAAGAATGTATCAAATGCTTTTAGCACAGAGCCTGATTCTAGCTCTTTTACCAGCCATGTGACCTTGGACACAGTTCTTAGCCCCCCTGCACCTCCTTCCCTGTAGCATGAAATCACAGTTAACTAACTCTAAGGGATTTTGTTAAGACTAACAGTTTACACATGCAAAATATAATAAGCATCCAAAAAGTGTTTTCAATTCTCATTGTTATTAATAAATGACATGTGAGGCCATAGAGTGATATCAGGACAGACTTTGAAGTTTAAAACTACTTGTTTCTTCTTCTCCACATCTTGGGAGGGCCTCGTAGGAACATGTGTCCTTCTTTCATAGCCCTTGCCTCTCTTCTCTTTCAGGTTAATGCTTAGAATTTTGCTCTGATCATCACACAACCCACCCCTACTTTTCAAATTCGTAGCTAATAACCAGCCCAGCTTTCAGTAGTGAAATCCAGATGACTATATTTGATAAAACTGAGTATAAATAGGTAAGAAATTGAGTCCACATTAGTCCCTTCTTGCCTTCTCTTATTTTGTTCACTTAATTAATGTAAAGCAGCTGGGTAAACACCCGAAGTACAATAAACCGAAGTACCTGTCATCCAGTTTAAATAGCATCATGCCCCTCGGAGTGAGTCCATAAGGCTGATATGATTTAATATCTTCATCCAGGGTCTGGTAAAGAATTAAGATCATGCCCGTCCATGTTCCCAGGGATCAAGCAGCATTTATCTCTTCAAAACCTGACCTCACACCCCAGAGCCTGTGGTCATCAAGAGGGCATTGGGGGCCTCAGGAGAAGCCCTGATCCCTGTGACTTCCCACAACATACTTCTCACCCCTCACCATCTGCCCAAGCCTTAGGTCTGACTGCACTCCTCCGTGGGCATGACTCTGCCCTCAGTCTCCAGCTCCGTCTGCATCCAATCACCCCATGTTACCACCTCACTCCTCCATCTCCCACAGTGGTCCACTGAGCCAGTGACCTCTCGGTCCTGCCCTGCCTTTCAGAAGGAAGCATTAACCAACATCAGAGTCAAGCCAGATCCCTCTGGATGAACTCCAAACCAGATGTCAGGCTCAATCCAATATCCAGCCCAACTGTTCCTTGGCACTGGATGGAGAGGACAACCATTTGATTTAATTTCTCTATTTTGACCGAATCTATGTCATCTTGTTTAGAGACACCTATTATGCCAACTATCATCTTTTAAAAAATGATATAGATAGGATATAGATATGCCCTTGATCCAGCTAGAGCTTTCAGTTTCATTTCTCCCCCAAATTTGCAGATACGCTATTGTACGATTTCAGGAGTACGTGTCATCAGTAGCTGATTAGAAATATCTGTCCTTACAGAAATCCTCAATAAAATAACTTCCCCTCTTTATTTCACGTATGGCCTTCTCTTTGGTTACTTAAACAAAGCTGAACTCCTTTCTAAAAGCAAAAATTAAAAAAAAAAATCTAGTCAGAGCCCTTTGGTTTTACCAGCGCTCTGTAATGAGCTACCCTCCGTGCTTGGGACAGACATTTCATTAACTTTTCCTCTCTGGCTTTCCTTATACATAAGTCTTGTGTCTCTCGTATTTAGAAAAATAATAAGAACTTTTTCTGGTTCCTTCCACCTCACAGGCTAGAACCAACATTTCACAAGCCGGTGTCTGATAAACAATAGGGAATGCTATAAACAACATGAATCTGATAGGAAGACTAGAGAATAATAACAAAAAGTAATATAAAATGTTGGGTTTCCATCAGAATAACTAAATCTAGGAAAGAAATACCATGAGCATAGAACAGGCAACTGGAAAATCTAATTGTAATAATCCCAAAGTCTACTTAATTCTGCCTTTTATGTGCTAAACATTTGCTAGGTACTAAAAGATAGATAAGTAAGATGGTTTTTGCACACAGGTCAGGATAGGAGAGAGAGATGTTAAAATGTAAGAAAAGTATGTTACCATAGTACTAATCATTGCTTTATTTAGCACTAGGGACCCAGAAAACTACTGAGCAGGGCATTCAAAGTTGAGTAGGAGTCTGTGATATGAATGTGATCAGGAAAGACCATCTGAATAGCAGGAAGCATGCTGTGGCCAGCTCATGGATTATATGCTGAGAAATGATGGGAGATGGGGCCCGAATGAAAAGGACAAGCAATGTCGGGAAGGATAGATTGCACTAGGAATGTGAACCTGATTCATATACCCTATATCTAGCCGTACAAAACTACTGACCATCTCCTTAACATACCTGGCTTTTTCATGCATTTGTGTTTTTGCAATGCTGTTTCCTCTGCCTGGAATGGGCTCAGCCTATTTGTCCTGACAGCATTTTAATCTTCCTCCAAGACTTAATTCTAGCCTCTCCTTCTGGATGAGGGCTTCACTGAAGACTGTCCCAGAGCCGCCACCCTCCATGATGGTATGACAGTATAATAGAGATTAAGATATATAGTTCAGGAGCAATTAATAAAACTATTACAAGCTAAAAGATAGCCAGATTTGAAATCTAATTATATTCCAGTAAACACTAGAGAATCAATCTAAAAGCTCTCAGAATTTATTAGAGTTCGGTAAATGGTAATAAGCAAGGTAAAATTGTGAAAAATGTGAAACAAATCAGATTTCCTACATGCCAGCAATAATGATTTAAAAGATATAATGGAAGTAAAATTATATTTATGGTAGTAAGCAAAAAATATCAACTACCTACAAAAAAGACCTAAAAAGTTATGCAAGGACTCTATGTACAGGTAATGATAAAACTGGAAACAGATAAAAGATTTAAGTAAATAATATTTCTGAATGGGAAGACAGAATTTTTCCAATATGTTAACATTTCATAAAAGTAACGAATAAAACGAATACAATCTAAATCAAAATTTCACGCAGATATTTTGAGTATTTGCCAAAGTTATTTTAAGGTGTTCTAGAAACAAACAGAAAAGAAATAGCTATATTTGGGGGGAAAAATGAAGTATTCACTTGCCCTCACAAATACTAAAATATCTTATAAAGCTGTGGTCATTTAATAACCATGACATTGGCCAAACAACCAAAAAACTGCCCAGTGAAACTAAACTGATAGCCCCCAAATAAGTGAAAAGTTACTAATTGTTAAAGGGGGTGCAATAAGGCAATGCAAAACGGTTTCATTAGTCAATAAAAGATGCAGCAAAAATATTAAACTATTTGAAAAACAAATGAAATCTTAGTATACACATTAAAGTGAATTCTACATGTATTAAAGAGTTAAAGGTAAAAACTATTAGAAGAAAACACAGATAAATATCTTAAAGCTCTCTGAAATGACAAAAATATCTTTTAAACAAAAAAGCAATAGAAAAAAAGACAGAAGAAATACTAATGAATGTAACTATATAAAAATGTAAGTTTGCTACATGAATTATGTTGAACTTTTGAACACAGAAATTGATTAAACTTATTCACTCCAAATCACTAAATCCTTGCCGATAATAAAATTCTGCATATTACTGATTTCTTAGCTTTTCTCATTTGCTGAGAAAACCAAATTGAGAAAGAACTTTGGAAAATTGCGAGATGAAAAAAATACGGACTGTAATTAAAACACTGCAAGGAAGAAAAAAATGTAAGTTTGCATATACCAAAAATAATAAGACAAAATGAAAACAAAAGTGAAAAATTGGATAGAAATATTTATAAAAAATTGAATAATAAAAGGCTAATGGCAAATATATAATAGTTCTTAAAAAACAATAAGAAAATATTAACGATAAAAATGGACAGTAAAAAAAAGATGAACAAAGGAGATAAAAATAAAATTCACAAAAGAAGAAATATAAGATTAATAGTGAGATTTTTTTAAAGCTTAAATATCACTAATAATAAAATAATTTTTTTAAAAGATGCTATTTTAACCTATGAAATTGGCAAACATTTTTTAAAATGATGATATTTAATGTTGACAGCACTAGTTAAGACAGACATGCTGGGGCTTCCCTGGTGGCGCAGTGGTTAAGAATCCGCAGGGGACACGTTCTTGAGCCCTGGTCCAGGAAGATCCCACATGCCGCGGAGCAACTAAGCCCATGCACCACAACTACTGAGCCTGTGCTCTACAGCCCGCAAACCACAACTGCTGAGCCCGCGTGCCACAACTACTGAAGCCCGCGTGCCTAGAGCCCATGCTCTGCAACAAGATAAGCCACCACAGTGAGAAGCCTGCGCACCGCTACAAAGAGTGGCCCCACTCACCGCAACTAGAGAGAGCCCACATGCAGCAATGAAGACCCAACGCAGCCAAAAATAAATAAATAATTTTTTAAAAAAAAAAAGATAGACATGTTAATACACAACTGCTGGGAATGTGAAAGGATATAAACTTTGTAGAAACCAATTTACAATATGCATAAAGACATTAAAAATATAACAAAATTCTAGTTTTAAGGTAGTACAGAAAAGGCATTTTGCCTTTTAGCCTCTAAAAAATAACCACAAAACTACATGAAGAAAATGTAACAGGACCAAAACCTGCATTTTCCATGAAACTGGGGAACATCTTTAAATGTGAGCATGATACATAAAATCAAACTGCAGATGGAAAAATAATAAGTGATTAGCAGAGTTTAAGGAAGTCAAAGCTAAGCGGATGGAGAATTTCTACGGAAAGCAAAAGTCCAGATTTCTTGTGCTTTTCTGTTCTGTTATTTTTTGTGTGACAATTCAATCTTCCAGCTTGTTTCATGGTCACAAGATAATTGCCCAAGCACCAGCCATTACATCTGTGTTCTAAGCAAGAAGAAGAAGGAAAGGAGGAAAGTCAAAAGTCACCTATATGTCAGTTCCCTTTAAAGAGCTTTTCCTTTTAAATAGTTGCCACATCAAATCATCAACTACCCTGCCTATAAGGGAGGCAGCAAAGCATGGTATTTTAGCTGGAAACACCATCCCCTATTATATAGGGGCCTGCTGCTAAGCAAGAAAGGGAGAATAAATTTAGACAAGAAAACTCACCTCAGAAGTAAAATTGAATAATAGGTAAAAATGAAGAATCAAAAGACAGCAATACATGCATATTATTTAGAAATATGGAAGCAAAAAGCAAAAGAAACAATCACAAAATTTGAAAGGTTTTGTCTTTGGAGGGAGAAACAACAGAAAAAGCAGGGAACCAGAGGGCTGATATTTTCTTTTTATTATAACCCTTTTAGCACTATTTGCCTTTTTATACTATGTACTCGCACTCGTTTATTAAAATAAAATATAATTTAAAAATTCAGCTTCAGAAAGATCACTTCACGGCAAATGCAAAGTTGCTCAATCTCATTAGTAACCAAGTTAAAAGACAAGTTAAAAGAACAATGAGATATCACTTTCACTCATCAGTTTATAAAATATTAAAATAGTAATGATAGCAAGCATTGGCTCAGGTGTACAGAAACAGGTCCTCAAATACTGTTGATGGGAGTGTAAATTGGTACAACATTTTTAGAGATAAGTTTGGCAGTTTCTATTAAAATTTAAAATATGCATATCCTTCAACCCAGAAATTTCACTTCTAGGTACCTACCTTAGAAAAATGCTTGTCATCAGTGCAAAATGGCACAGACAAGGATTTGTGTTGCATAATTATAGTAGGAAAAATTTTTAAACATCATCCATGCCCATCAATAAGAAAATGACTTGATAAACCATGGTCTATTTATACCACGGAACTCAATGTACTATTTTTTCAAAGGAGGTAAGCGTTACCTGTTTTGTCCCAGAAAGAACTCCTACATATGTCATTAAATGAAAAAAGCAAGCTGTGAAATAGAGTTTAACAGATTTAGTATTTACACTTCTGTTAAAGTTTGGAAGGATAGTCTTTAAATTGGACATAGTAGTTTCCTCTATGGAGAGGAACCTGATTAGAGAAGAAAGGGAAGAAATGTAAAATAGAGGCTTAATCTAGTAATACAACTTTATTCTTAAAATATCTTCTATTTATGAACATATTACAAACTTAAAAACAACATCAGAGAAATAATCTCCTGCAAAAAAAAGCCCCTTAATATTAAAGAATTTGTAGACTCCAAAACCATTACTGGATGGAGTTCTGTTTGTCTCTGTTTCCTGTTTCTGGGGACTCTTTCTCCACCTGGAACAGTAAGTTTGTCTTAAGGAGGTCATGAGTGTTATTCACTGAAACAATCTAAGGTGGTAATGAGAACAACCTATTTTTCACTTTACCTATTTCTGAAATGTTTGTTTTAATTAGGTGATTAGCCAGCTTCGTTAAGGATGCAATTACAGACATAAGTTATCCTTTGAAAGCACTACTTGGAAACGAACCCACAAATGTAAACAATACCAAACATAAAAAACAAAAAAAAACAATTCAAACTCAACTGTGCACTTATTTTAAGAACAAGATGTATTCAGTCAAATGCAAGAGCAGCTAACCCTTTATTTAACTGAATTCCACCTCTCTCTTTTTTCAAGCCCAGTTGGTACTTGACTCTAGAAATAGCGATTATTACACCTGGACAAGTTGTGCTGTCAACATGTACATTGGGGTCCTGATTCGCAGCCTGCGTTTCAGGCATGCAAGACTGCTCTTATATCACCAGAGTGTTGTTGCTTTACTCCATTACAATTTGTTAAATTCAGAGTACATTTAACAGCAGACACAGAAGCTGCCCTAAATCTTCAGAAGATACAGAGGACTGCCATTGTTGGAGTAGAAACCAACAACCTTGGCCAGTGGTAGGTGGTTAAAGTGAGAAATCTCCGTTTTCCTTCCATCCAGCACAAGGCTCCCAGTCAGGAGGGAAAGAACAGCATTACCCATGCAAAGTACAAGAGCCGGGTGAATTTCAGGAGGTCAGAATATAATTATACGGTCAGGAACTTCCCTCCTCCGACCCTTGGGGTAATAAAACACCCCACTCATACTATGTCATATCAAATATTTGAAATATCTTGGACAGAATCCAGGAGTCAGTTTAAGATCCTCTTTATTCTCTCTTTCAGAGCTAGTAAGGAAATTTCATGAGATGAGATGTGTGTGGAATTCTACAGCAAGTTGTCTGCAGCGTTTGCATATCGGACAGGAGTTACGTTTTGCTACCTAGGCAGTTTGCGGATGACAGAAAAGTAACTGCTCCCTTTTTAATAAAATGCTCATCCGTTGCAAATTGCCCCCAAAACATCACAAGAGGAAAAAAATAACAACCTCCCCATATATATTGTCCTTGGCAACAAGTTCAGGTGCTCAAAATTAATTTTGCAAATAATTGCACCTTCAAAATGGCTTCTCTGTAAACTAAGAGGTAGAACCTCCAACATAAAGCAAAGAATACTCCTAGGTGAGCAATAAAGAGGGCCTATGGGTACCTTCCTGATAATAACATGGCCCAGCTTTGCTGCTAGTTCGGTGTATTCTATGAGAGTTTTGTAATAGGGAAGAACAAACCTGAATCCATATTGAATATGTTTCTTTTAACTTTAGCCTTTGTATCTATTGCTTTTGCTACAAGTTAAGAATGTTGCCTGCAGCCTGAAATATACAGGATAGCCCATTCCCAAAACTCTGACCTTTGAAGGTATAACACTTTTCCATTCACATAAAGATAAAAAGTTGCAAAAGAGAGAATAACATTTGTCTTGTTGGCGGTTTACAGGAACATTGTGACCGGATTTACATGGACAGCTGCAAGAACAAATGATTCTGGCACCAAGAAGTCTGCAGCAACCAAACACAACCCACCCACCGCCCTTTTTAAAATTATGTATTTATTTATTTGGCTGCGCGGGGTCTTAGTTGCCGCGTGAGGGAGTCTTAACCACTGGACCACCAGGGAAGTCCCCCCACTCCCCTTTTAGTATAAAAGAAGCCTGAATTCTAACTGGGGAAGATGGTTCTTTGCGACACAATTTCTCAGGCCCACATTTTTGGTCTTCTCCAGAAGACGTAACATTTATGTCTCACTTTTTTTTAAAGCATGTGGTCGTGTTTTATGTATTTAATCACTGCAACAAGCACTACGAGGTACTGGTGACAGGAGGGGCCCCTGAGTCCCAGAGTCAGCTAGTCTGCAAGAGGCAGGGACAGGATACAAAACCCAGACTTCAGGGACTCAGCCAGAATCTCACTTACCTGAGTCGGGTCGCAAACGTCATGGTGCCTTGGGTGAGCAGCGCGCCCTCCACGTTTACGTCTGGTCAGGAGAACCGCGGAGAAACTACCACCGAGTTGCGGGTAAGAGGCTAGAGATACCGGAAGAGCTTCCTCCTTCCGGGTGCACTCCACCCACCCCGTGGCTATGGCCCCTCCCCTTCTCAGTGCTCCGGAAATTCTTTGCAACTCCGAACCAGCACTTTTCCCTCAGCCTTCAAAGCCAGTTCAGGTAACTCCGTGTCCCTCTAGTTTTCCTCATCCCACCATTTTGGAGTCAGCTCTTCCTCAACTCTCCCATAGCTTTTTGTGTATATGGTTATCATGCCTCAGCCTACCCTCTGCCTACCCCTTGTTATGGTCAGCTGTGAATGTGTCTGCAGCCCCCCGACGCATTCCCCACTAAGTGTTAAACCTCTTAAGAAAAGGACCAAGTCCTTCCAGTTTTTTCCACGTGGCATGTTTCACAGGACTAAGCAAGATGACTTGCACACATTGGGTCCTTAATCCATGTTGAAGTTCAGTGAACTGAATTGCATCCAATTAGAAGAAGGAAACTTAGATAATAACACAGTTTTATATGTTATGTAATACTTAGAAAACAAGCTGTGTATACACTCTGAAAAATATTTTGCACGTCATATATCATTTAATCTTCACAACTACCTTGTAACATAAATAGTAGATTGCATTATTTTGCTGTGTAGATAAACATACCAGAACTCGAAGTATTTAAGCCCCTGGCCACTGAGTGACCGAGTGATAGAAGACAGATTCAAATCCAAGTCTCTGAACCCTTAATCCAAGGCTCTTTCTTCCTAGCTGTACTTAGATCCTTCAAGGAAGCAGATACTTTGTCTTTGGCCTTCTTCCCAGCCTGCCCCCTTCCACATTCCCTCAGTGCATGGTCTCCCATGGACACGCCCAGACAAAATGTGCAGCATCCCCTCCCCCTGCCCCACCTCTCCCTGCTTCCTGGGTACCTTTCCAGGACGCCAGCAGCCCACTCAGCCACTCACTCGGGATCCAGTCCATCCTGCTGATGTTACTCATTCTGGGGAGAAAAAAAGAATAGTATATATAAAATATAAAATATATTGTGGATAACATCTTTTTTTCTCCTTCATATCACAGTCTCAGGATAGAAATACTGCCTTGTGCATTTCTGGGGGTTCCCAGATTTTACCATCTTGCCAGTTCTTCTAACCTTCTGATCTCTCTCTAATCTCTTCCTGATCAGGCTGGAAAGTGACTAAAGGAAACCTACCTCCCGTGTATAGTCCTGGGGTTAGCAGAGGGGCAGCATTCTTGTTCATTCTGCCCAGCTGGGGTGTACAAAGCTAGCTCGTGCCAGGATGCCCGGGCACCAGCAGCAGCAGCAGGAGTGGCGGGTGCTGCCAACACGGCTGTTGTTTTGGCGGGAGGTGCCTCTTGTACTCTGGCTCTTCTTTCAAACAGAAAACTTGTTCTTGATGTAATTACAGCGATAACGCTGTGTAGCATGGCAGATCGTCCCCAGCCTGCTACTTAGCTGCCGCTTCTGCCTGCACCACCCCTTCTGCTGCTCCAACCTTCCCCAAAGGCCAGAGGGCATAATATGTGGCTTTTCTACCCCCTCACAGAGCACAGGAAATCACCTTTGACCCAGCTGGTGGTCAGCCTGGTCCTCTGTGGCTGCATCTCCATCAAACCTCAAATTCTGCTGGGCTCCAGAAATTCCCCACTTATCTGGAACACTTTCCCACAGAGGCTCGGGATGGGACATCAGGCTGAGAAAGAGGGTCCACAATCTCTCTTTGATCTGACTGCCTCAGTAAGAGCCATATTAGTTCCTTCCTGCAAGTCCACACTGATGAACTGTGGGATATTGTGCAAAGAATGATTCGGCCCTGACCCTGGCACCAACCACAGTGTGAATTTGGGCAAGTGGCTGCTTCTCTGGGCCTCAGTTTTCCCATCTGTAAAATGAGAGGTTTGGAATAACCGACCTCCTCAGATCCCAGCCAGCCCCAACCTGCAGTTTGAAGTCATACTTTTCTTTTTGCTCCCTTGGTTGCCCACGTGTTAAATGGGAATACGACTATCTGCCTACTTTATTCCCTAGGATATTTGTGAGGATAAGCTATGATAGACATAAGAGCCATTGTGGGGTGAGGGGAGTTATTGCATCAAAAAGCTAGAAAAGCTCTTTGCATTAGTTCTAGCAGCCAGGGATGCCACCGTCACTAGCCTTGCCTCAAAGTTAAAAGCTCTAGGCTGCTTTTAGAGAACAAATCAGGCCCTCTTTGGGATCCCTCTTTATCTGGATCACTTCTTACCCATCAAAGTGAATCCCTACTGAGAAGCAAGTTGTGTTCAGGCAGAGTCCAAAAAAATCACATGGTTGAGAGGTCTCCAACACCATCCAGACCTCTTAGTGCTATAGACAAGTCTCTCTTCCAAAATATTCAGCCTCAGTTTGCATACCTCCAATGGTGGGGAACTCACTACTTCACAAGGTAACCCATCCAACAGTTGGGTAACTCAAATTATTAGTACGTCTTCCTTCAATTTCACTAAAATCTACCTTTCTGAAATGTCTAAACGTTGGTAATAACTGTGCCCTTTGTAGCTGCACAGACTTGTTTAATCCCACCAAGCTCTCTACTCTGACCCACAAAACCTGCTATATGTGGTCCTTCTCACCCCTGGTCTTTTTGCCCCTGGTTACTGTTGGGCTCACCACTGCATCTGGGGGCAGTCCTCCATACATCCTCTTGCTTGGTTACATCTCTTGTAAAATGAATCAAGAACTGGTTTGGATCTGACTAGCATGGGACTGTATGTCATCCCTCACACTCTAAACACCATTAAGAGATGTAGGGGAGACGTATTCAGAAATAACACTTCAAAGCTCTTGATCAATTAATAGAGCAATTTTATATCAGTTACCTCACTTAATCCTCACCTCTGTCCTATTAGATAAGTATTATTAACACCGTTAATCAATTTAAAAAAGAATCAGGGATGTGAAGTATCCTCTTTATAGGGGCCCTACCCATAAGTGTTAAACCCTGTTCAAATTCCTGAATGCTTCCCAGGTATTCCTGAATATGCCTGGATGTTTCCTCCAAGCCCAGCCCTGATCTGTATCCCCTTCATCCTCATCCCAACAAGTTTCTCTTGTAGCGCGAAGGATGCCTGAGCCCATGGAGCTTGGGTCCTTCAGATTCTAGGCAGCTGTCCACTTGCCTCTTGCCTTTACCTCCTGGACCGCCAGCTTCTGGGATTCATGTGTCTGTCTTGCATTTCCCACTTAGCAGTATTCCATTTCCATCGGGGCTCTGCCTTACCCTTGGTGGCTTGACGCTGCTGTTCTTCCCTGTCATTGCCACCAGCCTTCTTTCTCTTCAGAGGGGGGAAAACAATCCACTTATCTCTCCCACCTCATTTTCACTCTGGGCTTTAATGGCCTTACTCAGCAACTTCTTCCAAATAGCACCTGTAATATCCTATTTTCCACAACCCCATTTACCAGCCGAGTGTGATACTGTAAATAAAGAAATCTGGTAATAGAGGCCGAGAAGCCCATGAGTGCAACAACTCTTCCTTCTGCCAGGAAGAGTTGGAAGCCTTGAAGGCCCCAGGATGGGAGGGGCTGGCAGGGAGGGCGCTGTCCTCCAGGATGATCCTTCTCAGAAGGTTTGAAGCCCCGTGGTTATTCCCTCCCTGAGTGTTTGCTGTGGCTCTTGCCTCCTGGCATTTTAAAGCTCTCATTTCCAGAAATCAAACGGACAGTCCTTATAAAACAGTGAGCTCCACTATAGTTGACCTTGCTGCTGTTTGACAGGGACCTTTAGAGACAGAATCCCCTGGGTTCAATCCTGCCTCCTATACATCCAGCTGGAGCCCTTGGGCACATGGCTCCATCTCACTGACCTTTTTCTCTTCATCTATAAAATACGGGTGTTTATCTCTTCCGAGCAGATTAGTCAAAGGATAGAAAAAGATATCACCTATAGACTGCTCAGCACATGGCAGGTAATCAGAAATCGTAGTTACTAATGGGAAATCTCCCAAATTTCTTATAACTGAGAACCTAGAAATTGCTTACCAGATCAATCCAAATGTGAGGTGATAGGGGTTGAAAAGGCCTAAGAAACATCTGAGCCCCCAACTCAGACCACCAGGTCACTGGAAAGCCAGGCTAGGATGGCATTCCTAGATGCTTTAAAGGGAGCTTCCCTGCTTGCCTGTGCCAGGCAGCTGCTTGCCTGACCTCGACCTCACGCTTGCGGCTCCCTTGGCTGCCCTGTGTTATAAGAGGGATCCTGCAAACAACGCATCTCACACTCCCTCACCTGCTGGCTTTCATGAGCGTCCGGGATCAGTTGGCAGCTGAGGGGCAAAAACAAACCAGGCTCTATCTACCTCTCTGTCTCTTTGCTTTGAGTGGCACTTGTGGCAATAACTATATTCCGAAATGGTTCCAGCTCTCACCAGTGTATCACTCCCTCTGGGGTCCCATCTCCCTCTAGAAGCCCTGGATCTTGTGCTCGGACAAAACCTCCACCTCCCTTTGTCCTTGTGAAACCGTGCAACTCAGATTGGGACTCGAACCCATACACTAGGACTTGAACTCGGCCAAAACCCAGATTGGAACTTGAACCCACGGTCTTTTAATTGAGATCACACAGCTGGTCTCAGGACTTAATGAAGCTCAGTTTCCTGATGTTTTGTTGCAGAGAGAATTCAGTGAGAGACAAAGTGAGAGGTTAGAAGTGGATTTATTTAGAGAGAAACACATTCCATAGAGTGTGGGCCATCTCAGAAGGCGAGAGAGCCTCGAAATATGGCGTGGTTAGTTTTTATGGGCTGGGTAATTTCATAGGCTAATGAGTGGGAGGATTATTCCAACTCTTTCAGGGGAAAGGGCAGGGATTTCCAGGAGTTGGGCCACCGCCCACTTTTTGGCTTTTTATGGTTAGCTCTGAACTGTCATGGCTCTGGTGGGTGCGTCATTTAGCTAATGTATCAGTATTACAATGAGCATGCCCTGTGCTGAGGCTCAAGGTCCAATGGAAGTCGAATCTTCTGCCATCTTGGATCTAGTTAGTTCTAACCAGTTTTTGTCATGTCCTATGGCTGTGTCATTCTTTTAAATGTTGTGCCCTGCCCTCTTCCTTCCTATTTCACTTGCAGCCCAAGGATGGTGGTGAATCCCTGCTATTGTCAATTTTGCACTTTTCTCACCACCCCATTTGGCTTTGTGGTGCTTCCAACACATTGTAACTGGTTCCTTATATCAAATCCCCTCTGTTGAACCACCTGGCATGGGTTTCCTATCTAGACTTTGACTGACACACAACTCAGACCCAGAAGACCCTGTTCTTCTCCCTGCAATTGTAATTTCCTAGGAATAATCTGTAAAGCCAGATTTGGAGTAAAAACAATTTATTACATAGTGCCAGTCAAAAACCAAAAGCTTCTCTGTCATAGTAGTTGGCTTTCCCTTAGAGATCATCTGGTCTAAATCTTTTGTCCCTGATGAACAATCTGAGGCCCTGAGAATTTGAAGGACATGCCCAAGGTCATTCCGTTAGTGGCTCTTCTTATTTTCCCAGTAAGTATTATCCCAAGGTGATTTGAATATCTTTATCTCCGTAGAACAAAGACAAACACCCCATATTTTTATTTCACTTGAAAGGGTTGGCCTATATTTACACAGATATTTCCTGAAGGGCATGATGCAACTCTGCATCTTTGCATTGCAAATAAGTGTCAAATTCTAGTAAGTCAAATATAAATAATAGACAATGGTGTGGCAAGGCCTTGCTGGACTACTAAATTCGTCCCATTGTATCCCTATACATACAAATACAGATGTAGATATACAGATTTAGATAGAGAAAAAGACACAGATACAGAGAAAGGAACAGATAGAGATAGAGAAATAATGTTCACCCCCTAGGTCATTTCTTGGTTTTAAAAGGAATGAAAACAGCATGCAATTCCACTCGCCATGCATAAATCATCACTGAGAAGGAGCCTGACAGCATCTTTGCAAACTTGACTTAGAGAATTGAAATGCACTGAAAGTTTCTTTCTTGATGACCCAAGCAAAACAGTTCAAGGGCAGAGCGGGCTTGGCGGTGAGCAGGGCTGAAGGGTAGGATGGCCTGGCTCACAACGATATGTGGGCACCCAGGAAGGGAGATTTAGAAACAGGCTGTAATTGCAGGGGCTGCACCTGGGCTGGGACAGGACCGATGGCTTTAGCAAAGAGTGTTCCTTTCCAAAACACAAAGTCTAAGACTGAGGCCATGGGTTAGAGTCAGGAGCTAAGTACAACAAGAAAACACGGCTATAACGTCAAAGAGGGGCTCTTCCAACCAGGAAACCAAGTCAGCCATGGGAGAAGTATACAGTGCTTTAGAAATCAAACAGAAACAAAGGCGACAAAGCTGAAGTTTGAAGCAAACGCCAAAACAAACCAAGAATGGATGTGCAGAAGATCTGACCAACTATTGGCCTGGAAACCCACTGAGCCTGAGCAAGGATGGCATCAATGAATGTGATGTTCATCCAAATCGATCTCTTGGGTTCATCCTTTGGGCCTGTAAAGGGGCCAGGGTCACATTCTATAGTTAGAGCCCCATTGTCTGGGCATAGCCCCAAAGAGGCTAAGACTTGGAATTCAACCTCACCAGTGCCAGGTGATGTCATCTGACCTGTGACCACGGACAGACCACCTCTCAAATGTGCTTAATTTTACCTCCTGGGCAAGAGAGAGCTCAGGCCGCTGGGTGGGAATCACAGCAAACCTATATCAGCTTCCATACTGACAGCTCCCAAGCAGCGTGGTCTGGAGCCCAGGAAACGTAAGTCCTGGTGCTAAATTGGTCTTCAGGAGCCTTCTGATCCAGCCTTATTTCTTTCTTTCTTTTTTTTTTTAAATTAGCATTTCATCTTTTTTTTTTTTTTAAAGTTTTATTGATTGATTGATTGATTGCTTGATTGCTATGTTGGGTCTTCGTTTCCGTGCCAGGGCCTTCTCCAGTTGCGGCAAGGGGGGGCCACTCCTCATCGCGGTGTGCGGGCCTCTCACCATCGCGGCCTCTCCCGCTGCGGAGCACAGGCTCCAGACGCGCAGGCTCAGCAGTTGTGGCTCACGGACCCAGTTGCTCCGCGGCATGTGGGATCCTCCCAGACCAGGGCGCGAACCCGTGTCCCCCGCATTAGCAGGCAGATTCCCAACCACTGCGCCACCAGGGAAGCCCCAGCCTTATTTCTGAGTCACGTTTACCACCTTCCCATCCTCCAGGAAGTCACAGAACATTCTTTTTCATTTCTCTCACCCTCTCTTTTAATCTTTTTATATTTTTCTGCCTACAGTGCTCAGTAAATATTTGTTGGATTTAAATTTGGACTTCTAAAATATATACAGTAGTGGGTTTTTGTATCAGCTTTATGCATTCAACAGAGTGTGGGTCTATCATATATGGAGCCCCAGCCTCAATAAATCCTGGCCCTCCCATGTTGGATGGCCTTTCCAGCTGAGGCTGGGGTGGTTGGCAAGAAGGAGAGGCAATCGTGGACCTCATTTGGGCAATGGAAGCAGGGAAGGCATCCAATCAGGGCTCATGCACAGACTTTGTGGACATGTGGTTGATCTCATCCACTATTGATCTAGCAGAGTAGTTGAGTAACTGTCTCGTGAAAAGTAAGGAACATGCAGAATGAGACATGCCAAGCCCACTGCCCTCCCCAGGTTTGAAATCTTCTTGTGATATAAGATGTGAGTCAACCAAGCCTCTACCAGGGGAAGCTTTGTAAGGATAAACGAGAAAAGGGGAGAGAGCAGCATGACCTGGTGAAAGTGAGATGGGATTTGAAGCCCAGAAGACCTGAGTATCATTCCAGATCCATGTCTTAACAGCTCTGGGCTCTTCAATAAGCTTTTTAGCCTTGTGCCAGTATACACCACTGTTGAAAAAAAAAAAAAAAAGATAATAATAGTACCTTGCTCCTGGGCTTATTTTAAAGATTAAATGAGATATTTTTATTTTATTTTAAAAATAAAATTGCATTGGAGTTCGAAGAAGTGGGATATCTCTTTTGGCTTCAAGATCAAGGAAAATAACTTGGAGAAAATGCCAAAGGAGGCTTGACGTACTGGATGCATTTGGTAGACAGGAAAAAAAAAGCAAGGAGTGCATGTCCATGATGAGGAGGGAATGGCATGGCTCCAAACACAGGGATGGGTATGCTTGGGAAACCTACCCCTTCTGGGCACGCTCTGGCTACTGAGTTCAAACCAATGTCTCTGTTTTCTGGACACTTTCTGCATTCTTACCTTTTTGCATTTCATCACTTGAATACCTTTTTTTTTTAAATCCATGTGTTATTCCAGGCACTAGACATATAGCCACAAACAAGACAGGTATGATGATCCCTACCCTCCAGGGGTTGATCACCAACATTTTTTTCCCTAAAAGCCAGTTGAGGTTCAGGCATACCGGTTCTGGCTTCTTCTGTATCCCTGTGCACACAGCAAGTACTTAATAATAAAAACTCATTGGTTAATCGGTTGATTTTGCTCCCCAAACTCTGCCTGCCCCTGGCCTCAGATTCTACTTATAACTTCATTCAGTCTCCTTCCAAATGCCCACCTTAGATCTTGAGTCATGGTAGGCAAAGCAGTGTGAGGTCCACACTCAGAACAAGGTAAGAAAAACCCAAAGTGTGAGCCAGCCCATGGTGACAGAGAAACAGTCTTTAATAAAAGTGAGATCCATGTACAAAAAAAAAACAAAAAAAAACCTTCAAACAAGTAGATTGCATCCTGATGGACTTGATAGATACATAAATTGCTTGTTTGAGAATAAAAAATTTATTAAAAACACATACAGAACATTCAGACTGGTACTTAATAAAATAGCCTGTTTGTGCTTCTGTAAATGGATGAAATTTTGACAG
The DNA here is from genome assembly GCF_965194805.1 of Balaenoptera borealis. Taxonomy (NCBI): domain Eukaryota; kingdom Metazoa; phylum Chordata; class Mammalia; order Artiodactyla; family Balaenopteridae; genus Balaenoptera; species Balaenoptera borealis. Next base: position 145,320,336 of record NC_138866.1, read on the forward strand.
AATTTTTTTTAATTCACTCATTATGACTCAATGAATATATTTTCAAATTAGCTTTATTGCCTTTAAAGTGGTAACTTAAAGGCATTTCAGTGCAGGGAGCGTGGTCCCTTTGGCAGAATATTTTCCTAATCAATGTTTGCTACTGATCTGACATGTGTCTCACCTGCCTTTGTGAGGATGGAATTTAATTTTATTCTTTCTTGATAGGCCTTGCCATTTGCAGAACACGTTATTCTAGAAGGAAGCTCCTTTAGTATTCAGACCAGGTTCTCCTGCATGTCTGCCAGCGCTCCCTCTCCAAGCATAAGTGAAGCATTCACAGGGGTGCTTTGAGCTAGGGAACCCTTTCACACCCCTTCCCCAAATACAGCAGAGATGTCTCATCAGTAAATACCCAGGCCTGGGGTCATCAGTCCCACGCAAAGCCCATGTCCAGCACACAGTGCCTCATCTTGAGACTTCCTGAGCTGGGTCTGCAGTCTCTTCCCCAGTGACCCATGGAATAAAGAACCTGAAATGATGCAGATTGGAAGAGACCTTGGGGTAAAGATAGACTGAAGAAATCAGGTCTGGGACTTCCCTGGCGGTCCAGTGGTTAAGACTTCACCTTCCAATGCAGGGGGTGCGGGTTCGATCCCTGGTCAGGGAGCTGAGATCCCACCCGCTTGCGGCCAAAAAACCAAAACATAAAACAGAAGCAATGTTGCAACAAATTCAATAAAGATTTTAAAAATGGTCCACATCAAAAAAAAAAAAAAAAATCTTTAAAAAGGAAAAAAGAAATCAGGTCCATGTTACCGCGATTGACCTTGAGGGATAGTTTAGTTCAATGTCACCTTTCACAGAGGCCCAGAAGCCCACTAAGGACCCAGAACTAGACACAATGCCAGAAGAGGATCCCAGAAGTGCCCTATGTGGGCAGCCAAGGATGCTATGAGCTGGAGATATTAGTAGTTTAGAGGGTGTAAAACAACACGGGAAACAAGGTTCTGTCTTCGTTTTCCTGTGCTTTCTTTGAGCACATATTACAATGCAGAGCCCAAAAGCTGCCAGTCTCTTTTAGCACAGCCTCTAATCCTATTAAAAAGGATTATTCCATTGTCCTGGGCTATCAGGTCTTTGTACGAACTCATTTAGGTCAACCTTTTAGGACACTTACACACACATTTAAAAAAAAAAAAAAAAGTTAAATAAGCCACTTGCCTTTGTCTCAAAGAGAGCCAAGCCTGGTAGGCTTGACTGTGTACAGCCCTTGTGTCTTTTAATTTTCTCTTAAAGCCTCATGCAAATCCTGGTTCTGTGACCCCTTTGGTTTCTCAGTTCTAACTGTAGATTGGGGGGATGCCTGAGTAGGAGTCAGAGACTGGTAGTTTCCAGCGAAAGGACTAGAATGTTAAATCCACTTCAATCACCTCTACTTGCTATGAACTTCACCCTGAATTCCTTTAGTCAGCTCAAGCTCGAAGGAGAGCGAGGAGTAACAGAGACCAGAGCAGGATGGATGCGGGTGCCCAGTCGGGAGTCCAGAGGCCCCTTCTACTGGGCTTCTTAGTGTCCAGTGACTCAGACCGACATCTGCCCAGGATGGTATTTAATGTCACAAGCCTAACAGTGCCCCTACCTCCCCATTCTGCTTTGCCCATTTCAAATAATGGCATCACCAATCATCCTCATCCAAACCAAAACCCTGAAGGCCTCACCTGCTCCTTCCTCATCTCTGTAACCCACACCCCATCAGTCTGCTTCATGGAGGTTCAGGTTTCTCAACCTCTCCCAAATCCTCCTGTAACAGGCAGCTTCCAACCTGCATCCCAGTGATTCCCCACCTCCTGTGTTCACATCCTTTTGTAATCCACACCCCTTGAGAGTGGGCTGGACCTAGTGATTTCTAACCAGTAGAATATGGCAAAGGTGATACAATGTCACTTCTGTCGTTGGGTTTCAGAAGACTATGACTTCCATCTTGTTCACACATTCTCTCTCCCTGGTTCTTCTCACCTGGTTCTTCTGTTGGAGAGAGGTCAGGGCAAGGAACTAAGGGTGGTCTCCAGCCAACAGCCAGCAAAGAACTGAGGTCCCCAGTCCAATAGCTCATGAGGAACCGAAGCCTGCTAGCAACCACCAAAAGACCTTGGAAGGGGATCCTGCCCCAGCTGAACCTCAAGATGACAGTAGCCTGGTTGACACCTAAACTGCAGCTTGTGAGAGATCCTCAAGCTGAGGACCCAGTTCAGCCACACCCAGACTCCTGAGCCTCAAAAACTGTGAGATGCCAAACACGTATTGTTCTAAGCCACTCGTTTCAGGGTAATTTTTATAAAACATATATAACTAATACAATCCCTCCCATTCCATCCTCTGCCCAGCCCTCATTTTCCACTGCCTAGAAGATTCTAAAGAGCCACTTAATTGGTCTCCCCTGTATCTCCAATCTCAATCTGTCATCTTCAAGGCTATCAAGTGATCTTCTAAAACAAAGCAATGATCACATTGCCACCAAAGGGTGAAGGTCTAAGTCATCAACTTCCATTTCAACCAGATCAACTTCAATTCTACCCATTGTATGTCATATGCTTCTCAATTAGATTTCATTTGAAGGTGGAGATGGGGAGGAAGAAAATGATACTTTCACTGTAAAATTTTAAATTAGAAACAATTTGAGGGTAGGGCAAATAGCCATGGGAGCATTTACAAATACTCTGATTCCCCAACTCTTGGACACATGGTAGGACTGCTCTTCTCTGCTTCCTTGTGGTGAGATGTGGCCCTGTGACTGGTGGGGACCAATGAGATGTGAACGCACATGTCACTTTTAGATGAACATATCTAGTGCTGGTTGCTTGAATTCCACTTTTCTATTCCCTGTTGTGGAGCCTGGGACCCTGAGAGGCTATAAAGAGCAGAGCCCCCCTACTCACACATGTTATAGCCTGAGTGAGAAATAAACCTTTGCTGTGTTAAGTCCCTTAGGATCAAGGGTTATTTGTTACACAGCACAGCCCATCCTGCCCTGACTAACACAGAACAGCAGTGAATCGGTCCCACCTCTAATTTCATAGATTAGGAAACTAAGGAGAAAAGAAGTCATTGCCTGAGATTATCCAGTAGAGGGCCTATCCCAAGCACTCGCCGGGACACTAGGCCCCCTATTATGTCTATAAGCACTGATGAGGTGATCGCCCAAGTTTCTGTGAAGATGCCTACAGTTTCCCAGCAGAGGGGCTGGGAAGGAGCTAATACTCATGATAGGAAAAACTAGGAAAGGGGTGACATGTGCTGTTGCATGGGGAGTGGGAAATAGCGAGCTACAAACCTCTTGGGAGTTTACAGTAAGAGACTAGTAATTCGTAAAGAGTTTCCAGATTTTCAAGTCTTTTTTGCTGTGCTTTCAAGATGTGAAACTGGCCAGAGGGAAGGGCAATACTTAACCCAAATTCCTTCAAACAAGTCATCCTTATTGCTGAGTGGCTTTTAAAGTGCTCCAAAATAGGCCCTTGGTCAGCTTTCAGCAGGGTGACTATATGCCCCGGCTTGCCCAGAATAGTCTTGGTTTACACCTATTGCCCTGGCATAATTATTAGTAGCGCTACCTTTCACTCTCAAACATGTCCCAGTTTGGAAGATAAATTATACCGTCACTCTAGCTTTGAGACTACAGTTACTTGCCAAGCTTCATTTTCCTATTCACTCACTACAAACCACTGACCACTGACTGGTGGAAAAGGAAGAATTTCCACCAACCCAGAACTGCCAAAGAAAGTCAGCTTCAGGCAGCTGTTAGGCTGGCTGTGGGGATCCTGGTTTCCAGTCTCCTCTCTGATATCATCTGGCTACGTGATTTTTAAAAAGTTGACTTTCTTCCTTTGACCTCTGTGTTATGCAAATTAATGGAGCTGGATTGAATGGCCCTTTGATTTCCTTCCAGTCTTGGATTCCATAAACCTGTCTATTGGAGAGGTTTCCAACAATGGAGGAAATCTACAGGGGTACCAAGCATTGAATACAGATGGAATCAATCATGCAGCCCATAGATATATTTACAACTTTTCATTTCAAATCCATGTAGACGCTGTTGTGATTAATGAAATGCAAAATCTCTTAAAAGCATTACAGAATTCAGAGTCACTGCGTGTCATTAGATATTTTCTCAATCCACAAGATGAGACGTGCCATTTGGGGAAGAATGGATACATGTATATGTATGGCTGAATCCCTTTGTTGTGCACCTGAAACTATCACAAATTGTTAATTGGCTATACTCCAATATAAAATAAAAAGTTAAAAAAAAAAAGATCAGGTTGGGGGAGGGGCATAAAAGGCAAAAAATATTGTCATTAGAAAAGGACATTCATAGTCAAACAGGTTGAGAACCACTGAGCTACAGGAAGCAATAAATAGAAGCATGCAAAATTTTGTGTCATCTGCATATTTGCTTGTTCTGGGGAAAGTTCATCAGCTTTTCGAATGAGTCTATGACCCAGATAAGATCCAAAATAACTGTTCTGGAAAAACAAGAAGCATGAATGATTTCCAGAAGCCCTGTTTAGCCCCATCCCTACCCACCCCTCAAATAATGACAACATTAGCTTCTATTTGTTTTATCCCTACTACGCAACAGAGATTATGCTAAGTGCTTTGCGTAGCCATCGAAGTCCCTAAAAGAAATGAGATAAGAAAAAAAAGGCACAAAGGAAGGAAGTCACTTACCCTAAGTTTCTTATGGGCAGAGGCAGGGCTCAGACTCAAGTGCCTGTAACTTGCACCTATATTCTCCTACGATGTAGTGCTGCCCACTGAACCCACTGCCCCCTGAGAGCTGAAACCCAGTGTCTGTTTCAAATAGTGTGATTTCTTGAAGGAGAGCAGGACTGCCCAGACAGCAGGGAGTGGGAAGAGGGGGAGGGAAGGCTTAATACCTTCATGGCATCACGCCTCTCCTGCCAGCGATAGCAACAGCCATGGGAGCAATGGAAGGCTATTTCCCTTTAAGAGGAATATCAATCAATAAATAAATAACTTTAAAATTTTAAAAAGTATCCTTTGAGGGTTTCCCTGGTGGCTCAGTGGTTAAGAACCTGCCTGCCAATGCAGGAGACACAGGTTCAAGCCTTGGTCTGGGAAGAACCCACACGCTGTGGAGAAACTAAGCTCGTGCACCACAACTACTGAGCCTGCACTCTAGAGCTTGCGAGCCACAACTATTGAGCCCGCGAGCCACAACTACTGAAGCCCGCGCGCCTAGAGCCCGTGCTCCGCAACAAGAGAAGCCACTGCAATGAGAAGCCCGCACACCGCGTCGAAGAATAGCCCCCGCTTGCCGCACCTAGAGAAAGCCTGCGCGCAGCAACAAAGACCCAACGCAGCCAAAAAATAAATAAATAAAAATAAATAAGTACATTTATAAAAAAAAAAAAAAAGTATCCTTTGAAATTGGCAGCAACCAGATTAGCTCTTGAGCTAAATTCTTTCCTCTTTTAATTATAATGGAATTAAATGTTCTTTGTTATTTTTCTGCTTTAGCATTTTGTGCTGTAAGGACCAGAGTGTAAGGCATGTGCAAAATAAATCTTCAGAAAAGGCAACACAGCCCTCACCTCCGAATTCCTAGGGCACTGGGCAGGTGAGCCAAGTGGGGACCAGAGAGGTGAATCTTTGGTCTCATGGGGTGTCCTGCACCTATAAGCCATGTACAAGGGGCTGGCAGAAAAGGGGGGTGGGCTACACCAGACTTCTATCAGTTTCTTTCCTTCCTAAGTCAGCAGGTATAAAATCCTCCGCCAGTGTTCCCATGTATTCCCGGGCCACAGCAGGCCTGTGCAAGGAGTCTCCCCAAACCTCCAAGCTCCCCAACCCAGCCCTGCCCCCACCATGCGCCTCTGCCCGCCTCACCCTCCAGTCTTGTGACTCCTGCCTGCTTTCTCACTTGGGGTGTTGACAGCTACCTGATGATTCAAGACACATCCTCCTGGGGCTATGGAAGAAGATAGGACATTTCACTTAGAAAAGCAGCCCCCCACCAACTTCATCCAGTACCCCAATCTCAGTTCTGTAGGGTTGGAGGCTGCGAGGGTTTGTGCTTAGCTGTTTTTTGAGCAACCAGAAGGATAAGGTAAAGGGTACCAGTGGCTGCCTTTGCTCTGGCACATTTGAACTCAAACAAAATAATATCTTTCATCTTATATCTTGCTTTACCGTAAAGATTCTATTGGCCTTTAACTATTTGTTTCAAGAGCCACTCTCATCACAGGAAAATGTTGGCATCTTAAAGAGAAGTTTCTTTTTTTCTTTCTCTTCCTCTATCAAAAAATATGTGGCAGAGAGGGGTAGTGTTCATGGAATAGTCCATGTGTTCCTCTGTGGTTCCCAGGGTACGTCATGGCCAGTGCGGCAAATGAGATGGGAACGAAAGTGACAGGTGACACTTCTGCATGAGTCTTCTGTGTGATCCACAGTGGTGAAAAGCTGATGCTTCCTCTCTCTCTCTCTTTCCTTGCTGGAGCAGCTCTGGAGGCCCCGTGTTCCAGGTGGCACGGCTACCCAAAGGAAGCCACCTGGATCTCCATCACTGCTTGGAAGAGGGCAGCTCCGAGAGTCACCCAGCCATTATGCACTGGGTAAGCGAGAAATAAACTTCTATTGTGTAAGCCTCTGACAGGTCCGTCTGCTTGTTACTGCAGCACAGTCCATTCTAATACAACGCCAAAGCTGTTCAGTGTGGTGTCACAGGAATGCTCTTCTCTAAGCCAGCCAGGCCTGGCATGCGTGTAAGCCCACAGCTGCAGCAGCCACTACAATGGCAGGAATTTATCGTGTGCCTTCTCTCTCCAGCGCAGCCATCAGAGTGGCTCAGCTCCACTGTCTAACTCTCTGTTCCAAGTTTCATGGTCTCAAGGCAGAGATCATGTAATTGGCCCCATCAGAGCCATCAGTCATGGCATAGAGCGGGGTCGTGGGGCACTGACATGGCCAGGAGGGGCCCATTCCTATGTACTGGGTCTTTCCAAGAGGAGGGCAAATGACCATGACCGTGAGATGGGTAACCACCCCAATCATTGTTAATGGCAGTCCTGCATTGCCAGCTTTCCTGATGCATCCTGAAAGCCGATCATGATTAAGATCCAAAACAAAACAAAACAGTGTTGATGTGCAGGAGGGTGAGGAAAAGAAGGGATATGGGGGAAGAAAGGAGGTTCCAAAGAAATGAGACGAGGCCAGAAAGGAAGGAGTGGTGGCTGGGGGTGGAAAAGAAGCCACTTCACAGAGTCAAGAGGAAGCATCCCAATCAGAGCACGACAGAAGAAGAAACTGTTTATACCACAAGGAATGCTGCACGGTGTATGTATAAATATAGGCACGTATACATATACACATTGTAAGGACCTCCTTCAGAAAGAACTGGGCAGGGCCCAGCTCCTCACCCCGACCCCATCCTGGGCTCTCCTGAAACCTGCCGTGCCGGGTTAGACAGCCAGCATCCCAGCAGTTGCACACACTCCTGAGAGCAAAGCCATTCACAGAAAACCTTCATTGATTCCCCCCTCTGCTGGTCTTCTTTGAGACTCCAGTTTTCCTGGTTTTGGTCATTACTTGCGACCAGGATGTATGGTCTCTCACCAGTTGGTCATTTCACAGTTGGGTCTGTACTCAGATTGCAATGGTTCCAAGTCCCCATTCCCCTTCCCAAATAGGAACTTACCCCCAGCAGAGTATCTACTGGCTCCCCCCAAATTTTTACATGTGCCCGCAGAGTAATCCGTAGCTGTCTTCACAACAGACTGCCCCTCCTGTCATTCTCCTCCACCTGCCATTTGTCGATTTCTGCTGCCTGAGAACCACCTGAGGGGGGCTTCTCTGCAGAGGGGAGCCCTGCTGTCCCCGTTCTCCTGAAACTTACAATGCTCAGGAAGTTGGGACTGCCCTGGCTTCCACATCCCTGCAGGGAAATCACAGCTTCCTCCTCAACCCGGCCACTCTGGGGCCCCTCAGCTCTAACGCGGCCTCCTGGGGCCCTGAGACTCACATGGACTCTCCAGACCAATTCTGTCAACTTTTGACTTACATGCTTTAACATGGGGGTCCAAACCAAGCCTGAGGGGCAGATGGAAAAGACTCTCAACCGCAATATCTCTTGTCCATCTTCTTTCCCCTTAACCCTCAATCAGAATGTTTTTCCCATCCCCAATCCCCGGTTACTTTCTTGTCCATAAGCAGAGGATTGGCAGGTGGGTTTGTCTATACTTTCAGTCTCAGAGTCCCAGCTCAGCCAAACTAAAATGCCCTGACTGAGATGCCTGAGACTCCAGGCTGCATATGGAAGGTTCATTAGGTAAGGGTGATCCAAGCTGACAGCAAAAGACAAGGATTCTGCAAAGTTCATTGCCACTGATAAGAATCGGAAACAGGGGGGCTTCCCTGGTGGCGCAGTGGTTGAGAATCTGCCTGCCAATGCAGGGGTTACGGGTTCGAGCCCTGGTCTGGGAAGATCCCACATGCCGCGGAGCAACTAGGCCCGTGAGCCACAATTACTGAGCCTGCGCGTCTGGAGCCTGTGCTCCGCAACAAGAGAGGCCACGATAATGAGAGGCCCGCGCACCGCGATGAAGAGTGGCCCCCGCTCGCCGCAGCTAGAGAAAGCCCTCGCACAGAAACGAAGACCCAACACAGCCATAAATAAATAAATTAATTAAAAAAAAAAAAAAGAGAGCAAGAGAATGCAGGCTGGTAATCCTAGCCTCCTGTTCACAGGCATCACAATATATTCTTAAAAAAAAAAAAAAAAAAGAACCAGAAACAGTTTTTCACCTGATACATGATAATTCACCTATACTCTCCCAAAATGTCTGAGTTCCTGGTATAAAGAGGAAGAAAAGAGAATGGTCTAGGGCCTGGAGCAGTTCAATCAGAGGGATTCCACCAGCCTCATTAAATTCTGGCTCTTCTCCTCCTACCTCTGATATCTGGTCCACCTTCACCTGTGAACCACTGTTTCTGGGACCTGGGAGAAAATGGCTGTTCACAGTTCTAATGACAGGTACAAATCTCCCCCGATCCACCCAATCTGCATGAGGGAGGAAACAAGAGACAGAAAAGCTTACTTACTTACTTGCTAGAAGTGCTTGACAGTCCCTTCCAAAGGGATTTGCTACTCTTAAGTTTGCGGTGGAAACAGGGGGATCGGGAAGGCAGGAGGCAGATCCATGAGGTAGTGGCTGAGCTCTCTTCATCCAGAAACACCCTTAATTGCCCATCATACAAGGGCATACACATATATGTGGATGCACATGCACATGTGAACGCAGGCACTCAGTGACAAGGCTGCACGCATGGGGCACCATCAAGGAGCAGCCTAATGCTCTCTAAAATTATGAAGCGTCAATGAAGACCTCCCTTTCTCAGGGTGGACCGCCCTTTCAGGGCATCAGCAAAGGAAAGCCCACCGAGACCCGAAAGACCCAGAGAAGAAGATGCATCACCTGGGTGGGACTACAGGGGATCTTTTTCTTGCTGCCAGTTTCCTTAGAAAGGAAACTGGGAGAATAAGAGTCTCATCCAGTCCTGACCTTCAAGGTCTCAGATGCTTACCCTCCTCTGCAGGTGGGTGAGAAGGAAGCTGCTATCAGGTCTCTGCAAGAAGCCTGAGCCATGTCACACATTTTTTCCCTCCCTGAACGCGAATCCAGCCACAACTCTGAGATCTGTCACACCTCTAAAACCAGTTTCAGTCACCTCTTTGTTATTCCAGCTTCCCTGCATGGCCCCTTATTTTATTTAATTTTTTTGCTGTGGATTTGTCGTATATGGGCTTTATTATGTTGAAGTAGGTTCCCTCTATGCCCACTTTCTGGAGAGTTTTTATCATAAGTGGATGTTGACAGTAGGTGCTCAATACATGTTTATTGATTAAATAAATGCCCGCAATGCCACAGGCTTTGTACTGGACACTGGGGTACAGATGTCAACAAGATTGTAATAGGACCTGGCCAAAATCAGAAATGGCTCTCCAGCCATAAAAAAGAATGAAATTTTTGCCATTTGCAGCAACGTGGATGGACTTGGAGGGCATTATGACAAGTGAAGTAAGTCAGATAGAGAAAGACAAACACTGGATGATATCAATTATATGTGGAATCTAAAAAAATACAATGAATGAGTAAATACAACAAAAAAGAAGCAGTGGGGAGAGGGAAGGGGGGAGGAGAAATATAGGGGTAGGGGAGTAAGAGGTACAAACTATTAGGTGTAAAATAAGCTGCAAGGATATATTGTACAACATGGGGAATATAGCCAATATTTTACAATAACTATAAAAAATATATCCTTTAAACATTGTGAATCACACTATATTGTACACCTGTAACTTATATAATATTGTACAGCAACTATACTTCAATAAAAATTTAAATTAAAAAAAAAGTGGGTGTTGAATTTTGTCAAAAGCTTTTTCTGCATCTATGGAGATGATCATATGGTTTTTATTCTTCAGTTTGTTAACATGGTGTATCACATTGATTGATTTGCGTATATTGAAGAATCCTTGCATCCCTGGGATAAATCCCACTTGATCATGGTGTATGATCCTTTTAATGTGTGGTTGGATTCTGTTTGCGAGTATTTTGTTGAGGATTTTTGCATCTATATTCATCAGTGATATTGGTCTGTAATTTTCTTTTTTTATAGTATCTTTGTCTGGTTTGAGTATCAGGGTGATGGTGGCCTCACAGAATGAGTTTGGGAGTGTCCTTCCTCTGCAATTTTTTGGAAGAGTTTGAGAAAGATGGGTGTTAGCTGTTCTCTAAATGTTTGATAGAATTCACCTGTGAAGCCATCTGGTCCTGGGCTTTTGTTTTTTGGAAGATTTTTCATCACAGTTTCAATTTCATTACTTGTGATTGGTCTGTTCATATTTTCTATTTCTTCCTGGTTCAGTCTTGGAAGGTTATACCTTTCTAAGAATTTGTCCATTTCTTCCAGGTTGTCCATTTTATTGGCATAGAGTTGCTTGTAGTAGTCTCTTAGGATGCTTTGTATTTCTGCCGTATCTGTTGTAACTTCTCCTTTTTCATTTCTAATTTTATTGTTTTGAGTCCTCTCCCTCTTTTTCTTGATGAGTCTGGCTAATGGTTTATCAATTTCATTTATCTTCTCAATGAACCAGCTTTTAGTTTTATTGATCTTTGCTATTGTTTTCTTTGTTTCTATTTCATTTATTTCTGCTCTGATCTTTATGATTTCTTTCCTTCTGCTAAGTTTGGCTTTTGTTTGTTCTTCTTTCTCTAGTACCTTTAGGTGTAATGTTAGATTGTTTATTTGAGATTTCTCTTGTTTCTTGAGGTAGGCTTGTATAGCTATGAGCTTCCCTCTTAGAACTGCTTTTGCTGCATCTCATAGGTTTTGGATCATCGTGTTTTCATTGTCATTTGTCTTTAGGTATTTTTTGATTTCCTCTTTGATTTCTTCAGTGATCTCTTGGTTATTTAGTAACGTATTGTTTAGCCTCCATGTATTTGTGTTTTTATGTTTTTTTCCCTGTACTTAATTTCTAATCTCATAGCATTGTGGTCAGAAAAGATGCTTGATATGATTTCAATTTTCTTAGATTTACTGAGGCTTGATTTGTGACCCAAGATGTGATCTATCCTGGAGAATGTTCCGTGCACACTTGAGAAGAAAGTGTAATCTGCTGTTTTTGGATGGAATGTCAATTAAATCTGTCTGGTCTATTGTGTCATTTAAAGCTTGTGTTTCCTTATTAACTTTCTGTTTGGATGATCTGTCCATTGGTGTAAGTGAGGTGTTAAAGTCCCCCACTATTATTGTGTTACTGTCGATTTCCTCTTTTAGAGCTGTTAACAGTTGCCTTATGTATTGAGGTGTTCCTATGTTGGGTGCATATATATTTATAATTGTTATATCTTCTTCTTGGATTGATGCCTTGATCATTATGTAGTGTCCTTCCTTGTCTCTTGTAACATTCTTTATTTTAAAGTCTATTTTATCTGATATGAGTATTGCTACTCCAGCTTTCTTTTGATTTCCATTTGCATGGAATATCTTTTTCCATCCCCTCACTTTCAGTCTGTATGTGTCCCTAGGTCTGAAGTGGGTCTCTTGTAGACAGCATATACATGGGTCTTGTTTTTGTATCCATTCAGTGAGCCTGTGTCTTTTGGTTGGAGTATTTAATCCATTCACATTTAAGGTAATTATTGATATGTATGTTCCTATGACCATTTTCTTAATTGTTTTGGGTTTGTTTTTGTAGGTCCTTTTCTTCTCTTGTGTTTCCCACTTCGAGAAGTTCCTTTAGCATTTGTTGTAGAGCTGGTTTGGTGGTGCTGAATTCTCTTAGCTTTTGCTTGTCTGTAAATCTTTTGATTTCTCCATTGAATCTGAATGAGATCCTTGCTGGGTAGAGTAATCTTGGTTGTAGGTTCTTCCCTTTCATCACTTTAAGTATATCATGCCACTCCCTTCTGGCTTGTAGAGTTTCTGCTGAGAAATCAGCTGCTAACCTTATGGGAGTTCCCTGGTATGTTATTTGTCGTTTTTCCCTTGCTGCTTTCAATAATTTTTCTTTGTCTTTAATTTTTGCCAACTTGATTACTATGTGTCTCAGCATGCTTCTCTGTGGGTTTATCCTGTATGGGACTCTGCGCTTCCTGGACTTGGGTGGCTATTTCCTTTCCCATGTTAGGGAAGTTTTCAACTATAATCTCTTCAAATATTTTCTTGGGTCCTTTCTCTCTCTCTTCTCCTTCTGGGACCCCTATAATGTGAATGTTGTTGCGTTTAATGTTGTCCCAGAGGTCTCGTAGGCTGTCTTCCTTTCTTTTCATTCTTTTTTCTTTATTCTGTTCCACAGCAGTGAATTCCACCATTCTGTCTTCCAGGTCACTTATCCGTTCTTCTGCCTCAGTTATTCTGCTATTGACTCCTTCTAGTATAGTTTTCATTTCAGTTATTGTATTGTTCATCTCTGTTTGTTTGTTCTTTAATTCTTCTAGATCTTTGTTAAACATTTCTTGCATCTTCTTGGTCTTTGCCTCCATTCTTTTTCCGAGGTCCTGGATCATCTTCACTATCATTATTCTGAATTCTCTTTCTGGAAGATTGCCTATCTCCATTTCATTTAGTTGTTTTTCTGGGGTTTTATCTTGTTCCTTCATCTGGTACATAGCCCTCTGCCTTTTCATCTTGTCTATCTTTCTGTGAATGTGGTTTTTGTTCCACAGCCTGCTGGACTGTAGTTCTTCTTGCTTCTGCTGTCTGCCCTCTGGTGTATGAGGCTATCTAAGAGACTTGTGGACGTGTCCTGATCCCATTTTGAATAGTCCTCACAGTTATTTCTTCCCCATACCAAAAAAAAAGAAAAAGAAAAGAACATACCCTAATTGGCTCAGATTGAGTAAAACTCAATGGCCAAGAAAAGAGGCAGAGACACTGTGGTTGGGGTGTTTGCAGCCAGATTGAAATAAAAGTGAATTTCCTTGCCCCCCAAGAGTGCAAGGTCCTTAATTAAGTGCTACAACCGTTTTGGTGTTGCCTCAAGCTGATGCTGAGCTCGCTGCCCTTTAACCTCTGGATGGCCTCCCTCCTTCTTCTCTGATGTGGTAAAGGGAGCTTCTCTGCCACAAAGGTTGAAAAGCAGTTATCACTAAACTCCTTTGTGGCATTTTCCCCAAACACAAAAGATGGGTGTCTGGAGCTCTAGCTGAAACAAGAAGCTCTTCACACTTAGCTCAACAGCACAAAAATATGCTGGGTGAGGACAGCAGTATCAGCCCTGACTGTGGGGCTGCACATTCTTGCTTTGGACTGGAGACAGGAAGCCAATTTCTCCAGTATGTGTATAAGGGGGGAGGGCTGAGACACCTGTTAGCGACCCCTGCCACATGGAGAGTCCCTTTGGCCAGGGGGCTTGACTGAACAGCTTGTTCAGGTGTGGATGAGCCCTGCTCACTTTGGAAGACTCCTGACAGCTCTCCTGTCCATCCTGGCTAAGGGGAAGCCTGCCTCCAAAACACACTAGTCAGCTGTTGATTTTGATTCAAAGCAAGGGGTTGACCTGGGCGCCCTAGCCAGCAGAGATGATGCAGCTGTTTATGGCGCTGGATGGAGGGGACCTTCCTGGTGCAGCATGAGGCTGGCCCCAAAGTGATCCTCAGGGCCCTCCATCCACCCATCAGAGCTGAGTGCCGAAAGCTCCCGCAGGGCCCAGCAACAGTCTATTCCAAAAGCAATTTAAAGGGCCAAAGTAATTGACTTTCTATTAGCTTCCTTGAGGGACTGTTTCATTCCATCGACCTTTGGTCATATACAGACGTAATGTCTAACTCAGTGAGGCGAGAACAATTAGCAAGGTCCCAAATTGTGTTTCTCTGGCACCGTTTATTATAGCGACCCGTGTTTGAAGTTAGGACAACTGCTTCACAAGAGCTGTTAACAAGGGCCTGCACTTCATAACCTTAAATTACCCCAGGGAGACAGGCTCTGCAAACACACTTATGGGTCCTAACAGCTCTAATTAAGAAGGTCTGCCTTCTTAAATGGACCCTTGAAGACGAGGCTCTCTGAAAATACAAATCGGGAGCCTTAAGCAATTCTCCATTGCTTTCCAGATTCTGTTCTCAGTGCAGTGGGAGGACCAGAGATAAATCAGAACACATCCGTGACCCTAGAGCTCATACTCTAGTGGACAAAAGAATACAGGAGGCAAGTAATAAGCAGATTGCAGTAGGCACTATTAAGGTCAAAAATAGATTACTATGGTCATGTGGTTAAGATGGTTTCAAGAGGGGTTCACCCAAGCTATCCCTCAGGCAAGTAAAGGTGGAAGATAAAAGAGAGACATACATGTTGAAAGCAAGTTCACAGGTGAATTGAATTTGCTGATCTGGAGACCACACTTTGAGAACCACCATATTAGAAAGTACTCTGGCTGCAAGTGAGAGGAACTCATCACAAACTTGCTTTAGCAAAGAAAATTGAGAGCAAGTCACTAGCTCACTGAAACAGAAAGTTTCATAGCAAGGGTAGGCTTCAGGCACAGCTGGATCTAGGGGCTTAAATAATGTCATCAGCCTTTAGCCACTCTCTCCATTTCCAAGCTCCATTTTCTCCTCTCTTAGTATCACCTTCAGGTAAACTCTCTGTACGTAGTACCCCTGACATTTCAAATTTATAATTTTATTATAACCATAAACCCCAGAAAAAAGGAAATTTGCTGTCTCAACAGTTAAAGAAGTCCCAGAACTGACATTTTGGTGATTTGACATAGGTCAAATGCCCATACCTGGCCCATCTGAGAAGATGGAATATTCTGATTGGCCAGGCACAGATCATGTACACACAACTTCTGGACTCCTGGACTAAAACTAAGGTGTGAATGAGTCCCTTTCTTCCACCCAGAAAATGAAGTGCTGTTAAAACAAACAAAAAAGTCAGAATGAATTTGTGGCACATAAGAACAACTGAGGTTTTACAGGTAGATACCTACCTGGTCAAAAAATGATGCCAAGCAAGGGAATTTAAATGTCATTAACATGATTGACAAAAGGTTTTTTTTTCTTTTTCTTCTTTTTTTTAAATCCTACATTATAGGAGGCATTCTCCAGTGACCTGAGGATATAGACATACAAGATACTGATTTGTGATATAGTTTTCCAAAATGTGTTCCCCAGAACACTAGAGCTACAAAGTTTTAAGGTGTATCTCTAACAAAGAGGGGTTATACCAAGTGAAACAGATTACTGAAGGACTTCTCAGGGATTTTAAATGTTAATGAGCATTGTGAATCTTCAAGAGGGGCATATGATGAGCAGAATTTCCCAATAGAAACCCTCCTGCCTTATTTTTTTTCCAAGAAGTCACTCTTGGCACTCATGTTCTACAGAACAGGCTTTGAAAATGTACCTTTAGAATGATTCATCTGGTGATGGGCAGGTTGGCGGGGGTGGGGGGGGGCAGTGATTGGATTGGAAGGAAGAATTGGAAAAGAAAGGACTCTGAGAACTGTTTTTCTTCAGCTCCTCCCAACCTCTCTGCAGATTCCACCTGCCCATCCCCCTCTTCCCAATATACACACACAATTCCTGAGCCTGAAAGGACCAGGACAGAGTCTATATTGACAACATCTCAGTCAGTCACACTTCCCCTGATAACCACAGCATCACACTGGTGGTGCCACTTCTGTTTCCCTCCCAGCAGCCACGTCCTGGCACACAGCCTGTTTAGCTGCG
Organism: Balaenoptera borealis; assembly: GCF_965194805.1. Classification (NCBI taxonomy): domain Eukaryota; kingdom Metazoa; phylum Chordata; class Mammalia; order Artiodactyla; family Balaenopteridae; genus Balaenoptera; species Balaenoptera borealis. Next base: position 145,336,574 of record NC_138866.1, read on the forward strand.
ACCCTGTTTCAGACTGGAGATACCACCAGTCCCACCGCAAAGGGCTGGATTCTACAACTCAAATTTCCACCCATTGATGGGGAGGTGCACATTTGTTTCCTGGGGTGTCCTGGCAGAATGGAAAATGTGAGCTAGGATCAGCACAGAGACAGAGCCTGGGGAAACTGACTCCAAGCACAAGGGCATCAAAACAATAAGTGTGGGAAACAGCATGAGCTTTGGAACCAGGGCAAGCTGGCTTTTCCCATTTGTGAGTCTCTGTTTACTCATGTGTAATAATAATAATATGTCCTTTATTGAGTCCTCAATGTGACTGATCATCACCTGGGACATTTTTTAAAGAAAATAGTTTTCTGGGTCTCCCTTGAGACCTCCTAAATCAGAATCTCCAGGAAAGAGGTGTAGGTGAGGTGGGATGGGCATGTGATGACCAAGGCCTTCCAGGTTGGAGAGCACTAATCCCAGGTTTACCAAACCTGCCTGATCAGAGGGATCATCTAAGCACTTGACTGAAACACTAATATTCTGGCATCTTCCCTAAAGAATTCAATTCCGTGGATTTGGGATGGCTACCTGAGAATCTGTATTTGTAATTTGCCCCTGGTGATTCTTATAATCAGATAGAGTTTGGGAAACAAATCTATAAATTATTTCAAGGTTTCTTAACCCTGGCTGCATATTAGAATCACAAGGGGAGTTTTAAAAACACTCAATTTCCAGGTCTGACCAGAATAATCTCCATGAATGGGGTCCAGGCATCAGTTTTTTTTTTTTTTTTTTAAAAGCTCCCCATGTGGTTCAAATGATCCACTGGTCTACTTCATAAATTTGGGTAAAGGCTTAAGTGAGATCATATAGATACAACAATTAGTGCAGTGCATGACAAATACTAAACACCCAATAAATATCATTAATTAATGTAACCTGAACAATGTGAAAATGCAATAAAGTGGTCTTAAATTTTTTAACTCAAAAGCTTTGGGCTTTTCTTTAATAATTCAAATATACAGTAGAGAGAGGAGTATAACAGGCTTTCATATACTCATTACCCAGAATTTTTTAATATCAAAATTTTGACATATTTGCTCTGATTTTAATTTTAAAAAAGCCATGATCAATACAATTCAGATTTCTTATACCCCCTTCCTTTCACAGAGACAATCAATCTACTGACATTTGTTTCCATTCTTTTGGTTCTTTCTACAAATACCTTTATACACATGTACTTACCCATAAACCACAGAGAATATGGTTGTATATGTGTTATAACTGTACATAAATGATAGTATGTTCTAGGTATCATACTAAAACTTTCTTTTGAGTCAACATTTGTGTGAAGTTCATCCATATTGAAGCATTTAAGATCAATTTTATTTATTACAATCACTGTTAAATCTATCATATGAATAAACTACACTTTATGTATAACATTTCTGCACTGATGGACAATGTTTCCAATTGTAGACTACTGAAAACATTACTGCATGGAAATCCCTATACACATTCACCTTGAATAAGAGGAAATATTTCTATATCTGGCATGTTCCTAGAAGTATAAAGTTAGGGTTATAGGATCCGTTCATCTTCGCCTTCACTATGTATTGACACTTGCCTTCGAGAGTGGCTATAACAAATGTCTGTCTCCCATCAATGTATGGCAGATCCATTTCCCCCCATCCTTACCGACATTTGGTATTATTAATGTTGTACTAAATAGAAACAAACTCTGGTTGATTCAAGTAGGGGAAAAAAAACTTACGTAAAAGACTTTGAGTGGTTGACAGAACCACTGCTATGAAGGCTGGGAACAAGATTCACAGCTACTCAGCTCAGCATAACATTCAAAATCCAGTCCAGTGAGGATACCATTATCAGGCTGCCATCAACTCCAAGCACTGCACACTGTACCTACACCACTTACACTCCTAACACTGCTTGCTAGAGACCTGGGTCATCACCCCGCATGTGGACCCAACACTCTATTGCCCCACTAGTATCACTACCCCCTGGAAGAATTACTCACCGTCAGCAGCATCTGATTGGTGGAGCCCACGTCATGTGCCCCATGCCTGAGCTGCACTAGCAACTAGCATTTTCAGCTTCCTAGAGGAAAGCTGACTTGACCTCAAACAAAAAGTAGGGAAAATCCCCAAACATAGGAAGGCAGCTTAGATGCTAGATGGACAAGATTGACAAATATCCATTACATTGATTGATGAATATGAAAAGTATACTGATGTCAGTTTCATTTGCATTTCCTTATTACTATGGATTTTGAACATCTTTTGCATTTTTATTGCCCATTTGAGTTTCCTCTTCTGGAAAACGTGCTTCATATATTCTCTTTGTATTTTTCACTGAGTTGTTTGCTATTTAGTATTGCTATGCAGTCATTTGTATATTCTAGATAATCATCTTTTGTCAGTTATATGTGGCAAATATATTCTTCTCTTGCTTGTATTTTCGCTATACTTTATGACATCTTTGGTTGTGCAGAAGTTTTTAATTTTAATATTGTTAAATGTATTGATAAATTCCTTTAAGAGTTGTGCTTTTTGGTCCTGCTTAAGAAATTTTGTCATAAGTTCTGAAAGGTATTCTACTATGTTACCTCTAAAAATTTTATTAAAGTTTTTATTTTTAGATTTAGATCTTTAATTCATCTGGAATTCATGGGGTAAGATAGGGATTACATTTGTATACATATATATTTTTCCCTGTAAACAGCCAATTTCTTTTTCCCACTGATTTGTAACGACACTTCAGTCTGATACTGTACCACCATTTTTGTTTTTTTCAGCTTATAGGAACTTTATTATAAAGCCGTACTGCCAAGTATGGTAGCCATAAGCCACATGTGACTACTTAAATTTACATTAATTAAAAGTACATGATATTAAGAATTTTATTTCTTAGTCTCACAAGCTACATGTGGCCAGTAGCTACCACACTGGGTAGCTTAGAGTTTGAATATTTCTATCATCATATAAAATTCTATTGGGTTTTCTTATAATATTGGTCACTTTGTTCTACTCTCATCCTATTATGCACTTAAGAAATTACTGTGGCTTTATAAGTATTGATACTAGATAGGGGAAAGTCTCTTACAAATTCCCCCTCCTTATTATACTTCAAAATTGACTTAGCTATTCTTAGACATATGTACTTCAAAACAAATTTTAAAATCAATTTATAAAGTTCTATGAAAAGTCCTATGTGGATTTTATTTAGAATTTTATTGAATTTATAGGTTATTATCTGAGGAATTCACATCTTTATAATATCGTGCCTTCCCATTCATGACTGTGATGTATTTCTGGGTTTACTCAGGTTTTTATATCACTTAATAAACTTTTATAATTTTCTCCATATTTTTCTCTGCAGGTCTTTTATTATATTTATTCCTTGTTACCTTACAGTTCTTCTGACTATTGTGAATGAATTTTTTATAAAGTACATTATCTAGTTGGTAGAATATAGAATCTATTAGCTATTGTCTGTTGATCTTATAGCCATGATTTTTACACCTATTCTAATTTTTCAGTAGATTCGCTTATATTTTTATATAGATAATCATTCATGCATCTGCAAATAATAAAATTTTCCTTCTTTATAACCCTTATATCTCATTTCTTTATTTTGTCTTTGAGCATTGACTAAGCCCTTCAGTACATATTGAATAGTAATAATGAGGAAAGAATCTTCTGGAATGGTCTCTGATAGTAATGGGCTCACTTCTAAGTATAACTAGCAAATATATTTTTGGTAGATACTGTCATGTTGAAGATTACTTCCTTTTTAGTTTGATATATTTCTAGTCATCAATAGATCTTCAAATTTCTCAAAAGCTTTTTTTCAGCATATCTTGAGATGATCATATGTTTAAGATTTATATGATAATATGGTAAATTAGCTTAATAGAATTTTTCATGGTAAGCCAAATTTGGACTCCTGAGATATATCCCATACTTACTTTGTTTTATTTTGTTTTTCACATCACATTTTCAAATTTATTTGTGAATGTCTTTAGGACTTTTTGCATCTAGGTTCTTGAATATGATTGAGCAATAATTTTCTTATACAAACCCTGTCTGACTTTTATCCCCTAAAAAAAAAAAAAAATTATTTTGGGAGCTTTCCTTCCTCCCCCTCTCACCCCAGGACAATTTTGCATAAGATAAAGATGATCTCTTCACTGATAACATTTAACTGTTCAGTTCAGATTTTTCTCTGTTCTCTAATAAATTTAGAGAAATCACATGGATTTTTTTTTTTTTTTAAGTTCCAAATTGCTCTTGTCTGGATATGGTGGTGATTCTGTTCATCTCAGTACCGAGTGACAGAAGCTTTGGAAAATTATTTTAAAGGGTAAAATTTGGAAATTTCCAAATTCCAGTAGTCTTATAGGTAAAAAGTGGATACCACACAGATATATCAGTTTGATACAGTACCAAACAATGTGCATGGACTTTGGAGTGAGAAAGAAATGGATTCAAGCCCCAACTTTGACAGTTATAGCTAGGAGATGTTGGGCTAATTACTTAAGCTCTTTGAATCTTGATTTCTTCATACATGAAAGGGGGACAATAATAGTAATCCCCTCTTCCAGCTATTGGGAGAGTTACAGGAGCTGACATATGCAAGGTGCTTAGCTGATGTTCAGCTCAAGGTAAGCACTGAATAAATGGAAATGATTATTATTATAAGTCAGGGCTTGAGGAACCTAGTACTGTCCCTGAGCCCTGTTTTACAAGTGAAAAGGTGTCCTCAGCTGGCATATGTTTTAAGAGGAAGAAGAAGGAGTGATTTGTGTGGTTTTCCCCATTGAGTAAAACTTGGGAAGTTATCTTATCCTCAAGAAGACTCATGGGAAACTGTTCGATCTCTCCAAAAGTTTGAAGGGCTGTCAAGGAAGGAAAGAGAGCAATGACTCTCAGTGATTGGAATTAATGGGTTACAGCTTCAGGGAGACAGATTTAGCTCCACATCTCCTTCTGAGATGCAGGCCAGTTCCCTGGGCTCCCTTCCTTTCCTCTTCTCTGGTCCCCTGGGGTTTTCAATTCTTCTCCTTCTCCAGGATCACGAGGCACTCTCTATGTGGATTCTTCAGCCCGACACTGGAGCTACCCACAGGGTGGGGCATGGTATCCTCAGTTCTCTACTTCTTACCAGCACTTAAGGACACGGCCATAAATCCTTTCAGTTTAAAAGGTTTTCTGGATAACTCACTTTAGGAAATTGACAGAGGAAATGTCCAGGGTCCCAGAATCTCATGAAGCTGTTGCAGATGGGCCCTTTGTCTCTAAGTCCTGACTTCCTGATGAAAGATTGTAACTAATGGCTTTGTTGGATGCATCCCCACTTTTATTCCTGATCCCCACTTTTATCCCCACTTTTATTTCATGAGGGCCTCCCCCCTCCTTCCTCCATGAAAAGCTATCTTCTTAGTTTAAAAAGGCCATCAGGGCAGAGTAACAGATGTCTGCTGGTGTTTAAGTGGGTAATTTGCCTCTCTGAGCCCTCCAAGCTGGATGACCACTTGTCTCTGGGCCTCTGCACTTGTGCGTTTTTGGCATCCCTTCCTGGCATGTAAAGAAGTCCTCCTTGCCAGTTCTCTGGAGAAATGGAGGCGCAACAGCCATCCATATGGAATGAGACTGGAAATTTTTCCAGGGTTGAAATAAAAGGAGGTTGAATAAAGGGAGACTGCTGACTGCTCTTGTCCCTGAGCTGTGTGACTGCTTCCTCAGCCCTCCGGCCATCGGGATGTGCAGGAGCTGAAGGAAAGGCACCCCTGAAAACACATCACAGCCATTCAGTAGAAATCATGCACAGTAATATCTGCAAATAATTAAACATTGCATATCTGTGTTAAATTTTATTCTTGACAGGAAAGAATCGAGCCTTCGATGCTGAAGGTTTAACTTTGAGGCTCTTGTCACCACCGGTCCACGACTATTCTGGCTAGAACGTGGGCTTCCACCAAAATGTCTTCCCAGAGAAATGCTAATTGGACCCAGTCGTGGTCTTGGGTTCTTTGTATCTCCAAAGAAGGTTTGAGTTTTTCCTTGGACTCAATGGCTTCTCGGTTTCCAAAACTTCTTTTGGATATCAATCTCCATTCCTTACTGTCTGAGAAGACTGCTTTCTGGATTCTCTAAGCCTGACCCCACAAGGTCAAGAAGGACTGTCTGCCTTCTTGCCATGTCCACGTGGACAGTTCTCTCTTGGGGGCATAGAGTCTAGGCAAGTCTACTCTTTTTTATAAAAGAGATGGGAATCAGTTGGATAAGGCAGGCTTATTCCTTCCAGGGTTAATTTTGAAGGATGTGTAAATCACCCAGCTCTGCAAGACATGTGTTATGGTTCTGATAATCCCTAGCTGGCCCTGTGATTTTAACTACAAAAACACTCCTAATGTTCCCTTGGGAGATGTAGGTACTTGACTAAATGGTAATGAATGAAGCAGTCTTCGTATATGGTATTATCTGGAGAGATATGCCCCCCATTTGGAAAACACCTCTCCACGATGGAGAGAGAAATAAAAATAAAAGGCCTCTTATAAAATTATTACCTTGTCATTTAAATCAACAGCAGTGATGCCATGATAGAAACCAGCAGTTGTGTCACATTATTTTATCGCTCTAATTGCATCAAGCACAGAGTAACTGTCTGGCAGAGATAAGATTAAGGGAAGCAGAGCCCTTCTGAAATTTCCAATAGACAGCCCCTGGATTTATGGACTGATTTTGTGTTTGGACATTAAGTTCAATTACTTTTCTTTAGTTCGGAAGAGTTCTGTCGCCAGAGAAATAGCATCTGGTTGATCTCTCACCACCCGGGCCCCACTCCCACCCCCTCACCCGGCGCTGATCTGCCCAGACAACACAGGGTCTCACTCTGGGAGACAGAGCCTGTCTGTTTCCCTGTCCTCCGCCGTCTTCTCTTTTCCTATCTCCCTAGAGTCTCAGCAGGAGAGTCACAACCCTTCTTGTTGACTGAGAATTTCAGGATCAAAGCATAATAGATCACAGAATGTTGGTGGTGGGAGGGCCCAGTGGAGTCATCGAATCTGGCCCCTTGGCTCTACAATGGTGGAAACTGAGGTTCAGAGGGTGAGTGATTGCCCAAGGGCACATGGCGGGCACTGCAAACAGAACCTGGGCTTCTAGTCTCCTGGGAAATACTAAGTTCACTTTTGCTCCTCACACAAGAAATCTGCCTTCTTTGGCTCACGCTGGCATGAATTCAGCCACCCCTGCCCCAGAATGTATGTTTGCCTTTTAAAGCTGAAAACACAAGCATAGCGATGTATGGGTCTTATATACTATCAGTCTCTGCTCCTCTTCCTCTCTCCTTCCTTTCTTTGAGGTGAAGAAGGGGAGAGGGGTAGATTTAGCCTGCTGTGGCTCCTACCTACTTCCAGGGTCATTAGGAAGTTGGAGATGCCACAAGAATTTGGGAACATTCCAGGTGGCTCATGGCAGGGCTTCTCCAATGTGGTTGCACAACTGAACGGCCTGATGAGCTTTTAAGAGCACAGATTTTTGTGTTCCTCCTGAGTTACCAATCAGAATCCCTGGAGGTGAGTTTATATATTTCATGTGTTTCTTACAGGCTTCTTCTGTGCCCAGCCCAGAACCAATGAACAGACCACTGTTTGGAAACCGTGGAGTTTAGAGTGGATAGAACAGAAATTTTCCAAAAAAAAAAAAATCCCAGCTCTAGCTCATGTACCTCACTGTGACCTTGGGCAAGTTACTTAACCTCCTTAAGACTCAGTTATCCCATATGAAAAATGGGCTTTGGGGGTAGAATAAAACATAATGTGTATACATAATTATGTATACATAATATGTACACAATTTACATATCTGTATAATACTTACATATGGTACCAGCTCAACAAATGGCAGCTGTCGGTACCTGGGCCACTCTAGGTCTTCAGGTTAGTATGCCATGGTTCCCCCACTTCCGGCGCCCCAGGACTCCTCCTTCATGATCAGAGCCCTGTTCTGACTATCCTCTCTGTGTGAGCACTGGACAATGGGAAGCCAGCTCCCTAAATGTTTCTGCTGTCAGTGAAACCATAAATCAGTAGAGAAATGATGCTTCTGCCCTTGAAAACAGAATCTTTGTGACTGGTCTGCGAGGTGCATACAATTTCCTGTTCTGTTCTGTAAGCACTTAAGCTACTGTATACATATAGGACCTAGAGATCGTGACTGGATTCCACCCTGGCTTGGCCCCAGGCCAAGCAGAGTTCTGCTGGGGTTTTGTCCATTTGGAAGGTCAGGCAAACAGAAAAGGGAGTTAGAAGGAAGGGAAGTGGAATCCTTGGTCCTAGCAGGAGAAGAACTACGGGAGTCTTCATGCCCTCTCAGTAACTTACATCTACTGCCCACTCTCTCCTTCCCCTTCCAGCCATTGAATGGATAATATATAAAAGGGGCCTCTATTGCTGACGATTCATTTCATCTTAACTCATTGCAATTTGCCCCTGCATGCATTTGGTCGCCGATGCCCTCCCAATCACAAATTCAGTGGCTTTACCATGATTTCATAGATATAAATTTGTTTCCCAGTACTTGGACGAAAGGCACTTTTTTTTCTAAATTAATTTAACAAGCATTTATATAGAGCTTACACTGTGTCAGGCAATGTTCTGAATTTGCTTTTCAAATGTGAACTTATTTAGTCCACATCACAGGCCTATGAATCTCCTCTTCTTCTGACCCCTCAATCACAAGGAATTCAAGTCTCCCGTGTAGGGTGGCCAATTGGTCCCAGTTTGCCCAGGACCTTCCTGGTTTTAACAGCGAGAGTCCCACATTTCGGGAAACCCTCATTCTGGGAAAACTGGCCACCCAAATCCCAATAGTAGATTTGGGAATTCGTTCTCCTTTAATATTCTTTGAGAGATGCAAGTGATGATTGGAATTACATATAATTACTTTTTGGCTGTTAGAATATGTTTCTTTGGATGTCACACAAGGCAAAGACAGTCATGTGGAAAAGAGGTTTATTTGGGTCACAGTGTTCACCATCACTCTCCATCGAATGCTCCCCTACTTCAATTCCTGCCCATTCATTCTCCAAAATCCAGTTCACCTCCCACCTCACACTTGGCTCCTTCCCTGAACACTCTAATCTGAAGAAATTTCTTCCCCTCAGAATTCTTCTGCAAAGTAGTATCTTTGTATTTTATTTGTAATTGAATCATCTATGGTCTTGTGACATCACTTCTACTAAATAAGTTAATATTTACCTCTTTTTTGCTATTTAAGTTTTACCCTGTTTCCATCTTATCTTGGCAAAAAAAAAAAAAATTCCTCGACAGGAAGAAATTGTCATATCTGTATCTACCTCCATGCCTTACACATAGTCATCACTGAGTCATTATGTGTTTGTCTATGCTTCTCTGTAAGGAAGCAGCTCTAAGATGGTTGGTGCTTAACCACAAAATCCTCCAGAGTACTTATTTAAAATGCAAATTTGGAACCTATCCCGGACTTCCTAAATTTAAAGTCTGATAACTATTGTTGTGGTGGAGTGATCTTGGGGTTTTAGTCTAACATACCTGGATTCTAATCCAAACTACCAGCTGTGTGACTTGGAACCTATTAATCTCTCCAAACTTTAGTTTCCTCATCTGAAAGCTAATAAAACAAAACCTCATGGTATTCTTGTGAGGATTAATATTAAAACACGGGTGAAGAACTTAGCACAGCACTTGGAATATTATAAGAGATGAAAAACTACCACTCACATACCCATATAACCCACAGACAGACTTCCTCTTCATATAAGGCAGCACCAAGTTTCCATATAGTTATATACTCAGGGAGATTTAAATTCTCCCCTTCTGTGTTCACTGAGGCCTGTGTGGGCTCTAAGGATTTTACTGAAGCACCTCATCAAAGAGACATGTATAAGAATAGCAAGACATGTGCTTCTTTTAGTGACCTTTTCCAGCATCTGCTCTATGGGGCCATGAACTCTTTAAAGAGAAAAAAAAAGGAGTCAAACCTCCTGGCCATCAGGAATCAGCAAGTAGAAAGAATCTGTAGTTCAAACACTGATTAATTCCAGACCTAGAGAATGAGACTGATTAGTATGTCAGTTCTGTAAAAAAATAAAAATAAAAAAGAACAAATCTTACCCAGAATAGCCTCAGAGATCAATCAGTGAAAGACAAACAAAGGAATGGAGAAAGCAAAGGAGGAGAAGAGGATGATTTCGATGAGAATCGGAAAACATTATCCTGGGTGAGGGTTCCCCATTGATATGGCAAGAATGGCCTCTGTAATTAACCCGAGAGCAACATTTTAAGCATATTTGTACTACACACGTTGTTTGCTGTACATACTGTTTGCTTACATTAACTGTTAATCCATTTTCCTAATTCAATCTCTAGCATAGATATTTTTCTCAATTAATCTTTTTGTTGTTAAAAAACCCTTAGTTAAAATAATGGCTTTCTATGCATGCCCTTATTATAGCTCGTCTCACCCTGTTATTTATGTACAGATCTAGCTCCTCTGTTCAACCCAGGGAAATCAGGAGGCAGAGTTTCATGCATCTTTGTGTCCCCAGAACTCAGCACAGACTTCAGCACATAGTAGGTACTTGTCATTATTATTGTATTGGATTTACTTGAGTTGAAAAAGACATCTGAACATTATAGTTATTCTTCTAGCCCTCAGAGTAGACAGACAGGGGGATGATCTTTTGTGGTTGAGAATCTGAACAGTCACCCCTTTCAGAAAATGCCATAAAAAGACCAAAGAGAGATCAGCAAAGTTCACCAGTGATGTAAGTCCTCTGTGAGGCCCTAACTGTGTGATTCAGGCACTCAGGATGAAAAAAAACAATCAGGCGACCTTCAGTGGCTATAAGTTTCTAGCTTCTAGCCTGCTCATGGGTTTAATGTCCTGGACACTGTACCTCCATCCATTATTTTAAAAGTCACAGAATAGAATTTCCTGTGGATTCCAGAGAATTGCCTCTTAACAACTTTTGTAACCCTGGGCGAGTTATTTAATGTTTCTGCCAAAAGGGGGTTACACTCATAGCTACTCACGGAGCTGTGATGAGAATCGAGCAATATAAAGGGGGTAAAGGTCTTAGCAAAGAGCCAAGCGCATAGTAAGTGTTCAATAAACTGAAGAAGAAGAAGAAGGCTAGAGGAAAGAAGAGGAAGAAGAAGTGGCAGCTGGGAGGCTTACATATATATTACCCTGCTCAGGCTCTGGCCCATAGCTGGTCTTCAATAAATGGACCTTCCACGCACGGTGGGTACTCAGTAAAGTATTCTTGAATTGCTGAATAGTCATCCCTTAATCAATCAATAGCTGAATTGATGCAAATTTGACTTGGATTTAAGCAGTTCTGTTTCAGACAATTTTCTGAGTAAGCAAGTTGAGGTTTTTTTTTTTTTTTCCTGTTCTCTCCTTTCATTCTTCAGTGATCTTTTGACCTTACTAAGTGAAACTTCCAGGCTCTTTTCTCAATGTTTTCTCGTCAAACCTCTCTGAAAGCTTCTTCTTTTGACATGGTGGGTTATAAATTCAGTAAGTAGTGCTGATATCTGTCATTGCCACGTGATCAGAATTTTCTCTGAGAGACAGTATCAGCCCCCCCGCCCCCGCCAGTTTCAGGAGGACTCTTTCCAGTGTCACAGGTTTAGAGTAGGGACTCAGGAGCAGGGCCATGGACTTGACAAAGTTCCAGTGAGCCCATGCAGAAAGGAGCAAACAATACCTGACCATAGTCTATACAAGTGATGCTCAGGAAATAAGCCTGCAGCTAGAGCTGGCCACTTTCTGCCCATATTCAGCCTAAAAGAAAAGGTCCCCTTCCCTCCCCCATCCTTCTGTCTTCCCTGTATTCAATGGATATTCACTTACTGTGTGCTTGGCACCAGGGTGTACTAGTAACAAGATGCAGTCCCCATCCTCACAAAGGCCTCTTCTAGCTGCTCCCCACATCACTAAGCCGAAGTTATCTGTCCTGTCTCTGGCCTCAGTGCCGCGCTCTGAACAAATGCTACTCAGCTCACTTCCACGCCTTTTAAAAAATCTTTATATTTGGAAATAATTTCAGACTTACAAAAAAGTTACAAAAATAGTACAAATATTTGATTTATACTCTTTACTAGGATTCCTCAAAGTTAAAATGTTTACCTCACTGGCTTCATCCGCCTCTCTACGTCTATCTATACATATATATTCTGAGGCACTTTAGGGTAATTTGCAGACTTGTGGCCCCTTTATGTCTAATTACTTTGGCATGTATTTTGTAAAAGCAAGGACATTCTTTCACATAACCGGAGTACAGTTCCCCAAACCAGCAAATTAGCATTAATGGAGTATTAGCATCTAATTTACAGACATTCTTCAAATTTTACCAGTTGTTCCACCAGCATCCTTTGTAGCAAAAGCAAACAAATTTTCTGGTCCAGAATCCAGTCTAGGACCCTGTTATCACATTTAGTCATCACATCTTTGTCTCAATTATTCTGAAACAGTTCCTCAGTCATTCTTTGTTTTTCATGATTTTTGAAGAGTACAGGACAGTTCTCTTTCAGACAGCCCCACTGTTTAGGTTTGTCTAATGTTTCCTAATGATTTGGTTTAAGCTGTGCATTTTTGATAGAGCAACACAGAAGTAATGCTGTGCTCTCAGAGCACCACATCATGGGCACGTGACCTCTAGCTGTCCCAGGATTGGTGATGTCAACATCGATCACTTGGTTAAGGTGGTGTCCGTCAGGTGTCTCCACTGTAAGGTACTATTTTTCTTTTGTAATGTATCAGTGCCTTGTAGAGAGGTGCTCTGAGACTATGGAGGTATCCCATTTCTCATAAAAATTTCGCACACTGAATTCAGTATACATTGATAACTCTTGCCTGAAAAACCTATTACTATTGTGGCTGCCAAATGGTAATTCTAAATTTCATCATTCTCTCTTCATTTATTAACTGGAATTCTACTAGGAAGAAAAGCTTTCTCTCCGCCATCATTTATATATATATATATATGTTTATACGTGTGTATATATGCTTGTATGTATGTATGCCAGTGTATTAGTTTCCTATGGCTGCTGTAACAAATGACCACAAACATAGTGACTTAAAACAATACAAATTTGGCCCGAGCCCAGCGGCCCGAGAGTTGGTCTCACGGTGAAGAGGAGCTGGGCAGGCGAGAGAGTGTCTGAGGGAAGGAGCTTGGAAGCTGGCTGCCGGCTGAGAAGGTGTACTGTGCCACTGTGGTCCTGGAGGAGAGGGGAGGCACTGAAAGGACGGCTGGAAGAGGAAGATGCCGAGTATGGACCTTCTGATGTTGAAGGCCTTTGAGCCCTACTTCGAGATTTTGGAAGTGTATTCCACAAAGGCCAAGAATGATGTAAATGGGCATTGCACCAAGTATGAGCCCTGGCAGCTAATTGCATGGAATGTCGAGTTTAAAAAAAACAAAAACAAATTTGTTATCTTAAAGTTCTGGAGGTCAAGCGCAAAAGAGGTCTTCTAGGGCTAAAATCAAGTTGTCAGCAGGCCTGCATTCCTCCTGGAAGTTCTAGGGGGGAATCCATTCCTTGCCTTTTCCAGCTCCCAGAGGATGTCCACATTCCTTGGCTCATTACCCATTACCCTTGTCCAGCAATCACACCACTCCAACCTCTGCTTTCATCATCATATTTTCTCTGACTCTTTTGCCTCCCTCTTGGATTTGTAAGAACCCCAGTGATTACATTGGGCCCATCTGGATCATCCAGGATCATCTCCCTAGCCCAAATTTCTTAACCACATCTGCAAAGTCTCTTTTGCCATGTAACATATTAAGGCTTCATATTCACACATTTTGTGAGTTAGGGCGTGGACATCTTTGAGGACCATTATTCTGCCTACCACAATCAGGATGAACTCATGGATTCTTATTTTATTCAGTGGGTTATAATCTGTTACATTATTGATTTTGACTCTCAACTGTCTGAGATGTGGTCAGTGGGAGCCCCTCCAATCTGGCTTCTGATCCTGTGTCCCCCTGAGCTATCCCCATCATTCTTTGAGCACTTCCATGCTTTTCGGCATAATGTGTTCTGGGTTCAACTTGTACTTTCCCTATCCCATTCATGCCTGGGATGAGCCATTTCCTGAGAGGCCCTGCTTTCTTTTAATGGAGAATAATATCTAGAAGCTAAAATCTGGTTATCTGGTAGGCTTATTGCTGCAGGGCCCTGTCATTTTACACACACACACACACACACTATCTATATCTAATTATGTACCTATCATCTATTTATTTCTATGTGTTTCTATATATGTTAAAACCCATGAGTTTATGCTGATGCCTCCAATTCCAAGCCAACATCACAGAGTTCATTCTAGCCTTTCCTTTCCATATTTGTAACTTCCTTCTCTGACATTAGAACTCTCACTCTCCTTCTCTGCAATATATTTTGTAAATTTTCTCAACTAAGGACACTTAGTTTTTGTATTTGCTAACCCGTGTGTAACTACTAACTATAATTTAGCAATTTTTAAAATTTTTAAAATTTACTTTAAATTAAAATTAAAATTAAAATTTATAAAATTTTTAAAATTTACTTATTTTTATTTAATTATTTTTGGCTGTGTTGGGTCTTCATTGCTGCGTGCAAGCTTTCTCTAGTTACAGCGAGGGGGGCTACTATTCGTTGTGGTGCGCAGGCTTCTCATTGCGGTGGCTTCTCTTGTTGCAGAGCATGGGCTCTAGAGCACAGGCTCAGTAGGTGTGGCTCACGGGCTTAGTTGCTCCGCGGCATCTGGGATCTTCCCGGACCAGGGCTCGAACCCATGTCCCCTGCATTGGCAGGTGGATTCTTAACCACTGCACCACCAGGGAAGCCCTATAATTATTTATTTGTAATTCTTTCTGTCTTTAGCCTGAGGGTACAGAATCAAAACATGGTGTTCAAAAGTTACTTGGGTTAATTCTCCCCCTCTGCATTCAGTGTAGTTATGTCTCCATGCCTTTTTCTTTTTATCTTCTTTCCCCCAACAGGAATGACCACTTTACCAAGCAAATTTGATCAAAAACTGCAAATCAACTGGAAGCCCTTCCAATTAGAATAGTCTGTTTGATGGCTCCCTTATAGCAATTTCTATTTTGTGTTAAATTGTTTCCTTTTCTCTGGGTGTCTCCAATCAGAATGAATGCAATGTAAGGGTACAAGAGTGACCTCTCACCATTCGAATCTTCCATAGAGCCTTTCAGATAAAGCATATAAATCTTTGTGGCATCAATGAAAACAGCCCTCTGGCTAGAAAAAAAAAGTGGCAAAGATGATTAAAGGGATGAGAAAAAAGCTGAAGCCATGCAATTATGTTCCTTACAATTCTAGCATAGTGGGGCTTCCCTGGTGGCGCAGTGGTTGAGAATCTGCCTGCTAATGCAGGGGACACGGGTTCGAGTCCTGGTCTGGGAAGATCCCACATGCTGCAGAGCAACTAGGCCCGTGAGCCACAACCACTGAGCCTGCGCGTCTGGAGCCTGTGCTCCGCAACAAGAGAGGCCATGATAGTGAGAGGCCCGCACACCGCGATGAAGAGTGGCCCCCACTTGCCGCAACTAGAGGAAGCCCTCGCACAGAAACGAAGACCCAACACAGCCAAAAATAAATAAATAAATAATAATTTAAAAATAGTTAAAAAAAAAAACAATGCTAGCATAGTAATATTTGACTTATTGTCTATAATGTCTAGGGTTCCTATTCGATCTTCAGAACATCCGTTGAGCATGGACATTATGGTTTACATTCTTATAAAGGAGAAAATTGAGGTTCAGATGGATTAAATAACCGGCCCATGCACCCTGCTTAATAAGGGGTCTGGAACAGAACAGGAATCTCCTGTGGAAAAAAAAAATTAATTTAAAATTTTCTCTTCCAAATGAACATGCTTATTGTAACAAAATCATTCAGAGATGCATGAATAAAAGTAGTCTTCCCTTTCCTTCCCCACCTGCCACCAATGTTAACCATGTCATGTGTATCCTTCCAGACCTTTATCTTTCACAAAAGCATGGTCTTGGGACCTTCATAAATGCCAGGATTCTGAGAGTAAAAACCATATGATCCATATGAGATGAGGGAACGGAAGCAAAAGACTCACTTCATGATGTCAGTCTAACACTCTGACACACTGGCTGTCTCCCAGATTTGATAGAGATGGACTTTCAAATTATGATCGTTGCAGAGAGAGAAGGTTCTACCACCCGGAGCCCCCGGAGCCCTTGGGGACATGCATATGGCTTTTCAGTTACCTCAGAGTCTCATTTTTCCTACATGTAAAATGTGAGTCATGGCCAGTTGTACTCTAGAGTCCCTTTAGCTGGATAAACCCACGATATATAACTACTTTCTCTTCTTCCTTAAGAAAACTTTGCATTTTTAATCTATGCCCATGCTGGGGAGACCATGAGTGACAGAGAGTCTGCAAGGGGATGCAGAATGCTTTCTCTTCCTCTTCAGTAGCCTTTACTTCAATTGGAGAGTTGAAGAGCACAGGTTATAACCCCTGGATTCTTCACTAGCCGTCCTTTCTTGTTTTGTTTTCTGCTGGGTGCCTGCTTTAATAGCGAGGATCCTCTTGAAGAGCTAGTGACATCCAGTTCTGGCCCAGAGTAACTCCAGTGAACAGACAGGCTGGGGTGTTTTGTCTCCAAGGAAGGTCCAGGCTCTTTGAACTTGTTTCACCTTCAGCTTTCTGTACTTGAAAGAAGCATGAATCAAGTACCATATCTGCAGTGCCTGTGACATCTGTAATTCAAGACAGGGGAAGAGGACCTGCCCAAGGAAACTTTTGTTCAACAATCCATACAAAGTGTAGCAATAGATACCAAATTTCTCCCTCCATCTCCACCTAGTGGGAATTTCCCAAGAATCAAGGAACCCACAGATTTGGGTTCTAGCAATCTCTGGCATGATTCTTAAAATTATTTATTTATTTATTTTTGGCTGTGTTGGGTCTTCGTTTCTGTGCGAGGGCTTTCTCCAGTTGTGGCAAGCGGGGGCCCCTCTTAATCGCGGTGCGCGGGCCTCTCACTGTTGCGGCCTCTCCTGTTGCGGAGCACAGGCTCCAGACGCGCAGGCTCAGTAGTTGTGGCTCACGGGCCCAGTTGCTCTGCGGCATGTGGGATCTTCCCAGACCAGGGCTCGAACCCATGTCCCCCGAATTAGCAGGCAGATTCTCAACCACTGCGCCACCAGGGAAGCCCTGGCATGATTCTTAGTGATGTGTCTTTGGCCAACTTATTCCAGTCTCTGAGTTTCACACAAAGGGAATTCACTGGATGAGTTTCTACATCGCTTCTAGCCCATTCATGCTAGGACTCCGAATGGAAACTCAGCCACAGCTTAGATTTCACACAGACTTGGGAAACCTACAGCCCCTCCTCTCTACATGCCTTAGCTAAAGCGCAAGTCCTGGTGCCAGGCCCCCAATCTCTTAACAATTAATCATAGGACTTCTCTTCACCGAGGGCGAGCCAGGCCTCTGACCACCTTCCTTTGCTCATATGAGGTCAGGCAACCTCTTCTCCCCTCTAATTAGAATGGGCATGATTCACAAACCTAGTATCATCATAGAACGTGGTGAATAACTTTCCATTCATACCGCAAGGCATTAGACTTTACAAACAAAATCCAGATTTTGTTTGTACAGATTTTTCAGCCAGCCTAACTACCCCCTAGAAGCCACATAGGTTCTAAAATGAATCACGTCCTTTCGTTATCCCCTATTTTACATTGTTACTCACCTTGGCAAAATGGTCAAAGGATTAGTTCAAGCAGTTCCCAACCTGGGGTTTCTAGACCTGAAGGGATCCATGAAAGGGGTAGTGGAGGTCTTTGAGCTATTTTCGATATTTCCAAAAGCCTGACAGAAATTGTGTATTATCTGAGATAAGGCTGCATAGGCTAACTAAAATGTCAAGTTGCTTAGCTTTTTGCCCATATCCTTATCAGTTCAACGTGTAGCTATAGCTATCAGGTGTTGATATGAAATTGGAATTGGAAGGCATGTGTGCCTTTGTTAAGTAAGAAAGGAGAAGCTATTAGTTCTACATGCAGGCTGCTCATTAGACAAAATATTTCAAGGCATAGGGTCTACGTGGGGAAAATAATAAAAAATGTCCCTGATAGGAAAGAAATTGGAATCCCATTTCTAACTGCCCATGAACTTAACCCACAAATTGCCTTCACATTACGATTTCACCCTTGCTTAAGGAGGTGTCTCAATGCAGTTGTCAACCACTATGATTCCTTTACCTTGGGATACGTGGATCTGCTACAGATGAAAGCCAGGCATCCACCCGGATAAGTATTTTCCAAATTAAGGAACCTTTAAAGAGCTCTAAGGGAGCTGTAGAAATCACAGAGTTGCAGCAGGAAGAAATGGTGGGTCCCTGGGATTTGCTGACTGTCAGGGCTGCTGTGTGTGTTTCTGGGTATATGTGAATGTGTGTGTGTTGGGGCATGAGTAGGTTGGGGAGAATCTAGATGTGTGTTTGTGTGATTGATGGATGAGTGTAGGTTGCAGAGTGGGAGGGAGTGAGAATGTGTGTGTGAGTCTACAGCGTATGAGTGGCTGATAAAGAAGTGTCTATGGAGTTACATGCTGTGTGTGTGCATGTGTGTGTTGGGGGGGTGGGGGGCTGGATATGGACTGCGTGGGGAGGTGAGTGGGCAGGTAGGGGTGTGTATGCATGTGCAGACTTGCGTATGGATGTGCAGGAAGTGAAGTGGAGCCCTGGAGCCTCCTGATATAAACATTTGAGAGAAACTCTCCCCCAGGCATCGACTGAGTGCAAATACAATAGACAGAGTTTATGATTTCATAGATTCTAAATAAACGGAGGGTTAAATCAAGTTCACCTGAAACAAAACAGCCTGTAATAAAGAGCCTGGTGCAACCCAATCTGTCAGGGACTGCCAATTGCGTCTTCCCGACCCAGCTGCAGATGTGGGTTGTTTTCTCTCGCTGGCTCCGCAGCCCTGGATGAGGGAGCAAGGGTGCCTGGACGGGGACTGGTGAGAGGAAGAAATGAGGTCTGCCTGAAACTACAGTGAACAGACACACAGGGTGTCTGGGGACCCTTTCTATGGGGACGAGGGTGAAACATAGTCAGGAGATGCCCCCCACCCCCAGAAGCCCCTGGGGAGTACAGTGGGGAGGCTCTGACCAGTTCCCTGGTATTTTACAAGATCCCGGATGGCTAGACTCTTGAGAACCTCTGGTTCTGTGAGTGTATTTGGGGGTGAAGTGCAGAAACACTATGGCCTCTGCTTTATGATGGAGGTCTAAATCACCTCTGCCTCTTCCAGTGTGGACAGCCCTGATCCCCATCTGCTCTCAGCCTTTCCTGTCTGCCTGACCCAGATTTCTGGAGACTCCGTCTCACCCAGAATCTGCTTATCCCAGAAGCTGTGGGGCCACAACAGGGCTCCCATTCTCAGCACAGGGAGGTTTGGGTCTTTTGTTGGTTGGTTTGTTTTTTTCCCCTTGTTAGACCCATCCCACAGCATCTAGGGGATTTCTTTTGCTGATGCCTTTTCCTCCAAATAGACCTCAGAAGGCCTGGGCTGAAGCCAGAATGTCTAGAGCCAGCCAATATGAGAGGGATGGGGCCTCTGATGGTCATCCTTGGCGAGTCCAAGAGGCCAGGCTCACGTCCCGCGAGACTTGGGGACCCCATACAACTCTCCTCCCCGACTCCAGCCTGCCCTCCCAAGCCATGCAGCAGACTAACGTGGGCTGCCCCCTGCTTCCTCTAATCCATCCTCCACATCGCCAGACAAGTGTTGTTTCAAAAGCTCAGATCTAATTGCGTTACTCTCCAGCTCAAAATCTTTTGTCTGCAGGAGAAACTCTAAAATCTTTTACCTGGTATGTCAACTCTTGATCTGGTCTTTACATTCTGATACTCCGTTGTCGTTGCTGTTAACTGCATTTACAAAGATCCCTTTTTGCTCCGTCCAAACAAATTTCTGCCTAGTGCTGTTGGGGATTGGCTAAGGGAAGACAAAGGAGGAAATTACATGGTGGAGAGATAAACTTGTCCACCTACATCTCATCCTGATACTTTAAAAATTGTGTTTGTTGTTAAATTTTTAACCAATCTGAAATTTATCTTCGTGGTGGATTGTTGTTTCAAAATGGAGAGCCAACTCTCTCCATCTTTCTCTCACTGATTTAAAAATGCTGAATCTATCATACAAAAAATTTCCATATAGTCTTTCAGAGAATTTACTATTTTATGCTGCTGATATATTCATCTGTTCTACTGGTCGGTAAATTACAGCCCATGGGTTAAATCTGGCCCACATCCTGATTTTTTACAGCCTATGAGCTAAGAATGGTTTTACATTTTTTAATTGTTTAAAAACATAATCGAAAGAAGACTATGTCTTGCCACGTGAGAACAGTATGAAATTAAAATTTTAGTATCCATAAATTAAGTTTTATTGGAACGCAGCCACCTCCATTTCTTATGTTTTGTGTACAGCAGCTTTCACACAGCAGAGCTGAGTAGTTGCAACCATAAGACCCACAAAGCTGAAAATATTTACTGTGTTTACAGAAATGTTTACTTACCCCAATCTATTCCCAAACCAATACAGCATATTTTAAATTACTCTAGTTTTATATATTTTGATACCTACTAAGCAGGAGCAGATTCAATTATTGTAGGGCCTAAAGCTCATATAATTTGGGAGATCCTCTTTAAAACAAAAGAATACCAGATTACAGTTAGAAAATTAGGTATAAAAGGAAATAATTATTGGGTGAGAAAAAGATCACAACAAATTACAAATTTTTAAAAGTTTTCAAATACTACAAACATCACAAAATCCAGAAAAATAATAGTAATTGACACATCTCTGTGATAATTTTTTCCTCCAGTTTTTGGGCTATATACTCTTTATCACCCTCCTCACATGACAACCATTTTGTAATATTTTCTAGAGGGAGAATTAAAAAGTTATTCAAACTTTCCTTTGAGTCAATTGAAGTTTAGTTTTTTTATTATTGATAGCTTTAAAAAACTCAGTATAATGCATAGTTATTGGCAATGACAGTTAAAGTTTTAAGATTTTTGTCAAATTTGGAAAAACCTCTAGCTAATTTCTTTTTTAAAATATGTTTTTAATATTATGAAATTATAAGAAACAACCTATTTATTAAGACATCAAATCTTGTAAAATGTGACCAACAAAAAGCAATATTTAGGAACTAAAGTTTAATATATCTTCATATAAGAAGTAATTATTTTCAACAAAACTTCCATTAAATCCTATCTATCACTTTGACCAATTATCTATTCCTAATAGTCTTATTAATTAATTAATTAATTTATTTCCCCCAATTGTCTTTTTATTTATTTTTTAAACATCTTTATTGGAGTATAATTGCTTTACAATGGTGTGTTAGCTTTGTGATACAGCAGTAGCTAATTTTTTTTACACCTGAGCTGTAAGGTTTCAGGGTATTTCAAGTTTTCTGTGATGTGATTAATCTGAAGGACTCTCTGAACTGACAATACTCATTAGCCAGTTTCATGTCAATTTTCTTGTCATAGTGGCAAAATATAAATTTATTTTTGTTGATATCAACATATTTTGTCAAACCAGCAATAAATGTAAATATGTTTCCAGTGTGTCCTTATGATTCATCATCTTCACGACTTAGATCATCAAACAATCTATGAGCTTATTTGTAACTTCTGTTTAAAACATATCTCTTTCTCTTGATAATTATGCCTTTTGATATAATTTGGCAATTTTTTGTTATACTTTTCTCCTCCGTGTGTGCACAATTTCTGTTAATTTTATAACCCATTTTTATTGCTTGGGTTTCCTGCTTCATTATTTTCTCTGATTTCTTTATCTATATTTTAATAAATAAATTTAAAGATGACAAAAGAAGTTACCTTTTATATCCATCCAAATCAGAAGTCTATAATTTCTCACTATTTTATTGAAATGTTCCAGAACTTCTTCCTAAATTGCAGTTAAAAGAGGGTATTCAGGGGCTTCCCTGGTGGCGCAGTGGTTGAGAATCTGCCTGCTAATGCAGGGGACACGGGTTCGAGCCCTGGTCTGGGAAGATCCCACATGCCACGGAGCAGCTGGGCCCGTGAGCCACAACTACTGAGCCTGCGCGTCTGGAGCCTGTGCCCCGCAACGGGAGGGGCCGCGATAGTGAAAGGCCCGCGCACCGCGATGAAGAGCGGTCCCCGCACCGCGATGAAGAGTGGCCCCCACTTGCCGTAACTAGAGAAAGCCCTCGCACGAACCGAAGACCCAACACAGCCAAAAATAAATAAATAAATAAATAAAGTAGCTATAAAACAAAAATAAAAAAAAAAAAGAAGTTACAAACTCAAAAAAAAAAAAAAAAAAAAAGAGTGTATTCAGGGCTTCCCTGGTGGCACAGTGGTTGGGAATCTGCCTGCCAAAGCAGGGGACACGGGTTCGAGCCCTGGTCTGGGAGGATCCCACATGTCGCGGAGCAACTAGGCCCGTGAGCCACAATTACTGAGCCTGCGCGTCTGGAGCCTGCGCTCCGCAACAAGAGAGGCCGCAATAGTGAGAGGCCCGCGCACCGCGATGAAGAGTGGCCCCCACTTGCCGCAACTAGAGAAAGCCCTCGCACAGAAACAAAGACCCAACACAGCCATAAATAAATAAATAAATAAACCCAAAGTTTAAAAAAAAAAAAGTGTATTCAAGCTTTGTCAACTTTACGAATTAATTTTGCATCTCATTTGCTTTCCAATCTCTCTCTTCGAGATGAATTTTAGAGTCCTGAAAATGTCATCGTAACCACAAGCACATTGCAAAAACGTAGTAGTGTGTTTTGGGGTTCTGGCTCAGGGTAAGTTGAGTTTGGGGTAGACACATGGGGTTCACAGTCACTTCTGTGTATGGTTTGGCTATTGCAAAGCCAATCTGGTATAGCAAAAGCTTTCAACAATGGCCACGGTGCCCATGACCTCACCTTGAACCTGTCCTGTTACTGCTCCAATACCACTGGACACAGGTTGAAATGTGACAGAAGGGGAGGTAGAGCAGAAAGAGACATGAAGTTAAGAAATTTTAATTTGGCAATTTTCACGAAAACATATGGCCACGTCATAATGCAGCGAGGCTCCTCCCAGGAGAGGGGTCCTGAGGTTGAAGCATTATTCTCTTCATGCTAGGTTCACCTCTGCTAGTAGATTCCCCTCATTGTCCATTTTTAAAGCTGCCTTGGCTGTACATTTTCCCCTTTTCTATGAATTTGGGAGTCAGCTTGTCAAGTTCCATGAAAAACGCTATTGGGTTTTTATTGGGATTGCATTGAATTTATACGTAAATTTGGATACTGTTCTCATCCCTCCAATACTAAATATTCACACCAAGAATGAGTTATATCTGTCCATCCCTCAGGCCTCTTTTATGTCCTTCAGTAAAGTTTTGCATTTCTCACAATGTATGTTTGGTACTTACTTGTTTTTGAAACGATTTTTGTTTGTTGAGCTTGACTCACGATATTAAATGCTCATATTTGTTCTAATATTTGTCAGTAGTCTAGATAGAAGATTATATTGTCTGTAATAAAAAGGAGGTTTTTGTCTCTACTCTTCTGGTATTTATAACTTTTTTTATTTCTCTTGTCTTCCTTCATTGAATAGGGCTCCAAGTACAATGCTGATGTTTCCAGCAGACGCCTTTATCCCAGAAAGGCAATTGCTCTCTAGTCCTGGTTTTCTAAGAGGGTTCTTTTGATTACTGGGTTTTTTTGTTTGTTTGGTATGAATGTTGAATTATAACAAGTACATTTTTTACATGAATTGGGATAAACAAAGAATTTTTCTTTTGTCTATTAGTGTGGTGATTTATATGAATATTTTTTCTAATATTTTTATATTTTCATTTCTTTCATCACTTGCAATTTTCAATTGATCAGTAGCTTGGTCCCCTTTTTAATTCAGTTATTTATTTATGTCTTATCCCATCTTTCATTAAGTAAATTTGCTGAAGATTTGTCTCTTTTATTAGTCTTTTTAAGAAAGAACTTATGGTTTTATTGACCACATGTATTTTTTCTGTGGCTTGTCTTTTCAATTAAGTTATTAGTCAATGAGGAAGGGGGGTTCCTTGGTACTCTGATGTTCTTTTCCTAGCTTCTTGAGTGAGAAACTTTGTTTATTAACATTTGCTGTTTACCATTGACAAACAAATGCACTTAAAGCTACAGATTCTCCTCTGGCTTTTATTTACCTGCATCCCACAGGTTTTCTACAGAATACTCTTGTTATGGTTCATTTCTAGGCTTGGCAAAGCAAAAATCCTTTTTAAACAGGATACAAATTGGGCAAGCCATAAAAGAAAAGGTTGGTAAATTTGACTACATCCATGTTAAAGTAGTATAAAGTTTAAAGTTAAAAGACAAAAAGATACTTGAAGAATATTTATTTTTCATGGAAGAACAATTTGATATCCATAATATAGTACTGATTTCTATAAATCAATAAAAAATAACTCAATATAATACTGGACATAGGATGTTAACAGGATTACACAGAAGAGGAAATAAAATAAGTGGCAAGTAAATACAAGAGAAAGATGTTGAATGTCCCAAATAATCAGTTAAATGAAAATAAAAACAATGGCATGAAACCCTTTCTCAACCAAAAGATTGGCAAAGAGGGAGTCCCAGAAAAGAGAGTGTGAGAGAGGTACAACCTCAAAGTTAATGTGTACAGAAAATTCAACAGGGACTTCCCTGGTGGCGCAGTGGTTAAGAATCTGCCTGTCAATGCAGGGGACACAGGTTTGATCCCTGGTCCGGGAAGATCCCACATGCTGTGGAGCAACTAAGCTCATGCACCACAACTACTGAGCCTGCACTCTAAAGCCCAGGGGCCACAACTACTGAGCCCACATTCTACAACTACTGAAGCCCAAGCACCTTGAGCCTGTGCTCCGCAACAAGAGAAGCCACTGCAAGGAGAAGCCCGCGCACTGCAACGAAGAGTAGCTCCCGCTCGCCGCAACTAGAGAAAAGCCCGTGTGCAGAAACAAAGACCCAATGCAGCCAAAAAGAAAGAAAGAAAGAAAGAAAATTCAACAGCCATTCACAGTAGAAACTCTCAGCAATCTAGGACATGAAGTGAACTTCTCCAGTCTGATAAAGGGCATCTACAAAACAACCAACAGCTGACATCATATTTAATGATGAAATAGTGAATTCTTCTACTGTAAAATCAGGAACAAGCAAAAGGGGACCATTCACATTACTTTTATTCAACATGATGTCTTTGCCATTGTACTAAAGCAAGAAAAATAAATAAAAGCATAAAAAATAAAAGTAATAAGTAAAAGTGCCTCTACTGTAGATGACATTACTGGGTATACACAAAATCTCAAGGTGACATACAAAATCTCTTACATATAAAACCAATTAGTAATGGGCTTCCCTGGTGGCACAGTGGTTAAGAATCTGCCTGCCAGTGCAGGGGACACGGGTTCGAGCCCTGGTCTGGGAAGATCCCACATGCCGCGGAGCAACTAAGCCCGTGAGCCACAACTACTGAGCCTGCATGTCTGGAGCCTGTGCTCCACAATGGGAGAGGCCACGACAGTGAGAGGCCTGTGCACCGCGATGAAGAGTGGCCCCCGCTCACCGCAACTGGAGAAAGCCCTCGCACAGAAACAAAGACCCAACACAGCCAAAAATAAATAAATTAATTAATAAATTAATTTTAAAAAAATTAGTAAAACTAATAAATAAATGTATACAGATAGCAAAATAAAATATAACATGCAAAGTTCGGTGTATTTTTGTATTCTAGCTGCAAACATCAAAATAACAAAATTCCAACTGCAAAAGAATTAAGACAAGCAAAATACTTAGCAATAAAATTTTTTAAAAGATGTGCAAGACTTGTACATTAAAAACTAGAAAAAAAAATCTAAGAAAAATGAAAGAAGACACATAAATGAAGAGGTATACCATGTTCATATATTAGAAGACTCAACATTATTAAGATGTCAGTTCCCCCTAAATTGATCTATAAATATTAATTCCCAGTCAAAATTCCAGCAGGCTTCTTTTTTCTCAGAAATTGGCATGCTGACTCCAATTTAAATAGAATTGCAAAAGACCTAGACTATCCAAAGCAATTTTGAAAAAAAAAATGCATACTACCTGATATCAAGACATACTGTAAAGCTTCAGTAATAAGGATAGTGTGGTATTGGTGAAAGGATGCACATTACATCAATGATTAGAACAGAACATCAAGAAACAGACCCACCCATAAATGGTCAAATGACTTGACAAATGTACAAAGGCAATTTGATGGAAAAAGAATAGTCTTTTCAACAAATGGTACTGTAATATTTGGAGGTGTATACACAAAAAAACAAAACAAAAAAAAAACAAAAAGAAATTTCAACTCATGCCTCACCAGTGGAGAGCCCAGAATTGAGAGCCCAGAAATAGACCCACATTTTACAAGTATTTAGTTTTTAACAAAGGTGACAAAGAAATTCAATAGAGATAGATAGGTCTTTTTAACAAATGGTTCCAGAATAACTAGATATCCATCTGGAAAAACATGGATTTCAACCACTGCCTCACACCAAACATAAAAATCAGTTCAAAACTGATCACACACCCAAGTGTAAAAGATAAAACGTAAAGGTTTTAGAGGAAGATATAGAAGAATAGATTTCGGAGTAGGCAAAAGTTTCTTAGTTTACAGAAAAAGATTGGCACAAAAGAAAAAATAATAAATTATATTTCATCAAAGCTAAAAACTTCTGCTTATCATAAGATATCATTGAGGAAATGCTTAAGCAAGCTACAGATTGAGAGAAAACATTTCTAAATTGTGTATCTGACAAAAGACTGCTGGTACCTGAATATAAAGAACCTCTACAACCAATAACAAAAAAGCAAACAATTCATTTACTAATCGACAAAAGATTTGAATAGATACTTTACAAAATAAGACCTCTGTATGACCAAAAAGCAGATGAAAAAGCACTTAGCATCCTTCGGCATCAGAAAAATGCAAATTAAAACCACAATTAGATATCTCTACATACTTGCCCAAATGGTTACATTTTAAATGACTGGTAACGCCATATTTTGGCAAGATTGTGGAACAACTAGAATTCTCATACAATGTTAGCAGGAATATAAAACGGTACAATCACTTTGGAAAAAGGTCTATCGGTTTCCTGTAAACATATATGTACTCTACCACCCAGTAATTCCATTATTTACACAAGAGATATGGAAATATTTGTACACAATAAGACTTGTACAATAACATTCATAGTAGCTTTATTCATAATAATTCCAAACTGGAAGCAGTCCAAGTGTTCATCAATAAGAGAGTGAATAATACATAGGTTACAGTCATGCAATGGAGTTATACTCATCAAAAAAAAGGAATGGATTATGTACGCCCCCAACAGCATGGGTGGATCTCAAAGATGTTATTCTGAATGACAGAAGTCTTATACAAAAGAGTGCGTACTGTGAGATTCCACGTATATGAAGTCCAAGAAGAGACAAAATCAATCCACAGTAGAAAATGACTAGAAAGAGTTGTTGCCTCTGGAGGGTAGGAGCAAAGACTGACTTGACAAGGGAACTTTCTGAGATGATGTTATGTTCAGAATCTTTATAGGAATTTGAGCTACACAAGGATAACCATTTGTCAAAACTCATGTACACTCAACAGTTGCACATTTCATTGTATGTTAGTTCTATTTCAAAGAAGAAAGTCCTATAAACAAATATTGAACTATAGCTGATGACATGAATGCTGAAATACTTAGGGGTGTGTACACTGATACTGCAATTTACTTTGAAATGCATCAAAAAGTAGATAAATCAATGGAAGAATGGATAAGTTGATAGATATCTGATAAAATAAATATAAGTTGGTATCTGATAAAGTAAATGTGGTAAAAATGTTAATGGTAGAAGCTGGATGGTAGATATATGGGTATTCACTGCAAAATTCTTTAAGCTTTGCTGTATGTTTGAAATCTTTCATAATCAAATGCTACAAACAGAAATAGAAGGAGGAGGAGGAGGAGATTGGGGGAGGGGAGGGGAAAGGAGAAGGGGAGGAGGAGGTGAAGAAGAAGGAGACTCCCAACTGCAAAAACTTCTTAAGCTTGAACCCTGTAGGAGCCCTGGCTGTACCAGCCCCACCAGGGCTCTCCCTACAAAAGAAGAAGTAGGGCTCAGCTGCCTTCCAAAATCTGCTATAAAGTCAGACAAAAAGGTCTCTTCCTTTCCAGGGCCCTTTTCCTTTGTAAAATGAGTTAGAATACAACGGTTTCCTCAAATGTTTAAGCATTCATTTATGCCTTCAAATTCATAAGAGGGATAGTAGTGGAAAAGCTGAGAAACAAACATATCTGGAATTTGACAAATGCCTTTTTGTCAACAATAAGGGAGAAGCTAGAGCCTGCAGTATTGTGTGCTTTGACAGAACCAGCCAATTACAATTTTCAGAAGTAATAACCTGCAGTCATTAAAAAAATATCAGATGTACACGTAAAGCCGGAGTTTACCTGCAATCCCTCTATTAATGCTTCCAGACTGAACAATCCACTTCTGGGAGATAAAAGTCTCTGTAGAAGGCTTCTCTGCAGTAGGGGATCTGAAGACGCTGACACGAGGGCTGCAGGTAGAAATGTAAGGAAGAAGGGAAATGCTGCACTGAGACAGAAGTTGAGAGCTAACATGATTTAGGTCACCACAAAGTTGACTTCAAAGGCTAACTCAATCTTGCGTTGGTGTCGCGTAGGAGTCCACCATGTCCCAGATTTTCCTGCTCAGCTCCATGTTGGGCAATTTGCTCATTTGGTTAAAGGTGGCCCAGTCAATGTACAGCTACATATTCCTCTAGATGTGTTTGCTAAAAGTCTTTCATATTAAGACATAAACATATCACGAAAAGAGTTTTTGAGCAAGCTTCATGCCATTTTCTTGTTTCGAACACAATCCCTGGATATGGTAATAACAGTATTAGGAAATTCTACTTACTGTGAGTGCCTACTATCTGTAGGCACATGCTGAGTCACATGCTATGCCTACAGGAACTCCCAGCATCAAAACACACCCTAAATGTCAGCTTCACACATAGGGAACCAAAGCTCAGAGTGGGTTAGTGCCTCGTGGTCCCCAGCTGGTAAGCAGTGGGGTCAATATCAGAGTTACTTCTGCTGGTCTGCAAAATCCATGTTCCTTCCATTTCATCCTCTTCGTGTATTCTCTGACTATTTTGCAGCCACACCATATCTCTGTCCATCAGCTGCAGACTAGAGACTCAGGCAGTCTCACTGTTGAAAGCAGCACCAAGTAATTCACAGTTGTAGTATTGAGGGCCACCTCAGGCCAAAAATAGGCCAGGTTTGTGCCCAGGAAGCCAACCCAAGAGACATGGCCTCCTCCGGTTACAGGGCAGAACTGAAACCTCCAAACCCCAGAAAATACAAGATGCATCTTGTACGTTGAAGGCCTGGAGTAAGAGCTGAAACAGGAGCTATCTAGCTGTAATGGGCATATTCCGGGAGCTTCTTACGAGTGAAGTGAATCACTCCGCAAAGCATTCCCCTCTCATACTGCCCACAGTTCCATGGTTTGAATATACAGTGAGATGCAGGTCAAGGTCATGGTTATTTGCAAGGCTGGATATTATCCCCAAGTCAGTCAGCCATTCATGCAAAGAATTTCCCCAAGCACGTAGTCTAACTTGAACTGACTTAATCAACTAAATTTTCTCTGAGTTTCCTCCCATCTATGAGAGGGAGGAGTTTTCATATTCACTTCGAAATAATAGTCTTTAGAACTCAACTCCTCTCAATTATTTTAGCAAATTCCTAGAAACATACACTAGTTAAACAAGCTGCATCTAGTACATTATTGGAGACAAAGATGGTGGCATGCACCATATCCAGTGGCATAAATCCAGTTACAAATTCAGCTCTGCAAGACGAGTATCATCCACATCTTACTATAAGGTAATTAAAATTCAGAGAATTTAACTTACCTAACTAAGGTGTGGCAGAATCCAGGTTCAAGCCCAGGGTTTGCTCCAAGCCCAATGCTCTAAAATACCATAAAGCTTTGCCTTTAAATGGGCAAACTCTGGAAATTTCAAACACTTATTTAAAGGGCTTGCTTTTCATGACATATATAAGGCAAGTGATTACAGAAGGCCCATCCAGTATGGTAGTGGTTCTTAACTGTGGGGAGATTCTGCTTCCTAGGGGACATTTGCCAATGTCTGGAAACATTTTTGGTTATCACTGCTGGGAAGGTGCTCCTGGCATCTAGTGGGAAAGAGCAGGGGTGCTACTAAACAGCCTTCACCACACAGGCCAGGCCCCCACGATATAGAATTATATAAGCTAAAATGACAAGAGTGTTCAGGGCGAGAAACCCTACGCTGTGGTATAGGGAGATGGGAAATGAAGAAGGGAAGGGTTGAGGAGGAACCCACCTGAATTAATACGTACAACACTTGACTATAGATGCTCTCTTTCCTTTCCATGTTATTTTTTTTCTTTAACCCAGACCAAGAAGAATTAAGAAGAATCAAAGTTTGAAGACAATCATATATCACTGGTGTTACAAAGCATAAACAACACAAACCAGCAAACTATTCGACTTTTATGTCCTGCAACCCAGGTTCTGCCTGGGGAAGGGCAGAGATGCAGAGTTTCCAAGTTGAAAACTCACATGGTCTTCCCAATCTGCAAGCTGTGAAGCCCGAGGGTGAACAGTGAGGGGAGAAGGCCATGGCAAAGACTTACTGCCAGAGAGCTGAAAATCCAAATGTATATATACCTATGCTACAGTTTTCCAAATGGTTGGAGTTGATGTCGTGATCGGTAAAACACAAGTTCACTTAAAAACACTACTGGGTGCATTGGCATTGTTTATCTTTTTAGTCAGTGAATTAAATAATTAAATTATTATGATAGCAGATCAGGGGTGATTGCTACTGACCTACAAGCATTTGGTAGAAGTATACGACCAGGGTAGTGCCTGAAATGTCACTGAACCCTATATGGAAACCATCACCAGTCCTGGAGAGATTGATAGCTGTGTCTGTCCTAGGAAAGAGAGAGCAGAGTTGATTTTAGTTAGTGGAGCATTTTTTTCTGATTAACTCTGATATCAAATTAGACTCTGGGACGATAACCAAGTCTGAGAATTCTAAATGGCTGGCTTTGCAGATTCTTAAAAGAACTCCGAGCCCAATCTGCAAGGTAGAGAGCAAGGGCTGCACCCCACCTTGGCTGATAACCTCAACCCTGACCCCAGTCCGCACATGCAGCATCTTCCCCCATTGAGAAATGGCCTTCCTAGCCATTCCCTGGCAGGAGCCTTCGTTTCCTGGGAATAAATGTCCTGCCCCGCAACTACATGAAGGTGAGAATTTCATTTAGAGATAGAAGGAAAGAAAGGAACTAGATTTGGAAATAATAGCCTCACATAAATATCAGAGTAAAATCAATCAGGTGGTTTCATAACACCTGAAACTTAAATAATCCCACTTAGGAAATATTCCTAAAAATCTTGACAAATCATCTGCCGTACATGAGAGTAGTTTGGAAACTCACAGCCAACCAGTGTGCTCTCACATCCGGAACACGGCTCAGGCCCCATGTGTGGCCCCAGGTACGCCTCCCCCAGCGCCTTGGGGGCCGTGTGGAATAGTGGACAGCTCGGGTCCAGAGTCCACTTAACCTGGATCAATTCCCAGCTATGACTCAGACAAGTCAAGTGATCACAAATCTACTTAACTACACTAAGTCTCAGTTTTTCTCCAGTATAAAATGGGGCCAATAGATCTACCCACAGGATTTTTGTGAAGGTAAAGAGACAATGTGTGTTTAACCAAGTGTCCTCAAGTCCTGTAGCAGGCAGGAGTCACCCTTCCCATTAACACAGAAAAAAGAGTCAAAGCTCACCCCCGCTACAGGGAGAGGGAAGTCGGGGCTACCTCCAGAGCTTTAAGGATCCTGGGAACTGGGGGGCGGTGGACACTTAGATTTTGCTGTCACTTCCTGCACCATATTCTTATTTCTGCTCCTTCTGTGTCCTCCCTGTGGGTGAATTCCCAGTCATCCTGCTGGCTGCTGTCCTGTCACTACCCAGCTCCACCTCAGCCTGAAACAGCCCCCTTTTCCTTCATTCCCGCAGCTCGGCTAATTCAAGGCTGGGTGTGCCGCAGAGTCGACTAAGAGTTTGGAGCAGAGCTTCTCATCCTTAGCACTGGTGACATTTGGGACTGAATAGCCCTTTGTTGTGAGGCAGACCTGTGCCATGGAGGACGTTTAGTTGCATCTTTGGGTCATGACTCACTAGATGCCAGTAGCGCTCCCCCACTCAGTCACGGCAACCCCAGATGTCTCCAGATGACATTGCCAAATGCGTGGGGGACAAAATCGCCTCCCCCTTGAAAACCATTTCTTTGGAGGCAACGGTGGAGGGCTGAGACTGTGGCATAAGGGAAAACTAACACAGGTTGATACTTAATGCTAGTATCTTCTACTATTAAGTAGTAGGGCTCTTCCCCCTGAGCCCCTGGATGCTTCTTCTGACCTCTTCGCCATCCCTCCTCCCGTGTAAGCCACACCCTCCATCTTTCTCTGCTCCAGCCTGTTGCTTTCTTCAGTAGAGTCATTTCACCCTTCCTTACTCTCTGCCCACTCTTACCCAGACAAGCCCATATTTCATGATCAGCAGCCCCATCAAATTGTTTTCCTAAAAAAGAAAGCCCTTCTCCTCTTCAACAGAATTCTTGTGCAGCTGTGAGCAGCAGACCCAGGCTGCCTGTAGCATAGCTCTCCCATCCGCGTCGACCGATGGAAACCACCCAGCGCAGGGTGTGGCACAGAGCAGCCCTCTGCAGATGATGGCTGTCAACACCGTGACCGTTGGCATTGGATCTGACAGCGGTCATACATGTACATCAGCCTCTTCATTTATCCTACGGGGTGCCCTTCGAAGAGGGTCTGAGTCAGTTCTTCTTGACTCTGGAATTGGCTTGTGGCGGGCGGTTCATTAAAAGCAAGCTTTCTCCTTCCATCCCTGCATCGCTGAGAATCCCAGGGAAGCAGAGTTTCCAGTAATGACAATGTCTTCTGTTTAAGACAGAAAGTAATATATTCTATAATATTCCTATTGAGGGTGTGTGTGTGTGTGTGAGAGAGAGAGAGAGAGAGAGAGGAGGGGGAAGGCAGGGAGCCATGGGTCGGAGAGCAGGGAGGTTTTAAGGGGAACACAGGCTGCCAATTGAACGAGGAGAGGATTTAACACCCACCGCACCTCCAGAGGCTCGTTTCCCTCTTTTGCTGAAGCTCAGCTCAAGGGCACACCGCGGACGCTATGGCCGTGCATCAAGGCCTCACCGTCCTTGCCTTATGGTTTCAGTTTCACGGGTTTAAGTGTCTCCCTTTGCCAATAACATTTCCCCCGCTGCTTGTGTCCTTTCCATCTGACTTGTATCGATCACTTCCTCCCGGTCCTGAAGTTGTAAAAGCTGCAGTAGCTCGTGTCCCCCATCCTGGCCCACGGCCTCAATAGCAGTCCTACCTTGATAGATCAGGCTTCAGTCCCGGGCCAGGTCCTCCACGTGGAGGCCTCTGACATCACACCTGCCTGGTCAGAGATCCTAAAATGGCAGAGCCGGAAGTGCAGAACCGAAGCATCTAATTCTCCCTGCTCATTTAACAGGTGAGGAAATAAAGCTCAAGAGAGACATAAGAACTTGCCCAGTGCCGCCCAGTTCCACCCAGATAGTTAGTACAGAGCTAGGACTTGAGCTCGTGACTTTTTATGCCTGATTCACATTAGAACAGTTTCCTCTATTCTTCATTCCATTTTGGAAACAAAGATCCCTGTTTACTCTGGAATAACCTGGGGGCTGCCACAATACACGCAGCGCTCTTAATTTGGTTGCATATTCCAAGGGACTTGAGTGACATTTGGGGTCTTTAGGGGCTCTACCACGCTGGGGGTAACCCCAACATGTCAGCAATTCCAGCCAAAGCTCTTTCTGCCAACACAACCACGTGTCTTCAGCTGCCAGATTCTTACAGAGAGTTTATTGCTGTTTCAATCGCTGGGACAGTCCATCTTGCTTTACAAGGAGAGGTGTGCTTCTGAAAAAATTGTACATCTGGTGAAAACTTGATTCATAAGTGCTCTGGGTCCAAATCTCCTTTTTAAAAATTTCCACTGAGTGGTAGCCAGGGTGGCAGCTTTTGCTGGAGGAGGCATCTGCAGTTAATACAATAGGACTTTTTAATGAAATCGCATTTTCATTGACTTATAATTCCCAGGAAGCATTAATGAATGCCTCTTCATTTCTGATTGATCTTTAATAGGTGGTAGCTTTTAACACTTTGGCCTTTTGGTTTCCTCTTCTCTCTCCCTAAAATAAACAGTTTGTGATCTATCAGGGCACATTTAAATACCCAGGGAGGGAAGCTGCGGGGTGAGGGCTGTTATTAGATGGTTGCTATTTAAACATAATTTTGTGATGGTGCCAAATCCCTCGGTAAGCCTAAGACCTGTTATGTAATAAAAAGAATTGCCTTTTAATTGGCTTGTTGGTAACTGTGGATTTTTTTTTCTGCCTTCCTTGGGAGGCAGTGGGGTACACTGGAACAATACACTGAGTCAATCCCGGTAATCAAGGTATGAAACGTTGCCGTTTATTTGCTTTGTCATTTAGGGTAAATCATTTAACAGCTCTGTCCCTCGATGTCCCCACCTGTAAAATGGGATTCTCGTGATGATCAAATGGCTACAGAGGCTCCCTGCTTCTTTTCCTCTTGTCCTTTCTTTTATTTCTCAAGGCAAACTGGCCAGGCAAGAGATGCTAAAAGTAACCAGCGCTGTTTAGGGACAGGGTGTTCCTAGACCACCTGCTGCCCTGTCCCCAGTTGAGACTTGTTGGCATCACGATGTGACCCACTGCTGGCCTTCAGGGTCAGTCACTGCCTCCCCTGGCAAGGTCCTTTCTCCGTGTGAGTGGGTTCTGTACCCCTGCTCTGGGATCAGTGCTGAAACATCTGCAGAACCCCAAACCCAAGGGGCAGTTTCAAGGTGCCCCAGCCTTTGCACATACCATGCCCACCACCCAGAGCACCTTCCCACTTTGTCCATTCTGCAAACCCCTTTCAGGAAAGACTGACTTCAGAAAAGTCTCAGCACAAGCACCACCTCACCTGTGAAACCTTTCCTGACCAATGCCCTTTCACAGCCAGCTTGACCTTTCCCCCAAGACTTATGAACAAGGGTCCGATCATGGGTTCCGTAACCCTCTACTGAGCTTTCTTGTGGGCACATCTGTCTCTTCAACTAGTTGGTTGAGCTCCTTATGCAGAATGACCTTGACTTATTCAACATGTTTCCCCGGTATCTAACATTGTGTCTGACACTAGGTGCTCAGTAAATGTTTGTGAATGACTGACTGAATGAATGAATGAATCAGTGTTAAGCTACAGCTGATGGCCAAGCAGGGTGTGCTGGATTGAATAGTGTCCCCCAAAACTCATATCCACCTAAAACCTGAGAATGTGGTGTTATTTGGAAATAGGCTCTTTAGAGATAGAATCAAGTTAAAATTAGGTCACACTGGATTGAGATGGGACATCACCTAATGACCAGTGTCCTTATAAGAAGAAGGAAATCTGAACAAAGACACATGCACAGAGGGCAAGTGGCCATGTGAAGACTCAGGCAGAAGCCAAGAAATGCCAAGGAAGAGGCAAGGAAGGGTTCTTCGCTAGACCTTTCAGAGGGAGCACTGCCCTGCGGCCAACTTGATTTTGAATTTTCAGCCTCCAGAACTGGGAAGGAGTAAATTTCTGTTGTCTTAAGGCATGAAGCTCATGGTAATTTGTTAAAGCAGCCCTAGGCAACTAATACGTAGGGTCAAGGTAAGTCTCTGGGCTATTGAAGAAATAGGTGGAAGGGTTTCTCCAGCCCAATGTCTTTTGATTGGGTAAAAGTACAGCTGGTATCCACACCCAATACACCCAAGTTTTTCTAACATCTAAAGGGCTGTTCTTTCCATAGCACACCCTACCTGGACTTCCTACAGCCAGTGAGAAGGTGGGAGGCTTCCAGAATACCGCTCATATTTGCAGTTCCTCCTTTTCCCTCACAGCTGGGGAGACAGCTAAGCTTCTGGGGTGCTTCTGCCTGGACCATATTCTGGTATCTTCATGGGTGATCTTGGGCATGTTACTTAATTTCCTTGGGACTTAAGTCCCTCACCTGCCCAATAGTTACCTCATGGGCATGTTGTGAGAATTAAATGAGTTATTACAAAGAAATCTCTTATTATGGAATGTGATAAGGGCTCAATACATGTGATCATGAGTTCTGTAGCATCATCATCATTATGCTTTTTCTCAGCTTCCAAGTCCAGGCCACCCCAGCCTGTACCCTGGTGCGCACACACACCATCCTGAGAACACCCAGCATTTTGACTTCCAACCTGCATGATGCCCAACTCCAGGCAAAAGTTATAGTTTGAATAACGTGACATTGCCTACATAAAATTGTTTCCGACCTACAAAATATGGGACTTTCATATGGTTTGATTTCATAGATGCCAACTCTTTTTGTCCTTAAAATGGAGAAACATGGGCTTCCCTGGTGGCGCAATGGTTGAGAATCTGCCTGCCAATGCAGGGGACATGGGTTCGAGCCCTGGTCTGGGAATATCCCACATGCCGCGGAGCAACTAGGCCCGTGAGCCACAATTACTGAGCCTGCGCGTCTGGAGCCTGTGCTCTGCAACGGGAGAGGCCGTGATAATGAGAGGCCCGCGCACCGCGATGAAGAGTGGCCCCTGCTCGCCACAACTAGAGAAAGCCCTCGCACAGAAACGAAGACCCAACACAGCCAAAAATATAAATTAATTAATTAATTTAAAAAAAAATGGAAAGACATAAACAAAGGTACCTTGCTAGCTTTCTAGAAGAGAAATTTTTAAATAATTAAAAAAAATTTTTTTAATCCAGCTGGAAAGAGTGATAGAACTGTATGCCCTTTACAGACTCCCCTGGCAAGGAGAGAGTGGGCCTCCAGGGAATGGAGTCCCTCTGAGAGGAAATAAGTCCCAGAGCCCCTCTGTATGATGGGAGACAAGCCCAGGAGTGAGGACACTCCAGGTGTCCAGGTGGTCTAACATGAGATTTGGCCCAGAACAATAGTTAGCACTTTGGCTTCTAAAGAATGAGGAGGAGGACGACTTGAAAGTCGTGAGACAAAGAGGATTTATGCTCAGAACCCCCGAGCGGTCCTCTTCTGTTCTCTAAGAAGGGCCCCAATTGACACAGGGCAGGTGGGCAGGGCCGCCTTCTCTGGCTCCTAACTCAGCGCCTTTGAAGCCAGCTCAGATCTGCTCTTTCTCCCAGAAAGCCCCTGCTGCCTCCCTCCCCGCCCCACCACCACCCCCCATGTCAGTACTTCATTAGCACCCTGCCAGCAAGAAAAGCTATTTAAACAGCTCCTGCTGACGCGGCAAGGCTTCCCCTTCCATTGAGGAGTCTCTCTGCTTCTGACAATGGCATAGCTGAGTGTGGGGTCCTGCCCAGCTGGACCCCAAGATGCCTGGCCTCTGACCTTCCTCTGTCCAAGCCCTGCCAGCCCACGGTCTCCCATGTCTGCCAGCACTGAAGGAGGCAGGGAAGGGGCGGGGGGCTGCATGGGACTCTAGGATCAGACTGCCTAGGACTCCAGCAATCCCAGTCTCCTTGGCTTTGACTTTCCACATTGATGCAGAAGGAGCCACCCCTGGATGTGCTATTAAAGGACTCCGTTGATGTCTACTCCATCAGCAAAACCCATTCTCCCCACTTTACTGTGCTGCAACACAATAGATGTGCTCACAGAGGCATCATTATTCATTGATTCTTTGACTCCTTGGTGTATTCATCCAAATGACTGTAACTAATGTGTATCAGACACCTACCATAGAGAAGCCCTATTTTGAGTTTGCTCTGGTTTCAATGTCTTTTGCCATGGGAAGTACCAGTACATTAGGGTTGGATAGAATTGACAAGCACTGACCCAGGGATGGGGAATGTCTGCAATGGTGAGTCTTGGTGGCATGTGACTCTGCACCAGCGAAAAAGAGGAGCCCTGTCAAGTCAGGGCAACGTGAAAGAACAGAGTATTTGTGTATCTGCAGGGATAGGGATGGCAAAAAGGGAAGGAGCCAACTAAGGGTACTAAAAATTGCTAAGATATTATTCAGTCTCTGGTCCTATTTGGTATCCACCAGCAATGCTGGAGTCTGGACCATGTAGTGGACTTTTGGAGCCTGACCAGCCATAGTCTCATCTAAGTGAAATGAACGCCTGCACCCACTCGAGGGTCAGGTTAGGCAGCCATATTTTGTATCACACGATCCCTTCCCCTAACACAGCAGATTGCTCCAGGGAGAGCACCTAACAAGGGTGGTCCTTCCATACACCTGGCATGAATGAAAAAAATAAGCTGAGACAATTAGAATTTTTTTTTTTTTTTTTTTTTTTAACAATGATGATGATAATGGCCGATGTTTATGGAGGGCTTACTTGGTGCCAGGTGCTGTTCTAATCAATGTACAGGTACTCATTTAATCCTTTAAACAAGCTTATGACGTGTTAGTATTTATTTATTTATTTATGGCTGTGTTGGGTCTTCGTTTCTGTGCGAGGGCTTTCTCTAGTTGCGGCAAGTGGGGGCCACTCTTCATCGCGGTGCGCGGGCCTCTCACTATCGCGGCCTCTCTTATTGCGGAGCACAGGCTCCAGACGCGCAGGCTCAGTAATTGTGACTCACGGGCCCAGCTGCTCTGCGGCATGTGGGATCTTCCCAGACCAGGGCTCGAACCCGTGTCCCCTGCATCGGCAGGCGGATTCTCAACCACTGCGCCACCAGGGAAGCCCTAGAATTCTTTTTGTCCAACTGGGACACACAGAAAGATGGAGCACATCACAGCAGAAAGCAGGATGGAATGAAGTGTGGAAATATAGTCAGATGATCGATGAGCTTTGTGCAAGCCAAACTCATGAGGCCCCGGCGATGATGAGGAAGCAGAGGAAGCGAGGGAGAGTGAAAGGAGCAGATGCCCAGAGAGGAGCCAGCGTCGGGGAGAAAAGAAGGAAGAAAAAAAGAGGGGAGAGGAAGGCAGGGAAGGGAAGAGGGGGAGAGAGGACAAGAGAGGGGTGGGGGAAGGGGGGAAGGAAGGAAAGAGAAGAAGCACCATGCCGCAGCCCCATGAGAGGAGAAAGTGGGAAAGAGAGAGAGAGAGGAAGAGAGAGAGAGGCCTAAAGCTGTTTCCATCTATGATGAGCCTTCATTTCTTCCTCTAGTTCCCAGGGAGAAAACCACGTAGCTTTACTAACTCCCTTTTCTGAGATTTCTGGTCCTTGCATCCAGAAGGCACCCACTAAAGCAGACTCTAGAAGATGAACATGCCATTCCCCCGGTGCTGGAAAATTACGGAATGTCATAAGTCCTGGTGGCCAGTGCCTCTTCTGGAATCCTCAGGGCCGGCTGCATTTCAGGGTGCAGATGTTTGCTGTCTTGAGAAAAAGAATCCGTGCATATACTCTATGTCCTCCAGCACCCTCAGCAGGGCCAAAGGTAGCACCTGTAATCAAACACATAAATATTCACACTACATGGATAACCTCGCGTCAGATAAGGTCACATTTTTGCAGCAAAGTGAGTTCAGATCAGGTCAGGTTTTGCTGCTAATTAAGGTAGGAAAAAAGTTTCCATTTTCTGAGCTCTTTCGGAATTGCAGATAAGGAATTGTGAGCCTGTTGTATTTGCCAGGGAAATACCAAGCTCACTGTCTGGGGCCTTCTTTAAAGCAAAACAAGGAGGCCCTGTGGATGCCCATTTGGGCCGTCAAGGCGATGGCTACACAGCAAGCAGCCAGAGGCCTTGGAGTGTGGCCAACACCCCGCTGGCAGCACCGGCCTGGCTTGGAGAGCTCAGGGCTCTGGTGACTCACTGCCCGTCCATGTGCGCTCATCTCCCTTGACTTTCCAGCAGAGCGATGCCTCTTTTCACAAGATTCAGCAAATCCAGCCCCCAGGGAACTGGTCAAGAGTCACTGGCCTTGTGCCAAAGGGCCTCATTAAGCACTGCCTGCTGTGGGAGCCTGGGCCTTCCTGGAGCTGCCTCACCCTCCCTCGTTCCCAAGGCCATTGCTTTATTAGGTTTACTCACCTGTATGCATCTCCCAAGGGGGACAGGCATCATGGGGCAAGTAGCTCTTTCCGGCTGGCTCTGTGGACAGAGCTTGGTATTTCCCTGGCAGATACAACAGGCTCACAATTCCTTATCTGCAATTCCGAAGGAGCTCAGAAAATGGAAACTTTTTTCGTAACTTAATTAGCAGCAATTTGGGGAATTGAGGTGAATCTGCAGACCCCACTGGCTCAAGCTCCAGCCCCCCATCAGAACAAACCAGGTAGACCTCAGTCCACAGATGAATAAGACCTAGTCACTGTTTTCAAGGAAAGGGAATAACCTTCCTGTGGCTTGCTAAGTGCGAGCTACTTTACATATGTTAACACACTGACACTCCTGACTCTCCCGGGAGCTCTGTGGGCTCATCTGACATTCCGGGGCTGAGGCTGCTCCCCTCACCCTATATTAGCCTGTAGGTGTTGCTACTTGATGTTTGATGAGAGTTTGAGGAAGCTTCTAGGAGCGGGATGGAGAGGAAGAACAAGCACGACTTAGACTGATGGTGAAGGGGGTAGCTTCCAGCGGCTCAGCAGGGGCTCCAGCCCTGCCCCAGGGGCCAGAGTAAGGTCCAGAACCGAGGCTTAGCCTGCCTGGTGTGCACCCCACTGGGAGCCTTCAGTTTCCATGACGGTTGTTTTATCAAGAACATTTATGAAGCTAAAGAAATTGGAGGAAAACAAAAAGCAAAAATGGATTAAGATACCGCCCACGTGCCAGGTACGCTCATATGCATATGCTCATCTCATTCAATTGCCCCAATAACCCTGACAATCATCATTACCCTCATTTCACAAGTGGGCACATACCAAAAGTGTCAGAACACATGAGTGCCTGAGACCGTGTCACTGAACCGAGGCCTGCGTGACTCAAGTCTACCACATCAGGATGCCATGTGGGCTGATGGGATTAAACAACAAATACAGGATGAACAAAAGGCAGTATATCCACACAATGGGATATCATTAGCCATAAAAAAGAATGAAGTACTGACACGTGCTACGGAACGGATGAACCTTGACAACCTTACGCTAAACGAAAGAAGCTAGTCACAAAGGGCCACATACTGTATGATCCTATTTATATGAAATATGAATATGAAATATATGAATATATGAAATGTCCAGAAGAGGCAAATCTATGGAGACAGAAAGATCAGCGGTAGTCAGGAAGGGGGAATGGGGCAGAAATAGGGAGTTCCCGCTGAATGGATATGGGGCTTCTGCTTGGGATGATGAAAAAGTTCTGGAATTAGATAGCAGTGATGTTTACACAACATCGTAAATGTACTTAATACCTGGTATTGTACACTTTAAAATGGTTAAAATAGCAAATGTTATGTGTATTTATTTTACCACAATAAAAAAATACAACAATTTAAAAATATCATCCACTTTTACCTTGATAGCCCAGCAGGGGTCTTGTCCCCACTTGCAGGGGGAGAAGCAGTCGCAGACATCCACAGAAGCTCCTTAATGCTCTGTCTCTCTATCACTAGCCCTGCTCAAAGTTCTACTGAAGGCCTAGAATAACCCAACCCCAATGAATGCGCAGTGGTAAAGGGAGTCTGTCCCTTTAAAAACTAACCACCCTTCACACACACAGAGTTTGTCCTACCTTACTTGAATTCATGGAAACATACACATATGAATACAGGAAAGAGATGCATATATACATATGAATACATGGAAACATATATGAATGGGCAAACAGGAAAATCTCATTCATTTATACTAATTACCATGACAAGAACAGCTACAAACTGAGTGGTCTCGGTGTGCTAGGTCCGAGGCAAGGTGCTTTTGATTACATATACATTTTACAACAGTTCAGCAAAGGTGGTATTGCCAACCCCATTTTACAGACTGGGAAACTGATCTCTCAGAGGGTAAGTGGTATGCCCGAGACTACACTGTGTCTATGTAGTACAGCAAGAATTCAAACCCTTTATCCAACTTGAAGGTCTATGCATACCTAGGGGAAGAACTGTCTGAAATGGGGAAAATCCCGAATTATACGATATGAAAAAATTACTGCCGGTTTTTTTTCCCCAAATACATTAACGAAAACTGGCAAATGGAATATTTCATGATTTTCCTAGATGTTAAGCATTACACAGAAATTGCATGCTAAGGTTTTGTCTGGAATTTGAGCTTCTGTGTGCTGATTTGTGGCATACATGTTCACTACTGGAAAAGAAAATATTTGCAAGGAAAAACCGAAATCCAACAATGCTAAATTAGTGGATACCAATTAGTGGGGTCTTAGTGATGTGTTTCATCACTTTCCAGTGCCATCAAGGAGCGGTGCTGGGCTTACCCCTGCACACCGCCACCATCATCTTATGAATGTCAGGGATCCTGCACCATCTTCCACTTGGGTAGTGTGAAAGGGGAGTGATTCTACATGTCCTGGGCACTTGAAGATGGAGTAGTCCAGACGGGGCAGTTTGGACGGACTCAGCAAAGTCTTGGGAGCAGAGGTGGTCTCCATCAGCTGGACCACTCAGTGGCCCCCTGCAGTTGCTGTTGTGGAGAGCCCTCAAGGGGGAGGGAACAACTGGAAGCACAGCCCCTCAGCCCAGGTGCCACAGTGACCATCCAATTGGTGGGGAGTGAAGGAGAGACTGGCTTGATGTCTCAGTGGCTCCCAAGAGCCACGGGACTCTTTCCACGAGCTCCTCGCCCCTCCCCTCTCCAGTTCTCTGAGTGGGTGGAGAACGTGAAGGTTAGTATCGTCTGCACCTGGTTCTATTCTTCTCCACTATTATTATGGAGCCCCCGGTGCCTAGACCCCTCATGATCTTCCATTTTGATCCTCAAGATCTTGTACTGGAAGTTTAAGTTATTTTTTCTCTACGGCTCCTATTTTAACCACCCTAATTCTTCTTGAAGCAATGCAGATGCCCCCTGCTCAATAGTTTCCAAAGTGGGGTGAAGATGATTCATTTAGGTCTGAGAGAAAATATTGACTTCCATACATTTTTTCAA
The DNA here is from genome assembly GCF_965194805.1 of Balaenoptera borealis. NCBI lineage: Eukaryota > Metazoa > Chordata > Mammalia > Artiodactyla > Balaenopteridae > Balaenoptera > Balaenoptera borealis. The sequence continues at coordinate 145,379,910 of NC_138866.1, forward strand.
AAAACTTTAAAAAATATGCTTTATTAGCTTTGAATATATATGGATGGATCATAGTGCATGTGCATATTTTATAAGTAAATACATATGTATATGTTCAACTAATAGGAGTGCAGAATGAAAGAAAATTAATAAACTCCTGTTCTAGGTGATTCCAAAGGGTCAATATATATGCAAAATAGGAAAATAGATGAAAAATAAAAGATAGCTACTTCAAGATACTGTCTGCTTTCATTTGTTTTCACACATATGGCCCATAAAGACTAAACATTCTCTTATAGCAGAAATAAAGTACAGGTAGATATTAATCCACTTTAAAAAGTGCTCCTAGCCCAATGGTACCAATGGGTCCTGCGACCTGTAACGGGAGAGTAATACAGGAGTAAAGCAGAAATTGTTGCAAAATACCTGATATGCAGGGATTTTCTTTTTCTTTTTCTTTTATTTTTTCTAACCAGCTCCTTCGATTCTATGCCTCTGTGAAGGATCTCACTTTACTGTGAAGCCAATCTCAGGATTTATGGGTGTGGGTGTGTACAAACCCACATACAGCATCGGTAGGAGAGGAAGATGACCTTAGGGGAGACATGCTTCTGGTCCATGGATTAATGCACACCCTCACGCCTGGCTTTCCTGGCCCAGAATGTCCCAGCAGTTGTAGAGCAAGGATCCATGTGAACCCCAACCTTGGCTGTGGGCGTGAGCTGCTCACGGGCTGCCTCCTTCCCTCGGCCTCAGTGCTCACTGAGTTCACATTAAGACCTGGAAGCCTCTCATGGGGGAGAGAAGAATACACTTTTCTTATTGTACAGTCCATTTCATTCCCAGCTGCAGGATTAAATTTATTCCTTTCTCAAGTGTTGTCTGTGCGTATAAATCATTTAAGCTTATATGTTTTCGTTGCTGTGGCAACTGTGTGGCTAATTGAATTCCAAAATATCTTTCTCGATTTCAAAGCCATGAGAAAGAGCCAGAGGACTTCACGGTGAGAGTCAGAACAGAGGTAGAAGAGGTGGTGGAAGTGAAATGAAAATGACACATTCTCCATCTGTCTCCTGAGGTCCCAGAAAAATGCCACTCAGATGTGCCAAGCAGAGGTGCAGGAGACCTCCTCTGAAGCGAATGGTTAATGAACAGTTACCGGAGCCTCTCTGCAGAAGCACCTGCATCTTCTGACTCCAAAGCTTCAGGGTCTCCCTCTTCTCATTCTCTCTGGCCTGCTTGCTCTGCCAAGGACAGGGACTGAATCTTTTCTATTGAGGTTTAGTAGCTGTTAGTAAACACCTGTCTGATAAAAGCTTCTTGATGGATGGTTGGATGGGTAGATGGATGGATGGTTGGTTGGATAGATGGATGGATGGATGGATGGATGGATGGATGGATGGATGGATGGATGGATAATTGGATGGATGGATGGATAGGAAAAGAATTACCAGAGGCAATTTGAAAGGAAGCTGGCATCTTTTAAGGGACTATCCAATGCTAGGCACTGTGCTGGCATATGTCCATTACAAACTCAAAACAACCTTTGTAAAAGCAAGTGTGATTGCTCCTTTCACAGATAAGGAAACTTCAGACTTAAGTTTAAGGAACTTGTCTAGGGACCCTCTGGTTAAGTGGCAGATGTAAGATGTACCCAGGTCTCTAAAACTCCAAAGCCCATACATATTCTACACTTTCAACTATATTCTACTAGCTCCCCCAAGCAGAAGAAATGGACCATATCCTCCTGTGCCTCCCCCCACCTATATTAGCCCCACTCCTCCTTCTCCCTTTATCTCTCTTTCTCTCACATTCTTTTGCTATCTTTTCCTTCCTTCCTTCTTTCCTTCCTTTCCTTCTTTTCCTTTCTCCCTTCTTCCTTCCATCTTTCTCTCTCTTGATTCTGTACTTTCTTAAACAACTTTATTCTTATTTGTCAATATGATATGTGCACACTATAAACATTTAAACAATATAGAAATAAATTAAATGATGTAAAAATTTCACTGAATACCTCACCACCTACAAATAATACTCCAACTAGATAAGCATTATTGTAAGCCATCATCTCTACATATTCAGTAAGTAAATAACATTTTTAATACACTCTAGTATACTTTCTATCTTAGATAAAATTATTGAATTGAGTAATAGTTAAACTTTCCCCATTAGTGTTTACTCATCATAAGAAACAATAATTACTAAAAACTTAATCTATGGTTGATACACAAATATAAAAAACATTAAAATGTTGGAGCCATTTTTAAATTGCTTGTTTCACTTTCTATCATATTGACTAATACCCCACTAGGAGAAATGGAGAAACACTTGCAATGGTTTCCACCACCTTTTGTTACTTTACATTATGTTTTATATTGCCAAGTATATATATATATGTGTGTGTGTGTGTGTGTGTGTGTGTGTGTATGTATATATACACACTTGGCAATATATTGCAATATACTGCAATATTTGCAATATATAAATATATTGCATTATTACTAGGTGTTTCCTAACATGGGCAATTATGTTCAGACCTTCTATTTATTCTGATCTAGACTGGGTGAGTTCTCTTTGACACTCCTCCCACTTGAACAGAAGCCTTTATCCACCAGCAGGAGTTTGAGAGTTGAGTAATGTGTGTCATCAGTTTTCTGTAGCTGGAGAAAATCCAGAGAGGAAAGAGGGACTGCCCAGCAGGGAACGAGTTTTGAAGGACTCAGTGGGGTGCAAACGTACATTGACAGAATATCTGGCTGATAGCCCAGCCATAGCTGGACACCCGGGAGGTGTGGTTGGATCTCTCCCCAGACAGAGTGGAGCCCTGAGCCCTGGGGAGCTCTAATCGACTTTCCTGCCTCTGTTGAGATGTTCACAAGTAACCAGGGGCTTCTACACGCAAGGGTTTGCCCTTGACTTTCCAACACTTGCTCAGCCACTTATCTGCAAATATCAGCTTTTTTTTTTTTTTTTCAACTCACATTTTCTCCAGCATCACTTCTAGGGGCTGAGGGAGGAAGAGGAACCATACCAAGTCCACCAGAGTGTTTATATTTACAGCCAGTACTTTTTGAAGTTTATGTCGTGAGGCTACGCCCCAGTCCTTAACTGTTTCCTACTTAGTAAATTGTTTTCAGGTTCTTTCTCTGATCCTTTTTAATTATTGGGAGGGAGACATTCTGTTCCTGTGCTTAACTCCACCCTCTTTACAAGAAAACTCCTTCTTAGATTATTATTCCTTTAAGCGGCATAATGGCATTGAGTTTAGTAGGTCTGCAGACCTTGGTGTGAAACCCAACTCTATCCTTTAAGACAGTAGTTCTCAACCAGGGTCAATTTTGTCCCCACGAAGGACATTTGACAATATCTGGGAATTTTGATTATCATGACCGGGGTTTTCTACTGGCGTCTAGGTCAAGGATGCTGCTGAACACCCTTCATGGTACAATCTGGCTCCAGCTCACATACTCACGGGAAAGCCACCCACAACAAAGAATTATCTGGCCCAAAGTGTCAACAGTGTAGACATTGAAAAACCCTGCTGAGTACATTTGAACAATTTTTTTAACCTCCCTAAACTTTATTAACTTTGTCTTTAAAATGAGCATAATAATACCTGTCTAAGACATCATTAGGTGGCAGATTTTAATGATCACCATAATAATATAATAATACTTTTCATTACTATCATCAGCATTATTATTAGTAGTAAATTTGCCATTTTTTAAACAGCTGTAATATTGCAAACAATTACCTAACCTATTCTGACCTTTAATTATTGCAGACAGAGTTGAATTCACTTTGGGGGTGACATTGTCTTTCACTAACTCCTACTGTTTCAACTGTTATTTTTATTTGATTGTTTGGTTGTTGTTGTTTTAACTTGTACTGTTGATCTTATTTTTTTCTTTTAAAAAAATTATCGGCCTTTTATGGGAAAAGCAGCTTCCTCTTGCTTTTTTTTTTTTTTTTAATTGCAAGGTGTGTTTTGCTTGCCTCTTTTTATGTAAATGCCTCATATTACACACATCCTCTATACTCACTCAGCTATATCTATAGAGCAGTAGACAGCCCATGGAGGTTAAAGATAGAATTATTTTTAGAAAGCACCCTGTTCTTGTCTTTTACAGGTAGGAAAACTGAGTCTCAGCCCATGGAGACTCTGGTATCCAGATAAAAGTGTCAGAGAAGAACACCTTCTAACACCACGACCAGAGAATTGACCTAGGCATTGGATCAGAGGAGCCCTAGTAATAATTCTGACTTTGATGCTGTGAAACGAAAGTCAGAATGTTTTGCCTTGTCTTATTGGTAGAAAGTAGCCATGGTTTAAATACGCCCAATGTTGGTTGTCTGTTGTATATTCAGGTTATTAATACAGAACATCACCTTGCCATGCTCCTATCTTAAGACCTGTAAAGTAGATGGTGTAAGATACCTGCACAGGAATAAGATGGTCTAACACTGAGGCAGCCATACTTTCCAGATTTTTCTTCCTTGTTCTCAAGGTCTCAAAGCAATATAAAGACGGCTTAGGGCTTGGAAAGTTCTTCTACCCCTGGCCCATAAAGATTACAGATGGGAGGGGAGTTGTGACTCTGGCCTTGGACTCCAACCAGCTCAGAAATGCTGGCCCAGAGGAGCTTCTGGAAAACTGCAATGTATACTCCATCATGTGCAGGTGTATACGTGTCTACAAGTTCTTGTGAGTTTATAAGAGTAGCAGAACACTATAGAACTAGCATGACCTTCAGAGTCAGATGAACCTACGTTCAAATTCCACCTCTGTCATTTACCAGCTGGGTGGCATTAGGCAAGTCAACCTCTCTGAGACTCAGTTTTCTTATTTGGAAAATGGGAATAATAAGGTCCAGCTAAGCAACAAACAGATGAACCTTAAATGATAGCTTCTGCCCTTCCCTTGTCCCTCTCTATCACTCAGTTTTTGACAGCAGGATCAATTTTTACTTTCATAAAATATATTCTAGTTTTGAAACTCTGGGAGTTGTTATTATTCCTGGATCCATTAGTGGCTGCCAGTAACCTTCTTGTTGTGTAACAGTCAGAAACAAATAGCCATGACCAAGCTGGGGAAGCTGAGGAGAGATGGACTGAATTTGGGTAATACTTGGGAAAGTGTCTAACTCCTGGGGTTTTCTTTTATTGTTTGATTTAATGAATCTCAAAAGGGCTTGGCCTTGGGAGGCACAAATCAATAATGTAATTCCATGCTGTCAGGGGCTTTCCTGTCTACCTCAATAGAGAGAAAGCCTCCCAAAGTGCATCTAAGGCCAGTCAGAGAGACATTTAGTTCTTAGAGGAGGGGAATATGGAGACCAATCTCAAGCAGATGATGAAACTGATGATGATGATGATGATGATGGTGATGATGGTGATGGTTATGATAGTGATGGTGGGGATGACAATGGTAATAATGATGGTGATGGTGATGATGATTATGATAATGATCCTACCATTTATGTAAGGCTTATTAAGTGCAAGACCAAGTACCAAGCACTTTGTGCATGTCCTCATATGACTCCATACTATAAGAACAGATCATAGTATGACTATGTGTCTTTTACATATGAGAAAACTGAGGCCCAAAGAAGTTAAATGACTTGGCCATGATCCCCAGTTGATTAATGGATGAAAAAAACTTTGGGAGAGCGAGACGTATTTTTCCTTCCTCGCTGTTTGGGGGACAAATGTCACAGGTGGTATCAAACAGAAACAAAATTTGTTGAGCAGTTAGTCAGACAAAATCTTGAATTGTGCCCTTGCCTAATACTTGTTTGTGTCATTTGACAAGAAAATTAATCTTTCTGAGACTCAGCCTCTCCAAGCCTCAGTTTCCTCATCTAGAAATATGAAGATAAAAATACATAATTCATAGGGGATAGTTATGATGGTTCAGTGAAGGTTTAGCGAGATGCCTATCTGGTGCATATTACGGGCTTAACGAAAGTTAGCTTCCTTCTAGGGACCCAAGTGAGGGACCAGAACAGGGAAAGCTCAGGGTTGGAGCCCATATCAGCTCTGCTGAAGCTGGACTACAGGAGTTGGGCAGCCAGGGCTGACTGAGAATAAAACTGAGGGAAGTTCCAGCTGTGAGTATAACACTGCAGGGACCAAAAAAAAAAAAAAAAAAAAAAAACATGGTAGAAACTGGCCTCATTTCTCTGGAAAAAAATAAAGTGAAGTTCTTATGAAAGAGATGCAGTCTTGTTTTTTAAAAAAACCCATTTGTCTCAAGGAAATTTGCTGATCCATTCTTTCTGGATGGAAAACCCTACAAGGAGAATAAACACTATTATAACTCTCCCTGGGTCTTTTAGCCAAACTTTGAAGTCTCCTGATTTAGTATGGGAATCTTCTTGGATATTTCAGAATGACTTCTCACCCCTACTCCTCTGATTATGCTTGAATGATGGGAACTTAAACATGGGGAGAGCATCAACTCAAGATGAGAGAGTCCAACTCTCTTCTCTCTGCATGAACCGAAGCCCCATCCAAAGGTTGGAGATTAGTGGTCATTTGGTTCTACCTGTGGACTAGAAAAGAGGAAAAAGGAAAAGACACAGTAGCCATAATCCAGGCAGGATCTGGATTATCCTACCCTACCAGATTACTTTCAAGTGGTCAAACACCACTTTGACTCTGAGTTACTGTCTGTCATTTATTTCCACTTGTTTTGAATCACAAGAGACTTCTGTCATAGGTGACCGTATCTCTAACACATACACAGGTATCTGTCACAAGGTACAAGAGGTAACAGTAATGTCCTCTCACTTTAGGGTGTCAGGGTCCTAGCCTCACCCCGACAGAACAAGGGGCTCAGAGCCTACCTCATCCCCCCAAAGGACAGAGTCCCTGATGAGTAGACCATCAATAAATACCAGAGCAGATGTCATGAAATTCCAATCAGAAGAATTTATAATGTGAATTCAGATATTATATAGTGAGAAATAGGTAAACAGAAATTGTCGGTCAAACTCCTGGCAGCTGGGGCCGGCATCAGAGGCAGTAAGTAAACTAACTCCATAAATCACGTTTATGATCAGCCCCATTGCGCATAATACTACCAGTGGAGCTTTCCATTAAGTAGCAGGAGGCAGTGGCTTGTTGCATCTCATAGGGATGGAAATGAGCAAAGGCAGTGTGTCCCTGGAACAGCGACCCAAGGGTGTCAGACTATGATTGAGACATTACCCTGCTTTCTAGGTCAATGTTTGCATAAGGGCTTGGGAGAAGGGTTCTGGCTTTCCACCTGGAGTAATACCCAGGAGAAGGTCAAGGCGTCCACGGAATTCTGGTTTGGTAGATCTCAAAGCCCTAGACCTTTCCATCCACAACACAAGGGCAAAAGGAGTGAGAAGTTGTCTCTATACTAAGAGAAGCTGGGGAAGTCTCTTTATCAAAAACTCTTCTGTTACTCATCATCCAAGTCATAACTGAAATCCTGTCCTCCGTTGTGCTCTCTCTGAATCTTCTTATAGCCTTGATATTAGCAACACAGACGACCTTCTATTCACTGTGGGATCCAGAGTGTGGGATAAACAGGGGTATGGTCTGGGGAGAGAGTTTTAAATCTCCTTTACATCTTCAGGCTTTGGCACATTGTAGTACCTCTAATAGAAGACTGCTCCTAAATTTATTACATCAATAAATGAATGAAAGACTATCCTGAAAGTGATATATTCTAAACTGCTTTTTCCCCGTTGTTTTTGTTTGTTTGTTTGCTCTTTGGCTTACAACCCTCCACTGTGGTCTTGGACAGCAGCTTCAATCCATGTGATAGGAAGCGTAAGATGGTGATTAAGACCATGTGTACTAAACGCAACTGCTGGTTTCAAACCCTACCTCTGCCTCAAGTAACTGGGAAGCCTTGGACAAGTTATCTAAACCTCTGAGGCTTGATTAGCACATCTATACAATAGAAATATTAATATATGTTCTCGTTAAAAGAATTAACTCATTCAGGGCTCTTGCAGACAGCTTGCTGGGCAAATAGTGACATATGGCTTAAGTATGAACGCCCATGATCATGTCTTGGCATCTTCTCTCTTCCACGGCCTCTCTCCCTTATAGTTGAGCATTTGTCTGCTAAGCCTACTTGAGCTACTACTTAAGAATGTTTTCAAAAGTCTGAGGACAAAGGACTATGATTAAGACACTCATAGAGATTGGCTGATTTAATACAAGTACTGTGCTTTCCTCTAAGGCATGGGTATCTGGCCATGATCTGCAGTCAGAAGATGGCCTTATCCAGTGACTCTCCCATGCTATATCATCCAGATTTCCCTAATAAGACCCAGACTCCCGGAGAACTTTCCAGAGAAGCTGCTCTTCCCTACTTAACTGCTTTAAAGCCATTCCCTGGCCCTTGCAGCTCATCAGCAAGTGGCAAGCAGGACAGTAATTAACCCCTCTGCTGAGCCCTACACTGACGATTTGAATAATTGAGAACATTGCAAACCTTGGTAATGGGGGGGAAAGAGAGGCTAAAATAGAACATCTCCCTAGTTAATAGCTAAGTAACATTGAGCACCCCAACAGGAGCAAGGAATAGAGCATGGCTCAGGGCAAGGTGCCCCTCCATGCCCTGAAACATTAGAGGAATGGGTTCTGAGAAGCTCAAGTAGAATTCCTGGGAGTTCCCTATATATGTTCATGATCCATGCCAAAAAATTACCCCCTCACCTAGGACATCAGGTCTGATAAATCTACCTTGTGTCTAACGAGTACCTTCCTGGCATGTCTGTGGTCGATGCCATGATAGGCAGTCTCCAGGTTCAGGTTCAGGGATGGCCAGCTGCTATTTCTGAAGTTTCCCTGTTAGACCACTGTTTCTTCGTGTCACCACTGGGGTGATGATTTTTTAGGAGCATGTTGTCTTTATAAGACAATAGTATCAACCATGCCCTCAGGCATTGGAAGATGCTATCAATAGTTTGTCTCAGTTTTTGTTTACCTTAGAACCCTGGCTTCAGGCAAGTAGTTGAATGAGATTATTAATCAAGGACCTTCCAGACCTAGAAGTCTGTAACCTTATCCAGTCCTTGAATTGTCATTTCAAAATAAATGCCAAATAATGGGTCACAAGGATGTGAGGACGTTCTGAAGTGCAAGTGCAAGACCCCAGGGCCTCCCTGGACTTTGTGTGGAGTAGGAAGGAGTAGTCCCCTGCAGAAGGATGAGGTTGGGGGTTTCATGTATGTGGTGTGGGACCCGCTGTCTCTCACTGCATTTCCATCATTTGCCATCACTGGACTAGGCAATAAATAGGCCAGGCCACCAGGCCTGGACTTCAGAGAGCATTTAAAAATCCTACTTTGAGAAACATTACTTTTGCCTTCAGGCAGCCCAGGAAGACACTAATGTAAAGGCAGCCACATGCTGGGGAAGAGAGAGATTTACTCATAACTTCCATGTTGTCAGGTGGTTCAGAATTCTGGATCCTGAGAATTTTTACATGTGAGGCTCATGAGGCATAGTGGTAGCACTTTGAATTCAGTACAAATGATCTGGGCCTTGGAGAATGAGAAATCCAGTTCAACGCAACAAATGTCTATTAAGTACGCACTATATACATATCACTGTACAGAGAACATTAGCCCTTGTCTGGAAAGACTTAATGCATGTTCCACTTACTCATCAAAAAGAGTTTATACACTGAGGACTTTTGTCCCACGCCTGCAAGGGGCCTAATTATGAACTTGTAATTTTTTTTTAAACTCTAATGGCATTTTAGTTTATATATATATTTTTTATTTTTGGCTGTTCTGCGTGGCATGCTGGATCTTAGTTCCCCGACCAGAGATTGAACCCATGCCCCCTGTAGTGGAAGCGCTGGAGTCTTAGCCACTGGACTGCCAGGGAAGTCCCATGAACTTGTAGTTTTATGTGGCCAGGAGGCAAGGGCCAGGTGAAAAATGTAATTTATTACAAGGGACAATTGAAGAACAAAAGTCTTTTGCCCTTTAAGTACGCTAACTTCCTTCACTGGGATAGAACCTTCAAAAAGCCTATTTGGGTTTCTTCCCACTCAGAGCTTTATGAATTACACATTTTTTTTTTTAAGGTGGTGTGAACAGGTATTATAGTGATAACAACGTGTTTGATACATGGAGATGAGGAAGATATTTCCATTGCTGTCTGAAACCCAAACATGGTGTTGTAGCTTGATCCTTAGCTACAGGCTTTGAAGGGAGATGCACTTAGAGGAAGGAGACAAGTTTACCACGTGGTACAGACAAGCCGCTGGTCTAGAAAGGGCTGGGGCACGCACACCTGGAGCTCTTGATTTTCCTGAATGAAATTTCTCTTTTAATACTGTGTGATATTGCATGGTAATGCCTAAACCCTTATACCAGTGGTTCTCAACCAGGGCAATTTTGCACCCTCCCCTTCCCCAGGGGACATTTGGTTATGTTTGGAGACATTTCTGGTAGACACACCTGGGAGGGGGACAGAGGAGGAGTACTACTGCTCTGATGAAAATGCTGGTAAACATCAGAAAATGCACATGACAAACCCCACAGCCAAGAATTCTCTGGTTCAAAATGTCAATAGGGACGAGGCGGGGAGCCCTGCCTTAAAGCTTCCTACACCTCTGGTGAACCCCCATGAGTGACATTACAGCCTGTGCCTCCCTGTCTCTCCCCCCAGTCCACTGATGTTTTTGAAATAAATTAATGGAAATAAGTCTTCCTCATTAAAGGAAACACATTATATATTGTAAAGAAGAAAAAAGGAGAGAAAGGGAAATTGGGAAGGAGAGAGAGAGAGAGGGAGGGAGGGGAAGGAGAGAGAAAGAGAGACTAGAAACGAGATTTAATGTAATTATGCTAAAGAATTGTAAAATCTTTGGGGTAAAAAAAAATCCAAGGGAATATATTTTATCCCATCTTAGGAACTAAAATTATTGTAACTAGGAAGTTGAGTAACAACATATGTGGAATGACAGGACATCATGACATAGAGCTGGAGGTCGTCAATCCTTTCCTTGTGCCCTGCCTCAAATTATAGATATATGTATGTCCTTCTTGAAACATTCTTCTCAACCCAATATCCAACTCAGGGTCTACCTTAAGCGTTGTGCAAGCTATTTGACCTTTAGCAAAACAGGGTCCCAGCTCTCAAGATGATACTGAATCCCACAGTCTTTGCACACATTTGGACTTTCCCAAACTTCAATCTACCTTTAAATTCAACACACTTCCCTACTGAATAATGAATCCAAATAAAACAAGGACATTGATGTTTTATACTTTATTTGAGAAGATACCCTACATAAACTATGTCAGGAGGATACAGGTCTACACACGATTTCATCAGTCAATAAATGGAGTTGTTAACATAACACAGAAGATATGATAGCATGAGGAAGACAGAAGTATGACCAAGGAGTATTTACAACTCTCACATATGCTATATTTATATTGGAGATGGATATATACATATATACATGTACATGTGCATATACATACATATGTCCATACATACACACACATATATACATATATATGTATAAAATGTTTTTAAGCAAAAACCAAGAAAAGAATTTGTCTTCTTGGAATAATTAACCATTTGAAAGTGAAGAATGGTTGGTTTTCATTAGTGTCATGGTGTTAAACCTCCGTCCCCACATTGAACTCCAACACTGATAGATTCCAATGAAGACACGTTTGCCTTGGGATGGAAGCGTGAGGGTGAAGAACGGGGTGATGGGTACAGGGCCAAGAGTGAAGGACATGCACAATGGGAGAATGACCTTTGGTGATACCATTAAATCATCCTTTTGTATTAAACATAAATTATTAATACAATTTAAAAAAATAATTTTCTGTTTTCTTTTGAGGTTGGGGAGGAAGGAAGGGTGGGCTGGGGAATAGAGAAAGGGAGGGCACTTGCCTTTTCAACACATCCCTTAATATTAACTGAGAATACATCCCCCTACCCTGGGGCCATCTTACCAAATTTAGAATCTGTTTTTGTGGATTTTTTTTTTTTTTTGCATAAAACACACCTTTACACAAGAATTTTACTCAGATGATAAGCCTCTTCTCCAAAGGCAAATACAATCATCACTTTAACTAAACTGACTCTCCAAGACTTGCCAGGATGCAAATAAACTTAGCATGGTCAATGGATGTATTTGTTAGAAAGGAAAAGAACAGAAGAAATAGTACCTCAAGGAAGGGGCTCTATGAGTAAAACCCAGTTTTACTAAAACCTCAGCCACCCATTTTAAGTCAACGACTTTGGGATCCAAATGATGAGAAGCAAGAATGATCAGCAATTTCCAGTGGCCTGGGAAAAAAAAGAAACAAGCATTGTGGAGGAATATTTTTAAGTCATAAAATAGACCTGAGGAACAATCAATTGAGATTAAAATAAATGATGTAAAATCCAGTTGAGCACACCTCAACTCGGCTGCTGCCAAGGTCTCCACCAATAAATGGTGAGTTGGCAATATTATATCCTTCATTAAACTTTTCCCAAGCCACGCTACATAGTTTCTTTTCTAAACTCTGTAAGATTAACTTGGCCTCAGAACAAGTGCCTAGATGGATCATATGTCCACACACCATAGACACCATTGTTCAGCAGTTGCCATAATCCATCGAACACTTCAGATGGCTACTATCTTTACACAAACATTGGGAAACACACACAAACCCATGGAATCAGACAAGATATAATCACTTTACATATATTTAATACAGAAAGCTTAGGGAGGGGGTGGAAATCAGTTACAAGAGCACCTAAACTTCATTTGCAAAATTCCTTCAACTAGTGCACTGAAGTAGGTACCAGCTGATTTTCCAGATATTGAAAGTTTGCTGCCCAACCTCAGCCTAAAGATAAAGGGACATGTAATGTCCAGTAGGAAACAAATCAGTGTACATCATTTACACACAATAAATCCTTCATTTCCCTTGAAATAAGATATGTAAAGTAGCACTTAGTTTAATACAAGTTTTGTTCTGCTTTAGACCTAGCTGTAAAAAGCCATTCATGCAAAAAATTACCTCCAGTTGTAGCTGGATATTTAAAGGACACTTCTACTGAAAACAAGTCCCTTTCACATAGGGAAGGGGAGCAAATCCCACTCTGGACAGCCAGTGTCGGCTGAGAGTGGAAAATACAAGACTTTGGTGTTTGTAGGGCATTTGCCTTAAGAACCCAGAAGTAGCACTGAGCTCGCCTCTAAGGAGGCAGAGGGCTAGAAGTGCCCTTGGAAATTTTAGGAATTTTGCAGAAAAAGTACTGAGAACCTCTATAGGATTTTTTTTCTCTGGCCTGTTCTCTCCTGAGGCTGCCCTGGGCATCACCTCCACTTGTAAAGATGACTACTTCTGTATCTCCATCTCAGACCACCTTCCCCCCTGACCAATGGATCATTTGTTTCCTACCAGTCAATCTACAACTCCTTCCTCTCTGTTTTAAGGGAAAAGAATTTGTTTTATTAAACTCTATTACAGCGGTTGGTCATTCATGTGCATATTCTTTCTAAACTAGGGTTGCGCTTTGATTTCAATATAAAACAAAGCTCCTCTATCCTAAAGGACTCCAATAGAGAATTTTTGACCCTGCTCTCCCACCATCCTCACATAAACAATCAAGAGAAACTCTTGCCATGGCCTTTTTTGCATGGCAGGTGTGAGCGCTGGAATGGGATGCCCTCAAGAAGACAAGGAATGCAGGGAAAGGATGGATTTTTTTCCTTGGACCCATTCCAAGGTTCAAAATCACAGCTCCATTGAACTCGCTGCTCTGAGGTCTGGCTCTGGTCTGGTTCTACCACCTCATTTATCCTTAGAAAAAACCCTTTATAGTTTTACACTACCAAGTGTTATGAATTATGTTAAGCAACACTGAGGAGAGGGGAGAAAGTGGAGGAGAGAGTATGGTGGAGTGTTCAAAGCCTTGGACTGGATCGTTCAGAGGCAAGTGAAGTGGAATTTATCTAACATCTGTGAAATAGAAGACAGTATTTCAGGTGAAATCCTCAGTGACTCTCTTGCCTTCCCAGTACAGTGTCCATCCTGACATGAGTGAGGCGAATGCTGCCAATTAGTTAAGAGAAAGCAATGTTGTCTCTAAAGTGACATCTATGTATGATTGTGCTATATGACAACTGTCCCATCACAAAGCAAAGAGACAAAATGTGCTTCTGCTATGCATTTTCTCAGTGCAACCCTTCAGTCTAGCCTGACCGAGGCCTTAAGGAGCCATTTGCATTTTTACTATGATTGTTTAAGGCTAAGTTAGCTGCTGAACAGCATTCAGGATTGAAGGGTGGCTGCTGGCATTCAAAGCTGTGCGCCACCCTGAGTCTTCACAATGCTAACAACAGCATCATTGGGCCCTTTTCTGTCCCCAAAGCTCATAGCTTCTGCTCAACTCCTGTGAAATATTGCCTCCAAATGCACATGGAGTAAAACATAGACTTGTACTTCGTGGGAGATGTGCAGAAATTTTTTTTTCAAAGTGATTGCCAATAAGCTATCCTCCACTTGGGAGTTTACAAGTCAATGGCGCCTTGCGAAGACTTATTGCAGTGGGTCCCTGTGCCAAAGTGTGTCCTCCGCTGATGTCTAAGTGTCTTTCTTTCCACAGCTTTGAGCCAAAAGACCTGGGCACGTTAGTCCAACACCCATTATTTGTTAGCAGATTGAGAACGTGACACAAACAGGCTTGGAAATAAATAAAAGGTGTAGGCACCTGAACTTAAGAATAAAGTCTTCCAGCTTGAGGTCCCAAAGGATGGAAGTAAAAGAAAAACCCCACCCCTTCTTGACTGGCAGGTCAATCAGGACAGCAGTCATTGGTTCAATTGAGGGAGGTGTTTGCTGTCCCTGGTGCTGAAAACAGATGCCCCAAGATCACTGACAGATGGGAGAAGTGAGAAACTGCCTATCAAACTGAAAACTCTTTCAACAGAGGCTGACTTTGGGTGACAGTACTCAAAACATGTTTTAAAAGCCCCTTTTCTTATGCCATTCCAAATGAAAGCAGCTCTAAAGTGACCCTAGTTTTCCTAGCCAGTTAATTCATTGTTAGACATAATACCAATGGACAGAGTTAATTCATTGTCATAATACCAATGGGGTAGCTCATCCAAACCGCCTCCCCATTCAGGCCCTATTGACATATTCTCTCATATGAGTCAAGGACCCCAAACTCTTAGAAAAGAAGCCTATAAGTGGATGCAGCATTGGGGTCTACAGAAACTGCTTACCGACTGCTTCCTTTTCCTGATACCTTTGCAGACATAGGATTGATTTGGCTTGCTAGGACTAAATGTTTCTGAAAGAAGTATTTGGGTAAAAATTTACCGTATACTGAAACACGGGCCTCTGAATTCCTCTCCACCCCTAATTTCATTGTCACATTCTGAGAAACTGAGCAGAACTTTTACTATGCTCAAGAGAAAATCTAAACTTGTAAACAACTACTTCCTAATGTTCCCAGCTCCCCTCCCAGCCAACACACACACACACACACACACACACACACACACATGAAATCTCAGAAAGTAAAACCTACTTGAGAAAGAACATGATTCTTCCCTTAACAGTACACGAATCTTTGCCAGAGAGAGCAGGACTGCTGTTTTCTCTCAAATTCAAACAGAGAATTTCTTGTCCCAACTTGCTTTCTTTTCATTTTATTTTGACATACCCTTGAACTCACCTGCCTTGGCCCACATACATGACCAAGAAGAGTCCTTGATTCTGTAGGGTAACAAAAGATTAACATGTGTCGTTCTGGGTTGCTTCCAACTGCTATGGGCTTGGGGGAGCCTTTGTTATAGACATGAACTATAATCAATCTTTTCCAGCCTTGGAAAGGAAATAGCCCAATGGCCTCAAGAAAGGCTAAATTCTCAGAGACAGGGAAGACAAAAAGCATGAAAACAAGTTCTTGTTGCTCCTGTTAATATATTAAATCAAATTTTCCATATCCGGTGAGTTATTTCTCACACGATACCTCTGAAATCCTTAAATAATCAAGTCTTGTCACTAAGAAGTTACATAGGGAAATGCCTTGTTCAAGGCAGGCCTTAAACAGTGCTGTGAGGGCGGTCATCTCTTGAGATTATCAGAATGAATTATGGAACATCACCCTGAACCAGCTTGCCTTCTCCAATCTCACATCATAATTTAAACTCCTAGTCATAACCCAGTTCGGAGTCTCATTTCAAAGAAAGCTAGAATGCTTTCTGTCTGCTGGACAGCTGCAGGGGGAAAATCACTGGGACAGAGTTTCAGAGCAAAAGTGTTGCTTTTCTATCTAAGACAAACAAAAATTGAGCCCCAGGTAAAAAGAGAAAAGGGAAGCTGAGATAGTCTGAACTTGAGCAAAAGATTTGTGAATTTCTTAGGATTTCAGTTACTCAGTGTTATTCTGATTTCTCTCTGGAGTAAGAAATTAAAAAAAAAAAAAAAAAAAGGAAGCATGCACAGCATTTAGTCAGTTGCATCACACCTGATCATTTCTTGGAGGTCTAAAGGAAATTACATTTGAAAGATTCAACATACCAACTAGTCACCATTGCAAATAGTGGTTGGTGTCACAAACACCTGGGATTTTTTTAAGGGGCTGTAAATGACATCACTGTTGTAACCTTGGCAATCTGGCCTCAGGAAGTACTGTCAGGGGTTTCATTTCCAATCAGATGTGTTTCTCAGTGGGAATCCCAATCACACTTATTTGTTAGTGCTCAAGGCTACTGGAAATGTGATTTGGCATTTGGTCTTCACTCCAGCGTTTATTTTTTTTCCATCTTAAGTTTATTTCTCCATATACAAAATGCTGGCCCCATAATGAACGTGATACTGCTTCAGGATCATTATCACTTTGGGTGCTTTCCTTCAAGATTGGTTTCTCTAGCCAATTTATCAAGGAAGCTTCATAGAGTCCTACTTTAAAAAAAAAATTACATTTAAATCTATAGAACCTCATGAAAGCAACAATGGATAATACAGAGTTAAACACAGCAAGAGATGCCATTTTGTTACAAAATGTTCAGGATTCCAGGCCTGAAAACAAAATCTACCATCATTGCCTTTTCAGTGACAGAGCCAAATGGGTAAAACATCTTCTTTCCGCTTTGATATTTATAAAGGCGTTCTCTGGCCCTCCGGGCTCGATGGCGATTCAAAGAGGAAAATGCTAATGACAAAAATCTAGAAACCAGACCGCAGGAAGGATTTAAGAAAGGTGCACCTCAAAACGCGGCACAGCCCCAAAGCAGCTCACAGCTCAGCACCCAGGAAGACTGTTTGCAACACTCACTCCCCAGAGAGTGGGCGCTACTTCTTTGAGGGGCGCTGTGGAGCCCACAGAGCACTTGGACAGCTATGATCTCATTCGGTGCAGGCAGGGGGCTCTTAGCAGTTTTCGTTTGTAGATTAAGAGTCAGAAGCACAGAAGGGCTAGTGCTTTTTCCAAGATCACCCAGCAGGAAACAGGACCTGAGCTGTCCTCTGCCTCCTAGTCATATGGCTGTCCCTCCACCTCACTTTCAATCTGTCTCGCCATTTTATCATAGACAGAATTTTAAACAGACCACCTGTCTTTCCTAAAGAAATGAACGTGAAAAAATTTAGAAATCTCATTGAAAATATTAAGAGGGACCAAGAAAAGAAACAATATTGAACTATCCTCAGAGTTACAAGGAAAAACATTGTATTTTTCAAAAATGGGGGTGTGTTTAAACGTAAAGAATTTGTTTTTAATGGTAAATGTGGATAGTTGATCATAGTTCATTGTTGTTTTTCAGAGCCATTTGAGGGACAGAGTTGAAGTATCTATTGATACATCATGTTTTTTTGGATAGAGGATCTAGTCTCCCAGCTCTTGGGGTAATTTCTTCCACCTTATTGTTTCCTAAAAAGAGAGCATGTTATCAGGTTCAATTCTGTTCTTAAGGTATAAGCCTTTCTGGTGCCATTCCAGTAAAGATCTCATCTGATTGAAAAAGACTCTTTTAACCCCTTCAAGATTTGGATGCCGCCGCAATCTGTGTGTTAATATTATAGCCTTTCCACTAAATAAATGAACACTTTGCTGACATGTGGCACTCTTATTCCTTAAGGACATAGTACACCCACGCTGATAGGAGTGTAAGGAAAAAAAAAAGAAAGGAAGAAAACCATCATTTACCATTTATCAGTATATGTAACAGCCAGAAAAAACGCCAAAGAAATTTGAAGGAAAAGCTGTTTGTAGCAAGGCAAGCCTCTCTTAGCCAAGACAGAAAGAATGGAGAACCTCAAAAAGACGGAACAGGGCATTATCATAGGCTTGTTGTCCTAGAGTCTAGTGTGCAAAACAACTGAGGAGGTGATAATGAGAAGCTGATCACTTGGTCCAAGGAACTGGAAAGAGACTGATGGCTGAGAACACACCGTTTTCTCCTCTGGAAACTGGGCTAAACCACAAGCATGGCTGATGCTCAAACTAGGAAAGAGGGAGATGGGCCGGTAGGGCTTTCCCTGCCTTTGCAGAGACAGAGTCCTGGCCTTCAAGGGGGGATGTAAGGGATGGTGGATGGATGGTAAGAGTTCAGAGTTTCAAGAGCTTTCAGAGAAGAGCTGCAAGAGATGAACTGAACGCAGGATGAAACTGGGGCCGACTTCAGGGTGGGGACGTTTGCAAACTTGCTCTAGGTGAGACCTGGAGAAGACAGCCTTCACTCAGAACTGATCTGAACAACAGATGAGACATAGATTGATCTGCCCCATCACTGCCATCAAAGAAGGCCCCAGGTCTTCAAGTTGCTGCCAGCTTCCCACTGTAGACTAAGGACACTTGCACATTGGCCCAGAGAACTGAAGTGACTTGGGCACAGTCACTCAAGCGACACCCAGTGAAGCCAGCTGACTTGCTGCCCGGTGCTCTTTTCTTGTCCTCTGGGATGTTGAAATTTCCCAAGGAAAGTCTAACCCTTCCCCTTCATGTTCCCATTCTATTTGAATGTTTGTGTTTGATATCTCATTGTTTCAGCCCCAAGATAGGTTCAGTAATCTGCTTGAACTAACTTACATTTATATTTATACTTAATATGTATTACAGGCCCCAAATCAGTGCTTCTCCCCTACCCCGAAAAATTAATTAAATAAAATCTGCATCAAGGTTCAGTTTGGTTTTGTGTTTCTGAGAAAACAAGTCCAGCCTTTACATATGAAGGCTCTGAAAACTCAGGATTTAGTTGCCCTTGAAAAGGCCCTAATTTCATAAATGATCAAAAAGTACAAAAAGTTAGAAAGTCAAAGTCTGTGTGTTGATAAGAAAAGGTGAGCCATAATAAGCTCTAGAAACCACAGGCTTGGTGCACACTTGTTTGCACGTCCATACACATGGAGATTGGTGGGAGAAACACAAATGGGGCACACTGCTTGTTGGACCTTTTGGGACCTTTGGGGAGTTTAGAGGCATTTGTGTGTGTATGTGTGTGCATGCGAACAAGTATAATCTAAGTAATAAAATAGAAAGATGAATGTAGTTTGCCCTATGTGAGCTTGAGCACCCAGAACAAAATACAACACTGATAACTGCTTTTAAACAAAGTTATCAGGTTTGCCTCTTTATGGTTGTGACATTACTTGGCCCAGAAATCCATTTTCCCAGTCAATAAACACAATGTCCTTGACTGGCAACTTTCATTTCTCCTAAAGGAATATCTAAGAGCATACAAGGAGATTCTTGTTACTCATATTAAAGACAAGAGGCAAAGTAGGAAAAACAATTTCAGGGAGAAACAGAAATGAGTAAAACCCCAGGGAAATTTGTGGTGGTTGCATCTAAGCTAAGGGACTTTCTCAAGACTTTTTGATGTGATGAATGGCCCCGGTTTGTAGGGAAGTTGTGATTTCAGCTTTGAGGTTTCTGCCAGCTGCTGCACCTCTGTGTGGTTCCACAGAGTGAATTAGAAAGGGTCTGGGTCATTCTGGAACCCACCATCCCATAAGGAGAGAGCTGGCAAGCTGGAGCTTAGGGGACAGCTGCATTCTTTGTAACTGCCAGGAGAAAAAGGAGCTGGGCTGTCCCTTTTGTTAGGACCATAGGAAACATCTACTCAGACATAGGGCAAGCCCTTTGTCCATCAGAACCCACTGTCCCCACCTGACCACCGGGCTGCAGTCAGGACCTGTTACATCTGAACCTGGAAATGCTGGAGGACCGGAGAGCCCAGAGCAGGGCTCACTGACTCGGGGCACACTAATTCTTTATAAACCATTTCATTTTGTGCAGCATAAAGGTATGCGGCAAAGCTGTTTGTCATCAGCAGAGTGGCTTTCGTGCCTTGATTTGTAGTCCCCTCAGGGGAACACCAATATGATGACAACCATCGTCACTCTGAGCAGAAAGCCTGGTTCAGCACCATGGTCAGAGAGAGGTCAAACCTCCTTCTCCTGGGGTCAGAGCCCAGATGGAGAGAAGAGTGGGTGGGGAGTGAAGGCAGGGGGTGTGGCTGATGGGATTCCAGATGGGATTTGCAGAGATCCACCAAGGGTTCCAGATGGGATTTGCAGAGATCCACCGCATGCATCTCAATGAGCTCTGCAGTAAACTTCACTGCACAAAGGTTAATCTAGATGTCAACGTTGTCTGACAGCACTGAAATTACTCCAGGGCAGGGCTCCTTCAGGAGTCTTAATATAACAGTCACTTCCATTCTGCCTGCAGGAAATGAAAGTTTTCTGCTTTGTATGCTGAATCATTCTGCGCCAATTTTCTCACTGTTTGAAGTCCAAACTGTTTGTGGTCCCGGGATTCACCTCGTATTAAGACCATCATGAAGTTTAAGAAACTGGATTGTCAGTCCTATGGAAGCAGGAGGATAGGAGTCGAAAGAAAAAAAGAAAAAGAAAAAAAGGACAAAAATGAAAGACAAGTTTCTTTACTGAGATATACTTCTCTACTGTGGAAAGCAGGCATCAAATCATCTGGACCAGGTTTATTTATTCACTCCAGACGTGAGCTCAGATGCACCAGGTAATGTCGGGAAGCTGTTAAATGGCGATGGAACATAAACTCTTCTCCAAGAGAAAACAAAAGATGTCAGGAAGCTATTCATTTGAGTATGTCCTACCTGCTAACATATTACAAAATTTGTTTTTATGGCTCCCATGTACTCTTCTTTTTTTTTTTTTTTTTTTTTTAATTAATTAATTTATTTTTGGCTGTGTTGGGTCTTCGCTTCTGTGTGAGGGCTTTCTCTAGTTGTGGCAAGTGGGGGCCACTCTTCATCGCGGTGCGCGGGCCTCTCACTATCGCGGCCTCTCTTGTTGCGGAGCACAGGCTCCAGACGCGCAGGCTCAGTAATTGTGGCTCACGGGCCCAGTCGCTCTGCGGCATGTGGGATCTTCCCAGACCAGGGCTCGAACCCGTGTGCCCTGCATTGGCAGGCAGATTCTCAACCACTGCGCCACCAGGGAAGCCCCCCATGTACTCTTCTTAAATGAAGGAAAAGCTACCAGACTTAGCTTCGGTACTCATATTTCTCACTGGGCTTTAGAGATGTTGCATCCATAAGAATGTCAGAGTAGACCATGGTTAGTGGTTGTCCAGGCTCTCAGTCTACCTTCGGACGTTCAGGAAGGATACATAAATTTGTCACAGTATAAACTGAGAAGAAACCAACTTCTCTCGTGAGATGTTAAACTGAAAAGCAAGACTTGAGCGACAAGGCATTTCTCAGGAGGAGAATCCAACAGACCTTTCCTCAACTACACTATCTTGATACATCTTCTATTAGAAACTTCTAGATTTGTTGGCCATAAGTATCGCTTGCAAGCCACAAGCTTGGGCCATGGCACTGCACACAAAGCATCGTTTACCTTGGTGATTAGGAAAAATTAATAGAGCTCACTGTCCTGCCTCTGTAGGATGGGAGATAGCCCAGCACACTGGCTTAAGACACCATCCATACTGCAAATATCAGACCAGGCCTTGTTTTAAAGTTGGAACTTGGTCAGTTAAAGACGAAGGGGAATCTGAATTTTCTTATTTTGCCCAAGAATTCCAAGTACTTTGAGAGAGGCCCCCAATCCCCTTGGATCTCCTCGTGAAATAGAAAAGTGTCTATGTTGGCATACCAAGACTTGGGCCAGAGGATCTCTTGTTGCAAAGTACAGAATGTGTTTAGACAGTCAAGAGAACTATGATTAGGAGGAATGCACTAGGAAAACAGAGACTCTGTCAGAAGCCAAGACACAGATCCTTAGGGTGAAACAGCTTATGTTCACAGCAAAAGTCCTAATAACCAAGGCAGGGCCTCAGATATTCACCACATTTCCCACAGTCAGCAATGCCTTTCAGAAAGAGTAAACAATGATCATCATCTCACATTCTCTCTGTCCCATCCCTCCTAGGCACTGGTTTCACCTGCAGTGCTGGTGATTTCAATACCAACCCCGAAATGTGATGTCCATTTGGGACATGTCCAAATGGGATGTGATGTGGTAGAAACGGTTAGTTCTTGTGTGATCTATCAACCAGGAAGAGTGATTTTCAGATGCTCAGAATGTTGTCGTCAGAATAATTTAATTCAGGGAGCACCAAATGATGAAACTTTACACGATGCCAGATTTCCCATCAGGACCTTTCTGAATGTCTTAGGCCAGTCCATCTCTGGATTTCTCATCCCTGAGAAATGTAAGGGTCAAAGAGATGAAGAATGATGGAATCAATTTGCTGACTCCAAGGGGACCTTCAATGAAGCCATCCCAATTAAATATATAGATATAAGCATACAATGTACATAGGCCTATACTCTCCTTACGATGACATTCCCGGTGATGTTAAGCATCCCAAAACATGTTCTGAAGCCTATATTGATATATTAATGATGATACAAAAACGTGGAATCTTCCTTTGAAACCTAGTAAGTGTTGGCCAGAAAAAAAAAAAAAAAAAGACATGGTATCAAAGAAGATATTGGTGCTCCAGGAACCAAAAACATAGTGGCTACAGCAGCATTTTTTGCTCTCAGGCAAATGGCATGGAGTATTCTAGCAGGCTGGCTCTCACCCAAAGTTGACAATAGACATCCCAGGGGCATTAGAGGGCAGCTGTCTAGACTGCCAACACACACGGGCTCATGGGACAAACACCTACAGATGTTTCTCTGCTCCAGACACTGAGCAAAGCACAAGGAGGACCCCAGATCTCAAGACTGTCCATTGGAATAACCGTACCTCGAGTCAAAAGAATACTGCTGCTGTTCAGTTTGGAAACGTGCAGCAAAGAAGCCGCTCACCACTCCTGAATGGAGAAGAACTTTAGTGAATAGTCTGCTCCTTAAAATGCTGCCCTCTTTCCAACATCCTAGCTCCTCACAATAGCAGGTGAAGGTAAAAACCTCTTGGATTTTGACCCAGAGTGCAGATGGCCAGTGGCCTGCCTGAGCAGTAGACAGGCCTGTCTCCACATCTTGGAATAGTTTCTGTCAACTTTGGGTATGTTGGTGTTGAATGGAGTAGGATGGCCAGTTGAGGAGGACAGACTGGTGACAGTCAGCCAAGGGGCCGGGTGGCAGCCTCCTTGAAGAGCATGAAAATCGGGTCCTGGGCTTGTCTGCCTGGCTTCCCTCCACCAACAGCCCTTAAATCTAACAGTCACTGAGCCTTTCTTATTTGCCTTCTATAATCAATTTCTTACCATTGATAACTGTCCCTCCTCCCCATCCTTACCGATCTTTTATTTTCTCTCTTATTTCTAACAAGCAAGTTTAAAAAAAAAAAAAAGTGAGACCAGAACATAATATTTTTTAACTGAAAGGGACCTTAAGGATATCTATTTCCACCTTCTAAATGTCTCAGATGAGAAATCTGATAATCTGAGAAGTTAGCTGACTTGGCCAATGCCACCTGAGTAACTAGAGCAAAGCCAGGAATTTCGATGGTCTTTCCACCGCTCCATGTTGCCACCTAACTTCCCATGTATCCTGCGCTCTCCAGGCATGACTGACCCCTTTTGCTTCTGAGTTGAGTCTCGTGCAACCCCAGAAATTTGCAGTCTGCTCTCCCATTGGTGTTGATTTCTGTAGTATTTAGCACCAAAAATACATGCACTGGTGTAGTCTGCAAAGTAAGCATCACCAGAGAAAAAGAGTCATGTTCAACCTGAACCCCGAGGGACCAAGTATCCTTTGCCTCCAGTGGGAAGTCTCTCCCCAGGGATGATTTGTGCACAATCTTCTGAGTGGAGGAAGCATCAAGATTTTGTCTGTTAACTAAATGAGGCTTAGTGACCCTCAAGATCCACCCAGAGGTCAGGGATATAATTAGAGGGCAGCATTTGGTTCACATCCAAAGTAAAGAACCGGAAGGACCCTTGGCCATGGCACCCTACTCCAATGTGGGCATCCAACAGCAGGTCACTCACACCCAGTCCTGGAGGGGACCAGGTGAGGATGGCATGGCAGGGAGACCAGCCTGGGGAACCTGCAGCATCCACCACAGCTACAAAAGAGCTTGCATGATGCTACACCCCTTCCCGGTCGCTCAGACATGGACTTCTAAACCGTGGAGTTTGGTAGGGGGCAATGAGACTCAAGTAGACTGGAGTGGCCATATTGGCTAGTGGGATGTCATTTCAACACCAATTTAACTACCTCAGGCTCTTTAAAAATAAATAAGTAAATAAATAACACTTCACCAGGGTCTTTTGCCTGTGTAGGAAGTCTAGGAGGGAGAAGGAGACCAGATGCTCCTTGTAGGCGTAAAGTAACCTCGGGCACTTCAGCCCCTGCATCGTTGTGACTGCAAAGGAGGAGAGGACAGTCTTATTGGAACCCACCTGTGCCCAGGCCGACAAACCCTCTGAGGCAACTGCCCCCACCCACGCAAGGTCTGCAGAGGGCTGCCCTGGCATTCCAGAGCGGTCCTGAGAAAAGGGACACAGAGAGTCGGTGCTGTTAGAGTCTAAGAACTCCAGAATGTAGAAGGGGCCAGAGATTAGCAAACACACCTCTTATTTTGCAGATGGAGAAACGGAGACACGGGGGAGTCTTCTCAGTCCTCCCTCTACAGAAGAAACCACCTACTCTGCTCACCCCAGAGCCCTGCGTACCCTTTCCATTTCCACAGCCCCATTCTCTGTCTCCTTCACTCTCCAAAAAGACTTTTTATTTTTTCCACCTGCTGAGGTTAGTAAGTCAACATGCA
Organism: Balaenoptera borealis; assembly: GCF_965194805.1. Lineage (NCBI taxonomy): Eukaryota > Metazoa > Chordata > Mammalia > Artiodactyla > Balaenopteridae > Balaenoptera > Balaenoptera borealis. The sequence continues at coordinate 145,405,079 of NC_138866.1, forward strand.
GACTCTCTACACAGAGAGCACAGCAAGGGCAGTGGGAAAGCAGACCCTCCTCCTCTGCTCCTCCAACCCCGTACCCTTCGTCTTGGACTCTTACAGGAGACAGCTGCTTACGATGGACGTGACGAGGGTGTGACCCCAAGGCCTTCGCAGAGGCTGAAGGGACTAGGACAAGGGCAGTCTGACAACATCAGTCTCCTTGTCCGCAAAGGAATTGCCTACTTCCATTAGGCCATGATGACGCAGCGCCCTGTGCTGAAACCCTACTACATTCTGCATTCCCAATTGCCCACCAATCCCTCCCCCCCCCCTTTCTTCCAGACTATCAGGGACTCTGAGGTTCTAGGAACACACAGCCAAGAAGATGGAAGCTACACAGTGTCTGTATGGGGGAGGGTGAGGCAGCAACAGGAGCCTTGGAGCCTTATCTCTCACTAAGAGACACCTCCCCGCAGCCGCCCCAGATCGCTCCCTCCTTGAACAACCTTCCCTTAGTTAGCTAGGGCCAAAGCAGACTGCAGAGTTCAACCCAGCATTAACAGCCCCGGAAGAGACCAAGGGCCTCCAGGTGGAAAGAAAAGGGGGGCGATTGCCATAGGATAGCACAGGACTCCTCTGAGGGGGTCCATCCCAAGAGCTCTCCTCCAAAGTCCTCGGGGCTGGGAGAGCGAAGCACAGAGAGAAAAGCCACACCCAACTCCAACTCCCCTCCCTCCCCTCCCAGCCCCGCTCAGCAACCCCACCCATCCCTGAAGCAAGCCTCCACCCCCCCCACCCCACCCTCCACCCCCGCCACCATGGCCTACAGTCCGAGCACAGCTCGGAATAAAAATATTTGTGGGTCTAAAAAAAGAAGCAAAACCACCAACACAGAATTCAGTCCCAAACCCCACGCAGGATGCCTGCACTGCAGCTGACCAGAGCATCCAGGGTGCTGATGGTCCCTGAAGCTGGCCAAGAGGGGTGCAGGTCGGGGGACCCAGAGGCTCCAGTTGGGCAAAGCCCAGTCCATTCGGTAGCTCTGTGCTTGGGGGAGGCGGAGGGACCGGTGGCCTGGGAGAAGCACATCCTCTTCTCCCCAGCGGGAGGGCTCTGTGGGGCTAGGCTGTCGGTTTCCATGGGCATTTTGTTGTCATGGGTCAGGGGGGCCCGGAGATCCGCCCCTGTCGCAGTCTTTGACAGCGGCAGCTGGGAAGGCAGTGATTCCCCTGGTGTCGGGGCAGAGGGAGCTGGCCCCAGCCCAGATGCTTCGTTCTCTCTCCCTGGTCAGGGCTCCGTCCTCATTAAGATGCCAAGCCTGCGGCAGCGGCCAGGCGTTGGATGCTTCCCCCCAAACAGCCTCGGCCCCTCCCCCTGCCCCCAGTCCACAGAAGTGATTTCTCAGCCCCTGCATTTTCACAGCACTCAAAGGCAAATGCATCAATCCTCCCCGGGGCTGGAAACGTGAGGAGAATGACAAGGGGCCGGATGTAGGTGCCAAACAGATTCTCCCCGCCCCGCCCCCCGGCTCCTGCCCACTCCACTGCCTGGCTTCCTGAAGCAAGCACTGCCCCGGCCTCTCGCCGGACCTGGGCCCCTTTCTCGGCAGTGGGCTTTACCTGGGACTTCATAGAGGCCCAGGAAGTGGGAGCTAGAATCTAGAGAAGGCAGGTTGAGAAATAGACGACCCAGAGGGGCAGACCTTATAAGACCTGCAAAGAATGAAGTCTCCTGCCGTTGGAACCCTGCTGTGCCCACATGTGCAGACAACATGGGGGATGTCTGACACCCCCCCTTAACTCCCCAATAGCCTGAATGTCGGGGGTACGGCCAAGGAGACTTTCCAATGATGGAAAGACAGGAGGCACTGCCTTGACAGGGTTCAGATTTCAGCTTTTAATTCTGTGGTTCTTGAAATCCAGAAAGTCCAGTTCTTGAAGTTCAGAGGAGAGATGACACATCTCTTTCAAATTTAGGAAGGAACTTGAGCATGGTTTTACAAGATGGATGTAGTCCACTGTTGCCATGGTTTTATGTTTTGCTGTCGTTGTTGTTTGTTCAGTGTTTACCTGTAGGCGCCATGGTTGACTCCCCAAAGCATCAGGACTATATTTTCTAGAAAAGACAGATTAGAAAATCGTCTTGAGGTGGAGGAAAGGAGGAAGGCATGGAGGAGGTGGTCAGGGGATGTGTGAGGCGTCCCAGAGCCCCCTGGTTCGGTGTTCTTTCCTTGCTGAGCCTGTCGATGAGGTCTGCCCATGCACATATGCAGAGCTTGGAGCTAACACCCCTGTGCAGATGATCACCTGTGCAGCAGTGATTGGCGCTCCACCCCAGCTCCTCCGTCCCAACGCGAAGACTGTCTCTGTGCATCGTCAAGGTCTTCTGCTCCCAGAAGTCGGAGCTGAAGAAGCACGGGCCACAGCCTACGTCTAAGGGAAGTTTCAATTGCATTCATAATACTTAAGATTTTCTGAGTTGTTGTTACAGTCTTATGGTTTGTATATCAGCAGCTTCTCTGTGCATTAGAGAAGAGGTTATCTCTCTGTAGATATAGATAGATAGATAGATAGATAAATATATATATATATATATATATATATATATATATTATATATATATATATATAATATATATATATATGCCAAACTACCTTACAGGGTTTTTATTCTTTCTTTTTTTTTCAGTGTTGTATGTGTAGCAGGCACTTGAGTTTATATGAAGATGTTTGCTTCAGTCAAGGATGGAAGAAAAGAGTCTGTGCGGTGGAAAAGGAGGGGTGTGAGGCCGGGAGAGAGGAGGCAACAGAATATGAATTCACGACCACTGGCCACCACTAGCCAAGGATGTCCAAGTAGATGGGGGTGGCTTTCCCCAGAGCATGGAGGATTTTGTAGATCTCCTTGATGTTCAGCCGCTGCTGCGGTTCCCTCTGCCAGCACCCCAGCATGACATCGTACACCTCTTTGGGGCAGACTCGGGGCCTCTCCAAAACACGACCTTGGGTGATGCACTCAATGACCTGAAAAAGGGAGGAGAACAGGGAAGTTATCACCAAAGCTCAGCCTTGGTCCTGTGGCTCAGGCGCAGCAGAAGGCAATGACTTCACTGATGAGCTTCAGGGCAGAGGCGGGGTACCCTCCTGAGTCTGGGCTGGAGACCAGAGATGCTCGTCTGTCCTGTGCATGGGTTCCAAGGGCCATGATCTAGCACCGGCTGGTCCAGCCCACTGCTGCCCTCTGTTCTCCATCTCTTAGGCCAGGCCTCCAACTCCCACAGACACTCTTCCTTTCACTTCTCTCTTCCTCTCTAGTCCTGAATCTTATCTAGATGACTGAGCTGCATTCATTTCCCACTTGGCAGTGGGGATTGGCATCTGACCTGTCCCACCCCCTCTTAGGAGCCTGCATGATTTGGAAACCCCCTTGAAGGAGCTCTGCCCCTCCATGGCTCCCACTTCCTGACAAGCTCCCCTCCCAGGCACAGCCTCGGTGCACATGTGATGCTTACCTCTAAGCCATTACACAGGTCCCTTCCTCAGTGAGGCGCATCCTCCCTTGCTCTTTGCACTAAACCATGTATCCTGTTTCTTGAAAAGTCCTTAACACTAGGACTAACCACCTGATTCACCACTGCCCAGCTGGGTGTCCAGAGAAAGTCAATTAACCTCATAGGATCTCAGCATCCTCACCTGTAAGATGGGGATCAAATGTCTCCCTTGACCACCTCCTAAGACTACTGTAAGGACCAAATGAGGCCAGGGAAAGGGATTGTATGAGCCACTGTACCAAACGGGAGGCCATAGGGAGGAGTAGGAAGAAAGCAAATAACGTACAGCTGGACCATCCCCAGCTGGCCCCTCAGGACCACGCCTGTAATTTGCAGTTCAATTCCAATTCCTCAAAAAGACTTCTTTGCTGACACTATGTGAATTTTCAAGGTTCTATCTTACAGTTCTCAGGTTATTTTAACTTCTCCCTAACTCTCCCACTGTAACCTTGGGCAACTTATGTACCCCGAACCACAGTTTCCTCATTTGAAGACAGACCGTGATGATAAAATCACACAGAATCTTCTCTAGTAGAGTATGTGAAAAATGTTATTTCCCCTCTTTGCCCCCATTAATCTGTATACAGTACTTATCTCCCTAGGCTACCCCAACAGCGCCTTGTCTGGAGTGTGGGCTCATGTCACTCTGACTCTGGGATGGCTTGTCAAACAATCACTGTGTTAGCACTTTCCTGGTCCTGGTCACCCCAGAGTCTGCAAAGGCCCGCTAGGCTCTGTTCTTTGCCAGCCTGAAAGGTCTCCAGCTGCTCCTGTTCCCTGTTTTTATTTGAACCCTGTCTCCACCTTCCATTACCTTCCCCTCCATGAAAAGGGGTCCAGTTCAAACTGCAGTGGCCGCTGCCTAGTGCTAAGATCAAAAGCACTGAAGGGTGGTGTCTCCTCCAGTGTGGGGCTCTCCAGTTTGTCAATTTCAATAGAGAAACTCATTATCAGTGACTGTCAGGACTTCACTGCTGGGGTTGGTGGAGTGGAAGAGGTGGCTGGGGGTAGGAAGCCCATCTTCAAGGCCAATGCCTTACCAAGCAGTGTCAGAGATGACCACAAGAACCCCGTTAGCTACTCTAAGCCAGTTTAAGTATCCAGGACAGATCATCTGCTGAGACCAATAGAACCCTCAGCCCAGAATCCCCTCTTTACTAGGGCAACCAAACTACGTAGGGGCTGTGATCAGGGTGCATTGTGTGCCTGAGTGCATGCAAATGTGCCAGTATGTGTACACAAGCATGTGTATATATGCACGCATGCGTGTGTATGTGTGTGTATGTTTACCACTACCCCCTACCCAGGAAAACAATAATTTTTTAAAGCATCATAACAAATGAGTTCTGATATACACACTTACATTTTCTTTAAAGGTCGTCAAAATATTTTGTCCTATTTTGGGAAATGTGGTCAGGACCCATTCAGTTTGCAAATGATGAGACGTTACAAATGTAATGAAATGCCTTCTTTTCAGTCTTTGACATTTACTTAATTAAATGGTCAGGGTATAGGAAAGCAAAAATGAACATAGCTTCCAAGAAGAGAGGTACTTTCTGGAATATTCAGATAGGATTCTAATATTAAAAGGTCCTCATGTTCATGTTTTCCCAGAAAACAGAAGACCATAAACTGCAATCTTTTATAGGTCTGCTGGGTTGGGAGACCAAGCCCTTTACTGTCTACAAACTGGACTGAGTTCCCTGGGACGACACAATGTCACTGAGAAGCATCTTGCTTTGGACCACGGCCCAAGCCTTCTCCAGGCTGATGCTTTCACCTCTGGCCAGTCCATTCCAGAACCCCAAGCAGCGCCCCTTCCTTTGTCCTGAATTTCAACAAGTGTTTGTGTGAAAAGTACTGAGTTAATATAGGCTAATGTGCTTAGGAAAATGCCTGGCACTAAATGTTAGCTATTATTAAATTTGATGACTAACATTTTTTATTAATATTGTAAATCAAAAGTATAAAAATACATAATGTGTATATTATTACATTTACTGTTATGATTCATCTTATTCCTGGAAGTCCACACACAGCTCTATCAGTAACATGAAATTTGCCTTCCCAGTTCACCTTCCTGCACACCTCTGGGCCTGGTCTACCTAAAGCCTTTGGGGACCCAGATGACTTGGGCATAGTAGGTGTTTCCACAAGATGGCACAATTGAAAAACTCATAGTTGTTTTTTGTTTTCACTTTCTGTCTTGGTGAAACATTTGTGATTTTTAAGTGTAGCAGAGCAAACAGAACCGTGACTTGCATCTCAATTTCGACATCTGATTTCATGTTCTCTTGACAATCACAGCACATTTCCTAAAGCTATATTTTTTTTTCTACCAAGAAGGTCTCTCCTGTTTTCTGCCAACATTTGCTCTGCTGGCTCCAAACCCCACCTAATGTTTTACACACTCTAAGTGCTGGCCTGAGATGTCTCTTATCAGCCTTCCTCCAAATCAAGGTTCCCATCTGCCCCCTTTCTGTACCTCTGTGTTTGAGAGCTGGAACCATGGCTGCTTTCCATAGGTGAAGATCTCCCAGAGAATCACCCCAAAGCTCCACACATCGCTTTCCGTAGTGAACTTCCGGTACATGATGCTTTCAGGGGGCATCCAACGAATGGGGAGCATGGTATGTCCTCCCACCTAAAAGGGGTTGAGACAGAAGCACACACAGTGACCAGATTGCCAGAATCAGTCACATCAGTCTGCACTCTTCATAGGCAGATGCCCTCTTGATGCATCTTATTCTAAGATAGCCAAACGTGATGCAACTTTTGTGACGGGGGTGGGGGGCCAGTGGAGATAAGCCTACGATACTGCAGGCAGCTAGAGTAGCAATTAGAGATAACACCTAAAGAAGGTACGTTCCTTGGCATGGACTATAAAGAAAGATTACAAGATGATTTGAAGTGGGAGAGAAGATTTCAGAATCTGATACTACAATCAAATCTAACCTTGAGAGGGAGTCCAGAGGGAAGTCACAGAATCACTGAGCAAGGCTACCAAGTATCAGAGTATTTGCAAAAATTAGGTTAGACTCCTTGGCCAAGGAGGTTAAAGCACAGCATGGTCCATGTGCATCTAATCTGTACTACTATGACTTTAGCTTTATCTGACAGTCCTGAATTTCTCACTGCTACTTAGAACTCAGTGTTTTGAGTGAAGGGGATAGGGAAGTTCAAAAGTATGAAAGACCACATGCTAATGAGGAATCAGGTGGACCAGAAGAGAATTCACAACTGTTCTTATCAAGATCTCAAAGGCCAGTAAGGAAAGTGTTTTTTTTAAAATAGCCCGAGGAGGACATCAGCCACCTGTGGGTTTACAGATCTGACAGTGAAGGGCAAGAGGAAGTGACTGACATTCAGGGTACACTTTTCTGAGAAAAAACATTAGGGAAATCCTCACTGCCCAGGAGGTTAGAGATATTATTAGCATAAGTGGAAGAAAATTCACAGCATGTTTTAGAACTCAGGAACTAACTGTATCATTCATAAATAGAGCATCAGAAATTGGAACTTCTGGCTAATACATGAAACTTGTTAGAAAACTGCTTTTGACTGATAGAAAAAGCTCTCTATAAATGTCCTGATGAACTATTGGTATTAATCAAAGTTCTCATATTTATGATGGGCCAGTTGGAGGAATTATAATCATAAACACTTAAGAAAGAATGACTTGTTGGCAATGGGCAACCTTGTTTCTAAAAAAAAAAAGAGATCATGTTTGCCTTATCCACTTAAAGTATTTTAGAAGATAAATGATAATATGGATTTGCAGAAGTTGTTTTCAACCTGGGATTTTATAATCAAGATAGCTCTGTATCAAATGTAAAGACAAATGAAGATGTTTCTTTCAGACAAGCAGACTCAGAATGTTTACCACTCATAGCCTTTGAGAAAAACACAGAAGAAAAAATTAATTGAGGATGTACTCCAGAAAAACGGAAAAAGAATCTAAAATATACGATGACTTGGAATATAACAAACAGTGCAAAGCAAATAAGCCACAAAAAACACAATTTAAATCTAAATAATGGTCACTAATTATTTAATGTGGTAGTAATGTGGTAGTAAATGTAATATAATGTGGTAGTAAAATGTAATATAATCACTAATAAATGATTTCCATAAAATAGAGGCATAAAGTAAATAATAATAGTAATAATACAAATAGTACTATCACTGCTATTATTAACAATATTCTGGAATGAAACTTCCAGATAATTTCAACAATAAGTGCACAGACGAGTAGGTAGGGAAATAATCAAAAGCCTGATAAAGGCTCTGTCTTTTAGAAGGAAGGGCAAGGGAGCTTACAGAAAGTCATCAGTTGTTGATTATAACAGTTTAAATTTAAAGGTGCTTGCTAAAATTTTAAAGTAGTTTCTAAAAGAATAGAAATAGTACATATAGCTTCCAAACCAGTTTCAGGAAAATAGAACCAAAAATCTCTAACCAATACCAAAAAGACTACAAAAAGGGGGAGGGATAATAGTGAATAGCACAAAATGAAAAAGAAGTTTAAATAATATCACTATAAACAAAAAGAATTAATGGGCTATATATGGTACCTCTTAAATAAGAGAAAAATTTATGTTAAAAAATCAAGATGCATGTTATCTAGAAAAGACATATTTAAAAGGAAATAACAGAAAATTCTGAAAATTTTGAAAGAATTTTGAAAATACTGAAACTTTTGAAAGAATAAAAAATATAACAAACAGTAAAAAAATTGAATATACAATGTGTATAATATTCATTATACACAATAATATATGACAATATATAATTGAATATATAATATATATTGAATAGATAATATTCAATATGTGTAATATACATTGAAAATATAATTCATATATAGTATATTGAATATATGTCATATATTCAATATAGAATATATCAAAATTGAATGCATATATAAAAAAATTTCAGAAAGCCAAGAACTAAATGGATAAAAGTGGTCTATATTATATTTGAAGATGGTAAAATTTGCCATTATGAAAATTATGAACTTTTTTTGCTCCAATTAAGATAGCAACAAAAATGTATAAAAAGTAAAACAGGTTATAAATAAAGGAAAACTAACAAAGCTACAATTACAATGGAAAATTAAAACACTTATTTTGCAAAATGACAGATCAAGAAGACAACAAAAATAAAGATACATTTAAAAAATAAAAATGAGTTTTAATTGATATATATGAGTGATGCATGTATATTTCAGCCTCCTGAAAAAGTTGCATATTATTTTCAATTATCTAAAAGGCATTTATAAACACCAATCACATATTATCCTCACAGGAAGTCTGAAATTCCAAGAGAAGAAACAAAGTAAACATAAGGCAAAAACAAAAGAAGAAAAGCCATTCTTTCAAAAGATGCCCAAAATTACCAACACCCTTTCCCGATTAAAAGCCCTAATTCATTAGTAATAAAAAGTAATTTCCTGTATTTAATATACTAAATATCATATTTACTGATAAAACATTGAAAGCATAGAAGGTATCTTCTATTACTGATTTTATGCAATACTTTTCAGGTGGCCCTAGCCACTACAATAAAGCAGGAATAAAAACAAGGTAAAAATACTGAAAAGGAGGAGTCAAAACACCATTGTTCGCATATGATATGACAGTTCAAGACAATTAGCTAAAAAGCAATTAGAACCATTATATGATTTAGTAAGCTACCCAGACATGAAATGAATATACAAAAATCAGACTATTCTCATGCACTAGTAAAATGACTTCAAAATTCAATAGAAAATAAACATGCTCATATATTAGCAACAACAACAAAATGTTTAAGATTCCTAGGTATAGCCTTAGCAGAAAATATACAAGGTCTATGTAAAGAAAAGTATTGAAACACATAAAAGAAGATCTGAATACATGGAAAGATGTGTCTTTTCCTTGGATAGGAAGACTCAATATCATGAACCTCTCATTCTTCCCTAAAATTAATCTAAAAATTCAACACAATCTAAATAAAACCCTCAATGGACTGATATCTGGAAACTGACAATATGATACCAAAATTCATTGAGAGGAGTAAATATTTGATTAAAAAAAACTAAGATATACTTGAGATAGAACAACCAGGGATATTTGCTGTATCAGATAGCATAACATATTATCAAACTACAGGAATGAACACACTGTGTTACTGGCATAGGAATAGACAATTTCATTGATCAATGGAACAAAATAGAGTCCAGAAGCAGACCCATGTATCAATACTGGAATTTAATATATGAAATGATAGGTTAGTAATCAGTGTTGGGACAATGAACTATTCATTTTAAAAGTACACTTAGATACCTACCTCACACCATATACAAAAATCATTTCCAGATGGATTAAAGAGCTAAACATAAAAAACAAAACAATAATCATATTAGAAGAAAACTTAGAAAAGTATTTGGATAACCTCAGGAGAGGAAGGCCTTCCTAAATAAGACACATGTTCAAGGAGTCATAAAGGACAGAATTCAGAGATACCACTGGTAAAAAATTCAATACTTTTGCATGGCAAAATACAAAATAAGCATAGTTAAAAGACAAATGACAGAGAAAATATTTGCAATATATGTAGCAAGGAATTAAAATCCATATATTATAAAGTGCTTCTTAAATTAGTTAAAAACAAGAAATCCAACAGAGAAATGAATCAAGGGTAAGAGTAGATGATTCACAAAACAGCTACAAATGGCCACAAACACATGAAGAAATGTCAATTAAAACAATAAAAGACACATTTTTTTTAATATTATGTGGGGAAAATGAAGAGACTGGTATTATCCAGTGCATGAGAGGTCCTGAGGAAAGAGTTATTCCTTGCTAAGACTGGGGTAGCCTTTTTTGAGGGCAGCCTGGCAGAATCTGTCCACACTAAAGATGTTAAGTGTCTTTTAATCCAGCAATTTCACTTCTAGAAGTCTTGGAAAAATACTTGCTCATGTAAGCAAAAATACTTCGTTGAAGATATTTTATTTCATTGTCTTTAAGGGCAGCAATTTGTTCATCATTAAATGTATATGCAGCAGTTAAAAGGAATACAGTAGAGTTACAGAGTTATGTAGAGTGATATGTAAATACGTCCAGGATATAGTAAATGAAAATGCAAAACATTAAAAATATATATTAGCATTCTCATTTATGTAAAAATGTGTATGCATAAGCAAATATATTAAAAGGCAATAATGTATTATATAACTCTGTAAATGCATAGAAAAAGGTCCAGAAATATAGCCATTAAACCAGTGGTTTCCTCTAGAAAGGAAAGTGAGAGGGAGAACCTACCAAAGAGAAAATTCCATTTTTTTTTACTATAGTATGTATTTCTATGCTGTTTGTAATTTTATCATAATCGTGTGCCACATTTGAAAATTTTAAACAATAAAAGAAAAAAAATAAACATATGACTAAAGGAAAACCAGTGGACCTAATTTATTTACGTTCTAAATCAAAATATTACTTTTGAAGAAAAATTGGGTTTTTGATAGAATCTAGTGGAATGGTTTAATGTACCTGGTTTCTTGAATAAAAAGAAAAAGAGGTTAGGAATATGGGAACATTTTACTTGATGAAAAATGGTAAATAACAGATTTCTCCAAATTGATGCTGGTTGTTTGCCTCATTTGATGATTTTATACACAATCCGGAAGAGCCATTCCAAATTGAAATTTCCAAGTTTACCGTAAGAGAAATTTGAGTGTGCTGGTGTAAACTTTGATGAGCTTAAGCGTCTGGGCAGAAAATTATCAGAAGGGTATTAATTGACCACAGAGGTACCACTAAAAAGAACTTTATCAAGATTTTCACTGGGCAGCACCACCAATGTGGGTGAAGTTTATATGACGTTCCTCCAGAAATGGAGTAAAACATTTCAAGTGAACTGTGATATAACAAAGAAAAGTAATAAGTTGTAAGTCAGAAGCTTGTATTCTGATGTGACTTTTGACAAGCTCTTAACCTCTTTGAATTTCAGTTTCCTCATCTTCAACATAGGAGTCAAGCAACGGCTGTGTCTAAAGTGAGATGATGTATATAAAAACCAACTGAGCATCACTAAATACAAAAAATAATACACATAAAGTGCAATGACTGTGCCCTATGTGTAGTGAGCAGCAGAACAAACCTGATTTCCTAGATTGCCCATACTTCCCATAGATCCACTTAGACTACACTGATTTTCCTTCAGAGCTACCTGCATTCTTGTGTCCTCCCACATTGGAAAGATCCAGTCTGGGAAAGGTAGTGGTCAAATCCTTCCTTGGTAAAAAAAATACTGACAAATATCCCCATGGTGAAACCTAGCCAGGCAAGCAATGGGCTGAAATAATAATCTTAATAAGAATAGTCCTAATTAATGCACACTAAATATCAGCCACTGGATGTTACACACACCCCACATTTAATCCCCTCTCTCGTCCTATGTGGTAGAATTCCCTAGTATCCCCATTTCACAGATGAAGATAAGGTAATTTGTCTAGGCACTGCCTGAGAAATTCTTGCTAATGATCCAAGCTCTCAATGAGATACATTAAGGATCTGAAAGCTGAGCCTTAAAATAGGAAATAGATAGGAATAAGGCGAAAATTCCAAGAAATGAGTCTAAAAATAAAATAAGTCCTTGGAGATCTTTGGATTACACTACCTTGAGTAATACCTTCCACCACCTCTGTTATTGTGGATTCGGGTGCTGTCAGCCTGATCTTCCTTTACAAAGTTCCCTCTTACCTAACGATGTCAGCGGCCACTGATGATCATTGCCCAGATCCATTATTTCATTAGTGGCTTTAAAAGGGTGACATTCTAATTCTAGCATTCCCTCTGCATAGATTAGCTGGAAATCTTCTGTGAATGAAAACTTTCCTTCACTAACTATTTGATTACACTGATAATAGTTTATATTAGAAGCTCCTTTTATTTACCAGTTCTCAGAATAATGAGTCCCTTCCCTAGCGTCCTCCAAAGGTGACCAGTGAGAGAGGTTTGTTTTGTTTTAGTTTGGTTTTGAGAAGCATCATCAATTCTTTGTGTGTGTGCTTGTGTGTGTGTGTATGTGTGTGTTAATACATTTGAAGTGTTTCCATCAATTATAATTGCTCTTTTTGATGTTCACTGTTCAATCTTTGGCCAGTAGCAGCCTCTTCAAGCTGGCACCTCTCACCAAACCCCAGTGGTCTTTGATAGCATCTTTGCTTTCTGACAAGAAAAAATATCCTAGGCTCATCTTGTCCATTTGCTGCCCTGGCCCTAGACTCAGTCATTTTTTCAAGGAACCCTGGATCCTTTTGGTGGACAATGGAATTTAGAGACCACACTATGGAAGCCAGGAATGCTCACTGCTGTTGGGTTGGTCAGTATTTCTGGGTCCTTATAATGGAAATAACTAGGAAAAACTTTTCTTTCGAAAGAAAATACTTCAGGAGTTTATATGGATTTTTCCAACTCAAATTTAGGATTACAGAGCTTTTATTTGACTTTGGTTTTATATCCGTATTTTTTTTCTTATGCTGGAAATCTTGATTCTCACATTAGTAGTATTACTTATTTGCTTTATCCTAATATATATATTTCAAATTCAGTTCAAGTATCATTACTAACAACGTGATTGCTGAAAGCTGTCTACAGTCTTTGCAGTTCTTTTCATCTTTAAGATATACCTACTAGGGACATACCTAAAACATTGCTATCTTTTAAAGTCACGTGAAATAATTCCTCTCTGAGTGACGAAGTCACCAACCTAATACACAGGTTTATCCGTTTCATTTTGCTTTTGATTTTTAAGAATTGCTTTGCTTTTTCTTTCCCATTCAACATAATGTTTTACAACGATGCAAAAACCGTTACATGGTTTTAAAGTCAAACCAAAAAATCGAGGTACATGAAATCTAAGTCTAGTTCCATCTCTGTTCACTCTCCTCACCCTGATCTCCTCCTCCTCCAGAGGCAACCATTTTATGTTTGTTTTTAGTTTATTCTTTTATTGTTTGTAACATAAGCAAATATGGATTATATTCATTTTCCTCACTTTCATAAACAAAAGTAGGATACCATACCTGTTACATACTTTACTTTTTTCCCCCACTGGGGTTCTCTCATTCCTTTTATAGCTAGATAGGGCTCCATGTGCATGATCACACCACAGTTTATCCAATCTATCCACTATGGATAGGACTGGGTTGTTTCCATTCTTTTGTTATTGTCAACAGGGAAATGCGCTCTTTACGTATAGCTCAGGTGGTTCTCACTCCCCCTAGCGGGTAATAGCCTAAAATTTCCATGGAGTGTAACAGACAGAGATAGACTGCAGTGCCCACTGAAATGGTTTCAATAACATAACTTCGGAGATACACAAAGTCTTTCCAATGGGTACCCAGGCAAGGATGGTTTTGAAGGATTATGCAGAGCCTCAATTCTCTTATGGATTTTATCTAACACTGAGAACCCACTGTGGTCCAGCAATTTCCCTGCCCAATTGTGCATGCACACACACACACACATACACACACACACACATGCCTGCCACTCTCAAAAGGAAAGACAAATCTCTCACTCATTCTAAATCTTAGGATGGAAAACCTACAGAGGACAAATGAATAGACTCTGTGAAATATTGGTATGGGTGTTGAAAATGAATGTCTCTAGTGACTGGGAAATAAATTCTTTTGCAAGTCTGGTGGTTTCCAATTCTTTTCAAACCACTGAAGGGGGACAGACTTCAAAGAATTATCAGCTGAGGGAAGATTAAAAAGAAATTCTGATAAGAGACCAATATGTGATTTTAGGCAAAAAAAGAGATATGAGTTCAAAGAATTGTCATGTTACAGTAACAAAATTCTTTCCTTTCCCATCCGGTTTATTGTGAATAACGTTTCTCATTTCTTATATTTATAAAAATGAAAAAACAGTAATAGAATTGATCCTGAACCTTAACCTAATTCCTTACCTTAGCAATAAATAATATTCATCAATGAATACAAACTAATCAAAAAATATAAGATGTATTTCCAAAAATATTATACACCTTATCTTTCACATTCATCAAAAGTTGTGATATATATACATTATTTTGATCTACTGCCTATTTCTGTGTATTACTAATAATTATAATGATAACTCAATCCAAATCTCTTAACATCTAGAAACTTATGGTCATGGGGCATTAAAAATTATATTTAAATCTTTGTACATATTTCTGTCACACTAAATTATGACAGAATGGCCAATAAAAGGCTTTCATGCATAAAACGAGAATCCATAAGGATAAAATTTGGTAGGGAAACTGGAATGAAAATATAAATTCAAGAAGAAAAAGGAACCATGTAAACCTGAGTGTTTAAGTACTTGTTCATGTGTTTTATAGATGATGGGTCAAATTGCTCTGGTATTTAAAGTTCATTAGCATTAAAGGAGCGATGTATTTTTTTAATGTCAATATTTACAACCGCTGTGGAAATGACATACTTAAAAATATGTTGACGGGGCTTCCCTGGTGGTACAGTGGTTGAGGGTCCGCCTGCCAATGCAGGGGACACGGGTTCGAGCCCTGGTCTGGGAAGATCCCACATGCCGCGGAGCAACTGGGCCCGTGAGCCACAACTACTGAGCCTGCGCGTCTGGAGCCTGTGCTCCGCAATAAGAGAGGCCGCGATAGTGGGAGGCCCGCGCACCGCGATGAAGAGTGGCCCCCGCTTGCCGCAACTGGAGAAAGCCCTCGCACAGAAACGAAGACCCAACACAACCAAAAATAAATAAATAAATAAATAAATAAATAAATTTATAAAATATATATATATATGTTGACGATTTTAGATGGCAACTTAAAACATGCAAAGGGACATACATGGTTTTTCAAAATTCTTTTAGGGGCATTAAAATTTGAAGATGACAGGTGTAGAGCCTGGGCATCTAGGGTGTAAAGTTTAGAGTCTCTCTGGCTAACTTCTATCTTTCCCCAAGGCTGTATGCCACCCATCCTCAGGCCTGCAGCTATATCCTGGGAGAGGATGTGAAAAGAGGAAAGCAAAAGCTACAGCCTCACCTCCAGCCTCAGGTGCTTGCCTGAAATCCTCCAGCCTCATTTCTTTCATTCAAGCCTTCAGCCCTCACTCCCAGCCTTGCCCTGAGGGCCAGGAGTAAGTGGGATTGAAGGGTGGAAAGCAGGGTGGCTGCAGAGGCTGCCAGGTTCCTTTTCCTTCTGGGGGCCGGATGCCCTGGGGCAGAGTTCCTGGTGGGAGGCAAACCTCCCCCCGCCCCCCCTCCGCACGGCCATCCCTTCTCTTCGCAGCCTGCCTTTCCTGAACAAGGAAATTGTCTTGCTTATTTCCATAGAATGATGCCAGCTTCCCTGCAGTCAGAGGGAACCTACTGCTGTGGGTTAAAGAGAAACTCAGCTGAGCTCGAGAAGGCTCTCAGGTCTCTGCATCTAATTACACAGAAAAGGAGGCAGCTTCTTCAAAGGACATACAGAAGCCCGCTTCTGTCCCAGAAGTTCAAAATGTCTATCCTCACATAACTCTGACAAGGTATAAAGGAGACAAAGTGACCCATATATTCCAGATAAAGAAATCAGGACCCAGCAAAGGTGAGCAAATACAGGGCATTATTGATACCAATGGAAGGATTCAAGCTTCCTCTGTAATCACTAATCTATATGGGCCATGTCAAAATCTGTTAAAGCAGATGAGAATGGCAGATGCTTTCTGAAGAGTTATAGAAACTTTGCAATGTACATTAATGGCAAAATACCCTAATCAGGAGATTATCATAAAGATTGTCATTTATGGTGTCATTATTTTTAATTTATTCAATTTTAATCTCTCTTAATTGCATGTCTCAGCACATAGAAGAGTCTCCATATGCGTTATGGAAAATAATAGGCTTAGCATATATGCTTTCTTCATCCCCTGGAAAGTCTCCTGGTTTCCCAAATGCCCCAGCAGCTTTGCCTCTTACACACAGCTCTGCTCGTCTGAGCAGCTTATCAGCCAGGCGGGGGGCAGTCACCTTGAACATGCCCCGGGTAGGAGTCCCAGCCGCTAAACACAGTCTTTAAAATTACTGCCACTCTTACGCCCGAGGGTCTGGGGTCTTCACCCACACGGGCTGCATATCAGTATTAGCTACATCCAATACAGACACACACATCCATGCATCGGGAAGGAGACTGCTTAGATGAACATACGTGCATGTCAATCACATGCATGTGAGTACAGTCATGGATATAAACACAGGTCTGTCGCTCATGCCCCGATCATATGAAGTTGGTGAAACCTCCCTCTGACACCTCTTGAAATAAATGACCTAAATGTAGGAGGAAAGGCCCAAAGTATTTTTTTTGCTTGTTTTTTTCATTTTAACCATTTTTTAAAATTGGAGTATAGTTAATTTACAATGTTGTGTTAGTTTCAGGTGTACAGCAAAATGACTCAGTTATACACACACACGCACACACACACATATATAGACACATACCTGTAGATTTTCAGATTCTTTTCTGTTATAGATTATTACAAGATATTGAATATAATTTCCTGTGCTATACAGTAGGTCCTTGTTTACCTATTTTGTAGATTGTAGTGTGTACACGTTAATCCCAAACTCCTAATTTATCTACCCGTCCCCTGCTAATCCCTTCGGTAACCATAAGTTTGTTTTGTGTGTCTGTGAGTCTGTTTCTGTTTTGTAAATAAGTCCATTTGTATCATTTTTTCAGATTCCACATAGAAGTGATATCATATGATATTTGTCTTTGTCTGACTTACTTCACTTAATATGATAATCTCCAGGTGCATCTATGTTGCTGCAAATGGCATTATTTCATTCTTTTTCATGGCTGAGTAATAGTCCTTTGTATATATATATATCAAACTCCTTGCATCCTGTCTCCAAGATAGCAAAAATAAATGGTTTCACTCTAAACCAGTTGGTTAGCTTTGCTGACAGCCTCAAAACTCGCCAGAATGGCAGAGCCCTCCTTCCTGGAATTAACCCTTCTAACTGCCCGCCCGCCTCCAACTGCTGGGCTCTCCTAATAGCTCCCTCCCCACATATATGGGAGGCCCTCGGAGCCTTAGAAATGGCAGTCTGCCCTCAGGGAACTCTCTCAGTTCTAACTGCTCTCTCCTCCCCCTCTTCCCTTCTCCCCTCACTTTCTCCAGGGTGGTCTTCTGAGTTGAGGATGCTGTATTTTCAACCAGCTTTTCACCTCCCTGCCCAGCTCTAAAATTTGATCATTCACTAGGCATGCTTCTTTGGTGTCTGAACCTATACTCTTTCCCTCCAGATGCCATCTGGATTCCTGGTGCATCTTTAGGGGACCAGTCTGCCCTACAACTGCACACTGTCCAGCCCCTCAAATCCAAGTTCATTAGAATCCAGGGTCTGAAAGGAGAGATTCAACACTAAAGCTATAGTTCATGAACACACAGGGCTGGGAAGGGCCTTGGAAATTATCTAATCTCCCTAAGGGCATAGAAACCTTGGCTGGAAGAGAGGCAGTGACTTGTCCAAGGTCACTAAGGAGAGTAAATGAAACGTAACTGAAGTCCCAAAGAGTCTTGTTCTCAATGTGAACATTTTAGTGGAGAAGAGCATACATACATAAAGGTGTACAAATCAAAAACACACAGATTGAATCTTATGAAGTTTAAATTTTGGATCTATAGTCTCCGACTTTCCTCACTGATGTGTATAGACCTTGGGTCACCTGGCAGAACTCTGAGTTTCCTCCTGTTGTAATGTTGTGTGCCTTCGGGATATATTAGCTTGAATATTTGTTTGGTTTAGATCTACAATCTATGTGTGTGTGCATTCATAAATATGTGTCTGTCTGTGGCTTCACACCAGTTGCAGAAATTTCATGGATGAAACCTTTACACAAAAGACTGAGATTTTCTATAGTGACATCAGACTTCTGACTTAATAAGGCAAAATTGCTTTTGTCTTCTTTTTGTCTCTCTTCCTCTTCCCCATCAAGTAGGGCAAATTATTATGTAACTTCTTATAGACACAAACTGAAGATCACGGCCCCAGGTCTAATGGGTGCTTGGAATTCTTTGGAGGGAAGGTGCAGAGGAAACTCACAAAGACACTATTATAGCACTGCTCCCTCGAAGCAGGCTTTAGGACGGCTTAAGCAAGGAACATCCGTTTAGGAGAACTTTGGTGGAATGGATGTTTCAGGCTGAGCCTCTAGCCCCAGGATTAGGAAATACCACTGGAGTTGTCCAAAAATACAAGGAGTTTTAAGAGCCAAGTTGTTTAACAGTGTGAGCCTAGAGGATAAAGAGGCCCATTGTGATTCTGCCCAACTCTCTTACCTAGAGCTGCGTCTGCCGGGAGCAAGTTCTCAGATGGAAGCCCCAGGAAGACATACCTTTTATAACTTCCCCGTTTGTTTTCCTCTTTCTAAATCCTGTCTAAATTCTGGCACTCATTCCGAGAACTCCTTGTCCTTTACTGCCCCAAACAATGTATATATATGTTTTTTTGTTTGTTTTTGTTTTTGTTTTTTAAATTTTTATTTATTTATTTATTTATTTGTGGCTGTGTTGGGTCTTCGTTTCTGTGCGAGGGCTTTCTCTAGTGGTGGCTAGCGGGGGCCACTCTTCATCGCGGTGCGCGGGCCTCTCATTATCGCGGCCTCTCTTGTTGCGGAGCACAGGCTCCAGACGCGCAGGCTCAGTAATTGTGGCTCACGGGCCCAGTTGCTCCGTGGCATGTGGGATCTTCCCAGACCAGGGCTCGAACCCGTGTCCCCTGCATTGGCAGGCAGATTCTCAACCACTGCGCCACCAGGGAAGCCCAATGTATATTTTTATAGAGCCTACATTGCAAGTTCAAAGATGTGGGCTGAAAAATGACTTGGCTCTGGTTTTCTTTCCCAAATGCCCAGACATGGAGCCTCTTGGCTGCACTCATATCTTCTCATGGAAACAAACTTGAGGGATGTTGTTAAAAGGGCCCAACTTGCTGAACAAAGCTGGAGATATCAGCTCAGCTCAGATCCATGGATCACACTGGATCCAGACTGATCCATTCAGACCCCAAGTGCTTGCTAAACATCAACAGGTAAAGGAAGGCAGGAAGATAAAGCCTCTTTGTGATCAATCTAGATTTTTAATTTACCCTGTACAGCTCAGGCACTGATAGGTTTTGGTTTAGATTCAGATTTATTTAGCAAAAATAAAATAATCCCTTTCAAGTAAGAATGGCTTTGCTAAATATTTAGATGCCTCCCCAAATCTGAAAAATATAACAACTGCTATTGAAAATGTGTGTATAGGATGAAGAAACAGAAGATCCAACAGAGCAAAAAGGATAATTTATAACTTGGCCAATATCCTTTACTAGCTAAGCAACCCTAGGGGATGTATTTGACCTCTGAAGACTCAGCTTTCTAGGGTATAAAATGGGGGCAATAATGCAGCTACACAGAACAGGTACAGACACTAAATGAGATATTAAATGGAACAGAGACATGGCGGGTTTTCAATACCCATACACATGCATGTGACTCTGGATCAAAATCTTTCTTGAAAGATGCTAATTTCTCAATGTCTATGTTTAATGAATGAATAGCACCTCTCAATTTTTCAGGGACTTGGACATTCTGCTCAGAGACCCTTACAACAAAGAGACACCATTCTTGACTTATGGATAAGGAAACCAGCTCAAGAATGGAATGTCAGCAAGTCCATGGTGGGTAGAGACCAAGCTAAAAGTTAATCCACTGCCACACTCCAAATCTCTCTCATTAGGGGTTTTGTGGGTTCAAGACAATTCGACCTACAAGCACTGGGAGCGGCTAAAAGGAGCTTCCAGGAGCAGTGTGGCCACCAAACCCGGATTCTTGGAATATTTGGCTGTTTACCAAAGCAGGGTTTAGACACTTAGGAAGTGCACCTAATGTGAATCTCGGGGAAGACAAGACCCGGCCAGTTAGTGGCTGCATAGCCTATGAGAGAGGCCTCAGGGGAAAAAAGGAAGAACAAGATAATTTGAATTTTAAAAAGCAAAGACTAAGATGGGATCTTTTTCCTCCAAAAGCAAACCGAATTATAATTGTCTCCTCCAGCCATCTTCTCAGAGACATTAATAACAATAGCAATAATACTTCCTATTGAATGAATATCCCACCAGCCTTAAGACGACAGCATTGAATTCTTTAATCACGATTCTAGTTTTATGATATCATCTTATGAGCCTGGGCTTTCCATCCAAGAGCAGGGGTGAACAGACAGCAGATGTGCACCAATGGCTCCATGAGAGAAAGAGCTTTTCTAATAATCGCTGGAATAGCATCCCTTGAAAGCCAATGAGGCCTTATCTGTAAATAAGCTCAGTCTGAATCCCCACCTCTTAAGCTTTGAATGAGAGGCTAGACTATGTGGCCTTCTTAACTGAAGGCTTTTTTTTTTCTCTAATTTCAAGATTCCAACAGCCTGGCACACTTGACCCGCCATTTATAATGTCTGTTATGCAGACCCAGTGCCTGGGTCGTGGGAACACCTTCTTGCCCTTCCATTGCGGGGGTCCCAAATCAGCTGTCCCAGAAACAGACAGCTTAAAGCAGCCTCTGTTTGGTTCTCCTGGTCTTTATCTCAGACAGAATGTGTGAAGACTAATCAGAGAATGTTTATAAAGCCTAGCCCGTGGCATGAGACTACCCTTGAAAGTACTGATGTATAGTATTATTTCCTACAATGACAGGGATTTCTGTGCTAGTCTGACACCTGCCATCATTAGGGGCTGCTTCTGAACTGTCTCTAAAAGAGGTTTGGCCAGCTGCGGTCTTCCCATTTCCCTCATTGTGAGAACCCTCGGGTCATGATGCATGTGGCTCACACATCTCTCATCTCTCTGGGCCAGAGGTTGGAAAAGGCAGGTAGCTGTTTCTGGGCCAGTGGAAGGTAAGACCTAAAGCCTCTAACAAACTTTGCACCCTGCATGCTCTACTCAATGCTGTTGAAAAAGCATAAGATCTCCCATTTAAAAAGCTGCTGGGGCTTCCCTGGTGGCGCAGTGGTTGGTTGAGAATCTGCCTGCCAATGCAGGGGACACGGGTTCGAGCCCTGGTCTGGGAAGATCCCACATGCCGTGGAGCAACTAGGCCCGTGAGCCACAACTACTGAGCCTGCGCATCTGGAGCCTGTGCTCCGCAAAAAGAGAGGCCACGACAGAGAGGGGCCCGCACACCACGATGAAGAGTGGCCCCTACTCGCCGCAACTAGAGAAAGCCCTCGCACAGAAACGAAGACCCAACACAGCCATAAATTAATTAATTAATTAATTAATTAATTAATTAATTAAAAAGCTGCTGGGTGCAGAAACAGGTCCCCAGAATGGGAACAGAAGGTGGCCCACCCTTAAGCAGATCGTACAGCAAAGGCAGTATAACATCATGATACAGCGTTAGACACAAGGCCACAAATTCATAGCCATGTCACCTCCAGAAATCACTTAACCTCTCTGAGCTTCGGTTTCTCCATATGTTAAACATCAACTGGTATTTACTTCCTAAAATGACCATGAGGATTAAATAAAATAATCCACGTAAAGCATTTGGCACAGTATCCAGCACATGGCAAGCGTCAATCCAATGGTCCCCATAATCACTATGGTTGTGCTAGTAGCATTGCTATCTTAGCACATATTTGCAAGAAGCGTACTCCACATCGAGGATGTAGATAATATAGGGGGATAGGTTTTGAACTTCTGTGGGTGCAGGTAGATGGGGGTATTTGGTGACGGTAAAGATTGAGGCTGGATTAGGAACTAAATTTCAGGTGTCCTTGGGTGTGGCTCGTTCAGTGTTGGGCTTCCCAGAAAGAGAAGTCTTTTTTGGTTTTGTGCTGCCATAAGAAGCAAACCAACCCCTGCCTCCTTTCTCCCCCCTCCCTCCACTTGCCCTGTGCTCTCAATGAAGCATTTGCCATCCCCCCATTACAGTGCTTAGTGCAGGTTGAACACATCAGCCAGAAAGGCACGGCTGTAGCTAGAGGTAAAATCTGCTACTTCCAAACCACTCCAAATTAATCATTCTAACCTGAGGGAGACTTGGGCCTTCGGGCCCACCTTTTTGTTTTATTAACTGCCAACAAAAAATGCCAGAAGTGGCTGGGGAAGAAGCACAAAATAGGGGACAGGGAACACTTTTTGCATATTTTAATTACTTCAGTAAACAATTCATATCACAGCAGAAGCCTACCATCAATGGCTACATCCCAGGCAAAGGGAATTTGGAAGAGCATCATGGGACCTGACATAAAAAACATGCACCTCCTTCTTAGACTAGAGGTTGCCTTATCTAGCTTCCTTGAGCTGGAGTTAAACTTGCAATCCCTCCACGGACTAGTTGCTGGAGTGGCTCCAACTAGGGCAAGAAGGTGAACAATACGCAACTTTTCACACTCCAAGCTTTCTGGAGAATGGAATGCTCCTCTTCACCCAATGGAAAGACGGATTCTTCTCGGAGCCATGAAACAAGACCCTTCAATTCTAAAGGCAGGACACTTGGTGCCTGAGAAGAGAGAGCTCACAGATCACCGGCTGGATCTCTGGCAGGACCACAAACATGAACCAGTGGATAACATTCTCCATCCTCATTTAAAGGTGGGGATTCAACTTAGAAAAAATAACAGGATTAAGTTCTCAGGGAAGCCTGCGGTTAGGTGATAGCAGCTGAATCACTCTGCGAACTGCAAAGTGATTAATCAACTTGTTAATACCACTAGTACTTTTATGCATCACAGGTTCTTAGTTAGCCCTTCCCCTACGAAATTCCAGGAAAGAGTATTAGTTAACCTAGCCACCCCCCTTACAGAGATGGGTGGCCTCCAGCATCTTGGGAGGAAGGCAGCAGGAAGGAAGATCTGACACCAAGGGAAGCCGTGGAACCCAGTGGAAAGAACGCTGGATTGAGACTCAGGTCAACTGAGTTTTTGCCCCAGTTCTACCAGGGTGTCGCCCTGTGGCTTTGGCACCCTGTGCTTCCTTTTGGTCTCAATGTTCACATCTGCAATAAGGACAGAATTGGACCAGAGGATTGCTACGCTTCTTCTCCACGTGAAAATGGCATGAGATTATCCAAAGCAAGATTTTCTTATCTTCATCAATATACCAGGAGCACTGAACAAAAGCTCATCTCGGGCTTCCCTGGTGGAGCAGTGGTTGAGAATCTGCCTGCCAATGCAGGAGACACGGGTTCAAGCCCTGGTCTGGGAAGATCCCACATGCCGCGGAGCAACTGGGCCCGTGAGCCACAACTACTGAGCCTGCGCGTCTGGAGCCTGTGCTCCGCAACAAGAGAGGCCGCGATAGTGAGAGGCCCGCGCACCACGATGAAGAGTGGCCCCCGCTCACCACAAATGGAGAAAGCCCTCGCACAGAAACGAAGACCCAACACAGCCAAAAATAAATAAATAAATAATTTAAAAAAAAAAAAAAAAAGCTCATCTCAAGGTCCTTCCCAACATCAGCAGCCTCAGCAGCCTGGCTTTCCAGAGTTTGTGTGTGTGTGTGTGTGTGTGTGTGTGTGTGTGTGTGTGTGTTCCAAGCAAGAGAAGAAGAGCAATGGGCCAGAACTTGGGAGCTCCAGGGCCCTGCCTTAGGTTTACATCACACCACCTGGCTCATCCCTGGGCCCCTGGGTCCTCGTTTATAAAATTGGTAGGGTGAGCGAAGAGAATTGGGCTAGTTGACTTTTAGGTCATCTAGTTCCAAAACACGGTGATTCGGTGAAGCAAAGACTGGATGACCTCTGGATGCCCCTCCCAGCCCTGGGAGAAGGTTAGAGTTTTGAGACCCACTAGTTCCACACAGCCCACTACTCTACAACTGGATCCCACGGTGCCTTTTTGCAGTGAAGGGTGTGAGCCAAGGGTAACCTCAGATGAAAGGGCTGCAGGAGCTGTCCCTCCACGCAGCATCTGGCATCCCAAACTCTCATCTGAGGCCTGCAGCTGTGGGCTGCTCCTTCTCCCTTTATCAACAAGCCCTACCTCTTGGCTTCTCCCTCAAGGTCAAAAGGAGGGGGAAGACTGCTCTGAGGATGAACCCAGGAGAAAGTCTTAAATGCTAAGCCAGTAATCACAGTTGGATGGTTCTTTTCAAAGGCATTCCTACTCTATTGTACACATTCATGTTTCCAAAAGCATAGAAGGAGGATAAGGGCGAGTGGGTTTCTTGTTTCTAATGAAACTGGGATGAAATATCTTACTCAGGGTCATTTAGTGAGTCCCCAGGAGGCAGAGCCAGGCTAAGTCTGGGGTAGGCAATCCGCAAGCATAGTGCCCTCATCTTAATTTATTTAAACCTCTGGTCTCCACTGCAACAGAGGTAGAAAGAGATTCTTTCAGTATTTCAAGGTTGGGGCAGAGGTGGAAGGCTTGTCCCAGTGAACAGGGATACAGAACAAAAACTTACTGAGTGTTTATACTGGGCCAGGATCTATGATAAATAAGGCAAAATGCACTGCTTCATCCACTCCTCTCAATATGCCTTGGCTCTGGAAATTATTATTACCAAAAGCATTGCATGAAGGAAGGAAGGGAAGGAGAGGGAGGAAGAGGTTAAGCAACTTATGTGAGTTCAAAAGGCTGAAGAGTGAAAGATCCAAGCCTCACACCTAAATTATTCTGATTCCAAAACCAATGTTCTTTTGCACCCCCAAGTCAGAGTTCTTATGCATTTTCAAGTTGAAGGAAGACTCACTTGTAAAAAAATTTTCAAACTTATAAATTGATGGGCTGGAGGTGGCAGATTTGGGGAAGTATGATAGAAATCCCAAAATTTGATTTCTCTAAAAACACCCATAAAATCTAAAGAGGATTTTCATTCAGAAATATCTAAATCTGCAGATTCAATGAAGGAAGATGGAAGCCAACATCGGCCCAGAGAACGCTCATAAAAACGACACTGGAAAACATCATATGTTCCTTCTCGTAGACAGACTGGAAAAAGCAGTCAGTCATGGGCTTTGCTTCCTCTGTCTTTGCTTTGCAGATTTTATCTGCGTGATGTCTGGCCTGACTCCTGTAGAAGTGAGGCTGATTATTTCAGCTGGGCTCCCCGTGGCAAGGCCTCCCCGATGAAGACAAGTCTTTGTTAGTGATCAACTAGGTCCCAGATAATCTGTTCAGCTCCTGCAGCATGTATCATCATAATTTTCAAAATTCATTAGCCTTGATTGTTTGGAAATCTATTTCCCATTCTTTCTCTAAGATCATCGTTTCAGGCAGAGAAAGAGGAAGGCAGAGAGAGATGGAGGGATGATGGGCAGGTTGAGTAGAGAGGAGAAGGAAGGAGGGAAATAGCTAGCAACACATGTCAAGCCTGGTGACTTATTTGGGTCTTAGAATTAAGCCACCCCAGAAATAAGTTCTAAATCTGGATTTGGTGATTACTGGGACAATACACTGCCTTTTTGCTTAAGATAGATTAAGTTTTTTGTCACTTGTAGCCAAAAGAATCTTGATCTAACAGTTGAAAATTCAACTCTCAAGTTCATCTTTATTTCTAGGAATAAAATGTCGATTTCTAGAATGAACCTAAGAAGAAAGACTGAGAGAGATCCCAGAGGCCCAGATAGACACCAACTTGCCCAGCTAGGATGGAATTGCAATATACTTTCTCTCACCCCCTGAGTGCCCTTTTCTTCTTTCCTGCTCTGCGTGCTGGTACCCACATGCCAGGGTCTCACCAGCCACAAAGCATCACAGGGACACAGTTTACACACATGTGGCTCTGAGACCAGCACCTGAACTGAAAGCTTTCCTGTTATGACTGCACCTGCCCAATACCAGTGCGTCTGGCTGCAGGTCGCATCAGACATCTAGTTTCCATTAGGGTTAGCCACAAATGCCAGCGCGGGAGGAGGTGGCAGAAATCAGAGGAACTAGCTAATGCTCAAGAGAGGTAGGGACCAGCCCAGCAGACCCAGGCAAAAGAGATAGTGGAACTTATTTTATTTCCACCAGCATCTCCAGACAGGAGGTCTTGTCACAATCTGTCCAGACATATGGATTTCTCATAAGTCATCTGTCCCCAAAGAATTGTGGAAGCAAATGGACTTGACCAACTTTGAAGATAAGATCCAGAACAAGGAGTATAGAATCCCATCAAATTCTAGGGCACCTTTGCTAATGAGCAGCATTATGGCACAACCAGATGGTTCCCTTCTTTTCTCTGTCATCTTCCCTCTGGCTCCCCAGAGCCCTTTCACGTGACGTCCTGGGCCCCACCCCATTCCAAGCAACTCTCAGCATGCTCTTCTGGGGGTTTGCTCTGACCTGAGACATCTATTTTCAGATCATCAGAGAGCAATGCCAAGAGAACTAGGAGGTCAAAGATTAATTACCATTGAACGGGCGAGCTCCTATCTCTGCATAAATCTTCAGGTGAGAACCCCAAGGACTGACCCTGGGAACACACAACCAATTTCTCTGAACTTAAGGACATGAGATGCCACATAATTAAGAGGCATCTCCCACAGGACAATGTATTAGGCTCCCTCCCAAAAGGCCAGTCTTCACTCTCTTACGTTGCAAGACTTGGAATAGCAACAAAAAGGTGAAAAATCATATCCCACAATCTCAAGCCTGTTCAACTATGTTGGCTTTTGACTCCGTCAAAGTCCTAGTGTGTTTTAGAATACTCTCTAGCTCATAGACAACTTCACCACAACTTGATTC
Source organism: Balaenoptera borealis (assembly GCF_965194805.1). NCBI lineage: Eukaryota > Metazoa > Chordata > Mammalia > Artiodactyla > Balaenopteridae > Balaenoptera > Balaenoptera borealis. The sequence goes on from NC_138866.1 coordinate 145,432,314, forward strand.
ACCCTACAACCTCCGTCCGTGATGGCTGAAAAACACTAACATGCAGAGAGGGGGTGAAAAAAGCTCATCTTGAGTTCTCCTTTTGTGCCTTGGGTGTGCAAAGAGACAGGTATGTGTTTTCAGGTTAATTAGAAAAACTGGGTTCATTGGGGTGAGGAGATACACCCTTGGGTTCCCAGCATGCTGGTGTAAAGGGTGTGCCTGGGGTCTCCAAGCAAGTTCCCATACTGGGACTCACTTATGACCATGTACCCTCACAGACTTGGGTCAGAGACCCCGGCATTGTCTTTCTAGCTGCAACTAAGTCCTTTCTAGAATTAAGACATTTAATGTGTGACTGGCAGGGTGGGCTGTATGTAATCAGTGAAAGAAGGAATATCCTTGTCAGCTTAAAAGATAAGCAGACATTTCTAATCTTTACCCCTGTTCCAAATTGGTACACCACAAAGCACATGGATGCAGAAGAGAGAAGTCAACTGATGTTGAAACGGGTTCATATTTTAGAAGAAAATGTAGTTTGCTTGCTTGCTTCTTTTTGCCAGGGAGGGGACTCCGAGACAAGTCAGGGAAGAGTATCCTATGGAGGAAGATGAATGATGATTTTCTCCTTAGCTCGTGAGTTTCAAAGTGATGGAGGGAAACTAGATAACAGGCTATAAGCAGAAAAGAACCAGGATTTGACGGAGCAGCCATCATCCAATAGCTGGAAGACCACAGTAAGGGACATTCAAGTGCCTGGAGTATATTCTTAAGTGATTCTGACATTGTGATGGTAAAGAAAATCCTGAGTAAATGACAGAGTAATAACTTCTCTCTATCCATATGACACATATTGTGAAACTAAGAGACATTGCCTTGACGTGGATTGAGACCTCTGGATAAATATGTTACAGAAGTCCAAGGAAATAACTGCATCGCGGGTGGAAATATCCTCCTTTAGTGTAAGAGGAAAACGGAAGAGGGTTATTGGAGATCCCAAAATAATTCTTCACTTTGCTACAGCAGCCCTCTCTGGTGCACATAAACGGTGGTTTACTTACCACACCACTTTAGCAAGAGCCCATCTTATGCATAAAATAAGATTCTACTTAATATTTTTTCTGAGAACTATGTAAATGTACATTACAAATAGACACAAGGTCACAGAGTGATATCAACGTTAAGTATAACCATAAGAAGATGTGGTCCAGAGACTTCCTGCTTCTTGTTAATAGCAGTCCCAAGACTGGATGAAGTCAGTCTCTGGGTTCCATTCACAAAGGCCGGCAGGAAACTTAGGATTCTCTTCAAACTCAACTCTTCACTCAACCCCCTGTTGAAAAACCTCTGTCTGGTCTCAGACGTCTGCATGCATTCTCCCCAACCCTATTATCTATACAGAGACCCATGCACCGCCCTCCTTCCAACGTGCACGAAACCCAGGAACTCAGGACACACTGAAGTCAAGCTCCACCTCTGCCTAGGATGGATGCCCCAACAGGAAGACTAGTTCTCATGCCCCCCAAATGGTCCATGCCTATCCCCATTCCCAAGGACAACAACATAAGGAGAAGCAGCAGAAGTTGCTGTACGGTCATGCGCAGTCAGCAAAGACATGTACAATCACCCCAACACATCTGCTCCTGATCCAGCCATGCGCATCAGCCAATTCGCAGGACCTTGTGGTAATCCAGCGAGTTCTACTTCTCTTTTCTTTTTACTACTTCCTGCCAACTGGTATCTATGGATGGATGCTGAGACTAACTGATCAAAGCAGGCTTTCAGATTTACTTTCACCAGGGTTTAGATCCTGGCTGCACAGTTTTCTAGTTCCATGTTTAAATGTCGGTGTTCTAATCTGTAAAGTAAGACTTTGATAACTTCTTCGTGAGAACAGTGTAAATTAAATAAACATACTCAAAGCCCCTAGCAAAGTGCCTGACAGGTGTAGCTGCACAGTAAATGTGAGTTGGCATCCCCTACTACCTCCAAGGACACCAGATAGAAGAAGAAAAGCCTTGAACTATCCTGAATGGCCAGGGCAAGTCAAAGATTGAGGGATTTTCTACAAAGATGCTCCCCAAGTGGATAAAGCCACAGCCTCATTCACTTTCTGACACCCTCTCATTGATGTTAGTTGGAGATGAAACCTATCAAACAGACAAGGTATGTTTCCAATGCCACGGCCACCCCTGATTCTGCCTCCTCAATTTTTTTTGGTCATTCTCAAGTTTTTGAGGTTTTTTTTGCTTTGGATTCAGAATTTCCAGATTTGACTTGTTTCAGAAAAATTTAAGCCAAGCCATTAAAGCCTTCCTTGACTAAATTAAATAAACCAAAATACATTACAGTCTTCAGGAGACTCAATCGCTTTGACCTCCCTGTCTAAAACTGCAAACGCACGCATGCACACACACACACACACACACACAACCACCACCACCACCATTACCATCACCAAGCATTTCTTTTTCTCTCCTCTGCTTTATTTTTCTTCTAAGGACCTATTATTCTCTAACATGAAATATACTTTATCTTTATTTTCTATCTTCCTTATTAAGGTCAGAGATTTTTGTCTGTTTTATTCACAGTTGTATCCTTAGCACCTAGAACAGTTCACAGTACATGAAGAGAGTGACTGTATGTCCCAATTTCTCAGGGAAGGTCCCAGTTTATGCCTGTGGTATCTATTTAATTATTAGTAGCTTCTCTTTTCATTCTCTGAGACGTCCAAGTTTAGCCAGTCAAATATACATAGTTGATTAATAATAAATATTTGTTGAACTTAATTCAAAAATTTGACCAATTTGATACTTTAATTAAGCCCATCAATTCCTGAAACCAAGAGTTTTACCTTGATGTGAATGAAATGCATACGATGTTTTAAAAGCATGACAGTGATTAATCTCTTATAATGGTCCTGCTTTCAAAATTCTCACAAGACTGGCAAACATGTTCTGATAAACTCAAGCTCTACACAGCTGTTAGCATTGAAAAATCCTACACGTTAATGCCTTTATTGGTAACAGTGCCAAGATGACATACCTATAAAAATGGGATCCTGAGAGAACTTGGGAAGCTATGCTTAATTTACCTCCCTAACCAAATCACGAGAGAAATGAATGGAATAGTAAAAACAATCCCATTCACCTGCCCAGAAGACTGACATCAGGATAATGTCATGTAATAGAAACCAGAGGCTTCTCTCTTAAAAATGAACTACAACACACCCAGTTAGTGTCTGGAAACAGCATCTGGCCTGTGGGAAAGCATCTCGAGATGGCAAGAAGGACTCGTATTTCCTAGTCTGTGTGGGATTTTTGAGGTTGGGTAGGTAAATTTTGTGGTTCTATTTTCCCAAGTGGACCATTCTCCAAACAGAAGGAAACAGCCTCTAGGCAAAAAGTGGAAGGAAGCTATCCACTTCTGTCTGATGATCAAGGCAAGACAGATGGAACTTTGACTAAAGCTGCAGTATGTCCATCTCCACTCCAGAAAGTACCGTAGAAATTACAATGGGGAGGGGGAAAACCTTCCCCTCAATACTCAGGGATATGACTCAGTCATGGAGCTCTGTAATAACTATCCTGAACATCAAATTTCTTAGACTAAGCTTCACCTGAAGTCAACGGGGAGACCTCCAGTTTTGCAGACCCTTAAGTCTATGTGGTACTCTTAGTTCCTTAAAGGGAGTCTCTTAGGGAGTGTAGGCATCCAATGTGTATTCAAAACTCAAGGCACCCTTCCTGAAACGCAAGAAAGCAGCCAAACCGCAGTCCATGCAGAGCCTCCAGCCTCTACCACACGCGCAGGCCCGGACCGAATCCCTGGCAGCCATTTGAACTCCGGCGGCTCTCCCAGATGTGCACCTCATTTTAGCAGAACATGGCCCCGGCCCCTCCACCCCCACCCCCACCATGCTTCTTGCCCATGAGACATCCGAAGCACATCAAAGCCTTTGGCAGGAAACTTCCATGAATGTTAAACGATGTCCCCATGATGGGAGGCAGGGGAAGAGAGGTGGGGAGCAGCCCCAGCCCATGGAAGTTCCTCTCCAAAGTCTGCAAGCTGTCAGTTTGTGTGTGGACTGCCCAGCCCCCTGACCCCAGAAACGAAATCCAGACTCACTGTGGAAGCTGCCGACGCTTCTAGCCTCTGCCGCTGCCATGACACGCTGAGCGGGCCCTTCTGGCATAGCCCTTCCTGACAGTGAATGGGGGAGAGAGGGGGGCAGGGGAAGAGAGAAGAAAGGGATGAAGGCACAGGAAGGAAGCATGGAAGGACGAAAGCAAGGAGGAGAAGGGAGGTGGGTATATCTTTAACAGAATGGCGTGTCTCTCTTGGCCACAGCTTCCAAACACCTCTCCCATGTTACTAGAGAGAAAGGCTGACTGCATCAACTCATCCCAACTGCCCTCACTCAGGAGTCCATGGCTAGGCAGACACACCATCACACCACTCCTAGTACATGACAACCAGCTTCTTCCTTTGTGAGCCACCAAGATCCAACTCGTTTCCCTCCAAGGGTTCTACTGACCAGATGAGCCTTCCAGCCAACTGATCCTCTGAAAGGAAATAGATTTTATCTAGAATTTTCATCCCTTTAGGTCAAGAAATAGCAACTTCTCCAAAGCTTCTGAGGAAATGTTTGTCTTCAGCAGAAACATCACTGAATTTATCACTACTTTTAGGGGTTTCTCTCCCAGATGCCCTTCCCTGCCTTTCCAATTTGGAAAGGAGGTGAGCTAACAGGACGTCATCTGTATAGAGCCTCAGCCCTCCTCCTCCTTGCTGTCAACAGAATCACCATTTATTTTCCCTGTTACCACTTAGGAAAAACCGTTTTCCCTCAAAAAGGCTCTTGAGAAGTCAGAGAAGGGGGGGTGTGTCAGGCTGCCTTAGAGAAGGAACTTATGGTACCTTAGCAATAGCATTTCTCAAGCACCTCCCAAATCAAGAGCTCTGGACAGAAGACAAGAGACACAGTCCCTGCTCTCAGTCAAACCAGAGGCAGAGAAGCACAGGAATGAATCAAAAAAGAAGCACATTCATGAAGCAATACATCTGTGTGTGTAAACCAATAAGGCGATGCCAAGGAGACCATCCCATGAGGACAATGAAATGGGCATCACTGGGTTTTGATGGCAGTGAGGAACAGACAGAGAGAAAAAACAAAGGGGGAGATGAGAAAAAGAGCACATGGGAAGTTGGGAAGAGAAGATGTTATGGGCTGAATTCTGTCCTCCCACCAAATTCTTATGTATTAATCCCCAGTACCCCAGAATGTGACTAGATGTGTAGAAAGGGTCTTTAAAGAGGTAGTTAAGGTTAAAAGAGGTCATCAGGGTGGGCCCTAATCCAATATGACTTGGGTGCCTAGAAGACTAGGACATTTGGACCCAGACATGTACACAGGGAAGATGATGTGACGACACAGGGAGAAGACAGCCGTCTACAAGTCAGGGAGAGAGGCCTCAGAAGAAACCAACCCTGCCAACATCTTGATCTCAGACTTTTGTGGTACTTTGTTATGGCAGCCCTAGCAAACTGATGCAGAAGTCCTTATGAAACAATGGGAATGGGCAAGTGCCATTGTGGAATGAGGAACAGGCTGGCTAGGTGTCAGGGGACTTCTTGTGGGAGGGGACAGGAAGGAGACTGGCGGAGTGCAGGGTGGGAAATGTATATTTTTGAGAAATTATATTTCCCCAAGCCTTTAAACAAGCAGGCAGAATGATGAAAAGTTTGAGAAGTATGGGATGGAGGGCTCTGAGACCGAAGGTGCACGCACTGATCCAAGTGTTGGTCTGATCAGGGTGTGAATTAGGATCGTTCCTGCCAACATTCAAAGAACAAGTGATGCTGAGGTGCTATGAAGAAAGATAGAGCAGGATTTGGTGAAGAATTAGGTACAAAGGGGGAAGAGACAAGGTCAAAAATGACTCCCATTCCGGGAACCTCCCAAAAGAGTTTTTGTTCATGCCAACAGACTGCTGAGGAGCGCCTATTTGAGAAGTAGGAGGTCGCCACGGTGAGTTGTATCACCAACGAGACAAGTTTCAATCACCAATGAACTGTCCAGGGGAGACCTACAGGTTAAGCAATCAAAGAGAGAAGAGGTAGAAGCTAAAAATGTAAATTCAAACAGCTTCTGCACAAAAGCAAGAAAGGGTTATAAGCATGTGGGTGTGTGAGCTTTCCAAAGTAGATGTCTAAAATGGTGGCACTAGAACTTCCAATGGGAAGGAGAGAAACCAATGGAAGAGGTAAAGGATGGCTATAAAGGGGAATAGATCATAGAGCATCATTAAGGCATTGAACAAGGATGTTAAGCAGTGGGGGAGTGGATGGGCGGGAGAAGGAATGGGGCAGTTATTGATAATGTCATTCAACAGTTAGTTCAAAAAAGGATTAGACTCTTTAGAGGAAAGGAATCTGAATTTGGCCTTGGTGAAATAATTAGTGAACCCCAAAATGCAGAGTCAAGGAAGGGGTAAGATCAGAAGCTTAAAAATTAAGACAGAAGATGAACACAACCTATTATAGTAGTTGAGGAGACAAATGAAAGTTGGAGGTGGCAGAAAGGTCAAATGAAGAGTTTTCTTTAAAGTAAAAGAGATCATAGAAGACCGAAAGAAAGACTTCAAGATAGAGTGAGACAAACAGTCACAGCAAGAGGTGGGCTAGAAACAGGGCAGGTGACAGATGGTGAGGTGTGAGTGAAGTAAGAAAGAATGCAGATGTGTGAATCTGTTGATATGGAGAGGACATAGGGAGGGGGCAGGGTAAGCTGGGACGAAGTGAGAGTGGCGTGGACATATATACACTACCAAATGTAAAATAGCTAGTGGGAAGCAGCTGCATAGCACAGGGAGATCAGCTCGGTGCTTTGTGACCACCTAGAGGGGTGGGATAAGGAGGGTGGGAGGGAGGGAGACCCAAGATGGAGGAGATATGGGGATATATGTGTATGTATAGCTGATTCACTTTGTTATAAAGCAGAAACTAACACACCATTGTAAAGCAATTATACTCCAATAAAGATGTTAAAAAAATAAATAAATAAATGCAGCTTTCTTTTTGTTGGCCAAAAAAAAAAAGATTGGTGCAGTCAATAAACTCACACCTATGCCTTATTACAGTCCCTCCAGTTGTGAGAAGCTAAGGTTAGAGCATGACTAAAAGGGTCCAGTAGAGTCTCTGAATTGAGGACATTAATTGGGATGGGATAGCCTAGGACTGGAACAATATGACCCAGGTACCAGCATCCCTGTTCCTATGCTCATGGTAGACATACCCGCTGATCCCACATGCTTTTTCACTGACTCTAGATGCACCCACCTAGCTCTTCTCATCACTCTACTTCAAGCAATCACTACCAGTCGTCAGAACACGTACCTGAGATCTACTTGCCACCCCTGGGGCATATAATACTTGGTAACAAGGCAATTAGACTTAAAAGCAACAAAAGGAGTCATTTTTAGGTATAAAGGAAATCCAGTGACATGGAAAGCATGAGGCACTCTGACAATAAAGTGACCCCTCCCAAGTGTTTGGAAATGAAGAAAATACAATTGGTCTCTTTAAGATCAGCATAAAATGGATGAAAACGTGAGTTTACATCCAAGGTTGTCTGAAAAAGTCTGAGTGCCTTCCAGGCCATCATGGCTCAGTTGTACACTGATTGATGCAGATAATAAAAGAATACGATCATAGAGACCTGCAAAAGGATGGGCATGGAATTTGATGGTGGCAATGTTCATCCCCTCCTGGCTTCAGTCAGGGGAGAGAGGAGGATTTAAGCAGAAGACTAGGAAGCCAAGAAGTCCTTGCTATCAGATCAATAGCGATATATCAAAATTTCTTAGCTAGATGACACTGACCATTTGATTCATCTGACTCCCTTGCTCTGATTTCTTCCTCATGTAACCTTCTCGATGTGGTCAGGCACCCCACACAGGCTGGCTTACTGGGAGTGAATGCTTTGATCACACAGCCTTTCAATAATCTGGTCCCCTGTGCACATTAATAAATTGTCCTCCTGGTGCTAACTGCAGTCTCATGGGTGTTTTAATTATTGTGAGACATTCTCTCAGGCCTTTTCACTGATAAGCAGATGTTTGGGCCTTTGGTAGGGAATCAGATCCTGCTGGCTTTTTCTTAGGTGACACCACTGCATCTTCCAGATATACCTACCCAGAATCCCCACATACTGACTATTGGTACCTGGCAAGTGGGGACCATTATAGGACCGTTAAGGAATAATGGCCGTTATTCCTTACCCATCACAAACACTTGGCATAGGGTAATATATTTTTAAATTAAGCACTTTTATTAAGCGCCTTTTATGTGAAATATCACTGTGATAAAAATGGAGTGGGGGGCTTCCCTGGTGACGCAGTGGTTGAGAATCTGCCTGCTAATGCAGGGGACACGGGTTCGAGCCCTGGTCTGGGAAGATCCCACATGCCGCGGAGCAACTGGGCCCGTGAGCCACAATTACTGAGCCTGCGCGTCTGGAGCCTGTGCTCCGCAACAAGAGAGGCCACGAGAGTGAGAGGCCCGCGCACCGCGATGAGGAGTGGCCCCCACTTGCCGCAACTAGAGGAAGCCTTCACACAGAAACGAAGACCCAACACAGCCCAAAAAATAAGTAAATAAATAATAATTAAAGGTGCTAAAAAATAAATAAATAAATGTATTAATCTTAAAAAAAAAAAAAGGAGTGGGTTCCTTTGTCTTTAAAGGAATTTATGCTGTAGAGGGCTACAGGACATGCATGTACCCAAATGACTCAAGGACATGACTAACTAAATAAATACAAAGATCAGGAAGTTGGGGATTGACCCATTGAGTAAGAAAATGATCAACTTCAGGAACAAACTGGGCCACAACTCCAAGGTCCATCCTGGCTACAGAGGCTGGAGAGCATGACTCAGTGGAGGAGAGGCTGTCATGGTGATTGGCAGAGTGGAAGAGATGGCCTACTGACAACCACTGCCAATCAAGTTTGGGATGATGATGAACTTCTTTCCAGAGTGCACATCATCACTTACTAAGCAGACTATACTGCTGGTGATGGTGGTAATGGTGGTGGTGGCAGTGGTGGTAAAATCAGCAGCACTCAAGCCAACAGTTCACAAAGCTCTTGAATATCCGTTATCTCATGTTATGCACAGGAATGAGCAGTGGCCATCGAGTTGCATATGATAAGAGAGAAAAAGGAGGGAGGACCGGGCTTTAACCAGCCTTGTCTCTATCCCCAAGGCTCTAGGGCACACGACCCTAACATCTTCCTCTAGGGTAACAAGGGGCATCACACACTTAGGAGACCTGGAGAATGAGCTCTAGTTCTGAAGGCCTTTGTCTACCACAGAATTCATGGTTATGGTTATCAAAAGTTAGCTTCTTCTTGGAGCTACCAGGTCCGAAATGGGAAAGCTCTTCCTCTGACCAACTAGAAGTGCTTTCTTTTTCCTCCTGGGCTTCCATCAGACCAACTCCAGTGGTCTACATCAGTCCCGGAAGAGTGAGTGGCTTTGTTTATATCTCCCTGAGCTCTCTTATGTAGGCTCTTCTCCCCTTCAATGTTAGGATCTAGCACCAAAGACCATAATAGGAAATACCTTGGCTTGTAAGTAACTTTAAATTATTTAAAATTTCTTATACAGATGGTCCCCAACTTATGATAGTTCAACTTCAGCGTAGTGTGAAAGTGATATGCATTAGGTAGAAATCGTACATCGAATTTTGAATTTTGATCTTTTCCTGGGCTAGCGATAATGCAGCAGGATACTCTGTCATGATGTTGGGCAGCAGCAATGAGCCTCAGCTTCCGGTCAGCCATGAGATCACAACCCACACACTTACAACTATTCTATACCAACACGACCCTTCTATTCTTCACTTTCAGTACAGTAGTCAATAAATTATATGAGACATTCAATACTTTATTATAAAATACGTTTTGTGTTAGATGATTTTGTCCAAGTGTAGGCTAATGTAAGTGTTCTGAGCACGTTTAAGGTAGGTGAGGCTAAGCCATGATGTTCAGTAGCTTAGGTGTATTAAATGCCTCTTTGACTTAGGATATTTTCAACTTACAATGGGTTTATCAGGAAGTGACCCCATCATAAGTCGAGGAAGATCTGTATATAATTTCTACCTTATTCATTTACATAGAATAATAACTACCATCTATTGAGTGCCTAATAGGTACCAGGCAATTTGCATACATTATCTTATTAAACCCACACAAAAGAAGAAATTGTTCTCATTTTTTTTTTTTTTCAGATGAGGATCTAAGGCTTAGAGAAGTTAAGAAAATTTCCTAAGGTCACATAGCTCATAAGCAGAAGCTCAGGATTCAAAGGAATATCTATCTTCTGGACTCCAAAATTAGTGGGTACTTTGCCCATTTTCTCTTGGGTTCTCCCCATCCCCACCTCAGCTTTGTCCTGTGGGACTGGCTAAACTTAAAAAATAAACAACCGGGAGTAAAAACTGTGTTTAAAATTCTGAATATCAAATGCTATGTTGACCCAGTCCTCCTCCTCCTCCTGTTTAGACTCAGATCACAAAGTCCTGGGCTTTGAGGATTAGGAGAGAAATACAATCCTCTACTAGGAGGAAGTCAAGGGAACATACCGTTCTCTTTACATGCAAATATCTTAATTACAGCTCGTAGAGAAGATATTTGTATGGAAATTTATGTATCTTTATAGGTTATATATTCAGTTTGCCATTAAAAAAAAAAAAGCTCTTTATACTTGAGGACCCCAAATCGGGTCTGTTATAATACTCGCCACTGTCAAGTTATAAAGAGGCTGCTATCCTCACCGTCCACAGGAGCAGAGAAAGATAAAGTGAATCAACACCCTGCTGCCTTCTCCTCTCCTTTCTTGAGGTTAGGTTCCAGTATAAACATGCCTCAAGTTCTTGAAACTTTCTGATGAGGATTCTCCCTGTCCTTACTTTTCCGCAATATCTGTCCCCACGGAGATCAGGCTGACTACCATAGCATCTATCCCATGCCTGCACCACTGTCACTGACAAAAGGAAACAACTAGATTTCAATATTACAGGGAAGTGAAACCAAATTTAGGAGACCCCTGGAAACTGCTCTCAGAAAGAGGATATTATTTTTTTGGCATGTCAAGGGAGGGAGATATTTATATCCCATTGATTCCCCTCCGGCAAATAAAACACAACCAATTACCTATTTTGGTCTCACTGAGCATCTTCTTCACGTTTTCCTGAGTGTTATAATGTCTGTTTTATAATATAAACTGTGTTTATCTCCTCTAAGGATATAGGACAATATAGACTTATTTTGCGGCAGGTAAAATTCTGGCTAGACATAACTGAGAACTTCCCACTTCTAAAGGGTGTTATGAATTAGAAAGAAAAATATAGACAAATCTCTCACTAATGATAGCTTCCCTTTGCCACAGCTGGAAGGAATAAGGGGAAGCCAGTGGAATCCCGGGAGATGCACCGGAATAGAGCAAGCAAACCATCTGTCAGGAATGATTTTGAAGCTGTTCTGCCTGGGGCCACAGGGGTGAAATAGATGACATTTAAGGCTCCTTCCAGCTTCATGTTTCTTTAAAATTGAATGATTTGGCATTTGTTCATCTGTTTTTAACACTCTAGGGATGCAGAATGGACTCGGTGGCCTAAAAGATGCATTTGTAAAAAAATCCATCCCGACCCTCCATTTCACTGTTATTCTTTTTCAAGGTTACAATACAAAACGGATAGAGGCTTTGAGTTCCCAGCCTCACGAATTCCGATGGCTTCTCTTCCACACTCCACTGCTAACCCTACAGCAAACAGCCTTATTGTCTCTTCCCTGGACCATTGCCATGGCTTTAGTGGCCTCGGGTCCCAGCCGTCTCTCCTACAAGCCACTGCCTGATGACTGGTCCTCACAGAGCCTCATTTACACTAAAACAGATGACAAACTTCCCATGACTGTCCTTCAGCTACCCACGTCAGAACGGTTGGCCTTTCTAGAGCCGCCATAGTGGTCCCATCCTTCCTTTACAAACATCTTTCCATGCATCTTTCATGTATCCTCAGGTTTGGCTGGTTGAGTGACACACTGTTCCAGATCACTCTCCTGGTTTGCCTATTTCAAAGCTATCTTTATTCCTCCTAAAATTCAACCCACTGACTGCCTCAAGACCCAAATCATCCCTCTAATTGGATGGGCTTTTGAAATTGGTAACCCTATTGTGTTACGGTGGAATTACAAATTTTCATCCTGTTTATATTCCCTATGAAAATTTCATTTCCTTGGGAATACAGATCTCATTCTCTTCATCCTTGCACATAGTCAGGGAATTGTATTGAATCTTGTCCCCAGCACATGGACCTTCTCAATGGCTAGGGGATTTGGCACAAGGGGAAATAAACCAGCATGGACAAGTTTAGCAAATGTACAAAGTGGATCACTCATCCTAAGGCTGTATAAAGGCTCTAACACTGACTTGTTGCTGGAGAATCTCAAGGTCTTGAACACATCACCAACCCTCTCCAAGGCTTAATTATAAAACGGAGGCCAATAATATCTGACCTGGAAGATTTCAGAAGACCCTCCTCCTTCCCCAGTAGAGCGCTAAGAGGCTGGTGAAAAAGTGCAAAGCCCCACAATCAGCATGTGTAAAATGAGCATGTCTCCTTCAGCTGGTTTTGGTGTGAGGGCTTACATGATCAAGCAGGGAGCTCCAGGAGACAGGAGAATCAGATGGGATTCAAGAGCAGAGTTATTCATCCACTGATTCTCTGCTGCTACCATTCTGGTTGTCACCTCTGTCACCATTAGGTGTAGCTGGAACACATAAGATCTGCCCTAGATCTTAACTGGGGAGCCTATTGAAGGGATCCCGATGCTTGGCCCTGCAGGGCATGGAAGCCCCTCCGCAAAAGTGATGCCTGTTCAGGCTCCTCTTGGTCTGGCCTAATCCACTTCCTGCCTAACTCTGAATTCCCATTCTGACTTCATTCATTCTTTCATGCATTTGTTCATATTTTTATAGGGTGTCTGCCAAGTTCTAGGTCCTGTGCCGGGCACGGAGAACCGCAGAGTGAAGAGAAAGGTGCACTCCTGGCCCTCTGGATCAGTAAGATCAGAGCACCAATCTCTTCCACCCCCATTCTTCCTGTATCAGCATTCCACCTCCCCTCCAAATCAAAACATCTGAAAACATTTCTATTCTGGAATCCCAACCTCCTCTTCAGGACTTTCTTTAATTCCAGATTTGAGCCCTAAACTCTTAGTGTTGTCTGATATTCTGAGAAAGATATAATGGTACCAAAACCCCACCCTTGTCAAAGCCAGGTTAAAGGCAGTCTCAGAAGCATATGAGTCAGTGACCCATACAAGGAAAAGGGATCTGTCATGGGGCATAGTCTTAAGAAGCGAGAACAAATCGCTCTGGCACTCACTCTGGTGCAGAGATGTTTGTTTTCTCTCTGTAAATATGTAACAGGAAATTAGGCAGTTCACCTTTGTACATCATTTTCATATCACCTGTGCATGAGTCAGATGACACCTCTTTGTTTTAAAAAATTAAAAAGGAAAGAATAGAAGGAGGAGTTTATCTCCACCTCTGCCCTCCTATACACACCCTGGAATCTACACTGGGCAGATGAGCGCACACACACACACACACACACACACACGCCTGAATTATCTGCATTTAGCTGTGTTAGGTACCAGAAATCAGCAAACTCCTAGGCCCAACAGATTTCAGTAATGTATGGTAGCTGAGAGGTGCAAACCTGTCCCGGGTGTCAGCTTGCAGAGAGAATCCTTCAGCGTTCTTGCTATCTAATAAATCACTGCATTCCCCCAGTCTCAGCCGGTGTACCAAACAAAAAAAATCTTTCATAAATCACCTGAACATGGACTTAGCGCTAAGATTCATGAGCAAGACCATATAAACACAGACCAGAAGAACAGGCAAGTACTGATGACCTAGTATTTCTATTTAAGTTGAAACCTTGTGAAGGAAATTTTCCAGAGGTGGTCAACATAAAGACGCTGCTCCTTTGGGGCAGCTACACGATCCCAGTTTATTTTCCAGTGGTCAGGAGGTCCTTCTCTCTGACCCAAGAATTACATATGGAAATAAGATTATCCCTGAGGTTCTCCTGCCTTGGGTGTGAAGGGGACTAAGGAAAATAAACAATAGTTTATTCAGTAAGTAGTGTATTCCAGGCTCTTTACACAGATCAACTTGCTTAACATCAAAAATAACCTGATTGAGAGACCATGTTTGTCCTCATTTGAAAAACGGGGAATTAAATAGAGGTTTCAGGAAAGCACATTGAGGTCCCATGGCTGTTAATGGCAGTGTTAGGATGTGAACATAGGTAACATTGGGCCCAGATACAGAACTCCCTTGTCACCTTGATGTCTTCCAATACGGATAATAAGACTTCACAGTTTATTACTGATATGACCTCAGGCAAGTCTACTTCTGCCTTTTGTTTTACAGAAGGTGAGGGAGGGGGAGGGTTTGTGTACACATGAGGACCTTGTGAGCACCTGTACTGAACATGAAGATATGACACAAGCTGCTCTTTGAATATGCAGAGTATAATATCTACCCACCATGAGTGGATATGCAGTTCTCTGATGGTGCACTGTGTTTTTACTGCAATAGCTATCCGTTTTTGTTTTTGTTTTTTTTTAAAGTTTTTGGCTGCACCCCATGGCATGTGGGATCTTAGTTCCCTGACCAGGGATCGAACCCACGCTTCCTGCATTGGAAGGCAGAGTCTTAACCACTGGACTGCCGGGGAAGTCCCAGCTATCCTTTTTTTATTTTATACTTCCTTGGGACCAAAGACACACATTTTCAAGCCAGCTGGCCTCTGCTTATACCTGGCTTAAAACTCATGAAAAGGGAACTGCGGATACCTGGTATGTGAACATTTTCCCACCTCACTCTCCCTTCCTTGAATTCCAATCTGTCCTGTAGCCCACAGAAATGAGATGGATTTACTCCTTGTAGCTCTCCCAGGTACAAAAAGCAACGGTTCACAACTGCTCAAGTCAGGGCACAGCAGGATCGTTTGGAGATGTAATCTTTTTTTTCTTCTCTCTTTTAAATCAAAATCAAGAAATATTAACTGCACTCCTTGAAGCAAGCTTAAAGTTGAGTTTGCACACATTCTGGTCAGATATTGTTTCCCAACACCCTGGTAAAGCCAGTGGAGACCAGACTGGTATAATCAAACATCTGCCTCACACAGAAAAACAATGATCCAACCCTTGCTTTTATCAACACCAACATAAATCTGAGCTCAGCCAGACAGGCCAGCAAACCCCATTACGCAGAGTGCAGAAGCAATTAAACGGTGCCAGCTCCAGCTAGACTCTTAGAAATCTATGACCCATGGGCCCTTAGTAACCACACCGATGCCTCTCTTGGAAATGACTGAAAAAAGAATTGGTCTAGATGCGAAAGAAAGACTCCACTTTGATATTTCCTGGCAGGTCTGCCCTGCCCATCAGTCTGTGCCTACTGCTACATCATGCTCCTTTTTCCATATCTAGGGATGTTGGACTGGGCAGGTAGCTAGAGAAACTGCCCAGTTTTCTGCAGACTTTCTACCTTCGCTACTGTTTGGTCTACTTTGCTTCATATTCTCATGATGGTCTATCATCTGCCATCTTTTGGTTGTACCATGAACTCGTCCATTTTTAGCCACAAAAGGAATTTCTCAAATATTCCATTTTTCTCCAGGTTATGGCTAAAATAAAGTGTCTTGAGTGATCCCTTATAACATCTGGGCAATGTTGTTTAGGCAAAGCCATCAAGAGCATCCAGACAGAGTTGATTTACAGATGCCAACCCCAAACCCCCAGCCTCCTGACCCACCGTGCTCAGGCCAAAAAGACATGTATCTAGGTCCTTTGATTCACAATATGATCATTCATTCTGTACAAAGAAGATGAAGATGAGGGAAATGGCTGCCATGCCTCTCAACCTCCAAAACATTGCCCCACCCTCTCCTTCTACACCATCCAAACTCCTTACCCATTCAAAGACCCCAAAGTAAATCTCCCATATATTTGAGGCATCTGCCTCCCAATCAACTTGCAGAAGTTATCCTATCTCTGTATACAGGTTGCACCCATATTTCTCCTTTT
Organism: Balaenoptera borealis; assembly: GCF_965194805.1. NCBI lineage: Eukaryota > Metazoa > Chordata > Mammalia > Artiodactyla > Balaenopteridae > Balaenoptera > Balaenoptera borealis. Next base: position 145,448,461 of record NC_138866.1, read on the forward strand.
GGGAATAAATGCCACTCATGCCCACCCGTCCTTTCCCTGGCAATAATACAATTGTCAGAACCACTCCCTGATCCATGGGAAGATGATTCCCAAATACAAAGGGGAGCAAAATAAGACACCTATTAATATAAAGTAGACACTTTTATAGAGGTAAAATTGAACGTGATATCTCCTCTCACAATCAAAAAGCTTTTCCTAAGGCCCACCTGTACCTCTCTCCAAAGTTGGCAATGAGAACCTGCTTCCTTCCCTCATCTTTCCTACGTCATTTGGATAATTCTGCTCAGCATTACATTAACCATTTTTGCTACTTTATGTTGGGTTCTGACTTCTTATCAAGATCTACCTTTGAAAACAAGCCTATAAGCTCATCAAATAATGTTAAAGAATAAAATGTGTCATGGGTGAGGCTGGATAGGGAACTGAGTTGAAAGATGTTAAAACGTAGCACCAAGTTGAGCTTGTCCATATATATATGTGTGTGTGTATGTGTGTGTGTGTGTATGTATCTGTTTGCATGAAGAATGAGTATTGCTGGAAGTAAGAACACAGTGCATATGTCATTGCAATGTAGGGATACAGTCAAGTATCCCTATCCAGGTGGAAGGGAGGAGTGAGCTATCCAGAGAATAATTGACAGGTATGTTGAGATGCAGGAGTGGCCAAAGGATATGCATCAAGTGTATATCTGGGCACAGATGTGTATATGTGTGCTCCGGAGTAACAGGGTTAATGGACAATGACAAAGACATGTGAGAAGGCACTAGCTCTGGCACGGATTGCTGCATCTGGAGAAGCCACCTCACCCTGTAGTAATCGGTGCTGTAGACATCTCTGGACATGCCGAAATCTCCGATCTTCACCAGAAGGTTGGCTCCAACCAGGCAGTTCCTGGTGGCCAGGTCCCGGTGCACGAAATGCTGGGAGGCCAGGTACACCATGCCAGAGGCAATCTGACTGGCAATGTGGAGCATTTGGGAGAGCCCCAGCTCTCCTTTTGCCTGGCGTGGCTGCCCGTCCACAAGGATCATTGCGTCTGGCCCATGGGCCCTGTGGGGGGTATAGGGGGAGAAGAGAGGGGGCAGAGACAATTAAGGAGATCAAGGGGAAATGTCTTCTTGAGTTCCTGTTCTCTGGAATGCACCACAGAAATGAATGAAATCTCTTCTCAGTCTACTTATGGACTCTTTCTATCTACCCAAAATTATATTCTGTGAGTATGGATATGGTCAAACTCTACAACCAGATTCCCAACTAAGATGACAGCAGACATGCTTTAACGAATCAGGGAATGAACCTACTCTTTTGAATATGTTATGGTTATCCAGGGGCTTCCCAGGTTCTTGATGTCTACTACAGAATAATTAATAAAACAATTAACTCTTACACAGCCCTTACTATGTTCCACACACTGCTCTAAGTATCTTAAATGTTATATATTAATTCACTCAATCTTCCCACCCCAATTTTGAAGATAAGGAAACTGAGGCACGAAATGATCAGATCACTTGGTCAACGTCACAGAGGTCCCACAGTGGCCACATGGGTGACATGTGGCTCTGGAAGAGAGTTTTGAACGTTAAGCTTCCAGAGGGCTTGTTAAATACAATTCCTGGGCCCCTACGATTCTGATTGGCTAGGCAGAGCTCATTCATTTGCATTTCCCAGTGCCGATGCTTCCAGGGCTGATACAGTCCATCTTTTGGGTAGCAACCCTCTTCAGTCTACCTCCTAACCTCTCCCCCACACTGTCTAGGATTGGGTAACTTCTGTTAATGGCAAGATGGGATGAAGAGACCCTGTGACCCTGAGGCAGAGACCTGGGGAGCCACAGCACCTGCTCCATCCCAAATCATGGCCCAGATTTGTTATCCTAACACCTTGCCCTGTCATATCAGTCACTTTTAGTGTTCATTCTTTTCTCTAGAAAGCCCAGTCAGCTGTAACCACACCCAGGGCCCTTATTTATGAAGTTGTGAGACAAGGAGCCCTGGTGTACAATGAGACCTCAGCCTGTTTTACTGCTTCTCCAGTTTCCACTGAAAGGTACCGTTAAATATAACACGTTCATTTTATCATCTCCTGTGGGCTCTGCCTACCTCATGCCTCCAAAGGAGAACTACCACATCAGCTCACAAGGAAGAGGGCTCAGCAGACAAGCCGCATTCCCACTTGCCAGGAGAGTATACTGCAGCCTACCCCTAAAACGCACCAACTGGGAGATACAAGAGCGGGAAGGGCCTTCTGTTCTCTTTTCCTTTTTCTTCGTGTTCCCTTAGAGCGGGCATGACAGTGGTATGGAGTGGCACTCAGGACCTCTCTTTAGCCTTGCTGGTGGCACGTGGGGCTGAAGGCACCACTGAATCTATGGGGAGGGCTTGATGGAAAATGGACCATGTCCCTCTGACCTCAGGGAAATGGAAGCACAGGAAGAGGAAGATCCCGAGTCCTGAGAAAGGATGCTGCCTATATTAGAAACTACCATGGTTCACAGTTCTGATAAAATAATAATTGTAATACCTTTAATCGTAACTACCATTGACTGAACACCTAGCTACATGGGAAACTTGTCCAGGCCTTATACAAATATAGTCATTGAATACTCATAACAACAAACACGTGAAGCAGTTATGAATAGTCTCATTTTCCAGGAGAGAGAATGAAGGGTTAGTAACTTGCTCCAGGTTACATCACTAAGACATATTCAGAATATGAACCCAAGTCTGTCTTATGCTAAGGACTCAATTCTTCAGGAAAGGAGTACATTTCACTGTGAAATCAAGTTCAGGAAGTTTAGAAAAGCCTACAGGTACTTTCCAATTCCTCTAGGGCCAATTTTGGAAACCTGCTACCAACCCTGCTTTCCATTCCCTCCTCAAAACCCCACAGTACTCAATTGAATGTCCCACTTCAAGGAGATGCTCATCAAGTTTTGGGGAGTGTGCTAGAGTTTACCATAACCCATATTTGAGCTCTGGAAATCTCATTCTCAGCAGTGGAACCACACCCTAAAAGCGTCCAGGGCCCGAGTGTTCAATGTGCTTCCTGGGACCCTGGATTCCACAGACCCTCACACATGCCTGCTTCTTCCACATCTGGGCACTACTTGGAGGTAACAGGTATGAGAGGCAGAGAAGTGCTACCTCTGCTCTATCAGTGAGATGCTAACTTCTCTACATTTCACATCTCCCCAAACCCCACTGTAACTCCATCCAGAACTTCTGCTTGGGGTCTCAGTCTCTTAAAAGTTCCATCAGGAGCCCCTCAAAATCCAGATGATCTTGCTCCAGGCTTGTGGAAACCCTTCTTACAAAAAATCCAATCCTTCTAGAACAGTGCTAGCCAACAGGACTTTCTATTAATGGACATGTTCTATACCGCACTGCCCAATATGGTAGCCACTAGCCACATGTGGCTATTGAGTACTTGAAGTGTGGCTAGTGAGACAGAGGAATTTTTAAATTTTATTTAAATGTATTTATTGTAAATTTAAATTTAAATAGCCATATATGGTTACTATACTGGATAGCCCAGTTCTAAATTTATCTGGGGGAAAATCTGCCCTTGGATTCAACCATCTCTGTCTCCCAGTGAGTTTGTAACCTTGTACCTTCTTATTCATCATCAAAAAGTCTCTGACAAAAAGGTTTTCAGGAGGTGTGGAAGGTGCTAGCCTCACTTTGCTAGTGAGAACATAAGGCGCAGAGTCAGAAAGCTATTCACGGCATCAGGGGAAGGGCTGGCCCTAGAATCTTAAAGCTGGAAGTGGCAGGTCCTCTGATCTCCCTCCTTGGACCCATTTCAGACACTGCCTTTGTTCTTAGTCTACCTTAGAATCAGGAAGAAGAGTACAGGTTACTTTTCATAGCATCCTCAACTTCCCCCCCTAGAAATCAGGGGCAAAGGCCTATATCCAACTGCTCAGGAGGTAATGTAGAAGAATGAAAGGTTGTTTTCATTTCTAATCTCCAGACTGAAGTGTTCAGAGGAGCGATAGGGCTTCCGGCTCCCAAGAGAACCCCAGGGGTTCGGTGGGGGTTAGGGGCGGGGATGGACATCCTCGCTTACCTGAGAAACTTGTTCAGATCTCCGTGCTTCATGTACTCAAAGACCATGATGAGGGGGTCTCCATCACCACACACCCCGTAGAACTTGACAATGTGCTCGTGCTGCAGGTTGGTGAGCAGTTCAGCTTCCCTCTGGAAATCCTTCCTGGCCGCCAGGGTGGGATCCTTCAGGGCCTGGAAACAACACGGGACACTGGTTTTTAGCAGCTAGAGGGCAGGGGTTTGTCTGTTCCCCTCCTGGGAAGAAAGCTGGTGCCCATAATAAAGACAACGCTGATTCCCAACAAGTAAGATCTTAATCGACCTTTAAAGACCATGAGGCTAAAGCACAATAGCCAGACCTGACTCCTGCTTCCTTCAGCATTTTGAACCTTGTAGAAACAGAAACCAACTTTCTGACACCCACGTCCCATCCCATCCACCAGCCAGTTATTTCCAACTTTGCTCATCTCAGAGCCCTAGGCTTCCTCAGAGATCAGTGTGAATGGCGGAGGGAGAGAGCTGGAAGGTGGAAGGCCTGACAAAGGCCCGTGCCCCAAAGATTTCCCCAAAGAATGGTCTCACAGCTAAAATAAACAGTGGGGGAACCACTGCCCCAATTGCTTTATCTTTGTAAATTAGCCTATGCTCACAGCCCATCTGAAATCAGGCTGACAATGTAATTAAGTTTCCTTGCTCTTTCTATTTCTTGATTTTCGATTATGAAAAAGTGTATATTTGCAGAGAAACATGAACACTTTGGCTTCTAGAAGGCACCTGTGTCCTCCTTTAGGGGGCTGAAGGAAGTATTGGGGTGTAACTGGGACTACAGCTGTGGGAACAGCAGTTAATGGGCCAAAGGCTTAGGACCCACCCAGGACCAGGACCCGGTAAAGTATCACAAAGTCCCAGGGTAGGATGGGATGGTGGGCATCTGGTGGCCACAGAAATGTCACAACTTGGCCCCTGTGGGGGTGGGAGACCCGGTGTGAGGGAGAAGCACCAGACCAAGCCACTTGCCCTGGGACCCAGGAAGATAAATGGAAGAGCAATGGTTAAAAGGGATGTCAGTGAAGGTGGACTTTGTAGAGCAGAAGGGGAGGGTGAGACCAGACCACCTGCAAGGGTCCTTGAACAGGACCTTGAATAGAGCCCAGCAATGACCAATGCAGCCATGTTGGTCATGGTGAATGATGAACTGTGAAGGGGATGGTCATTTCTATAGGAGGAGCAGCCTGGATAGTTGAGCTCACATATGTCTTCAGCCTTCCCCATCCTCCCCATGAGGTCAGAAGGCAAATGGAGCCAAACATCCACTTGCTTCAAATGACACAGTTTAGTAACCTCAAAGGACAAGACACGAGGCAATGAAGGAATGGGTGTGAAGTTTACACACCATGTTCAGGGTAGTGAAAATCTAGACGTGATTGGTTTGCATTCCCTCTGCCAAGTATCTGGCCTTTTCTGGTTATTTAGGCAGACTAAGCTCCCCTGTAAATTATGCTACTCTTGAGAAGCCTCCCTAGCCAGAGATCTTCCTCTTGCCACTGCAATCCCCATTAGCTGAAATCCATGGGGCTGCCTTGGCTTACAGCACTGCAGGAATGTGAATGTGCAAAAATTGTATCTAAGGGGCCCATCAAACCTCCATCAGTCATTAGCATACATTAGAGATGGTGGACTCATAGCTTTGAAAGGGCCCTAGATATCATGTTTCCACCTGCTCATTTCTGGTGTTGGAAAAACTGAGGCTCAGCCCTGTCTGGGGATCAGGACACATTCATACAACTTAAATGACAGAAGCTAGAGTTTAATTATACCACAGTAATCTCTTGGCTGGGTTTCTTGGTGTCACCAAGTTCAATGGCAGTGCCTCTAGAGCCATGGTGTCTCAGCCAGCAATCAAGGCCCACTCCAACTTCAACAAGCACCACCTTTCATTCTTTTCAAAATTTGGAGGTTTCACCAAAAAAGTGTTGGATTAAATGATTCTACTCTTGACCAAAATGTTGGAAGCTGTCTAATACAGTTTTCCCATCTTACAGGTGAGAAACCTGAGGTCCAGAACAGGGAAACGATTTGCCAAAGATCATGTAAGAAGTAATAGCTTGAGTGTGGAGCCCAGGATACATTCCTGTCCAGCATACCTGCTTGAATTAATTTATCAGATGAATTAGTCACTGGTCAGGTCCTCAGGGGAATGGTGGGCAAGGAAGTTAAAAGATGTGAAAGGGCAGAGGAGAGGGTCAGGAGAGGTGAGGAGTGTGGGCAGCCAGCAGAATGGCTGGGCCCAGCAAGGATACCAGGCCTAGAGGGCAGGCCAAGGCCAGAAGGAAAGTGGGAGGGCCACTGGTCCATTACTGATTTTTACCAGCTCTGATCTCATGTGCTTTCCACTTCATCTCTGGCTGCCTTCTCAGAAAATCTACCCGATAATAAAGGCATAGGCTACCGTGTGTCCACATCCAACCAGAACAAAGATGTCTGCAAAGCCTTCTTTCTGTGGGTGGAAGAAGGCAGAGACTCACGGTGAGAGGGAGCCTCTCGGTGACCCAGCTCCTCAGCTTCATGGGCTGGGGCATGGGTATAGGATGACTGCCAGTGATTTATTTATTTTCATGAAGAATAAAAAGGAAAGAAAAAAAAAAAAAAAAAGGAACCCAGCATGGGTGGGATGAGAATATAGAGATTTATGTGAACACTGGATTTATGAGAGGGAAAAGTAGATCAAATTTGGGGCCAGCCGAATGGCCTCTCTCCATCTCTGTAAATCATTCTCTCGCACAGTCCGGCTGCCAGTGGCAGCCATTGGATATTTCCATTCTCAGCTCTCGAGCAGTCCCAGCCATCATTCCCAGGGCTGGCACCCTACTCTGCAGAGCAGATAGGAGTTCAGTTCCTCATTTGGGAGATGGGGCACAAAGCAACTGCTGTCTCTTTTGGTCTTTCCACACCCCTTCTCCTGCCCATTCTCTCTCTACCTTTATGATGGGCTTTCCAGCTCTTGGGTTAAACCTGAAGTTCCTATGTAATTGACAAGGGGTCTATTGTGGCAACTGGGGTCCAGAGCTGCAAGTGGCCCAGGTCCCCAGGGACTGATGCAATTGGGACAGAGATGCCAGGAAAAGAATCTTGAGAAGGAAAATCAGCCCAGAGACTCGTGCACCTCTCAGCGGAGTCCATGCTCAACCTCTTCGGAGCTGGGAAACTTCAAAATGGGTCACCAACCAGTGGCATGGGATGGAATGGGTGCTCCTCACCGCTGCCAACTGTTGGTGCAGGAAGACAAGGCTTGCCAAGGAGTCTCTGAAGCCAGGCAGGTTGCGTCCAGGCCCTTCCCGTGGTATCCATAGAGCAAAGAGGAGATCTGGAATTTTCCCTTCTCATCTCCTTCTTTTTCCCCCAAAGTCTGAAGACATTGCCCTTTCTAGTCTCCCCTTTATGCACATCAGGTCTCATGTCCACTCCCAACCCTGGGTTTCAGTGGGGCTGTTTTGTCGGATGGGGGAGAAGCAGTCTAGATGGCAAGAACATTCAAATTTCTCAACAGCTGCCATCTCCTTCAGAGTCACTTCACATCATCATTTCCAGTCTAGGGGTTTTGCTGCTTTCCATTTTCCTTTTCTTTTATTGGGGAGGAGATATTTCAGCGGATGTTCAGCTTCAGATTTTACTAATATACTAAAACCCATTTTAGTACATGTGCAGAGATACACACATCCATAAACACTAGAGCTTAGTTTTACTTATTTTTTGAATTTTAAATAAGTGGAATCATACATATAGTGCTATATATATATAAAATATATGTATATTTCTATATCTGTCTTTTTTCATTCAACACTGTGTTTTTGAGGTTTTTCCAAGTTGTTGCATGCAGCTGTAGTTCATTCATTTTCCTTGTTGAAAAGTTTCTCACTGAATGAATATACCACATTTATTTATCCAAGCTGCTACTGATGGACGCTGGGGTTGTTTGCAGCTTTTGGCTGTTGTAAAGAATGCTTATGAACATTCTTTTTTTTTTTTTTTTTTTTTAAATTTATTTATTTATTTATTTATGACTGTGTTGGGTCTTCATTTCTGTGCGAGGACTTTCTCTAGTTGCGGGAAGTGGGGGCCACTCTTCATCGCGGTGCGCGGGCATCTCACTATCGCGGCCTCTCTTGTTGCGGAGCACGGGCTCCAGACGCGCAGGCTCAGCAATTGTGGCTCACGGGCCTAGTCGCTCCGTAGCATGTGGGATCTTCCCAGACCAGGGCTCGAACCCGTGTCCCCTCCATTGGCAGGCAGATTCTCAACCACTGCGCCACCAGGGAAGCCCTGAACATTCTTAAACACATCTCTTCGTGGAAAGATAGATAAAGATAGATAGATAGATAGACAGACAGACAGATAGATACATAGCTGTCAGGTCTAGACCTAGAGTGCAAGTGCTGGGTCACACAGAGGCCAATGTTCTAAAATACCAAGCTGTTTTTCAAAATAATTAGACCACTTTATATTTCCACCAGAGTATGAAAGTGGCAATTGCTCCATATCCTTGTCAGCACTTGGTTTTGTCATTGCTATTTAGCCATTCTGCTTGGTATACAGTGGTATCTCATTATGGTTCAATTTGCATATTTCTGATGATTAATTAGGCTGGACACCTTTCTCATAGTCTTATCGGCTATTTGTCTGTCAGAGGAGACTCTTGAGCAAGTGTATTATTTGTCAAATAACTTTTTAAAAGTTGCACCACCTATTTTAAAATATCATGAATTACATGCTTTTAATGTCACTCTTACACTACACATATATACAAATTACACTCTGTCTTGTCCTGCTCTGCATTTGTTTCATGGGTATTCTCGTGTCTCCCCAACAGACTGCAAGTGTCTTCAGAACAGAGGCTGGGATTTCGGCTCTTTGTTTCCACCATAGCAACTGCTGGGCAAAAAAATCTTGCTTTAAAAACCACAACTGTGGGAAAACTTAATTTGGGGTTATACTTGGATGTGTTCTCTGGAAGTCAATAATTACCCTGCATCAACTTGAGAACAAACTCAAGAGGAAGAAGCCTGCAAAAAGGAATACAATCTAAAGAGGATGAGAAGGAGGAAACACTATTTCTTGGCTGTTCTCCAGAGAAGACAAGCATCTCCTCCAGAGGTTGGTCGCTGGGAGGATCCATTGGGAGGCAAATGGCATAAAATCCCAGAACTTTCATCTTCTCAAGGTTCCCAGACCAAAAAGGAGGAAGGGAAACCCTTTTAAAGGGGTGACAACAGAAACACATTTTCTGCATTACCCAATCTGGGTACTGCCCCTTAACGTCAGACCACTCAGCGGGAAACGTTTCCCAGGGTTTAGGCCATCATTTCATTTTCTGCTCAAAGCACAAAAATATTTAGTTCATCCACCAGTCCCCAGATGGATGCTGGAACACGCAGTCGATTAGTGTCATCCTATAAATTAAAATTTTTAGGGCAGGGTAGATTCTAAGTTTAGGGACAAAATTAGAAAGCTTTCCACATCCCTGGTCCAAACTGTTTAAAGACACCCTCACTCATCTGACCATCCCATGTCTATGGAGACACACTGAGCAAGTTTACTCACAGCATATCCAGCAATAATAAGCATTAGCCTTTTATGGGGCAATATGCTAGTTCCTTATTTATTTTCTAGAGCAGAGGTCAATAGACAATGCCCACTTCCAAAAAAAAAAAAAGAAAAAGTATTAGAAGACAGCCACCACCGCCATTCATTTATGTATGGTTTAGGCTGCTTTCCCACTACATGGGTAGGGTTGAGTAGCTGTAAGGAAGAGTGTATGGTCCTCAAAACCTAAAATTTTTACTATCTGGCCTCGTATAGAAGAAGTTTGGCAACCCCTGTTCTAGACGGTCAATGCAAGCTCAGCAGGTCACATGTCGTGTCTCTAAGCACATTGGATAATATCAACATCAAGAATAATGATGTTGATAAAAACAAATAACAATGAGTCTTTACTAAGCATTTACTGTGTCCCAAGCAGTGTACTAAACATTTTTCATATGTTATGTAATTTAATCACCAAAATTTTAAAGAGGAGATATTATATCTCCTATTATACAGAGAAGGAAACTGAGGCTCAGAGAGGTTAAGCATCTTGCACAGGGTCACAGAGCTAATCAGTGATGGCCAGGCACCCACCCAGCTCTCTGACTCCTACCCTATGCCTGTAGCCTGCAACCATGGAGGGCACTTACCCTCTGCAGACACAACAAACTGTGAATACAGAGACCCCAGAGTCTCAGAAATATGCAACTGCCATCAAGAGGTGGCTCGGTCATGAGCCCTCAGTGCTAAGGATGGACCTTTTGAGGCCCAGGTGAGAGTCCTCGTGGGGAAGGAGGTATCTCCTGCTCCCAGCCCAGAACATCGCACAGAATTCACGCTGGCCTCAGAGGCCTGCTCCCTACACCCACTCCCACAGAGGCCACTCCACACCCCAGACCTGTGGGTGCCTCAGCGAGGCTACTTGACCCTTGTCTGTGCCAGTCGTGTTCAAAGACTTGTCTAACACTGACTGAGAGAAGCTGCTCCCAGCTGGAGAAGGGTAACTGGTAGTAGCAAAGTTCCTTCTCTCCTGCCCCAAGCAATTCAGCTCCAACTGCAAATCTGCAGGGCTGGCTCAGCAATACCAAAGCCCTGTGGTTAACGAACCCATCTAAGCAGCTACCAGAAGGCAGGAACCCTCAGGCACGCTGCCCCTTGCGGGCTGAACCTGGATCCCACGGGCTACCTAAGAATGTCCTCCAGCCTCACTCGCTGTCCTCCCTGTGCTCAGCACCTGACCCCCCAGCCCATCTCCTAGTCCCAGGGACGTCTGCTGACTTGAGCAGTGGCTCCCAGGGCCTCTGTGAGCTACCCGCCCCTCATGCAATTGTACTCCCGAGAAATGGTCAAATGACTTTCTGGGCACGGGCAGCACATCCTGCAAAGTCACTGAGGTGGGAGGAGGGCCAGCTGGGGACAGCGGTGAGCCCAGGGCCTCCAGAATAAAACCAGGGCCCATCAAAGGCATAACTTGTCCCTCCGGCTGCACCGCGGGCACATCCCCCTTATGCGCTACAGCTCTTGACCTCCGAAGCCAAAGGAAGTTGATTTGGGTCCTAAGGAAACTTCATTGACCTTGGAGCAAGGGCATCTGATTACGTTAGTTTATACCATCTTGATTGCATCTGATAACATTGGTTGATACCATCTTCCAGAATGGAGTGAGTCTCTCTTTCCCTCCCACCTGACCCCAGCCACTCCTCTTCCTTCCTGGGGCCCACATGCCTCTGAGAATTACCTTCACGGCCACGAGCATCTTGTCCTTGGTGGGGCTGAGGTTGTAGCACTCGGCCAGGAAGACCTTTCCAAAGGCTCCCTCGCCCAGTTCTCGCTTCAACACGATGTCTCTCCTTTTAATGTGCTGCACATCTGCAGGAGGGGACAGAGGACAGCAGCCAAGTCAGTCCCAGGCACTTGTCCTCCTTGGAGGCTCAGGGGGACAGGGGAGCACAGGGGTCTAGAGCAGGAAGTTCTGCTTTTGAGTCCACGACAGGGACAGGCAAGCTCTAGCACCTTACCTTGGGTGTGAAAACAGGCATCGCATGGTGGTTTGAGAGTCCCACCCAGAATGAAATCTCAGCTCTGTCCCCGACTAGCCCCACACCTCTCTAAACCAGAGTCAGTAATCGTTAACACTCAGGATTCCGGCATAATCAGCTATAGTTGCTGGAGAGAGTATACAGCAGTCTCAACAATTACTGTGCATGAGAATCCCCTGGGCATCGTGCAAGTCCTGATTCAAGTGGCTCTGAGAATCTGCATCACTAATAAACTCTCAGGGGATGTCTGTGGGCTGTGGGTCCATGGACTGCACTGAGTAGTCAAGAATCGAGTTTGAACCTTGGTTCCCTCTCCCTGTTAGTTTTTGAGCTTCGGGAAGTTATTTCATCCCAGAGCCTCAGTTTTCTCATCTGTAAAATGGAATTAACACCAATACCTTACTCTCTGAATTCTTGGGAAGATTAAATGAGATAATTCATATGACAGTTTGGCCCAGTGCCTTCCCCCCCAACACACATGTGCACACACACACACACGGACACACCACACTGGCTCTTGTTATAACATAACGACTACAGTGCTCCTAGCACAGTGTCTGGTTCGTGATAGAGACCACTAAGTGGCAGTTACAGTTATCTGGGGGAAGCCTCTACTTGACAAGTCCCTCTCCTGTGAGAGATAAAAAACAACGAAATCACAAAATCAAGTCCAGAGACCTCCCCAGAACCAGGCTCTGTGCAAAGAGAAGGGCTACCACGGCCTTGGCTAATTTAGCAACCTAATTAAAGTCTGCCTGCCAGGAGAAAGCAAAGATGTGACCTCAACCCTCCCACCTATTTGGAAAGAATGCTTCGAAGGAATTGTACAAGAAGTGGGCTGGTGAGGAGGGGAGTGAGCCAGAGATTACTCACCGACCTTTCCATTAATCGTTCAACAGGCAGCAGCCCATTAAATACCTGTATTCACATTATGAAGAGCATCGCAGAGCCAGTAAAGAGGGTTGTCTCAAATGACCTTGTCAAAAAAATAAAAGTTGAGGACAGAGGACCATGGCAGACTGTCCCCAAGAGCAAGAGAACACATTACAGGGACAGAGGGGTGTGACTGCAGGGCCGTGGTTAGTGTTTTGGTTGGCCAGGGGATTCTTCTCATAATAGACTACACAAATCTTGTTTTTTTTCTATCAGAATTATTGGTAGGCCTGCCATGTCCCAGATGACCTGCCGGCCAGGATCTGTGGGCGGAAGCATTTACAGACCATTATTCTCTCTTCCCAGCAAGACAGACCTGCAGGCTCCCAGGCCACGGGGCTGCCAGGGAGCTGCCACTTGCTGCAGGGCTTCGCCCCCATCTTTACAAGGGAATTAGAAATCGGTTCCCTTTTCACACCCTCTGCTGCTCTGCCCTAGCCCTCTGAGGAATGGTATTTGTTGGCCTTGAAGGGGAGGCTAAGGGTCTCGCACCGAGAGAAAATGGGATGTCAGGACCTCTCCAGGGAGGCCACCTGCTCATCACTGCACAGTCATTCCCAGGTGACTACTGATGGGTTCCTGCGAGATGAGCATTCTGACGCAGCCTCAGTGGAGATGGGATGGCAGATTTATAGGGCCATGCCCGCGCCTCTGAGCCCGCTGGGTTCAGTCAGGGATAGAAAGTCAAGGGCACCTGGCTCAGGACCTGGATCCTCCCCCACTATGGGCTGGCCCACCTCACAAAACATCTGGAGTCTCAGTTTCCTTATCTGTAAAATGGGTGTGGGAGGATAATACAAGTTCTACTTACCTGCTACAAGAGCTATTCTATGTAAAAGTTGGTAAACCTTCAAGTCGTCTGAAATGGTGTGTGTTTTCACCATTATTGATATTATTTTACAAGAGGGGAAAATGAGGGCCAAGTCAGGAATCGCCAACTGGGTTGAGATGGGGCTCGAATCCAGAGCATCAGGACAGACCAGAATAGCCAGGCCACTTGAGGAAGAGTTCCCTTTGGCCCCTGACCCCTCCCCAACCCCAGCCTCCCACGACATTGCGATAGGACAAAAATCAAAATCACCTAGAGGGCTTATGAAAACTGATCACTGGGGCCTTCGCCCAGAGCTTTCTGTTCAGGAGGTCCAGGTTGAGCCCTATGAATTTGCCTTTTCTAACAAGTTCCCAGGTGATGTTGATACTGCTGGTCTGGCACCCCTCTTTAAGAACCACTGGAACAGGCTGACATGAGTGGGGCGAGGAATTAGCCAGCCGATGACCGATGTTCACTTTAACAGCTTGGCCTCAACAAGTGCCACAGCCACAGGTACGTGAGACATGCATCACCACTCAAAGACCAGGAGGAGGCCTGCAATCCCGGACTTACCCGTGTGGCCTAGGTGGAGTCAAGCCCCCTCTCAGAGCCTCAATCCCTCGTCCTCACGATGGAGATCACGCATCTCTTGATTTCTTACATTCTGGACACACCTCTACAAAGGCAGAGCTACAGAGCTATATATGTTCCTGGGTCCCTAAGTCCAACTCCGGGCTGGGTGACGTCACCAGCTCCCCCCACCGCCCAGAACTTCTGACTCTCAGCCTCCGTGAGTCCAGAATGAGCAGGGAGGACCTCTAAGGAGAGTGGGGTTCCGTTTTCCAGCTGCTGTGCCTGGGTCACGTCTCAGAACCCTCCATCTCCTCTCCCTCCCTCGGCAGCAAGAATCACAAGCCTTGAAAGGTTCAGAAAAGTCACGTGGCAGCCGCATACAGGGGGCCTTTCCTCGACCCTCCCTCCACATCCCAGGAGTTAAGAGCCTGGGGGCAGCTGCCAAACTCCAGCTTCAGGAGGTCAGAGCTTTGACAGCTGCGGTCCTTGAATGTGTCAGGGGGCAGGTGGCCATGATGTTGGACGCTCATCTGTTCTCTGCAAGCACGAAGCAGAACCAGCCACGGACCAAAGTGTCTGCCCCCAGTCTGCAAATGGATCTCTTTCAGAGACGTGGAAACGCCCAGTGGCTCAGAATGAAATCGCTGGGCCTCACTCAATTTGTCTGCAGGGAGAAGTATTTTGAGACCAATACCGGAGCTAAGCCCACGGATGGGGTGGTGAGATCTGAGAAGGGGCAGCAGAAGGAAGGGAAAATCAAAACAGACTCCATCCCACCATAAATCCCGCCCCCCAGGAGAGAACTTCCTCCCAGCCATAGGGATAAGAACTCCACAAGGTAACCTGGGAGCTTCAGCTTCAGCACAGGGAGGCTGGATTAGGGCCAAACGCATAAAGCAAATCACTTCCATGTGGAGAACCCCGTGTACCAACAAGACTCTAGACTCCAAAGCACCATTCGAGCAGCTTCTTTCCCTGAACCTAAATAGGAAGACACAGGTAAAGGGGGTTAATTTGTGCCCAATCCTACTATTTGTTCAACATTCCATTCTCACGCTAACCCTGGGAGGTATGTGTGATTGTACCCCTTTCGCAGATGAGAAAATGGAGGTGGGGGTGGGGGAGGCGGGTAACTTTCCAAAGTTTGCGGAACTAAAATGTGGCCATAGGACTCACTCTTTTTTTTCTGGCTCCTGAGCCTGTGTGCTTTCTGTTACCCGGGGCTGCCATTCCTCTGTCCTCCCCCACTTTGTGGCCACCAAGACCATCGGTCCACAGAAGATCAACCCTCTGTCTTCCCCCTTCCTCTACTCCTGCCTGACTTCTCTAACCCTGTCCATCCCTGGACCCTGCTGCAACATCTTCCCAAGGGAAAGGGTAAGAGCCCCCACCCACCCACCCAAGAGGCCCCGGGGAGGAGGGTGTGGGTGGGGAAAGAGTGTGGGAGGAAAGGGCACTGACTGTTCAGGCCTCTGGGGAGTGGCGGGAATGAGCCGTTTTCATTTCTGACGTCCGTATGTCTATTGGGGCCTTTTTTGTGTGTTGCTCAGAGCTGCCTCTGGTGAAGCCATCTGACCCACAGGCCACAAAGTGATGGATTTTCCTAGGAGGCAAGGGCATCAATCTCCTTGTCATGCCTGGCTGGCCAGCTCAGCAGAGTCTGGGTCACAAGGCTCAGACGTCGGGACACGGGCAGGGGAGGAGGAGAGAGGAGGATACACAGCACAGGCCGTGGGAAGACCTCCCAGCCTCCGGCACTGAGGGGGCTGCTGGAGAGAGCAAGGGGCTGGCATACAGTAAGGAGTGTTCTTGGGAAATGGAAAGGGTTCCTGACCTCTTCTGGCCTGGCTCTTCCCTAACTCCTTTTTTCGGGAGAACCACCACTGGATTCCCCCAGAGGAAGCCACCTGTACAGCTTTCTGTTCCCATAGGACAGCTAATCGATTCATCAGACAAACACAGACTGGGGATTTCTATGAAATGGCTACTGCACCACAAATTTTTCTCTATACTGAGGACCAAGATACTCATTCCATCTGTGTGGGATTCACTTTGGGGAGGTCCTCTAGGCCTGGAGAAAGCTTGACTTAGGGCAGAATCACTAATCCAAGGAGGTCACCAGCTACCTCTGTGCAAAAGACCTTGGGGCCCTGAGAAGTCGGCAGGCAGGCTGTGGTTACACCCTCGTCCTTAATCTGCTCACCTGGGCTGCCTCATCCTGGCAGGTAGAGGTTTTCTGCAATACTTAGTGTGACCTGCAGAGACCCACTGGTCATAGATGTGGCTCAAGACACAGGTGACCACTGTCAGCTTCACCTCTGTGTTCTAGGAAAATGGGGGTACGGCAGCCATAAACTACTTACTCATCCCTGCAGACCAGGGATGAAGAAGAAGCATAAAACCCAGGGAAAAACATGATGTTGCTGAAAGAGTGAGACCTTGGGAAAAGAGACAGGTATTTTCATCCTGACCCTGCCACTAACTGTGCCTTACCCACCCTCAGGCTCTGGTTCCTTATGTGTAGAATGGAAACCTTCAATATCTACTTGGCAGAGTTGTTAAGGGGACTGATATAAAAATTTTAGGTAAAAGATAATAGAAAATATCTGAAACATAATGGACATTTAACAACAGTATGTCTCCTTCCTTTCTGCAAGATTTTGCTTTTAACTAAAAGCTCAATCTACCTGTGAACAAAATAGTGGCCTGGAAAGAAACTTGGAGAAGGGTGGTGATATTCTCCTGAAATAAAATGACATGAGGTTGCATGGGGGTGGTGGGGAGCCAACAGTGACTCCGGGGGTCACTGGCAGCCCCTCTGAGCCTGCCACCACGATGTCCAACCTCCTCCTCCTTCAGGTCCAGAATAGTTTGCGGGAGGTTTGTCAGACAGTGGAATATACACACCAAAGGCAGAGACAGCCACCTACTAAAGATTGCTATTGATCAACAGAGAAAACACAGATTTCCCAGGCTTGGCAGTTATAAATAATGGTGATCCTGACTCTGCTCTATGTCAACAGGAAAGTCAGTCCCCCAAAGCCAGCACGCTCCCTCAGTCACACTCAAAATTCCTTAAGAGAAATTCATTGGCCACCTCGGTGCTTTGGCTAATTATTGTCCTAGGAGGCCAAGTATCCATGCAGCACTGAGATTGTCCTTCCCTGAAGGCTGTCGCCTAGGGGATGCAGAAGCAGTCCTCCCAGCACTCCCAGGGGCTGGCCATGAGTTCTCTTAGCTGAGCCTTGATGGGTTTTCCTAACCACCCTGGCTTACCTTCTTCCCCAGCCCATTGTAATACCCAGCTCCTAATTGGTGCCTAGGCCCCTTGCTAAGACCCCTCAGATCTTTCCCCCATCAACTCTATCTCACTCTGCACTTGTCTCTTTTAGCTCATTGTTACCCCTTTGTGTCCTTATTAATAATAAAAATAACTGCCATTGACTGAGCACTTACCCTGTGCCCGGCACCGCGCTCAGTAACACCTCTTCTTCACAACTCTCTTAAACACAGCGCATTGCTACCCAAGCGCTACAGATGAGGAAGTTGAAGTTCAAGGTGATGAACTAATTGCCCAAGATCACCCAGCTGTTAGAAGTGGCCCACCAGACTCTAAACTCTGGTATAAGCAGACCGTTGCCACCGAGCCCATCCTTCTGTCACAGCCCCCTCACCTCTGTAACTCGTACCCCAGACAGAGGCGCTGATTTCACATCTATATATTCAGCCATAAAAAGGAACGAAATTGAGTTATTTGTAATGAGGTGGGTGGACCTAGAGTCTGTCATACATGGTGAAGTAAGTCAGAAAGAGAAAAATAAATACCGTATGCTAACGCACATATACGGAATCTAAAAAAAAAACGGTACTGACGAACCTAGTGGCAGGGCAGGAATAAAGATGCAGACGTAGAGAATGGACTTGAGGACACGGGGGAGGGGGGAGGGGAGGGGAAGCTGGGACGGAGTGAAAGAGTAGCACTGACATATATACACTACCAAATGTAAAATGGATGGCTAGTGGGAAGCAGCCGCATAGCACAGGGAGATCAGCTCATGCTTTGTGATGACCTAGAGGGGTCGGATAGGGAGGGTGGGTGGGAGGCTCAAGAAGGAGGGGATATGGAGATATATGTATACATAGAGCTGATTCACTTTGTTGTACAGCAGAAACTAACACAACATTGTAAAGCAATTATACTCCAATAAAGATGAACAGAAAAAAAAAAGAACAGAGATTTTCTTCCAATGGAACCCACTCCTGCCACCCTTGGTCGTCACCACCTGAGGTCCAGGTGAGCAGTGAGGATGCCTTCTGGAGATGAGGGTGGTGCCAGAAGGCAGAAATCTGAGACCCCAATGCCCCGTAGAAGAACAGAGGGTCTCCACAGCCTCGGAGGCTCGCGCATTACAAGGTGAGTCCTGAGAGCAACTGTGTGCGAAGGAGGAGGGAGATTCTTGGCAGGAAAGGGTGGAAGAGGGAACAGGGAGAGGAAGGGAGGATCTCTGAGAAGTGTGTGTTTTCTTTGCACTAGCCAGAACCCAGGGTCTCAGGCTGCCAAAAATGCTCAAAAGAAAACATTAATGCAATACCACACATTTAATTACACACGAAATGGAATGTCTTTAAATGGAAAAGAATAACATTCCCGGAGCTCCAGCTGTGGGTTTTTGAAGCGGCAGGAGGCAGATAGAAGGCCAGCTCTGAATCTTGGAGGGGGAAGGTGACTGCCGAGAGGGCAGGACCCCTGCCTTTGCTAGTGGTGGGAATATCCGCCTGCCATCACAGACCTACCCTAGCCCCTTCTCCTGGCCCAACTGGCTGCGTCTTGCATCATGCCCATGCGTGGCAGGACAAGTGGAACTAACTTCCCCTTTTGTACCATATAAGAGCATGACAGGTAAATGTGCCTTCCCAGCCAGCTACCGACCCTTTGTTGTGGTCTGCAGTCAACCCAGCCAGTTCTCCACCTGGACAGAAGAACAGAGCATGGCTGTACTGTCCCAGTAACTGCTCTTGCAAAGCAATCCCTGGTTGATTTACGGACTAGGAAAACAAGAGGACCTCCTGGGTTCATGTCAAGGATTTTCCAAGAGAAGACATTTCCAAGTCTAGAGAGCCAACAGAAGAACTCTGCAGAATTTCTCTTGGAGGTATAGATTTTTAAATTAGTCCCCACTTACTAACCAAATGGAGGTAACAAGGACGTGGAAAAGGATTCCAGGTTGAAGGAACACCAGCATTGTCTGTTGCTGTCGCTGCCCCATGGTGGATTGTTTGTCTAAGACCCTGATGTTTCTGCAGGCCAGCCCATATCCCATCCCAAGGCTCTTCTCACTGAATGCCACACCCCACGTTATTTTCAGTTTGATGGCTTTGCAAAGGGGCTCTGAAGGGTGCTAGCAGATGTTAAAATCAAAAGGGCAATATCCTGTGTTATTGACTTTGTAGATTGGGTCCAGCACAGGGCCCAATACACAGTAGGTACTCACTAAATATTGAATGAATGAATGAATGAATGAACCAAAAAACACCTCCAGGGCGCTGCTAGAGACTTTAGCAAGAAAAACACTACCAAGAGGGAGGAAGAAGGGAAGCCGAGGAAGTAGTAAAAAGAAAAGAAAGATGAGTGAGAATGGGAAAGGAACCAGAAAGTTCCAAGAGCAAACTTATTTATGTGCTGGCTCCAAGACTAGCCCCAGGAACCAGAATCACATGGAACCAAGACAGTTCTGAGACCCACATCCTACCTCTCAGTCTCTGGCACTGCAGACTTCTGAGCAAAGAGACCCTGCAGGTCTGCGTCTGCCGAAGCTCCGCAAACACCAGGTCTCTGCTCCAGGGCACATGTGCATCCTTAGGCTAGAGGTAGCGGTCTAGGGCTGCAAGACACCGTGTTCCCACCAAGATGAATAAATAAACAAGACACCCTGCTGTTTCTGGAAGCAGTGAAGAGAGAGGATCAGCAGAGGACTGTCTGTTCTGGGGTGATTTCCAGCTCACGTTTCCTGACACAAGAAGTTCAGTGAGTGAGGCTAAAGTTCAGATGTGTTTCTGCCCCCAGGTGCTACCCCTTGGAGCTCAGTCACCAGGAGCTCAGACATTTACTGGCATCACGGGGCCCCTGACATCAGCCTCCCTAACCAAGCCCATCCTTTCCTACCCACTTCCTTCGTCTCCATGCCGTGTCAGCTCTTCCCATGGCGAGAGGACCCCTCTGGCTCTCATTAAGCGTGGACGGCCCGAGCCAAGAGGAAAAAGCAAAAGAACTCCCCAAGGAGAGCATCTGGAATTGAGAAGTTAGGTGCTGAAAGACGAAGCTCAGGCTCCGACTGGGAATCTGTCCCTCCAACAACTTGCCCAGCTTCCCACTTCCTCCCCCTCTCTTCTGGATGTTCCCTTTCCAACTTGATAGTGTCAAACTCTCACTCGAAATGCCCATACAAGGGGTTCATTCTGCATCTCAGCCTCCCCAGAGGCCCTTCTCCTCCAGCATCAGTGCAGGGACGCTGCCTCAGCCTCCCACCCCTGGCATCTAACTCTTGCCCCCAAGTGCAGCTGGTGATGTCATGGTTTCCCGCAGCAAACATGGTTTCCCAATATTCAGGGTTGCTCCTTCCAGCTCAGGAGCTCTGGGCCAAGACATAGACGGCAGGGCACCATGAAGCCCTGCACCTTCACACAGGAAGTCTTGAGGTCAGGAAGCAGAAACACCTATGAGAACCCCAGGGTGAAGCAGAGGAAGGTGGACCACAGAACCACAATCACCCATTCATGGAACATGCCACTGGCCCGGACAATTACCGGCGACCGTGGATCCAACAGAAAACTGAACCCCTTCAGACAGGAAGAGGATGGGCATTGGAAGATGGGCATTAGGAGACCTGTGTAGTCAGAAGCAACAATATATCCAAATATAGAAAACAAATACAAACGGAAGAAAGGACACCAGTATTAGAGGAAGGGGAGTGAAGAAGAGCTTGGCTCTGGAGTGAGACAGGCCTGGGTACAGATTCACATTCAATGACACATCTTAGGAAGGAGCATTTGACAATTTACTAAACCAGTCTCAAGCCTCGATGTTTTCCTGAGTGAAATTAAGAAAGTGTCCATCTCACAATGTTGTATGTTTTTCAGTGTAGAAGTCTTACAGAGCTTGTGTTAAATTTATTTCTGAGTATTCTGTGCTATTGTGTACGAAATTTCTAAAATTTTATTTCTGGCTTGTTATTTGCTAGTATACAGAAATACAGCTAATTTTGGTTTTCTGATCTTGTATCATACAATCTTACTAAATTCACTTAGTTCTAGTTCCTTTTTTTTTTTTTTTGGAAATTCCTTAGAACATTCTACATGCATGCTAATGTTATTTTCAAATAAAGTTTTATTTCTTCTTTTCAAAAAAAAAAGTGTCCATCTCATTGACTTGTCATGAGGAGTCAGTGAAATTATGTGTGTGTACAGTGATGTGTTTGCAGTCCGTTGAATGAACTCACGGCTGTAAAGGTTCATAAAGGAACAGACACGTTCCTTCCTTTCACCCACCCCTTTCTCAACCCTCCAATGATCCTCCCTGATGACTTAATCTCTCTGAGCCTCGATTGCCTCACCTGTAAAATGGAGAGTAAAAAAGAAAAAGTGCCTATTGCATGGAGGTGTGGTATCTTTAAATGAGATAAGAAGTGTTAAATGCTTAGAACAGTGCAGGGGTGCAGAGTAGGTGCTCAATACACATTAGCCTATAGTGTCAGTGCCCTCAGGGTAATCTTTAACCTTAGTTCTGATAGTTGAGAACTGTGATAACATGGCCCCACTCAGCTGGGCTCAGACATGCTTCCTTTTCAGCCCCATCTGCACAAAGTGTTCTCTGCTGCAGGCTCACCACTGCCCACCCCATTATACCCAGTCAGGCCTCCCTTCACCTGGCCTCAGGGTTTGCATCCCGTTCTTCCAGACTCTGTTGGAGGCCCCTGAAGCCCACCTCCACAGACTGCGGAGGCCATCGGGGGTCCTGAAGGGTTCGTGATTGAGCCCCTTCCAAGGGGGATGCTCCCATTTCCAGCTCCCCCTCCCAGAGCTAAGGCGTCCTCCAGTCACGGGCCCCCTCCCTCTCTAAGCCTCCCACTCTAGTCCACATTCTCTTCAGCCCTGTATCTGATAGGGTTCAAGGTCAGAGGCTGGAACCTGTGGGTCCCGGCCACGCAGGCCCTGGGCGTGGGCAGCTTGAGCTCCGTGCAGCTGGCAGATTCGTTCCGCACAGCCTCTGCGATCCCGAATCCCAGCCTCCCGTGTGGAAGCCCGCTCGCTCTGCCAGGTGTTTTCCCACCACATCCTCTGAGCTGACTTCCAAGAGTTCCCCCCACACCAGATGTTAAATGCACTGGCCGGTGGTTTCCTGGCCTCTCTCCTGAACCTCCCCCTACTCTATAATTCTGCAACCAAAAAAAAAAAAAAAAAAAACAGATAAAGTTTGAACTGGTGGAAATCTGCGTGCCACACTTGGCAGCTCAGACTAGGTCTAATCAAGTTCACCAAGTTCCAAGTTTGCTGCCTCTCGGGCACTGGCTAAAGGCATTAGCAAACCCTCATAGGGTGCCTTGGATCAGAAGATCATTCTTTCTATTTCTCCTAGTGCCCAAGGAAATGGAGCCAGATAGAAGTTTGGGCTTTGAACAATGTCAGTCTTATTTTTTTCTTACCAGTCCTTTGGAAGATCCCAGAATTTGGGGGCTAAGTAACTGTTGGGACTAATGTCAGTGAAAAATCTGGAGAGGAGAGACCTCACAGAATATCACAGACCCCAGACCAGTGTTGCTGACAAGTGGGCAGCTCTTATCGTTAGGTCTGGATGCCCTGGGGTGGCCCCCAAAAGCATCAGCCTCAGGAATCCACATAAGACACACTCAAGAGCTCCACAAGACGCCATGTTCCCATCTCCTGCAGGTGGACCCCAACTCTCCCTTCCCATCAAGATGGGGGATCCCTCCCCTCTCAGTTTTCATAGGAGATTTTTGTTTAATGTCGCAACATTTATACACCCTCTGTCTACTGCGGCTGCCTTCACCAGAGATCACTGCGACCTCCCTCTCCTGATCCTTACCACTGCTTTCTCGTTCTCTGAGAAAAAGCTCTTCCTAACCCCTTGCCCACCTGCCCCTTCTCCTGGTGGGTTATTAGCCTTCATTGCTGGCCTGCTTTTTACTGCTCTGCGCAGCTGCTCTGCTCCTGTCTGACGTTTTCAGTGTGCATGTTTGTGTGTGTGTGTGTGCATGTGTGTGCTTTCTTTTTCTCTGAAATAGATCTCCACTGCAGGCTCCCCAGGCAGGAGTGAACCTCCAGGGCACAAAGTGCAAGCAGGGTCCACAGGCCTGGGCTGCTGTTCCCTCCTGCCAGCTCTCTGAGAGGCCAGCCGTTGAGCAGGGCTCCCCTTGCACAGCCCCTCCTGGCCCCACTGATTGCAGGCAGAGGAATTATTTGAGATCAGATGTTTCCCGCACCGACTCTTTTACCCTTTCCCTGTAAGTCTCTTCTCTGGGAACTTACCCATTTTCTCACTTTCAGCACAAAAAGTACAGAAGCTGAAAGGCCAGGCAGCTATGGCCCTCTCCTGCAAATGTATCTTTTGTCAATTACACATGGATGTCATCCTCTATAACTTTTCCATATCTGTGAGATTTTGGATCAAACGTATGTGAATCTCCAGTTACTCCAGGTCATGACTTAGGCAGAGTGATTTAGGAAATCCAAGTTACAAAATCAGGAAGGAATTAAATATTTGGATGGAAGACCAGTCATGGAAAAAAAAAAATGTTATCTGCAAAAGAGCAAAACCGCTTGATAAATGTCTCACTGAAATGAGGAAACCCCCAAAAAAGTTTGTAGCAGACCAGAGTTTAATAAATAGAATCCGCTGTGCAGTGCCCAGCGAATTTAACATGTGTGAAAAGCTATGTTATGCTCTTCACCTGTTGAGCTGTCTGTTCTGTTTCAGTTTCGTGGATGTTCAAAATAAACAGATTAATAAATAAAATCAACTATAAGTGCATTCATAAGTTCCCTGACAGCTACAATGATCTCCAGGGGCCTGATTTTTTATATATATAAATCTTTTCGCTGCTCATGTGCAATTTTGGGGGCCATAGATTTCCCAGGAGTGTGGTGGGGAGAATGAACCGTGAGACGGTGCAGGTTTTTGGTCTTGTGGGAGTGGAAAGGGCAGGGGGTGGAGAAGCACTTCTTATGCCTTGGTGGTTAAAGGCCCCAGTGTTGGCATTAGACGTACCCAGCTCTGCTACTGACTAGCTGTGTGACACTGGGCATCTTAACCTCTCTGAGATGATATCTCTTCTGATAAGTGTGACCCACCTTCGATGTAAGTAAATGAGATAATATCAGTCTGTAAACCTCTTAGCACAGTACCAGGCATCTAGTGAGTACTAAGACTGCTAAGACATCCATTTCCACTCTCTTAGCCCAGATTGCTCAGTTTGGGCTGTCTCACACATGCTCACTCACCCTGACACTCGTGGACACAGAGAGAGGGATGGATTCAAAGGTCCTCTCTTCTCTAAGTACACGCCTACTCCATCATCCCACCTGAAATAGGAATTTGTCCTCAGAAGCCTCTGCCTGCCACTTTCAGCTAGAGACAACTCCAATAGCTCCAGGCCAGATGCCTTCCAAAAGGGCACTTTGCTTGGCTGATGGAGGCTTTTTGTTATCTGCTGTCAGGAGGGTCAGGAGACCTGGGGACATGGCAAGGCACAGGTAAGCTAGAGGGCAGCAGGCAACCCATGATAAGCTCACGGTAGGTGGAAGTCACTTGGAGTAGCCTCTACCTTGGCTTATGGAGCTGTAGGAGTGGCTGAATGGGACGCTGGCCAGTGAGTGACTCTGTGTCTGGGTCCCGGCTAAGGAGAGCATGGAAAGAGCTAGAAATGTCCACCTGCCACAGAGCCTGTAAGTAACCCTTGCTCCAAATCTACCTGCCAAGTACAGCCATTGACCCACCCCAGCCCCCTGCATGGTAGTGGTGGTCCTGCACAGAAAAGAAGCCAGTTCAACAAAAAAATGTCATTTTGGCAGAGATGGAAACTGGATTACCCACCTGGACTCTCCTGGGGCCACCCAGTCAATTCAATCTGTGATGTAGTTAACAAATGTGCATTAAAGTTACAGTGTGTCTCCCTATGTGCTGGGGACACAGTGGAGAACAAAAGACTGTCCTGGGTCTACAGGAGCCCACTAGTCTAGAGCCAAGACAGACGAGTCACGGGCAAGTTCAACACGGTGTGATAAGCCCCACGGGGGGGCGGGGTAAGGAGAAGCCTCCTGCGCCACCTGGAAGGTACATCTAACTGGGTCTTGAGGGATCAGGGAAGACTGTGCAGGGAAACTATCTCTTCTCTCTGAGCCTACATTGCTTCCCGTATAAATGGGAAAGTATATGTAAAAGTGACCTTCCCCAGCAGTCAGCAAGAAAATGCTCCATTTCTGTCATCCTCCGAGAATAGCAATAAAAATGCCTGAATAGCATGCTGCAAGTTACTCCAAGTGCTCACAGACCGTGCCGCTCTGTTTTTTAGTGGGGGGAGAGGAGGTCGTTTAAAGGAGAGCTACCCAGGAAAGCCAGCCTTGCTCCGATCACCGCACCTCAATCCTCCGGCTGTGCCTAAAAATCTCCCACCGCTGGGGCAGAGAGGAGGGTTTTATCACCTCCTTATCCTACCTACTTGGCTCCAGCCAACCATGGTCAACATGACGAATAGAACCAGACCGCCTGGGATCAAATTCAGACTACACCAGTCATTTTGCTCTGTGATCTTGGGAAAGTTACTTAGCTTCTCTGGTCTTCAGTTTCTTTATCTATACAAGATTTGGATATAATAATAGTGCCCGCCTCATAGAACTGTTCTGAGTATAAATGTGTTAGTGTGTGCAAACTACTTAGAAAAGTACCTAAATTAGGCAAGCATCATTAAATGTTAATTATCTTCACTATCACCCTTGTCCTCCTCCTCCTCATCAAGATCTTCATCATATGATGAGCACAGTCCCACAGAGAAAGCATTTATACTGGCGGCACCCTCCTTGTGTAGTCTCATTGAGAGGTTGGGTGTGGGGGGATAGAGTGGGAGTATGGGATTAACAGATGCACACTATAATATATAAAATAGATAAACACAAGGATTTACTGTATAGCACAGGGCACAGGGAACTATATTCAATATCTTGTAATAAACTATAATGGAAAAGAATTTTAAGAAAAGAATATATATAATTATATGTATAACTGAATCACTTTGCTGTACACATGAAACTAACACAATATTGTAAATCAACTATACTTCAATAATAAAAAAAAAAGATGTTGGGTTTGACTCAAACCCAGGCTTCACTGCCACTAGCTGTGTTGTCATTTGGAGCCTCAACTTCCTCATCTGTGAAATGGGCTAATAAGAGGACCCATAGTATGGTATTGTTGTCAGATTAAATGAGCTCACCTATAGAAAGCATCCAGTAGAACCTCTGGAACAAAAGGAGCTCTTGGTAAATGGTCATGGCTGGGTTGCTACTAGGTTAACACAGAGGAAGTCAATGTTTACATCTCATCCGACTGTAGTCACTCTCTCCTTTAAGAAGGGCGGGGGGGACATACTTCATATAAGTGAGAAATAAATCTTACTGCTTCCTTGGCCTCTCAGAGACTGTGAAAGAAAACAAAAACATTTTAGACTCCTGCTAGTTCTCCCTGCTACTGGAAGTTGGACCCGAAGTAGTTGGCCCATTATTTAGCAGAGCACAGTAATTAGTCTGTGTAAATGCAAAAGCAGCCTCAGCGCTGAGTAAGGAAAGAACTAAATTGCACTGAACGTTGAAATGTGGTGCCTGGATTTCCCTGGGAAGGGGTGAGTGAGGAGAACTTGAAAGGGAAAAAAGGGGGGCCTAGCATCATGGAAGTGGCTTGGTGGCTGGAGGGCCTTTCAGGAACAGAAATGTCTAAGATTTCATATTTGGTAATTTGTGTTGCTTCCATATAACCTTCTCATGTAACATCAAAACTATAGCAAAAGCCACTCTCTGTGATGTTCTGAGAATAAAACACTGAACGAAAGGCACGTTTCACATATCAAGGATAAAGATTCAGGAGAGCTGTGGTCCATGTAGATGCTGAGGCAGGTCTATAAACTCACCCATCCAGTGAAAGCAGGAACTTGGAAGTTTTTATGAGAAGAACAAGACACCCTCAGCCTACCCCATCCTTGGGCATTCTTGGAGGATGGGGGGGAATGTATATGTGGGATGGGGCTCCCACAGTTTCATGTGAAGGATGCTCAGCCGTCATCTGGCTTGTGAAATCATCCTCATTGTCCAAATCCCTACCTGACATCTCAGCTTCAGTGTCTAGTGGTCTTTCACATGTTGCACAGCCAGAAGAGAACTCTCTCTTTTTACCCTGCCCCTGCCCCTCCCCAGGGCCTCAATTTTCCCCAGCATGGGAAATGACATTCCCATTCACTCAGTGGCACAGACCCCCAATCTACCCATTTTACTTGATGGTTCTTTTCCATAGTGCCACCAGACCCATCAATATAGCCTATTGACTCCAACCTCCAAACATTTCTCAGATCTGTCTGCATCCCCACTTCTTCTCACCCCGTTGCCACCATCCTCCATCCTCACCTGGGCAATGGTCTCCCAACTGAGCTTCCATTCTTTCCCTACCCCTCACTCCCATGCCTCCACCCCTTCTGGAACACGGTCGGCCAGCCAGGGTCATCTTTAATAAAAAGTAAAGTAGGAAATTTACTATCTCTTCCCTACTTCAAATCTGAGTTTAGGATGAAAGCCAAACTCATTTTATCATTGCTCATGGGCTCTGATCCTGCTCACCCTCTGACCGCATCACCGACCCCTCCTCCACCCCCTCTACTCTACTCCACTACCCTTCCTTCTCTCCTCACACATCCCAAGCTCAGTGCCACCTTAGAGCCCTGACAGCAGCCCCGACAGAGTCCTGACTACCTGTCCCCAAATGCCCACTTTCCGACCATTCAACTGAAAGGGACACTGGACAGAAGGGACACTTCTATCACAAGACACTGTTTAAACTTTCATGCATAGCACTGCTGCCATCGGAGAGTTGTCTTACTGACTTATTTGTCTGTTTATCCACTGGCCTCCCCAGTGGAATGCCAGCTCCATGAGAGCTAAGGATCTCTGTGTCCCCATCAGAACTGTGCCCCAGCAACTCAAGGGGTAGATGAGTGACCGCACGGGTGGGTTTTATTATCATTATACCATAGGCTCCTGTGACTCTGAAAACCTCCAGTGAGAACTGGAGATCGAGCACCATCCATGGTGGCTGTGGCTTCAGCAGAACCAAATTCTGAAGCCAAGGTGGACGTGCTAATTATTAAGCCAGGGCAGTTCCCAGCAGGAGGGCAATCACAGCTCTGAGTTAATATAAAGCTTAAGGCCGCAGTCATCTGAGGACAGATTCTACCAGTAAACACAAGAATGTCAAAGTTACTGAAAACCAGAACCTCAGGTTTTCCATCTCCCCTGAAATCCCATCTTCTCCTTAACCTGAGTCCCTGCACCCAAGTGAGGGCTTGATCACAACATTAACTCATTAAACCACTGACAGACAAAATAAAGAGCCATTTCATCAACTGGGAAGTCCGGAACTGCATTGCAATTAGGTGGGTTCTGTGAACCTCTCCAAGGGTAACGGCTAGGAGGAGGCCAGGCATGGCAGCTCACTCCATCTCTGGGACCCAGGGTGGGCATCCTTGTACGGGCCAGCATGTCCTGCCACAGCTGCCAGGCTGAATCCTCAGCAGGGTGGGAGACTGAAGACGAAGGGGTTTGCCTACTGCATTTCCCAGGTGGCACCCTACTAGACAGCCATGAAGTTTGGCTACGAAGCACCTATAATCAAATGTGCATAGACATTGAGTTCAGCCAACACTCCCAGTAGCGGAAATGGCGATATTTTGCATCCTTTATGAATGTAAGTTCATCAAGATCTGGGTCTCCATCCCAAACAAGACTGACCCAGGACCTCCTTCCAGGGGAACCATAGAAGAAACTTTCCCAGTGTAAACTGATTCATTCTCAGTGACTTTGTTCAAGACTTCGCTAATGAAACAAAAAGAAATTCCCTCTCTTCAATTCTACTTATCTCACTTTTATTTTTCCCTCTTGTCTTAGATGAATTGATAGTTCTTTTTTTTCCAAGGATAACCTCTCCACCCAAGCTTTCATCTTCAGTGTTTTCCATCTACTTTTCAGATATTGTCCCATCTAGTATTGACCTCTGCTTGATATTATAAATTCTCTCCTTCCCACTGACTTCTCACCTACAGAATAAGGTTTCCTCATTCCTAATAAAAAGCATTCCTTGACCCTACTTCCCCTGGAAATTTCTCCCGTGCCCCACTTCATCACCAGATTCATTGATAGGGAGTTTACCTACTCGTGCAGGCTACCAAGCTTCAGCTCCCTAATCATTTCTCATGCCTTTAAACTCTTCCTTTTACCATTTCACTCTCTGACCTGTCACAAAGTCATGGTGATCTCCTGATACCCAAATCCAACAGCTTTTTCTTAGTCCTCATTCAACACAGATGAATCCCAAGTCCTTCAGGGTCTGACCAAAGCTCACCTAAGCTCTCTCATCAATAGCTATCTTGCCCATGACTAGGGGCACTCACTTATCTTGTCAGACATAGATATGATCAGGATTCTGGAATTCTAGGAAGCAGAGAACACACAGAGACTTATCATAATATTGTGTATTACTTCACTGTGCATGGCCATCTCAGTGACCAGAGCTGAATTCTCTTTGCAACCCTGATGCATAGCCCTGTACTTTGAGTTAAGTTTAGATACTCATTCAATCCTGGAATATCATTAAGAAAATGTGTGCCACTGAGGCAGAAAAATCCTCAGTGAGTCATATGGGTGAACTTCCATGGAAACTGGAAATACTCCTTCCTGGGAGATCTTTCAAAGGAAAGGAGCATTTAATTAATGCCTTAGTTAACAACTTTTGAAAATGAACAGCTATTTATCAAGCACACACGGTGCTGAGCACAGTGGCATTAGCAGTTTTGCAGATCGGCGCACCAGCTGCAACAGGACCTGGGGAAGGGGAGGGGGGAGTTAGGCAGGCAGGAAGCAAGCCAGACCTGAGGCGGCTGCAGTGGCAGGGCCGATTCCTGGGTACGCACTGTGCTCTCTGCTTCCTGGGCTGGGGTAGGTCCTGCCGAGGGCATGACTGAATGAAATAAGCAAGAAATGGACACTAGTATGTTAGTGAGGGCACCAGGCCCCCTTTGGCCTGGGCATCAGTGGCTGCTCCAATCGCCTACAACTGCTTCTTTGCAATCCCATTGCAGGGAGGGAGAAAGACGGTCTCTCAGAGGTCCTTCCCATGCTGTACTTCCTTGATTCCCAGCTAGCCTGGCTTCCAGGAGAATGCCAGAGAGCCTCATATGGTGGGGCACACATGCCTGAGTGGGTTTCCAGGGCTGGCATCCACGGCCCCTCCCTCAGCCTGGCAGAGAGGAAGGACTAGCGCCCAGGGATCCTGGAATACACATGGCATCTTGGCAGCCGCCTCTAACAGATGACCCACGAACAGCTTGCCTGGGCTGTAGGTAGTGACACAAACCTAATTGCGCTCATTGGTCTCCATTTCAGTGCTCCTCCCAGGCCCAGTTTTTCTTTCCCTTCCCTGTTACCACCCGATCTCAATCCTTAATATCACCCCCTTATGCTTGTCTGTGCCCCCATATGTTTGGGTTCTTTCTGGACCATCTGCTGTGCTGTCCATGTACCTTTCCTTTCCCCAGGACCTCCTCTCCAGCAGGTAAGAGCCCAGGAACTCAGAAGAGGGGATGGTCCGTTTCTCCTCCTGGTCAGCCTCTGTCCCATGCCCACCCCAGAAGGACACTAAGGGCCCTTTTAGGAAAAGAGGAGGGGGCTCACTGGAACCCCAGCATGCTCTTTGCTGTCACCATTGAGACCTGCCACAGAGAAAACACGACTATCGCTTGGCCTCCAAAGCTGCAGATTTAGATAATCTCATGATCAGTCTCTCCACCGCTTCATCTTTCCTGTTGCTATTTCCTTGAATCCGCTCCAGCTGGTTGACTTCTCTCCAGTTTGGGCCCCTCTTTTTTGGCTGGAAATGTCTCGCTCTGAATCGTCTGTGGCCTTTCTTGCAGCCAGCTTCAATCTCTACTGCTGTGCCCCACTCAGTATGTTCCCAGGTGGCCACCTGCTTAAAGGCCAGGGCAGGAGGTCAGGGTACATGGGGACTGCCTCCCAACACTCACCCTGACCTTGAGAAAGTCAAGCTGCCACGCTTGGTCAGCCATCTGTACGACATATGAGATTAGAGGCTTCACTCAGAATCCCATTAACATTTCTGGACTGTGCAGCTCAGAATCCCCAAACCTAAAATGTGGTAAGACTCTGGCCAGAAGAGCCCTTTGGAGAACAATATTATGGGAATATTGGCAGTGCTTTGAAGTCACCTGGGCCAAGGTAAGGACCCCTACACTCACCAACTTTGTATCCTGGGCTCTGAAGACATCATGTTCCAGAAGGAGATGGCTTCCCTAAGTTAGCTCTCTGTTACAAGAGGACAGCTGTCTTAAGGAGAGCCCACTGGCTACACTTGGGGATTCTTGGGGAGTCCCTAAATACCCAGGGGTGTCTGCAGTGGGCCACAAGGCAGGGATGCAGGGACACACAGCGCCTCTGGTGGGCGCTGCCGCTCAGCTATCCCCCTCATTCAGCTTAGCTACCAAAAGTATGGAAATGCCTGCTGTTATTCATAAGAATAGAAAAATAAAACAAAATAAGCCAGGGTTCCAAACAGTAAAATAAAGATGGTATATCCACACAGTGGAACATTATCCAGCCATTAAAAATCATGCTGCAACTCTGTGTTTACTGAGGCTGTGGAGAATCTCATTCTCATATATTATTACTGAGGGTACACATTGGTATGACCTCATCTGGGTTATAGGTACAAAATAGGTACACCAAATAGCCTGTGGGGATTATTTGGCCCTGTATTAACGTTGTATTTAGGTTCAACCACATTTATTTAGGCTTATTATATTTTTGATCAATCTATTGAAGTTATTTGTAAGAGCAAAATATTATAAAGAAATTAAATGAATTTGGATACACCAAGGCAATGGAATAGTATGTATCTCTAAAAAAAAAAACAATGAGCAATTTCTCTCAGAGCTCCAAAAAGCTTGAAGGGGGAATACTATAAAGCACAGGATAATATGTGTGATATAGTTTTACATGTGCAAAATGGAGGAAAAACAAGAGCGTATATTATTTGTTTATATATAATTTGTTTAGATATAATTCATAAGGACACACAATAACAGTGGTTACCTGCGTGGTCATGGTGGTGGTGGTACAATGAACCTGCAGATGAGGGACAGGTGTAGGAAGAATTCATGTATATATGTAACATATATATAATATATATTATATATATATAATAACTGAGGTAAACAATACCTCAATAAAGTTTGTATATAAAATCTTTATTTTACATCAACATATTACATATATTTATTATATATATCATACATATAAACTTTATTTTACATATATAGTTACATATAAATAAATAAACTTTATTGAGGTATTATTTACCTACCATAAAACTCACCCATTTTAATGTACAATTCAATGATTTTTAGTAAATCTACCAGTGGCACAACCATCACCATAATCCAGTTTTAGTGCATTTTCATCACCCCAATACGATCTCTTGGGTCCATTTACAGGTAATCCCCATTCCCAACCCCAAACCTAGGCAACCACTAATCTACTTCTTGTCTACATAGATTTGCCTCTTCTGGACATTTCATAGAAGTGGCATCGTGCAAAACAGGATCTTTCGTGTCCTGCTTCTTTCACTACTTAGCATATTGTTTTTGATGTTCATTCAGGTAGCATGTATCAGTACTCCATTCCTTTCTATTGTTGAGTAGTATTCCATTGTTTGTGTATCCCATATTTTGTTTATCATCAGTTGATACACATTTGGCTTGTTTCTACTTTTTGGCTATTTTGAAAAATGCTGCTATGAACATTCATGCACAAGTTGTGTGTGTGTGTGTGTGTGTGTGTGTGTGTATACGTGTTTGAACCATGTGAATAGATTATCTATAAAAAGTCTCTA
The DNA here is from genome assembly GCF_965194805.1 of Balaenoptera borealis. Lineage (NCBI taxonomy): Eukaryota > Metazoa > Chordata > Mammalia > Artiodactyla > Balaenopteridae > Balaenoptera > Balaenoptera borealis. Next base: position 145,481,677 of record NC_138866.1, read on the forward strand.
ATATTGCAAAAGATTAGTTAAATGGCACATGAAACAATCTTATAAAAAAGGAAGTAGCAAAGCAATGAGTGTGTGTGTGCACGTGCACATAGAATGATTTGATTCTGTTTAATAATTAAATAAGAACATAAAAAAGATTTGAAAGGCAGCAAGCTAAAATGTTAACAGTGTTGTCTCTGGGTGATGGGACTGTGGATAATTTATGTGTTTGTGTGCTTTTCTGTATTTCAACAAATTGTCTACTGTGAATATAAATTACTTTTGTAATCAGAAACAAACCACAATGCTATTAGAAGAAAAAACCCATCATACCCATTCAATTTCTCCAAGGTCTTTACCTCTCTGTTGCAGAAAGATACCCTCCCAATAGTCCCCACACAGGGGAGGGGAGAGTGAATCTTATCTCTCTCTCTCTCTCTCTCTGTTTAATGCTGGTCACAGCATCCGGAAAACAGCAGATCCCCAATAAATACAAATCAATTTTGGAGACCTCAAGATCAGTCTCCATGGCAACCTGACAAGGGCATGACACTATATGAGCACCGCCCCAGCGTGGAGATGGTCCAGCACAAAGAACACCTGACTTGAACAGCCCGAGGCTGCCAATGGACCATAGTATTTATCTATGTGGCAATGGGATCAGGCTTCCCAGACTCAAAGAGGCAGACATCTCTCTAAATGATGGAACATTGAAAGTCTGAACTGATCATCCTGATTGTGGGTTCCCTGAACTGTCATTTCTGTTTATACAGCTGCAAACAGATGTCATGATTCAATATTTTCCAGAACTACATTTAAGAACTAAGTGTCCTTCCTCTATGTTTACCTCATTCACAATTTCATCATATTGCTTCATAATTACTCATTTGTCTGCACCAGGCCTGTCCCTTACATTTGTAGGACCTGGGACAATAGAATAATGAGAAGCTCACATCTCACATGTTCAAAAATTCAGAAGTCATAAATCAAGCTAACACGCTCTTAAATAAGGTACATCCTATCTTCCTACTCTATTGAATATATTTTCAGAATGAGCTGAAGAACCAGGTACAAATTTAGACATCTCAGGCTCCTTGGAGCTGGGAGTTGGGACACGCGGTGCCAGAGAGCTGGCCCCCGGCTTGCTCCCCTTTTCCATTGCACAGCCAAAGAAGCGCCAGGTGCCCCAGACTGAACCACCCCCTCACCCCCTCACCCACACTCCCCTCTGCCCCCAAACAGCAACCTCTTGGCCAACTCTTGGGCTTTACAGGGCACACACCTGCAGTGCAGCCACACTTAGGAGAAAAGACCAACGGACAGGCCTGTACGTGCCCTGAAAGTGGGCTAAGGACCATTTTGGTAAGGAATTCTGGTTTAGGCAACTGCAACTTTATCTAGAAGGGGCGTGGGACAGGGGTTGTGGATGCCATGGCCCTCGGACTCCTGGCAGCTGAAGGAGGGCCCTGAAAAGTATGAAAACCCTCTTGCCCAAGATTAAGGGATACCGATCTGTATTCCCACTAGACTGGATTTCTTGACCTTGGCACTACTGACATTTTGGGTCAGGTGATTCATTGTTATAGGGGCTGTCAGTTATGGGGGATATACCCTTATTTGTGATAATCAAACTCCCTGGGAGACAAGTCACCCCTTCCCCCAATAAGAACCAATGCAATAGACCGTGAAGCTCTGGAGGGCAGGAAATACAACTGCTTCACTTAGTGGCAGAGTTCATGGTATAGTGTAGATGCCCAATAACTGTTTGAAGGATGAATCAATGAACCAACATCAACTCATGACCTCAGAGGCATTCTTGAAAGACCCTATTTTCCTGGTGAGGATTGTGAAATACTGGGGACAAAGGACTCCTCAGAACAAGCTGAGAGCTGTTCTTGATTCCCCCAGATATAAATGATAAATCTGGGTTATGAAGGTAAAAACGTTAGGAAGCATAAACACGGTGTCGTGCGCCCAGGACCCCAAGGATTGGACAACTCCCTCTGTCTGACGTATGTATAGAGTTGACCCGAGGAGGCTCCTTAAGACCTTATGCATTTCATGGTCCAATCTTTCTCCACCAAAGCTGCCCAGGTTAGGTGAATGAGGGAGGGGCCAGGGTCTCTAAACTTAAATAGACCCTCTTAAGGGACTCCTAAGGGAGACACTCCTAAGGGACTCCTAAGGGAGACACTCCTAAGGGACTCCTAAGGGACCTGTTTCTGGTAGAACACTGCTAAGCCCTACATGTTCCTTAGACAAATCCAAATGCGATGCACAATGAGGGTTATGATGCACATGATGAGACTTCTGACCTGCAAGGTGCTGATTGCAAAAGCTCTTCATCCCCCTGACATTCATTCTCCCTGTCCTCACCATTGGGATTTTGCAAACCCTGTTCATGCTGAGTCTCTTCAATCGGCCAATAATATTTACTGCTGCATCAAGCCCACTTTCCTTCTCCAGAACAAGCACGCACCCAACCTCCCAGTTTTCTTTATAATAGATGAATTCCTTCTTGTACGGTTCCCACATTGGTAGCAGCCGAGCATACATGGTTATATCCAGTTGGGTTTGGGTTGGCACTTTAGGGGCAGTGGTGATGTTTGCATGAAGAAATGAAGTTCTGATGGAATCCGACACTTGGAGCAAAGTGCATAACTGGTACCATTCAGGGGTACCAAGGGAACCTAGACTTGATTTCAGAATCTGCTCATGCCTCAGTTTTCCCTAGAGTGGCAGGTCTCAAAATGTGGTCCAAATAGCCCTGGTGGCCCTGAGACCCTCTCAGGAGATCCACATGTCAAAACTATTTTCCTAGGAATACTAAGATGATCTGTCCTTTTGTTCACTCTCATTCTCTCACAGGTATACGAGGAGTTTTTCCAGTGACTTCCTGACATGTGATGGCATCATTGCTCTGACGGCTAAATAAAATGTGTGTGTGTGTGTGTGTGTGCGCTTGTGTTTTCTAATGTTTCTCAGTTTTAATTTAAATTACAGTAATTAAACTCTTCAAGGTCCTCGTAATTTTTGAGTGTAAAGGGGTTCCAAGACCAGAAAGTTTGAGAACCACTGTCCTAGAGCAAGAATGCTAGTCATACTTCTACAGCATTGAAAGTAGGGAGTGGGGAAAAAAATATTTGGAAGACCTTTCTGTGAGGTAGAGTAAGTTACCGAATATAAAAATAAGTACACTTTCAGAGTTTTATAACAGGAGTGTCACTGTGACATTTTAACTGCAAAATGTTCTCTAGGTTCTTCGAAGTGGAAAAAAAACAAGTCTAGAAAAAAAGCGAAAGTATTAATATTTTCAGTAAAAGCAATACATCTTAAACACAATATTGCTTGTTTGGAGGTTTACCGATGATCTGATTTGCACCTGGACCAGCCTCAACTCAAACACCCCCAACCCGTCCAAAGATTGGCTCTATTTGTTGGCATCCCTGAGAGCATCAATTACACTTGCAATTTTAAATTTAACTGCAATTTTGAGATTATCAGTGGCTTTCAGTTACCCATGCTATAGAATCAGGATGTATTATCAACCAGAAGTATTTTTGTTAATATCTAAACAACATCACTGAGGAAGATAAACAGATGAAAGACCCCATTCCCTCTAGCTTTAACACCAATCCTTCCATCACATCTGATTTTCCCTTTTTAAATTTCTTTAATTCCTTTTCCCCCTTCACGTAACATAGATGCTCTTTTCTTGCCACCCTCACCCAAGTGCCTAGGTGTTCTGACCACATGGCATCATTCATACACCCAGCATGCCTAGAAGAGGCGTATGACAATTGGCTCCATTTTTTAGATGGAACGACTGACACATGAAATCCACCTTCCCAGATCAACATGGCCAACTGATGGCCAGGCCACCAAATGCTACCCAAGATACTACCCACCCATACTGGAGCGGGGGTCCCCAGATCCTTGTTTGAAGAGGCACAAGCTGGAAGCTGATGGGGGCATTTCTAGAAACTGCCTCTCCCCGACTCACATAAGCAAAAGCCATGAATTTTCTTAATTAAAAGAACAATAATAGTAATCATAATAACAGATAAGGAGAGGTCAAGAGCACGTCACCAACAAGAAAAGTTTTACCGTTTCAAGGCTGGGGCAGATGGATCGTGAACTACCATCTCAAGTCCAGCCACTTTTCTACATCCAGCTTCCATCTTCTGCGCTATAAATAATTCAGAGCTTTCTTTTTTCCTAAATATCACAAAACCAAGTCGGAATTTTTATGTGAAGGATTCTGCTGTGTCCCTCTCTCCCTCCTCCTCTCCCTCCCTAGCCAGCCCAGGCAACTCCCAGGAGAACGACCCCTCAAGCTTTAACATTTATTCTTTGACATTTCAGACTGTTTGTTAGGCAGAGCTGCCTTCTTGAGATCAAAGTTGGAAAATCTTGCCAAGAACTCCCGCTTGGCCCTGTCCGACTGTGACAGCGAGGGTCTATTAACCTCCAAGCATCTGCTTCCTTCCTCTTCGGGAGAAATCCACCAACCCTCACCCAGAAAGGCAGGCATCCTCTCCCTCTTCCACCCTCCCCAGCACTCCAGGAGGGGGCAGAGGTCACCCTTCCCACGTGATACACTAAGACACTCAGCAGAGAGAGACAGACCCCAGAACCAAAAGATGTCCCCCACTAGGAGACAACAGTGACTCACGGGGACATGGTATTTGGGACACCTGTCTGGGTAGGATCTTTTATCTGAGGAACAGCAAGCTCAGAGACAAATATGGAACAAGGAAAGGTAACTTACCCAAGTCATTTTGCTGGCGGTAGTGCTGAGACTGATGCCAGCTCTTCACTGCCGTGCACTACTGCTAGATGATGTCACCTCCACCCGCCTGGGAGGGTGACCAGGTTTAGGGCTGAAGTCTTAAGCTCTTACATGAAATGACTTACCATTTTCTTCTGAGGCATCGCAGTGAAGGGTTCCTGCACTTCACAAGAGCACCTACCCACCAGCTGCCAGAATAATTTCTTCCTCCATACAAAGCCGAGGGCCAAACTGGGGGACCGAGCCTAAAGCTGGGCAAAGGTGTCGAGGTGTGGTGGTTCACCTTTTTTCTTCCTCTATTTTTTTTTTTTTTTTTTTTTTTGTGGTGGTTCATCTTGATGTAAGAGGTCAGTGGTTGACTAACCCATCTTGCTTGGTTATTCAAAAAGCTTCTGCCAACACCCTGACCCAGTGTTACCTAGAGTGTATGCATGAGTCTATTTAGAGTGAAGAATGTTTTATGTTCAATTAGATTGGGAAAGAGGTAGGATAAAAAGGGTTATTTAAAGGAGGACTTCTCAGAGCCTTTAGTATCCTAACATGCATGGTAAACCTACAAGAGGTTGGCTAAACCATACAATGCTCTCCAAAGTTATTTGATGGGCTCTTAGCATCTTATGAAACTAGAGGGAAACATTTCCACAGCCAGGGAAAAGGAGAGTACTTGATCCTTACAACATGATTTATTTAATAACAAGTTGGGCATTCAAATGAAGACAGGACCCCATTGCAGAAACTGAAGCTTTCCCAGAAAACTGATCAATCCATGTAGGGCAGTAGTTGGTCAAGTGGCTGACCCACAAAATTACTAAGATGGCCAAAGATACCATCCTGAAAATGCACAGTGGTGTCATTCTGGTCTTTTTAATGACCAGATTGTCCATTTGGTATCAAAGGTACTATGCAGCAATTGCCTGTTATAATACCGGGAAATGTCAAGTTGACAGCCATAAAGATTGAACGATTCCATGAGTCATTCACACATGAACTCAGAATTTCAGTTCTCGCAGGAAGGACATTCTCAGAATATATTCTTTATTCATGGTGCCTCTTCTACCCACCCTCCCCCTCAGAGTCAAGTTCTCACTGGCCAGCTCTGCATCTGGCTCCCTCTGAAGCAAAAGGTTTTGGTCCAGAGCTGTGGCTCTAAGATGGGAGCGACAAGAGATATCCTGGCTGTGCCCTCTCAGCCAGCGTGAGTTTTCAGAGACCTAACGCTCATGACAAAAATTGCTTTGAGATTTTCTCTCAGGTTCTCTGTCACGTGAGTCTTTTTCTCAGAATTAATAGCAAGAGAAGGCTGACACGTTGGTGTATACATAATATGTGGGCTGGACTTAGCATCTAGCCTGCATTCCGGAATTTTCCTTCTCCCTAAGATTGCTTGTAGGAGGGCCCTGGGAGAGGTGCCTACACTGGTTGGCCCATGGGACACAGACTTTAGGACTTGTCCTTCTTGACTGTGGCAGCAGGAGGGCAGATCTTGGAGACAGTTTGTCTGGCCAGTGCTGAGAGGGTTGGCAGTGAGACAGCGTTTGTAGGTCCAGGGGTCTCTTGTGTTATGGAATCTAAATGCTCTCAGCTCCAAACTCAAGGACATTCCATGTCTCCCTGCTCCCAACACCCTCGAGAACATGGCTGTGAGCAGTAAATATCTCTCTAGGCCTGTCCAGCTACTAAGAACCATGGCACAGACTGTAGACAGATGTCGTTCCTCCAAGAGCACCCGGGACCGCTTCCCCCGAGCCCCACACCTTCTCTTCCCCTGAGAACTCCATCTGGGAGTCAGGATCACATGACCTTTGGCCAAAGGCTGTTGCAAACGTTGCAACGTAATGGACATTGCACTGCAATTTTAAAACATTATCACGAGGGCCAAACCAGACCAAAGCAGGTGTGCGCTTCAGAGTAAAAAAGTAGGTGGCATTTCAGAGCTCTATAAAAGAAGTATCACCAGGCCATATTTGACAGCAGTGAAGTCACTTTACAGGGCTTAGGTCCTTGCCCTTCTCACTGCAGAGTAAACGTAGGGACAAGAGAGGGAAGCCTTGTCCCTTGTCTTTTGAAGGGAAATAGGCCGGTTGCTCCACTGAGGTCCCCAAAGGCCGAACCAGCCTTCATTTTGCTGCCATGGTAACAGCACACGGGAGGTAGAAACGGGGAGGGGGAAAGAGAGCTCCACAGACAAGCTGAGTGTCACTGTCAGCCACCAAGGCCTCCGCCATTACTCACCCAAGTCAGGCTTGGTGGGCTTTTTCTGAACTGACATGACACTCTGTTCCTCAAACTTGGATGGAGCCACAAGTCGGACACAACTCTGGAACTCATACCTTTGCGCAGCCTCAACCCTTGGTCTTCAAACCTTCTCCATAGCCATGTGGGCCGTTCTGATCCACCTTCCAAACTCTCAGACAGCGCCTGACATCGCTCTTAGACAGGGTGTGAAGGGAGAATTGCTCTTTCCCTCTCAGAAAAGCCAAGCTCCGTTCTTCCTGCCTTATGCTGCATGCCCCTCCCTCCACTCTCAGCCAAATCAAAGTCAGGTTCATGGACATCAGAGAGGCCTTAAGCGGCTCCTATTTGCAGAGGGTCATGGGAAGACACGTGATCCTGAGAAGCCCAGGGCTGCCTCTGGTCTGAGTAGGAAGCTCACGCATCCCCTGTTTTCCAGGCTTGAAAGTCTCACCAAAGCCCTCAGTCAGGATTTCTCTACAGCTCGGCTCTTCCCTGGGAACTTGGAAATCCTGCCTTTCTCCTCTACCCAAGTAGTTCCATATTCCTTCCCAAACTGGACCTGCATGGACCTGGCATTGCCTTTGGCACAGAATCTGAGCCATCAGCATCCTGTGTCCCTCTAGGATCTGTGCTTCTCAGAGATCCTCCTGCCTTTCTTGTTTCTTTCTTGCATGGGAGCCGAACAGGCTGTTGTCAAAGGCTAACCCCAGTATCTCCCTCACTCTCCCCAGTTCTCACCATGCCCCACCCCCAAACCTGGAGACTATCTGAGCAACGCATCCGCCTCCAGCTGGAAGGCAAAGGGGGTGGGGAAGGAAGAGCTACTGCTCTCAGGTACACACCCAGGAGGGGACAGGGTCCTGATGGAAAGAGACGAAAAGGCAGCGAGCTCTTCGGCCTCATCACCCACCCAATCTCCTCCCCGAGCAAGCAGAGCTTAAGTCCCAGGGGCAAACTGGGGTCACTTTATCGAAGGAGGAATTGGGATTAAAATCCTACCCTCAGAATCCTGATGAAATTTCCAAACCACGTGCAAAAGCAGACGAGAAACCTGATCTCTTGCCAGCAAGAGATCTTCAACTCACTTTGGGTTCAAGGAGGGTGGAAGGAGGCTTATTTAGCTCTGAGATATATGATTAGATCTTGGCTGAGGTTTTCTTGAGAGGTGAGCAGGGCAGGTGGGGGGGGGGGGTATGGGATTTCTAAAGGCAAAATGCAGAACCAGAGCTATCCAAGGCAACTGAGGCCACAGGCTGCGTCGCCCACGTCCCCAGCAGTACAGTGGGGATGTCAGGGGTGGGGCAAAGCTAGGGGTGCGGTGGAGTAGAGCTTCAGGCCTCCTGGACAATTCGGATGCAGACCAGGTTCCCTGAAGCTCCCACCCTCCTTGCTGCCCCGTCGCCTCCTCTGCTGTCACACTGAAAAGTTTTCCCTCTGTCCTTCCCAAAGGAGCCTCAGAGCAGCCAGCAACTCTTCACCCTCAAGCCTCCCCGTCCGTCCCTCACTGCTACCCTCACCTTGCTCTCCATTTCAGAGTCACTCTGGCAGCCACCTGTGAGTGTAGCCGGAGCTCCGAGTCGGTAAACACTGAAGGAACAAAGGCCCTCCGCCTAATCCGTATCTGTCGCAGTCCAGGAAGCTACACACAATGAAGTCACCCTGCGTTGATCTGCCGGCTCCCGTGCTGTCTCCACCGCATCAAACCCTCCCTGGCGTCTAGCTCCTGTATCTGAGACGCTTGAGCCTCTGCTCAGGCCTGGCCTTGACCTGCAGGAGCTGGGCGGAGCCAAGGGAGGTGTCACGGCCCAGCACTAGGCTGAGGTCACACCTTCGGCTGGGGAGGGGGAGGATGTGGCGACTGGGAGCTCGGCTACAGAAAAGAATTCCCACATAAGAAGGGAGAGACAGGGTAGCCCAGAGCCCAGCTTCTTGGCTTCCAAATTGAAGATGCTTGGCATCTGCTCTTTCCCTGGGTGAGAAGCACATGGCCGAGCTTCCACACACCAGGAGGTCTTTGAGGAAGGGTGAAGAAAGTTCAGATGGGGGTGCAGAAGTCAGGCAAGGATCTTCCTTCCACTACCTTCCCGCCTGAAGCTGCTCACGCTTGCCCAGACCTGGGCAGCCTCACCTACCAACTTGAGGATGAGGTGTGTCTCAGCCAACAAGTCCTTCTTCATATCAAAGATGCCACCCTTGTCTGTTTGGGGATCTCACCAACTGAAAACCAGATGATTCATCTTAGATGTAAGAACAACCACACTTTCAGGCATCAAGGGTCGCTAAATGCTAGAATGGGTGAAGAAGGAGCCTGGCAGATGTTCTTTTCAAAATCACCCTGTTCGGGTGTTTCCAGGAGGAAGTTAGGGATAGCATCTAGCCCCAAAGACCCCTGAAGGACTTCACCTAGGGAGCCAGGGGGAGGCTATGATTGTGGAGACCCCAGGGCTGCAGCTTTCCAGGAGCAGAAGATGGGCTGCTCTGTGGGGGCAGCTGAACAGCCAAGAGCACCAGGAGGTCAAAGAGACCCCATGTCAGTCCTGGCTCTGCCACTCACAGCTGTGAAAACCTGGCCTAGTGATTGATTACTAACTCTTTCTAAGCTTCAGCTTCCTCATGGGTCAGATGTGCCTGGCGCTGAATAGGTGCTTCATAAGTTCGACATAATGATTGTTACTAATGCTCCCCAGGAAAGCCCATTCTTTGGAGCTTGGCAACCAGTTCCAGGATCTGGCCACACAACCCTAGTGAAAGACTCAGGTCCTCTCCAGAGCATGTCCCTGGTAGGCCCTACAACTGAGTTGACCACAGTCCTACAGCTTCTTAAGAGTACAGTGAGTTCCCCACCCTCTGAGCTTCAGGGAATAGGGTTCAGAACCAGGGCCCCTCAATCACTCCTTCCAGAATGAAGATCCAGAGAGCACATGGGCAAGCACGCTGGGTTCATGGATTGAACCTTTGCCACGAAATCCCCTAGGACCAAAATGTAAGCTCAAGTCCAAGAAAGCCACTGTGAAATCCTGTGGGTGAGATTCCAAACACAGAGCTACAGGTCTTGTTGGTCCCCTGAGCCTCCCTGCCTGAAGCCAGTCCAAGCCAGCATCCTTGGCGGGCTGAGTTCCACTCTCCAGGCCTCCCCTGTGCCAGCTCTGACTGCCCCAGAGCCTCTAACGTTGGTGTAGATGCCATGGGACTTCAGGGCCCAGCAGGAAAGCATGGGAAACAGAGTCCTGGACACTCAACACAGCTGCCCAGTCTCAGCCAGTCCTCATTTCCTCCCGGCAACTTTTTCATGCTTCCCTGCCATCTGCCATGGTCTCTTCTGCTGCTTTAGACCTTCTCAGCGCTCTGAGATGTTCTCACTTGCAGCACAAGGCCTTGCCTTACACTTTACAGGCAAAATAGAAGCCACCAGACAAGAACTCTCTCACTCCCTTGCCCACCCCAAACCTCTAAACCCTCATCTTTTCCTCTTCCTCCTGCTGCACCAGGAGAGCTCTCCCTCCATGTGGCTGATCCTTCCTCCTGAGGATGGGTGCTTTTCTTTCCCGTCTTCCCAGGGGCCGTTTCTATTCATCATCTTTTCTCCCATGCATTGGCAGGCTCTACGCATCCTGATAAAACAAAACTTAAATATCTCTAGTTATTAATAATGAACTTCTCCCTAGAATCCATGCAGCCTGATGGTCCCAAAGACAGTCTCAACCCTTGGGCCATCCCTGGTCCAATCCTGGAACCCTTGAGAACAGGAGAATGTGGAGCTGGGGCAACCCCATACCCAGGCCACTCTATAGAAAAGGAGCGTCCATTGGGGGTGAGGTGAGGTGAGGGCTCAAACCAAGCTAGACTTAAATAAGAGATTGAGTAAGGGTAAGTAGAAAAAGCACCAACCTAGTCGAATCAATCCCTGTTGGACTTCCACCTTGAGCTCACCCACCTTACTTCTGCATGCCTCATCTTTACTTCCTAAGTAAGAAGCCCCAAAAAAGCCTACTGAGACCAAGGAAAGGGTCAAAATCTTCCCAGCCCCCGACCTCCTCTCTTGTTCCAAATCTCCTACATACAAAGTCCCTTCCTCCTAAAAGGAAGACACTGTAAGTTACAGAAGGCATTTTGACCCTTCTAGCTGGGTCAGGGCCCAGGAACCAAGGGCAGACAGATACAGCCAGCTCATCTAAGCATTTTAGCCTCAGTAGGACCCCAGGACTCTTCTGCCTCTCCTTTTCTGGTAGCCCACATGAGACCTGACATGAGAGTTTGGCCTACCTTAGTGCGTATGTGTCTGGGGTGGGGAGGGGCAGGGGGTGGTCTCTGGATGATCGGCAGGTTGGCCTGCAAGCCCAGACCCCCCGTCTTCCTCTGGGCAAGGTCACTTCCCCAAGATCCATAAGGGAGATATAAAACCACTCCAACCAAGGGAAAAATTACATTGGCTTACTGGTGCACCAAAGATAAAGGATCCCTCAACCCCACTCCCAGACCCCCTTTCACATCAGCTCTGAAGAAAGAATCTCCATAAGCTTTGGCTGTTTGGACAGTAGAAGAGTCTCCAGCCACCAAGGAGACAAGGGTCTCAGTAACCTGAGTTGTACCTGAAAGAGTCAGGTTTGAACCTGGCTTCTGTCTCTTGTGCTGTGTGACCCTGAGTGAACCATTCAACTCTCTGTGCCTCTAATTCTTTCTCAGTAAGATGAGGAAACACTTCACTGTATAGACTCAGCCTGTATCTGAAGGGGTCTCAGTGAAAGCAACCAATGGAACAGATTGTAAAATCCTTTGCAAACAGGACTTGGCTAAGAAACTTCTTTAAAAGAGTAATAGTAAAATAGGGGGGAATTAAAAAACTGGGTAGCCTGAAATTTCTATGTATCTTTAATATTCTTTGCAAAATTGCCAAATAAGAGGTCTGATCCAGTCATTTCATTAGAAAATAAAGTGTTTATTAAGAAACTATACACTGAACACTCCTATATGTCTCTGCGGAAACACAACGCCCCATGGTCATAGCACAAGGTGAGGAAAATGGCAGAATAAAAGATGCTGGGATGGATGGAGCCTGGGAGGCTGGAAATGAGGTAATGATTTACAATAATTAAAAGACATCATCCTCAAGCTTACTCCTTAAAGCCACACTCAGGAGGGGGCCCTGGCCCAAAGGGTCGGCAGGACACAATGGGGAACAGCCAGACATGAAGCAATGGGGAGCAGGATGGCGGGGAGCTTGGGGGGGCTAAATAAACACACTTCTAGGCCCTGGAGAGAACCTGAATCCCCATGTGATACTCTGAACATTCAGGTGCCCGGGAGGCCACCCCAGATACTGGGCAAGAACTTGGAAAGCTCTGCATTTTTAAAGCCCATGGAGGTGTCTGCAGAATCAGGCTGGGAACCCGACGTGAAGAACCACCATCCACAGGACTCAGGACCTAAAGCCCTAAGTGGGAATCCTAACCCCCAGGGAAATTTCCCAAGGCAGAGAATCTATTATCTATTACTGTACATCATCACTCCAAAACGTAGTGGGTTAAAACCACCACCATTTTGTCCTACGAGCTCCCCATGGTTGGCCCCCTCTTCCATGCTCCACCCCCAAGGGGGCAGCCTGTGCTGACCCCCTGCAACGGAGGCACCATGGGGTGGGTGGGGGGGAACTAGGCCAAGCCCGAAGTCCACTCAGCCAACATGGCAGCAAATCTGGGAGAGGTTCAGGCCCTACAACTGTACCTTTCCTATTGAAGCAGGGGGAAAAGCATCCCTTTCCCTCTCCCCAGTGGATCAAGTTGAAAATCGGGGAAACGAACCTCCCTCTTTGGGAGAGGGTGGCCATGGAGTAAGGCATGAGTCAAAGCAAGCAAAGTAAACACATATATTGACCAGAGAACGGGATGACACTTCCATTGGAGCCATGAGAGGGGCTGGAGGAGGCCAATTTTTACTTCTCTTCCCCTTCAGTTCATCTTGGCCTTGAAATGGTGATTCCATTGGGTGCCAAAAGTTCTCAGAGTCAAGAATAAGTAAAAGTGGGGGAAGAGAGCCAATCCCGGGATCATGGAACAGCAGGAAGGGCCTTGGTCCCTGATTCCCTTGGTCCCTTGTGGTCCTAGCAGGATGCCCAATTCACAGGCAAGACCTCCTGCAGCCAAAGCTTGTCGGAACTGCAGATCTAGGGGCCAAGAAGGAGCCCTGGAGAAATCCTCTTCTCCAAGGAGTTTTCTAATACCACTCACTGTGAGCCGTTCCAGAGAGAAGAGGAAGTAGGGGGAAAGTGTGTCCAAAAAAAAGGTATGGTTTTCTCCACCAAAAAATATATATATATATAGAAAATGATTGGTTTCCATTCTTTCCTCTGAGACCTAATCTGGTGCCAATACTTGGGCCTGGCTCCCTCTCCTCTCACCGCGCCGTCTCCACCTCTGCTTAGATGTTCTTCCCCACGGGAGGCTGCAGGGCGACGAGGTCACTAAGAGGATGGCCTGGTATCCTAGGGAGAGCCAGGGAGACCCCACGCTTCCAAGCGGGGAAAGTGAGGCCGGAGCACGGCTGGACTTCATCAGGCTTTCTCGTGGTGGTTGGGTTGTTTGTGGAAAGCAAGAGAATGGCTAGTGTGTTTAAGAGATGGTTCCTGGTGCACAGGTTTTTAATTCTCTTTATTGGCTCTTAAGATGATGGCAGGAGCTGCCTTGGAGGCCAGAAAAAAAAGGAGCACAGTGATGATTGGAGGGAAAGGGCAACCCTGCCAGTGGCGGATGGGGGCAAACACCCGTCTTGGTGGTGATAAAGGATGCAGGGGCACCGGCGGCTTGTGTAGTTTCTACTTAGCTTCCCCGGATCCAAACAGAACCATGCCTAGAGCTTCCAACCTCTCAGAGGACCCAGCCTACCAAGGTGACATCAAAACAGGGAGGCTTAAAAGGAGTTTTTAAAAGCCATGACGTCCTTTGCTGAAATAAACATTGACATCCTCAACATAGATGCCATGGTTAAGAGGCTTGGAATGTCCGGGAAGGCTTATTGGATTCAACATAATTTCTCTGAAACCTATAAAACACAAAAACAAAAAAACAGAAAAACAGAAAAAGCAAAATAAAGTAAAAACCAAAACCCCCAAAGAAGATCAAAACTAGAAGGGGAAACACAGAGGGAGCCTGAAAGGTAGGGGGAAGAGCTGGAGATACGGGATACGGACACAGATATATTGGGAACAGCCAAATGAATTCTCAGCAAAAGGGAAGGATAGGAGGAGGGGATTAACTTAAAACCAAGCATGGTCAGAGAAACTGGAAACACTCCACTTTTGCTGCTGCCTCCACTGGACCGAGGAAGGGACGTGAGCAAAACGTTTGGGGGCTTGGCCTTGGATTGTCCTGTAAGAGGAGGGGAGGGGCAGCCTCATCTAAGTAGGAGGAGGCCCTGACGATGAGCTTGAGAGGGAGGTGGGAACAGGGCATAATCGCTAGGGTGCCTGGGGGGGCAAAGGGGTGGGAGGAGATTGCTCTCCAGACCTTACATTCTTAAGGGATACCTGAGGGCCATTTCTAATCCTAGGAGCTGGGATAATGTGAACCACCTTTGACTGCACCAGGTTGGGGGCACTGTACATTCAAGACTATAAACTCCTTCTCCTTCACTTTTTCCTCTCATTTCACCCAGTCAGTGCAATGATGGCTGATCTCTCAGCCCTCCCATAATTCCAAGTCTCGTCGGGGATGGAATACCCTGGAGGGGTAGCATTGGTGGCCATCAAGCCACGGGCAGCCTCAAGCAAGGAGGGCTTCCATGCTAGCTCAGCTCCTCTCTGGCCCACACTGCCATGGACGGAATTAGGATGTCCAGAGACGTTGGGTGCTCCTGATCAAATCTCCAGAAGGAGGTTTTCCAGTCAACCCCGGATTAAAATAATGTCTATAAAATAAGTGTGTGGGTGTTTACGTGCATGTGCAGACAAGATAGGAGTAAGCCCGTCTTTTTAGGAAAGCTGTGTGCAGGTATGTGAAGAGCGTAATGGGCAGCTAGACGTTGAGGCTATCATGGGGAGAGATCGAGTTGGTAGCACTGAGACTTTCCCCTCCTCATTCTGAGGACATATTACGATCAAAACAGAGTTGAGTCATCTTGGATGCTGGGTGCCCTCCTTCTGCAGGGAGCGGGGTTAGATTGTGGAGATGGAGGAAAGTTCCTCACCGATGAGGTCATGTTTAGAGGGAGACTTGGTTTCAACTTGAGATGTTTCTGTGCTAGCATCACTGTGCTAACCCAGGACAAGGGCTCTCTTGGGTCTGAGGCAGGGGGAAGGCAGGCCATTGGTCTAGAGGGTCTGTGACTCCATTGTTTCTCTCCAGGCCATGGTCCCTCTCTCTCTTGTCCCAGATGCCTCACCTAGGCCCTGTGAAGTATCCTGGCCTGGAAGAGTTCCCTCACCTGAGGGATTTTAGTACCAATCCCACACTAGGCACCTAGTCATCCCTGAATCCTCTGGGACCTACAGAAACTTCATGAGGTCTTAAGATCTTAAGAAATAAAATTGGTGAGGGGGACAGGGGGTCTGTACTGCATACAAAGACGTCAAAGGAGGTAACTCACCATGTGACCTTGGGTAAGACACTTCCCCACTCTGGACCTCAGGTTCCTCATATATATAGTGAGTTGATGGGACTAGATGATCTCTATTGTCCTTCAAGTTTAATATCCCATGATTGTCTATGTTTGAAAAGACCCCTGGCAGAAGAGGCAGACATGGGGGAATTAATGGTCAGTATTGAGCCCCATGTGCAAAGACATGGGGAAGTATTTTTCTTAAGTGCACAAGGCCAGAAACAGAAATCCAGGTGTTCCCAGCTCCTGTACTCACACTGCTTTACCTGTAGGGGCACCTGCTTTATTTTAGGCATAAAATCTAGATACATGGTCCTCTGAGTATCACACAGTGGCATTAAGGAACTGCATGAGGGGATCACCATAAACTCTGTCCAACCTTTCCCTACCATGCTTACCCACCCCCATCCCTCTTCTTGGGCCGGGGGAATCCTGAACTTGTGGCCATCACTGCTTTTGTCAATGCCATTTCCGGGGCTGGAAGGAAGATTTCTATGAACTGAGCTGATGATCCCACAGGTCTTGAGACCACCTTTTTGGCCCCTTCTCTCCTAGAAAAGAAATTCAGCTACTCTCCAAGAAGAAACAACATGACAAGGGGGAATGAAGAGGAGAAGAGACGGGGTGTTTGGCCCCTTGAAATCGTTCTTGCCTCAGTTAGGGCATAAACAGAACGACAAAAGCTGTTGGTTCCCTAGAGACCTGACAACTCTAAGTCCTATGAAAGAGGTATGATAGCTTGTGAGTGAAATCTCCCTTGAAGGCCATGCAGTATCGTGGGCCCTGGAAGGCTCCATGTCGGATCCATTAAAGGCAGGGGCCAAGCCTCTGCCAAGGTCCCTGAAGCCACCTCCGTGAACATGAGCCTTTTCCCATATGAGCCGGGATCTGAAGTTTGTTTCCTCTGGAACTCTTTCCCAGATGGAGCCTTTCCAAGATTCTAAATGCTGAGGCCTTATAGTGTAAGAGTCACCGCTCCAAAATCCTCCATTCCTCCCCCTTTCACTCAGAACAACCCCAGAGCAGGAAGGAAAAGGCATATGCTCGGGGGAGGGCAGGGGGACAAGGACCACCATGGACCTGGACTGGGAAAGGGAGAGATGGCTGGAGGAAAGGCCAAAGAGGAGCAAATATACTTCTGAAGAAAGCCTCGCCCCCAGTGGCCCATGGACCCTCACGTCTAACCTTTTCCTCCATCTGTCAACAGCTGTCCCCAGAGTCATCCAGCACAAAGCTACTCGTAGGCCCTCTGTAATTCAGAACAGAGCCTGGTCTTCAGGGACTGTCTAGGTGTATGTTTTCTGAGAAGCAAGCCAGAGACTCTGGGATCGTTTTGGGAAGGGAGGGAAGCTGGGAAGGAAGAGGCTAGGGGGTGCTAAGCACCCAGAGACTTGGATGAAAGCTTTTGGAGTCAATCCCATTGGGCCAAAAGCCAGTTAAATCTTCAAGGGCAAGTTCTTTAATATTCACTGCAGCAAGAGAAGGGCTGCCTTCTATGGCCGTGCAACACAAAGGATGGCCTAGACCTTCACACCTCTCTGTTTTTCTGACAATCTTGTAAATCCTAATCATCTCATCCTCTCTGGGGTTTCATTCCAGCCCCACTCTCTTGCTCTGGCCTTGGAAGTCTAGCGCTACCAGCTTTCCAGGCACCCACCAGTGAGAACTTCCCTTGCATCTTCTGTCTACACACTCATTTGACTTTGGATTCTCAAGGCCTCCCTTTCTGTCCCTGCTTCTTCCTTTTTGTTATCCGACATGGTAATTTTATTCCCTAACCCCATAAAGTGGGTTTGGGTTACGGCCTTGATAAAAGGCCCAATACCAAATGGAGCCCTATTGGATTATTTCCCAACATTCCCTCGTCAAATGTTTTCATTCATCCTCTTAAAGTCGCTACCTCGCAGAAACGCTTAGCATTTACATAGCATTGGCTGTGAGAAAGAGGAGGTTGATATACACAGGAGTCCTGGCACTGAGGTCATGGGTGGCTTAATCATAGGGAATCAGAGGCACAGAGCAGTTGAGATCCTTGTCCAGAGACAGAGTGAGAGCAGGAGGGGTCCACAGGATAGATGTCAGGGTGGGGAGCCTGCGTTGTACCCCACCCCAGTCAGGGGGCATTCTAGCCACACCCTCTACACCATTCCCCAAGGGGTGAGAAGATGTGAAATGTCTTGAAGCATGCTGTGGGCAGGCATGGGCTAAAGAAGGGAGACTCAAGCAATGCCCGGCTATAACAGCCCTACCATCCAATGCATCACTGATCACCCTGGAATCCAAAGACCTGTATAAGCTAGTGATGGTGCCAGGCACTGCTTACAGATAATTCAGTATCTCTATTTTATTTTATTTTATTTGCTGCACCACGCAGCCTGTGGGATCTTAGTTCCCCGATCAGGGATTGAACCCAGGCCCTGGCAGTGGAAGAGCAGGGTCCTAACCACTGGACCACCAGGGAAGTCCCTCCAATATCTTTTAAAAGTTGATATTATTAACTCTATTTTACATGTGGGAAAACTGAGGCTCAGTAATATATATTTAAAAAAAAAAACCAAGTACACTTTGTGGCAGAGTCTGATATTGAACATTGAACCAAGTTTTTCATAACCTTAAACTCCTTATAATTAACTGCTTTGCAATATGGCTTCCATTTGTTGAAAATCAATGTACGGAAAAGGAGGCAGAAATGGAGGTCAAGGCTGCAGTGATGGGGACATTCTCCAGGGGAAGCAGGGCTTTACCTCCGGCTTCTTCTGCAAGGCCTGGCTGGAGGGCTAGAGTGTTCCTTCCTCACTAACAGCTTCCCTACCAGGGAGCCGAGCACCCCCCATGCCCCGCCACTGCCCTCCTCCAGTAGATGCCCAGCCCAACCCTTTCCCACGCTGCCTCATTTTCTGCAAGTGTCAGCCAGCCACACCTACCACTTGGTTTGTATTAGGACCTACCAAGTAAAGAATCCCAAACTCTATCTAGACATTGACCCCTTCATTTTGATGTTACTTCTGGGAGTTCAGCTTAAGAAGGATGAAAAGTAAACCTGATGAAAGAGAGATAATCATGAGTTTGTAGAGAAGAGCAATTATTCAGAACATAGTGACACCTAGAGCAAGAGTGTAGAATCTGAGAATCCTCCTGGGAGGCCAAGTATGGAGCCCAGAATTGCTCTCTCCCCAGCACTCTCCCCTTGGGTCACTATGTGAACAAGAAGTGACAGGAAAAGGTACATCACGGTAAAGAAAATGTCCCTCATAAATGTCGCTTGCTTCGTTTGCTGCCTGTATGGTGACCTCTCTAAGGTCATGGGAAGAAGGTCATCAAAGAGCCCCAGTGGTCCCGGGTTATGACTATTGTTACATGGTTCTGTACCTTTGCCTCCTGATGTGGCTATTGTTGTTCTCAATCTAAGTTCTTTCCTGCCATCAGATTCAGTAAAAAGATGGTGGCACTGAGCCACGTGGGTGAGACCCAAATGCCTAGACTTGCTGGCCACAAACTATCTTACTTAAAGCTCTCAGATCATTTCCTCTGTTATTCTGAGGTTGCAAACCTAACCAATGGGCCATCTGTGGCTCTGGGTTGTGTCTCATTTTAGCGTGATTTAAAAAAATTTTTTGAATTAGTTGCCAACATCTAAAAGTTGGAAGATTTCACATTTAAAATATCCCTATTTCTAGCTTCCCTTAAAAATCCAAGAGTTCTGTCAATGTTGGGCCAGCATTTCTGCACAATGATAATCAGCTAGAGCAAAGTGGTGGCCACTCCATTTAGACAAGGCATGTGTTCTCTAATTCACCATATGCCACACCACTCCCTATTATCCTCCACCTGGTCCCTTCACTTATTTACAATCCCTGCATGGTTTGTCTTAGCATTTGAGTTGAAAACTTTACAATAAACATAAAGCCAGCACTAGTGCATTAAAGACCAGGGAATGCCCTCTCAGCAAGCCTCACTGATTATCCCTATAATGACCAAACTTATGCTTCCTCTGGTTATGGTTAAAAATGATACATAAGTGGCTGGAAACCTCCATCAGAGGGATAAACCTATCTCAGAAAGAGGAGATAGTTCAGGAATTGAACTGTATGGGTAAGAGGGCATTGTGTTCGGAAATCAGGTTCCCAAGAAGAAAACATGCTAGAGACCACTTATAATGCTACTGTTGGGTGAGAAGATGGTATTTTGGGTATTTGTATCATCAGCTGGCTATGCTTCCATTTTCCTTGACACATGTAAGGCACTTGACCAAAGGTTATCAATTGCCAGCTAGCAGGACTTTTCAATACAGCTGTTAAATGTCATGGGGTATGATTTGACTCAAAGTATTCCCATATCCTTACAACAACAAACATGCTACAAAGGCTTCTATAGGATATGCAAATGTACTTGGAACTGAAACGTCCCTCTTGTATATTTCATGGCTAAGAGTGTTGAACTGAGATCCCCAGCTTCAGTACACAGCACCTTTTCCTGTAAAGTTGCCTCAATACTGCTGGGAAAATCAATGATGAGACTGCCCTGGTCCATGTGCAAAGCCTGGTTCCAGCTGTGCGCAGATGCTCTGAGGGAGGGGCTGCTGCTGAATGCAACCCAAATGTGAGTTAGCTCAGGGAATCATGCCAGGAGAAGTCACAGTGGGAGGGCATCCACACCTAGGTGAGATAAAAGGGCATGGAACACTGAGATTCTCAGACAAAAGCCAAAGGCTCTTCCCTGAAGGAATCTTGAAGGCTCTCCGGACTCTTCCCTGAGGAATACTGCAAGGCTTGCACTCAAAAGGAGGAGGAATGTCCTTGGGGGCTTCGCTCTTGGTATCACTATTGTCCCAGCAATAAGCTGAGCTTGGATCAAAGGAGTGAAATGTTAGTTCCAGAGAAAGGGAAATTCCTTCCACTCCAGGATCTGGATGAAGTGACCTCTTAGAATCAAAATACTTCACAAGCCATGGAGTAAAATTAGTCACCTGGTAAAACCTGTTTACCATTCTCAAAATTAACTATATAAGGGACAATTTGTAATACCAGAATATCTCTTGCTTAATTGAGAGGGGAGAGAGCCTCAAGTATGAATAACCTTTCTCTATCTTCACCCCCTCCCTGCACTTCAAAATACTTGTCTTTATATTCAGCATATTTTCCCCTTTTTGATTCTTTTTATTCTTTTCCAATGTTTGAAATATCTGAAATAAGAAAGCGTAGAGATTATCAAAACTGTGTACCCACCACCCAGTATTAACAATTTATTACATTTTGATATCTTCTTTCCAAATTTTTGAGAGAAATAATACATGACACCTATGGTTGTGAGCCCATATGAATGCATTCATGATCCTGTTCCTAATCTAATCCCTCACCAGAGGTAATCACTGCCCTGAAATAGATGAGGATCATTTCCAGGCATCTTTTAATAATTTGCCTGCAGAGGTATATATCTGTAAGAAAATTGCCTAAGTTTAAATTTTAAAACAAGTGATGTTTTTTCTAGATTTATCCACATTAAGACTTGTAGTTCTCATTCATTAATTGTAACTGATGGAGTCTACCATGTGACTATACTACAAATTATTTGTCTGTTCTACTAACTGACACTTATTTCCATTCTGTCATTACTCCAAAAAAAGTTGCAATAAATATTATTACACAAGTCTCTTTACGTGCATGTGGGAGAGTTTCTCTAGAGCAGCAGTTGGCAAACTTTTCCTATAAAGGCCCAGATAATAAATACAATTTTAGGCTTTATACAAATCATACGGTCTCTGTTGCTGCTACTAAATTCTGTCATTGTAGTCTGAAAGCAGCCATAGACAACACAGAAACAAACAAATGTGTTTCAATAAAGCTTCAATGGTAAAAACAGACAGGAACCAGATTTGGGCCTTGGCCCACAGGCCTCTGTTTGCTGACCTCTAGAGGCTTGTTACTCAAACTATGGGCACGTAGACCAGCATCAGCATCAGTTAGGAGTTTGGTAGAAATGGAAACTCTTAGACCTCAGTGAATCAACATCTTCATTTTAACATGTTCTTCAGGTGATTTCTATGCACAAAAAAATGTTTCAGAAGAATGGCTTTAGAGGATATCCCTATAGTTTAGTGTATAGAAATCCTTCACTGTATTGCTAAACGTTTCCCCAAAGTGATGGGACCAACTCATATTTCTATGATCACTAAATGGATGAACGTCTTACCTTGTCTCTCCATATATGATATTATCTGATGTGTGGTAGATGTTATCTTCTTGTAGCTTTAAGGTGCATTTCCCTGATTACTGCTGAGGTTCACATCATCTCAATTGGAGTTCCCTGTTCTGTGAAGTGTCTCTTCCTATACTTTCTTCATTGTGTTGTGTGTGTGTGTGTGTGTGTGCATGTGTGTTATACATGTGTGTGCATTATATATATTATGTGTATATGTGTGGATATATATTACCTATATAATAATATTACATAATAATATATAATATGTACATACACATACTATATATATGTACACATACATATATACATTGTATATAAGTTGGTCTTTTTTATTTGTGGGAGTTTGTTATTTATTCTGCATGTAAATTCTTTGTTGGCTGTATGCATTGGAATTATGCTCTCTCAGTCTATGGTTTATCTTTTACGTTTGTATATGGTATCTTATATAGATTTTTAAAAATTAATGTAGACAAATGCATTAATCTTTCCCTTTATGTTATTTATAATCTGTATCTTAAGATTTTCCCCCCTCAATGTCAAAGAATATACTCTTTTCCTCTAAAAGTACTATATTTAACAATCCCTCTTACAGAAGAATTCTAAAAATTTATGTAGAGTCTCCTCACTCAAGGAAATGGAGCTTAACTCCCCACCTTGTGTTCTGTGTTTATCAGCTTACTTCCAAAGAGTATGGCAAGGGGAAAACGTAACTTTACAGTGGAGAATCCTGGTCTCAGCCAGGTGATCAGGGCTAGCATATTCAGTGATGCCATGTGATAAGCATGATATGATATGATGAGGGCAGCATCATCTCTGTGGTCTTCCTCCCCAAAACTCATGACCCCAACCAACAAGATTAAATTGGGAGGCATTCTGCATAAAATCTGACCTCAAAACTGTCAAGGTAATCAAGGACAAGGAAAGTCTGAGAAACTGTCACAGATCAGATGAGGTTAAAGAACCATGATAACTAAATGTAATGTGGTATTCTGGATGGGATTCTGAAACAGAAAACGGACATTTGAGGAAAAACTGGTGAAATCAGAATGAAGTATTGAGTTTAGTTAACAATAACATGCCAAAGTTGGCTTCTTAGTTGTGACAAATGTGTCATGGTGATTTAGGATGATTACAATAGAGAAAACCGAGTGAGAGGCATAAGAGAATTCTCTGCATTCTTGTTGCAACGTTCCTGTATATCTAAAAGTATTTTAAAACAAAAACCTTATCTAAAGCAAAAAGTTCTACTTTTAAATTTCACCCAGAATTTATAATTTATTGTGTGGCTGGTATGAGATTATTTTTCCTCATGTGGTTTTATTGAATAAATTCTCCCTTTCATACTGATTTGAAATGACACATCAAAAATACACATATAGCCAGACATCTTTCTGTTTGTTTGTCTATCTATATATCTACATATATACACATGTATGTCCTCTGAGTGCTAAAAAAATATTATTATACTTTGGCCTATTTGTCTCCCCATCTTAATTACTAGAACTTTATAATATGTCTTTTTGTCTATGAGAGCAAATCTCCTCAACCCTCTTTTAAAAAAATACCTTGGCTATTCTTTGTCTTTCATTCTCTCATATAAATTATAGAATAAGCTTATCAAGCAAGTGTCTTCAAAAACCCTGCTGGGATTTTTATTGGGAGTGTATTTAATTTATAAACTTGGGGGATAATCAACATCTTCATTATATTGGTTCTTCCTATTTATGAACAAGATATATGCTCCATTTACTCATTCTTATTTTATACTCTTAATATTGTCTTGCATTTTCTAGAAGATATTGCATATCCTTTGTAGAATTTATATTTTTTTGCCTTTTTTTGTTTTATTTCATTTTTGCTATTGTAAGTGTGATTTGTTTTCAGTTAAATTTTCTAACTGTGTTTAGGGAATATATTAATTTGTGTTTACTGATCTTGTATTAGTAACATTGCTGAGCTCTCTAACTTGTTCTAGCTTTATAAATACCTTTTGATATTCTATGTAGGATGATCATATCATTCACAAAAAGATGGTCGTATGTCTTTCCACAATTCTTATATTTCTTTTCTTGTCTTATTGCATTGGGTAGAATATCCAGAACATTGTTGAGTGAAAGTCAGGATAACAAACATCTTTATTATTAACTGTTTTTTTTTCCTACATGGTTCATAATGTTGGATTGTAGTTCATTTTGAGTAGGAAGGGGTTTTTTTCCCTCTTTTCCTTTTGTGCTCAGTCATCATTGTCTAACGTTTTTGGTGTTGTTGTTGTTATTGCTGCCTCCACCAAGGCTCTTAGAACTTCAATTCCAAACCCATCCTATAATGATGGCCTGGGGCCCCTAAAGGGTGATACCATTTTAAAATAAAAAGCTGCTGAAAACAAAAAGTTCTACTTCTAAATTTCAACCAGAATTTATAACTTATTTTGTGACTGGTATGAGGTAATAATATAACTTTATTATTCCTCATGTTGAATAGTTTCTCCCTTCCATACTGATTTGCAATGGGATATAGCAGAACAGTCTTCAGCTAAGTGAGTGGCTTAAGTCAGTTCATCATCTCCTGGTTACATCTTTACCTCTCTCCCCTACCTCCTTAGGTTCAGAGATTCCTATTAGCTGTACTCTCAGATAGGGGTTGGCAACACTATTTTTTTCAGACTCTTTTCATCAATGTGGAAGCCTGTCCCCAACCCATGGCTTCAAGCAGTGATTCTAGCCCTGATCCCTTGACAATCTGGACCACATATAGTTGTGCAGGACCCTTGAGAGCTAAATTTCTGTCCTTTCTTTTTGCCTCCAGACTTGGAGCCCAGCCCGAGAATGAATGCAGCTCTGCTCATCAACCTTTTGTTTCTGTACTATTTCTGACCCATCAGGTTACTTATCTTGCTCTTAGGCCCACATAGCTGGGTCTTAGGCCCAGCTGTGTGTCCTTATATTTTTCTGTCACTGCAATGTGTTTGGAGCAGAGGAGGTGCACTAAAGCATGAACCCATTGCACCATCTTGACCACAGCCTGATTACTTTTTTTTCTTTCGGTATTAGAGAAAAATGTATTTTCTTTTTTTCTTTAACTGGTGCCTTCAATCCTATCTCCAACTTCTTTCCTCAATTATTTCCTATCTCTCCAGCATCTTCCATAAATCCTGTTCTATTCCCCTTTCTGCAGAAATCTACATATGGTCATTTCTATCTTTTGGTATGTGCTCATGTACCAAATCCATGTGTGCCCACATTCCCAGTCTCTCACCTAGTAAATGATGGAGCAATGTCCTCCACTTTACATACCGTCTGCTATCATCCCATTTCCTTAGTTCCTTTGGATACCAACATTTTGCATGATCCAATTCCAACTATAACTCCACTATCTCACAGATCGTTAATGCTTAACTTCCCATAATCCAAGTTCTATTCCCTCCACAGAAACTGACCTCTTGAAGGTCACCAATGGTTACTCCCTAACTAGATTTTCTCCATTCCTCTTCACCTTGGTCATTCCACAGAGTGTGGTATCTCAACACCATCCCACATCCCCCATGACACTTATAATACTGTGTCGTCTTTCTACCTTTCCGCTCCTGTTCTTTCTGTTGGCTTCTTTTCCTCCACCCGTACCTATGGTGGTTTCTCAAGGATCAGTCCTTTCACCCTTGGTTACTCAGAGTGGTTCTTGGACCAGCAACAGCAGCATCACCTGAGAGCTTTCTAGAAATGAGGACTCTCAAGCTCTTACTCCAAACCTAGTGAATCAAAACCTGTATTTTAACAGAATCCTCAGGTGATTAAAGTGTAGGAATGCTGTTCTAGCCATCTTCTCTCCATCTCTCTCTCTCTCTCTCTCTCCTTGTACAATCCATCATTAATGTCCACATCCAGGGGTGTGACGTCTAACCCTTTAACTCCAGCCAAGAACTTTCTTCTAAATTCCATTCTCATGATGCCAACTGGCTACTTGGCATTTCCATTATTGTGCATCATAACCACAAACCCAACATTTCTATAATCCCCGTCCCAAACAATTTCCCTTCCTGATAGGCCAATTCTTTAAAATCTCTACCATGCTTATAATCACCTAGGCACAAACTATTGGAATCATCCCCATTTCTTGCCAGTGTCTTCCTAATTTCCCATATCTAATCAAACATCAGGTTTCAATACTTGTTTTGCAGTATCTCACGTACACATGCTTTTACTAGATTCCCCACTTCAGCAAAGCATGGCAGAAAGATCTGGAGACAGATTGACTGGCTATCAAATTCCTGTTCTACTACCTACCAGGTATGTGTGACTTTAAAACCTTAAGTAAATTACCTAAATTCTCAGAGCCTTGATTTCCCTTTCTGTAAATTGGAAATATCATTATCTATCTCGCAGGTGCTGTTGTGATTTAAAAAAAAAAAAAAGGATCAGGTCAAAGTCTGGCACATGAAACAGATGATGAACAAGTATTGGTTTAGGCTTCCTCAACCCCCATTTCAATTTTAAGGCCACTGTTTTGGGGCTTTGTAATATATTCCTCTGATTCCAGTCCCTAGGTTAAGCTTTCTGACACACCATTGTCAAATTATGTCGCTAAAACATCACGTTCACCAATCCACCACCCTGTTCAGGGGCCAACACAGATTGAAAGTGCCTTTGTATGAATCCCAGATGGCTTAGGCTGCCATCCTGGTCTTGCCACACCCTGTTTTCAGCCAGATATTCTGCCCTTGTCACCCACCCCTCCCCTATTCACAATCTCTGTTTAGATAAGCTCTAAGTTGACCATATCTTACAGTTTTTAGTTTCTGTCCTCACTTCCATGGTATTGTGCTGTCCCTTCTAACTTATTTTCCCCATCCAATTCCCATGAATTCTTCAATAACCAGCTCAAATCTCACTGTCTGTATAAGTCGTTTGGCAGTTAATTGTGACTTTCTGTGTGATATTTCTTCTCCTGTTATCTGGAACTGCTTTAAATATAATATACAACAGTGAAACTATTCATGGATATATTCTTTTCATTTCTCAGTAAGATCATTTTTTTAAAAAACCTAACAACTAGTATTTATAAGCATTTACACATGCCAGACAATGAGTGAAGTATTGTGTATGGACTTCCTCATCTAACCTTCACAGCATCCCTATGAGGGGAGAACTGTTATGGTCCCTAGTTTGTGGATGAAGAAAAAAAGGAGTGAAGATGTTCAGTAACTCATGCCAAGTTGCCCTGTGAATAAGATGCAGCGCCATCTTGAATCTAGGCTTTCTCATTCCAGCTCTTGTGCTATATTGAATTGTGCTATATTAACCTCTCTGCTATACTGAAACCAAATCAGGAACCACTTCCAACAGCTCCCCCTATTTCTCACCTGATAGACCAGCATTTTAGAGAATAGAAAACTTATTTTTTAGAACTGTGTGATATGACTCGTGTGTGTGTGTGTGTGTGTGTGTGTGTGTGTGTGAGAATCTGTATAACAATATGCCACATTATTTTGAAGTCCTACTATAGTATCTTGGCATTTACAAAGCATTTCTTCTTCCAAAACTTTAAATGATTATGTTAACCTTACAATAACTCTGTTAGGTAAGGAAAGAGAAAAAAAATTATCTTAACATCACTGCCTCCTTCTTGATCATGTGGCCCTCCCAGAACCCAAGTTCTCAAGTCTATCTGCTATCCCAGGGTGCCTGACTTTCCTCAGGGTCATGGCCATTTTGTTTAGGCTCCAATAAGCAAAAGGCAAAGGCCTGAGTCTAGCAGGAAATGTAATCAATAAAGTCCAAATCCCTGAGTGGTATAAATTTTAAGCAGATTATCTTAGAGTAGGGTATGGCTAATAGGATCAGGTAGCTGGTACATTCTAAATTTATAGCCCTAACAATTAAAGAATATAAACCTATGAGTTGCTTTTCTGACTTGGAATTCCTATGATTAGTGATAATGATGAAGGTATTGAAAATAATGATGAAGGGAAGGATGAAAAGAAGACAGACAAGAAGGGTCCCACCGTGTATCTCTATAGAGCAATGGTTTTTAACCTTTCTTGGGGCTTGCTCTTTTTAACTAGAGGGAAGCATTATACACACAGAGACACACACACAAAAAGGCTCATTCATTTTGGGCGATGGCGGTGTCATGGTCTAGCTAGGATCCAGATTAAGAGCAGTAGATAGATGCTATACAGGTCAGAAAGCATCAGCACTTTGCAATGACAGACACTGGCAAATGCAGATTCAAATCCCTGCTTTCATTGTGCTCCAAATCTCCAAATTGCCAACACGTATTGAGGGGCCTCCTGTGCTCACAGGCACTATGTTCAGAGGTGGGAAGGGGAATACCAAGATGAGTAAAACCCAGTGACTACCCTAGAGAAACTTAAAATCCAGTGCCACGTACGTGAAGGCTAGACCTTTTGAAGCTTACCTAGCAATAACTTTTGCAAATATCTGAGTAGCAATTTTCCACGAGCAAAAAAAGAAAAGGAAGTGTACAGTCAACTAGGATCCTAAAATAAATTCTTATAATGTGGGATCTACTCTAGTAAGTGTTGAGAGAAAGGTACCCACCCAGAGCTGTGGGAGTTCAGTGGGGGAGCAATCCCATGCGAGAGGAGGAGAGGGGGTGGGAAAGATGGTCACTAGGCAGAAATGTGTGGGGGGCATTGCAAATGGTGGGAGCAGCATGGGTGAGGTATAGCGAATGGGGGATTGTTATGGGTTGATTTGTGCCCCCGCAAAAGATAACTCCGCTACTTCAGAATGTGACCTTATTTGGAAACAATATCTTTGCAGATGATCAAGTTAAGGTGAAATCATTAACACTGTCAATCAACTGTATTTCAATTAAAAAAAAAAGATGAAGTTACTAGGGTAGGCTCTAATCTAATATGACTGTCCTTATAACAGGGGAAATTTGGACACACAGATACACACACACACACGCGCACACACACACACACACACACACACACACACACACGGTAAGAATGCCATGTGAACCCGAAGGCAGAGACTCAGGTGATGCGTCTACAAGGAATGCCCAAGATTGCCAGCAAAATACCAGAATCTAGGAGATACACACACAACAGATATTTTCTTAGTGATTTCAGAGGGAGCATGGCCCTGCCGACAACTTGCTCTTGGATTTCTGGCCTCCAGAGCTGTAAGACAATAAATTTCTATCATTCTAAGATGGCAAGTACTTTGTTATAGCAGCCCTAGGAAACTAAAAACAGGGATTTTTTTTTTCCAGAGAAGCACAGTATAATTTGGCTGGAACACAGCAGGAATAAGGGAGAAATGGGGAACCAGCTCAGCAGGGGACATTAGGAAAACAGTGTTGGGTGCTTTTTGTGGGTAATCTTATAAAATTGTGACACCCCCCAATCAAGGGACGGTACTTGGACTGCCCTGTGGAAAGAATTTAGAAATTGATGGACAGATAGCTGAACACAGACAGATAGATAAACAAAGACTGATGAGGGATCAATAGATATGGTATAGGTGGATACATGGATATGAGATTTAGATTCAATGACGTATCAGTGAATGACAATGATCTTTCTACTTAATGTTAAAAATCAATTTCTAAATGTTGAATCCTGTTTCCCACTTTCAAAACAATGTCACATAGGCTCGGGAGAACAAAAGTCTTATAAATTTATAGGAGTTACACACCTGGAAAAGCAGTCCCAGGGACAGGGAGCCCCCGCTCAGGCAGACACACTCAGCCCGCACTTAGCAACTCTAGGTGACAGCTGTGGGGCACCTCCGCCCTTAGGGACCTTGGCTGAAACAGCCAGGTGTAACAGAAAGGACCTCATGCCTTAAAAGCAGGACCGGAAGAGCATTAGGGCCTTCTGAGGAATTAACTAGAGTGGGAGACGACCTCCTCAGAGCAGATTGCATCTGCTGGATGGAGATGGAGGCTGGAAGGAGAGAGAAGATTTCTTTTTTTTTTTCTTTTTTTTTTAAATTAATTTTTATTGGAGTATATTTGCTTTACAAAGTTGTGTTCGTTTCTGCTGTGCAGCAAAGTGAATCAGTTATAGGTATACATAGAACCACCGTTTTTTAGATTTCCTTTCCATTTAGGTCACCACAGAGCATTGAGTAGAGTTCCCTGTGCTATACAGTAGGTTCTCCTTGGTTATCTATTTTATACATAGTAGTGTATATATGTCAATCCCAATCTCCCAATTCATCCCATCCCCCTTTCCCCCCTTGGTAACCATAAGTTTGTTCTCTACATCTGTGTGAGAGAGAAGATTTCTGAGAAGATGGGAAGGAAAAGTTATTTCCGGCAGAAAGAACCACTTGAGTGATGGTCTTAGTGGGGAGGTACAAGATACGTCTGCGGAGTGCAAGGAGGTCCTATTGGGAAATAAATGGAGATTAGCTTGGGGCAGATGATGAAGGAACTTCAGGAGCTTGAGCAATGGATGAGTTCGGATAAATGTGAGAGAGGGGATGAGTGGAGAGGTAGGGCAGGGGCCTGCAAGCTTTTTCTGTCAAGGGCCAGATAGTAAGTATTTCTGGCTTTCCAGGCCATACGGTCTCTGTTGCAACTACTCAACTCCGCCAGCATCACGTAAAAGCTGCCACGGACAGTAGGTAATGAATGAGCGTGGCTGTGTTCCCATAAATTTTATTTATGGACACTGAAATTTGAATTTCATATCATTTTCACGTGTTACAAAAGATGATCATTCTTTTGATATTTTCCTACCATTTGAAAATAAAATGATTCTTAGTTCCTGAGCTGTCCAAAAAAGCAGGTGGTGGGCTAGACCAGGCCCGCATGTTATAGCGTGCAGACCCCTGGGTTAAAGGGTGACTGAAGCACAGGCGGACAGTGGTCAATTAGGGCTGGGATCACGAAAGGAGAATCAAGGAGATGGATGCCAGAGAAATGCAAAGATATCTTATGCACATCAGGCATTTTGCATCTCATTAAATGTGGGAGGTGGGAGAGGAGGTGGGGTCTAGGCAGCCCCAGGGCTCTCCAGCGTGACTGATCACAGGATCATTGGCAACACTGCAGAGCACCTGAAAAGGAGTAGGTGTGGGAGAGCAGGTGATGCTTTCAGAACAAGCCCAGAAGAGCATCCTGCAACCCTTAAAGGAAGTGTAGCAACATTTGGAATCGGAATTAGGAACCTTACACTCTTGACTTTATTTCATCAGACCGGAAGCAAGACACTTGTCCTTAAGTGATGTTCCTCAAGCAATGCACTACCGCACACAGGGTAATTCTCAGCTCGAAGCTCTGTAGTCTACTCCAGTCAGAGTAGAGCTGCTTTAGATAGGACAAGATCAGTGGAAGAACTAAGTTAGGTCAATTTATTGCAGAAACTTTGTGCATTGATGAATTCTTTGGGGATCTCCCTGTGCCTATCATCCCCCAAGCACACCAGCTGGCTTAGGAGGCAGGAGATATGATTTTTAGGCTCTGGACTCTCACCATAGTCAACTAATTCAATGCTTTAGGGGCCCTGTTTCCTCTTCTAATGAGGATGAGACTATCTTTCTTGCTTGAGGAGCAAAGAGAAAGGTGTAATTGCCCTGACTGTTTAACACGGCAGCGTGGTAAAGGGAATAAGCAAATCTTAAGTTTCACCTCCTGTTCTGCCAGCAACCAGGTATGGGTCACACACAAGTGATGTCACCCTGAGCTCAGGCTTTCCACTGTATAATAAGGATAATTTTACTTTCCTTGGAGGCCCAGGGGGTTACAAATATGTACGTGAAATGCACAGGGCGGTGCCTGGCCACAAGCAGAATGAATTAGATTCTAATTCCAAATGTGACCCATAGGCAATGTGCAATGATGAAGCCACAGATGCCCTAGGAAGAGAGACAAGGCAGTGAAATGATGAGACATTGGGTTTGAACTCAGTTATAGAATCTCTTAATCCTACAAATCCTTCAAAACTCCCAGGCAATGAGTGTGAGGACAGTTATATTCTTATCATCCTGGGTGACCCTTCTCAGCTTTATTATTCCACTAAGTCAACAGGCTCTGGAAGGTATTCCATCTGCAAATATACACCCAGACAGACACAGAGAGTTGAGGGGTGCATGATGTTTTTATATGACTGCATTTTGGCAGGTCATGTGTTCTTAATTCCCAAAACACCATCCTTCCCTATTGTCACAACAGGCCATGTCACACTTTATGTAACCACCAGGGCTCCCAAAGCATTTGAATGTGAACTGGAATCAGACTGTACGAATCATCATGTTTTCGCCCACTGTAAAGACCTTACTCCTCCCCAAGTATCAAATGTGATCAAGTCTTACCATTATCTTAACATCTAGTACTTTTGATGGAGACATGTGCTTTGATACCTAGGGGAAAGATATGAAATTGGGGTACTTTTCCTTCGTAAGACACCTGGCGTCATGGTTTCTCCAGAGATGTGCCATAAGCACTTAGATAAAACCTGCACCTCTTCTGAACACTTGTGGACCCCAAAGTCCATGTCATCCCATGCAATTTGTACCAGTGGCAACAGAATGAGAACTAGACAATCAAGCAGATGGCCTGACCCTGAGAGACAGGGAAGGCTCATGACCTCTCTAAGCTTCAGTTTTTCAATCTATAAAATAGAAATAAAACGTTTATACCTTCTCCCTCACCAGGCCATTATGAACTTTAAATAAGAGTCTGTCGGAGTCTGCCTTGAAAGAGTACAGGATTTCTTAGTCTCTACCTTACTGACATTTGGGGCCAAATAATTCTGGATTGTGGGCAGCTGTCCTGTGTATTGTAGGATGCTTAGCATCTCTCTCCTCACTAGATGCCAGTAGCGCCCTCCATCCCATTGGGACAACCAAAAATGTCTCCAGACATTCTCAAATGTCCCCTGGGGTGGGGGGCAGAGTCATCCATGATGGAAACCACTGTTACAATGTGTTCTATACCAGCAGAGGACCTCACCACCCCCTGTACGTCAGGAACTGGAGAAATCAGGATCCTTAATGCCAACTAAAATTCTGTCTTCAGCCATAACATATTCTGATGCTCCCCAAAGCCATGGACCATTAATAGGACTGAGAACATCATGGCTGCCTGCTGTGATGTGTGTGCCCTGGCTGTCGGCAAGGGGGTCAAGGACGCCTTGGCTGCATGAGCTGTGGGGTGGTGGCCACGCTGGGAGCGGATGCCTACGCAGTGGTGGTGTGTGCTACGGCCAGGCTGGCAAACAACCCATACTGGAGTCTTAGGAGTGAGCTTAGTACAATTATATGAGTTCATGTTCTGATGCATTTTTTTAATCCATAAACTCATTGCCAACCACCCCTTATTATACCATATTAAGGGGTTTAATCACTTTTCATCAGAGTCTTTCCTAGATGACCAGAAACAGAAACTAGAGAACCTTCAATAGCCATTACGCCAACCAAGAGTAATACAGATTCCATGGGAGCAATCTCCCGTGCTGCAGTCATGCTAATTAAGGCCCCCAGAAGAGTCAAGATAAAAATGTCAAATGAGATTTGTTCTGGATTTCAATGATTTCTGGCCTCACATGATCAAGTTCCAATAAGCCTGAGAAGAAAAGCCTTAGTGGGAGGTGGGGGTGGGATGGGAGGTGTGCTGGCTGGCTGTGAAAGCTGACCTGCAAGGCCCCAGTGTGATATACTGGGATGGAGAAGGAAATTCCATCAATCCTCAGCAACGGAGTTCCCCAAAGGCTCCCCTTTTCCAGGCAATGCTGGGTCTCCCCAGAGTAAGACCAGGCTCCGTGGGTGCTTCTAAAAGCTTCTCTCCTCCACCCACCCACTTTGTGAAGTGGGTTTGGGCATGAAGCCACTGACTTGCATCAAGGGGATATTTTAACCAACATTCCTAAGAGGTGCACCATTGGATCTATTTTCAGGTTGCTGGTGAGTGTAATTCTGCACCCCACACTCTGCTCTTTATGTGGTGCTATGGGAGAAGCTTCTGTTAGACCACAACATTTGCAAAAGTTATTCTTCCTCTGAACAGCAGCCTGTAACCTAAAATATTTACCTCTGTGCTTTGGCCATTAGGATGCCTGGAACCAAATCTGCAAGCTTCTTCCATCATCAGGCACTTAATAGTCTAATCTTGCCACTAGTTTTATTTTATTTCCTTATACTTATTCCCCCTATTTCCAGATATTATCATTCCTTTCATTCATCTTGTCGCACTGCCTGTGTATATTTTTGCAAACCATCTCTAACACTTTTTGCAATGAGACAGGATATCACTGAATAAATAACATGTAGACGTTTTCCCTTCTCCCATGTAAATTTCATTTCCCATGTATTGAGCTATATACATATTTCTCTGGGAGGGACACAGTGGTCACATCATATAAAGCTGCTGTGGGTACGGGATTGATGAGTAGCTGAACTGGGAGAGTTCACCTCCAAGATTATAGCTCTGACACCTTGGATTGGCTCATGGAAGTCTGAACTCAGATGAGGAAGATGGCATTGGGACAGACAACAGAGGCTTACTGGAGAATGCAAATGACCCTTAGAGAGAGAAAAAGAGAAAGAAGGAGAGAGAGAGACTTTTATATTGTATTATAATATGATTCAATAGAACTAGACACTTTTCTCTCTGAGACCCTACTCAAAAATATTGATTGAAATGCTGATTTTTATCAGTGGCTGATCCACAGACTTGGGGATTCTAAGTATGCAGAACTCAGACTTCTTGGTGTTATGATGGTCCTATTCAAGTCATGTGGATACAGGCTTTCTGTTGCTCCCAGTGGGATAACAGAGGAGCCCTGAGTGGAAGTCACAGGATTCAGGCACAGCTAAGGGCTAACAGTTGGTGGATATGTACCAGTATGTTCATTGTTCAAATGCGAAGTATGTCCACACCAGCTGGTAACTAGCCACTGCGTTGAGTGGCCAGACCTTCAACACCATTGAGCCAGCCCCAGTCCCTCCTCTGAGAATCTCTGCAATTCATCAACAGGGCCCCATGCAAGGTCTGGTGTACACATCTGTTCAAACTGGGCAGCGTCCATGTAAGTTTGGGGTTTTTTTCAGAATTTTTTTTGAGATCTAATATACATACAGTAAAATTCACTTTTTAAAATTGTATAATTCAGTGGGTTTTAGTATATTTCAAAAAGTTGTACAACTATCTCCCTATGTAATTCCTGAACATTTTCATTATCTTCCCACCAAAAAAATAAAAAAACCCAGAAAAAAAATCCACACCCATTAGTAGTCACTCCCTACCCCTCTCTCACCTCAGCCCCCATCAACCACTAAACTATTTTCTGTTACTATGGATTTGCCTATTCTGGATAAATCATATAAATGGAATCATAAAACATGATTTTCACGTCTGGCTTC
The DNA here is from genome assembly GCF_965194805.1 of Balaenoptera borealis. Lineage (NCBI taxonomy): Eukaryota > Metazoa > Chordata > Mammalia > Artiodactyla > Balaenopteridae > Balaenoptera > Balaenoptera borealis. The sequence continues at coordinate 145,516,810 of NC_138866.1, forward strand.
TTTCACGTAGCATAATGCTTTCAAGGTTCATCCATGTAGTCACACGTATCAGTTCTTCATTCCTTTTTATGGTTCAATAATATTCCATTGTACAGATATACCATATTTTTAAAAATCCACTTTTCAGTTGATGGACATTTGCACTGTTTTCACTTTTTAGCTATTATGAATAATCCTGCTATGAACTTTAATGTACAAGTTTTTTCACAGACATATGTTTTTAATTCTCTTGAGTATATCACTAGAAGTGGAGTTGGTGGGTCACATGGTAACTCTATGTTTAATGTTTTGATGAAATGCCTGTTTTCCAAAGTGCCTGCACCATTTTACCCTCCACCAGCAATATATGAAGGTTCCGATTTCTCCACATCCTTACCAACACTTGCTGTTGTCCAACTTTTTGATTCTAGCCATCCTAGTGGGTGTGAAGTGATATTTCAATATGGTTTTGCATTTCCCTAATGGCTAAGGATGTTGAGCCTCTTTTCATGTTATTATCGGCCATTTGTGTATCTTCTTTGGAAAAATATCTATTCAAATCATTTGCTTATTTTTCAATTGAGTTATCTTGTTATTGAGTTGTAAATGTTCTTTATATATCCTGGAATAAATCCCTTATCAGATATGATTTGCAAATATTTTCTCCCATTCTGTGGGTTGTCTTTTCACCTTCTTAACAGTGCCCTTTTGGAGAACAAGAGTTTTCCTTTTTTTTTTTTTTTAATTAATTAATTATTTATTTATTTTTAGCTGTGTTGGGCCTTCGTTTCTGTGCAAGGGCTTTCTCTAGTTGCGGCAAGCGAGGGCCACTCTTCATCGCGGTGTGCGGGCCTCCCACTATCGCGGCCTCTCTTGTTGCGGAGCACAGGCTCCAGACACGCAGGCTCAGTAGTTGTGGCTCACGGGCCCATTTGCTCCACGGCATGTGGGATCTTCCCAGACCAGGGCTCAAGCCCGCGTCCCCTGCATTGGCAGGCAGACTCTCAACCACTGCACCATCAGGGAAGCCCAAGAGTTTTCCATTTTGATGAAGTTCAATGCATATATTTTTTCTCTTGTTGCTCATGCTTTTGGTGTCATATCTAAGAAACCATTAACTAATCCAAGGCTACAGAGGTTTGCACCTATGTTTTGTTCTAAGAGGTTAATAGTTTTAATCCTTACATTCAGGTCTTGGATCCATTTTGAGTTAATTTTTGTATATGGTGTGTGGTAGGGGGTTCAACTTCATTCTTTTGCATGTGAGTATCTAGTTGTCTCAGCACCATTGTTGAAAAGACTATTATATTCCCATTGAATCATCTTGGCAACTTTATTGAAAACCAATTGAACATAAACGTAAGGGTTGATTTCTGGACTTTCAAGTCTATTCCATTGATTTATATGTCTGTCTTTATGCCAAGTACCACACTGTATCAATTACTGTAGCTTTGTAATAAGTTTTGAAATTGAGGAGTTTAGGTCCTACAACTTTGTTCAAGATTTTTCAGCTATTCTGAGTCCCTTGCATTTCCATACACATTTTAGGATCAGTATGTCAATTTCTGCAAAAAAAGGGCAGCCTGGATTTTTGATAGAGATTGTGTTGAATCTGTAGATCAACTTGGGGAGTATCTTAGCAATATTAAGTTTTGCAATCCAAAACCTGCAATAGTTGTTAAATGAAAATAATATTTGAAAAAAATAAAGTTAAAAAGTATAAATAGGGAATTCCCTGGTGGTCCAGTGGTTAGCACTCCGTGCTTTCATTGCTGAGGGCCTGGGTTCAAACCCTGGTCAGGGAACTAACATCCTGCAAGCCACACAACGCGGCCAAAAGAAAAAAAAATGTATAAATATTTACGCATTGATATAATAATGGTCCATGGGAGGTTGTGAACTCCCCATTACGAGAAGTATTTACAGAGAACGTTGATAATTTTGGCCAGGTGCAGTGTAAAAGGGATTTCCTCTATATGAAGGATATCGTTCCTTTCAAAGTAAAAATCTAAGAGCTGGAGTTTTTTGAGTTTTCTCCACTCCTCAAGCTATAAAGAATTCAGGATCATACACGAAACTATACTGCCATAAAATCTCAAAGGACAGACATAAGTTCAGTCAAGGATGGATAATGGAAGACCTGTTCAAGACATTTCCACTAGCAACCTGACTCTGCTCTAACTGCCCTCAAAGAAATGGTGAATCTGTTGATAGTGTTTATGTGTGCTGACACTCATCCCTGCTGGATGAGGTTACCAGGAATTACAGGAAGATGGGGGAGCCCTAACCCAACCGATACCCATCTACCACCAAACTAGGGACTGCCAGTTGGGGAATCTACGGGATCTCTGCTTTAATCTTTAGATTTTATATATATATATATATATATAAATCCTGGAGTAACATAGCAAAGCAATAGACAAATGCATGTACAATTTCATTGTTAACCTCATGTTGAAATGGAGAGGAACAGTTTTACAAAAGTAAGACCCAAGAAAAACCTGAGAGGCTATGCAAAAACAACAGCAACAACAAGTTATTGGAAGCCCAGAGAAAACAAGACTCTTATGAATCAAAATACCCAGGTTCTTAAAAACCAACAACAAAAAAATAAAAACAAGCATGACTAACCGGGTAAATCTCAGCCTATCACGACAACTAGAGCATATTTAAAAACACAAACAAAAAAGCAGACTCCCCAAGTAAAGAGAAGAGGAAGGAAGCCCAGAGAGCTTGGCAAGCGAGCCCAAACCAGACATTAAATGAGTCCTCAACACTCAGATGGCTTTTGAAAAACCCTCCAAGGCCAGGGAGAAGACTTTAAATCTACCAAGTGCATCATGACAGCATGTGAATCCTTAGTTCCACCCAATAATCACAGAGCAAACCATAGGGCTAGGGTTGAGAAGGCAGCAAAGGAGATAAAGTCAATGAATTATGTGACTAATTCTTTACTGAGGCAATCAAATGCTAGCCACTCTCTTGTCTTTTGAAGCAGACTAATGTGGAACACAAACAGAATGTTCTGGATCTAACTGACAACTCTATGGAGATAAGTTGGAAGATCTCAAAGCAGTCACCTCTGGGCTTTGAAGCAACTCTATGAACTTGTAGAACTATTGACTAAACCATTCATATACCTCATGGAAACTGTAAGTCCGTGTGCTTCACAGCTTCCTTGAAAAAATCTTAACTGGCATGTTCTGGGGACTTACTGTGTACTAGATGCTGTTCTGAGCACCCGCCAGGTTTTAGTTCCTTTACAACACATAACTCCAAGATGCAGGTACCATACTGGTCTAATTTCTAATGAGAAAACCGAGGTGCAGAGAGAGCTTAAGTAACTTTCCCAATGTTACACTGTCCCTAGGAGGCAGAGATGAGATTTGAACCTAGGTGAGATTTCTCCAGAAGCCACACACCTTAACTACAACAATACTCTGGTCCTCTGGGAAGCAAGAGGACCACATAACACATCTTCAACCAGGGAATCACTCATTGCTTAAGCCAATATAACATATGGAGGAATAAACACTTTCTCCATAAGGAAAAGTTAAACCTGATGAAAATCCTCAAAGGAGTAAATAGGCATAAGGGTGTGGAGAACCAACTGCTATGATATATTTGGATTTTTTTTTTTTTTGGCACTAAGATTATCCACCCCACGGCTATTTTTAAAATGGAAATCTCCATGGTAATTGAGGAGATATGCTGTCATGGATGGGAAACTGGTCAGAGTCTCTTGGAAATCTTTCCTCAATCAGAGCAGAATCTCTTGCGTCAGGGCCACATAAGAAAAAAGAGACAGGAGAACAAGTATCTTCCCTAGCCTATCTAGCTTTCTTGGGGTACTTCCATTTGCTGTGCCCCTGACTTGACTCTGGGCTCTACCTTATCCTTATCTTGTCTCTCAGCATCTGTGCCATACTCCACCTGGTCTGATGCCCACACTTTATCCATCATAAGCTCCTTCACTCCTTACCTGTACCCTCCATTCTCAATGTACCTTCTGGCACCCTTGATCTCCAAGAGGGATTACACCAGAGTACCTCTGATTTTTCAATGATCCTGAGCTCTTCCAGGTAATATAATGCTAAAACAAAAGGTGTAAAGTATAGGAAGATGTTATGAGACTTTTTGAATGTGCCTTGAACAGGAGGGAGGTAGCCCAGAAAATGGGCAGATAAACTTTCATGTGGACAAGAAAAGGGGAGTGGCTTCTTGTCAATGGAAAATCTAAATTAGGCAGCCTAGAAAAGAAACATAGGGCAGACTCAAAAGTATTCCTTGAGGATATGCTCTCAATATGTGCTACTTTGGCCAAAAATACCAACCCACTGCTGAGCATTATCAAAACAGCTATTAGAAAAAGAACACATTGTCCTACCCTTGTGCAAATTCAAGGAGCATTTCCATCAAGAAGAGTGTGTGTACCACTGCCTTCCACAGGGCAAGAAAACATTTAAAAGAATTCAGCAGGTGTTTAGAGCAAACTTAAAAGCTCTATGTGACTCAGCCTTGAACTACAGGGCTAAATATGAACAATATCGAATTTGTAGAACCAGGGGAAGGATCGACTCAAGTGAGTGATGGTGTCACCAGCATTCAGTTCCTCTTGATCTGGGCCCACAGAAGGAATGGATGGAGTTTATCACAGCACTGGCATATTCCATATGTGAAATGGCATGTCATTTAACCCTTCCAATGGCATTTATTATCACCATCTTTCAGATGAAAAAAATGAGGTCCAGTGAGCATAATTTGTGCAGATATGGTAGTACACCTGGGGTTTAAACCTACATTTTTATAACTTCAAAGATTTTCTATTGCATCCTTTTCCCTATATGGACCCTAGGCTCCTTGCTCACTGGATCCAACCCCTTTGGGCACACTCACACTGGTCTTCCCTGATTGATGTCCTCTGGACACATAATGATACACCAGAGAGGAGGCCTAAGTAGAGCCCACGATATTTCTCTGAGGTCCCTGAGGAGGAACCAGGCACCTTATGTGTTTAACCTCCAGGTCAGTCAAGATATGTGATGGCCCCAGACAGGCCCATGAGGTAATAATGTCATCACCTGGGACGCTTGTGTTAAGACAAAAGTCTCATGGGGACAGGGTTCCCTTGTTAATCACCCCAAACAGCCATCAGTGTCCATCAAAGGGTCTGGCAATGGGCCTGTCCCTAAAGCTCAGAGTTTACCTACCCTAAAGTCACACTGGTTTTCATGAATTCCTTTACGAAGTCACCTGATTTTACCTTCTGCATGGGATCTCCCCCTGCAATCTGTGGGAAGCCCCCCTTCTATCTGCTAAACCTTTAGACTTCATGAATAGAATAGGTTACTTCAATTCTAGTTAATATTTCAATTCTGAAGGGGCCTCTGGTATTCCCCAAATCCTGGGACACCTGGCATCTGTATATCCTACAACCTAACATGCAGACAGAGCAGAAAAAGATGCTAGTAGGAACCTCCCCCTCTTACTGACATGACCCCGGGACCCTGACCTCTCCCACCACAACTGCATGGTCTGCACCTCAATCTCCACAGCACCCGATTTTCCTGCAACTAAGATTTTCTTGATTTTCTAAGATTTTCTACCCCTGAATATCACTGACAACCTATCAGAGATGGGGCGATATGTTTGGAGGGATCTTTCTTCAAATACATATGGTAAATCCAAGGCAGACCAGGGCATAACAGGTGTGTCGGGGAAGGACCTCTCATCCCTGAATATGCTGAGGGGCACTGAGGTTTGCTTGGGGGCAGACAGGATGTATAGCATTTCCCAAACTTATTCCCAGAGTAACCCTTTCTTCAAGAGCTTCTCATAGGACCAGTGATCTTCAGAACACACATAATTTCCCTGGAGCTGTCCGAATAGCCGCAACTTTAAGCAAGAAAATAAAAATGTTTATTCCCAAATCCAGCAGGCAGTAGGGTGGGTGATGAAACAAGAATACTTCAATCATCAAAAAACATGTTTTTCCACACCTCTTATAATTATTCTGAGCTTTTTTTTCTTCTTCTCTCCCACTGCTTCCATAAGAGTGTAACTCAGGAAAGGGATTTAAATGACACAGGGACGAAACCTCTGCAGCTATTAATATCTTACACGGCTCAGGTATCATTCATGGTAAAGTGTTTTTCCGATTAGTGACTGAGACAGCTCTGCTTGTGGAGTGCCTGGTACGTTGCTCTGCCCTTCCAGGAGCCCGTGGACAGAGAAGAGAGAGCGATCATTATGCCCATCCACAGGTCCCATGAAAAGGGACTGCTGGTGGCCAGTAGCGGCCTCGGCAGAAACACAGCTCCATCGAGGGGGCAACAGCCCTCCACACGCACACAGCACATGTGGCTTCAGGTGGAAAAAAGGATGAACCGAAAAGCCCTGCCCCATGGCATACATGGGCTGATTCTGGGACTTGAAGAAACAGGGAGCATCTCCTTGATGTGAAAAATGGGCCAGGACATCCGAGGCTCTAACATTAGAGATTGATGGGAAGATATGTGCGAACACAGACACATGCACACTCTCGGAGAGACACAGGCGGAGACACAGTTGGATTTCTGCACACACGCGCACACACAGACTCACACCTGCACAGCCCAATGCAGACGGTCCCCAAACTGTGGATTCCAGAATACAGCACCGCCTTAGAGACAGGAAGCTACGCCATGGGTAAATTTCACACTCCCTTCCTCATGCATGGAAAAGTGACCAAGGCTCATCTTGGGAGAGTCTGCTTAGCTGAGAAACACATGTGAAAACTGCCAAAAAGCACGTGGAGCACTGCAACTGGGGCCACATGAGAAGCAACGGAAGGATGTGTGGAGCTTTGGTACGAAAAGAGGGAGACACGGCCCCAGCCCTCCATCACCGGGAGGAGCCACGGGGAGTCAAGGGCCTGCTTGGTGCTAGAATGTGCCTTATACCATGTGGGTGCTGTGCATGATAGTTGGTGTGATAGTCATCATAACTCTTCCGACGTGGGGTTTCATTACCCCCATTTTCCAGACAAGGCTCAAAAAGCTGAAGTGGGATTATCGGAGACACACAACTAGTAGTTGGCAGAGCAGGGCTAAAACCCAAGGTCAAAGCCAGGGTTTGCTCTCAACATGGCACTGCTTGCTGAGTGTCTCCAGGCAGAAGAATGATGTCCGGGTAGCATATTCCCGGGAGGCTGATTCTTAGGCCAAGACAAGGGGGCCTTTCTCACGACTAGAACTCCCTGCACATGGGCTGGACCACCGTGGAAAGAGGAGGTTTGGGTCACTAGAAGAAGGAATTGAGATGGATGACCACCTGCAAGGGACGTGAAGGAGACCCAGGCTTAGAAACATCTCTCAAATCTCCTTCAATACTAAGATTTTCTAAGATTTTCTTTGCTGAGAAACAAGCAAAGACACGTACTTAGGAAACTGATTTTTTCCTGCCTTCAGCCTGTTTCCAGATATGTGAAATTCTTAATGAGCACATTAAAGATGTGCTCATTTGAATCAAGGCAAGGATTAGGCAGAGGAATCTGAAGACCTGAGTTCTAATTCTTTCTCTCTTCCACACACAAACCAGCTGTATTTCTTGGGCAAGCCACTCAACCTCTCTATGCCTCAGTGACCCCATCTGTCCAATGGGTAGATGAATGGGACACCTAAGGATCCTTCTGCCTTACAATGCTGCACTTCCAGGCATCCTTGGTTATGAAGGCAAATGTTCCTTCACAACTGTAGCTCTGCAGCTTCACGGGAGGAGACGATTTGCCACGGAATTATCTACTAGGATGACTCGACCACTTCTCTCTAGAGAAGCAGAGAATCAAGGGAACCAAAATACACTAGAAAGAAAGAGGTTCCTATTCAGAAGGGAGGTGTCCCCTGAAAGAAAGAAGCTAAAATTAGTTTGAGTTGGGCCTCTCCAGGAGAAAAAACAAAGGCAGAATTCTGAGACTAACCGAGAGGGAATATACTTCCAGAACCTGCGAGAGGAAGAGAGGTGATTCTGGGAGAAGTTCCTTGTGTAGGATGTTAGGAAGGAAATTTCAGTGAAAAAGGAACGTAGGGCAGCTGGTTCTAATTATACCAATGCCACCAAGTCACAGAATCTCTTGGGACAAGTGTCTTAACCACTCAAGGCTTCAGTTTCTTGTCTGTAAAGCAACAGATTAGATGGACTCAGTATCTGAATCCCTAAGAAGCTAGCCAGCCCACACTCAGACTACCAACCAGGATCTTGGGATGGGGTCCAGGACCCAATGTTTTCTAAAAGCTCCTGGGTGATTCCAATGCAGATGTCTGAGGACATATATTTGGTATACACGGAACTCGGTAACTTTTAAGCACTTCACATTTTAAATTCTCTGCCTCCAGCACGTGAGTCTGTTTTCCGGTCCTTACCCCAGTCTCCTGGCACTCAAGGTTCTTGGTGGCAGTAGAGGGATTCTGAGGAGGAATCAGGGCTCTGTCCCCAGCAATTCTTCATATTAAACAGATGCTCCAATCCCCTTGATCCATGCTCCATTATTCATAAAGTCATATCAATTACTGAAATATTATCTTGACCACTACCGGGAAATGGAATAAATGAGATCCACCTCCATGAGCACCGTCTCCCTTTGCTCTCCCTGCTGGAAGATGCCCCTTCCATTAGCAACAGCTCAGATATCCCCGACTTTGCAGACCAGCCCCTTTCTTAGGCCCAGAAAAGACATAAAGTAGGACCGAAGTGGAGGGCTGTCAACACTCAGCTAAAGGGGAACAGACTCCTGTTCTTTTCTGCCTGCCTCACAGGGCCCTCTAGTCGAGGGAGAGGGGTTAGTCTACTGGGAAAAAAGTTGTCATTGCCCATAAATTTTTGAGGCTTTATAGCTAAGAGGGCTGGGAGAAACCTCAGGCCCAGTGGCATATTCAAGGAGTTTAATTCTCTGTGTCGTTAAAAATATGAGGATAATTCTGATGATGATGATGACGGTAATATTAGCTAACATTCCAAATTATGGAGCTATGACTATGGGCCAAGCTCTTTGCAGACATTTCCTTTATCCTTATTTTAAAAATTTATTATAACTGAACATGCACATAACCACAGAGCCAGTAATTTCAATCATAAGTACATCTCCAATGGAAACGTGCGTGTGTGGACATGTGTATGTGTGTATATATATATATATATATATATTCGCCAAAAAATGTGCTTTAGCATTTTAATGTCCACACCCAACATTATTTTGGATAGCAAAAAAAAAAAAAAAAAAAAAAAGAATGAACTCAAATGTCAGCCAACAGTAGGATGAATAAATGAACTGTGGTATATTCACATGATGGAATAGAACAGGGCAGTGGGAATAAACTAACTCCAACTATTAATACATACCACAATGAATGTAGTATTCACAAGAATACACAGTGTGTGATTCCATTCATATAAAGTTGAAAATCAGGCGAAACTAATGGATGGTATGATAGAAGGCAGACAATTGGTAAGACAATTGCCTTACCCTTGACAAAGACAAAGGGTAAGACAATTGCCTTACCCTCGAAGGGGCATGAGACAGCTTCTGGGGTGCTAGTTACATGGGTGTAACCAGCACTCACACAGCTGTACATTTATAATTTGCCCACTTGGCTTATACCTCAATAAATGATTTACGTTAAAAAGGCGGGGGGGAGAATCACAGACTAAAATGACCACAAAAAGCAGGTGAGCAATGTAAATGAAGGGCAAGAGTCAGGTGTAAGCTAACAGGGAGTGAAGGGACTCTGGCCAAAGGCAGAAAACACACTCTGTCTAGAAAAGCCTGCTGCCTCTAGGTTCTAGCTAATAATTGCCATGCAGGAATGCAAGCCACTGTTGCCAGACCCTTCCATGTTTCAAGAGAAACTATAAACAGAATTGTTATATGAACTTTCCAAAGTCTTAGTTGTTAGCAACAAATGCAAAAAAACCCACACGCTCTGCAGAGGCCAAACAACACACTTCTGTGGGTGGCACGTGGCCCTGGGGCTGCTGGTTTGCACCTCTACGCTGCAAGGTGCTATTTTGCAGATGAGAAGTTAAATGACTTAAGCATTCACAGCTTGTAGGTACTGGAGCTGAGGCTGGAACTCAAGCCCAGATTTTTCTACTAGGACATGTGATCACTAATGTTATAAAAGACACCTCTGCTCCTATTCTCAGAGCCTCCTCGGATCCAGTCAGGAAAGAACACACCATAGAACGATTTTCCTTCCCAATGATATTGTGGACTCCTTTGTCCTCCAGGTGGCCAAACCGATCCAAGCCAAAACATCTGGTATAGAAAGAAGAAATCCTCTTTCAAACAATCAGGCATGGGAATTGGCCCCAAATTGCCAAATCTAGAGGGCAAGGTTATGTGGTCACATTGTCCTTTTCTCACCATCCTGTCACTGCTCTCTGGTTATGTGATTTGCCAATTCAAATCTAGAGGGCAAGGTTATGTGGTCACCTTGTCCTTTTCTCACCATCCTGTCACTGCTCTCTGGTTTGTTTCCCCCAACCAGTCCCCCCTTGATCCTTGCGATGGGGGGACCCACCTCATCCCTCCGCTGCAGGTTTCTAGGACCCAGCTCTTCCCCAAATCTGGTGGCCCGACCTCTGTCTACTGCTTCTGCCTCTGACACCACCCTTCTTTTGCAAACTCTTTCTACCTTTGGATTCAGCAGCCCTTTCCAAAAGCTCCGCTCTGTCTCCATCTCCCATCCCTTCCTCTCCCTAAAATACAACCCCAAGTCCACGGCTCTGTGCTTTATCTATGCTTTCTCTATGCTGTGCTTTATCTATGCTTTCTGCATTACTTTGCTCTCAAAGCTCCAACCACCACCCTGATCCCCGATCAAGATTTAAGGTATGAATATCCTGGGGAAAGGAGAAAATTTTATGTAAAACAAATTGGTAGTTCTTTCTCCAAGCTTTTTAAATATTTTTTCCTGAAGTAAAAGGAAAGGTTGAGAAAAATGAAACTATTTCTTTTTTGCTCATTCACTTTGTTATACAGCAGAAACTAACACACCATTGTAAAGCAATTAAACTCCAATAAAGATGTTAAAAAAAACCACTATTCTTTTTTATGTTAAATGATGAATGTGTTGAAAATATGCATATATTGCTAACAGATTTTACTCCTAAAAGCAATTTAATAAACTTATTGAATAAGGAGGGTTTTAGTTTAAAAGATACACACTCTGTTTTTGTCCACTAAGATCCAATAACAGAACTTGCAACTGTAAGAGCAAAAGAAGAGCAAAATATATGTCTAGCAATGTGAGGGTTTATACACATCCACTCACCCACCTCCCACACCACCCCAAATAACTTGGGTTGGTTAACAGGTCTGGCTGTATCATTCACAGACACAACTTAGTGTGTCTCAATCACTCACCTGATACCGTACTGTGGGTTAATAGTAGTTACCTAGACCTGGTTTGCCAATGTTTAATTCAGAGTTCATGCCATCACACACATTGTCACCCTTACACTACCCAAGAAAGGAAAAAAAAAAATCCATTTTTTTTTTTTTGCAAATGTTCTTCTTGTTCCTTTCTGATCCATAGCTTGTTGGGGGATATTTCTGTACCCAAGTATTAGCTTCAAATGGTTTGAAATAAACAAGCATGGCACCCAGGCCATTACCTCTTGGCTTCTGACACACACCCTTCACCCCACTCACCCAGAACTACTGACTCTCCCCAGAACATGTCTCTATAACTTTGCACGTGCTGCTCCTTCTGTCCGGGGCCTCTCAACTCTTGCTGCCTATAATTCCTACTCATCAGTAAGCGTTCACCAACAAAAAACTCTGTCCGTGGCTGGCTTTTAAAAAATCAAAATAGAAAGGGATTTGAGAAAGTTTAGCTGCGAACTCATTAGAATGTGGCTCTACTCTTAATTCTATGAAGGACTCACAAAATGCATGTATTTCCATATTTAACAGGAAGAGGTTAGATGTACCTAAATTCAATACTTTAAGGGGCATTCACTGTATTGGTATATTCTCTGAACTTTTGGAAATCATAATTACATTCTCACTGATCTGATATTTCCTGGCAAAATCACCTCCTTGACCTTGGCAAGGAGGTGAAGTTCTGGGACTGGGTCATGGTTCAGGGTTAACTTGGAGGAGAAGCCAGCACTGGAGATACACAGGTCCTGGCTGTGGGCTTATCAGCCGGTCACTGAACAATGTCACTGTAATGTGACACTGGCTTGGACAAGGGGAGACATTTCCCATGACACGTTTCTCTACCAAGGAGAAAGTGTGATTTGCCAATGATGTCAAACCAAATCTGCATGACCAAGTAAATACTCCTGGGATGATCTGGTAGGCCAGAAGTGTTCTAATGACATTTCAAATTCCTTCTTTAGTGTAACTAAGGCAGACTGTAATCATGGTACCAATAGCCTAATAGCTAGAGTTTAGTGATAGCTTTCTAAATGCAGGCAGCTGTTTGTATATGTCCCATCATTTAATACACAGAAAGACCTAATGAGGCAGGTGCTCCGATTATTGCCATAGGGACTTAGAGAGATGACATAGCAGCAGGCCCAAACTCCAATGTCCATCGAAGCCTACATGTGGGAAGGCGTGGGGGACCATGAGGGAGAGGCACCCACTGTTCTTTGAGGAATTCAACATTCAGCTGTCTAACTCCTATCCTGCCATCTCTACATCATCCTCAAACCCACAAAACAATGGACGCCTGAGTGGATTGGGACAATCCAATGCAGCCATTTTGACATGGCTGCTAGGACTTGGTGGATTTGATATAAAAGAAACATTTTAACACCGTTTAAAATACAAAATCTTCATACTTGCATTCTTATTATTTCCAAATAACATGCAAAGCCGGCATCCTTACCCCATCCCTGATCCTTCCCCACACCTTGCTTACACCATTTCTCACTGTCATGACACTCTGACCCCAAGCTTTGACAAAGTCCCCCATTTGGAGGGGCCTAGGACAGCACAGAAGTCACAGATGGTGTGAAGGTAAGGGATGAGGGTCTTTTGTTTATATTACTATTACCCAGAAAAGTGTTTTTACACATTCATATCTAAACAACCACAGCAAAACGACCTATTTGTTTGCTTATTTGTGTTCTCAGCACCCAATATAGTATCCAGAACTTAGTAGATGCTCAATAAATGTCTACTCAATGAATAAAAATTTTTAAAATACTGCCAACAGTTGTATTAAAACCCATCTCAACTTCTTCAAATATTTTATTTTATTTTATTTTATTTATTTATTTCTTTGGCCATGCCGCATGGCATGTAGGATCTTAGTTTCCCAACCAGGGATCAAACCCTCGTCCCCTGCAGTGGAAGCGCAGAGTCTTAACCACTGGACCACCAGGGAAGCCCCAAATATTTTAGATGGAAGGAAAAAAGGCAGCCATAAATATCTTACTTAGTGCTTCTCAAACTTGGGTGTGTATCAGAATCATTTGGAGGGCTTATTAAACACAAATCGCTGAGCTCTGCCCCCAGAGTTTCTGATTCAGTGGGTCTGGGGAAAAATATCTCGAGGATTTGTATGTCTAACAAGTTTCCAGGTGATGCTGATGCTGGTGGTCTGGTGACCACCCTTGAGAACCATTATCTTATAGGAATGAAGGTCTTCTGAAATTCCACTGTCAACTCTAGAGTGATAGGATGCTTAAAAATCATGAACACCATCTTCCTTTGGGTCAGAGTTTAACCAGGCAATGGAGATGTGCAATGAAAACATGGTGCTTGCCTAGCATGGGTTCTGCACACAGTGGGCCATCAGCCAGTGTTTGTCAATGGAATACCTAAAGATACAAAGCCATACGCTTGGTGACGCTAACACAACCAGCTTTCCACAGAAACAATAAAGAAGCATCCCAGTGTGCTGTTTGTCAACTGCAAATCATGTGAGGCCATTTAGAAGCTGAGGAGTAGAAACGAATTCCCTTTGTGAATGGATGCATTAAGTAATGTGAAAGCTGCATGGGAATCAAATAGATGCCTAGCCGCAAGTTGGCTTCCTCTTTAATGCCATTAGGAACTCAGACAGTCTTCTCAAAAAGATCTATTGCGTGCAAATGATATTTCAGATCATGTGCAAGGACGCTTAGCAGTGCCTGACTTCAAGAAACTAGAGAAAATATTAAGATAGTGACACTGTATTTCACCAGGAATCCAATGAGGCAGCTTGGCAGCACCCCTTGAAAGTTTACTAAAATAACAAAGAATCACTCCAAAGAGAAATGGTGATGTTTGAGGTGCTTTAAAAATCTGTGGAATTGTTGGAACAAACCGTACTTGATAAGGATGCCTTCTAGGTTCAACTGCAGAATTCCCCGAAGTCACTAAAACCAATTTCTGTAGCAATTACTGCACCTAAGTCAGACAGTTCACTTTTGTCAGACACTCTTTATTAAATGACCCAGACAAAATCAACTTCTGTGGGGGAAATGAAAAGATTGCATTTCCACTTATAGGCTCAGGAGAAGTGAGAAACATCAAGAGAGAAGAGCCATTAGACCGAGTCCCCCTCCTGCCTCCAAATAATCCTGTGGCTTTATTTCACAGAATTATGACTCTGGCCCTCAGTTTCCTCATCTGTAGAATGAAGAGACTGGTCTTAATGGATCTCTTAGGTCTTTTTTAGATTAAAAAAAAAAATTCTCTGTTCTATCAGGAAGTTAAGTTGAAAGAGAAAGAACAGGAAAGGAAAAATTTTGCTTTCAGCCAAGTCCTATTCCTGGAATGATTTGGGGTCCAAAATTTGAAAGCAAAAATGTAAGTGAGGATTATATTGCAATTGACTAGTTATAAAACCAAGGCCAGCTATGACTTGATCACAGGTTTTGCCACTTTTCAACATGGCAAACACACAGGCTCTCCCAGGTGCTTCAGGAACGAATGCTTCTGGGACTCTGCCTGACAACATCCTGCAACACAGGAGCTGAGCCTTCACAGAAACACGGCCTCTGATTTCTCTTCTTACCAGCTCCAGAGAATTTCGTTTTTTTTTTAAGCAAAAAGCATTGGTCTATGTATGTTTAGAAATGCACAAAACAAATCAAGAAATAAATTCATATGTGGAAGGACAGAAATGCTAGTCTTAAAATCCAGGCAAAAACTTCCATTTTTATAAGCCTAGGAAGACAATATAAATAAATCAGAAGGAGTCAAACCTGCTGGCAGCAACTGCTAAATCTCTGTCATTTTCTAAATAAACTTCCTTGTGCCGAAAGGTATATGCAGTGACTGTTTCATCTCTCTCCTTTCTGGGACAGGGGGCTTTCTGTGTCTGCTTGAAACTGTCCCTAGATTCAGAGAGCATCACCTACTTTGTTTGACCTTTTTGATGATAAAATGAGTAGTTTCTTTACTTCTCAAGTCACTCCCTACTTCGGAGAAACTGATAACAATGACAAGTGTGGGAAACAAAGATTGGAACGATTTAAGTGCAAATTCTGTGAATAAATGCATCATTGCTGTTTCAAAAACCTATCCTATGTAAGAACTACCATACGACCCAGCAATCCCACTACTGGGCATATACCCAGAGAAAACCATAATTCCAAAAAACACATGCACCCCAGTGTTCATAGCAGCGCTATTTACAATAGCCAGGACAAAAACCTGTTCTATGTAATAGGTCAACAGGCTGCTTCCTCTACCCAGGGACCCTTCTCCAGTCACCCATGACCTCCATCCCTGCCCCTTCAAAGGCCCCTGTCTGCATCCAGCTACTGCTGCTGTGGCCTGGAGGGGCCTGACCTTCCACCTCTGCCCACCTAAATCCTCCTTAGCTTTCTAGGAAGCTCAAACCCTCCCTCCTCCGTGGCAAGCCTCTGCTCCCCTAATTTAAACAAGCTGGCACTCTCTGAGCACACCTGGCCCTTTCCTTGTAAGGTTTCTGTGACAGCGTCTCCGATACACGCCTTATGCCTGGATCCCACGCCACTCTGTTCCTCTCTCTCAGCCTCATGGCAGCGACTCTACAGCATAGTAGTTGCTCCATAGTTATGAGTTCTGTGCAAAAACCATCTTCTGTCCTCAATTTTTCTCCTGCACTGTTTTTACTCTGGAGTTGGCATTGTGATAGAGAACAAAGCAGTGCATTTTGATTGACTGATTGCCAGCTCTACAAGGGCACCAACGTGAAAAGGGCCCTGGCCACGCATATGTAGCCACTAAAAATAGCTGCATCATTTTTAATGAGATGAAATAAAGGCCAATGATGTACTGTTAAACAACAAATTCAGATTCTAAGACCGTATGCAGAATGTGATCTCATTTTTGCATACTACACGTCTATGTATTGGCGTAGGCATGTCTGTCTGTCTGATTTGTTATAAATGCAGAAAAAAAAAAAGGGGAAAAAAAAACACTGGAAGGCAGGGCACCAACGTGTTCATAGATTCATCACCGGGACAGTATTGATGGTAATTTCTATTTTCTTCTTTGTACTTTTCTAGATTTTTCCTAAAATATTTGCAATGAGCATATACTACTTTGGAGTTAAATATTAGGTGTCATTTTATTTTATTTTATTTTATTTTATTAAGAAGCAAAGAGAGGTGAACAAGAGCTGTGAGTCACATCACCATCAACAAAGGACCAACTACTGAACACGTAGCTCCCATGGTACGTGGTCAGCACATGTGGGGAGAAGCCACACAGAGTTTTGCTTAAGGACCAGGAATCTGAATTTGCATGGCTAAGTATTCCTAAGCGTTCCATCACCTCTTCCTATGAACTTTCTCCTGGACCACAAGAGCTGGAGCTATTTGGGTCATTTTGCTGAGACCAAGAGAAAGGAATGAGCTTCACTCTAGTTTCAGAACTAGGCCAACCGCTGTGGCCAACTGGGCCCAGCAGGGCACGCCTGCTCCCACGGGCCTCTCACTCAGTGCCTCTCACCCTTTACGTTCCAGCATGTGAAATGACGGATACTTTTAATACAAGAGACCTGTCATTTATTTATTAGCTGGGGACAGCCTCTGCAGCAGAGAAGGATGCATTATAAATCAACTCCTTTCTCAGTCATTAAAAATTAATCCAGTTCATAATGTAGAACGTCAGTAATTTCTGTATTAGAGCAGCAAGTTGTTTTTTTTTCTTTTCTTCCAGGTTTTGTTTTTTACTTCCTCCCTTCCCTGAGGATACGTTTTTTTCTCACAGTGGGCTGGGTATAAATTACCCCAGGGAAAGGTATCAGGAAATATAGCTTTTTCAGACAGAGGTTACAATGGTGCAGTGGAATCAAAGCTCTGCAAAAAAGGCCGTTGACCAATTTCCCCTCAGAAATATGGTCTTACGGAACCTTCCCATTTTGCCCCATGGAAGCTCATTTATGATATTCTTCTTTTGTTTCGGACCCACCCTGAATCAAAAATGGAAGGCATTTTAGGTCCTTGATAGGCTAGAGAGAAAGAAATACATAAGGCAGGTGATTTTAGGTGTGTTGGGAAGTCTCTGTGTCCCATCTGCGGCTGGTTGCTTCCTCACAGAGGGACCTTCATTAGCTTTTCTTTTTTTTTTTTAACATCAATACATATTGATCTACTTTATTCTTTTCAATGACTACATAATATTCCATTATATAGATGCACCATCATTTTTTAAACTTGTTCCCTCTTGATGGGTCATTGGTTCTCACTGACAATGTTTCCATGTAGCTTTTCTAATGTTTCCAAATTAATTTGGCATTCACCAAAAAAAGATGTATGGGTATTAGAAGCCCAGGCCCTGAGCAGAAACCCTTCATATACCTCCCCCTTTAGGCCTGGGATTCAAAGATACCAAGCAGACCAGACGATGCTGGAATATGCCAAGAGGCTGCAAAGCTGATCCTCTGAGAATGCTTCCCTTTGGTTCTTCCCCTGAGTGGCAGCTCTAAGAAATGCAAAAACTTGGAATTATAAAGAGGGTAACTTCTGTGCTCCCTGGCTTCAGAGGAAGTAAAAGGGAGAATCTAGAATATATGTGCATCTCCTCCCCACCTTGGGCACACTGAGAGGTTTGCAATGGTTGGGTCAACCAGATGACCTTCTCAGATGACCTACCAAGGGCTGTGTATGAAAGGAAGGGGACCTTTCCACACCTGCCTGCTCTGCCCTCTGGCAAGCTGTCCTGGTCCTGGGGGGTCTCCCCGAGACAAACAGTATGGCCCCAACCCAGGTTACTGGCGTTGATATCTTTGTCAAACCAGCCACAACTGAGTTAACGCTCCTAAGTAACAAATCCCCACAAATCCCCAAGCACATATTTAAAATCTATTTTCAGAATTACACTGAGCATAATTCAACCAATCAATGAGCCATTAGGAGGTTAGTCCCAACACTTCTTCATTACCAGTGGCATTAGGGCCACCCGACTTAGCAGAATCCAATGCGAAGAGTTGCTGTGTCACCAGCAATTCTAGGTCTGGGGACGGAAGCTAACACAGTGCCTGGTGAGAGGCCCGGCTGGCTACAACCTGGGTGACAAATTAAGCTACACAGCCACCAGGGACAGGAGAAAAGGAAACTTGGCCAAGAAAGAAGCCAATTTGACCCCAAGGACTTTCATTCTCTTCCTCCCAGTGTAGCTGTTGCATCCCCTCCACTGCCCATCGATTTTGGACCCCACTCTGGGAGGCCTGCCTTCCAAGCATCTGAAGCTCTAGATGACCTGCTGAGGTAGGAGTGAGGATGGGGCTACCTACATGGGAGCCGTGAAAGTGCTAGAAAGGGACTCCCTTCTGCTGACTCGATGGTGGGCACCATGGGTCATCCAAGCCAGCATCTGTCTGACAATCTCCAAGCTCATCCTCAGTCTCCCGGAAGGTGGGGTGCAGGTGAAGTGGAGGTCAGCTAATCGTGAGAGGACACAGCCTGGGCCAGGGCAAGAGGCATGTTCCTAAATCCCTGAGTTTGAATCCTGACTCCATCACTGACCAGCGAGTGACCTTGGACAAGTTCCTTAACTTCCCTGAGTCTGAGTTTCCCAACCTGTGAAATGGGGACCATAACACTTACATGACAAGTGGATTTAACATAGAAGGATTGATGAGGGGAAGAGAGGGTGGTGGGCTCTGTCGTACCACAGTTTTGTCATTGCCTAGCTCTGAGACTACAGGAAATGACTTAATCTCCCCAGTGCCTCGGTTTCCCCATCTACCAAATGGGGGAAGTAATAGCACCTATGGTTTTTGTAAGGATTAAACAATTTATCATTTTTAAAGAGTTTTCAGTGCCAACAGTAAGCACTCTGCTGTGTACGATTTTATTATTATTTTCACCTGCTTAAAGATCAGACCCTGGCCCTGAGGAGGTATTGAGAGGTACTGAGTAAATGTGATTTCTCCTCTCTTCACTACTCTGCCCCTTTCTTTCTCTTCACCAGCCCCTGCTCCCACCTCCTCTCCAGAAACGATGCTTCCAAAGGATCATACAGCAGCTCCCAGGAATTCACACAGCTTGCTCAACCAAGATAATCGGATCCAGCTAAAACCACATGAAGAAATTTGTCTTTGCTCGGGCATATAAGTGTAGCCTTGAAAATTAGCAGGACAACTTCCCAGACCAGAACAGCACGGACAACGACCACAAATTACCAGCTTGCTTTCCCTCAGCGGAGAGAGACAGAGGAGGAGTAAAATTTGCACGAGATCAACGTTCTCATCTTCCTCCTGCCACTTCTACCCCAAGAGGCCTCTGCGTACTCCTAGCAGAGCAGGAGTTGACCCTCGTAGAAGAACTGCGGTGGCGGGCAGTGTCATTTCTCACTTTCTTTCTTGCTAACAGACTCTGATTCTGTGGAGGGTATTCACACCCCTCCGGGCAGCCTTATGCCTCAGGGGAAGTGAGTTGCATCCCCAAGCCCAGGGAAGTATCTGGAGGAGCCTAGGTGTTTGTTTTAGTCCCAATTTCTTTATGGGTGACTGGCTTAAGAATAAACAGATGACGTAATTCTGGCCAATGAGACAGGAGGGAAAGGCTGCTGGGGAACTTGGGAAAAGGTTTTCTCAATTTCAGTCAACCCACAAGAAGAGACAATTCTGTGCTGTCCCTGGGCCATGTCTTTGGTTGTGATGCCTGGAGCTCCTGCAACCATTCCGTAATCATGAGGGGAGCCAGCCTGGTGGTAAAGCCAAACACAGAAAGGCAGAGGCAAGAGAATCTCAGAAAAACAGAACTAGAGTCCTAATGTACTTAACCAGGAGCCTTCCCTACCTATTTACTTGAGTTATGTGATGACCAACTGCCTTCTTGTTTAAGCCCGAGTCAGGATTGCCTAGCACTTTCAGCCAAAAGATCTGAACTGATACGATCAGTGTCCAAAACATGAGATATGTGCACAAATATAAACAAGACCCATAAACATGTACATTTGTGTCTAAAAGTCCCACGTGTAGGTCTGCTGAGGAAGAATGAAGGGGCTGTGCACTTATGTATAAGAACAAGGAAAAAGGAGGCCACTTGAGTGGCCAGGCATTAAAGCCCTAACTGTACAAAAGGTACCATATGGGCACAGACGTACAAGTAACTCAAGTGATACACTTGGGCAGGTATATGGGAGAGCAGGGGCACTGCAGTTTCAACAAAATAATGTTTCCTGACAAGGGGGAAGGGCAAACAAAGACTATAAAACCAACACAAGAATCTCAGCATGAATCTCTCTGCCATCCCCTAGTTGCACCCACGGCTTTGCAGTCTCATAAACCCAAAAGGAAATTGGCCTGAGCTCTCTGCTCATCTGCATTGATCGTTTCCTGACAACCAACATATTACAGTCTTGACTCCCAAGAGCATCTCTGTGGCTGCGGATCTGGGTGATAAACTGCGATTTCTTAGAGCTGGGGGAAAGAAATCATTGGAGGGAAATATTCTTATCTTTTCAGAAATAACTTCAAGCTTTGCAAACCTCTATTTTTGACACCATCAATCTGGTTTCCTCCAACAGCATATTTGAGGCAGGAATTGTAACTATCGTTGTAAGAATGTCGTTGTCAAGGCAAGGATGGTCATGTATATACCACTTAGGCAAGTTGACAGAGCCCTTTCAAATTCTCATGCCACGTCATCTCAAAAAATACCAGCTAAGGTGGTCACATTTTCTTATCTCAAGTTTAGAGATGGTGGATGCCTTGCCCACAGTCACGTGGCTGCTGAGTCAGTAGGCTGGGACCAGGGTCTAGGACCACCCACACTCATCTTACGTTCTTTTCTAATGAAAAGGGATCCCCTTCTTGAAATAAAGAGGTGCTTTGACCTTCCACCCAATGGTTTGGAAACAGTGGCTTGGGGGCAGCAGCTTGCATCTTGGATCGTGCATTTCTCCTTAGAGACAGCTCCCTGAGATTCCAACCCTAAGTGGCAGATCTGCCTGGAAACAAGGAATGCAGTGAAATTTGGCCATGACCAGCATCTCTGGATCTGGGGGTTTAGGGAGTGTTAGAGGCACCTGCAAGAGCTTCTAGGCAGAGAATAACCAACAAAGACCCCTGATCCACTTGCATGAAGGGCACTTAGTGCTCTGCCAGAAATCCTGAAGAATGCCACCACCCCGACTCGGGGCATTCCCATGGAACTCATCCACTTCCTGTCCCTCCCAGATGCTTGGGAAGAAATGGGACAGAGCACGTGCCAAACAGGTTCAGGCCCATCTGGGCACTCTGTCACATGAGTTATCACATCTGCTGGGGAGGCAAAAACAGAACCCCAAACCCCCGGAACAGTCCAGAATGCGATCCACTGAACATCTGCGTCCACAGAGAGATGCTAACAAGTGTACCTCAAAAATCAAGTTTTGGGGGGGATCCAATAAATTTGGGAAATGCTGCAGACCCAGGTGTTCTCCTACAAAATTGCAATGACCTTTACCATTAGAAGCTCTCAGAATCCCACAGTAAAACAAAAAACGTATTCAATCCAGGTTTTCCCAAACTTATTTGACCGTGGAACTTTTTTTTCTGAAAAACTCCCAGAGCACCATTTGGGAAATCCTGCGTTAAAGGCAGCTGGGGAGAAGACAGAAGGGCAGTTGCACTCAGGGTTTCTTGGCTAAGAGGTGAGTAGAGCTTGGGTTTTTAATTACTGACCATTAAGAAGACAGCACAATGAGAAGGAGAACTCCCCAGCTCTTAGGCATGTCTCCCATCTGGAGTATGACTCATGTGCTCATTCAGAGGAAATGGAGATGATGACCATTTTCTCCTGGAAAGGGTTTCTGGAAAGAGAATACTAATAGGGGCTGCCACTAACAATAGCACCCCTTGCTGTCTCTATGGATGGTGAGGGGGGTCTTTTAGCCTCTGCCCATAAAATAGGAATTTCTATCTCCTCAAAGACACAGGAAGTAACCCCCAGCTCTTCCCCCAACCTGTGTGCTTGGTCCCTCCCTGTGAGAAGTGAGTGATTTACCTGATGGATGAGGTGGGCAGAGTCCATCATCCCTCATTATATTCTCTTCCAGGTAGGGCTAATGCAGAAAAGGGAGACTCTTCCTGCCTGTGTGGTTTTCCAAGGAGTTCCTAAGCTTTCTGACTTGCAAAAATGAGGCAGACCATGACCCTCCATGCAACCAGATAGACAACATCTGCTCTGAGACCCAACTCCTGTCTGTGCATCCCAAGTTCAAAGCTTGGGAGAGGCATCAAGAAGCCCATTTTGGCTTTACTTCTAAGCAACTTTCTGAAGTCTAGCAAGAAAGCCCAACTTTTGATTCCTATCTGATCGCTGTGTGGATTTCTCAGCTGGTTCAGAATGATCACCCTTAAAAACTCCCATCCAATTTAGATGCTTGTATCCAGTTGAAGGAAAAAAAGAGTAAAGGTCTGGGAAATCTTGAGCTGGAGAGGATCTCTGGAGGGAAGTTAATCCTCCCACTCCTTGGAGACAAGACTGAGGCCAAAACATGCCAAGAAGACAAGTAGAACTTCAGCTCCCAGGGCTCTGGACAGGAAGGTAAGGGCCCACTCCACATCTCACTCACTTTCAGCTGTTGGGTGCACCTTCCCCTGTGTTCATGTTCCCCCACGAAATGACATGACTACAGGCTGGCTGAGGGTCTTATCATTCTTCACCTCCTCCTCCACCACGGAGCACATGCTTACCCCCTAAGTACTTTTTTTAAGCCAATTACCGTGTATTTACAGTGAGCATAATTATACCTAATTACTTAATTAGCATGACTGCATGCAGCTACTAACTTTGAGTATGTAATTATGGCAGTGAAGCACAGAACATATGAGGTCATGAGACTCAATAGGAAGGCAGGTTGTCTTGGCTCAGGGAGATGGACCAGAGTTTGTCCCTTTGGACTAGTTTGGTTACAGCTCCAAAGTACATGCTCAGCAATTTCTAGCGTTTCAGATAATTTGGGGGAAATGCAATCACGTGATTTTTTTAAATCCTGGGATAGAGAAAAGAAAGGGCAATAGGCTATGCTTAGATTATGCCTAGATCTAAGGGATTTGGGAATCAGTATCCACAGAGGTTACTCTCCAGGGACTGAAACCCTCAGGACAAGCTGAAGCATGCGGGCCCAGGACTTACTTACTGCCTTGGCTTTCAAGATAACCCATTCTGGAATCACCTAGCTTTGTCTGGAAAGAAAAGAAACTGGTAATGTGTCTGAGCGCTCCTTTCCTCCTTGGGCCCACCAAACCTAACACCACAGCCTTCTCAGGGGTCTGCTACTTATTCTAACTGGATCTGAAAATAGGATTGAAGAAAAATCCAAGGGGAACAATCCTAATTTTTGTTTGTTTAAAATGTTCTATGAAAGACTGTCTGGCAAACAGAGCCTGGAGACACCCAATCGGTGAAAAAGGCTAAGGGAAAATATCACTATTACCTTCACCAAGATTCAACCTATAGTTCCCTTAATGGGGACCATCAAGATCCAACCAGCAGAATAAAGGAAGAGATGCATCAGAACGGGCCACGCCCACATTGGTCCTAATCTCTTCACGTCACATTTAGCCAGGCCTCCCTCCTAAACCAACCAGAGGGGAGCAAACAGCAATCCCCCCACCCCCTGTAAGCCAGCCTCCACTTCAGCTCCACTCCCAGAGGAAGAGCTCCTAGCCCAGCTCTGTAACCAGATACCTTTCCTTCCATCAGGACTTCTGCTAGAGAAAAACCTAGAAAGGCATATTCTTCAGTAGCAGCAGCTACGACTGCTGTCTCTGTTCCTGGTTCCAGGGTGGGTGGCCTCCCAGACAAAGGAGCCCATTCTCCATATTTCATCTGCAAGTCCATTACGCTGAGCTAAGTGGCTGGGAATAAACACCCATCATTACCCTGCGCTAAGCAATGTTTGTTAGTATAGAAGGTGACAGAAATCTATATCATGCCGATGCACTATTAATACTGCATTATGTCCACAGGTTCCGTGCTCCCCACCACAGCTGGTAAATCGGCCCTGGCAGTTCCTCTTCCAGAAAAGACAGGGTCCGTGGCTGATTGGCTCAGAAGAGGAGGAAGAGACAAGCCACTCCCTCCCTCCTGATGTAGGAACCACTGGTCTCAGCTAAAGGGACACAGTTCACAGACCTACTAGTTCCAGCTTTGGTCATCTTTGTGGACGTCCTCGCCTTTTAGGCTGGTATGGTAAGGGGAGTGCATCAAGCAATTGCCCTGAGGAAAGAGAGTGAGGACGGGACCTCCAAACAGCTGCAATGTAGCCAAAGAGAGGTAAAGAAGGGTTGGTCCTTCACCCTATCCCAGGGCCCACGTCAGAGTGCCCAGCACTTAATAAGAGCTCAATGGATGTTTGTTGACTGACTGAGGAATAAAGGAGAAAAGGGGGTTGGAGGGAACCAACACAGATGGGGTATCAACAGCCCAATGAGAACGACGTGCTGTGAGGGACCCCAGGACAGAGCTGCCGGCTCAGCCAGGGAGGACGAGTGACAGGCCTAAGAAAGCAGGATGTAGAGGTGACCAGCCAGGAGAGGCTGAAGGTTGAACGCACACGCATGGTTCAAAGTGTAGAGACTCACGTGGAAAACAGAGTCCTGAAGGCCTGAAAGGAGGTCCGAAAGACCAGGGCCAGCTTGAAAATGACACATGGGGAAAGAGAAGGCATTAGCAAGGTTTCTGGGAAACCAAAACAGAAAAGGGTTCGGATGCCCAAAGAGGTGAGGGTCACTGGGGGCTCCGGGTGGGCACCATAGAGAGTCACTGTGACAAAATGCTTTTGAGACGCTGTGAAGGCATGAGCACGCTGGTCAGAAAATCTAGGCGCCAGTTCTGTAGTCAATGTGGCAATTGGCCTCAGACCAATGACAAGTTAGAAGTGAAGTATGCTCACTATAGGCCAAATAACTATCTGATGAGAATTACACCATCATCAGTTGCTGGTATAGTTTAGAGCAGAAGACATATAGAAGCACACACTTGTGTGTACACACACATACATAGACACACTCGAGAAAGCACACAGAGTAGGTGGGTGTGCACTGACAAGTCCAAGAGACCCTGGGGCAGGACCTGAGCAGTGGAGGCTAGTCTAATATGAAATGAAAAGAACCTAATCTGCCTTGGTACTGCCACCTGGAAGACAGTTTGGCTGTTTCTTACAAAGCTAAACATCCTCTTACCATACGATGCAGCAATCGCGCGCCTAGGCATTTATGCAAATGAGTTGAAAACTTATGCCCATGCAAAACCTGCACACAAATGTTTATAGCAGCTTTATTCATAATTGCCCAAACTAGAATGCAACTAAGATGTCTACTGTAGGTTGAGTTGTGTCCACCCACACCCCCCACCCTGCAAAAAACAGGTTGAATTCCTAATCCCAGTACCTTAGAATGTGACCTTATTTGGAAACAGGGTCATTGCAGATGTAATTAGTTAAGTCAAGATGAAGTCATACTGGAAAAGGATGGGCCCCTAATCCAATACGGCTGGTGTTCTTGTAAGAAGAAGGCCTTGTGAAGACAGACACACAGGGAGGATGCCATGTGAGGACAGAAGGTTGGAGTGATGCAGTGGCAAGCCAAGGGATACCAGCAAACCACCAAAAGCTGAGAACAGGGAAGAAGGATTCCCCTACAGGTTGCAGAGGGAGCAGAGTCCCCTGAGACCTTGATTTTAGGCTTCCAGCCTTCAGAACGACGAGACAATACATTTCTATTGTTTGAAATCACACAGTTTGTGGTACTTTGCCACAGCAGCCCTTAGACACTAATACAATGTCCTTCAATAGCTGAATAGATAAACTGTGGTAGAGCCATACGATGAAGTATTATTCAGTGATGAAAAGAAATAAGCAATCAAGCCACAAAAAGACATGGAAGAACCTTAAAATGCACATTGCTAAGTGAAAGAAGCCAATCTGAGAAGGTTACGTACTGTATGATTCCAGCTATAACGACATTCTGGAAAAGGCAAAACTATGAAGACAGTAAAAAAGATTAATGGTTGCCAGGGGCTGGGGAGGGGAAATGAATCTTGGACCACAGGAGAGTTTTAGGGTAGTGAACCTATTGTGTGCGATACTTAAGTGATGGATACATGACACGATGCTCTTGTAAAACCCATAGAACTGTACAACATGAAGAGTGAACCCTGCTGTAAACGATGGACTTTAGTTAATGATAATATATCAATATTTGTTCTTCAATTGTAACAAATGTACCACACTAATTCCAGATGTTAATAATAGGGGAGATTTTGGTGGGGGAAGTGTGAGGGGGTAAATGGGAACACTCTGTACTTCCTGCTTAACTGTTCTGTAAACCTAAACCTGCTCTAAAAAATTTTTAAAAATTAAGAAACTGACTTATCCCCAGGGCCAAGTATTTCCTTATCTGAAGGCAACCATGGTCCCTTGGGAACTTGATTTTGGGGAAGAATTCAGAAAGGAGGATAAGTCCCAACAGCCAGACCAAGGCTGACCCAGCTTCATGACTACAGGGACCTTCAGCCAAGGTTCTCTTCCCCATAGGGCTGTCCTTATCCTGGAAACAGGGAGAACATCGAACCTCCACAATACAGCATTCCTCAAAAGCCAGCTTCCCTGAGTCCAGGAGGTGGAGAGTAAATGCTTGTGGACCACTGGAATCCTAGGCAATGTGATCTGACAGGGAAAGGATGCATCCTGGAGTCAGTAGGTCTGGGTTTTCACCTCAGGCTCTCTCTTAACAGCTGTATGATCTGGGACAAGTCCTTTAAGCTCACTGAACCTCAGTTTCTTTATCTATAAAATGGGTATATCAGCCTCTCCCTCAGAGAGTGGGCGAAAGATTGCATGAGGTAAAAAATGGAAAGCCCAGCCCAGGGCTTGGTCCAGAGGAGGCTGTTGATGCAGATCAACGACCTTTCCCTCGGTCTGTGACATCTCTCGAGAGCCTGCGCCTGGAATGAAGACACACTCACCAAGCGTCATCTGACACACGGTTGGTTGGTATCTTCTTCAACCCTAGTCCCATGCTGTGTTTCCACAGACAATGAAGACTGGTAACACAGGGGACTTCCCTGGTGGTCTAGTGGTAAAGAATCCGCCTTCCAACGCAGGGGATGCAGGTTCGATCCCTGGTCGGGGAACTAAGATCCCACATGTCGCGGGGCAACTAAGCCCGAGCGCCACAACTACTGAGCTCGCGCGCCTCAACGAGAGAAGAAAAAACCTGCACGCCACAACTAGAGAGAAGCCCGTGCGCCGCAACTAGAGAAAAGCCCACGTGCCGCAATGAAAGATCCCACGTGCTGCAACTAAGACCAGATGCATCCAGAAATAAAAATAAATAAGTAAATAAATAAAGGAAAAATTAAAAACAAACAAACAAAAAAGACTGGTGACACATAAGAGCTACTTCTTGGAATAAGTTCAAAGTCAGGTTTGGGAAACAGGACCCACATCTTTGAGAAGGGACAGGATGACCTAAGATTTGACTCAAAATCATGCAAGACTACTGTGCATGGCTTTTCCTCTAAGCCATGGGGAAAGGTCACTTTTCAATAGGATGGGCCTAGGAAGAACTCACAGGTGGTTGGAAGTGAGCCAGATGCCCAGTGATGAGTAGGTACAGGAAGGAAGAAAAGGGAGTGAGGGTATGCGGGGAGGGAGATGGGCATTTCAAGCAGGAATTACACTGTGGTAACAGTCGTCAGAGTTGTGAGCTTCGAGGGAGACCTGGAAAGAAGTGACTAGGGGGGGAGGCTGGTGAATCAGCAGCAGAAAGGAGCAAGGCGAAGACACGAGGCCCCAGGAGTGGCCCCAAGGGGGCAGAGGGTCCCATCCTGCATCTTGGAGATCAGCCCGGGTGGCAGTAAGTCTCTGAGGGTAGGGACCATGCATGCCTTGTTCCCCATTGTTTCCAGAGCCAAAAAGAAGGCCTGACACAAACCCTCAATGAATATTTATTGAATAGATGAAAGGGAGAAAAGTCAGCACTGCGTGAATGACTCAGATGCTAATGAAGAGGAGGGGCCCAAAGGAATATGCTCAAGTTTTACCAAGAGAACTCGGGGGTTCCTGGGGAAACAGAGCTACCAGGCAGGGAACGTGAAGAGGTATAGTGCTGAGTGGAAGGGGACAATGTCTGAAAGGGGAGGTGAGAGCAAAGGATGGCTGGCCAGGGTCAGGGAGAGTCCCTGACTACAGGCCCACCAGGAGGGGAGAGGTCATAGGGAGGGGTGGGGAGCTGGGAACGCTGACGCTGGGAAGATGCACCCCTTCTGAGACAGAAACAACCTGAGAATAAAGGCAGACAGCCTGGCCTGGGGACAGAGGGCAGGAGGGGAGGGTGACACGGGTTAGCACCCCCAGCTGGCCTCTGCTCTCTCAACCAAGAGGCAAAGTTGTCCTCTGAGAATGGTTTTGGGAAAAGGGGATGAACAGAGAACCCCAGGGCCTTGAACAGAGCCAAGCAGCCTTCCAACCGAGCAACGGGCAAGAGCCAAAGCATGACTCCTAACACAGCCGCCTGCAGCCCGGCCCAGCACAGGCACCACAACTGCAGCCCAGCGCAGTCACAAGGGGGACAAAAGTCACCTAGTGCCCAACGTGGCTACAAATAGCTTGAAACTTCTCCCCAGTGACCCAGCTAGACCGGCCCCTTGCTGTCTCATTCAGAAGGACCTTGCCTCAAATTGGCTGTGTGACATGGAGGGCTGTACCGGTTTCCTGATGCTTTTGAGCATCAGGGGGCTTTAAATAAATAATGAGGGTGGCCTCACTAGACTGCAGATTCTATATCCAACCCCGAAGAGCAGCGTCTTTATTCAGCTCTTCCAGCACCCCTGGAAAGGCCGAATAAATTTAGAATAAAGACAATGCCAAATGCAGAGCACTCGGGCACATGGGTGAGGGGCTGCAAGCATCTGATAATGGATGGTACCAGGTGAGCTCTAAACATCCTTGCAGCCCTGACACACTATGAAAAATGCTATGGACCAGACTGAAGACAGATAGAAAGTGAGAAACCAGGAGAGGAGCAGCGTCTTAATCACTCCAGCCAGAAAGGTCCCACCACTTATGATAAACACGTGTGTAAAGAAAGAAAAACACTTCTGTGCTAAATCCATCACCGGAGGACGTGCGGAAATGACCCCTAAATTCAAGTAGCTAATGTCCCTGCGATTTCTCCCCACAGTCCGCGTTGTTAAATGGGACGAGGAAGGGACTCAGATGGGAGACCTCCCCCGCAGGGCCCCAAGATATGAGCATTTCTCCTCCCTTAATCCCTTGCTTCTTGCCGTCCCCCCCCCACCAAAGGAGTGACCCCAGCCCTGTCTGCAGCATCATAAACGTTCACTGCTTATTTATCCGCCAAGGCGCATGTGGTTTTAATTATTTATGATAGTGTTTCATCGCACATGGGGATGTGTCTTGGAGTCCCTTCCCTTGACTGATGAGGCCTTTGTAATCAGAGACCTGCTGCTTCCCAGCCGGTAAATCTCAGCGAGGAGAGGGCCAGGCGCTCCCTTCCAGGACTGTGTGAGTCAGCCATGGATTCACAGAGGGAGGATTAGCCAAATCCGGTTACAAGGCTCCTGCACGTTGTTTGTCCTTTTGCCACACATGTTTTCTGAAAACAATTAAGAGCCATCCGCTGTCTACTGACAGGACAAAACGTACCGCTTCCCTGAAAAGGGCATCTTCCCTAATATCAGAGGGTTTGGATAAGCTGGATTCATCCGGGGATTTTGCTCTGATGAGGTCTTGTTTGTTCCCTACTCCCTCAAGTCTTGTCACTAAACCTGCTTCCTCTCTGTCTCCACCGATCCCTTCCTGTGTACACAGAAGTGCTGTCTGGACGTAGAAAGGCCGTCTGCTTTGAGTCACAAACACAAGGAGCTGTGGAGACGCTTCTCCCCTGCACCATTTCCCAGGGCGACAGCTCCTTGGCTGGGTGCTGGGTCCTGACATCAAAGGACACTCAGAACCCACCGGTCTCTCCACGGTGCCCACTCATTCTGATGGCCCAGAGGGATCTTCCTCCTCACATGCCACATTCGCCCCATCTGGAAACTATGCCACCACCTGGTATCAGGAGCCCATGGGACCCTACTCTATCCCTTGTAGCTTCCACTACAGGGAACAAAGCCCATCCTCGTTTTTCCCGGATTCTGTCTTTATGAATTCACCTACTCGCTACAATTTATGTGCAACCCCAGAACACACACACACAGCGCTTTCACAGTCATTCACAAACATTCGAGAAGTGGTGACCAATTTGAGTCACCCCACATGCACATTCCCAGCTGAGGTTAAAAAGCCATGCTCTGCTTTCTCATTTCAGCTCTCATACTGTAAACAAGTGTCCTTCTCGTGGTCTATCCAATGCCACCTTTTTTGCATATTTGTGCTTTTCGTGGGTGAGATCCCAGTTTAAAGCAGCCCCCAAGCATAGTGCTGAAGCTCTGTCTAGTGTTCCTATGAGTGAGAAGGCTGCGATGTGCCGTACGGAGAAAAGAGGTGTGTTTGATAAGCTTTGTTCAGGCATGAGTCATAGTGCTATTGGCCACTATGAGTTCAATGTTAAGGAACCAACAGTATGTACTAAGGTGTCTTTAAACAGAAGCACACATAATACAGGTTATGTCTTGATCAGCTGATAAAAGTGTTGTGACCAGATGCTTGCACGAACCTAACCCTGGATTTCCCCTAGGAACAATGGTCCAGTGTTCGCTAATTTAGTGGTCAAAGTGACTTTACAGAATACTTGGAATAACGAGAATCAGCTGTATATTCAACAGCAATGCCAAGCCTCTATTCAAATACCAACATCACTCTAGAAAGCTCAGCAGTGCCAACCCTGGACCGAGCTTGGACCCATGCTACCATCACAGGAGGGCTTTCCTCCCAGCCTCACCGAGGTCAGTCCAGGATGACCCTGATCCGAGGTGAGAGCTTTAGCCAGAGTAGAACCATTCTTTGCACTGTCCTCCCCACTGTTTATCTGAAATGCAGGTATCTTTCTTCCCTTGCCCAGCCCTGGTCCAGAACCCAAGTACCCTTCCTCTAACTGGTACTGATGGGGGGAGTCTGATAAACACTGAGACAGATTCTGGAGGACATCAAGGTTGGGAGGCAAATGATGACCTTATCCTGATTCTAGCCCAGTCCCTCCCACTGTGGCAATCCTCTCACTAAAAACAGAGCCAGAAACACAGAAGCAAAGGTGGATGGGGTGGCTGAATGCCCACTCTGCTATAAGATGGACCAGTGGGAGCTGCAAGAGTTCTGTGAGCTACAAAGAGTGTAGCCCAAGTATTGAGAGACCCGCCAGGAGGGAGAGCAAGACCAGAGGCATTTCTTCCTAGGCTGACCTGGGACCAGCTGACCAGACGAAGAGAACAGATTGGCAGAAGCCTACGGGCAGGGAAGGGGGACTCACAGCCTCCCAGAACCTCGGGTTTCCTGTCTGTAGATGAGGCCTTAACCTACCCCATCCCTTCTGTCCCTTCTAGCTCTAGGGCACTCTCCAGGGGTCTCTGTTCCCTCTCCTGACACAGCTGCCCGTTTCTCGGGAGCGGGAGCAGGAACAGTGGGAGGGGAGGGGTGTGCACTGTAGTCGCTGAGCCTAGATTGAGCCTGGGGACACAGCAAGGGAAACAGCTGCTGGATGGAGGGCCAAGCCATGGAGGCACCGGGAACGGGGAGAGGCCCTAGCAGACTCAGCAGAAATACAAAGGGAGGGGCTGAACCACCAGGAGGGAAGAGAGATTAGGAAGCAGGTGCCCCGAGCCCTCTGATCTGAAGGAGACATCTGTAGCGGGGAGGGGAAGGGTCCTAGCACCGGGGCCATGATCTGATTCTCAGAATGTGCACTTCGGGGCACTGGAGGGGCAGCTAGAGAGATGTTTCCATTCGAAAGGTACTCACCGCCCTTCACTCCCTTCCCCTCTAGTGGAGGCTGGGGCAGCGGGTCTGACGACCTCAGGGGCTGTTGTCTGGACAGAGTCAGGTTACATTTCCTGAATACACAGGCCAGGTCCACAGGTACAACCAGCCGTGTCTGTGCCCCCTGCCTTACTGGGAGCACCTCTTCAGGTGGGGCTGGGCCTCCTGCCTCCAGGCTGCTCCCCCACCCACCCCCGCCCCGAGCCCGCTCTGCCCAGGGGACTCTGTCCCAGTGGTGTCCCCTCGCCCAGGCTATTCTTCAAGTTTTGAAACAAAGAGGGAGGGTCTCTTAGAGAGTGGGAGGTTAGCAGGTGGTAGGTCACCCCAGAAGGTTCCAGAACCCCAGCTACGTGGTCTATCGCCATGCCACCCTCCCTCCCCAGAAGGGACAACATTCTACTGCGGTACTCACATGTGTCTGGCTTGTGGCAGTTGTGTCCCTGACGGAAGTACTGGGGGTTCTCAATGACCGGGATGCGAGTCATGCCGATGACCACTGTGTCCGGCCCGGCATCCAGAGACGAGGGCGTGGTGATGCCATGGTTGATGTGATGCAGCGGGCTGGCTGAGTCCTCCTCGCCACTGATGACAGCCACGGGACCTGCACACGCCAGGAGAGACACAGGACCCCGGTGAAGTCACATCCAGCCAGTGCCCAGCCCTGCCCACAGACCTTTCCACTATTTTTCCCACTACATTCTCCATAGGAGCAAAATCCATTGGCAGAGTATTCCCCGAATGCTCTGGATTCTGAATTGAGAATAACCCCTTAATTCTCTTTCACGAGAGCGAGAAAAATCTACCTCATCACACCATGGAAACAGCTGCAAAATAAGAGTGAATCTAAATGATTATGACACGAAGTATTCCCACTTTCCCCAAATCCAAATTAGTTCCAAATAATTAAAAGTTCAAATAAGTTTCTTTGCTTATATAACAACCACAGGATTTTAAAAATGACCTAGCGGTAGTATGCAGCCTGTCCCTTGTCTCTTCAAGAGCTTTCAAAACTACTGATGCTGGGTCCCACCCTCAAAGATTCTGATTCAGTTGGTCTGGGGATGCAACTTGGGCATCAGGATTTAAAAGCTCCCTTGTGAGTCCCAAGTCCAGCTAAGATCTAGAACCTCTCTTTAGGGCCTTGGAGGCTGAGAACCTTTCCAGAGTGGCCATCAGATGCCCACAGGAGTATGAAGTAACTTTCCCTGGATTCTGCTATCAACCCTCCTCGGCCCACAGACAGATAAGCCCAATGTGGGCTTGGATCTAACTCCGGCCAGCTTTCACAAGCGACAGCACTCAGGCTGCAATACTATTAGCCTACAGACAGCTGGGCCAGCTGACTCACTCTTGAAAGTTCCATATTTGCCCCAATGGCTTCAGAGAACACCATCTGCATCTTCACCAACCCTAACGCCACCATATTCTAACCCAAAGAAGAAAACCAGTAAATAAGGTGATTTGCGAACACAAGTTGAGAAAGATGATTAATGCTGCTGTCTTGGTAGAGAAATGATTCTGTTTGGTGGTGTGATTCTCCCATAAGTACAAATAAAACTCCTGTAAAGTGAATTAGCTGTGACTGTTTGTGGCTTTCTACAAGTGGCATTTTAAATGGCTGCTTTGCAAGACACATGGTCCCAAGACAAAGCACCTGCTGTGATTTGGTTTTGCAGCTTTTGAACAATATTTCCACGGCAGAAATCCACTTACATCTTACTGAAGTTTATGGGGAGAATATTTCCCATCAAATAGCAAGGCGAAGCGCCAATGAGGCAGAACTAAATGGAGGATGGGTAAATGCAAACTGAGGACGCTGAATTCCACTCCGTCAGCACAGACAGGCTTATTTCAATCCACAACAAATGTCTGACTGTGCTTGGAGACCATGTGAAAAAGTAGCAGTAAGGGGTTGCCCAAATACTCGCAGGCATCACGTGCCTTGCAAAATGAGGCCAGTTCTCGAAAATACCTTGTAAACTTTTTTGAAACACTTCACAGTGATTTCCAGTTAAACATGGAATGCTGAACACGGGTCTTTAGCCTCCTCACCCCAAATGCTATTAAAATACAAAGGAATTAAAGAAATATTGGCGCACAAAGAGGAAGAGGGGAGACAAGAGGAAATGAGATATTTCAACAATGTTTTGGAAGATGAGAAGCCAAAGGAGGAAAAGCTCGCTTACAGAGAGGAGGAAGATAGGGAAGAAAGGACCACCAGGTCTGCGGCAGGGAATCATGACAGGAAGTCAGTTCTGCTGGGGAGACCCAGTACTTGAAGGGTCAGGGGACCAAGGAAGGCTGCAGTGAGGCTCGGGGCTGGAACAAGTCACCCCGGCCATCACCTCACCCCCATCCGTCAGAGTCTGGTGGTTTCATCACAGAGAAATTGAACCTCAGGGGAGGGCTGGGGTGAAGCACGAGGCAGAGCTCCTTCTTCTTGCTCCTAAAACAACAGAAACAGGACTTCCCTGGTGGTCCAGTGGTTAAGAATCCTCCTTCCAACACAGGGGATGTGGGTTCGATCCCTAGTCAGGGAACTAAGATCCCACATGCCGTGGGGCAACTAAGCCCGCGCACTCTAGAGCCCACGCGCCACAACTACTGAGCCCATGTGCTCTGGTGCCTGCTTGCCGCAACTAGAGAAGCCCACGTGCCACAAGGAAGAGCCTGCACAATGCAACGAAAGATCGCGCATGCCGCAATGAAGATCCCGCGTGCCGCAACTAAGACCTGATGCAGCCAAATAAATAAATAAATATTTTAAAAATAATAAACAAAACAACAGAAACCAGGAACAACACTGCTTACCCAGCCATCTCACCCTCGGTCTTGCCTCAAATACCGCCACCGCAGAGGAGATTAGAGAATGCTTCTCTGGAGAAACTAAATGCCTTAGAATGGACTTCTGGAGAGTGACATGTGAGGGTCTCCCAAGGAAGTCGAGCTTCCATGGCACTCATGCCTTAGTGAAGCAGAACAGTTGACAAGCCCCACCGTGCACACAAAGCAGGATCTTACTAGCTTTCTAGTGTTCAATTCCTAAATACGAAGAAACAGTCCAGGATCACCAGACACTTCAGCAAAGCTTCAGCATGAAAGAGGGGCACAAGGCACACAATCAGGGACCTGCAGGAAGCAGAGGCAATTCAGGGAGCAGAAGACTTTTTAAAAAATATATCTTCAGAAAGATAAATGAAGACACTGCATCCAGAAAACAAGATGATACTTAAAATATGACCAATTAGAAGGTAAGAAAGAATCCTTGAGAATTGTGATCATCAAAATTTGAAAGTCATAGAAGAATGGAAGATAAGTCAAGAAAATGTCCCAGAAAGTCAAACAAAAAGGAAAAAGGTGGTAAATAGGAAAGAAAAGATATGAAAATTAAAGACTCGATCTAGAGATCCAACATCTGATTAAAAGGAGACAGAGAAAGAGACAGACAGAGAGGGAGAGGGACAGAAAGAGAAAGATGAAAGGCCAAAATAAAAAAATATGGAAAAATTTGCCCAAAATATTATCTATGCAGTTCCTAGAACAATTAACACATACACGAGAGCATGCATGCATGTGCATGCGTGCACACGGGTACGTATACACATACACACACGCACACATCAAGACACAAAGTTATGAAATGCCAGAACCATGAGGATAAAGAGAAGATGCTAGGGCTTCCCTGGTGGCGCAGTGGTTGAGAATCCGCCTGCCAATGCAGGGGACACGGGTTCGAGCCCTGGTCAGGGAAGATCCCACATGCCATGGAGCAACTAGGCCCGTGAGCCACAACTACTGAGCCTGCAAGTCTGGAGCCTGTGCTCCGCAACAAGAGAGGCTGCGACAGTGGGAGGCCCGCGCACCGCGATGAAGAGTGGCCCCCACTTGCCGCAACTAGAGAAAGCCCTCGCACAGAAACGAAGACCCAACACAGCCATAAAATAAATAAATAAATAAATAAATAAATTTTTTTTTAAAAAAAGAGAAGATGCTAAAAGCTTCCAGGAGGATGGGACAGGCCATATTTCAAAAGGAACAGGAATCAGACAGACAGCCTAATTCTCCATAAAAACATAATACTGTTACCGTAACTGAGCAAATTCCTTCAAAATTCTGATGGACAAATTTTCAACCTAGAATTCTACACCTAAAAATGTATCCACCCATAGTAAGGGCAAAAGAGACATATTTGCAGACATGAAAAAATTTACCTCACCCTTTCTTAGGAAGTGACGTGAAGTGGAAGGTTCAGCAAAACAAAGGGGCAAAAAAGGAAAGGGGAGTCGGGGATCCAGTTCTCAAAAGATCAAACAACAGAAGGCCCCCCACACACTGGCCCCTTCTGTTCTCAGCATTACAGGACATGGGTTGTTACAGCAACATGGAGGAAGGACACCAAATCAGGAGTTTGGAGAAGACAGAACATTGGACATTCGAATCTGCTTTCATCAAGTCAACGGACAAAGCGAGTGATCAACAAAATGGTCCAAAAGCCTGTGCTTTAAAACAGTGTCAGCTTTCTCGACATTATTTATTCTGGAATCTGAAAAGGGCTGGGGAAAGAGCCATGGGTAGAAGTGTCCTTCCAGAGTCTCCCAAGCCATGGAGAGGATGGATGGGGCTGCCCACAAAGACCTGACAGAAATAAAAGAATAAAGCAGACTAAGGAGCCCTGGAGGACCCCCTACTTAAAATGCAGGCGGAGAAAGGGGAGCTGAAAAAGGAGGATGAGAAGAAATGGCCAGAGAAGGCTGCTGTCGTAGAAGTCAAAGTAGGAGAACTTCTAGAAGCTGAAGAGCATCATATACAGAGGCCAAGTAAGATGAAGAATGAAATCAGGTCACTGCATTTGACAATAAGAAGGCAGCTTTAATGAGAGCAGTTTCCATAGAACAATAGAGGAAAATATCATATTATAGTGGGTTGAAGAGCTAGAGAAATCACCATCACCATCATCATCATTTTTATTATTGAGTGCTTCCTATGTATCATGCTCTGGAAAGGTAACTTCTTCACCTTTATACCTTTATATGCAACCAGCATCCACTCCAAGAATCGATTTCCCTTCCCAAGTCTGGCTGATTCTCCTGTCCCTTGCCTCAGGGGGAAACCCACAGACCTGTGGTCCCTCTGGGAAAGGAAGCATTTCTTCTTACCTGAATATCCACAGAAAATAATTTATTAAGATACAAAGAAGGGACAAGTAATTCAGGGGACATCTCAGCTGTCTGGGGAGCTCTCTTCTATTTTCTGAGCCCTAAGGTAGGTCAGGAGGATTCAAGCTTGCTGCCTTCTGAGCTCTCAACACACACACACAGACTGCCTAGTATCTGTGATGGGCCTCTCTGCTGTCACTAATCCATTCCTAATTACATATTTATTTTGGCATGCAGCACTAATAAACAAAAAGAAAGAAACAGGTTTATAGCCCTTCTGGTAAGTTCAAGCTTTTGAGAGAGACCTGAGGGAAGACAGGTCTGCTCAGACACTCCCATCACATGATTCTCGTCCCAAATAGGTGCCTCTTTTTTTTCCCTTCAGACCTATGGTGGGTTTTGTTCCTCCAATCACACCATAATAGAACCATTAGATAATTAGAGACAGCTTGATGGCCCCGACAGGTGTCCTGCCCAGCAGGATGGTCCAAACTGTCTTTCCAGAGTCTCTCTCTTTCCCTCCCTGCTCCTCCTATAGGAAAAAATAAGGGAGCAGAGCCAGGGATGGCTTGGATTTTCATAAGTGGTTGATTCCAGTGTAGGGCTCGGTTTCCCCCAGAAAGCAAAGGTCTCTGATGGGAACACAGGTGGAATTTCACTGCAGTAGAGTGAGCTCTGACCCAGGTGGGCAGGGCCCCCATCGCAGGGAAGCTGGGGGCTGCAAGCCACCACAAGGACTGCAGGGACATGGCATCCTCAGAAGCCTCTGGAGACTCAGGGTCCACAGTACAAAAGGGGAGGGGAGGAGGGAAGGGGTGCATTGCACACAATGAAAGAGGAAAGAGAAGCAGCCTCCCTGGTAATGCATGACCACAGAAACACTCAC
Organism: Balaenoptera borealis; assembly: GCF_965194805.1. Taxonomy (NCBI): domain Eukaryota; kingdom Metazoa; phylum Chordata; class Mammalia; order Artiodactyla; family Balaenopteridae; genus Balaenoptera; species Balaenoptera borealis. Next base: position 145,555,178 of record NC_138866.1, read on the forward strand.
TGCCTTTTTCAGATCCGAGGAAGAACCTCCTTAGAATCATCTCTCCAGTGTTTCCTACCCTTGTCACCTAAATCCTCTTCTGTTCCACGAACACCTTAACTTACAAAGCATTAACAATTCTCAGAAATTTGGCCCCAAGAACACCCAGCCATTGAGTCTACACTCTGGCATTTGCCCAGTCAATGTGTGGAAATGGAAGTCTCCAATTTGCAAAGGAATGACTTGGAGTCCCAAGGATGTGGTTACAACGAAAGGGAAAGGGAGGAAAAATAAACCAACTTTTATTAAACACCTACTATATGCCAGAAATATTGCTGGGCATTTTGTTCTCATTTGATCCTCCAAAAAATACTTTTATCCCCATGCAATCAACTGGAAAACTCAAATAAGTTTGGTTTTTCAAAAATCACTCAGCCAGGAAGTGATGGAGCCTGTATCTGAACCTATGTTCATCTCCAAAGTTCTTCCTCTTCCCACCAAACTACCCAACTTCTCAATAGGATGGCTGACACCTAGTATTTTTTATAAACAGCCAGAACTTGGTGTGAACACATGAGCCCATTAAAGAAGCCAAAACATCACATCTGAATCAAGTCACCTAGGAACAGATCACCAAATATTTTCAAGGCTGAACCAACCCATATAAGATAACTTTGGGCAGTCAAGGCCAATATTTATGGCTAGATTGTAAAATCCTGGAGCCAGAATCCATCCATTTCTATATTCCTTCATTTATCCTTGTACTTCTTTCCAAAGCGGGGGGTGGAGAGGTGGCAATCTCACCTAGCAATTCAGAAAACCCTCTTAGAAACTGTGGTCATCATGACTGCTGTTCACCAAGTATTTCCAGGCACCTGGCAGGAAGGCAGTTTTCTGCACTCCTTGAGGTGAGGCGGTGCCCCATCACTTTCTTTGGCTAATGAAAATGAGCAGAAGTGATCTGTATCACTTCCCCATGGAAGCTTGAAGATCTAGTGTGTTGATAACATATCACCTCACACCTGTTAGAATGGTCAGCATCAAAAAGGCAAGAAATAACACACGCTAGTGAGGACATGGAGAAAAGGGAACCCTTGTGCAGTGTTGGTGGGATTGTAAATGGTGCAACCACTGCAGGAAAAAAATATGGAGGTTCCTCAAAAAATTAAAAAATAGAACTACCATATATTCCAGCAATTCCATTTCAGAGAATACAGGAGTCCCCCCATTATCCACGGTTTTGCTTTCCGTGGTTTCAGTCACTGGTGGTCAACCGTGGTCCGAATAGTAAATGGAAAATTTCAGAAATGAATAATTCATAACTTTTAGGTTGTGCACCGATCTGAGTAGTGTGATGAAATCTCACACTGTCCCTCTCCATCCCACCCTGGACATAAATCACCTCTTGTCCAGCACATCCCACCCATTAGTCACTTAGTAGCCGCTGGGTTAAAAGATCGACTGTCATGGTATCACAGTGCTTGAGTCCAAGTAACCTTTATTTTACTTAATAATGGGCCCTAATGCAAGAGTAGAGATGCTGGCAATTCAGATATGCCAAAGAGAAGCTGCAAAGTGCTTCCTTTAATTGAAAAGGTGAAAGTTCTCGACTTAGTAAAGAAAGAAAAAAATCATACACTGAGGTTGCTAAGATCTACAGTAAGAACCAATCTTCTATCAGTAAAATAGTGAAGAAGGAAAAAGAAATTCATGCTAGTTTTGCTGTTGCACCTCAAACTGCAAAAGTTACTACCACAGTGCATGGTAAATACTCAGTTAAGATGGAAAAGGCATTAAATTTGTATAATAAAAGACTTTGAGAGAGAGAGAGAAACCACACTCATATAACTTTTATTACAGTATATTATTATAATTGTTCTATTTTATTATCAATGTTGTTAATCTCTAACTGTACCAAATTTATAAGTTAAACTTTATCATAGGAATGTATGTATAGGAAAAAAACATAGTATACATAAGGTTTGGTACTATCTTCAGTTTCAGGCATCCACTGGGGATCTTGGAATGTATCCCCCATGGATAAGGGGGGGGAACGACTGCATATCCATAGGAAATGAAAATACTATGTCAAAGAGATATCTGCACCCTTATGTTCACAGTACCATTATTTACAATAGACCAGACATGGAAACAGCCTAAGTGTCCATTGACAAATGAATGGATAAAGCTGTGGTATCTATATACCAAATGGAATTGGTATATATCAACCAATCTGATATGTATATCAAATGGAATATTATTCAGCCACTAAAAGGAGGAAATCCTGCCATTTGCAACAACATTAAAATACCTTGAGGGCGTTATGCTAAGTGAAATAAATCAGAGAAAGACAAACACTGTAAGATCTCACTTCTATGTGAAATCATAAAAAACAAACAAATAAACAAAAACAAGTCCTGGGCATATAATGTACATCATGAAGACTATAGTTAATAATACTGTACCGTGTATGTGAAAGCTGCTAAGAGAGTACATCTTAAAAGTTCTCATTACAAGAAAAAAAATGTGTAACTATGTGTGGTGATGGATGTTATCATTTCACAATACACACAAATATTGAATCACTATGTTGTACACCTGAAACTAATATAATAATGTAATGTCATATGTCAATTACATCTCAATTTTTTAAAAATCCAGTGTGTGATCTGCCACATTTTCTTTTTCCTGCCTTGGCAATTGTGGAAGCATGAGGCAGAGCGCCAGGCAGTCCTGAATGAGGCTGACATAGAGCTGGAGTCTCCAGCCAACACCTGGTACACATAAGTGAGAAATACAGCTTTGTTGTTTTAAGTCACTGAGATTGGCAGGGGTGCTGTTTGTTATCAGCATAACCCAGTTCATGCTGACTAATACAGGAATGAAGTCGTCTCATGTTTAACAATTTTACTTTAATCCTTTCCTTCAGACAATGAGCATGCTTCACACCATCCTCAACAAATCTCTACAAAAGTGTCTTATGAAAAGGATGGGCTTATTGTCCTCAATGATGTGATTCATCTTAAACGCCTATTCCCAACTATCTGTCCCAAAATTAAGCTCTAATCTAATCTAATACAGTTCCACTAAGAGCCAGATCATGGCCTCCTTTGTTGAAAAAAACTCCGCCCTACCTCACTTTGACTTGGGAAGTATAAGAAAACAACAAACCTGGATGGGTCTCATGGTTTTTTAATGTGTCAGAATGAAGCAAACAAGCCAACCTTTGGATTAAGAAAATGATTTTTTTAAAACTTCAACCTTCTCCTACTGATAAAAATCAAACATTGACGTGTCCCTGGTGGGTGAGAGCTTTGCATCAACAAATCTGAGAGCCGGAACTCATAAAACAAAATAAGTGAAAGCACAATAAACACAATTAAAAATCCAGCCATGCTCTGAGAGGGATTCCATTTACAGTCTCATAAAAAGGGCTTAGTCCTCAGAGGCAAACAAAAGAAAATCAGCTTCTTAATTTTTATTGGCAGAGGTGGGACAGAGGCCAAATGAACATAGGCTGTGCCCAAGAGCATACCTGGGGACAAGTCACCAACTGTCTGTTCCTGGACCAGCTCCTGTGGTCCCTCCCCTCTCTGCCTCTTCCAGCTTCCTGACAGTCTTTGCCACTGTGATCTCTGGGGCTCGCCAGGTCCTGCAGGTTGCCCAACAAGGCATGCCCTCCTCATTTCTGCGCTCCTCTCTCTGAATCTTTTCCCAAAAGATAAGCTTTATTCTCTGGCTCCAATTCCCTCCCAGCCTCTTACAGGAACCAAAGGCTTTGTTCATGCCTCGAAGCATTCATAGCTTGGAGGTATTGCTTGGAGAATGAAAATGATGCTACCGAACAAGCAGCCAGAGAACACACATTTAAGGAAAGGGAAGGCAGGACTAGCTCTCCGAATACTTGATTTCCCTTATCTCGGTTAATCATCACAACAACCCTGGTGTTAGATCCTGTTATCCCAGTAACACAGTGGAGGAAATTGAAGCTCAAGGTTTCATCATTTGCCCAAGGTCACACAGTTAATAAATGGTAGACAGACTCATCACGTCTATCTGACTTCAAAGTCTGGGCTCATTTCACGGCATCATGCTGCCTGATCCTCCAGCATTGTTTTTCTGATATTGGGACAAGTTATGATGGGTCAGCCACAGCTCCTTTCCATGCCCAATCTTTATTTCCTTGAGACTCATTTGTAAGAGAACTGGCTTCATTGAGTGAGGCAGCTCATGACATTTCCAGGGAACTTTAGACCCACAACCCATGCACCAGGTTGTAGTTGGCAGAGGCAACCAGGAGTTCATAGACAGAGTGACAGGCAGCAAGGGGCCTGAGAAGGTAGAAGTATGCAGCCTGGAGGGAAGGCAATTGTCATCAGCTTTCTCCAAACACTCTTTATACAGATAGTATTTCAGAACATCCCAGGCACAAACAGGAAGCGAGCAGTCGCCTTCCGATTGCATGTATAAGCCAACTGGAGTACAGTATGCTGGTGTTTTTGTCCAAGGATTATAGCTCAAATCTCAACTTTTCTAAATTCGGCATTAGCCACTGTACTAGTCAGTGTTACCCCAAAATAGAGGCATTTATTTCCTCTAAAGAATTATCCATAGATTCCCCCCATCGTCTTGGGGACTGTGTGTGAATGGAAGCATGCTGTACTAGGTGCTGCCATGTTGGATCACCGATGTCTCCAGGTCCTTCACCCACTCACTCATGTCACTTTTTCCACTCCCCTAACTATATTGCAAAATCTGATTTCAACACTAAGACCAAGAGAATGAGAGTCCAAATTCCTGCAGGCTAAGCCCAGATGCCTCTGACTTGACCTGGTTCACAAGTGGGAAACAATATCTAAAACCCCATCCATTGACCTGTGGATGGTTTCAATGTGAGGTTCTTTAAATTAAAGTGAGGCATGACTAGTTAGAAGAGATAGAGACAAAACTCTTTTCAGGAGAAACTTGGGGCCTTACAGGCACTGGCTCACGGGGGGCTTCCCCACTAGAAAAGCTTCCCACAGTTGCCTGGTCCCACCACACTGCTTTCTAGGCAATAGCTTATCCAAGGTATGTCAGGAGGAAACCCCTTGCCTGGTATTTCTAAGTACCTGTGGAGTGATGCCATGGCATAGTGCCACCTATAGAAAACCCTGCTTCCTTCTGCAGAGTGATGGCCTCATAGGCTCAAACAAAACACCGTAAAAATAGCTGATGTCTGCTGAGCACTTATGGACCAGCGGGCACTGTTCTGTCTCATTCAAGGCTCACAGTGGCTCAGGGAAGTGGGTCCTATAATTAGAGTCAGAGCAGTTGAGTAGTCTGCCCAAAGTCACACAGGTAGTAGGTGACAGCGTCGTGGTTGTAGCTGGCTGTCGGACTCCAGAGACCATAATCTTAATCACCCCCCTACCTACCTTATGGTACATAATTATACGGCCTCAAATCAGTGAGGTCTAGAATGAAAACACTTGAACTACAATGCCCCTAAATCAAAGATGCTGAAATGAGGCCTGAATTTAGATTGGAGAGAAACCGTGAAAGTCCAACAGCTTCTTCGAGACCAGTCTGAGATTGTAAACTCATTCCCAAGCCCTGAGTGTTCACACGCAGCTCTCCCTGGGCTTGGTACAGAGCCCATCGCCTTACATCAGACAAAAAGACATTTCTCCCTTTGCTAGAAAATGCTCAGTGGAAAGGTCTGAGGCCTCCTAGGAGTCCCAAGTAGTGAGGAAAATGAGAGTTACAGACCCTAGAGCTTTTTAGAATGGGGATCTCATGATTTGGTGCATTAAACCCCATAATCTAATAGCAGTGGAACCCCTCGGATCTGTGTGACATTTTACTGCTCCAAGGCACCTTCTTATCCATGGACTCAATTACCACAGCAACCCAATGGGATACTCAAGATAGAGACTACATTGCCCATTTTACAGATGAGGAAACTGAGGCTCAGAGCTGTTGAAATGACCTACTGCACATTCAGGGGAAAGCTGTGACTTCAACCCAGCTCTTCTGACTCCCCATCCAGTGTTCTTTGGCGCTCACATCAAACTTAATTCCTCTAAAAGTGTCAGGGGTGGCCATGAATCGCAATTCTCCATCTAGGGAGTAAGATCCAAAGTGGCGTCTCTAGGAGCTGCGAGGACTCCCCACCAGATGGATCTTTGTGGAAGACTGGAGATTTCATGAGTTTAGCTGTGAATCTCTTCTTCTAAAATTAGAAACTCATAAGACTGACTTAGAAACCACAGGGCCAACGCACGTGAAAGAGAAGCATAATAAACCCAGACAAAAGGAGACCCTGCCTCGCAAAAGACAGCACAAGGTCAAAGTCAGTGCTGTGAGCGTCCAGCAAAACTATCCCAAAGAACACAGATTCTTGTGGTTGTCAATGGAAGAGACACAGGGCTGTCAAGACATGCCCACGTTTCTCTGTGGTCTCCAGACGGGGACCCACGGTTCTCTGTTGGTGCCCACAGAGGTCAACTGTTCCTGACCTGCTGAAGGTTGTGCACGCCCTGAACCTTGCACCCTCTCACTGTGGGACCCCTGCCCTTGCAGAGATGCAAGGAGAGATGCAGGGAGAGATGCAAGGAGAGAGGCAGAGATGATGGGGAGTTGCTGGTGCTCACCGGCCCTTCTGTGGCCTCTCACCTACTGCTTACTGGACCAGGGGTTGGCACCTGCCTGCCTTGGTTGGCACATCTCCCAGGCCCAGCTATCTGCAAGGCAGTAACTCCAAAAAGATTGTACATCCGGGACTCAGGGTCCTATGATAGGAGTCTTTCACCCTGCATCCTTGGCAAGGATATCTCCACAGACAAGTCACTGAGCCGTCCTTGGAAATTTTACTTCGGAACTTAGTTATGCCATTGACCGGTATGGCTCTTTCTTGAATTATGATGAACTTACACCCCAATAAACCTATCATAAGTTGAAAATATCATAAGTTGAAAATGCATTTAATACACCGAACATCATAGGTTAGCCTAGCCTACGTTAAAAGGGCTCAGAACACTTACATTGGCCCACAGTTGGGCAAAATTCTCTAACACAAAGTCTATTTTATAATGAAGTGCTGAATATCTCATGTAATTTATTGACTATTGTACTGAAAGTGAAAAACAGAATGGCTGCATGGGTTCAGAATGGTTCCAAGTGTATCGGTTGTTTGCCCTCCTGATCGTGTAGCTGCCTGGGAGCTGCAGCTCACTGCTGCTGCCCAGCATCACGAGAGAGTATCACACCGAGTGTGGCTAGCCTGGGAAAAGATCAAAATTCCAAGTACGGTTTCTACTGAATGCATATTGCTTTTGCACCACGGTAAAATCGAAAAATCGTTAAGTCGAAGGTAAAATCGAAAAATCGTAAGTCGAACCATTGTTAAGTCAGGGATCATCTGTATTATGATTTTCATTAGAAACACTGTGTCCTTAGAAAACTGTGAGGAAGTCATATCTCTGTTTGACCCTTACATTTGAACTGTCCTGTTGTTAGACTATCCTGGGGTCAGCACTGACCCATTTCTTAGCTCATCCTAACTCAAGCTCCTCGGCTGGTCCTGAAGTCTCTAGATCATAAACTCCTAAACGTCAAGAACTCTCTCCTGTATGTCTTTGAACTTCTTTGAAGTCCTGGTAAAATGCTTTTAGTACAGCAGGCAGTTAGAAAATACGTGTTGTCTGCGTGGTATCTCAGGCATCAGTAAGCATTGCCGCCCCGAGTGCATTTAGTTTCCTAGGGCTGCTGTAACAAAATACCAAAATCTGGGTGGCTTCAAACACCAGAAGTGTATTCTTTGAGAGTTCTGGAGACCAGAAGTCCCTGAACATGACCATGCTCTCTCTTGAGACTCTAGGTGGAATCCATCCTTGCCCCTTCCTCGCTCCTGTGGGTGGTTGGCAGTCCTTGGGCATTCTTTGGCTTGTCGATGGATCACTCCTCTGTCATCATGTGGCCTTCGTCTCTCTGTGTGTGTCTGTCTCCACGTTTCTTCTCCTCTTTTTATAAGGCCACCCTACTCCAGTATCACCTACTCTTAACACACATCGTAATCACATCTGCAAAGACTCTATTTCTGAAGAAGATCACATTTGCAGGTACCGGTTAAGACTTCAATATATCTTTTTGCAGGACACAATTCAACTCACACCACCAAATCTCCCATCTGTCTCACTCTCAGCTTGGGTCTGAATGGCAGGGGCGGGCATAAGGAACGAAAGGGCATTATAAGGATGGTGATAAAACTGGAGAAACCTCAGGCTCTGGGTTGAGTTGGGAACGCACGTCACGGGCATTTAACCTTCCAGGGGCAAGTTCCCAGGGATCCTAGCACTAAGCTAGTTCCAGAATCCTAACATTTGAATTCCTGATTCATGCCACACCTTCTGAATCAGCCCTTCACACCCACATCCTTCCCAAATACTGCCTTCTGTGCCAGACTCTGAGCCATGCACTAGGGAGGGAAAAGAAGATGCCGCCTGGCCAAGAAGAGACTCCCAGGTCTACAACAGGGGCACACAATAGACCAGGGGACATGGCACAGGTGATGAGGACCCCATTACAGATGTGCCCAGGGCAGTGGGGTGGCACATAGGAGACACTAAACTAGGGCAGGAGAGAAAGGAAGGCAGCCCAGAGGAAGATCCCCAGCCCCGCAAATGCTCTAGCTTTGAGGTCCATCACCCTTCATCCCAGCAAACAGTCAGTGCCTCACCCCAGAGGACTCCCCTTCCCTCCTGCCCTACAGACACTCTCTCCCCTAGTGCGGCGATCATCACCTCCGAGGCACCTTGAACCTTGGCCACTGCCTCTTCTCCCCACATGCCTGGGCAGCAGTTGAGCAAGGGCCTCGCGGCCCCTATTAATCTCTTGGCTCACTCATCCCTTTCACAAAGCCGTAAAAATGATATAAGCATTTCATTCAAGCAGTGCTGCCGCAGGAACTGGGGAAGGTGCAGAGGATCCATCGATTTCCAGCATGTGAAGGTATAAACACAACACCAGAATCAATCAAAATAACATCATATCAACTCTGTGATCGCCTCCCTTGTAGGGCACGCTTTATATACTGTAGTATCTGTGACCGTTTACACACCTGCCCTCCAGCCCCCTGCAAGGGCTCCACTGGCCAGGCCAGCATTCAGAGTGCCACATTCTCTAAGAAGCCCCTTTAGTCACACAGGGCAAGGTAATGATGTCGCATGCATGCTTCCCACCAGACCCTCATAAACATGCTGGAAATCCCATGTGTGCTCACACAGATGCACTCCTGAGCAAGAATACGTATGAACTCACACATAAAGCAACACTAGTTTATTGGTCATTAAACAGGTGTTTAAGGTCTACATTTCTTTACAATTTCACCCCTTCTCCATCTCACCAAAGTATGTCTGTGGGTAACGTATATACTGTACTAAAGTATAATAAATCAAGGACATCAAACACTCAAACCGAATACCCCAAAACGGGGTGGTGAGGGAGATTCTAGCAGTAGTGAGTTTGCCATTAATTTTTCTAAAGATGGACACATGAGCCAGATTGGTACAAAGGAAAAGGAATCCAAAGATCTAACCATCTAATCTGAAAACGCACATTCCTCTTCAACTTTGTGACTTCCTGCAATCACTTTTAAGGTGTTATTCTTTTTTTTTTTTTTTTTTTTGTCTGTTTTATTTTTTATTTTTTTTTTTAGTTTAAAAAAAATGAAAGTTTATTTAACATTCTAAATAAGTGTGTATCTATAATATTTCAGAGTTTAATATACCAACATTTTTTTATTTTTTCATATATGGACCTTTTTTTTTTTAATTTTTATTTATTTATTTGTATTTATTTATGGCTGTGTCGGGTCTTCGTTTCTGTGCGAGGGCTTTCTCTAGTTGCAGCAAGTGGGGGCCACTCTTCATCGCGGTGCGTGGGCCTCTCATTATCACGGCCTCTCTTGTTGCGGAGCATGGGCTCCAGACGCGCAGGCTCAGTAGTTGTGGCTCATGGGCCCAGTTGCTCCGCGGCATGTGGGATCTTCCCAGACCAGGGCTCGAACCCGTGTCCCCTGCATTGGCAGGCAGATTCTCAACCACTGCGCCACCAGGGAAGCCCTGGACCATTTTTAAAGTCTTTATTGAATTTGTTACAATATTGCTTCTGTTTTGTGTTTTGGGTTCTGGCCCCGAGGCATGTGGGATCTTAGCTCCCCGACGAGGGATCGAACCCACACCCCCTGCATTAGAAGGCTAAGTCTTAATTAGTGCTTTTTTTTTTTTTTAAATAGATAAACAACAAGGATTTACTGTATAGCACAGGGAGCTATAGTCAATATCTTGTAATAACCTATAAAAGAAAAGAATCTGAAAAAAATATATATGTTGTGTGTGTATATACCTACCTATCTATCTATATATCTATCTATATATAGATATAGATACAGATATAACTGAATCACTCTGCTGTATATCTGAACTAACACAATATTGTAAATCGACTACACCTCAATAAAAAGAAGTCAAAAAAAAAAGACATGGTTGACTAAACCTTAAGTTCACTAGTCAGATTCTCCCACCTCTATGTGATTACCTGTCACATCCTATTGCAACAGAATTCTGAAAACAGAGATTTCCATATCCTAGTCCTAGCCAAAAGTACTTTATTTTATTTTATTTTTATTTTTTTAACATCTTTATTGGAGTATAATTGCTTTACAATGGTGTGTTAGTTTCTGCTTTATAACAAAGTGAGTCAACTATACATATACATATGTTCCCATATCTCCTCCCTCTTGCGTCTCCCTCTCACCCTCCCTATTCCACCCTAAGGCGTTATTCTTATACTGACTTCCAGATTAGGTAATATTATTAAACCTCCCAGTTCATAAAAACTTCTTATTTTCATGGTACCTCCTCATCAAAACTCTATTTCCTGGTGAATCCATTAACTTAAAGGAGGTTCAGGTAAGGAATTAAACCCTGTCAAAGAGACAGCATCTCCTCATTTAGCTCAGATATGCTTTGTTCTTAATTACTGAAAGGGGTGACCATACATCCTGATTTTCCCAGGACTGTCCTTGTTTATACCTGTTGTTCCAGGATATTTATCAATAGTGCCTCCTTTGGTTTGGATGATAAATGATATAGTCTCCCTAATAAAAGTACCCTGGGCCTCCTGTGCATGGGGGTGGAGGCTGGAGAAAAGATGGTCATGGGTAGAATCAATTGCTGTTTCAGACTCCAGACACAAGGGTGCGATATCACAAGTGAAGCAGTGAACCACTCTAGCCAACTTGCTTCCCTCCTAACTTTTTAAACTCCCTTTGAAGCAGTCTTTGGAGGGACCTGGCATGTATCTTCAAACTATCCATATAGGACACTGTCCATCTTGGACAGTCAATAAATATCACTTGATGATAATGATGATGCAGCCATTGATTTTCCATGCCCTCTTCTCCCTCTGTTCCCTCCTCCTTCCCCCCTTCCTCAGGGTACAGGTCAATCAATCTTAGGCCATCTTGATCTACTTGGAAAACTTAACTGCCATGAAGCTAAACCACTTGTCCTCTGGCTCCAGTCTCTTAGAGAAATTAGTGCCAATGGAAGTGTCAGTATCAATTTCATAATGTTATTGGATGAAGGCAAAGCTGGGCCAAGTCCCATATTCCTGACGGGCTATCAAAGTGATGTGGATTATGGGTAAGGAGACAGACAGCTCTGACAGGAAAGGCAATGACTCAAGATCAATTAGACTGACAAGCCTATCTTTAAGCCATATCACTTAATGCTGACACTGTACGTTCCCCACAGAGATTTAGAATACTGGATGCAGAGTTTTCCCGGTGTCTCCAGGGGTAACTAGAGAGCCTGGAGGCTTGCAGAGCAGCCCTTGGCCCTAAACCTGTCCCAAGAGAATCTGAGCAAATGATTCTAACGAAAGAGAAGGATTTTGCTCTCGTGATGGGAAGAATGAATACCTGGCCCTCATTTTCCTTTTTATCTTTTTCCTGCCTTCTAAAGAAAATGTCAAGATAAAATGTAGCCTATGTATTTAAATTTAATTCCTTTGCAGAGTCAAGGGCCGTCTTGGGATTATTAAAATGGAAATCAAGATCCTGTAAAAGTCAAATCATCCTAGCAGGAGAGGAGATTTGTCAAGGAAGACAGGAGCAACAGTTGGAGGCCACAGGGTCCCAGGTTCTAATCCGGGTTCTTAGCCCAGCATTGCTGTGAATACAACAGTTTGCAATCAGGAACCGGTCATGTCATTTCTCTGGGCCTTCAAATGCCTCGCATAAGGGCAACCATAACCTCCTGCTGCCCGGCAGCAGTGAGAGGAAATGAAATGCCAAGAGTGCCAAGGGCAACAGAGGGATCGGAGATTCTTTAAGACCCAGCAATGTGTGCGGAAACTGTTTTTTTGTTGTTGTTGTTGTTTTTTCTGTGTTTTGGTAGAAGACGCACAGAAGCAACCCTGGAGCTGAGGGTGCAGTGGATGGTGGGACTGAAGAGAGAGAAAAGCCAGTCTTGTCTCCTGCTAAGTGAACCATGTGCAAGGAGCATGGAAGTGATGTCAAACTACTTTTCTAGCATGCCTAGACTATTTTAAATCCTCCGGCTTAACAGTTTACTTTCCCTAGTTCTCATGAGCTTATGGTCCCAGGACAGAAGGCATAATTTTGAGCTCCTGAGATTATAGCTATTTAAGCAGGTTTGCTTTATTATTTTTTGAATTGCTTAACCATATTGTTTGTTAGCATTCTATTAAAAACCCTACAGTGTTTCATAATGGAAGTTAAAGTTCACCTTAGTGTAACGTGTCCATTTCAGAATATGTGTGTGTCAATGGGGTTAGCGAACACCAATATTAATTAGCTGATCTTGTCACTGACTTAAGTGGTGATGCAAAGCAAAATGACATATGGGAAAGACCAGTATGGAGCAAGCCTGAGCTGGATAATGTCAACCTTGGCCAGAAGGCTGTTGTCAATATTATCTGGAACTGCTGACTTCCCAAACACACTCAGAACATTGCCCTAATATGCAAATGTGTGAATCAGGGGATTCCTCCCAAGATGCCTTCAAATAGAAGACCCTTTAAAGGCACAGTAGTGCAGCTAAGGGTCTTTTTAAGGTCATTAACCAGTTGGAAGAGGGGCTGGGGGCAGAGAAACTTGACATGTTAGAAGTTCCCGCTAATCAAAGATGGTTCAGAATCAATGGTTCATCATCTCTTGAATGGCTGGAGAAAACTGTCGAAATATACTAGACAGTAAACAAGTTTTGTTAGGCACACACATGGGTTCATAGAGGGTCTGTAAGTGGAATGTTTTTGATTTCAGATGTGATACATGTGTCTTTTCAAAGTTTCACTAGGTAGATTGATTCATAGATACTACATATATGTGTGCGTATACATACACACACGTACACCATACACACGCACACACACCAATGAACTAGATGTTATCTATGGAGAATCTGCTGCACTCCAGGCACTGGCCTGTGCTTTCCTGTATTTTCTAATTTAATAAACTACTCTTGGATGAGTATCTATTATGGCCAAGAATTATCCCAAGCAATTTGTAAATATTGCCTCGTTTCACCCTCATAACCTTGCAATGATCATCTCCATTTTATAGACAAAGAAATGGAGGCTCAGAACTATTTTATCACCCTGTCCACAGTCCCTCAGTTGATAAACGATGAAGCTGAATTCAAATCTAAGACCATCTCATGCCAAGGCCGGTACTCATCCTGTAACATAGTCTGCCACACACTATCATTTTAAGAAAACCTAAAAAAACAATATGAAGAATGAGAGAGCATATTTTAACATTTCCCTTGGGTCTGTTGCAGAATCTCCATCAAATTCACTCTCTAATTTTATTAAGGTGTGTCCTGACTCATCACATATACAATTTAGGCTTGATACTCAAAGCCTGTCAGTATCTAATTATCTCCCGACCACAACTCCTACTATTAATTGAGTAAAAATTCCTTTTGTGTTATTCCCCATATAAACGACCTACATTTCTATCCCAGTCATACCTGTGTTCCAGCGCAAGCCACTCGCCCTGATGCCTCCAGCCCACCCATCAGACCGCACACTTCCCAGGAGCCAGCTCAACTCCCACCGCTGCCTTGAAGCCTTTCTTGAAGCTACCTCTCCCTCTGCTTTCCCCCCATCCAGCCCACCTGGCCACTTCCTTCTCTAAATTCTTGCAGCACTTCTGAAAACCAAGGTTTCCCTGTCACTCCTCGTCTCCTTCTATTGACCCTTATCCTCTGCAACTCAAGGATAAGGCTTTAAAAAAGGGAGGGGCTGGTTCTGATGCCATCTTTTTATTCCTCTCGACTGAGAAAAGACAAGAGAGCTTATCATGATGGATGTCTAGGTCAGGAGCGGACTCCCACCATTGTCTTAACTACTATGAAACTAGTCAGGCCACTTAACCTCTCTAAGTATTTGTTTCCTCATCTATAAAATGGGGTTAATAATAGTAACTGCCTCATCAGGCTATTGTTAGAGTTAAATTAAATATTTATGTACACCACCTGGCTTGGTATAAGTGCTCAGTAAATGTTAATAATAATACTGATAAAGTAAAAACAAAAACAGATGGCAGTTAGCTAACTCAAGAATGTTGCTGTTGATACTTTTAACCTCTGCACTAATTATTGATTTGAGAGCCTCTTTTTTTAATATGGCCGCTAACGATAGCATTTGCATTTCTGAAAGTCTCCCACTCCATGCTAGGGAATTAGAATTAACCAATGTTTCTCATCTCTGATCAAAGAAAGAGTACTTAATGATGCAAAAAAAGAAACGAGCTTTGTTAGAGATAGAAAAGAGGATCTGAATTAACAGTTTGGCCAACTCTTCTTGGCTTGCATGGACTTCAGCCTGATTCTTCACCCATCCGGGAATTTGGTAGGGATGCAATAAATGTTAAAGGGCAGCGCTGCCCTCTATGCGGGATGGACACAGTTCCCTAATTTCCATACATAAAGGGGAAGTGCAGAGTAAGGGATGTAATAAATATTTCCAGGTGTTCATCTGAAATAGCTAAAGGAACAGGACAGGAAGTACACAGAACTTGACACGGGATTCCTCATCCCGTATCACGTCCTGGGGAGAGGCCGGGAGATGAATGAGCATAGGGGGCATCTCTTCATCTCCCAATGACAGGAAACTGTGGTGCAGAGAGGGAAGCACACATGGCTAGAAAATGGAGAGGTCAGTTTGAACCCACATCTGTCAGACTTAAAAACCACATCTCTAGTCTTTGTGCAGGCACGTGACTGCCGTAACTCCAACATATTAGAGCCCATGGGCATCTGCTGCCAGAGGTCTCAGGGGCCATCATGTCAGAAAGCTGAGTCTCCCCTCTAACCATGCATTGTATGATACTGCAGGTTAAATGTAATTAATGCTGATTGTAATCACTAGGAATTAATAGATTTATTATAATAGTGAGCTAAAAATGGCTTATGCTAATAAATCAATGAGCAATGAGAAGGGAAAGTGAAAAGTCTTTGGGTAATGGGGCCAGGAGTGGAAGTGGCAGGGAAGGTAGTGTACGTGCAGAAAGCTGCCAGCAGACACGACAGCCAAGGTGTCACAGCAACAGAAGCACTCACTCCTGGAACAGCTTGTCAGACTCCAGGTATCTGACCACCAAGGAGCTGGAAATTAAAGATACTTTGGGCCCAAGGGTATCAGCTGACAAAATCTGGGGGCCTCATCAGCTGTGTGACTTTAAATAAGTTACTTAACCTCTCTGAACTTTGGTGTCCTCATCAGTAAAACTAGGTAATAAGTCTACCCCCTAAGACAGTCCACTCACCAAATTCGACATTTATTAATCATCTACTATGTGCCACGCACGGTTCTAGGGACTGGAATCCAGTGAGCAGAACAAAGCCCCTCTCATGGTGAGTTAACCTTCCAGGGGGATGTGACAGACTGTGGATAAGTAAGTCAATAAATACATGTCAGGAAGGAGTAAGAGCCATTAAATGCAAGGGGGGGGCAGAGAGGGATGGAAGCTAATTTTATATATGGGATGGTCACGAGGGTTATAGGATCCAGTGGGTTCAAAGGGCCTGCCCTGCAGTCAGCACATGGGTGCTCCTTGAGGTAAGCAAGGCAGGAGGCCTGGAACCTCGTAAACAGTGGAAGTGTTGAGCTTTGGGGGGAGGGCTTAAGCAGTTTCCTGGGACTGATACACAAGATCGTGCAAAGGGTACTTCTCAGGAACAATCTTTGAAACCTGTAACCCCAGGTGCTGCCATTCACCCTGAGTTTGTCAAAAGCAAGCCAACCATAAATCTGACTCCCAATATCCAGCAAGGCCATAAGGGACTTTGGTTCAGCGTAAGGACTATGGCGGGAGACTGTCCAAGTTCAAGTCCAGGCTCTTTGGACCTCAGCTGGGCGGGTTATTTGTCCTCTCCTGTGCCTCAGTTTCTGCACCTGAATAATGGGAGAAATAATAGCACCTACCTTACAAGACTCTAAGATTGCTGTGAGAATTAAATGGAGAAATGTCTGGAAAATACTTAGCACAGTACCTGGCACCCAGAAGGGGCTAAATAAATGGGAGCTGTTATGAAATAGCGTTATTAAGTGGGGATACATGTATGGATATGTTGAGATGAGAGGCTGTGATTAACTGAACTGCTAAGGATTGGAATTTCATGTCCTTTAGCAATTTGCCCTGAGTTCTCGTCTCTGCGATCCGACTCTGCAGAAAGGCACTGATTGTTTCATTTGACACTACAGGAAGTTGACGGAAGAAGGTTTGCCCCCTTCTGTGCCAAGGTAGATGGCATGTGCCCTGCTGTGGAGGGGAAATCAGGCTGAGAATATTCAATGCATGGAGCTATCACAGGCCCCGGCTCCGCAACTGATGGTGCATCAGCTCAGCAAAAGCCGGAGGCCCTTCTGGGCAAAAAGAAATGGGAATAATAAAACCTGCCTCATTTGTTCGTACTGCCGGTTAGGCAGTCAGTCAATCCCAAAAATATACTGAATGCTAGCTGTGAGTAAAGCATTAAATAATAACATTAATAGTTACCATTTGTTGAGAACTTAATATAAGCCAGGCGTGACATTCTATATATCCTACTGACCCAGCTCATAGCCTCATCCTCTGTGAATTCTGGTCTGAGCCCCTCGCTACTTTCACCCAGCCCCTGCTCCAAGGGAAGGGACCCCTCCTGCTTTAGCATGCATCGCCACCCCCCAACCCAGAGTATGGTACACAGTCTATCCTGCCCTACAGCTAATTATGGGGCCTTAGGTGCCCTGCCTTTGCAGGCCCCTCCAGAGCAGGGACATGTTAGAGCTATGTCCATGTCCTTAAAATAAGCAGTGCATCAACAGGCATCCAATATGGTTAGAATCAATGAATAACTGAATGAATGGACACTGCAAAAGAGCGTGGCACCTCCATACTTCAGCCCTGGAGTTTCTGCAAAGTCCTTGGTAGCTGACATTATGGTGGCAACCACAGGGGTCCAGCCAAAATATTCCTGGGGCTCCATTTCCTCCTGGGTCAGTAGGATACACAAAGCTGCCCCTGGCTTCTGAAAATATAGCAGTGCTTACTATGTTCCAGGCACTGTGCTCTTTGCAGGCATTTCCCCCCTCACTGGATATTCCCACAATTCTGTGAGCTAGGTACTATGAATATCACCATTTTGCAGATGAAGAAACTGAGGCTCAGAGAAATGTAGTCCCTTGCCCAACATCAAGCAGATGGAAGTTCACAGAGCTAGGATTTCAACGTCTATATGTCTAGAGCCTGAACACTTCCTGTGCTTTACAAAGCCATGAGGTGGCAGAGGGTCAGGGAAGGAGGGATGGCTGAGGGTGTGATGCATCCTGTGAGCTTAGATTCTGGCTATAAATGCACATCCCAGGTCCCACAGTGGAGCCCCAGGGCCTCCTAATTCTATAGATAACTCAAAGCTCTTTGCCAACCATCCTTTTCAGCCCTCCCCATCTCTCTATAGGAAAGAGATTAAAGGAAATCTGTACCACTTAAAAAATTAAAGCGGGAGGAGTAAGCAGATGGAGACGTGTGGTGTCTCAGTGACCACATCCAACCAATAGCACTGGGGAAATCAGAGGCAGCTCTGGGAGAGAAAGCACTTCCCAATTTTTGGACCGGGCTCAAGCTCAGACTCTCATAATGCAATTTTATAAGAACAACCAAATAACATACTTCCTGGAAATACAAAATATATTAAACCAATGCCCCTTGGAAGCATCATCATCATCGTCCTTATAATCTTCATCACAGTGTCTCAGACCTTACGTGTGCACAGCACTGGAAGATTCCAAGCACCTTCACATTCACTGGCTCATTTGCTTCCCTCTCCAATTACTCCCCGACAGAGATAAGGCAGGTAACGTCCTGCCCTTCTAACCAGTGACAAAACTAAGACCGGGTGAATTGCCCAAGATCGCACAATCAACCAGCTAATATGAGAAGCCAGGATTTCTGACCTCGTGCTCCTATGCTTTGACTCCATGCTGCAAAATACCCAGCATAGGGGGTAAGGCATTAAACAGGGCAGTCACTAAATTCGTTAAACCCAAAGTAGACATCGCCCCCTCCCAGCAGCTGGAACAAGTTTTGAATTCAGGTTGGCTTGATAAGGAAGGGAGGACAGGATGGAAAGGGGCTCATATCTTATCTCCCCAGCATCACTGAAATGAGACAACCAAACTGCAGAAGCCGGAAACGGGCAGAGAAAAGTGCCCTGGCAGCAGAGGGGCATTAGATGTAGGTTAAGGTATGACTTGCGGTCAAACTAAAGAGAAAGCAGGCAGACGGGGGGAACAAAAAAGCAGAGTGGCAGGCCCCTGAGTTCCATTGGTAAAATTTTCCTAGAGCTTTCAACTGAACAAATCAGTTAAGACAAGGTGCAGGAGACATTACAAGCACAGACCCTTTTCCTATATATGTATTTTTAATGTGGAACCTCTGTCATATGGTAGAGAGTTGAAGAAATATGTGTATAAAATGGAAATCGAGCAAAATATATATCTTTTCATAGCCAATGATTCATACGAAGTGACAGCTCTTAAATATTAATAATAAGTAAATGTTTAGGGCATAAGATTGGAGATGAAGGGAGATGATAACATTTCTCTATTTTTTTCTTCATGGTCCAAATTTAGAAAAATAAATACAGTAAATATTCTACTTATAGTTGGCAATACTTATATAGTTTATCATCTGCCTCAGGGCCTTGGTTCCGCTTGGGAACAAATGCACTGCTTCAACTTGACAATGAGATCATAATTTGGAGCTGGGAAGAAACCTGCTTCAAGAATTAAAATAATCTCACACAAATTTCAAATATGACAAAGAGACGGCATTTTCACGAAGATGCAAAACTCACTCGTCACCGACCTGCACAAAACCTTAGCATGCTTCCTCAGCGTTAGAAAATCTCTAATTAAGAGACTCTGTGGCCCCTCTCCTGCTAGCTTCCCATTGCGATGCCTCCCTGGACAGAAGGTAGAGAGCTCGCCTTCGGGCTGATGGGCTTCAGGGAGGGACCAAGCCCCTTCTGATGATCACCTTCACTTGAGTGGTGGCCTCCTTCACGTGGCATCAGGAGCAGAAAGAAGTGTCCTGACCAAGGGCACTTATTTGAGTTCCTTGGCCAGTCCCAGAAGCTGGAGGGACAGGACACTCACGGTGACCTTCAAGGAAAGGTAAAGGTGTTTCTATGTTCCTGTCAATTACAACTTCAGGAGAGCACCTGGGAAGCATGGTCTATCCTCCCAGCACTGGGCTGTGGCCCTGGGGGCTGTGAGATGCTGATACAAACTTGACTCCCACCTCCAGCAAACCAGGGCTGCACCCAGGCTCACTCAGATGACACCTTTGAGCTACCGCCCAGCCCTTTTTCAAGCCCACTCAAAATGACTCCCACTATCTTTCTGGGAGAATAAGATTGACCTCTTCCATCTTGCTCTTCCTCTGCCTCTGATGACGTGCTGGGGAGAAGCTTGCTGCCTGCCTGGGGCTGACACACCACTGACACAGTGAATCACCTGTAAAGGGAAAGGAAGGGCCAGGGATGAAGGGCTGAGCAGATGCTCTGACCCCAGAAGCCACAGATGACAAAGCTCGCTCTCCCAGGGCGAGACCTCGCGACTCTGCAAGTCTGTCCCTCTCCCTGGCATGTGGCAGGGACAGCAGATGGCAGAGAGCACAGTCCCGGGCCTTGGATTCTGATGGTGTCTGGAGCGAGTGTGCAGGAACTCAGGTCGCTCTGGGCAGAGGGGAAAGGTTGAGGGTTGTGCACAGCGGTGAAGCACAAGGACTCTGCCATCAGGCAGATTTGAACTTGACTTCAAATCCCACTTTCTCATTTACTAGCTGAGTGGCCTTGGGGAGGTTATTGAGTTTCTCTCTCCGTTTCTCCATCTTTATAGTACCATTTTATAATGGTACTGATAAGACAGCAGAACCCAGGGTTAAATGAAAAGTGTTTAACATTTATTAGGTTATTATCATAAGTGGAACTGAGTATCTTCCTTCCAAAGGTCAAAGGTTGGCAAAAGTCTAAGGTCAAACATGGGGAGTTCTGTCTTTGAGACTCTCTGCTTTCCTGAAGGACTCCTAGCATTGCCATTTTTTACCCCTTTTCCCAAAATCCCGCCCCCAAGCAAACCTGGCACCATGAACCCCACGATGGTCCAGTGCCCTTTCCTGAGAAAAGAGCCAGCCAGCTAACCCAGCAGAAGGCCTCCTGCATATTCAGATGCAGCCATCCTCAACTATTCCATCCTTCTGCAACCTGACCTAAACCACAGGGCTGGAAAAGGGAAGTGGAGTCATGTTCAGGAGAGCAACTCGAGAGCTGTGCGTCAGATTCCAGAAATCTCTATGTCATCACAACACACAGGATGATGTTAAGCGGAGGGTCTGGTTGTCAGGGAAGCGCCCCCTGCATTCTCTTCTCCAAGCAGCAGAGAAAAGTGCAGGACTCTGGCCTCTTCCCAAGGATTCAGATGTTCCTCACGAGCAGCAAGCTAATTGTTAATCTACAAGAGACCCAGCAAGCCCACAGAAGGTGCGCGGCCCCTTTATTGCACTCATACCCTCTGTCTGAGGCTTGTTACAGCTCTCCTGGAAGAAGATAAAATATTCCAGCAGCAATGGGTCAGGGGGGCAGGAGAGGGGCCCATGCCACTCCCAGAATTTGATGAGCGTCTGATACCAGCAGCATACATAAGCCCGTTAATAAATTAGAGAGCTATTCATTTAAATGGATTCTGATGTCCCCTCAGTGCCAGTTTATCTGTATTTCAGATAGACCAGGGATGGCTCTGCTGGAAGACAAGAGTCCAGAATGTTGAATGATTTTGTCTCCCGAGAGCCGGGGATTTCACTTGGTAAGCAGCACACATGTCCTGCGTGTTCATTTCGTGGTGGCTACTCTCTCTCTATCACCTATAAACCCTGAGTGACAGGCACAAATCCCAGTGATTTGCCTGGGACAAACACACACTATCCCAGACCCACAGAAACACGGCCCATGCACATCCCACATCTGTATACGCCTCACACACATTCCATGCTGTGCACAGCTCCAGCTGGATAAACACACACCCTGGACAAGCACCCCAGAGCTTGCACCCATCTTCCAGAACACCCACCCTGTCTTCAGAGAGCTGCCTTCACTCTAAACTATAGCAGAAGTGGCGGGGGGCGGGACACAGCCTGTTATGGGATGAATTGTGTCCCCTCAAAATATGTTGAAGTCCTAAACCCCAGCACCTCAGAATGTGACTGTATTTGGAGACATGGTCTTTAAAGAGAAAATTAAGTTAAAATGGGGTCATTAGGGTGGGCCCTAATCCAATATGACTGGTGTCCTATAAAACAAAATTAAGACACAGACACACCCAGAGGGAAGACCATGTGAAGACACAGGGAGAAGACAACCATCCACAAGCCAGGTGGAGAGACCTCAGAAGAAACCATCCTTGACCTTGGACGTCTAGCCTCCAGGACTGGGAGAAAATTAATTTCTCTTGTCTTAACCCCCCAGTCTGTGGTACTTTGTGATGGCAGCCCTAGCTCACACTAAGCCAGGTGGCAGTTGGTGCTCGGGGTGTCACACAGCCACCATAGAGGGGGCTCAGCCTATATCAGTAAATGTTGGTCAAGTTCTGCACAAGGACACTTGTCTGCAGGACCCTTCCAGTCTTTGATGGTGTAATCACCAAAGGCCACATGGATGTTAAAAAGGTTTGCCAACTAGACCGTACTATCAGAGATTTCCTGCTGCTGCTCCTATAACTACTACTGCATATGCGAGCCCAACTCAGCAGCAAGGTCTGAGCATTCCTAGAGCATCCAAAGACCACAGAAGGACAGTAACAAGGGCAGCGATAAAACGACTAGCATTTTTTGAAACGCTCAACGTGCCAGGCCCGTGCTAAGCACTTTCAATCCATTACCCCACTTAATGCTCCCAACAATCCTATCTATATAAGTAAGTACAGCTACCGTCCTTCTTTTAGAGTCAAGGAAATTGAAGCTCAGAGAGATTTAAGGGAATCGTGTAAGCGATGAGCTGGGACACAAGCCCCTGACTTAATCACTACGATAATTTAGGTTCCATTCAGTTGCACAGATATTGATTGCATTTGTTTTCTTTTCCAGGCCCCATGCTGGGAGGTGCTGGAAGATGCCTGGTGCTTCTAGCCAGGGGCCTGTTAAATAAGTTCCCGTCAGGTACAGGGTGTGGGCCCACAAGTTGTCCCTTGAAGGCTGCTGCGGGCACAGCAGAAGTTTCAGGTCTCTGGTATGACGTCCCAAGCAGGGCGTGCAGGAAGAGAACCAGCCTGGGCATCAGAGACCCTGGGTCTAGTCCCGGGCCCGCCCAGCTGCTGACCATGAATGCTCTCGGCCTCAGTTTCCTCATCAGAAAAATGGAGACAGTTATGTCTGTCCTGGCCACCTCCCAGGGTTACTTGAGGCTCCATGAGATGATAAAATGGGGAGAAACACCTGCCAGGTCATATAACAAATGCCGCTGCACCTTCCGGGCGCCAGGCTCTGGGAACACAAAAGCCCGAGTCCCTGCCCTCTCTAGGCTTGCATCCTAGCAGGTGAAACCCATGATAAAGAGGAAAGAGGGAACCCACAGCACACGGTGAGGAACTGCTAAGCTCTGTGTGAAGCAGGGTAGGGGGCCAGGTGTGATGGTGGAGGGGTGGTCGGGAAGGCTCGCTGAGGAGGTGACATCTGAGCAGAGGCCGGAGTACCATAAGAAGGAGCTGGGAGACCAGCTGGGGGAAGCAAGTTCCTGCAGAGGGAACCCCATGTGCAAGGTTCCCCAAGAAAACAGCGCACTCAGCATGGTCAGGAATAGCATGGAGGTTGGTGGGGTTGATGGGAAGTGAAGGGGGAGATGAGGGTCGGAGGGGCAACCCTGGGCCCGGCCAGGCAGGGCCACGTGGATCGTGGGGAAGAGCGTGCTGTCTGTTCTACACACGCTGGGAGGCCATCGGGGGTTGGACACGCAGGGCTGGCACAATCTGACCGTGCTTCACACGGGATCACCCGGGCTGCTCGGTGCACAGGGACTGTGGGTCCAGAGGAGAAGTCAAAGCATTAGCCCCATCCAAAGGCTATCTCAATCGTGCAAGAAAAAGAAAAGATGAAGGCATAACCCAACTAGGAGAAGTTATCCTCGTTCAAGAATATTTACCTTCAGCCACTGCTATCATCTTCACATTTATTCTCAGCATATTCACAGTGGTTTATGTTTGCATCTGAGTATCAGACAAATGATTGCGATGCTTCTCTTCCCTTTCCTTTCTTTTATTGTTGTTGTTGTTTTTTTAACATTTCAAATGTTCTTCATTAAGAGAAAAAAGTTGTTCTTAATCTGTTTGTCCAATTCAATTGTTTCAGGTCCCTTTATTGATTTTTATGTTGAAATATTTCTTTTAATATTTCAAAAACAGACCCCTTGTTTAGTGGCTTTCAAACCTGGTGTCAGGTAATAGCTTGCTTGCCAAGAAAGTGAGCATTCCCTTCCCCCCACTAATAAAAAATCAATAAGTCATTAGAGATGCCTTTAATAAAGATTAAATAAATGAATAAATTTAACTTTTACCCGACCATGAAATGCATACTTGCTAAGGTAAAATAGCACGGTCAAGTTTGAATGCTTGATGATTAAACTGGGCTCGGAGAACAAAGCCCTACCAAGGCCTCCCCATCACTGACCGACCCCCTACCTGACCCCCAGTGGTCACAGGAACACAGAATGCTCATGCCTCCCTCCCTAACACATGGGGAGGGTCAGCCTGTGGCATCTCGAATGCCCTCCACTCAACGCCCACAACAGATCCGAACAAGTTGATACTGACTAAGAGCCACAGACCAGGGCAGGAGTGGCAGCCCCAATTCATGGCAGAATGCCCGGTCGGGAAAGACAGGGTCCACTCACTCTCACTCCCCCTCAGGGCCAGGGCCCACAAGGCCAGTCCTCCCCACTTCCTGCTTCTTCAGCTGGTGCCTGGCAGGGTGGAGAATCCAGGCCAGAGGGGACATCACACAGACTGGGCTGGTTCCAGGGCTTCAAGGCCCCACCCGAACCGCTTTCTTGGAGTTGGCTGTGGTGCAGAAGAGCTTGATGGGGAAGCCTGCAGTCTTTGGAGACACTCCGAGCTGAGTTTGAGATTCAGCTCTGCCGCTGCCTCATGGTGTGGCCTCTATTTCCTTTCTGAGCCTCATATTCCTCACCAATAATATGGGGTATCTCCAAAGAAGTGTCTTATAATAACGAAAGGGTTTTTCACAGAAAGTATCCCATATATGATAATAGTTTGGGGCATTAACTAATAGTTGCTCACCTCTTATCCTATTTTTAGCTGGGCAAATGTTTTCCCAACATAAAGACTATATTTCCCAGCTCACCCTGCAGCTAGGAATGGTCATTTGACTCCATTTTGGTCA
Source organism: Balaenoptera borealis (assembly GCF_965194805.1). Classification (NCBI taxonomy): domain Eukaryota; kingdom Metazoa; phylum Chordata; class Mammalia; order Artiodactyla; family Balaenopteridae; genus Balaenoptera; species Balaenoptera borealis. Next base: position 145,580,157 of record NC_138866.1, read on the forward strand.
ATGGGATGTAATCAGAAGTTTTTGGTGACAACTTCTAGGAATTCTGCCCCTGAAAGGCTGATGTGATGGCTGGAGCCCTAGCCACCAACTTAGCCCATGAAGCAACATGGTAAAGATAGTGAAGCAGCACAACAGAAAGACCCTGAGGATCACAGAACCAAAATGACAACCTTGGATTGCCTACATCCAGACTACTTTTTCACAAGAGAAAAATGAATGTCGGTTTTTTAAAAGCCACTGTTATTTGGGGTGGGGGGGGGGTGGTTCTGCTACTCATAGCCAAACTAAGTCTATCATTAGTATCAGTATTATATCTGGTAGAGAGGTAAGAAACTCCTTTTCCTTGGGCTACTGAAGGTCGGCCCTGGGTTTCTTTCTCCATGTGCTTGCTCTGTCATCCCCCCTGTGCCAAAGGCCCAAGGCCCCCTATTCTCCTCCACTTCCAGAATCTCAGGCATTTAGAACTTCTTGTTTTCTTATTTTCTGCATATAAAGGCATTTGGGGAATGAGGTACCTTCCATCTCCCTCATACACACACACTTCCATTGTTTTGGGGGGAAAAGCCCAAATTCCTTAGACTGGGGCTCAAAGCCAGGTTCCATAGTTCCCTGAATGTCAGCGATGTTGATGATAATGACGACAACAGTGGTGAGAATAAGGCCCACCTGCCCAGCCTCTTCTCTCGCTTCCCTGCCACCAACTCACGAACACATCATGGCCAGACAGAGCTGTTGATGGCTCTCTGAACGGGCCTGTTCTCTCAAGTCTCCTGATTTTGCAGATTTTCAATCTGTCTGGAAAGAGCTTCTCCAGCTACTAGATCTGCCATGTCCCTGAAGCCTGAGTTCAGGTGCCATTTCTCTTGGGAGGCCTTTATGGATGACCCCATGCTCCGTTAGGTGTCTCTGCTGTGTCCCCAGAGCCCTGGGCTGGTAGCTGCCAGAACTCTCAGTTCTCTGGCTGTTCCTCAACTCATGACCTGCCTCCCCTTCCCCTGAAGACTGTGAGTCCTACCAGGGTGGGGAGCATGTGGTTCACATCTGTACCCAGCACCAGGCACTGGGACGGCCCCTGGCTGACCCCCAATCAATAGCAGCATGCTTCTGTTCTCCTAGTTTATATTCACGCTCCAATGCCTGGCATGGCATCCATCTCACATGTACCCGTGCTCAACAAGTGCGTGTTGACATGGGCGGAGGGCTGAATGAACTGCTCCCTAGAGCTTCTCTTCTCTGGTCATGGAAGTCCAAGTAACCAGGAACCCAGAAGTAGGAAATGGATGAGTTGGATGAAAAGAGAAAGAACCTCCCTTGCTTCTGCCTCGGTCAGTGTAGGGGGCTGAACAGTGAACCCATCCCCTGATGCCAAACAAAGAGAGAGATGTCCACCTGGAACCTCAGACTGTGACCTTACTTGGAAATAGAGTCTTTGTAGGTGTAATAAAGATAAGACTAAAGATGAGATCATACTGAATTAGGTCGGGTCCTCAATCCAATGACACGTGTCCTTATAAGGGACAGAAAAGAATGCAGAGAGGCACAGAGAAAAAGGCCATGTGAAGACAGAGGTAGAGATTGGTTTTATGCAACCACAAGCCAAGGAAGGTCTGGAGCCACCAGAAACTGGAAGAGGCAAGGGAGGATTCTCCCCAAGAGCCTTGGGAGGGAAAATGGCCCTGCTGACACCTTACTTTGGACTCCTGGCCTTCAGGACTATGATAGAATAAATTTCCATTATTTTAAGCCACCCAGTTTACATAATTTGTTATGTCAGCCCCAGGAAACTAATACAATCACCTAGGGATGGACCAGCTGATTTTACAGACAGTCCCTCAAGGCCACACACTCCCTTACCCCCGCTCTAAACTTCACATACACAACCTCCACATCCTCTGCTTTTGATATTTTCCTTTCTTCTTTTTTAAAATGCCAGTGAAGACACATGCGTTGCCTCGTTAAACACTCCCCCGGCCTTTTGGGGGTAGCTTCTATCATTATCCCTATTTCAGAGAGGAGGAATCTTAAGTCTTGGAGACGTGAGTCATTTGCTCCATGGCGCACGGTTGGGACTCCCACTCAAGTCTGGCTTCCATGCTCCTCACTACTATACTGTCATTTCTCCCGGTCTCCCCTCCACTGCAGTGGGACTCAGTGTCTAGATCAAGAACCCCAGAGCCCTAAGGAAGAGCCAAAACTTAGTTTGAAACAGGTTTCTGGGGTTTTTGCTACTGAGCCCCAAGTCCCATCCTTGAGTCTGTGTAACTCCTTCACTTTGGGACTCAATGTCTCCTTCACCGCTACCCACAACAATGGACCACATGGTTTCCTGAGGGTCAGGAGGGAGGAATCATGGATGAGAAAAATGTCTTTTAGACTGAGGGCTCTTTAAGTGCAGGGACCTCATCTTGTTTTTCTTGGCTCTCCAATACCTGGCATGTAACCTACGCTTGAGAAAGGTTTTTTGTATTGAATCAAGGGGGTATGAAAACTACGTAACTATAACTACTCTAATGCCATGGTTCAATGGTGTCCATGCATTTGACAGACTCAAGCTCCATGACTGTATTTCCTCCACCCATTACAGGGAGGAGATGGAGGTCATCTTAGCTTTTCACTACTGATGAGCAGCCAACCTGGCACAGAAGCCCAGTGTCTCCAGCGCTATCCCGCTCCTCTGTCTACTGGGTCAACGTCCTGCCCATCAGTCTGACCATTCCGTTACCAGGGAGAAAAAAATTCCATGGCAATCATAGCCTCTGGCTCTCCAGCAGAAAACTTTCTACTGAGTCCTGTTTCCAGTTCAGAGGACTTTAAGATTAAAGTCAAAAGTAAGCAAGGTAGAACACTGGGGAGCCCATATGGTCCCTGTCCCTAAGTCAGGTGGTTTGAGGCTCTGCCCGGTGACCAGATGGCTGCTCAGGGCTGCCCATTCTCTAGGACACACCCCCCTGCTTGGAATGGAGGAAAGGGTGTTCCAGACGGCCAGAACTGGGCAGATACCCCAGAATATTGCTGGAGCACAACCTACACCCCTACCAGATGCCATCTGGATGGCTGTCCCCTCAATTTTTATTCTCATGAATCCTCTGGGGACAAGTCCAGCTAGAGACTTGATTAGCCAAATTCCTACTGGAAAAGTTCTCCTTGGAACTGTTCCCTTGTTATTTATGCAAACCTCTCTCCTCTACAAACGGGGCAGGAATTTTAACCCAACAGAAGTTCCATACTCCAAGTTCTCTGCTGAACTAAAATTCTCTCATCGGGCAGCTTTAGGACTTGTTGGATTTCTCCAGTGTATCCTTTGCCTGATCCTTTTGACACCCTCACATGAGTCACACCACCATAATTCTTATCCAACAGGGGGAGAGAGACCCTGATTCAGAGAGGAAAGTTGACTTCACCAGAATGGCCTACTGTCAAGGCTAATCCCTGAGAAAGGACATCTGGGCCTTACGACATTTGAAATAACACCAGAGCAGCTAAATCATGCATCGAAGGCAAAACTCCAGATATAAAAGAAACAACCATCTGGGCTCTTTCTCCTCAGTGCAGAGAGGACCACAATTTGGCTTTCTGACATAAACTCTTCTGATGTCAAACCCCTTGCAGGTAAAAACCTTACATTCCTATGCACCACAGCCTGTAACCCACCCTGGAACAAGGCAAGAGAATCAGTGGATACCCCAGACATACATGGGAGAACCATGGGTCCTTGACTATCAAGGCAAGGTCTTTCTCAAAGACAGTGAACACTTACTTCCTTCTTTACCTGGAAAAGGGGGATGGGATGTAAAGATGGAATCACTGCCAGGGTGAAAGTCCTCACCTGATGCTTGTTGATCCTCTTCCTAGTCAATCATTCTAAGAAACAATGGAAGGTCCATAAAGAGATGAACACTGCCCCACCTTTCTGAATCGCAGCCTCCTCCTGCCTCTTTTGTATGCCCTTGAATAGAAAATTCTACAGCCAAACAGCACAGTCAGGAATATCTGTCCAACAGAACTGCAGAGCTCTGGATGAACACGGCAGGGACCATGGTGGGGAGAAGAACATGTGAGAGGTTGTCTGTCCCAAGTTCACCCCAGCTTTCCATAATCTTCCCTGGCTACCTGTGGGCAAGTCCATATACAGTCACCACAGAACCACAGTCATCAACCACAGGTACAGTGCTACCCTGGGATGGATTTTTCTCTGTGTGGTTATGACACTGAGCTGCAGCCTCCAGACATATGTCCCACGCTTGTGCAGACAGCCTGCTTCACTGATTCACCTACTGGAAGGGGAACTTGGCTCTCCTCTCCGGGCGCCCTCAAGGACTGGAGCCCTGAACCTCTCTCCATGGGTCCCTGGGAAGAGCCTGGCCCTCACTCCCCTTTCCAGTTTAGCCCCTTTCCTCCTGGGCTCCACTCGGCTTTAACATCCCCGTGTCAGCTTATAAGGCCCACCCCAATGACACACTCCCCCAAGTCGGCCTCAGCATCTCCCACCCCACTCCCAGCCCCACTCACACAGTTGTCAATTAATCCCCCTCTTACTCTACCCAGGACGCTGCATGGCTTCTGGAAGTCTGCAGTCCGCCCACGGATTTCTGACCTTATCTTGGAACAACTCCACTGAATGCGCGGTACCAAAGGGCTCAGGCCCATTCAGCACAGCTCTCAGAGTTGTGGACTCCTATGCACTGTTTTCGTTTCACTTCCTCTAAATTATTCCACTATCCCTGGTCTATATATTTCTCCATAGAGCCTCCCATGCAGCATTACTCCTTACAATAATTATCTACGGTTTCTGTGTATTTATCTCTGAGATCTATTTAGATAGGGTATCTACCATCCCTCCTGGATCTATTTTCATGTCTCTCTCTGTCTATAGTATTTATCTCTATTTTAACATAACTGCCTTTTTTTTTTAACCCTCAAACTGGGACAGTTCCCAAGGGGATGGATTTTGCCTGCAGTTACAAGCACGATGTGATTCTACACGTGCTCAGCAGCTAAATTCGTGGTGGGTCGGAGCAGCAGTGCTTGTTCAGCAGAAAGGCATGGATTTGGAAAGCCAAGAGGGCACAGAGGATGTGGGAGGGGGCTACAGGCTCTCTTGAGACCCTCCTGGGGTGAGTCCACCCTCAAAGAAGAAGAATGGGATAGAAGAGGGGAAGAATGGAAGAATCTGGAGGCACATTCTGGCTTCAAATCCCAACTCTACCTCTTAGTTAAGCTCTCCCTTTGTTTTCTCTTTGATAAAATGAGAATGCTGTAAGTCCCTAACTCATAGGCTTTGGGGCCAAGATGAAGGGTGATATACATGAAAAGTTCCTGGCAGTGGGCTTGACATAGAGTAAGTGCTCATTAATGAAAACGACTGCTCTTATAATTATTGTTATTCTTCTCAATATGCTCTGATACCTTGTTTGGTAGTTTTTATGAGCATCAACGCCTCATAGGCTGTGACTGTCTTAGGATGGAGACTTAGTGATATGTATATTCCTAGCTCAGGAATATAGTGGATAACAGATAAACATTTAATAAATGAACAAACCTACCCAGGCACTTTAAGTGATACAGGAGAGGAAAGGTGAAGATACAGAACAAGAGTGAGGTTTGGAAGGAGGAAAACTGCAAGTTGCCAGCGCTGGGCAGCTTCAAGCTCAAGCAAGTATGCCAGACATTTCACTGAGAGGTAAAGAGCTGAGCTATGGAGCTTAAAAGGGGGTAGATAAGGCCTGGAACCGCTACGATGGGGTGAGCAGGAACCAAATCAAAGGCCTGCCAAAAAGCAGTGGGGGTCCTGCTGGGGTGTGAATGCCAGATTTGCAGTGGACCCACTTAGTATGAGTCTATAGCTGTCCTGCTCAGCAACTCAGGACAGGAAAAAAAAAAAAAAAAATCACACGATGGGGGTCAGCAGAGTAAGGGTTGTTAAAGCAGGCAGAGCAAGAACAGCAAGAGTTGGGGAAGCCTAGAGTTCCAGGGAGGTGCCATGAATGGCTAACAACGGGGTTGGTCTGGATGAGGAAGCAAATGGAGCCAAGAGCACCCAGAGGTCACAGGGGGCCAAGAGACTGGACGTCAAGATAGGCTCTAAAGAGAAGGTACAGTGGGAAGAAGGAAGGTAGAAAGATAGAGGTAGGTCTGAATCTTAGAGAAATTCCAAGCCATAGGGCAAGCCAAGAAGTGGCTTTTCTACTGCATGGCTGAAATGGAGAGGAAGTGAAGGTCATTGATAAGGAAGGGGTCAAAGACATGGGGAGAGGGACTTCCCTGGTGGCGCAATGGTTAGGAATCTGCCTACCAATGCAGGGGACACAGGTTCGATCCCTGGGCCGGGAAGATCCCACATGCCGCAGAGCAACTAAGCCCGTGCGCCACAACTACTGAGCCCGCGTGCCTAGAGCCCGTGCTCTGCAACAAGAAAAGCCACCGCGATAAGAAGCCCGTGCACCGCAACGAAGAGTAGCCCCCGCTCGCCGCAACTAGAGGAAGACCGCGCGCAGCAACAAAGACCCAACAGAGCCAAAAATAAATAAATTAATTACTTTTAAAAAAAGACACGGGTGCAGGAGAATGTCAAGGATCGTCAGCACTGTGTCTGATCTCAGAACTTCAGTGCTGCTCTCAAGTTCTACAGCAGAAGAGTGAGACTTTAGTACAACCTTGCAGAAAGAGATCCATCATAACAACCTCTGGGCAAGTCCCACTTGCCTCCTCTATCCAAGATGATATCACAATGTAAGAAGCTATCAGGAAGGAGGCTACTTGAGCTCATGGCGGAGCACCTTGAAGATCTGTGATGATTACTCCAAGTCCTGGTGTTGCTACAACCTTTATGAGTCACATTCAACTTTGCACAAGTTTCCCCAGAGGGGAGCAAAAGTTGCTAACCAAATCTATCAGCCTAGGCAGAGAACTGAGGTGACGTGCAAACACCTGGCATTCCAATGACTGTGCAGTGGTATCAAAGGGAGCGAAGTATGTAGGCAGCCTGGGTGCAGGCAGAGTCACACTGGCTCCTCCCATGAAGAAGCACGCTCCCTGTGGAGTAATGCCAACGGCAGAGGATGACTAGTAAGAAGCAGGATGCTGACACTCTGGACCCAGAGAGGCCCAGGCCCATGTAAACAGGGCTGGCAGACAGATGGGGCCACGACACGGAGGAAGCTGGCACAGAACCTGCAGACTTTTGCTTCCAAACTGCCAGATGCCAGCTACAGCTTTCCATCTGCCTCCTCTCATCCTCTCCTTTAGTGTTTCACTGTTTACATGGTACACATCCAAATACATTTGCTGACCTCACCTAGGCAGGTGGGTTTGGTGAATAGGTCAGGGACCTCAGCACTCAAACAGTTCAAAAAATGCAAGGTGCCTTCTCTCTGGCGCATGCCCAGGAAGCCAGAGGTCACAGGGCACTGTTTAGAGAGATCTCTGAAAAATCCGGGGATGCCATAGCAAGAGCTATACTCACTACCATAGACCGTGTACCAGCTTCAGCTGCCACCAACCCATCTTGCAGCCTTTTCTGTCCTGTTTCCTTCTTCCCTCCTCCCGTCATTCTTAGTGCTGCCATGTGATGCAGGGCCATCAGTGGGAAAAATAAAGACCCCATCGGCAAATTCAACAGAAAACTGGCCTCCATGGGCAATACTGTTCCAAAAAGAAGTCTGAAGAAGTAGGAGAAAAGGTTAATACTAGAAGGAGAACTGGGAAGTTCCAGGTGCCCTGGGGTCTACCAGTCTGGGGCAGCTTCCTTAGAATTACCTGTGCCAGGCGTGCCACAGACTGCACGAGTCCTGCCTTGATCATCCACCAACTTGAGCCCAGAAGGAGAGCAAGGTGATACCCACAGAAAGGGGCACTAAGGTAGCTGTGGGCACTCCATCTAGCCATCAAGCAGGTTGGGACATACAGGATCATCACAGATGATCCAGATGTGGCAAGAGGGGCAGAGAAATATGACAAGGGATGCAGAGGGAGAACTTCAGCTTTCCTCCCTTCAGTTAAGAGGGTCTTGTCTAGGACACTGCTGAAATTCAGATGGCCAAAAGTCAGCCCTAATCCTTTCCTTCCCACAATTCTTTGCTCTTCCTATTCTAACTCCCATTCCGTATTCACTCTCCCCCACCTCCCTGATCACCAGCATCCTCCCCCATGCCCACCACCACTCCCCTAGGCCCAGTGAAACCGCAGCCCATCCACCTGAGGTCTGCAGGGCTGCCTGGGAGCAGGAACCTGGACCAGGGCCACAGCGACATGTCTCTTCTCATCCTGAACTGGAAGTCAGTGAATGATGCGTTTAGTAACCAGGGGTGTAAGGACCACTTTTTAACTGGGACCCAAGAAGAAAAGCCACTACTAAAAGTCAAGGAGAGAGAAAAGGAGAACCAGATAAAAAGGAGGAGGAGAAGGAAGACTCCTAACCCTCTAGCAGAAAAATAGATAAATACAGGCTATTAGGAAATAAAAGATAGAGACAGAGACATCAGCCTGGCCTGGCATGATTTTTTTCTCCCTCGCTGCAGTAATGATCTGATAAGGGTTTAATCCTACCACATTCTTCATGTCCTAACTCATCTTCACTGAGTCTCAACTGCCTCCTGAAGATGGACCTCAGTCATGCACGAGGCGGCTCCGATTAAGCCCAGTGCCCAGTGAGCCGCGGGCTGCACACGCCGCCCTGCACCTGAGGCCCAGGGCCTCACTGCCTCCTAGGGATGAGGGCGAGGGGTGGGCGCTGCCCTCCCATTCTGCAGAGCAGTCTGTCTGGGGAGCCCTCTCCGGCTTGCCTGCCACTGTGCCTGAGCACGGGACGCAGTGGGGACTGAGGGAACCCCAGTGCCCGCTGCTTAGAAGATTTCAACCTGTCTGCCAGGGAGGTGTGCGGGTTGGCACAAGCCATTGCATTCGAGATCACCACCTTCATCTTTGAACATCTGGAGCAGGGCTTCCAATAGAGCTGAGACGAAGAAAAGGGAACCGATGTTTACCAAGCACCTACTATACGCTAGGCTCCATGCTGTCTGGTTTTATGCATATTCTCACTTAGTCTGAATAGCAACCACTGGACAAGTTAAGAGGTCATTAGGCCCATTCTAGAGCTAGGAAAACGGAAGCTGGGGGAGACTAAATGACATACTCCAAATCACAGAGCTGGAAAGCACTGACGCGCCTGATGAGAGGATGCCAGAAAAAAATGGATTGAGGAGCTATGCACAAAGCACCAGGGCTGTGCTAGAAGCAGGCGTTGGCAGACATATAATCCTTGCTTCTGTATTTGCTCTGCCGCAGGGCCCCATACTCCCAGCCCCTGCCCGGCTTTTGAGTCCTGCTTCCGTGCCTCAGTTCCTGACGGTTTCTGCCCCCACGGAGTAGCCTGTCCACGAAGCATCCTGGGATGGTTATCTTCGTTCTCACAGACCCCAGGACAAAACCAGCCCTCCACCTCACGCCCCCCTCAGGGGGGAGCCCCAGAGAAAGGCCACGTGCCCCCGACAGGCTGAGCTCAGGGATGCTCCGGGTTTTCTCTGGATCCATTACAGCGTGGGGCACTGCAAAGCAGCTAGTAATTTACTGCGGGGTCGGGGTGGAGGGGAGATGGTGGGGGGCAGGTAAACTCCACTTTCCCAAATCTCGCCTCAGGCTGGAGTTGCCCTTTCCTTTCCTTCCTGTTGTTGTTTTCCATTTTCTTTCCTCCCTTTTTTAAACTGCTTTTAGTTACTTTCAGGCAAGGCAGCCAAAAACTCCAGGTCATCTGGAAATAAACACAATTTATTCTTATTGTAACACAGTTAACGCACAATTTGATGGGACACACAATTTGGTTGGGAAATCTGAGGAAGTGGTAGCGAGGGGGCGGAGGTGCGGTGGGCATTTGAAAGCTGAGAGATTTGGCAGCCTGGCTGTGTGGGGAGGGGGCTGATGAGGACTGCCAGGCTTGGAGAGCAGGGTGAGGGGCAGGCAGCACTGGCTGGGGGACGGCAGAAAGCCATAGATGGGCAAATCCAGAGCTACGAATGTCCTGTTTCCTAGCAGCCTCACGGCAGCCCAGCCAAAACAGCTCACGTTTAGGGGAGAAGAAATCAAGCTTTTATTTAGCACCTACTCTTGGTCTGTTTGATTCTCACAACAACCTTAGCCCTTATTTCCATTTGACAGATGGGAAAACTGAGGTTCAGAGAGCTTAAGTTCAAGCTTAAGAATGGCAGAGACCGGCCTTGACTTCACATGTGACAAATCCCAGAGCTAACATTGGTATAAAGACACCAGCAGTTCTCAAAGTGTGGTTTCCGGACCAATGGCATCAGCCTCACCTGGGAATTTGGTAAGAATGCAAATTCTCAGGCTCTATCTACCACCCCAGAAATGAATCCAGAAACTCTGGGGAGGGGGCCCAGCGATCTGTGTTTCAATAAGCCCTCCAGGTAATGCTGATACGGATATTTCTTCAGGGGCACTCAGCGTACAGGCAAGCATGGCCTAAAAAGAGAGATTCCCAAAGTGTGGTCCCCAGACCAGCGGCATTTGTAACTTGTTAGAAATGCAAGTTCTTGCTGCCCTACCCCCAGACCTACCGACTCTGAAACTCAGGGTGTGGGGCCCCCAGGGCTAGTGTAACAAGCCCTCCAAGGTGGTTCCGATACACACCCAAGTTTGAGAACCACTTCACCTTCTGCTGCCTCTTCCTCATAAGCAAAGTGGGACGAAAACAGACACCCTCAGCTTGTCCAAGTGCAAAATGATGGGCACTCTGTCACTAATTAACAAGCTCCAGGAATGAAATATTTTAATCTGTTATAGGTGCATAGAGGGCAGGTGGATAAGAAGATGAGAGAGAAAAATCTGAAGATGCAAAACCCAGGGCAAGGTCCAGAGGGCTGCAGCCCTCCAGAAGGGAAAACAGCTTTGGCATGATGGAAACAGGGCCATTCTCACATGAAAAGATTGAGAAAAAAGTAGGGTGTCTCCAATGAGGGTTTTTTTTTTTCTCTTTTCTGATGATATTTATTCCAGAAGCAATTAGGATTAAATAGCAGGAAGACTGAAGATCTCAGGTAACTTCACCAAATGGAAATCGGTCTGTAGATGAAACATCCCAGACCAAAAGGGCTTGTCTTTGTCTCTCATCAATACGAAGTCAGTGCCAGACTCTGATGACCACCGATTGTATGCCCCGCACCACGGGCCATGCTTTTCACACACGATCAGTTTATCTCACGATAGTCCCGCCTTCCCTTTTTTTTTTTTTTTTTTTTTCCGCCTTCCCTTTTTATAATGGGGGAAACAGAGGCTCTGAGAAAGTAAGCATTTTACTCAAAGCTTCACAACTTGCAAGTGAGGAATAGGATCCACACTCACCTTGCTGTCGGAAACAGCCAGTGGCCTCTGGTCTGGCACCGTCCATGAGAACTTCTGTAACAAGGGAAATATTTGGCCAATATGGTAGCCACTTGCCATGTGTGGTTACTAAGCCCTTGAAGAGTGGCTAGTGTTACTGAGAAGCCGGTTTTAAAATTTTAATTACTTTTAATTAATTTAAATAACCACATGTGGTTAGTGGCCATTGTATTGGAGACTGCAGCTCTAGACCAATGGTGAGTCCCATCTCGGATTTCAAGTTGATCCTTGTCCTCTGGATGACTCAAGCTCTGAGAGAACTGGTGACAAAATTCTAGGACAGGCCCTGGTCACAGAACAGAGTGGCAAAACATCCTTTTGCCCAGGTCACCTTCACCCAGCATCCCCTTGCTGGTAAATAGTGATGTCAATGGCCATACGTGACCTGGCTTTCCTGTGGCTTTGACAAAGCAAATCTCTCTTTTCCTGGGGCATCCCCGTCCCACCATCACACTGGGGAAATTCATCTTGTCATAAAGGTTTCCCAGGATTAGAGTTGGCCAGTCTTAGTCACAAATTAGCCCTAGTCCTTAAATAGGAGGATGGCCTTAAGCAAACGACTGAATTCTTAGAGCCTCCATTTCCCCATCTGTAAAAATGAGGAAAAAATAATTAGCTTTGACGGTTATTGGAATGAACTGAGCTGATGTATAATGTAAGGCACCTCCTCCATCTCCTGACATCCTTACCCCCTAAACCCACACTCCACTACATGATTGCTCTAAGGTCTAGAAGCCTCCCACCACCGGGGGTTGTTCTGGCTATTCATGGACGATAAGGCACCTCACATATCCGCCTTAAATAATATTTCCCTGAACGCATTTTAGAGTCAGAATCCAGAATCCACAAGCAATTGCACAGTCACCCGCAGCCCAGGGGCCCCAGCAGCTGCACCTTAGCTGCCTGAATCATCCGGGTCTCCCCACACGGGCTGGACCCCACCGGCTGCTTCATGCTTGGCCTGAACTCAGGACACCTGAGAGGCCACCCCTGCCATCCACAGGGCCAACAACTCCATTCACACAACAGTGGTCTCCGTCCAGCCGAGTCTACGACGAGGATGTCTAAAATCAAGTTAATTTTGCCTTCACCAGTAAGAGTGTCAATAAAAAGTTATTATCCAGTCACTGGATGTTTTAATTACCAAATGTCAAGCGCCATCAATTTCCATGAGCAGTTTAATGGTCCCAAGAGACAGCCCTGAACAGAACCCCAGGAGAATCCCCAGCCCCTCTCTGTCCCTAAAGAGGACCCCACCAGAACCACTTGACACTAACCGCTCTGCATTCCCTTCTTAAAAGTCTCCAAAGGGAACACCTCCCTCTCTCTTGAAGAGCATCCATACACCCCAAAGCTTCCTCAATCCAGCTGGAATCTCTCTTGCTTCAATCTTGTGATAGATATTTGCAAGAACAGTTGACACCAATTTACAGGCAATAAAGTAGAGGGACCTTGAGCACCATGGCAGGGGTGGCGGGGGGGGGGGGGTCATATGAGAATACCAGCCCATGGACAATGTCTGTGCCCACTGATAAATTATTCAGCTTCCTTGGGCCTCAGGTTCTGTTCCTACAAAACAGGGATAGTCACACTCACCTCACATGAGATCATGTATACGATGAATTTAGCTCAGAGCCTGGCTCACTGTATGGGAAAAACTGGTTTTGTTGTTGATGGCGCAATAGTTGTTATTATATAGGAGGCATCATTAAGTGGTACTTCCTCCAGCGAGTCCTTTCCTGATTCCCCACTACATTTGCTTTATTCCCCTGTATTTACTGAATGCCTACCAAACACCAAAAACTACCCTCAGGCCGTGGTTCCATGAAGAAACTGGATAGGTCCTTATCCTCATAAAGGTTGCAGAAGGGGAGCTGAATATTTAACAAATAAGCATACACACCACACACTCAAAAGCATTTAAAATTGTAATGAATGCGATGGTGGAAGAGTCCAAAGTAGAAGAGGGAATCACAGATTCTCGTTAAGTCCAAGAAACACAGGTTTTAAAATACTTCCGAGGATGAAACTGCATTTCTGCAGGTAGATTTTGAGTTCCTGGAGGGGCAGGCAAAGAACCAGTTCCCATGATCTAGCAGAGTTTCCAGCTAAGATGGAAAATGTTCTAAGGGTTAGTTGAATTAATGAAGGGATGGATGGCTGTATGGACGTAAACCTTTTTGCTACACCTTCAGTTACTAAACTTGGCTTCTGGTCCCTCACTCCCGTACCTGCCTCCATTCACTAGGGTTTTGCCTTCATTTTCTCTGTTTCTTAACATCATCTTAGCCCCACCCCAAAGCTGTCTCGAGTCACGAACTGCATGCCTTGGAAACGCCTCCTGGAATGCCATTTGTTCTCAAAACCCTTCGCAGACAATATTTTCCACTCTGCCCTCCCAGCCCTGCCAGAGTTGTCTCCACTTCTTCCAAGGGGAGTTTAAAAATGGAAAGCCACATGCAGATGAAAACCTTGAGAAACCCGGCGCCTTGGAGATGTAAGCACCTTCCCCTGGAAGGTGGCTTATGCTGGAGTCATTTGTCTGGCTACGTTAGACGGCAAGGTCTCAGGCCGAGAACGAGAATTTTATGTCTCCTAGAGCGCTGTCAGCGGGGGCACTCAACAAATCGTAAATAACCCTGGGGAGGAGGCAGCAAGTGGCAAGACTGGGTAAAATACTGCAAAAAATGGCCCTCCTGCACGCAGATCTGGGATGTGGCTTCATTCTCAGTCTGTGTCTCAGAGCATCCTGAAACCAGAGCCCTGGCCGGACTGTCACCCGGGGTCAAGGAACTTTACCCCATTGATAAAAAGCAGGTAAATCTCCTTCCCAGACAACCGTGATGTAGGAACAGCGGCACAACAAACACATAGCAATGCGGACAGAGGACAGACCCACGTGGATTGCGAAGGAGAAAGACAGAATTCAATGGGGCATCTCAGAGCTCACCCTGATGTGGATTTACAGGCCACCTGGGCTTCAGGGATCCAACCCGCGGTTACCACTGCTTTGGGAAAGGTAGCCAGGACAGCAGCCCCAGCCCAGGGGCCGTGCCTCTAGGAAGAGAGAGAAAACCTCTAATAGGAGTTAGAGCTTGGATCTGCAACATGCTAATGCCGTGACCTTGAACAGGTGGGTGCATTAACATCCCCGAGCCTCGGCTTCATCATCCTAGCACGGGGCTCAGGGACTCTTGTGAGAACTCATCCTCCATGGTAGGTTGTGAGGGCAGAGCTGTAGCAACGCAGCTAAGTCCCTGCTGTCGGGCACTTCCATGCTAACTGGGAAAGAAGAAACAGATAGATATCTTGCGTGGCAAGTCACGATAGGTACTACAGTGACAAATAAAGCAGGGTCAGGGGAAAGCAAGGCCAGAGAAGGCCTCTGCAGTCAAGTGACCTCAGAACAGAGCCCTTGATAAAGTGAGGAGGCAGGGGACGCAACATTCCAGACAGAGGGGGAAACGGGGCACAGGTCCTAAGGGAAGATGTTCTCAGGACGTCTGAGGAACAGCAGGGAGGCCAGGGTGGCTGGCGGACAAGCAACGGGGACAGTGGCAGCGGTCTAGGTTGGAACATGTAGGGCCTTGGGCTGTTTGCATGAAATAGGAAACCACCGTGGGTTTGAGGCAGTGCAGAGAGATCTGCAGTGTGTTCCAAAATGGCCCTTCTGGCTGCTGGGTAGAGATTAGAATGCAGGGAGCAGGGGTGGCCGAGAAGAGGCCATTACAACTATGCAGCAGGAAGTGATGGGGCAGGAGGTAGAGGTACTGGTGGAGATGCCGAGAAGTGGTTAGACTCGTGACACAGTTTGAAGGCGAAGCTAAAAGGACTGGGTTAGACGTGGAGTAAGAAAAGGTGTCAAAGATGTCCCAGGGCTTAGATAACATCCAGGCCAGCACCTGGCACAAAGCAGATGCTCAATATACATTCGAGCCTTTCTCCCTTCCTGACCCCACCTGCCAGCAGCTACGCTGCTCAAGGAGCAGGAACCCAGGATGCCTCCTGGTTCTAGAAGCTTGAGACAAATGGGAAAGGCGAGAACTCGAGGAAAAAAGTGACAGAGCCCATGTCATCAGCAAATCCTGTCTCCAGAGCACTGACAGTCACAAACTCTCAGCTCACAGCTTCAAAGGAGAGCAAATGTGAGGGTATGGCCCGCTGACACAGAGCTGACTAGGGGCAAGGATATTCTAGTACAAAACCCTCCAAGGACGACTCAATTTTGTTTTACACGAATTTAGTGGGCATGCCATTTGACCCCCAAATTCTACTTTATATGAATTGACAGGAGTCTGTGCAAAACATTTAAGTAAAAGGACATTCACCAAAGCATTATCAATAATGGAAAATTGGAAGCAATCTAAATTTCGAACAATTAAGGATGCATTCAATTCCTAATTTGAAAATGGCAAAAGAAAAGCACAAAGTAGAAAATAAAATTCACCATAATATCCATACCTAGAAATAACCATAAGGAAATTGCAGGCATATATCGTTCTAACTTTGTTTTTCTATGCACCTATTTGAATTTTTTGTTGTTGATATAAAAATGGGATCATACTGAATATACTGACTTGCAATCTGACTTTTTCTATGTAGCAAATATTGTATATATTTTTCATGCCATCAAACATTGTTCTATGACATGTTTTAATGGTTTCATGGTGTTTCATTATTTGAATGACCATGATTTCCATAACAGATTCCGTATTGTTAGACATTTCAGTCATTTCCAATTTTCCATCATTACAAGTAAGGCTTCAATACAAAACCTTGTACATGAACTTTCATGAAGATCTCTGATTATTTCCTCAAGGTAAGAGAAATGCCAAGACACGGAATTGCCGAGTCAAAGAGAATATCCATTTATAAGTTTTTGAAAACTACTGTCAAACAGCCCTCCAGAAAGTTGGTACCCATTTATACCCCCAGAGCAGGGAATGCGAGCCCCCATTTCTCTGCATCTAAACCACCATGTATTATTATTTTTGCCAATTTAATAGGAGGAAGCAGAATCTTGTGACTGATTTAATTAGCATTGCTTTGATTTCTACTTAAGCTAAACAAATTTCCGTATGTTTATTAGCCATTTTACTTTTTTTTCCTTTTTAATTCTGGGAATTGCCTGTTGCTGCCTTTTGTTTGTCTTCTTCATGCTGATTTTTGAGAGCTTATTAGACCCACAGGCAATTTACAAGGAAAAGTTACTCCAAAAGCCACCATGGGCCTGAGAACCAAACATCACTTAGAGCAAGTCCCAGTATGTTTAGCTAAATCCCATAATGACATGGCTTTTCCAAACTTGCGGCCAAAGGACCCCAGGTTGGTGAAGGGAGGAGCTGGGAACCAGAGGTGGAGAGCAGTAGGCCAGGTGGGGGGGATACAAGCACGGCATTTGTGGCCTCAATATGGCAGACGTTTGGCATCTCCATAGAAAGGAAAGGAAGTGGGCACACACAGATATAACTGGCCCTGTTGGTCCAACCAGTCAAGTTCCAAAAAAGGACTTATCTCTCAAGAATGAAAGTGTCAATACATGGCAGCATAAGTCTCTGAGAATTACCGTGTTTGGTTTCCCTACCTTAGCACTAAACCAAAAGAGGCTAGGATGAATTAGCCGGGAGGGTAATTTTAAAACAGAGCTGTACATAGTTCACTTCTAGCACTTGTTGGCAGAGGGCAGCTGCTTAGGTTGGAAAGAAAACTGTTTTCTAAATGAGAATTGAAATCTCCCTCCTGCACGAGTGTGCCTGGCCTGGCAGAGGTTCAGGCCTCCACATAGGGACCCTAGAAAGGGGACCGACAGCCTCAGGGCCTGGATCCAATGACGGGTGTGGAGGCTCAGGAGGGGAGGGAATGGGAGAGTGGGGTGAGGTGTGTCCCACACCTGCTGGACCACCAGGGAACAGCCCAACGTGCCCCCTTACTCCCGTCAGGGCCTTGACCCTCTGCAAACTGCTGCCACGCTTTGTCCAGGCCACATTCCTCAATCCCACTGACAATGGTTTGTTCAGTTTCCCAACCAGAGTCCAGACATGCTAGCCCGACAAGGCTAATTCCATCTCTTCAAGCAACCTTCCAACTGTCTGTGACAGGCGCAGCCCCTTTCTGGAAGCCTGGAAGGCTGGTTGTGGACACTCTGTTCTCTTGTCTGCCTCCAACTTGCCAAGTCCCTCTGAATCTGAAAGAGTGGGGCAGTGAGGGCTGTGTAGGCAGTGTCCCCCTATCCTCAGAGCCCCCAGATTCCTCTGCATATCAAGATGGTGAAGATAGGGGCTTAGGTCATCCCTCCCTATAGATTGCCAAGAAGTGCCTGAGGCGGGGCTGGCTCCCCTGCCCACGTGACCACCATATTGCAATCCCCTCAGGGCCCGCTAAGCCCCCATCCACAGCCTCACTGAGTTTCACCTTTGTGATGAGGCTGAGGCTATTCAGTCAGAACCCACTTGGGTTCCCCCAGCTCCACCATGGCCGTCTTTGTCACTCAAGCCCTGCTTGGAGCAGGAGACCCTGCTTGTGCTTTCTGAGTTGACCCTTCCCCAGGCCGTGCTCCACCCGGGCTCTACCCTCATCCCCGCACCAACAATCTCCAAGCCCAGACTTTCAATCACTGTGCTGAGAGGTCCACCTGACAGTGGTGCCCTCAGACTCTAGCGGGGGAAGAAGGTGATGATGATTTTTCTGTTTTTTAGTTTACCATCATATGTGTACAATTAAGAAAATCAAGTGTACTGATCTTACGTGTATAGCTCAAGAAATCTGGATATAGGTGTGCACCTGTGTCACCACCAGCCAAGTCTAAATACAAAACCTTTCCCAAGAAAGTTCTTTCATTCCTTCCTCTCCCAATCACTACCAGAAGTGACCACCATTTGATTTCCATCAGCATTGATTCGTTTTGCTTATTTCTGAACTTCATATAAATGGAATCACATAGCATGTTCTCTTTTGCATCTGGCTTCTTTCACTCAACATAACGTCTGTGAGACATTTATTAACTTCCCCGCTGGCACTAAGGGCAAAGAATTTAGTGATTCTTATTCGAGAACATTGCTTGTGCTTTCAAGCTGTGTTCCAAGGGGACCTATGACTCCCACTCAGCAGGGAAGGGAGGGGCAGGAGATTATAATGTGGGGAGTGAGCTACCCTCTGGTTCCTCTGCTGAAGCTGTTTATCTGTTTCACACAGAGGGCTTCCATTAAGATTTCTCTTGCCTACCAGAGTTCTAAGGCCAAACAACAATGCAACTATAGAAGCTGCTCAGGTTCTCTCCAAATACACTGGGTTTCTCTGCTCCTTGGTCAAAAACTGAGATAGAAGGTAGATAAAAACACCAAGGTCAACACACTTTGGGTACCTGGATGATTCCAGGTGATAAAAAAAGCCCATCCTCTTTCAAGTATCCTTATTCTTATCATGAGAACAGAAGACCTTCCAGCCCCACCCTCTTCTGACCGCAAGAATGGGATCTGGGAAATCTAAGACATAGGTTGCCAACCCTCACCCCACTTCTTGCTATGGAGCCCCTATCCTGGCCATCGGGGGGTGGTATTTCTAATGGCCACATCTAAACAATAATAGATCCGTATGTTGCCAAGAAAGGTTAAGATAGGATGGCCAGTGTGGCCATGGTCAAGGAGTGGCACCGACATCCCACCTGTCAAGGTGGCTCATGTCAATTTCTCTTCCTTCCACAAGTTCAGGGTCTTTGCAGAAGTCAGACATTGACCTGTTGAAGGCACAGGGGAGGGGTGGGGAACAATTCAATTAAGAGCAAAAGGACTGCAGGCTTGAGAATTGAAAAGAGCAAACCTAAGACTTCCGTAACACCCTTGGCTCTAAGCCCCAGCATCAGAGGAGAAGGGCATGGAGAAGGGGGGCTGGGCAAGGCTTCTCCAACCCCTCCACAGCCTCTGATTCTGCCCCAGACCCTGGCGGGAGACAGACACGCATTTTGACAAACACTCTTCCCCTAATTCTGAAGCCCCTATGGATTGCAAGGGAAATTTAGTCCATACGTCTCTGATTCACTTATACTAAACTCATCAACATGTTGTTTTGTAAGAGCCATTTCATGTCCAAGTGCCTTTTTTTTAAAAAAAGCTCTTAAAACCCCGGATTTTTTCTTCAAAACGGGAAATCATACTGTGCCAAGAGAAGAGGAACTTGAACCCTGAGAGGGTCAAACTGGGTTCAAAGCTGCTGCTTCCCCAGAGACCCCAACCAATTGGAAGTGCATCCACTGCCCCCTCGCCCCCCTCACCTCTCTGGGAGGCAGAGAACCTGAAAGCAGCCAAATCAAAGCAGGAGAAGCCAGGAGAGAGAAGCAGCATTGGGCTATTGTCAAGGTCACACTGTTCCGTTCACAGCAAGGCCACGCTCCACGGAGCCTACAGAGGCCTGCAGGCCTGCAGGAGGGAGAGAAAGCCGGCCAGGAGCTCTGTTCTGCTTCATTAGAAGTAGCATCTTTACTCAAAACAGAATCCCTGCAAGCAGGTTCCTCTGGAAATGACCCGGGGCACCTGGCGCTGAGCTCAGTCGTGGGCTTTGGCAAGGTCTCTGGAACGGCAGTGAACTTGGAAGGTCCAAACCAGATGGATGGAAGGATGACACTCTACTCTGGCTTCCCCTTCCCCCTCTGTGTGCTCTCTCTCACCTTGAGTTTTCTCTGCGGTTTCACATACACAAAGATGTCTCTCCGTCCCTGGCCCAGCGGAGCCAAAGGTTATCAAGGCGATGAAAAATGAGTGGGTTGATTTCCTTAAACCTCAGAGAAGCCTTTAAATGTAGGCAGGGATCCTGAGAAAGATGTGCTGGGGGCCACCTTAAGCTCCGGCCGGCCCGTGGCCAGCCACATCCTCTCTTCAACAAGGGGACCATAGGATCAAAGCATGTGCAAACCCCAGTATGGGAATGCACATGGTCTGCACACACAGCACAGTTGGATAACCTTTATTTCAGGGGTTGCCAATCCTTGACTGCTTCCCTAGACAGCAAGAAGAGAATTTAGAGTGAATGCTTATGTTAACTAATTCTTAGGGTCAAAAGGGTAGAAAACAAGGTAGTCAATGTCAAATAAAGCAGAGGCAACTTTAGTGCAGCAGAGAAGCTATGGCTGATAAAACCCCCAATCCTCTTCTCTTCCTACATTGAGAAAAGGACTTAAAGTCAAACATCACCAAGATAAGGGATGGGGCTTTTAGAAGTAGGAACACCATCACCCACAGCCAGGGAAGCATATTACAGCGGGGTAGGTTGGGTTATTAATATTCTCTTTCCTCTCTCTCCCTGCCCACTGATGCTGGGCTTGGCCAGGTGACTTGCTTTGGTCAATGAAATGCAGAGAAAGTGATGATGACAGTTCCAAGTCAAGGCTTTAAGAGGCACAGCATGTTTCCTTGCACTCCTGCCATCTGTCACGAGAAGAACATGCTCTACCCCTTCAGCTGGGGCCCCAGAATGAGAAATGTGGAACAGAACAGGACCTAACCCACAGTGTGGGGCAAAACTTAGCTGAATTTAGGTGGAATTAGCCAAACCCTAGCAAACTCACAGGCATTTATTCCTTATTAATAAATGCTTGTTGGAGGCAACTGAGTTTGGGGATGTTAATTACTCAGCATTATGCAGCAATAGCTGACTAAGACACATGATTATAATCTCTAACGACCAGCCTATGAGAAAGCAGTTTGGTCAGCTCTGCCTTCTATATAAGACCTGCTCTGGGCCAGTCGTTCCCTAAAACTGGTCTCCATGGCAGTAGGATCACTATGTTATTATTAGTTTATTACATCATTCCACAAACATCTACTGAATTAAACTGGGCTGGCCACTGGGAATACAGAGATTAATTAGGACATACCCATGGCCTTAAGGAGCTTATAGGTTACGTGACAACAGTCACACAGAGAAGGGAGACAATGGCAATGACTAAACAAGCCTAGGATACTGAAGCTCTGCAATCTAAGAGATACACCTAAGTAAGGGTTGGAGTGACGTGCAGGAGGGGGACAAAGGGTGATCAGGGAAGGCTTCATGGTAGGACTGGTGTCTGAGGCCTGAATCCTAAGAAATAAGAGAGACTGTTCTCTGTGCAGAGCTCTGCCAACAAACCACACTTTTCCAAACCTTTGGAGCAGCTGCCCAGTTTCACTAGTATAGATTTGGCCATGACTGCTTCCTTTGTTCATATGTTCGCAACACTTTCCTTGAGCACCTACTATGTGCCAGACCTGCACTGTGTGATTCTGTAGTGAGCACTTGACAGGTGACTAGTCTAAGTTGTGATGTGTTGTATAATTGTAAAAACACACTGGATTGCAAAGACTTAGTACAAAAAAAAAGGATTTAAGACGTCTCATTAATTTTTAAAATCGGAAACCTGTTGAAATGATAATATTTTGGCTGTGTGGGGTTAAATAAAATACATTATTAGAATTCATTTCACCTGTTTCTTTTTCCTTTTTTTAAAAAAAATAGGGCTATTAGAAAACTTAAAAGTACATACATGACCCTCATTATATTTCAATAAGACAGTGCTATGCTAGACTCTAGGCCTAAATCAGGCCACACAGGAGAATCCCCCGGTGAGCTTTTAAAAATTCTAATGCCTAGTCTGCCCCCCAGACCAATTAAATCAAATGTCAGGGGTGGCACCCGAGCATCAGTATTTTATTAACTCCCCAGGTGATTCCAATGTGCAGACAAATGCAGGAACCACTGTTCTAGCAAGATGCAAGGGAAAAGGCACAGCCCTCTTGTCATCCAGTGGGCACACAGACATGGTCACTATCTGTCACCGTCGACTATGACAAATAGGTGCTGGGTCCTCAAGGGCAGACGGCTGGCCTCTCGGAGCTCTTCCTCTCCTCGCCTGGGACTCTTGTGGGCTGATTGCCCCGGTCCCTCACCTCACACACATCCATGGCCATCCAGAAAGTGGTTTTTCAGAGGCCAAGCCTAAGCTCACCTACAGCCAGGCCCCCTTCCCAGCCCTGCACTCCCCGACTTCCTGACTCTTTTTTTTTTTTTTTTAATATTTTCCTGGCCGCACCCCGCGGCATGTGGGATCTTAGTTCCCCGACCAGGGATCTAACCCGTGCCCCCTGCAGTGGAAGCGTCAAGTCCTAACCACTGGACCGCCAGGGAAGTCCCCCGACTTCCTGGCTCTTAACCTCTCTGTACCTGAGGAGACTCAACTCATCACGTTATTTGGTCACAGAGAGGTTTCCAGCAATAGAACACACACACGCACACACACACACGCACACACACTCACACGCGCACACGCACACACACGCACGCACACACACACGCACACGCGCACACACACACACAACTTACAGTCATTCTGCTCACACAGTTCATCTGAATATTAACTGAGGGCCAGCCATGTAAAGGTCATATAACAATTAACTGGACACAGCAAGTTCCCCAGAGGCAAAGTGTGGGCCCCAGGGAGTCAGGAAACTTTTGTGTATGTGGAAGCAAAAGAGCTGGTCCTGCAGAGTCAGCAGGGTTCAGCAGCTGAAAAGCGGGAGGTTGGGGGAGGCTCCGCAGGGTCGCTCAGGGGCGGGTTCCACTCCCCAGCTGGCCGCAGGGGGGAGTGTCGGGTGCAGGCGTTCCCGGGAGGGGTTGCTCTCCTCTCGGGGTCTCATCTTCCTTGCGCTGTGAGTCCCCCTTGCTAGAGGTACCATCCCTGAAATAAGTTTCTGCTGTCACTCAAGAATTCTGCTCTTTGGCCACAGAAAGTGCCACAAAAAGTGGGGACAGGAGGAAGGAAATGGAAGTGGACACAGACGGGAGAAAGCCTGGACCCTCCCGAGACCTTCTTCCTGGGATCAACGGGACAGACGAGGAAAACCCAAACCAGGCAATGTGCACAGACTGACAGGGAAGTCTCAAAAGGAGACACCCCGCATCAGCATCATTGGAGCCCAGGGACATCTGACTCAGGGAACGATCACCACCTTGATTGTGGTGATGGTTTCACAGGTGGGTACAATGCCAGAACCTCACGTTGCACGCTGTGAGTGCTTCCAGATTACCGTGTGTAAATTAGACCTCCATAAAGCTGCTTTAAAAAATATCAATGCTGAGGTGTGAGACCTTGGATAAGTCCTGAAACTTTCTGGGCTTTGGTTGCCCCAACTGTAAAACGAGGACAATAAGAGTACCTGCCTCGCGGGGTGGTTGTGAGGAAAGCCGGCAAAACACAGCCCAGTGATTGGCTTGGAAACACCACCTCCTATGTTTGGTAAGTATAGTAATAATAATAATGATGAAGATTATCATAGTAATAATAAGTATAGCAATACCATGAGGCAATGAGTTAAGAGGCATGACAGATTTCTGCTCATCCTCTTGTGCCCCTGCCATCTGCCCTGAGAAGAGCATCCTCTGTCCCTTCAGCCAGGGCCCCAGGATGAGAAACACAGAGTGTGGTAATAGCAGTAATACAGTACCAGTGGTAATAATGTAGTAACAGCGGTAATCGTAAGAGCATGTACTAACAGTAACATAATATACATAAATGTTAGTATACATAAGATAATATTATACATATATCAGCATAGATAACATACTATCATAATAGTATAAAATTCAGTAATAAAATAAAAGCAATGTAGTAATTATGTTAGTGACAATTATTATTGTCAAAGCTAGAGCAGCATGGAAGCTGTCAGGCCAAGTGTGGGCTGTGAAATGAACGGGCAGCCTACATGAGCTAGGATTTATCATTCAAGGAACTTGGATGTGGTTCCTGTCTTGGAAGGCCCTGTAGCAGAGGATGGTTGAGAACACAGGTATTAGACAGGGCTTAATTCTGGCTTCCTTACTTTCTAGCTGTGTGTCCTCGGCCAGGCTGCTTCCCTTCTCTGACCTTCAGTGTCTCCATGTAAGCTAAATGGAGCTAAATCTATTCTACTGCCTCTCCGGGTTCCTGTGAGGATCCAGTGGGAACATTCACATTCCATGCTGAGCACAGTTCCTGGCACAGAGTTGATTAAAGAAAGCTGGCTGGTTGTATCTCCTCCTCAGCATCAAAGCTGAGACCACGTGGCCCGTGGCTGTGGGCTGAGTGACATCTGAGCTCTCCTTAGTGTGACGTGATGGGAGGAAGATGGGTCCAGAAGCCAACATGCCTGCATTCAAATCTCACTCTGCTCCTTCCTGGCCGCGCGCCTGGAGGCCAGTTACTCAACCTTCCTGACCTCAGCCCCATTATCTAAAAAAATAATTTAATAACCAAGAGCCTTAAAAATGTATATTATTTAACCTAACCACTCCATTTCTAGAAATTTAGCCCAGGGAAATAATCAGAGATTTATATACAATGACATCCAATGGCACATTTTTTAAAATAGTGAATAACTGGGAATAACTGAAATGTCTAACATAGGAGGTTAATTACATTATGGTGCATCCAAATGATGTAATACTGTTCATCCATTAAAAAAAAACATGTCAAAGACTATTTAAAGACACGGGGGAAATGTTCGTGACATCTTATTAAGAGGAAAGAGTGGTTTACAAAACTAGCTGGGTCACTATTAGCCTTGGGGTACCTTGGATGAATTCGAGAAAGATGCTCCCCTCTGATGGACCCTGCCGCTTGACCACCTCCAGCCTCGACTCTCTGCCCTTGAGCAGGGTGCAACCTGTACCACTGGACACAGCAGCCTTTCCTGCTTCCCCTGGGGTTTATTCCCACATGGAAGCCCCTCCTAAAACACAAGTCAGCTTACGTCCCTCCCCTGCTTTACACCCTCCACAAACTCTTTACTCACTCAGAATGGCTGCCAGAGTCTCTACTGTGGCCTAAAATGCCCTGTGTGGTCTGGTCCCATGTAATCTCACTGACTTCATCTTCTGCTACTCTCCCACTCGCTCCCTCCTCTCCAGCCACACTGTCCTTGATGTTCTTTGAACATGCTATTCTTTGCACTGGCCTTTCCCTCTGAACTATGCATTTCTGCCAGAAATGCTCTTCCCCAGATAGCTACAGGGTTCCCTCCCTCACCTCTGTCAGATTTATTCAAATGACATCCTTTCAATCAGGACTTCTTTTTATAGCCACCCTATCAAAAATTGTAAACTCCCCCCAACACACTCTGTCCCCCTTCCCAACTCTATTTTTTTCTTTAGCACTTATCACCACTTGACATTTTATGTATTTTGCTTATGTATTGGGTTGTCCTTTTCTCCCTCCTCTAAAGTGAGATCCCCAAAGGGCAGGGGTTTTTTTGGTCTGTTTTGGTCACTGCTATATTCCCAGTGCTGAAAACTGTTTTGGTACATAATAGGTGCTTAATAAATTTCTGTTGAATGAATGAAGTAGGCACAGTAGAATCCAATGTGGATTTTATATAAAGCAACTCAGTGATAGGAATTATCTCAGGGCGGTAAGAAACCACAGAATTGTTACTCTTTTCTTGTGCTTCTCAGTATTTTCCAAAACTGCTCCATGACTGTGTATCACTTTAGCCTTCAAAATGAAGAAGAAAAGCCATGGCACTGGTTTTCCATGGGTACAACAAGCAGACCTCACCACATGGTGGCTCGTGAGTTTTAACTCCTCTTTCCGCAGCAGACATGGCACTTTAGGGAAGGCAAGTCAGTGTCTGGATCACTTGGGGAATCACAACAGAGAATAAAGTGATGTTGGTTTTTAGCTATAAAATTCAAATCAAAATCCCTGCTTGTCTCCAGTTTCTCCAGAACCAAGACCCTGCTTTGTCCTGCCAATCCTCCCGGGGGTGGAGGCCTGTCCTTGTGCCCCATCCCCAGACCCAGACCTGTCTCATCACCAGCCCTCCCTGTCACTGACTTCCCCCTAGATCACCCCCTGTCACCTCTGCCAAGCTTGCTGGAGCCACCCTGGGGCCTCTGCTCTTGTTCCTTATCCAGGAACACTCCTCCCCCAGATGTCTATAAGGAGTGCCCTTCTTTGCTCAGATGGCCCTTATTCTAGACGCTTTCCTACCCTGAAGAGCCCCCCAGCCCCTCCACCAGGCTGTTTCTTCTTAACCTTAGTCTCCTCCACCTTGGCCCTTATCACAACCTGACAGGTTATATCTATATTTGTGGGTTTATTGTTTGTCCCTCCTGCCCTTCCCCACTAGCACAGAAGCTTCGTGAGAGCAGAGACTTTTATTTACCGCTGAATCGTAATATGTAAAGTAGACCCTGGTGAACAGCGGATGCTCAAAAATGTTGGAGGAAGGAAGGAAGGAAGGAAGGAAGGAAGGAAGGGAGGGAGGGAGGGAGGCAGGGACCCCTAGACCTCACAAACAAGCATTCTTCCATCCATATCTACATAAAGAAGAGGAACGATAGGCTTCCCTGGTGGCGCAGTGGTTGAGAATCTGCCTGCCAATGCAGGGGACACGGGTTCGAGCCCTGGTCTGGGAAGATCCCACTTGCCGTGGAGCAACTAGGCCCATGAGTCACAACTACTGAGCCTGCGTGTCTGCAGCCTGTGCTCCACAACAAGAGAGGCCGCGATAGTGAGAGGCCCACGAACCGCGATGAAGAGTGGCCCCCGCTTGCCGCGACTGGAGAAACCCCTCGCACAGAAACGAAGACCCAACACAGCCAAAAATAAATAAATAAATAAATAAATTAAAGAAGGGGAAAGAGTGAGATCTGCTCAGAATCTCTATCAGAAAATCACTGGGCAAGCCCGGTAGGAAATCCTTAATGCAAATCCAGCCATGGTCATTTCCCTCTAGCAATGACATATCCCAGATCTCTCTCCAGCCACTCCTAGGGGTATAATGCCAAACAGATAAATAAGTTCACAAACCAACTCGCTGCTAATGTCCAGGACTCAGACTTACATTGTCCTCCCCCTCCTCCTCCTCCTTCCTCAGCCCCCATCACCCCCACAGCCAGCTGACCCACCCACAGTCCCAGGCACCAGCCCCTGGCAAAGCCTCCTTTCCTACTGCTGTCCCTTCCTATCACCTCCTCTCAGGCGGCCAGTCCATGGCTTCCAGCTCTAAATGATGGCAGAAAGGACTGTTTCCAGGACAACCTGAATATGCACCTCCTCTCACCGCCCCTCTGGGTGCCTGGTGCACAGTGGTGCTCAAGGCATCTGACCAAGATTCTCACCTTAAAAAAAAAAATCAGTCAACACCCATCACAGGAGAGCTGCTGATTTCTAAATTTAGTGCCCATGCCTCCTCTATGATCTGTGACCCAGAGAAAAGCCAGAGGCACGATCTCTACTATGACATCTGCCATGGGTCCGAAAGGGAAATCGGGGTAAATTGGGAACTGGCTTTACTACCTGCAGCTTTTCCTGATCAAAGAAAGAGGCCAGACTTCTTGTTAAATGGATGCCTAAAAGGGACTTTGGAAAGAACAGCATGCCTGCTGGGAATTAGGGCAAATTCGTGATGTCTTAAAGTTGGAGAAAGAATTAGCAGGAATGGCAAATGTATGTCACCTCAAACATCAAACCCAGATCAACTGGTAGTGGATGACTAACGCCCTGTGTTAAGAAGGATTCAGTGCCTGAATTCAAACCTAATAGTGCTGTAATCAATTAGTGACATCTGCCACGGGCACAAGGGTGAGGAGATCACATACTTCCGACCCATATTTGTGAACTGGAAGGAAGGGGTAAGTGGTCCTTGGGCATGGCTCCCAGACTCTTTTTATCTCCATGGCTCACCTGCCAGATGAGTGTCCCCCAAATTGTGAGCAATTCCCAGTGTGCTAACTAAAACGCCACCCCTTTCTGCCCTACTCAAGAGAGCATCTCAGAATGCAAGCCAGTGAAAGCACAATGAATCTGTGGTAATTTACTGAACAAAGTAAATCATCTGCAAAAGTCGGCATTTTAATATTGCTAACAAGTTACGTGCATCCCATCTCACAGTGGATCATACATCACAAGGAGGCAAGTGGGAACCACGGATCTAAGACATCCTGCCTTGCATAGACACAGCAAGCCAAGGCACGGCCACCTGAGCAGCTCCTGTCTGCAGCCCAGACCCCGCCTCAAGCTCCTCAACAGACAGACAACCTCCCCCAGGCAATCAGGACAGACAGGTCAGATGAAACTCGACCAGCAATGCTGCCCTGCAGTGTTAAATAACCTTTAAGGGCTGGACCACAGCTCTGGTCACTGAGGTTACAGGGGTGAATCTGGTCTTGCCCTGTTACAGCATCTGGTGGGTGCCGGCATTCCTTGGCTTGTGACCACATCACTCCAACCTTCAAGGCCAGCACCTTCAAATCTCTCTCTGCTCCATCCTCCCATTGCCTTCTCCTCTGTGTAGGGTCAAATCTCTCTCTGCCTTTCTCTTAAAAGGATATACATGACTTCACTTAGGACCTTCCTGGAAATTCCAGGAGAATCTCCTCATCTCAAAATCCTTAATTTAATTACAGCTGCAAAGATTCTTTTTTCCTTAGAAGGTAACATTTACAGGTTCTGTGGGGGGAGGACATGTTATTTGGGGGGGGGGGAGGTGGATGGAGGTGAAGGTGGCATTATTCTGCCTACCACAGAAGGTAAAACCAAATGTCACTGTACTTCAGTGTAAACATAATTTTTTTCCCCCTTGATAAGGAATCTCAAACAGATGGGGAAGCATTTTCTGGCAGGAGGAACCTCCTTTTGGATCACAAAGTCAAACATCTATTCTCCTGGAAAAAGTCAATCCTCAAGGGAGTAAGAAACAAAGGAGGAAAAAAGGGAGGATATTCTCACATAACCACCAGATGGGCAGCATGACTGGGGAGTAGGGAAGGGGAAAAATCTAGAAGGGACACTTCTAGAGGACCTACTACACGCCGGGCAGCCTGCTAGGTGCTTTATTTGCAGTTACTCTTCTTATCCTTATGGGTGGGAATCCACTTCTCTACTTAACAGATAAGGAAACTCAGCCCTGTAAAGGCAAGTGGCTTCCCCAGATCCCACAGCTCATAAATGGCAGAGTCAGGATTTGAACAGACGTGCTCTGTCTGCATCTAAAAGTCACCACAGTATATCTTGTCTCTGGTGATGCAAGTGATTATCATAAGGGCAATGGTGGAATCCAGTCCCGGAGGCAGTGCCGGGACCATGACCGTGCAGGCATCACCCGCTATGGGCACCCTGCACTAGAAGGCAGGGCTTTTGCTACTGACTCAGCACGGATCCCTTTAACCCTCTCTGGGCTTCAGTATTTTTGTTATAAAGTTAACATAATATGAGCCCTCTGCTTATCTTGTGTAAATAGCTATCATTCACTGACTGTCTTGACAGCACTAGTTGGTACCATTCTTCCCATTTCCACAGGCAACTGAGGCCTGGGGAGGGCAAACAGCCCTGGCAAGGTTACCATCCTGGTGGAGCCAGGATTATATGGCGCCCTCCCCAACTCCAAATCCCATGACACAAGGAGAGTATGCATTTTTGTTCCTCTGCGTAGATACTGTGCGGTTCCTTGGAAACTCTTTAGAAAAAGCCAGTAAAGTGGGTTTTTCTTGCTGCAGCCTTCAGAAGAAAGTAAGCTGTGGAAGTGGTCTTGGGAGAAAGAAGGAATCTTCCATCAGCAACCCCAAAGCAGATCCCGCCCAGCCTCCAGAGAATGCTGGCAGCAAGAATGAGATCACACCCATAAAATACTCCGCCTTCCCGGGAAGAAGGATGATGTGAAACTGTGAGCCCCTCACCCCTACTCCAGGGCTGGGTGGGGCACAGATTAGGAAACCAGGCCCTGGGGGACCACCTGCAGCCCCAGGCAGTGTTCACTGACTGAGCAAAGCCCCAGTGTCCTGCAGACATGAATGCACCTCCCTAAACACCTGATTTACTCCCAGGGGATAACTTAGACAGTGGGAAGATTACAGCTCAGTGTTTTCTATCATTATCAATTATTATTATTGTTTAGATTAAATCTGTCTAAACCCATCATAACAGAATGAGTCTGACTGGCCAAATGCTTCTTACAGAATTATTAGTAGAAATTTTAACGGCTAAATGAGGGTGGAGGTCTCATAGATCTTGTTTCGACAAAATGGGCTTCCCAGTACCCATTACCTGAGAGTTGTGGACATACCCCAAATTGATGGCACTCTGAGCCAGCATTAGGTGTACCTGTTACCAAGGGCCCAGACTCTCTTACTTCCACTGACATTAGATCACTGTAAGAAGAAAGGATGGAAACATTTCACATCCTCTAGGGGGTTGACTGTGTTCATGTCAATGGTCACATTCTAGAACTTAATAATCCCCTCAGAATATGCTCTGGCTGGGAAGCCACTTGAAGAAACAGCTGCTGTTTGGAGGAATGTCTCAACAAAAGTGGTCTTGCTACACTCCCTTCTTACTGAAGCAGAACTGAGAGGTGTACAAACCCAGCTTTGTAAACCCTCAGTTCCATTTCAGACCTGTCTGCTATCCTACCCAATTAATTGTAGATCAACATCAAATCTTCAAAGTTAAACTTCAAAAAACATAAGAAATTGGCTGGGACAAGAAACCCACTGGAATCCAAATAAATGGGTGCTTCACTCTTCCTAGGTTTAGAAGGCTTGCAGAGTATGCTTAGGTCTAAAGATTTAGCTCTGGTGATTTTGGTACCCTTGAGGATGAGGTTGGGAGTAAAGGTAAAGTTAGGACACTCCAATTTCTCCAAATTCTACTCCAAAGGAGGATCTAAGTCTCCAAACCAATTCCTCTTCCCTTTTTCTTTTTTTAACTTGTTATTGTGCAATGATTATGGATCCACAAAAAGTTGCAAAAATAGTACAGGAGTGGTCCCCCATACCCATCACCCAGCTTCCCCCAGTGGAGACATCTCACATAACCATAGTGCATTATCAAAACCAGGAAATTGATCAGCACAATCTTACTCAGCTTTCACCAGAAAGCCCGATCCCCTTTTGCAGTGTCCTTTGTCCATTTTTAGCTACCCAGCATTTATTCCCTAATAGCAACTTGATTTCCTATTGGGGCATCATCTTTCTTCCACTGTGTGTAGCATAGTGGGAGGATAATTTTAGATGGTGCCCTTCTGAAAATAAACCATAGTGACCTTTCTCCCTGTCCCAGAACAAACAAGGGGACTACAGGACATCTTAACAATTCTGTTCCACTACAAGACGTTAACTACGCTGCCAGCTTACTACACACATTATTGAGCAAAATCTTATTCCATCACATGTCTAATCCTGGCCAGCATCCTCCTCCTTGGCCCTGTTACATCCTGAGAGTCTTCAACATCCTTCTATCAATTACCTTTTGTCTGGTTAGCCAGAATCCGTTTCCGTTGCTTGTGTATAAGAATGCAGACTGAGTCACCTATGATTACTATCAACAGGGAATGACCTGACTGGGGTCATGCCCATTCAAGAAGATCTCAGTGTACCTTGACATAGATTCAAGGGCAGATACTACTGAGGCCCCACCCTACATCCCTGGCCCACCTGGGTTTACTAGCAATTATGCAGACAGTCTCCATACCCCTCAAGAGCCTGCATCTTTCTTCTTTGCCCGAGGGCTCTCTCCAGCACCAGGAAGTACGCTTGGCCCCAAGCAGGTACAACCCAGAAGTGCAGGGGAGTGAACGCCCCTGGGGACTAGCATAACCAATGAAGGGAGGGCAAGGGTCAGTGAGTCGATGCCCCAGTCCCTCGACCTTCATGGGAGCAGTTTTGAGGCATGTCCCCCACCCAGATTCTCAGATGGTCCCCAGCAGGGTTATGCTCTAGGGACCCACAGCGAGAATTGCTCATTGCCACCAGCTCTTGGCTTTCTCATCTCCCCGCAGCATTGTCCCCTCTGCTCCCTGGAATCACCTCCCAAATAAACTACTTGCACAGTAAGTCCCTGCCTCAGAGTCAGCTTCTGGACTCAAGACTAAAAACACAGAAAAGACTTTAACAGCCTACCTAAATGAAGGAAGAGAAAATCTGACAGAGCCTTTAGGCTTCTTTGTGGAAGGCTGTGTTTGAGCACCTGAAACGTGGCTAGTGCTACAAGCTGAACTGATAATATTTTGAATATATTAGGTTAAATAAAATATAGTGTTAATATTACTCTCACCTGTTGGATTTTTACCTTGATTAAATATGGCTACTAGAACATTTAACAATATATACATGGCTTGAACATATTTCTATCAGCACAGGCGGGAGGAATGTGTCAGGTCTAACAGTTGGGATGTTATTGCTACTATCACTGATGCTGTTAGCATGATAAACTGAATGAACCAGAGGACTCTAAAGACTGCCACGATTATTTATATGTCTAACTGAGGAACTCCCAGGGTAACAGTAACTCACGGATTAAAAATTACTTTTACTCAGTGCAAGAACGGGATTAGGAAGGGGTACTCTCATATGCTGATGGTGGCTTTGTCGCTTGGTCAGACTCTTCTGTAAAGCATTTTAGCAATATGTTCATCCTCCCTCTTAATACAATAATTCCATCATCAGAAATCTAAGCCAGGCGACTCATCCTAACAAAGGAAAATGATATGCACAAAGATGTTCACTTCATTGTTTTTTATCACCTAAGTGACCAATAAAGGGCAAGTGATTAAATTTTAAAAAGATAGATTTACATGGATTAAAAAGCAGGCAATCCTTAAAAATGATCAGGTAATGATACGGAGACAATTTTGATACCACGCTATGTGAAAGCAAAGATACAAAACTGATCTACAGCATAAATAAATATGTAAAAAAGGCGAGAAGGAAATGGACCAAGATGTAAACTGGTTATTTTGAGGGTGTTAGGACAAGTATGATTTAACGTTTTTCTCTATTTCCCAAGTTCGTTTTACAGGCATTCTCTGCTTTAATGAAGAACAAAGAAAATGACCATCTTCTTTAATATGTGAGCTGCTAAAAGCATGGACTACAGTATCCTTCTATTTTGCCAAATTTATGTTATAAAATCTATCTTTTCCTCTGACAAAAAGAAACAAAGGTAAATCTAGTTCAAGGTGCTTCTGAAACAAGCAGGCCAACAGGAGGAGGACATTTTAATGCAGCCTTTAAGCACGGAAGAACAACTTGGTTTATAAAGAGCAAGTCACACCTGACAATGGCAGCAATGTCTTTTCCTGATTGACCAAAATGAGCAGGTGGCCCAGGAGACTGAAGCCGAGATGAGAGAGTGGGACTTCAGAGAAGACACTGACGTGGCCTCTACCCAAATCTTCCTTGAAAAATTAACCAAACTGGCTGGAATATGCATGCTATCAGCTCCCATCATTCACAAGGACCATAAGCTTTATTTACAGGGGCTTATCTCTCAAGCCATTTGTGGAGCTTCAGCAAGTCTTGAACATGAGCCATGAAGGTACTTCGACGAGGATAACAGAGACCTGGGTAAGATGGAAACACTCACCAGGAGACGGTAAACAACAGAATTGATGATAAAATGCAGTTTCTTTTCTTGAGCAAAAGGCCCCAGTTAGTGCACAGGCTATGGAGAGGTTGGAGTTAGGCCTAGAGAACGTGTTAACATCTTTAGTAACAATCTGGGAAAAGATGTAAACAGAACATTAATTCACAAGGAATAAATCAGCAAGGACCAGAAGGCTAGAGGAATAACAGGAAAGGATGGCTAGGAGCAAAACCAGGAGAAAAGGAACACAGTGAGATGGAGTATGAATGACAGGTCTGGTCTAGGGTGAAATGAACGAGGCACTCATCTCAGGCACAAAATTTCAGGAGGTGCCCAAAGGCTCAGTAATCAAGAGAAATAATAGCATGATGTAATAGTCTAAAAAAAATCTAAGTTAATGCAAAAAAAAAAAAACACTGACTTTTTTTTTTAACCTTGATTACTGGGGGGTTTGGCATCCTCTTAAATTTTGTGCCCAAAGCCTCACTCACCTAATTTTAATGCTGAAAGACACTCAGGAGAGAGGAGGGGTTCTGTGTGAATGACAAGGTATAAGAGCAAAGGCCAGCGGAAGAGCAAAGGGTGGAAAGAGCAGAGCATGTACTGAGTGGGGTAAGCCCTGGACATTCCAGAATAAGGGCCGAGGACCATCGAGGAAGCTGTGAGAGGCTCTGGGGAGGTGACCAGTGGAAGCATATTGGGCAGCTTGTTAGCCGAAAGATGGCAGCAACTTGGAGGGAGTTCAGAGAACCAGGTAAAGCAGTCAAAATGTGAAGCATGACTGAATTTGGAAGTGGAAGGGAAAACATGCCCCAGCTGATAAAAAGAAAAAAAAAAAAGACAATCTGGAGAAGGTACATGGGAGAGACAAGGAGCCTTGGTTGCAGTAGCTGCTAAAAGCTGACACAGTCCATAACCACAGGAGCCGGATGAGAGAAAAGCCTTTGGAGGCGAATATTCCAAAGAAGGACAGGAATTCAAAATCTGGGTCCTTAATTTTCCTGATTTACCTCATCCCTTAGTTGCCCAAGTATTCCCTGAAATTCTTAAAGATTTATGAAACAAAGAGGCCAAGAATTTAAGCTCAAAGAGGTACAAAATGCTACAGTGGAAGGAACAGAGCATCAAGAGTCAAGAGACTGGGTTCTAGCCTGGTTCTGCCCCAACCAACACTGTTCTCCAAGAAGTCACTTGATTTCTCTCCAAGTCTCCAATGTTGCAGCAAAAAGGAGGTGGGGGAGAGGACTTAAAACCATGTGTCTCTTATTCTATCACCAGGTTGATCTAAGAGTTATCAAGTGTTCATATGAACAGGGAATAAACATGGAAACCAGAGATTGGATGCTATAATGGGGTGACCCACGCACTTGTTGACAACTCACAAGTGGAATGTAATGCCACAAGCACCAACTGAAAAGGCTTCAGGATCTGGGGAGGGGAGTACAGAGCTGGCCAAGAGGACTGGGTGTTTCTCTGGCCCTCTGAGAATTCTACAGCTCGGAACTCCCCAAGGCAGCAATGGGCAGACAAAGCCTAACTGTGGATTGTGTGGACCCCTGAATTATTCTTCTAGTGATGAGGATGAAGGCTTAACTTTGAATTCCCTGAGGCTCACTCTTCACTCCTCTCTGTCCCGCCATCCCCATTCCCAGCCCCAAGGTTGGCACCCTTACAGACACCAAGGTCTCCCCAGAATCTGTTGGGAAAGGACAAGGCAAAGAGGTGAAACAGGAAGCAAGCACCACTCCAGAGAACAATTCAAGGGGTTTTGGTGCTGTCGTAAGTAAATTATAACCAAGGAGCCAAAAAGGACTGATCCTACCATTTACCCCCGCTCCCCACAGGGCGCCCATTTAGAGAATCTCATGCAAGAAAGAGTGGGCAGAGGGGAAGCAGGCATCATGTGGTTAATCACTGAGCCTGCAGCCAACTGCCCCACGTGGAGAGTTCTGGTAAACCTTAGATGGTGCAAACAGAGCTTACTACTCCACCCTCTGTGAATTAAGTAGGCCTTGGCTAACTTACCTACCTGAGAGCAGGCAGAAGCAGGTAGAAGAGAAAAAGACACCCAGCCAGGATTATGTCAGAGAAGAAGGTCATAAGGAAGAGTACACCACATAGGTACTGACTTTTGAGGCACAAGAAACTTGCTCACTAGCAAAACACGACCCCATGAATGAATGCCCAGGGCTCTCTCCAATCAGGTTAGAAAATCCTCCTGGCTTGGGATAGTGGCTGGCAAGGGGAAGAGGAGATGGGGGATCCCCACCCACCAGCACAAGGACCTGCCCAGGACCACAGTGACCTCTGGGGCCAGCTTCAGGACAGCACCTCCCTTGGTCCTATGCAACAGAATTATTGATGGATGGGGAGAGGATGTTAACAGAGGAAGCAGAAGTGGTTCTTCATGATGTTCTCTGGATACGAGGCATTCAGGAAGATGCTTCTAACTTCTCATGAGCTGCTAGACCTGAATTAAGCATCTCTATTTAGTTATACCAAAAAAAAAAAATCTTTCTATAAATAGACCAGCCGGAAAGGACAAAGCAAAAAGAAACTTGGGGAATAAAGAACTGGCGTAAAGGCTACCAAAAGAAACCGCCATTCCCCCAACACCTCTCCAGGAAGATGCCACCAATAACTGCATTTCCATCAGCATCCTTCAGTCAGCTGAGGGATATTCCAACACCTGCCTGAGGATTACCTTCCAGAATCCCACAGCCCTTCAAAGCCTGTCTACACTGGCTCAAAGGTCCTGCTGCACAAAGTTATAACCACCTTCCAGTCACAGGTGATGGAGAGCCTTTTGATGGTCCCCGGTGTATCTCTCATGGTCTTTGCTGATGATACTAAAAGCAATAGCTACCTACTAGTAAGTGCCTACTGGGCACAGACTAAGAACTTTACAGAGATCAATACATTTAATCCTCACAACAAACCCACATTATAGATATTACAACTCTACAGATAAGGAACACTGAGGTTCAAGGAAGTTAGGCAATACGATGGTCAGTTTTATGTGTCAATTTGGTTAGTACCTACTCATTCAATCGCTCCTCAGTCTAGGTTTTGGTTGAAGGAATTTCATACATGTTGTTAACATCTACAATCAGCTGGCTTTAAGTAAAGGAGATTCTTCAATAATGAGGGTGGGCCTGGTCCAATCGGTTGAAAGGCCATAAGAGAAAAACCTGAGGTGTCTCAGAGAAGAAAAAACTGTTTCAAGACTGTAGCATTAACTCCTGCCCGAGTTTCCTGCCGACCAGTCTGCCTTACAGATTTCAGACTTGCCAGCCTCCACTATCATATGAGCCAATTATTTAAAATAATTACATATGTGTATATATATATACATGCACACATATATATACAGGGGCCCCCAACCCCCAGACCGCAGACCGCTACTGGTCTGCAGCCTGTTAGGAACCGGGCCACACAGCAGGAGGTGAGCGGCGGGAGAGGGAGCAAAGCTTCATTTGCCGCTCCCCATCGCTCCCCATCACTCGCATTACCGCCTGAACCATCCCCCCCTCCCTGTCTGTGGAAAAATTGTCTTCCACAAAACCGGTCCCTGGTGCCAAAAAGGTTGGGGACTGCTGTATGTATATATACGTGTACATATATATATATTTATATGCACTCACTTATACACAGAAATTGACCCTTGAACAACTCAAGGGTTATGGTGCCAACCCTCTGCACAGTCAAAAATCCCCATACAACTTATAGTTGGCCCTCCACATACATGGTTCTGTATTCACAGATTCGACCAGCTGTGGATCATGTAGTACTACGATATCTACTACTGAAAAAAATCCAAGTATAGGTGGACCCTCGCAGTTCAAACTCATGCTGTTCAAGGATGAATAGAGAGAGAGAGACAGATCTCCTAGTGGTGTGGGAAGGCAGACTAGAGTGTGATTTTTCTGATTCAAAAGAGTGATGAAAAGATGGGGCAGCTTTAATACTGCCCATGAGTTAAAGAGGCAGAAAGACCTTAGATTATACAAAGACAGAAACCTCCTCCCTTCTTGGCGTCAAAAGCCCATCTCACCGTGACAGTCTTCCACTCTCTATAAAACCACTGGGAGGTAAATCATAGGAGACAGTGACTTTCAAAGGCTCCAAGTCTTCAGTGGTCAAGCCATAAGTCTTCCCCACGAGAAGGTGAGGGATGCAGGCACGTGGAAATCCATCCACAGCCTCCCTTCCCTCACGGGGCCCCCACCTAACCAGAGAAAAGGGGCTCCATCCCATTTAAGAGTCAAAGTACAGACAGAGATTCTAGATGCATCCCAGAGGCCCTGAACTCCATGCCATGGGACATCAATGGACAATTCTAGACTACAGACACACTTCCTATATACTTGGCTACTGACTTAGGTTTGCTGTGCTACTGAATTTCCTCCCCAGTCTAGCCTGCCTCCTATAACGGACCCTCTCCTTCCCCAGCTAGCCAGATATCTGGAGGAACACGCCTAGCCTGCCTCCAACAGAATATCTTAGCTACAAATAACACTAACTTAGGATCGCTGGTTTCAACGAGACAAGGTTTGATGAGAGGTGTATGACACATATCCATCTTTAACACTGAAAGATGACGACTTTTTGTTGCTTGCAGGCGTGTCAAGGAGAACTGTTGCATGAGATTCTTTCCAGCTCAGACATGGGTAGGTTACAGTTTATACGTAAAAGGTATTTCTCATCTCCTTTTGAAATCCATTCTATTGTTTCTAATGAAGATGTGCGTTTCCTTAGAACAATCTTTGTCTTCCCTATTGCAACCTGAGATAGTGTCTCCATAATGTCTGGTCACTTATTCCTTCCTTAACAGTCTTTCACGAGGATGAAAATTAGATCTGCTGGCTTCCCACTCTGCCATCAGCACCATGTTTTGACTTTGGCTGAGTTGCCCTTGACAGTCTCATGCTGTTACCGCTTCCCAGCTATCAACACAGAAATTCAGTTGTTTTGAGTTGTGTGTGTGTGTGCGCGCACGCGTGCATGCTCATTTACTGGTTGACTGTCCTCTCCCAGCCCTTTCTGCAGTCTGAGGCCCTGCATCTCCATACTGTACTGTCTCCTCATTCCCATGGCCAGCTCCATGCAGGGCCAGAAACTGGGATGCAGCAGTGAGGATAAAGCATTCCTAAACAGCTCACGGGCACTGGCAGGGAGATGAGAAGAGAACATGGCAGGGGAGTTATCTACCTGGAGGGGCCATGAGGCCAGAGCCAAGGGGTCAATTCTCGACTCACTTGCCCTTTTATGTTTAGAACACAATGTGTCCGTAACCTTACGCTGCTTCATCAGGTTGGGCTACTGCTTAGCCTGGGAGAACTGCTGGTTCTCACTCGACTCAATGGCAAGACTGAAATTTTCAAGTCCTGGCACTCTGGATGGACTGATGTCTCAATGGACACTAGCCAAGAGAAGACTGTGCAAGAGCTCTGATTACTAAGACTTCATTGGTCTTCCCAATGACTAGGAAGGATCATTATACATAATTCAAACTGAGCTACACTTAGAATGAGAAAGCACATTGCAGTGAGGCAGTGGAAGGGGCGGTTACCACAGCTCCCCCAGTGTATGCTGGACATTGCCAGGTCCAGGCAACCGCCGGGGCTCTTCTGGGTGCTAGTGAGTGTTGGCCAGACCGTCCACTCTTAATGCCTCAGAAACGTCCACCCAGAATGAGGGAACTGTTCAAGGCGGGGCAGCTGACTCAGTCACTGCTGCCTTAGAGCCAGAGGGCTGGGCTTGGGAGAGGCCTTAGCGATGAGGTGGCCCAAGCAGTTGGCTCACTCTGAGTCATGGAAATGGGGATCAGAGAAAGCAGTGACCGCTCAGGCCACACAGCCACTCGGTACCAGAGGCAGGAGGAGGACCCACACCTCCCTAAACTGGTCTGATACTCTTCTACCAGCCCTGACACGCTACTGCTTCCCTGGGTCTGCCTTTATCTTTCTGTAAAATGAGAGCAAGGCTATATCTTTGCCCTGTGGTTCATACAGAGGTTGAATAAAAATAACTCCATCAAGTACTTTACGTTCATCAAAAGAAAGGGACCTCATGAGTGGAAATACACACACACACACACACACACACACAAACACACACACACACACACACGTGCGCGTGCGCAGAAGCACTGCCTTCCTCCCACCTAGGAGAGCCCTGAAAACATGCCAGCGGCCATTTTTTGCCCACGTGGTTGTCACTGCACCGAGGGCTTCCCACGTGGAATCCCAGCTAATGCTCTCAAAACGGTATCAAGTCAGCGCTATACATTTACATTACAAATGAGGACAAATGAGGTTCAGAGAGTCTAAGGGACTCGCCCAAGACACACATCAAGTGTCAAGTCTGGGACTCCAGGTCCAGTCTTAGCCCAGAGCTTGTGCCCCGAGGCACGGCTTCCCGCAGCCCCCATCTCAACCCTTCAGCCTTTGCTGGAGTGTGTACATGCATACGATTAAGGATGCTGTCACTAAGATGACATGTTTCATCTGAGTGCATCCCAGCTTCCACACTGATTTCAGCCGTGTCCCTCAAGGCCTTTGAAATGCCCCACAGTGCGGGACCCATGATCAAGGACTGATGCCACTGCCAACAGAAGAAGCTTAGCTTGGCTACTGCCAAGCCTCTCATACCTGATGCTTCCTGGACAAAGCCAGGCTGGAAACGCCCACAGAGGGAGCTGAGAGGAGCTGAGAAACTGAGAAGGCCTGGCTTGTGTCTTTCTTACACTCATTCACATTTTATAAATGCAGCCTTTGCCCCTTTGCCATGTAGCCCCAGGGAAAGTAGATTAAATTCTGAATGAACCAGATGAAATGTGAAAGCAAGCAATGTGAAAAGAGGAAAGGAAGCAAGAAAGAAAAATAAGCTTTGCAGAGTATTGGAAAAGCTAAAGACATGGGTCTATTGAATGACACGGAAAGATGTTTAAGAAATATTAAGTGGAAAAAATAGGTCAAAAAAACTGTATGGATTGTTCAAGCCTAATTTCATTGAAATATATGTGTAAAATATAAATGTGAATATAGATATTTAGGTATATAGGTCGGTAGTTACATAGATCTGGGTGTATCTGTGTGTGTGCATGTGTATTCACGTCCAACGGGATTGTCACTGATTTTTTTTTCAGTATTTTCTAGATTTTCCATGATGGAGTTATACTCCCTTTATAAAAATTAAAATATAAAATACAAAATAAAAATAAAGGTGTGAGCCTTCCTGGGGCTACAATGTGACTGGGATCCCTGGTTTCCAGGGCCTTTGTTGGTCCAGAAAGACTCCAGAGGTGACGGCCGCCATCCCATCACAGCAGACTCTGTCCACAACTTCACAGGCTGCCTGGGGAAAGCCAGGCACAGACAACAGCCAGCTTTGAAAGCAGCCCTGGCCTCCCTGACCCAACTAGGGCCCATCCCAGGTCTGCCAAGAGCAATCACAGACACAGGAGCTCGAGTCCATCCACTGACAGATGGACACGTCCAGTTGGGAAGAATGGATAAAGTGTGCAGAACCTTCTGTAGGAAGCGGTGAAGTGAAAACATCACATACTCTGAGACCTGAACTCACCAAATAAAGTGCAGTATCATCACTAAGTCCCAGCTGGCAGTGGGAAAGGCCACCTGGGGTCCAATAGATCAACTAGATAGAGAAAGGAAAGCAACTGGGGAACATCCCAAGCGTAGACCAGTGGGGAAACCCAATGCAGGGGGGAAGTGACATCCTAGAGATGTGATGGCAGGCAAGTAGGGGCTGGTCCGAGGGGCTAACCATCACGGCATCAGGAGAAACCAACAGCACCCCATAGGCAGAAACCCTGGGTTTCTGCCTATGGATGGGAAGTGTCCCAAAGTATACTCCAGCCATTCAGAGAAGCCAAGTATGTGAGTGAGGAAGCACGAGCCACCACACCTACCTGCCAGGAGTTCAGAGACTACCGTGGGGCTGTGGACACACAGCACAAAAGAAAGTTCATTGCCCATCTCCCTCAACCTTTGACCTCTCATGATTCAGACCTGATGATCTTAAAGGAATAACCAACTTATGCAACGTACACTCCTCTCAACTCCCATCTCCCAAGGAATCCTCACCCTCCTTACTCCACGCTCCCTCTAATCTACCCTGACTCCCTTCCCCAATCCACTGACAAATCATAGGATGTTACCAAGGACAAGGGACCTTGGAAGCCACTTAATTCAAATCCTTCCTATTATGGAGGAGAAAAGTGAAGTTCATAAGGTACCCAAAGATAAATTAGAGTACCGCCAGGGCTAGAACACAGATTTCTAAACTATCCCATGACACTTCCCAAAGTAAATATTGCGGGGGTCAGAAAATAGACTTGAGGGTCCGTTATGGAAGCTAGAGCCTTGCTAAGCCACGTGTGGCTGACGGAACACCAGGAGCAGCCTCCCCTGGGTGCTGCTGAGAAATTCAGAATCGCAGGCCCTGCCCCAGACCTACTGAGTCAGAGCCTGCATTTTACCAAGATGCCCTCGTGCTGTCATGCACAGCAAAGTTGGAGACACTCTGAACGAGAGAATTCTCCCTCTGATCTACAGTCAGGCAAGAAAGAGTCCCTCGCTCTCTGTGCCCAGCCCACTCCTTACTTTTCCCCAACCCAAGAGAGGGCCTGGAAATTGATGGCAATAAAAACCAAAACAACAGTGCTCCCATTTCTAGTCAGTGGATGCTTCTCCCCTTATCCGTGGGGAGCCTCTGCGAGGCAGTTAAATCTCTCCGTTAAGCAAACAGCACGACTGACTACACATGTAAGAACAGGTGGCAGATCACCTGCGAGAGCCCTGAGGAGCCACAGGAGGGCTGGGTCATCAAATACTGCAGGTGGACAGATGTGGCAGCCGGCCCCCATGCAGCGGGGTGAGAACCGGGCCCCTCCACCACCTCACTGAAGGAGGGAGGGAAGAAGCCAAAACGGAAGGAGAGAGAGTCTGGTCCCACCCTCGTCTCTTGGTCCTTCATCCTGAAGCCAGATGATAGCTGACGTGAAACAAGCCACTCATCCTTCCTAAAGCTCATATAAGAAACAGGTCTTATTTGACAAGGATTCGTGCATCACAAGTTCACGGTGAAAAGCAAATGGGAACATATAAAGTGCCAAGCACCATGCCTGACACATAGCTGAGGCCCAATAAACAAGAGCTTTCCCTGCCATGTCTTCATCCCTCCATCCCTCCTACCTCCTTCTGTCCCAAAGTGTTTGTACTCTTGTCAGAAAGAGGCAGGGGAGGTCGCAAGGCAGGTTCATAGCCTTGGTTGCCCACTGAGATCACCTAGGCAGCTTTAGAAACTACTAGAGTCTGGGTCCCGTCCACTGAGATTCTGACTTAATTGGTCTGGGAAGCAGCCCGGCCACTGGAATTTGTAAAAGATCCTCAGGTTAATTCTAACGTAGGACCAAGGCTGCAAACCACAGCCATTATGGGATCTGTGGATTACTCGCTGCTTGTCTGAATGGAGCGAAAGTCATAATTATTTCTCCCCTCACCACGTTCATTGAGTGATTACTACATGGCCAGGGACTAAGCTAATTGCTTTATATACATACTTTCATTTAATTCTCACAAAACCCTGTACAGTAAGAATTAGCCCTCTCATTTGTCAGCTGAGGAAACGGAAGGCCAGGATAGTTAATGAGTCACTGTAAGTGCCCCAGCTCCCAGGCAGCAGGAGTGGGGTTCGACCCCGGGCCTGTCTGACTCTAAGCTGTAACGGGCACCAGGCGCGTGGCTAGGGAAGAGGTCTCAGTGACGCAGACGGAGGGAGGAGTCATACAATGGGTCTGAGTCCACACAAGGTGGCAGTTAAAGGAAGAGACGCTGAGGGAGAGGGAGGAGTAGGTGAACACGGTGTGATCTTAGGGGAAGGCAGGTCCATCCAGCATCCTCCTGCCCACGGAATGCCATGGGGTAGGAGCAGGAAAGCGAGGCAGGGGAAGAGCTGTTAGCTGCAGGAGAATATTCCTGTCTCTAGCTTACACGTAATCAACAGGCACCGAAAGAAAATATCCAGATCACATGCCCCATCACAGTAGCCACAAAACTGGGGGCGCCAGTGGTCAGGGGACGAGCACTAGGCTCCAGCCCTTCAGAGGCAAAGCTCGGGGGGACCAGAGGACATTCACGTGCCCCTCTGCCTGAGGCAGCCTGCCGGCATTAATAAAGCTGTGTGACTTAGCCCATCACCGTACATCTACTGGGGCAGGCGAGCGATCACCAAACGCTCTTTGAATAACGGTGCAAGA
This sequence comes from Balaenoptera borealis, assembly GCF_965194805.1. NCBI lineage: Eukaryota > Metazoa > Chordata > Mammalia > Artiodactyla > Balaenopteridae > Balaenoptera > Balaenoptera borealis. The sequence continues at coordinate 145,624,190 of NC_138866.1, forward strand.
TGCTACGGAAGGAAAGCACATGATGCTGAGAAGAGGGGGTCACAGGGGCTCCCCTGGCTCTGGGTGGCCGGGGCAGGCCTGGCTGGGCAGAGAAGACTGGGCTGGAACAGGAAGGCGGTGGAACTGGGAACCCACGAAGCTGTGGGGTGGGGAGCCTTTGAGGCCGTCCAGGCAGAGGCACTGCGGCCTTAGGGAGAGTGAAACATTGAGGAAGCAGAGGCAAGGCCCCCACGGCAGGACTGGAAATCCCACAGCAAGGTGAGGCTGGGGAGGTAGCAGAGGGCCCAGGCAATGCTGGGCCTGGGCTGCTCTGTCAGGCATGTCGGCATCTCTCCTAAGAGCCGGGGGAAGCCTGGAGGGTCTGGAGCAGGGAACGGGACATGAGCAAATTTCCACTGCAAAGTATGACTCTGATCCTTAGACTGCAGTGTAGAAAACACAGCAAAAGGGCCAAGCCCAGAGGGTCGTGGGAAGTCTGCTTAGAAAGCTGAGGTGGGAGCCCTGGAGAGAGTGGAGGGGGCAGTGTACAAAGACAGGGGGCGGGGGACGGCTTCAGGGGCTATGTAGGACGTGACATGGACAGGACCAGGGCTGTGTCAGAGCAGGCAGGGGTGGATGGCGGGGGCTGGAGAAGGAGAGGTAGGTGCCAAGGATGGATGACTCCTGTATCTCCAGTGTATGGGACATTCACTGTGACACAAATGATGGGGGTTTGCCCCCTAGTACAGTTTGGGGCATGATGGCCAAGGCATCTACGGAAACTGCTGCTTTCTCACCTGTCTCAGCCACCTCTTTGAACCTGGGCCAAGCTCTCCACTATGACCTCAGGTAGAATCTGGAAGTGGGGTTTCTGCCAGGGTGTGCTACGCTGTTTCTGGGAGTTGTATACTTGGAGAGACAGAGGAAGAGAGAGCAGAAAGCAGTGGGGGCTGAGATTAAAGGGCCAGAAAAGACCCCATTAACCTGCAGCCAAGTGTCCGCCTGAGGCAGGATAAGCAGCTTATGAACTGATAAGAGGAAAGTATGCAGCTGTTAGCTTGGGGAGCTTTTGTCACTGGTTTGTGAGCAAGCAGGAGGCTCTCAGATGATGGAGGGAAGGAAAGGACCATCTGTCAAGGAGTCTCTGCAGTTCTGTGGGATGGGGACCCTCCAAAGCTCTCAGTGGCCCTGGAGCCTCTTCTATTCTGACTTTCAAAAGCAAAATCGTGGCTTAGAGCATGCAGCCTTGGAGTCAGACAGACCCAGTGACGCTATCAGCGTTCTCAAAATTCCATTTTTTTCATCTGTAAAACTCAGGATGATAATATTGATCTCAGAGCATTCCTGATTGTCAAAATAATGGCAAGAATTATATAATTAGCTATTTGGTTGAGCAGTTACTATGCTTTGGGTACTGAGTTCTAGGTTATGGGTTCTGTTTTATATATATCATCTCAGTTCACCCAGTGAATAAGCCAAGCCTTCAAGATTTTATGTAATGAACCAACATCTCAAGGCAAACTAGGCTCTCGCAAGACAGTAGCTATTGTGGATAACCAACAGTGACCTACTGTATAGCACAGCGAACTCTGCTCAATATTATGTAACAACCTAAATGGGAAAAGAATTTGAAAAAGAATAGATACTCAGATGCACTTTGGGGAGCTTTTGTCACTGGTTTGTGACAAAAAACTGTGCACTTTGCTGTGCACCTGAAACTAACACAACATTGTTAATCAACTATATGCCAATATAAAATAGCAAGTTTAAAAAAAGATGGTAGTTATTGGTATTTTTATTAGAATAACCTCAGAGGGTACCGACCCACCCATATTGCTGACTGGCAAAGCCATCAGGCTGAACCACCAGCCTCAGAGGCTGACCCCAGCCGAGGGGATTTTGTTTCCCCTTGAGTCAGGGAAGTGGTGGAGGCTCAGGCAGGCTGGGATAGGGAGATGGGAGGAGGAAAGCAATGACCCAGATGGCAAAAGGCCATCTGCTGGCCAGCACCACTGTTCCCTCTTGTTCAGCCCTGCTGCAGACTGGTTGGGTACCAGCCTATCTCCATGGGCTCCGAGCAAGTTTAGCATTAGCCATCTGGAAACTTGCACTGAGGGAGGGCCACAAGAAAGTCTCCTGATGGACTTCCCTGGTGGTGCAGTGGTTAAGAATCCACCTGCCAACACAAGGGACACGGGTTTGAACCCTGGTCAGGGAAGATCCCACATGCTGTGGAACAACTAAGCCCGTGCGCCACAACTACTGAGCCTGTGCTCTAGAGCCTGCGAGCCACAACTACTGAGACTGTGAGCCACAACTACTGAAGCCCATGTGCCTAGAGCCCATGCTCCGCAACAAGGGAAGTCACCGCAATGAGAAGCCCGCGCACTGCAACGAAAGAGTAGTAGCCCCCACTCTCTGCAACTAGAGAAAGCCCGCGCACAGCAAAGAAGACCCAACTCAGCCAAAAATAAATAAATAAAATAAATAAATTTATTTTTTTTAAAAAGTCTCCTGATGCCCACAGAACCTGGCAGATCCCAAGACTTCTCAGGACCCCACTCTACTGAGGCATCTGTGAGGTGCAGAGTGATCCCAGGACTTGTACTACCACGAAGTACAGAGCTGTGATTATTCTTCCTTAGCTTGAAAATTTAGAGGGACTTGGGGACATCTGAAGCCCTGAGAACAAATTTTGAAAACATTCTTTCCCACAGGCTAGAGAGAAATATGACTGTAGCATTACAACTTTCCTCCCCAGCTTTGCAGACCTGCCATCACTGACCACGTGTCCTCGGGCTAATCACTTTCTTTCAATTCTTATTCTTCCTTATTCTTTCAATTGCCTTGCCAGGATAATACAGATAATAGCTACTGTGCAACATTGTCTTAAGGTTTAGCATGTGTCTGAAAAAGTGTTTGGCATATAATAAGCACTCTATTAATGGTCCCTATTTATAATATGACCTGCTTCTTCAAATATAAAGAGTTCTTGGCAGGCTCCTCCATCTTCTGATTAATTTTTCAGGGCACCAGGTCAGTCTACACCAGGGATCTGAAACTATGGCCCACAGGCCAAATCCAGTCTGTTACCTATTTTTGTAAATAAAGTTTTATTGTAACACAGCCAGACCAATTTATTTACAAAGTGTCTACAACAGCCGACATGAGTGATTACAGCAGAAACCATGTGGCCAGCAAGGCCTAAAATATTTACTATCTGGCTTCTTAATGAAAAAGTTTGCCAATTTCTAATTACACTTAAGTTTCTCAAACATTAATGAGCATCACAATCACCCAGGGTGGGTTTTTTTTGTTTTTTTTATTTATTTTTTTGGCTGTGTTGGGTCTTCGTTTCTATGCGAGGGCTTTCTCTAGTTGTGGCAAGCGGGGGCCACTCTTCATCGCGGTGCTCAGGCCTTTCTCTGTCGCGGCCTCTCTTGTTGCGGGGCACAGGCTCCAGACACGCAGGCTCAGTAGTTGTGGCTCACAGGCCTAGTTGCTCCGCGGCATGTGGGATCTTCCCAGACCAGGGCTCGAACCCGTGTCCCCTGCATTGACAGGCAGACTCTCAACCACTGCGCCACCAGGGAAGCCCACCCAGGGTGTTTTTTAAGAATACCGATCCCCAGGGCCTACCACCAGAGCACTGGATTCAGGAGACGTCACCCAGGAACCTGCATTTTAATGCAGACCCCACCACCATCAATGATTCTGATGCAAGTGGCCCAAGGACACATTGGAAGGAACCCTGGTCTGTGCAATCAGCAATGCTAAGTGACACCAGAGCCCCGGTTGTCCCCATGAAGGGGCAGATGGAGCCTAGGTGGAGAGAAAGTCAGCACTCTGCATCTAGTAAGGAGGTGCAGGCAGCCTGTGCCCCCTTTCCCCAGCAGCTGCCTGCTTTGTTTTAAAGTTCAATGCAGAAAACTTGGAAGACAAAGAAAACAAAAGTCAGAAAGGATGAAATAAAAAAAGCTTCCATAATCCAACTATCCAAGGATAACTACCATTTATATTCTGACCTATCAGTCTATATGGTCCCAGTATTTTTCCCAGGTATATATATGAAAATATTTTCTCTTTATTTAACAACAAAAACAAATGGGTAACTGTTTGCAGTCTTTACTCACTGGAAAATACATTAACATTTCGATAAACTGAAAGCATTTCCTCTAAGATCAGGAATAAGACAAGGATGTCCACTCTTACCACTATTATTCAACATAGTTTTGGAAGTCCCAGCCATGGCAGAGAAGAAAAAGAAATAAAAGGAATCCAAATTGGAAAAGAAGAAGTAAAACTGTCACTGTTTGCAGATGACATGATACTATACATAGAAAATCCTGAAGATGCCACCAGAAAACTACTAGAGCTGATCAATGAATTTGGTAAAGTTGCAGTATACAAAATTAATGCACAGAAATCTCTTGCATTCCTATACACTAACAACAAAAGATCAGAAAGAGAAATTAAGGAAACAATCCCATTCACCATTGCAACAAAAAGAATAAAATACCTAGGAATAAACCTACCTAAGGAGGCAAAGACCTGTACTCAGAAAACTATAAGACACTGATGAAATAAACCAAAGATGACACAAACAGATGGAGAGATATACCATATTCTTGGATTGAAACAATCAATACTGTGAAAATGACTACACTACCCAAAGCAATCTACAGATTCAATGCAATCCCTATCAAATTACCAATGGCATTTTTCACAGAATTAGAACAAAAAATTTTACAATTTGTATGGAAACACAAAAGACCCCGAGTAGCCAAAGCTATCTTGAGAAAGAAAAACGGAGCTGGAGGAATCAGGCTCCCTGACTTCAGACTATGCTACAAAGCTATAGTCATCAAGACAGTATGGTACTGGCACAAAAACAGAAATATAGATCAATGGAACAGGATAGAAAGCCTAGAGATAAACCCACACACCTATGGTCACCTAATCTGTGACAAAGGAGGCAAGAATATACAATAGAGAAAAGACAGTCTCTTCAACAAGTGGTGTTGGGAAAACTGGACAGCTACATGTAAAAGAATGAAATTAGAACACTCTCTAACACCATACACAAAAATAAACTCAAAATGGAGTAAAGACCTAAATGTAAGACCAGACACTATAAAATTCTTAGAGGCAAACATAGGCAGAACACTCTATGACATAAATCACAGCAAGATGTTTTTTGACCCACCTCCAAGGTAATAAAAATAAAAACAAAAATAAACAAATGGGACCTAATTAAACTTAAAAGCTTTTGCACAGCAAAGAAAACCATAAATGAGATGAAAAGATAACCCTCAGAATGGGAGAAAATATTTGCAAACAAAGCAACTGACAAGGGATTAATCTCCAAAATATACAAACTGCTCATGCAGCTCAATATCAAAAAAACATACAACCCAGTCAAAAAGTGGGCAGAAGACCTATATAGACATTTCTCCAAAGAAGACATACAGATGGCCAAGAGGCACATGAAAACATGCTTAACATCACTAATTATTAGAGAAATGCAGATCAAAACTACAATAAGGTATCACCTCACACCAGTCAGAATGGCCATCATCAAAAAATCTACAAACAATAAATGCTGGAGAGAGTGTGGAGGAAAGCAAACCCTCTTACACTGTTGGTGGGAATGTAAATTGATACAGCCACTATGGAGAACAGTATGGAGGTTCCTTAAAAAACTAAAAATAGAACTACCATGTGACCCAGCAATCCCACTACTGGACGTATACCCTGAGAAAACCATGATTCAAAAAGATACATGCACCCCAATGTTCACTGCAGCACTATTTATAATAGCCAGGACATGGAAGCAACCTAAATGTTCATCAACAGATGAATGGATAAAGACGATGTGGCACATATATACAATGGAATATTACTCAGCCATAAAAAGGAACAAAACTGGGTCATTTGTAGAAACGTGGATGGACCTGTAGTCTGTCATACAGAGTGAAGTAAGTCAGAAAGAGAAAAACAAATATCGTGTATTAATGCATATATGTGGAATCTAGAAAAATGGTAGAGGTGAACCTATTTGCAGGACAGGAATAAAGACACAGACATAGAGAACGAATGTGTGGACATGGTGGGGAGGGAAGAGGGGGTGGAATGAATTGGGAGATTGGGATTAACAATCCCATGTGTAAAATAGATAGGTAGTGCAAACCTGCTGTATAGCTCAGGGAGCTCAGCTCGGTGCTCTGTGGTGACCTCGATGGGTGAGATGGGGGAGTGGGGTGGGAGGGAGGTCCAAGAGGGAGGGGATATATGTATACGTATAGCTGATTCATTTCGTTGTACAGCAGAAACTAACACAACATTGTGAAGCAACTATACCCCAATTTAAAAATATGTATACATATGAACACTTTCACATGTCAATAAATATTGCTCTCAAATATCATTCTTGATATTCAACTGTTAAAAAAAGAATGCAGTAAATACATACATGTATGAAATCATCACACTGTATACCTTAAACTTACACATTGTTGTGTGTCAAATATATCTCAATAAAGCTGGAAAGAAGAGAAAAAAAGAATGCAGTAGATCTCTATGAACTAATATGAAATAATCTCAAAGATAGTTACCAAAAATAATGTGGTCCAGAACAATGTGAATACAAGCTGGCATTTGTATAAAAGCAACGGGAAACATCTCTCCTTGTATAGCGCTGACTATCTCAGCAAGGATACACAGAACCTCTAAATAGTTATTACCTCAGAAGCAGGAAATTAGGCAGATTGAGAGTAACTTTTACTCCATTATCTTTTACATTATTGGGCTTTCTTACTATTTGCATGCATATCCTTACAGAAATATTAAAAATTTGCTTTTAAAAACTATCATTTCTTTTTCTTTTTTTTTTCATTTTTTGGTTGGGCGACATGCGGGATCTGGGTTCCCCGACCAGGGATGGAACCCACACCCCCTGCATGGGAAGCACAGGGTCTTAACCACTGGACTGTCAGGGAAGTCCCCCAAAATTGTCATTTTTAATGTCCTCATTGAAATTACATCATTTGTATGAACCACAGTGTGCTCAACTAACCATTTATTATATTTAAGCAATTCTTAGTTGATCGAGTTGATTGTGTAAGTCACGGTGGGATGAACGCCCACACACATCAATATGGGCAGCCGTTGGTGATCACTACCTGAGGTTAAATTCTCAGAAGTGGAGTTTCTGGGACATGGGCTTCCTCTGATTTTAGCCTTTTAATAAAATTTGCCAAACCACTTTCCAGAAAGGCAGGTTTGGTCCACACACTCAGCAACAGCAAACGTGAGTGTCCATTTTCCCTTTCCCTCGGACGGCCACTCATTTCTGACTGTGCTTCTCTTTAGAAGGCCTCCAGCTCCAAACACAGCCCAATCAGGCCAGAGTGTCCCCCAGACGCCCCCCACCTCCAGCCCCGCAAAGCCAGCCCAGGCAGTGGCTGGGACACTTGGAGCCATTTCCGCATATCATGGTCAATAACAGTACTCAAATCCTGCCTGCTTTTCTTAAAGACTAAGCCAACAATGGGGGTGCCCCCTGGCACCCCTCCACTGGCCCAAGGCCAACCCACTGAACTCAACTGATTCGGAAGGATTCACTTGGAAAGGTAGTTCCTGGAACTACCTGGGCACCCTCCTCGGGGCTTCATGTCAGACCTGCTGGCAGACAGACCGACGCTGGCATTCTTCTCCCCCACCTGGGAACAGGTGTGCATCGCTGTTACAGCACAGAGGCCCCTCTGAACTCAAGATCCCCGTCAGGTAGGGAGGCTCACCATTTCCGGGACTGCTAAGGAAACCGTTCCAGTCTTCAGCCAACTATGCAGTTCTTATTCCACAGTCAATTGGGAGGGCAGGGCAGGTGTCCAATGTAAATACCACTGGAGTGGCAGGACTGAGGAGAACAAAATTCCAGCCACCAAGAGCAGTGCCTCTGAGGCTGGCAGGTGCCCTGGGCCACCACTGACTTAACCCACTAGGCTTCCTCCACCAAACAACACGCCCTGATCCACTTCAGGGCCTGCCAGCCCAAGCTGCTCCCATTACCTGGAGCTCCCAACGTTACCTCCAAGATCAGCTATGGAAGGAAGAGGAAACAGGACGTGGAAGTTTCTAGAAGAGGAGAGGAATGCCTGCCCAGCTACACAAGGGACTCTGGGCTGGGAATGCTGCCCGCCCACTGACTGCTGGCCTCCCTGGGGCTCTGCCCCCAGCCCTTGTGGTGATGGACCTCACGCTTGTGCTAAGATCAACAGAGGCAGCAGGCCTTACAAGTGCCCTTGTGTGGAAGAAGGTGGCAGTTCAGTATGAACCAAGGAAGCCACTGCAGAACTGCTTTAGGAAAGAAGCAAGGCTTATTTACCCAAAGAGGGTAGAACTAAAATTGCCTTAGAAGTCGTGGTTCTATTTTGTAATCGTATAGTCATATTATTCCAACTAGCAGAGTCAGCGGTTGAGGCTGGCTGATTTTGCTAATGATGCACAGGAAGAAATGGAACACAGAGATGTGACCTAAGTCCCCAGGTCACAGGCCTGAGGTTTTCACTTCATCCTTTGTTCCCTGAACTCTGGGCCCCGGAGCAGCGTCCTCTGGAAACTGGTTAGAAACACTGACTCTCAGTCCTTCTCCAGAATCTGCATTTTCTCATAAGACCCCCAGCATCCCCCAGGATTCAGTGCGGTGGTTCCTAAACTTTAGTGAGCATCAAAAATCTCCCCCACTTCATCCCAGGTCTGACCCAGTGGGTGTGGAGTGATCCCAGGCATCTACACATTTCACACGCTCCCAAGGTGACCAGATATACTGGTCTACAGACTGCATACATGACCTGGGCAAGTAATTAAACGTGCAGCTGCATCTTGGCCTTACACTACTGGTTCTCAACCTTGGCTGCACAATTGAAATCACCCGAGATGTTGAAAAAAGCATGCCCATGCCTGAGTTTCGCCTCTAGAATCGGATTTAATCATTCTGGGGTGCCGCCTGGGCCGAGCGAGTCATACAATTTGACCAAGTGATTGGAATGTGCAGTGAAGATTGAGAACCATTGATTCAGAGTGACCTCATTTAAAACCTGGTTTTCTTACTCACCAGCCACATGACATGGGGCAATTTAACCACTCTGAGCAGCTTTACTGCCTTTACAATGGGGAGAACAGCCACTCATAAGGACTAAATATTATAAGGTATATTAGACCGGATATGCCTATATGTGCCTATATGTGTCTGGCACACAGTAGGTTCTCAATAAATGCCCAATGCCCCCTATTCTCTTTCCTTGCTATGATTAGAAGTGAAAACTCAGCTGATACTCTTATCTTTACCCCAAATCCCAGCTCCTCTCTAAACAGGAAGCATAGAAATATCGGTTTCCTTCCTCACCATTCATGAAAAAAATGAAGGCGCTAGGTTTGAAACCACGTTGGAATGTGTATTCAGGGAGCAGAGCTGGCTTCACGGGCCTGACCCTGACTCCATGCTCAGAAGAGCCCCACGATTGGGGTATAAGTCTCTGCTGTAGCTGTCCTGCAATTTTAGTGCTTTTGGAAGATTTTGCACTGGGTCCCATAAATTAGGCAGCCGGGCCTGTCAGGAAGGAAGCTGGTTTGGAGACCAGTGCAAGGATGCCAGCAAATCCCTCTCTGGCTTGTGGCAGCAGAATTAATACAAGAGAAAAGAATAAACGGGTGTGCACCAGAGTGACCTGCTGAATCTCTCTCTAAACGAAACACACGGGGGTATCAGGGAAGGGAGGAAGAGAGGGTGTCACTAACCCTCCAAGAGAAAGAGCCAGGAAGAGACCAACCGGAAGCTCCTGTCTTTCCTCTGGCTGCTCTGGGGCCGGAGGCGGTGGCAGACACCACTGGTGGCTGAGCCCCAGCCGGATGCAGGCTCCCCTTTCTCCTCCCGCAGCACACTCCTTCCCCACCCCATCCAGCTCATTCCTCACAATGGATGCACAGCACAAAGGGCAACGGGGTGAGGAGGAGCTGGGGCCAGGGATTTGCAGCAGTTTGCTTGTTTGACGTTGTTTTCAGTGTGTGGTTTTTCTTCCCGAGTCCAAAATCGTGTTTCCCCATCAGCAGTTGTTTTGATCTCTGCTTTGCTGCCTGTGGTTCCGAGGGCCGCTCTTTGGACATCCTAACGCCTCTGCAGAGTTCAGGGGAGAATAGGCTGTGTGAACCCAGGGCTCAGGCGCTGCAGCCATGTGGGAGCGTCTCATTAACCAAAGCCCATGGTCCTTCCTCCTCTGGGCAAGTGAAAGCCCCCAGGACCCACAGGAGAAGATACAGAGATGGAAAGAATGTGCCATAAGAAGACAGGAGATTCTGTTGGAGCTGTTTCTGCAACTTGACTGTGCAGGGGTGCAAACCACATCGGGCCAAGAACACTGCGAGAAAGTCAAGACCGGCAGCCCCTTCCCCTCTTAGTTTTCCATCCTGGTGCCAGGATACAGTTAGATTTCTGGGTCAGTGAGGAAGTGTGTCACCAGGACTTTGAATGAATAATAAAATACTAAAGTTTGTGAATTGTTTAAGAATAAAAATTAGTATGGATTTGATTTTATTCCTAGTTTTAAAAATCTCTTTTGCTAACTCATATGCGGATATATTTTTTCTTAGGTGCGAAGCTACAGCAAGGGCCAGCATTTGTCCAAAAGCCTGGTTACACCTGCAGGAGTGTATAAGGCATGTGACTGGTAGTCTTCTGTCACACGTAAAGTGGGGGACGAGAGGCTGAGAACTTCTAACCTGAGGTATCAAAGGGCTGTTAACCCTGTGGGAACCTGCTGCAATGGCATGAATTAGTCAGAACTGTCCTGTTGCCAAAATCAAATGAACCAGAGGCAATGGCTTTGGCTACGAAGCCAGCATATTGGCCACCTTTGGCCCCTGCTATACAGGCGGCAGGGGCCTGCCAGGAACAGCGCGCGAGCAGGTAGCCACAGAGGAGGACCATTTTGTATCAGACTCTATTTCCAGGGATTCCTCTTCAAATAGAAGAGTCGGTGTTGGAGAACAGCTGGTTCCCTGGTGCCCTGAGAGAGAGGAACGGAGCAGGGCGGCCTTAACACAACCATCGGTGACAGTGCGGGGACTTCCAGGACCATACACTGCACACCTGCAAAGATCCCACAAAGACAGAGCAGCAGAGGCATGCCAGAAAAACGCACACTGCCTTCCAGCTTTCTCAACCCTCTGGGCACCGCATTCTAGAACTCTGTCACCAAGTGGGGTGGGACTGCATCTGCAACCAGAAATTTGAAATGAAGTCCAAAGCAGAAGAAAAGAAGCAGAAGACTCCTGGCTTTGATTACTTTATGTCCTGCCTGTGGATTGGCCACACACCTAACCTATTTTATTTAGACCTGAACGAATGCTAGGAGTGTTCCTTGGGCTTGGAGGGTCTCTCCAGGAGTCTGAAAAGAGGGAAAGGGCATGGAAACTTTTGTTAGGAGAATCCAAGGGCCTGAGGATAACAGCAGTCTCAAAATTATGTTCAAAGAGGCATCTTCCACCAGGAATCCCAAGCACAGGGTCATTGCCAAGGCTAGAGGTAACCTTCCTCACTTGCGTACCTCAATTCAGAGGAGGAAATAGAAAAGGAAGTCAAGAAAGAAAAACAAGCAAGAAGGAAAAATAGATTTATCTCAGGAAGTCAGGAAACCCAAGTCCTCCACTCAGTTTCACTTCTGCCTTGCTCTTGGCTTCTGACACCCCATTAAATCAAGGCCAGATAAGTGTATTTCTCAGGGCAAAAAAAGCTGCCTTATCAGTGGCACTAATGGTGACCTCATCCAGGGTCAAGGTCACCTTTCAGTAGTCTCAGAATTCTCTATTTCTACCCCACACTCATTGTATCAATTCCCTGGCTCTGTGCTCACGGCTATAGATACAGGGACCTTCTATCCCAGCTGAAGAAGAAATGCCAGTTAGAGCATCAAACATTAGGAGGCCAGGATCCCAGGCCTACCTCCATCCAGCTGGAAGAAACCCTTCTCAGTCCAATGTCCCAAGGTTAGGAGAGTGGGCAGAAATGACTCCTTCCCAAGTCTAATCATTCCCATTAACCGAGCAGTTAAACCGGAGGGATAACAGGGCCATTCAACGCAGGCAGCCGCCCCCAAGATCTTTTGGCAGGAGCCAATCAGTCCCTCCAAATCTGACTCTGACAATCCACTTGGAGAGAAGTTACCATCTGTTTATGGAAAAAAAAATGTTAATAACCCCCAATCATAATCAAACAGGCAACCACTTTAAGTACCTATTGGCTGATGCTAATTCACAATGGAACAATCCTGGAGTGCCCATCCACAGGCCCATCAGAGGCAGCAGCACACGTCCAACCATTAGGATGGAAGGCAAGTAGATGAAGCACTTAAGGTATGACCGGAAGCCCAACCAGCCTTTCTAGACTCCTGTCCTTCCCAGCCCTCTGGCTTCTGCTGCCTTGCCATGAAGTCCCCAGCGTGTCCAGAAAGAGGCAAAGGAAGTCCTCGAAGCCTGGGAAGCAAGACTCCTCCATCAGCTCCCACCTTTTCCCCAGGCCAGGTGTGTCCCAGCTTGAGAAAAGAGGATTAATAAGAGACATGTTTGAAAGCCCCTTTGAAGCAGGACAGCATTCAAAGATAATTAGATAAAGTATTGGAAGAGCAGACCTGATTTATTCACAATCCGGCTTCATTTCCCAGACCTTCCCAGGCTCTCTGCATACAGCACGCAGGGGGGAAAGCAGGCCAGCATTGCTCTAGCTAGCCGTGCATTTCGGCATTGCCGTTTCACTTCTCTGGGTCTGCTTCCTTACCTGTACAACGGGGACATTTGCCTAATAAGTCTAAGGTCTGTTTCAACTCTAATAAACCATTATTCTGTTTCCTCTGTGACAGTAAGAGGGAGTCAAGAAGTATGAAGTTCACTCCCACAGTATCTCTGATCTAGACGTATATAAAGATGCTTAAGAGGTAGTCAGACCAAATAATGTATGCCCTTTTTACAGCCTGCAGAAACCCCACACGTTTGCTTCTTTCTCCATTAAATAATAATGATAGTCACCTGATATGAAAACTATAGGACATGTTTAAGTATTTAAAGACACACTAGCATCTTCTACCTGGTTATCGTTCTAACAACCACATGAAATAAAGATGGCAGATGCACTGTGGATGTTCACGGTGGGGCAGCCAAGACCAAGGAGTCAGGTCATTCTGTTGATAGTTGCCATGAGAAGTGACTGAGAATGCAAGGTAGAACGTCCGTTCTGGAACCAACTCAGCTTAACCAGACTGAAAACCAGAGCAGGTCACCTCCTTTCTTGGGCTTCCTATGCCTCAGTTTCTCATCTCTAAATAATGACACTGCAGGGCCCGGCTAGATCATTGTCATGATCTTTCGATGTCTAATTTTAAAATATTATATGAGGATGAGCATGGAATAAATTCTAAGCCATGTCACTTCCAGGCCCAGGATGCACCGGCACAATATAATTAGTTAAGATACTGACATATTTTGATATATTTCTGTCCCTCCCAGTAAATGACCCCTGCCCTGAACCTCCCGACCACCCACCACTCAACCACCCTGTGATCCAGCATGATTATGAGTTAACACCTGGCACAGCAGGGAGCCCCCGGGTGCCGGCTCCAGCAGGAGGGTAGTACGTGCTCTGACTGGTCAGTGCCCACACCACACCAAATACTTCAGGATCATCCTGCCACTCTAAAGCATGGGGCTTCATCCACAGTCCAAAGAAAGCCCACTGGACACTCAGCCCCATTTTAGAAACTCTGTGATTATAAAAGAAGATGAGCTCGAATCCTAACCCCTCCACAGGGCAGAATCCTGACCTCTCCCCAGGCCGGAATTTTAATCAACAAGATGGCAGTTGATAACAGTAAAAAAGTGTCTGAGACAACGCATTTTCAGTTCATTTCTATAAACTCTGGTTAATACATTCAACTTCCATAAAGTAGGTCCCCAGTGGAATTCCTATATGTACCAACATGGAGAGATCTCTAACACATGACAAGCAAATAAAGAAGATGCAGAAGGGTGCTTAGAGTATAAACACGTGTACAAATTAAAACATACACAAAGTAATGCATCTTGTAAATGTATTCACTTATGTAGACATATATATGTGTATGTATATATGTATATCTTTCTTCACATCCTGTACCTATCTGTGACCACTCTTGGGAGTGTTACAGTCTTTAATCATGCTATTTAAAACTCTCGGGACACAAGCTCTCTCATCCACATAAAATTTATTAATAAGGTCTATAAGAGACAAATATACTTTTGATTGTCTTCTAGATGTCTATGAATAAATGCAATTGTGATTTGGAAAAAAACAGACAAAACAAAACATATATATACATATACATAGGTAGAATTATAAAATTGAGCTGGTTACCAGACTTGGCCACTAGGATTGCCATAGAGTAGAGGCAGTTGCTAAGTTGGTGGTCTGCAGGGTATGGGGTCAGCTGAGAGAGAGCCATGGCGGGAAGGGCGGGTGTGCAGAGACAGCAGAGAAGGAGAGACAGAGATACAGGGAGAGAGACAAAAACAAGTGGACTGATGGATGCACAGTGAACTCAAGCTAATGACTGCCTATGGAAATGGGAGCGGAAATGGGACCGGGGTGACAGTGAAAGCCATCTTCGTTTTATCAGTAATAGGAATAAAACATTAGATGCAACAGAAGTAACAGCTTCAGCTACTTATTCTAAGTGACAGGAATGTGAGTGTTTGTTATACTAATGTCGGTATTTTTCTATATATTTTTTTATTTCTCAGAAGGAAGTTCATTTTAATAAGTCCTCCTCATCCACACACTGTGTTCCAGGCCCTCAGATGTGGAAGGTGGGAATTATTTATGAGTTTCCCAGATCAACCCCGCTCTACCTCCACTGCCCAGACATCTCAGATTTCCAAATGAGCCCTAACTAGCCCATTACTGATTAACAAGCTGTGCTTGTTTTCTGAGTAAAACTAAAGTCATTCATTTCTAAGTTCAGAAACAATTTGTCAAAGCCTGTGCAAAGTTTCCGGCATACTCAGCTGAGTGACTGCGGGTTTCTGCAACAAGTCACTCCTGGTCTAACAGGACAGATGATGTGTGAGCGAGATAATGACAGTGCCCTAGGATTAGGGTAGAAGAAAAGCATTTTTACTAAATATTGTGTGGGACAAAAGAGGGCATGATTAAGTCTTGGGAGGGCAGCCCTTCCTGGAAGGACAATGAAAGAAGCTTGGAAAGGCTTATGCACAAAGAAAAGAAGAAAACGACAACCACAGGGACCCTTTTAAATGTCAATGACACACAGATCTCAACACTCAGAGCAATGCAATGAGGGAGGTGGTATCATTCCATCATTTTGAAGTTGCGGGAATAGAGGCTGTGAGAAGTTAAGTAACTTTCCTGGAAACAAAGAGCAATTAAGTGGCATCACAGATTTTTAACCCAGATTTGAAAATTCAAAGGTGAGGAAGGGGTGGGTCTGAAGAGACGGAGGTTCGCCTGAGTCAGATTTGGGGGACTTCTGGTACCCGCAACTTTGCTCTTTTCTCTGGACTGGGAGGGCAGCTGCTAATAAAATTTCAAGGGTGTATGCAGCCTGGGGCATTTGCTGTTTCATCCTAAGATGAGAACTAAATACAATCAGGCATGACAAAGATCAGAAAGATGCAGGCTTAATTCTAAACAGGGTCAGCCTTGGCTACAACATCCCGTCTTGCCTCTCACTTTAGCCCAACTTCTTCAGGTCGCCTGACTTTAAATTAAGGAATATTTCACTTCCAAACTTATGGACGTGTTCTTATGGCCCAACCAGGGCAAATGAAGGCAGCTCAGCCCGGGAGAGGGGAGTGGGTGTTGGGAGAGGCTCCAAGGACAGCTGAGGGGAAAGCACCACCCTGGGTGCTGCCTAATCCATCCGACACGGGGACACGCTGTTCCAGAAAACAGATGACAATTAAGAGGAAAAATCTGCTCGTATGGTGGTGCCAGTCTTGTCGCAGGGTCTCAGCTGGTGGTGTGCCTCTAGAGGGGGAGAGCAATAATGCCCCATTCTTCCCTTTGGTCAAGGCCCTGCTGTTTTCTTAGGTGGAGGGAGGAAGAGTTAGGAAAGTTCCTCCCATGGTAGGAAAATGTTGCACGAGTACTAGTGTCAGGTCCTCAAAGCCAGGAGCCCAAGGCTGATGCTAAGACTGAAGGCTCAGAGCTTGCATGGTGGTCACTGATCTTCCAGACCTGTGAAGCCCTGTTTGGCCTGTGGGGTAGTGGTAGATAAAACCTCTCCAGCCAAGGTGGCTGACCGTGGTCTCCTCTTGTTTAAGTCACCTGGCTTCAGGCCAAACTTCTAATATAGAGAGAAGTTTTATAATTTGCCTTTACACGTATTTCTCTTGGTCAAAATATTTCATATGCTTCAAGAAAACCTGGTTTGTTTTTCTGGGACTTGTTCAGCTCAACCAAGAGCAGAAAGAGGCAGGAGGCTTCTGGGAAGCCAGACAGTCCTCCCCCATGATTTCTGCCTTTCTAGTTCTCTATGGCTATCCCTTGCTATATATCAGTGTTCTAAACTTGTAGGGTGGTCACAGACTCTTTTGACAATATAATAGAAGCTATGGATTAGTTCCTTCCCAAACCCGCCCCCTGCCACCATGTACAAACAATTAAACATTTACATATAAGTTCAGGGGACCACTATCCCTGTGAATCTCATCCATGCTTTCCCCTTCAGTTCCTGAGCCCCCAGGTCAAGACCCCAACCACAGACACCCGTTCGTGTGCAGAAGTCATAGAAATTCATCTTTCTGGATCCCATAATCTCACCAGAAGACTCCAACCTGAATCCTAGCTCAGGAACCTGACTGCTTGTCAAACACTTCATACTCCCTCCCCACCCATCTCCTATTAACATCAGCCATAAATGGAAATCCCAGCTGGGAGTACATCTTGAAATTCAAGTTTCTGTTTAAGCACTGGTATCCAGCCTCCCTTGAGCCATTTGGTCAGATCCATCCTGGGACCAGGCAGATGGATGCTAATTCACCATGTTAACCCCTGTTGTGCCAGTCCCCTTTTCCCAAGCCTTGGCGGAGAGCCACGTCTCACATCCCACCCCAGCTGTAATGGGGTTGAGTACTCTGTGTCGTGGAAACTCGCCAGCAGATTTAGCAATCACGTTGCTCTTGGCATCCATTCTGGAACTCTGTGTAGAGCTACGTGCTGAGATACCATGCATGGGCAACGTTTCAATGCCACAGTCTACCATCCTACATTTAGTTCTGCTAATACCTTCTCATCACAACTCCAAGGATGGGTGCAGACAAGAGAAAAACTAAGTTACTCAAACAAAGAGTCCTTTTACCCACCAAAAATAAAAAGAAATGTAAGTCCTCTTCATTTGCCCTCAAATCCAACTTCTTTCCCAAATCATCCTCATTGTACCAGCCCAGTGAAGCAATGTTTTCAGTCATGACAGAAAAACCAGGTGGTCCACAGTTTGGTCCTCACACCAACACTGCCTTCAATCCACCATTACCGATAATAAACGTGTAGATGGGAGTCTCCACCAGGGCCACTTAAGCCCACCACCCTGAAGCCCTCTCAGAGAGCAAAGAGATTAAAACAGCATCTTTTGATCAAAAGGAGCCATGTTTCCCCCATGAGACCCTTGCGAATGAAAATCCCACCTTACCCTTCATTCCAAATTTGGACCGTCGACCATACTTGTTGATCATGATAAAGAGAACCACCAACAGGACACAGGCAAAAGCAGCAAGTCCAACGGCTATGGATACCTATCGGGAGCCAAAAACAGACAGTCAAGCAGTTACAGAAAACCCGAGTATGAAGTAACACGCATGCTCAGATGAGAACATCCCATTACAGTAGCAACTGTAGCCCTCCCAGAACTTCAGTGAACTTCAGAACTTCTCAGACTGGGTAAAGTCTTGAGAAGATGTAATTTATGAGACTCTAAGAACATCAAAAAATAAATTACCCAGATTGATTAGAGAAAGTTCCATGATTCAGTGTTCTGAGCCCTCTCACCTGGGGACCATCCTAAGAGATGCAGGAGGAAGCCCAGAGATGCTTCTGCCTGTTGTTCCGTTGTGGTTTTAATTAGCAAGCAAATCTTGCATCTTCACATTGACATTCTTTGCATAATATTCTTATCCAGGAGATTCTAAAAAGACCCCTTTCCTTTTCTCCCCAGAGAAACCTCAGGCTCTGAGAGCGTGGGGTGGGGGCACCTCCCACCCAAGAAGATTCCCTGGGCAACTCTGACTTTTGTAAAAGCCTGTACAGTGAGCAGCCCCTTCGAATCAGGCCCAGCTGGCTCCTAATGGAGTGGGAAGTTTCAAACTGTTCTCCTCCCGAGCCCTAGGGCTTAAAGCAGATCCTCAAAGACTTCCTCAAACAATGAATTATTCTCATCAAACAAGGAAGGTTTTAAACACCTGAAAGGAGGTCATTCATCACGGCTTCTCTATGCCACATATGCTAGAGTTCCAAATAAGGCAGTATTGGGAAAAGTTAGCTACTAAAACAGAAGACTGAAAAACTACTGCAGCAGTAAACACCTTCCTCTTGACCAAGAAGTGACTCACCCCAAAAGTGTCTTCCTCTGGTTTATGGGTCACAGTGATAGGAGGGGTGGGGCTCACTTCGTAGACTGAAAACCAAACATAAATAGAGAAGAGCAGTTAGCTTCCTGGCCACGAGAGCCTCAGCCACAGTCCCTGCCTAACTCCCAAGCCCTCTTGAAAGTTCTTGCTGGAGAACATCCCCTTGAAGCCAGACTCTGACTGCCTGGCCTCCCCAGGCTTTGCAGGGGTCCTCAGAGATCGGATCCCCGTGTGGCTGCCTGGTGGGTACTGATGGCCCAAAGACAGACTCCATAGGTATAAGGAACCTTCGCTCCCGTCCCCCAGTCCCCATCCCAGAGTAAACAATGTAACCTGGGCAATGTGGGCCATGAGCTATTGGATAAATAAGAGGGAAAAAAATGGGATCACAGCCAGGGTCTGGATTCGGCCAATTTCGTGGGTGATGGTAGCTATTGCTGACATTCAGCTCCTCTCTGCACCCCTTATCCTGTCCCAGGCTCTCCATGCCCTTCCTCGTTCCCTCTTCACTCCTCAGTGAGATCCAGGAGGCCTGTGGCCCCATAAACGACCCACTCTCCATTGCCCTACGGCAGGTTTCAGAACACAATGGCAGCTTCAGTTGGCAGCAAGTTTATCTGACTAGGAAACATCTGCTCTTCCCAAGGCCTGGATGGGAAGCCGAGCATCCACTAGTCCTACTTCTAGAATCACCTCCTTGTCCAGAGACAGCCCCAGTTCAAAATTCTCTGGGGGGACATCCTGTGAGATGACAAGTCCTCAAAGACCGAGGACAAACAAAGGAATCCAGGTTATATTTACATCTGTGCCAAACAACAAGGGGCGTTCTAAACAGGACTGTCTACTGTCTCAGGCCAAACAGGGAGCAGAAATGGCCTCAGCCGCCCCTGTTCCTCTCCCACAGGGGACAAAAGGAAAAGGAATAAATATAGGTTTCCCCACAGACCATGAGCGAAACACCAAATCCTTTGGGGATCGTCTAGTCCTGGCCCCGAATCACTTATAGCCTGAGCCTCAATAATCTCATTTGAGGACAGGGGAACCTATCAGGAGACCTTGTCAATCACAGCTCCACACGAGGTAGGTCCTGGCTCTCAAAGCAGGTGACAAATACTAACATGTTTATAGGCTCCACATTCTCTCTGCAAGAACAACTGAGATGCTCAACAGGGGTCCACTGGGGCACGTGAACCCCACATCCTTCCTGACACCACCTCTGTCCATCTGGGTGGGAAGACCCACAACATGGTCAGACCCTAGAAAACTGCAGGGAAACTGAGGCAGCAAGTGACTGTCCAAGAGGAGTGGGCTTGGAACCGCTCAAGTATTTCTACTCTCCTTTCACAGTTCACTCAGATGCTCTCAGCGGCCATGAGCCTGAGGATGCTGGTAGAATACGAAAGAGGGCTATTTGGACTCAGTAGTTACCAAAAGTATCAGAATAAATCACTTTCAAAGCAAAAGGTAAAAGAGACTTACAAGAGACAAAGTTATCCGTGCTCTCTGCAAAAAAGACAAAGAGATCGTTAACAAACGTAATAAAAAACCAGAACAGTCGCACTCTGTCTTTCTCATAGCTATGATCTCTCCCACTCACCATGATCCCCTGTTGCCCTGGCAACTGAAAACTAAAATCCTTGGCTTGTCACCCCTCCCCCACACTCTTTAGAAGGTGGTCTTCCAAATGGAGAAGGAATAAGAGCTAAAACTCCTGGTTTCAAGGGAGGTGGCCTGGTCCACCTGGAGACTAGAAACCATACTATGAGATGAGGAACTACATCCAGACTCACCATCTCACCCTCATCCCTCCCACCCTCAGGTGCCCAGAGCGTTGGGAACGTTGGTGGTACATTAGCGCCAAGAAGAAATGCTGCAGGATGGGCTTCCATGGATCTTCCTGGAAAATACCAGCTATGATCTCAAGACACAATTCCTCAGATCGATATGTAGAGTTTATTCTAGTAGGTCATTGAGACGTTCTTGGGAATCCCTCTAGAATCTGCCCACTCCCCAGATGAAAATGTGTTATTTGGTCTTTGGCCTTTAGAAATGGTTCACCTAATAATGAAAGCCAATCATTATTGGGCATTGATTATGAGCCAGGGACTGTGCAAAATGCTTTATGTAATACATCAATCCTTATAACCGCCCTAGGAGGTGGGTAGCATTATCCCCTTTCAACAGAAAAGGAAACAGACTTATAGAAATTAAGTAACTAATTGAATGTCACTCATCTAAGAAGGGATAGAGCTGGATTCAAATCCAAGTCTGGGCTCAGAACCACTCTATCAGAGATTCTCAAACTTTAGTATGCCACAGAACCATCCAGGAGGTGATCACTACCATCCTCCAGTAAAAAGAATGAGGGCTCCTTGGAGAAACGCATTAATTCCAGGGCTGGGGCAGAGAAAGTACAAGATGTGCTTGGAACATCTTGCAGTACTGGAAAGTAAGAAGGTGCTCAAGAATTAATGGGGGCATGAAGAAGGGACACAGGAGCCAGTACGAAGGGGTCTCCAATGGCCAAACTGGGGATGATTTGAGCAACAAAATATAATGACAATATAATGACAGTCATAGATTGTTATGAGCTGAATTATATCTGCCCAAAATTCATATGTTGAAGTCTTAACCCCCAGTACCTTAGACTATGACTGTATTTAGAGATAAGTTCTTTAAGAGGTAATTAAGTTAAAATAAAGTCATTAGGGTGGGAACTAATCCAATATGACTAGTGTCCTTATAAGAGGACACTAAGACATAGACATACCCAGAGGGTAGACTATGTGAGGACACAGAGAGAAGACAACCATCTGTAAGCCAAGGAGAGAGGCCTCAGAAGGAACCAACCCTGCTGACACCTTGATCTCAGACTTCCAGCCTCCAGAACTGTGAGAAAATAAATTTCTATTGTTGAAGCCACTCAGTCTCTGACACTTTCTTACAGCACCCCTAGCAAGTTAATACATGGATTATAACTCATAGAACAAAATAAATACCCATGAGTCTATACTGATATAAAGAAGTAATTTAATCAACAAATGAGGAAGAAAAGAAAGCTTTTCCTTACAATAAAATCCAATTAATAAATGTAGAGGAAAAGCATAGAAATAGAAAAATCACCATTGACAAATGGCACACTAATATTTGTTTCAGGCAAGAATCATCAATGAATGCTAAAACTAATGTGTGAAAGAATGATAAGAAACAAGATATTTACAAAGCTTCAAAATATTATGCTTATTAATTACAGAGAAGAAAAAAATAGTCACTCTGCAGTGGAGAAACCTAGCAGACACCATCCTGACCAAGTGATAAAGTTTACATCACTGGTAATAAAATATACAGACAGGGCTTCCCTGGTGGCGCAGTGGTTGAGAATCTGCCTGCCAATGCAGGGGACACGGGTTCGAGCCCTGGTCTGGGAAGGTCCCACATGCCGCGGAGCAACTGGGCCCGTGAGCCACAACTACTGAGCCTGCGCGTCTGGAGCCTGTGCTCCGCAACAAGAGAGGCCGCGACAGTGAGAGGCCCGTGCACCGCGATGAAGAGTGGCCCCCGCTCGCCGCAACTTGAGAAAGCCCTCGCACAGAGACGAAGACCCAACACAGCCAAAAAATGTATAAATAAATTAATTAATTAAAAAAAAAAAAAAAAGGAACAAGCATTCTCAAAATAATTATTTAAAAAAAGTACCGACGTCGTGTACCCGACACAACGTACTGAACGGGCACAGCATCTCTTCTGCAGTGTTCCTGTCAAAAATGCCTAACTGGCATTGAATTGTGAGAAAACATCAGGCAAACCCAAATTGTGGGACAGTCTACAAAATAACTAGTGAGGATCCTTCAAAAGTGCACAGATCATGAAAGACTGAAGAACTTCCCCAGATTTCAAGAGAATAAGGTAACATGGCAGCCAAATACAATGTATCAATATAATCCTGGATTGGATCTCAGAGAAGAAAAGGACAGCAGTGGGACAACTGATAAGATTTAGATTAAGTCTGTAGGTTAGGAAATAGGGTTGTATCAACGTCACTCTCCTGGGTTTGATCACTGCCCTGTAGTCATGTAAGACGGTAACACTGGGGGAAGCTGGGTGAACAGTATAAGGAAGATTTCACGGTACTATTTTGTAACTTTTTTGGTAAATCTCAAACTATTTCAAAATGAAAAGTTAAAAATCCTTTAAAAATTTTTAAAGAAATATGGATTATTGGTCCTCACCCCCGAGGTTCTGACTCAGGAGGTCTGGGGGAGGTCTTGAGAATTTTGCATTTCGAACAAGTTTTCAGATGATGGGGAGGCTGCTGGTCCCTTTGAGAACCACTGCATTTTACTCCACCTCCTCCTGGCACAAGCCTACCACACCCTGAGAAATAAGCACAACTTATTCGTCACCTCGGGCCTTCCATTTACCAGGCCCTTGGCTAGGCTTTCACAGTCATTGTAGTCATAGCTGTATCAAGTATGCGCCAGCAAATATTCTTCCCTAACTACCCTCGGGGAAAATGGATGCTTTCTGGGAAGGAGTCCCTTAGAGAAAGTCTTATTCACAGTAAATTCACTGTTAATAGGTATTCACAGTAAATTCACTGTTAATAGGTATTCACAGTAAATTCACTGTTAATAGGTTGCTTGTTCATCATTCACTTTGTGTTGTTTTGCGGGAGAGCAATACAGCTTTCTCCAGATTCCTGAGTGTGCCCTTCAGGCCCCCCACCCTCTTCTAAACTTCAGGTGACCAAATGGCTAATTTGGGAGGAGGATGGAGGCAAGGGGGCCCTAGCCTTGGCTTCAGAGCCTGAGAAAAGAGAGGTGCCAGATCAATTCCTAGTTAACACCAATTTGCATATTTCTCATAAGGCTCTCATTTATTAGAGAATATGCTCAAATGTTTTGGCCGAATCTGTAAACCCTGTAATCTCTCAATCAGCCTATGAATGCTTATCTCCTTTGCAAGAGCCTGGAAACATTTATACACCCAGGAAGCACACAAGCCTTGGAACAGCCAGACATCCTGGGTTCTCTCTAACCTGTGGGAGGACTCAGAACTTCACCCTGGGAAAGGATGGTACTCAAGAGTGGTCCTCACCTCAGCCCGCACCAGCAGGCTGGGAGGACAACCGGACCAGTGTGCCAAGGCAGCATCTGAATCCGAACAGGAACTGGGCATGAAAGCAAGGCACGTGTCTCCTCCAGATCCCAAATGCCTCAAGAAAAACCCAGTGGGAAAAGCCAGTGGGATCCAGAGAATGGAGAAGAGAGGCAGCAGCTTGCGTCCAGATAGAGAGAGATGCACAGAGACGTGATAATGAGAAGAGATGCCCTGGCTTCAGGTGTGAGGAGGGAGGAGGGAGCTGTGCCAGGCGTCCACATGCTCTGCCCACCCAGCACAGAAGGCCACACGTTGCTGCCGCCTCCTTTCCCCCAGCACTGGCAGGTTGGGACCACATTCTAGTCTCAACAAGTTTTTTGGGGAAAGAAACCAGCCTTGATGCGGCTAGGGGCACTGGGGCAATGGTGTCCCCCATGGTTTGTACCCAGGTCCCTGACGGAATTCTGGTTTCTGCTGTCACAAGATCATGATGATGAGACTTCCCAGTCAGGTAAAAAGAAATGAGAATTCAAGAGTTATGGCAGGTCGCTTATTCCTAAACGTTCTGTCAAGTGTTCTCAGATATTTGTTGCACATGTGCAGGCAAACACACACACACACACACACACACACACACACACACACACACACACACATATACCTTGGCAACATTCCTCCTTCTATCACATTATCATCTAAGGATCCCCAAACGGTGACCTTCCAGGTACCACCTCGACCCTAACATGATCCCCAGCCTCCCCTGACACTCGGATCCCTGACTCCTCATGGACCCCACTCTTAGGCCCAGATCCCTGGAACACCAAAGAGGATTCCATGCTCCTAGATCAAATCTCCCTTTCCAGGGACTGGTTCCTACACTAAGGCTGAACTCCAGGCTGAACATTCTAGTGCTTCTTTGGAAATGCAGAAGGAAACACCAACATTTGTATAGCATGTGAAGTTTACAAAAAGCTTTTCCAGAACGTTTTCATTTCAGTGTCCTGCTCTGAAAAAATCCTTCTGATGGAGGCCTCTGCATCTGCAGACGGCTCCACTGAATATATTCAATGTAATCAAATCTCTCCCATGGGTCTCCAGCCCATGAACAGTCAGGAAAGGAGACCCTCACCTTCAGACCTCTGTTTTTCCCCCAAAACAAATCCCTCTTCAGTTGCCCTTGGGTGGGTTGTTTTTATATATAATAATAAAAACAAACAGTAATTCTATGCTTACTCTGTGCCAAGCACTGTGGGAAATATTTTAGGTAGATTAATCCACTATGTGTGAATTAATCTTCACCACAATCTTTGAGGCAGAAGCAGGGGATTGAGTAATTTGCCTGAGATCACAGAGCTGATAAGCAATTGAATGAGAATCTGAATCTTGGCATTGTGACTCCATAACCACTATCCTAGTAAGCTACCTGAAGGCTGTCTGTTAGAACTTATCAGCTTGATTAGAGAGTGACAACCAGATCTACAACTCCTAAACTCAACTCCTAAACTCTCCACCTAGAATCCTAGTCGTAGCCAACAGCTATTGAACCTTCCCTCTGTCCGGACACAGAGCTAAACACTGGGTGGACATCACTTCATTCATCCTCAGGGCAATTTAGGCGGGAGCTCTGGTTATCATTCCCATTTCACAGATGAAGAAACAGAGGCACCGAGCAGTGATCATCCTTCACGTCACGCCAACCATGTGCTAAGCCCCATTCTTGGAGCCAGTAGGGCCACAGATAGGATAATACCTCCATCTGTCTGATTTCAGAACCCTTGCTCTTAATGTCTATGTTTTGCTGCCTGGGAGCGAGAGGGGTACAGATGACAAATATGACGTCCCCACACCACAGAAAGAGAAGAGCAGGAGTCCACTGAGAGCCTTTGTATCCAGGCTCAGCAGGTGCGAGGTTTACTGTCCACTCCCCTGGATAATTTACTCTCCTGATGCCTAGATATTTTGTCTCTTGACATGGCTGGCCCATCTTTTCCCTGTCACTGCCTTTCCATCATCCATTGATTCCTTTACAAACAAGCAAACCTTCGCACAGGATGGCTCTGGCAGGGTGTAGATGGGTTTGAGGGACCCACTTCAGGTGAGCTGTTTCCCTTCAAGTTCCTCTGTAACTTCACCCTCCCTCTGGCCTCCTGGGTCCACCAAATGCCACGGCAGGAGATGGCAAACGAGGGAGCGTCTGAATTTTCAGGGGCGGGCAGCTTGTTAAAATACAGACTGCCGGGCCCCACCCCACAGTTTCTGATTCAGTAGGTTTGGGTGGGGCTCCAGGATTTGAGTTCTAACACCTGCCCAGGTGATGCGGAGGCTGCTGGTCTGGAGACCACTCTTTGAGAATCACTGGCCTGAGGAGACCTGAAAAGGTGACGGGCGTATCCAGAGATGAAGAGGAGGGGCAGCGGCAGCTGTGTCTCCTGGGGACAGAGGAGGTGTCTGCATGGCTGGAAGGATGCTGAGAACTGCTTCCCTGCCAAGCGGAGGGGGGACAAAGGAAAAGCCGTGCCCACTGCTCCTGCTGCCCCAGGGCCAGGACACCCTCTGCGTGCAGAAGCCAGGGTGGCTCCCCTCCCTCCCGAGCATTCCAGGGCCCCTGCTCTCGCCAGGCCCCAGAAGCTTCCCTTTGGAAACAGAAGCATTCCTTTGGCGAGGGCTTCACTCCTCGCCCATCGGGGAGTGTCGACTCTCCTCTTTAAAAACAGATTCCATTCTCTAATCACCAGATGGGCACAAGCAGGGCAAAGGGCCACTCCAGCCCTTTATGCCAACAAAGCCTAGCCTGACTTTGGCCCCGAAAAGCAAAGTATCTCTGCATCTAAAAGCTGCTGCTTCTGCAGTGCGAGGCGGGACTCTTCCAGCTCCCGTGTGGCCCACGGTGGGAAGTGTCCTGAGGCCTCTTACGGGGCATACCGGGAATGATGTTGGAAATGTAGGACCATATGGGATGGCCAGGGTCTCAAACATCGGCACGTTCTCAGTCCTCTCCTGAGTGATGGCTCCGCCATCCCCTGGCCCTCAGTGGCAAGAACTTAGCTTCTCAGGCAGCCTCATCTCTCCAGAGTTTCTCTCAAAGCCTCTAAAGTTTGAGTTTCCTTGCACTAAGATTAAAAAGGCCTCTTGGAACTGCTACCCTCTGATTATCTGTATGCTGTGAAATCACCTTCACATAAGCAGATGTTGCACAGCAGTGGTCATCCACTGCCCTGTGTGTGTGTGTGTGTGTGTGAGACAGAGAGAGACAGAGAGATCGAGATCAGTCTTTACACTCCCCTTTATCTCATTAGAATCCTAGATTTCCAGGAGTTGAAGGCCAAGAGGTCATCTAGCCTGTTCCCAGCACACATCACCAAGGTCATCAAAGATACATGGCTTCACTGACAGAAACTGATCAGCTACCAAAACCACCCCCAAGAGACGCTGCAACCACTTTCACTAAACTCTTGGGAGTATTTTCTTCTCCTCTAACTTCAGGAAGGTATTTGAAACATCCTAGCCCAGACAGAGAAAGACAGACTCCCCTCCCAAATACTCAAACAAAGCTCTTTCATCATTTCAATGACCCCGTCCACTAGAATCAGCACCATCCAGGCTGACAGCATCAGGTACCCTCCACCCATCAGCTCACCACGGAGCTAGAGGAAAAGAGCCACAGACCTGGAAACCCAGCCAAGGCCTTATTACTACCCAGCAAGTGGAAAGATTCTGTTCACTTGTCTGTTACATAGGGGGTTGAACCAGATAGACCCTGAAGCCCCTTGTAATGGAAGGTCATCAAACCACCGATAGGTACCAAAGCCTGTGATACGTGCTTTGTCTACTTTATGGTATTTAAAAGTCACGAGATTCTTATGGGAGAAGTACAATCATGCCCATTTCACAGATGAGGGTATTGAGGCAACGATCATGCCCAGAGTCCCCCAACAAGAAAAAGAATTGGGTCCGGATTCTCCGCCATTCTTATCCACCTCTCAAGTCCCCACTTTCTCTACCGTAACACCATATGCCCTTATATGTACAGCTGTGTATTTCTGAGGGGGTCTTGGTTTTCACTGTGACTGCTATTGGAAATCAGAGACTTCATCTAGTTTGCACAAAATTCTGGTGATGGCTGAATATGTTCCAGTGTGTGTTTGGTTGTCGTTGATGACGGTGTTTGTGTTGATGCTGCTTCTCCTCTCAAGCCCCCACTCCCCATGCCCCTGAGCTCCTGGAGGGGATCAGTCACCCCAGAGCAGCCCTGCCCTCACCTGGAAAGGGCTCCTTGAGGAAGTGGCCATTGATGGTCTGGTTGGCTGTGCCCAGGGGGTTCTTGGCGATGAGGGTATAGTTGCCGTTGTTGTAGTGGGTGGGCTTGTTGAAGAGCAGGCAGCCCTCGGAGACCTCGCCCTCCTGGTAGTACTCCACGTGGATGATCTTGGACTCACGCAGCGGCTGCCCGTTGTGCAGCCAGTGCAGTGTGGGCGGCGGGTTGCCGCGCACCACGAACTCGATGCAATGTTCCAGGCGCAGCTCAGGCTCCTCCAGGCTCACCACGCGCGGGGGGTCTGCCGGGGAAAGGCCAGCTGACGCCCAGAACACAGAGCCTCCGGGGTCCCAGAGCAGCCTTCCAGGAGCTGGGGTGGGCAACCCAATTCTTCCCCACCCCGCTCTAAAAAGACCTGAGGGAATCAGAGGTTTCCCCCCCAACACCACCCCCAAAGAGGGGAAGAGATGTCTGTCTTCACTCAAGCTTCCTGGATCCACTACAGCTGGAAGGTTCCCTCTCATGACCTTTTAGGGGTTTAGCAAAAGGCAGACTTGGGCCAACTTAGGAGTAAAGTCAGAGCTGAGCTGGAGGCACATCATCTTCTGAGGGACAGGGACACCCTTTCTGGGGTTACTAGCCAAGGACTGTCTTGATTTGCTCAGTTCTGCCCCACAGGAGTCTTTCTGCCCCTCCTGGTGGACCAGGCCCATTGCAGCAGCTCTGCCCGGCCCCAGCCTCCTGTGCTGAGATCCCCAGGGTCCCAGCCGCCCCCAACAAGGGCATCCACTCACAGTGGACAGTGAGGGCGACGCTGGCATTGCTCATGCCCACCACGTTCTCTGCAATGCACGTCAGGGTGAAGCCGTTGTCCTCACTCGTCACATTTACCAGCGTCAGGTTGATGGCGTGTACATTGGTCCAGTTCAGATTTGTCTAAAAACCCAATAAAAAAACAATAATCGT
The DNA here is from genome assembly GCF_965194805.1 of Balaenoptera borealis. NCBI lineage: Eukaryota > Metazoa > Chordata > Mammalia > Artiodactyla > Balaenopteridae > Balaenoptera > Balaenoptera borealis. Next base: position 145,653,156 of record NC_138866.1, read on the forward strand.
GTATAAAATAAGCTGCAGGGATGTATTGTACAACATGGAGAATAGAGCTAATATTTTATAATAACTAAAAAAAATGTTTAAGACTGTACATTTTAAGTTATCTATACTTTACCACAATAAAAATTTAGGAAAAGATAAAAGAAAAAAGAAAAATTAGATGATGGCACAAAAAAAAGACAACAATCAAACAGTTTCTACAAGGGTGGCTCCCCCACCTAACCCCCAAACACCTTTAGGAATCAAAAGGAAAGCTGAGCAGTAGGTGAAGGAGGCCTTGCTGGTGAAGGCACATTGACCAAGGGCCAAGCTCTCTACAGTCAAGAGCTCAGGTAACACTCACACTTATCCCATGAGATGAATGGTAGCATTATACCCATTTCACAGATGAGGAAAGTAAGGTACAGAGATGTTTATAGCATGTTCAAGATCAAGTTGGCTAGAAAATGTTGCAGCTGGGTGGAACCCAAGTCTACGTGCTTCTTCCTATAGAAATAGGACCACAAACTTCCCCTCTTCTTCTTCCTTATTCTCACGTCTCTTGCTTCTATTCATGATTTTAGCTCATTAAGACTAACAGGTGATAGGGCCCAAGCCTCGGACGCCTACCTGGTGGGTGTTGATGGACTGCAGTCCGGTGACTATCCAGTCCACGTCAGGCAGGGGCGATCCAGAGCCATTGCAAGTGATGACAGCATTGTCACCCTCCCGTACGGTCAGGTTGGCATGGCTCACGCTGATCTCAGGCAGGTCTGGGAGGGAGGACAGGGTGGGTGAAAAAAATAGGCAAATACTTGCTACCAAAACTTTGTCCATGGGGGCAATGGTGGCACTACTTGCTTTGTCCAATAATGACTCCACAAAACCTGCTTGACCTCTCAGAAGTCCCCCAAGCCCCAGAAGCTTCACACCACCTCCCAAGAAGATGGTAGAACTCAAGATGTAAGCCCATGCAGTTGGACATGGTGGTTGGGGAGCGGGGATTGGTGAGGAGGACAGTAGCTGAAGGAATGCAGCTCTAACAATGACATCAAATGACATCTTCCACTTTGGGCACTGGTTCTCAAAACTTTGGTCCACTTCAGACTCCCATGGGGATCTTCCTAGAAATTCAGATTTCCAAACTCATCCCCAGATATTCTGATCTCATAAGTCTGTGGATGGACCCAGACATCTGCTTCTCTAAAAGTGCCTTAGATGCTCCTGATACAGGAGATCCAGAGACCACACCTGGACATACACTTCTTCAGGTTTGCTTAACAGGGAACTGACAGAGAGAAAGGACTCTGGTCCAATGACAAAGAGCACACTTAACCCCTTTCTGCATCCCTGGAACCAACCTTCCCACGGCTGGCTCATGAAGGGACAAGAATGAGCAAGGAGGTAAGAGGGGAGCCGGATCTGCACCCAGTGCAGAGTTCAAGGCTGGGAGGGCAGTGGGGAAGGAAGGCGCTGGCTTTTCCAGCTGATGAGCGGCACCGCCCCTGGTGTCTGAGGGAGGCCCGCGTGGAGCCAGCTGGGACCGGGCGGCTCACTCACCGCACTGGCTGATGTTCATGCGGAAAAGTGGGAGCTGGGAGCCGTCGGCACTGATGCAGTAGAGGTTCTGGCTGTTCAGCTTGGCCTCCCCCTGCTCCTGCCACAGCTGCATCCAGCGGATGTCACAGCTGCAGTTGAAGAAGTTCTGCTCCAACCTCCTGTGAGTAAGAAGCGAGGGAAGGGAACCCCTGAACCGAAGGTGGCCCAGCTCCCTCCCAGGGCTGTCAGGCCATGCATGGGCCCCCACCTGCTCCTCAGGGACTAAGGAGAGAAGGGTTTAGCAAGGTCTCCAAAGAAGTAAAAAATACTTATAGAAGTCCATGAATTTATTTAGTTTTTAAACAAATAAACTCATTCCAAAAAAATCCACTCCACTGAACTTACCTGGCAAAGAGACCTTTAAAATACATGGTCTTGGGAAGCTCCTGTTCTCAAAACCCTCCAGTGGCCTCCCAACTCTTTGAAAGTCAAAGTCAAAGGCCTACAGGATCTATACCACCCTCTGTCACCTCTCTGACTTCATCGCCTGCCTCACCCTCTCCTCCTCTTCTTCAGCCACTCTGACCTTGCTGTGTGTCAAGTTTACCAGGATGACCTGCATGCTCCTGCCTCAGGGCCTTTGCACTTGTTGTCCTTTCTGCCTACAGAGTTTGGACTCAGAACATATCTGCTAGATCAATCCCTCCCTTCATTAAGGAATCATATAGCCTTCTCTGACTACTTCTATAGGAAAGCTACCACCAACCCCTGCCCTCACACTGCTCAGTCCCTTGCCCAACTATTTTCTTCTTTCTGGTATTTGTCACTGCCCAGCATCACTTTAAATATTTATTTGCTTGCTTGGAAGTTTGGGGCTAGCAGATGTAAATTAGTATATACAGAATGGATAAACAAAAAAAAAATCTAAAAATTAAAAAATGAATATTTATTTGCTTGCTTGTTTATTATGTCTCCCCAAATAAAAACTAAGTTCCATCAAAGTCAGAGACATTGCCTATTAGGTTCATTGCTATATCTATAGTACCTATAACTGAGCCTGGCACATAAATACCTGTTGAATGAATAAAAGGAGGGAGGGAGGAAGGAAGGGCGGAAGGAAGGAAGGAAGGAAGGAAGGGAGGGAGGGAGGGAGGGAAGAAGGAAGAACGGAGCTATTCTCCCTGGGGAGAAGGTGGTTTGCTGTTTTCAATATCTGCTCAAAGCCCATCTTGGGACCAGCTTTATTCCTTCATAAATTCAACAAAATCCTTAATAAGCACCTCATCCATGTCTGGCTGTGGGCTGAGTGCTGCTGAAACAGAAATGAATAATTAGTCCCTGTTTTCCAGGAGCACTCAGCTTGGTAAAGAAAACTGTCTGATGGAGGAAGAGTCAAGTTCAAGGCCTTCCTTCTCCACTCATTTTCCTTGTGACTTAGAGGGAGTCACCTCCCCTCTAGAGGGAGTTATCTCCTTAGGGGGACAATTGAAGGGCATAAGCTGATGTAAAACTCTTAAAGTCAAGGGCACCTGATAAATCTGAATGCCAGGATCACTCAGGGGAACATGATTCTCTTTCTGGACCAGTAAGGGGATGACTCTATTGGTGCCCAGAGGGAGGGCCACTTGGGTAACTGCACTAAGACCCAGGATATTTTTGACAACTGGCAAATTCCAAAGTAGTGAAGCATGCATCAGCATTAACCAGCTTTCAGAAAAAAGTGAGGCCCTTGGAGGGGAGGAATCAGTGCTTTCTAGCCAACAGGACAGCACAGGTAGAATGTGCAAACACGCCTGTATGATATCCTCTTAGTCTAAAAGTGCCCATGACTTTGCTCTGCACACCACACTCTTTCAGCAAAGGAGACAAGAACTAACCTTCACCAAGCATCTGCCTCTCACAGCTGCACTCAGAGTCAGCCAGTCTCTCATCGTCATGCACAAGAGGGGCCCCCTCCTACGTTTGGAGGAGTCAAGTCACGTGCTCAAGGTCCCTCGGCTGGTATGTGACAAAGCAGGGCTTCAAAGCTTAGCCTGTTGGACTCCAAAATTCATGCACTTTCCCCGCCGTCTATCATGTGCAAGGCATAGCTAGATGGGAGATTCTAGGAGGAGTAAGCAGGATCCCTGAACTTTGGAAGCTCGTGGAGGGAAAGACTGGGGAAGAGTTAGAGGGATGAGGTAGGCTGGACTGTGAAAACAGGAAAGAAAGCTTGTGCTACAGCAGGAGCACCGGGAAATAAAGCTGGAAGGGCAAGTGGAAGCCAGATGTTGGAGGACATTCACTGCCGCATCAGGAAGCTTGAAATGCATCCAGGAGGCAGTGGGAACCACCGAGGCCCTTGTAGTTGGATAATGAAGTGAACAAAACTGTAAGAAGAGTAATCCAGCAATGCTGAACAGGATCAACCAGAGAGGAGGAGAGCCGGAGACTGGGACCCCGGTTAGGATGTCTGATAAACACAGGGTCACCGTGTACAGTGCTGAAGTTCGTGCATGTCTCAATGCACACAGCCAAAGGGATGAATGGGGGATGAAATCCAGCCTGCATACCCTTGACCAGACCTGGTACCTGGCATGGGGCTCTATCTACCCAGAAAAGGCATCTTTTCTCATTCACATATAGGTACCATATAGGCTGGCAGGCTCCAGGTCAATGTTCTCAAACTTTTTGGTCTCAGCACTCCTTTTCACTCTTAAAGATGACTGAGGGTCTCAAAGAACTTTTAGGTGGATTATATCTATCACGATTTACCATATTAGAAATTAAAACTGAGAAAATTTTAAAACACAAGAATGCATTAGCACAAACTCCATCAGGCATCAGAGGAATGATGTTAACATATGTCACGTGGCCTCTGGAAAACTCCACTGCACATGGGAATGAAAAAGGCAAGTAACGTCTCAGAGTTATTATGAAAATAGATTTAACCTCTTGGTCTCCCTGTAAGGGTCTTGGGGATCCCCATGGGACCCTGGACCACCGTGAGAGAACGGCTGCCTAGTTACTAAGAGCCTGGAGTAGAGAGGTAAAAATTGGGGAGAGGGAAGGGGAAGATGGAGCAAACATCATAAAGGAAGACAAGGTGGTATTTGGTGCTTCCTTGGAGGTAGAAGAAAAGGAAAGAGTAAAAGATGACCCCAAGATTTTAAGCTCCAGGGGACAGGAAGTCAATGAAAGACAGAAGCATCTTTGGTTGAAAACAGAAGAGAAAAACCAGTGGAAAAGAAGAGGGGAAACATGTTAGGAATCAGGTCAGGGCAGGGCTGGGGGTGAGGAGGGGAAGGTAAGGTCCTAGAGCAGGAAAGTGATGGATGAGGTCCAGGACCCTTGGAGGGGTTTGCCCTGGGGTCAAGGCAGATGCTTCTGCAGCTGAGAAATGAGGGAGAGGAGAGAGAAAAGGTAGACAGGAGAAAATGAGAGGGAAGTCATAAAAGTAATTGGATAATAATGTTTGCATTGCATTTACTCTGTGCCCAGCGCTATGCTGAAGGCCTTACATGCCTCACCCCCTCTGACCCTCACAACAAGGAGGAAGCAGGGGAAGGGAACCTCTGAGGGCTTCCTTAGGAAACACAGGAGGTCAGATTCCCTGCCCGGTGTTTCTGGGGAAAGGGAGTTGTAGCAGTGGCTGGGAGTCACGTGGGAGGGGCTGTGAGGAGAGGCCTGGCAGCCCTGCTGGAAGGATACTAAGGGTCCAGATGCCGGAACACATGCAAACTGAACCAGGTCAGCCTGATTTTTCCCAGTTGCTTACTTGACAAGATGTGGTCATTCATTATTAAGTAGCTGTAAAAATACAAATTACCCACCTGGGTGGAAAATACTAGACAAGTGAGAGTCTTGGCCAGGCTGCTTCAAGCCACATGTGCTTTATTCAGTTCTGCCTCTTGTCTGAGCCCTGCACTACTGCGTATCCCAACATCTCAGGGGTCCCCCAGAAAGGTGGACGGTGCCACAGCGTCCTGAGGCTGGCAGGGGAATCCAGTGAGATATGTGGGGTGCGTCTTAGACCCTGCCAGGCATGGGTATGCTAAAAGCTTGTTTGTTTCCCTCCGTCTTTTTCCTCCAGAAGGCATGCACCATGAGATCTGGTCCTTTTCTCCAACCCAGAGTCTCCTGGAAACTGCAGAAGAACTTTGAGTTCTTCCCCCCATCCCTCTGGACTCTCCTCCTGGACAGCAAGACATACACACGGCAGAAAGCATTTTCAGTCTCAGAACAGATGCCCTGGGCATCTCACTGAGCAAATCCACTCTCGTCTTCATATCCTGACAAGAGGGGTCAAACAGTGAGGTGGACCAGGAGCAAAGAAGGGCAAGTCCTGGGTCTAAATGATGCTGTCCATTCTCCCCTCAAATCAGGCCTGGAGCAGAGGGGCCTTCAGCCAGGGCCTCAGGGACAGACTCAGGGAGCCGAAAGCAAGCCTTCCCCTGCTCCATCAATAATGCAGGCAGCCCCATGAATAATACAGCAGCAGTTGCTTCACGGCAAAGATTACCAACACCCAGCCCTTTCCCCAAGATGGCCCAGGGCCTAATCGTAGGGCCCTTGGGGCTTCCCACAGATTAACTCAGCCCCGTCCGAGTTTGCACACAAAGACACTTTGCTGAACAGCCAAGGCCAAGACTGTGTTTAAAAAACACTGATTCCCCGCTAGTCATCACTCCGGTTTTCTTCCCTCCGCAGCATCAGTGCTGCCAGTGGCAATCCATGGCCAGGTAGCGAAATATGGGGAAGGGACCCAAATCTGTTGTCACAGAAGAAAACATGCCCAAAGGGCACCCTGGAGATGCCAACAGTCCTGTGGTTAAAAAAAATATCCAAGCAAAAGATCTGAGTTGAGCCAGTTGTGTCACCTGGGGCAACTATAGTAGATTGAATAGTGTCTCCCCCGCCCCCCAAATTATGTCAAAGTCCTAAGCCCCAGTAGCTGTGAATGTGACCTTATTTGGAAATAGAGCCTTTGCAGATATAATCAAGTTAAGGATCATGGATGAGATCATTCTGGATTACGGTGGGCCCTAAATCCAATGACTGGTATCCGTATAAGAGAAAAGAGGGAAAGATTAAAGACGAAGAGACAGGGAAGATGGCCATGTGAAGATGGAGGCAGAGACCGGAGTGGTGCTGCCACAAGCCAAGGAACACCAGGAGCCACCAGAAGCTGGAAAAGGCAAGGAAGGATTCTCCCTAGAGCCTTGGAAGAGTGTATAGTCCCGCTGACACCTTGAATTTGGACTTCTGGCCTCCAGAAGAGTGAGAGAATCACTTTCTATTGCTTGAAGCCCCCAGATTTGTTAAGGGGGAATATGTTAAGGCAGCCCTAGGAAATGAATACAGCAAGTATTCATTCAGCCTGAATTCTCCAAGGCTCTGTTTTAACGTCTGTAAAATGGGGGTAATTGTGCTCAATCTGCCTTCTTCACAGTTACTATGAGGATTAGTGATAATATATGTTAACGTGCTTTGTGAAATAAAAGGGGCTATAAAGAGGCCCAAAATTATTATTATAATAACAGTATTACTAACATGATTGTTGAGTGATTTTGAGAGCCGTGGCAAGTGGTCAGGGCCAGGACTGGGGGAAGGAAAGTGACAAGATCAGCACAAACCCATCCCCAAAACTGAGTTAATATTTTACCAAGTCGATTAAATCTGTAAATTATACCAGAGGTAATTATCACTTTGCTTTAAGAAAATGGAATATTCCAATCTATTTTAATCATGTCTGCTCCGTGCGTGCGGGGTATTAAGAGAAGCCTGTTGGAGATACACTAATGGTCCTTAGGGTATTTCTGGAGGGTTTCTGTGCTGTGAGTTTATATCCTTTGGTGCCTCTTGCCTTTGCCTAAATGGTATCATGGGATTCAGAATCCAAGCTTCTTTTCTTTCCAATTCATTCTTTACCTCTAAGTCAATCTCTTTGATTCTTGCTCAGCTTTCTGGACAGACTGTTCCCATCTTCTCAGTAAAGGGAAAACACCATCTTGCCATAACCAGAAGCTTCGGAGAGCACTGTGCAACACCAACTCAAATTTCTCCAAACCCGTGCCATTGAAAGAGTGCCGGCTACTCAGAAGCCAGTCTTGAAAGATGCTTCCGGTTCCACCAGTAAGAGAAAAACACAGCCTGGACAGGTGAGAGGCGGGCCAGGTGCCCGGCCAAGACCACACCCTTCATCTCACAAAAGTAAATGGGAAATGAGTGAAGGAAGTCTCTGGCACACGGCAAGGGCTCTGAGATGCTAACTTGTTTGGATTTTTTCCCCCCTTTGATTCCACTGATGGGAGCCGCCATCTTGAGTGTGGCTTCTGGAAGGGGACACAAGGCATGAGGGCTATGGTGCTGAGTTGGGTAAGGAAAGAGCTGGTCTTTGAAAACAATAGACCTGGATGGTGGCAATGCTAATAATCACAATACTAATTCCCATTTACTTGCCATGTGATGTTGGACCAGTTATTTCACTTGGCCAAGCCTCTAATCCCTCATTTGTCAAACTGGGTTTAAGCATATCTCCTCTGTGGGATTGTTCCAGGGGTGAGACAGGACCTCGTATATATTAGATACTACATATACACCTCTTTTTTCTCCTTCTCTGCTACTGGAAAAGTTGTAGACACTCAGCCCTTCTTATGGGGAATCCCAAGAGCATTAGTTCTTCTATCAGGGATCAGAGGAGGGGCTGCTTGGGGCAGGCAGAGATCCTCAGTGATGGAATAAAACATGCTAAGAAATTGTTGAATGCCCTAGCTTGCTCCTTCTGTTCCTGCAGAAGGTCGCTCGAAGCCTCACACTTCTGCCCTTGTGATCTTCTGGTTGCCACAGCTCACAGAGCCATCTCCCTCTGGCCTCTCTCCTCTAGGGCCAAAATTCTTTCTTCCTGGAAATACCCGACCCATGCCCACACCCCAGCCCACAGGCTCCACTGGGCAGACCCTGGCAGTCTAGATGGCTCGTGGCAGATGGCACCATGTGGACTAATCAGGAAGTCAGACAAGAAAATATGACCCACTCTTCCATTTGCCAGGAACTGGGATTGTTTGGATTTTAATCACAGCCACAGCTAAGAGGCAACAAGCGGCCCCTCCAGCCAAAAGATAAATTTTCCACTCTCAACATTCAATTCTTCCTCAAAAAAATAGACCCCTACCAGGATGACTGCTCCTTAGAGGGGGGGGCTTCTTTATTTTCCAACATAATTTTTTACTTATTTAACAATATGACAGAAATAAAATACTCTGTGGACATGGTGGCTCTCACGCACTGACTCACCCTGGAGGGAACGTCTTCATTCCCCCATAAGTCACACCCAGCTCACTGGTGTATTGATTCCCAGGCAAAGATGAATGCAGAATCCCATGATCCTCTGGGAGAAATCTGACATTTTCTTTAAATATATATCCATGGAACAACTGTTTCTAAAACTCCACGAAACAGGTCACCGGGGCAGCACACCATCGATTTCGCAGCCAGTGATTTTTTTAGAAGGAGCACTGAACATTTTCACAATAATTCAGCCAACAGTAGACCCAGATGTCCCCTGGAGAGATGCTATCCCTGGCCTCCCACAGATGAAGGGGCAGGGGTCCCAGGAGAACTGGATGAAAGACTCCAATTAGCTCCTTTAGGGCAGGGTCCCTGGTCAGTTTTAGAGCAATGTAAGGAAGAACTGCAATTGTGCATTTTTATAGAAAATTACTGTAGAACAGATCCTTGGATTGAAAACAGATTGAGAAAGTTGGGAGACGGCGAAGCATAGTGGTCAAGATCTTGAGTCCACGTGCTACCATTTAGTTAATGGGTGACCTTAACCAAGATACTAAACCTTGCTAAGTACCCCAGTGTCCCCAAATTTGAAGTAACAGTAGCCATTCTGACCTGATAGCATTGTTATGAGGATTAAATAACTTTCATAACTCGATAGATTACTTGGCACACTGCCTGGCCCAGAGTAAGATCTCAGAAATCAGTGTTAGTGGTGATCAAAGCAGTCATGTTAATTTACCTCTAATGTCTTTTCCACCTACAAAGAAGGGAATGAACACAATGCATCAAGTGTAACAGTTTGACATTGAGATGTCTGTGACATTGTCCAGTTTCCCAGTGTTTTATAAAAAAATAAGTACATATGTACCTTTTTCCAAGTTCAGGTAGGAGTTTTTATTGGAGTACAGCTGGATGGCAGCCATATATGACTAAAGAACTCTGACCACTAGAGCTATTGTGCTCATAGCAGAGGAGAAGACTGGTGGGAGGGGCAAAATCCTAAAGCAGGAAAGCAACCCACAACAGTCTTGTCCTAAACTCTCCAACACTGTAAGAGACCATCTCTGTACTTCCCATCCCTGGAATGGCATTTTTAAGCATCATGTAGGCACTTGGGTCCATGAGGATGAGTAGGGTATGTACAAGACTGTCATGGAGATGTAAATATTCCCCTTCCTGACCAACTGGGTCAGAAAAGGTAAGGTTATGATGCATCCTTGAACTCAGGTCTTACCAGGTGGAGGGAGAACAAGTTGAAAGGCCAACAGCATGGGCGGGGATCCAAGGCCATTCACTGCCTCTTGGTAAAGGATAGAAAGCAATCTGCATTCAGTGAATTTGGATCTGAGTCATCAAGTAAAAGGGAAGACACATGAGCAGTGTCTCTGTAACCGTGACTCCCTAACTCCATCCATGCCTCAATTCCTTTTCAATTTATTCCTTGATTTGTCCCCTCAACATAATATGCCATCCTTCATGCACAGAGATGACCCTGATGACTCACACATCAACATGACTTATTTTTTCCAGCAGTGGTCACGAGTTTTCATTCATCCATCCAATGTGTGTTTGTGCAAAATGGCTGGCTGGGGTAGGAGTACATTGATCAGCCTCGGAATGCAGCAAATCTAAGCAATCCACAAGCAGATTGAATAAATATATGGGCTTAGTCCCTCCAGGATGCCCATACTCAAGCCAAATAGGCTGACAGAAGATCACGAGAAGTGGAAAATACATGCAATCTGAAATCAAAGGCCTGGGTTCAAGTCCTGGTTCTGCCAGTCCCTAGCAATGTGATCTTGGTTGTGTTTCACATGCCTTTCTGGAACTCAGAACCCTCACCTTAAAGTGTAGAGATACCTTTTATATGGGAGGTATAATAATACCTACCTCCCATGACATATGATGATAAATCAAAGGTCATGTAAATGAAAGCACACCTAATAATCTATTTATATATTGTAAATGTTATTATAAATTGATAAATTATCTTTATTATTATAAATATATATAAATATAAACGTTATTACTAATTACCAACAGATCACAAAACTAGGTCCTGCTAAGAGATGAGATTCCTATCTTCTGAAATGTATTGCGCCCAGAAGGAGCATCAGAAATCAAGGGATGGGGTGGCTCACTCTCACTGAACATGGTACACCCACATCATCCAACCCAAGGAGCCCCTTCCGGTGTACTCCCAGCTTCAGGTGGCTCCACCCAACCTTTGACCACCACTCCACCAACTTGGACAGTCTTCAAAACTGAACTTACAATTCCCGAAGACTCAGCGTCTGGAATAGCTGCCATGAGAGTGTGGTGAGCCGGTTACTCGACAGGTTTCTGCAAGATTGACAAATAAAGAGGAAATTAAAGGACAATCTGGCATGTCATGCCTCCGTAGTAAGCACAGTCATCTCATGGGAGCCTGGCTTTGTTGTTCTTCTCCACTGCTCCCTTCGGCTAACAGTACATCTGACAGTTAGTCGAGGCTACAGATCATGTCTGGAGAGGATGCTGAGACCTTTTAAAAGACAAGGTTTTACAAATCAAATGAAATAAATAAATAAATAAAAATTTCTTGGTCATTCTCCCATATGCTCTCACCACAATAAAATTTCAGAGAGCCTTTTTAAACCCACCCTCCTACAGGAGGACAGAGAACTCTCAGAGTATAAGGTATACAAACCAGCAAGCATTCTTTTTTTTTTTATTTAAGTAGAGTTGTTTTACAATGTTGTGTTAATTTCTGCTGTGCAGCAAAGTGATTCAGTTATACATTACATATATATATATATATATATATATATATATATATATATATATATATACTTTTTCATATTCTTCTCCACTATGGTTTATTATAGGATACTGAATATAGTTCCCTGTGCTATACAGTAGGACCTTGTTGCTTATCTATTTTATATGTAGTAGTTTGTATCTGTTAACCCCAAGCTCTTAATTTATCCCTCCCCTTTTTTTTTAGTTACTGAGGTATAACTGACTTACCAAAAAAGCTGTACGTATTTAATGTATATGTATTGATGAGTTTGAAGATAATATACATCCATGAAATGATCGCCATAAACAGAGCCATAAACTTAACTGGCATCTCTAAAAGTTTCTTCCGTCTCTATTTTTTTTTTTTTTGGTGATAATAATATTCAACCGAAGACGTACCCTCTTCCCAAATTTTTAAGTGTACAATACAGTATTGTTAACTATGCACTACTCTGTACTAGAGATATCTAGGACTTCTTCACCTTGCATAAGTGAAACTATTGTGCCCTGTTACCAACATTCTTTTTTTTTAAATAGATTTATTTATTTTTGGCTGTGTTGGTCTTCATTGCTGCACTTGGGCTTTCTGTAGTAGTGGCAAGCAGGGGCTACTCTTCGTTGCAGTGCGTGGGCTTCTCACTGTGGTGGCTTCTCTTGTTGCGGAGCATGGGCTCTAGGCGTGCAGGCTTCAGTAGTTGTGGCATACAGGCTCAGTAGTTGTGGCGCACGGGCTTTGTTGCTCTGCAGCATGTGGGATCTTCCCAGATCAGGGCTCAAACCCATGTCCCCTGCATTGGCAGGCGGGTTCTTAACCACTGAGCCACCACGGAAGTCCTCAACAAACATCCTTAACATTCACACAAGTTGAAAATACTCCGCAGGTCACCTACAATTCCTTCAAGCCAGTCCCTCCCTCAGCAATCCTGTCCCTCAATGATCAAGACATCAGCCTCTTTGTTCACACTTCTGTTCTCCTCCTAATGGCTATTTTTTTTTTCATTAGGATGTACAGGGGAAAGGAGGAGTCATTAGTCTTCTGAATAAAAGAAGAAACACACCCACGGTTATTACTTTGCCAGGCTCAACAAACAACATTTGATGTGGTAACAGCCCTTCAAGGCAGCCGTTGGAGACGGCTAGAGCTGAAGTGGCACCCCAGGAGCCATGTACTTATCTAGTGATGAGAAAGGAGAGCGGTAAGAATTGCACCTAGGTAAATACCTATCCACATGCACACACGTGTGTATAAGCACGTGCATATTTATGTCCATTAAACATGTAGGTAATAAATACAAACACAGACTCCTGCTTATACACATATGCATATGCTTACAGGTGCACCTATATTTAGAGGACTTCTATAACAGATATTTGTTGAGAGCCAAATATAGGCTACACTAAGGAATGAGGGGGTGGATGACAGATAAGGTCCCTCTGGAGCTTATGTTCATGTTACAAATGAATAAGCAAGAGAAGTGTAGTTTGTGATGAGCAGAAGGAAGGGAATAAGCAAAGTGGGGCAAGTAACCAACGTGGGAGAGAGACAGGGCTACGTCAGAAGATGCTTCCAGAAATGCCCTCTGAGAAGGGGATGTCGGAGCTGAGAAGAGGAGTGACAGTGAGCCTAGCACCAGGGAAGGTGTGTTCCAGGCAGTGGGAGCAGCAAGTGCAAAGGCCTGAGAGGGACTAGGGGCCAGAAAAGGGGCCAGTGAGGAAGGAAGTAGAAGAGTGGTCTAGGATAAGCAGGAGAGGGGACCCGCCACACCCACCTTGCTGGCCAATGTAAGCCACCCGGATTTTACTTTAAGGAACAACGGGATGGCACTGGCTGGGTTTAAGTAGGGACGTGGCATCATCTAATTGCCATTTTTTAAAATAGGAACCCAAGACTGGAAGTCATCAGAGCAATTAGGAGCTGCTGCAGTATTCCAGGCAAAAAGAGAGAGTAGAGACAATTAAGCTGATGGAATTCAAGCTAGGTGGTGGAGGGAGAGCTGCCAGAACTTCCTATGGGATTGGATCGGGCAGAGGAGGGAGACTTGAGCAACCAGGAGAGTGGTGATGTCATTTAGTGAGCCGAGGAAGGCTGCAAAGGGGTCCCAGCTGGGGAGCGGCGTGGGGATCAAGAGCCTCCCCCTTGCAGACACTAAGTTTGAGATGCCTGTTAGACGTCCAAAAAACAGAGATGAGATAGCTTGTTGGATGCCCGGGTCTGGAGCTCCGGGGAGAAGTTCAGGCTGGGTGAGGTAGAGGGTAGACACAGATCATTAGAGGAGCAGATATTCAAACACAAGGACAAGCTAAGGGATAGGGCTTCCCCTTCTCATTTGAGGCAGCTCTGCCTTTGGTGACAGTCCATGACTGTGTGGGAGAGGAAGACCCCATTCTTTGGGTGCAGGGGACTGGGGCGAAGGGAAGGTGTCCAGTAGGTATCACCCAAGTTTACTGTCCCACTCTCTCCCCAGCCCCCAGCACTCTCCCCTTTCAGAGTCCTTAAGCCCACAGCCCTTGCTAGGAGAGCCTCCCATAGCCCCATACTGTCACCCACTTCCTCTCTGCAGGACTGTAGAGCACTGGTGCGTGTGAAAACACAGGCTCTCACTAAAAGCCTATAAACCTCAACCCATCCACATGCTCAGCTTCACAAAGCCCCTAACCATGGCACATCTTATTCCTACAAACGGCCTCCTTCCCCCACTGATCGGAAGGAAAAGGGTGACAGAAGAACTGCATGATGGCCACTCGAGGACACAGGCACCCAGCTCCCTGCAGAACAACTCCTGCTTGGGAGGGAGGAGCAGGGGATCAGACACGTACGCCCATCAAAGGCGCTGACCTTACACCAGGAGCTGGAACTCGGGGTCAAGGATAACAGGCTTCACAGCACCACTCTATGTGTCTCCATTACCATGAGCCGCTATGATGTTTCAATAAAGGTGAGTGCCTCGTCCAGACAGAAGTCTTCTGTTTTGTTTTGCTTTTCTTGGTTTACTATCTACGCACAACAGCATCAGTGGCAGCAGAAGTTAGACAAGGCCCAGGGGCCTTGACCTCTCTGCCCGACTCCAGCGCAGCCTGGAACAAAGCCCCTGGTTCTAAAGCTGAGCAGCAGCTCCTGTGAGAGGCGGCCGCCAGGAACACCAGACGCACTGAGCCCTGGGAAACACGCCCCGCCCCCGCCCCCGGCCCCGCCCCCGGCAGGAAGGAGGAGGCGGGGACACAGGAGCGGTCCAGGGGAAGTGGAAACCTTGCCCATCTCCGAGGGAGGAGCCACCCGGGAGTGTGCCAGTAGTTCTTGGGGGGCCCGAGGCAGGGAGCAGGTTGCCAGCAATGTCCTTTCACAAAGGTCATGTTTTGCTACATTAGGCAGAAATGTCAAGAGAAAATTGGATTCTGAAAGAAAGAAAATAACAGGCATTCTGGGCAAATAAAGAATAAGAAATAGCATTATCTCCTTATTACAAGTTAGAGGGGAGAGGGGGCCTGGGACACCTGGTAAGGGGGAGGTAGGCTCCGGCTCTCCCAGGGGTGTCTCATCTGCAGCTTCTCCCCACCCTCCCCCCACCCACCAAGCCCCACCTGGAGGAGAAAGGGCCCCTCCGGATTCCTCCAGTTCTTTGGCCAGATGGAGCGGCCACAGCAACACTCGTGGGCTCTGTCCACGACTGCCCTCTCCCCTCCCTCCTCCCTGACGGTCCCAGTGGTGCACAGACCACCTTCTCCTTCTGCAGTCCGGATACTCTCCTTCTCTCACCCTCTCCTGCCCCCCTGCACCATCTCACAATCAACAGCTGCCATTCACCAAGGGCTTACTAAGCACCAGCTACTGTGTTACCCACTTCTGCATTCATGATCTCATTTACTTTTTACAGCAACTCTACAGGACGGGTATTGCTATTATCTCCATGCAACAGATGAGGAAACTGGGGCTCAGAGGTGGCCAATGAAAGTTGAACAGCTCTGAGTAGCCTTAATGTGAAGACTCCAACAACAGGCCACAAGAGGCATATCCAGGAACATTTGCAACCAACACACAGACATGTAAACGCCCAGGTACACATACACACAACCCAGTGTGTGTCCCCAGAGACAGAGATGCTGTGCTGCACAAGTCCCAGGAGGAAAGCAGTGTGCACAACCTGGGCAACTGTACACAGCACCCTGCCAGAGACACACGATAGAAGCATCCAGCCACAGAGACAAACAAACACACAAAAGAAAGGCAAACACACCGCCAACAAGGCAATCAGGGCACGCCTCTGGCCATCCTGCCTTCAGAGGCATTTATAAATGCTCATGTGCTGGGCAGATGGGAAAGACGAGGCAGGGGGCTTTAACCGACTTAACACCCACTCAGAACTCACTTCCCCTGATTTTCCTTCTAGCTGATGCCTCACCTGTGTTCACCTGTCATCAGTTATTGATGGGCCGGTTACCCCCCTCACCAGACAAAGGTTTAATTAAGAACCATCCTGCCTCTGGGCCTCACCACAGCCCTGAGCCTCCTCCCTTACAGATCCATTATCACTCGTCTCTGACTTGTGCTTGAGTCAATGGCCAGTTTCCAAGTCACCTGACCGTTGTAATTAATTTGGTGAGCAAGATTTTATGAGATGATGCATCAAACACTTTCCCAAAATCAAGCTCCATGACCTCGCCCCCGTATCCCTCACCTGAGACTACCAAACAAAGCCATTAATTTTGTCCTGTGCTACTGGCTCATTCACAGCCCAGACTCTGGGGCCCAGAGTAATGAACCATGGCAATGCAGCTACTGGGTCCTTTGGAAACAGGGAACCAGACACACAGATGGCCAAACTCTGAACCTGAGGAGCAACAGGCTGAGATGGCCCCTCCTGCATTAGCCCTGTGGTGAACAAGGGAAACCTCAGGATGGGAAGCAGTCCCATGACTCTCCTAAAGGGGGTGCCCAACTGCAGCAGGATGGAGCCCCACAATTGGGGAGGATGTCTCCCTCTACCCTGGGGACCCTACTGTCCAACAAGAGGGTCACTCGAGATGGACCCTGCAGCCAAGAGAAGCCGACCAGATGAATCCTTCTGTTGCCCCAAACACACTGCATCCTTTGGGGCTGACAGTTGAGAAGGAGACACTGATTCCCATCCACAAAGTGATCCTGAAGAAGGTACCATGGATTTCCCAGATTAAGGGTGCAGCTGACTTTGGAAGTACCTCCTCTTGTACCAGCAGAGGCAGGCCCAGGGACAGGCTGTGTCTTAGGACGTAAGTGTCTTAGGACACTGAGGAGTGTGTAAGGGATTGTTGGATGCAGGTGTCCCGTCATTCCTGTGCTATTAAGCCAGGCTGCCCCACCGGCGCCATTCAGTCGGGCATCACCCCTGTCCACACCACAGACCTTTGCTGGGTTGGCCCCGCTCCCACTTCAGCTCCTGGATGTTCACTCCACCTCTGCATCTCCTTAGTCCCTCTCACTTGGGTTTTATCTTCTGTTATGACAGGCTGGACTGTGTCTCCTCAAAATTCATATGTTGAAGTCTGAACTCTCAGGACCCCAGAATGTGACTGTATTTGGAGACAGAGACTTTAAAGAGGTAATTAAGGTTAAAGGAGGCCATTGAAATGAACCCTAGTCCGATATAACTGGTGTCCTTATAAGAAGAGATTAGGACACAGACACGCACAGAGGGAGATGATGTGAAGACACGAGGAAAAGTCAGCATCTATAAGCCAAGGTAAGAGGCCTCAGAAGGAACCAACCCTGCTGACACCTTGATCTTGGACTTCCAGCCTCCAGAACTGTGAAGAAATCATTTCTGTTGTTTAAGCCACCCAGTCTGCAGTGTCTGTTACGGCAGCCCTAGCAAACTAGTATACCTGTCCTCAGCCCCTCTTTTGCCCCAAGGTCCTGACAGTTGGCTGCCCAACTGTGATTTCTGAAAGCCTCCAAAGTCATGATTTTCAGTCCCTCCCTCACTCTGCCTATGTCCCATCGCTCTAGGGAACCAGCTTCCCAATCAGGGTGCAGCCATGAAGATGCAACATGGCATCTGTCCACTCAGTCAGCTCCCCGCTGGGCATACGCAAGTCTCCTGCTGCAAAAGATGGTTATGAGAGAACACAGAGACCCAGGGGTGTGCTCAGCTGGCATCCTAATGGTGAATGCCATGGTCGCTGACTTTTCCTAGAGGATTCACGCCGCTGCTTGCAGAAAGCGCTATTCTAAGCACCGTATGGGCTCAGAGCAGCAAGCGTGGCTCCCCAGAGAACAACAAAGGTCCAACCCCTCCTGCTTTCACAAGCTCCAATGGGGGCTGCGGCTTGCTGGCTGCCAACATCATGAGGTAAATCTGATTTCCTCCATCCACGAAGGCAGCCTTAGGAAGATGCAATTCTTCCTTCCTGAAGACCCAACACCTCCTCAGCTGTCTGTCTCTCCCCTTCTAACTTTCCCCATGAAATAGCTCTCTCCTCGTTCTTCCTGAAGACGGCCAACTCCCTCCCCTGCCATGCCACGCCAAGATTCTTTTGACATTTCTGAAGGATCTGGAAAAAAAAAGTCAAGAAAGGAGAATTCCTTCATGCAGCACTGACCCCACAGAGAGCTGCTAAAAAGGAACAAACCATGGAGACGGGGAAGGCTGACAGTCTCCTCCCCGCTTCTCCGAGAACCAGGGAACTTACACGTCAGGAACCTGAACTTGGGACTTTGCGCATATCAGCCCACACCGGAGATGCCTGCAGCCCCCCCGTGAGGAGCAGTTAGGGTGGCTGCCATCAACCTCCTCAGGTTGAACCAGTGGGAAGGAAGGAGGCTCCAGGCCATCTCTCCACCAAGGCCTGCTGCCCGCCCCCGAGGGGCCCCCCTGAGCCAACCCCTTAAAATCCAGTGCCTGTGATAAGGAAGCAGGTGCTGCTGCCCTGTGTCCCTCTTGGAGGCCAAGAAGTATTTTTCTACATCATTGACATATTTGCTTTTCCCTCAATTAAATTGCTGTAAGAGGGGGTGTGGGTTAAAGCCATCTGAGCCATTTTTATTCAGCTAAATTACACTGGATGGCTCATTTAATGAACTCTAATGAAGCCAAAATGCTTTCTCTAATCAAATCTCAAGTGACGTGACTGGTGTCTTGACCTTAGATCAGGAGGCTGCAGGCAGCTTTTCCACAAGGCCCTGGGCTGAGCTAAACCAGGGTTTCCCAGAGAATGTTCCTAGGAATCTGAGATCTGCCGTACATTAATGGGTATGACAAGGGAAAAAGTTTCATGTTGCTTGAAAAATGTGGTACTAAATAAAATTAAACAGGCTTATTTACTGCAGAACTTCTCAGAGCCTTTACTAAGTGAAGGATCTGACCCATTGAATCTCTCAAGCTTATTGGCTCACAGAACCTCCACCATGGAATTCTAGCAAAAATATCACCCCACATAATATACTTAGAGAAATGATCAGGGTGATAAGAAGTATATATTTGGTCCTTATCCACGGTTCATGGCTCACAGCTCCCAAAACCCTTGGAATTTCTTGAAGGATAAGAACAACAGGAGCACCTTTTCTTATAACACTCGGTGTCCTGTCCTCAGTTCCTAAAATTGCTTCAGAGGATAAAGTGACTTTCGGAAATCCCCTAAAGATGGGGGTCTGGTTGTCAGGGGAACCAACCATGAATAGAGGGTTGGGACCTTTCATTCCCACCCCTTGATTTACTTGGAGGGGAAAGGAAATCAATCACCAATGGGCAATGATTTAATCAATTGTGCCTAGGCAATGAAGCCCCCATAAAGCCCCAAAAGGACAGGGGTTGGGGAACAAGAACACTTCCCTTCGTGTCAGGCCCCAAACTCCACGGGAACAGAGGCTCTTTTGTTCAAAACCTCGCCCTTTGTATCTGTTCATCTGGTTGTTGATTTGTATCCTTTAATATCTTTCTAATACACCAGTAATCTAGTGAGTAAATGAGTTTCCTGAGTTCTGTGAGCCACTCTAGCAAATTGATCGAACCCAAGGACGGGGTCATGGAACCTCTGATTTGTAGCTGGTTGGTCAGAAGCCCAGGTGACAACCTGGAGCTGCGATTAGCACCTGTAGTGGAGGGTGGTCTTGTGGGACTGAGCCCTTAACCTGCGGAGTCTGATGCTATCTCTGGGCAGATAATGTCAAAATTGAGTTGAATTGTGAGACACCCAGCTGGTGTCCCAGAACTGCTTGGTGGTGTGGGGAAAAAACTCACGTTGGAATTGTGTGCAGATTCATTAATCGTTGGGTGCCAAGGTCAGCAAGCTATGGCCTGTGGGCCAGCACTCTGTTTTAGTAAATACAGTTTTATTATAAGACAGCCACGTCCATTTATTTACACGTTGTCTAAATCTATGGCCCAGGTGGAATAACAGTCCTCCAAAATGTCCACGGCCTCATCCCTAGAATCTCTGAATATGTCAACTTCTATGGCAAAAGGGACTTTGCAGATGTGATTAACAGTATGGATCTTGAGATGAGGAAATTATCCTTAATTATCCTGTGGCCCCAAAGTAATCACAGGGGTCCTTAAACATGGAAAAGGGAGGCAGAGAGGTCAGAGGGAGATGAGACACAGAAGAAAGCACAGAGGCAAAGAGGGTCAAAAGCCAAGAAATGCACATGACCTCTAGCAGCTGGAAGATGCAGTGCCACGGATTCTCCCCTGGAGCCTCCAGAAGGGACCCAGCCCTGACAACACCTTGATTTTAGCCCAGTGAGACCCATGTGGGACCTCTAACCCACAGAGTGTAAGACACGCAGTTTGTGTTTTTAAACCACAAAGTCTATGGTAATGTGTCACAGCAGCAACAGAAAACAAATACAAGTCACTTTTGCACTAAAGCAGCAGAGTTGAGCAGTTGTGACAGAGACCAAATGGCCCACAAAGCCTAAAATATTTAGTATGTGGCCCTTTACGAAAAGTATGCCAACCCCTGAGCTAGACCAGCACTCGCCAATAACGCAAGCCACACATACTTTTTAAAACTTTCTAGTAGCCACATTTTAATAAGTGAAAAGAAAAAGGTGAAATTCGTTGTGTTTATATATTTTACTTAACCCCATCTATACAAAATACCATCAGTTCATGTGATCAATATAAAAAAATACTAATGAGCTATTTCATATTCTTTTTTCTTTTTTGTATTGTGTCTTTGAAATCCATGTGTATTTTACATTCACAGAACTTCTCGGTTTGGACTGGCCACATATCAAGTGCTCCATAGCCATGGGTGGCCAAGCCTACTATATTGGAAGGTACAGGCCTAGAGCATCCATAAAAGCCAGGCATTGATGAGGTCCTCGGTGGAGAGGAGCAGCCAACAGGTGGAGAAATATAACTGTAAGTTCACCAAGGTCATCAGATGTCTCTTCCCCAGATGCCAATCTGTCCCACAATCAAGCAGTCACATAGCTTCTTGTATGGAAAGAAATCACTTCGGTTGTCCTCAAGTACACGGCAACATCCCTGAGTGACTACCAGTGTCCTCTCGGGCTGGAGAAGCTCAAGACAGAAAGGGAAAGAGGGGACAGGACTTGCCACGTGCTGGGGGGCAGGGGGGTGGAGAAGGACACATGGGAGACCAGACTTGGGCACAGATTACTGGACTGTTAGAATGTTTGGCCCACCTAATCAGGTCCAGACTCCACGTTGAAGTTCAAATCTTTTCAGACGATGACCTCAACCTCCTGTTCCCATATACTCTCTCACCACCCAAGTCCCTCCCCCATCCTTCATCCCCTCCCCATAACCAACCCTAAAGACCAACCACGAACAGAAGGGTATCACCCAGAGTGCTGCCTGTACCCTTGGAGCTTCCTGGCACTGCTCCCTCTCTCCTGGCACTGCCCCGTGCTTTCGACGCCTTTCGTGTTCTTGTTCCCCAGCTTCAGGTACATTTAAGTGGTTCTCTCTACGTATGGCCAGTGCCACGCACTCTGAAACCTTTCTTCCCTCCTCCTTCTCCCACTGCATTCTTCCTGGGCCTTGAGCACAGCCCACGTCTCAGACTGCCAGCTTTGAATGGCAGCTGTGCATGTGTCAGCCTCCCCCATCAGACTGCTTTTCTTGAAGGCAACCATTTCTTTTCAGTGTGATAACCTTGATAGCACCTGGAATCCTGTAAGTGAATGCTCAGTAAACGTGCAGCAAGTTCACCTGAAAATTCCCACAAAACTTCTGCATCACATGGGTCTGGAGGCCAATCCTACCACTGCCACTTCCATGCTCTGTGACCCTGGGTAAGTTCCTTAACCTCTCTGTGCCTCAGTCCTTTGAGTTGTGGTAAGGATTAAATGCGGTATGGCAAACGGGGTGCAGAAAGCAGGTGGTACAAGGCCTGGCCCTCAATGAACACAATCTATCATCATTCATGGATGGCGTCTCTCCCCTTATCTGCTCATCTCCAGACACCAAAGCTGCAACAGGCCAAGCCCATTAAAACAAATACCAGAGGCCCAGGCAATGCCCCCTAATTCAACACTGACAAAATCTCAGTTCAACAAAATAATATGGAAACCCATTTTAATGAGAGAACAGGTAACAGGTAATCTCCTCCCCTGGAGACGTGCTGGTGTCTATGCCCCTGCCCGTCACAGCCCACGCTTCACATGCTTGGGCAGAGCCCAAAGGCCCCACAGGTCCAGGGAAGAAGGAGCCCTCACCCCGAGGCCTGAGAGTCAGAGGTTTGGTCAGAGATCAAGCTGCATCTGGGTATTCGCCAGGCCGCAAACCCCAGAAAAGGCCTTAAAGTTAACTTTGTTCCTTCACTCGCCTGCTTCATACCAGACCTTGAGTGTTATTGAGATTATTCTGGGGGTTTTGTTCCCTGGGAGTTTCTTTTCAGACAAATTAACCGAAAGCTAATTGCCCTGAAGCACACAGGCTGTCTCTGGAGCCCCAGAAGGGCACAGCCTGGCAGACGCGGGCGTTCCCAGCAGTGGCCACTCAGGGGCAGAGTGAGCCAGACTGGCTCGGGGAGCCTACCGCCCCGGGAGAAGCTCTGGTACATGAAGGATGACGTGGTGATGGGACCAAAGCCTCACACTCATTTTTTACTCCAGAGCTGTCGTGACAAGAGGAAAACAAAGATGCAGAGACCATCTGTGAGAGCATCCGTGGGAAAATTGAGAAACCACAATGACAGTCTGCCGCCTGTATCCGCGGGTTCCGCATCCTCGAATTCAACTAACCGTGGATAGAATCCGCAGTTGGTTGAATCAGTGGATGCGGAACCCGCACATACGGAGGGCAGACAGTACTACGCCATTTCATATAAAGGACTTGAGCATCCTTGGATTTTGGTATCTGGCGGGAGTCCTGGAACCAATCCCCCCAGATGATACCAAAGGACGACCCTACTGACTAAAAGTGACGGGGGGACTATTGAGGGAAGAGGGAACCAGAGGTGAGCCTGGTGCAGGCCACACTCAGGCAACTGCCTAGGGTGCTGTCAGGACCGGGGAAACCTGAGTCCAGGGAAGGCAGGTGGGGAGGGAGACGGGCAGGAGTGCCATGCTGCTCTTCAAGATACAGAAAGCGTAATCCTGCTAATTACCTGTCTGCCAGGCCAGGCACCTGTCCTCATTCTGAGATCTACTCTTGGGATTCAAGGAAAATCTATGGCTCTCTTAAAAACGACAAAACTGTGAGCAGAAAGTTGCCTCGGGCCTTTTTATAAAGAAATCTGATAAGGCCGACATTGCATCCCAACCCTCCTTCAAGATGAATGGTTGAAGAAACACAGGCCAAGTGTGGATTTGAGAACAGCATCACAGAGAGGTTCTCCAACTCTGGGTATCAGAATCACCCGGAGGCTTGTAAACCCGACTGCCAGGCTCCACACCTCCCTCCAGAGTTTCTGATTCAGTAGGTCTGGCCTAGAATTTGCATTTCTAGGCAGTTCCCAGGGGATGCTGATGTTGTTGGTTTGGGAACCCTACTTCAAGAACCACAGATCTAGTGAAATCTAGTAAATGAGTTTACTTTGGTTCCTATCAAATCCTTCTGTCCTAAAAGGTTGCACGATCCTACATATATAAGAGAATAAAACAGTCACGTGTCCAGATGTAAAGAGGCACTCTGTCAGGAGTTAAGGCATTCCTACAAGGGCTCCTGGGAACAAATGTCATTATTCATAGCTAGGAAGGGGACTTAGCAATCCCCGGCTGAAACTTGGTGGAGGACCGCCAATGGGAAGGTACCACCAGGAAGTCTGGAGAAGGGCTGTCACCACACTGGAAATGGACTAAAATGAACAAACTGGGCCCTGGCTGCCCAAAGTGCCTCCTGGATTTGCAGGATGAATCTGTCTGCTTCCCTCACCCCACCCCACCCGGCCCCTCCTCAGCAGGATTTCTGAGTGTAGGACGCGGGGTTACCACCTGGAGACTGTTTTAGGGAAACCCGTGGGGGGTCCCTCCAGGAAGGGGGCCCTTTGGAACTCTGCGTCTGGAGGGCCGGAGGATGAAGGAGGGTTAGGAATCTGAGAAAGGGAGAGGCAGCGAGGGAAGTCCAGGCTGCCGTGGGGGAAACGGACCTGTGGAAAGGGAACAGCGGAAGAGCGATGGAGATAGTAAGACCAGAACTCCAAACCAATGAGTGTGATCAAAGGCTGGGGCCGGGGAGCCTGGCGAGTGGAGGGGTCACCCAGGCAAGGGCAGAGAGGGCGGTGCTGGGCATGGAGAGGGAGGAGGCACATGGCAACAGCGGGCCAGGACCACACTCCGGGAGAAACGATGGTGCCCGGCCCTCCCGACAAAGGCCACACTCCTGGCTGCCCGAGGAGGGGTCCCCGCGAGAAGCTTGGAGCACAGTGTCATCAACTAGGGCCAAAAGGTTAACTGAGGCCACTCTCTGGAGTAGCCAGGGCAGAACACAGCCGACTTTGCTGACAGTGGCCTCAGGGCTTTGGGTGCCTTTGAAACGGAGCAGCTCAGGCCTCCCTGTCCCTCCCCTTTCTCAGATCAGAGTCTGCAGGGATAAAGAGCCATAGCTGGACGCTGCCTGGCAGAGGCCAGGAGGACACATGAATGCCACTGGCTCTCGGGGCCTTCTCCTCCGCCCCGACTGGCCAGGAGGCTCAGACACGGAGATCATGTGAGGAACTGGGTAACAGATGAATTTTTAAGGAGTGCATGGGCAGCTGATCTAGTGCAGGAAAAGCCCGGTCAGGCTGAGTGATGGAGAACCTAATCACGTCCCCACTGTACTGCTCTGCGAAGCCGCATCGTGCCGGGCAGGGAGAGATCTTCAAAGTGTGGTCCCCAACCAGCAGTATCAGCATCAGCGGGGACTTGTTAGAAATGCACATTCTCAGGGCCGCCACCTCAGACCTGCTGAGTCAGATGCTCTTGGGGTGGGCCCAGCATCCTGTGCTGTATCAAGCCCTCCAGGGAATGCTGACTCAGGCTCAAGTGTGAGAACCACTGGCGTAGGGATAAACAGCCCGGACTCTGGGGCCAGACAGACAGGCTAGACGCTTGGCTCTGGTACCCCTGAACTGGGTGACCCTCCCTGAAAAAGTTACTGAACCTCTCTGGGTCTCAGTCTCTGCATGCTGACCACAGAAGTCATAAGCAGGAGGCTTAAAGAGCAGCTTGGAGGATTAAGAGGAATTCATACATGTGCCCAAAACAAGTTCTTGGCACAGAGTAGGTACTCAGTGCTTGGTTGGGGTGGCTGAGGTATTGCAGGCGGTAGTAATGATAGGAGCTCACACGCCCAGTGGTCCTTGCTCTGGGCCTGCGCTCTTTGAAGGTTTTGCACACGAGCCCAATTAAACACTGCAACAACCCCACCAGCCATGTGCTACCACCATCGTCGTCATCATCAAATCATCAGCATCCTTGTCCTCGTCTCCACTCTACAGAGGGGAGATCACAGAACAAGGAGGTTAGATAGCTTGCCCTGGGTTAGCAGCTGCTGCCTGGGGGAACCAGGAATTGAACCCCAGCAGCTTGGCTGCAGAGTCTGTGTTCTTTACCACCTGCCAGTAACAGCAGGAGGAGCTGTGTTACTGAGGTTTCCACCTCCTGTGCTCCCAACATCTCCTACCTGTCACCACCCCTAGGACAGGATCCTACCGTTCCTAAGCAGAATTTGAAAAACCCTCCCCACCCCGTATCTGGGAGGACTTGACATCCTGGTCTCTGAAAAAGGAACTCGAGTCCAATTTCCCATTGTGTCCCCTGAGCTAACTGAGACTATGTGTGAAAGCCATAGAGGATGGAGAGCCATCTGCTAGCACCAGGGAAAAGCATGGAGAACCATCAACCAGAGCTGACCTTTGTATTCCCCCTTCAGGGGCAGCCCAGAGCCCAGGCAGGGCTGGTAGAGTCATACACACAATAACACGCCCAGGCTTGGAGCACCTTGGAGCCCACCTCCAGGAGAGACGCGGGCAGGAGGTCTGAGCTGGAACAAACATGAGCTGCCAATGAGTCTAGCACAGGTCAGCCTTTCAATGTGACTGCATAGTGCTGGGGGGCTGACAGGGTTCAGGGGCTGGATGCATTCTGACCCACAAGCATTGCTTCCCACTTCTGCTCTGCCCTCAAGCTGCTGAGCAATTCCCTCTGCATACATCAGATTTTAGAGACAGCAAGCAAAATGGAAGCTCAGTAAAGAACTAACAGGGCTCCAGTCTCATATCAAATGCTTGTATCTGTAATGAACCAGCAGCACCTGCGACTAAGACTCTCCCACAACAACCCAAGTCTCCTCTCCCAGATGCTTGAAGCACCAGCATCCTAGCAAACAAGGATAGAAGGCTTCTAGAAGGTCCCATCTTTGCTCAGCCGCTTTCTAGCTATATAACTCTTGGATGGCTCACTTCACCACGCTGAGCTCTGAAATGGGAGCAAAACCTCTACCACGTTAGATGGTGAGAATTAAATTAAGTAATACGTACAGACACTCCCTGCAGTGCCCAGGGTATGCAGGTCCTCAGTGGAAATGGGCTATTACTACTCGCAGAGACTCACCAAGACAAAAGCTGATGACATGACACCTCTGAAGCTACTGTGAGCAAAGTGGGGGTCCCTCAGGTGAGGGAGGGATGAAGGGTGCGGCCCACGCTCAAGTTCCCAAATCCTTGGCAGAAAACAGGCACATGGAGGGAACCATCACTGCGGGAGCAGCAAAACCAGAAAACTCGCACCCAACAACGCGCTCGGCAGACGCTGCTAAATGGTTTCCAATTAATTAACTGATTACATGATAGAACAGAAGGGGATTCAAAAGAGCGCTGTTGACCTTTAAGAATAATTAATATCAGGATAGCAAACCCATCCAAGGAAAATAATGAGGAACATTTTAATATTACATTCAAAAGCTCTGGATGGGGAGGCAGATGGGCCTTATCTAAGCAACGCCCCAGCTCCCTCCTGCTCTGGCTTCCTGTCTACCCACCACCTCCCCCCCAGCCTCTTCCTCTGGATCCTGAGACTTCCAGGCAGCCCAGGGAGACCTCTGGACCTCCCACCTCTGCACACGGACAGTGGCTGCCCTGGTCCAGCCCTGTGGCCACTCTGTTTGCCCGGCAACAATAGCAGAGGAAGGAGGGCAGGGTGAAAGCTACCTCACATCACCATAAGGGGGGGAGGATGCTGAAAGGGGCACATCAGTACCCCCTTCACAGTCTACTTGAGGATCTGGAAGCCTCTCTCCCTACCTAGTGCACTGCCAGGGTCAGCACCTAGCAAGCCTCCAGCCTCCCATCTCACACCATAATTCCCCCGTCGCAGCCCTGATGGATTAGATGATATTCTATCTGATGGCACACAGTCCATACGGTCTGTGAGGTCAAGGGCCCACTGTCTTAGTCACAATTCTATTCCCAGCATCTGGAATAAGCTCTCTGCCCTGGACAGCCTTCCTTGACATCTGGCTTCTCCCAGAATGCCTCGCAAACTCCTCCTCATCCTCCACGACTCCCTGAAATATCTCTCCTCTAAGAAGCTTTCCTAACCACTACCTCCAGATGACTGGTTTCCCCACGCACAGGCTCCCAGAGCATTCTGTCCTTCCCTTTACTTTAACACTTGTCATAGCGTCAAATAACGTGTCTGTTAACAGTCTGGCTTCCTTTTAGACAGTGGGCATCCTTAGAGTAAAATCACGGTTTTCCTCTGTCTCTTTGTGTCCCTGATACAAGCAGAATACCTGGTATATACCTGGTAGGTGCTCAGTAAATATTTGTTGAATGAACCCAAGGATAAGTGGAAGTCATTTGGCTAAAAGGAGGCAAAACCCACAAAACCTTCACTTTCCCTTAAATATCTGCATGGATGCAAGATTAATTCATTCAGTAAGTACTGATGACAGGCGACCACATGGCCAGGTGTGCCCAAACAGTCCCAGTTCATATCTGTGGTCCCAGAATCCCATCTAGTTAGTTCCTCTTTTGCTCTCAGAGCATTCCAGTTTGGACAATAATTTTAATGAATTCCTACTATGTGCCACGCCCTCTTCTAGGTGTTGGTTTACAGC
The DNA here is from genome assembly GCF_965194805.1 of Balaenoptera borealis. Classification (NCBI taxonomy): domain Eukaryota; kingdom Metazoa; phylum Chordata; class Mammalia; order Artiodactyla; family Balaenopteridae; genus Balaenoptera; species Balaenoptera borealis. The sequence continues at coordinate 145,681,208 of NC_138866.1, forward strand.
ACAGAACAAAAGAGATGAGCAAACTCTCTAAACAAAATGAGTTTTAGTCTCATCCCAGCTTTTACTCTATTAAAAGGCAAACGCCACCCCCTCCATCATTCAACACATACTGATTTAGTACCTAGCCTATGCCAGGCAATGCTAGGCACTGGTGCATGGGGTGAACAAGACATGTTCCTCCATGGAAACCTCTTCATTGACCACATTTCCGGAAGAATTTGGGGAAGGGGACCTGTCCGAAAAGGTTTGCTTGTGGCTCAGAATTTGAATTTTTTCCATTGCCTAAAACCTTTTCTGGTCCCACGGGGTGGTGAGATGCAGTCAGCCTGGCCACGGTCCCCGTGTCCATGCACATCAGCTGGCCCAGGTTGGGTGCCCTTGCATAAAGTATCTTGTTTCTTCTAATCCTTAGAAAGGGCAAGTCAGAGGGTATTCTCAAGAAAGCCCAGAGCTGCAGATACATGAGACCCAGAACCCCGTGACCCCGAAGCCACCCAGCCTCACTCCTGATCCCCCTCCTCATTCCCCAGGTTCTCATCTGTCTTCACACAGACCTCTCCCATCCCCACTGATTCTAAATCATTGCAAAGTTCAGGAACCTACAGCTCTCTCTATTTCCAAAGCTCATGTGGCTTTCCTTCTACTAAAATTCTCCGGGTCTCCACTCTCCCTCCTCCTCGGTTTCAGAAGCACTGGCCTCGTCTCTCACCTTGTGCGATTACCTATTACAGCTACATCCTCTCTGCTGAGCTACAGCCGTAGGAAGAGGCCAGCTGCCCCCACCCAGCCACCCCACCCCCATCTTGGTCTCATTGCCAGTATCAGCTGAAAACATCTCTTTTCTCCTTTTAATTAGACTTCTCTGCTTGCTCACTCTCTGTTATTGGCCTCCTGACTCAGGGCTTTAATTTATTCACCAAACAATGTCATTACACCACTGTTTTCTGTAATTTATACCATGCACAGTCTTTTGGTCTCTATTGTCCAATTCTGCAAAATGTTTGAGAAAAGCAGCGTTCGTTCCTATTCCCCATGGCCTCCCTCCTGCAGAGACCTGGCCGAGTCCATGGGGACTTTTATGGAAGGAAGAGATGAGACAAGAACTCTTATCTCATTTGAATTTATGGAACCCAGAACTGCCCCTCACTCCACTTGGTTTTACGTAGAGTGGAACAGCCTCCAAGGAGCTGTTTCTTCACCTTCCCCCAGGCTGCGTGAGGATGGAATCTCAATTGGGAAGGGAGGGCATTTGCCTATAGAGACGAGGCACTTTAAATTGAGACTTAGAGAAATGAGAGAGAGAGAGAGAAACAGAGGGAAAGAGCACATGGTGCCTGGACCTGACAAAGGCTGACACTCCCAGGGGTGACCATCCACACTAGCATTTGTGAACTGTGTTTCTGCTGATAGCTCTTTTCACAAAGCGGAAGACGTAGTTTGCACTTTGATCACAATCATTGTTAGTTAAATGAAAGCACGCAGGTATATTTCACCGAAGGGTCTGAATTTCACAAATCTTGCATTGATCAGGGTGCCAAACTCAACTAATTCTTTCTTATCCCAGCACTACTATGGCTGACCTCAGCTTAATTTAAACCACGAGCTTTAAAGACAAGTGCAAACAATTTATTAACTTGCTAATCATTTTTCCCTGCTATGGGAATTTTTCCAGAATCATTAACAATAATCATGTCAATAAACTAAAGAAAATTGGGATACAGAAATAATTTTCTGAGAAATAGAAATAATAGGTAACATTTATTGAGTGCTTGATAGGAACTAATACTAAAAATATTAGATATTAAAGATGTTAGTCCATTGAATCTTCCCCAAAACCTTTTACGGTCCACGTTATTGTTATGATTCGTTCTCATTTTACAGATTAAAAAAATCCATGGCTTAGAAGTTAGGTAGCTAGTTCAAGGTCACAAAGCTGGTAATGTTAAAATAGCACCTGAATCACTGTGTCTGATTCCAGCATCCATGCCTGTAACACACTACCATAGTGTGCACCTGTGTGTGTTGTATGAGTTGTGCAGATCCACACACTCATCAGCCGGAAGTTGTCCTGCTCTCCAGGTGGGACTTTGTTTTGTATATTCAGGTGAAAGCCTTCCAAGAATGAAGAAGGCACATCATCTCGAAGGACAAACCCACCAGCACCATAACTCAGCCTGGTCTGTTGTTTCTCCCACAGTTTGTCCCCCTTGACTATTCCTCTGAGAAAGCACATGACAAATGCACTTGCTCAGGGCCCCCATTCAACAGAAACAGAACAGTCTTGGCTAAAGGGATTGAGCACAGCAATCCTGGACCACAGACCCTGGGGGCTCTGCCCTGGAGGAAAGAGCCCCACTCCAGCTTCCCATTCCCTTCCCAACTTCATGGTCATAGATGATGCCCCGGTTGAGGGCAACCCAGTCATAAATCACTGTGCCCTCTGTATGGGGCCTGGGAGGGGAGGAGGCTGGAGGAGCAGGCCTTTCTCACATCCCCTCCCGTTTACATCTGGATCCCACTGGGCAGGATGGCTGAGAGCAGGCCACCTGTCCACCACATGTACTGAGCTCTTCCTGAGTGCCAAGTGGCTCTTAAGGACATAGGTCAGCGGCTGTGATGGTGTTAGAGAGAAGATAAGGGGGAAGCCAGGGACCAGGAGCTTCTCTCTGGAGAGCTGTTCACAGCCCATGTACCCAAGAGGGCTCCCTGGGCTCTGGCCATGGTGCTGAATCCCCAGGGAGTGGCACATGGAGGTTGAGAACATGGTAAACAAAAAGAGTGCTTGTGAGATACCAGTTTCTCTGACAAGAAGAAACAATCTTCCTATGTTCTTTTTGGGAAAGTTGGGCTCCTGACCACCCTCAGATAGATGACCTGGCCTTTGCACCATGATACAACAAAAAGAACATGAGTTCAGAAGCAATTTATAGATATGAGTCCATATCTTTAGCTATGTGACCTTGGACAAGATACATAACCTCTCTGAGCCCTAGAGTTCTCATTTTTGAAACAGGAAGAATATTACTTATTTGAGCAGGATTACTGTTGGAAGAGTGCCTAGTAGAGAGTTTAGCACAATAAATATTTCTTCTCTTTTTCTCTTGGCTTTGTTCCCTGTTTGCTTGCAAATGCACACACACACACACACACACACACACACACAACCTATGAGTTTTCTCCCTCTTCCTATATAATGTTGTATGTCTTCCTTCAAAGACATATTTAAGACCCATGTCCTTGAATCCTTCCCCAGCAATCCTGGGACACAAGAATCTCTCTGCCTGGTACGCTCAGCACCAAACAGCAGATGTTAGCATTTTGGCATCTCTGCCCTAAGAAAGCTAATTTTATCTTCCCAACTAGATTGAACATTTCAACTGTCCCTGGACCAAGTCCTGTCTTAGTATCTCCATTCCTCCTCCCTCCCCCAAGTCACAGCACTGGCCACAGGGAGACATTTCCAGAGCACCTGTTACCTGCATTTAACAAGGCCTTTCATAGCATCATCCTTACAATCATCTAATATAGGTTGTTAACCTATATGTTTAACCTGTATGTTTTCAAACTACTTTGGAGTTAGTTTCTGGCAATGATCCAACTACTATCATATTGCCAGTAAAACCAGTGTAGGTGTGTATTTTCCATGTCACAGGAAAGGAAACTAGAAGAAAGAGCAGGTGGTGATGAATCTATGGTAAGTCTCAGAGCAGCATCAAGACCCCAAGGTCCGGAAACCAGGTGAGTCCCCACCCGGGGGTCAGCGTTGACTTAGGAAACAGCCCAGTGTAGCAGAAAAGACAGAGAGCTTGGAGTCAGACCCAGGTCCTGATCTATACTTCACTGCTTCTAGCTATGTGGCCTTGGGTAATCCACTCTCTGTTTCCTCAGCAATAAAATGAGGATGACAGTAATTGCTACTTCACCTTAACACTGCATGTTAAATGAGATGGTACTTTTGAGAAGTGGTTTATAAAGCCCTGTAGCCATGTTGGTTATGAGAGCATATTATTCAAGGAATTGGGCAGTAGTCATAAGAGGAAACATGTCGTTGGGCCTCTCATAACAGTAAACCGTGCACAACAGTGACAGCCCTTTTCTATGTCCACCTTCAGGGCCCCACAAAGACAGATCCAACTCATTTCACAGATACTTGGGGAGACCTATCAGGTGCCTAGCATGTTCTAGGTACATCAGTGAAAGTGTGGGTCCAGGACAACAGACATAAACTCCATAAAATTCTGGTATGATCTAGAGCTATAGCAAAGAAAAGACCTAGTATCTGGAAAGAACTTGCTATATGACAGGACTTCAAATGCATGACCTCATCCAAGTCCCAAGACCAGCCTATGATGGAGATGATTTTATCGCCAGAGAAAGAATCAGCTCAAAGAGATTAGATGAACTTGACCAAAGTCTTGCAGCTGGTCAGCAGTCAAGCTGGGAATGGAGCCCAGTTACGAATGACTCCAATCCTCGTGTCCTCAACACAACATTACCCTCTTCTCAAGGCTTAACACAAATGGGGATGGGGGACGTGGTCAAGAAAAGCTTAGCACAGCCCCATGCCTTTTGAAATCACTTAAGAAATGCTGTCGGGCTTCCCTGGTGGCGCAGTGGTTAAGAATCCACCTGCCAATGCAGGGACACAGGTTTGAGCCCTGGTCCGGGAAGATTCCACATGCCACGGAACAACTAAGCCCGTGCACGACAACTACTGAGCCTGCGCTCTAGAGCCCGTGAGCCACAACTACTGAGCCTGCGTGCCACGACTACTGAAGCCCGCGTGCCTAGAGCCCGAGCTCTGCAACAAGAGAAGCCACTGCCATGAGAAGCCCACGCACCGCAGTGAAGAGTAGCCCCCGCTCGCCACAACCAGAGAAAAAAGCCCACGCACAGCAATGAAGACCCAATGCAGGCAGGCAGGAAGGAAGGAAGGAAGAAAAAAAGAAAGAAAGGAAAGAAATGCTGTTGATGATCTCGCAAGTACGCCCAGTCATAGCCGGGGGGCGAGGCTTTCCAGAGATTGCTGAGGTCCCAGCAGAGACCTGCATCAATGAGAGAGATGGAGGGGAAAAGGAGTAAGGAAGGATGGGAGGAGAGGGAAAGAGTAGAAAGAGAGAAGGCTGCTGGGGAATGCAATTGTTAATATTCTAAATGGAGTTCTGAATGCTTAAGCTTTATTTAAGAACATGCCTGGCTGTGTAATTACAAGGCCTTAAGTTGTTTTCTTTTCCTCACAATAAATAAGGAGCACACAGTTGCTCTTTGCAAACACTGCCCTTGCTGGCATCGGCAGAGGCTCCTGATCGCAGACGGACAGCTGGCACTCAGAAGGGCAGCCCCAGTGCCACCTGGAAGGGATAAGCTACCTGCCCCCTGGGCCACAGCCGGGCTCTCCAGGTATGGAAAAGGACGAGGAACTAAGGTGCCCTTTCATTCTTGGAGGAAAACACTGGGGTGGCTGGGTGGGTGAGTGAGGTCAGCCCCTTATTTCCCCTGTGGAGCAGGCATTTCTGGGGGCAAGTGGCTCTGAGCGGCACGGACACGGTATGGAACCAAACTCAACGAGCATCAGGGGAGGTTGTCCAACCTCTCAAAGGCAGAAGCCTACTTTCTATTGCCCTGAAGGCCTTTGGGCTACGGATCTACCCAATGAGAAAAAGGAAACAAACGACCGTGCAGCTCTTCCATCGAGTCACCCGTTCATTCATCCACTGATGTGTCTGCCACGTGCCAGCGCTTGCCAAGTACTGGGTACTGGGTGGCAGAAGAGAGAGGCAGGATGCCTATCTTCAGGGAGCTTTCAGCCCAGCAGGGACAACAAACATCACATAATTGAAAGATAATTATTAAATGCAAACGTACATTTGCAGAAGAAAAAGAACAGGGACCTAAGAAGAGTGATGGGAACAGCATCTGTGGCGGCGGTTGGTGGGGGGGTCACAGAAAGCTTTCAACCGATCCTTGGGCTGAAACTGGAAGGAGGGGTAGGCCGTAACTAAAGAGCCTGGGGGTGGGATGAAAGCCTTCCACCCCGAGGGATCAGCACAGGCAAAGGCCGTGAAGGGTGGCAGCGCGGCACGACGGAGGCTTGGAGGTAAGTGCAGTGCAGCGGGAGCAGGGAGCAGAAGAGGTGGCGTGGGAGACGTTGGTGGAGAGCCCTTGGGACAGGTCCCGAGGCTGGTCCCAGGCCTGTACCGCGCTGTCCCAGCCAGCTCTCTGTCCCGGCTGCACGCTCACCTGGTAGACTGAGGGGATCTGGCTCTTAGCCCAGGAGCATCAGAGGCACCGTTCATGAGGATCCGATTGAAATATTTAAACAATCTGGGATGGGGTGAAGAATGACAGCTCTGGGGAGACCTCTTGGGACACTGGTGTATAAAAGAGACTGGGGCCCTGGGCGGGGAAGCACGAAGCCCTCCCTCTGGAAGGAGGTGAGGAGGCATCAGACACCTACTGCCCGGCAGCAAGTGGGGCACACAGGGCGGGGCGGGGGGGGGGGTCTGTCCTGCAGCCCTGGCTTCCCCTCCTCTTCTGGCTCTCCCTGATGTGAACAACTCCCCAGAGCTCTGCTGCCTTAGCGACAGAGGTCCTAGATCAGAGGACCACCCTGGGAGACAGGAGAGCTGGAAGCAAGATTCTAACCTTTTAGTACTGCCTACTTAAGGCCCAGAAGGCAAGATGATGGCGGGAGTCATGCTGTGAGCCTGATTTCAGGTTCAGTGGGGGCCTGTGGTCCCTCAAGCACATCATACTTCCTCTTTCACTGCCAAGCCTCTGGACGTACAGAACGAAGTTCCCTCTACCTGGAATAGTCCTCGCCCAATACCCCACCACCCAGCCCCCCACCAAGCTCTTTCAGCTGCTGACTCCCACCTACCCTCAGGTTTCAGGTTTCTGTCATCACCCCAGGGGGCCTTCCCTGCTACAATTGCCCCCCCACAAAGATGCAACACCTGCCTTTGCCAAATGCTCCTCAGGAGCCCTCAGTCCCCATCACACTGAAGAGTAACTGCCTCTACCCTTTGCCTCTCTCTCTCGCCCCCGGAAGCCAAAGACCTAAGTGTAATTTACCTTGGCAGCTTTGCCTGGGACACAGTAGGACCTCAACAGACGTATCTGGTGGGAATTAATGAATGCATGTCTTGGGAAAATGCTATACAACCCTGTGGGAGTGGACTTCACGGGACTCTAAGACACAAAACATCAGTGGTTAAATGCCAGGCTCAGGGTCGCTTGTTTTGGGATGAGGTTGACGTCATCTGCATCAGCAACACTCTTTACAAAATCCTTGTAACGTGATCACCAAACCGAGTCAGAGTTCCTTTTTTGCCTCCATTTTTAGCTAAACCCAAGAGGATAAAGTGTTTTGGTCATGTCTTCCCAGATTTTGGTATTTGGGTGAGGTCCCCTCACCACATCCCACGGCAGCATCTGCTCATGGTCCCAAGCTCCCAGGAGGTTGGCAAGGAGATGACAACCCAGTATCGTCTGTCCAAACCCAGTAAATCAATTATAGACACAACGTCCCCTTGAATATCCTGTCAGACGCTCAGGTTCCACTCTCGTCCAAGTCCTTTCCCAACACTATGCACTCAACCCTCACCATAACCCTCTGGGGGGACATGCAGACAGCAGGATTGGATCCATTTTATAGACGAAGATACAGGTGTAGAAGAGGAGGTCTCCTGTTTGCTATCTAAAGAGAACAGTTCTGCGCTAGCTCTACTTCCTTGTAGCAATATGTTGACCATCACCAGGGCATGAGGAGCAGCAGAAGGGCCAGACCACCACACCCTCAAAGGCCTGGGCTCTGGGTTCAGGTTCCCATCAGGCCCATCGTAGGGTCCCTGAGGACTCCTGGGGCCTCATCACTCTGTAAAGTCAAATGAACTGAAATGACCTCCCCAAAGCCCAACCCTGGGTAACTCCAGTTGTTAGCAAAAGCCCCAGCTTAGGCAAGACAAATGCAGCCACATGCAAACAGTCCACCGTCTTGCAGAGAGAAGCACGTGGCCCTAAAGGGTGCCTTACGCCACAGGCATGGGCAGAGCTCGAAAGAATTCTGCTCCTCTGGCTGAACAAACTAGCCCTGGCTAAATGCAAATAGGATAGGAGTTATTCTGGGCAGAGGCTTCAAAATCACAAATCAAGCCAGAGTCGTAACCACATTAAAGAGATGCAGGTGTAAACTCTGCAGTGGAGACATGAACAGACCCATGGAAACATCTATCAGGGAAAAGGATGGGACACAGGGCTGAAGAAGCAGCAATGGAGACTTAGGATCCAGAGAGTTACATGCTCTAAATCCGGCTCTTACATCGCCCCACGTGCCTGACCCCACGTCACTACCACCCCTTTTTCTGTTTCAATTCCTTTGTTGAGAATGGCAATAGAACACTAATAAAGCCCCCTCCCTGGCAATAACATTATACTAATACATCCTATGAGCGGGCAAGGGTGCATGGCCTTGAGACTGCCCCAGAAGATAGGGGCTGGGGTGGCATCCACTGGCTCCAACCAGCATCTCAACACAACTTGCTAACTCCCTTACCCTTGAGTTTCTGGTTTCCCCACATACTGGGTTAGAATTCCAGAGAAGCCTAAGATCCACCTGTTTAGAGCTTGGGCTTCCAAATGCCTTAAACAAGGACTGAACTTCTGAGCTTCTGTAATAGCTTCCAGGATAAGGACAGACTGTTTACCGAGCACCTACCATGGGCAGCCACTAGGGGACGTGCTGTATGTTCACTCTTTCAATCCTCACAGAAAGGCCCATAGGGTAGGAATTCGTTCCCAGTGTCCTGGGAAGGATACTGAGACGTAATTCCTTGGCCGAGAACACAAAGTAAAAGAGTTGGCAAAGCTGGAGATTCAGTGTCACCTCCAAAGTACATGCTGTTTGCACTCATTCATTTACTCCCTCATTCATTCGTTCGTTCATTCATTCTTCAAACCTGCAATTAATATGAAAGAAGCATGATGTAATAAGACCTAGAGTTTGCACAGCATGGGAGAGAGACATACCTCTCCAAAGTGTATTTCAGGTCTAACCTGGACTCCTCAGGTGGGTTCAAGGTGAATGTGGGGAGCAGCCCCTAGTGGCAGCCAGGGGACTGCCATGGCTTAGGTCAGGGGTAGCACATGGCTTACCCCTGCTCTGGCAGACCCAGTGCCCTTCCAACCCAGAATAGTCACGATGGCTGCATCACCTAGAAGGCCACCCAGAAAAGGCAGAGGCTCCTCAAAACCAAGGCAAGCCCCGAGAGACAAAAGGGTTAACCCAGGAATAAAAGAGACTTTCGCAAAGCCATGGAGAAGAAACCAGGAAGAGATACGAGACTGCCAGCCTGCTAAAGCATGAAGAGGGACAAAAATTAATGATTACTCCAAAATAGCCACGAAACTAATCTCATTTTCTAAATCTGTCCTTAACAAGAAAAACAGAGAAGAGAGATGTGGGCAAATGGGAAGTAATGAAGCCTTAGGGGAGGGGGGATGAAAAGAAAAGAAAATCTAGGATAATCAAGGCTGGAAAATACGGCCACATGGTCTAATCCCCAAGGCTAGGAGACACGCAGCCCAGAGGCCAGCGTGTTTACTCAGCATTAGACTGAGTCTTTAAAGGCAAAGCTGATGAAGTTACAGAAAACTCTTAAAGTTCAGTCTGGAGGCTCCTAGAGAATGGAAATACCTGAAATCAGAAAGAACACAACCTTTACATTGAATGTAGGGCTTTGACTACAAAAAATGCAAAATAAATATCACAGACAATGGCCGGCAAGGGAGGTGCGTGGCCACACAGTCTGGGTCACATTGGGTCTGCCCCGCGTGGATCAGAATGTTGTCCACAAAACAAAGTGAACAGGGGCTTCCCTGGTGGCGCAGTGGTTGAGAATCTGCCTGCTAATGCAGGGGACACGGGTTCGAGCCTTGGTCTGGGAAGATCCCACATGCCGCAGAGCAGCTGGGCCCGTGAGCCACAATTACTGAGCCTGCGCGTCTGGAGCCTGTGCTCCGCAACAAGAAAGGCCGCGACAGTGAGAGGCCCGCACACCGCGATGAAGAGTGGCCCCCACTTGCCACAACTAGAGAAAGCCCTCGCACAGAAACGAAGACCCAACACAGCCATAAATAAAAAATAATAAATAAATAAATAAATAGATACGCCAGAAAAAAAAAAAAACAAAGTGAACAGAAATTATCAAGGAAGACATGAGTAATCCCAGGACCACAGGGAGTCTGGAGAAGAGACACAAATGGAAGACAGAAAAAAAGAAACTCAATTTAGGAAGCTTGCCACCTGCCTCACTAGGGCCCAAGGAGCAAATCCTTCCCAGGGTCCCAGAGGGGCAATCACCCAGGAGACTGAGGGTATGAGTGGGCTGGAAATTGACTTTTTTTTGGAGGCAGCAAATAAATGAGTAGAGACTAAGAAATTCCAAGTTGAAAATCTGGAGCTTGGTGAATTCTAGGGTACGAAACACATTTTGGGTTCAATAGGACCAAAAAGGATCCATTTAAAAGACAACAAAGGCCCTGTCTGAAGTCATCAGATGTCACAGGAGCTGGGATATGGGAAGAATGCAGGGATCCAGGCAGAAATAACACCACTTGACTGCACTGGGAGGTATCAGGTGTTGAAGCTGCAAAAGTGGGCACGAAATCATGAGATGGCCGAGCTCGGGCCTGAGTTCATATAATCTGGTCCACATCCCCTCCTTTCCCACTCCCATACCCAGATCTTGTAATGGGGTCTGCCGCCTACAGATATGGTCCTACCTGGGACTGGGGCCAAACACAACCAGGGCTGGTGACATGCAAAGCAGCCCCATGCTTCCTGGAAATGGGCAGATTGAAAGTCTGGTGCTCCTGCAGGCACATAAGTGTGGATTTATCTCCACCTGCTCTGTTCTCTTTGTTGAGCGCTCATACTATGTGACTACCTGCGAATGGCCCTCTTGAGTGCCAGCCAGTAGGCTAAAGGGCATTGCCGGCTCCCCTAGACCTTGCTGGCAACCACGTGTAAAGGACTTGATTTCAGGGACTTCCTTAGTAGTCTCCCACAGTCCTTCTGCCAAAATATTCCCCCATTCTGAGAAGTGCTGCTCTGAAGCTTATTGCCTGACCTTCCTCTCCAGCTGGGTTCCAGAGAACTGACACCAGCCCTGGTCAGACCTGAGTTGGCCACGGTCAACAGATGGTAGAGTGGAGCTATGAAGACAACAGGTTCCGGAGCTCTAGAGGCAGCCCACCTAGGGCTGGCTTCTGTCTCTGCCACTGAGTAGCTGTGTAAATGTAGGCAAGTCACTTAACCTCTCTGCGCCTTTAATTCCCCATCTGTAAAATGGAGACAACGATGGTGGCCACTTGCTGTTATGAACATAAAATGACATATAATGTGCATATAGGCTAATGCCTGGCATATAATCAGTGTTTTCTAGATGTCCTTGGAACTCACTGCATTGGAATGCCTACCAGGGAAGTAGTGGGGAGGCAACAGCCAAAATAAGCTGAAAACAGCTTTCCTCTGGCCTCGTCTTTGATGGCCCCAGATGCCACTTTTCTTCCAGGAAGAATTTCCCAAAATCCGATGAGGCCAAGTCTGGGCCATTTGGTAACACTACCTCACTTTACAGATGTGGAAACAGATTAAATGGGCTACACAGCTTATCCAGGGTCACAGATCACCCAGAGAAAGAGCAAAGCCATGTGTAAGGTGTGATCATCCAGCACTGTCATAGCCAAATAGTACCTCTCACAACTGACAGCCAGTCAGGGCCCGAGCCCCTCCCCACACTCGCGTGGACCCAAAGTTCAGCATCTTCTCCCTTCCTGAGCACCACACGGATACTCCACTGCACATAGTCCTGACTCAAGCTTCCCACATCATTAGATTGCAAAACTCCCACCGCCTTGACACATGGCTCGCTTTCCAAGTCCTGCTCCCTTGGAATTCTTCCAGCATTTACCTGCTGGCCAGACTAGATGGCCTGGAACCATGAACATGTGTCTACACAGCTCTGGGAGAAATTCCAAAATAGGAAAAGGGCTGTCCTCATCCCACGGTGAGCAGCAGCCCATCCACCCATCCAAACCCACACCTCCTACAATGCCCAACCCCACGGCCACCTCCTCCATGAAGCCTTCTCGGCTGCTCCACCGCTGATCCATTGTCACACTTACAGGTTAAACCAGTGGCCCCTCCACTGCCTTGTATTGGAAGACTGGAGAAGGTACAGTGCTTCAAAGTTGTGAGCCATCACAGCTTTGTCACAAATAACCCACAAGCTCTAATGAAGAACTGCCACTTGCTTACGATTTTCCTTTCTATACATGTAAATTAGAGAAGGTTCAAAGCCATCCTGCAGTAGCATCCCTCTCACTTGCATTCTGAGACCCTCTCTTGAGTAGGATTGAAAGGAATAGGATGGCAGCGAAGGCACACCAAGAGTGAGTACAGTATGCACTCCTTGGTAGCCCACCCACCCCATGCACTGATTACAGCCACCGGCGTTCCTGGTTTACCCTTTTCCTTTTTTTACCACAGCAAAAGTTTATTTCTTTCTCATACTCCATGTCCGCAGAAGGTCAGCTGTGGCTCTGCTCCCATAATCTCCCCAGCGAGACTCAGGCTAATAGAACAGCCTCTGTCTGGAACATTAATATCCTCTGTCCCATGGCAGAGAGCAAAAAGACACGATGGACCACACACAGGCCCTGAAAGCTTCTGCTAAGGAAGGATGTGAGATACACACACACATACACACATGTACACACACATCAGTTTTATTGATATATAATTCACATATGATACAAGTCATCTGATCAAATGTATGATTCACTGGTTTTTAGTATATTCACAGAGTTGTGCAACCCTCACTATAATCCATGTTAGAATGTTTTCTCATCGTCCCCCAAAGAAACCCCATACCAGTATATTCCTGACTTATCTTTACCATACTGGAGATTATAAACGATGAGGGCATTCTTTTATGCCCGTGAGAATATGGCATAATATAAATCTCATTTGTCACATCTGGTATAATAATTTTTAAATGGCTAAGACCTGCTAGGTATAATACCTCACATCCCAGAAACCACACACCTCTCTCTAGGACATCCTTGGAAAGGGTTCTTAACCCAGGGTCCAAGGGGAGTCTGTAAATCCCTGAAAATGCGTGAGAAATGATGTATGCATGTGTGTATGAGGATTCTTATGGGAAGAAACTCCATAGAATGATCATGGCATAGCAGAGTCACTCACACACTCAACAAATAGCCAAGGACCACTGACCATGTGACAGGCATTATTCCAGGTGCTGGAGCCACAGCAGTGGCCCCAAGTCCCTGCTCCAAGGAAGTTCATTCTAGTGGGGGAGACAGAGTATAAACAAGTAACTGAATGACATACCTTCAGATTATCAAAAGTAATAAGGGCCAAGGAGTATCCCTTCTAATATCCTTTATAATAAACCGATAATGGTTTAAAAAAAAAAAAGTAATAAGGGCCAAGGAAATGATGTAGCAAAGAGTGAAGTGAAGAAAGGCCACTCAGATTGGGAGGCCAGAGAGGCCTTGCTGAGAGAGACATTGGAGGGAATGATGAGAAGGGCCCAGCCCTGCAGAGATCTGGGGCAGGGGATTCATCTGGTTTGGATGGAACAGCAAGCACCAAACCTCCAAGGGGAACGTGAGCTTGGTGTGTTCAAGGGATTGAAAGAAAGGTTCATAGGCTGCCGCAGAGGGCCAGGGAGAAGAGAGCAAGGAAAGTCAAGAGGGAGATGGAAACCAAATCAACTCGAATCCCGTGGCCACAGTAAGAGGTTTAGCTTTTATTATAAATAAAGTGAGAAGTAATTGGAGGGCTTTAAGCAGCAGAGTGACACGATCCGATTTATGTGTTTAAAATATCACTCTGGCAACTGTGTTGGGAATGAAATGTAGGGGACAAAGCGGAGGCAATAAAACCAGTTAGGAGGCCATTATCATAGAGCCAGGTGGCTTGGATCAAGACAGTCTACGTGGAGGGAGAGGGAAGTGAATGGATATAAAGTATCCTATGGACTTGATGAATTGAATGGTGGAAGGGTGGAGGAAGGCAGCGAAAGGGAAGAGAAGAGTAAAAAATGACTCCTAAGGTTTTGGCCTCAGCAATTTGGTGGATGGTACCACTTAGAGAAACACGAAACACTGAGGGTTTGGAGTGAGGATGTGGAATGAAACCACGAATTCTGTTTTGGCCAAGTCAAGGCTGCCTTGTGTCTTAGCCACCCAAGTAGAGATGCCAGGGAGGCAGTTTGATTTATGAGTCCAAAGGGCCAGGATGGGAACAGGGCTAGGAATATAAATTTACAGGTTTAGCGCTAAAGTCCCTTCCACCTTTAACTATCTATGATTCTGTGAAATCAGAGACCAATGAGCAGGGGCGAAGTCATTAATAACAGCAAAAATAGTGAGTCTTTCGTAAAGCACTGCCTTAAGCACTTTTCGAGCATCGTCTCATTTAAAACTCAGAACAATCCCATGAAGTGGGAACTATTATATTCCCTTCAAAGCTCATGGAAGCTGTAGGACATGGACTTGTAAATCTAGGATTTTCCATCTCCGAAGCCCACACTCCTAACTGTTAGCTACACAGCGTTCAATGGCTGAGTGCTGCACATAAGACAGAGGAGGAAGGGCACGTGCGAAGAAAAGGTCACGGGACAAGTGTGCCAGTTACAACCCCTTTGGGACTTGGAGAAAAATCAGTGCAGAGGTAAGGGGCAAGAAGAGGCAAAAGTCTACTGATACAGTATCTACACGTTGTCTTGGAACCCAGGATGGGGTGGTTGTTTCAAGGAGAGAGAACACCAAGTAATTTACAATGCGTAATAAATCAGTCTCACCACATGTTCACCCCAGTGGTCTCAGGAGAAATGTGTTGCCGACTCAGCCATGTCCTGAAAGGGCAGGGACTCTGGCCACTTCCTCTTTTCCTACCTGCCCAGTGTCCGCTGACTTTCTCTCCTTGTGCACATGACACAGTTGACACAATTGTGCCCAAATCTGGACATTCTCCCCTCCCCACCCCATTCCCCTCCCACACAGGTAAGCTCTGGGCTGGCTCTCACAGCTGAAGACCTCGTGTATGTTTGCTTACAACAAAGAGGGATAACTTAGTGCGACGTAGGGAGAGAAATCAAGCAACTGAACACAAGAAAGATCCCACCACAACAACTCTAAGGGATTAAATAAATTATCTTGGCTTGCTGGAATCTTACATTACATATTCTTGGAAATAAGTGGGCCACAGGCTAACGTTAAGAAATTTCTCACAGCAAAGATATTCAGGTCGTAATGTAGCTGTTGTTATAGGATTTGACCTGAATAGGAAAAGAAATGAAACAGAGTTTTCTCAACAGAGCTCTTTGAGGATGGATGGTGCTAAATCCCCCAGGGGAAATAGCAGCTCTCTAATAAAACTTTAAAGACCCTCCTCCACCCACCCCATAAAGAATTCTTGCTGTGAAAACTAGACAGAGAAACAAAACATGCCTAGGAAGTAGAAAAGTCCAGGGACTTCAGAGTCAAAAGGATCAGAGTCCAAATCCTGGCTGTTCCACTAACTACTATGTGACCTTGGGGGAAGTCAGTTATGACTTCTGAGCCTCAGTGTTCTCATCTATGAAATGGGGATAGGGGAACCCTAACTTACAGTTACCCTGAGGGGTGAGATCATATTTGCCAAAGCACCAGGTCCAGTCCTTGGCACGTAGTAAAGTTCTCAATCAGTATTAGCTTTTCCCTCTTCTCCTCAGATACCTGCATTTTTTATGCAATTCTGTAAAAATGTTAAGAAAATTTTTTAATTGCTTCAGTGAAAAACATTGTCCCTTCTGGCCCATGAGCTACAGTAGAAAGATTCCTGGAAAGAGAATCAGAGGACTTTGGTGCAGTTGTATTTCTGCTACTTAGAAATCAGACCCTCTCTGGACCTGTCTTCTGGGCTATAAAAAAGGCTACCTACCGCACTCCCCAACCCAGGATGGTAAGAGGATTAAAGGAGATAACATAGGAGAAAGTACTTTGAAACCATGAAGCACTCTACAGATGAAAGGAAGTACCATCACTTGAGTGCAGTTCACAGGTAGACATCGCCAAGACTCTACTTATGGGGACCCCAGACTGTGGTGATCTGGTCTCTATGTGAGATACCCCAGAGAAAACAAACCCCAGGAAGGAAGAGATGAGTCAACTGCAGGGGGTTGGGGGGGTGGGGCAGAAGATTCAGCAAACGATCCAAGTTCACCAGTGTTAGTGGGTGTGGTCTCAAGATGGAAATAAAATGTAAGCTCATCAATTGCCACTGGGTGGATCCTTTCTGAAACTACGAGGGCTAAGAGGGGTCTACATACAGTCTAGAGCAAGGGGGACTAAAAGGAGACCACAGAGAATCTATCAGGGTTTATTCATCAGTATTCAAGAAGAAAGTCATCAGAGAGATTGTAGATAGGAGTATTCTAGTCACCAGAGAGATGCAGGACAGGAATCCAGCTTTTCCAGAATAAAGTAGTGGTCAGAATTCCTGTCAAGGCCACCTAATCTCTCCTCTTTGATTCCACGATCACCACCACCAGTAATAACAATAATTACGTCACTATTAGCAGCTTCCATTTCTAAAGTCTGATTATTTACAGGCACTGGGCTAAGTGCTGTATGTGCCTCGTGTCATTTAATCTTTATCACATCCCATCACCAGAACAGGCACCATTTTTACACCCATTTTACAGATTAGCAAATAGCCATTCCAATTACCCACTTGGAAAATCCCTATCCTTAAGAATCCTTGGGACTTCCCTGGTGGTGCAGTGGATAAGAATCCGCCTGCCAATGCAGGGGACATGGGTTCGAGCCCTGGTCCAGGAAGATCCCACATGCTGCGGAACAACTAACCTGTGCGCCACAACTACTGAGCCTGCACTCTAGAGCCCGCGAGCCACAACTACTGAGCCCATGAGTACAACTACTGAAGACTGAGTGCCTAGAGACCGTGCTCCGCCACCTCAATGAGAAGCCCACGCACCACAATGAAGACTAGCCCCCACTTGCTGCAACCAGAGAAAGCCCGCGCACAGCAATGAAGACCCAACACAGCCAAAAATTAATTAATTAATTAATTATAAAAAACAAAGAATCCTTAATCCGAAATCCTTAAGATCAGGGAAAGGATATAGGGTCAAGAATATTCCAGTCTCTCAAAAAGTATTTCCCTTGATGTGTAGGAATCAGTATTTCATTTTTCACACTCCAGAAAAGACAGAGAAAACAGAAGCGGTCAAAAAGAGATAGTCAGTCACTCGTAAACCTTGAAGAGTCCGAATCTCCAGCCTTCTCTGTGGCAGACCACCTGGCCTTCAAATCGTTGGCTCCTTTTCTGGCACAGGAAAGAATTACACTGACTAATGCAACAGCAGCTTAGAGGTGGGAGACAGTTGAACCAATCAGAACAATTTGGATAACTTGACATTGGTACAGAAGGCAATGATCTCACTTCCGGCTTCTTATTGGGTACAGAGGGGAGAAGAAAAGATTTCTCAGCCATCACCCGAAGAAAAAAGAAGAAGAAGGGGGAAAACAAAAGCCGCCAAGCCAGGGCTCGGCAATTAGTGCTGGAGTAAGTGATCATCTTGTGATTGCTCAGCTGGGGCCTGAAGACTTGTAAATGCATGTAGAGGACAGAAATAGAAGATGTTGTGAGAGAGCAGAGAAACCTGGCCCATCTGCCAGGAGTAAATGTCCCGAAGCTGCTGGGAAATTCACTCAGTCAGGATTTGGGGTGTGTCTTCGTAAATGGGAAAAGTTAAAAAACCAACCCATCGATGAAGCCAGTGCATATGCCTCGACCTCTTAACTCACTTCTCTGCGATCCTCAGGTTCCTCCAGCAGCCCCACCATGCCTATCAGAGCCCCTGACCCTCTCGCCTTGATCTGAGCATCCAACTAGTCCCCAGTATGCAGACAGGCCCAAACTGGGGCTGGACTGATGGTGACCCATCTTTCTCACTCTTGATCCCTTTGTGGCCAACAGCAAGTACTTTGTCAAGAGCCAGCCAATGTATCCAGGAGAAAACAGTGCCCAAGGTCATGGGCAGGCTCACTGGTGTCATCAGAACCTATTCCACCCAGACACTTCCTGCCCTCAAAGTCTTGGGAATCTTGCAAAGCCCCACCAGCCCGTCACTGCCACCAGCCAGCAGACCCAGATCATCTCAGAAGAGATGGTGGGTCACAGCCCTCTTCTGGGATCTCAAGGGTAATTCAAAGACAGGTTCTAGTACAACCCACTTCAGAGACACCTTTAACCCAAGATGCATCTCCCCCCACCTCTGTGGCCCACGGAAACATGATGGGTCCAGAAGCCCTCTCAGTTGCCCTACGAGCTTCGGGTGACACAGTGCCCTAGCAGGCTCTGAGCACCGAGCCACTGTCGTCAAAAGGGACAGAGCCTCTCCTATGCTGGCAGCTTCTGTCCAAAGTATGACCCTAGACCACAAACTGGCACTCCATATGTCGTATTCTGCCCACAGAGTAGTTCTGCCTGGCCCATGAGTTGAGAGGTTTTATTTTTAGTTGCCAGTATTTAAAACTTGAAAGGTTTCACTGGACCTCCAGCTCTTCTTGAAAAAAAAAAAAAAAGCAGTAAATCTGGCAACCCAAGTCCCCGCCTCCTCATGGCAGCAGTCAGCTGGAATTGCTTACAGGCTGCCCCTCGGGGGGAACACGTGGTCCCCAGCCTCCACTCTCCCCACCTGCTCCGCCGTGGGCATTTGGCTTTGTGACCCTTGTATGAGTTAGTATGAAAAGGAGACTTCTCAGAGGTCAAAAGCTTCTTCCCCTGGGATAGTTTACATTGAAACTCAAATCCCCAATAAAATAAACACCTGGAACATACGGTCCAAGGCCCTCCTCTGGTCCCAGCTATGCCCCCAGATGCAAAGAACACACATCAGGAGAATCCCACCACAGAGGCTCAATTAGGGCAAGGGGGCAATGGCTAAATGAGACAGCTGCAGGGGAGGCCTCGGTCCCCCACAGGTACTACATCAGGCCCTGAGCAATGGCCATACAGTGTGCTATGTCCAGAGAAAGGAAAGAAAGTTCAGCACAAAGCAGGGGTGGCCATAACTGATTAAAAAAATATTTACCAAGCACTCACTACGTGCTTGGGAAAACACACAGAGGCCCGGGGGTGAGGCCAGGACCCCCCAGAAGAGAAACAACTCACCCACCACAATTCTCCACGACTTTTCTCTTTCTCTACCTCCCCTCCACTTCCCTTGGATGCTGTGTCTCTTCCTGTGAGACTCCTATGCAGCCGGGATGCCCTTCAAGTGCCAAGTGCCTGGGCCAGTGCAACTCTCAAGTGGCCAAAGGAAAGATTCATCTGCACACCATTCCTCCATTTTCTCCCCAAATACAGTAGACTCCATCCCCCTGGTTCCTATGGAATCTCTGTTTTTGGAGAACATGCCCAGCAGATGTCCAAAATGGTCACCATCCGAAAAGAAGGCTTGACCGAACAGCAAGGACCCCCAACAGGTGCAGCGTGTTGGCACTTCCCCTAATCGCTGGCCCTAGGCTTCTTTTCAAGCCCACCTCTCCCCAGGAAATGGTGGTCCTCCCGTCTAATCCCAGAGTCTTCAGCCCAGGATTAGGCTTGGAGAGGAAGCACCAAGCTCGTGTGCTTCCACCCCTACAGGTCTAGACAGAGCCGACTGTCAGGAGGCCCCTCCACCATCAGACATGGCAGTGGTGGGAGGGGAGAGGTGAGAGGAGGGAGGCACAGACAGAGGGGATCCCACCAGGGCCATGTCACCTCCAACTTGTCCCAAAGCTGTGTAACCTTATATACAGGTGTCTGCTTTTCAGAGCTCTTCTGCACTGAACCCAGAATCTATTTCGACATGACACTTGGCCTGGCCCTGCTTTCCCCCTTCCAAACCCCACGCCACCACCCCAGCACACACACACACACACACACACACACACACACACACACACACACACACACTTACGGACCTACACATGGTCTCAGAAGTATAGTACTCACATCACACACTACACTTATATGGGGAATTTCCTCTCATTTACATTCCAATACAATTGCAAATTTCATCACAGAAGTGAACAAACTTGGGAGTGAAGAGACACTCCCACTAAGCCTTGGTCCTAGGCTCTTCCATCCAACAGGAACCTTAGAGATCATCAAATCCAAACCCCTTGTTTGAAGAGGCAAAATCTCAGGTCCAGAGAAGTGAAGGGACTTGCCCCAGGACACAGAGTGGCAAAGCCAGGTCCAGATCTCGGGCCTTGGGCTTCACAGCCCGGGACTGTCTCTCCCCAAGTCCTATGACCCCACCCACCCACCCACTCTCTGTGGCCCGGGACCCAGCTCTACTTACATATAGCGCAAGTGGGGATTTTTGGCAAAGGCTCTGGGCTGGATGCTCCGAAGTCCTGAGTTCTTGATGGTCCTGGAGAGAGAGAAAAAGATGTTCAGCAGAGCTTATGGAGCAGAGAAACATCTCTGCTCTGGGCCGAGGCTGACAGCCAGTGAGGCCAAGACTGGACGGCAGCCGCCCGGTGAACTGAACGCATCTTTTCATCATCAGTCATCACTGGCTGATCCAACTGAGGGGGTCCAGTGGGAGGCATCTGGGCTCATACCACACTGGGACCTGGGTCAGGGTAAGGGATGTGCCCGTCCTGGCAAGTGGGTAAGAATCTGGTCCAGTGACTACAGTGCTGCAGCCCCCTTTGTGCCTTTTCCCTTCCCCCACCCCAAATCTCCCACAGCCACTTGCACTGAATCCAAAGCAGGAGGTGACCGCAAATTTCCTGCTCCACGGGGACCATCAGCCAAGCACAGGGCTGAGAAAGGAACACTAGCCCAGGAGACCTGGGTTCAGGTCCTGCTTTGAAACCCAAACTACGGGCTGAGCCCTAGCCCATCCCACTCCCCCCACACCCCGGGAGCTGGTGCACTCACAGTTTCTGGAGGCCAGTGTAGAGCTCCATGTCCACAGCATTGAGCGTGTGCAGACCGCGCCAGTTCTCTATGTGTCTGCAGGGGAGAGGAAAGGCAGGGTTCAGGTCAGCAGAGGGGTCACGGGAAAGGCACTGGCTTTAGTGCCAGAGACCTGGGTTCGAATCCTGGAGCAGCCACCCATGAGCCAGGATTTCCACCAAGTCGCCAATTATCTCTGAGCCGGTTTCTTCCCCAGTGTGGTGTCATGCGTGCCACCTGGCTGATGGGCTCGCTGTGGGATCCCAAGCGCCAAACTCATGGACAGCATTTAACGTTCCCCGCCTCAGCTCCAGAAAAACTACTCTTTAAATTCTTGAGATCCAATCTCCCTGTGGGTCTTCCTGACTTAGTTTCCTTCCATTCTCTTTCATTCTTTTTCATTTATAGGATTGTTTAAAGGACAGTCTTGTTTTCTTAAGTTCCTGCCCGTAAAGACAATACAGATGACGTGGTTTAAATAAAGGGGGTGTGTAGGGGGGCTTGCTGGTGAACATGGCTTGGGGGTGGAAAAGCCCAGAAGGAATACACACCTCCTCAGGGTCCCCCAGGGGCCAGACATTGATGACCCCCTTTGGGTGACGACGGCCCAATCCATCTGAAGTTCAAGAACATCAATAGCTTGATATGGCAGAATCAACTCCACAAAGGAGGGGCGACCACAGGCCTGGGTGTCATGGAAAGAACATGAGGCTGGCAGTCGAGGAGCCTGATTCCAGCTTCATCTCTGTGACTTAAGCAGCCGTGGCTTTGAACATGAGCTTTCAGCTCTCTGGGCCTCTGGTGTCCTCATTTGCAAAGAGAGAGGGTGCACCAGATCAGCAGTTTCTTCCCCATCTCTTCACAAAGATCTCCTCTTAGAACTTTCTCCCTAGAGACTTGATGTTTAGCTCCCTAAACATGTGTCGAAAAAGCACACACATTTATTAAGTAATAATTAATTCATCTTCTCGGATTTATTAATCCAAGATATAAATCACTGTAAACCAGAACTTTTTATCAACAGGCATAAACCAGCGCTGACTCACCCAGTGGATAAATTCCAGCCCAAAGCAAAGGAATTCTTGAAAGTACTGTTAGCATGGAAGGGCTTATCATGGGTATGGATTTGATTTCCTTTGTTTGTTTGTTTATTTGTTTTATATTGACAAAACACCAGGGACAAACATCCTCCATTACTGCTTTTGGTGTCAAGGTGGAGAACCATCAGACTGTTGATTACCAAGGTCCTTCCCAGCTCTAGAGCTGTCTGAGCAAAGACCATTCATACACACCCGCTACCCCAAGGAGCTTCAAGGGGCCACGGGAAAAGGCTTCCCGCTGCCCTCCTGGGATCTGACTCTCCTGTCAGTGCCCCCAAAGTCTAAGCCTGCTTTTTGCAAGGAGGGAAAAGAAGTGACAGCTCACCCTGGGACAGAGCTACCTGAGGCACAGAAAAGTGCCAGCCACCTTCCCCAGACGTCTCCTCCCTAGCCCCACCCCACCCGTGGCTCTGCCATCTGCCATCAAGTGGAGCCGGAGCCAGGAAGGCCACAGGGAGGTGGTGGCCAGGGCCTCTGGAAGCATTTCAGAGTCGCGCAGTGACAAGGTATGCCAAGAGCCCCTTTTGTGCCACATTCTCTCGGAGCCCCTGCTAAGCAGCCAGACACACTGGCATCTGCTGGGGACATGGACCAGGTGGCCAAGCCAGTACTGAATTCCAACTCCAAAGCCTTCTCCCCGGAAGCCTCATGGCCCCAGGACAGTTCGCTTGGTCTGGTCTCGCCAGCGCAGGGACCCTGGCTCCACGTCAGATGAAAAGGAAGGCCAGAAGTGGTAGAAGGACCTGGGGCAGCCCCACTCCCACCTAGAGCATTCACTGGGCCCTCGGTCCAGGTAAACCACCAAGTAGATGGCAGTGTTTCTGCAGGCGGCCATTCATTCATGGGAGCCCAGCTTCAGACAAGAATCTACTTCCAACGAGCAGCTGTCAATCAAGTTGTTTAAATAAATGAAATCATTTTTCCGAGCCCACGTTAGAATTCCAGAAATGTGTTTTTATTATGGCTGAGTTGTCAGTCATTATTGCATTCTAATACTTTACCCCTCTCAGCCCTCCTGTTCTTATGCCCACAAATGACCCTTCCCCTGCATAGGCACACATCGAGACATGGCAGGACAATGGCTGATGTCCTTGGTGCAAAGGACTCCCTGGTCAATAGCATATGGCCCCTGCGTCCTCTTTTGGGTCTGAGTTTTCCTACATGGGGGAATAGCACTTTTACAGCATCGGTGCAACAGTGTGGTTAGGAGTTGGGGCTCCAGAGCCGGGTCAGCAAACTACAAATTCCAACCCACCGCTCATTTCTGTACAGCCTGAGAAAGAAGAATCGTTTTTACATTTTTTTAAAAATCAAAAGTAGAATCCTATTTTGTGACATGTGAAAAGTGTATGAAATATAAATGTCCATTTTCATATCTACTCATTTACTCTTGTCTGTGACCACTTTTCCCCACAAAGATGGAGGTGAGATGGAGCTGCAGAGACTCGCCTAAAATATTGACTTTCTGGCCTTTTACAGAAAAAGGTTGCTGACCCCTGCGTAGCGCCAGGCTGCCAGGATACTATGTGACCCTGTCCAGGTTACTTCACCTGTCTGTGCCTCAGTTTCGTCATCTGTCAAATGGGGATAATATCAATGAAATACCTTCATCATAAGAAGGACATGAAGATTGAAAGGCTATGTTAAAAAGCCCTTCCGGCAGCTGGGACGCACAGTAAGTCTTCAAGTAGTGCCCGTGATGATTGTTTTTAAACCTGGGTTTTGTAGAGGCTGAGCAATCTTTTCTCAGTTTTCAAGCTAAAAAGGGCAAGCTGGTTCTGCTGGAAGTTGTCACCTCTCAGCAATCATTGATTAAAAACTCCGAGGGGCAGAAGGGTGGAGGGACAGTAAACCTGTCATTCATGACCTCCAGGAAAACTGTTCAAGCAGAAATTATAAACAGCTTCAGAGGATGCACAGCTGGCAGTACAGAGCGGGTTCCCAGGGAAGAGCAGGGCGGCGAAGGTGCAGCCTGACATTTGCAGTTGACGTGGGCAGGGCGCCTGCCAAGTTTTCTCGATGACTCACCACTTGGTACCAGCCCGGGGAGGGGTCAGTTATGGTAACTTTGCTGGCTGCTTTGTGCTAATAGGGAGGCCATGAGTTTTAAGTTTAAAAGGCAGGCTCTAAACATATAATAAATAGATAAAGTATGAGAGCAGTCTGCTTTGGTTTGGATTGTGGTAAACAGTGGTTCCCTCCGCCTAGTACAATTACACGTGACTTCTTTTTGTGTGCTTTTCTGGGTCGTCCAGGTTGTTTTCATGGAGCATTGATTCTGTCATTTGAAAAACAATCAAGAATGGTCATGTTTTTGAAGGAAGCTTAGGCCCTTGAGCCCTGTGCGGGGCAGTCACTGGTCACCCTGTTCCAGGACCACAGGCCGCACCAGCCCGCCCAAGCAGAGGCATCTCACACGCCTGCTGCCGCCGTGGGGAGACGAGAACTCAGAGCGATGCCAGGAACGTGGGTCAGCGGGACCGCCAGATCCCGCGTCTGTCTGCTCAGGCGGTGTGTGCCGGTAGATGCCCCACAGAGACCTGAAGCCTTGTTCTCAGTGCCTCCAGGCTCCCATCCCTACTTTAGTTACCTCCACTTTAGTCCCTTGAATACAATGGTTCCCAACTGGAGGCGATTTTGCCCCCCAGGGGACATTTGGCAATGTCTGGAAACATTTTTGGTGGCCACAACTTGGGGACAGGGAGTGACACCGGCATCCACAGGAATGCTCCTAAACATTTCAATAATGCACAGGGCGGCATGCCCACAACAAAGAATTATCGGCCCCAAATGCCCACAGCATCGAGGTTGGGAAACCCTGCTTTATTATACAAGCCTTCTACCTAAGATTCCATTGAAGAAAAAGTTTCATGGCTTCAGACATAATTTTGAAAATGATTGTTTTGCAGCAAACATCAAAAGGCCCCAGGCCAACACCAAAAAGCTTGCCTCTAGGTCACAGGGTCCAGGTGAGAGAAGAAAATCAAAAGCCATGGTTCTCAGGACACTCCTGTGACAAGGGCATTACTTGAGAGGAAATGAGGGGTGTTTGGCCCACCGGACCTTGGCCCAAGCCAGGTTACACATTCTAGAAGCAATAATGGTCTCTTTTCACCAAGCTCTGGCTGGAATGCACGGCCTAGTGCCTTGTCCCTCCACTGAAAGTTATCCTTCTGCATTTCTAAGGCCTCGTCATCGCATGGAAATATGAAATGTGCCATCCAGAGAGTCAACACAATGCCCTGTCCCTGCCCTCTCGCCACTGCCCTTCCCTGACACCACAGAATCATGACTGTCTGCCAGGAGCCGATATGCAACACTGTTCCAGAGAGAGGGAGGAAGTGAGGCTTAATTCACGACAACACTGAGCTCCCGAGGGCTACAGCTCCGAAAACTTCAGTGAGATCTCGGGGGCCCCATGGTCAAAGGACATGCTGCTTCCTGGTGGACTTGGGAGGAAAGGAGCCACTCCCAATGGCTCACCAAGCAACCATTCCTGGAGCAGATAAACCCAATCCACAGTTGCTTCAGTCCCATGTGGAAATGAGCTAGGACACAAACGAAGTATTAATTAATACTTTCACAGAGAATATAAAAATCCTCTGTGCTAGATTAAATCCAATTGTGCTTTTGTACCATTGCTTCTTCTTCCTTCTGTTTGGCTTGGGCCAATATGGTAATGAATTGGCAATCTCCAAGCATATAAAAATTAGACGGTACAGACTGTGGTCCCTATTTTAATTAAAAACATGCCATGTGGATACGTTTAAGAGTTGCTTATACCTCCAATATTTAAATCCTAAACACAGAAATCCCTAGAACACTGAGACGTCCAAGTCCATCCAACACCAGGGGACTAAGTTTGTTGGGGAGGCCCATGAGAGGGGCAAGGCACCCTTCACCTGGCAGAACTTTCCTCCTCACCTGGGTAATCAGCAAGACAAGGATTGGTTGGTGGGACAAGGGAACATCCTTCCTTCCTTTAGATGTGGCAGGCCCAGTATTTCCTCGTTTTCCCAAGTTTTTCTCTCTCCTCCCTTGCTGTCACATGGTTGTTATTTTCACTGTGATTCCTCACTGCTATTAATGAGCTGTTCTTCAAAACCAAATTTTCCAGACAACTAAATTTAAAGGCAAAATTTCTGCATGGGGCTTCCCTGGTGGCGCAGTGGTTGAGAATCCGCCTGCCAATGCAGGGGACACGGGTTCGAGCCCTGGTCCGGGAAGATCCCACATACTGCAGAGCAACTAAGCCTGTGTGCCACAACTACTGAGCCTGTGCTCTAGAGCCTGTGAGCCACAACTACTGAGCCCGCGTGCTGCAACTACTGAAGCCCACGTGCCTAGAGCCCGTGCTCCGCAACAAGAGAAGCCACCGCAATGAGAAGCCCGCGCACAGCAATGAAGAGTAGCCCCCCTCTCGCCTCAACTAGAGAAAGCCCGCGTGCAGCAACAAAGACCCAACACAGCCAAAAATAAATAAATTAAATAAATAAATTTACTAAAAAAAACCCTCTGCATGTTCAAGTTCCTTGCTGAATGTTTTTTTTTTCCCCTAAAATGCATTACACACCTCCTTGACTTTTGAAGCAGAGTAAACAGAACACAGCTTATATTTTCCTGATGATCCTGGATCATTGTGATCAACCCACCTAGCCCACTGAGCTGTAGCACAGTGACACCCCTAGAGGCTCTCAAAGTAAGCAGAACCTGCGCCCCTACCCAAAGTGGTCCTACCCTGAAATGACTCTTGAATTCTAATCGCAATTGCCTTCATTTTTAACGGTTTTCTGGCTCTTCTTTGCTATTGGGCTGTGCCCCCCGGGACCTTCCAACATGCTGAGACCAGTCTGCTCTGCAGTCCATTGGAGAACAGAGGTCAAGAGCAGGCATCCTGAAGGTAGGCTGACCTGGAGATGACACCCAGCTCTGTGCTTAGAAGCCTGATGCCTCTGGGCCAGTTACTCCAGCCTCTCCAGACCTCAGTTTCCTAATAGGAAATCCAGAGGCCGTGAGGATTAGATGAGGCCATGCCCACCTCCTCCATTCGGCTGTGACGCCTAGCACTAGTGCAAAGCATAGCTGATTCCATGACTGTCTTTGGAACTGTGCCTTCAGTAAGAGTAAAAAGAATCTGAATAAGGATTTAAGGGAATATGAAAAAATTCAGGCACAGACATGCGTGCACACACACACACACACACACACACACACACACACACATAGAGAGAAAGGTAGATATTTGCCCTTGTTTTCTTACTTTGTTTCGCATTCCCTTTCTGGATAATTGAGCTTGCCAGATAAGTAAGCATTCTTGTTGGTAATTCATAATTCACATTTTCCTGGTGGCACCATCACTAGTATATTATATTCAGTATATTCATTCTTGGAGCTGTATCCTGGCAGGAGGTAGCTGAAACTGGTGTTTCTCAGATGTTCTGTATATGAATACTCCACTCCTCCAACACAGAACATAAGAGCTTCGGATAACAAGGCTCGACAGGTGCGCCTTCATCACCAGATGTCCCTGTCCCCTGTCAGACCTGAGGCTCCCATCACCTTCTCACCTGAATCCTGTTCTAAGACAGAGTTGGGTGCCTGGGGAAACTAGCCTGGAATTTCATTTTCTAATAAGTCAGCGTTGGAGCACACACATGCATGAGCGTGCCCACATACGCACACGCACATGCTTGCACACATACAAAGGATGTGCCGGGTGTTTGACTTCCCAGCCTTGCAGGGCAAGGAGGAAATTGATTTGTTATCCAGGCATATTATGTCTAGTGATCCAGACAGAAGCATTAGCTTTCAATTATCTGATATGTTTAGCATTATAAACAAACCGTCTGGAGCAACAGCTCCATGGAGCGCAGGCACCAGGGGGCTGGAGAAGAGCTGCATCGGATCACACCAGCCAAGTCACCCGGCTCTCCCTCCCTTGACAGCTGTCAAGGGGGATACTAGAAGCCTGAGGAGGCTTCCTGGGCTGGCAACCCTGGCATGCCAGCACGTGAGCACACCAGCTCTACAAGCAGCTGCCCGCCAAGGACCACGGTGAACCAGCCCCACATCACAGACACCCCCGGGACTGCAGAAAGGAACATTCAGATCGTGCGGTGAACAGATGGAAGACGGCAGCATCTGTGCCGGCTTCCCGATCAATTCCAAAGCTCGTGCCAGGAACGAACGGGGTATGTTTGTGTGCACACCTGTGCCCTTCAGGTGCTGAAATGCTGCGTCTCCTAACAGAGAAAAGGTCAAGGGCACACATCTGGAACTCAGCCAGCTCACTGGGGAGTCCAAGCTGCCCTGCTCGGGTCCCAGCCTGTGATCAGACTGGCCTGCCCATCACCAGTCTGTCTGTTTCTCCCTATTTTCACTGCTGTCCACACATCTGCACACCAGGGAGCCACCGCCTCTAACTGCAAACGGCCACTGCCTCCTGGCTGGCCTCCCTGCTTTCACTCTTCTCCTTCCACAGTCTCTCCTCCAGAGTGATCATCCTCTCCCCTGCTTATAACCCTCCAACTGCTTCCTTTGGTCCTTACAATAAAATCCAAAACCCGGGCCGTGGCCTGCGAGGTCCCGCATGAGCTGATTGTTAGCTGCTTCCATAGTCCCTTCACTGAACACCTTCCCCTGGTTTTCTAGGCCCTGACCACACTGGCGTGCCTTCTGTTTTTTAAACCTGCCAGGCTTATTCCCAATCAGAACTTCCATGAAACGCTCTTCCCTGACTCCTTTTAATCCCTCAGGTCTCCCCTCCAAGGTCACCTTCTCAGAGAAGCCGGCCCCAGCTCCTCTGTGAGCCCACCCTCCCTTCCCCGCCAGCTGCTCTGACGCAAGCCCCTGTTTATGTCCTTCACAGCCTTTCATAACCATCTGTAATTGTCTTATTTGATTATTTGATTACATGTTTGTCGTGTCTCTAGAACTATGATACATGAGAACAGAGATCCTATCTGTCTTCTTCCCCACTCCCTCACCCCCAGAATCTCAAATAAGGGCAGTTACCCCAGGATAAGTACATGCCTGGGAAGCCATCCAGGTTGGTGCTAAATAGCCACCTCGATGCCCCAACTCAAGCCAGAGGTTTTCCAGGCTCAGCACCG
This sequence comes from Balaenoptera borealis, assembly GCF_965194805.1. Classification (NCBI taxonomy): domain Eukaryota; kingdom Metazoa; phylum Chordata; class Mammalia; order Artiodactyla; family Balaenopteridae; genus Balaenoptera; species Balaenoptera borealis. Next base: position 145,710,472 of record NC_138866.1, read on the forward strand.
GCATGGTCCTCACCCTGGGCCCTGCTGAGCAGCCCAGAGCCCTGGGCCAATCCCACAAGAACCCTGAACTTTATCTCTGAGGAGGAATGTGGCCCAGGGCACACCATTCAACATCCCAACTGGGGACAGGCAACTTGGGGCATCACTACAGAGCTCAGAAATGGGGTGATCCCAGAGGTCTCAGGAGGCCCAGGGACCAGATCTCCCCCCCAGGACCAGATGTCAGGTCTACTGCCCACCATGGGAGTCAGGAGTGGGGGAGTGGGCAGGGCCTCCTCTCACCAAACATGGCAGCAGATGAGATGGGAATGCTCTTGACCCCTGAGCTCAGCTTTTCCATCTTTCCCTTCCCCAAGTGACGATGATCTTCACCAGAACATGAGTTTTCTGAGGGCACTGACTGGGGGTTTGTGTCCCCAGTGCCATGCAAATGCTCAGTGACATCTGACTGAATGAATGAATGAATGAATGAACCTCGAAGTGATCAACAGCAGAGCTTCAGTGTTTAGCCCTCTACCAGCTCCCCTGTGGACCTTCCCCTGCCCTCACCCCTCGAGACACCTTCTTGAGGACTCATTCCTATTTTCTCCCTCTCTCCTCTGTCCCCTCACTCTCTCCCTCTTAGATTTTTCCATCAGCATACAAACACATCCTAGGAGAGCCCATTTCAAAGAAAATCTCCTGGACTCTATGTTCTCCAGCTACCAACTCATGTCTCTCCAGCTCCATATGACAAATGTTTTCAAAAGGATTGTCTATATTCCCAGGCCTCACTTCCTCGCCTCCCTTTGATTCTTCACCCCAGTCTGTCCTCTGTCCCCACCACTCCACTGAAACTACACTGTCAAGTCACCAGTGGTTTCCACGTTGGCAAATTCTTCTCTGCCACCTGGTTTCCCAGTCTCTTGGTGGCATTTTACCTAGTTAACCACTCTCTCTTTCTGGAAACATTCTCTTCTCTAGGAATTCCTTAAGTCCACTCTCTGCCGGGTTTCTTTCTATCTCCCTGGCTAGCCCTTCTTAGTCTCCTTTGCTGGTTCCATAGTCTTTGTCTGATCCCTCAGTGGTGGAGTCTCCAGGTTTTGCCTCCCCCTGGCCACAGGGATCTCACCCAGGTGCTTGGCTCCGAACACCATCCAAGCGCCCAAAGGTGTCTCTAGTCAGACCTCTCCACTGAGCTCCAGGCTCTTCCCTGATACGTCCGCAGGTCCAACACCAGCCCTTGCTGTCCTCCCACTTGGGCTTCTCCATCTCAGTAAATGGCACTGGTACCACCAAGTCAAACTTCATCATTGATTGCTCCCTTCCTTCCCTCCAGTAGCCACCCCTTAGCAAGTCCACCTCCACAGGAGATCATCAGCTCTGCCCGCTCCTCACCACCTCCACTCTTATCACCCCTTAACACCCAGGCCACCATCACCTCTAACAAAGACCACTGCCTCAAAAGCATGACCACTGCTTCCACTCCCACCTGACTAAACCTGTCCTCGCACAGAAGCCTGAATGAGCTTTTCATAACATAAATCAGATCATGTCCCCCTCCCCCACCCACTCCCCACAAAAATAAACCTCCAATGGCTTCTGCACTTGGGATGGAATTCAGACTCCACCTCAGCCAGCAAGATCCTCCATGTCTGGCTCATCTCCCTCCCTCCGCAGCTCAGACTAACCTTACCCTTGTTCACTTGGCTTTCATCCCACTGGTCTCCTTTTTAGTCTTCAAAACATCAAGCTCCCTTCCCCTTCTCAGGACCTTTGCACTTGGCTTTGCCCTTAAAAGCACTTGGACTCCCCTTCAATGTCACCTCCTCAGGGAGGCCTTCCCTGACCAACCACCTAAAGACATTCTATATCACCTTCCTCTGGATCAGTAGTTCTCAAGCCGGGGTGGATTTAAGCCCTCAGGGAACACTTGGCAATGTCTGGGGACATTTTTGGTTGTCATGACTGGGGAGGGGCTACTGCATCTAGTGGGTAGAGGCCAAGGATGTTACTAAATATCCTATAACACAAGACAGCCCCTCACAACAAAGAGTTATCCCCTCCAGAATGTCAGTAGTGCCAAGGTTGAGAAATGTCACTCTAGGTATTTCCTTTATATCATTTGACAAAATCTATAATTACCTCATGTATGTGTTTACTTGTTGACTGTGTCTCTCCCCCAACAGAATGCAAGCTCTCTGAGGGCAGGCAACCTATCTTGTTCACTACTGTATCCACAACACTCAGCCCAGTTCTTAGTACAAGGTAGAAGATTTAAATGAACAAATTAATAAATGACTGTACTTCCTCAGAATCCTGGGACCTTGCAGCAAGTCATGAAAAGGCTATGGTTCCCAAGGTCTTGATGGGACCAGCATTTTCTCCAACTATTTGAAGAGACAAAGGTGTAAAGAAGCAAGCTGTGCCTGCGGGGTTGGGGAGGGAGGCACAGCCCTGTGGCCCCTTGGAGACAGTCCCCTCTTGTCTACAGATGAGACTCAAACCACGTTGATCATAAACCCTCCAGCCCCTGCTAGACATCTCAGCTTTGAACTAGGAGAGAAAGAGGAGGTCTTTGATCAAGAGCAGAAACAGCCTGAGGCAGGGAGAGACACATTAGCTTTGACTCTTTCTCCCCGATGGGCGTTGGAGGAGAAAGTCTGAGTGAGAAGGAAAGTCTAGTCTAGGCCAGAGCAGCTGGCTTGAAAGTCATCCAATAGTGCAGGCTCTGTGCCTAAGAGCAGCTGGCCCCAGCGGTCCTGAAAGTGCTGCCCTTCGAGTGGCCAGTTTCCTTAGGAAAATCTGAAATGGCCAGGCCACCCTTTACTGAATTATAAAGCACTTATCACTTCTTTAATAAGTACCCGTATGGAGGACTTAATTCACTCAATATGGAAGTTATAAAGGCGAATTGGTAAGAGAGCATTAGGCTCAAGTGCGTTGCATAAAGACTTACGAGGGCAATATTTTCCCCTATTAAAAGGGTAGATTTCCTGGCTGCAACTCGGCCTCAGAGTTAATGCGGAAAAGTCACTCCAAAGCTCTGGGTGCTTTCATTGCGAGAGGGTAATTCCAGGTCACTGGAAGGAAAGGGAGTCCTTGACTTTGCGGGAATAATTATCCCCAGAACCTAAGGGTGTCAGAGTGATTAGTTAAGGTAACCATCAGGAAGACAAGATCACAAGTGTGGTACCTAGCCTTCCCTCTGCACGGCAAGCTGGGATGGGACCAAGCTACAGAGAAGAGAGAAGTCACGGGACAAAGGAAGAAGGGTGAGCTGGGCCAAGACCGGAAACAGGATGTGGAGTGGGACACTGCAGGGAGAGAGGCTCCTTTAAAGCGTCACTGCTGGAAGAAACACTGGCTCATATCCGAGACCTAAAAGGAAGGCATCAACAGCATTAACCCCTGTAATCTGTAAGGAAACCAGCACTTCAGTTCCTTAAGTTTCCAAAGGATTCCACTTTGGGGGCTGGAGAGATGGCCTTCCTTACTCGGTGAAGGAAATGCAATTTTTTCTCTTGTTAACTTTTTTCACTTTCTTGCTTCAGCATCGTGAGCAGTTTCCTATCCTCTGGCAATAAGCTGTCTGTTCTCTTCCCCATCTACTCACCCTGTTGGAAGACATCTCTCCATTCACATGACTTCAATTACTGCCTAATTAGAGATGAATTCCAGCTCTACAGCTCTACCCTTAATGCCTAACCTCTCCACTGTCCTGTCTTCCCGTTCTCACAATACGCATTCCCCTGGACACCTAAGAACAAAAATGTGGGCAGAACAGCTTACTCTTACCTCCTGAATTCTCCCAAACTACCTCTGCTGAGTCCTCCTGACTTGAAACATTAGAGCAGAGATAGAGTAGATTTCAACTTATGTGCAATACCATTGGGTTAGTGAGAGTTAACACAGATTGCTGTGTTTAGAAGGAGTCTGTGGTTGAGCCCAAAAAAGAACTGTGATTGATTAGTGATGTCTGCCCTGGGCACAGGATACAGAAGGGCAACATAAATACCATCTATTAACCATATCTATCCAAGAAGACTTTTGATAGCTCTCTCTCACTCCTTTTCCGATTCAAGTCCTACTAATCCCTCCTCCGCTGATATTTCTAGTAGCTCCCCTCATCTTTTTATGTCCACAGCCCCTACCTGAGAGAGCCTCATGTCCAGATGGATACAACAACCTCATAGCAGACCTTTCAGCTTCCAGCCTGTTCTAGGCTCTACTTTCCCAATGATGACATTGAACTTGTCCCTTAAAGGCTCAAGACCCTCCAATGGCTAACAAATGCTTCTCACGCCAAACCAAAACATCTTAGGAAGCTAAAGTCTGCAGGGGAAGCTGTAGCTGAGGAGAAGGGGTTGGACAAAGGGTCACAGATCCTTTGAGGAAAGAAGCGACGTTTTCTCTATTTCCTGTGTCTAACCCATTGCACTGTTGAAATGCTTCCCTGAAGCTCAACTCCAAACCAAAGCTGAGAGGAAGGGGGGATTGTGAGTTGGACTTGTATGAATGGCTTTTGTAACTCTCATCTTCCATATATATTCTCCATATATCCCCTCATGCTTCTGTCACAGAAAATAAAAAGTCAGGCTGTATGAGGGAGGTGTGCTCACCTCAACAAGAGAAGCCAGCCTGTCAAGCTTCACCATCCTTCTCCTCCCTAGTTCTTCTCTAGACTTTTGGAAGCAGTTTGGTGCAATAAAAAATAATAGGCTTTGAAGTCAGCAATGAACTTGAATCTCCAGCCTGCCACTGACTAGCTGGGTAACCTCCCATGGCCTCAATTTCTGCATCTATAAAATAGGGATAGTGATGCCAATTTCATGGAGGCATCATAAAGATGAATTAAAGTAGTGTTTGTACAAGACGTAGCACATTGTCTGGAATATGCCAGACCTCAAAGAATGATGATTTTCCCTTCCAAAAAGAAAAGCAATGTGACATCATAAGAAATACATATACTGGGTCTCTGCTCCATTTTCAGACACATAGCTCCTAAAACCCTTGGAATCTCCAGTGCTGTGTCTTTTTGTGTTGTGTCTTTTTGTATGATAATAAGATGGCCCATGGCTGGGGGCTCCTGGAGAGCCTCAGGATGGGGGCTGGTAGCCAAGGAACCCAACCTTGGGTGATTACAGGGTTGGAACTTTCAGCCCCACCTGACTGGAGGTTGAATTAATCATCAAAGGCCAAGAAGTTAATCAATTATGCCTACATAATGAAGCCTCCAAACAAATACTAAGTGGGGTTCAGGGATCCTCTGGGTTCATGACCATGTGGAGGGGCTGGGAGGGTGGCGCACCTGGAGAGGGTGTGAAACCTCTGTGACCCCTCCCATACCTTCCCCTTTGCATCTCTTCCATCTGGCTGCTCCTGAGTGGTATCCTTTTATAATAAACTGGTAATAAGAAACAGTAAGTAAACTGTTTTCCCAAGTTCAGTGAGCTACTCTAGCAAATTACCAAACCCAAGGAGGGGGTCCTGGGAACCTCTGATCTATAGCTGGTCAGTCAGAAGCTCAGGTGACAACCTGGACTTGTGATTGGCATCAGAAGTAGTGGGGTGATGTAGTCTTATGAGACCAAGTCCTTAACCTGTGGGATCCGACACTCACTCCAGGTAGGCGGTGTCAGAATTGCTTTGAATCGTAGGACACCCACTCAGTGACCACAGAGAATTACAGGATTGATTAGTATGGGGGCAAATCACATGTTTGATGGCCAGAAGTGAAGAACTGCATTGAGAGCAGAGAAAAAGAGGTGAGTTTTTTTCTTCTCGAGCTGTCACTGGATTGTACAGGCATTGAGGTCAGGAACTGGGGCCTCCTTGGTCAGGAGAGTGACCGGCTTGTAGCTGCAGTGGTTGAGGCTGTGACATGCATGTCGTGTGAAACCCTCTTTCCCATCTCTCCCCCCGGCACCCCCCGCCTTCTAGTAGGACACAGGCTGCACTTTACAAGTCAGCCCAACAAAGCACTTGCCGCTGGGACTGGTTCCCTCCTGCTTCCTCTGAGCTACTGTTCCTGTCTGCCAGCCAGCCCACCCCTGGGTACCCAACGAATGTCCGTGAAGCTGAACATCTTTTTTCGGGTGCCAATATGCCGCGTCTTCCTCCCTCCACTACGCTTTTATCAAACCATCCTCACCCAGTTGCAATGATCAGTGATCCCCCCCTCACCCGCCAGTTACTGGGGACTTGTGTCTGCGTGGCTGCTGGTGTAGGTGTGTGACCCTGTCACCTGCACGTGGAGGCATCATTTGCCTGGCTTCCCTCAGGGGCGTGTAAATTCCTTGACAACAAAGTCCGCTGCAGTCTTTATTTTGGTCGCCCTCCTCTGGCCCTGTGCTGGCTCTGTGCTCCAAGTGCTCAGAGCCCACAGAGGTTCCCAGCAGCTTCTCCTTGAAACTGGGACCAGGGGGGGCTCCAACCTGTGGTAGAGAAGAGCTGCCTAGGGTGTGGGGCAGGGCTGGGGTCCAACGTCAAGGGTCAGAAAAGCACAAAACGTAAGGCTGAGGAGAGATTTTGCTGACCCATGCTCCTCCTTCAAAACTCAGCGCAGACGGACCCTCCTTCTGGGAACCCTCCCTGGTCCTCCCCTTCCAGGTCCTGAGTGCTTTGGCTATGCTGTCCACCCCAGAACCATGGCTGATACTCAAGATAGGTAACAACTAGTAGAGCACAAACTCCGACCAAAAAGGACTCCAGCCAAAGGGCTGGATCGGGGCCCCGAGGGCCTCCTCCTAAGCCTGGTACCGATGCTTGCTTAGTTCCTGGATCCCGGAGGGGCCAGGGTGGCTGGAGAATCGGGTGTGATCACTAAGGGAGCTCAGGACGCAGGTATTTAACCACCGCTATGGAAGCACTTCATCATTTTAACAACCTCCCGACCTTAGCTGGCATGTGCTGACAGAGTATCAGCGCCACACAGAAGCTGTGCTTCTCACAGGACACTCACCATGTTGTCTTGCACCCTGTGACACCCCTGTCTCCCCACAAGACTTTGAGATCCTTGGGGGCAGGGACTGTGTTTTTTCATCTCAGCATCCCCAGCACCAAGACGGGCGCCCGGCTCTAAAAAGCCCTCCATAAACGTGGCATGGATGCGGCAGGAGCTCTCCTTTCCAGTCCCCTGTAGGACAGGAAAACTGAATGCCACAAGGGCACCAGTGGTGCTCTGTTAGGGATCCTGGTCACGCACACTCCCTGGAGACTAACCCTCTCATTGGAGGTACAGAAACCCCAAGGTCAAGGTGGTGCCTCGGCCTCCACCTCCAACACGTGGGGGAACCATCTCGGGAAGCCAGCCTTTGGCCCCGCCCCTGCAGGCATTCCTCCTTTCCAGGCTGCTGACAGCGGGGTTTGCTCAGGACACCAAGGGCCTTGGCAATGTGGAACTGCACTGCAGGCTCCCCAGCTGGAGTTCAGCCGCCGGACGGCCCGGGCTCCCCCTTCCAGGAGAAATGGCGCAGGACAGAAAGTAGCGGCGATGCCCAGTGAGTACGGGAAAAGGAACGTCTGCAAGCTGGGGCGGGAGCTAGAGGCAGCAGACACGGGGTTTTCCCGGCACACCCCAAGAGAGCTTGAGCTCCCTTCTCAAGCCACGCACAAGGACAAAGGAACACAGAGCCCGTGGCTGTCGGGGTGGAGGGTGACAGTGACGAAGCTGACAGCATGACTGAGCACTGACCAGAGCCTCTGCTGCTGCGCTGGACCGTGCCCAGCTACTCGCACCACGACGAAGGACTTGATGTCTCCGGCTGCCTGGAGCACCTTTACCCTGCGGGCTCTTCTCAGGCTGGTCCGGCAGAGCCGAACCTCAGCACAGGTGGGGCTGGAACTCCACTGCAGTCATTCATTTATAAAGGACCCACTATGCACCAGCTGCCTCCGGCCAGCATCTGGGGTACCCCAAGAGGCCTCCTGTGGCACCAAGCCGTGGTCACCACCCCATGCCCACTGTGTCTCATCCATAGGACAGAAGCTCTTCCCAGGTCCTGGCTGTTACTTCAGTGAGATGCTGGGGGTCCTGCCCAAATTCTAGCCAGTCAGCTGGGCCCTAACGACCCAGAAAGGACACATCAGCCTCATTTTCCCAGCGGATGGGCCCAGGTTTCACGATTTCTCATCACCACCTTGCTAACGGCTCATGGGACCAATTTCAAATCACGTGGACTCCTGTCTGACCCCTTGGAACCGCAGCATTATCAGTTCCTGTTAACAATAGCTTTGCTGCCCAGACCCCCCATATTAGAGCCCACGGTCAGCCACCCCAGCCCAGATCAGACCCAAGGCCCCCATACCCTACTCCGCCATGACAGGTTGGAAAGGGAATGCTGGCTATACTCTGGGGACCAGCCCAACAGCTGTGTCACTTTCCCTTAAACCTGAACTCCCCTCTCCCTAGTTTTCTTCCTTTCCTTCACCAGCATGGCACTGGGAATTTGAAATGCCCAGTAGCTGCATCTACCACCAATGGATCCCAGGGCCCTGTCCCTGGGTGTGTGAGGGTATGGTGGGGTCACTCAAGCCTCACAACCACCACGTGCAATTCAAGAATGCAAGTCCCAGGCCAGCACAGCACTTGCCTGTGCATTTCCTGAAGGGGAAAAACTACTTAGTACTCAGATCAGACCCTCAAGGAAACTGTGTGACACCAAACTCTCACTTCCTGGGTACTTCCTAGAGGCTATGTGTGTGCAGAGGGGTTAAGGTACAAATGAGCTCAAGGCAAACAAACACTCCCAATTCACACCATCTGGACTCATGGGTGGCTCTGGCCAGCCCACCAAGGCGGAGATGGTGCTGAGTCTCCTAGGCCCAGTGCTTAAATTTGTGAGATGTTTGCCATTGCCTGACGGTGCCTGGGGGCCCAACCCTTCAGAACATTAGGACAGGACACCAAGAGGCTGGGCTTTTTCTTAATGGAAACTGCCTGTTTGCTAAAGAGGGCCCAGTCCATTGGATCTAGTCCTGAGAGATTTCCCTGGGGTAAACATTTGCATAGGGCACACCAAGCTCTTCTTAGGGATAGCAGCTTTACAAAATAAATGTGAGTGGGGCTCTAAATTATTCTGACCTCTTCTATTCCCTCCTTCCTTCTTTTCTTTGTAAAAGATAACACATTTCCAAGAGGTCTGGATTCCTGAAAAGAGATCACACTAGGGTCGAAATTTGCAAATCTATCTGCATTCAAAGAGGGTCAGGGGTCCACAGATTAGCATTCCCAAACACCCCTTAATGGCTTTTCCCCAGGTGACTACTACTGCCCCAAACCTGCAGGAGCTCCCCTCCAGGTTCTCCATTTCTCGCCTTCCAGGGTCTCTCCTAATTAATCTCACCCCGGGGTGGGAGGCGGGGGAAGCTTCTCTCCACCACCAGCCTGCCTCTCGGCAGCTTTGCCAGCTTCTCCCCACCTCGCTTCCGTCGGACACCCACCCCGCCCCCAGTTCATTGGCTTCCTCTCCCTTTAGTCATTCATCTCCTCTCCCAGCCAGCTGATCTGTGCAGTCTGAAATCATACTTGGCGGTGACGGACAGAATGCCCCATTCTCTAAAGCAGAAGCCTCAGAGAACCCAGAGAGTGAGTCAGTGTTTCCGAAAGGCCTCACGCACCCAGCAGGCCCCTCTGGACTGTCATGGTGGGGGAGGTAGGGGGGGGCGGTGCGGATAGCTAAACATACCCTTTTTGCTAAGAGATCCATCCAAGCTCATCTTCAGGGTGTGGCCAGCTGGGGCCCCAGACCTGACCCTGCCCTAGAATTCCTCCAGGGGCCACCTCTCCATCACTGGTCCAGCCCCCCTTCTCACAACAGCATGTTTCTCGGAGAGGAGGATGCTGCCAGGGAGAGCGTCCCTGTCTGCAGCGTGCCTCCCAACTGCAGGAGGCAACCTGTGTCTCCAAGAGGCTGGGCGGGTACCACGGGCCTCTGTGTCTCCAAGAGGCTGGGCGGGTACCACGGGCCTGGTTTCAGCTCAGAGGTGGAAGCCTAGAACAGCCAAAGCTCAAGACCACAGACTTAAAGATGAGAGACTAGGAAATACACATGGAAATAGCTAGCAAGAAAAATACGGTCAGGCACGGGCTGGATAAGACACTGCAATCCTTCCAGAGCAAACACTACACTACGTGTCCTGTGCCCCCTGATGTCCCTGGAACCGTCCCACTTCATGCTGCTGGCTGACTCCCAGCTGCCAGCATCTGCATCTCTGCCTGAGAGCTTTCTCCAGGGCAGGCCAAGTGTCTGGAGGACTGAGCACCCCAGAAGCACCCTCCTAGGGGTGACAGTGGGCAAATAGCCCAGATCTCTCGCCTGCCTCTCCTTCAGGTAGGATAACACCGAGGCCTGTCCTCTACACCACCTCCCAGAGTTTCCTCCTGGGATTAAAGGCCAGCCATCCCGTAGTGGTTGCTGGCTTGGTATCACATCCTCTCTGGCCTCCTGTCTCAGCTCCCCATCCCCTCCACTTAGGTTTCCTAGGATTGTGTCCCAAATAAACTACTTGCCTTTGACTATTTTTCTCAGTCTGCTTCTAGGGGTTCCCAAACTAAGACATCTTTTTGCCCATCAGCCACTAGACACAGGAACCCACAACTGCCTTTCCAGCTGTCCCTCCTACATGACTCGGACCCCAAAAATCCATTTAAAACAATAAAGAGCCATATTGTCTGGTCTTTTCTGTGTGCCAAGCCTTGCACTTACCCCCAAGACTTCATTTTAATCTCACAGCCACCCTAACAAAATGATTTTATCATTCTTGTTCATAAACAAAGGCACTGAGGCTCCCAGAGGTTCGGTGACCTTCCCAAATGTCCTGCAGCTAAGAAATGTGAAGCAGATGTGAGCTCTCATTGGCTGGATTCTGAAGCAGCTGCTCTTATTCCCGACATTCTATTGTCCTTTCAGCAACCCGGTCAATGTGGTCCTCCCGCCGTTCCTTGTACTCCCCCTCTCTCTGGTCTACCCTCCCCACATCTCCTTGCTAAAAATATGTCCTGCCTGTTTCACAGTTATTAAGAGGACCAATATTAAAAAACCTAAAACCATATGAAACCATAACACATTATGGGAAGGTCAGGAAGTCATATTTTGATCATTTCTACTTATCCTTCAATGCTGCTCACTCCACAAAGTCTTGCCTTGATCTCCTGACCCTTGGTCAGGCTTCTCTTTCCAGCCTTATCACATTCCGGTTGGTGGGGGAGATCTCTGTAGGTGCATCTCATCTCCCCTTAAGGAGGCCCCGTTCTCTGCCCCCTGCCTGCACCATAGGATGTACTAAAAATCCTGGCTGAATGAACTGATCAATTATATGGAGGTGTGATGGTGGGAACCCGCACAGCCCAGGTGCTGTCCCTGCACACACCCACAAGCTGAGAAAGACAAGCAGCCTGCAGGCACTGAGCAAATATCCACCAAGGACCTGCGACCTGCTGGGCACAGTCCCTAGCTCTGACACACTCATCAGGAGTCACCTCTCAGCAGGGAAGGACAAGCTGGGCCAGGAGACACAGCCCCTGTCCCGCTGGATCAAACCCAGTTTGCCCCTCTGGGCTCCATTTTGATGGGAAGTGAGGGGAGAGAGAGGAGGGGGTGATGGCAGAGATTATGCATTTCTGAGATTCGTTGTTAATGAAAAACTAAGTTTATAATCTGGGCGATATCTCCCCTCACCCACGCTTTTCCCACAGGGAAATAAGCATTCCTCAGGAGCGCCGTGAAATCTGAGGGAAAGGAGAAAGCAATTCAGGGATGACACGGAACATTCATTAAGAGGGGTTTTCTCTCCCTGCTGCTAGACTTAGCATGTGGTTTTGTACATGGTGGGAAGACAACAGATTTTGATTCAGGTTCTGAGACACGTTTCAGCTGGAGTTTTGATGACTTAGCGTCCCTGTAAGGTGAGAAATAGGGGCAGGCACAGACCTCTCTGGCCCCGGGAAGCACATGGGCAACAGCAAGACATGTCTTGTGTCCAGAGTGGCTGATGTGGATCTGGGCTCTCGGACCCGGCCCCCTCGTCAGTGAGGCCTCTGGGGACTCTCCTGCAAGCACTTGTCCAAACTTCCATGGGGACTGAGAGTCCAGCAAGGCGTTGATGCGTACTTGGACTCACACTTATTATCGGATCTGCCAAAGATAGGAGGCTGCGAACTTCCACAGACATGAGCTCTGGCAGTCTTCCTCGGGATCCAGGAAATGTATCCAGCCAGAGCCCTTGATTTCCAGAGCCCCAACATGTGACTCAGCTACACACAGCCCTCCTGAGCAATGGCCACCCTAAGCCCCTGAACTGGTGGCCCCAGGCTCAGCCCTCTCACTCCCATTTGATCCCTCCTCTTTCTCCAGGCCTTGAATAAATATAAGAGTGATCCTGACTGCAAGAGACGGATCCTGGATAGTTTGGGGATGGGAGGGTGCGCAGGCTGTATAGATGTCCCCCACGACCCTGACCTACCACAGCTGAGCCTGCCCAGACCCCCGCCCCCCCGCGTGCCAAGGGCCTCCCATGAGGAGTCTAGAGGCTGGGTCTTGCCCTCGCCCGTAGACCGGAAGGCACCGTGGGAAGAGACGGCTTAAAGAAGGTGTCCCAGCTGCAGTGGCTGCCTTCCTTGTCTTCCAGGACCTGCTTGGCGCCTTTCTCATCCATTCTCCACAGCAGCGGGAGATGGTCCGGAAGCACACTAGCAAAACTCTTCAATGGGGGCCCCAGGGTCTGAGGATAGGCCCAGACTCCTTAACACAGCCAAGCACTGTGGGGCTGGACCTTGCCCGTCTCTCAGCCCCTCTCTCCAGGCTTCACCTCACCCCTGCCCTGCAGCCACAGGGCCCTCCTGCCCGGGGCCTTCACGACTGTGTACTAGTCCTCCTGCCTGGGAGACGATCCTTCCACACCCCTCCCTACCTGGCCAGCTCCTTCAAGTTTCAGGGGACATGCACTTCCTCAGAGAAGCCCTTCCAGACCCCCAGGACTAGGCTAGGTCCCCCAGACCTACATTATCACAGAAACCTATGCTCTTCAGAGCACTTGTAGTTCCTCCTGTACTCACTGGTCTCGTGTATCTCCTCTACTCGACTGTGGGTCCATCGGGGTCTGCTCAACGAAATTGGCCAAGTTGCTGGACCCACACAGGATAGTTTTACAGGAGGGCGATTGCTGGGACAGTGGCCTCAGCTCCCTGGAGGGACGACCCAAGCACCCGTCCCCGGGGTGATGTTGTGTCTTGTGAGCTGGGCGGTGGAGCCATTTTTCACGTGCAAGATGCCCTTCACCCCAACTTCCTGTCTTCCTGCCCACAGTCCAATCACACCCGGTACTACATCATTTCTCAAATGAATCCTGGTTTCTCTCGGATCATCTCTTAAACGTATCTGAAGAGCTCAAGACGAGATAACACACAGCGGTCCTTCTGAAGCATGTTATGTGTTATCGCCACGACCTAATCCCGGCACCGACGGTGCAATAGCACAGAGGCAGAAGAGGAAGCTTCCCGGCCAAGACTGCCCTCCCAGACAGGTCACTGTCCCTCCTGGCTTCCTGGCCCCGCCGTTAGCACTACCCTCCAATCTGGCCTGAATGCACACTGTGGCCAGAGGCACCGGGCTCTGGGGAGACAGCAGAGATGTAGTCGGATATGCAAAGAGTCCTGCCCGCTCCAGGTTACCTTTAAAAGTCACCCCTCCTGTGGACACAGATCATCGTGTTCCATCTGAACCGGAACAACAGGTAACCCTGCGGATCTCGATAAGCCGACCTCCAGAAACTCCCTACTGTGCTTGGACCCCAAAAGCACGAGGCAAGCAAGGCTGCTTTATTTGCATCAATGCCAATCCGCTCCCTGGCAATCGGATCTACTGCAGTCCCCCATCCGGCACAGCCAGAGCATCCCTCCAGCACGCCTGGATCATTCCCAAGGAAATGGCAATGTCAGAAATGGGAGTCTTTCTTTCCAAACAGCCTATCCGGAGGCCTCCCAAACACTGGTGCTCAGTGTGCCCTGAAAGGCTTCCATCTCTCAAAGACCACCCATTCCTCGTCTCCCCTCCACACTCGGGGGATCCATCACTTCATCTAACTCCTGCCTGGTCTCCATTTCCTTGGGACGTGCCATCTGAGCTGGAGAAAGGAATGTAAGATGATACCCTTGTAAAGGGAAGCAAAACAGGATGGATAAGAAAGGAAGCGCAATGCACGGTGAGCAAGCAATTTGACGTTTGTGTGATACCTGCATCACTGCTTCTCAGACTGTAACATGCATGCAAGCCAGTTGGGGAGCTGGTGAAAAGGCAGATTCTGACTCAGCAGGTCGGGGGTGGGGCCCAAGAATCTGCACTTCTAACCAGCTCTGGTGATGCAGATGTTGGTGGTCCACAGAACGTACTTTGAGTAGCAGGAGTCTGTCTACACAAAGCTTGGCCCAAGGCAGGCACTCAAAAAGATTTGTTAGGTTGGATTACTTCGTAAGAGGACCCGGGTTTAATGGTAGAAATCATTAACAAACAGCAAGTGATAAATTGAAGTAGTTAAACCAACGGCTAGCAACACTGGCTGCACATTAAAATTACCCAGGGAGCCTTTTAAAATGCCAGTGCCTGGGCAGCCCCTTCAGAGATTCTGACATCATTGGTCTAGGGTAGAGCCTGGACATTTGAATTTTTTGAAGCTTCCCAGGTGATCCTAATATGAAGCCTGCTTAGGGTCCCACTGAATTCAGGAAAACTGTGTCGTTGCCTGCTCCGAGCCAGGCGTCGTGCACTGAGTGGGACACTGGCACAAAGAACTGAGCAAAGCCAGGTCCCCGCCTTCGGTGACTGTGCCCACTAATGAGGGAAACAGGTCCACTCATGACTCTAACGGAAAAAGTAATAAAAGGCTTATTCAGCTAAGCTGTATTGAGAATAACAGATGAAGAAGCAACTGATCCAGTCTAGGGGAAATTAGAGGGGGAAAAAAAAAAAGGCAGAGATCAAGAAGTAGTGATATTTGGACCCTAAAGCCTGAATAGGAGTTTTCTAGGCAGACAAGGGAAGCAGCTGTCCCAAACTTCTGTTCTTCCCCATTCTTGGCCACAAGGGGATGATGTGTGGCCAGGACCCAGGGTCCTGTATTCTGGGCCAGCGGCCTACTGCTGCCCCAGGTACCTGAGGAAGGTGTAAGCCCAAAGTACAAGGTCAATCCAATGCACGTTCTCTGTTACTGGCTGGTGCTATTTAGAAGGCCGCCGGGAGCGGCCAGGATGCTGTTGAAGCCAGAGTCCAATCAGGAAAACAGAGCCCACACCTTCTACTTGATAAAGGAAAGTTCATGGAGAAACTAGTGACATGTTAAAGTGGCTGAAAAAGCAAAGAGGGAACCACAGTGCAATCCAGAGACGAGCAACCGCAGGAAGCCCACAGGCTGAAGGGATGAAAGGAGGAGGTGGTGTCATGAAGCCCAGGGTCAGAGGTGGCTGGTGGGAGCTGGCAGCAGTGGGGACCGCCCAGCAGGAGCCGGAACTACTAAGGGAGGCAGTCATTGCCAAAGACGCAAAGATGATACCCAGGGCGGGGGGCGTGCCGGCCTTCTCCCTTCCCCCTCCCCCCTGGCTCAATCAGTGCCTCCCACTAGTCAAATCCAGCCAAGAGCCAGCTGGCAAAGGAGGCTGGGAGATGTAGCCGTCAGGGGTCAGGCCCTGAAGGGCAGGGAATGGATCTGAGCACTTACAGGGAAATGACAGATTCATTCTGGCCCTCTGGCCAAAGCAGGCTGAGGATACCCACCCCCACCCCCCATCCCTTCTTCCTACACTTAAAACTCCATCTTGGCCTGGAGCTCAGCTCCCCAGCCAACATCCTGAAGACACTGTCCACACGGGGGCTGGGGAGACTCCGACTACCTCTAGCTGCAAACACCCTCCCCGTTTATCCCCACGCTGCTAGCAAGTATGATCAGTTTCTCGGTGTGCAATGGTGCACAAATGTTTGGGAAGCACTGCTCTCAGAAAAAGTTAAGAAAGAGGGATTAAAGGGAGGCCACACCTAGGAAGAGAGAGTTCTTCTCCTAGAACAGTGACGGCCTGTCAAGGTGAGGCAGCCTCAGACCCACTGAACTGTGCAGACCACCTGGGAGCACCAGTAGAGAAGCAATTCCAAGAGGGAACTGGTTTCAAAGCAGAAGCATGGCCTGCCCTGTCTTCTTCGTGGAATCCTGAAGATGGAAGAAATTCTCCCAATGAAACCCCAAACTGCCCCACCCTCAAGTTTTGAAAGAAGTAAGGGGGGGACTTCCCTGGCGGTCCAGTGGCTAAGACTTTGCCTTCCAATGCAGGGGGTGCGGGTTCGATCCCTGGTCAGGGAGCTAAGATCCCACATGCCTTGCGGCCAAAAAACCGAAACATAAAACAAAAGCAATATTGTAACAAATTCAATAAAGACTTCAAAAATGGTCTACATCAAAAAAAAAAAAAAAAGAAGTAAGGGGACACCGCAGAATGTTCCATATCTCAAGCAGTTATTGCTCTGCGATCCCTAAATTCCTTTCTTGGCTTTGCACCATGATGGTTTGGAACGGAATAAACTGGCCAGAGGGAAAGCTCAGAGTAGCAATAACTCTTCTGGTGCCCCTGAAGGGGGCGCTGCCGGGTCCTGCTCAGGCCCAGAAGGCCACCGAGACCCAGAGCCACTTGCCTCTGGTTTTATTTAGAAATTCCCCTAAGTGCATCTCTTTCAAGTTCAAGGAGAAAGCCCAGGCCTGCCCTCACCACAGCCAATCTCACCAAAGTCTTCTGGCTTATTTGTTTGCAAATGGCCGTGAAAGCTCATCCTGAGATTGTAGCAATGAGTACAACCATTACCATGCCTTTAACCAAAGACCGGGCACCAGGGGCAGGTGCCATCTGCAAAGGACACAGCTTTGCGGGAGACTTGGAGCAGTGAATGAGGGGGACATGCCCTGCCCCCGACCCAGAGCAATCAGATGTTCCATCCAGATCTCCAACACTTCACTTAGATTCCAATTGGATTTCTACACTCCACTCATTTTTTAAAATTTCAATGCAATATTTTCTCTTTCTTTATTGAGAAAAAAATTTGCATAACATAAAAATTAACCATTTTAAAGTATATAATTTTGTGGCATTTAGTACATTCATAATGTCATGCAAGCACTGCTCCTATCTACTTCCGAAACATTTTCATCACCCCAAAAAGAGACCCTGTACCCATAAGCAGTCACTCCCGTTCTTCCCTCTTCCCACTCCCGGGCAACTACCTTTCTCTTTTCAGTCTCTATGGATTTACGTATTCTGGAAATTTCATATAAAAGTGATCATACAGGGACTTCCCTGGTGGCGCAGTGGTTGAGAATCCACCTCGCGATGTAGAGGACACGGGTTCAATCCCTGGTCTGGGAAGATCCCACATGCCGCGGAGCAACTAAACCCGTGAGCCACAACTACTGAGCCCGCGTGCCACGACTACTGAAGCCCTCGAGCCTAGAGCTCGTGCTCCGCAACAAGAGAAGCCACCGCAAGGAGAAGCTCGCGCACAGCAACAAAGACCCAATGCAGCCAAAAAAAAAAAAAAAAGTGATCATACAATATATGATGATGTTTGTATCTGGCTTATTTCACTTAGCATAATGTTTCTGAGGTTCATCCATGTTGTAGCATGTATTAGAAATTCATTCTTTTTCTGTGGCTAAATGACATTCCCTTGTAGAGATGTACCACATTTTGTTTATCCCTTTATCAGTCAATGGACATTTGGGTTGTTTCCACCTTTTGGCTATTTAAAACTGTGCTGCTATGAACATTCATGTTTAAGTGTTTGTTTGAATATTTATTTTCAAGTCTTTTGGGTATATGCACCAGAATTCCACTTAACTTTCAAAGGATTTGAGGGACCATATAATGTAGATATAATATGCAATAGCAAATCTGGGTACATAAGCAAAACATACACTTAAAGGGGAACAAAGGAGTGTATGTTAACAGGAATCCAAGATGAACTAACTCCCACGATCAAGCACTAAATTTTGCCATGGGTTTCCTGGCAGCTAATGTGAAAAGGGAAACAAATCAAGTTACCAAAAGTCATTTGTAGAGATAAACATTTTTTCCCTGACATTAAATCCAGAAAGGCATCCGTAATCCGGATCCTTGTATAAAAGATTGTTTGTGACATTGTAGAAAACGGATTCTATATATTTCTGCAAGAGATAGAAATGTTCTTCAAATGAGTGGTTTTGTTTTTTTCTTTTTAATCAACTCTATATGGATCGTGACCACATTTCAACTGTAATTCAGTAAAGCCAATTTTGCAGGATAAGGCTAAGAAAATACAGCCCAGACACATTGCTTTCTAAATGCCCAGTTTAATACATGAAGCAAACGTGAAGCAGCCCAAAGAAATAACCCTTGAAGCATCCATGAAAATCTCTCTCTAACAGTTGGTTTCTTCAACACACGGATTCTTTAACACGTGCCTGTGATGCAGATATTTTATGCAGCTGGTTACAAGGAACACCTTAAACTTAGACATGAGACAAGCAAGAGGGAAAGCAGTCATTCAGGTATGGGTTTACGAGAAGCTTCTATGTCAATGAACCCCCATTCCCCCCAACAATGTTACTACTGGGACCTGCACTTGGCTGCCCCCGACTCTACCCTCTCCCACCTCTTCCCTCTTTCCCAACCTGGTCCAAGCTTCATCAAAGCTATTTTTGGTTACTGCATCTCACACACACACACACACACACACACACACACACACACACACACACACACACCAGGCCCCCCACAGTCAGCACTCCCATGGCTGTTGTGGGCCAAGAAGAAACTCAGCAGGCAAACCTCCAAATATTTGGGCTGAGAGCAATGCCTGAAGGGCAGATGTCAGGGTCCCTGGACTGGGTGGGGCGCCACTCCATCCTCACCCCATCCTGGGTCAGAAGCATCCCCCCCGCACACACACACACACAGATGCACGTGGCCAGCCTCCGCAGGGCCGGGAGGTGGCCTGCCCTGGGCACCTGTTTGCCCCAGGTTTACACTGTAGTAAAAATATGCCTTTTCTCTGTCGGCCAGACATCAGCAGGATTGGCTTTCTTGCATGGCTCCTCCTCTGACACGCAGGGAAGAGCAAGGAACATTTACTGATCACCTACGACCTGGGGGAGTAAATCTCACTTCACACAATCCCCGCAAGGTTCTAACGTCAGAGCATCATTCCTGTTTTCCTGTTTGACACATAAAGAAACCTAGAATGAAACGGAGGGAGGGACAAGGACAAGCTGCCGACACACACACTTGAGGTTCCTTTCAAGTCTGTCCTGGCCCTTCTCTCGCAGAAGTTGACACTGCAAAGTCCAGGCAGACAGACGAGGCAGTTTGGCATCATCTGGGGTGTGAAGAGAGCTCTGCAGTTCAGAAGCAGATGTGTAGGTGGATTTCAAATAATCACTGCCGGCACATGAGGCTTACTCTCTGCCAGACACTATTTTAAATGCTTGGTAGTCATTAACTTATTGTCACCCCACACACCTTATGAGATAAATACTACTACTATCTCCATTTTATGAGAAGAAACTGAGGCACAGAGGGAGGGGCCGGGTAACTTGCCTAAGGTCACACAGCTTAATCAGGGTTTGAATTGAGGTGATATGGCCTGGGCGTGCATGCTCTGAGCCACTGTATAGTATCCTAGGGCTCTCACAACAAAGTATTACCAACTGGATGGCTTAAAACAGCAGAAATTAATTCTTTTACAGTTCTGGAGGCTAGAAGTCTGAAACCAAGGTGTCTGTAGGGCCCGTGCTCTCTCTGACGGCTCTAGGGGACAATCCCTCCTGGCCTCTTCTACCTTCTGGTCGTTGCTAGCAATCCTTAACATTCCTTGGCTTGTCACTACATCCCTTCAATCTTGGCTCCATCCTCACATGCCTTCCTCCCTCTGTGTGTGTCTGGGTCTTCACTGGCCTTCTTTTTTTTTTTTTAAATATATAGTTTTTCTCCTTTCACTCTTTTTTTATTATTATTATTATTTTAATTGAAGTATAGTTAATTTACAATGTTGCGTTAGTTTCAAGTGTACAGCAAAGTGATTCAAATATATATATATATTCTTTTTCAGATTCTTTCCCATTATAGGTGATTACAAGATATTGAGTATAGTCCCCTGTAAGGACACCAGTCTTTGGATTTAGGGTTCACTCTAATCCAGTATGACCTCATCTTAACTAATTACACCTGCAAAGACCAAGTAAGGTCACATTCTGATTTTCCGGTTGGACATGACTTTTAGGACATTTTTCAACCCAGTAGAACCACCATGCTACAGTGTTTCTAGAAGGAAAAGTAACTCGATCCAGGATCTCCCTGAGCCAGGAAAATATGAAGCCAGAGAGAATCAAGACAAAAAATGAGCCCCCAATGAACACTCTGCATGCTTCCCAGGTAAGACCAGCTTCCCCAGCACGACTTCCGTGGGATCCCAGTTTGAAGGGACTTGCCATCCCATCCTCATAACCAGCTGGGCACAGGTCTGCCCATCCACGAGGAGGTGAGCTCCTTAAGGGCGGACTCCCAGGGCTCACCTTCACGGCCTGGTGTCCAGAGCAGCTCCTGGTGCACAACAGGGGCTCAGGGAAGGGGTGCAGAGCAGAGGGCTTTCTGAGCCTCTCTTTTCCCCACCCCCGTGCCGGTTTCCTCCCTCATCCAGCATTTAGGCTCAGGAAGCAATTCTGAAGTTCAGCGATGGCAGTTTATCAGAGGGAAAACTTCCCAGTTTGTTCACAGCTTCCCTGACAAACCCAAATTCAAACGGAGCATCCCCCTCGGGGGTCGGGAAGGAGAGCAGCTGTCACCAGGGAGGGGCCAGAGCGGCAGGCCCGGCCACAGGGTAAACGCAGGCCCCTCACAGCTTCTCCTGGTCCTCATCACCCCCTCCCGCTTTGAGTTGCTACTCCCCCTCTGTGCATGAGTTCACCCTGCTTGACACCATCATTTCCTCACCCCTCCCCACTCCCCCTGCAGCGCTCAGTGCTGGTTGCTCCCTCCCACGATGCTGGGAGGGAGCTACTGGGAGAGAAGCTCAGAGGGTCAAAAGGCAGCTCTCAGCAGAGTTAGGCTAATGCAGGGATGAGAGAGGGGAAGAAACGAGGCCTAAGGAACTCTAGAATGAGAGATCGGGAAATTTCAGCTCTAATGCTAGCAATAGACTGCACAGAGGTATTTTGCAAACTGAATGCAAGGTGGACCACTTCTGGTAAGAAACTTGCCATCGATTGCCTCAGGGGAAGGGAGCTGGCAGCTGGGAGGGCAACTTTTCACTGTACCTTTTGAATACTGAATCAGAAAGTGTGACATATGCCAAGAATAAATAAAATAAAAATGTAAATATTCATCCAAAGGGTCTTTGCTCTTAACCCCTCCTCTATGCCTTCCCATCAGAAAGTAGAGGAGGGAGGTCCCTGGTGGCCTAGTGGTTAGGATTCTGGGCTTTCACTGCCAGGGCCAGGTTCCATCCCTGGTCGGGGAACTGAGATCCCACAAGACGTGCAGCACAGGGAGGAAACAAACCCCAGCCCTCATTAGGTTGTGAGACTTGAATAAGGAAATGTATGTAAAGCGGATGGTGCCTGTGCCACGTCTGCTCAGGGATGCTGGCGGTCCCACCTCACAGCACTACCATTTAATCCAGGATCAAATGACGGGTGGGGGCAGGCTGCCGTGTTCTAGGTCACCTGGGGCAAGGAGGGCGGGAGTTGCTGATCCCCAATCCCAGAGAAACAAACTGCTGGCATATCAAAAAAGCCTCCTAAATTTGATTTGCAAACCCTGGAGCTTGAGGTCCAACACCCTGGTCACACCAGGGCTGGGTACTAAAAACCCGCACAGGGTGGCCCCAGGCACCTGTCCCAGCTCAGAGAGAGGCCATCCCGAGTACCTGGAGAGACACCTGGTTACAGAATCAAATGCGCCCAAACAGCCCTCCCCAGGGCTCACCAGCCCAGCCTGAGCGCCTGGCCCCATCGGCACCAAGACAGGGCAGAGGAAGAAGTTCTGCCAGCCCCAAACTGGCAGGGAGACCTGGCAGAGGGCTGAAACACATGGGCACAGCCAGAGGGAGAGCTGTCTCCTTAATCCAAGCTCAGCGGCTGGAAGTGCCTTCTGTCACTTCATCCATCCTCCCCGAGAACAGGACGCCAGGAGACACATCCCCGGGAGTGACCCAGAAAGGTGGTGGCTATTTGCTTGGGGAATTACTCTCACCCCCTCTTAGGGGAGCCCAGGCTCAACTCAAATGCACATCTTTCTCCTGCTCCAAGAACTCCAGAATCCATTATCTGCCCCTCTCTTGGGAAATGTACTTCATCCGGCCTTACTGTAGTTGTCTGTGGAATAGCCTCAAGCTCCACTTATCTTTATCCACAAATGCCTTCAGAATAAGAACTATATTTGGTTGTGACTCCAAAGTACCAGTGGAGTGAGGCAACCTCAACAGTTTAGGGTTCGAAGTTGACAGATCTTCAAAAACCTGACTCTTGTGCCCAATAAGCACATGAAAAGATGCTCAGTATCACTAGTCATTAGGGAAATGCAAACCTTAATGAGACACCACCTCACACCGTTAGGACAGCCACTATCAGAAAAAAAACAGAAAGTAACAAGTGTCGTCAGGAATGTGGAGAAATTAGAACCCTTGTGCATCGTTGGTAGGAATGTAAAATGGTACAACCATGGAAACCATATGGCAGTTCCTCAAAACGTTAAAAATCAGATTACCATATGATTCAACAATTCCACTTCTAGGGATACTAAAAAAAAAAAATTTGAAACCAGGATCTTGCAAAGACATTTGTACAGCCATGTTCATTGCAACATTCACAATAGCCAAAGGTTGAAGAAACCCAAGTGTCAACCCAAGGGATGAATGGGTACACAAAATGTGGTGTATACATAGAATGGGATATTACTCAGTCTTAAGGACGGAAACTCTGACACACGCTACAGCGTGGATGAAACCTGAGACTATACCAAGTAAAATAAGCCAGTAACAAAAAAGATACATATTGTAGGATTCCACTTATATGGGGTACCTAGAGTAGTCAAATTCATAGAAACGGAAAGTAGAAGAGTGGTTGCCAGGGGTAAGGAAGGGGGAATGGGGAATTATTGTTTAATGCGTACAGAGTTTCAGTTCTGCAAGGTAAACAGTTCTGGAGATCCGTTGCACAACAATGTGAATGTTTTTAACACTGCTGAGCTGCACACTTAAAAATGGTGAAGACGGTGAATTTTATGTATTTTACCACAAGCAAAAAAGAAAAACTAAACTCTGTGCCCATCCTCCAGGCTGCCTCAGGGGCCGCCACCTTGGAAAGACACTTGGAGGACAGGAAACTGGCTCTTCCCAAAGGCCTCTGGGGGTCCAGAACATCTCAGGCCCCAGGTTGGACTCAGTTGTGCCCAAGGAGTCATTTCTAATCTAGCCCAACCCACTGCACATCACTGGGCAAGTCACATGTCACCCCACCTGTAAAACAGGAGGAGGGCATTTGCCTTCAGTACAAGCAGGTGCCCTTTGTTGAGGCCTCTTGTGGACGTTTGTAGGCAGCCTGCATAGAAAACCGCTTCAGAGCAAATAAGCAGGCCTTTGCTACAAGGCCATGGTCATTGGTGGAGGAGACCCAGGCTATGGAACCCTGCCATAGCTGGATTTGAACCTGCCCTTGCCACTTCCTAGCTCTGTGACCCTCTGCGACTTTCTGGATCTTTCTGAGCTTAGATTTCCTCCTCTGTAAAATGGGAAAATAATGCTCATCAACTAGAGCTGTTCTGAGGATGAGAGATGCTTCTTGCTGAGTAGCTGGCACACAGAAGGCACTCAATAAGTGGTATTTTGATGGTGATTACTCTGAGTTTTAACCACCCGTGCTGTCAGTCAGAGCAACCACGTGCCTGCTCTCAGGCTCACAGCCCACTGCAGGGCTGGGGTCCCTGGGAGGTGTTACCCCCAGGCCACATGTGACTGTGCTGCTTCCGTGTCCCACACCAGGACCAGAAACTCGATAACGTCACCACCAGCATCGGCACAGCGTCTGCTCCCCTCACACAGGGGTCTGACTTTATGTTAACCCTTGTGAGAGGAGGAGCTTTAGGGTGCCTGGGACTCCCTTGGCCTAAGAGCTCTTCATTCTCATCAAACCCACCTGTCTATAAACCCAGCCTGCGCCCCGCCATCAAGGCTTTTCTCCATCCCAGCTGCAAGAACAGTTCATACCAAAGAGGGCATGAGATCACCCACCTGGTCTCTCTCACAACACAGCCTGGATGACAGATGCCATAGCAACAGCCCTAGCAACGATGACAGGAGACAACCTCTTGGACACAGACCGATGGGAAACTTGTAAACAACCACCAGCCACGTATGCAGGAAGGGCTGCAGAGGGCCAGAGGAGCACACACGTGCGGGACGTCACCTGCCTGGGCACAGAGGGAGCCCCATTAGCCAAGTTCAACTTCCCCTTTCAACATCGAAGGGAAATAATCAATGGGAAAGGGACAGGGGAGCCTGGAAATCCCTTTGATCTGCAGCAAATTAAGTTTAATCCTCTCCAGCCAGCTGTGTGGCTGTTCAGATATAACTGTGCTGTCTGCTCCTAACTGACAGCTCCCTGATACCCGGATCCCGGGCAGGGAGGAGGAGCCCAGGCTGGCAGCTAGAACACTGCAGCTGTGTTGGGATCCCTGAGCCACTCGAGGCTGTACCCTCGGGGCAGAAGGCTGGCCTCCTGGCTTCGGTGCTCTGCAGCCATGGAACCCAGCAGAAGCCTAGGAGTCAGAACCAACCCTGTTCCCCTTGCCCGGGGTGGAACTCTGCAAGAAGTCATCATTCTCCTCGGACAAGGCTGACCAAGCCCAGGCCTCCACCAGCCCCACTGTGAGGGCATTTCCATTTACAGAGCACTTCATTCTGGTGGGAACTGAAGCTCCTGGGGTGGTGACTTGTCCAGGCTTCCAGGGGTGATTAAGGTCAAAATCAAGACTAGAAGAACATTGATGACAGTGACTGACACTCATCGAGCACTTCCGGGTCCAGGCCCTGCAACTGAGTAAATTACAATCATGCTCTGCACACCCCTCTGAGATGGAGGACATTACCCCACTGCACAAACGATGAAACCAGGGCCCCGGGGATGACTTGCCCGAAGTCACACAGCAATCACTGCGAAACTTGCTTTCAAACCCAGGAGTGCCCTCACCTCCTCCCTCACTCCGACTAGCCCAGCCTACAATGTCACCTGTATGCTGCCGGGAGAGAAGAGCTTCAAATGCCTGCAGAAAATCCCCAAGTAAATCTGGCTACAATTTAGCAGGCTTGGGTTTAAGAGAAGATGTCATCAGAAGACCAAAATACAATAAGAGAAAATAAAATAAATGAAGTAAGAAGAAGAATGCCAGCAGCAGGGATGACAATGAGAATGACAGTGGCACTGGGCCACACACAGAGACACTGCAAAATCTCCCCAAGCAAGCCAACAGCTTAAGCATTTGGGATGGGGGTGGATCTCTGAGGCAGGGGTCCAGCTAGAGGCAAGGAGAAGGGAGACAGCCCACAAATAAAACCCCAGCTTCTGCTACCCAGAGGGGTGAATAGGACCTCAAAGACCCCCAAGCTAGAGACCCGTGGGCTAGCCCTCAGTGGCACCTGCGGGAAGAAAAAAATGTGCAGGTATAGATGGCAGTTCAAATCCAGGCTCTGCCACTGAGTAGCTGTGTGATGTTGGGCAAGTCACTTAGCTTTCCTGTGCCTCACACCTGGGAAATGGGAAGAAAACCCCCAGTGTGTGAGTCACTGAGGATGAAATATGACCAGAGATAGGAAATGGCTCAGCCCTGCAAGGCTCTTAGGAGATGTTGGCTAAGCGAAGGCCCCCCTTCCAGGCAGTGCCGGGAGCTCACGCAGCTTTTGGACCACCCATCTCTAGCCGGTGGTCACACACGCCAGAGCCAGCTCCTTCCCAGCTGGAGCAGGAACACTCAAAAGGCACCTCCCTCAAGCCAGAGGACTGAGGCTGGCCACAAGACTCCGTTCCCAGCCCAAGGTCTAAGACAACGCATTCATAGGGAGCGATCACGGCAGAAAGGGCCCAGGAGAGTAACACATCCGGGGCTCTAAACCTTAGATGCACAGCTGAAACTCCTGGGGCCACAGTCCCTGGGGTCGGGCTCGGTCCTCGAATTTTTAGCAAGCTCTTCTGGGGATTCTGGTACACAGCCAGCCAGGGCTGGGAACATAGTCCAACACTTTCATTTTATAAATGAAGAAACTCTATCGTTGCTAAACCTAACACTGATGAATTTCAATTATTCTTTTCCTGGTTGTAAAGGAACAGAGACTCATTGCAGAAAGTTTGGGGGAAAAATGAAAAGATATCAAGAAAATTAAAGTCACTCATAATCACGTCTCCCAGAGATAACCACCCTCGGCGTTGGGGGAATTTTCTCTCATCTTCATTCTTGGGCAGATTAGATACTTATGGATATACAACTTGAATCCTAGCTTTCCTTCACTTAGATTTTATGTTAAGTGTTTTATAATGTCATTACAAATTCATAGGAAAAATCAATAAAGATGAAAAAATGGAGAGATTTTAAACATGGTAAATAAACAAGGTAAGTAGCTAATGAATGCCAAGGGCAGGGCCGGGACCCAGGTACCATGATCCTACTTCTGTGCTCACTCCTTCACCCAAGGAGTTTGCCAACCCCCAACTGTCACACTTTATCAAGGAGTCCAGGCCAGGATGAAGAGGCACCGAGATCAGCCCCCCAGGGATGGGTGAAGGGGGCGAGCAAGGCTGGAGTCCTCTTATTGGCTGTCTCACAGGGCCAGCTCAGGGAGTCAGACTACAAACAAACAAGCTAATGACACAGTCCTGGAGACCAATTAGGCTGCACAATAGAAAAATTACAGGGCTGTTTGGTCCCAACAATATAAGATTAATTTATCAATACAGTTTATGTGACACTGGAGAGATAGCAACCTGAGCGAGGGTTTCTTCCAGACCTTAAATGCAGCCGGAATCTCTTGGCCAGTCAGTCCTCAGAGCAGGAACCAGAAAGCAAACTTCTGAGCCTAGGCAGGGTGGGGCCGTAGGGAGGGGCTGCGTGGTAGCCAGCTGGGACCCAGACATCCTCTGTCACACAGGCACTGGTACGGATCCTAGAGCCCAATTCCGACACACACACACACACACACACACACACACACACACACACACACACACCACACACGAATCTACACATTCTCCCAACATGTCCTGGCCCTGAGTCTGGCACACAACCGGCGCTCAAACCTCACTACAAGCCTATGAGGCAGATACCACTGTTATCCCCATTTTACAGACCAGGAAACTGAGGCACAGAAAGGTTCCATGATGGCCAAGTTCACACAGCTGGCCAGGAGCAGTTTTAGGATTCAAATTAAGGCAGGTGTCAGCCTGTGCTCTTGCCTCTGAAATGGCCTTTCAATAATAAAAGAATAATTTAAAAAATAATAATGATACACCCCCTTCCTTAGACTCATCTCTTTCAGTATACAGAGCACATTCACATGCCGTTTCACACAGAGCTGCCTGTTGCCGTCTCGTGAATTGTCCTGTGACCCCATTTGATAGGTGGGGAAACGGAGGCAGACGCTTGGTACACAAAGACTTGCTTGTAATGTTCAGGTTGTCCAGTTATTAGGCTGGAACTGTATAAATCTGCCGTTATGGGGACCAAAAGTGGTTATCAGCACTTTGATGCTGACTGACTGCTTCCTGGAGGAAAGAGTCATAATCTACAGCTGGAGCACACACTTCTAGAGGGCTGGGTGCCAGGCACCTAGCATTCTCACCGCCACTCTGGGAGGTCAGTGCTGTGATTAAGAGCAGACAAGGAAACCCGAGGCCCAGGGAGGGGGTATGACCTGATGAACATCCCATGGCCAGGCAGCGGCCGAGTGAGACTAAAGGGTCACTGTGGGACCACCGGGATCATTTTGGGATGCTGGACTGCCTCACCCCCTGCACTCAGTGCCCCCTGAGCTCAGAGCAAGCAGTGGGGGGGAGGGAAGGGGAGGGGAGAAGGCCCTCATGCGGGGAGGGGGCCAGGGCTCGGTCAGCAGAAGGCAGATGTCAGCAGCTCCAGCTGGAACGCCCCCAGAACACGGGCCCCATGGCACACAGTGACCTTCCCCAGAATCAGCCCAGAGGACTGTCCTTGACCAGCTGGCCAGGGCACAGTGTCACAGCAAGGCCACCCAGGAGGGTTCACTGGCCTGTGTCGCCAGGCGTGAGTGCCCACGGGGGTGTCACAGCTGTGCCCCTGCTGCCGCCCTGTTCCCTTTCTCCCCAGAGCCCCTGCCACACACACCTCGGAGGCAGAAGAGCAGCTGGCAGGCGGAGGGTTGCACCAGGGACGAAGAGGGCGGCCGGGGCAGTGGGGTGGCCTGGTTCCCGGCAGCAAGGCTGGGGAGGCCCTGTGTACGGAGGCAGCATCCCCACTGCCCCGCCGTGTGCTCTCAAGGTAGCCAGACCCCCGCGTCTCCGTTATTTCCCTCCATGTAAAATGGCCATCATGGGAGCATCCGCCTCCTTGGGCCATGGGAGGGTTAAATGAGACGTTGCGCACCAAGAGCTCTGGGCATGAACTAGTGCTTGATACAGGTGGTCGTTATTGTGATCAGTGGGGTGGGAGGGGAAGGCGTGGAAAGTTACGGCCTAGAGACTGGAGACAGAGGCGATGCCCCATGGGCAGAGGACCGAAGGGCCGAGGGACAAGAGGCAGGGGGAGTGGAGTTGCAGGCAGGACGGAGCGGTCAGGCGCATTCCTTCCTTGTACTCCACGGAGCTGCAGGGTTAACGGGACACCGGCAACACCCACATATCCACGTGCCCACCTAGCTCGGGTCTCAGGCTCCGCCTCTCCGAGCAGGTGCGGAGACTGCAGGACAACAGCCCCGGAGCAACCCCGCCACAGACCGCGCAGCGTTAGTGTCAAGCCCCTGTGTGGGCATCCGGCCTCAGAGGATTGAGGCCCCAAGTTCACATTAGGGTTCTACCTGCAAGGTTGGGGGGCTGCCCCTGTGCCGGGCACCAGAGCTCAGGACCTAGAACTGAAGGGGAGGGTCAGGGCAGGCTGGGAGGTCAGAGTGTGAGGCCCCAGTAGCAAGTAGTTAGGAATCTGCAAGCCCCTGCCTGCCAGTACTGTAGACAAGCCCTCACAGGCTGCACTTTGGGGCCTGAACAAGCCAGGTCCAGGGACTCCCAGCTGGCTGGAGCACGTTACCCACAAACCTCTCTGAGCCTCAGTTTCCTCATCTGTCAAATGGAGCTAATGACGTTATTAATTCCCACTTCAGACCAACGTGGTAATAATTCCTGAGATCATCTCTGTAAAGTGCGTAGCAGGGCCTGGATCATATAAAGACTTCAATAAACAGTAGCTCTCACAACCGTCACTATTATTCTCGTTAGGTTTTTTGGCCAGTGACGCCCCTTCTTGAATAGGAATGCAGGCCCAGGCGCCCACGAGGAAGGAGAGCTATGATGCTGAAAAGGCAAGTGCTGCTCAGACCGGCCTGGCCCTGACCTTGAGGAGCCCCCGCCTCGCTGGGGAGGCTTCTACGCAAACAGTCCTGCACCACGGAGCCAGGCAGAGGTTTGCAGGAGCCCCCGTGCTCCAGGGGGAGCCGCTGGGGGCGGGCTCTACAGAAAGACACCGAGCCCCGGGGAGCAGGTTAGCAAGTGCACAACTGCAGCCCTTTTCTTTGAAACGCTGACTATTTTGATAATGTTTCCTCTTTTTTTTCCCTATAATTATCCCACTTTATTCTCCCTTAGTATTTAGTCATTTATTTTTTTCTTTTAAATGTCAGCCAGTGCCACCAAGAGGACTCAAGAAAGATGGCGTTTCTCATAGGGGCTGTGTAGGGGGCCATGCTCCTGGGAATCAGAGGGACGGAACCTCAAGATGAAACTGAGGGGTACCCAAGAAACCGCAGTGGATCTCTACCCCCTCCACCAACGGGGTTTCTTTCCAATATGGGTCAGGGTTTCACTTGAGTAAGAGAAGCCATTTCGGCACAGAAAACATCAAATATGGGGCTGACGCAGATGTGGGTTCTCCACTGGGCTGGGGAGGCCAGAGGCTGCACCTCTGCCTGATCCGAAACCTACAGAGGCCACGCCCCCCGCCTCCTCTCTGCAAATCCCAAGAATGCTCCGGTCTCCGTAGCAGGAACCCCTGGATGCTATTCAGAGAAGGCCCCCCGAAGTGAGCTTCAGATGAATGAAGTGTGAAGCGAATGGAGGGAGAGGAAAAGGGAGAAGAAGCAGGAGGGGCTGGGGCAGCACTGCAGCCTGTGCTAAGGCCTCTCTCTCGACGTCTCTGCTGTAAGTCATCCCACAGTCCCAGCTCATAAAGCAGGATCACAGAGATCAGAACCAGCCAGGGGCAGCTCACTTCCCCTCTCCTGACAGTGCCAGTGTTTCCCACACAGATCCACGCAGACCAGATCCTCAGCCCTCTCCAGAAACGCAAGGGCCCCCGACGGCCTGGCACGCAACACCCCGTGGAAGGCAAGGGAGGGGTGGAGCCCTGGGAGGCTGATGTAAGGGCCAGAACAACAAGGCCCAGATGCCGCCCCGGGGGCCTGATGGGCTGCAGTCAGTGGTCACTTGCTGCCCTGACGTACACGGCTGCTTCTGCCTCAGCCTTGAGCCCCTCTACCCCAGACAGATGGCCCTTGAAAAGGGCAGATGTGACAAGCCAAGGGTGATTCCAGGAAGCAACCTAGAAGTCGAGAGAGCACTGCATATGGAGTCAAGAGGCATGGGTGTGAGTGCTGACCCTGTCGTGTCCGCACTGTAGCTCCAGGCAAGACCTCCCTTCTCTGGTCCCCAGTTTTCCTCATCTGTGGACTGAAGGAAGAGAACCAGACCATCTCGAGGTCCCCAGCTCTGAGGCTGAGAGGCCTAACACCCAAGCAGCACACGGGTTGCCCCAGGGCAGCACAGCGCCCCTCCCGTGTCCTTCCCTCCCTCTCCCCCACCCCTGGCCCCTGAGCATACCACTAAGGTTGCTCTCTTCCCCTCTGCAGAGGCCGCAGCCACCAGAGGATCCCTCAGGGTAGATCTTGGGAAGTCCCAGATAGATGGTGTGAGTGGATGTGATTAGCCTTAAGATGTCCAGGGAGGCACGGGATTGGCGTACGGTAAGAGGAATGCAAGTTTCACCATATTCTCATCCCAGAATATACTATCTGGCTCCATCAGTTCCATACACAGTTGTTCCAGATGTGGCCCCTATTGGGTGGACAGAAGTTCCTAGAGGATGTCGGCTGCCCAGGGTCCTTCTGACCACGGGAGATCTTGGGGTCTGGGATGTTCAGCCTCAGAAGGCCCTCCTCCCTGCTCTCAGGCCCACCCTCAGCACCCAGGGCAGCACTGAGCCATCTCTGTGTACCACCTGTGGCTGATGCAAATCTCCAGCAAACCCCCATCCTTGCCCTTGTTCCCACACTCACATCAGCAAAGGACCTTCTTTCCCATTCCACTACCAATAAAATTAATAACAATAGGCACAACTAGGGCACCTACCAGGCACCGGTGGGGGACCATGGACACCTAAAGGGACGGGAGGAACTCCCAGCGACCAGGCCGGAGGTCAGGCCCAAGCTCCTGTGGTGGGAGCTCCAAGTCCAAACCACTGGACTAACAGAGAACCTCAGACCCCAGGGAATATTCATTAGAGTGAGGTCTCCTGGAGGTCCTCATCTCAGCACCAAGACCTGGCTCTATCCAACTTCCAACTGCCTGCAAAATCCAGCACTGGACACCTCAGGCCAAACAACCAGTAAGACAGGAATACAGCTCCACCCATCAAAAAAAAAAAAATTAAACGACAAAAAAATATGTTACAGATGAAGGAGCAAGGTAAAACAACCTACAAGACCAAATAAATGAAGACGAAAGAGGCAACCTACCTGAAAAAGAATTCAGAGTAATGATAGTAAAGATGATCCAAAATCTCGGAAACAGAATGGAGAAAATACAAGAAACATTCAACAAGGATTTAGAAGAACTAAAGAGCAAACAAACAGTGATGAACAACACAATAACTGAAATTAAAAATACTCTAGAAGGAATCAATAGGAGAATAACTGAGGCAGAAGAACGGATGAGTGAGCTGAAGATAAAATGTGGAAATAACTGCCAGGGAGCAGAATAAAGAAAAAAGAATGAAAAGAATTGAGGACAGTCTCAGAGACCTCTGGGACAACATTAAACGCACCAACATTCGAATTATAGGGGTCCCAGAAGAAGATGAGAAAAAGACAGGATCTGAGAAAATATCTGAAGAGATTATAGTCGAAAACTTCCCAACATGGGAAAGGAAATAGTCAAGTCCAGGAAGTGCAGAGAATCCCATACAGGATAAACCCAAATAGAAACACACCAAGACACATATTAATCAAACTATCAGAAATTAAATACAAAGAAAAAATATTAAAAGCAGCAAGGGAAAAGCAACAGATAACATACAAGGGAATCCCCATAAGGTTAACAGCTGATCTTTCAGGAGAAACTCTGCAAGCCAGAAGGGAATGGCAGGACATATTTAAAGTGATGAAAGGGAAAAACTTAAAACCAAGATTACTCTACCCAGCAAGGATCTCATTCAGATTCGATGGAGAAATCAAAAGCTTTACAGACAAGCAAAAGCTAAGAGAATTCAGCACCACCAAACCAGCTTTACAACAAATGCTAAAGGAACTTCTCTAAGCGGGAAACACAAGAGAAGAAAAAGACTCACAAAAACAAACCCAAATCAATTAAGAAAATGGTAATAGGAACATACATATCAATAATCACCTAGAAGGTAAATGGATTAAATGCTCCAACCAAAAGACACAGACTGGCTGAATGGATACAAAAACAAGACCCATATATATGCTGTCTACAAGAGACCCACTTCAGACCTAGAGACACATACAGACTGAAAGTGAGGGGATGGAAAAAGATATTCCATGCAAATGGAAATCAAAAGAAAGCTGGAGTAGCAATTCTCATATCAGACAAAATAGACTTTAAAATAAAGGCTGTTACAAGAAATAAGGAAGGACAATACGTAATGATCAAGGGATCGATCCAAGAAGAAAACATAACAATTATAAATATTTATGCACCCAACATAGGAGCACCTCAATATATAAGGCAAATGCTAACAGCCATAAAAGGAGAAATCAACAGTAGCACAATAATAGTGGGGGACTTTAACACCCCACTCACACCAATAGACAGATCATCCAGACAAAAAATAACTAAGGAAACACAAGCTTTAAATGACACAATACACCAGATAGGTTTAATTGATAATTTTAGCACATTCCACCCGAAAGTGGAGGAATACACTTTCTTTTCAAGTGCACACGGAATGTTCTCCAGAATAGATCACATTTTGGGTCACAAATCAAACTTTGGAAAATTTAAGAAAATTGAAATCGTATCAAGCATCTTTTCCAACCACAACACTATGAGATTAGAAATCAATTACAGGGAAAAAAACAGTAAAAAACACAAATACATGGAGGCTAAACAGTGCACTGCTAAATAACCAAGAGATCACTGAAGAAATCAAAGAGGAAATCAAAAAATACCTAGAAACAAATGACAGTGAAAACACGATGATCCAAAACCTATGGGACACAGCAAAAGCAGTTCTAAGAGGCAAGTTCATAGCAATTCAAGCTCACCTCAGGAAACAAGAAAAATCTCAAATAAACAATCTAACCTTACACCTAAAGCAACTAGAGAAAGAACAAAGAAAACCCAAAATTAGTAGAAGGAAAGAAATCATAAAGATCAAAGCAGAAATAAATGAAATAGAAACAACAAAAACAATACCAAAGATCAATAAAAGTAAAAGCTGGTTCTTTGAGAAGATAAACAAAATTGATAAAACTTTAGCCAGATGCATCAAGAAAAAAAGGGAGAAGATGCAAATCAATAAAATTAGAAATGAAAAAGGAGAGATTACAACTGACACTGCAGAAATACAAAAGATCATAAGAGACTACTGCAAGCAACTACATGCCAATAAAATGGACAACCTGAAAGAAATGGACAAATTCTTGGAAAAGTACAACCTTCCAAGAT
Organism: Balaenoptera borealis; assembly: GCF_965194805.1. Taxonomy (NCBI): domain Eukaryota; kingdom Metazoa; phylum Chordata; class Mammalia; order Artiodactyla; family Balaenopteridae; genus Balaenoptera; species Balaenoptera borealis. The sequence continues at coordinate 145,744,645 of NC_138866.1, forward strand.
TGAACCAGGAAGCATTAGAAAATATAAATAGAACAATCACAGGTAATGAAATTGAAACTGTAATTAAAAATCTTCCAACAAACAAAAGTCCAGGACCAGATGGCTTCACAGGTAAACTTTATCAAACATTTAGAGAAGAGTTAAAACCTATCCTTCTCAAACTCTTCCAAAAAATTGCAGAGGGAGGAACACTCCCAAACTCATTCTACGAGGCCACCATCACCCTTATACCAAAACGAGACAAAGATATCACAAAAGAAAATTATAGACCAATATCACTGATGAACATAGATGCAAAAATCCTCAACAAAATACTAGCAAGCAGAATCCAACAACACAGTAAAAGGATCATATACCATAATCAAGTGGGGTTTATTCCAGGGATGCAAGGATTCTTCAATATACACAAATCAATCAATGTGATATACCATATTAAAAAGTTAAGAATAAAAACCATATGATCATCTCAATAGATGCAGAAAAAGCTTTTGACAAAATTCAACACCCATTTATGATAAAAACTCTCCAGAAAGTGGGCATAGAGGGAACCTACCTCAACATAATAAAGGCCATATATGACAAACCCACAGCAAACATCATTCTCAATGGTGAAAAACTGAAAGCATTTCCTCTAAGATCAGGAACAAGACAAGGATGTCCACTCTTGCCACTATTATTCAACATAGTATTGGAAGTCCTAGACACAGCAATCAGAGAAGAAAAAGAAATAAAAGGAATACAAACTGGAAAAGAAGAAGTAAAACTGTTTGCCGATGACATGATACTATATATAGAAAATCCTAAAGATGCCACCAGAAAACTACTAGAACAAATCAGTGAATTTGGTAAGGTTGCAGGATACAAAATTAATGCACAGAAATCCCTTGCATTCCTATACACTAACAATGAAAGATCAGAAAGAGAAATTAAGGAAACAATCCCATTTACCATCGCAACAAAAAGAATAAAATACCTAAGAATAAACCTACCTAAGGAGGCAAAATACCTGTACTTAGAAAAACTATAAAACACTGATGAAAGTAATCAAAGATAACATAAACAGATGGATATACCATGCTCCTGGAATGGAAGAATCAATATTATGAAAATGAGTATACCACTCAAAGCAATCTACAGGTTCAATGCAATCCCTATCAAATTACCAATGGCATTTATCACAGAACTAGAACAAGAAATTTTACAATTTGTATGGAAACACAAAAGACCCCGAATAGCCAAAACAATCTTGAGAAAGAAAAACAGAGCTGGAGGAATCAGGCTCTCTGACTTCAGACTATACTACAAAGCTACAGTAATCAAGACAGTATGGTACAGGCACAAAAACAGACATATAGATCAATGGAACAAGATAGAAAGCCCAGAGATAAAACCTCGCATGTATGGTCACCTTATCTTTGATAAAGGAGGCAAGAATATAAAATGGAGAAAAAATAGCCTCTTCATTAAGTGGTGCTGGGAAAACTGGACAGCTACATGTAAAAGAATGAAATTAGAACACTCTCTAACACTATACACAAAAATAAACTCAATATGGATTAAAGACGTAAATTTAAGGCCAGACACTATAAAATTCTTAGAGGAAAACATAGGCAGAACATTCTATGACATAAATCACAGCAAGATCCTTTTTGATCCACCTCCTAGAGAAATGGAAATAAAAACAAAAATAAACAAATGGGACCTAATGAGACTTAAAAGCTTTTGCACAGCAAAGGAAAACATAAACAAGACAAAAAGACAGCCCTCAGAATGGGAGAAAATATTTGCAAATGAAGCAACTGACAAAGGATTAATCTCCAAAATTTACATGCAGCTCAGTATCACAAAAACAAACAACCCAGTCCAAAAATGGGTGGAAGACCTAAATAGACATTTCTCCAAAGAAGACATACAGATGGCCAACAAATGCATGAAAAGATGCTCAACATCACTAATCATTAGAGAAATCCAAATCAAAACCACAATGAGGTATCTCCTCATACTGGTCAGAATGGCCATCATCAAAAAATCTACAAACAATAAATGCTGGAGAGGGTGTGGAGAAAAGGGAACCTTCCTGCACTGCTGGTGGGAATGTAAACTGATACAGCCACTATGGAGAACAGTATGGAAGTTCCTTAAAAAACTAAAAATAGAATTACCATATGATCCAGCAATCCCACTACTGGGCATATACCCTGAGGAAACCATAATTCAAAAAGAGACATGTACCACAATGTTCATTGCAGCACTATTTACAATAGCCAGGACATGGAAGCAACCTAAATGTCCATCAACAGATGATTGGATAAAGAAGATGTAGCACATATATACAATGGAATATTACTCAACCATAAAAAGGAATGAAATTGAGTTATTTGTAGTGAGGTGGATGGACCTAGAATCTGTCATACAGAGTGAAGTAAGTCAGAAAGAGAAAAACAAATACCATATGCTAACGCATATATATGGAATTTTAAAAAGTGGTACTGATGAACCTAGTGGCAGGGCAGGAATAAAGACACAGATGTAGAGAACAAACTTGAGGGCATGAGGGGGAAGGGGAAGCTGGGATGAAGTGAGAGAGTACCATTGATGTATATACACTACCAAATGTAGTGGGAAGCTGCTGCATAGCACAGGGAGATCAGCTGGGTACTTTGTGATGACCTAGAAGGATGGGATAGGGAGGGTGGGAGGGAGGCTCAAGAGGGAGGGGATATGGGGATATATGTATACATATAGCTGATTCACTTTGTTGTACAGCAGAAACTAACACAACATTGTAAAGCATTTATACTCCAATAAAGATGTGAAAAAATATTTTTTAATAAAATTAGTAACAATAATAATAATACAGAACTTTTAAAGAGCCCTCAGCATGTGTCAAGCGTTTTACAGGCGTTATTTAACTTAATCATCCCAAGAACCCATTAAGAAGGTGCTACGATTATCCCCATTTTACAGACAAGGAACCTGAGGCTCGGAGAGGTTACGTAACTCACCGAGAGGGTCTAGGACATCTGATTTGATCTTTCTCATCTATTTTCACTTTACTAATGAATCTGGATATTTACCTTTTCCACTTGCCCTCCTTTCCTGGAGAAACAAGGTCCCTTTCCTTTTATTCATTCAAGACCCAGCCTTGTGTGAGGCCCGGCAGACTCAGCTACACAAGCCAGTGTCCAGCCTTCCAGGAACCACAGCTTCGTCTGTGTCCCTCACTCTCTCAATTCAACTCCGCAAGTCCTGTCTCCTCCCTGACCAGTGTCTCCTGCTCCATCAGCCTCTCTTTTCCACTGCTTCTTTCCATTCTGGCCACAGGCATGTTCAGGTCTCCCCATCCTTTGAAAAAAAAAAATGTGTTTCCTCCCAACCTACCCCTGGCCGTCCCTGGGCAACCAAAGCCCTCAAAGGAAGGATCTGCATCACTGATTCACGTGCCTGTTCCTTTCCCTTCCCTACAGCCCACCCTCACTTGGCCATGGACTTGGCTGAGGACTTCTCTCGCCCTGGAGGCTGCTATGCACTTTTCCCTGCGAGCGCGCTCCCTCCCTGGCCTCTCTCCTTACTCCTAGCTCCAAATTGAGACAGCCCAGTTTCTCTCCCTGGCCCTTGTCCCTTCTTACTGTTCACTCACACCCTTGGCTTCAGCTCTCACCTCTAGGCACAGAATTTGCAGATCTCCAGCTAAGTCCAAGGCCGGCCCTGAAATTCCAACCACCAGCCAGATGTATGCCTCTGGATTTTCCAAGCCAAACCCAAATCCCACGTGTGAACCCAGAGGCATCCCTCTCCTTCCCGACCCACTCTCAGCCTGATCTGCCTCTGTCTCTTGGCAATCACACCTCTCTCTCCCAGCCTCTTCACTGGAAAGCCCAGCTCTCTGACTCCTTCCACGCCCCCTCAGCCCATATCCTGCCAGTCCAACCTCCACGCCATTTTCTCTCCCATGCCCTCCTCGATTTCACCCTAAATGCCCTCCTCCTAAGTCTGATTTTCATCCCTCCATCTGGAGAAGATTCTCCGTCTTCCAATGAGTCTGCCCACCCCAGGTGTCCGCTGCTCCGCATCCGTCTCTGACTGCTATCAGATCAATGTGCCTGCCCCGGCCCTGGCCTCCGGTCCATAGAGAAACCACCACCCCCCAACCCCGGCCTGCACCCAATGCCCTGAGAGCTTTGGCGATTGCTGGCCCTGGTCCTCCTGCTTCCTCTTGTTCAGTGTGACTCACCATTCATGTCCTTCCTGATTCCCCTGGGCAGGACCACAGCCTCCCCAGGAGTCCCACAGCACCCGACCCCGGCTCTCTTCCCCTCCTCCCTTGGATGACAGCTGCCTACAGGGCATCACTGTGATGCTCAAAATTACTTCCACGACGCCTCGGGTGGTGCCTCAGCACGGTAAGAGAGAGAACTAAAGCATCTGCACGCTCACAAGCCCTCTAGATATGGTGGCACACACCGTCCTCCAGTTCCCAGAAACATCTCTCAACTACCGTCTCCCTTGCCTTTTCTCACTAGAGGCCTGAGAGCCACATGTTCACTCGCTCAGCCACCCTGGCCACCTTTGGAGCACATAGAAATCTGGGTATCACCCAAGTCGGTTTTCAGTTACTTGCAGCCAAATGCAAGATCATACGTGTGATCTCATTCAACTCTAACAGCCACCCTGCAGGGCGGTCATTTATTTTTCACACGAGGAACTGAAGCTCAGAGAGGTTATGTGACTTGCCCAACATCCCAGAGCCCATGAGTGAGTGAATCAGGATCAAATCCGCCTGATTCTTAAACCCAGTCTCTTTCTGACCTGCTTCGCCATGCTATATTTCAATGTTTGTTGAGTGACTCAAGGAGCAAAAAGATTATGCACTTAGCAAATCCTCCTCCTTAGGACCCCCCTCAGAGATGTGGGAAAGGGCTATAACTTCCTCCAGCTGGGTGCCCTCATCCCTCCCCATCCAAAAGAAGGTGCCCTGGTCAGCAGTTAATGTGGTCTCTAACCAGTGCTGTCCCTCGTCAGAGTCGATCTGGGTACACCAGGCAATGCCCAGGGGACCTCAGCAGTCCTGAGGCTCTGTCCCAGCTACTCTCTGCACAAAGGCAGGTGCAGCCTCCCTCACCTGCTCACGGGCACTTGCTGCCCGCCACCTCCCAACCACATGAAATGAAGCAATCAATGGTACAAATATTTTATCTCATTCCCCACACAGTTATTTTATTTGAGGCAAATGGATCAATGTAGCCCAGGGAGCATGGAGCAGAACTTCTCATTGAACTGATGTTTGTTTGGAAAATCTAACCAAGTTATAAGACAGCTGGTGAAGTACGGGGCTGGGGTGTGAAGGGTGGTCCCAGCACCCCTGGGTGTAGCCTGGATGGGGAGTCCAGAGCCAGCCAAGGCTGTCATCCAGAAAGGTGGGCGTGGGAGCCTGAGCTCCAACCCACTTAGTTGCTTGCTAGGTGGGTGATCTTGGGCATATATACTAAGTTCTCATTGCCTCAGTTTCCTCATCTAGAAAATGGGACCAATAATACCTATCTCATTCAGTCATGTGAAGATTAAGGCTATCAAATGAAAAGTGCTCAGCATAGAGCCTAGCACACAGTAAGCACCCAAGGTTGGGTGATTGTATTATTATGACTGTCATTGTCATCATCATTATCAACATCAACATCATTATTTATAAGGACTTCTTCTGATCAGAGGGGATAAGAGAATGTCCAGATTTTCAAAGTTCACATATGGGATCCTTTTGTTCCCGTAAGTACGCTCACATGTTCCCATTTTGGAGTCAGAGAATATGATCATGGTAAGACTGGAAATTGTGGAAAGGATTCTTTTCCCTCTTAACAGACAAAGGATTTTGGATAAATCATTTGCCTTCTCTGGAAAATGGAATGATACGGTCTGGCCAGCCTTCCTCATAGAGTAGTAAAAACTGATTGTGAAAAGTCATTTGAGTGTAGGTCAATAATTATCATTTGAACTTTTCCCATGATTATTAATACCCATCTAGCAACCAAGCTCCTTGTTTTTCTACCTAAATGCCAACATCTTGACTCCTCCTATTACCTTGCTATACCTGTTTGGGATAAGAAGCAGGATCCTACCTGCAGAAGCGGTGAGGTGAGGGGTGGAAGGGGGAGAGGGGCAGAGAAGCCAAAAGGACCTCGTAAATAAAGACAAAAAGGTAAGATGTTTCTGGAGTCACCGTTTTTAACAAACCTCTCCCAGGTGAAAGCCCCTCTCCTGAAGAAATGCCAGTTGGTTGGACACCCATCAAGAAGGCTGCCTGGTGGCCATGGCCCCTTCTTTAACAAGCATCCTGGCTGCTTTGTCAGTTGGTGAGACTTCACAAAGAAGGGTCCCGATCAGAGACACCAAGTCCTGTTCCGTTTCCCGACCTATGCTAATCATCTCTCCCAAGTCCCACGGACTCAGGTGTCCCAAACAGAAGTCACCATCTCAGACCCTCACCTCTACCTGCTCAAGGCAGCAATGTCCTCCTGTTCCTGGTGAATTTAAGGTTCTTGCCTTGTTGCGAAAAAATTCAGAGATGAAGTGATAGGTAAGAAGTGGATTTATTTAGAGAGAAACACTCCACAGACAGAGTGTGGGCCATCTCAAAAGGCAAGAGAGCCTTGAAATATGGCATGGTTAGTTTTTATGGGCTGGGTAATTTCATAGGCTAATGAGTGGGAGGATTATTCCAATTATTTCAGGGAAGGGGCGGGGATTTCCAGGAATTGGGCCACCGCCCCCTTTTTGGCCGTCTATGGTCAGCCTCGGGACTGTAACGGTGCTGATGGGTGTGTCATTTAGCATATGCTAATGTATTACAATGAGCGTATAATGAGGCTCAAGGCCTACTGGAAGTCCAATCTTCCGCCATCTTGGACTTAGTTGGTTCTAACCAGTTTTTGTCATGTCCTATGGCTATGTCATTCTTTTCAAGGTTGTGCCCTGCCCCCTTCCCTCCTGTTTCACTCCCCTCACCCAACTTCTGGAAACCTCAGTGCCACTTAACAGCTCCATCACTCACTCAACAGGTGTAATCTGTTCTTTGAAATGTTTGTAGAGTCTTTGAAATCCCTTCCTTCTCCATCCCCTTTGCCTCCTGCCCCCATTACCCATCCCTGAGTTACTGCACTCGCCTCCTGCCTTTTTTCTCTACTATCTGCTTCTCCTCTTCCTCAAGCCGTGGTACACGTGGCATTCTGATTATTCTTCTTAAAACACACATCAAAATGACCTGCTCAGGTACATGTAAATACACACACACAATGGTGTGCTTTCTTCCATACACTGAACTTATGCAAATTTAGCTTACACACCCAGAAAGAGTGAGAAGGAAAATAATAACTATTTTTAAGATGCTGGTGCTTCTGCCCCCATATCACTCAATAAAGGCCTCTGTCAAATGAAGCTCTGAATTCACCACTGTACCAATGACTGGTCCCAGCTCCTGTGTGCCCCTCACAGTGGACACAAAGGGTTTCAGAGGTCACTTTCTGTCTTATGCAGACTCTAGTATCAACCCTACTTAAGACTTGAAGGAAACCCACCCCAAAGTATGGGTTTTTTTCCAGGTTGCTGCGACTCTGAGTGATTTCTTTGTCTATTTTCTACTTTGGGTTATTTCTAATTTTCCATTAGCAAACATACTTATCATCTTTTAAAGCCATTTGAACTTTTTTTATTTAAGATTGTCTTGCTAAACCTTCAGCGACTCCAATCACTAACCCAATACAGTCCAGATGCCTCAGCCCAGCATTCAAAGCCCTGCCCAAGTGGGTCTCAAGGCACATCTGTCTGTGTCCCTCACACCCCTCCATACTCGTGAATGGGAACCTTGCATTTCCTCTAATGCACTGGGCACTTTTGTTGTACCTGCAGCCCGAAATGTCCTCCCCACCCTTCCCTCCCAATCCAGATGCGACCTGTGCGTCAAGGGACACCCCCATATCAGCTGCTTCACCAAAGTTTTCCTAAACCCCACTCCACCGCCACTACATCCCATTCTGTGACAACCCCACTCCCCATATCCACTTTGTCTGGAAGAGCTGGTGCACTAGTCAGACCTCCCCCCAGAATAGTTTATCCCTCTGTTGTAGCCTCTGCGATACCTAGCTTTGCACACCACAGATGCTCAAATAATGGAGCAAGTGAAGCGGATCGAATTGGATTGAACCGAATTGGACAGCTCTGGCTTGACTTGATTTAATAGCTCTATTCCTTAATACAAGGTTTTGGTAAATTTGGCAAACTGTGCATTCAGTAAGGCTTTCAGTGAGTTGCCTCTAGGCAAATTAGCCATTTGCTCCTCGGTCGTTTGGGCAACTGGCCCTCTGTCACTTGGCTTTCGGGGGACTGGCTTCTGACAAGTTGATCCTTCCATGCAGTGACCTGATTTTCTGTTGAACTGACCAGAGCAGACGGCGAGCGGCCGGGGGACGGATCTCGCAAAGGCCCCAGAGGCCCCTGAGGACCAGGGAAGCTCAACCCCAGCCCTTCAGTGACTCTTCAGAAGCACTCCCAGACACCCCAGCCCTGGGAGAGCTGGGAAAGCCGGGGGACACTCACCTTAAAGAGTTGCTATGCGGCGATGCCACTACCCCAAGCCCCCAGAAACCATCCATCCAGCCTTGAGCTTCTGTCTGAGGATTCTGCCCTCTCCTCACTCATGGGCAGCACCCACAGCGAAGGGGCCCAGGAGGCGCTCGGCTGCCCCCACCCCTGCCCTTCCCCCCAACCCCTGCCCTTCCCCCCCACCCCTGCCCTTCCCCCCAACCCCTGCCCTTCCCCCCCACCCCTGCCCTTCCCCCCAACCCCTACCCTTCCCCCAGCCCAGAGTGGAAGTTTGACTAAAGCTCAGTGTCTTTGCTTTTATAAATCTCTGCCTTTTAATGATGGCTCAAGGCTGAAGGGAAAAAGGACCATTAAACTCACTGAATAAGTTAATGGGGCAGAGAGAATCTATCTCGGAGCCACCTCAGGCTATTTTCCTCTGCAGCTAAAGCCTGAATAAGTAAAAAGAAAAAATTAAAACCGTAGAGCACATTGCCAATAAATAACCCCCAGTGTAATCTCTCAGCATCCAGGACTTCATTTGCAGAGATACTATAATGCAGATCACTTGTAAAACACCTCTGGTTCCAGAGTTCCACCTGCTGTGGCAGCTGGAGTCTTATCACCTTCCCAGTCCCGTCCCTCCCAGCGAAGGCAACCAGCTAAGGGCTGCTCCCATCTGGGCTGCGAGGCCCTTTAGGCATCGCTGTGAGAAGCTGCCCCCCAGCAAACGTCAGCACACAGAAACAGAGGAAACCCCAAGACCCTCCAATCCCCCAGACATAGAGATTCCCTCAAAGATTCCCTAATTCACTGTCCTGAAACTCAGAACTCTCTCTCATCCCTCTGCACAAACCACCGAATCCAGCGTCTTGGTTTCCTTGGCCTGGACAACTCCACCTTTTCACGAAACTCCCCTCCTCCTCCCCCTCCTCCCTCTCCTTCTCCTCCCTCTCCCCCACTTCTTCCATCCTTCTCTCCTCCCCCCTTTCTCCCCCCTTTCTCCCCCCTCCTCCCCCTCCTCCTTCTCCCCCCCCTCTTCCTCCTCCCCCTCCCTCCTCCTTCTTCTCCTCTCTCTCCTCCCCCCTCTTCCTTCCCCACCCCCTGCTCCTCCTTCCCGACTCCAGCCCTCAAGCCCTGCTCAGCCCACTTCCCTGCCTCCTCCTGGGAGAAACAAGGCCTCCCTTGAACAAAGCTGGAAACATGACCCTTAGGGCCCAGAAAGCACAAATAATTAAATAAGTCAGCACTCCTGTTGGTAAGTGTTGAGTCCCACTAGACACACGTTGTTTACTCTTTAATATTTAAACACGTTAATTAAATCTCTGAATAAACAAATACATTTTAGCAAGTGGCATTCCTGAGTCGGAGCTTCTTCCCGCCACCGCACACCTCAGGGCCTTCCAGGCCAGACCAGACCTTCCTCGTGGGCCACCGACGTGTTGGTGGATGAGGTCCAGGATCACTGCCCCTTCCCTAGGCAGTCAGGTCAGGCAACCCGGACTTACCATCAACGGGTGATGGGCTCCACCCCTGTCCAACCCACATCTGCCCCTCTCAAAACCCAAGGCTCCCTCTCAGCTCCCCTGACCTTCAAAAAGTGCCACCCCCTCCAGGTCCCCTCATTCATTCATTCATTCACGTGTTGCCCAGCGTTGATTTAGCCAGGCAGATGCTGAGCACTGGAAAGAAAAAGATAATCAAGGGACTTCCCTGGCGGTCCAGTGGTTAAGACTTCCCCTTCCAGTGCAGGGGGTGTGGGTTCGATCCCTGGTTGAGAAGCTAAGATCCCACATGCCTCGGGGCCAAAAAACCAAAAAAACCATAAAACAGAAGCAATATTGTAACAAATTCAATAAAGACTAAAAATGGTCCACATCAAAAAAAGACAAACAAAAAAAAACTTTTTAATAAAAAAAATTTTTTCAAAAAAAAACAAAAGAAAAAGATAATCAAGACGGGACCCCAATCTTCAACAAGCTCACAACTGTCCCGAGAAGCCCACCTCCCTCATCCTGGCCTGGCCTGGCCCCTCCCTACCTCTCCAGCCAGAATGAACGTCCTCAAGCTCTTTAAAGGTTCCCTTGCTTCCAGGGCCTTCTTCATGTTGTTCCCTCTCCCTGGAGTAGCATCCATGGCTGTGCTCCCCACCATGGGGCTAATTCACCCTTCAGGTTTCAACTTAGCAGTCCCTTCCTCTAGGGACCTCCTCCACGTGCCCCAGCTATAGGATCCTATAAGCCAGTGAGATTTCTCCAACACATTTATTGCACCCATTTAAGATATAAATTGAATCATCTCCTGTTTAAAAGGAAAGGCCTTCCAGAGCCTCCTATTTCACTCAGATTAAAATTGAATCCCCTTCCCATGGCCTGCAGACCTCTCCAACCTCACCGGCTTCATCCCTCCCCCTCGCTTACTCCACTCCATTGCCCCCTACGCTCCTCCAGCCTCCTTTCCATGCCAACAACATCTAGTCCATTCCCAACTCAAAAGTGCGGTGCTTGCCAGAAAATTCTACCTTCGGGGATATTGCCGAAGCTCTGCCTCTTGCTCATGCTTCAGATTAAGAGCTGGGCTGCGATCTCCTCCTGGAGCCCGCCCCCTGCCAGGAGAAGTCCCCACCTCCCACCTCCCGGGCAGGCTTCCCATCACACCTCTCTGCTTGGTTCCTTCCTAGGACTTATGGCTCTCTGACATTATCTGAGTGCCAGATATCAACACTGATGGCCCGTGCCCACTGAATTTCCAGGCCAGAAACTTCATCTGTCTTGTGCATCACGGCATCACCAACGTGAAGGAATGAAGCTTGTTTGCGTCCCCACCCGCCACTCACTTCGGGCTCTGAGGGCAGGACCAGGCAGGCTGATGCCACAGCCCTGCACTCAGCACCCACCTCAGACTGAGAAGGAGTTAGTGGACACGCGCTGGTCTGGGGCTCCCCCATACGCCACGTCTGAGCACTCAGCAAGCAGGCCTCTCGATTACATCATTTCGGGACGGAGACGCGGAACCAGGGCTGTTGTCTGGCCTTTATCTGTCCATTGTACACAGGACCCAGCCCAGGGCCCTGAGAGGGGCCACATGACTAGGGTGATGGAGAACACAAAGAAAAGAGGCCAACCCCAGGCCAGAGAGCACCAAATGCCCCCCCCCCCACCGCCCCAGCCCTGGCTTCACAGTGTCAGAGAGAAAAAGGGCGCTCTGAGAGCACCAGGAACATCCTTGGGCTGCAGACACAAGAAGGTGCCCCCAAGAACAGCACCCTGATTTTTCTGCCTGCTTCAGCCCCGCTCCTGCAAGCAGCAGCGTGTCACAACAGAAACCCCACAGGCTCTGAGTCAGACAGGAGCCCAGCTCCGCCACCTACCAGCTGGGTGACCTTGCCACCCCTGTCCCCCTCAATTTCTTCATCTGCAAGACAAAGATACAATAGCACCTGTTTCGATGAGTCATGTACATGTGTCTATCCTAATCCAGATTCATCAAAAGCAGCCCTATTGTGTAAACTGGTGCAACCGCTTTGGAAACAGATCTGTCAGTGTCTTGTAAGGTTAAATATCATACAATCCAGGAATTCTACTCCTGGGGACAGACCCAAGAGAAATGAAAGTGTTTGTTCACAAAAAGCCCTGTGCATGAAGGTGCAGAGTGGATTTACCCATAATAGTCCAAAATTGGGAACAGTCAGGGTTCCAACAGCTAGGAGACTAAACAAACTCGGGTAGTTCATAACGTGGAGTACTACTCAGCAGTAGACAAGAACAAACTGCTGTTATCTACGACGCGGATGAACCTCGAAAACATTTTGCCAAATACACATTGTATGTTTCCATTTATATGAAGCTGTAGATCAGGCAAAAGTAATTTATTGTGGGAAAATATCAGAACAGTGGCTACCTCTGGGGAGGTGGGGGGCAGGGGCAGAGACTGGGGAGGGGCACAGGGGAACTTTCTGAGCAGATGGGAATACTCTCGATCTTTCTGGGTTTGGGTTCCACAGGTGTATACATTTGTCAAAACTCAGAGGATATACACTTGCAATTTACACATTTCATTGATTGGAAACACTACCTCCAATGAAAACAAATACTGAATGCTAGTTTAATGATATACATACTAAAGTGTCTAGGGGGAGTGTACCAACACCTACAATTTCCTCTGAGATGCATCAGAAAAACAAGGTGGGTATAAGTGGCTAGAGGGACAAAGAGAAGGACAGACCCTATGACAGAGCAAGAAAGTGAAATATTAATTGCAGATTCCAGGGAGTGGGTATATGGATGTCCACTGTAAATTTTTCAGCTTTTCTGTATGCTTGAAAATTTCCATGATGAAATGGCAGAATTGGGAGAATCCTCCTTATTTACATGTCCCAAGGAAAGCAATTTCATAGCCCTATTTTGTGACCCATTCTTTGGGGAAGTTCTTCCTCACTGCTAACCAGATCCCCATAGGCTGTGGTCACAGACCACTGACATTTTCAGTGGGGCGAGTGGGGTGTCTAACTTGGTGGTGACACAAATCAGATGCTCACCGGTAATTGTTGAAATAATTAATTAGTTAATTAATAAGAGAGACAGTGCATAGTGCATTTGATATGAGTTGTCTTCTGATTTCCACCTGCAATCTCCTAAACATCAGACCATCAGACAGCCGTCCTCGGGGGCCCTTCTCAGACTCTGCACTGGTTTGTGTGTGTCCCTCCCTCTACCCCTCGGTTTCTCTTGCAAATGTGCAACCTCCCCGATAGGGTTCCTTGGCTCCTCCCACAAGGGCCAAACAAGCAGATAGATATGTTTAAGGCACCAGCAGCCAGAGGCACCAAAAAACGAGGACAATTCAGCTTTGATGAACTTCTGCAGGTTTCTGCACTCAGAGAGACTCTATTTTCATTTCAGCAGACATGCAAATTTTTTGTCTTACCGTTGTTCTGAGCTGAAATGTATCCCCCCCCCCCAATATTCATAAGTTGAAGTCCTAAGCCCCAGTACCTCTGAATGAATGTGACCCTATTTGGAGATAAGGTCTTTAAATATGTAATTAAGTTAAAATGGGGTCATCGGGCTCTAATCCATTATGACTGAGGTCATAAAACAAACACAGAGGGCTTCCCTGGTGGCGCAGTGGTTGAGAGTCTGCCTGCCAATGCAGGGGACGCGGGTTCGAGCCCTGGTCTGGGAAGATCCCACATGCCGCGGAGCGGCTGGGCCCGTGAGCCACAATTACTGAGCCTGCGCGTCTGGAGCCTGTGCTCCGCAACAAGAGAGGCCGCGACAGTGAGAGGCCCGCGCACCGCGATGAAGAGTGGACCCCGCTTGCCACAACTAGAGAAAGCCCTCGCACAGAAATGAAGACCCAACACAGCCATAAATTAATTAATTAATTAATTAATTAATTAATTAAATAAATAAAACAAACACAGACCATGTGAAGACACAGGGAGGAATTGGCCATTTGCAAACCAAGAAGAAAGGCTTAACATTGTTTTTATTTTAAATTACAAATCTGGTGAGTGTGGTCATCTCTTTATTGCTTAAAGCTTTTAAAGTGTTATTCTAATAGAGAAAAAAACAAAGGATTATATATTGAACACCTTATTTATCCAGCACCTGGAATTGATGCATATTACCATTTTGTCAGATGCTAAGATCTCCAAAAAAGGAAGGAAAACATCACAGGTGAAGTTAAGAGCCTTATGTTTACCTTCATTTCCTCTCCCCTCTTCCTAGAGCCAAGCCTCTCATGAAATTGATCTGTATCCAGTCCAATGGTTTTATCTTTTTACTATGTATCTATGTGTATAAACAGTGCATTATATTGGTCATTGAGGTTTTTTTTAATTGAGGGATAGTTGATTTACAATGTTGTGTTAATTACTGCCGTGCAGCAAAGTGATTCAGTTATACATATATATATATTCTTTTTTTATATTCTTTTCCATTATAGTTTATCCCAGGATGCTGAATATAGATCATGGTGTTTTTTACCTTACATACGTGGTATGACATTCTGCAACCTGTTTTTTTCAAAGTACAGCCATGTTACTGCACAGAGAAGGAGGTTTTCAAAGCAACTGCTATGCAGGATTCCAGCCTATCAGCATACATGGCTCCTCACCCCTTGCCCTCCTGAAGACATGTGAGCTGGTTCCCAATCATTTTGCGATGAATGTGGAACAGCGGGCTCTGGAGTCAGCCTGGGTTTGAATCCTAACCCTGCCATTGACAGCTATGGTCTTAGACAAGCTCTTGCATCTTTTGGGCCTAATTTCCTCATCTGTGAAATGAGAGCAGTTCTCCGCTCATACGACTGTGTGGATTAAATGAGATGCCACATAAACTGCCTGGCCCAGAGCAAGTGCTCAAAACCAGCCGCTGCTACTACTGTGCGCTCCAGAGACTGGGAAGATAGAACAGTCAATAAACACAAGTCTGGACACCAAACACCATCTCAAAAATGGGACCAGTGACAGGTAGGACTCAGGTGGACAGAATGAAATCCAGACGGCTTCCAGGCAAGGGAAGTGGCCTGACCAGAAGACTAAGAGTGGGAAATGCTTGGGAATGTTTCAGGAATGCCCACTAGATGAGTTTGGCTGGGGCAGAGGGTTCCCACGGCGGGGATCATGGGAGGCAAGCCTCCAGAGAGATGTTGCAGCCACAACACGATCACCGAAGGCTGAATTTTACCCCGGGACCAGTTAGGACCCAACTAAGTTTCTTGAGCTGCAGTTACCGAATTATAACCCTGCCACCCAAATAGTTTTTTAAAATCAACTTTGAGTCTTGGAGGGCATTCTAAAAAACAGCTGTGCTTTCATTTCTCAACTGCATATCAGATGACATAGGTCAGAGCACGTTCGGTCAAGTGCAGCCCTGTGGGGAAAGGTTAGCGGGGGCCAAGGTCAGGACGGAGCCAGGCATCTTTTTGGGGGGTGCAGAGAGAAGAGATAAAAGGGAAATGGAGAGAGAACTCAGCACCTGGGCGAGCGCTGTCGGAACGTGCTGGGGAGCAGGTAGTGTTCTTCAGGAATGGGGGTGTTCAAACGTTTTGTAGCCTGGGAAACTTCATAAACGTCTTACACAGGATACCACACCAGCTGTGACCTCACTTCAGGGAGTAGAGCTGGAAAGCTGCCAACGCGACCGTCGTGCTCGAAGTGCGGCCCCTGGAGTAGCAGCACCTGCCTCACCTGGGTACTCACTAGAAATGGCATCCTCAGGCCCCACCGCAAGTCTACAAATCGTTGTCAGAAACTCTGGGCTGGGGTCCAGCAATCTGTGCTTTAGCCAGGCCTCCCGATGAAGGGGATGCACGCAAGTAGGAGGACCACCAGGGTCTGATCCCACACCCCTCCCCCCACACAGGCGCCACCCCCAGAGACATCCTCCTGCAGCCTCAGCGCCCCCCAACCTTCCACCCCGTCCCCAACCACCACGTTAGACGTATGAGAGGTCAGAGCCAGAAGACGCCTCAAAGATCACCTGGTCAGGCCCCTGATTTAAAATGTAAGAAAACGGGGCTTCCCTGATGGCGCAGTGGTTGAGAATCTGCCTGCCAGTGCAGGGGACACGGGTTCGAGCCCTGGTCTGGGAAGATCCCACATGCCGCGGAGCAACTGGGCCCGTGAGCCACAACTACTGAGCCTGCGCGTCTGGAGCCTGTGCTCCGCAACAAGAGAGGCCGCGATAGTGAGAGGCCCGCGCACCGCGATGAAGAGTGGCCCCCGCTTGCCGCAACTAGAGAAAGCCCTCGCACAGAAACGAAGACCCAACACAGCCATAAATAAATAAATAAAAATTTAAAAAAATAAAATGTAAGAAAACGGAGGGTCAGCGATGGCCAGTGCCTTGCCCAGAATCACCCAGTAGGTCGGTGGCAGTGACAGGACAGACCCCACAGGTCATTCCATCCTGCCCCGGTGTCCTCACTTAGAGGACATTATCAGGATGTGGCCAAAAATACCTGTGCCCACGAAATTCAGGGATGTCAAACCCCACTAGGTCCCAGGACCCCTTCTGCCCCTCCCTCCTTCTCACTATCAGTGTCAAAAACAGAATAGCACAGAACCCGTTGTGCCCTGTGGGAGCTGTGGGAGGGCGCTGGACCCAGGACTAAAAGCAGAGACGAGAGGTTGCAGGGCGGGGGGCAGGAACTGAGAGCATCTATGACACGGGGCGGGGGCATGAGCAGGGGCTCTGGAGCAGACCTGCTGATTCAAACCCCATGTCTGCCACTTCCTGGTTGCGTGACCCAGGACAAGTGCTGTAGCCTCTCTGTGCTCGGTTTCCCCACCATTAACATGAGGATGCTAATGGTCCCTGCCTCATCGGGTTGTGCTGAGAATGCAAGATGGTTAAAATCAGACCGTCCTATATAAAAGAGGATGTATATGTGTGTATAACTGAGTCACTCTGCTGTACAGCAGAAATTAACACAACATTGTAAATCAACTCTACTGCAATAAAAAATAAATTTTAAAAAATAAGACTGTTCTGAGAACAGCACGTGGGACCCCATCACAGCACAGCATCTGTTGTCCTCATGATGGGTTAAGGTTCCCTAGAAGATTCCTTCAGCAGCTGCTCCACTGAAGGCAAAGCCAAGGCCCACAGAGGCGTGGGAGCCACGAGAACATGGTGCCCGGCAGTCCGGGCAGGTGCATGCACTGTCCCCAAGCTGGGTTCTGCGGTGGTCTGCGAGATACGCTGGTTGAAATCAGCCCCTCCTATTAGCAGGTCTCTATGGAGTCCCTGTGAAGTGCTGGCTACCGGATAAAACACAGTCCCTGCCTCTGACACACCGCACAGAGAGAAAACAAAAACATCCAGGAGGCTGAGGCCACCCGGGGCATGTGGCTGCAGCCCCAGGGAGTCTCCCCTGGACTAAGATGCTGGCGGAGCTACCCTCTCTGGCCAGCGACCCACCCGGGCAGGTGAGGACAGGTACCTGGGAAGGTAGCAGGGTGGAGCCTCAAGGCCAGGTGCCTGATCAGAGCCCAGGTAACAGGCAAGTCGCCTGGGTGGGGACACAGCTTGCGGCCCAGGACTGGGGGAGGTGGGATGGGAAGCAGGGAAGAGCGACCAGTCATTTCCATGGAGACAGGACGTGACCCTGGACAATGACACCTGCATGAGGGTCAGGGACGGATAAGGTTGCTCTTCCTCCACCATGGCTGCCCCAGGTCCCAGGGCACTGCTCTAAACTGAAAAGAGGGAGGGTAGGCCTGTCTCGGTCGCAGCCAGGGCAGGGGCAGGCCCCCAGCGGGCTAGACAGAGGGTCTGCTGGGTGCTGGGAGAGGGAAGCCGGGCCCAGCCCTGGACCAGCACGTGCAGCCAGTCTTCGCTTGCCCGCCCGGGCGCTCACCCCCCCCCCATCACATGGCGGAGGAAGGCTGACCCCCACCCCCAAGTCACCCTCTGATGGAACTTTCTCCCAGGAGCTTGGCCTGGGGGACCCAGGGAATCTGGCTGCACCTTCAGCACCCCAGCCCACCTCCCGCACAGCCTGGAGGTAGATTCCAGGTGGCAAAAGAAAGGGGCTTGACCTTACACGTCCTGTAACTATGGGGAGAACACAGATCTATCTGTCCGCCTGGTTGATGTTTTCCCAGCTCTCACCAAAGGGGCCGGCCCAACAGAGGCTCTCAAATAAACATGCTGAATAAATGCAGAAATAGGGAAATGAGCGAGGCCCTTGAAGAGACTTGGTGACATCTTCTGGAACCTGGAACCCGCTGTTTCTTGGGTTTCTCCCTCCCCGTCTCACGGCCCCCTCCTCCGGGCTGCCCGGGGTCACCTTCCCCATAAGCCACCGGCCCTCGAATCTCTGTCTCTTACAATTGGAAAGTGACAGGAGAAGAAACACAATTGTCCTCTCTCGCCTTCGATATGCTGCATCTGCTAAGATGCCACGGGGCCTCTGTGGACCAGCAGCAGGATGGTGAGTCAAGGTCACGGCCGGCCAGGACCACACCCTGACAACCAGCTCCACTGTTTCCAATCAGACGAACTCGAAAGCAGGTAAATCTAGAATTTTTAAATCTCCATTTAGAGAAAACTGCACCCTCTCCTCCTCAGAGAAGCCCTGTTTTCATATCTATACATTTTTCTTTCAATTTCCCATTAGATACATTTTCTAAAATTCTGTCCCTGCTTCTCTTGAGACGGCCCTTCCAGCTGTAGATGTCTCGGCTAATAATACTGGCCACCCCGACTCGACTCTAAACTCCAAGAAGGAGGGAGGGACCATGGCCTTTTATTTTTGCAGCATCGTGTCCCAAGGCTTAGCACCATCCCTAGCACACGGCTGGAGCCAAGAGCTGGGACAGAAGAGGGCTGACCCCCTCCTCTCCCTGTCCTGCAGAGAGAAGGACCCGGCCAGCCCAGCTAGCGCCTCTGGCCATCCTTCCCCAATAGTCCAGATGCTGGGACAGGCCTGGACAGGCAGTGAGGCGGGCGGCCAGATGCAGCTCAGCATCCGCGGTGGGGGGAACACACCGCCAGCTTCAGGCCCCCGTTAGCAGTCTGTTACACACTTGGAAGACAATCCTTTGAAAACAAATGGAATACAAGGCCTCCCCTTCAACTCCTGCCCCAGGGACAGAAGCCGGGGGCCCCCAGAAGACACAGGGCCCTCCCATGAACGAGGGAACACTTCAGCCATAGGCCACATGCCCTAGGAGCCAGGCACTTCTTTCCACGCCCTCCCCTTCACTGCCAGGGGCTTCGAAGGGCCCTAGCTCCCTCCAAGGGCCTCAAAGACAAGGTTTCTTCCAAGGGTATAGAACTACACCCCTCCTCCACGCCCCTCCCCCCTCCGCATCTATCATGCTATTTCCCACTTGGTGTCTTATAGCCACACTTGTTAAAATGACTGCCACTTAAGAGGTGGCAAGGAGTCAGAAACATAATCTGGAGCAAAGCTGATATTAACTAACTTCCTGAGCCTGGCACGTCTGCCAAGGCCCCCTCCTGGATCTCAGGTGGATCCTAAAGAAGCTACAGAAGATAAGGAGCCAGAGGCACCCCAATTCCAGCCCCAGAGCCACGCCTCTGCTGCAGGAAGGCCCCTCCCTTCTCTGGGCTGGAGTTTCTGCACCAGTAGAGCCTAAAGTAATTCCTTCGTATGTGATCCCACACCCCCAAACACACACACACACACACACACACACACATGCACACACTGAGTAAAAGATATGAAATGATGTCTGACACTCAAATCTAAGCTGGAAGAGCCCTCCCCGTCGACCAGCCCAACCTTCCCCTCGCCGTTTTCCAGATAAACACACTGAGCCTCAGAGATCTTGAGCCTCGTGGCTGAGGCCAACCAGATAGGCTGGGGATTAAAGCATCTCAAGAAGAGTAATACCCAAGGAAAATACCAGAAAGGGTCTGGCTGTTAGATGCCGGGATTGGTTGGCTACGATGAAGTCAGTCAGGTGCACACGTGTGTTCTGCAGCTGTGGCCTCATGCCATTGGCCCAGCAACAAACACTCCCAACGGCCATCATCACACTCGTGTCCTCAGAGAATCATCTCTAGCTGCTCACATTTGAAGGGGAGAGAAATTCAGCTGACGGATCCTCTGAAGCCTGACACCGAGTCAGTCTCACCTGCCTCAGCAATGCCCACCATGGCCACCCCACCAGATCAGAATACACTGCTGTTCTCCATTCTGGCCACTTGGTGTCACTGCTGCCCCCAACGAACTAGAACCGTAGCGGGCTCCTTGGGAAGTAAAATGATCCTACCAGGCCAACAGAATCCCATACATACCCCCTGCACTGTGTCCTAATTCCATCCTTCCTCCAGAAAGAGACAGATGGTCAATCATGGAGTATCCATCCATCATGTTCCAGACACTTTCCACACATCATATAAACTAATCCTCACAGCAACACCTCCCAACAACACCTGACTTTGCAGGTGAAGAAAATGAGACCCTGAGAAATTAAGCAATTTACTCAAAGTTCAAAAAAAACAAGCAAGGAGGAGGGCAAGAACTGGAACCCGAGTTTGACATCAAATTCCATGACCTTTTCACAATATACTTTAGCCTCCCTTGAGTTATCAGACTCTGTGCTATGGGTTCTGGTTAAATCAAGTTGGTTTGCCATGACCCTCGGAGGTGCTGGGAGAAAACCACGTGCAGCTTTGTTCAAAGGCACAATCATAATAGGGCAGGATAAATAGCACCTCCCTTCCTGCAGAAATCATGGTCTAGTGCCCTCTTGTGGCTGATCATAGAACTGGAATGAATGCGCATGGGAGGCTCTTAAGGGTGGATTGGAGGGACTGAGTGGTCACCCCCTTCCCACTGGACTCGTCCATTCTTTCTCCCAGGGCTGGTCCTGGAGCCCCAACTGTAGCTGACAGTCCTAGTCAATTACAATAGTCGGAAGAGAATCATCCAGTGAGTGGGAAGCTACATAGAGCAAGAAGAGCAGTAAAACCACATGGAACAACACCTGCAAGGGGCTGGGTGCTCCTGAGTCACCCTGCATGCAGGTTCCTGGCATCCCAAGTCCCAAGGCTGGGGAGGGGGGGAGGCGGGCAGCAGGAAGGCTCTGCCTGGACACTGCCACTTGGTTTCCCAACTGAGGCTATCAGTAGCAACCATTACAATCTCCCTGTTCTTGGGCAGACATGTGCCTCAGCCACTTTGTCACCTTTTCCAAATACACACCATGTTAATCCTTCTGTTGCCTCCCTGAGCTCTGGCCCTAGGGGAGGTCCTAGCTCCCCTCTCATCCCACTCTTCAAGGACCCAGAAATGCCCCTGCCCTTCCCCTCTGAGAGACTCCTATTGTACCATTTGCCAGTTTGGCCTCTGTGTACCCATCATATGCCAGGCACTTACTATAATCTCATTTAATCCTCACAACTACTCTAGGAAGACAGATCTAGTTAGCTCAGTTTTTCAGATGAAGAGACAGAAGCTCAGAGAGGTTAAGTAACTTGCCTAAGCTCACACAGGGGCAGAGCCAGGATTTAAACTGAAGGTTGTCTGGCCAATGAAGCCACTATGCTTCCTATGACACTGAGTTGCCTTTGAGGCAAAAGAACCATTGAAAGTCTTGGGGCCCAGGAATAGTTCTAATGGAAGACCTTGGTTTAAAAGATTAATCTGTCAATGTGTGGAGGATGAGCTGAAAGTAGGAGAGGCTGGACTCAGGAAGAACAGATGAGGGTCATAAAAAGTAACCACATGTGTGGGAATGATGTTCTGGAGAGTGGTAATGAGAAGAGGAAGAAAACGAGAGGGAGAGACAAGCATTAAGACTTTTACACACACAGACAGGAGTGCACGTTCTCATCAAACTCTTAAAATAACCCAGTACTATCAGTACTATTTCTGATGAGGAAATGGAAATCAAAAAAGTATCCAGCCCAGGGTCACACAGCTGGGAAGAGGCAGAGTTGTGAACTCAAGCTTCATTTAGTAGGTGCCATCCATAAGCAAGGTTGTCTACGCAAATGATCTCCAGCCCAGTAGGACAGCCATAAATGTTATGTTCATCCCTGTTCTTCAGGGATCAGCCTCAAAAAAGTATCAGAAATAAGTAGGTGGGAAAAGACTGACCACAACAGAGAGGGTCCCACCTGCAGCCCTGGGTCCAGCAGCCATGGGATGGCCCTCAGGGCAGAGCTGCAGGCCCCAGATCTGAGAGCTCAGGACCCACTACAAACGAGGGAGATCCCATCTCCAAAACTAATAGCTGTGTTAGTGGGACAAGGCTCTTTCATGAACCAACTAGTGCAAAGAACAAGAGAGCACCTTCTCAAATACGAGACTGCTTGGAACAGCCAGAGAAAAGCTCAAAGCACGCACAGAAAGGAAACAGTCAAAACTAGCCAGTCCAGGCAGGGTCCAGGACCCTGGTTTGCAAGCCACTTTGATACCCATCAATTTAGATGGGTGTCTCTGAGAACAGAGATGGTCTAGAGAGATTGAGAGACAGCACCAAGCTCTCACGTCTGGTAAATATCAGGACTCCGTGCTTCCTGAGCAGCTACTTGATGTCTAAGTTAATTACCAAGCTTGGCATGGCTGGGGTTGGGGGCAGCAGGGAGAGAGAGGGGAGAGATGCCTCCACACTTGGACCGGCATATCAAATGGCCTGAGGGAGTTCATAAAGCTCCCTTCTCCCATGACACTAACTCTGCAGTGTAGCCGTCTGTCAACTTCTCTGTGTCCCCATCAAGACTTATCTTCCTGGGCAGGAACGATGTCCCGTTCATTCATCTCCATGACCCTCGTGCAGATGCACTGACCCCTCCTGCTGCTGCTGAGACAAACTTGGTGGGAAGGAGAGCACTCCAGCCCACTTCTGGTCACCCAGGGCACTCTCCCAGCCGCCTCCTGGGAAGCTCAGGTGCAGGACACTCACATGTCTGGGCTGCAGACATGATGGAGGCAGGACCCCATGATGAGGGCTGCGAGAGGCCCCCCCTAGGGGAGAGCTGATCTCCCTGCTCAGCCCTGGCTCAAGAAAGGCTCTGAAAGCCAGGTCAGCCGGTGCACATCTCACCACACGGGAGCCGCATCCCCAGCTCCCAGGGAAGGCAGCCACCATCAGCCTCGGTCAGTCTCGTGCGCAGCACTGCCCTCTTGTGGTCACCAGGAGTCTAGACGCAGACAATCTTTGTAGGCAGGAAGCCAAAGGCTTCAGGGCTTGTTTACGGGAGACCTCAGTCGTGATGTGCATGGAACACAGAAGAGATGGCAGTTGTGGGTGCGCAAAGACGCCTCCAGATGCACGCACACAGCCCACTTTACCGCGGGAAGCAGCCCAGATTAGGACTGCGCATCTAAGATTGCTCCTTCTCTCTTTGCAGGAGGCTAAGGGCTCCTTTCCCCGCTTCTTTAAGAGCCCAGATCCCTCAGCCCCAGAGCAGAGCTTGCAGAGGGCGGGAGGATGAGAGCCACACCAGCTGGGGAGGCGGCCTCGGAGGCGTTCTGGTCTCACTGTGCCACGAACTCGCTGGGTGATTGAGTCAAGTCCATTCACCTCTCTGGAGCCTTGGGGTCCTTCTCTGTAAAACTGGGTTTGGCCCCAATTATTTCTGAGCCCCTTTCCAGGTCAGGTGATTTATGGTTCAAAGTCTTGATCTTTTTCCTAACTCAAAAACACTCTCAGATGTCTAGAAATGTAAATAAGCAACATGGTGCCCTACCACTTGGGGAACCCATCGAGTATGTGATCACCCTGATCTGACAGTGACCCTGAGAGGGAGATAAACTCCAATTCCCAGAGGAGATGCCAAATCCCAGAAGGGGAAACCAAGGCCAGAGAGGCTCTAGGATGTGGTGAACTCTTCCAGCCAAGAAGCAGCAAAATGGGGTGTTTCCACAAATTCCTGCCCTGCAATCGTAGCACTTTGCTGGGTACCCCAGCTCTCTCTGCAGGGACAGCTGTAGCCATCCCCCATGCTCATCCCTATGGAGAGACAGATGGAGCTTCCTTGAGCAAGGGGGGAAGAGAGATGGAGCAAGAGGAAGGGTAGAGAGGAGTAACGGCTGCTCATTTGAGGAGGAGGCAAGAGAAGGGCCAGGAAGAACTAGAATTCACCCTCCAGGAAAGACACTCTAAATATCTGCTTTCAGCACTAGGTGGACACATCAGACATCCCCCTTCTACCCTACATCCAGTGGCAGGCTTGGAACTCCAAAACTCAAGCTGGGAGAAGCCAACCTGCCCTCTATTCTCCCATCCAGGCTCTCCCTGGCCATGGGCAATTGGGGACACAGTCCTGCTGACCGTGTCTCAGCCCAGAGTGGAGCTGGCTGGGGCCCAGCCACCAGCTTCCTGAATACTCGCCAGCCTCAGCTGGCACCTGGTCTCCTGGGGGAGCTGACCTGACCTCAGAAACCAGGACGTCATGGGGTGGTCAAGGAGGCCTGGGAAGAGGGCTTGGTTGGGACGAGCCTCACGCGAGGCTGCTGTTAGGAGCAGGTCAGGAAGACCCCAAGCCTCCCCATCATTAGAGCCTGGCTTTGACAGTGCTGGCCAGGGCTGCTTGGCCAACACCAGACCCACCACTGTCTCATTTGCCTTCCTCTCCAAACCCAGCCAGGGGAATTCTCAGCTAGGGAACTGGAATGTTATAAAATAAAGGATCCTCCTAGACCTTCATGTCTACCCTTTTATTTTATTATTAATTTATCTTGATGGTCATAGATTCGTGAATGTGTGTGTATAACAGTATATATTCACATGCATAAGAATATAGCGAAAGAGTATAGGCAATGGAGCTTAACGTTAAATGTCAGACTCCTCTGATTGGCTTCGTGAAATGAAGCAAGTCACATTCCATCTCTGGACTCATTTTCCCCATCTGTAAAATGGGATGAATAATAGTACTTATCTCCTAGGGTTGGTGTGAGGCCGTAATGGGTTATATTACCTCCAAAGTGCTTGGAACAGTGTCTGGAACATAGTAAGTGCTCAGTAAACGCCAGCTGCCATGAGTTATCATGTATCGACAGCTTTCTCTTTACCCGGCATGACACAGGCCACTGACCCTCAGAGTGCTGCTAAAAGATAGTTGTTATTATTATCCTCATCTCACAGAGAAGGCAACTGAGGCCCAGAGGAGGGAAGGGGTTTGCCCAAAGCTAGGAAAAGGCCAGGTCTGGAGGACCTGCTGGGGACAGGTTCCTCTCCCTGCTGGATGATTCTGTCTGGGGACAGAATCCTGAATCTTCCACCACCCAGACGGGGGACACTTACGATGGAACAAGCCAGATGGGGGGACAGGGGCAGAAGTGAAGTTAGAAAGGACAGGCTCCAAACTGACTGCGCCTACAGATCCCTGAGCCCTGTGTGTAAACAGAGCTCAGCAGAGCCCTCGCCAAGAGCAGTTTTAATTGGCATGGGCTGCAGGCTGCAGAGAGCCCTGGGGCTGCCAGCCTTGCATAGTTGCTGCCTCTGGGGACCCCAGATTTGGAATCATTGCCCCAGAGGGAGACACAGTCGTGGGCGAGGCTCTGGCTTTGACAGAGTGCCCAGAAAGGGCGCCAGAGCTGAGTAGGAGAAGGCGGTGCTGGCACCTGGGCAGGGACGTCCTCCAGCAGCCCGAGGACCCCCAAGTCCCTGCCTCTCTCTGCGCCTCTCCTGGGGCCCTCGCAGGTAAGGTGAGGGAGGAGCTGACTGCAGGGGTCCCTCCCAGCTCTGAATTTCAGGGAGCCCTGCCCTCGGGGGTAGTAGGCAGAAATTGGAGGATCCTCATGGGGGTTCCACTGGGCACTGAGCTTCTGGAGTCTTCATTCCTGATGGTCTGATGTCCAATCCATCAAAGAGGAGCTGCCAGCATGCCCGGCCCCCAGGAGTGTTTGTGTTTCCCAAAGTGGAGGCCAGCAAGGCTCAGGGGATGACAGACGCCTTGAGCTGAGAGCTCAGTTGGTCATCGATAGATCTGGGGGACCGAGTCCAGCCTCCACTCAGGCCACGCTTAGACCCAACCGCCAGGCCCCTCAGCTGCCCTCCACAAGGCCCTCGTGGATGGGCCGCTCCCATAGCGCTGCCCCTTGGGAGAGAAGGAACTTGCTGGATGAAAATAGTCTGCTTCTCCGTTCCCAGCAGCCAGAGGGTGTCCAGCTACAGGGTTAAAGCCGGGGAGAGAATGGAGTCCAGGAAACCAGAGAGGCCATGAAGGGAGCATCAGAGGAGGAGCCTCAAGACCCTTCCAGATCTTTCCTTTTGTGAGACACTCAACCACTGGGATTCAAGTTCTTTTCTTTATTTTGTTTGTTTTGTTAATCGGGACAATGGGGCTAATAATCCCTGCTTAGGTACTTCAAGTAGCTGTGGCAAAAATAAACACAACAGGGACTTCCCTGGTGGCGCAGTGGTTAAGAATCCGCCTGCCAACTCAGGGGACACAGGTTCGAGCCCTGGTCCGGGAAGATCCCACATGCCGCAACTAAGCCTGTGTGACACAACTACTGAGCCTGCGCTCTAGAGCCCACGAGCCACAACTACTGAGACCGCGTGCCTAGAGCTCGTGCTCCACAACAAAGAGAAGCCACTGCAATGAGAAGCCCTCGCACCGCAACAAAGAGTAGCCCCTGCTCGCTGCAACTAGAGAAAGCCTGCGCACAGCAATGAAAACCCAACGCAGCCAAAAATAAATAAATTAATTAATTAATTTTAAAAAATAATAAACACAACAACTGTAAACTGGAGAGAAGGAAGAAATGAATTGGGGGGGGGAGGGATTCATGGAGGTGAAGGATGTGCTACAAGGGACAAAGGGCAGGACCCAGAGGGCTACTAGGGACCGTCTTTTGAGAACTGGCCTGGCCCTGGGACTTAGGAATCCTGATCCCCTCTGCCACCCAGCCTGCTCCCTCCTCACATGCCCCTGCCCCCACTCCCAATTCATCAACCCCTCCTGGGAACAGAGCCAAGAAGGGGAGCCAGGGGCTTCAGGACCACCCCTCCTACCATCAACCCGGCTCCCTCTCAAGCCCAGGCCCTTCCAGCCACGACAACATCGGGCACCAAGCTGTTTTGATTATGCATGCTTTAGCAATAAAAATTCATCTCGTAACCCCCAAACACTCCTATTTATTAAATTATATGCTTATACTTCTTCGATTCATATATTAAACATTAAATATTCCCTCTTCTCAACAAGAATAACTTGAAATCGAAGCTCTAAGGTTTTCTTCTCACACCCAGCAGAGGCCCTGCTCCGGCAATGAGCTGAAGCTCTGCAGAAGGACGTCTCCCTGCCTTGAGCTCACGGTACAGGGGGGGCAAGGGCGCGGGCCACGAAGCTGGGTGTCCAGCCTCTAATGAGAGGCTGCAGGCCTCGGCGCATTCTTGCTAGGGGTGGCACTTGGTCTGGGTAGTGGACTCCAAACTGGGTGGCCCAGAGTCCTCTAGAGGTGGGAGGGGAAGGAACGAAGGGAAAATGGCCAGTGGCCAATGGCCAGCGAGGGAGCGCCTGCTGTCTTCCTCTGCGTGGCGCCACAAGGGTCAGCACCAGGCCCCGGGATGGTGCCCTTAGAAGTGGCCTAGCCGAGCCTCCTTGGGGATGTTCCCTGGGCCCCGGGATGGCATATGTCCGAGCTGGAAAGGACACTGCTCCATGGCCTCAATTCACAGTTGAATTTCCAGGCTCAGAAAGACTACAGTCTTCTACCATGGCTCACAGAGGATAAAGGGTAAATCCAGGGGTGGGACTCATGTGTCTCATCCCTTTCTCTAATCCTACCCTGCCAGTGGCCAACTGGAGGCCCCAAAGGGAGGCTGGAGAGGGTGTCTGTGATCCCAGTACAATCCACTGAACGCAGCCCTCGACATGGGGACCCCAGCCGAGGCAGCAGCAGAGATGCCACAATACTGGCAAAGGCCAGCCCAAGGGAGGGCTTTGTCCACCCCTACAGTCAGGGAGGAGTCAGCCGCCAGGGACAGGTAAGGCAAGGATGGAGAGCTGCCCAGGGGAGCGGGTGTCAGGCCCCTCCCTCTTCACAGCCATTCTTTCCACTTCCGCTTCGCAGGAGAGTGGTCAGCCTCTTGCAGGATGCTGGGCTGACTCCCAGGCTCCACGCTCAGCCCTCGGTAGCCAGGCCAAGAACTCTCAGAGCTAGGGTCGGGCTGGGCTGGTTTTACCCAAACCCATCACGTGCTCAGGTCCCCTGGAGCTGCAGAGCTGATGCCCTGGGCTTCGGGGTGTGCCTTGGAAGACTGACCTGGGCTGAGGATTCTGGCTCCAGGGAGGGTCCTCCAGGGAAGGTCTGGAATCCACCCACCAACAGCCTGGCCTCCATACAATATCTCAGGGCCTCTTCGGTCCAGGGTCCCCAGCTTTTATCCTGGAAGTACCTCTTTCCCCAGGGCTATAACCACTTCCCCTTCTAAATCTCACCTCAAAGGCCCCTCACAACTCTACCTCCCTCCCTCAGGCCTAGCCCCAAAGTGGGGGGCTCCTGATTGAACCCCATGATGTTCTTGGGGCCTGGATCACACCCCTGCCTGCAACCCAGCTCTCACTGGTAATTGTCAAGGCTGGCTCTCCCCTTGACCCTTAGAAAGGCTAAGAATCAAGAAGTCAGTACAGCAGCCAAAGCCCCAGATGATCCCTCACCCAGCCAGGGGAGGGCCTGCAGGGAAGACAGGGGAAATCAAGGGACCAGAGTGCCCTAAACACCAGGGACCCTGTGGTGGCTCGTGTGGAGACCCAGCTGGCAGCTCAGGGTCCCAGCCAAGAGCCCACGGTCTTCACAAGCCCAGGAACACCCAGCCCAGCGATGCCATCTTTCCCCCCTGGATTTTCTTTCTAGCAGTCCAAGGATGCACTATTCCAACCCAACCCCAGGCAGGCCTGGCCTAGAGACGCCAGACGGCCCCCCTCCCAGCCACCACCCTTCTGCCTTTGTGACGTCAGAGCCTGGCTGGGTGCGGCCACACATGGACCCTTCTAGGTAAGGTTACTGTGTATCAAGAGCTCCAATGGCAGAGGGATTGGCCTCCTGAACAGAAAGACGCCAAAAGGGAGGGCACTTTGGGAGGGGCGGAGGTGAGACCCACACTTCTGCCCTGAGGCCTTGCAGCCGATTTCCTCCTGATACTGATGGGGCACCCACCTACCCCATCAGAGGCGCCCTCCGATGGGGACACAGGAGCCACCCAACACGCCACCCCTGAGAGGAAGGACCACAGGGAATCTCTGGTCCCTCTGAAAACTCAGAGGTGATCAGTTCAGCACCTGAGGGAGAGACCTCAGGACTCCACAGCCCCGAGAACAGGAGGGTGGCTGGGTGGCGGTCACCCCAGGTTCCCTTAGCTAGGCCCGCTGGAACTCCAGCTTCTGCCCCAGCCTCTTCCTCGGCCCCCAGAGTCTGCCCAAGCTGCACCCCCAGACACACACCAGCATCAAGAGCTTCAGGCTGATGGAAGGCTGGGGGACCCCTTGATCTCCAAATCTCTGATAGCATCAGAAATCTAAAGAACACATTCCTTTTCAGCAAAGCCCAGGCTTGGACTGAAGCCCCACCTCCCGGTCCCACCAAAGGAAGGCCCCCTCCTCTGCCTGGAGGGCTCCTCTCTGTCCTCAAGCCCCTCCTTCCAGCCCGCCTCCATGGGTAGCCCTGCAGAGTGGGGGACCTGGGTTTTGGGGTCCAACAGACAAAGGTCTAAGCCTGGCTCACTGCTGGGGCTATGTGCCCCCAGGAAAGTTACTTTGCAGCCTGAGCCTCCGTCATGAGGTAAGACAGGGATGGTGACACCTGCTTCCCAGGGCGAGCAGGACTCCCCTCCTTCTCTGCTCTGCCTCCAGGCCAGAAGGCTGGGCCCTTCCCTAGTTCAGTCAATACCAGCCATAGATATAACAGGGCACTGGGGACAAGATGGGATGAGGAAGGGTCATCCCACCCATGACCTCTTACCCTCCCCCACCTGCCACTCGGCACAGCTCCGGAGGGAATCCAGTTCCCTGGCTCTTGGGTGTTGGGGTGGATTCAAGGAAAGGAGTCCTGACTTCCTGGCAAAGCGTCTGAGTCCTGAAACAAGGATGGAGACACACACAGAGGGACTCCCAATCTACTCCCGGATTACCTCCCCCCAGCTGCCCTTCTGGGGTCCTTCAATGGCAAAGGAGACAAGAAGCCACCCCATTCCCTCCCATCATTACCGTCCCAGCAGCCCCACCTTGGACCCTTTGCCTGGAAAGCTCAACCCAACTCTTCCTTATCAGACTGCTTCCCCTAGGTTTCTTTTCAGAGGGGGGACACCTCTGCGTAGCCATAAAAAGCCTACGGATTGTGACCCTCCCCGCCTCCCACCGGCTTCCTACAGGGACACACATCCTTGGAACAGAGAACAAGCTGGCTGAGGCTCACCAGCTCCCAGAGACCCGCACTGGGCACCTGGGGCACCATCCCTCCAACCCCGGCCCACCCGATCCCCTGAAAATCCCTAGGTCCAGCTCCTGAGCTCCTGGACCCACTGCTAGGCTCCCCCCTCCTGTCCCACACACACCCCTACCCCCACCCCTCCGTGCACGTCCAAGGCAGAGGTTCCCTGACAATCTCACTCCCACCCTCCTGGCTGCATCCTTGGGGATGCTGGAATGCTGTGGCCTGCAGGTGGGAGAGGCTGCATTGGGTCCATCCTGTTTCTCCTGCCCTCCCCTCCACCCCACCCTTGGCTGTTTATCTTGTCACCCCAGGCCAGCCGGGCTGAAGGTGGTAAGGGGGTGAACGGTCGAGCCAAGATATGGGTCAAGCTTGTCTCCTGGGCCAGGAGTCAGGGACATCTCCTGAGCTGCACACTCCCCTCAAACTGTTCACTGCAAGAACGCGAGCAGAGTCTCCATTAAGCCAAGAGGGCTGGTGGGCTTTGGAGGGAGCAGGACCGCAATTCCTCCAGGCTTTACAGCCCGATCGCCCTGGGGCCGAGGTGAAGGGAGAGCCGATCCCTGGGAGAGCAGCACCCACGGCAGAATCCAGCCCCTCTTGAGTCTCTGCCCAAATGCCTGCCTCAGACCCCAGCCAGGACTTCAGTGCCAGCCCTTTTCAGCATCCCACCCACTTCAGGGGTCTCCAAGGGGTGGGGACCTTGGGGGGAGACAGGTGAGAGCTACCCCCTGAACACTCCCAGTGCCATCCAAACCCTTCTCTGGATAGCAGAATGGGATGGGGGTCACCTGGCTGAGGTCAGTGGAAGAAAATCTGGACAAGCTCTCTCTCTCCGCCCATGCTTCTAACCCCCATCCCTGCCGAAGAAAAATAACCGGGGCGGGTAGGGGGAAGAGCAGGCCACCACAGGTCTCACTCAGACAGGGCAGAACCAAGCAAATGCTAGTCAGAGTTCAATTTTCCAAATAAACGGATCTGCACGATCGTATAAGAAGACCCATCCCCGAAACACGCAAGCCTTCCCTCCTCCCTTCACCATCCTGACTCGGAATTACTGGAACAGTTATCAAAGCTCAAACAGGAACAGGATCTGTAGGCGCCCAGATGCAGATGAGGGTGGGAAAGGGCGGGGGGGGGGGGTGTCTCGGAAATGCCCAAAATGGGGTTGGAGAGGGCGGGCGAGAAGGAAAGGGAAGAGGTAGGCGTCCATGACGGCCTCGACATGTCCAAAGTCTCCCTGCGAGCAGCCAACTCCCAACTTGTTTACTTGACAGCGTGTTTTGCTGTTTCCAAAAGGAAACAGTTAAACCTCTGGGCTGGATCGCGAGCAGTCCCTTAACTGTCACCTTCCCTCCCGGTTAAGCGCTGCCGCCGCCACCGCTGTCGCTGCCGGCGCCGCTGCCGGGGAATCGAACCTCGTCTACTTTATTCCACTTGAGCGTGGCCAAACTGTTGCTATTTAGTGGGGGGCAAAGAACCCGATTCGCACCCTCGAAACGAGCCGCAGCGCCTGGGAGCGGGGGCGGGAGCCGGGCCCCGCGTGCCCCAGCCGGCTGGGGTCCTCTCGGGGGAGAGGCACACACACGCATCGCCAGATCACGCCTCGCCAAGGCCGGAGTCACCTGGAATACGCAGCCCGAGAGCATCTCCCGAGCCAGAGCGAGCCTGACGCGCGCCCGGCGGGCGGCGGGCGGCGGGTAGCGGGCAGCGGGCAGCGGCGAGCTGGGGCGGGCGGAGGGCCAGCGAGCCTGACGCGCGCCCTGCGGGTCGGCGGGCGGGCGAGAGGGAGACGCGGAGCGAGGGGAGAGGCGGGTTGGGGAGCGGCCGCCTGACTTACATGGAAGTGATATTCCTTGAGATGTCCGTGATGTTGATGCTGGCATTCCCATTGCTGTTCCCTGAATCCTGCCCTTCCAGGAGGGGGAAGAGATTCCCATCGTCCGGCCGCCGGCAATTGATCTCAGTCTTGCTGCAGACACAATTTGCAGGGCAAGCCAGCACGGAACCCACATAGTCCAGCCAGACGCTTCCCAGCAAGAAAATCCGCCAGAAACTACACTTGGCTGGGCAAAGAGAGACATCCATCTCCGATCGCTGCTTCTAAAAAAGAGGAGGAGGAGAGGAGAGGGGGGTGGGGTGGGGGGAGTGGGGAGAGCTGGGGGGGAAGGAAACAAAGACGGCGAGGGAGGGGGGAAGGGGGAGGGGGGCCTCTGCCTTTGAAACGCCGTGCGATCAGATGCAAAATCCTTCAGCGTCTGAAACCATCGCGGCCGCCGCCGCCGCCGCCGCTGGGTGGGAGCCGCGGGGAGCGCCTAGTGGCGCGGTCTGCCTGGCATGGTGGCCGGCTCTGCGCTCGCCGGCTCGCCGGGTCCGGGGGCTCGGGAAGCGAGCCGCGCTCTCCGACTCCGAGACTTCGCAGGGTTGCAACAGACGGTGGGGAGGCAAAAAAAGAAAAAGGAAAAAAAAAAAATGGAAAAGGAAAATATGGTGCTAAAGTCACCAAGTCCCACCTGCTGGGCAGAATTAAAACGGACACACCTGCAAAATACACACACTCACACACACTCACACATCCACACACCCGGCGCCCGCAGGAGGAGGAGGAGGAAGAAGCGGTCTGAGCTGCAGCAGCCGCCGCGAATGGCTCGCTGCGCGCCTGCAGAAATGTACAAGTGCTCCGAGCCTTACGAAACGCACGGGTTATCGGAGCGTCTTCCTCGGTTCCCTCCCTCTCCCCCTCCCTCCCTCCCCTCCCTCCTCGCGGCCTCCTCCCCCCGCCCCCCGCCCCGGCTGGGAGCGGCAAGAGAGCGGAATCTCCCCCCTCCCTCCCTCTCCCACTCCCCTCCCCACACCCCTCTCTCTCTCCCCGCCCGCCCTCTCCCCTCCTCCTTACCCACCCACCCACTCGCCGGCTCGCGGCTCTCGCCCGCACAGCCACCCGCAGCCGCGCGGCCGTCCGCCCGCCTGCTCCAAGCCTAGCGGCCCGGCGCCCGCTAGCCGCAGCCAAGAGGAAAGCAAGACGGAAGGGAAAAAGTTGCAGTTGGGATTGCGAGGGTCTGGACTGGGGAGGGGGACTTGGAGAGCTGGCGGCGCGACGCGGAAAGGCGCTCTCCTTTCCACTTTTTGGCCCTCGCGCTGCCCGGTTTTGCTGCAATCCGGACCGCGAGAGGAAGTGAAATGAACGCGGCCGAGGTGATCGGGGAGCGTTCCCGAACCTGGGTGGGGGGTTACTGGCTTGAAGACGGCGATCGGGGGTACGGGAGCACACAGGACCCCCAGAGAGGCACCCAGAGCCGGGGACCGGGGCCGCGGACGCGCGGTCCTCGGTCTAAATGACACTCATTCCCGTAATCCAGAGTCCGGGAGATAGGATCGGCTGGGAGGGGACTGCGGGGCACGGCTGGGTTGGTGCCCCCGCGCCCCTTGCGCCTTCTTGGCGGTGGGTTTTGCGTCCTT
The DNA here is from genome assembly GCF_965194805.1 of Balaenoptera borealis. Taxonomy (NCBI): domain Eukaryota; kingdom Metazoa; phylum Chordata; class Mammalia; order Artiodactyla; family Balaenopteridae; genus Balaenoptera; species Balaenoptera borealis. The sequence goes on from NC_138866.1 coordinate 145,778,545, forward strand.
GGGCAGACAGGGAGCGGGGAAGGAAGGAACTAGCGCCGAAAGGGCTGCGCTGCAGATCCGAGGTGGCCCCAGGCGAGCTGCGCGTGCGAGAGAAACCGCCGGGGAAATTGAGATGCAAGGGGCATTTTTTGGCAAGCACCAGGCCAGTACCGTCAGAGGCCGGCTTCTCGGGCTCGGCTCTCTCGGGTGCGCTGAGCTGGCTGCCGGGCGAGGGGGTGGGCGGGCTGCTTTCTCCGGATTCGGGGGCGCAGGACCTCCCTCCTTTCCTCCCACACAAGCACCCCTTCCTGGTAGGGGCGCAAAGCAGGTGCAGCTTTCTACGCGAGCTCAGTTTCCGTCGGGAGAGGAGGAAAGTCCCCGCTTTTTGCCTTGGTAGAGATATTTCTTTTTAATAAAACGTCAGAATGCCAAATGTGAGATGTTTGCTGAGAACACGGAAGCATTCGCTGCCGGAAAGGAAAAGAAAGGGTTAGGGAAGTCCGAGAAGGCAGACACACTACAGCATTCACACGCAGAAGAAAGCACAGCTCTCCTCGCCGACTTGGAGGAGGGCAGGCGAGGAAGCGAACACACTGAATTCAACTGCATCCAGTATCTGAAAGGATTCTCCCCCGCCCCCCTGTGGATTCCGATGCAGGTCATGCAACTTGCGGGCAAGATGGGGGAAGGGGTATGCGGGGGGGGGACACTGGCCCGCCCCGGGCGCAATCACAGACTGGCTGGGCGCCTGCGAGTGGCACTGTCGCTGTGAGTAAACTTGGAAGCAAAAAAAAAAAAAAAGAAAAGAAGGAAGGGAGGGAGGGAGGGAGGAAGGAAGGAAGGAAGAAAAGAACGTGTCTGTAAAAGGCAGTTTTCCCGATTCCCCCTTACATTCTACCTTCCCTTGGCCTCAGTGAGACTTTTACCCCCTGTTGCCAGTGTGGCCTTGTTGCCAGACTGGCATTTTGCCCTCCCACCAGCAGGAGGGGACAGAGAGTGGAGACCTCCTTAGACTCTCATACCAGTTCCTACTGGCCCAAGGCCATCTCTGATAGCCTTAGTTCACCGCAAGTGCCAATCCATGATTGGCTCTGGAATATGTTTGAGAATCAGGGAAACTGAGGTGTAGTCAAAGCTGTCACTTGGCCTTTTTCAGGAGGTGGTAGGTGGTGGCAGAGAAACACAGAGAACCTTTCTCAGACCATGTCAGGGGAGACTCCAATAAGCAGGGTGAATCTTTTTTAATGCACAGGAGTGAGCATTAAGGGGCTCTGACCCCTGGCAGGTAGTTCCAACCCTTGGCAGGTGTGTGCCCAAGTAAAGACTCCAATACACCATGTGGATTTAGCCCAGCATCAGTTCTCCAGCCTGGAACTAAGATGGTTGTGTCTTAAAGGTGCCCAACACACTTGTTTTGAGAAAGAAATGATTTTTAACACTTCCAGGAGAGAAGGGGAGGCGTCTATAAATCAGAACAAATTTTAAAACTTGTAAAACCCCTTTGGAGATGGTACAAATGCAGCTGTGAAGCAAGGGGCCCTGATGGGACAAGCAGTCTTCCATCCTGACAATAAGATGGGAATTAAGATGGGACATTATGTTATGTTTATGCTAGAGCTCTGGGGCTGAGCAGGAAGTGGCAACTTACAAGGAGTAAGGCCTTTTTTAAAGCAGATGATGGGCCGGGGGTGGCAAGAGCAGAGTTCTGTTTGGGACCACGGGCAAATCACTTCAGCCTCTGGGCCTTAGCTTTCACGTCTGTAAAATGACTAGGTTGGTCCACGCTGCCCAAAGCCTGACCCTCTGACCAGCAGCATCCACATCACCTAGAAGCTTGTTAGAAATGCAGCATCCGAGGCTCCACCCCAGACCTACTAAACCAGAATATCCATTTTAACAAGCTCCCCAGGTGATTCATAAGCACACTACAGTTTGAGAAGTACTGAGATGACTCCCATAGTCGCTTCCAGCTTGAATAGTCTCTGATTCTACATGGACCTGGGTGGGAGGGATCGTTGAGAAAAAAAGAGGTTTCAGGGATGTAGATTCTCAGAATATTATTCAGGGTGACAAAAAGTGGGTGTTTCAGATGCAAGGACCTTGTCAAAAAACAGACCTGTGAAGTTTCACTTCAAGCACAAGGGAAATATCCTGATGCTTCATTAATTCTTAACCTCTGAGAACAGCCAGATCTGGATGAGGGGGCAGGAGAAAGTGTCCAGCATAGACACCCTCCTCTTGGTCAGTAGGGGTACAGAACATTTGAGGTATCTTGTCTGCTTGGCAAGAATGTCCTGGTTGACAAGAAAGAATGGCTGTCACATCATCGTGATTCCCAGTCTCCAGCCGTCACTGGGTCCTAGAGAGATCGTGACCCAGCTCAGCATCCTGCCAATCAGGGGATAATCCCTCCCATCTCTTACAGCTAGCATCTTAGAAAGGAGGAAACTTCCCAGTGGATCCCATGCTGATCAATAAGAAGCAGGAATGGGCAGAGTTTTTTGAACAGTAAGTAAAGCTTTAGAAACCTTTTACAGCTGAGCAGTCGCCATCTGATACCAGAGGTATGGAGAAGACAGGAACATTACTAAGATTTGGATGTGGTCGCCCACCAGTCAGGCCAGAATGGGGGCTGCCTTCCAGAGCACAGTGATCCAACCTTCCTGACATCTAGAGAAACTGAACACATCTTATTCCAAAGGGCATATACCAGCTGCGTGAGCACCTGAGATTTCTCCTTGACTATTTGTTTATAAGATATCCCCAAAGCCAAATTTTCTGCCACCTCGAAAAGCAGAAGGGAGCGGAGACTCAGGAGGCATAACAAACGAGATGCTGCCCGGGGAATCATCACCTCCCAGTGCCACCCCTGCTGGCCTGCTGCTCACACGTCTGCCTTTCTAGCCCAGCCACCTCCCCTTTTCCAATGAACCCACACCTCCGCGTCAGTGGCCACGTTATTGGGATGCAGGCCGGACACCAGACATTTCAGATTTACCTGCCATGCCGTACTCCTAAGATGTCAGCCTAAATCCAAGAACCATGCTGCAGAACTTTCTAGTTTGAACAGAAATAGGACCCAACACCTTAACTCTGAGCTGGGAGGGGAACTGCGGTTCTGGGTGGTGACTGGGTGGGGAGGGGGGAGCACAGGAGAAGACAAAGGGAAAACTGAGCCCTGAAGAATTTGCTGTGCTGGCAGGCTTGGACTTGGGTCAAAGAAAGTCCTGTTTCCTGGGTGGCCTTCACTCGAGATGCAAGGGGAAAAGGCATATTTGGAGGCTGAGGAGATGTAATGGTATCCAGAAGGCCTGGAGCCAAGGAGGGAATTTCAACTGTACATGGAGAATGTAATCCCACCCATGAAGAGAGACAGTCAAGCACCAAGGTGGTCCAAGGAAGCAGGAAAATCCAACCACAGGAGGTCCCAGCTCAGGACCCAGATTTAAGTCCCAAGATTTTGGGCACACACCTGCCAGGGGTTGGAACTACCTGCCAGGGGTCAGAGCCCCTTACTGCTCACTCCGGTCCATTAGGAAAGATTCCCTGAAGGATACCTAGCTTCTCCTCTCCTGCCCTCGTTGGAGTGTCTGGAGGCATTTGGGGGACCAGTGATGCTACCCAGGTGATTCTCCACTTACTCTACTCACCCAGAATGATGGATTCATAGAGTCTCTGGGCTGGAAAGGACTCCCGCCAACGACCTGCAACACCACTGGAGGCAGAAATCCCCTCAACAACATCCCCAAGTATCCAGCCTGTTCCCTCTTGAACACCTTCAGGGACAGGACGCTCATACCATCCAAGGCCTCCCATTCTGTCCTCAAATAACTTTATTCCTTGAATAGCCTTCAGTTTGAAAGAATGAAGTCAGGCTCCCTGAAGCTTCCACCCTTGGTACTAGTGCTGCACCTAGAAGCCCAGGGGAAAATCTTGTCTCTTTTCTGCAAGCCAATCAGGAGGCTGCCCACATCCACCTCTTCTCTGAGCAAAATATCCTCAGTTCCTGCCCTGTACCTCAAAAGCACAGCTTTCTGGTCCTTCCCCACTCTGGTCATTCCTGATGCATTCAGGTTTGTCAATAGCCCCTTTAGAGTATGGCTCCAAATCATGCAGGCTATTGGTGCTCTGACCTTGGGGGACAAGAGAGTCAGCAGCTCTAATGGGACTAAATAGGGTGTCATGAACTGAATTTACCACCCACTAGCGTTTGAGCCTGGGCAAGGCACTTAAGTCTTTGTGCCTTGGTTTCCCCATCTGCAAAATAGGGGTTTAACAGCATCTAACTCACAAGGTTATTGTAAGATCATGCAGTAAAGCACTTTGAGCAGTGCCTGACACACCGTAAGTACTTGGTGGGTATTAACTTCATTTTTCCATTTTTGAGGTTCCCAGAGGGTTTTGCTGCCCCGGCCAGGAGGCCCCAGCACTGGTTGTCCACTCACAGCCAAAAACACTGCCCCCATAAAGCTCGTCCTGCATGTGTGCAGAGCAGTGCCCCCTGGCAAGTTCCTGCATCGTGCTGGGCTGAGGAGCTCAGCCTTTGCCCATGGATGCTCTCAGCCAGACGCCTAGACCCCAGAGTCATGAATGGCGAGGGTCCAAGTCCCAGGTCCCTGCAGAAGAAGGCGCTGGTCCAAGCTGGGGTATGTCTCCATTGAGAAAGAACCCTTCGGCCCTCCCTGGTTCCCTTGCCAGCCTGTTGCTCCTTCAGGAGTGGGGTGAGGTGGGAGGGGGTGGTGCTGGCTTTGGTCTGCCCTTACTGGGGTAACCCCTGCTGAGTCGCCATTGGCTGGGAGCAGTTGCGCTGGGCTGGGAATTCAGTGTGACACCCGTCCTGGCACATGGGAGTTCCCAGGGCAAGGCCACTGCACATCCTGCAGAGAGCAGGGTCCAGAGCAGTCAGAGGGATTCAAGAATAAAATCAAGGTGCCAGGAATCAGCAGGCATCTAGGGAGCCAGAGAAGTGAGCACCTGAAAGGTGCTCGGAAGAGGCTTCAGGCAGCATCACTGGCAGGGAGGATCGCATACCCGCAACCCCAGGACGCACCCTCACGCCCAACCTTCACCATAGACACAGCCCTCACGTGCCTTCCCGGATAAGCTCTCCACAGTAACTTACATCACACCCCACTCTGCACAATACCCAGCCATTTACCTATTTACTGACCAGAGGGCAGCCAGGGGCCATGACCTTCACTTGGCAGAGGGGTGAGCTGAAATTGACAAGGTGGGAGGCAAAGACATCTGGTGCCTTTCTGATTCCCAAGGGAATGTTCTTCCTGTTATCAGCTTTTACAATGTAAGTTCGTTGAAGACAATAACCTTGCCTGTTTCATTTACTGATTTGCCAGCCCCTGAAACGACACTGTAAACATAATAGATGCTCTGTACATATTTATTAAACAACGCCCTGCACTTTTGAACCACTCACCACATTGTAAATGAAGGTTCGGTGTCTGTTTCCCCAGAATTGTAAGCACCAAGAGAGAGCCAGGACCTACCTCAATGCCAGCTCAGGAGTAGACACCACACATTTTGGGGGTGATTTAATGTACACTTTTGCTGCCCCAAACCCCATGTGTATCCCCAAGAGAAGTTTGGGACAGAAGTGGGTGTTCTGAGCTCAGCACCTCCTCTACACCCCAGAGTTACACTTGCGGCTACAGACTTGTCCCTGGTTGGGCAAATAGCAACAGGCTTCTGGGAACAGAAATATGAGTAGCTCCTGTTCTCAGCTCCTAAGTCAGGAGAAAGTTGGCAATAGCAGCTTATAGGGCAATTCCAGACTTCCTGGGCCCTCACCAGGCCCCCCTCACCCAGGCCCAGCAGCCCCATTACTGTGGCTTCCGTCCTGCAGAAAGCCAAACCCTTCTCCCCAGCTCCAGGGCCCCACTATATCCCATTGTCCTTCTTAACCAATCCAGCCCACTCCTGTTCAGCACCCAGGCTGCTGCTATGCCTTCAACACCTCCCATGGTGCCCTTTTCTCCACCTGCTTCTCACCAAAGCAGCCTATGTCACACCCTCCCCTGGCCTGGCTCAGACTCACAGAACGTTGTCTTTCAAACCCAGCTCTGCACTAATTCGCTCATTTAGTATCAAAAGCCTATTGGGCTGTGTCACCTTGGGCATGTTACTTAACTTCTCTGATCCTCCACTTCCTCCTCCGCAACTTGGGGGCCCAAGGATCCCAAGGATCAAATAAAATGTTACACGTGAAAACAGCTCATGAACATTGAACACTGCACAGATGACAGACACAGGTTCCTGCTAACCAGACAGAGGACCCCAGGACCTTTGCACACTCCACCAGCATTTCATACCTGACCCGCCTGCAATTATCAACCAGATGATCTCAGAGAGAGGGAAACACAAGGCAACAGCTTCCATCCACACCACACATTACATTCCCTCTTCAAAGGCGCAGCTAAAGCCTGGGTGTCGGCCCCAGGCAAATCTGATTCAGACCTCAGCTCCGGCACCTGCTAGCTGGAGACCTGGGCATATTATGTCACCTTGCTGAGCCTCATCTTCCTCACCTAAAAAAAAAATGTACTTTTGGGTATTGTTCATGGATATATCCCCTGTGATGTAGTTTCGGGAATGCAATCATAAAATGTACGTGAAGCACCTAACCCAGGGGTTGGCATATAGTAGCTATCCTTTCCTTTCTTTTTCTTTCTGTTCTCCCTTGGCGGTGGGGGGGGGGGGGGGGCGGTGTCCAACCTTTACCAGGTGGTTCAGACCCCATATTAGGGTACTCACAAATTCTGCCCTGCCTGTTGGCTAGAAGCCACCCTGGCTTCTATTTCTTTAAATAAGCTGCACAGATCTCCAGCAGCTCAGAGGGTTGAAGAGGTGACCCCTCAAAGTCCTCAGGACCAGAGAGGAAGAGATTGCCAGCATACCGGGGACTCAAAGCAAAAAATCAGCAAATTGGCTCCAATTTCCTCTGGTGCTGCTGATGACTGGGAATAGCGCACGCACACACACTTAAGTAGGTATCAAGAGCACGTGGAAAACCAAAAAAAAAACAAAAAAAAAAATTAGTCTTATTTGCTGAGACACCAGTGTGGGAATTTGGGGGAAGTGTTATGATGGGGGGTGGGGCCTGAGGAGCCAGGCTCGCCTTTGAAACTAAGAGACAGCTCCCTCCCACGGGCTTTCTGCCATGTCCTCCACCCCCTCCCCAGCCCACAGCACCAGCTGCACTGCCTGGGAACCGAGGAAACAAAAGCCCAGCCCAGGGAGTTCCGGGATGGGGATGGGACACGGAATGAAGGTGACAGTGTGGGGAAGGTGCAACCAGCCTTGGTGCGCCGGAATCGGACCCCCAGAGCTATGGGGTGAGGGTGCGGTGTTGGGGAGGGGGTCCCAGAGACCCAGCCTGGAGGCAGACCTGGGAGACACCATGAGTTCATCCAACGGGTAGAAGCCAGATGCCCCTCTAAAGGCGGGGACACTTGGTCTTCCCCTTGGATGCCCTCTTCCTGGTGTCAAGATCTAGAGCCATCCTCAGGACTCCAAGAAAGAGAGCCCAGGAGCCCAACACTGTGGATGGATGGCCGTGACCCTTTCCCAGTGTGCCTGAGGCTGTGCTTCCTCTGCACACAGTGACAGCTCTGCCCTCCACTCGTCCAGGGCTGGACAACCTTCCCCAGCACGCTGGTCTGAAGGATCCAGCTTCTTCCTGCAGAGTTAATGGTTTTGCCAGGCTCCATGCCCCGCTGTGTTGACACGTAGCAGGGGCCACCCAGAGGCTGCACCCCCATACTAAAAGGGGAGCTTCACCCTGGACCGTAGCCGGCCACCTCCTATGATCCTGGGGTTCCAGGGATGAAGGTGAGCAGAATGACGCTGGCCGTGAAGATGGTGACGGCTGCAACCGCAACGCGTTGGCTTCTGCATGTAACATTTTTCTACGCTCTTTATAGGCACGGTTTCATTGAATCCTCACAAACCCCATTTTACAGATGAGAAGACCAAACTGGAGAGGTTACATCCCTCGTCCAAGGTCACTCAGCTGGTATAAGGCATGAGCCCCGTTTTAAACTCTAACCACACACCCACTGCACCGAACCACCGCTTACATTAGACTGGCCCCTGGTGAGGCGGGGAGGAAAGAGGAGGCTGCCCCTCTGCAGGGGAGAGGGCCCACCCTGCCCTTTTGCATCCTGACAGCCCTCTCCTAGTCCTTGTCTTCCCCTAGTAACAGAGAAGAGACAGAGGGAAGGAAGACTCCAGTTGTGATCACTGGGCTGGGCCGGGGCTCAGGCGGCCTTTGTCGGGGGGGAGCGGGGGATGATCAGTCTGCCACCTGCCTCATGGGTGGGTTCACCTAATGCCCAACTAACCCCTTCCCAGGAGGAGATCGCTGCCCCAGCTTTCTCCTGGCAAAGGGTAGGGATTCTAGAGGTGGACCCTTTGACACAGAGGCCGCATTGAATGTCCTACCCGAGCGTCTGTAATAAACAAATCAATAATTAAGAGAGGATGCACATTAGCCTTTGAACAGGTTCCAGAGAGAGTTTATTTTTGATCTTCCACGAGGTGAACGAGTGTGTGCTTGAAGGCTGCGGGGAGGCTGTGGGCAGCAAGGGAGAGAAGGGGCCAGGAGGGGTGGACAGAGGGGTGGGCGGGAGAGGACGCGCAGGAGCCTCCAGCCCATGGGGGCATCTGTGAGGGCCAGGCTGAGCGTGGGGGAGCCGGGTGGCGGGTGGACGAACGTTTAGACTGTGCTGGGCGCGCACATATATGTGCAGGGGGGGAGGAAGGCAGGGGCCGAGGGGCGTGGCTGGGTGGGTGGGTGGTAAAGGCAGCTGCTGGGCCCGGGCAGATGAGGCTGCTTAATAAGGGGTGCTGGGGGGAATCCTCATTGCCTTGTGCCAGACTGGGTTAGAAGCCGTGCTTTTAATCTGTTAGCTCTCAGATAGGAAGATTGCGGAATAGAACATCTTAAATAGCAACCCTCCTTCCTGACTCCCACTTTTTTCTCCCATCAATCCCTGCTGCCTGAGGAAGCCAGTTCACTTTCCCTTCAACTTCTAAGTTCACTGGAAGTTTCTAGTCCTGGGACTATGGGAAGAAGAAAGAAAACATTCAGTCGTCTTCTGTCAGGTCGGTTTATCATGAACCCCACCTCCTCCGGCACACATACCCCAAATAATAACCATAATAATAAAGCAGACATTATAATTAGAGAACGCTGACATCTGAAAAAAGGAAACCTTAGATCAACCAGCCTGGTGTTTCTCCAACAAGAACCCCCGAGCCCAGAGGAAAATGAACCCCTCACCACGGGTGGCGGAGGGAAAGGAGGAGTTGGGGGAAGGGCTGCAGCAGGCATGAAACTTCTTTGAAGTCTCACGTTACTTTCAAAATTTGAGCGAGTGTGTTATTCTACAGCCTAGTATGTCTGTGTGTGTTTTGCTGTGAACTAATGTTTTAAAATCTCTCCATGGAATAAAATGAGTGACCCTGGAAGGTACATGTCATGTGTATTACTCCTGGGCCCTCAGAGACCCCTGGGGTTTTGACCCAAAACCCTCTGTGGAAACTTACCACTTTCGGAAGCACATATTTAGTCCAAGCCCCTCCTGCCCCATCCCTGTCATTTTATAGGTAGAATAATTAGGCCCAAGATGACTAAGTTATGTTCCCAAGGCCACAGAGCCAGTTAGGACCAGAGCCAAAGGCTTCTATTAAAGGCATCCATTTTGCCATTCAAACAAGCAAACAAACAAACAAACAACAACAAAAAACAGATTCTAGGCTAGAGCTCTCAGAACCTCATGTCCCAAACGCAGCTGGCCCCTCCTGGACCACATACCTCTCTTCCCAACCAGATAGCTACCTTTTTAGCACAACAGCATTTTATGACAGATTTTTATGACATCATCTCTCTAAGCATCCTTCTCCAAGGAACGCAAAATTCTCCAATACCACCACACCCGGGCCTTACAACAATCTCCCAGAGTTCAGCAGGATACAGCAATTTTTGGTGTTTATTGGGTTCCTATTTATCTCACCTCCTCTGCAAAATGGATTTGCAGGTAAATATGATGACCTCTCCATCGTACAGGTGGGAATAATGTGGGACCGTGACTTTCTCAAGGTCACAAGATAGATTTGGGGCAGTGACGTGGACGGGATCACAGGCACGTATTATACAGTTTAAAGGAGGTCAGGATTTACTCACCAGCCCTCGCTGAATGACTGTATCGGCTTCTGCACAGAGGCAGCTACCTTCACTAGCCTGAGCTGTGAGATAGCGGGCTGAGGCAGGGGCTGGGCAGGGGCTGGGGTTGGTTGGACAAAGGCTCTGAGTGCCTCCTGCTGAGCTCAGGAGCAAAAGCTTCTAAAAATACCAAGCACGTTTCTTGCGGGGGGTGGGGTTGGGGGGTGGGGGATGGGGGGGGGTGGCTGATTCAGCTGACCTTTCCTAAGGATAGCCAATTTGCTGACTCCATGCTGGGGGCCAGTGAGCAGAAAGGCCGCCTGTTTCTCTCCAGCTGACTCTTGGGCTGAAGTGGGGCAGGATGGGAATATCCTCTCACTCCCAGGATCCCTCACCTCAGATGGATCCAGTGAGAATTATAAAAGAAGAACCCTGGACCATCCCGAGACTTGACAGAGAGCAAGCCGCAGGCCAGGCAAGATCATGGGAAAGTCAGACTTGGTCTCTGTTCTCATGCAACTCAGGGTCTGCCAGCCCAGCCAAGGAGGACAGCAGATTGTCACCTGTGGTGGGAAGCAAACAGCAGGGGGTATGAAGAAGAGGTTAATTCTGAGTGGGGAGAGCCGTCCTTTCCTTTGTTTTTATTCATTCATTCATCTGTTCGCTGTACACAGTTCTGTGTACTGAGATCCTTTGCAGCTGCTTTGGGAATAAGATGCTGGTCACCTTGTCTGGTACTGCCCGCTCTCATTTTCCTTATCTGTAAAATGGGCCGGTTGAAACTGGGGGATTTCACAAACTCCTCCCAGCTGGGACAGCCAGCCAGCTGGGTCCTGGCTGAAGTTCAGGGCACTCCTGCCAAGTCCTGAAGTTCTGTGTTATCCCTCTTTATCTTCGCTGAGTCTCTCAGAGCTGGCCTTGCTTCCGGCCCCCTCCCAGCCCCTAGAAGGAGACGCAGCAGGGGCAGCTTCCCTTGTTGGGCTCTCTCTCCCCGAGGCTCCTGGTAGAAGACACTCCCTCTTCCACTTCTGGCAGAGACAGTCCCTGGCAAGCCTAGGGGTCTCACCCCGGCAGCCTGGCATTCTGGGGAGAAGGTTCTAGTCTCTACCTGTGTGTAGCTCATGGTTTCTGACCCAGGACTGATGTGGGCCAGACGGGTGGGCCCGACAGGAGGACACATGTGGGAGTCACGGCACATGCCGGCTCGTCCTCACGCAGCTCTGTGGACCCCCTGGGGTCTGGCTCTGGCCTGAACTGACTTCCGAAGCCCTGGCCCGTGGTCCTCCCTGGCTGGTCCTCCGCAGACAGGCCTGGAGCCTCGCTAGGAGAGGACGCCCGGGATGGAAATGAACACTGACAGATCCTGATTTATGGCCTTGTTATCTTGTAAGAGAGACAGGGAGGCAACTGAAAAGGCCAGCATCATCCCAGGAAGCCCAGTAAGGAGTCCCACACCACCTGGAGCTGCCCACTGCTCCACGGCCAGAGGGACCTGCCCCCCGAAGGGCCAAGAGCCGGCCTGAACAGGGAGAGAAGCGGGGGGAGGGCAGGTGACCAACGCCCACAGCGCAGGCGGCAGCAGAGTTCCAACCACACAGGGAGCTCGCTCTCCTGATCCGACCTCCACAGGTGAAGAACCGCTTGGAGAGGTTGAGACTGAAGTCGCGCTGTGAGGACAGGCACGAGCTTGAGTCGGTCTGACCTCAAGGCCCTGCCTCCTACGTGGCTAGGGACAGTGGGATCTAGTGGACAGAGGGATGGGAGCAGGGAGGAGGGTCCCTGCTGTCAGGATAAGGGGAAGGAAGGTAAGGCCGAGGATTTAGAAGAGGGAGGGGATGCAGGCGGGGTGAAGCTGGAGGAAGAAAGGCAGGAGCAGAGGCGGTGAGGGAGGGTGGTGAGGGCTCAGGACCCCTGCCCACTCCAGGTCGGACTTCCTGCTCCGCGTCTCTCTAGGCGTGGATTCCATTCCATATGGGTCAGATGCAAGGAGAGAACAGGCAACTCCAGCCCCGGGCCCTCTTCATGCTCCCGGCCTGGGAGTGGAGCAGAGCCCTTGGCCAGACCCTCCCTAGGGCCGGGGGTGGGGTTGGGGTCTGGGGGAAGGCTGGTCCAGCTCCTCATTAAAGAATAAAAAGGCAAAGCCAGCAGGGGGTGGAAGTGGCAGGGCGGCTGACCTTTTGTTGAGAGATGGCTGGATCTCCAGCTCTCTCCTGCTTTAAAACCTTTTGTGGATCCCCACCGCCTACAGGACTCCAGGCTCCAGCACCCAGCACCCAGCGCTTTCCCGGATCTGGGCCTCCTCTCTTCTCTGCCTTCAGGTCCCCAGACTGCCCGGTCCCCATGCCCAGCTCCCGCTCACTTCCTGCCTCACCTTCCTCACTCGCACTCACCTCTGCCCTTTTGCTCCTGGGGCCCAGCGGCCTCGGCCTGTCAAGATCCTGCCTCGATTTCAAAGCCTTGGACATCCTTAACAAGCCTCCCCAAGTTCTCCTACTAACCTCTCTGCCCCCGTATGTTCAGAGAGTGCCGGCTCAGCATCTGTTACAGCATCGATCAGAGCCTTCCCCACTCCGAGGCAGCCATGCATATTTCTGCCTCCCTCCGGAACTATAGGTGCCTTGAAACCAGGCCTATTGCATTTGCACAGAGCCTGTGTTGATCTAATATGCATTGAACTAAACTAAAAAATTAAACCAGAAAAGAATGTGTCCTATTCTTTCCCTTCTCCCATCTTCTACCCCAGCAGAATCTTTCTTGGGGTCCCAGGGACAAAACTTGCACACTGGGCAGTGTGGTCTTTTGACACAGAGTTTTAAGTTGAAGGCAGGTGGGGCTGAATGCCCTTCCCAACTCCGTGTGAGGTTAGAGACTGTGCTTCTACAGATGGGGCCTCAGAGATGTGGGTCTCTTGGGCAGTGGGAGACTGGCCTCACGTTCCTACAGGACCTCAGGACAACCTGAAAGGAAGTCAGCGTATCTGAGAACAGAGCCAGTGACCACAATGATTTCGTGGCTCCAAGGAGTCAGGTACTGAGTCCAATGTCAACTTTGCCCATCCCGGAAGAAGGGGTGTTTGCCAGAAGCAGACCCCAGCACCTAGAGGCCACATGGCCACCAGTGTTTACAGGGCTACAGAAAGCGGAGGCTGTTGCCCCCCTGCAAGGTCGGCCTGAGCGTGTAGCTCCTCCCGCCCCTCCCCCTATCCCCAGCATCGGACACCCCAAGGCACTGTTTCCCAGTATGGGGTGACCAGAGGGGGAAAACCAGGTTCATTTCCAGATGCATTAGACATTCCAGGGGAAAATGGAGAGCTGGCAAACAAGAAAGGGAAGGCAAACCCATAGCACGAGAGGTGCTGCCCTCGGTCCCTGAGCTGTGGGGGGACTTCAGGCAGCGCTGGGTGCAGGGACAGAGCACCAGTCCTCAACGTCGGCCCCAAGCTGTCCTTCAGAGAATCACTGGCTCCAGCTAAGCGAACCAACTGGTCCTGCTCTGCCCAGGACTTCCCAGGTCTTAGCACTGAAAGTCCTGCATCCCAGGAGCCCTCCTTCCAGGGCAAACCAGGCAGGTTGGTCACCCTGACTCTAGCCAAGCAGATATTATTGGGCCAGGACACAACAGACTCTGGGTAGGGGCCTCGTACTACAGTCTGGGAGGTAGAGAGGGTGGTTCCTAAGGATGGCCAATGTAGGGGGTACCTGCCACCACCCAGCCAGTGCCCATGCTGAGGCTCAGAGCGGTCACCTTGACCCAGATCACTGAGCTAGAATTTGAACCCCAGCTCCTTGCTGGGAAGGGGGCAAGAAGGGAGCAGCAGAAACCTTCGTATCTGAGCTGTCCCGCCTCTGGGACCTAGGAGCACATAAGCTCTGTTGATGGCCCTTGTCCTCATCCTGAGACCCAAGGGAATTCATCACAATTAGCAATCCCAGGCTCAACAAAGAGCTGGGTGCAGCCACAGGGCCAGTGGGAGAGACAGAGCTGTGAGGCCACTGACCTTTACAGCTGCTTCAGGTTGTGGCTAAGTGGCCCCAAGGCAGCCCCGGGTGCAGAGGGATGGAGAGAGACTTGTTTAGTCTCTGTGGCCCAGAGGGAAATTCAGGGGCTTCAAACTCAACCCCATCCTGGGCTGGCAAACCTCCAGGGAACTCAACCCCTCCTGTTGTCACGTCTGCTCCGCGGTCAACACAAGCCAAGGAGACTGGCTCATTCACGGCTTCGTGCCCGCCACCACCCACCCCCGCCCCGGCCTGGTTCTCCCCACGATGAAGAGCTCGGGTTCCTTCAGTGGTTTCTCGAGTTTTGAGTCTCTTTGTCCTGCTTGTTCCCCTTGGTGTCTGTTTCAGTGCATCGTGTCTTTTAAAAGACAGCTCTGGCTCTTCTTCATTGGGTCATAGCAATGAAGATTGGAAAGTGACCAAGGGAGAAGGAACAGAGGTGAGGGTTTCAACGTGAGCTGGTATAAAATGGATCACATAGAATGTTCCCTAGAACTGAACAGAACAACCAAGAGTGCTTGACCAGAGCAGACCAGAGCAGACCAGAGCTCGGAACTTCACTCTGAAACTTCTCCCAGCACGAATTCATTTCTGCTGCATTTCCATCCCACGGCTGACTCGGATCAATTAGAAGCACCAAAGCCTTCTTGCGAGCAACACTGAAGCCTCGCCTCTCGCATCCAGTTGGTCTTTAGGGCAGAACTTGACTTTTATCTTTGTTAGTTCACACCTCGTTGATTCATCCTTCTGTTCTTGTCCGTCCAGATCTTTGCAGATCCAGAAAATCACCTACCCCTTTCCCACTTCAGGTCAGTTACAAGTCTGTTTGGCTTACTTTATCCAAGTCTTCAATCAAATTGCACATTCTGCCGACTTGGAGTCTCAGCCAGAGAAAAAGAACTTTGTCTGAGGAGCCAGTGCCCACCCGGATCACTTCAATCCTTGTTCATGTCCCTGCCTACACAGTATCCCCCTCCCTCTGGGTGCTGATGTGCACACGCACCCACCAGCCCAGTTCCTATCCAGCAGAGCTCCCAAGGATGGCCTCTCTTTCCATTTTCTGATTGCCCAGCCCCCAAAGTCCAGCATTTCTCCAAGGTCTGTGCACCTGGGGAGCTAAGACCAAAGTCTCAGAGCCCCAATGCCCAGGTTACCTGTCATTCCTCTTCTTGAGGATGTGGGGAGGTTTCTTTGTAGATACGAGGAGGCTTCTTTGCTTGGAGAGATGTCCATCAGATGAAGGGAAATAAAGCATATTCAACAGGTGTGTGAAGTTCGGAGCGACACGTTGGCTTCCAATGGCCTTCAAGGCCATCAAAGCATCCTTCCCACTGTTTCTCCATTGGGCCATCATTGCTAAAACCCTGAGGCAGAGGAACTACCATGTTCTAAAGACCTCCAAGGGGGAGGGGCAGTACAGCCTCCGTGCTGCCACTGACTCACTCCCTCAGTCATGCACCGCATTCTGAGCATGTGCTGTGCGCCAGGCCCTGGATAGGTGCTGCAGATAGAGGGGTGATTAGAAATGACTTCCAGGAGCTGACAGTCTCCCGGAGAAGGGAGCCGTGGAAACAACTCATTTTTGCCATGTGTGAGGTGCCCCAGTAGGGTGAAGTAAAGCTTGCTCTGAGCTCCCGGAGGAAAGAGAGCCTGCCCGCACTTAGAGGGGGTGACATTTGAGCAAGTGTGCAGGCAAGTCCCTGTATCCCAGCTGTTCTAACCTCTCTGGGGAGGAGAAGGTGAGGCAGGTTCTTTTCAACTCATTTCTGATTCCTAGAGGGCAGACCAGCCTACAAGGGGCACAATTACATTCTCCTAGCCCCTCTGGGGTCCCGAATCAGCCCTCCAGCCCGCGGCGCCTGGCATCCCATCCAGAAGGGCTGCTGGGCCGGCAGGGCCCTTTCCTGGAAGCCAGGGCTGCGGTTGGCTCCAACGCTCCAGCAGGGCCTCGGCTGGCATCTAGCACCACCTACTGGCCACACAGGGAAAAGCTCCTTGAAGTCACTCCTGGCCTGGCTGTCACACCCCTTCTCACCCTGATCACTTCCCGACCCCTATCCTCCATCCCAAAGGCAGAATGCAACCTTGAAAGGTGACATGGACACTCTGAAGGAAACAGGAGGTCACGGGGACAGCTGGAGCTGTCAATCCCCGGGACAGTCTGTGTCCAGAAACGTGAGGGAAATGAGACAAACAGGGCAGAGCTGGATAGGAGCTGGGAAAGGGGACAAAAGGGAGAGCAGGAAAGGGAACAAGGGTTACAACCAGACAGGGAAGGTGCTGGAAGGTTACATGGAGTCTTCCTGGGGAAGGAAGGACTAAGCTCTCATGGGCATTCTGATGTCCCGGGAAGGGGTCACATTCCGGCCACTGCAGCCCAGGTGACAAAAGGTGCCCTCATGCCAGACAATGTCACTCCTCTTGCCCCAGAACGTTCTGGGCAGCTCCTCCCAGCCTTTAACTTCAAGCAGGCCTGCACTAGCCCACGCTGCTCCCAGGCCCACCTCTGGAGTCAGGAAGCACCCTTCTTGATGCCCAGCTCCCACTCTTATGAGTTGGAAGAAAGCAACAAAGATTGGGAAGAGGGACTTCCCTGGCGGCACAGTGGTTGGGAATTTGCCTGCCAATGCAGGGGACACGGGTTCGAGACCTGGTCAGGGAAGATCCTACATGCCGTGGAGCCACTAAGCCCGTGAACCACAACTACTGAGCCCGCGTGCCACAACTACTGAAGCCTGCGCGCCTAGAACCCGTGCTCTGCAGCAAGAGAAGCCACTGCAATGAGAAGCCCGCGCACCACAACAAAGAGTAGCCCCCGCTCGCCGAAACTAGAGAAAGCCGGTGCGCAGCGACGAAGACCCAATGCCGCCAAAAATAAATAAATTTTAAAAGATTGGGAAGAGACAAGAAAGGAAGAAGGAACAGGGGTGGAGGTTTGAACACAATCTGATATTAAGTGAATCACATATAAAGTTCCCTATGGAAGAGGAAATTGCAAGTAAGCATCCTTCAGGTATGAATCACTGGCTCAGGAATTTCTGCTGAGAAGAGAGCTTCCTGGGCACTAACAGAAGCTGCACCCTCCTCTTCTTGGGGCTCCAAAGAGGGGCCCACACCTGACCTGCTTCCTGTGGAGGAGCATATGGGGCTGTAGTTTTGTAAAAGCTCAGGCTTGGGAATCAGACAGAGCAGCTGTTGACCTTGGGCAAATCACTTCACCTCTCTGAGCCTTAGGCTCCTCCTCTAAGAAATAGGGACATTGGGACTTCCCTAGCGGTCCAGTGGTTAAGACTCCGCATTCCCAATGCAAGGGGCACACGTTCTATCCCTGGTCTGAGAACTAAGATCCCACAGGCCACAAAGCATGGTCAAAAAATAAAGAAATAGGAACAATAATGCCAACTCATAGGACTGATGTAAAGGGTAAACACTACCAACCACTTAGCACAGGACCTAGATGATGAGCTCAATAAACATTGGCTAGAAAAAAAGGAAAGAGAGGACCCAGGCCACTTTGTCTCCGAGCACCTTGGGTCCCCTTGTTGGGAGTTCCCAGGCAGTGCTTGAAGCCTCCCCCAGCCAGCTCCCAGCCTCCTGTGGGCGAGGAGGGAAAGGCGGGGGCCAGGCCTGTTCTCAGGGGGAAGGTTGCTCCTGGGTGGGTGCTGACTGCACACCTCACCCATGGGGAAAGGCGCGCAGCAAGCGAACGGAAAAAGCCAGCGCCCCTCTCTGCTGCATTCATTATTCAGACCTTCCCACAGCCCGGCGCCTGCTATGAGGGTGGGTAAGAAGCACCAGCCGAGGCCAGTTTTGCCTTCTCTGCCTGAGGTGTGGACAGCAAACCCAGTGCATAGCCCCAAAGTTGGGTCGGAGCCAACTTCCAGACCCCTGGCTTTCCCAAGGCCCAGGTGACGTGGGTGAGTTGGCTCTGGATTAGTGCTTTTCAAACCTCTGTGCGTAAACACCACCTGGAGGGCAGGTTAAAATTGGCCCCAGGTTGCTGGGCCCCAGCCCTAGAGATTCTGATCCAGGAGGTCTGGGGTGAGGCCCGAGATTCTGCATTTCTAGCAAGTTCCTAGGTTTGCAGCTGCGGCAGCTGCTCTGGGACTACATCAGTTGAAATTTCAGTCAATTAAAATTTAATTTAGTACAATTTAAAAATCCAGTTGCTCAGTCCCACTGGCCACATTTCAGGGTTCCATTGCCACATGTGGCCAGTGGCTCCCATATTGGACCGGGCAGATACAGGACATTCCCATCACAGGAGAAAGTTCTGTTGGACAATGCTGCTCTAGGAAGCCCATCCTGATGATGGGATTACCAAGGGAGACAAGGGTTAGGAGAAAAAAGAGTGTGTGTCTAAAGACCCAGGAGACTGAGACTCTATGGAAGCTTGAAGAACCCATGGGGGAAGGCAGGTCCCTCAAAGGCTCTTCAGCAGGATCAGGGTGTGATGTGAAATGGCCCAGCTCCCCGCTGACCATGATGGAGGAACGCAAGTCTCCACGGCAACGCAGAGGACGGACATTCCTTAAAGCCAGCTTGGGGAGTGGATGGAGGTGAGGCACAAGCTAAGATCTGAAGGAAGGCTGAGCAGGGAACGGGCCTCCGGGATTTCTGTTCAACTGTGATCTGCTCGCCCACGGACCCGCGAGCAACCCTGTCACTCGGGACGTGAGCAAGTGGCTGGGTTTTATTGTGTGGGGCAGGGGCAGCTGTGAAGGACAGAGTCTGTGCCAGGCAAGGAGCCTGAATAATGGGATGCCGGCTCCGAGGAGAGACACACATCAGTGTTCTGAACAGATGGCCCAACAAAAGGGGTTAAGGAAAGAGATCGCTGTGAGGAGTCTTGTCACTTGCGTTTGAGCAGAGACCCAGGAGGAACTGACTTTTGGTGGGTCCGAAATAGCAAACGCTGGGGAGGGGCGCCGCCTTTCCCTGCCCCCAGACCTCCTCCCTCTGCACAGGCACCTCCCTCCCCCTCCTCCCAGGGAGGGACAGGCTCTGACAACCGATCCCCTGGGGAAGGGAGGGCATTCTGGTGGGTTCTGTCATGTCTCTGTGTGTCTCCTAGAAAAACAGCTCCATCCTTGAACACAAAGGAATCGGCTTTGGGGGCAGGAGGCTCCTAGGCTGCACCCTTGAGTGCTCCCAGACTTCTACGGGCTTGGAGCTCTCTTCCAAATGTCCTGACCTTGACCTCAGGTCTTTGCTTCCTTTTCTGCCCCTTCTGTATGGGTCCCTCCAAGAAGACCACCCCTTGGCAGCCAGTCTGGGACACAAAGCTCCTTGGCTATGTGTACAGAGACCTGGAACAAAACGGAAAGCTGGGTCATTCACAGGCTCACCCACTTTACCCCTTTGCTCCATCTCCATTTCCAGACAATGCTCTCTATCTTCTGCCTCTTCTGCCTCTCTCCCCACACATCCTTCCCTCTCCTTTCTTTCTTTCTTTCTCTTCTTTTCTCCATCTTTCTCTGCCTTTCTTTCTCCATCTCCAATCCTGCTCGGATCCCCAAGGAAGCCAATCCACGTTCCAGTTCTGTCTACTCTGAGCTTCGCAAAGCCACCCCTCACCTGCCTCTCCACCTCTGGTCCCTGCAGTTCCCAGGACCAGTCTCCTCCTTGGCACTTGGCCCAAGAACAGCACTGCCTGCCCCTCCAGCTGGCCCTTCTCCCTTCCTGAAGCCTCTGTCTCCCTGCACTGTCCATCGGTCAGCCTCTTCTTACTAGTCCTTCCTGGAAATCCCTGCAACCAGAATCAACGACTCACTCCCTTTAAGTTTCTCCAAACTCGTTATCCCTGACCTCAGGGTAAAGTGGCTTGGACCCTGGTCCTGCCATCTTTTTCCTGTCCAGCCACCGTATCTTTCCCATTTATAAAACTCACTGTTACCTTGGATAACGTTTTGGTCTATAAGGAAGGCAGATTTCATGATGCCTTAAAAATAAAGAATTATATTTAGCATAAGAAGGATTGCAAAAGGCAAAAAGAAATCACCCACTGACTCAAATTTCATACTTCCAAGGAACTTTGCCTGGCTGGACTTCCTTCTGGAATATGGTAAAAAAACTGTCACCACCTTGGGGTGAGGGCAGGGATGCCATTCTGATAGGAAGAGTAAAAGCGGACAAATGTTTCCCAAATTTCCTTGAAAGATCTATTTCTTATTGGGAACCCTGGACCAGGGTTTCAGTCTCAGCACGATCTACATTTCGGGCTGGATCATTCTTTGTTGAGGGGTTGGCTGGGCACTGCGGGATGTTCAGCAGCATCCCTGAGCTCCACCCACTCGATGCCAATAGCAACCCTCTCAGTTGTGACAATGAAAAATGTCCCCAGACGTTGCCAAGCATCCCCTGGGGGGGGGCAAAATCGCCTCTCATTGAGGACCACTGACTTGACAATGGGCAGGTTGATTTCAAGTGACAGGGGAGAGATTGGTGGCTCTGGACAACTTCTGAGGCTCTAGGGGAAGGAATATGACTCCCTTGGGCTCCTTTGGGTTGTAGGACAGTCACGTGACGACAGCTCCTGTACACTGAGCTTCATCCTGTTCTAGGCACGGAGCTAGAGACAGCATCCCATGGGTTACGTATCACACATCATGGAATCTCGCCATGCTGGGGGGAGGGGAGGGACTGAAACTTGGGGAGGCTGAAAGGCTGATTTAGCCCTTAACCCTACCTCCATGTTGGGTGTCTTCCCTTGTCCCCTTGGTTAGCTCTTTGTAGAGATGAATGAATGCAGAGCAAGAACCAAGCTCATGCTACAAACTCCAAGTGTGCAAGCTCTTTGCAAATGTTAATTCTAACACTCTGCCTAAGTTCCAGTCCTGAGCCCCTTTCCTCCTGGCTGGGAGAAATGTCATCTTAGTCCATCTTGTCCCATACGTTCTTCTTACAGTGTGACTTTGAAACTCCTCCCATCGAGAGGTGGATGTCCTGTGGCTATGGCCACTGGTTCTCTTGGGATGCTTGTTCTTGGATCCTAAGCCACCATGCTCTGAGGAAGGCCAAGCAGCCACGTAAAGAAGACACCCGTGGGTGTTCCAGCCGACAGTCACAGCTGAGACCCCAGCCGACTGCCAGGAGCAACTGCTAGACGTGGGAGTCAACAGCCTTCAGATGATTCCAGTCTCCCACTGGCAAGTCATTCCCAGCCTTCGACTCTCCCCCCAGACTTCATGGAACAGAGATCAGCCATTTCTGATGTCCTCTTTCTGCATTCCTGACCCATGAGCATAACAAAGTGATCGTTTTACAAAATTCAGAGTGGTTTGTTATGTATCAATAGTAGGTGGAACACCCACCAGAACATTACCATGCAGATGCCTCCTTGCTGGGGGTTCTTCCGAAAACAGGGCAGGAGTCCTCACTGCTCTGGAACTTGCACACCTCTCTCCTCCTTGCTCCTGCCTGGGGATCTCTTTGCAGTCCAGGGTGAAAAGTCTAGCTTTCCTTTTTGCTCCTCCAAGACACTTGGTTTGCACCCAAGCATCTCTTCCTTCTTCCTTTCATATCTGTGAGGCAGGAGATAGATGGGCCCCAGGCTGAGCAGCTGGAGTTTGTATTCCAAGATGAAGATAGGAGAGGCTGAGCCCTGCCCAGATAAAAGATAGAGACCACATATTTCTCATTCTTGAGGTCAAGGAGACCTTCCCAACTATACAGGTCCTTGAAAGTCAAAAACGGAGGGAGTGCCATCCCATAGTAGGTGATGTCAACCTACCCACAGGGCTCTTCGCTGGAATCCATCCTGGCTAAGAGATGCACCCGCACACAGGGGAGGACCCTGAGATAAACTAAATATGGACCCAGAACCAGGCAAAGCAAGATGATTAGCCAAAGGAAACCTGGAAGAAATGCCCCATATAAGTGATTCAAACTATCACGAGGGCGTGACTCTCTCTCCGAGTCCGCTGTGTATCTTTCCACATGTACTGTATCCTTTTTCCTCCTAATAGACACTTTACTTGTTTCACTACTTTCCATCATTGTGGAAATTCTTTTCTGCAAAGCCGAAGAGCCAGGGCCTTGTTACTGGCCACTGGTCCCTGGTGGTCTAGTGGCTCGGATTCAGCGCTCTCACTGCCGTGGCCCAACCTCAATCTCAGCTGGGAACCAAAACCCTGCTTCAAGAGGCTGCAGGCCGAGGCTGCCTGAGATCATCTCCATAACTCATCTAACTTTGCTGAGGGTTTAGGCTTTTGAAGCACAATAGCCTGTGAGACTTTCAGGCCTTTCACATTTCCCACCATCTCTCCCCTAGGAAAAGGAGCACAGAGCCAGGGACGTACTTCAGTGGGAGAAGGGAAAGGGGCAATACCCACCGGGAGAGGAAAAAAGGTGCATCGATTATTTTGAATAGCTTTATTGAAATGTAATTCACATAGCATACAATTCATCCACTTAAAGTATACAATTCAGTGATTTTTAGTATATACAGTTACAGAGTTGTGCAATCGTCACTACAGTCAATTCAAGAACACTTCATCACTCAAAAACAGAAACCCAATACCCCTTAGCCATCATTGCTTAGTCCCCCATACCTCCCAATGCCTGGCGACCAGCAATCTTCCTGTCTCTATCGATTTCCCTATTCTGGACATCTCACACAAGTGGAATCATACAATATGTTGTCCTTTATGACTGGCTCCTTTCACTTAGCATAAGGGTTTCAAGGTTCATCCGTGTTGCAGTAGATGCGCAGATAACACTAAGCCAAAGACATCCTTCCAGCTTCCCTCATCTCTGTTGCAAATTGTGGGGAATATGCTCTTGGCATGTGAAAAGGGGGTCCTGCCTTCACCCCCACAGTCATTCCACCTATGACTTTTGCAGCGGGATCAGCAACGGGATCCCAAATTTGGGGGCCACGCTCCGAAGCGAAATGAGAAATGGAGCTCCCAACAGCCCCCTCTCTGGCATCCCTCCCTGTGTGATTAAGTGCCTCGTGGGTGTCTTCAATGAACCACTTACTACACTGGACCATACCTTTTCCCACATGAACCTGTCCCACCAGTTACCACGAGCTCAGAGAGGAGGCCAGGAGCTCAGGGGAAAGCCAGCAAGACCCTAGCCTTGCCGAGGGTCTCCAAAACACAGGCATGGAGGAATCCAGTTCTTAGGATTGCTGGCACAGAGGGCTGGGAGCAGGCAGGGTTTAGGACCCAGCGCCAAGCAAGAGGCAGTGAGGGCTGCCAGTGGAGGGCTTGTGGCTCACCTAAGAAATGGATGAAGAATGAGCTGAAGAGGAGAATGACCATCAATGAACCACAAAGCCTTTTAGCATCCATTTGTGACTGCTGCTGAACAAACAATTGCAAACACACCGGTCACGAACTGGGGCTTGGGTCTCCTGAGACAGCCTTGAACTCCAGCCCGGAGCCCCATCCCCAAACAAAGGAGAGAGGATGTGCCCTCAGCAGCCCTGTCTTGGGTTCTGTAGCTAGATCCAGACCTGGAACCCTGCAGCCCTCCATCGCCTTGCCTTCCCCGTTCATGTTCCCGTCCCATTGCCAAGGAGCCCCTGACACCTTTTGCTCCATAAGCAATGCTTCGCCATGAATAGAGATGAGTTCCTGGGCTCTGCTGTCTCAGTAGCCACTGTTTAGATATCAGCTTTCAGAATCAGATCCTGTTTACCTAATCCATCCATGGTTTAAGTTTCCCTTGCTGGAGGGAAGCACAGTTTCTGTGTGTTAAGGATAAGGCAACAGGCTCCACCCCCTGAAACAAAGGCCAGGAGGTCTGGAGAGCCCTTGATTTGGATAAGCAGAAGCGGGGCTGGTCCTCCAATGTTCCCTTCCATCCTCCAGTCACTCTGGAAGGTGCTGGACCCAAAAGTCTGCTCAACTAGGCTGGGTTTGCAAGCCAAGAGTAGGGTGTGGAATACATAAAGCCTCAAGGAACTCCTAGAGGGGATCTGAATTCCTCAGCAGGAGCAAAAGATTAGGCTCATCCATCCCCACCCAATGCCTCCCTTTGATCCATGGACCAGCCAGATCTTTCTAGCACACCTTCCAGAACCTGGGGGCTGGGATCTCTCCACTTTGCAGGTAAATAGGAAAGCTGGAGTTCTGGGAGGACCTGCCCAGCCTCCTAGCTCTGCCGGCTGACTGTGTATCAACTGGAGGGAACAGGAGGTTTTGCTGAAATGGAAAACTCCTAGTTAGAGGCCAGAACACAGTAGATGTGCAATAAAGTCTCGTTGCGTTTGTCAACTCTCCAGCACTTTCAGACCCATTGGCGAAAGAGGGCAAAAAGAATGACCATGGAAGAAGTCAGGTGCTTTGAGAAAGGGCTTAACACAAAGACAGAAATCAACTGGGCTGGGAGAGGACGCTGTCCCCGACTCGGGTCCCCAGTGCCATCAGCCAGACAGGCAGAACTGCCAACACGGCTACAAAGCTGTCACCCTCCCCCTCCCGGCCCTGCTGTCCACCGCCCCCCTCCCAGTGGCGTCCGCCTGTTTATTTGCTGAGCCCTGGTTTAACAATGCGCTGTTTTTATGAGTTGTGCTGTAGTTCTTGGTAAAGCACTTTAATCCACTTTAATGCCCCCACTCTGCTCCTCCGCGACAGCCTGGTGGTTACTCTAATGCATCCCTCTCACCTCAGGGTTACTAATGAGGTCAGAGGGAACGCAATATCCCAACTGAATAATTCACTAATCAGATGCTACAGACTCCAGTGGTAAAATTTATTTCTGACACCTAAACGGCAAATGGGTTTGTGGACACATTCACTCTCTCTTTGCTCCAGAGCTATTTCTGCTAAATGGAGGACTACTGTGCTTGCTTAACAAAAGGGCTCTGGTCTGGCCACAAACACATTTCATCAGTTGGGGCCTTGCGTTTCTTCAGAGGGTGGGAGGGGGTGGGGAGCTGTTCAGAGTGGGGAGGGGGGCTCTCACCACGTGGGGCTGCCTCCCGAGCCCCCATCCTTCCCCTGGCAGGCAGCAGGTGCCCTCCCACCCAGCCTTGTGCTAGTGGACACCTCCAATCCCTGTTCCCTGCCCCCCGTTATATCGGGGTCCACTGTGAGATCAGCCTGGATGCAGGCTTCTTGCAAACGTAGAAAGCTCCCCAGAACCATTCCCCGGGGAAATGCATACACCCATTCTAATTTTGTACTCCATGTTCAGGGGTTCCCAGGTCCCCTAAAGGCCTCGGCCTCGCCATAAGGCTCTTCTCTGCACTGGGCTCTGCTAGATTATCACTAAATTCTTTACCGCATCAGGTGTCCATGTTCCCAGTTTATAAAATGGAGAGGAACAGCTAGAGGTCTCGAAGCTCCCACCACCCCGCTCTGAGATTCTCTGCACCTCAAACAGGGCCCCCAGGGCTCACTTCTTTATGCCCCTGCCCAGCCTGGAGAGACAGGACCCTCAGATGGGCTGCTGCCTCTGAGGGAGGCGTTGGGCCCTCAGGCTCCCACATCCCCTCCCTCGGGGGTTGGGAGGACACAAGTCCATCTTCAGACTCTGTCCACAGAGGGTGTCGCCTGTCTGCCAACAGATGTGAAGTTGCAGTTTAAACTCCAGCCAAATTTCCCCGGGGACCAGAGCCAACAGCCCCCCATTCTGGAACATCCCAGGCTCCCTTGGATCATGCCAGGTTTCTTTTTACCCCTTCAAGTAACCAGTCCCTGTGTCGGGTTCAGGGTATCTGATAAAAGGGAACATGGGAGACCTATCACAGCACCGGTATATCAAGCAGAGGGCTCTGTTAATATCCTTTAAACTTGATTGCCAAAGAATAGTAATAAAGGCACATGGGCACAAAAGAGACGAACCTGAATATCCCTCAAAAATACAGACTATAAATCAAAATCGTCTTCAGTTCTGAAACAGATCCTACCAATCAGACGTCTTTTGTTGTGGAATTAGAACCAGAACCTCCAGCACTCCCTTTCCTCTTTCAAACTCTAGCCCTACTCCCCAGGGTCCCAAGCCTGCCCAGGTGCCTCAGGCTCTGGCCAAAGGGCTGGGGAAGGGAACCGACTTGGGCAGGGGACTGGTTTCCAGCCACAGCCTGTTCTGTGCCCTGGGCGGGCACCGAGCATTCAGGGCACGGCGCTGGAGGAGGCTTGGGTGTCTGGAGTCGTCGGCTGTGCGGCATCCATGTATTTTGTTTTGTTTTGTTTTGTTTTTTTGATGTCAAATAATATTTAATGGCACAGGAAAAAACAAAACTCTCCAGCTGGGTATAAAATGGAGCTGATATTCACCAGGTCATAATAGTAGTTATCCCTCATCTGTATTCCCCAACTTTCCTTTTTCTTTTTTTTTTAACTACTTTTTTTTTTTTAACATCTTCATTGGAGTATAATTGCTTTACAATGGTGTGTTAGTTTCTGCTTTATAACAAAGTGAATCAGTTATACATATACATATGTCCCCATATCTCTTCCCTCTTGCGTCTCCCTCCCTCCCACCCTCCCTATCCCACCCCTCTAGGTGGTCACAAAGCACTGAGCTGATCTCCCTGTGCTATGACAAAGTGAGAGAGTGGCATGGACATATATACACTACCAAACGTAAAATAGATAGCTAGTGGGAAGCAGACGCATCCATGTGTTTTTATTCATCAGCAACCATGACACCTGAGGCTGCTCTTCCGTCCCCAGCTCCCGAGGCCGCTCAAAGGAGCTGGAGAGGGGCAACAGCCCAGCAGCTAATGAAGGGCCCTCTCTGCCTGGAGGGGAGGATGTGCATCCCAGCTGCTGGCAGCTTAGGCAGCCTAATTGCCTGTCCCCCCAGCTCAGCCCCTCCCTGGCTCCCTCCTTCACTCCCTCTTCTCTGGCTCTACAAGAAGCTAAATGGGCTGGGCTCCACGCCCCAGGGGCCTGCGAAGGGGGATGCGGGGGCGGGGTGGGGGGGGGCAGGCGTGGGTGAGGTCCCTAGGCTGAGTCACGTGTGGCCTCCGGGTCACAGGTCTCCAGCCTGCTTTCTGTAAACAGAGGCAAAGGTGGCTGCGCCGAGCAGCCTGTCTGAGCCACCGGCCTGCAAACTGAAGCAGCTCCCCCGCTTGACCTTTGCTCTGAGGTGTGACCCCAGCTTTGCACTCTGATTCTAATTTAGGAAGCCTCCTCCTCAACTGGTTCCTGGGAGCCTTGAGCCTGGCAAAGGGATCTGAGTCCTGCATGGCTGATTCTGGCAGATTAACACCTTCACTCCCAAACCGGAGCCTGGCTGGGTGGGCAGACCGTCATCAGAGGGTCCAGCACGAGGTTCTGGCTCTGGCTCCCTGGCGCTGGGCAGTCTTCTTTGCCATTGACTTTTCCAGAATCTGTCTCTTCACTTCTCCACCTCTTGGTACTCAGCCTTGAGTCCTGAAGCTTTCCTCCCGTTTGAATCCAGAATGAGATGGTCGGCCAGACATCTCATGGCTCCCAGGCCCCAGCCTCTCAGAAAAGCAAAGGGAACTAACATTCGCTGAGCGGCTTCCATGTGCCAGGTGCTGTGCTAAGGTCTCTATCCTCGAGGCAACCCTGGGAAATATCCTTGTGACCATTTCACAGATGAGGAAATTGAAACTCTGGTGGGTTCAGTAGGTCACCTGTGCCCCTATTCATTTGCTAGACCTCATTTAGCTCAGGAAAAAGGAGCAACTGAGTCCTGAATGACTCAGGAGACCAAAGGGGCGTTCTGGAGGTGAGCAGGATGAGACCTCAGCCTGCAGCGCCATGGAAACCCCACGGGAAGGAAGGGAGAACTGTAGTTCAGGACTCTTAACTCCTGGGGAAGCACTCACCCTAACAGAAGTAACTACTCCTCCCCAGGACAGCACAGCTTGGGCTTTCAGGGGAGGCAGTAGTGGGGTGGGGGGCAGTGGAAAGAGATTGCAGAGTCTTAAGCACCCCAGCTCTGTCACTCACCAGCTGCATGGGTCTAGATGGGTCATTTCACCTCTAAGCCTTGGGGTCTGCATTATGGGGAAGGCTGGACCAGATGACCTCTCATATCCCCATTCAGTTCCATCATTCAACACTGGGACATGGATCCTTTACACAAGGAGGTGATAATGAACATGACCATGACCAAGATGCTAATGATATTAATAAAAATATGTCAAAAAAGAAGACTAACATTTATTGAGAGTGTTTTACATGCCAGGCATTGTGCTGTGTTTCACATGGATTATATTATTTCACCCTTACATCAGTGAGAACTAATACTGTTCCTGTTTTACAGATGAGGAAACTGGGGTTCAGAGGTGTTCTGCATCTTATACAAGATCACACAGCAAGATATTACCGGAGCCAGGAATCACACCCAGGCTCTCTGACTTCAGAAAGTGTACTCTTGGCCATTATTCCAGGCTCTTATTTATTACACATAGAAGACTTTGCCAGTCCCTGGCCAGGCTGTCTTGAGCCCCAAAGGCAGAGGGCAGGGCATCCTTTTCCAGGGAGTAGCAACTTGGGAGTTAGAAATCTGGAATCCATGCCCAATGGCTTTGACCTGCTCTATGGCTCAATTTCCATCTCTAAAATGGGACAAAAGAACCCTTCTTAAAAGAGCCTGTCTTAACCCAATGTACAAGGGATTATAAAGAGAGGAAACTCAAAAGGAGATTCTATATGGAAAAACTGCTTATATATGTAACATTGGAATTTTGGGTTCCCTCATGATTCCAGATCCTCAGGATGCCCTCCCCACCCCGTCCCACTGATTCAGTTTCTCCCTCCAGGCTGTCTGAATGAGGAGACAAATACCAGAGGATGTGCTCTCTTCTTCACATTGATTCATTCACATATTCTCCCATTCCATTCATTCCACCCATTCATCCACCCATTTATACACTCCTTTTATCCTTTAACTAGGTTAATTCATTCAAACATTTACCTATCCACCCACCTATACATCCATTCACCCACACACCCATCCATCTACCCACTAAACTATTTACTCCCCTATCTATTCACTCATTCATCTATCTATCCTCCCATCCATTCAACAAACCACACACTCCATTTATCCATTCATTGACTCAGTCATAAATTTTATCCATCCTTCCATCCATCCACCACATGGACATCCATTCACCCATATACCCATCAGCCCAACCTCCACCTATTCATTCATCCATCTATTCATCTACTTACCCATCTATCTAATCACCCATCCATTTATCCACCTGGTTATCTCTCCATGCACCGATTCATCTAGCTATCCTCCTATCCATTCATCAAATCACACACCTATTCAGTTATCTATTTATTTATTTTTTTAATTTTTATTTATTTATTTATTTATTTATTTTTGGCTGTGTTGGGTCTTCGTTTCTATGCGAGGGCTTTCTCTAGTTGTGGCAAGTGGGGGCCACTCTTCATCGCGGTGCGCGGGCTCTCATTATCGCGGCCTCTCTTGTTTCGGAGCACAGGCTCCAGACGCGCAGGCTCAGTACTTGTGGCTCACGGGCCCAGTTGCTCCGTGGCATGTGGGATCTTCCTGGACCAGGGCTCGAACCCGTGTCCCCTGCATCGGCAGACGGACTCTCAACCACTGCGCCACCAGGGAAGCCCCAGTTATCTATTTATTAATTTATTCATAAATCCTATCCATTCTTCTATTTACGAATTCACTTTTCCATGCAACTACTCTCGCACCCACCTACCTACAAGTTTACCTATCAACTCACCCATCCACCCATCCATCAACTCACCCAGTCATTCATCAACTCTTCCATTCATTCACTCAACACATTTTGACCACCAGACCCTATATTATGTGCTGAAGATAACAAGGTGGAAAAAAATCACAGACTCTGCTTTGAAAAGGTCAAATTACAATGGATAAGAGAGTGATGCAAAAATAGGAAACTCCAATAGGGGATAATGAGGGATGGCATAGTGGGAGAGATGTGGGATTTAGGAGGACAGAAGGGCTTCTGTGGGGATCAGAGCGAGGATCACAGATCTTCTCCTAGGAACTCACATCTGGCCTGGGTTTCAAAAGATGATTAGGAGTTTAGTAGGTGAACAAGGGAAATCAGTGCTAAGCAGAGGCAACTGCATGTGTTGCATAAAAACATGAGAGAATACAAAGCTCTAGAGCAGTGATTCTCAACTGGGGTGATTTTGCCCTTGTGGGGACATCTGGAAATGTCTGGAGACATTTTTGATTGTCATAACTTTGAGATGTCACTGTCATCCAGTGAGTAGAGGCCAGGGATGCTGCTAAACATCTTTCAATGCATCTTTTGCCTTTCAATGAGGGCAGCCCCCATCCCCAAAAGAAGAATTATCCAGCCCAAATGTCAATACTGCCAAGGTTGAGAAACTGAGAAATCTGGTCTAGAAGGACAGTAGATAGTTCAGGATAGTTGGTGTGAAGAGAAGAGGAACCAGTGAGAGACAATCCCAGAAAGGTAGGCAGGAGCTAGATCAAAGACTGCAAATCACATTTATTGAACACTTACAATCTTAGTTCAGACTGCTATAACAAATTGCCATAGACTGGGTGGCTTAGACAACAAACATTTATTTCTCATCATTCTAGAGACTGGGAACTCCAAAATCCAGTGGCTGGTGAGGACCCATTTCCTGGTTCACAGATGGCTATTTCCTCACTGTGTCCTCACATGGCAGAAGGGGCAAGGGAGCTCTCTGGGGTCTCTTTTAAAAGGGTACTAATCCCATTCATGAGGGCTCCATCCTTATAACCTAATCTCCTCCAAAGGCCTCACCTCCTAATTCCATCACGTTGGGAATTTCAACATACAATTTGGGGTGGACACAAACATTTAGTCCATAGCACTTACTCTGTAGTAATTTTTGTGCTAGGCACTGGAAACCCGAAGATAAAATAGGATCCAGTGGCTTCTCTCTAGAACTTTACAATCTCATTGGAGAAATGATACATATCCATGAGGGGAAAGGAACCTCTAGTAACTGAGCCCCTACTATGTGCCAGTCTCTGTTCTAGGATCATCATGTATATGATTTCATGGATTTCCTACAATAATTCTATGAGGTAAGTACTTTTATTTCCCTTTTCCAGATGAGAAAGCTGAGGCTCAGACAACTTAACAACAAAAAACAAAACTGGCTCTACATCACGTGGTAAGTAAGTGGTAATGCACCAAAGTCCATGCTGTCCCATCTGACAACTCAAGGTTGCAGACTTGAGGCAAATTACTAGTAGAGACCTTGATGGAGATGGTGGTCCACAGAGACTTCATGGAGAGGGCACAACTTTACCAGCATCTTGAATGAGGAGAGGACTCAGATATGCAGGAAGGACAGGGGAGGTGGGAGGGTAGAGTGAGTAAAGGCACAGGTGAGCAAGAAGGTGGCAGGTTGTAGAAATCCTGGGTGATTGGAGGATTGGAAGATGAAAGAGAAGAGGAGAAGGGTCCTATTGGGAGCCTAATGCAACAAACTGCATGTGGGGTCCTGCACGTAAGATGCTGATGGCCATGGGACCCAAAAAGACACCAATGGCACAGACATTAGAAATACCCCATCAACAACCTCTGAGGGATAAAGAGAGAGAAGGAGAGAAGTGGAGAGGGATTTTACATTTCAAGCCTGAGTTTTGCCTAGAAATATCTGTTCCTGGTCTTCCGAGGAAACTTCCTCTGCCTGCCTCCATCAATCTCTGGGGGAAAGGGCAGCCCACGCAGATGACCACAGCAGAACCTGCTGCTCTATCCTGCCCTGGCCAGTCCTGGAGGGGAAGCAGCTGTCTTTGGGGACATCACATTCACCTCTGTTAAGAGAGCTGTGCTCCTTCCTTCAACTCATTCCTACCCTTCATATACATCATCACACAGGCGCACACGGACACACCCACACACACACCAGATCTGAGGGTTTAATAGACACTGCTCATCAGATGAGGAAGACAGTTTGCTGAAGAAAATGCTCACTGGCCCCACTGCTCTGAGCTGCATTGGGGTGAAAAGCTTAAAGAGAATCAATTTCATCCAAGAAATCTGAAAGGAGACAGGGAAGGGAGGGGCCGGTTTCAGCAGTAGCCAGAGAGACAAGGCAAAGGAGTCATAGCCCAGACCAGAGAAAATCTTTGCAAATTGAATTTCTGACCATGGCAGGGAAACAAGCCAGGGCAGGGGAGAGGCCTGATCTCTGTGGGAGGAGCTCAGTGCTCCTGGGTCAGAGGGCTGCCCTTTGCTTCCTAGGGAGGCACGTAAAAAGAACAGGAAAATCCGGTCCCAGGGGGGCAGTGCCCTCCCTGCCAAGCTGCCCCGCTGGCAACGCACAACCTCCATTTCTCCTTCACCCCTTAGCACCTCTGCTCCCTTCCTGGTGGGAAGCGGGGGAGGGCAGGTCCTGAGACTCTGCCTCTAAAGTAAGGCCTTAGAGGTGAGGACGATCTGGGTAAGGAGTAGGTGTAAGCCTGCCACCTGTAGGAGCCCCAAGGTGGAGGCAGCCCCCCAGGCCCTGCTCCATTGCTTTGAACCCAAAAGGAATCTTCAATCGCTAGTCAACTGGTTCTCCTTCTCTCTGAATTTGGAGGCCCCTCCCATCCACTTCCCTCTCAGCGTCCCCCTCCCTGCCTCCCGGCTTCCCCCAAGGAGTACCTGAGCTGGCCATCCTTGGCTGAGCTGTGAGGTCATGGTCAGTGCTACATCCACAGAGATGACCATACTACAGAAGCGTAGGCCTGAGTGTGGGAAATAGGGTGTGTGTGTGTGTGTGTGTGTGTGTGTGTGTGTGTGTGTGTGCTGCACCAAAGTGTCAAGCTGCAGGAGTCAACCGTACCCCGTTCCTTGGGAGAGAAGCAGGCTGCCCAGCCATGAGCTGATGGATTACTCACTGTCATCTTCACCTGGCTTTGGTTTGAAGAACAAGACCCCAAAGGCTTGTGGGACATGGGCTCAGGGAGTCCTGGGGAGCCAGGGCTGTCTGCACACTGGAGTGGGAGGGCTGCAGACTCTGTCCCACGCCTAGGGGCAAGCCTGTCCCATTAAGCCTCTGGGCAGGAATGCATCAGGGTCTCCAACAGCTTTCACAACAATGGAAACCCTTCCAAAAGCAATGGCCTGCTGTGTGGTGGGATCATGGTGCCCCTCTTTCTTTCATCGAGGCTCTGCTGGTCTGCAAGTTTGTTCATGTCCATTACATGCATTACAGCCACTAGAACTGTTACTTTTTCAGTGTCTCAAATAGCTAAAACAGTGTCTGACACGTACTAGGCACTTAGTGAATACTTATTGAGGGAATAAATGTTTGCTTTATTTAATCCTCCCAACAGCCCTCAAAGGAAGACAGTTCTGTCATCACAATGTGCTGATGAAGAAACGAAGGCTTGCAGACGCTGAATAACTTAGACCAGGCCACTCAGCCTGGAGTGGAGCCAGGACTTGCATCCATGTCCATCTCACTCCAGAGCTCACGTCCATCCTCATCCTGACACTCTGCTATCTTTCTTCATAATCCAAGAAGCCTCATCTTAAACTTGGGATTTGTAGCATGTTAAACAAGATACCACTGAGTTATAAACAGAGTGAATTGCCATGGCCAGAAGCAGCCAGGGGAGGGAGGCCTTGTGGGGAGCTGGCAGGAGGGAGGAAGAACGGGGGGTGTCTTTAAAGAGTCCCAGGGCCTCCTCGGTTCAGAATGGCATGCACATGGCCCAGAATGGAGAAAGGCCCTTCGCCGGTAGCCGTGGAAATGCCTGAGGTAAGGACACGAGGACACGGGACCCCTTGGTGTCAGGAAACTGCTCACAACAAGAACTGGATCTGGGAGAGCAGATGCCACCAGCACAGACATTGGGCCACCTTTGAATCGTAGAATGATCCCCTGAACCCTGAGACTGGCAAGATGGGGGCTCACCTGTGAGCACTCATGACCTGGGACTCCAGCTCCTGGCCCCCCACCCCATTCTCCCCACCCAGACCCTCCTTGGTCAATCAGCCTTGCTATTCGGGACCAGCTGGTGAGCTGAGACATCAGGTTTCCTCAGGACCTGGTGCCCTCGATGACCCTGAGCTCACCTGAGGAGGACTGGGTACTGTCCCCACAGACCAGCATCTCTAAGACCCAGCACCGAGACCTGTTACACTCCTTTCCCCCTCCCCTCCACCTTCCAGCCCAGGCTCTCTGCACCCGCACTGTACATGCTCTTCTATCCCAGCCCCTCCCATATTGGGGCCCAAGTGAAACCCCTGGCCCCTCCCCCAGACCAGAGCTGCTACAACCCCTGCAGAGGGGTCAGGCTCTCCTGACCACAGAGAGATCATTATTTTAGAATGTGCCCGCACCTCTGGGAAGTGTCAGTGCACAGAGCAGAGTGAAAATAACAAACCAACACCCCCCAACAACAAACGCCATACATCACAACAGGGACCTGACAAGTGAAGAAAATAACTTGGAAGGGGGAAAGAAAGTTTAAGGCTCTGAGTCTTGGCAGGGTAAGGGAGGTGAGCCTGAAGTCTCCAAAGGGTGAATTCCCCCAAACTAGGGCGCCATCCCTGTGGCCCTGTGCTGAACTGCCCTCCTGGGTCAGGTGGCCTGGTCTGGGGCACAGCCCTGGATGCAGAGGGCAGGCACTGGGGGCCTGTCTGGAGGGAGGTTGGCTACAGACCAGACCAAACCAGACGATCTGAAATGGGGTCACCAACCGCAGGGCCAGGGAGAGAGCAGGAGTCAAGGAGAAAAGCTAAAATGAGGCGCAGAAACCGGGAGAGACACTGCCTGTGGTAGGGCCGTGAGGGAGAAATCCTATGCCTAGGGTAGCTCTCTTGCCCACCTCACACACATCATGAATGGGCTTTGAAAGGTGCGTCTGTTGTCACTGCCTGGTCCGATTCCACCCCCTGCTCTGGTAATGGCGCTCCCTTCTCCTTCAGGGACAAGTCCTCCCCTACACTCAGCCCACGATTGGGGTGGGGGGTGGGAGGGGGGTAGATGCCAGCCCCAACCTCTAGCTCCAGAGGTGAGCAAGTGGCCCAGGTCTGGCCAATCAGAGTATTCCATCCCCCTGCCCATGCCAATAGCTCCATGGATGGGCCTGAGAGTAAATCCTGTTGAGAAAAACAAACTTGCCAAAAGCATGACATAAGCCTATTGCTACCAAAGGTCCACCATGTGGAGAGGGCCTGAATGAGAGATAAGTAGACAAATGGAAAAGAAATCATAGAGTGAGAGAGAAAAAGAGAGAGAGAGAGAGTGAGTTCATGGCATTATTTGAACCCCTGGAGCCAGCTGTACCTGACATTTCAGTTATGCAAGCCGATACATCTTTTTTGGGTTTAAGCCACTTTGGGTTTAGTTTCTGTCACTTGCAACCCAAAGGGTCTTGATTCACCCAGATACTCCAATAAAGAGGACCAAATAGGGTGTCATCTCTAGCTGATGCCAACCAGGTACCTTACTAGGGAAGCAGAAAGGCCATTAGCCAGATGAAAGTTTTCCCAGAGTATTTCTGGAGCTGATTCCACAGGGCATCCTATGGGAGGCCAAAGGGGCCAGCAGACTGGGCCATGAGGGGGGTTTCACTGCATCTTTGTCACCTTGTCTTGCCTCCTTGTCGCCTGAGAGACGCACTTGATGGAAGCCCAGGCTGCATGCCAAGGGTTACAGACGCAAGCCTCTTGTATGTCCCCTTCCAACATGGGACTCTCTGAGTGTTTGGGGTCCAGCCTCGCATGGCAGCGGTGGCCTCTCCCCTTTGGTACACTCCCCTAGAGCACAAAATGCTGATCCCATCCTGCTCTGTGCAACTGACTTTTGTGCATGGCGCCTCACCCTACTAAGCTGTGACCACTCTGTTCCCTGTTTAATGTAATGGGACTATAAGAAAGTTTTGGGTTTTTAGAGAAAAAGACTTCACCACTATTTTTGAAATTTAAGTGACTTTTAGGCCATGATTAGCCTTGTCTAGGACAGGGGTTGACCTATGCACCTAATCACAAACGTGTCTCAGTTCTGCAAATTGGGTCTCTTGACCTTGTGGCCCCACTGTAGGCAGCTCATCTTTTTGTGTGTGTGGTAAAACATATACAACATAAAATTTACCGTTTTATCCATTTTTAAGTTTACAGTTCGGTGGCATGAAGTACATTCACATTGCTGTGCAACCATCACCACCATTCATCTCTGGAACTTTCTTCATCTTCCCAAACTGAACATCTTTGCCCATTAAACAATTACTCCCCAGTCCCTGGCAACCACCATTCTACTTTCTGTCTCTATGAATTTGACGATTTCAGGTACCTCATATGAGTGGAATCATGTGATAGCTGTCCTTTTGTGGCTGGTTTATTTCACTGAGCATGTTTTTAAGGTTCAACCATGCAACACAGCTTTTGAGATCTTCTGTGGACATACCTACTAACTGTGAGGCTTCAGTTCTTACTAGGATGGCCAACTCACCTGCTTTATTTCACATCTGGGGAAGGTGAACTTCAGAGAAGAGAATATCTATTTCTAAATATAGGTCCAGCACCCTAAAATTCCAGCAGACCTGAATTAATACTCCTGGAACTGAGCTGCTGTTTCCTCACACAGCTGTAAGCCCCCCTCTTAAAATCCTTTTCTGATAAACAACAAGGAATCAGATGCTGACTCCACCCAGAAAACCACCCTCCCTCCCCAAATAGAGAAAGGTAGTCCCAGGACCCAAAGAACAATTTAGCTACCTATTGATTCGCTTCTCTCTCCTCCCATTTCCAACCAACCTCATAAGTTTGGAGGATGCTGATTTAAAGAAGATATCATCAGGGTGACTGTGATGCCTTGCCCCAGTCTCAGAAAATAAACCTTATCTGAGTGAATTCATGTGGCCTTAAAAAGAACTGAGCTTTTGTTCCTAAGACTCCCACAAAAAAAAAAGCAAACCAGGTGTACCCACGGACACACTCATACAGAAACTCCATCAGAGGATGCTGGATCTCACTTGTGAAACTTTTCCAGATCATCCACTCTGAGTCACTGCTTCTTGCTCCAGTTGTTCTGGATTCTATGTGAGTTATTACTGCAGCTTGGAACCACTCCTTGTCTCAGGCCCCTAGCACTTTGTAGATGCTTCAGCAGCCCTAACACAGCATCCCCTTGGACAGTTTTCTGAGACTCCTGCTCTGGCCCCATGCACTGCCCACATTCACCCTTGGAGCCCAGCTGCTTCCAGTCTCAGTTCTCAGAATAAAAAGCCAGGGAAGGGGGATGGACACTATGCCAGAGAGTCAGTTCTCCCACCTGCCCGACCCTGGCCCACAGGGGAACAACAGGAAACCCTGGCACAAACATTCTACGGAATGTTCCCATTCCATTCTACCAAAGTCTCTCTCCACTACGCAAGG
Organism: Balaenoptera borealis; assembly: GCF_965194805.1. Taxonomy (NCBI): domain Eukaryota; kingdom Metazoa; phylum Chordata; class Mammalia; order Artiodactyla; family Balaenopteridae; genus Balaenoptera; species Balaenoptera borealis. The sequence goes on from NC_138866.1 coordinate 145,815,980, forward strand.
CTAGCGAAACCCCCATGCCCTATCTCCTGTCCCTACAGGACACCCCTTGGCTTAGCCAGGAAGTTAAAACCAAACTGACCGAGTATGTCCATACTTGTCTATTAGAAAATCAATGCAATACTTGACATTCCCTTTTAACTTAGGTGAAATCGCCTGGTCATCCAAGAGCCAGGTGTGATATAACTAAAAATTCTGTGAGACCTTGACATTCCCCAGATTGAATTGATGGGTAAGTTTTGCCCCACTGATGTGAAAAATGAGAGTCTGGATTAGAAGTGTACTGAGAACCTTGTGGTTTTATTATCTAACATGATAATAAAACGGACATGTCCCACCTAAGTGGACACATGAAAAATGAGAAGTAGAAAGAGGTCTGGATGAACCCAGGTCCAAAGGTTGATTTTTCTTTTTTAAGATTCTTCTATCTTAATTCCACTTCCATAAAATGTAGGTAGTATGCTCTACTCAAAGGGTTGAGGAAGTAAGTGACATAGTGTGTAGAAGTGTTTGACATATTGCCTGACATGCTGTAGGTTCTGAATATCACTTTCTTCTTGCTTTCCTCTCTCTCTCTCCCTCCCCTCTCCTTCCTTCTTTCCTTCCTTCCTTCATTCCCTTTTCTCTTCAAATGAGTCATAATTTATGGAGGGATTAGACTCCCGTGGCATTTTCCTTCCTGCTTGCCTCTCAACCACCCCACCCCCAGAAAGAGATCTGCATCTGCTTGGTCCAGGCGTAGAGCATCAACTGGGCCACATGCATTGGGTCACTGTTTTTAGAGGTTGTGAGTCCACACTCAGGTCTCTCTTCCCTCCGGTCTATGCAGCGGCCTCTCTTGGGCCCTGGCTGTCCCTCTCTCCACTGCCTGTCTTTCAGCTGGCCATAGGTAGTAAACACCTAAGATGCACATTTGGGCTTTAAGGCGTTCTTTACCATAGAGCCCGGCATCAGCCCAGCATCAGTAAAGTGGTTCTTCTCTCCCTTTAGCTCTTCACTCACATCCATTACCTTGAACTCTTGTAAAAGGATAGGTGTCAAGTCATGACATGAGCATTCCGGGGTCTCTGGCAGATATACCATCAAACTCTAATCTCATACGTGCCACCAACGGGACACTTCTGCCTGGCCTGCCGTGTTCCTTGGATGCTTGGAGGAATTCCTTCAGGCTTGACCTTTGGTCAAGCCCCGGCTGACCTGTGCACATTCCTCCAACAAACTCCCCTGGCCAGGATGCCTCCATTCATCCCCTGCAGTAGAAAATGAGGGAGGCGTGGAAGAGGCTGACACCCACCCACAAGGAGACAGCCAGCTCGCAACAGGCTATGAACAAGATAACCCTTCACCCAGGAATACTTGTTAGGAGGAAAAGGAACCTAACAGGCTGAAAGGTTAAAAAAAAGAAGGACTCTGGCTAACGAGATGAGGGGCCTCAGCCTCCAGCCTCAGACCTGCAGTCCAGTCCTCTTGCCATCTGTTTTAGGTAGGTCAGATTTTGTGGCTAAAAAAATGGATGCCATCTGCATGAATATAGTTCATATTGCGTTGCACGTATTTATAAATATAAGCGCCGTAGCACCACCACGTTGCCTGCAAAGAATGCAAGCAGGTTGTGATTAGAGGTGAGCCAATTGCTGATTGTGGGTTAATTAGCTCTGCTAATAAACTGCCTGTAGCTTTAGTTAAGAAAAATAACATATTTCATCCTAGGTAGAACAATTACAGTGTATGTAAAATAGATATTTTTGCCTAATGAGCATCTGAAATGCTTTCTTTGGAAAAAAAAAACACACGTATACACACATCACTCTTTCCTTTAAAAAAAGAGAAAAAAAATCCAACCCCCGCATTCCCCGACTGGATTTGTGGTGAAGATAAACTTCAAAGGGGTTCTGCAGTGTTCCAGCCCAAAGGTTGATCTTCAGCTGATGGCCATCGGCAACAGAGCAAATCTTAATGAAATCAGAGTTGGATTCCAGTGGGAACCTGGGACTGTGGGATGAAGAGCAATGTGAGTTGCTAAACAACAGGGCTCAGTAGAAATTCCTTAATTAGCAGTGAGAGGGACATTTGAAGTGGGCATCCCTGGGACCTGGTGAGGGTGCCAGCAGGGAAAGAGAGCCAATGAAAGGGCAACAGCGGCAGTAGTGTAAGGGCCTGGGTGGTCCAAGGCAGCAGGATGGGGACATGACTGCAGCCACAATATCAGGGAACATTTGTATCCTAGGTCTGCATGAACCTCTGATTAACAAGGGTCTTAGAAACTTGGGGCTAGAGGAGACCTTAAAACTCATCTGATTCTGGGATGGCAGCCCTGACGTACCAACTACCTTTCTCTCCTCCAGCACCCCTCGGCAGACATGGCTAATTGGTTACAGGATTCTTTCCTACTAGTCCCACACAGTCACTCAGCATTCATTAGAACTGGTCATCCCTGATCTTTGCCATCCCTGATCTAATCTTGCCTCTGCTTCAAGGTAAGAAAAGTGAGATCCAAAGTAAATTTGTGTCGTAAGTGTTTTAAGTGACCTTCACGATGGTCTCTTGACTCTTCCCACTATAAACCATGTCCAGGATACTCCCAGATACGTGTAGTTCTTGATTTCACCAAGGCTAGCCTCAAACGGGTCACAATAACCCTTCCAGAACCCAGAAAAGTAACCCACAGGAATGCAGGCTGAGAAAGTGATGTTTGTTCCAAAGAATCACCTTTGGAGGAAGGAAGTTGCAAGAACACAGATTGAAGGGAGGGGGCAGGGAGCCATTAGGTTGCACGCCAGTGAGAAACCTTTTCCTTGGGCACTGAGACATGCGAGATGGCGATGTCGACTAAGATGAACATTGTTCCAGTCAGGGTGTCTTGGTTCCTAGGGCTACCATAACAAAGTACCACAGACTGGGTGGCTGCAGTAACAAAAATGTATTTCTCACAGTTCTTGAGGCTGGAAGTCTGAGAATGAGGTGTCAGCAGGTTTGGTTTCTCCTGAGCCCTCTCTCCTTGGCTTGCAGATGGCCACCTTCTTGCTGTGTCCTCACATAACCTTTCTTTCAGTGCATGAACATCCCTGGGGTCTCTTCCTCTTCTTATGAGAACACCAGTCCTATTGGATTAGGGCCCCACCCTTATGACCTCATTTAGCCTTAACTATCTCCTGAAAGCCCCCATCTCCAAATACCATCACACTGAGAGATAGGACTTCAACAAAGGAATCTGGGGGAGACACAATTCAGTCCACAGCAAAGGGTCATCAAATCATAGCCTTTAGAGCTGGAGGGGTCTCAGAGGGCACCAGCTCTCACCCCTGCCCAGTGCAGGACTCCCTCTCCAGGTCATGACTGTGCTCTTCCAGCTCTGCCCTAACGGTGCCAGGACCTCTGCATCCGCACACACACGTGTGCACGGAGGAGGGGCTAGCAATGCTGCCAAGTGATGGTTATCGATGCACCACTGTAGTAGGCGAATAACGGCCTCCCAAAGATAGCCACGTCCTAAACCCAGAACCTGTGAGTATACTAAGTCACATGGCAATGGGAATTAAGATTGCAAATAGAATTAAGGTTGCTAATCAGCTAACCCTAAAATAGGGAGACAATGCTGGATTATCTGGGTGGGCCCAGTATAATCACACAGGTCCTTAAATGCGGAGGAGGGAGGCAGGAGAGTAGAGTCAGAGGGAGCTGTGACTATGGAAGAAAGGCACAGAGAGGCAGTATTGCTGGCTCTGGAGATGCAGGAAGGAGCCACAAGCCAAGGAAAGCAGCAGTCTTTAGGAACTGGAGAAGGTAAGGAAACGGACTCAACGCTTAGGGCTTCCAGAAAGGAATGCAGCCCTGCTGGCACCTGGATTTCAGCCCAGTGAGATCTGAGTTGGACTTCTAGCCCACAGAGCTGCAGGATAATACTTGTGGTGATGTGTTACAGCAGCCATAGGAAACTAATACAAGAAACTGATGAAGTTCTCCCAAACGCTGACAAAGGGGAAAGGACAACAGCGCTGGAAGGAAAGCTGGCAGAAGGATTGAAAGGGGAGAGACGGCAGGTCCCCTACCACTTGGGAGAGTAGCCCCCACTGCTCTCTGTTGATGGAACATTTCACATCTCACTTTGCGGAGAGTGACTAGCTCTCGGGCCCAGCTCAGCGCTGGCACAGAGTAAAGGCTCAACACTGCTTCTCACTGCTTCCTGGACCCCACGGTGACCCCCTGTGGGGCCTCTAGCCCCGCAGGACAGTGTGGGCTCACAGAGTGTCTCTGCAGTGACACCACCAGCTCCTTGCACTAGAACTATCCGCTTTTCCTAAGGGCTAACAGATCAAATTTGGAGTCAAACATGGATTCTCAATAACTATTTACAAGGAAAGGCAACGTAGAGTTCCATTTGCCCATAGAGACGTTAGCATCTCTAGAAGTCTTGCTGTACAGCATTTTCTTTCTGAAACAATGCATTTCTTGGTGGCAGTTTAACCTTTTGAATGCTATTCCCCGTGAGGTCATTCATCTTCTCTCTGAACGGCTCCCTCCCCCTCCCTAAGTCTTGGCAGACAAGTCCATGAGCTCTGGAGATCTAGGTCCTCTTTGGCAGGAAGTCTCTCTGGGGAGGGGAGAAAGCCAAGGAGGGAAGGAAGGCAGGGGACCTTAGGAAGCCATGGTTTCTTCCAGACCAGGGAGCCAAGCTGAAAGCAGGCTGTCCAATCCCGGAGAGCCTGGCAGATGATAAGTACAACCAGTTTTCCCTTCTCTCCCAGAGCCCAGAACCCAGGGACATGTGCAAGGCACGTCTGGGCTTCGGTGTAAAAATAAACCCGGGCTGTCAAGCCCCAGCATATTAATGGCAATTAATGATTCGCTCTAATCCTCCCCAGCTCTCCGTGGGCATCTGCGACATGCTTGGGGCTGGACACCCCTCCCCACTCCCTCCGCCTCCTGCGGATTCCGCCCATATGCTGAGCTGCTCAGGAATGCAGGTCTGGAAGGGAAAACTTAATGGGAAGAGATGTCCGCTACAAAACGCCTGCCCAAGGCTAACAGGAGAGATGCAGCCCACCAGCCAGGGGGGTTGGGGGGTGCTCTTGTATCCATTCTTCCCTGGGACCGGCAAGGCTTGGGCAACTAGCAGCTCCTTACAAGACCCCCTGAGCCAAGAAAACTGAGGCCTCCAAGATGCACTCCTGGCATCAGATTCTGGCATTTCAGGTGCTCCTGTCTCTCAGTTCAGATCGCACTCAAAAGGCAGCCCCATTTCACCCTCGCTGGCCAGCTCCCCTTGCGCAGGACCCCAGACCCTATAGGTAGATGGCAGCTGCTCCCAGAAAGACTCCATCCTTCTAACCTCTCTTCTGGGCTGAGTGTGTCTCGGATACAGTGAGTCCCCTTTCTGCATCCTCGCAGCGCCCATGCTCCCCACTACAGCACTCCTCATGGATGCGTCCCATCACCCTGTTTCCCCACCTGGACTGTAACATGGGAGGGCAGAGACCACATCACCATGTTCCCAGTCGGTCCCGATCGCCTGGCATGGCGCCAGGTGTGCCACAGGTGCATAATACAGGTTGGATGTCTGCCTGGTCAACTGGCCACTTATGGGAAGTGATGGAAACGCGCCTCACATGTGCTAAGCTCCCTGTGTTCTCTCCCCTTGCTCTTGCTCATTACCTGCTTCATTCAACCTTCCCACCTCCCTACGCCTTAGGTACTATTATTACTCCCATTATTTAGAAGAAGAAAAGTAAGTTCCTGCAGCTGAGATCACTTGTTCCAAGTCCCACAGCTCATAGGCGCTACAGACAAGAGCCATCCCAGGCTGTCTCTGCCCCGTTCCGTCAAGGTCACTCTGCAGGAGGTTCCAGCCTCGCCAAAGCCCAACTTTCAAGGTCATTGCCCGCCCCCCACCCCACCCCAGGACCAATTTGGTTTTCACAGCAGCCCCAGGAACTGGATTTTTGTTAAAGACCCCCATTTTACAGGTGAGGAAACTGAAGTTTAGAAAAGCTAAGCAAATTTCTCAAAGTCACAGAACAGAGCTCGGGTTCCAGGGACCCGTCTGTGGATGATGATGAGTCACAGATTTCTGACTGGTCAATCCTTGAGAGGTGGCAGCAGAAGGCTGAAGAAGGCCTAGCAAGAGGCACTGGGATGTTTATGGGAACTTGCCCTGAGGTCTGGGCTCATCACTGTGGGTCCAGAGGCGGGAAGAGTGCTGCAGAAGCTGGAGGTAAAATTATTTGCATTGCTGATCACTGGTCCAGGATTTCTCTGCAAATCTGGGAGTAGGTGCTTGGGTGGCTCCAGCCCAACCGGTGCATTTATAACCCACTCACGCTGGAGAAGGAGAAGAACCGCTTCTCCCTGTGCTGTAATGAGCAGGAGATAAACTTTGCCTGGATAACACACTGCCTCTTCGTGCCAGTTCCATTTGGGATTAAAACCACGGTGAAAAAAAAAAAAGAAGAGAAAAACGGAATCAAAAGGGCCCCGAAAACCAAGCACCTTGAAGACTTTCCCCTCTTTGAAATCTCTCTAATTGGGCAATTATCTAAGGCGGGAATGTGGGCTTCTCCCAGCCGTTACAGAAACACACACAATGAGGAAATTGTTGCCTTCTTGATCCTATACGGAACGGCTGTTATTCCTGCTGGAGTGAAATTGGGTTTCCACACTGAAAGTCTTTGGTGGCAAAGAAAGTCACTCTCCCCGAGTCCCCAGCTGGCCTTGGTAAAAAGAATCAGGTTGCTGTCATAGATTCAAATTTAACCACCAAATTTCTCCTTTCAAAAGCACAGCTTCCTGCACAGGCAGCCCAGTAATGTGATGCAAAACACCCAGTTCTACCATGCTTCTGCTGCCATTTCAGGCATCAAGGCAGCCGGGAGGATTTCACCTGCTCACCACGGTGCTTTCACCTGGCTCAGGGCTGCTGCTCCGTTTCCCTCCCAGCCTCTCCATCCAACTGCTTCTCATCTCCATGGGGACCCACGCTGAGAAAGTACTTTCCATCCTTGCCCTTTCTTAATCCCCCAAGACACAGAATCATGGGACTTTCATCCCAGTAGCAGCCTCTCTCTCTCAGGTTGAGGTGGCTCTTTTACAAGAAATCACCGGGACCCACCTTTTTCCCCCTAAGCAAGCAGCACATTCCTTGAGTTTTTCTTATAGAAGAAGGATAGCACTATGTGACAATCTCCACTCTCTTGACCCGTCCACATACCCAAGAGCCAGGGACGGCCAAGCAAGCACAGAATGGGCATAAAGGCATATTTGTTGAGATGTCAAAGCAAATCCTGCATTAGGGCCTTGAATGACTAACCCCTCTCCCCGTTTCCCCTATACACATACACACACACACACACACACACACACACACACACACACACACTTCTCCATTGCCTAGGCCAGCACACTCGTGTCTAGGCCTCTCTCCAGACCACTGCAACAGCCTCTTATCACATCTCACACCATTCATCTCTCCCCGCTGGTCCAGCCCAGGTTGGTTACACCAGTGCCTTGTTCAAAACCCTTCAGTGGCCCTCCATGGCCCCCAGAATAAAGGTGGTGCCTTTAGCCAGGCATTCAAGACCTTTCTGAATCTGGTCCCAGCAAATCTTTCCAGCTGGATCTTTCTCAGAACCCACACACCCTCTGGCCAACTGGTCTACTCCCCATCTCTTGCTCACACACCCACACTCCTCCTTCCTGTGAGCTTGCTCATTCAAATCCTCAGCTTAGAGTGTCCTCCCCTCCATCTCTACCTGTCAAATCCCACTTGGTCTTCAAAGCCCAGCTCAGGTGTCACCTCCTCCACAAAACTGCCCACACTTAGCACCTGGGAAAAGCGAGACATTTTCACATGGCCAATCTGATGCAGGCTTTGCAATGCAACTGATCTGGCTCAGCCATGTTTGTGCTTAGAACCCCAGAGTCCCAGCTTATCTTAATTCCCATCCCATCCCTGATACTCCCCCTAGGGGTGAGGGTTGACCAGGGGGTGAGGTTGGGAGATGAGGTGCAGATATCTGATGTGTACATTTCTTAGTTGGAAAATAGCTGGGAGTATAAAAGTTTGGTTTTGCAGTGCATCAAAATGTTTCACCATTGAAACTAGTGCATCAAGATCTCCTGTCCTCTGCCTGCCCCGTGATATGTCTTCCACATGTTTGCTGAATAAGTGGTATATTCTCCCCTCCTTGACTCACTCTGAGGTAAGCAGCCTGACCCCTCACAGCACCTCCCACCGTGCCCCTCACCACTGCTAGAACCCCTGGGCCCCTCCTGCCCTCCCCGCCCTTCCCCACCTCTAAGCGACAACAGAAGGGAAGGAAATATAAGGAGCCTACGGCAGCCCTCCTATAGGCAGTGACTCAGGGATGGGTCAGCTTGCCAAGGGCCCACTCCGATCTTTGCCTCTGTTCTGGTCAGCTTCTGCCTTGACCCTGAAACCTATCCTTTTTCAAGTCTCAAACGTACCTGTAGGCCCAGTTCTCCACGTCCTCCACAGTTTGGCTTCCTTCTACCCAGAGACTACAGTCCCAGCCCGGAACCGCAGTCACAGGATGAGAACTCTGCCACCAGGGACCCAACCTGTCTGATGCCCTCTGACTATGTCACTGCCCAGTGCCTGCCTCAAGACTGCGTGTTTCCAGGTACATCACTCTCTTCTGTCAAATCCGTAGCGGCAGACTGGCTAGATTCTCACCAAACCCACTCCCCCTTCCTCCTGGCACACACCTAGACTTCCTTCTGAGGAATAAAGGGCAGCCAAATGACTGCATTCTGGCCAGAGGAATGTGGGAGAAAGTGACGAACTTCTGTACTTGGCCTCCAAGCCCAGCCCATAAAACTTCTTCTGCAATCTCTCCCTCTCTCTCTCTCTCCCCCTGGATGATTGCAAATAAGGATGAGGCTCCAGACTGCGCTGTCCAATATGGTAGCAGCTAGCCACATGTAGTTATTTAAATTTAAATTACTTAAAACGAAAGAAAATTAAAAATTCAGTTCTTCAGTTGCACTGACCACATGTCAAGTCCTCCAACATCAAAGTGCGGCTACAGAACATGTTCATCATCACAGAAAGCTCTAGGACGGTGCCGCTCCATGGAACCCCTGTTGAGCAAAGTCTGGCCCTTGAATAAGGGCTCAGAACAGAATCCTCTCCTCCTCCTCAAGTGCCCTTTACAGGAGCTAATGTGAGTGAGCAAGAAATGACCTTTGACTGGGTAAGCTGCTGAGATTTGAGATTGATTGGAACAGCAGTTAGAAGACCCTAACACCCCCCACACAACTCACTTGTCCAATGCTCTAGACACAGAGCCCAGCACCGCTGCCTGTCATCTGTACCTCCCTCCCTATTCCCAGATGGTGGGGGGACAAGTGGCCAGGACTTCAGCCTCTCTTCTTGAACCTTCCTCATTCCTGCTTAGGTCTGTGGCTCTTGCATCTCTGTCCTAACTTCTGCATTTCCCAAACCCTTTTCACCATTTTTGCCAAATCCATATGTGGCCTCCATTGTCATTTATGTCATATCTTTCCTTAAATGGACTCCTTTTTTATTTAAATAAATGTATTGAATAAGGACACTTTATGTAGCTTCTTAAATGGAATACTAGTATAACTTTCTGTATTAGTCAGGGTTCTCAAGAGAAGCAGAACCAATTATATATATATATATATATATATATATATATATATATATATATATATATACACACGTGTATATATATATGTATATATGTATATATATATGTATATAGATAGAGAGAGAGAGAGAGAGAGAGAGAGAGCGCGCTTGAGTGTAAGAAATTGGCTCACACAATTATAGAAGCTGACAAGTCCCAGGATCTATAGTTGATAAGCTGGAAAACAAGGAGAGACAATGGTATAAGTTCCAGTCCAAAGGCCAGCAGCCTGGAGACCCCAGAAGAACAGATGTTTCAGTTCAAGTCCAAAGGCAGAAAAAAACTAATGTCCTAGCTCAAGGCAGTCAGGCAGGTGGGAATTCCCTCTTACCTGAGGGAGGGTCAGCCTTTTTGTTCTATTCATGCCTTCAACTGATTGGATGGGGCCCACCCATGGAAGGGAGGGCAATCTGCTTTCCTGAGTCTACTGATTCAAATGTTAGTCTCATCTGGACACACTCAGAATAATGTTTGACCAAATGTCTGGACACCCTGTGGCCCAGTCAAGTTGACACATGAAAGTAGCCATCATACTTGCCACAAACAGAAGATAAATACAATTAGGACCTAACAATTTTATTTAAGTCCAGCTGGAATCTGCAGCCTGTCTTAGGCTCTGAGCCTGAGACTTGCTATTTTTTTCTCTGTTTAAAAGGGAGATTAGCAAGTATTGGGGAAGTGTTAAAAGTACACCGATGCCACACTGAGACTTTCACCTTAAAATAATCATAAGGATTGTAAAAGAGTCCAAAAGAGAACACTCTTTCCCACTGTGTGATTCAGCTCTTCAACGCCAGTTCATATCCTACCTTAAGTTATCCCCAGTGCCCACCAGCGGAATCCACACCCAGCCGGGGGCCTCTGTCTTAGACTATGGACCTCTGAAGGCCAAGACCACATCCTAAGGACAGTCACATCACCCTCATACATCGGAGCCACTTAATAAATGGTAGATGAGTGACGGCGTGGCCGGGAACATTCTCTGACCTAGTTGGCGGTTTCTGTCAGAAGCAGAACATCATGACAAAGGAAATGGAACCAGAATGTTAAACCACACTAAAGGTTCCGTCTACCAAAAACCTCCTGTGGCACTTTGGGGCAGGGCTGTGTCTAAAGGAATTAAAACATTCAATAGCCCCAGGCCAGATTAAGACATTCTGAGTCTCCAAACTCTGTCCCACATCATCCAAAACAACAGAATGTATTTTCACAGAGAGAACATTGAACATTTCTATCTAAACACAAATTCAAGCTGCATATATACAGAACAGTGTATTTAGAGAGAAGGAAGAGAGGGGGAGAGAAAGAGGAGCAGGAGGAGAGAAGGCAAAGAAGAAATCGAAAATGGAGGAAATCTGAAATCTAATCATGGCTCTCCCCAGCATGAAATTCTACAGTGATTTTCCCTCCTTAATAGGGACAAATCCAAGCTCCTTTTTAGATACATTGAACTTTGTACCACTTATGTCAAAATATAGCCTCCTAAGACTACCCAGTGCCTTCAGGTCCCCCCAGGAAGAACCAAGAAAAGGCATCCCCATGCACACGCATGGACCACCCAGGGGCATCTTTAGCTGACAAGGCTTTCACATCACCAGGACTTTCTGGGCTGAGGGAATTCTCAAAGATAGATACAGAGATCTGGGAATTGTTTTCAAATTTCCAGAAAACCTAATGGGTATCATATATTTTTTTCCTGCAACAAAACCTACTAAATGACCTGCAGTCCCATAGCGGGGTCCTATACTTACCTCTAATGCTGCATTTCATTTTCCTGCCTGTCTCCCCAAAGGAGTATGAGCTCCTTGCAATTGGGAACCATATATTTGCCTGACTTCATGTTTTTAAAAAAGATATCCTCAATGCCTGCCACATAATCTTTAAAAGACGTCTGAGAATAAGCCAGTGAATTAGTGAATGAAACAAATAAAGGTGATACTATACTGTTTTACATACTTTGTGTCTTTGAGTAATAAAAATGTGAAGGCAAATCCATTAGCAGTAGGGTAGCAGATTATTTGAAAGGAAAAATCACTCAAAATAAGTGAAAAAAATAATGAAAGGGGTGCTAGGCAATGAAAAGGTTGGGAGCCTTTGACAGTACACATACACATTTGTTCCCACACAAAAAGCCTAAGAAACCCGAATCCCCCCGGGGAAGCAGAGCCCTGGAGACACAGTCTGTTTCTGAGCTACCAGCTCCTAAGGCAGAATTTCTCAAAGGGAGGCCTGGAGACCACTGTATCAGAATCAATGGGAAACTGATCAAATGCAGATTCCTAGGTCCTCGCCCCAGACCCAGAGAGTCTGAATGCCTGAGACTAGGACCTGGACTCTACATTCTAAGAAGTTCTTTGAGTCATTCTCAAGCACACGCGAGTTTGAAAACCATCGCCCCAAGGGTTGCTGGGCAAATTCCTTTCTGGCCACCTGCCGCCCAGATCAGGGGATGGGCTCAGAGAGGCTGTCTCATCCCTGTACTCCAGCTGTGAGTGCACATCCCTCACCTGGGACTCATAAACATTGTATTGGAGAGAAGATGTAGTGAGAACTGGGCATAAATTATGTTCCTCTGCCCCTCTTCCCTCCCCCGGCCTTCCCCTAAGGAAGGCCCCAGCCCCAGGGACTGCTCACCGGTATTTCAATAAACTCCAACCGGCCCTTTATCAGATGGTCCAGTCAATTAGAACTTCATCAGGAATCAATTTGTGAGGCCCAGCTGAGATGTAACTATAGATCAGGGCAATGGCAACTGATTATCCCACTAATGGAATATTCCATTGATTAATTGAGTATTTAAATCTTTCAGAGTGTGGCCATGCTTGCTGCCATTGTTGCTGGATGAAAGGGGTACGACGAGCATCCTGGTCAAAGAAGAAACGGATGGTTCACTCTCCATTTATCAGCTCTCAGCAAAATAACAGGCCTGTCCTGGGTCCTCACAAAACAGGAGCTTCGCAAGGTCTTCAACACAATGCGGGCAACTCCCAGAGCTGATTGGGCCAATCAGAGGAAGATGGATTTAAATTCTCCTCTTTCCTGCATGCCTGTATACCTAGCGGCTCTAAGAAATATCCATACCAGTACGTCTCGCACTTCCAAATCACCTGGAGACTTGTTAAAACACAGATCTCTGGGTGCATCCCGGTCTGATTCAGCAGGGCTGGGGTGGAGCCTGAGAATATGCATTTCTAACAGGATCCCCAGTGAAGCTGAGACCACACTTTGAGTAGCGCTTATCTATAATTTATAAACATGTATTTTAACAAGTGGGAGAGAGGGAGACAAACATTATCTAATACCTGTGTGATTTATGCTAGAGTCTGAAATTTTAAAATGCACATTATCGATGCCAGTGAAATATTGACAATAAATGTAAGACAATACATGCTACACCAATGAAAAAGTGGATGGACTTACGTTTTACTGGGACCCTTGATTAAGAGTGAAGGTTTTGTTTGGGGCTCACATCCTGACCCCAGTTCTTCTTAGCTGCGTAGCTCTGAATAAGGATCTTCACTTCTCCAGGCCGGGGTCTCCTTGTACTGAGGCTGCCCGTTCCTGCACCACAGATAGGCCTGTGGAAAGAAAGCGCATAAAGCACTTAACGTGATGCTTGGCACATAGTAAAAACACAAGAGATGGAAGCTATTATTATTATTACCCTGATACCCAATACCTAAAAAGGTCTCAGAAGTCAGGTTCCCTTTGGGGGTAAGAGGGATGTGATTGCTTTTTGCCGAGAAGCAGATGTGTCTGCTTAAGGGGATGGGAAGAGCCAAGGAAGGCCCCTTGCTCCCTGTATCTTCTCTAGTCGCTGCATTGGGTCTTTACCACATGACTGTGAAGTTTCTGACACGCAGAACTTCCAGGGACCTTGGGTGGGTGGGTGGAGACCAAATTTCCCCAAGCAGCTGGTAGATTGTGAGGGCAAAGGAAAAAAGAAAAGAAATTGGCCTTTATTTAAGCCCTGCTGTATGCTATGCACTTTTTTTGTTAAGGGATCTCATTTAATCTTGACTGAAACTGGGAAAGGTTGATATAATATCCCCACTTTTCAGATGGAGAAACTGAGACCCAGAGAAGGAAAGAGATTAGCTCTAGACAATCAGCTGGTGGGCTGGAATTGGAGCCAGGTTTGCTTAACTCTAAGGTCCACGCGCTTTTCTCTTCACCACACCATGTCCCAGTTCTGGAAGTCTTTGCAGGTATAGGTGTGAATCTGTGGGTGGTGCTACAGTCATAAGCACATGACTGTGTGGAGGTGTATCTACATTCCACACAGCAGACGAGAGCCATCGGTATTCAAAGCATACTGGAGTAAGTTATTCCAGTCACTCTGAGTTCAACCTATCCTCCCGAGGACTTCTTAACATCAGGGGCTGCTCTTTCCCTGACAAATATGGATTGCTTCATTGGTCCTTAAATTTTCATTTGAGTGACCTACAAAGCACAAAGAATGACAGCACTTCTTGAATTATTTTTGTCTGTAAACCACTTCAACAGGGGAAAAGATCCCATCAGCTACCTATCGCATGGTTCCTGAAAATGAGAATCATCACCAGAATTAATGGCAAGACCGGCACTGCTTTTGATGGAACACCAATGAGTGGTGTCTGATTTTCAGAAAATACCAGAGGTCAATTATTCATCCATGCCACAGCAAATTGGATCCACTGTCATCTTATAAAAATTAATCCTAAAAGAGATGCACCCAGCAAAATCTGAGGGCCTCTTATGTGGATATCTGAGAACTCTCAAGCTCTGATATCATCTTTCTCCCAGTGACTTGAGCCCAAGTCTTGGAAGATAATAAAAATCCCAAGGCGGTAAGATACTTAGATAAATGTCTGCCCTCAGTCCCAGCTTTCATGAGCACACTTCCTCATGTCCATTTTTTCAGCTGTTCTCAGCACCCAAGAAATGGATCCATGTATTATTTAGTGTCATGGAGGTTACACTAAACTTGGAGTCCAGGATGTTGACCCGAGGCAGGTTTTTCCACTAACCAGATGGTAGCCTTAGAAAATCATCTATTCCTATTTGGGCCTCAGCATCCCCAGCTCTAATGCTCTGTGATTCCAAAAGGTGTTCTCCATTTGGCAGATGTAATTTTAAAGGTCCTGGCTTTGCAGGGAGAGCTCCTGCTCTAGGCGAGGATGTTTTCTCAAAGGGTAATTTGAGCTCGAGCTGACAAAGTATAACATAGACAACTTTTTCATGGCCAGCTGGATGGAGGGCAGGGACAGCATGAAAAATTTAAAAAGCAAAGATCAGAATTTAGCCAATGGTCTCAGACCACACCCCAGCTAAGCCTTTTCAGACTTCCTCTATGTCCTGTGTGGGTTCTAAACCCTGCCAACTGCAGGCTCATCCTGGCCAGTCGCTGAGCCAAGAAGAGCCAGCCACATAGCCTATTCAGAGCTCCACTCCACTATAAGAAGGACTTTTAGAGGTGTCTAGAATTTGAATGTCATCTTCTAGGTGGGCATGGGGTCAGAGTAGTTCCCCGAATGCTTCAAGAGGGTAATGCTGTACCCTCTTTGCTCAGCACACTGGGAATGACCTTGTGCCCTGATGTCTGGTTCTTGAATTCACTCCAGTTCTATCAAAAATAGGGGTCCAGCCTGACCCTCTAAGCTATTTCTTACCAATCCCTGACTTGCCACAAGAAGGTAGTAGAAGATCTGGAACTAATACCTAGATTCCTGACCCAGTACTCCTTTCCCCCCACCACACAGCTCCACACACGCATAGTGATAGATGGGAAGATGAATATATAGCAGTTACGATGATTTGGATGCATGTGGCAGAACACTCAACAAAGATTAACCAAGAAAGGCACTTAATTACCTAACCTAACAAATTACAGAAGTATGGAAGTTCAAAGGTCTAACTACTGGTTTAACAATGTCATCAAAGAGCAAGGTTCTTTCTTTCCTTCTACTCTTCCATTATCGTCAATCTTCTTCAGGCTTATCTCCTCATGGTCTCAAGATGACTGCTGTGGTTCCAGGCATCACATCCTTACACAACCATGTTCATAGAAAGAAAAACACACATTTCCTCCTTCCTCTTTTCATCAGGGAGGAAAACATTTCTCAGAAACCTCCTGGCACTTTTCCTCTTAGTTTCCATTGGCAACGATTAGATCCCGCTGTCGATATTCATGATGCAAAGGAGCCTGGGAATGTGAGTATGTGACATTAACACTTATAGTGGAAGTCTAGCTCTACCAACAAAGAAGGATTTGGGATGCAGAGAGTTCTGATAGTTAGGCAACCATCAGTGTCTGCCCCAACCAGTCTTTATCTGGGTAAAGTTGAGCATGAATGTCTTTTAGGTATGTGAAATTGCTTCTTGAATGAAGTTGGGGTCCAGAATGGTATAAATATTAGGTAGCAAGTGTTGATATGAGTTTTGAAAGGCCATTCCAGGCATAAAGCTTAACCATACGGCAGGCAGAAATGGCAGACTTACAGAGTGATGTCTATTGTAGCTGGAGTTTGAGGAATGATGAGCATCAGGGCTTCCGTGCTGCACAACTCCAGGGGGTGTTATCCACACAGGGTGCAATGACAGAGCACTGAGAAGGTGTCCATGTTAGTGAAGAGAGACTCAGAAGAAGGCCTTGGTCCCCAGAACAATTAGAACCTTCGACACTGCCCCTGGTCTGAGGTCTCCCTGCCAGAGTCTCATCCCCCGAGCATCTGCTCCCCATCCCAACTCTGCCCTCACTCGCACCCCTCTTACCAGGCAGGGGATGAAAATGACCCCTAAGCCCAATGGATCAAACCTCATGAATAATCTCTGATGAGCAAGAAGAAACAGTTATCCTTCTTGCATCCTTCTCCCTCACTCCCCCCTTCTGCCTTTGGTCCCATTAGGACTTATGTTACAATGAGAGCCCTAGAAAAGAGCAGAACAGATAAATGCAAGTCATTAGGACAAAACTGAGGATGTGGGCTCTCTAGTAAGATCTCTTTGCCATCATTGAGGCCTAGGTTGGCAAATGACCAGCCCTACTCATATCAAGATCTGTAGGGGCCAAAAAAATAAAAAGAAGGAAAAGCTAGCTGGCCTCTTGGAGAGCCTGCTCTGTGCCATGCATTAGAAAGGTGTTACCTTATGTATAGTGATGTAACTAGTAAAAATGAACAAGTCCCAGTACAGAGTCTAATACCAACCATTCTCTTCATGGTTTCCCCCTGCAAAAGTGATAGAAAGAGTTCCCTTCCTTTCTCCTTTAAGATGTGGAAGTGGGTTTGGAAAAGCAGTAGGAGGTCCTGAGTGGTGAGTTGGGGACGTGGGCAGATGGTGTGGCGTGTGTGTGTGTGTTGTGGCTCTACAGAGAACCGAGCACAGATACCTCGGAGCCAGGCATGGTGGCATTTCCACTATGCCAAGTGTTGTCACTGGAATGCCATAGTTGCCCAAGGCAGCTGCAGAACTGATTAGGGTCTGAGCTAAAATTACAACCCCTCTCGTACCCACAGATCTTGCCTTGGTTCTCTCAGGTTACCAGCCCCTGCAATACACATGTTACCCTGGGAATGAGCCTATGTGGGGTTTTCACAGCCACGGGCCCCTACAAGCCATTGGCTCAGTGTTCCCGAGTTTCCCATGATCTTCTGAACTCCACGCACTGGGTGTTGCTCCCTCCATTGTACAGAAGAGACGTCAAGTGGCCCCCTCAAGGCCACAGAGCTAGTAAATGGCTGAACTTGGATTGGATATCTGATCTTTGTGACTTAAAAGTCCTTCCGTGAGACGAGGGCCCCATTCTCCCTAGGATAGGGATGGAGGTTCTCAGGGCGCCTGAGGCTAATAGAAGACAGCTGCTTTGCCCACATATGTCTGGTACATTTTTGTGGCGTGAGAAGCTCTCTTCTCCCATAGCAACCACTTGGGGTTTTCAGCTGCTAACCCTGTACTCCAGGACAATAGCAGTCTGGGCTAGGCAGGCCCGTGTAACCACACTCCACTCCAACCTCTTTGTGTTAATAAGCCCTGGATCCCACTTCTTTCTTCCCAGCTTCTCATTTACTTTTCCAAAGAGCACAATAAGCACAATTGATTTTAAAATAAAATCCTCTGGCTTATGCACAGAGGCATTCTTCAGAAAGGTTAAAAACGATGAGGAGGCATTATTTGCCACCATCCGTACTTTGTAACCTTGCAACTGAAGCACCACAAGACCACGGTGGCCTCCCTTGATGGTATCCCGTGTAGGCGGCTTTTGCAGGTGGACGATGACGATGGCAGTGCCTGGGTGTCCTTGGCTCAGGGTGGATGCAAACCACAAAGGACAAAGTCTCTGTAAGTCAGAGCCGGAGGAGGCCTTCTGTACTATCTGGTACAGCTCCTTCCTTTGCTTGATGGGGAAAGCGAGCAGAGAGGGAAGGAAACCTTGGGAATTTGTAAGTCAGTGTGAGCAAAGAGCTACATGGAAGTCGACAGAAAATTCACTCAGAAAAGGGAACTTGGCCTTCCCCTTGGGATAAAGCAAATATTTTCTGTAAAAAGAGGCTCCACTGAGAATTAAGCTTGCATTTCCCTCTCTTTCTAGTGAAAGAGGTGGCGGAAAAACTTCCTGGGAGGATTTGGCAAGTCAACCCTGGAAGAGTTACTAACCGTCAGTCATTAAAGTGGGGGCAGTACTTCATAAGGCGGAGAAAAATCACTTGTGAGGGGTGGGCAAAGGTGGACTGCCGTGTTTGGAGGGTCTGAAGAGAGTCTGAAGGAAGGGATGTGAGATACCTAGGTTAGCTAGGTATTGTCCTAGCTAACTCATCATTAGACATCATTCTTCATGATACCTACTACATAGTTGCACATTTTCACTATGTACTCTCAATAGGGGCTGTTTTCGCTGT
Source organism: Balaenoptera borealis (assembly GCF_965194805.1). NCBI lineage: Eukaryota > Metazoa > Chordata > Mammalia > Artiodactyla > Balaenopteridae > Balaenoptera > Balaenoptera borealis. The sequence goes on from NC_138866.1 coordinate 145,834,521, forward strand.
AATAGGAGGGTTTGTGCACTGATTCCCACTATTCTCAGGGTATACACTCAACTCAACATGAGCAAAAATCCACTTCGTAATCATATTTGTAAGCGTCAACACGACCTTCTTCCCAGAACATTTCTTAGGTCTATCCAGTATACCTCAACGATACTCTGACTACCCAGATGCCTATACAACATGAAATACTATTGCATCAATAGGCTCATTCATTTCACTAACAGCAGTCATGTTAATAATTTTCATTATCTGAGAGGCATTCGCATCCAAACGAGAAGTCCTAACAGTAGAATTAACTACCAGAAATTTAGAGTGATTAAATGGATGTCTTCCACCATATCGCATTTGAAGAACCTCCTTACGTTAACCTAAAATGACTAAGAAAGGAAGGAATCGAACCCTCGTCTACTGGTTTCAGGCCAACACCATAACCATTATGTCTTTCTCTATAAATGAGATATTAGTAAAAAATTATATAACTTTGTCAAAGTTAAGTCACAGGTGAAAATCCTGTATATCTCTATGGTACATCCTTTCCAACTAGGATTTCAAGACGCAACATTGCCCATCATGGAAGAATTACTACATTTTCATGATCACACACTAATAATTGTCTTTTTAATTAGTTCCCTGGTCCTTATATTATCTCACTAATGTTAACAACTAAGCTAACACATGCCAGCACAATAGACGAACATGAAGTAGAGACCATCTGGACGGTTTTACCAGCTATTATTTTGATTTTAATTGCCCTGCCATAACTATGAATCCTCTATGTGATGGATGAGATTAATAACCCATCTCTTACTGTAAAAACTGTAGGTCACCAGTGGTATTGAAGCTATGAGTACACTGACTACGAAGATTTAAGTTTCGACTCCTACATAATCCCAACATCAGACTTAAAACCAGGGGAATTACGACTACTAGAAGTAGACAACTGAGTAGTATTACCCATAGAGATAACAATCCAAATACTAAGCTCCTCCAAAGACGTATTACACTCACGAGCCGTACCTTCCTTAGGCCTAAAAACAGACGCAATCCCAGGACGCCTAAATCAAACAACCCTAATATCAACACAACCAGGTTTGTATTACGGACGGTGTTCAGAGATTGTGGGTCAAATCATAGCTTCATGCCTATTGTCCTTGAACTAGTACCCCTAAAATACTTTGAAAAATGATCCGCATCAATGCTGTAAGTTCATTAAGAAGCTAGGTAGCGTTAAAGACTTTTAAGTTAAAGACTGAGGGCTGAAAAAAAAAAAAAAGACTGAGGGCTAAGACTCTCCTTAATGGTATGCCGCAATTAGACACATTAACTTGATTCATTACCATTTTATCTATATTTCTAGCATTGTTTACTATATTTCAACTAAAAATCTCAAAGTACACTTACTACTCGAACCCAGAATCAATACATACCAAAGTACAAAAACAGTCTACCCCTTGAGAAACAAAATGAACGAAAATCTATTTGCCACTTTCATTGCCCCTACAATAATAGGTAAGGATGTGAGGTCCTAAGTTCCGGAAGTAGCACATGGCTGTCTGACCCAATCCTGACCCAGTGCAGCTGGGCAGATGGAAGGACAAGGTCAGGGATGCCACCCCAGATACAACTTTCTTGGGTCTGAAACATGAATAATGGTTCATGAAGTCCCAGGGGGATGAGACTCGGGGTTGGGGAGAAGGACACCCAATTACATTGCAGACAGGAATCATCTTCCCTAGCAGAGCCCTGCTCTGGGTTCCCAGAATTCTAGCAGAGTCCTAGAGATTCTAGCAGAATCCTAGAGATCCCCTGCTGGCTGGGAGGTTGACTTTGCTACTGGATCATGAGGAGGTCCAAGGGTGAGCCAGGGAAACAGCCAGTGGGCTGGGGTGGTAGCCATTCACCAATCAATACTTAATCATTCCAATATTAAGTGTCATGGCTGTGTCATTAGGTGTGGTGTGAATACCGGCCTTGCTCTGTGACTCCACATAAATAGCTTTGCTAAGGTCATTAGTGACCACCATGTTCTAAATCTGTTAAGGCTAATTTTCAGGCCTCATCTTATTCGATCTTTCAACTGCGTCCAGCACTCTTGAACATTCCTTTCTTCTTGAAACACTCCTTTCTCTTCTTCCGTGGCTTCATTCTTTCCTGGGTTTCTCCTACAGTTGTGACACCTCTTTTTCAATCTCCTGTCCTAGCTCATCCCATTCCATTGGCTGTTTAATTTTGTTATTCCTAAACACTCAGTCTTAAGCTATCTCTTCTTTCAGTTCTCTGCTTTCTTCCTTGGCAATCAGACCCAGGCCCATGTCTTCAATTCCAATTTACACACCAGTTAAGTCACATTTTCATATCACCAGCCCAGAACCTTCCTCTGTTCATTAGCTCTAACCACTTGAGTGTCTCAAAAGTGCATCAGGACAAAGAGTATTTGTTACACGTATCTGATAAAGGACAAGTATCCAGAATATACATTCAGAAACTCTCAAAGGTTAATAATTTTAAAAAAAACCAATTTTTTCTTTTTTTAAAATTTTATTTATTTATTTTATTTATGGCTGTGTTGGGTCTTCGTTTCTGCACGAGGGCTTTCTCTAGCTGTGGCAAGCGGGGGCCACTCTTCATCGCGGTGCGCGGGCCTCTCACTATCGCGGCCTCTCTTGTTGCGGAGCACAGGCTCCAGACGCGCAGGCTCAGTAGTTGTGGCTCACGGGCCCAGTTGCTCCGCGGCATGTGGGATCTTCCCAGACCAGGACTCGAACCCGTGTCCCCTGCATTGGCAGGCAGACTCTCAACCACTGTGCCACCAGGGAAGCCCCCAAACCCAATTTTTATCTTGTTTGTTTGTTTGTTTATTTTTGGCTGCATTGGATCTTCATTGCTGCGCGCAGGCTTTCTCTATTTGCGGCGAGCGGGGGCTACTCTTTGTTGGGGTGGGTGGGCTTCTCATTGCAGTGGCTTTTCTTGTTGTGGAGCATGGGCTCTAGGCGCGCGGGCTTCGGTAGTTATGGCACACAGGCTTAGTTGCTCTGCGGCATGTTGGATCTTCCCGGACCAGGGCTCGAACCCGTGTCCCCTGCATTGGCAGGCAGGTTCTTAACCACTGCACCACCAGGGAAGTCCCCAAACCCAATTTTTTTTTCTTTAAATTTATTTATTTTTGGCTGCACTGGGTCTTCATAGCTGCGCAGGCTTTCTCTAGTTGCAGCGAGTGGGGACTACTCTTCATTGTGGTGCGTGAGCTTCTCATTGCATTGGCTTCTCTTGTTGCAGAGCATGTGCTCTAGGCACGTGGGCTTCAGTAGTTGTGGCACACGGGCTCAGTAGTTGTGGCTCAGGGGCTTAGTTGCTCCACGGTGTGTGGAATCTTCCCGGACCAGGGCTCGAACCCATGTCCCCTGCATTGGCAGGCGGATTCTTAACCACTGCGCCACCAGGGAAGCCCCCCAAACCCAATTTTTAAATGGACAAAAGATTTGAACAGACACTTCAAGAAGATATACAGATGGCAAACAAGCACATGAAAAGATGTCCAACAACGTTAGTCATGAGGGAAATGCAAAATAAAATCACTATACAGCTACTGAAATGGCTAAAATAAAAATGTGGGTAATACCCAGTGCTGGTGAGAATGTGGAGCAGCTGGACCTCTCATCTATTGCTAGTGGGAATGCAAAGTGGTGCAGCCCCTTGGGAAAACAGTTTCGCAGTTTCTCATAAAGTTAAACATACACTTACCATTCAACCCACAATCTCACTCTATTGATTATCACTATTTATTCAAGAAATATGAACACGTATGCTTACACAAAAACCTGTATGTGAACATTTATTGTGGCTTTAATCATAATTACTAAATGCTGGAAGCAAATCAAGTGTCCTTCAACTGGTGAATGAATAAATAAACTGCAATATAGCCATAGCACAGAATAGTACTTAGGAATAAAAAGGAACCAACCACGGATCCATGAAACAACAGATCTGAATTTCAGATGCATTGTGCTAAGTGAAAAAAGCCAGACTCAAAAGGCAACAACACATTGCATGATCCTGTTTAAATGACACCTGGAAAAGACAAAACTCTAGGAACAGAACACAGATCAATTGTTGCCAAAGATCTTGGAAAGGGGCAGGAGGAAACTTTTGGGGGTGATGGGAAACAGGACCAGCGACATAATTGGCAAGGCCCAGTGCAAAATGAAAATGCAGGGCCCCTTGATAAAAAATTATTATTTCAAGATGGTGACAGGACAGCATTAAGCCAAGCACAGGCCCTTCAAAGCACAGAGCCTTATGTAACTACACAGGTCATGTGCCCATGAAGCAGCCGTGGATGGAAATGTTCTATTTATTTATTGTGGTGGTGGTTACACAGGGTTATGTGTTTGTCAAAACCCATAGAATCATGCACTAAAAAGGATGAATGTTACTGTATGTAAATTAAACCTCAATAAACCTGACACAAAAAACTGAGTCTTGTCACGAGCAAGCCTCGCTAAGGCAGGTTGAGGTTCATCCTACAGAAGGAAAGGCCTGTAGGCTTCCAACTGCCCATGAAAGTCAGGGAAGTACTGAGAGAATGCTCCAGACTGAAGGGGACAGAAACGACATGGCAGCCAAGTGCTACATGTATCCCTGGATGGGATCTTGGGCCAGAAAGTAAAAGACCTAGTTGAGAGGGTTGTTGACATTTGAATGCAGGTTGTGGTTTATTTCCTGACCAGGGAGCTTGTATGATGGGAATGAAGAGTGTCTTTGTTGAGGGAGTAAAGGTGATGGAACAGATGCAATTAAATGCTAACTACATTTAGGAGAGTCTGGGAGGAGGGGAGACAGGAGTTCCTTGTGTTCTTGCAGCTCTTCTTTAAGTTTGAAATTATTTCAAAATAATTTTTTTTTAGTACTTCAGAATCAACAGGTCCAAAACCAAACTCACAATCTCTCCCAAACCCCCAGCCCTGAGCTCCACTGCTTCCAGTGTCCTTCTGTCTCAGGAAATGGCCTCACCTGCAATCGGTTAAGTGAACTCGAATCTGGAAGGGTCTCCTGATGCTGCCTCTTCCCCTGTGACCCCTGCTTACCTTCCAGGTACTTCTCTCCCCCTTCATAGCTTGCCTTTAGCCGGACCGGCCGCTGCCCACCCCAGAGGCTGCACACATACTGTCCCACCTCCAAATGCCACTTCCTTGGGAAAGCCCCGATTCCCAGGCTGGGTCAGGGCCTGTGCTGTGCTGCCTCGGGTCACCCTGGCCCTTTCCCTCCCTGAATGTCTCACAAGCACGGTTCTACATCATCTGCACGATTCTTCTACCAGCACCTGCCTCCACCATGAGGCTGTACTTCCACTCTGGGAGGGACTGGGTCTGGCACTGCGCTTCACACCTGGCGCGGGCTCCATAAATATTTGCTGATGACCGTATGGAGATGTGAATGCACCCTGGCACATCTCTTTGGAGGGCCAGATTCTCATCAGAGAACTGCTCTGGTCAGCTTCAAGTCAGGGCCCAGAGGCATGAGCTGGTTTTGAGATCAGAAAGCTAAGACAGATTTCTGTTGTTTTGGTTTCCCTACGTTTGCCTCCTGAGCTCCGGTTTCCCGTCTTGTAGGCAGTCTGTCTCCCTTCTGAGGGATTCTCTTTTTGTAAGAGTGTTAACTTACCTGGCCCCCTAATCGTCAAGTTGACTTGACTCAACTCAATGTGACCTGTCATTTTGCCTACAATTCACATCTATATATGTCTTTTGTGGGGCCTTAACGCTTACCACGCAACTAAATTTTCCTCTATTAACAAAATCTGGGGCACCATACGTCAGGATAAGACTTCATATGGAGGTTCCCTGCCCTGGCTCCCCTTTTCTTTCCACTCCCATTCATTCTCACAGCACAAGGGGCCTGGTCCCCTCCTGCCTGTGGAGTCTAAGACCAGCGAAGCCAGGCTCTGTTCACAGCCCCGTGTGCCCCTGGACACCCCCTGGAATGGGGGGTGCACATACCAGTGGTTCATTCTGGGGAAGCAGCCCAGCGCCAGAGGCTACACAGGCCCTGGAAGTGGGCTCCGGGCATCCAGGTAGCGAGGTGAAGAAGAGAGTATGGGTTCTGGTAGGTGTGTCCTTCTGCGCTCCTGGGGAAGGGTGCAGCCAGAGGAGGGCCAGAGTGGGTTGGGGGTTGGGACAGGAGCCCGGGCTGCCAGTTCTACGGGCAGTACTGCCATATGCCACCCCTGGCACTACCTACTGTGGCAGTTTTTGTCCTGGTCTGTTTATTCAGAGGGCAGCCAGGGCGTCCCTGATGGAAGGTGAGTAAGATGCATAGTTCTGGAACATTCATACCTTCCTACTGACACTGAATGCCAAGGCTTGTCTGAATGAGTGACGAGGTCTGAATATGAAGCATTTTTAAAGACATAAAATAACTTCTAAATCATAGGGGCCCAGTCCAACTCCCTTAAAGAAAAGTAAATTGAGCTCCAGAAAGTCTGAATAACTCCCCAAAGTTGAGCATCTAAGTGACAAAACCATGACTGGAACCCAGGGCCCAGAGCATCTCTGTCTGGGCACCCAGATACTACTCCTACACCCTTAATACCTCCAAACATGCCCACCCAGGGGCGGTGTCGTGCACGGGAGAGGTGTGAGTTAAACAGGGTTGGGGCACCAGCCCAAGAGTCAGGCTGCCCGAAACTGACTGCCTCCACCTCTCAAGAGATGTAGGAGCTTGGGGTAAATTATTCTGTCATGTTAAATCTGATTTTCTCATCTGTAAAATGGGTGTCAAATGAGGCACAGATTCACCTGGTTCAGCTATTGGAAGGATTAAAATAAAATCCATACAAAGTAGTTAACATAGTGTCTGGCATAAAGGAAGAAAAAAAAGCTCGATAAATGTGAGTCACTATTATTTTATATGATGGTAAGGAGACTCACATTAATAAAACATCGCTGGTCTCCTCGGGCTTCTGGGAAGGGAGGGTTAAGTGTGGATCAGGGCTGCCGTGTCCATTACTGGTGCAGGAACAGGGCGGGAGGCTCTTGGATCTCAGTTTCTGTATTTCTAATTTCCTCTCCACATTCTTGCTGAGGCAATTAAATTTATATCATCTCTGTTTTCTCTCAATATCTCTCCCTCCCCTTAAGCAGCCTCTTAAAACAGATTCATCTATTTTGCTAGACTTTTCAAGGAACAAACTTTTGGTTTTATTTATCCTTTCTAATATACTTCCGTTTTTATTTCATTAATCTCTGCTTTTATCTTTATTCTCATTTTCTTTGGGTTTATTCAGTTGTTCCTTTTCTAATTTCTTGAGATGATTACCTAATGCCACCCCTTTTGGGGGGAAGGGGGCTTTCTTCATTAATAATGAAGGCATTTAAGGCTATAAGTTTTCCTCTGCAAACAGCTTTTGCCGTGTTTGATAGATATGGGGACCTAGGCCCTCTCCGCAGAAAGATTTCTGAACACAAGTAAAGTTCAGCTCAGGTCTTTAAAAAAGTGATCTCAAGTTTGAAATTAATGAGACCCATCGCTGGCGGGGTAACGCTTGACTGTTGTTATCCTCAAAGCTCTTCTTCCTCTCCCCCCCACCAGGCCGCCAGGGTACAGGCCTGCACCCTCTCTCCTTGAGCTTGTGCACTCACCACTAATGACCTCCCTGCCTTCCAGGTCTTTCTGTACCACAGGGCTTCCGTGATCCTTCTAATCCACAAATGCCGTCTCATTGTCTCTCTGCCTCAAACCGCTCAGGAGCTTTCTCACTGCAGCCTAGTTTTCAGCACCGCAGACACGACCCCACGTCTGGACCCCTGCCCCTCTCCAGCCTCGACCACCCTCCCTCCTCCACTCCAGCCACCCTAATCCTTCATCCTCCAGCAGAACCACACCGCGTGTGCTTCCCAGTGTTCCCGGCTTGCTTTAGAACATCACCCCTTTGCTCTGCAGGGCACATCCCTGCACCTGCTGTGCCCACCACACCTCCCCTGCCAACCGCTGCTGTGCAACCATTTCATCTGGACTTCAGAGCCACTGGCTTCAGGAAGCTTCCCTGGCAAAGAGCCTCTCGGCTCCCACAGCCACCCAGACGTTGCTCCTCCCTTTCTCTTACCACATTGCATTCAAATCGCCTGTTTGCTTGCTTCTCCATCAATTTCCTGTGGGCCAAAGACAACATTTTCTTTAACCTGGGTCCCCAGCCCCTCACTTAATGATTGCATTAAGGAATGTCTAGGAACTCCAGTACCCCAAAGTGGACCCTTCATCAGGGTTCCCAGGGCTCTCATACCGTACGTTCCGGTGAGACAGCAGGTCCTGGTGGAGACTGGTCATCAGGACTGAGGCCATTATCACCATCATCAGGGCAGGACCCCAAGAACCCAAGCCAGGGGAGCCTGGGCAAGCCCTCTTCTCCTCCTCCGCCTTGGCCCCAGTGCTTGTACTCTCAGAGCACTGCAGCCTCACCTGACTATCTCCAGGTTGCAAAGAGGGCCCCAGAGGAGAAGGGCAGAGGGCTAGGTAAGGTGGTATCCATCGGGCAGAAGATTCCATTTCACACCAACTGGGCACCACAGGACACAGGTCAGGGAAACGCTCCCTCTCTGGCCTGTCTGGGAATCCACCTCAAGGCTACTCAGGTAGCTGCTGGCCCTTTAAACGGAGCCAGCTCCCACTGGGCACTCTTAAAGCTCACTTCATTCGTGAATTAAGTCCCTGACATCCCATATCTGTATGATCAATATGTTTGTTTATTAGCAGCAGCTGCTGTGTTTTAGCGAAGGCGGTGGGCCCCAGTGAGAGGGCTGCTCGGTAACCACAGAGCAGGGCCTGGGACAGGGAGAAGAAAGGCCTCCCGCTGGCCGATGGGATCTGGGGCTGGATAGGATTTCATGGTAATGGTCCTTTAATTGAAATCACTGCTTCAGTAGACTGTTGGGTAGGGAGCTGTGCTGATGGCTCCTGGCTCGGCCCCCCTTCGAGAGGTCCATTAACTGGTGGATGTGCTCCCAGCGCTGGGCTAAGGGAGCAGCGGTGGCAGTGGGGGAGCCGAGGCTGCAGTGGTCAGCACAGCTGCTGTGGACCGCGCGGAGGGGAGTGGGACTTGGGGCTTGGTTGCTCTCAGGATGTCAGACCTCCCGACTTGACCTCCCTGGCCTGTTCCCAAACCCGAGCTAGGCCGCTTGTCCCCACCCTGGGTTCATTTCCCCTCAGTGACTCAGGAACCTCATTCCTAGGCTGACTTATGTTTTTCCAGAAGAGGGGAAAGACTCATCATTTTCCAGTTCTGATATCTGCTCTGTGTCGGTAATTCAGGATCTGCATCTCTTGTCCATGTGTGGTGCTGGAGGGCCAGGGAGCAATCCCCGAATCACTAATTCATTCATTCATTCATGCATTTGGAAAACATGTAATAAGCAACTTCTATATGCCAGGAACCATGCTAGGTTCTGGCAACACAAAGATAAAAGAGTGTAATCTTGTCCTAGAGGGATTTAAAGTCTTATGGGGGTAAAAGCACGCAAACATTGACAATACAAGAAATTAGGAGCTTTATTGGGAATATGTGTGATGTACAGTGGGAGCACAGGAGACGAAGACGAAACCTCTAAGTCAGGAAGATGGAACCCAATTTGATCTAAGGGAACCTGTCCTAAGCTTTTAAATTAGTAAATTTCCAGGCCCACAAGCCTCTTGGCATTTCTTCCAGATCCCCCATCCCAGTCTGGACTGGCAGGTCTCCTCTACACCCTAGAATATGCACTGTGTACCATAGTCTGGCAGGCTATGCAGTGGTTCTCATCCGGGGGCAATTTGCCCCCCAAGGACATTTGGCAGTGTCTGGAGCATTTGTGGTTGTCACAATGTGGGAGGTGGGTAATGGGGAGAGGACCACTGGCATCTAGTGGGTAGAAGCCAGGGATGCTGCTAAACATCCTATAATGCACAGGACAGCGCCCAAAACAAAAAAATTATCTGGTCCAACATGTCAACAACGTCAAGGTTAAGGAACCCTGGACAATGGTGATGTCTTCATATTTTATTCTGAGTGAGATGCAAACACAAGCACCTTCACCATTTCTGCCTTAATTCAGAACCACCTTCCTTCATCCATCCATCATATCTAATTCCAACGTGCGACCAACCCTTCCAAAGGATAATCTTGCTGCCTATTCTACCATTTACGTTGTCACCTTGGCCTTTGGGGCTTGATGTTGGGTACCATTTTCTATGACAGGGCCCTGGCTATTTCCAGTTCAACCCCCAAATCCTCTAAACTTGGGGCTGCCCTCCTGAAACATGTTCCCACTGGGCTCATCCCATTTCCACAAATATGCATCCTGACTATCTCTGCTCCCACTCTTGGTCTCCTGCCTCCACCCTATATTCAGCTAGAAGTGTGGACACATCATTAAGACCACCACTCTCCAAGTCTTTCACCAGAATCCTGCCCTCCCAAAGGTCTCATCCTTCAGCCCTACACCTCACTTGGGCACAAACACAGGTGGTCCTAGCACACTGAAAAAGGTTGGGTGAATGGGTGTCACCCCACATTTGCCAGCACCTGGCTCAGGGTATTGACCCAAGGATATGCCTGCACCCAAAAGTTTGGAGTCATTTCCAGTATCTTATTAAGGTGTCATGATGTCAAAGATGCTCAGAGATCCCATCCTCCTGATTCCTTCTGTACAGGGTGCTCAGTAGAGAAACTTAAGTTATCAACTTACTGTCCACTATCCAACTTCTAGGAGGTTATAGAAAATGTCAATTGTTGCACTTGAACTTTCTAAGCCAGAGATGACAAACAGCTGCCTCCAATAAATTGGTGCTAGCTGCCTGGAGCAATGTGTTGTGAAGAATTCTGGGGAAGTGGAGCAGGGCGGACCAAGAAGGGTCTTTGGGGAGGGGGTATTTGGGGTTTTCAATCATTTCTGCCTCCATTCCTTTACATAATTCAGCTTTGATTCTACAGCCTAACCCTTATTCTAAGTAGGCAGCTGGCCCTAAATCTCTCTTATTACAAAAATTCTGGAACCTTAACTCTTTGAGGCCAAGGTTCAGGAAGAAAGGGAGTCAAGATCAATGAGCAATATTTTCAAATACATAGAGTTGAGGGGAGTAGAGGCCCCTGTGCCAGATGTTTTCTATTCTTGCATCTAAAAAGGAAATTCTCATATATTCCTCATGCTATTTTATCAGTAGGACAGTGACTAGAGTTTATGATTAGTGCCTGGGCCTTCATGAGAGACCCAAATGAGTACTGAGATGGATTAGATCCTAAATGAAGTTGACAGTGCATTCTTGTGGTTTTTCACCCATGGATCCGTGTACAAATTCTGTTTGGCGATATAATTGAAAAGTAAAATTGTCTTCAATCTGAAAATTTCAATGACCCATTCATTGCAGAGGTGCCAAATCTGTGATGACTTTGTTTCCCTGAATGTCAATATGCACATACCTTAGAATATCCCAATAATCAGGGATCTTGAAAGTCCCCTTTCGAAAGATTGAATCAACCACTTACCCAATGTTTAAATACACTCTCCAACATTTCTGCCAAGTTGCCCTAACTTTTGTCTGAACAGATCCACAGATGAGGACTTATAGACTTCTGTCCAGTGCAGAGCCAGAAGCCCTGGCTGTTTAAACAACTTCCTTAAAGGGAACAAAATCTATAGACATATATTTTCCATCCTTCAGCCCCACTTCTCCTGCTTGAGGATCCTCAGAACAGTCCAGTCCTCTTTCGGACATTCCTTCAACCATCTTATGATAGAATCCTGTAGACCAGGGATCAGCAATCTACAAGCCCAGGGCCAAATCTGGCCCTCCACCTGTTTTTATAAATAAAGCTTTATTGAAACACAGTCACTCATTCATTTATGTATCATCTATGGATGCTTTCACACTTCAACAGCAAAGCTGAGTAGTTGTGACAGAAACCATATGGCTTGAGAAGCCTAAAATATTTACTATCTGGCTCTTTACAGAAAAATTTGCCAACCCCTGCTGTAGACCACACCTTCTTCAGCGCTGTGCTGAACCAACCAGCTCTTGCCAGTGACCACCACAAGGCATGGTTTTGAGTCTTTTCACCTTCACTGCCCTGATCACTCTCCTCTTAACAGCTCCCATTAATTTATGTTCATTTTTTGAAAGGTGATCCCAGAACTGTGCTCCTGCGGGGGCTGGACAAGACTTGTCTCCTTGCTTTTTCTTAATAGTGAGCCCCTCTTTCTACAGGGGAGGATTGCACTGGCCTCCTCATGGTCAACTGTCACTGCTGATTTCAAGATGTTCCCTGTTGACAACAAAATCACACCACCATTACTAGCTAACATGTACTGAGCACTTGCTATAAGCCTGGCCAGTGATAAGCATTTATTTTAGATCACGGTTTTGTTTCCATCTAACTACCCTGCAAGGAATATCCTATCATTACCCCCATTTTAATAAATGAGGAAATGGGGGCCCAGAGAAGTAAATACCTGAGGTCAAACATTCACAAAGGACAAGACTAGATTTCAAACTCAGGTTCCACTGACTCCCAAACTCCTTATATGACAACAGCTTTCCTCTTCCCAGGTGCTAGGACTTGGTTGGGTTATTAATTTAGCTATGGTCCCCAGTAAAGTAAACTTTGACTTGCACTTGACACTTTAGCTCATTTGCACTCATTCATTTAATCATTATTTATACAACAAAAGATCCATCGAGCAATGACATGTGCCAGACCTTGATCTAGGTGCTGGGATAACAGCAGTGAACAAAATAGGCAAAAATCACTGCTTTGGTGGAGCTCACCTTCCAGTGGGGTAGGAGAGAGGGGAAGAGGAATAAATAAGATAAGAAAGAAATCAGAAGGTGGCAAATGCTATAAAAAATAAACAAGGAAGTAATAGCTTGCTGGAGTGGGGCAGGGTCACAAAATAGGGTGGTCAGAACAGCCTTGCTGGGAAGGTAACCTGCAGGAGGTGAAGGATTGAGCCACATGGGCCCCTGGAGGAAGAGCCTTCCAAGCAGAGGAAGAACAAGAATGAGGACCCTAAGGCAGGAGCATGACCAGCAGGGTCAAAAAGTGGCCAAGAGACCAGCTGGCTGGAGCAGAAGGACCAAGGGGATAGAAGCAGGAGGTGAGGTAAGTGCAACAGACTGAATGTTTGTGTCCCCCCTCACCCCCAAAATTCTTATGTTAACTCCTAATGGTATTTGGAGGTGGGGCACTTGGGAAGTGACTAGAAGCTCTTGCAAATGGATCTTCAGTCTCAACGCTCTCTCATCTGAGGGATTTCTGCTGCCTTCATGAACAGGATTAGTGCCCTTATAAAAGGGACCCCAGAGAGCTCCCTTGCCCCTTCCACCACATGAGGATATACTGAGAAGACGGCTGTCTATGAATCGGGAAGCAGGCCCTCACCAGATGCCAAATCTGCCAGCACCTTGATCTTGGACTTCCCAGCCTCCAGAAGTGTGAGAGAGACATTTCTGTTACTTATAAGCCACACAGTCTATGGTATTTTGTTATAGCAGCATGAATGAACGAAGACAGTGAGGGGGTAACAAGGGGTCAGACCCTACGGGGCTTGAGGCTTCAGTAAGGCTTTGGGGATGATGAAGGGAAGGCACTGGAGGGAATCTGAGCAAAGCAGGGGCATCATCTGACTTGTGCTTTAAATGGCTTCCTCCAGCTGCTGGGGTTAGAATGGACTTTAGGGGACAAGAGAGGAAGCAGGCACAGCAGTCAGGACGCTATTGAGATGATAGACAGATGATGGTGGTTTCGACAGATGATGGTGGTTTGGACCAAGGTCACCGTAGGAGACATGGGGGGAAGTGGCTGGGTATATTTTGAAGGCAGAGCCAACAAGAATTCCTCGTGGATAAAGGATGTGGTATGTGAGAGAAAGGGGAGGGTCAAGGATGCCACCAAGATTTCCGGCCTGAGCAACTAGAAAGATGGAGCTCCCTTCAACTGAGATGGGAGAAGACTGTGTGAGGGGCAGGTCTGGAAAGGACGATCATGAGTTTAGTTGAGACACATGAAGTCTGAGATGCCTATTAAAGATCCAAGTGGGGGCGCTGAGTAACCAGTGGGCTATGAGACTGAAGCTCAGAGAGGATCTTTATGTTCATTCCACCCTTCATTCATCCACAGCTGTTTACTGAGTGCCCACTTCAGTTCAGCAAGTTGCAAAGGCATAAAAATGTTTCTGGGGAAAAAATATAAACTGGTACTTGTGTTTAGATCAATACTAAATGGCACATCCTACTATCTTAGACTGTTAACAGCCATCGCTTCTCCATCCGCAGCACCAGCACACCCGTTTCACACACAGACACACACAGGCTCACAAACCACAGAAGGATGGAGCCTCTGTAGAGAAAATGGGGGGAGAAGAGAAAGGGAAAAGATAGGGCAGGGCTTCCCTGGTGGTGCAGTGGTTGAGAGTCTGCCTGCCAGTGCAGGGGACACGGGTTCGAGCCCTGGTCTGGGAAGATCCCACATGCCGCGGAGTGGCTGGGCCCGTGAGCCACAATTGCTGAGCCTGCGCGTCTGGAGCCTGTGCTCCGCAACAAGAGAGGCCGCGATAGTGAGAAGCCCACGCACCGTGATGAAGAGTGGCCCCCGCTTGCCGCAACTAGAGAAAGCCCTCGCACAGAAACGAAGACCCAACACAGCCCAAGAAATAAATAAATAAATAAAAATTAAAAAAAAAAAAAAAAAAAAAGATAGGGCAGACGCACCCTGGATTGAGGCAGAGCGCTCTCTCTCTGAGCTCACTGGTTCCAACCTCCTGTGACACTTAGCTCCTCCAGCTCCAGAAAACGTCCCCCACCCCCTCAACTTCCTCCTCGTCCATCTGGCCTGGCCACCTCTAACAGGACTGGCCCAGCAGGCACCACTCTCCGAGGAAGGTGTACGGCCTCCTTCTAGGACTGCATCAAGGGACGATCCCTATGGTCTTAGATGACATCCTTTTTTTTTTTCCTTTTTTTTTTCTTTTCCAGCTTAATTATGGCTTCTGACAGAGAGGGCTCAGCTGGTGCAGAAATCCGCACTCCGAACTTACTGGCACAAAGGTTCCAGCCAGACAGACCTGGGGAGACTTTTCTCTTGGACTCCGGCTGGGAGATAGAGACTTTTTAATTAGAAGTTGTTATTAATGGGAGATGCTGCAAATTAAAACTAGGCCTCCTCCTTCTCCCTCCCTTCTTCCCCACTATATTTATCTCTGATCTCAATTAGAAAGTTCAGGCACTCGCTGCTGAATAGAATTTGTGGAGATGAAAGTTGCTGGAGACACCGGGAGGAGGGTGAGGACGGGGGAGACGAGGCTGGGGGTGGAAACGGGAGAGGGAGGGGTGGGGCCGAGACGGAACGGAGGGGTGGGGAGTCCTGGGGACCGCCTTCTGGCCCTCAGCGCCCACATAGGTGCTGGAACTGGCCCAGGAAAGTCCTCCTCGGCTTTTTTCTGTCTCTAACACTGGTGACAAATGTCTCCACTCCTCTGCGAGGGAGTAACTAGTCACTAACACACGGATGAGACATCAGAGGTGCTACACTCTGAACAGGACTAGCTTTGGGAAGAGTGGGTAACACCTTCAGTTTGGTTTGATCTATGCATTTTCAAATGGAAAAAGGCTTTATTTTTCCCACTTGCAAAGATAATATATGCTTGTTATTTTAAAAATGCACGTATTACAGATAAAAAGACTACAGTAAAAATCATTTGAAATCTCACCATCTAAAAAGATCTATACTGTTAATGATTTTGGTGAATATCTATGCTTACTATCCATCTCTGTCTCTCACAATTTTGTATCTTGGGGATCATTCTATATATATCAAATGTCCCGAGGCATGCTTTTTTCCTCAGCAAAATATATTGTGAGGTATCTTTCTATAACAATCAACATAAATCCACGTCATAATTTTTAATGGCTACATGGCATTCCATTGTGTGGGTGTATTATAATGTATTTAACTCGGCTCATCTTGATGGTCATTTAGGATGTTTCCAGGGTCCGTTCTTAAAATCAGTGTGTGCCTTCCCTTTTCCAGAGCTGAGCTGGGACTGGCCTGCATCGCTCCCTCCATCCCTCACAACCTGGGACTTCCCAGGGTCCAACAGCTCCACCTATGGGCTGGAAGACCGCAGAGCAATAACATTTCCTCAGCGACTTCTTTGCCCAGAGTTGGAAAGTCTAGTGTAGGGCTTCCAGCCCCAACGTTCTGCCTCGTGACCTAGAGCTGTGGAAAGCTGTATGGTCAGAGGATTTAGGACAACAAGCAAACCTCTCCTCGTGGGCTAAACCCTTGGGTGGACCTTCAGATGGACAATAGCCCAAGTTCAGCTCTCTCAATATGGTTTGCTATTATTATGCTATGGAACCACGAGATGATATTTGGAAGCATGATTATGATCATTCCATTCCACCAAACAGAGAGAGAAAGAGCGTTTTGGAGCTGGCCAGCCTGGGAGCAAATCCCGATGCCTCCCTGTCCTAACTGTAGGACAGAGGTCAAGTGACTTGGCCTCTCTGAGTCTCACTTCCTTCATTGGAAAATGGCAGTAATGATCCCTCCCTTGCAGGTTTGTTTGAGAATTAGAAATAATGTATTGAGATGCTCACCACGTGGTCAGAGCAGTGGTAGCTTTAACTGTTATTATTATTAGCATTATTAAAAATAGCAAAATAACAACAAAGTATTAATAACAAATTTCTCTCCGTCATGCCTCAGGTGGTCTTACAGGGAATATGTGCAAGACATGGGCCCTGCCCTCAAAGCAGGCACAAATCTATCATAGGCAACTTTCCAAGGAAGCAGGTCTTTAGAGAGGCACGAGGTGGCTGTGGTGAGGGAAGGCTTCCTGGAGGAGATGGCACAGAGGACAGAATAAAATGAACAGGCAGCACAATGAGGGGAATTTAAGAATCAGGGGCAGGAAGGGACGTAAAGATCATGAGTCCAACCCCCTGTTCCCACACTTAAATGGAAACCCGCTCCACACAGGTCTGTCTTGTTTGCCCAGTTCCAGGGATGAGTCGAAACCACACCTGGGGGGCAGTGCTTTCCCTCTGCCAACAACTCGGAATTAGAAAATTCTTGTGCTCAAAGTGGAGGAAGCTCTAGCGTAGGCTTTCTGGACTGTCAAAATGATTAAATGCAGACTTCTGAGGGGAAGAGAGATTATGGAGTTACAAACAGGGTAAGTGACCATGGTTTGGGGTGGCTTTGGTCGTCACCTGTCAAAAGCAAGGACCGGTCCAGATGCCCAGATGACCTCCCGGCTACAACAGCCTTGTGCCCCACGTGTTACACACATGTCATCCGTGATCTGTATTTCCAACCCAGGCTGTGGTCGAACTGTTGCTGAGGACCGCGGAGCACACCCAGGACAGCCAGCGTGGTGTTGAGGGCAGAGCAGTGGATGGGGCAGGGGGTCCTCTTCTCTCTATCCCACACCACTGTCCCAATTCAGACTCTCACTGCCTCTTCTGTAGGCAACTATGATGGTCTCTACCTGGTTCCACGCCGAGCCCTTCCCCCGCGCTACTGCCAGATTAATCCCGCACGGCTGCTCCCCAGCTCAAAAACCACCCAGAAATCCCCACTGCATGCAAAGCGAGGTTCCAACTTATCAGCCCAGCATGCAAAACTCTCCATTATCTGACCCCGCCTCTTCCCCTAGCTCTACCCTCCTCTCCAGATGTATAGAAATGTCTGATGTCTCCCATACACGCCCCATACTTTCCCCCTTCCTGTCTTTGCTCAAGTAATGCCCTCTACGGCAGCCTCTCTCCTCTACATCTCCACATATCCAGATTCTACCCACACTCCAAGGTGATGCCTGTGCTGGTCACCCACTCAGAAGTGAGCCCCCTCTCCTCTGGCTTTCGTTTGTATCTTTCCTATGGAAGTTAGCATCTTCAATCTGTCGTAATTATTAGTGATTCTAGAGTGCGAGCCTTGTAGACTCATCCCGGAGGACAGGGACGATGACATTCACATCTGCCTGCACACTGTAACCATGACTACTAGTTGATGAAGGTTCAGGACACACCCTTTGACACTCATCAACTGTGTGTCCTCAACTAAGTCACAGTCGAAAGCCTCAGTTTCTTATCTGTAGAATGGGGCTAAGAATACCTTCCCAGGGTCATTTGTCAATCCCAAAGCTAATGAACAGAATCGTACACTCCACAACAAAACTGGCGATTAAAGGTGCAACCAGCAGAGAGACCTCTAGGGAAGGTTATGTGGGATGAAACAGAAAGAACCCAAATGTGGCTGTCTCTGTTCCCTCACCTGGAAGCTGGCAAAGTCCACTGCCTTCCCAAAGCTGGTGTTCCAGAAGGTGGGGCAGGGGACTGCAGGGAAGCTTCACTTTATCCCCCTTCTGGAGATCCATCCCTCAGAAAGATGATGGACCCGCTTCCACTGCTGGAAGCCCCGACCTGGTCCCTTACCTATCCCCCCACATCCCCCCTCCCCCTTCCCTCCCCACCCAGGGCCCCAGGCCGTGTCTGCCCCCTACTGGGGGACTTGGGCTCCCCAGGCAGCAACACCAAGGTGCTCACTCTCCCGGCCTGAGCAGCCCAGACTCTGAAATTACCCCTTGTCTGTTAATTGCTTGTTGCTATCTCTCCCTCTCTGTAGGAATATCACTGCCAGCAATTAGCACAAAGATCCTTTCCCACTCTAGTTAAGATCCCAAGCTGCAGTTAAATGCTCCCAGATCCCATTTAAATTATTTCAAATGCAATTCATTCTGGCTCATTAAATAATTCCAGGGCTGGCTTTTGTTGCTTTTACCACCTTAAAAATCTCTTTTTCCAGAAAAGAAAAAAAAAAAAAAATGAGGGAAGTTTGATAGCAGGAGAAGGGTCTGGTCTGGGAGAGGGAAGGAGAAGGTTTTCTGTCCCGGCCTCTCCAGACCCTTGTTCTGCGTTTCACTCCCTCCCTCTGGCTGCCTCGCTCCTTTGCTCCTTTTTCTCTCGGAAATGACTTCACCTGACAGCTATGGATTTAGAGCTTTTTTGCCAATTACTTATGCCCAGTGAGAAAACAGATTTTTTAATGTCTGTCCTTGTTCCGCCCAGGCTGGCTACCTCACCGTGAAGTGAGCCCACAGCCCTCTCTCCCCAGCAGGCTGTGCTCAGAGCCCAAGCTGCCCAGGCTGGGAGGACAGGGTGAGGACTGCTGGAAGGGGACGGGGGGTGGGGCGGGACAGAGGCTCGGGTCCGGGAGCAGCACCCAGGCTACTGCGCTACTGAGGGTGTACCAGCCCATGGGATCCACATCCTCGCACTGCCCAGTGCAACCCTCATTCATTCATTCTTCACTCATTACGCAGATTTACTGAGCACTTACTATCTGCCAGGTACCAGGAGAGCATTTTATATGTATTAATTTGTTAAATCCTTGGAAAAACCCTGTAAGATAGATGCTATCCTGAAGGTGGTTTTACGGGGAGTGAAATTAAGCCTCCAGAGAAGCTTAATAAATCACCCCAAATCACACAACTATAAATGCCTAACTTGGGGCTTGAACTCAGACACTGCTCTTCCTAGACACACATAACCACTCCAGTGCCCCAGCCTTGTCCTTGGTGAGCTCCTGCCCTGGCACAGCTGCAGAGGCCTCGGCAAGCCGAGGTCCCTGCCATGTCACAGCTCATGTTCTACTTCAGGAGACAAATACTTAAACTAGTTTTCTATAACGCAGCACGTGGTCTGGTGAGGACTATGATCAAAGTCTGTGCAAAGTGCTGTGGAACTCAGGAACCAGAGCCATCCGTTCTGCCCGGCGAGCGAGGAGGCAGGATGGGAGGGGCCACAAGAGGAGGCAGCCTGTCATCCAGGCTTGGCAGGCTAAGGAGGAACTCATCAGATGAAGGAGAGAGGGGAAGGGCATTCCTGGGAGAGGGAACAGCATGTGCCAATGCTCAGGGGCTTGAAAGGACCTGACATAATTAAGTAGCATAGTCCCAGGCAAGACACGAGTGAGTGTGGCAGGTGATTTGTTGCATAAATATTGTTCTAAAGCAGTGGTTCTCAACTGGGGGGCGGGGGGGGGGAGGGGGGAGGGGTGGCGATTTGCTCCATCACCCCCCACCCCCCCCCAGTGGACTTTAACTGGAGACATTTGGACCAATGTCTGGAGACATTTTTGGTTGTCACAACTGGATTAGGAGGTGGAAATGGCATCTAGTTGATAAAAGCCAGGGATGCTGTTAAACATTGTACGATATGCAGGAAACCCCCATAGCAAGGAATTATTCAGCCCCCAAATCTCAACAGAGCCAAGGTGGAGAAATCCTGGTCCAGAGGAGTGATGGTGCCATGGCACTCAGAGCAAAGCAAAATCAATTCTAGTTGAAGAAATTAGAAAAGAGTTCATGGAGAAGGGGCATTTGAGCAGCTCTCAAAAATCGGTAGGGTGGACATGTGGGGATGGAGGGAAAGACATCTCCAGCAAAGGAGAGAGCATGAGCGGGACCTAGAAGGTGGAAAGTGAAGGGTGTATTCAAGGAACTGTCCAGTTGGCCATGCACCTGGTGAGGAGCAGGCAAGAGAAAGGGGCTGGATAATTAGTTTAGGGTTAGATCTTCATGAGCCCTAAGGCACTGAGAGTGATTCAGTAATGCACTAGGGAGCCATGGAAGGGCTTTGAGCACCAAGAGACAGGATCGGAGATACACTTTAATTTCTCAGGCTCTAATTAATTAATAAGGCAATGCGGGTAGAGGCTGGAGGAAGGGAGACCAGTGAGGGGGCTGTTTCCCTGTTCCTGGCAGGAGCTTCTGCCAACCTGACCTCAGAGAGCGGCAGCCACAGTGAGAAGGAGAGAACAGGCCCCTGAGACTCCTCAAGGGAGAGGAGGATTGGGAATTGCAAGGACCTGGACCCTGACTGCAGTTATGAGAGGATGGAGAAGGAGGAGGAGAGGAGGGTTGAGGGAGGAATCCCCATCTCTGGGGAGCAGTGAGCAATGCAGGCCACAAAGTGAAGGGAGCTGAGGGAGCCTGGAGGGATGCCTCCCACTGACCATGACCCGGTGCTGCTGGGAGAAAGCTGGCAAGTGGGCAACACCCACATCTGCAGTCACAGACGTGGTACAAAGGGTGGAGCCAGGAAGATGGAGCAG
The DNA here is from genome assembly GCF_965194805.1 of Balaenoptera borealis. Classification (NCBI taxonomy): domain Eukaryota; kingdom Metazoa; phylum Chordata; class Mammalia; order Artiodactyla; family Balaenopteridae; genus Balaenoptera; species Balaenoptera borealis. Next base: position 145,855,663 of record NC_138866.1, read on the forward strand.
GAAGGCCGGCTTGGAAGGGCCTGAACAGCATCGCCTTGGCAGAGGAAAGAAAAGACTGAGCATCTGGCTCTGCTTGTTGATGATGTTGATGGTGACGGTAATAATAATAGCAGTTACCTGACATAACCACACTACTAAACTATATAAAATAGATAACTAATAAGAACCTACTGTATAGCACAGGGAACTCTACTCAATACTCTGTAATGACCTATATGGGAAAAGAATCTAAAAAAGAATGGATATATGTATATGTATAACTGATTCACTTCACTGTACAGGAGAAACGAACACAATGTTGTAAATCAACTATACTCCAATAAAAATTAATTAAAAAAATAGCAATTACAGGCTTCCCTGGTGGCGCAGTGGTTGAGAATCCACCTGCCAATGCAGGGGACACGGGTTCGAGCCCTGGTCTGGGAAGATCCCACATTCCGCGGAGCAACTGGGCCCGTGAGCCGCAATTACTGAGCCTGCGCGTCTGGAGCCTGTGCTCCACAAAAAGAGAGGCCATGATAGTGAAAGGCCCGCGCACCGCGATGAAGAGTGGCCCCCACTTGCCACAACTAGAGAAAGCCCTCGCACAGAAACGAAGACCCAACACAGCCATAAATAAATAAAAATAAATTTAAAAAAAAATAGCAATTACCATTTATTGGGAGTTTACCCTGTGCCAGGCCTGGTGCTAAACATATAACACAAGACTGAGCCATAGCTGAGCCTCATTTTACCCACCAGACACTTTTCTGGGAGGTACAAAACCCAAGCTCCTGTCAATTAATTTAAAATTTAAATGTAATTTGATATTTTAATTTGTTAAGACAGGCATGCATTACTTTGGCAATTAAAAATACAAGGAGTTTTTTAAAAATGGAAACCAAGATTTATGCACAAATATATTCATTTGTGAATGAATAGCAATGTGCTTGCCATCAGTGGAACACCAGCTACACATCAGGCATTGCACTGGGTGTTTTACATGAAAACAAACAAGTATTTTCTTTGAAAAAAAGAGGAGACTTTGCTTTTAATGGACTGGCATATAGTAGCAGTTCAATAAAAATGTGTTGAATGAATTATTAAATTTATCCCAAGTAGAACAGAAGGGCGCCTGACTGGGACTGGGCCTTGGGAATAAACAAGAAACCTCAGATATGAACCTGCGAGCTGAATCATACTGGGCTTGTCTCTGAAATGAGTAGACTCAGGTGACGGGAAGTGGGGCTACGGCTGCTTCAATCCCTCCTGCTCCAGATCATGACCAGGAGCTAGGGGAGCTGAGTCTGTGACAGAGGAACAATGTCCCAGCAGGGAGTCAGGCAGAGGGACACTGGGGAGAGGACCCAGGAAAGGAAGACAGGTGAAAGCTTCTGTGAGGCATGGGGGCCTTTATGAAAGAGTGCTGTAGGACTCATTGATGGCCCCCAAGATCTCAGAGGCCTACAATAGCAAGCATGTCTTTGTCACTCATGAGTCAGGGGGTGGCCTAGGGGTAGCTCTGCTCCACCTGTCTCTCACCTGCCTCCCAGGAGCAGTGAGATGGCTGGCCGGGTTTTTCTCAGGGCAACGGCACATGCTCATGAGGACAAGATGAGCCACACAAGGCATTCCTAGCTCCATCTTACACCAGGTCTGCTAATATCCAACCAGCTGAAGCAAGTCATGTGGCTGAGCCGAAAGTCAAGGGGCAGGGAAATATACTTGCCCTTTTGTGGGGGGAATTACCAAGCTTCATAGCAAGGGACCTAGATATATGCAGGGGTAGAGGACTGAGGGCAATAATCAGCCATGCAGCCTCAGCCCAAAGCGATTTGCAATTTCCTTGTCTCATATACCAACTGTGCTCAAAAAGGGCCATGTTGTAAGCTAAGAGGTGCCCCTTGTGATGGATGAATGCTCTCTCCCCTGAAATACGGAACAGGAGTCATGGGAGAGAAGTAGGGTGTACGGAGAACACTGGCCTATGGGCTGGAAGCCTTGGGTCTTTTCATTGCTCTTAGCGTTCAATCCACTGAGCTTCAGCTCCATTTGACACTGAGCTGACCCTAACTTTAAACTCTGACATTGTAGGTGACCTTTTCCTTCATGAAACTGCTTTCCCTCTTTCCAGAGCATCATTCTCTTACTCTTTTCATTCTGCCCCCCAACCCCTAACCCAAGCAGGCCCTTCTCAGTTTCTTTTGGAGGTTTTTCTTCCACCGCCTGCCCCTGAAATACTGGTGCCCTTCAGCATGCTGCCTTAGACTTCACTTCTCACTCCACACCACAGATGAGCTTCAGAATACCTACAAACTCCAAGAAAGTTATTTAAACTCTTCGAACTTTTCTCTGCTTATAGATTTCTGAATTGAGGGTTTCCAGGTTTCATAAGATCCACAGAGGGGTTCAGGATTGCCAATAGGCTCCAACCACTGCTCTGTACTCTTCCTGCTTGATTCTCATCCTCCTTCAGGCTTTGACCATCACATATGCCCTGATGGCTCCTAATCTTTATTCCACCCAAACCTCTCACCTCTCTCCACACAACTACCCACTCAGTCCCACAGGCACCTCAAAACAAATCCATGGCAGATAAGGCAGAGCCAGTTGTCTCCTCTCCTCACGGATTCCCAAACCCGATGACCTCATCATATTGCCCTGTCCTCTGCACAGACTTCACAAAGTTGGGTCTGCTTTCTGTCTTGCTTTCCAGTTATTTCTTGAATCTATATCTTCCCCTCCACCCCAGCTATCCTGCCTCATTGAGGGCCCCAACATCTCTTATCTGAATAGTCTTCCAGCTGCTTTCCTTCACTCCAGGCTCCCCAGTCCATTCTCCTCCGTGACATCAGTGGTTCCTTCTAAAATCCAAATAGGATGTACAAATCTCCTGCCTACATTGTACCCAGGGTCCCCACTGCTTGCAGGAAAAGGTCCAACGTTCTTGGCGGGCCACAGAAGCTCATCATGAGCTGATTCCCACCTACCAACCCCATCACTCCCAACAAATCCCGTGGCCCATGATTTGCAGTTCCCAGAGCACATCCTGCTCCCTCTCACGATGGGATGTTTATGTGGCCACCCCCTTACCCTGCTCCCAAACTCTCAGCCTTCCTGTAAGAGTGAGCTTCAACATTACCTCCTCCAAGGAAGCATTCCTGGACCCCAAGCTGGATAGGTATCCCTCTCTGAGCGCTAACAGAGCCAAGGAACTCTTCTGTCAAAGCTCCAATGAGGTTGTACTGCCCACTAACTTATAAATATCACATGAGCAGGAATATTGTTTTTGCCTCCCAAAGGCTTTATAGTACATGATATGACAGCAGGTATTCTATAAATGTTTGCTGAATGAATGAATAATTAAATAATAGATGAACAGATGAAATGTTGGTGGTACCACTTACTGGTCCTGCGATGTTGGGTAAATCTTGTATCTCCTAGGGGTCTTATCTTTCTCATCTGTAAAACAGAAATAATAGTCTAACTATTAACACTGAACAATGAATGGTGGCCCATTCACACAACTGAGAATTACATAATCAAAAAATGTTTATCAAGACCATGTAATAACATGGAAAATGCATATGATGTTAAAGTGAAAAAAGCAGGATGGAAAAATAATTGAGACAGTGCAATTACAACTATACCAAAAGAACAATCACACACACATGCACATTCACACAGCGAAAGACTGGAGAGACATGTACTGACATTCATACTTCGGTAATGTGCCTGTGCATGATTTCTCCTTCACTTTATATCCCATATTTTCCACATTTTCTTTAGAGAATGTGCATTACTTTTATGATGAAAAATTAAACTTTATTACCAAAAAATAAGAAAAGAAGTGTCTAAGAAAAGAAGCCTGCGTCCTCCTCAATTGGCAATGTGTTGAATGCCTCCCAGTACTCTCAGAAAGGGAGCTTGTCGTGTCCTTCTCGGGTCTTCTTATTCCGTTAGAGAAGCATGTCTGCACCCACACTCTGTCCCTCCCACTGCGCTCGCAGGCGGTGCTGGGCACCCAGGCCCAAGCGGTGAGGACACCTATGAAGACATTGCCTAGAATGAACTCTGCCCCTGGTCTTGTGACCATGGGAGGAAATGCAATGCGGGCTTAGTCACTTCCTCTGACCAGTAAGTTCAGTGCAGAAGAGACGAACATCATTCTGAAAGCTTGCAGTGTGAGAACACGCTCCTGGAACCAGCTCTTTGGGACTGCCCATTTTCAAAGTCTCAATTTTTGCCCTTCTATCCCTGGAAGGACATCCCACTCCATCTCATTTAGAGCCAACAAACTGCTAAGTCAGACATATTGCTCTGACTCACATTGGAGGGGTTTCTAGGAAACCCACCTTCTCATCCATCACGGGTGGGAGCGGAAAATGGTACAATCTTTCTGTTGAGCTGTTTGGCAAGATGTATTTGACCCTGATTTCCCCATTAAGCATTTATTCAGGAATATGGCAATAGGTATAACTCAAAGAATGTTCATCAAATACTATTTATAATGTAAAAAATTGGAAACAATGTACATTTCAAAATAGAAATTAATTAAATATATTATGACACATTCATTAAATGAGTTACCATGCAACCATAAAATAACAAGATAGGGGAACAGTGAATGACATGGAAAATGTGGAATACTGTTAAGTTAAAAAGCAGCTTACAAGACATTCTATACATAATGATCCTGTTTTGCAGTATATATGAATGTATCTATAAGCATAGAAAAGAGACTGATAGGATAAACAAAAAACTGTTGGTGGTTATTTCTGAGTAGTAAGCTTTCAAATGGCTTGTCTTCTTTGGGCTCATTTCTATTTTCTACAATTTCTGCAATTAGTTTGGATTGCTTTTGTAAGATGAAAGGAATATTTAAAAGAGTTATACTTTTGACAATCTTTCAATTCTCTTCAGCCATCTTCTTTTCTAAGTCTCATGCTATGGATTGGCCATCTTTTCCTTAGTTCTACTCAGGTCCACCTTAAGATTTAGGGAATATGTCTGATTATGCCCAGCTTCATCCACCCTGAGTTACCATAGGAGCCTGCCAAAGACTCTAGGCATTTCTTCTTTACCAGACAATTTCTCCTTATCAGTTCAAGAACTAGAATAGCAGGACCCCATGTGTTTCTCCCTGTCCACAACAGATGAATTTGACAGTAAGGCAAGTCAAAAAAGCGTTAGATATCAGCTTGTAGTTGAATGGAATTTCTAGTTGGACTTCCCCATCCCGGGCTGCCTCAGTTCTTGGGCAGGTTGTTCACTGCACAAGGCACCCATCCAAGGCGGCAAGTGGGCGCAAGACTCAGTCCTTGTTTTGCTAACTGGGGCTTGTGCCTGGTGCACAGCTGGATCCTTAACGCAGAAGGTTTCCTTTGAAAATTTCCAAGGCAACCATCCTCTCGTGAGCCTGGGTGGGTGTCTGCAGGACTGAGGCCTCTGCATGATTTTCTAATTTGCACAGAAATACCCATGGACTCGCAGTAACACTGTCGCCAGTCCCGAAGATAGTCTGCATCGAGAAGCCAGTATCAGCTTCCTCCATCAGCGCAGGCAGCTTCCATAAAGATCTTAGCTCTTGACATTCACAGAAAGATAGACAAGATGAAAAGGCAGAGGGCTATGTACCAGATGAAGGAACAAGATAAAACCCCAGAAAAACAACTAAATGAAGTGGAAACAGGCAACCTTCCAGAAAAAGAATTCAGAATATTGATAGTGAAGATGATCCAGGACCTCAGAAAAAGAATGGAGGCAAAGATTGAGAAGACACAAGAAATATTTAACAAAGACCTAGAAGAATTAAAGAACAAACCATCAGAGATGAACAATACAGCAACTGAAATGAAAAATACACTAGAAGGAATCAATAGCAGAATAATTGAGGCAGAAGAACAGATAAGTGACCCAGAAAACAGAATGGTGGAATTCACTGCTGCAGAACAGAATAAAGAAAAAAGAATGAAAAGAAATGAAGACAGCCTAAGAGACCTCTTGGACAACATTAAACGCAACAACATTCACATTATAGGGGTCGCAGAAGGAGAAGAGAGAGAGAAAGGGCCTGAGAAAATATTTGAAGAGATTATAGTTGAAAACTTCCCTAACATGGGAAAGGAAATAGCCACCCAAGTCCAGGAAGCACAGAGGGTCCCATACAGGATAAACCCAAGGAGAAACACGCCAAGACACATAGTAACCAAATGGGCAAAAATTAAAGACAAAGATAAATTATTGAAAGCAGCAAGGGAAAAACAACAAATAAAATACAAGGGAACTCCCATAAGGTAAAAAGCTGATTTCTCAGCAGAAACTCTACAAGCCAGAAGGGAGTGGCATGACATATTTAAAGTGATGAAAGGGAAGAACCTACGACCAAGATTACTCTACACAGCACGGATCTCATTCAGATTCGATGGAGAAATCAAAAGCTTTACAGACAAGCAGAAGCTAAGAGAATTCAGCACCACCAAACCAGCCCTACAACAAATGCTAAAGGAACTTCTCTAAGTGGGAAACACAAGAGAAGAAAAGGACCCACAAAAACAAACCCAAAACAATTAAGAAAATGGTAATACGAACATACATATCGATAATTACCTTAAACGTGAATGCATTAAATGCTCCAACCAAAAGACACAAGCTCGCTGAATGGATAAAAAAACAAGAACCATATATATGTTGTCTACGGGAGACCCACTTCAGACCTAGGGACACATACAGACTGAAAGTGAGGGGATGGAAAAAGATATTCCATGCAAATGGAAATCAAAAGAATGCTGGAGTAGCAATACTCGTATCAGATAAATTAGACTTTAAAATAAAGAATGTTACAGGACACTACATAATGATCCAGGGATCAATCCAAGAAGAAGATATAACAATTATAAATATATATGCACCCAACATAGGAGCACCTCAATACATAAGGCAACTGCTAACAGCTATAAAAGAGGAAATCGACAGTAACACAATAATAGACGGGGACTTTAACATCTCACTTACACCAATGGACAGATAATCCAAACAGAAAATTAATAAGGAAACACAAGCTTTAAATGACACAACAGACCAGATAGATTTAATTGATAGGACATTCCATCCAAAAACAGCAGATTACACTTTCTTCTCAAGTGCGCACGGAACACTCTCCAGGATAGATCATATCTTGGGTCACAAATCAAGCCTCAGTAAATTTAAGAAAATTGAAATCATATCAAGCATCTTTTCTGACCACAACGCTATGAGATTAGAAATCAATTACAGGGAAAAAAACGTAAAAAACACAAACACATGGAGGCGAAACAATACGTTACTAAATAACCAAGAGATCACTGAAGAAATCAAAGAGGAAATCAAAAAATACCTAGAGACAAATGACAATGAAAACACGACGATCCAAAACCTATGGGATGCAGCAAAGGCAGTTCTAAGAGGGAAGTTTATAGCAATACAAGCCTACCTCAAGAAACAAGAAAAATCTCAAATAAACAATCTAACCTTACACCTAAAGGAACTAGAGAAAGAAGAACAAACAAAACCCAAAGTTAGCAGAAGGAAAGGAATCATAAATATCAGAGCAGAAATAAATGAAATAGAAACAAAAAAACAATAGCAAAGATGAATAAAACTAAAAGCTGGTTCTTTGAGAAGATAAACAAAATTGATAAATCATTAGCCAGACTCATCAAGAAAAAGAGGGAGAGGACTCAAATCAATAAAATTAGAAATGAAAAAGGAGAAGTTACAACAGACACCGCAGAAATACAAAGCATCCTAAGAGACTACTACAAGCAATTCTATGCCAATAAAGTGGACAACCTGGAAGAAATGGACAAATTCTTAGAAAGGTAAAACTTTCCAAGACTGAACCAGGAAGAAATAGAAAATAAGAACAGACCAATCACAAGTAATGAAATTGAAACTGTGCTTAAAAATCTTCCAACAAACAAAAGTCCAGGACCAGATGGCTTCATAGGTGAATTCTATCAAACATTTAGAGAACAGCTAACACCCAAACTCTTCCAAAAAATTGCAGAGGAAGGAACACTCCCAAACTCATTCTATGAGGCCACCATCACCCTGATACCAAAACCAGACAAAGATACTACAAAAAAAGAAAATTACAGACCAATATCACTGATGAATATAGATGCAAAAATCCTCAACAAAATACTAGCAAACGGAATCCAATAACATGTTAAAAGGATCATACACCATGATCAAGTGGGATTTATCCCAGGGATGCAAGGATTCTTCAATATATGCAAATCAATCAATGTGATACATCATATTAACAAATTGAAGAATAAAAACCATATGATCATTTCAATAGATGCAGAAAAAGCTTTTGACAAAATTCAACACCGATTTATGACAAAAACTCTCCAGAAAGTAGGCATAGAGGGAACTTTCCTCAACATAATAAAGGCCATATACGACAAACCAACAGCAAACATCATTCTCAGTGGTGAAAAACTGAAAACATTTCCTCTAAGATCAGGAACAAGACAAGGATGTCCACTCTCACCACTATTATTCAACATAGTTTTGGAAGTCCTAGCAATGGCAATCAGAGAAGAAACAGAAATAAAAGGAATACAAATTGGAAAAGAAGAAGGAAAACTGTCACTGTTTGCAGATGACATGATACTATATAGAGAGAATCCTAAAGATGCCACCAGAAAACTACTAGAGCTAATCAATGAATTTGGTAAAATTGCAGGATACAAAATTAATGCACAGAAATCTCTTGCATTCCTATATACTAATGATGAAAAATCTGAAAGAGAAATTAAGGAAACACTCCCATTTACCACTGCAACAAAAAGAATAAAATACCTAGGAATAAACCTATCTAGGGAGACAAAAGACCTGTATGCAGAAAACTATAAGACACTGATGCAAGAAATTAAAGATGATACAAACAGATGGAGAGAAATACCATGATCTTGGATTGGAAGAATCAATATTGTGAAAATGACTATACTACCCAAAGCAATCTACAGATTCAATGCAATCCCTTTCAAATTACCCATGGCATTTTTTACAGAACTAGAACAAAAAATCTTAAAATCTGTATAGAGACACAGAAGACCCCGAATAGCCAAAGCAGTCTTGAGGGAAAAAACGGAGCTGCAGGAATCAGACTCCCTGACTTCAGACTATACTACAAAGCTACAGTAATCAAGACAATATGGTACTGGCACAAAAACAGAAATATAGATCAATGGAACAGGATAGAAAGCCCAGAGATAAACCCACGCACCTATGGTCAACTCATCTATGACAAAGGAGGCAAGGATATACAATGGAGAAAAGACAGTCTCTTCAATAAGTGGTGCTGGGAAAACTGGACAGCTACATGTAAAAGAATGAAATTAGAACACTCCCTAACACCATACACAAAAATAAACTCAAAATGGATTAGAGACCTAAATGTAAGACCGGACACTATAAAACTCTTAGAGGGAAACATAGGAAGAACACTCTTTGACATAAATCACAGCAAGATCTTTTTTGATCCACCTCCTAGAGTAATGGAAATAAAAACAAAAATAAACAAATGGGACCTAATGAAACTTAAAAGCTTTTGCAGAGCAAAGGAAACCATAAACAAGATGAAAGACAGCCCTCAAAATGGGAGAAAATATTTGCAAACAAATCAATGGACAAAGGATTAATCTCCAAAATATATAAACAGCTCATGCAGCTCAATATTAAAAACGAACAACTCAATCCAAAAATGGGCAGAAGACCTAAATAGACATTTCTCCAAAGAAGACATACAGACTGCCAAGAAGCACGTGAAAAGCTGCTCAACATCACTAATTATTAGAGAAATGCAAATCAAAACTACAATGAGGTATCACCTCACACCAGTTAGAATGGGCATCATTAGAAAATCTACAAACAGCAAATGCTGGAGAGGGTGTGGAGAAAAGGGAACCCTCTTGCACTGTTGGTGGGAATGTAAATGGATACAGCCGCTATGGAGAACAGTATGGAGTTTCCTTAAAAAACTAAAAATAGAATTACCACATGACCCAGGAATCCCACTACTGGGCATATACCCAGAGAAAACCATAATTTAAAAAGACACATGCACCCCAATGTTCATTGCAGCACTATTTACAATAGCCAGGTCATGGAAGCAACCTAAATGCCCATCAACAGACGAATGGATAAAGAAGATGTCGTACATATATACAATGGAATATTACTCAGCCATAAAAAGGAACAAAATAGGGTCATTTGTAGAGACGTGGATGAATCTAGAAACTGTCATACAGAGTGAAGTAAGTCAGAAAGAGAAAAACAAATATCGTATATTAACGCATATATGTGGACCCTAGAAAAATGGTACAGATGAACCGGTTTGCAGGGCAGAAATTGAGACACAGATGTAGAGAACAAATGTATGGACACCAAGGGGGGAAAGTGGAGGGGGTGGTGGTGGTGGTGGTGGGATGAATTGGGAGATTGGGATTGACATGTATACACTAATATGTATAAAATGGATAACTAATAAGAACCTGCTGTATAAAAAAACAAATAAAATAAAATTCAAAAAAAAAGGAATGAAGTACTGATACACGCTATTAAAAAAAAAATAACATCTTAGCTCTCTTCTTTTTTCCTATAATCTTCTCAAATGCTCTCCAACTTGTTTCTACCCCGAAACCCTCTATCCTATCCTGCAACAAGCAACAGCCTTGCACTTCAGCGTATGGAGTGGCAGTGGATAGTGCTCAGGTTCTCAACCTGTCTGTCCATCAGAATCCCTCAGGGAAATTGTGAAAGTCCAGACACCTCAGAGCAATTAAATCAGAACCCCTAGAGTATGACCCAGCCAGGTCAAACTCTTGAGAAGCACTGGTTTACTGAAAACAACTGGAAGGGGGGTTTTGTTTGTTTGTTTTAAGTCTGGGTTTAAGGTTCAGTCCCTCCGTTTATTGCCAGACAATCTTAACAAGTGACCTTCCTTTTTTCCAGCCCAGTTCTTAACTGTGAAACCACCAGTTCAATGTTTTCTAGACAAAATTACACCGTGAACTGGAAAATCCTATAAATGTTCTACCGCTGACCCCAGAATGAGAGAGTAAAAGCAACACAGCCAATGTTACCAACAAAGAGTGGAGGGAGAGGAACAAGCATGAAGTGCTAAAAATTTGGCTCACGGGGCCATAAAACAGTGGGTGAGAATTATAGGTCTAGATGCTCCCTGAGATTCCTCTCATCTCTTAAAATAGGTGTTCTATACATGTGTGCAAAACTGGCAGAAAGAGAAACCTCTGTGCTTCCACATGGTTCAGAGGTGATTGTTCATTGCCTAAATATGACGCCATTTCTTTTTTCCAGATTCAGGTCATTGGGCTCAGAAAATTTGCTGTTATTGCCACTCCCTCCTCATACCATCTTGAGTCCTTGCTTTCCGTGTACTAAGGCAAAACCTTTTAGTGATTACCAGCCATTTCCAACCAGCTGGCTCCACTGAGAGAAATAAAGTCACTCAGCCAGAGAAGTAAAAACCCTTCAAGGATTTTATCAAATCTCTTACCTTTCCCACTTTTCAGCCCCTTCTGCAAAGACAAGCCACATGCCATTTTCTTCCACACTGAAAAGCTATTCCACCAGGTCTGTTGCAGTAGAAAGAATTCTGGGTGAAGCCCAAGAAGACCTGAGGTCAAGACAGAGCTCCACCGTTTCCTAACTGCTTAAAGAAGCATACCCTACCCAAGCCTCAATTTCCTCGTCTGTAAAATGGGGAGAATAATATCTGTTCTTTCCTCACAAGGTTTTGTGAGGATCAGTTGATAAAGTGCACCTGAGAGCAATTATTAAGCTCTTATTATTTTAGCCAAGTTCTTGTGAGGTCTGCCCAGCTTATATCCTCCCACCCTCAGACACTGTGGTTCACTTGGGCCAACTGCACGCCCCTGGCCGTGCTCACTGGCTGAGGGATGGCCATATGACCTAAGCTGGTCAGTGAGCCTTTTGCTGGTTCTATTGAGAAAAAGAAGTTCTCTTTCTGCTGGGAGCCATCTTGTCCCCACAGGGAAGAGGCAGTCCAAAGAATGAAAGCAACACAGAAAGAAGCAGAACAAACGATGTTTAAAGACAAATTTCCAATGAAGCCATTTGAGCACCTGCATGAATTCATTCTTTCATTCTTTAATTCAACTGGTTATCACATTCCTCCTATATTCCATGTCCATTTCTGGATGCTTGGCATTAGGTGATGAACAAAAGGAAGACCCTACGCTCCTGGAGCTTGCATTCCAGTGGGAACCCCAGGCAATAAATACCAAGTAGACACGGAATACCATGCCAGCTCATGATAAGTGCTATGAAGAAAAATTAAAGCAGGGTAAGAGATGAAGACTGAAGGGTAGGTGTTATTTAAGTACAGTGACAGAATCCAGCTCTACCTCGGGACTTTCAAGCTTCATGAGCCAATAAAGGTTCATTGTGCTAAGCCACCTTGAATTGGTTTGCTATCAGTTGCCACCAAGAGTCTTGATGAGTACTATTTTACAAATGCAGGGATTGGTAATGATACTGATGATGATTATTATAATAGCAGCACAAAAGCCTCTTGCAAAGGAACTGGATCACAACTCTGGGAATTCATGTCTAAGATATTTATGCCAATGGAACAGCCCAAGGACCAGAATATCAATAGATTTCCAAAAGTATTCTCTGTGGAGTTAAATGCATAAAAGGATTATTCCTCTGGATTCATCCAAGGCAACAGTTCACTTGAAAGTCAGAAATTTAACCTTAAAAATGTGTTTAGAAAGTTGAAGACATTGATCATCAAGTCAAACAAATCATCAAATTGGTCATCTGTGGCCACTTGGTAATAGCAACATTGCCAGAAAAACACCTATCACTTATATGGATTTAAGGGAGACTCCAAGAGCATTAGGTATAATGAAATGCAATTAAACAGCCAGTACCCACAGTTGGTTGATTTCCTACTGTTCTTACAAAGTAGTTAGAAGCTGATAGTCGCACACTTTGACCTTGCCCAAGGTCATTTGCAACCAGTCATCAAGGGTGAGAGTGCAAATGCACAATAATATCATCACTCCCACAGTTTTCTGAACTTGGGTCCTTCAATTTTAAATTCCTAACACCAAGAAAATTTTTAAATGTTTTATAACTCACCCACACCACACACACACACACAAACACACACACACACACACACACACACACACACACCACACAGACAAACACACACATTCTGGTATGAGGACTATTATTTAAGGGATGCCTCAACCATGGAGTCTTCCCACTGTGAACTTTTAGAAGGCCACTGGAACATTCTTTATCATTTTGACGCATAGGATGTAAGACCAAATAAAGAAAAATGTGAAAATGGAACTTCTATCATTGTCCTCCTGGGCTGCCACACCCACACTGTGAATAATATTCGCCTTACTCAGACTAAGACGTGTGCAAGCCAAGATGAGCCTACTCAAAAAAACAAAGCAAGTGCTTCAAGCTTTCCTGTAGCTGCTGGAATTTTCTCATGTTTTTCTTCCACAAAATGTAATGATTGCTGAGATACTGTATTACCTGCTGGGAAAAGGTGTTTCAGTATTACTGAACTAGACAGCATGAGGACCCTTTCCAGAATGTCAAACAGGTATCGTCTTCTGCTGCTGGGCTAGTTTAAAGTGATGCACACAAGGGCTGAAATAAACTTTGCAAAGGCAGTATTCTTTCAGGAGTGCTATGATTATGGTTTTGGGCCCTTTTTGCACCAGAATCTTGACTCCAAGAAACATTTATGATCTACCAGATTAGATAGATGATAGATAGATAGATAGATAGATAGATAGATAGATAGATAGATAGATGATAGATCTCTACATGTCCCTAGTAATGTTGGAACACGGGATGTTATATGAGGAAAGGGTTCTATAATTAAGCAAGTTTGAAAAACACTAGGCTTTTTTTAAAAGAGACTTTTAGGTGATAATACACATTGGTTAAGGAGAGCCTTTTAAATGATAATGCACATTGTGAATGAGGTATGCCAGGAGTCCCAAATTTATTTTATCAAAATTTTTAGGTGGGAATACCTATATATACCCCATGCGGCACAATTTGCGACAAATTGAGCTATAACAATATTCACTAGAATTCTTTATGCCAGACTTGGGGATTCAACACAAAGGAATAAATGAGAATATTTGAACTCACGCACTATCTAAAGGGATTAAAAGAGATTATACTCCGGGTTTAACTTAAGTGTAATTGAATCCAACAAACTACAGATTAAAAAAAAAAAAAAAAAACTACTCTACTTATGAACTTCCAAGTTATAAACTTTCATAGATACAAACAAAAGCTACAAAACAAGATCACATTAATTCGGCCTCCTGCCAACAGATGGCGATAGATGTAGTGCAAGTTCCTTCCAGTCTGGACCATAGAATCCTTTGTTAATAAGTGGCAATCTTACCTCTTAGTTTTGAGGTAGTTTGCAAGCATGGTTAATTCCACTGTATCCAGCAAGTACAAGAGCAGCAAAAGTTTTAAAGTGACTGAAATAAAAGGTGTGTGATTGTGATGGAACTAAAAGAAGAAATCATAAAAGATTGAAAGTGCTGAGAAAAAAATAATGACTGCTGTGCTCGTGTGCCTTGATGCATTGCAAAAGAATGCACAGTTTGGAAGGACAAAGTGCTTAGCACGCAACCTGCTATGCTTACACCATCACTGATAATCAGCAAGAGGGGAGGGAAAAGAACAAGGCAAGAACTTGAGAGTAGGAGGCTATCAGATGAGCACTCCCGTGGGCTGCCCATGAGCCAGGTATTAATGCAGGACAAAGCTGGGACTTTGCTCAAGGACCTAATGGCAGAGTGAAAGTGCTGCTGTTGAAGTGTGTATTCATTCATTCACCACCTATTTTATTGAACGCCTAATATGAGCCAAACATACTTGCTGGCTACTGGGAACATGTTGGTGACTAAAACAAACGCAGTCCTTACCCTTGAAAAACTTACAGTCAGTGGGAGATGGGGATAGATACAGGTAATAAACTAAAAAACATTAAAGTGTAAATGTTGTAAGTGCTATGAAAGAAACAAAATAGGAGGCAGTGATGGAAAGCCAGGGAAGGGGAAGCGGGGTGGGAGGCGGTGTAGAGTTGATAACCAGGGGAGGATCATAGGTTCCAGGCCCTTCGAATCTGCACAGCGTCAGAGTGAGTAGGGAGGTGGAAAGTGCAATGATCACGGTGGCTGAGGTGCTCCAGGAGATGTGGGCGGAGGCAGGAAGGAGTTATCAGCTCCACAGACTCCCTTAGTGCCCCCAACTACTTGGAGAAAAGATTGCCCATGAAATACTTATCAGCATGAAGAAGAAGAGTCTGCTGGTTTTAATGTTTCCAAGGATTCGTACTCTGATTAAGTTATGTTCCCAGGGCCTCAGTCCCTCTGGACTCAAACAAATAGACTCAGGAAGAATGTAACCTGTTATTAAGTAGAGGAGGTACTGTGTGCTATCTAGCAAGGCTGTGGTGCTAATTTTTAATTTCTTACCACTAAAGAACCAAGGAAGTGTTTAATTGGATTTAGCTGAGAGAACTGTCTATTAACCTGATCTGGGTTTTTTCTTCCTGTGCACCTAGGAGTCTGCTGAGCCTCCGCTGTTCTTCCTACGCTGATCTGGACCCAGACTGGTGTGCACTTCCTGCGTCATGGTCTTCTGTTTGCAGACAATCCCTAGTTTTTATTTAACACGTCAAAATTTAGTTCAGCATTTATCCATCGTCCATTTATGATGCTGTGTTTGCTAAGATTAGGCTTGCCTATGAGTAGCAGCAAATCCAAAATAACAAAGGCTTTAAAAGATGAAAGTTTGTTTCTCTCTCAAATAAAAATTGAGAGATGAATAGTCCAGGGATAATGGCAGCTCTGCTCCACCAAATCCTCATGAAGCCATGCTCCTTCTTTCTTGTAGCTCCCCCAAGCACGGCCTCTGTTTACCTCATGAGCCAACATGGTTGCTCCAGCTCCAGCCATCTATCCCTCAGAGAGCAGGAAAAAGAAAAGTCCTTTCAAGGAACCTTCCTAGTAGCTGCACTCACCTCTTCCACTTATATCCCACTGGCTAGGACTAGCCATACCTAGCTGCAAGGAAGTCGGTAAATTTATTCTCTATCAAAAATAGAAGAAGAAAGGGCTGCCTCATCCAACAAGCTCTGCAAGTTATGTTACCAGTTTTGTCTCCCAGTTTGCATGGCTCTGCTGTGCTGTTCTTCATCTGTATCCCTACCTCAGCTCCCTCTGGGTTCTGTTGTCTATGAGAGGTCATATCTCCTTCTTCTTTGGGAGGAAAAGACACATTGTGATTTTGCCAGAGCTGAAAATGGCCCACTGGGCAAAAGCTCAGACACTAGGATATATCCCACGAATTATTAGAAAAACATGTGTCTAGATTGCAGTAGCTTATAAATTTATCATTTACCATCTTAATGTCCACTGTCCTATGGATTGAAGTGGTAATATTATTAAGGGGTCTGGGCAAGGGAGCAAAGTAGGGAATTAATTTTTAAGGAAAAGCCACGTTATGCCTCACATGAATTTGGAAGCACTTTACCCACTTAGAATCCCCAAGAAATAATTATTGGTTCAGAGAAGTTCATTGACTATATTACTTCACTCAACACCTATTTCTTGAGCATCTGCTATGTGTCTGACACTACTTAGGTACTGGGCATACAGCAGTAAACAAGACAGACAGGGTCCCTGTCCTCATGGTTCTTGTATTCTAGCGGTGGAGAGGGAAGCAATAAACAAGCAAAGAAATCAATAATATATTCGCAGATAGTGGGTAAGAGGAAAGAATGACTAGGGTGGGTGGAGGACCGTTCTAATAAAAGGTGACATACATTATTGACCAATAATAATAGCTAATTCTTACATAAATTTACTATGGGATAGGCATTATCCTAAGACTTTACATTTACACCAACTCATTTAATCCCCACAATTCACCCACTCAGGCACACCGGATACTTACCTTGTTCAAGGTGGCAGAGCTGGGATTTGAACCCAGTCAGGCTAGCTCCAGAGTACTTGCTATTAATGTTACATGAGAAGATCCTTCTGAGAGAATGAGTATGAGCCAGCCACGTGAAGACCTGGGGAAAGAACATTCCAGAAAATGGGATTAGCAAGGATAAAGGCGCTGCGGCTGGACCAAGCTGGGATGTTTGGAGAACCACGGGAAGGTCAGCACAGCTGAAGACTGGAGGTGACCAGTTAGGCAGAGAATGTGAGAGAAACAGACTGAAGTGTGCTGACCCCGGGGCTGGGAAAGCCAACCCAGGTAAGAAACTTCCAGTCACAGAAGCAGGTTAATGTGCCACCTTCTTCCCCACCACTCAGCCCCTCTCAGTGTGACACTGAGGAGCCACACTCAGCCACAAAACACCCGGGACCATCTGCCAACATTGATACAAAAGCCTTTATTGTTCCTGAAGTCGAGGTACCATTTTTGCTTTTATAATCTCTCTCTTTTATATGGTGGCTGATCACAGGTGCTTTTGGGGTTCCTTGGAGGAAGAGCCCACACCTCCTGTCCCTGTGTTTGTACTGCAGTGTCTCAGCAGGGGGTTTCTGCACCCTCCTGACCATGAGAAGGAGGAGCAGTGGAAGGCATGAGCTCCCTGAGGTCAAGTGGTCTGCCACACACACTGTGCTTGGCGGGGCCTCTTTCCTGGGAGGTGTCTGCAATGGACATGGAGCTCCCCACCTCAGGCGGATGAATAACAGCACCTAGTAACCCCCTGGATCAATGGCTCACTGAGGTCTGGGGCTGCTGTCAAGAAGTATCCGTAGGGAGCCTGCCCAAAGAATTCAAGCCAGTAACACAGGCTCCCTCTCCACAGCGACATCTTATATTGAGAAGTCACCCACATGCTTATTCCAAGACACATATTACCTTCTTTTCATTCTGCTACTTGAAAACTCCCATTCCTATAAAATAGAGCAAACACTCCCACTGTGTACATGGCTTCTTAGTGATCCAATTTCTGCCTCGATAGCCAGCTTCATCTGCCAACACTCTCCATCATGTCCACTTTTCTCCCTCAGGTCAAGCACATTACGATTCCCCAAACACACAGTGGGTTGGTTCAGGCTGTGCTCTCTGCCTGGAATGTCTCCCTGCCTTCTCTGTCTTTCAAGATTTCACTTAGAGCCACATCCTCTGCAGAACCTTCTCTGACTTCCCAGGCAGAGTTGGACGCTTTTTCCCGCCTAATCAAGTAGCTCCTTGCATGTCATGCTGTAATGTTCATCTGCCATTTCCTTCATCACAGGCACTGCTTGAGGCAGGGTCCAGTTTCTATTTACTTTTGTCCTTCAGTAACATTTGAGACTTTTCTCCAGAAGGATCTGGCATGTGTCCTGTTCGGAATTATTCTTGGGTGCCATTATTTAGGTTTTACTGCCCTTGTGAATGGAATTTTTTCTCTATTATATTTTCTAGTTAATAATTGCTGATATAGTGGACTTTTTGTGTTTTTATTTTTATCCTTCTACGCACTTAAGGTAAAGAGTCAGCTGGTTCAAAGATAAACATCAAGTTCCAGCCCTCTTCCACCCTACTTCCTTAACCCATCCCCATAGGAAACAAATTTTAATTCTTTTAGATGATTATTTTGGTATTTACCTTGCTATTTCTAAATACTATGCTTATACTGCTATTTCTTGATTCATTATTTGCAGGAATGATCTGTTAACGTCCCACTGAAGATGAAGGGCTAGCTCTTTCCTCTTCCTTCCCCTGCCCGCCCTGCCCCCCCACTGATACACACATACTTTCCATCCGCATTAGTTTACTAGGGCTGTTGTAACAAAGTACCACGAACTGGATATCTTAAACAACAAGAATTTATCGTCTCACAGTCCTGGAGGTTAGAAATCCAAAATCAAAGTGTCGGCAGGGTTGGTTCCTTCTGAGGGTCGTGAGGAAGAATCTCTCCCAAGCCTCTCTCCTTTTTCTGGTGGATTTTCAGCAATCTTTGGCCTTTTTTTGGCTTGTGGCAGCTTAACTCCAGGCTTCATATGTTCTCACTGTGTCTCTGTCTCTATGTCCAGATTTCTCCCTTTGATAAAGACACCAGTCATATTGGAGCAGAGCCCACCCTAAGGTGACCTCACCTTAACTTGGTCATCTACAAAGACCTTATTTCCAAATTCACAAGTTCTGGGGGTTAGGACCTCAACCCATAACACCATCCTTTCAGAACTGTATAATTACATCATCACTCTGGTTAGATTAATGTGCACTATTTACATTGTAATGAACCTATCACTCAATTCTTCAGAGCTGAGCCATGTAGTTCCATTTCCTTTCCTGAATAATTTTTTATATCCCTGGAGTTAATAATTATTTGTTATTGTTTGATTAGTTTTTTATGTTCTTTTCACTAATTCAACTCAAAACTCACTGCCAGTTGTCTAAATCTTTTTTCATCACATTCACTCATCTCAGCTGTTCTATTATTTTCATCTTGATGAATTTCCCCCTCCCAAGCCTTCTGACCTTATTTCCTGTCTTTTGGATCAGTAGTCTTCCTTTTTGTTGGTTACTCTTCTGATTTATAGGTCATAGCTTCCTAAGAAAGTGTGTGGGAGGTAAATATTTGAGACTTTTTATTTCCAATAATGTCTGTATTCTACTTTCACACTCAATGGATAGCTTGGTTCGGTATAAAATGATAGGTAGGAAATCTTTTCACTTTAGAATTTTGATAGCACTACTCCATAGCTTCCAACACTGCTGTTGAGAAACCTGAATTATTCTACTTCCTGATTATTTGACTGAACCTATTTATTTCTCTCTGAAAGCTTATTAGAGCTTCTTTTGGTCTACAGTTATGGTACGCAGAATTCTAAGATGACCCCCAATGAGTTACACCCTTGTATATTCTGAGTGTGGACAGAATCTGTAATTTGCTTCTAGCCAAAAGAATATGGCAAAGGTGAAGGAAGAGTCACTCCCTTGATTAGGTTACAGTCTATATATAGCAAAGGTGATGGGATAGTCTCTGTGTGATTACATTATATAAGACTCTGTCTTGACTGGAGTGAGAGGTTTTCCTGTAGGCTTTGAAGAAGTACACTGCCATGTTGTGAGAGGGCAATAAAGTACATTCACAATATTTTTGCAACCATAACCACTACCTACTTCCAAAATTTTTCATCACCCCAAACAGAAACTCTGTACCCATTAAGCAATAACTCCCATTCCTAACTGCTTTTTAAACAGTTTTCTACCAATCCTCTTTTTCACCCCCTACCTCCAGCTCCAAAAGTTTCTGGTGCAACCAGTCTCTGAGCCTTTACATTCTGCAGTGTAAATCTGGTTGGTTCTTAGGATTCTTCTGGTTTAGGATTCTGCTGGTTTAGGATTCTTCTTTCTTATGTTAGCTACATAAATTACCATTTGTCCATCTGCTTTCTAACTCCCCAAATGATGTTGTCTCCACTCTCATTCTCCCCATCTTTGTGGATTTATGGGAAAAAAACTTTACTGGTAGTTTTAGTGGCATTTCAGAACAGAGTGAATTTAAATGACTGTGCTTAATCTATTAATACCATTTTCACCAAAAAGTCAATTGGGTATGTAGACCTTATATCTAGCCACCTTACCAAATGCTCTAACTTCTAACTACTTCTCAGTTCATTTCTTAAGTTAAGTAGGTGATGGCACTGTATACAAATAATGAGAGTTTTAAGGCTTCTTGCAACATGGGCTGTTGAGTTGATGGAGTTCTCCCCTCCAGTCACAAACACATGGAAATGCATGATATTATTTGAAAAATATGGCTGCACTGAAAGAAAGAGAAAGAGAGAGAGAGAGAGAGAGAGAGAAAGAAAGAAAGAAAGAAAGAAAGAAAGAAAGAAAGAAAGAAAGAAAGGAAGGAAGGAAGGAAAGAAAGAAAGGAAGGAAGGAAGGAAGGAAGGAAGGAAAGAAGAAAGAAAAGAAAGGAAGGAAGGAAGAAAAGAAAGGAAGGAAGGAAGAAAGAAAGAAGGAAGGAATGAAGGAAGAAAGAAGGAAGGAAGGAAAGAAAGAAAGAAAGAAAGAAAGAAAGAAAAGGAAAGAAAGAAAGAGAGAGAAAAAGGAAGAAAGGGGGAGAGATGGAGATGGAGGAAGGGAAGGATATAATAGTGCCAGCAATCAAGAGAGCATTCAGAGCTAAAAAGGTATAGGAAAGGTCATGATCACCCACAGAGTGTTTGGGGTCATGGACCAGGGTTCCAATACCCACATAGGTACAGAAAATCCTGCTTTGGCTCTTGAAGTGAGAAAGCTGGGACTGAGCTGCAAGACGTGCTTTTTGTGTCCCATGTCATATGGCTTTGGCCAGCCTCTGATTTCCATGTAGAAGGTGACAGTGTCCCACCTCCAGCAAGCACCTAAGAGCAGAGGCTAGGTCATGTGGGGCCCAGTAGGCCAAGATAGGAAGTTTGGCAAGGTTTTATATGGCAGAGTGACATTATCTGATTTATATTCCCAAAAGATTCCTGTGGTTGCTTTGCAGAGAAATGGATGTTAGTGGAAGCAGGGGAAGAAGTCGGGAGGGCACTGCAGTAGACAAGGGGAGTGTTCTGATTATCTATCACTGCATAACAAACCAAATTTAGTAGCACTAAAACAATAACCATTTTATTATGCTCATGGATTCTGTGAATCAAGAATTCAGAAAGGGCACAGGGACAATGGCTCCCCCCTGCTCCGTGATGTCTGGATCCTCAGCTGGGAGGTTTCAAATGGCTGGGGATGATTTAAATGTCTGAGAACTGCAAAAGCTTGGTTTAGCTGGAACTGTCAACTGGAACCCCTACTTGTGCCTCTCTTGGGCTTCTTCACAGCGTGACCACTCAGGTACAAAAGGGAGCATTCAAAGGGAGTGTTTTAAGAGAAACAGTCAGAAGCCTTTTATGACCCATCCTGAGAAGTCACATAGCATCACTTCTGCCATACTTTACTGGTCAAAGTAGTCCCAGGTCCTTGCAGATTCAAGGGGAGGGAACACCACCCTCCACCTCTCAATGAGAGGAGTGTCAAAGAATTTGAGGACCATGTTTTAAAACTGCTAAGGGAGAGATGATTGTGGCTATGACTAATGCCGTAGAAGTAGAGATAGTGGGAGAAGACAGATTCAAGACACATTCAGAAGTCAAGCCAAGGACCTTTCTATTGAATTTTGTGCTCAAGAAAGAGCGGGGGGGCGGGTGATATAAAAAATGAATCAGAGATGACTTCTAGATTTTTGGTCTGAGCATTTGGGTAGACGGTAGTGCCATTTATGAGATGGGGTGAAGTTATCCCAGAAGGTTTTATTTCATAGAAAAGGAAAGGTTAAAAGAAAATTACATTTTTTGACTAACAAATAGATATACAGACTTTGTGCTTGAAATGCGTTTTTTCATCTAATCTTTAAAATAGCCCTGTGAAGTAGGTATTTTCATTTCCATTTTTTGGATGAAGAAACCAAGTTCCCACAGGTAAGTTACGTGCATAAGGTTACACAGCAAGTAAGTGGCAGAGCCAGGAATCAAACTTCAAAGACTCTGTTCTTTCCATTCAACTACACTCTTTCCCAAGGGGTCACTGAAGCTCAGAAAGATTAAGTGACTTACCTAAGATCACAAAGCTAGGAAATGACAGAACCAGAGTTTAAAATAAGTTCTGGCCCTAATCTCCTCTTAGCCGTACAGGTGGTGATTGAAGGCAACAGAGCAGGTGTATCAATAGGAAGAATACAAACACTCTTGAGTAAGAGGGCCAAGTTTCCTCATGGCCCCCGGTGACCCCTGGATGGTCTCATGCACATCGCAGTGCCCTGTGAATGGCAGATGATTCTCAATTAAAAAAAAAAAAAGAAAGAAAGAAAAAGGAAAAGAAAAAAAGACCTGCCATTAAATGCCTTGACCTAAAATTACTCCTTAAAAATTGTCCACAGATCATTCTATCCACCTAGGACATGGTATTATGGATGTTCCTTGAAGACATGGGGCTGCATAGGTGTTTGCCCAAAGGGAACAGCGGTATCACCAACTTTTGAAATACAAGAGAGAAACTGTCTGTTTTGCTTAAATCTCGAATCTTTGATCATCCACATCCAGCGTCTTTGATGGTGGCAGCAATCTACAATGGGTGAAAATTAACACTCAGGTAGGAAACAGGTTAAAGAGGCAGTGAGAAGAGAAATTAAAGTCTTAGATCTGAACAGCCGCACCTTTTTTCTCCATCTGCTTGCCACTCAGAAGATGGGGCTTGTTTATTGTCTCTCTCTGCCACTGGAAGTGAAATTTCTTGAGATCTTGGACTTATCTGCCATGTTCGTTCAGTCTCTAGCACCTAAAAAAGGATCTAGTATGGAGTACGTCCTCAATAATTACTTGTTGAGTAAATCAATCAATAACCTAGTTCATATTTTTTACTCCTACACTATAGAATGGCATCTCTCTTTCACTGGTGAAGTCTCAGGGAGCCAAATCAATTGCAGACTTCCCATCCCAACTGCCCACCACCTGGACCAGGGTAACTTCCTCCCGAGAACAGCACAGGGCTTCCTGATGTCTGGCACTCTGCCTGGTGGGCATCCCTCCATCCATGAGCCTGTTGGTGCCTCCATGTGGCCAGCGGTCCCTAGGCCAAGAGAGTGTCAGATGCACCAGGCAACCAGTGAGAGGTACCCACCTGTGTCTCTCCAGGATGCCAGTCCTGCAGACAGGAGCAGCTAGGACACATCCTCGGCTGTGTCCCCAGCCTGTCCCCAGCCTGACCACACCAACCAGCCAGCCTCGGCTCCCTGCCCAGAGCTGTCACCAGCCTTCCACCCAGAGAAATGCCCATATGGGCTTTGGATTCAACAGGGGACTCATCTCAGGATATTTGACGACCTTAGACAGCCATAAGAGTGAAAAAAGAAAGCAAGGGGTGCGAGGGAGAGACGGAAAAAGAAGAAATGACAAATGGACATTAGTTTCAAAAGGAATGGATCTCTGTGGGAGGAGAGAAAAGGACAAAGTGAGAAACTCTTTCTTCTTATGATGAATTTTTCCCAAACATGTCAAATTCTTCTCCAGAAACTTGAATAAGCTGTAATCAAAGGTCCTCATGAACGTTGGAGGCAGACAGACCTGGTTTTAATTCCTGGCTCTGGCTTCTGCCTGCTCTGTGGCCTCTCTGGACCTGTTTTCTCCCTGTAAAGTGGGGAAATAGCTTGTAGGAGGCTGTGAAAATTCAGTGAGAGCTTGTCTCGTGCACCTTGTAGCCACTCAGAAAGGTGTTCATTTTTTCCCTCCCCTTGTTCTCCCACTATGTGAAGCCCCTGCTTTGGGCTGGGCTTTATTTTTAGGTTGCGGATTTGTCTGTTCCACAGCCTCTCAAAAGCATCTGAACCAGGATTGCGAGCTCAGGAAAGAAATCTATTTATGAAGGAGACCTGTGATAAATGTTATTACACCCCAAGCTAGCAGTCAGCTGAAGCTGTTCCAGGGAACATATCTGCCTTCGATGCTGCAGCTCACCTGAGAGTCTCGTGGTGAGACAAACCAGGGGGCTGCACGGGGAGGGGGAGGTCACACAGGTGGGGACACACACACACACACACACACACACACACACACACACACACACACACAGGTAAGCTCAGGCCTCAACGATGCTCTGGGAAGCAGTATGGGGAGCAGAGAGGGTCCTGTCTCCAGTCAGGAGACTGGGCTCCATGAGGCTCTTTCCTTCTCTGGGTCTGGGTCTTCTTATCCATAAAGCAAGAAGGTCAAAAAAGGTGGCCCTAAAGCCCCTTGTGCCCTGAAAGTCTGGCTCACAGAGACTTCTCCTGCCCTGGCCCCAGACCACAATGCCACAGGGAACTCAGCAGTGTCCTGGGAGGGCACAGGGAAGCTGATAGGGTGAGGAGGCCAGCGGTGCCCATTACACAAGGCATCTCTTAGCCATAGGCATGACTAACCCACTGCTAACGGCAGCAGATCTGAGGCTCTTGGGAACTCAGAAACTTTGGCTCAATCCCTGAATCCCTTGCTTCCTTCTTCCAGGGCCCTTTTCTTACTGCAAAGCCCAAGCGTTCAAGGAACTCAACCTCAGACCTCTCCTCCCATGCCTCCGAGATAGAAAAAAGCTGGGTTTATGGAGGACCCTAAATTAGACTCACAGCAGAGCAGGAAAAGAAAGCCAGCGTTCTAGTGTGAGCAGAACATTAAAGTCAGTAATAATAACAGCCTCTAGTCATTGGTTGAGAGCATCGGGTGGGGGTGGGAGCTCTCACTTCATTCCCTCCACGGCTCTATGAAAAGGTGCTATCATTATTCTCACTGTGCAGATGAGGAAGCTGAGGCCAGGGAGGTTAACAAGTTCACCCATGATGAGTTAGTAGGTGGCAGAGCTGTGATGCCAGGCTGAGCCTATTGAAACCAAAGCTTGTCTGCAGAGCTTGCAAGCTGGAGGTCTCTGCCACTGCACAACGCAAAGAGAAGGTTTCAAAGAGGACAGGTAAACTGTGTACGTCCTGTGCAGGGACAGACACCAGACGTTTCCAGTGGAGCCATCAGGGATGCAGGAAGGAGAAGCAGGAGGGCAAGCTGTGTCCTGGACCACAGCCCCAAAGGACTCTGGGAACTCCTTGGGAGGAATTCAGGGCTGGCAATGGTCAGTGTGAATGTCCCTGAAATTCTACTGATGGAAGCCGTACCCAACAGGTCCTTTAATGCAGACAATAAAAGCCAACTCTGGTTAGTATATCTGATACAGGAAAGGAGTATATTGGAAAGAGATCAGAAGAGCTAATGGGAGCCCTAGAGAACTTGGCAGAAATCAGTAGAGACCTGGCAGCCACGCGCTCCCCCAGGTTCATGCCAGAGGAGAAGGCTGATTGGGCCCCTGCTGATGGAGCTCTCCATCACCCTGGCACCAACACCCCACCGGTGAGGCTACGGACTCTCCTCAGCCATCCTGTCCCAGTGATTCATCTCTGCTGCTCCTATGTCTCTGCGCCACTCCCTCCACATTCACAGGTCCAGGTAGCAGCCTCCAAGGGGCCCAGACTAGGAGGGCTGAGTGTGTGAGTGTGTGTGTGTGTGTGTGTGTGTGTGTGTGTGTGTGTGTGTGTGAGAGAGAGAGAGAGAGAGAGAGAGACAAGGGGGTGGATTCCAGGAGAGGAAGTGGTTGGCATCTTTTGCCTCCCATGGTAGAAGGTGGGTTCCTGCCTCCCACCAAGATTTTCTCAAAGCATGGATTCTCCCAAGTAAAAAGTGTGCCTGCATGCTGGGTAGCTAAACAAAGACAATGTCCACCTGAGATGCCGAGCCATTGTTTGTCCCAGGTTTGTGACAGCCACGGAGCTCACAGAGGGCTTTCTCAGACACTTCTGGGAGGTGGACAGAGCAGATACTAGGATTCCGGCTCTGGATGGGAAACTGAGGCTCAGGGAGATGACGTGTCACCTGGCCAAGAGGTGGTGTGGGCAAGGGATGAGGACCCCTCTGTTTGCACAATGCCTTTCCTATTATGGCGGCTGACACGCCCACCTGGAGCCCAGCTTCCTCCAGAACTCCCTGATGCCACCGCAGGGCACCT
The DNA here is from genome assembly GCF_965194805.1 of Balaenoptera borealis. NCBI lineage: Eukaryota > Metazoa > Chordata > Mammalia > Artiodactyla > Balaenopteridae > Balaenoptera > Balaenoptera borealis. The sequence continues at coordinate 145,882,294 of NC_138866.1, forward strand.
CCAAGGAAACCTGCCTCACAGTCACCGGGCAGACAGGCAAACCCGAACACAGCAGGGGTCAGAAAAGACCTTCCGACTCCTCTGTCTCTTTTTTCTGACAAGCTCAGCACACTTCCCGGAGACCCTCTTCTTCATCCCCCTAAATGCTGGGAAATGGCAGACAAAGAAAGGAGACCACTGAGGTCAGAAAAGGGAAGTCTCCTGACACGTGACTTCGTGGGCTCACCCCACCGATATGTATCTGTGGCTCGTGCTGCGATTTGATGCCAGACCCAGAGGGCAAATTTCAGCTCCTCACCAGCTGAGTGGCCTTGATGTGTCACGTTAGCCCCGGCCTGTAGCATCCAACGTGGAACAGTAAAACAATGGTCCATCTCATGGTGCTGTGGGAGGCATTAAATGAGAGAAAGAGGCACCCCTGAGTAGGACCATGAAGTGAACAACTGCTACTGTAACCAGCTCCCTAGACAAGCTGCACTTGCAGGCTTACAAACACAAACACCTTTGCTTTTTGTTTTATTCTACACGCTGTCTGACCTCCTTTCTCTGCCCGTGGTACATTGAGCAGATCGCCTGTGTTTTCCGGCTATTTTCAGGTATTAACAGTTTTTACATGTAGTGAAAGGCTGGAAGAGTCTAATAGAAAATCTTTGGTCTCATCTGATCTAAATGGTTCCATTCCCCCTGCCCGGAGCCCGGAAGACATAGTGGGTTCCTCCATTCTTCTTGTCTCGTTCTCTGCCCCCTCCACGCAGCTGCTTCTAGTGCCTCTAGGAACAGGATAGAGGGCTAGGGAGGGAGGGGAAATAAGGGTCAGAGAAGTTCTCATTGGATTGGTTCTGTTGTGGTCTGCCACTGATGTCATCTGCCACTGATGGCTTTTTAAAAAAATTATTATCGGTAAGAACACTTAGCATGAGACCTATCCTTAACACATTTGTAAATGCACGTTAAGTATTGTTAACCATACGCATGATGTTGTATACAACAGGTCTCTAGAACTTATTCAGCTTATATAACTAAAACTTTTATACCCACTGAACAGAAACTCCCATCTTCCTCTCCCCCCAACCCCCGGCAACCACTGTTCTACTCTCTGTTTCTGTAAGTTTAACTATTATAGATTCCTGGCTTACTTCACTTAGCATAATGTCCTCCAGGTTCATCCATGTTGCTGCAAATGGTAGGATTTCCTTCCTTTCTAAGGCTGAATAATATTCTATTACATGTATATACCACATTTTCTTTATCCATTCATCCATCAATTGACATTTAGGTTGTTTTCACATCTTGGCTATTGTGAATAATGTTGGAATGAACATGGGAATGCAGATAATCTCTTTGAGACCTTGATTTCAATTCTTTTGGTTGTATACCCAGAAGTGGAATTGCTGGATCAGATGGTAATTCTATTTTTTATTTTCTGAGGGACTTTCATACTGTTTTTCATAGCAGCTGCACCATATTACACTCCATCAACAACGTATGAGAGTTCCATTTCTCCACATCCTGGCCAACACTTGTTATTTTTTGTTTTCCGATAATAGCCATCTTAACTGGTATGAGGTAATAATTCACTGTAATTTTGAGTTGCATGATTAGTAATGTTAAGCATCTTTTCATATATCTGTTGGCCATTTGTATGTCTTCTTTGGAGAAATGTCTCTTCAAGTGCTTTGCCCGTTTTTCAATCGGGTTGCCTGGTTTTTTGCTGTTGAGCTGTAGGAGTCAGTAGGGGTTTTGAGGGCCCCACCCTCCCCCTTTGGGAGCCTCTCTCTCGGCGTGGCGTCCTTATGCAAGGGAAGTGCTCTCTGGTGACTGCCTCGCCACCCCTTCCAGAGCCCACATCCAGGGGCACAACCACACAACCTCTTTTTGTTGGCGGAGTCATCTTGCATGGAGTCCTTTCCAAATGGCTCCTATCCCATCACCCTCATAAGACTCAGAAAAAGTTCACTGGAATTGGGAAGGGTAAGCCCCTCCCACCCCACTCTTTCTCTGTGTTCTGACAGGACAGGCATTTCCAGCCAGTCCCAGCCTTTAGATGCTTTTCGCAAGAGTCAGACCCAACCCCTATACCCACCAACGCTGGAGTACACAAATCACGTTCTCTCAACAAAGTTCTTTCACCTCGCTGTACCGGTACCCTGGAGTCCACAGAGCTCCTCCCCACAGCTGGAGGAGAGCAAGGGACATCCCCTCCCCTCCCCGAATGAATATCATGTTCCATTATTATCAGGCAGATTACATAAGAAGCTGTTTTGTTAACTCATCTTTAACTGGCATTGGGGTTTTGTGCACAGCCCCTCGTGCTCAGGAAGAGCCCAGGGGAGCTGTGAACTTCCAGAGAAATGTGTTCTCACAACTGCTCTGTGTGTCCAGGAGCATTTCTCCAACCAGGACTGCGGACAGAGCTCGGTGGGGCTGGGGGGAAAGACAAAGCTGGTTTCCCCCTCGTCCAGGACGTGGTGTCTAGAAGCAGAAGCTGTCCCTGGGCCCCTGTGTGAGGGCCCAAGGATCAGGGCAGCTCCTGTGGAAGAGGGAGAGCTGGGGCTGGAGGTTTGGTAAGCCAGGAAGTCAAGGGCGAGACATGCAGGGAGCTCTGTGAGCCTTCATCTGCCCCAGCACACCTGGTGGTCTTCACAGAGGGGCAAGCTTTCCTTCTGCAGAGCAAAGGAGGGAATGGGGACTAAGATGACTATAGAATAATGATGATGGTGATGATGATAATGGTGGTGGTGGTGGCAATGATGATGGTGATGGTGATGGTGATGATGATGGTGGTGGTGGTGGTGATGATGGTGATGATGATGATGGTGGTGGTGGTTGTGGTGATGATGGTGATGGTGTTGGTGGTGATGATGGTGGTAATGATGATGGTGGTGGTGGTGATGATGATGATGATGGTGGTGGTGGTTGTGGTGATGATGGTGATGGTGGTGGTGATGATGGTGATAATGATGATGATGATGATGGTATGGTGGTGATGATGATGGTGATAGCTGCCACAATTTGCTAAACTCTTATCACAAGTCAGCACAGGCCTAGGTTACATGTATTGTCTTTTTTAATCTTCATAAGAACACTCTGAGGTGTGGCAGGTGGAATAATGGACCCTAAAGATGTTTCCATCCTGATCCCCAGAACCTCTGAATATATTATGTTACATGCAAGGGGGAATTCAGGTTGCAGATTGAATTAAGGTTACCAATCAGCTGAACTTAAAATAGGGAAATTATTCTGGATTATCTGGAGAGAGGAAGAAGAGTGGGTATCAGAGAGACGCCATGTGAGAAAGACTCAACCAGCCGGTGCTGACTTTGAGGATGGAAGGGGCCACAAGCCACAGAATGGGGGTAAGGAAAAGGCAGGGAAGCAGATTCTCCCATAGAACCTCCAGAAAGGAACCCAACCCTGCTAACACTTGGATTTTAATCTAGTTGAGACCCATTTTGGCCTTCTGACCTCCAAAAATGTAAGATAATAAATTTCTGTTGTTTTAAGCCGCTAAGATTGTGATGATTTGTTGCAGCAGCAATAGAAAACAAATACAAATGGATACTCTTATCAGATGAGAAAACCGAGGCTCAGAGATATAAAGCAACTTGCCTAAGATCACATAGCTTGGAAGGGCAGTGAAAAAATTGGAATTTGGACCTACAGACTGTTCCAAATCCAGGGCTTTTTTTACTCTGTCATGCTGCTCTTTGATGGGGGTGGTTTTGATGTGCTCCCCCCATTGCACACTTGCCACCTCACTGAACCTTCACAGCAAGCCCATGAAGTCAATAACACTTACCATTTTGCTGATGTGGAAGCTGGGGACTCTGGGAGGTGACGGGACTCAATCAGGCCTCACAGCTGGAACATAGGAAGAACGGAAGTCCCTGCCGATTGAGCTGCAGTTACCTACATCAGCTCCTCCCTGACACTCCTCTGAAGTCAAGCCACTTCTTTTATCCATTCAACATTTACTGAATGGTCTGCTAAGTGCTGGGCACCACAGGAGTTCTGGGGCCACAGAGAGAGATGCAACACCATTCCAGTCCTTGGGTTCCCTACAATCTAAGCTTTCCTATAATGTAGAGAAAAAGTCTGCTCCCTTTTTTCCATTCTTGGCCTCCACACCTCAGGTCTAAGTCTTGGATCATGTGTCCCAGAGGTCATGGAGCAGAGCCTGACTTATTCTTTTATCTAGATTCATGTTAGCCCAAGATTCCATCCCAGAGGGAAAGCATCTCAGCTGCTGCTACTAGCATAGTGGTCTCTGGACAGTGAGATCTGGTTCCATTGCATCTGTGAGTTTCTGGCTTCCCTCTTCCCACCCTCATATTCAACTCCTTAAGGCCTTCCAAGAAAAGAAGGATCTGTGCCCCTGCACTGATAGAAAATCTACCGCAGGGTTCAGCCCCATGGATGAGAGGGTACGGGCAGCAGAGGCACAAGGGGCAGAGAAAAATGCTCCCACGGTGGCTAGATGTGCAATCACTACAATTGTGAGGAGGAGACTGGATGACTTTGGCTTTCCCAGTTGGTACCCCTGCCCAGTTTGCTGGGCTTTGTGCCTGGGTGAGTGATAAGGAGGCTTATCATTGACAACTACCCTGGAGGAAAGACTTACTTGGCAGATGTTTCCCAGGGAAATGCTTTTCCTCGTCATCATGGATCTGCAGATCCTCCAGGTTAAGGTTCCAATGTCTGTTATCAACTGGAAAGAGGTGATTACAAATGATCAGGCTCTCTTGGTCTTCACATCAGGAAAGGATGTGATCTAAGGAAAGGATTGTTGATTTCACTTCAAGGATGTGGCGTCTCCAGACCAAGAAGAGGTAGGTCATAGGGAGGAGTCTTGCTTGTTCATGCAGAAAAACCCAGTCTCATCTCTGTCTACTCATTGATGTGCCCCAAAGGACCTGTCCTGGGAAACACCCCAGTGCTTTTTTTTCCCAGATGATTTGCAGTGTGGCCAGGGCTCAGCCCTCCACGTTCCTCATTATGCTTAGCTGATTCCCAATATTTGGTCTTACTCCTGGCAAGAGAAGCCGGGAGAGGAGTAAAGGTGCCCATCTTACAAGACAAGAACAGTCAAAGGGATGCTCAAAATAGTAGGAGAAGATCCTCGGAAGGACCCAACATCAGGACCAGCCTGAAGAGAGAATGAAAGGAGAGAGTGAGGTTGACAGTCTTGTAGATGATGGACAGGTCAAGAAGGTGAGGATGGAAAAAGTCTTTGACATCCATCTGTGCACAGAAGTTTAATGAGCTTCTACATATTCATGGAAGGTAGAGTCTCCTTTCTGGTGAAGTACCTGTCCTCCTTTCTAATTAAAGCTTATTCTGGAGTGGGTATGAGGCCGTGACATGGTTTACCTTCATTTATTACCCTGAAAGCTTAAATAACATCAGCTGAATCAACTGAATCAATAGTTTGGAAGAGGTAAAATGGGTACAAGTTTGAGGGGCATAAGAAGCCACCACTGAGGCAGTGCTCATGGCCTGGCTGGGGTCAGGGACATTCTTCCTTCCAGCAATAAGGGAATGGTCAGAGCTGGTAGGGGAAGGAGGCAGCATTTAAGGATTGAGGGGTTGAGGGATTGAGAAGAATTTTAAGAAGAGTTTGCTGAATGAACAAAGGTCTTTGGGAGAAAAACAATAAAAGAGGACAAGCTAGGGAAGGAAAGACCGTTAAGAAATTTGTTTAATGGGTGAAGCATCCACTTGAGAACCAAGTCAGTAATATGGCCAAGGGAAAGCACCCCAGGTTGAGAGAATGCTGGTGTGGGAAGGGCAGACCACAACCCTTCAGCCTAAAGGAGTAGGAAGTTACCAAGGCCATGGTTGTGGGAGCACCCTTAGGATTAAATAAGAAGTTTGATTGCTAATGTAGGGGGATAAAGAAAATTACTATTTTACCAGACGGCACCAGAGAACCTCCTAGGGAAGGAACTATCTTTGTTTGTGAAAATATCATCAGAGTTTCTTAGGTGGTGCAAGGTGGGATCCTGGAGAACTGCATTGGAAGGAAACAAGGAGAAAGTTAAGCTCTTTGGCAAGTTAAATGCATAGAAACTTACATGTAGAGAAGAGAAAAAGAACGGAGGAGAGAGAAGGCCTAGGAACATCACTGGAGTCTTGCGTTGTAAGAAATGGCTGAGGGGGGACTTCCCTGGCGATTCAGTGGTTAAGACTCTGCCGCATTTCCACTGCAGGAGCGTGGGTTCAATCCCTGGTTGGGGAAATAATATCCCGCAGGCCGTGCAGTGCGGCCAGGAAAAAAAAAATGGCTGAGGGACAGGGAAGGGAAATATTCGACTTTAAATTATTTGGCTGAAGTGCTGGGATGTTCCTTTCCACAATGTGCCTTCAAATCACAAGGAAAAATCTATTATGCACAACTACCTCATGTGAACTGTATTTGGGAGGTGTGAAGGTGCAAAAAGGCTGATCAAGAAAAGCTTGTGGGACTTCCCTGATGGTGCAGTGGTTAAGAATCCGCCTGCCAATGCAGGGGACACTGGTTCGTGCCCTGGTCTGGGAAGATCCCACATGCCACGGAGCAACTAAGCCCATGCGCCACAACTACTGAGCCTGAGCTCTAGAGCCCACGAGCCACAACTACTGAGCCTGCGTGCCACAACTACTGAAGCCCACGTGCCTAGAGCCCGTGCTCTGCAACAAGAGAAGCGACCATAATGAGAAGCACGCGCACCGCAATGAAGGGTAGCCTCTGCTCACCGCAACTAGAGAAAGCCTGCGCACAGCAATGAAGACCCAATGCAGCCAAAAATAAATAAATAAATTTATTTTTTAAAAAAAGAAAAGGAAAAGCTTGTGTCCCTTATCAGAGTTGTAACCCAGGTGAAGATAAAGGTCCATGGCACTAAATACATAACAAGAATTATCAACCTCCCCCGCCCTTCCCCACCCTCCCCCCCACCCGCGCCCCTGAAGTCAGAGCCATTGTTGACTAGGAAAGCTTTTGAAATTTACAAAAACCAAGGGAAGGAGCTAGATTGGCCTCACCTTCCCAAAGACAGAGGAGTGGGGGATTTGAGTCAATTTCAGCTAGTCCTTTAGACAGTGCATCTCAAATTTCCATGCACAATGAAATCACCTGGAGTCTTGTTAAAACACTGATTTCTGGCCCCCACTCCCTGAGAGTGTGATTCATCAAGTTTGGGTGGGGCCCATGGATTTGTATTTCTAATAAGTTCCCAGGGGGTGCTGATGCTGCTGTGAATAGCCGTGGTTAAAAGATAGGATGACCCCTGTGCCTAAAAGTACCCTTAGGACACTTCTTTCCTGAATCTACCTCTCTTGCCAGGGAACCCAAAAGTCCATGCAGTGTGAGGTTCATGTAATACCCAGAACTTCTAATCATCATTGACTGCTTCCTTACCCAGGAAAACAAGGAGGGCCTTGTGAGAAAGGATCTTTTGGATCCTTCCTTCAGACCCATGTGCAGCAGCTAGGCTACTTCTTGGATGGGTAAAATGGGAAACCACCAGCATATTTCCCCTCACTCAGCATCCTATTTGCCTAATGCCTTGTCCATCTCTTCGACTTAAACTGTGAGCTCCATGAGGGCAGGGTCTGGCACATAGTGACTGCTTAGTAACTGTTTGGTACGTAATGGGGTGAACAAATTACCCCTTTTGAAGTCCTGAACAGGAAAAACATTTCACTCTGGACCAAAGAGGGCAGGAAAGTGGGGAGCTGAGGTCCACAGGGTGGGCCCAAGGTCAAAGGTTTCCCCCCCTTACAATCCCATGAACCCCGGTCTCCCAGCCTCCTCCTTCCCTCAAGAAACTGTGGGCTCCCCAGTTCTAGACCTAAGACTGTGTTGGCAAAGGGAGAAGATGCCACCTCTTGGGAGAGAAAGAGGAGAAGCGAGGAGGGGCTCTGGCCAGCACAGAGGGCTGAAAGAAAAGAAATAACATCTCCCCAGGGCTACGGAGGCTGTCTCTGAGCAGATGATGCAAAGTTTGTGAGGGAGGCTGCCACCGCCCCCCAGCCCTTCACCATTCTCCTGTTCTGCCTCCCTGCCCCTCCCCGCCTCCTACTCAGAACCAGTGACTAATTGCATCGCATTTCTCTTTGACTTGCGTCACCTAGCAGAGAGTGTGTGGTTGTTTTTACAGCCTATTCTTTCAGGGATTCTAAGTGACATTTTTTAAGTGCTCTTCTCCTGTCTTGGAGCAGCGCACCCTCCTCTACTCTCTCCCCCTCAATCTCTCTTGCTCTCCCCCCCGCTCAGCTCAGTTCCCTTTCCAAGGGCTGCTAGTAAGAATAAGAACAACTCAGAGGCAGGGGGCAGGCCCCACAAAGGCAGCAGAGAGGCTTTCCTGCTCCTTGACCCTTGGGAGACCCCAATAGGAAGAGCCCCTCAGGAGGCACCCCCCAACCCTGCAAGAGAGGGCCCACACAGAAAGTCACACCTGGTCAGCTGTCCTCCCTCCCTTCCTTCCTTCCTTTCTTCCTTCCTTTTCTCCTTTCCTTCCATCTATGGACATTTTCTGAGCACCAACAAAGTGCCAGCCTCAAGTATACAGTGGCAAGCAAAACAAACATAATTTCTGTCCCCAGGGTGATGGGTGGAGGGGGAGGTCCACCGTTATCCATCAGTAAACTGACGATTACAACTCAGTGGGTATATCCTATAATCTGGAAGGCTATAGGGACTATTACATTGCATTGAGTAGGCACCAAACCTAACCTGGGGGAAGAAAGATGATCAGGGGAGGCTTCTAGAAGGTGGTGTTACAAAATGAGGATGAGATGCTGTAGAAGGGGGACAGGGAATGGACAGAAATAAAGCAAAAAAAAAAAAAAACTATCATCGTGGTTAGGATACAGTAGAAAAAGCAAAGGAGTGAGACACTCAATGTGACAGCTCAATGTGAGCCATCAGACAACCATCTGTGAGCCTGGAGCTTCCTCCATAAAACAAGGGTGTTGGGCCAGATCACCTCTAAAATCCCCTTTAGCTCTAAAACGTGGATGGTTAGTCAGGATCTTCTATCATCAAAAAAAAAAAAAAAAAAAAAAAAGGCAAACAACACTATGAAGGAGAGCTGTAGAGTGAAATGGACAATGGGCTTGGAGTCTGAGGACCTGTCTTTAAATGCAGGCCACTTGCTACCTGTGGGACCTTGGACAAGGCAGATAAGCTACATGAGCCTCAGTCTCCTCATCTGTAAGTTGGGGATAAGAATGTTAGCTATTTCACAGGACTATTAGTAGAATAATATTATTAGTATTTATTGCTAATAAATTAATAATTTATTACTACTAATAAAATTATTAGTAGAATAATCCTGTGGAATTATAACAAGAGAATGCATTTGCAAGTGTATATTGAGCACAGGAGTGACTAAGTTCTGAGCTACTGTTGCCGGGGGTGTATCTATTGGCCCACACAAAATGCTAAGGACATAGGGATCTCTTTTTAGTTTAAATTTCAAGTAAAGATTCTTCCCATCAAAAAAAAAGGGAGCTGTGGAGCTTCCCTGGTGACGCAGTGGTTGAGAATCTGCCTGCCAATGCAGGTGACAGGGGTTCGAGCCCTGGTCTGGAAAGATCCCACATGCCGCAGAGCAACTAGGCCCGTGAGCCACAATTATTGAGTCTGCGCGTCTGGAGCCTGTGCTCCGCAACAAGAGAGGCCGCGATAGTCAGAGGCCCGCGCATCGCGATGAAGAGTGGCCCACGCTTGCCGCAACTAGAGAAAGCCCTCGCACAGAAACGAAGACCCAACACAGCCATAAATAAATAAATTAAATAAATAAATTTTTTTTAAAAAAAGGGAGCTGCTTAACATCCAAAATTCCAATGGTCAGACAGCATGGAGTGCAGCCACCAACACAACACTGCTGATCTCAACGGGCTTTTTCTTCCTGCCAGAAAAGCCACTGATGGGGACAGGGAACTGCAATATCACAGGACCTCCCTAGATTACCAAAGACTTCCCACTCCAAGGGCCTCAAAGCAAGAAGCAGGCATCTCAGCACAGAGTGGACCCCAGAATACAGAGGGGCACTTGGACCAAAATCCACATCAGACCACGACCAGTCTCAAATCCACTGAGCTAAGAGACCTGACCTGCTCCTTAGTGAAGAGGACGCAGAGGCCGACATCAGGACAACCCACGTTGTCTCTGCTTGTGGAGATCACTGGTCAGCTGTCACAAGAGTGAGCCCTTCCCAGGAAATACTTTGGACAACATCCAGAAGTCTCCAGTTGAAGAAGAGCTCTCATTCCACACACATACCTGGGCTAGTGCGCCTTGCCTGACGATTACAGTCAGGACTCCAGTGCCAAGAGGGAGCAAAGCCAGGGGAGCCACTGCCTTCCAGAGTTCTATCTGGGGGTTGCTGCTGTTACAAAATATCTAGCATATAGTGTTTGTCACACAACAGCTGACACCAAATGCTACTTGAACAACATCTCACTTGTGTCTACTATTTGCAAGTGATTTTCCCTCTATTATCTCATTTAATGCTTTCAATAACCTGGAGGGAAAGTTGACATAACAATACTCATTGGGACAGCCAGTAGTGCTGTTCACCAAACCTTTCCAGATCTCCCCCTTTCTGGGCACATGGTAAGATTGCACTTCCCTGCACCTTTGCAGTTAGAGATGACTATGTGACTTGCTCTGACTAATGAAAAATGAGCAGAATAATGTGTGTTACTTCCAGGTGGAAGTACCATCATTTGCGCCCGCTCTCCCTGTCCCGGTACCACAGAAATCAGCAATGTTTCTGATGGTAACTATTTTTGTCCATCTCTGTCCTAAAATAAAGACAGCATGTAGCAGAGCCCTCAGTAGACCCAAGATGGACACAAAAAGTGAGTAAGAAATAAATCTTTGCTGTATTAAGCAACTTAGGTTTGAGGGTTGTTTGCTACTGCAGCATGAGCCTATGCTGACTGATACAAGCATGTCACAGATAAGAAAGCCAATACTGAAATAGGTTAAGTGAACTTACTTGCCTTAAGTAACACAGCAAGATAGTGGCAAAACAAGCATTTAAAGGACATTCTTTTTGAAGCTAAGTTCAATATTGCAAAACTAGTTTGAGTCTTGAACTTAGGCCCTTTGAAACTAGAACTACATAACTTCTTTTATCCTTCTCATCAGTCCCCAGGAGCTCAGCTTCTGGCAGAAAAGAACACACAGAACAGTCAGTTCATGAGTATCTTCATGTGTTGAAACTTCCAGGAGGCTGGAACTTTCCAAATATAGCCAAAACTCACACTAACTGTAAGCAGATAAGGCCCTGTACTCTGCCTCGGTTTCCCTAGTAGCGGAAGAACAAAACCTGGCTTAGGTCACCAGCCCTTTCTACTTCCCTATTTAGGGCTATGTGAAGGTCACCAGCCCTTCCTACTTTCCTATTTAGGGCATACCTGTACTTGAACCAAGTGACAGCTTAAGCAGGGGAGGCCAAAAGTCCTGCCCACAAAGAATTACATCCCCCTTAATCCAGGCCAGACTACCAGGTAATTCTGAAGAAACCTAAGAGGTCTGGAAAAGCTGGGAATAACTGTCAACGGAGTTCACTCATCAGTGATGAGAAGTGGACTGGGGCCTCAGAGGTACAGCCATGTCCAGCATAGACTGCTCCTCTAAGAAGAGGAGTAGATCCAGCTCTGTCACCTGGAGGTAAAAATAGCCTGGTCACTGCTCTTAGGCTTAGCTGCTGGTCCAAGCCTTTTAATGGAAGCCCTGGGTACACCGCACAGCCAGCCTCACCCCAGCCCAAGCCTGCATAATGGCCTCTTGGGCAGCCCATCAGACCTGTGGTCACTACACAATGTCCTTTGTAGGTTCCTCTGAGTTCACTCACCCTTGTCCAGCAGTTCCAATGTGCTAGGGTGGTGGGATGGGTGTGGTATCTCGGCTCCCCAAAAGGAGCACAGGGATGTCCAAGACAGGAGGCGCTGGTGTAAATCCAGCATTTACCAAGTGCATACAGACTTAAATCATTTAGGCTTCACTATCTCCCTGTTGGATTGATGTTCTCTCCGTTTTGTAGATGAGGAAACTGAGACCCAGGAGATAGTGCCTGCCAAGTATTAAGTACTCACGTAAATAATAATTCTTATTATTGTCATCATCATCATCGTTATCATCATTTGGAAGATCCAGACTTCAGAGAGTTCCGTGGTATCTCCAAATCCTTTCTTTTAGACACCAGCAAACTCTTTAGATCAATATTTCTCAAACTTTGATGCAAATCAGAATTACTTTGAGAGTTCTGAAAAACATGCACCTGCATGGATTCTACCCCAATCCAACTAAATAAGAACCTATAGGTTTGGAGTCCAGGCTTTGGCATTTTATCTTGCTTTCCAGATAATTCTAATATATCTCCTAAGTTAGAGAACCACTGACCTAGATGGAAGAAAGTTCTATAACCACCCACCTACCCACACGCCTCCCCCCCCCAATATCTCACTCTCCTCTGCATTGGGATAGGGCCTCTAAAGTCTGATTTCCCTTGTCTTAAATCTTGGAGGCCTCATCTCTGATCCTTAGGGATCAGCTTCCCCATTGCTGGAGGATGCAGCCTCTAAGATGGCCCGGAGTTTGATCCTCACTTCCTGGTTATACCCTGTGTAAGTCACTCTCTTTGAGTGTGGGCTGGATTTATTGACTCATTTCTAACAAAAAAGAATGTGGCAGAAGTGATGGGATGTCACTTCCAATACTGGGTTATGAAAAGACTGTGGCTTCCATCCTGGACACCCTCTTCTGCTCTCACACTCGCTCACTCTGAAGGGATTCAGCCGCTATATTGTGAGCTGCCCTACGGAGAGGCCTATGTGGCAAAGAACTGATGTCTCTAGCCAACAGCCTACCAATAACCATGTGAGTGAACTTGGAAGTGAATCCTCCCTCATCAAGCCTTGAGATGACTACAGCTCCAGCCAACCTTGAATACAGCCTTGTGAGAGACCCCCAGCCAGGGGGGTGTCCAAAAAGCATTACTAATAAAAGCCTAGCTTCCTACAAAGATGTCAAGACTATTATCAATACATTTGTTCAGGAAAAACTCTTCCCAGTGTTGTCCTGTTCACACTTGTATTAGTTTTTCTTACCAACAGAATTTCTTACAAACAGAAATGGTGAAACAGTAAATGGTCATTGTTTAAGCCATGAAATTTGGAGGTAATTTGTTAAGAAGCAATAGGTAACTAATACAATTATCCCTGGGGCTAGAGCATAGTGGTAGGCAGAATAACAACCCGCTCCCCAACCCCTGCAAAAGATGCCCAAATCCTAGTCCCTGGAACCTGTGACTGTGTTACTTTATATGACAAAATGGACTTTGCAGATGTGATTGAGTTATGGATCTCGAGATGGGGAGATTTTCCTGGATTATCCTGGTAGGTTCAGCGTAGTCACAAGGGTGACAAGTGGGGAAGAAAGGGGCTAAAGAATCAGAATCAGAGATGAGGCACAGTAAGAAAGGCTCAACATACATTGCTGGCTTTGAAGGTGGAGGAAGAGACCATGAGCCAAGGAATGCAGGCAGCCTCTAGAGGCAGGAAAAGGCAAGGCAACAGGTGTTCCCCTAGAACCTCCAGAAGGAACACGGCATTGCCAACACTTTGATTTTAGCTCAGTGAGATCGACTTCAGACTTCTGATCTCTAGAACTATAAGATGATACATTTGTGTTATTTCAAGCTACTAAGTGTATAGTAATTTTTTAAAGCAGCAATAGGAAACTAATGCAAGTGTGAACAGGACAACACTGGGAAGAGTTTTTCCTGAACAAATGTATTGATAATAGTCTTGACATCTCTGTAGGAAGCTAGGCTTTTATTAGTAATGCTATTGGGATGAGGCTATGGGGTTCATGAGAATAAAGATGAAGTAATTAGTTTGCCCCCTTAAGAGAAACCAATGGGAGTAGCTTGCTTTCCTGTCTCCAGAGCACTCACCCAATACCCATCAGCTGCCCCACAAAAGCATGCCACAGACTAACTCTTTCGGAAATTTACTGACAGGGTGGGACTAATGCAGGGCTCTAATGTGGGTCAACACCACTTGAGATATCTATGTCATCTCCAAGTACCAACAAGGTAAAGAGCTGCCCACACAATTTTCACCTAGCTTTCCTACTGATGTCCCATCTCCTCCCCACCACTCAACCTCCAGAAGATGGAGGCTGGGTCAAGAGTAATGGGGCAGTACTGGGGACTCCCTAGACCTCCAGGCCACTGAGATTTCCACAGCCGTACCTGACTTTTCTTTACTCAAACAAGTAACCTCCCCATCTCCACCCCAGACAACCCAGGAGTCTACCTACTAGATTGCTATTATATTAAAATTTCTCACTTTACTGATCTGATCTAATTTTCTCCCTAGCCAATCAATGAAGTAAGTGGAGAAACTAAAGCTCAGAGAAGTTAACTGATTGCAAAGCCAAGAAGAATCCAGATTTCCTGATTCCAGCCCTACATTCTGTCAACAAAACCACACTTTTCCCACTTTTAGCAAAAGAACTTGAATTCAAATCTAATTGCAAGGGCTGTGAGACAAACAACTGAGTTCCAAGCCTGGCTGTCACAGAATGGCTGTCATTTCCCTGTGCCTCAATTTCCTCATCTATAAAAAGAAGACCTATTAGTGAAACGTGAGACAGAGTTTGTGATAGTGTCAGGGAGCTGAGGAGGAATACAGAAATCCCGCCAAAATCAGTAGCCACCCCCACTCAGATTTCCAGACCCAAAGCTGGAAACCATGAGAAAAAAAAATTCTCCAAAGTTTTTTCTACAACAAACTTTGAATGTGGGTGTGAGCAGTACTTTAAGGGTTTATAAAGTGACACGTGGATCACCTGTCAGGCAGCCAGGATTGGAATGCTGGTTTTAATTACACCGAATATTTCACTTTCTTATGCAGAGGCATAATCAATTATCTTATTTAAAGGCATTACGATAACGTGTGTGTAAAATGGAGCCATTCCCTGTATTGCATTAGATTCTACTAATTATAGGAGAATGTTTGGAGCTAAAATGTCAGCTTGTCATCCGGATGGCCTGTAATTCAGGATTTGCATTCACAGATGGGAAGGGAACTCTGACAAAAATTGCGTTCAGCTCCAGCTCATCTGGCCTTCGCCTCACAGGCTCCAGCAGCATGGAGAACACTGAAACACTGATCGTTGCTCTACCCCACCCCTGTCTGCCACGATGGCTGGTGGGTGCTCCAACTCTTCCCTTTCCCAAGAGGGCAAGACTGGGAGGAAGGTTTGTGGGGCAGGGGCAGGGTGAGAGGGCAGCAAACCACACTAGCTGCAAAAATGGAAGAGCAAAATCCCTCCTGAAGACCCACCCACCCTCCTATTTCGTTTTCTTCCTAGTATCTGAGATTCTAAAAGTGACATTTAAAGGGATTTGTGTTCCTACGAATTTACAATCTTTGGCTTTCTTGGAAATAGCGATCTGATGGATTTAATTCAATGCACATGTATTTCATGAGCGCCTACTATGTGCATCATGCCGGGGAGTTGGCTTAGAGGGCACTGGTTAAGAGTGTGGGCTCTAAACTAGACTGCCACATTGGCCTCTGGAACTTACTAGATGTGCACTGTGCACCAAGTAACTCTTGTGCCTCTGATTCCTTGTCTGTAAAACGGGGATAGTAGGGTCGTTACAAGGTTGAGATAGATGATATTTGTGAAGTGCTTAGAAGGAGTCTGATGTCAATTAAGAAGTCAAAGATAGAAATTTCTGTTTTTCACAAGCCACCTAGTCTGCGGTGTTTTGTTATAGCAGCACAAACAGACTGAGACAGCCTTCCACCAGGTTTCAATGGCCCCCTGCACCCCGATGAGTCCCACACCTCCACCCAGCCCTGGCCTCTCTCCTGAGCTCAGACCCACATGGCCAACTGTGTCCACTGTCTCCTTCTCACACCCGTTCATCTCCATCTCAGACCTGCCCTCCTCCCACCTTCCTTAGCAGCACTGTTTACTCACTTCCCCGGGCTGGCAACCTCCATGGCATCTCTGACTCACCCTCCTTGTTCATGTAGTCATTCATCAAATCCCGTTTTGTCTCAGAAACGTCTTACATGTCATCCCTCTCCCTCATCCCACCACCACCACCACTGTCACATCTCCTTGCTGTGGCGGCCAAGGCCCTTCTCTCCCCCAGTCTCATTGACAGTGCTTCTCTCTCCCTGCAGACCTACTATGTCCCAGGCACAGTCTCAGGCACCTGTCATGGGGGCCCTTCCAGGGACAAGGCGCTCATCGGAGGTCCTGGGCTACATCTGAGAATCCAAGGCTCAGAGAAGCCAAGCATTTCAGTTATCTATTAATCAGTACAAAGCACCCGAAAACTCAGTGCCCTGAAACAATGATGATTTTCTTATTTCTCACAATATGTGTTTTCAATCTAGGTGGTCCTTCTGCACGTCTTACCTGGGATCCCTCATACGGTTGCAGTCAGCGTACAGCTCACCTGGAGCTGGAAGGTCGCCTCACTCACATGTGCTGGCTATGGATGGGAGCACCCTGGTTCTCCTCCACATGGGTTCTCACCCTCTACTAGGTTAGACAGGCTTCCTTTCATGGTGGTCTCAGGACAGCATTCCAAGAGAGTGGAAAGCAAAAGCGATAAGGACTCTTAAGGCCTAGGCTCCAGAACCCACCTATGACACTCCCACCATACTCTATTGGTCAAAGAAAGTCATAGACCAACCCAGTGTGATGGGGATGAAGAAACTCTGCCTCTCAGTGCTACGAGTGGCAACATCCCGTCGCAAAAGGGATGCAGGGAGGCCCGATTTGGGGGCCCTAATTAAAATGAACTGGCTACCACACCAAGGAACTCATCCACAGTAATTCATTCAACTTGAAAATCCTAGAATATGAACCAGGGTCTTCCGATGCCAATGTTCTCCCATTTTTACATTTGCTGTTAGACCTGCTTCCCACCAAGAGGAAGTCAGCAATGGATGGGTCACCAAGAGCAGCCATGGTGGCCACTTGAGCTGGGCCACCCTGAATGAAAGTAGCCGGCACCATCTCATTTTCCAGTAGCTCTGGCTGACGGCAGCTTCCCGTCCCACCTTCCCACTCACTGCATCCAACTTGGCTCCAGCAAGCAGCATAATGCAGGACTCGAGAACTCCCCCAGGTCCCCAGACTCCATTAAGGAGCTGATTAAAATTTGATGCTCCCATTTAACACCTATTAGCAAACACAGTGCCCTCCTGCTAAGAGAGAGAACTTGGAAGAGGGGGTCTCCCCAGCTCCCAGTAGCACCCTTCCTGCCAAGGTGCCAAACCATTAGATGAAAGAAAGATAAAGCAGAGATGGATGGGGAAGGAGGACCAGCTCTTCCTGAGCCCCAAAGTGGGCCTGAGAGCTTAAGTGTCCCACAGTGAACAGTTGGACTGGGCCAAAGACGAGAAATTGGCATCTGAGAATCTGCAGCCCTAAGTGATGGAGAGAGGCCACCTTCTCTCCCCTGCCTTCCCACCAAGCAAAACTCTAAATTGTCCAAGACCATGAGAAGATGTGTCGTGGGAATGAATGTAATCAGGATACAATTCTCCAAATGGCAAGAATTGGATCTCTGTTCCCAAGGTCAGCTCTGGGAACTCTCCAGAGAAACTCCCAAAGGGAAGGGGATCCCAGAGAAACTGACAGTATTCCATCTCTCCTTCCTAAGCAGAATGACTCAGGGGCAGACCTGTCAAATTTGGGGTAGGAGGGAAGAGATGATCAGCCAAAGGTTGGCTGAGTGCTTACTATGTACTAGTGCCCGGTGCAAAAGGGGGCTTACACAGAACAGGAAACAGAATAGCTACCCTCAAGGAGTGTATAATTTCACCGAGGCCACAGGTGCACACACATGCAGTTAAGTAACAACACAAGGTGTTGGGAGGAGCATAGAACTAGACTTGACTCCCAAGCTCATCACTTACTAGCTGCGTGAGAAGCTTCTAAAAAGCTAATTCACACGCTCCTGGTTAACACTTAGCAAACACTGTGCCCTCCTGCTAGGAGAGAGAACTCACAGGGGGCTTCCCCGTGACCTTGAAGACCAGCCTGGCAGCCATGAGGAAGAGCCTAGCAAGTCACATTTAATCTTGAGCCTCGTCTGTAAAACGGGGATGAAAACACCCATCAGATTGTCATGAAGGTGGGATGATCTAGTGCATATGAAAGCACCTTGCGAATGTTGAACAGCTATTCAGGGTCACAGCCTTGTGATTAGTATAAGTGTTAAGTATAAGTGTAACCCACCTCCTCCAGGTTGTGGAGCTTCCTGCGGCCACTGAAATAACATGGAAATTGATATGTTTTAAGGTTTATCCAGGAAGCTTTATTCCCTACGAGGCCCTCTCCCTAAGATACAAAGCCTTTCCAGTCCCACCCCATAACCATGGCCTCGACCACATCCCATAATAGGTGTTTTCACAGCAGAGCCCATGATAGTCCTTTGGGGAGCAGGGTAACTAGGGGAGCCCCATGATGACCCTTGCCTGTAATTTGGACGTTGCCCCAACACACTCACCTCCCCCCTCAGGATCCTGTGGTTAATTGATGGCTCCCATGATCTCTGCCTCCCCCTTTGGCCTTCTCCTCTAACCAGGGTCTTCTGCTCAGGGACTCATCACCCTCGGCTTCTCTTTGAAGCCCTGTGTTTCCTCTTTTACCCAGAACAAGAACTTGGCCAGCCCTCAGCACCACTTCCTGAGGGTAACGGGGACATCACATCATCACGGCGCCAGGGGAGGGCCGGCTGGTCAGGGAAGACTGCAAGGGAGGTGGGCGCCCAGCTGCACCTTGAGGAAAGCATCTCCCAGATCTATAGAGGGATGGGGTGGTCTCAGCAGAGGGGCCACGGTGTCTTGCTGGGGGCCAGTGCAGCAGAGGTTCTGTTGGGAACAGTAAGAACTGGACCTGAATGAGAAGACTGGAGCCCTGTGGAGGCCAGGCCTTCCCTGCCAGGCTGGGGAGCCAGATGTGCCCTTCGGACCATGGAACCCACCGAAAGTTGGGCGCTTTTGAGCAGTAGAGGGATGGAATGGAATTAAGGGTTTGGGGATGGTGCCCTGGCAGGGGTTGGGGAGGTGCCTTTTCTGGGAGGACAGCTTTGTATGCAGGGTGATTGGAACCACCCCTGCGGTCCCTTCAGTATCCCCTCACCAGGCTTCACAAAAGGAAGACCGCAGCCAGAGGCTCAGCAGCTTATCCGAGGTCTCTCTCAACCACCCCCTTGATTCCTTGCTCTGGAATTAAATGTAGACGCCCAGCAGAGGAGCTACTTGCCTGACTTCTGTCACCTCAACCCCTGCCACCTCCCCCTGCTCTGCTGTGCTCTCCTCCACAGCCTCCAGTGTGACCAGGTGCCCATAAAAATGTCCTTTCAGGTTTTGGGTGCCTCATGCTCCCAAACTGCCCCCGGCAGGGTGTCCAGGTTGAAAGATGTTGGCATATAGAGTAATTAACCCAAGATCCGAGCTCCCCTTTTTCACTCACCAGCTATGTAGCCTGGGGCAAACTGCTTAACCTTTCCAGGCCTTGGTTTTCTTATCAGTAAAGTGAGACCATAAACTCCCTTTTCAGGACAGTGGTGGGATTGAATGACATAATGTCGATAAAGCTCCTGGTGCAGAACCTGGAACACGAGTGGGAGGCCCCTCCCTGCCCCTCCTCTGAGGCACCATTAGATACCTATTAGCCATCAGGGGGAGGGCACATAATGGGGTGCTTGTTCACAAATGGCACTCCATTGGGAATGCGACCTCAGAGATGACCTCCTCTCCTCCCTGTCCCCATATCTGGGCTGTTTCCACCTATGGATTCTCCTCTCCAGTCTGGCTTCTTGCTCCTGTCCCTGCTGTTACTGACTCCGTTCAGGCTCTCATCACCCCTCTCACAATCTACTGAGACAACCCCTTCCCGGCCCTCCTGCCATGATGGGGGCTGGGGGGGCTTTCCTACAAAGTCAAGAAATCTCCACTAGAGCTCCATGGCCCTCAGGATCAGCTCAACTCCTCTTCATGGCTTATAAGGGCTTCCCAATCCCACCCCAACCTTCTCTCCAGTCTTACCCGCTCACTTCCCCACCTCGCACCTGTAGTCCAATCACTCCAAACTCCCCACTGTCCGGCAGGCACCCCTGCTCCCCTGCTCCTGCCTCCTTGCTCACGTAACAGCACTTGCCTCTGCGTAGAAGGCCCACCTCTCCCCTCCCCAGCATACGGTCCCAGTGAAACCGTCACCTACTGAGAATCTCAGACCCAGCAAAGCCTTCCCTGGTACCCCTAATGGACTCCATTGCTTTTTCCTCTATGCCAGGAGTCTGCAAACTATGACCCAAATCCAGCCAACCACCTGCCTTTCTACGGACCATGAGCCGAAAATGGTTTTACATTTTTAAGTGTTTTTTTTAAAATCGAAAGAAGAAGAATATGTCAGGACACGTAAAAATGTTGTGAAATTCAAATTTCAGTGTCCATAAATAGTTTCATCAGAATCCAGGCACGCACGTTCGTTTATGTATTGTCTCAGGCTGCTTTTGCGTGACAAGGGCACAGCTGAATGGTGGCAAGAGACTGCCTGGCCTGCAAAGTCTAAAACATTTACTCTCGTGGCCCTTGACTTAGCAGAAAAGCTTGCTGACCCCAGATCTAGGCTGCTACGATTTTCATTTCAAACAGCTCTTGTCCTAGGATTCCCTGTCTTCTCTGTGGATGACGAGCAAATTGAGGAAGAATCTTGTTCAGCAATGTTCCTTAGGCCTGTTCCAGTCCCCGGCAATAGTAGATGCTCAATTAATATTCTTTTCCCACTGGAAACACCTCTTCAACTGTCCCCGCCCCCGCAGGCAGGCCCTGATACCTGGGATCTCTTATCACCACTTCTCTTCTACTATCACCCTACCCCCAGCTCTGGCGGTGGTAGGGTCTGCTGGAGACACCTCCTGGAGCAGAGAGCGAAGAGCATTACTCCCACCTACAGACACAGAAACTGCAGTCTAACCGGATAAGCTGATGTGCCTAAGATCATGCCTTTAGGAGGGGCGGAGCAGAGATACCAAATCCAGACCTTTCCCTGCACACAGCCCACCATGTGGAGGGCCAGGAGAGCCGAGATTCCTTCAGCAGCAGAGTCCCGGGACCAGAGGCAACTCCCCAGGAATGTTTGTGGTGTGGGGCTTATAAGCAGCATTTGTCTAATAAAGTAATTTATGAACATTTTACATCCCCTAATTACTTGTCACAATAATGTGAGGCATCTCCCCACATGCTTGTTTTTCCCTTCTCTGGCACAGAGTGGGAGCTCCTGGGCCTGGGAGGTGGAGATAAATATAGCCCTTCATTTACTCACCAGTCGGGTTGCCTGAACGCACAACCGTACACGTCGCCACCCCGACACATGCTAAGCCCGTGCACGCGAGGGGAGCGGAGCTGCCTGGACCACATGACGTCACTGACACTCTCGGGCCAGTTCTAACTTGGAAAGGGACTTGGATTTGTCCAGCATGATGTCAACTGTCCACAAGTGGGACCATTCTTTGGGAGTTACTGGGAGGCAGATTTGGGTGTGACATAAGGAGGAGCTTTTCTGATGATGAAGCATCTAACAATGCCCAATCGAGGGCATTTTTCACTAGGTGAGGATGAGTTTGCCTCTGAGGTTCCCATGGGTTCCACGTCCAAGACATTCTATGCTTAGAAATGTTCCACCCACTTCGCCTCAGCCTCCAGCAGCTCAGATTGAAGCACAGGGGGCGTGGGTGGGGCTAGGGATACGGGGGAAAGGCAAGGCTCTCACACAACAGTCTGCAGCTGTCCTCCAACTCAACTCATGTCTTTCTTTAGGGTCCGATGCCGGGTTCTGTCACCATCTCTGCCTCTTGGGAGAATCAATAGCAGAACCCAGGACCACATATGTGGTCCTAATTCTTTCCTTTCTGGGTCCACACTCCCATCCTCCCTCAGCTGTCCCTCCTGGTGCCCTGTGTCCCCCAGGCCTCCCTAACTCCCAGCACCCCCTACTTAGAGCCTTGATCAGACTTTATTTCCCCATCACAGTCTGGAGGCCACAGATACAGTGATCCGAAAGAAAAAGAGTGTGTTTGTGTGTGTGTGTGTGAGTGTGTGTTTCTCCTCTTTCCATATGTGTACATGAACAGAACTGGCCCCAAATTTTCTAGAAAACAGTCCCACCCTAGACCAGCAGAAAACTGCTTCCTCCAGGCAAATTCTCCTGTCTTTCATGGTCTTGCTCAAAGGGTTCCTCTCCCTTGAAAAGTTCCAGGTGGATACAGACCGGAAATATCTGGTTGGGTGGTATATGTCCAGCTCATCCCAATGTGGGGATTCATTCCTGGGGTCACAGGACTCCCCTCCTCTCTGATGTCACTCTGTGAAACACCAGGGCTGTGTGTGTTCACAGCAATGCCCTCTGAGCCCAGTTGTGTTCAGTAAAATACAATAGCATTTGCCAAACATCAAGGTTGATTGGAAAGGCCTTGGACAAACAGACAAGTAGGGTTATTCGGAAGAGATAGAGACCAGGTCTCTCCAATGGAGATGTCTCCTGTAGAGACCCCTTGATTCCCAATACCTCTGCCCAGCCACCTGCATCCACCCGAGGTTTACCCAGCCAGCAGCTTTTTTTCTCATTGGTTATTCCAGAAGACCATATTTTCTTTCTTATCATTTCCACTCCTGTTCCCTTCTACTCCCTGAGCAAGCTGAAGTTTCCTGCATTCCCATGGCAATCCTAGGAATCAAGGCAGAATATAGAGTGAGCCCAACTTGGGTGAAATTGCACCTCTACTGAGTTTCAGCTGTACAACCTGGTACCAGCCATTTAACCTCTATTAGGCTCAATTCCTTCAACTATAACATGAGGGTTGTAATATCTATCTCTGATGGACAACTGTCATTTTTGCCTACCCAGCAACCATTCTCCCATCTTCCAATGTCAACACCATGATTTTCCTTTGGGGAAACCACACCTTTCTTACTCCTAGTCCATGTGGTTTAGATGGGGCTGATGCCCCCACCACAAGTGGGCAGATAGCCCTGGGTTGACCAGTGAGAGGACAGCAATCGCTTGGCCACAGTGATTGGTTCAGGAAAGGCTCTGTGGCCCAGGCCAAGCCAATGATAGTCAGCCCTGGGATTTTTGCTGACACTCTCTTTCCTTGGGAATTGCGACAAAGGTAGAGTAAAAGTCTAGAAGCTGCTGGTGGCCACCTTCGCCACCACATGAGGCATGTCTGTCTGAGAATGAAACCAATACAGAAGAAAACAGAACTGAGAAATACAGAAAGAAATTCTTTAGGACATTATTGAAGGACCTGGATCTAATCATGTCTAAAATTTGTCCTTGAACTTCCCATGACATGAACCAATAAATTTCCTCTAAGCTAGTTTAAGTTGGGTTTCTTTCACAGGCAACTAAAAGTCCTGACTAATATACTACCTCAGGGCTTTTGTCAGAATCAAATGAAACAGCATCTACAATCACCTAGCAGAGTGCTGGCACATAATAGGAACTCATTAAATATTAGTCACCTTCCCAAAAAGAGGAGGAAAGGAAAAGTGCCAGTGGACACAAGACTAAGAATGCAAGAAAGATGTATAATTAACAGAGCAAGAGCCCAGGGGAGCCAAGGAGGGATGAGATCAAAGCATGGGTGGAAGGCTTAGCCTGAACAGGGATAGGGACGCTTCTTCCTAGGGGGCAGCAGGAAGAAACCCTGGGAATTCAGAGAAGTTGGGGTGGGGAGGAGGAATGTAGAGGGACTTCACAGCAGGTAGTCTGGTCTCCTCGACCTTGGGGTTGGGGTCCTCTGCCGAGTGGAGCACAGGGGTGGCCTCAGAGGCTTGAGGACAGTGAGAAAGGTTGGATCAGCTGCCGTAATTGTTAGCAAGAGAAAAATGAAAGGTTGCTGCACAGCCAAGGCCCTGCTGCGCTCACCCCTGCAGACCCAATCCACACAGACTCGTGCCTTCTTCCTGTAATGTTTCTTTGGCTCTTTCTATCTTCCTTTGGGTCTTGAAAAGAGGGCACTGCATCTGGCTTGCCAGGAGACACGCTTAGGGGCCCAAGCCCAGGAACACACTCCCCCACCCCCAAAACGCGCAGCCCTAGTTTGGAGAGGACTCCTATGGAGCCCAGCCTCCTACCTGTCCTGCTCCTGCTAGAAAGAGAGAAACTGGGTCACGACAGAAAGCCATCTTTCGGAGTACCCAGTTCAATCTCTCCTTCCTTCCTCTAAATCGGAAGTTGGCAAACTTTTTCTGTAAAGGTCTACGGAGTAAATATTTTAGGCTTTCTAGGCGATATGGTCTCTGTCACAACCAACTTCTCAACTCTGCAGTTGTGGAGCAAAAGCAGCATAGACAATACATAAACAAATGAGCATGGCTGTGTTCCAATAAAACTTTATTTATGGACACCGAGATTTGAATTTCATATCACTTTCACGTGTCATGAAATATTATTCTTCTTTTGATTTTTTTTTTCCCCCAACCGTTTAAAATGTGAAAATCATTCTTAGCTCATGGGCTGTACAAAAACAATCGGTGGATGGGACTGGCCCACGCGTCATAATTTGCTGACCCTGTTCTAATAAACAGCAATGGCCGCCATTCATTAAATTCCTACTCCACACAAGATCTATTGATATTTCCTTAGTTAATCACCATTCCAGCCTTATTAAATTAGTAGGATTATCCCCATTTTAAAATTTGGAAAATCTGAGATTCAGAGAGCTTTTGTGACTTGCCTTAGAGTATCCAGCTCAGGAGTGGGAAAGCTGGGGTTCCAGCCCACGTCTATCTGCCCCCAAAGTCTTTCTCCTCCATCAGGCTCTTTCCAGAGCCTCTCACACCTTTCTGAGAGGTGCACAGCTTCATATTGTTCTGATTTGCAGTTGTTTGTAACATTGACTTAATTCCCGTGCAGAGGTGAAACTGCTTGAGGGCAGGAGTGTGTCTATTTATTCCCTCCTTACCGGCTAGCCCTCGGCCAGCCCATTTTAGCCACTCAACAGAGCAAACCACACAAAGAGTTGTTAAATTCAAGACCACAAACTGCAAAGCACCCTGAGTGCTGCCCAGCAATCCCAGCAGGTTTTTCTAGAAATTTCTTTCTCATTCTCTGAGATGATGATTGAATACCTCCTCTTCTCTCCATAGCCCTCCTCCACCCCCCGCTCCCCAGTCCCCCCTCACTCTCATCTGCCACTCTCACCTCATGCTTCATATAGAAACAGAAGCCATGCTCGGGTGCTCCAACTGCCTTCACCACACCCACCAACATCCCTCCATCTGAACCCAGAGTCTCGTCCACGAGTCCCTCTAGGATCTGGCAGTAGCTCCCTCGCTGGTCCCATTTCGCACCCTCTCCCCAGCCTCACTGCACCCCATGCTGTTCCTTGAACAGACCATGCACACTCCCAGCCCGGGCCTCTGCCCCTCACCCCATTCCCACCTGCTCCCCCACTCACCTCCTACACTGCTTCACTCCCTCCAGTCTCAGGGCAAAGGTCACCTCCTTAGAGTTCTTCTTGGGTTACCCTGTCTAAAATCGTCTTCCCCAACCTTTCTATCACATGACTTTGATTTATTTTTCTTCTCCCACGTCTCATTCCCTGACATTATTCCACATCTGTATTTGCACACGTGCTCCTTTTGTATCTCCCAAGTAGAGTGTGAGCGCTTTAAGGGCAAGGAAGGACTTGATCTGTTTTGCTCACTGATGGATCTCAGTGCCTAGAACAGGCATGTAAAGCAGGGACTCAATAAACATTTTTGAATGCACTAAGAAAACTCAGAGCCCCAGAAAAACTTTTGCCCGATTCTCCTTAAACTTCCCATCCCTGGAACTTTCTCTCCCTGTATCCCAGAGGCCTCCCTTCCAGGCCCCAGGGGCTCATAGGGATGGGAGAATCTCAGGGATCCTTCAAGAAACATTCTCCCCCTCCCTCTGCTGCCCCAGCCTGCATCTCCAGAGCCTGCTGGCATCGGAGCTGTTTCCGGGGCCTTGTAAACTTTCCTTAACGTAGGAAACCCAGAGCGGTGCTAGAAACCAGCACTGCAATTATAGGGCTTTTAAACTGCCAGGCTCCTCTGCGCTCATTTCCCCAGGGGTCCCTCAGAGGCCAGGTTGTGTGAGGTCCAGAGGGAGGAGGTGAGAGCACTCATGTTCGCCAGAGCAGAGCGCCTTTCCAGCGAACGCAGCAGCTGCCTGCTCAGGGCTTGGGAGGCGGGGCAGCCAACAGGGCAGCTCAGGGACCGAGAGCGGATCCTGGGCTCCACACCCCAAATCAGAACCTGGAACTGGCTGGGGTTGGAGGGTCTCCACCAGACCAGGGTCAGCTGGGGCAGGGGAATGGGGAGTGGGGGGGTGGTACTGACCTCAAAGTTAAGCCCATCTGCTTGCAGAGAAGCCAGAAGTGGCCCTGCTGACTGCTCCAGCTGCATCTCCAGGGAGGCCATCTGGAGCCCTGGGCATATATCTGTCCATCAGACAGCCTATGACATTGCAAATCTCTTCTTGGATTATCAGTCTGTCTTCCCCACCAGCCTATTGCTTCTTGAGGCTCAGAGACTGTGACTCTTATGTCCCCACAGTGTGTTCTCAGCCAATGTTTGCCTGATAAAGAAGTGGCCCAGGAGAGGCAGGTGGGGTCTGCAATGCACAGGGTAGAAAAGGGATCCCCAGCAAGTCCACCTCACATACAGCCCGGCATATCATGGGCTGCTAACTGCTCCGCAGCTCACAACAGTTTCCAAGAGTGTGCGTTTTGGAGGGGGATAGGGGTTAAGGAATTTGGCAAGGAGGTAGCTAGGACCCCCTCTCAGCTCAAGCCCACCAGGCACATCCTAAAACGCAGGGCTAGCTGTGGCCGCGGGAACAGCAGCTCTGGGGCTCCATCCTGCCTCTAGGATCAGTGGCTCAGCGTATCTGCACCACCAGGAGCTCAGCCACCCCCGGGACAGAGACAGGCCGCTGCTCCTCCCCTCTCTGGAACTCCCTCCTGTGAGCACAGTGACAGAGCTGAAAGGGACCTTGGGGGTCTTCTAGGCCAACCTCCTAAATAAAAAATGCTAGAAGTGGACACCCAGAACTCCTGGTGCAGGTATCTGGCATCCCAGCAGGACTATGGAGAGTGAAGCAGGAAGAGCTCCCAGGCACCACGGCCTTGGAGGAAGAGGCTCTTCACCCCTCAGGGCCTCTCCCTCATCACTGACAGCGAGGGGTTCCACCCTGGGGTCTGGGGCGGGGCCCCAGGATCTGTATTTCTAACAAGCCCTCAGGCGATGCTGCGGGGACATTCCATCAGTGTCGGGAGGAGGCAGCTTGATTCACTCCTCTATTGATGAATGGTTGACAGCCTAGAAAATGCCCTTCCTCCACCCCTTTCCTGGTCTCAGACATGGATGGTTCCCAAGGTCTGAGGGGGTTATGGGGTCCCTCCTCAAGCTCTCCCTGGCTTTGAAGACGATGTCCTTCAAAAGGATGGGGCAGGAGCCCCTCTGACGCTGCCACGGGGTGGCTGTGTCCCAGCTTGCACCCTTGGGGACCACGCCCCACGGTGATTCATGCCTCCACACCATGAGGAGGGCGTAGCCCAATGCAGGCCCTGTGCTGGGCATGGTGGGGTGGGGGGAAGGAAAGAGGAAGCCCCTACTACGCCCATCTGAACAGGACTCAATGAATACTCACAACCATCCTGTGGGGTGGCGATTATTGTCCCCATTTTACAGAGGAGGAAACTGAGGTTCTAAGAGGTGCAGTGGCTCCCCAGTGTCATCCATCTGGTACACGCAATGCCCAGGGCCAGGGCCAAGCGCTTCTGGCCCAAGGCTGGTATTCTCAGCTTCCCTTTGAGGCCTGAGGTAGTGGTCCCCATCCTGACCAGGGGAGCTGAGGCTACCAGGGGAGATATCCCAATGGGCTGAGAGAAAGCCAAGATAGGAGGAAGGAGGGCTGTGGGTTCTGATCCCAGTGGAGCTCGTACGGAAGTATCTAGATTACCCTACTGCGCCAAGCCCCCGCCGCCGAGTGAAGAGAAAGGTTTTGCTGGTGTGGTGTGCCTCCCCACGTCTGACTGTGATCCAGGGAACAGCCAGAGCTTGCAAACCTGAGTGCTAGATGAAAGGCCATTAATAAACCTCCTGGCAAGGCGTGACCTGAGCTGCGCAGGGGTGCCCTGTTCATAAATCTGCCATGGCGCTCCAGCTTCCGCACCATGGCCTGCGTGACGGGATGATTTGACTTGAGCAGCCTGCGGAAGAGGCCTAGAGAGGAGCTGGGTGTGTCCCGAGCCCTCGGAGGGGCCTTAGTGCCCCTCGCGCCCTAAGGACTTCTCTCTAGACTCAGCAGCAGCTAGAACCACAAGCGATACCTGGGCTGTTCCCACCCAGGGAAGCTACACACTTCACGGTTGAGGACTCTCCCTGGCCTGGAGTTCTGGGACCTCAGACAGGTGCTAGGCTGGTCTTTTCATCCAGAAAATGGACCTGGGGAAGCCAAGATCCTTCCAGCTCCCCGACTCTAGGATGCCTCTGCAAGCCTAATTGCGAGACTCAGTTTCCCTCTTGGGAGGGTAAGGAACTAACATTCTTGGAATAACCACCAAGATCCAGGCACCCTGCTTGTTCCACTCCAGTGAATCCCCTTAATAACCCAACGAGGCAAGTCCTATCGTGATCCCCACTTTGCAGAGGTGAAAACTGAGGCTCACAAAAGTTAAAATAACTTCCCTAGGACCATGGATCTGTTCCCCAAAATGACAGATTTAGTCACTCAGATCCTTTTGGGATATGACGGAATGTAAGTAAAAATAACACGGACAGAGGCAGGATTCAAACCCAGGCTGCTGGGCCTGCAAAGCCCCCGTGCTGTCCTGTAATTTATTCTTCTACGCCAGTGGTTTTCAATGGGGACATCTGGCAATGTCTGAAGATATTTTGGGTTGTCACTGCTGGGGGGAAGTGGTATGCAACTGACAGCGAGTGGATAGAAGCCATGCATGCTGCTAAACATCCTACAGTAAACAGGACAGCCCTCACCCCCAGCAACAAAGGATTATCTGGCCCCAAATGTAAACAGCACCACTGTTGAGAGACTTTGAACAGGAGCCAGATAGACTCGTGCTCTGGGCTTTCACTGCCCAGCACCTCTTAGGTCAGACCAGAGAGCTGGGCCAGTGATTTCCAAAGTGTCCAGTGAGGTACACTGGGTGTAAATGGCTATTGTGGCGGGGATGGGGATGAGAGGTGGTTCTTGTCCCTGTAACTTTGGGAAACGATGGGCTCAAAAAAACTAAGGCGTCTTAGGTACAGGACTTCTCAGTGTCAGTTTTAAGTCAACCTGTCTAGACTAAATCCCCACTTATTCAGTCAAGCACTAATCTAAGTGTCACTGTGTTACTTTACATCTAAAGTGTTATTTTATAGATGTGATTAAAATCCATAATCAGTTACCTCTAAGTAAGACAGATAATCCTAGATAATCTAGGTTGGCCTGATTCAGTCGGTCCAAAGGCCTTAAGAGCAGAGCTGAGGCTTCCCTGCTGAAGAAGTGCCGCTTGTGGCCTGGAGCTCCACCCCGTGCGCAGGACCCTCAGCCTGCCCTTCCTGACAGCCTGCCCTTCAGACTCCAGATCTGTCTGGTCAGCCCCGACAGCTGCATAAAACAACTCTTTGCTATAAATCCCTATCGATTTTTCTATCTACCCCACTGGCCCTGTTTCTCTTGTTGGATTCTGCCTGATACAATTTGTACCATGATTCATAATCTCCAAGAGTAGAATGTAGTTTTACGACAATTCCCAAACAGATTTGTCCAGTAGGGCCTTGAGGTTGAGGAGCACCTCATGGGATTCATGTCTGGCAGATCTCTCTCTCTGGCAAACTCTGATTTAGGCAAACTGAGCTGGCCGGTCCTAAGGGAATGTCAGCTCCCTATGACAGTTGACCGTGACCGTGACCGTGTGCTCCCACTGTGGGCAGAGCGTTCTCATCACCATCATGTCAGCCACGCTCCAAAGTCTTGGCTGCTCACAAAACACGTCCTCCACATCAGCTCAGGTCGAACTCACTGGGACACCTCGGGCCCAGACGTTTGCTCTCAGTCGACGTCCTAGTCTATAGAGCAGAGCTGACAAGCCCAGTCCTTCACCAAGGGGGTAAAGACAAAATCAGACAGTTCATGGAGAGTCCCTGGCACACAGAGTGTGGTGGGTGTTCAACCAGTGCCAACCCCTTCTCTCTCCTCCCCCTGCTAATGAGCTACGCTAAAGCAGGCCTCCTATATCTCCTTACATAGATAAGGTATGAGCAATACGTTAAAAACCAATACCTTTAAAACCACTCAGAATGTTCAGCATTTGCCAGAAGATGCTACGGTGCTCTCCTAGGCCCATGGCCCACCCTGAATTTAACAGGCCCATGTTTACAAACCCAAATCCATGCATCTCCGAGGCTCCCACACATATCCCAGCTGTCCTTCCAAGATGTATGTTTGGAGAGTCTCTGGCAGTGTCTCCGCCAGCTGATGCCTCTCAGAGCGTTCCTGACACTCAGTCTGGGCCCCAGGCAGCCACTCAGGGGCGGTGAGAGGGGGAATCAGGCGACACTTCTGTTATCTAAGGACCATCGGGACCCCAAGCTGCAGGGATCAGGCCAGAGCTCGGAAAGCAGGACATGTGGGAAACTCTAGCAGCTAAGAGCAGGGAATTGGAGCCCAAGACACTGCTCACTCTGGGCCCCGGATTTTTCCGGCTTTCTGTCTGTCTGTCTGTCTGTCTGTCTGTCTGTCTGTCTGTCTCTCTCTCTCTCTCTCTCTCTCGGGGTGTGTATGCATTTACGCTCATGAGCACATGCACACACACCCTTTCCCAGGGCTCAGCCACCCTGTAACAATCCAATCACACCGAACAATAGCCAAGAACCAGGAAGAAATGCAAGTCCCTTGATTGGACGGAACATAGATCACAGTTGATGCTGTAATGAGCATGCACTTCACACATGGGAGAGCAACTCAGCCCTCACTTGGACTCTATTTATCCTATCTTACAGCACTGCGTCAGTAAGCGACATCTGAATCACCAGGACAGCTTGTTAAATACAGACCACTGGCCCCACCCCCAGAGTTTCTGATTCATCTGGTCTTGGATGGGGCCCAAGAATTTGCATGTCTAACAAGTTCCCAGGTGAAGCTGATGCTGCCGGCCGAGGGGCCTCACTTTAAGGACCACCGCTTCACAGCTTAGTTAAGCCAAGTCTGGACTCCCAAGCAGTACCTGATCAGAATGGAATCAGTGAGTGTATGTTTTGGGGGCAGGGCAGATGCTGGTAGTGGTGAGCCCTGCCAAAGCCAGGCTTTCTGACAGCTGCAGGAAGTGACAGTTGACAGCCCAATAGCAAAGAAAGAGACAGCAAACTATAAAAAGCAGACATAGGAACTCAAAAAGCAAAGCAGTCTGAAGCCATCTCAGTGGGATAAAATTATTATATACCCCTAAATAAATCCTGAGGAAGCACTCTCTTGGAGCATTGAATAGTCATGATATTCACAGTGGAGGCCCTGAAGTATGAAGAAAGCAACTCTTAGCCTGCTTAAGAGGGCAGGGAACGTTAAATTAATTTTGAAAAAAGAAAATCTACATCTAATTTGTTGGCAATAAAATCATCTGGGTGCTCAATGGATTATAAACGTGGCAAGCTGGAAAATTTACTCTGTGTGCTAATTCATTTACCTCGTTACCCATGGTTTTACTTTGTGTGTGCAACTGTGTATGTGTGCACCCACACATCTGCACAAGAACGTATTTTGCATAAATGCATTCCCTAACGCTCATTGCTACCCATTCTCAGGTCTATTCTTAAACATCATTTCCCCCTTGACCATTCAGGCAACGTTAGGTTCCCAACTAAAGCGCCTTAGATGCACCTATTGCATCTTTAATTGTTCAAACCGTTGTCTTCCTCGCCAGAATGTAAGCATTGTGAAGGAATAGGATCATGACTGCCTTTTTTTCTAGGAGTTTCCATTACCTAAGAGAGTAAAACACAGTAGGTGCCCATTCATGGCTGTTGACTGCATGACTATCATGACTATCACATACTTGCCACTTTTCCTTCGTGCTTTCACTCCTTTCACTGCACCTCCCCCCACTACCCCCTTTACAAAGACTAGGAAAATGTAGGGCAAGGAGCACGGAGCATGCACCTTTAGGCAGCCCATGTTCTGAAAGATGGCATAACTTGTGCTTACTCCTGTTAGCTAGGGAGTCAGTCAGTCTTCTGGAGGGAGGTTTTAATCAGAATTTGCATATTCTGGGTGAGGCAGGGACAAGGAGGAGGATGCAAAATCAATTAGATTATTCCACTCCAAGTCTGCACCCCCTGGCTGTTCCTAATGAAGCCATCTTCTATCTCTTCGCCTGCCACTCGCCACCAACACATGCAGGCCCCTCCTTATCCTCTAACTCCAAACGAACCACCCCAAGAAAGACAGGGCTTGGCATTCCTGGCCCAGAACACCAGCAGATCGAAAATGGAGACAAAACTGACTGAGAAAACCATGCGTTCCATAATTGATTCATTTGCCTGTAAATAAAGAGCATTAATGAGAATCAGCCTGAGTGCCTCATTAGCAGGAACCCCCCCCCCCCATGGGCTGGTGGGGAAAGTAGAGATCCGTGCCCTCTGCACAGGACTGATTGCATCAGCCCAGCAGCATTCATGGATATTGGAAGACTCTCTGCCACACTCCCCCACCCGACAACCCCATCTTCCTCTCCCAGCTCCATCGCAGCCTGCAAGCACACAAATTCACTTCATGAGAACTCTGCAGAACTCCTAAGCTCATGAAGAACCCCACTAATACAGACGTGCAAGGATGAGATGAACTAGCAGCTGCCTCAGCCCGTGAAGACGTTTTCTTCATTTTGCTTTTGGCCAGTTTCAAATGGGGTTATGATTTTCCCAAAACTTCTATCCAGAAGGTTGTTCCAAGAGAGAACATAACTTTTTCTTTTTTTTGAATTTTTGAAATTTTATTTTATTTATTTTTTTATACAGCAGGTTCTTATTAGTTATCCATTTTATACATATTAGTGTATACATGTCAATTCCAATCTCCCAATTCATCCCACCACCACCACCACCACCACCCCCTCCACTTTCCCCCCTTGGTGTCCATACATTTGTTCTCTACATCTGTGTCTCAATTTCTGCCCTGCAGACCGGTTCATCTGTACCATTTTCCTAGGTTCCACATATATGTGTTAATATATGATATTTGTTTTTCTCTTTCTGACTTACTTCACTCTGTATAACAGTCTCTAGATCCATCCACGTCTCTACAAATGACCCAATTTCGTTCCTTTTTATGGCTGAGGAATATTCCATTGTATATATGTACCACATCTTCTTTATCCATTCGTCTGTCGATGGGCATTTACATTGCTTCCATGACCTGGCTATTGTAAATAGTGCTGCTATGAACATTGGGGTGCATGTGTCTTTTTGAATTATGGTTTTCTCTGGGTATATGCCCAGTAGTGGGATTGCTGGGTCATATGATAATTCTATTTTTAGTTTTTTAAGGAACCTCCATACTGTTCTCCATAGTGGCTGTATCAATTTACATTCCCACCAACAGTGCAAGAGGCTTCCCTTTTCTCCACATCCTCTCCAGCATTTGTTGTTTGTAGATTTTCTGATGATGCCCATTCTAACTGGTGTGAGTGATACGTCATTGTAGTTTTGATTGGCATTTCTCTAATAATTAGTGATGTTGAGCAGCTTTTCATGTGCTTCTTGGCCATCTGTATGCCTTCTTTGGAGAAATGTCTACTTAGGTCTTCTGTCCATTTTTGGATTGGGCTGTTTGTTTTTTAATATTGAGCTGAATGAGCTGTTTATATATGTTGGAGATTAATCCTTTGTCCGTTGATTCATTTGCAAATATCTTCTCCCATTCTGAGGGTTGTCTTTTTGTCTTGTTTGTAGTTTCCTTTGCTTTGCAAAAGCTTTTAAGTTTCATTAGGTCCCATTTGTTTATTTTTGTTTTTATTTCCATTACTCTAAGAGGTGGATCAAAAAAGATCTTGCTGTGATTTGTGTCAAAGAGTGCTCTTCCTTTGTTTTCCTCTAAGAGTTTTATAGTGTCCAGTCTTACATTTAGGTCTCTAAATACATTTTTTTATTTATTTTTTTATTTTTTTATTTTTTAAAGATTTATTGATTGATTGATTGATTGGTATGTTGGGTCTTCGTTTCTGTGCTAGGGCTTCCTGTAGTTGCGGCAAGCGGGGGCTACTCTTCATCGCGGTGCGCGGGCCTCTCACTATTGTGGCCTCTCTTGTTGCGGAGCACAGGCTCCAGACGCGCAGGCTCAGTAGTTGTGGCTCACGGGCCTAGTTGCTCCGCGGCATGTGGGATCCTCCCAGACCAGGGCGTGAACCCGTGTCCCCTGCATTAGCAGGCAGATTCTCAACCACTGCGCCACCAGGGAAGCCCCTCTAAATCCATTTTGAGTTTATTTTTGTGTATGGTGTTAGGGAGTGTTCTAATTTCATTCTTTTACATGTAGCTGTCCAGTTTTCCCAGAACCACTTATTGAAGAGACTGTCTTTTCTCCATTGTATATCCTTGCCTCCTTTGTCATAGATTAGTTGACCATAGGTGCGTGGGTTTATCTCTGGGCTTTCTATCTTGTTCCATTGATCTATGTTTCTGTTTTTGTGCCAGTACCATATTGTCTTGATTACTGTAGCTTTATAGTAGAGTCTGAAGTCAGGGAGTCTGATTCCTGCAGCTCCGTTTTTTTCCCTCAAGACTGCTTTGGCTATTCGGGGTCTTTTGTGTCTCCATACAAATTTTAACATTTTTTGTTCTAGTTCTGTGGAAAATGCCATTGGTAATTTGATAGGGATTGCATTGAATCTGTAGATTGCTTTGGGTAGTATAGTCATTTTCACAATATTGATTCTTTCAATCCAAGAACATGGTGTATCTCTCCACCTGTTTGTGTCATCTTTGATTTCTTTCATCAGTGTCTTATAGTTTTCTGCATACAGGTCTTTTGTCTCCCTAGGTAGGTTTATTCCTAGGTATTTCATTCTTTTTGTTGCAGTGGTAAATGGGAGTGTTTCCTTAATTTCTCTTTCAGATTTTTCATCATTAGTGTATAGGAATGCAAGAGATTTCTGTGCATTAATTTTGTATCCTGCAATTTTACCAGATTCATTGATTAGCTCTAGTAGTTTTCTGGTGGCATCTTTAGGATTCTCTCTATATAGTATCATGTCATCTGCAAACAGTGACAGTTGTACTTCTTCTTTTCCAATTTGTATTCCTTTTATTTCTTTTTCTTCTCTGATTGCCATGGCTAGGACTTCCAAAACTATGTTGAATAATAGCGGTGAGAGTGGACATACTTGTCTTGTTCCTGATCTTAGAGGAAATGCTTTCAGTTTTCCACCAGTGAGAATGATGTTTGCTGTGGGTTTGTCATATATGGACTTTATTATGTTGAGGTCGTTTCCCTCTATGCCCATTTTCTGGAGAGTTTTTATCATAAATGGGTGTTGAATTTTGTCAAAAGCTTTTTCTGCATCTATTGAGATGATCATATGGTTTTTATTCTTCCATTTGTTAATATGGTGTATCACATTGATTGATTTGTGTATATTGAAGAATCTGCATCCCTGGGATAAATCCCACTTGATCATGGTGTATGATCCTTTTAATGTGTTGTTGGATTCTGTTTGCTAGTATTTTGTTGAGGATTTTTGCATCTATATTCATCAGTGACATTGGTTTGTAATTTTCTTTTTTTGTAGTATCTTTGTCTGGTTTTGGTATCAGGGTGATGGTGGCCTCATAGGATGAGTTTGGGAGTGTTCCTTCCTCTGCAATTTTTTGGAAGAGTTTGAGAAGGATGGGTGTTAGGTCTTCTCTAAATATTTGATAGAATTCACCTGTGAAGCCATCTGGTCCTGGACTTTTAGAACATATCTTTTTAAGGCAGTACTTTTTCCTATTTACCACTAGTATCCCAAAGGCATATTCCTTGGACAGACTTCCTTTCTCACATATAAGTCAGGGTATCCTAGATTACACTATGGTAACAAACTCTCTAAAATCTCATTGACTCTCAATTACAAAAGATTATATCCCACTCATGCTGCTTGCCTGTCACAGATCAGTTATGGCTCTGCTCCAAGAACCGTGTTGAAGGAGCAGCCTACTGGAGATCACCGATCATCATGACAGAAGGAGAGTGAACTTGGCAGAAGCACACACTGGCTTTTACAGCTTCTTTATTGGCTAAAGCAAGTCACATGGCCATGCTTAGGCTCAAATGGATGGAGATATGTAATCCTTCCCCAGGGAAGAGCACAAAAGAAAAAGATACCAAATATGAGTTGAACAGTTATACAATCTACCATAACCCTTGACTTCCCAGGCTTTCAACTTCCTCACAATACGTTCATAAGTTCTCACCCATACCATCGTCACCCACAGCACCATCATTCTCCATGACCCCATCACCACTTTCACCAGCCTCATCACAACCACATCAATATCCTCATTAACAACATTATCACTACCTGCCTTAACCCACGTTCCCTGGGAAAGAGAGCCTGCCTGGGGGAGAAGCTTACCTACTGACATTTAGTTGCAGAGTGCAATACCAGGGAAAAGGAGACTGAGGCAGGAAAGGAGGGACAGCGAATAGAGGGGATATTTAAGAAGCAAGCCACAGTTTCATAACAAATGCAACTGACTGTTGAGTCTTGCAGATCTTCAGATCTTAATGGTTCATCTGCTGCACCTCTTACAGAGTTTATTTGTGAGGAGGAATGGAGAAGAATTTATCTGTTGATTCCTTCCCAGCCCCCATCTCCCATTAGTCAAAGTCAGCTCTATGGAGCATTTGCACCCTTGCTTTTCTGAAACGTGTAACCTGGTCTCCTGGGCAACCTCTAGAGGAGCCAGAGCTTTTGGGGGTCCAGGACAGAGCAGACAGTCTCTTCTTGTTCAAGGACCCTCCATCTGCAACGGTAGCAATGGCAGTGCTGGAGATCCGGGTTTCTTGCAGTGGAACAATAGGGTGAGCTCTCGCTAGGGCTGCTCAACTGAAGAGCAAGGCAAGTGACCAAGGCCCAGGCAGAGGGAAGGTGTGGCCACATGGACCTGGGGTGGCACACAAATGGGGTCCAGTACAATTATCCATTGTGCCTTTCAGATCTGCTCATACCCATTTATAATACATGGATCTTATATCAGATCAATACACTTTCAATTCTTCCCCAAGAGGTGAGAGAGAAAATCCAGTTCTTCAACGTAATGGCAAATTGCAATATTCCAAAAAGAATTAAAGGAGGTTAGTAAGCCAAACTCGGTACATCCGTACTACTGCAGCTGGTCCTAGAGTTGTTACAACTGGCATTCACCATCACGCTCATTCAGCATCCATTTTGACTAGTCTGCATTCCTTCCCTGCTGGAGTGACCTACACCTTCATCCCCAGGAAGTTTAAATCCTTAGTTGCCTAGACCTTGTAGAGCCATTGTTGCTAGAGTTGCCCGCGGGCACGGAAGCCCCAAAATAAGCTCCCAGTGAATCTTCTAGGTTCCAGACATTGTCTTCCTTGTGCCCATGATGTAGCATCAAACCTAGCTCCTCATGGTAATCAGAGTCAATTATTCCCCCACCCAGTAACTCCTTTCTTTTTCTATTGGTTTCACTGGCACAAGGACCTAAAAGTTGCCAAGTGGTAGTTGCAATTTCTAGTTAAGTAGGATCTTTACTGTGCTCCCTGGAAGCCATAATTCCCTTCAATGAGCTCTGGGTCTAAGAACTGATAGAAATCTGGAAATCAGGCAAGGGACCACAATTTTCCACTCTTGTAGGTGACATCAACCTCCTGCTGGGCTGGCAGCTCTGACTTTTTCTGCATCTATTCATAGTTTCTCTCCCTTAATCTGTTTAGGTGATGAATTTAATTGATTGATTTTCAAATGTTATGGCAATCTTGCATTCTTGGAATAAGTCCCTTTTAGTCATAATATATTATTCATTGTCTATATTGCCAGACCAAATTTGCTAATATTTTGCTCAGGATTTTAAAATCTATATTCATGAGGGATACTGGTAATTTATTTTCTTTTAATGTCCTTGTCTGGTTTTGATATGAACAAAAGTATTCCTTCCTCCTCTGTGTTCTTAAAAAGTTTATTGAATATTAGTATATTTCTTCCTTAAGTACTTGATAGAGTTCACCAATGAAGCCATCTGGGCTGGGAGTTTCTTTGTGAGATACTTTATAAATATTTGTATTTGTGAGACTTTTATATTTACACATTTATTTACCATTTCTGGTGCTTTCCATTCCTTCCTAAAGATCAGAATTTCTACCTGATGCATTTCTCTTCAACCTAAAGATCTATCCTTAGCATTTCTTGTAGTACAGGTTTGCTGGCAACAAATTCTCTCATTTCTTTTATCTGAAAATATTATTATTTCATCTTCATTCTGAAAGAATATTTTCACGGGAGATATAATGCTAGATTGACCTTTTTTTTTTTCAAATTAGCACATTGTAGATGTTTTTCCACTGTATTCTGGCCTCTATGATTACTGATGAGAAGTCAGTGGAAATTTGAGTCATTGGCACCATACATGTATTGTATCACTTTTCTCTGGCTGCTATCGTGCTTTTCTCCTTATGTTTGGTTTTTAGCACTTTGACTATGATTTGCCTAGATGTAATTTTCTTTATATTTATCCTTAGAGTCACTAATCTTGAATCTGTCCATTTATGTCTTCACATAATGGAAATTCTCAGCCATTATATCTTTTTTGTTTGTTTGTTTAGGTGCTATCTACATGACTGGTTT
Source organism: Balaenoptera borealis (assembly GCF_965194805.1). NCBI lineage: Eukaryota > Metazoa > Chordata > Mammalia > Artiodactyla > Balaenopteridae > Balaenoptera > Balaenoptera borealis. The sequence goes on from NC_138866.1 coordinate 145,921,224, forward strand.
ATTTTTTTCTCTTCCACTCATGGAGACATTTATTGAACAGATATTTACAAGCAAATAAGCACAGAAAACCATATAATCTCTTCTGTATCTTGCTTAAGCCCCAGTCCTTTTTAGGTCAGTAGTTGTCAACCTCGGCTGCACCTGGGAAGCTTTAAAACATACTGATGCCTGAGTCCCATCTCAGAGATTCTGATGATATGGATATGGGGTGTGGCCTGGGCACTTGGGCATAGGTTTGTTTTTTTTTTAATATTGTCAGGTTTATTAATCAGCCATTATATCTTCAAATATTTTCTTTTCTGCCCTATGCTCTCTCTCTTCTCCTTCTGGGACTCCAATTCCAAAGACATTAGACCTTCTGATGTTGTCCCACAGCTCCCTGATCCCCTATTCTCTTTTTTATTCAATCATTTTCACTCTCTACTTCAGATTATAGAATTTCTACTCATTTGTCTTCAAGTTCACTGGACTCTCTATCACCTCCATTTTCTTTGACTTATTTTTTACTTTATTGATTTCTACAGTTATCTTTATGTTTTCCTCTTCACTATTAACTTTAGGCTTAATTTCTTTCTTTCTTTTTCTAGCTTCTTAAGGTGGAAGCCAGATCACTGATTTTAAACGTTTTTTCTTAATATCAGCACTTCAGGCTGATATAAAGCTATAATGCTTTATTTCTATCCCAAATTCTTACATGTTGTGTTTTCAGTATCATTTAGTTCAAAGTACTTTCTCATTTCCCTTATGATTACTTCCATGACCTATGGTTACTTAGAAGTGTACTGTTTAATTTCCAAATATTCGGGGATTTTCCAAATATCTTATTGTTATTGATTTCTAATTTAGTATCATTGTGATCAGAGAACATACTCTGTATCATTTCAATCTTTTGAAATTCATCAAGACTAGTTTTATGGCCCAGTATATGTTCTAGCATAGTGCACATTCCATATGCACTGGAAAAGAAAGTGATTGTATATTCTACAGATGTTGGGTGTATTGTTCTATAATTGTCAGTTAGGTCAAGTTGGTTCATAGTGTTGTTCAAATTTTCAATATACTAACTGATGTTTTATTTACTGGTTCTGTGAATGACAGTGACATGATATTAAAATATCCAACAATGGTTATAGATTTTTCTTTTTCTTCCTTTATTTCCATCCATTTTGGCTTCATATATTTGCAGCTTGTTAGTAGATGTACACACATTTAGGATTGTTATACCTTCCTGATGAATTGGCCCGTTTATTCTTATAAAATGACCCTCTTATCTCTGTGATACTTTTTAACTTGTCTGATATTAATACAGCCATTTCAGTCTTCTTATGCTAAGTGTTTACAAGTTATATATTTTTCCATGCTTCCATCTGTCTAAGTCTTTAGATTGAAAGTAAGTTTCTCATAGAAAACATATAGTTGGGTCTTACTGTTTTATCCCTCTGATCTTTATCTTTTAACTGGAGTGTTTAGTATTAGTCTCCATGTACATTTTAAAACTTTATTGATATGGTGGATTTAGTTCTATCATCTTACTATTTTTTGGTATATGTCCCCTATGTTTTTTGTTCCTCTGTTCTTCCTTTTCCTACTGTCTCTTGGGCTAATCAGTTTTTTTTTTTTTTTAAGTATTCCAGTCTATCTCCTCAATTAGCCATACCTCTTTGCATTATTTCTTGGTGGTTCTCTTAGGATTACAATATACATATTTAATTTATCACAATGTACCTTGAATTAATATTATGCTACTTCACACACAAGAAGTGTGAAGTAAAATAGTACAACAGTAAAATTCTATTTCATCCTCCACTCTTTGTACTATTGCTGTCATATATTTTCCTTCTACACAATACATTGTTATTATTTTCATTCTAGAGAATTGTCATTTAAGTAATTTTTAATCTTTCTTTTCCCATATATTTACATTTTTATTACTCTTCATTTTCTCCCCTGGATTCAAATTTCCATCTGGCATCATTTTCCCTTTTCTTCAAAAACGCCCATTAGCATTTCTTACAGTGCAGGTCTCTCAGCCTTCACTTATCTGATAATATCTTTACTCTTGCCTTCATTTTTGTTTTTTTTTTTTCATTTTGCCTTCATTTTTGAAAGATTTTTACACTGGATATGGAATTCTAAGTTGACTGATTATTTTTTCTGATTTTAAATATGTCATCCCATTCTCTTCTGGAATGTTTTTTATGAGGAGTCAGCTGTTATTCTTATCATCTTTCCCCTGTATGCTGCTTTTTTAGACTTTTTATCTGGATGCCTTTAAGACTTATTTCTTATCCATTGTTTTCATCATTTTGATCATGTGTGATTTTCTTTGTATTTATCTTCCTTGGTGTTTGCTCTCTTTTTTTCTATAAATTGCTGGTTTTGAGCAAATTGGGAAATTTTTAGTCAGTATTTGTTTAATTATTTTTCCTACCCCATGCTCCTATTCCTTTTTCTTTCTTTTTTTCTTTTTTTTTCTGGGACTCCAAATACATGTATTCTAAGCTCCTTAATATTTCTTTCAAAGGTTATTAAGACTCTATTCTTTTATTTTCACCTTTTTTCTCTCTCTGTTTCACTTCAGATAATTTCCATTGACTTGTCTTGAAATTCACTCATCCTCTTTTCTATTCTGTCAAATCTGCATTAATCTCATCCAACAGAATTTTTATTTTGGATACTTTATTTTTTAGTGTTAGCATTTCCATTGATTCTGTTTTACAGTTTTCATATATCTTTTGAAATTCCTCTTCTCCTCACCCATTATGTCATCTTTTCCTACAGACTCAACATATTCATCACAATTATTTTAAAGTTTTTGCTAAAACTGACATCCGGATCATCTCTGGGTCTGTTTCTTTTTTTTTTTTTTTGGCTGCGTTGGGTCTTCGTTGCTGCACACGGGCTTTCTCTAGTTGTGGCGAGCGGGGGCTACTCTTCCTTGTGGTGCGCGGGCTTCTCACTGCAGTGGCTTCTCTTGTTGCGGAGCACAGGATCTAGGCGTGCGGGCTTCAGTAGTTGTGGCATGCGGGCTCAGTAGTTGTGGCTCACAGCTCTAGAGCACAGGCTCAGTAGTTGTGGCACACGGGCTTAGTTGCTCCACAGCATGTGGCATCTTCCTGGACCAGGGCTCAAATCTGTGTCCCCTGCATCGGCAGGCGGATTCTTAACCACTGCGCCACCAGGGAAGCCCTCTGGGTCTGTTTCTATTTACTGTTTTTTCTCTTGACTTTGGGTCCCATTTTCCTGTTTCTTCTCATATCTAATAATATATATTTTTTATTACATCTAGGACATTGAGGATGATGTTATAGGGCTCTGGATACCATTATCTTCCTTAGAAGAGTATTGATTCTTGTTCTAGCAAGCAGTTAAATTACTGGCAGATAACCCTGATCTTGTGGAAGCTTAATTTTAAGTTTTGTTAAGGTAGGTCTTTTCAGTTTTTCCTTTATCCTAAGGAGCAGTCCTTAGTCCTTGTACATAGTCCTTACTCCCAGAGTTTGACCCTTCTCACATTTTAACAAAAAGCCTAAGGTATTGTCAAGCTCTTTTACTTTGGCAGAACTTGAACTCTAAATCATGTATCCACAGCACTGGGGAGTTGCTGTAATATCTGCTTAGTAAGATTGCTAGTGTTTTCTTCTGGGATTCCTTGGAGTCTTGCCCTATGTCTTCACAGTCAGCTAAGGATTTGAAGAAAGATCTGCAGATTTGGGAGGTCCCTCTTACATGACTCCCTCTTTTCCTGGATATCCCCCCTTAACTTTCAGCCATTCTAGCAGCCCTGAACTCCAACCTCTGTCTCCTCAGTCCATTAGTAATTCTGTATGAGCTCTATTCCCGTACATTGAACAAACTAGGGAGTGCCCTCAGGGGAAAGACAGGTAAGTGTGAGTCTTACCCAGGGTGTTTGCTTCTTTCTTAGATTGTAGCCCCTCCAGTTTCTGCCTGCTTTTAGTCACTCTACTATGCCTTCAAATAATTATTTTTTTGTATTTTACCAAGAATTTAAAATTGTTGTCACTAGGAAAGTTAGTCTGATATAAGGTCCTCTGCCATTATCTGAAACCAGAAACCTTTTGAAATATTTTTATCATACAAATTGAGCAACATCCTAGTCAGTTCTCCATGTATTTCATCACTTAAACCCAGTCCTCCTGATTTCTGTCATTTATTTGGTGAGTATCCCAGTAGCCTTCCTGGTAAATCCATTTTGGTTTGAATCATCCAGAGCAAGTTGTTTACAATCAAGGGCTGAGACTAATACTTAGGGCTTGTATTGACCTGTATGTTGCTCAAATCTTGACTACATTGAGAAGCTTCAAAGACCTCTCCACAGTCAATGGCTATGCATGGGTCTCCCTGAAAATAGCACCTCAGATCACTGCCACCTTTAATACTTTTTTTGAATTTTATTTTATCTTTTATACAGCAGGTTCTTATCAGTTATCTATTTTATACATATTAGTGTATATATGTCAATCCCAATCTCTCCCAATTCATCCCACCACCACCACCACCCCCACTTTCCCCCCTTGGTGTCCATGTTTGTTCTCTACATCTGTGTCTCTATAATATTTTTTAATTTTTAATTAAAATTTTGATTTAAAATATTTTAGTTTTATAATGATCATATTTTTGCACCTGGATAAGTAGATTCCTTCTTAATACTATTAAGTCATTTTACCGCCTGGTTTGGATGTTTCACTAGCCCCTTCACTCTGCACCCTTATTAGAATTATTCTCCTTTTCATCAATTCTAAGGGTCTAAAACATTCTCACCAAACCATTTGCCTTGTTCTCCACCCATGCATACGCCCACACACAGACACACATCTTCCTTAGCCAGTAAAGGCAGATGTTCCAAACTTTCACATCCTTTCCTCCCAGTGACAGGCAGAGAAGAATTCCAATTAGTAAAGGAGAAAAAGACATATATTTGGAACATGGTGTAAGACACCAGAGGCAGAAGTCAGGAGAGAGAGAAAATTGTGAAAGCAAGGATGCTGATCTAGGGAATTTCAAGAAGTCCTCACAAGCTTATTTGGTTGTGCACTGTCCAGTCATTTTCAGAATTCCAAACAAAGTGCCGCACTTGTTAATGAGTACGTTAATGACCCTTTAATTTACTCAGTGAAGACCAATTCATAAAACATTTATGCTCCATTATGTAGAATTTCCTCTGTCCCTTTGAGGTGAATCTGTCTCCTCAGAGAAACTAAGAATGGGAATGGGCAAAGTCTCTTTAAAACTGGGTTCCTGGATCACTCTTCCTGCTAAAGTGAAGAAGGGATGAAAAGAAGGAGAATGGAATTTGGTAGCAGACAGACACAAAATTAAGTCTCTACTCGGCTTCTCACTAGTTCTGTGGTCTTGGGCAAGTCAATTATGAATAACAATAGTTAATACATATAGAACATTAAGAACTGTGTATTACTAAAATACGTTAAAAGTTTTATTTCATTTAATCCTTATAAATTCCTATTGAGGTAGGTACTATTATGATTCCTATTTCACAGAAATAGGAGAAAGCATCATGACAACATGCTATCTGAGTCTTGCCATAGTGCACAGCTTTTATTCATGGTGTTTGATTTTTGGTTTCATGAATGCTGTGCATCAGATGAAAGAAGCAGCAGGATTGCTGCTACAACAGTCTCACTGTATGGTTGGGTATATCTCCTGGCTGTGTCAATTTCAGCTTTGTGGCTTTCAAGTTTGGGTCCTGAACCTTCTAGGAATTCTGAAAATTGTTAGTATACTGTATTCGTTTTCTATTGCTGTGTAACACATTGCCATGAACTTAGTAGTTTAAAACAGCACACGTATATGGAATCTAAAAAAAAAAATGGTTCTGAAGAACCTAGGGGCAGGACAGGAATAAAGATGCAGACATAGAGAATGGACTTGAGGACACAGGGAGGGGGAAGGGTAAGCTGGGATGAAGTGTGAGAGTGGCACTGACATACATACACTACCAAGTGTAAAATAGATAGCTAGTGGGAAGCAGCCGCATAGCACAGGGAGATCAGCTCGGTGCTCTGTGACCACCTAGAGGGGTGAGATAGGGAGGGTGGGAGGGAGACACAGAGGGAGGGGATATGGGGATATATATACATATAGCTGATTCACTTTGTTATACAGCAGAAACTAACACAACAACAATATAAAGCAATTATACTCCAATAAAGATGTTTAAAAAAAAAAAACAGCACACATTAATTATTTCATAATCTCCATGGATCAAGAGTCCAGCACCTTTTAGCTAGGTCCTCTCCTCAGGACCTCATGGAAATCAAGATGTCAGCAGCTGTCCCTTCAGGAGGCCCAGCTAGGGAAAGATCTACTTCCAAAGTCTCTCAGGTTATTGGCAAAATTTATTTCCCCATGGCCATGTGATTACAGTCCCTATTTTTCTGTCAGCTGGGAGCTACTACCAGCTTCTAGAGACTGCTTTTGGGTCCTTGCCACATGGTCCTCTCTACAATATGGCAGTTTACTCCTTCAGGGCCAGTAGAAAGGCATCTGCTTTTCTTCTCATAACCTTTAAAAGATAACCTGATTAGGTCAGGCCCACCCAGAAAAGTCTCACTTTTGATTGATTCACAGTCAGCTGATCAGGGATGTTAATTACATAGCAGCAAAATCCATTCTGCCATATAATGAGCATAATCACATGAGTAATATCCTGTCATATTCAAAGTTTCTTCTCACACTCAAAGAAAGGGGATTAGACAAGGCATGTACTCCAAGGGGAGACAATCTTGGAGACCATCTTAGAATTCTGCCTACCACAGTGCCATAGACTAAATGTCTGTGTCCCCCAAAATTCATATGTTGAAACCTAATCTCCAATGTGATGGTATTAGGAGGTGGGGCTTTGGAGAGGTGATTAGGCCATGAGGGTAGTGCCCTCATGAATGGGATTAGTGCCCTTATAAAGGAGACCCCACCCCAGAGAGCTCCCTTGCTCTTTCTACCATATGAGGACATGTGAAAAGACATCTATGAACCAGAAAACACGTCTAACCAGACACTGAATCTGCAGGTTCCCTAATCTTACACTTTCCAGCCTCCAGAACTATGAGAAACAAATTTCTGTTGTTTATAAGCCACCCAGTCTATGGTACTTTTGTTACAGCAGCCCAAACAAACTAAGAAACACATATATACTATTTTAATTCTCTTCCTTCTTAAACTTGGCAAAATGGATTCTGTCACCTGCAGTTGAACCCTGAGCAAAACAGTAAATAATATAAAGAGCAATAAATCTTTGAAGAAATGAGAATACAGGATTAACAGGCTGTCTACCCTGATGGGGTAAGGATACAGTTATCAATAAAAGATGTGATATTGCTAGTTTATAACACTTAGAGACAAAATGATTTCTTAAATTTTGCCTGTGTCGACCTGAAATGAAGAGCACGGAATGAAGACTTTGGTGGTCAGAGTGGCAGCTATGATAGAACATTATTAGAGGCTTGAGGAATACAAGGACTGTGTAGACTAGGATTTATAGCTGCAATGGTAAGCTTAGAGAATAAAACTTAAAAGGTTGGGGTTTTAAGTTTCCTACTCAAAGTATGGTCAGAGAACCAGAGTTTCTATGACTACCGAGAAAGAATGACTCTCTTATCTCTAGCAGGGATGATGTAACTAAGATCAAATTCAGAGTCTGCCTGTAGCTTGTTTAATTATACACTGGAGCTTGAACTCAAAACCCTATCATGTCTTTTGAAAGGGCAGTTGTTAGAATAGAGTAAGATCTCAAGAACTGGAAAAGTTATATTCTGGAGGATCCATATGACTCTGAGTACTCCAAGCCCAAAGCCCACTGAGCTTTCTTCTTCCCTGTGTCACCAGGCTGGCTCTACCTCATATGAAGACCCTGTAATGACCTCACCTGGCATAGTTACATTGTAAGAATTCCCCCTGCCACCTAAATCTATCCTCTCATTGCCTCCAGATCTACAATGAGGGTCAAATGACAGTAATCTCCAAGATGCCAATTACAAAGTTGTACCTGGCAGAAGATGGCCAACATACCAAAAGAAATGTAGGAGTTTGCCATTTATATTGTCAAAAGTATGGGAAGAGACTTCTGGTTCTGGGTAAGATGGAGTGAGCACACTTTACTCTGTACCTCCCAGTTAATAAAGCTATAAAACCTGGACAGAATTCATGGAGCTATCTGAGGTTTCTGAAAGATAAATAGTAGAAGGTGGGGAAAATTTAAAGTATCAATGAACTGGTGGTGAGTGTTCTTTTATTTTCTATGATATCTCCCAGCCCGGACTCAAGAAAGTCAGAAATCTGAAAGTGGGCACCAAACATGACAGAGAATGCTCAGGAGGAACCCTCTAGTTCTGGCTCCAGGAGCAAGAAAGGGAACTCCTAACGCTCAGGGTAAGTGAGGAAGTCCTCCATTTTTCTTTCTTTCTTTTATTTCCTCCTCTCCATTCTCTTGTGCTCCAACCCCCAGGCAATCTCATGGAGATAGAACAGGAAGTAACAGCGGGGAGCCTACAGATCCTTAAATTCTGAGGAAGGGAAAACTTCATCTCCAATTGGAGGACCCGTGGTCCCAAGAGGTGGAGGCAAACCCCACAGCTTTTTTTGTCTCTCTTATTCTTCCTGTCACTTGATACCAGATGTAGGCATAGCTGTGGGAAATTTAAGACAGAGTGGCGGTGTCTATGGCCTCAGTGTTCTGGCTAGAGAACAAAAAAGAGAAGCACCTGGAAAATCCCAGAAAGATTACAGAGAGGGAAAATCTAGGAAAGCGATCCCATAAAGTAGTTTATAAACTCTGAACTCACCCCTGAGCTGCACATGTATGGATCTGGCCCTAACCAGTATACCAAAGACTGAGAATTGGACTACAAGATAGACCACCATTCAGGCCCCAGACTGGTCAACCCCAGGTAGCACACCAGGTTGAGACACATTCAATTAGCACAACAGACTTTGAAGACCCAACTGGCACTGAAAACAACAACCCACAAAAGGCTAGTTGGAATGTGCAGTCTGAACCTAACTGAGTCGATTGCTTGCCATAACAAAATATCAGCATTCTCCCCACGATTTAAATAAGACCTAGAGTCTCCTAAAGTAATATTTTAAATGTTCAGGATATAATTTTTAAAATTACTCACTATTAGAAGAACCCCCAAAATTTCAACTCACATGGGAAAAGACAACAAACAGATGCCAATGTTGAAATGTCACTGATGTGGGAAATATCAGACAAAGACTTTAAAGCAGTTATTTCAAAAATGCTTAAGAAGTAAGGATCAATTAAAAGGAAAATAAAGATAGAAAGCCTCTGCCAAATAGAACCTATAAAGAAGAACCAGATTTATTTAAAAAAGAGAAGAACCAGATAAAAATTTTAGAACTGAAAAGCACAATTCCACAAACTAAAAACTCACTGGATGGTCCAATAGCAGAAATGGAAGACTCAACCAGATAAAGATATCAATTCTCACCAAATTGATCTATAGTTTAATACAATTCCATTCAAAGTCCTAGCAGGAATTTTTATAGATATAGACAAGTTAATTCTAACATTTACATGGAAGGCAAAGGAATTAGAATATCCAAAACAATTTTGGAAAATAAGAAAAAAGTTGTAGGAATCGTACTACCCAATATGAAGACCTACTGTAAAGCTAGGGTAATGAAGACAGTATACTATTGGCAAACGGATAGGCAGATAGGTCAATGGAACAGAACGGGGAGAGTAGAAATCAACACATATTTAGGGACAACTGATTTTGAACAAAGGTGCGAAACCAGCTCAGTGAAGAAAGTATCTCATTTAACAAATTTGCTACAATAACTGGACATTCATGCTCAAAAAAAAATTAACCTCATTCTAAACCTCACAATTTATTTTTTTTAATGGATCAGAGATCTAAATGTAAAACTTAACAGTATAAAACTTTTAGGAGAAAACATAGGAAAAAAATCTTTGTGGTCTGGGTTAGACAAAGGTTTCAAAGATCTGCACCAAAAGCATGATCTGTAAAGAAAAACTGACTTCATCTAAATTACAAACTTTTGCTCTTTGAAAGGCATTGTTATGAGAGTGAAAATACAAGCTACAGACTGGGAGATATGTGAAATCATGTATCTGACAAAGGACTTCTGTCCAGAATGAATTTTTTTAAAACCCAACAGTAAGAAACCAGACAACTCAAGTTTAAAATGGGCCAAACACCTGGACAAAGAGGATAGACGGATTACTAATACGTACATGAAAAGATGTACATCACCAGCCATTAAGGAAACACAAATTAAAACATACCTATTAGGATGGCTAACATAAAATAGAAAACTGACAATACCAAGAGCTCAAAAGAATGGGGAGGAACTGAAACTCTTATACATTGTTGGCAGAAATGCAAAATAATATATTCACTCTAGAAAACAGTTTGGCATTTTCTTATGAAGTTAAACTGATACCTACCATATGACCCAGCAATCCTACTCCTCACGTATTTACCCTAAAGAAATGAAAACTTACATTCACACAAAAACCTCTACATGAATGTTTATAGGAGCTCTAATCATAACTGCCAAAATCTAGGTACAACCTTCAAAAGGTGAGAGGGTGAACAAACTGTGGTATATCCATACAATGGAAAATTCATCAGTAAAAAGGAACAGACTGTTGATAAACACCAACAATGTGGATGAGTCTCAAATGCATTACGATAAATGAAAGAAGCTAGTCTCGAAGGCTACGTACTACATGATTCCACTTATATGACATTCTCAAAAAGACAGAACTACATTGATGGAGAACAGATCAATGGTTTCCAGAAGTTACATGTGGGGGAAGAATATGACGACAAAGGGGTAGCACAAGGAAGATTCTGGGGGTGAGGGAATTATTCTGTAACTTGATTGTGGTGGTAATCACATGAATCTATATGTGTGTTAGAGCTCATAGAATTATATGCCCAAAAAAGAGTCGATTGTACTGTATGTTAATATAAAACTTAAAAAAAAATTATGAGGAATATGTGTGGGAATGAAGGGGGTCTCATGGACCTAGAATAGGGAGAGAGGGACATAATTTTAGATCAGGTCAAATTTTCTATGTGTGAACATCTACAAGAGATTCTGGATGCAAAATATTGACTCAAGCTACTGGGAAGGATTCCATTTATTTGCTTGGTTGATGGACTAAAACTAGAGTCAACAGGAACCTACGTGAATTTGAGATGCCAGAAAGAACTTGATATAATATAGAGGAAAGAATCCAAAAAGCTGGGGAGATAAGAGTATAAGATTTATCATGTGTTCACAACTCCCACCCCAAAAATAACCCACAAGAGAGTTCAGAAGATAATCTCTTCATCACAGTATTGAGAAATACATTGACGATGAAGAGCACCAATATCCTTTAAAATCACGTTAGGTAAAATCACACTAACCACTGTAGGTAGAGTATAAAAGTAGGAAATGTTGCCATTATAAAGAGTTCCTTGATTTAAGTGGCAATGATGGAAACTTAGGATGACAAATGTCAAGTAGATGTACTCAAATACCAGAGAAAAGGGAGATGCAGTTACCATAATAGGTAGCAGAGCCAGAGTAACAAACAAAATGGTTTTACCTACAGGGTTTTACCTATAGGGATCTTTGGAGATAATTAGGCCTCTATGACTTAAATAAATGGGTTACCCCCTAAGGTTTTACTCAGTGTGCATAACAACAACAACAACAAAACCCAGCTAGACTTAGTAAGCACAGAAGATTGATTTGAGCCACTGTTATAGAAACTCACTACTTCTCACCCAGTTCCCAGCCCTAAATCAGTTCAAAGAGCCAGAGCTTTCTGATTGAAAAGGAGATGGGGTACCCTTAAAAAAGAATTATGCAGTAACATTATAAGCCATGTGCCATAACACTTTCACCTGACTGTTACCAAAAGGACACAAATTATGTTTCAGGATCATTGTACCCTAGGGGGGTGGGGGAAAGGAATTCCTAGAACTCTGAGGGAGTACTTGACCCTGGCTCGGAGCTAACACTAATCACTGGCAACACAGAATATCACCATGGTCCACTGCTAGGGTAGAAGCCTGTGGAAGTAAAGGTTATTGGAGTGGGATATGAGTCCCGCCATGGTTATTTCATCAGTTCATGGTTGTATAGCCTATAAGACTGCCAGCTTTGTGGGGGATACAAGCAAGAGAAGGCTCTGGTATGCCCTGGATGTTGTGCAAAGCTCTGCCACTAGGACTTCATGACGTGGTAGATTTGTGGCTGATTGAGAGCCTTGTAGAGCCTGCAGCCAGCCCCAATATGAGCACCACAGCTGAGCCATCTGGGGCTTTGAAACAAAGCCCTGCCCTTTGAGTGGGCAGATGTTCTCTTAACAGTTCGTGGTATGGGCTACGCAGCTTCCAGGTGTTCTTGCTAGCCTTTCTGATCAGGCAGGGCCAGGCTGTTTTTCCCCTGGCCGGACTGCACCACCGACTTGGTTCTGCAGATGAGCAAAGTGCTGGTTGGGCTACTGTTTGTGATATGCAGGGAAGAACTCGGTCTGCCTAGATCCAAGTGCTAGTTTTTACAAGCCCATACCCCATTCTCCGTCACAACCAGAATCCCACTGATGGGCCCCACAGATTCCCCTGCAAACCCCAGGGGGCCAGACCAGAGTGGGGACTCCCAAGAAGTGACCCACAATGTTGGGGGAGCTGTAAGTGCCCCTTGGGCTCTCTTTTCCCACTGAAGGATCCATAGGCTCTGGGGAGACCTTACCACATGGTTCTAGGATTCTCTCGTCGGTGTCTTGTCCATGAATAGCTGTTAGTTGTTCTTCTTGTGAGGGTGAGTGAAGTCAAGAACTACTATGTCATCATCTTGGTGATGTCACCTCAACAGTTCATAGCTTGTTATTGGCCCTGGAGGAGACAAAAATGTCAAACAATAGGAAAACTGGTGGCCTTGCAATTGAGTTGCCCATCTCTAACTAGGGGTGGCCAGCCAACATTAGGATGTATCCAAAAACACTTCATGATGAGATAGAAGTGGTACGTAACGTATAAACTTAGCTGATCCAATAGATACAAGAAAATTGCATGACTCCTGTTCCCAGGATGTCTACTCCCTCCACATTTCCATACCTCCTTCAACCTATGCCTAGAGCCTTAAGAGGTGTTCCACATGACCAGCTGACTGAAAAGGGAAAAACTAGAGCCTCAGGTAGTTCAGGTAGTTCTGCACCATACGCAGGCTTTAGATGAAAATGGACTATAACCCCACATAGAGATGGTCCTAAGGAACAGTAAGGAGAACAAATCCCTCCCAGGGGGCACACCTCTAAGAGGATATCTCACGTTCCACTTTATATGGAAAGAGAGATGCCCTGGGTTGTGGATCCTCTAGGTTTCACAAGCAGCGGCTAATGGTTTGATCAGACTTGAAGAAAACTAGATTGGAGGATTGGTGACAAGGACTATTGGAGAAGAGGCACGTGAATGGACCTCTCAGAATGGACAGAGAGTGGAAATACTCTGTGGTTTCTACTGAGGAGGAAGCTCACAATAAACAGGCTATTAAATAATCTCACAAAATGTAGCCCTACAAAATGTAGTCTATTCTTTAAGTTTTTTTTTTTCATTTTCAGAATTTTTTTTATACATCTTTATTGGGTATAATTGCTTCACAATGCTGTGTTAGTTTCTGTTGTACAACAAAGTGAATCAGCCATATGCATACATATATCCCCATATCCCCTCCTTCTTGAGTCTCCCTCCCACCCTCCCTATCCCACCCCTCTAGGTCATTGCAAAGCACCGAGCTGATCCCCCTGTGCTATGCTGCTTCCCACTAGCTAACTGTTTTACATTTGGTAGTGTATATGTGTCGATGCTTCACTCACTTCGCCCCAGCTTCCCCCTCCCCATCCCCTGTGTCCTTAAGTCCATTCTCTATGTCTACATCTTTATATCCTTTAAGTTAATGACCACGGTTTCACCCCTAGAAATAAGAGATGGAAGTAGCTCCTCGCATCATGATGACTAATGAACCACTTGCTAAATTTTTGCCTTCTGTGACTTTGGGTTCTACTGATGTAAAGGTCTTTGAACCAATGGGAGGGATACTTTTACCAGGGGACACAATAATAGGCCCATTGAATTGGAACCTGAGACTTCCACATGGACATATGAGACTTATCATGCCCTGTTGGACAAAATGACTGATCCGGATTATCAAAGTAGACTGCTGTCACACATGAGGGCAGAACGGACTATTTCTGTAAACCAAGGGACTCCCTGGGGCACATCTAAAATTACCATATCCAGTGATAAAAAGTTAACAGTTCTAAGCCCATATGGACAGAGCCAGTAAGTATTCAGATTCCCCAAGAATGAAGATTGGGTCACCCCACCAGATAAAGAATCACAGGCAGCTGATTTGCTGAGGACAAAGGGAACATAAATGGGCACTGGAGGAAGGACATTATAAACGCCCTCGCAGTGTCACAGCCAGCTGCATCAATAAGTTCTGTGGCAGCTAGCCACATTTTCTTCTTTGCCTGCTGTGTCATGTACATACCTAGTATTTAATAAAGTTTCTTTTTTCTTCCTTCCCCTTTTCTCTAATATTTTATATAGTCTATGTGAGTCTACAATTTAGTCCACAGGCTACAGAATATTAGTACGATATTATGACAACCAGAGGAGATATGGTCGTCGCCCAGAAAACCTGAACTTGTATCTAGGTGCAGAAACGAATGAAACTGTGGGTCCTTCCTTTGAGGAAGTGCATTTTGATTGTCCCAGTGATAGCTGTACCATTTTAAGCAAGCACAGGTTATTGCTACTATTATGGCTGGAAATATAAGTATGAAAACATGGCACATGTGGATGCCAGGCAGCCAAGGGGTAGATCGTAGGAACATCTGTAACTTTTGAACACTTCCACTTTGTAAAGCCTGCCTTTCTGAGATATAATCCAAAAACTACACTTTCCCAGCTTCCTTTTAAATAAGGTATAGACATGAGACTAGCTTCCTTCAAGTAGATGTGTCGGCATGAGACTGGCAAAGCAGAAGGGAGAACAGTGAGGGTACAAGCAAGTGTGAGGTCTTAGGTAGTTTTGCAGGAGCAGTAATAGAAGTTCTGGTGCAGTGGAGGTCCCATTTGTTGCTTTTGTAGGGGTTAAGCAGAAGGTCACAACATCTGCAGGATTTCCAGATGATAAAATAATGTCATCGAATGGAAAAATATGTGGTCCTTATATACAATGGAATATTATTCAGCCATAAAAAAGAATAAAATAATGCCATTTGCAGCTACATGGATGGACCTAGAAATGATCATACTAAGCAAAGTAAGTCAGACGGAGAAAGACAAGTGCCATACGATATCACTTATATGTGGAATCTAAGATATGACACAAATGAAACAGAAACAGACTCACAGATATAGAGAACAGACTTGCAGTTGCCAAGGGTGTGAGGGCAGGGGAGGGATGGGTTGGGAGTTTGGGATTAGCAGATGCAAACGATTATATAAAGAATAAACAACAAGGTCCTATTGTATAGCACAGGATATATATTCAATATCCTGTAATAAACCATAATGGAAAAGAATATGAAAAAGAATAGCTATATATATATATATATATGTGTGTGTGTGTGTGTGTGTGTGTGTGTATGTATAAGTGAATCACTTTGCTGTACACCTGAAACTAACATAACATTGTAAATCAACTATACATCACTATTTTTAAAATGTCTTTGGGATTTTGCTGTCTCCATCTCCAAGCTTTGCTTTCCTCTGCACTGGGTATCCTCAGATGAGATTTCTGAAGCAGGTTCTCCCTCTCACAGTGGCTCCTGGCAGCTCCAAATTGAGTAGGAAGAGAGTTTCACCTTCGAAAAAAAATAAGTCCCTAGACTGAATCTCATTGATCCAGTTTGGGTCACATGTTCATCACTGAATCAACTGCTATCCAAAGGGATAGAATATGCCAGATCTCGGTGATATGCATACCCTGAACAGGGAGAACAAGATGAAGTCTGAAGGGGAGAATGAGTTTCTCCCATATATTTCCTCCCATGTATTTCATCACCCAAAAGCACCTGGCCTTAAAGAACGGAGGAACAAACTATTGAAGTGATGGTACCAGCAGAGAAACAACACCTGGCAAGGCTGAGGGTTGCCAGACAAAATGTAGCATATACTTTAAGTTAGCAACTACTAACCTAATGGTGGTTCTCAAACCAAATTCAGTATGTTACTAAAGGAAAAGAGAATGGATGCTGGGCAAGCAGAAACAACAGCTGTCCACCAGCCAGGAAGTCTGGCTCCTCCCTTTAGCTACGAATGGGACAGAGAGCTAAGACCCTGACTGTTTCCACCTTGTGATCCCAGCAGCACTTTCAGTTTGCTGGACTAAAATTCAGAAGGTCTGGTACCCAATTCTGATGTCTGTGAACTTGGGAAACTCCCTTAACTTTTCTGGACCTCCATCCCCTCCTTTGCCAAATGAAGGACTAATAGAGCCTGCCTGGTGAAGATTCAACAAGATAAAACTCATAAAATTGTTTCAAAATCTGTAAAGCACTCCATAAATGTAATGGATCATCTTTATTGCTCCAAGGAAACCAGGGGTAACCTGAGCCTAGCTCATCCTATTTGCAAACGGTAGGGAAATTGAGGTCGATGGAAGATGATAAGACAAAATAGAGGGGTTTAGATTGGAATCACTCTCACATGCCCTTCACCACACAGATAGGACCAATCCACCTCTTTCTGGGATACTGATCAAATTTTTCTAAGCTCTTCCCCTTCCCTGCATAAGAGTGAAAATAGCAGGTGAGCTGGGACCAAAGACTTAAACTGGTAAATATGTTTGATGCAGAATTCCTCATTGAGAACATTTCTTCCAGGAAAGTAACTGGATCAAAAAGCAAAGATTCCTGCAGAAGGAAATTTATTGCAGCAATTATTAGGATAACAAAAGTTTGACAGTAAATGTCCTGCAATAAAGGATTGATTACATAATTACACAAATGATGGTATTATCTTCTCAGTAGCATACCAGGAGGTCATGACAAAGGATGATATGGATATTATATAGAAGGATATCCAGGATCTAATAGCTGAAAAGAGCATACAAAGTATGATCCTGTTTCTATCAACCAATCAATCATATAGATGTATTCATATGCACAGACAAAGATTGAAAAGATATAAAGTGGAGTCACATCACGCATGCATTTAACTTCTCTGAATTCAACTCTATGCACCCATAGAGGGTGGGGGTGGGAGACAGAGAAAAGCTTAAATAGTGCAGATCTGACCTGCCACTCTACTCATTGAGCCCATGAGTGAGATGGGGACACGAGGCTGCTGAAATTCCCTCTCAATTCCCATTTGCCTTCCAGGACGTGAGCATCCTCCCATGCTGAGTGTAATCTAATGTTTCAAGGTGTGCATTTTTCATACTACCTGTCCCCTAAAAGCAAGCCAACCACTTTTTCTGGGGCTCAACTACCAAACAGTGATCTGGTCCAACCCCAGAGGAAAATGGTTGGGTTGTATAGATTGAGAAGTGGTATGTCCACTCCCAATGTGACACATTCCTGAGGAATTGTCCAGGGTAATACTTCTCCTTATGGACCGACTTTACACCCTGATCCCCACGGCACCAAACAAAATGTCTACAGTGGGGATCTCTGGGTGTACCTGTTTCTTTTTTCTGCATCTCCAAGTTTCCTAAAATGAACATGTATTTATGTAATATATTTTCAAGGGATAGGTAAGACCCCCTGTCCTCATCGGTACTTGAGGTACCCTCCAGGAAGTTCCACGTAGGGATCTCAGCTTTGCCAGCCCACAGAGGCAGCTTCCTATTGGGGCTCCATAGAGCCGGCTGTCCTTCTGCCGTGGCTTGCAAAGCTGCTGTCTCCCTTTCCCTTGGCCCTTATCGACGAGGACCTCTGTGGGTTATAGCATTAGGCCAGGCTGGGCAGCACTGGATGGCTGCAGGCCCCAGGGTGCCAGGCAGCTCGGGGCCATCTCAGCCCATCGCTCCCGGGCTCCATCAACCCTTGTTAGTCCTCATTACCAGCCCGAGCCCAGACAGGCTGCCTCCACACTGGGCCCTTGATTTTTCTATTTTGAGAGGGTTACTCGGGCCAAATCATCAAATCAAGTTATGCCCCTGAGGTCTTAGGATTGCAGCGCTTTGACAGCTCCCTCCCCCTACCAGTCCTCACAGGCTGGGGTGGTCCTACTCTGGTCCCCCAGCAGCATATAAACACACTCTCTCACAAACACACACACACACCCATGCTCACGTACACACGCACACACACACCGTCACAGGCTCACAAACACATTCTTTCACCCACACTCACACAAATAAGCATCCTCAATCTCAGCAACATAAACACCCACACTCAGGGGTCCTCAGAAGTCAAGAGAGACCCAGACCACTTGCAGTTTTGAGGCTTCCAGAATATTAAAGAATGAGAAATGGTTATCACCAAGTCCCCATATTTGTAGCTGTTCTAAATGTTTACATTTAACAAATTATCATTGTGTGTTTTAAATGTAATATAATTATCCACAAAATAATGATAGGATTTATGATAGGACTTATGAACTATTAATTCCTAGGGCACTGCAGGCTGTGTGCTTCAGTAATGCTATGTGCTCAGGGCCGTGTGATGAATGTCTTCTCCTCTCCATCTTGTCAGCGGATCTTGGACTGCATGTATAATCTCATTTGAGGATAATATCAAGGGCCCATATCTAAGCCCTCTGTGAGTATGAGGCACAGCCAAATGGCTCCTGCCAACTGCTGAACGCACACACACGGGACAGGCCTGGTGTCCGATCACCATCACACCCACCACACCCATCCACACCTGCCAGGAAGAAATCCAGAGTTCTGTGGCTCGCTGGGCACCCTGGTAACCTCTTGACAGTCGTGGGAATGTCTCAGAGCTCGGAAGGACCCTCTGTGCCATCTTCTGCAGCCCCTTTCAGGACAGAGGATTCTCTGTAACCCCCAGATGGTTGGCAACCCTGCCTTGACTCAAGGTCTCTCAGCTCGTTCCTGACACGGCAGCCTGGACCAGCTCTAATAAGAAGGAATGCGAAGCCAGCCATCCTGGAACTTCCATGTATCAGCACCCTCGTCCTCTTCCACCAAGCAGCCCTGGGACATGGACCATTGCCACTCCATTCAGGGCTTCTGTTCTGTCCACCTGTGTCTGGGAAAGTTTTGCAAATACACACACACACTTACTTTCTCACTCACACTCATACGTGTACTCATGCTCGCACCCATACATGTACACACACACTTTAAAAGACAGTGCGGCATTAGGAGAAGACTCTGGCCTTTAGAAGCAAACAAGCCACCATTTGAAGCTCTCTTCCACCCCTTATGAGTAGTCATTTAAAGAGTCATCTGTCCTCTCTAAGCGTCAGTTTTCCAGATCTTTAAAGTAGATCCAGAAAAGATCTGCCTCATAAGTCATTGGTAGGTTGTCTCTGAGATATCTGTAAAAGCACCCAGCAAGTGCCTGACACATCACCTCTTTGCTATATTTGATCCTCTTCTCTATCCATTCCACTGCTTGCAACTGACAGTAAGAAATGACTATCCCTCTTAGGGGGAAAAACCATCCTAAATGCAAAGAAAAACTTGCTTGTCTATACAGTATGGGGCAAAGAGTATCAAAATGGGAAGCTAATAATACCTGAATTCTGGCTCCAGTTCTGCCAAAAATGAGTTGTGTGCCATTGGTTTTCCCATCTATGAAAGGGGTACACTGGAGTAAGTCCCTCGGGTCCTTTTCAGATTCAGTGTTCTGGAATTCTCCTCAGAGGCAACTCTCTTATCCAAAGTGCACACCAGGGACTTCCCTGGCGGTCCAGTGGTTAAGACTCCGTGTTCCCAATGCAGGGGGCACGGGTTCGATACCTGATCAGGGAACTAAGATCCCACATGCTGCATGGTGTGGCCAAAAATAGAATGAAATGAAATAAAATAGTGAATTAAAAAAAAAAAAAAACACAGTGCACACCAGCTTTCCCAAACTCAACTGGTGAAATTCATAAATTAGACCTGAGACCAGACATGTTCAATCCTGTCCAAATTTCTAGCCCCTCAGGAAGACCATGACTCTGTCATAATATGGGAAGCCTTAACTCTTCCTGTGTCCTGCCCATCAAGCCAAAATGAACCTAGTGGAAGTAAAGGCCATGTAGGCCTCACTGAGGTAGAGGGTTCAAGGAGCCGGGTGGGACAGGCAGCCAGGGGCAGGGTAGTGGGAGGAAGACTCCAAAGGGGACTTGAGGGAAGAAGGAAGGCTGATTTGCCAATTCAGAAATAGAAGATCAGAAGCTGGGGCAATCTGGAACAAGCTGGCATGTGGCATGTGAAGTGCTGAGGGAAAATGGCTCCAGACCAGTTTTAGGTGGTGCCAGCTGTATGGCACAGGGCAAGCCTCAAACCATGGACGGGTCAGCAAACCCCTGGCCAAGGCCCTGGAAATCACTCGGGCCAGTGCTTCCAGAGTGAGGCTGGATGGGGAAGGCAGAGATGAGGAAATGACAGTGATCAAAAGGGTCAGTTCGCTTCTCAGCCTTTCCTAAGTTAATGAATCAAAGACACACACAAGGAAGTATCAATATGGGACTTGACCCAGGAGAAATTCTGTCCCCATCCAGGGAATGAGGTGGCAAACACAGAAGACAAAGAAAAGCTTGCCATTCCTTATAATCCTTTTCTGGCGACCATTTGCACTACAACCTCTAAATAGATTCTCTTCCATGACAATGATCCACTGTTAGCTGTAGCTGCAAAACCTGAATAACAGAAAGTTTCAAGACCTTGCCCAGCATCCCCCAGTCAGTAAGCAGTGGAACTAGGTCCAGTCTCAGGCTCAGCACACGCTGTCTAGCTCTTAAATCAAAGACACCATTAATGTCAATTTTCAGAACAAGTGGACCCTCAGTAAAAGAGGTAATTATGGCTTTTGGGGCCAGGTGGGCCTGGGTTCAAATCCCAACTTCACCCTTTACTAGTTGTGTGACTTTGGGAAATTTTTTTAACCTCTTCCTTCTCTATTTTATCATCTATAAAATAGACATAAATAATGCCTACCTCTCGATGTTCGTAAGGTTTTTAAGAGAACCTAGCTTATGTTTGTCACGTAAGTACTCAATAAATAGCTATTTTCTTTCCCTCTCCTTTCCTGCCCTCATTTTCTCCATCACATGTCAAAGAGAAATAAATTGTGGTTTCCCTGAGTCTACCTGTGTTTCAGGTGAGTACACCTGAGTATTCATATTCCTTCTGTCTTAGGTTTAGAGCATCATGGGAGAAGGTGTCCTCCAAGTGTCAGGACCCCTCCAATTCCCACGTCCTCTTCCCAGATCAACTGAGCCTCCATCTCCTTGCACAGCTGAGGGCAGAAGGTCACTGGGAGTCATTGGCTCCCAAGCTCACCATTGTGTCTAAGCACACAGCCAGAAGCCACCCTTCAAGGCCATTAATTAGCCACAGTCATTTGGAATGGCTTTTTTTTTTTTTTTTGGCATGGTTTGCTGATAAGAGTTTCAGAACTAGTTTCCTTTCCATCCCCAGCTTCAGCTGTTTGTTCCCTCCATGTATATTCAGTGGCACAATCATTCCATCAAGAAACACCTCCTGAGCTTACTGGCCAAGCCCTTTGGTCAGAGCTGAGAGGATCCCCTACCCTTTGTTCCTGGAAAGAGAAGTCTTCTGCACTAAGGGTCCCTCCAGGGTCTTCCTGGGCTTTTGGGAAACCCATGGACCAACCACAACCCGGTTCACTCTCACCAAGGATGAGCACCAATTCAAACATCCAAGCAGAAGACGTGGTCCACGCCCCATGGGTGACTTGTTATCATCCTTCATCTGGCCAGATACTAAAGAACACATCATATGTTGGGCAAAGTGGAGTCCTGGACTCTGCCAACCTCTCTAGCCTTCCATTTACCTCCACTCCTCCTTATGACCTACGTTCATATCTTGCTGAAACACCTGCAGCTCTCAGCCTTCTGGTATGTATTGCTTTCTGTATTGCTCTCTCTGATTGGAATGTCTTCCCTGTCATCTCCCAGCTCCTCCAGATCAGGAAAGGCTTCCTGGAGGAGGTGAGCCCATGGATCAGTCTGCAGGGGTGAGCTGTATCACCATTTTCCTGCCTAGCTCCTATTCATCCCTCCAAAACAGTGCACATAGCTTCTCCCCAAGAAAGCCTGCCTTGATCACCCTCCCCTCAAGCTAGACTGGATGCTGCAGCAGGTAACACTCTTCCATGAGTGTTTCTGGTTTGGGGTTGAGATGTGTATTAGGAAACAGATGGCACACTCAAACTAGGTAATTGAGAAGAGTTTCATAAAGGGGCAGTTTACAAAGGTGTGAGCACGGTTTAGAGAAAACAAAAAAGAGATAGTGCTGCACAGAGACTAGCAACAGAGGGCAACCTTACCATCCACAGGCCTAAAGGAGACAACAGGAGGAGCTGCCAGCTGAACCAGGAGATAAGGCATGGGGTGGAAGCAGCAGGGCTAGTCGTGGTTAATATCGTATATCAGGATGATATTAGCTTAGTAATGTTTGTATAATGTTAATACTTTATCACTTTTAGTTGATGTTTTGTAATATGCTTATACGTATTTTATATTTGAAGGTATTAAGGTTTTAGTTTCACTGATTATTTAAAAATGAATTTCAAATACTTAATTTTTAAATACCAGTATTAATGCTAGTATTTTCACATCACATAAAATAAACAGTAAAATACAGTATTATAATTTTGTCCTGATATTGAAAATCAGTACTCTTGTGGTTGTAAGTATAAGAAACCCAACTCAAACTGGCTTAAGCAAAAAGGAAATTTATTACCTCACCATGTCTGAAAATTCCAGGGGGTGGGCTAGCTTCAGGCCTGGCTTGGAGTAAGGGCTTAAACAATGTCACCAGGACTTGCGTGACTCCATGTTCTAGCCTGACTCTCTTCTCCTTCATGGGTTGTCTTGATTCTCAGACAGCCTCTATCCTCAGGATTGCCAAGGACTGCAGCAGCTCTGGACCTCATACCAACTCAACTTCACATCTAATGGGGAGAGCCTCTTTCCCAGAAATCCACTGAAGTCACACTGCCTTTCATTGGCTCTGGTGGGGGGTTGGGTCCTTTGCTACAGCAATCTCTGTGACCTGGGGTGTGAGCTTCAACCACCCTGGAAGTCTGGGGTAGGCCCAGCTTTTCCTGAATCATAAAAGACTGAGAGTAGGAAAGAGGTGATTCCCCCAAAGCATAGGAAAGTACCCCCAAAAAGGGAAAGCTGATGCTGGGTGACAAAAAAGCACCTCAGATACAGCCATCGGGGTTCCCACAGAATCCTGGACTTCCCTCTAAAATGACTCCATTCACGTTATTAAAAAACGAAAACAAAAATACCTCTTAGACAAAATTCCTAAAAGACAGGGACTCTCTTGTACCCCCAGTCCCTAGGAAGTGTCTAGCATTCTCTAGCTGCTCCATAATTGTTTGTACAGTGAACATATGACTACAAGTTCTTTGTGAGGGTGTCTTGCTGGGGACCCTCTCTCCAACAGGCTGATGGGACAAAGCTTCTTAGTTACCTTCTGAGTTTTGAATATAAACTTGAGTGTGCCTAGGAACTTCCTGGAGAGCTTTTTAAAACACAGATTTCTTGGCCTCAACCTCAGAGATCCTGTTTCAAGAGGTCTGGGGTGGGGCCTGAGATTCTGCATTCTCAGCAAGCTCCCAGGTGATGCTGATGCTGCTAGTTTGGGACCTTGTCTTCGAGTAGCACTGCTCAAGAGAACCTACAAGAGAGGCCCTGAGCGGGAAAAGCACTGTTCTGGTCAAGAGTCAGGCTACCCTTCATGATAAAACAACTACGTATATTCAACACGATGCTCCAGGGACTGCTATATTAACTGAGCATTTTCAAATGGCTTTGCTCGATGGGGCTTCTAATGAAAGGACTAGAGTTTTCAGAACTATCTGGTAAAAGATTCATTCAATTAAAGCAATTAGATTTTTAAAGGTATTTGTCCCTTCATGAAGGCAAAGCCATGCTTTTCTAATTAAAAGCTAATTACTGGCTAATATGCCAGTCTCACTGCTTTCTGCACAATGAGGCAGAGGGAGCAGGAGGGCCTGGTGGCTGTGCTGGAAACCCCAAGAGTGAAGAGCGAAGGGCCCTGCAGAATGAAACTTACATATAGTAGCTTCGTTCATCCAACAAGCACCTTGAGCATTTTAAAAGAGAGATTTAAAAATACCTATGTAAACTGGACTGGGTAACTCCCCTGTTTAAGACCCTCCAAAGGCTCCCAAATGCGTGCCTCATCTCGTACCACTTGCTCCCTGACTTGGGGGCCAGTCACACCAGGCTTCTCTCTGTCACTTCCTCTAATGCAAACAAGTCTTTTCCTGTCTCAGGGCCCTTGCACATGCTGTTGTCTCCACCTGAAAGGCCCTGCCACCCTTGGCTGAAATATCACCTCCTCACATAGACCTTCCCTCCTTCAGTCTATTTTTTACTTTTAGAGAACCCATCAATGAAACAGATTTCAGATTCTAGAAACATAACCAAATACAAGCGAAAATATAGCACATGGTCAATATCACATTTCAAGTCAGTAGAACAAAGGATGCAGTATTCAATAAATGATGTTGGGATAAGCTGTGTCTCTACCAGGAAAAAAAAAAAGTTTAATCTCAACCTTCTTCCTTATACCAAAATTAATTCCTGATAGAAAAGAAGGTTAAAATGTATAAAATAAAACCACAAAAGTACCAGAAGAACTTTTACATTCTTGGAGTGGGAAAGGCATTTTTAAAAGTATAATACAAACCCAGATACTATGATAGAAAAGATTGAATACACCAACAAAAAATAAAAGTTTTCTGTGAAAAAAAGAAGAGTTACACAAGAAGAGTAACAAACTGAGGGAAGTATTTGCAACATATATCACAGATAAAAGTTTAATTCCCTTAATATATGAAGAGGTTCTACAAATCAATAAGATCAGCAGTCTAATAGGAAAATATGGACAAGATAAAATAGTTAACAGTAACTGGAATAAAATGGATTTTAAACATACAAAACCTATCAGGTTGGACAACTTGACAAACCTAACTAACAGATTGTTGGCATGCACGTGAAGAAACCGACATTCTCCTTCTATGCACTTTCAATGCATGTGACCTTTATAGAGGCAATAAACCATAATATTTAAAATGTGTAGAGTCTTCAATCTAGCAATTGCAATTCCAGAAGATTATCCTACAGATATGCTTGCCCATATATGAAATGACATATGTATAAGAATATTCATTGAGGCATTGTGAAAAATTCAAAAGACTGGAAACAAACTTAATATCCTTCAATATCAGAGACTGGTTAAATAAATTATGATACAATCCATACCACTGAATATTATACAGCCTTTAAAATGACTGAGGCAGCTCCCATGAATTGACGTGGAGCATTCTCTAAGATGCATTATCATGGGGAAAAGCAAGTTATTGAAGAGGGTGTATACCATGAGAGAATGTGTGTTTAAAAATAAAAGAATATGCATGCATATACTTATATGTGCATTGATTAACTTTGGAAGGAAACTCAAGGGGCTGGTAACCAAGGCTGCCTTCCAGGAAGGGAACTGGGACGGGGGAGATTTCTCTTTCATTGCATAACCCTCTGTAACATTTGAATTTTGTATGTATTATGTATCAGATTGAATCTTGATTAAGAATAAATGAATTAAAAGCCATTTCACAGAGGGAAACTACCAAAAGGAAAAAAAGCAGAAACAAAATATTACTAGTGATTGTGTGGTGGTACAAGCAGTGCCTTGTTCTTTGTATTTTTCTATATTTAACCCTGTTTCTTTAATGAGCATGTACTGATTTAAAATGGGAAAAAGAATCATTTTTAAAAAGGATTGGCAAAGTCACTAATCACCATCTTTCCCATTGAGCCGCGTGTGTTCCCAGCTGGATATGGCATGAAATACCCCAGCCATATCTGTTAATCCTGAGCCATCCTTGTAAAGACCCTCTGAGCCTCTGCATGTGGCTTTGGGGAAACAGGTCATCCCAGCTGCTTCTCTGGTCCCACTCCAAGCATGTTGGGGGTGGGACCTGTGTTTAAATGACAGCAAAGCTCTGTCTCCAGAGCCACAGTGGCCCCCTGAAAACTTGGAAAGACCACAAAAACACAGTTAGCATTTGAACAACACTCTGGAGTGTGCCAAAACTATCTTGTACAACAACTGCCATGAGATGAAGCTCTAATTATTTTCCCCTTTTGAAAGCTAATGGAATTGATGTTGTGAGAAAGTGACTCATCCAAGCTCACACAGTTCCATGCCATAGGTCAGGAGTTCAATCCCCATCTTCTAACTCCAAACTTGAAGCTTTTTCCACTTAATTAAGTTGTGGAGGTAGACACTAAATGTGCTCACCAAAACTGATCTCTTTTTCCTGGGCACACATCTAGATTATATTTCCCTGACTTTGTTATAATTGTGTGGTCACTGAATTAAGTATGCCTTTTTATTCTGATGTCCTTACTGACCCTGGGGAAACTGACTTCCCAGAGTAAGCAGATTTCTAGAGACAGTAAACTCTCCCAAGAGCACACCTCTCATGTGCAAACTAACCAGTCCAAACCCAAACCCCCAACCCCTGCTTTCTCAGGATCTTATCCTATGGGACACCATCCCTCTGCCCTAATCACCCCAGGGCCAGGCATCAGACAACTAGGGGCCACCCCTACACCCTGAGACCCCAGAAATTATTCAAACTAGTCAATCCTAAACCTGCTTACCCTGCCACGCCCATTCCTCCCCACTGAAAATACAATAAAGGCTTTTCTGCGGTTCCCCTCTCTCTCCCTCTGCTTCCTAACCGACCCTGCTGCTTCCCCATGTGGTCATACATGGCCTGGCATGACCCCTCCTCTTGGGAACTGTGAGTAATAAGCTATCTTTTCAGTGGCAGTTGTCTCACTGATGGAATGTGATTGGAAGCGAAAGATAACACTTCCAGGGCTGGCCCATAAAAGCCCCTATACAAGTTTCTTTCTCTCTGTCTCTCTCAGCCTCTGTCTCTGTCTGTCTGTCTCTCTGTCTCTGTCTGTCTCTCTCTTTCTCTCTAACTTGGGTGTAGAGCATCCCATTAGCAAAGTATTTTGAGGTCCTAGGGAATGGTAGAGCTGCAAAATGGAAGGGGTCTGGGTGCTTGAATTACCACATGGGAGGCCACCTGTCAAACACACATATACTGTTATCCGAGCAAAAAATAAACTTCTATTGTGTTAGGACTTTGCGATCTTGAACTTCTTTGCTGCAGCAGTTGGATGATCCTGACTAATTCAGTTGCCAAACATGTCTTTGGTTACATCCACCACCTACCGTAGCCCTGCCTTTCTCCCAGACTTCCATTCCCCCTCTCCTCCAGTCCCCCACCAGCTTGAAGCTCTACGATCCTAAGTCTCCCTTGACAAGCATCCTATTACATCAGGTATATTCTCCCCAAATTCAATGCCACAAATATCTCCTGGCACCTACCATGTGCCTGGCCCAGAACAGGTTGCAAGACACAGGTGCCAGCCCTACGAGAGGGCTGGGGAGCAGCTACTGGAGGTCAGGAGCTAGGCTGGGCCCAGGGGACACAGGGCTGAAGCACAAAATATCTGCCACCTTGGATTACAGACTCTTTGATGGGTAGGTATGCAGGTTTCAACATCCAAAGAAAAAAAAGAAGGAGAAAGAGGAGGAGAGAGAATGAGATTGCAATTAATTGAGGCTCAAAGAACTGAGGCAAGATGGATTATGGGTCCCAAGGAAGACCAGGGAGCACCTTGAGAACCTCAGGTCACAGGCAAAGGGGAGTGTAGGTAAGAACACTGGAGAGTGCAAAACCCAAGTCCCCCTTTTCTGGGGGTGTTGCTAGAGCTATTTGCCTTCTGTCCTTGAAACCAAGCCTCCCTTAGGGACATCCCAGAAACATGCAGTGGCTCACCCTCTCCAGTGCCCCCATCCAGTTAAGAAGCTTGTGTCTACAGCTCTGGTCGTGGGCCCTGAGCCCGCTGTACAGCTGAACACTCCTCTGTCACAGCCGCACAGCCCTCAGCTGCAAACATATTTGCATTCAGCAAACACGTGGGGTTTGCTGTGAGGAGCTAGGGATGCAGCACGTGTGAGACACTGTCCTAATCACTGTTTCTAATCAAGGAACAGAAATGCCTCAGATAAGCTCAACTAGTAGAGGGTGTGATGGAAGGGCTACCAGGGAAACCCAAGGAAATATTGAGCAGGAAGTGAAAGTAACTCTCACAGGAGCTGGAAAATCATCCAGGGCATCTCTCCCCCCTCTCTGTCCCCTGTCCCTGGGTGGCATAACCGTGTGTGCAGTGCACTCTGTAGACTGGCTTCATCTAGGTACTATGTGGGTTCTGGCTCATCCACAACGTAGCTGAGGTTAAGGGGGAGAAGGATGCCATGGAACAGAGTCCCTTCCAGCCACTGGGAGCGCTGTGAGCTGGATAAGTAGATTGTACAAGCAGAGATGCAGATGCGCTCACATACCCACCGCTGACTGGCCCCAGCCCTCAAAAAGCTCACCGTCTACTGGGAGAGCTTGCCCTCAAGTATACTCTCCAACAAGGAAATGAGAGCAAGGCATCAGTCCCATTTCCCAGGGAGGAACAATAAGTTCAAAGAAGATAGTCCCTATCGCAGGCGAGGAACTTAACGGAGTCCCTATGGGAGTGATCCACCCCCACTTCACACAAACCCATCCTGTGTCCCACACTGACCAGCCTGGCATTTGGTTCACCTGAACCTGTAGCCCCACACAACCTCTCCGTCCTCAGCCTGCCATCAGAAATTCCTGTCATACTCTTGCATGAGCAGGATGCCAAACCAGAGGTAGCTTTATGACTCAACCAAACTGCACCATCCTTGCTCCCTAGGAGTGTAAATGTCAAGACCGACCACACTGGTCTAAAAGTATCTAGGATGTCCCATGCAAAAATACAGAATGTAAACAAAAACTAGTCACACGGTGGCAGAAGGAGGGCTGGACTTGAAAAGCAGAGACCTGATTGCTTGTCCTGAACTGGAAACCAGCTCATCAAATGAGGGTGGACAAGTCACCTCCTCTCTCTGCATCTAGATGACTTCTACAGTCTGCCCTTCCAGCTTCTATGGTTGAGGGACATCTTGGGCAGGGTTAGTGGGGGGGGATATAAAAGAGAAGATGATTCAGGCCTTCCCCTACTTAGTCAGAAAAGATTCCCTGCATGACATCAGGTCCCAGAATTGGTTAAAAGAGGGCAGGGAGAGGGCAGTAAATGACATCCAGAAAGAGTTTTCAGGCCTGGTGCCACTGGGGAGAAGGCGAGTCATTGTCACAGGACAGGTACATCTGGCTGAACAGCAGACCAGTATCCTGTTGAAAGGTTTGCTCAGCCATTAAAAAAAAGAAGAAGAAGAAAATCTTGCCAATTGCAACACCATGGATGGACTTTGAGGGCCTTATGCTAAGTGAAATAAGTCAAAGACAAATACTGCATAATCTCACTTATCTGTGGAATCTAAAAAAGCTGAACTCGGGACTTCCCTGGGGGTCCATTGGTTAAGACTCCATGCTTCCCCTGCAGGGGGCATGGGTTCAATCCCTGGTCAAGGGACTAAGATCCTGCATGCCATAAATAAAAAAAATTAAAAATTAAAAAAATAAATAAAAAAGCTAAACTCATAGAAACAGAGAGTAGATTGGTGGTTGCAGGGGGCTGGAAGGTGGGAGAAATAGGGAGGTACTGGCCAAAGGGGACAAACTCCCAATTATAAGATGAATAAGTTCTGGGATCTATTGTACAGCATGGTGACTATAGTTAACAATACTGTATTGTATACTTAAAAGTTGAAAGAATAGATTTTAAATGTTCTCACCACAGCAATAACAAAAAAATGGTAACTATGTGAGGTGATGGATGTGTTAACTAAACTTATTACGGTAATCATTTTGCAATATACACCTGTATCAAATCATCCCATTGTACACAATTTTCTACGTCAATTTTACCTCAGTAAAACTGGGGAAAAAATGATCTGGGTCCTGATGCTGCTTCATGGTCTTCAGTAGGTGAGGGTATGTATATGGAAGAGCCATAATAGTAGGGGGCAACCATGAAGTGAAATATTTGGCTTGTGTGGTCTTCTCCAAAGAACCTATTGAAGGATTCTTCAAGGCATCCTGTCGTGAGTCAGGAGGCACAAAAAAACCCATCCAAATTGTTTTAAGTCAGGAATTTCCTGGCAGTCCAGTGGTTAGGACTCCGTACTTTCACTGCCGAGGGTGTGGGTTCAATCCCTGATCAGGGAACTAAGATCACGCAAGCCACACGGCACGGCCAAAAAAAAAAAAATTTTTTTTAAGCCAAAAGAGAATTTAGTGATACATGTAGCTGAAAAGTTGAGAGGCAGGGTTTATTTCAGGCATGGCTGGATCCAGTCACTCAAAGAGTATCACTAAAACCTGATTCTTCATCTCTAAGGTCTTCTTTCTTTGGATACGATCCATTCTCAGAAAGGCTCTCCTGACAAAACCACAAGATGACTATAATGGCTCTAATGCCACATACTTCCAGGTTCAAGTCCTGTGAGAAAGCATGAGCCTACTTCCCCAGTACTCAAACAAAAATCCCAGAGTTAGATCTCAATGACTCTGATTGGCCAACTTGAGTTATGTGCTAGTTCTTAAAACAATCATTGTCAGCAGGGGAATGAAATGCCCTGACTGTATAAGACTGAGCCTTATGTTCTACCCCTACCAGGGGTGGAGTCTACTAAAACCACATGGGCTGAGAGATGGGGAGAGGTGGACCCCCAGATAAAAATGGAGGATACTATTACCAGATAATGGGGAAAGAATACTTGAGAGGCAAATAACACATGTCCACTATAACAAGTTATCCTAAACTTCATATATTGCTAAAAAGTGCATTTCCATGGCAGATGTAAATACACATTAAAAAAAAGAATTCCATCATAGCTACTTTCAATGTATCTTATCTTCCTCCCAAGGGCTGATTCTTATTCATCATTCTACCCCTTGAAGTGCCTAATACAGGACCTGCCTGGTAAACAGTAGTGCTTAATACCTGCTTCTTGGATTGAAATGAGTATCTGCAGTGGACCTCATTAGCACTGTATGCGGCACTTTATACAATTTAGCAAGCATTCTTGTACCCATTATCTAATTTCATCTTCCCGAAAACCCTGTAAGAAAGGCATCATTAGTCTTACTTTATAGGTAAGGAAACTGAAGATGAGTGAAGCTAAATAGCTCATCGACCGGTAAGTGACTTGTCCAGCTGGTGAGTATCAGAGCCGAGTCTCAACACAGGACTTCTCAACCTAAAGTATGGGCTTTCCAACAAACACATGAAAGAATGCTCAACATCATTAATCATTAGAGAAATGCAAATCAAAACTACATTGAGATATCATCTCACACTGGTCAGAAGGGCCATCATCAAAAAATCTAGAAACAATAAATGCTGGAGAGGGTGTGGAGAAAAGGGAACACTCTTGCACTGTTGGTGGGAATGTAAATTGAAACAGCCACTATGGAGAACAGTATGGAGGTTCCTTAAAAAACTAAAAATAAAACTACCATACGACCCAGCAATCCCACTACTGGGCATATACCCTGAGAAAACCATAATTCAAAGAGTCATGTACCAAAATGTTCATTGCAGCTCTATTTACAATAGCCAGGACGTGGAAGCAACCTAAGTGTCCATCATCAGATGAATGGATAAGGAAGATGTGGCACATATATACAATGGAATATTACTCAGCCATAAAAAGAAACGAAATGGAGTTATTTGTAGTGAGGTGGATGGAGTTAGAGTCTGTCATACAGAGTGAAGTAAGTCAGAAAGAGAAAAACAAATACTGTATGCTAACATATATATATGGAATCTAAGGGAAAAAAAAAAGGTCATGAAGAACCTAGTGGCAAGATGGGAATAAAGACACAGACCTACTAGAGCATGGACTTGAGTATATGGGGAGGGGGAAGGGTAAGCTGTGACAAAGTGAGAGAGTGGCATGGACATATATACACTACCAAACGTAAAATAGATAGCTAGTGGGAAGCAACCGCATAGTACAGGGAGATTAGCTCGGTGCTTTGTGACCACCTAGAGGGGTGGGATAGGGAGGGTGGGAGGGAGGGAGATGCAAGAGGGAAGAGATATGGGGACATATGTATATGTATAACTGATTCACTTTGTTATAAAGCAGAAACTAACACACCATTGTAAAGCAATTATACTCCAATAAAGATGTTTAAAAAAAAAAAAAATAGTATAGGCTGCTTCCTCTCCACTGTGTGGTCACCCAGGGGAACAAGGAGAGGACATCAGCGCCATGGTTTGGGTCCCTGCTGCCCCAGCCCAGCTAGATTCAGACACAATAAACCACTGCCCAGCCAGTAAACTGGACAGCAGGGTCTCTATCCCTACACATCTGGAGATAGTCTTGTTGCTAGGTCATGTGGCCTGGGGACTAAGCCCTGGGGGCGGGAATGAATGCTGAGCTGAGAACTGTGGTGCCAGGCAACCTGATGGATTCTCTGTTAGTGCCCCCACCTCCTGCCACCCTTCAGGTCTCTACTGAGGCTGGAGCGAGGCAGGGCTGAGTTATGAACCTAATTTATTGATGTATAAAATCCAAAGGCTTATTTCCCCAAGATTCCACTGATCATGCATTTTTTTAAATAATAACTACAGCCACTGAAAACATGCCTATCCATTTGGTGACTGCCTTTGAAAGAATTGATATGCTTCTGAGCATTTGTTTACCTAATATTTCCAAATTAAATTTAGAATATTTACATATTGATATTAAATGTGTCACCTATTTTGAACTGTATATAAAAGTGTTTATAAGAACGATATACAGGGCTTCCCTGGTGGCGCAGTGGTTAAGAATCTGCCTGCTAATGCAGGGGACGCGGGTTTGAGCCCTGGTCTGGGAAGATCCCACATGCCGCGGAGCGGCTGGGCCCGTGAGCCACAATTACTGAGCCTGCGCATCTGGAGCCTGTGCTCTGCAACAGGAGAGGCCGCGATAGTGAGAGGCCCGCGCACTGCGATGAAGAGTGGCCCCCACTTGCCACAACTAGAGAAAGCCCTCGCACAGAAACAAAGACCCAACACAGCCATAAATAAATAAAAATAAATAAAAAAATTTAAAAAAAACAAACAAAAAAATAGCTACTTTAAGTCACGTCATTGAAAAAAAAAAAAAAAAGGAACGATATACATTTCCAAGTATTTACTTAATCTTCTAAATTAACCTTTGAATTTCTACAATGCTGTGTTTAGCATGTCACTTATTTTTCTCTTAATGAAGTACATAAAAATATTCACAAAAATTGCATTGTTTTGAGCATTTATCTGCTTAATCAAAAGCAGATAAATCTGTATGTGTTTGTGCATTTATTTATTTAATTAAAGGTTTTAAATTTTCAAGAAGGGCAAAGATGGCCAACCAAATATAAGAACTCCAAGAAACCACAAAGGAACTACTTATACAACTTTAGAGAAGCAATGAAATAAACTGTCATGCTGAAATGAAACAGTCACAATGAAGATGTGCAGGAAAGACTACAAATTGGAGGAAAGAAAATGTTGCAGAACTGACTAGACAAAGAGATGGTGTGATATAAATCATCAATAAGTACCATGGACTGCATGTTTATGTCTCCCAAAATTCATGTGTTGGAGCCCTAACCCCCAATGTGATGGTGTTAGGAGATGGGGCCTTTGGGAGGTAATTAGGTTTAGATGAGATATTAAGGATGGAGCCCCCATAATGGGCTTAGTGCCCTTATTAGAAAAGGAAGAGACACCAGAGTTTCTTCGGTCCACCTTATGAGGACAAAGTGAGAAGGCAGCCATCTGCAAGCCAGGAAGAGAGCCCTCACCAAGAACTGAATCTGCCAGCACCTTGATCTTGGATTTCCTAGGTTCCAGAACCATGAGAAATATATATCTGCTGTAGCCACCCAGTCTTTGGTATTTTGTTATAGCAACCTGAGCTATGATCAACATGGTTGGGGCCCAAGATAGGATATATGTAACAAATATGAGCATCACAGTGAACTCAGACACTATTCACCTCTCACTCCTGCTGTTCCCCTCCATATTCAAAAGAACAGGTTCCTGATTTTTCAGTGATCACCTACCTATAAGCCCCCAGGGAAAAACTTTTGGCAGAACTTCAAATACTGGAGAAGGATATGCTCTGTCAAGAGTTTTATCATAGAGCTCATTAAGGGTTATATTTGAGAAGAGTCAGATTAACTTTTCACAATGAGATAGATAAAAAAAAATATATATATATATGATTTTATTAATATCACAATGAGATCTGCTGAAATGAAGTGTGTTAGTTACACTGGATATGGCTCATTTCCCGGCCTCTGCCCCTGGGGCTGTTCTCTATCTTTTGGATCCTTCTGACAGAATTCCTGATCCATGCCTCAGGCTCTCACTGGACTTAAAAGAGCAGCCTTGCATTCTGTCCAGGTCTTTAAGATTATACACTATACTGGACTCGACAATTTGGACTACCAGTTAGCCCTATGCAGCTAATTATTTTCCCTAAGTGCTCCCCACCCCCAACCCTGAACACACACACACACACACACACACACACACACACACACACACACACACACACAAACCCTAGCAATGTCAGTTCTTTCTCTTCCCCCCACAAAGAGATCCCATACTATTTGCATTCAAGGTAGGGCTTGCTGTGACCCAAGGACTTAAGTGGTTGAAAGACTGTTGACCATGGGCACCAATGGCTTTAACAAGCAGATTCTTAACATTTTCCCTATCATAACACTTGTGAAATATGTGAAGAACATAAGCATGATAGACTCTCTAAGTACAGGCAGATTTTAACAAAAATCTCAAACCATTTTTGAGAGAAGTAAGATACTACAATAATTCACAGTTATCTCATCAGTAATGGTGAATTATTTTATTTTATTTATTTATTTTTTAAACATCTTTATTGGAGTATAATTGCTTTACAATGGTGTGTTAGTTTCTGCTTTATAACAAAGTGAATCAGTTATACATATACATATGTCCCCATATCTCTTCCCTCTTGTGTCTTCCTCCCTCCCACCCTCCCTATCCCACCCCTCTAGGTGGTCACAAAGCACTGAGCTGATCTCCCTGTGCTATGCGGCTGCTTCTCACTAGCTATCTATTTTACGTTTGGTAGGGTCTATATGTCCATGACACTCTCTCACTTTGTCCGAGCTTACCCTTCCCCCTCCCCATATCCTCAAGTCTATTCTCTTGTAGGTCTGTGTCTTTATTCCCGTCTTGCCCCTAGGTTCTTCATGACCATATTTTTTTTTTTTTTAGATTCAGTATATATGTGTTAGCATACAGTATTTGTTTTTCTCTTTCTGACTTACTTCACTCTGTATGACAGACTCTAACTCCATCCACCTCACTACAAATAACTCAGTTTCTTTCCTTTTTATGGCTGAGTAATATTCCATTGTATATATGTGCCACATCTTCCTTATCCATTCATCCGATGATGGACACTTAGGTTGCTTCCATGTCCTGGCTATTGTAAATAGAGCTGCAATGAACATTTTGGTACATGACTCTTTTTGAATTATGGTTTTCTCAGGGTATATGCCCAGTAGTGGGATTGCTGGGTTGTATGGTAGTTCTATTTTTAGTTTTTTAAGGAACCTCCATACTGTTCTCCATAGTGGCTGTATCAATTTACATTCCCACCAACAGTGCAAGAGTGTTCCCTTTTCTCCACACCCTCTCCAGCATTTATTGTTTCTAGATTTTTTGATGATCGCCATTCTGACCAGTGTGAGATGATATCTCAGTGTAGTTTTGATTTGCATTTCTCTAATGATTAATGATGTTGAGCATTCTTTCATGTGTTTGTTGGCAATCTGTATATCTTCTTTGGAGAAATGCCTATTTAGGTCTTCTGCCCATTTTTGGATTGGGTGTTTGTTTTTTTTTGATATTGAGCTACATGAGCTGCTTGTAAATTTTGGAGGGTGAATTATTTTAGATCAGGAGATGCAAACATATGGCCTATGGCCTAAAGCAATCTAGCCCGCAAAAGCATTTCCTTCATCCTACATAACATTTTTTAAATATTGGAATTTTTTGTTACCCTGAAAATGAGATGATTTCACACTAAAAGAACAATCATCTGGGTTTCCAATTAATAGAGCAGGTCATAAAAGACAGTCACTCTTACCATAACAATGAGAAAACATCAGATAAACCATAAAATCATATTTTGTAAACCCAGCAAAGAGTTAAGGATGGAGAGCGATCTAAATGAACTAAATTCTAGACAGAGACAAGCCTTTCATAAATGAATAGAGACCAGTGGCTGTTTTAATTCTTGGGAACATGGGCAGGCAGAGAAGCAAACTCATAATAGATAGGGGTATTTTGCTGAATTAAAAGGAAACCAGATTAACTCAAAATGACCATAAGGGCTGGCATAATGAATTGGGTTCTGATTGAGCCCTCAGGTAGAGATGGCAGTCACTACCTGCCAATCTTCCCCCACAGGATGTTTATCAACTATGCAGCAGCATGTGGACTTGGGCTGGAAAGAGAGCAAGAAGTCTCCCACAGAATGAAAATGTGAAAGCAGGAAAGGAAATCAGAGAGAGATATTAAAATCATTTAATATTTAGATCCCAGAGAAGAGGCCTGATCCCATCCTCAAGGCATTTGAAACCAATGATGATGAAACCACTATTTTACTGCTGAGAGAAAAAAGCACATCACCTTTCTGGGGATAAATATTACCTACTTCAGTTTCTACTGTTCTTTTCTACAAAATATCTAGCTTTTGATCCAAAATGACAATAAATGCAAAGAAGGATGACAACTCTAATCAAGAAAAAAGTGGTCAGTAGAAGCAGATGTACAGATGACCTAGATAATGAATTAACAGACAAGAACTCTGAAATGACAGTTATAAATATTTTAAGAAATTAGTAGAAAGTATAAACATGATGGGTAAAATGATGGAGAATTTCATCAGAGACAGAAACTCTAAAGAAGAATCAAATGGAAATTTCAGACCTAAAAAAAGTCTGAAATAAAGAAGTAACTCAATAATGGACTGAATAAAGCAGAAGAAAGGACCAGTAAATGAAAAAAAAAAAAAAAAGATCAACAAGAAAATAACAAAACTGAAGCACGAAGAGAAAAAAAGAACTAAAGTTTGAATAAATTGGTCCTTGGAGAATTAAAAAAAAAAAAAGAACTTAAAAAAAATGTAGCATCAGAGTGCTGTGGGAAAAAAATCAAACAGTGTATATAAATACAGCTGGAATCCAAGAAGAAGAGGAAAGAGAAAATTAAGGCAAAAGAAATATTTGAAGGGAAGATGACCAGAATTTTCAAAAGTTTATGAAACATATCAATCCACAGACTCAAGTTTAGCGAATCTCAAGTTGGATAAATACAAAGAATACCACATCTGATGACATAATAGTCAAAACACTGATAACCAAAGATGAAAAGAAAATTAAGCAGCAGCCAAAGAAAGGAGGGACATTAAATTTAGAGTAATAACCATATGATTTACAGAAAACTTCTCAGTAATATAAACATTGTTTACAGCAAACAGTAGAATGACATTGTTTAGGGGCTGCAAGAAAAAACAGACAACCTACAATTCTATATGCTGTGAAAACATTATTCAAAAATGAAAGCAAAATAAAGACATTTTCTGGGACTTCCCTGGTGGTCCAGTGGTTAAGACTCTGCACTTCCACTGCAGGGGGCGTGGGTTTGATCCCTGGTCAGGGAACTAAGATCCTGCGTGCCACACGGTGTGGCCAAAAAAAAAAAGACATTTTCAGAGAAATGAAAGAAGAGAATATTCACCACTAGTAGACTGCACCAAAAGAAATACTATAAGAAGCTCTTCTGGCTGAGGAACAGATGGAGATCCAGATCTTCAGGAAGGAATGAAGAGTAAAGGGAAAGGGTAAATATTGGTGTATGTAAAATATCTGAAAAAATAACACAAATGGTGGGAGAGGAAGTAAAAGGAATCATACTTTCTAAGATTCTTACATTATTAAATAGACTAACACTAATACTAATTACACAATTTGTTAAATGTGAAAAAGTTAAGCATACATATTATAATTTCTGTAATAGACATTTAAAATAATATAAGAAAGTACAGTTTAAAAGCCAACAGAGGAATAAAAAGGAATAATTTAAAATACTTGATTAATTCAAAAGAAGGCTGAAAATAAGAAACAAATATATAAGAAAGGGATTGAGATTGGACACAGAGTAAAAGGGCAAACTTAAAGCCAGCCATAATTATACTAAATGTAAATACACCAGACACTTCAGTTTTAAAAAAATAAAAGATCGTCTGTCTGGATAAAGAATTGAGCTCAAATTATGCTATTTTCA
This sequence comes from Balaenoptera borealis, assembly GCF_965194805.1. Lineage (NCBI taxonomy): Eukaryota > Metazoa > Chordata > Mammalia > Artiodactyla > Balaenopteridae > Balaenoptera > Balaenoptera borealis. The sequence continues at coordinate 145,959,830 of NC_138866.1, forward strand.
AGAGACACTTTAAATATAAAGACATGGTTTGAGAGTAAAGGGTGAAAAAAGATATATCATATAAATGTTAATCAGAAGAAAGTTGATGTAAAAAAAAGAAGTAAGTTGGTGTAGCTATATTTATATCAGACAAATAGACTTCTAGACAAGGAATATTACTAGAAATAAAGGGAACATATTATAATGATGAGTCAATTCATCAGGAAGACCCAACAATCATAAATGCATATACACCTAATAATAGAGCTTCAAAATACATGAAGCAAAAACTAACATAACTAAAGGGAGAAATAAACAAATCTACAATCATAGATGAATATTTTTAATTAATAGTCAATTAGTCAAAAAATCAAGAGGTATATAGAAGACCTGAACAACGTTATCAACCACTTAGATTTAATTAATATTCATAGAAAACAATATTCAACAACTGCAGAATATAACTTTTGTTAAATCTACTTGGAACAGTCACCAAAATAATCCATATGCTGAGACATAAAGCAAGTCTTGATAAATCTCAAAGGGTTAAAATCATATAGAGTATGTTCTCTGACCACAATGGATTAAAATAGAAATCATCAACAAAACAAAACTTAAAAGTCTCTAAATATGTAGGAATTAAGTAGAATCCTTAAAAAAAAAACAAACATAACTCCAAGCATCAAGGAAGAAATCCCAAGGAAATGAGAAAATATTTCGAAGTGAACAAAGAGCATACTAAAATCTGTGGGATGCAGCTAAAGCAATGCTTAGAGGGAAATTTATAGCTTTAAAGGTATCTATTAGAAAAGAATAAAGGTATAAAATCAATGGCCAAAGATTCTACCTCAAGAAGCTAAAAAAAGAAGAACAAATTTAACCCAAAGTAGAAGAAAGAAAATTAAAATATAAGAGCAAAATATCAATGAAATAGATAAAAGTAACAGAGAAATCCAAAAAGTGAAAATTGTGTAATTTAAGATTAATAAAATTGGCTAATGTCTAGTAAGAATACTGAAGACAAAAGGAGATTAGACATAATACTAATATTAAGAATAAGAAGGAGAATGTTATTATAGATCATATAGACATTAAAAAGACAATAGGGGATATTATGAAGCACTTTATGTTAATAAACAACTTAGAGGAAATGAAAAATATCCCTTGAAAACACCACTGAAACTGAAACAAGAAGAAAAAGGAAATCCTATTTTTGTTAATTTAATCTGTAGTTAAAAACCTTATATAAATTAAACTTCAGACCCAGATGGCTTCACTGATGGATTCTACCAAACATTTAAGGAAAAAAATAACAGCACCACCAAGAAAGTGAAAAGGCAAGCCACAGACTGCAAGAAAATATTCACAGTACACATATCTGACAAAGGACTTGTGTTCAGAATACATAAAGAATAAAGAATATATATATGTATATATATATTATTATATATATATCATATGTATTACATAAATAAGGCACCACAATTTTTAAAAGAGGACAAGGAATTGAAAAGGAACACCACAGAAGAAAATACTGAATGGGCAATAGATATATGTAAAGGTGCTCAGTATCATTATTCATTGGGATATACAAATGGAAACCACAATGAGATACCACTACACACCCACTAGAATGGTTGAAAGTGCTGGTGAGGATATAGAGCCACTAGAACTCTCACACATTGCTGGTGAGAATGTAAACTGACATAACCTCTATGGAAAACTGTCCATGTCTAATAAAGTTTCAAAGACTTATACCATGGCCCAGCAATACTACTCCAATGTGTGTATATAGTATATAGTATATATACTATATATATATCCCCAAGATAAATGAGTGCATATGTCCAGGAAAAAAGACTTACCCATGAAGGTTCATAACACCTGTACTCACAATAGCCAAGAAGTAAAAACAATCCAAATATCCCTCAAAGGGAGCATGGGTAAACAAATTGTGGTATTTGGTAGTACTCAGCAATAAAAAGGAATGAACTACTGATAACATGCCAGATGGAAAATCTCAAGAGTACTGTACTGAACAAAAGAAGCCAGACTCAAAAGAATACATACTGTAAGATGTTAATCATAAGAAGTTCAAGATCAGACATAGCTCACTTATGGATATAGAGGTCAGTGGTTACCTTTGGGGAGGGAGGGGTAGCTATTGACTTAGAAAGAAGCACAACAGAACTTTCTGAGAGATGGAAATGTTCCATATCTCTATATGGGTGGTGGTTACATATGTAAAATGTATACATATATAAAAAATCATTAGGATTTATATATTTTATTGTATTTAAATTATGCCTCAAAAATAAAACCCCACATATATCCTCTTTCTTTTGAAAAAATGAGAAAATCTGGCAACACAGGGCCCACATTTGGCCACATTTGGCTGGGGGAATGCACATGCCACTTCACCACAGACGCCACCACTCTCTATTGTCACCCACAACTCAACACACTCATTTCTGCTACCTGCCTGGCTCCAACCAGATCCAACCACCTTGGCACATGGGTCAAGCTGGGAGTCCTGAGTGAGGGCACCACAGCAGCCACCCACCAAGACAGCCAGGGAGTGGACTAGTCAGACTCTAGCTGTCTTTCTGCCTGGTATTTGGAAGTAGGTCTTCTCCTTCATACTTAGCCAACGATTCAAGGGGCAGGAAGCCTCAAAAGAGAGACCCTGATCTTCCAAATAATAAAGATTGTCAAGCAATCAACTGAAGGAATAAGAGAAATGTGATGGTATTTGCATTCCAAGCTGGCGAAGCAGGTCATATTGATTACATTTTTTAAATCACTGAAGCAAATCATGTGCAAACTCTACATTAACAGAGATGTGCACTATTGCCCCTGTTCAACCTCCAGATAGATGCAGGGCTCCATCTTTGTCTTATGGCTGTGCTGGGGAACACTCTGGGGATGGGGCCTCCCAAGATAGCCGACAGTGGTGGGCTAGGCATCATGTCCACAAGCCATGGTCACTCAGCTTACTGGCCTGACACTAGTCTATAGACCTGTGATACCCAAATAATTTATCTACTCGTCTGGCACATCCTTGACCCATCAGAACTGATACTGGCCAAATCACAGGAGCAGGGTCCTCATAACTCTTTTAGTTAATGGACCAGTGGGAGCTCTGGGAGGATCATGAGGGGAGGGCCAGGGTCAACGGAACAGTAGGAGAACTCTTGAGGCAGTGGCTATTTACCAATCAGTATGAAAAACTTTAATATTTATTAAGCAGCCTTATCACACGAGTAGTACTAGAGCAGAACTGTGCTGGAACCAGATCACAACAAACCCTGAGAGCTAACTATGAGCACCTCTTCCCAGTCCCTCATTTAGTGGCACCACAGTGGTGGCTCAAAACCAGCCATGGTGGGAGTATTAACACCATGGAAACTGGCAAATGCTACAAAACAGCACTCTCTCCCCACTGCCCACCACCTCCAAGAACCTGTTCACCAGCACACCGCTGGCACCGACTAAATATCAGCCACAACCCCACACACAGGACAGTCTCTGGACTCGGGACCCTGGTGCCAGGCAATCTTCTAAGTGCTTTAATATACACACTCATTTGATCCTCACAGCTACCCCACAAGGTATGTTCCATGTGTATTCCCATTTTGCAGATGAGGCACAGAGAGGTCAAATGACTTGCCCAAGATCACACAGCTACCAGGGGGCAGAGCTGAGTTCAAACTTGGCCATCTGGAGCCAGAGTCCACATGCTTCTCCCCTACATGACACTGCCCTGCCTCTTGTCTTCCTCCCTCAAAAGCTTCAGTGGGCTATGGGCTTTCTGTCAGCCATGAAAGCAGAGCCCAAATTACTAGCTACAGAAAACCTGACTTCCCATTCCTTGGAGGCAGGAAAGGCCTGGGCTTCAAAAGCACACTCTACCTCTTAGGCTAGACTTCTTATGGAGGATGGGAGATCTTTGCATCTAATCTTGAGAAAAATTCTCCTCCCACCATCCCAACCCCAGAAATGTGCCTAATGAGACCTTCTAAAATGCAAGTTTGAGTTTTCATTACAAGAGCAGGTGGACCGTCCATATGTAGCAGCATTGGTAATGAATGGGTTTCCACATCCCTGCTTGAGCTACAGCTGCCCTGCCCTGCCTTCCTCTCTCTGGTACTGGGGGTAGAAACCCTTCCAGGACCCTTGGAAAATCCTGGCCTGGCCCCAGGCACAACAAGCACATCCAGCCCTGGCCCCAGCCCTGCTCAGGGGTCTGAGAAGACCTCTGGGAGGTCCTGGCTAGCGGTGCCAAGACCAGATGGCCGGGGAGATTACTACAATTTGATTTCCACATAACCCATAAACTTGGACGAGCGAATGTTCCGTCACATGTATTATCCTGTAATCCCAGGGAAAGCTGTGCGAAGAGCCCAGCTCTCCCTACCTCCACAGACCCTGGTATGCTGAGTAATCCCTGCTCTACTGGGTGGGGGTTATGAGGGCCAAGGAGCCCTGCCAGGGGCCCGAGGAGAGGCTCTCCCCAGGGCCGTGCTGGATCCTCATAGAGCCTGGCGTTTGTGAGCTGGAGGGGAGTTCCCGAGGCTTCCAGAAGGCCCCAGCTCTCACACTGGAGCCCAGCTCCCGCACAGGGCATCTGGGCAAAAGCCTGAGGGTTGGAGTCAGGACTCCCTGGGTCTCCTGCCTTTGCCTCTGGCTCTGTACAAGGCCTGAGATAAGAGACTCTCCCTCTCTAGGTCTCGTTACCCCAAATGTAAAGAGAGGAAGTAGAAGCACAGGTGATTTGAGGGGCTCACCCACTTCACCTGCTGCCATGTGTGACCTGGCCAGCACTGCCTCCCTGTCACAGCTGACAGAATCACCCAAACCACCCTGAGGCGGGTGCCCACCCTACTGACTGTTTCCAGTACCCAGGGGTATCCTTCATGGCTCATGAGGATCTCAATCTAAGTCCCAGCTCTGCCGCTTACTAGGTGTGTGGCAAGGGCCATGCCACTCCACTTCCCCAGCTCCTGGTTCCCTGCACCTGTCAATTAGGGATACCTACACAACCCTGCTTTCCTCGAGCACACTGTAAAAATCACATAAATTTAGGATACTGGACTACAGGGAGAATATAGCGTATCAGTCAGCTCGAAGTAAACCTATATTAAATTGAATCAAATATGTGTGAAAATGCTTGGATGTTGGTGTTAATACTTCTTCTCTTGTGGCTGTGTCTTCCCTTTCAAATTTTACCTGTCCTGAGTGCCCACACCCTCTTCATGCTTCTGTTTAATCCTATGAGCTATAGTAATTCTAATGTGTTAATGATTGTTGACTTCTGCCTCACCCTATCCTTGCATATTTGCAGTGATCGCCAATGCTTTAACTCAGTTTGTAACAGGCAGAGGGCCACTCAGAGGCACTGGCATGCAGGGAGGCTCCGGGGAAGAGGAACGTGGGCTTTCTGACTCCGTGGGCCGCACAGCTTTTGGCCTGGAGTGTCTGGGGCTGTGTATGTCTTTGTGTGTGGCGCCTCCCTGTGGAAGACTTATGTACCACCTGGGACCCACCCTGACCACCAATCAATCACCAACCCAAGGCAACACCCACCAGCATTGCGAAGCCAACTTCCCAAGGCTGCAGATGAGAAAACCGAGGCCCACATGGGGGCATATTACTTGTTCAAGACCAAACAGTTCCTTAGACATTTTATAAACATGAATAAGTGATGGGTCATGGGCCCTCGTGATTCTATAAGCAAGAATGCTGAGATGAGGAACAGCTTGCCCAAGTCAGTTTCACGACTAGGAATTTAGATTTGGGGGCAATGCTCAGACCACAGGTGCACCCAAGTCGTGAGGGACAGACACTCCCATTCTTCCCTATTTATCTCAGGCATTGAGAGTCCCCTTGCTTCTGAAACCATGTCTGGCCCCGTGATGCAAAATCGTGAGGCTCCACGAAAGCTCCCACGACTCAGCTGAAGGCCATTTACCCTCCGTTCTCCAAATGGGCTCCGTCTGAGATGGCCTGGACCCTCATGAGGCTGCGCTCACTGTCATCGCTTGTGGTCCATCTAGAGAGGGCTGAACGTGCCCCTGAGCCATCTAGTCCCGGGGTCCAGCAAGCTCTGTCCCAGAAAAATCCTGGAACGGTGAAGGAGGCACTGTACTCATGCATTCAACAAATACTGAACGCCTACTCTGTACCAGGATTCCATCCAACAAAGACCTGAGCACAGTTGGAGGAAAGTGTCGGTCAGGGATGAGAATATTTTAAAGGGTGGGTGTTAGAGCAGCAGAAGTCAGGGTCCAGTTAGGGAAAAGTCACCCATGCCAGGTAGTTCAGAAGAGGGAGTTTAATACAGAAAACCAGTTACAGAAGTGTTGGAAAGTCTGGAAAACAAAAACAGAGGATGATGAAGCAATGCAGAGATTAGCAAGAGTAGAAGCCACCACCACCCCTAGAGCTGGAGGGACAGAGCGAAGAGGTGGTGCTGCCTGGACACTTGCCATCCTGCAGGAACTGGAATCATGAATAAGTCTGCTAGCGGGAGACGGGACCACAGAGGGACGCTGGGAAGGCCACCCAAGCAAAGAAGGAGGAGAAATACCTGGCTTCTCCCTTCACCCTCCCACCTCTCACTGGTAACTCTTATTGGCCAAACCCAACTGGAATCCAGTGGCAAGAAAGCTTGGAAAATGTAATTTTCAGGGGTCAGCACCCCCCTCAACACACAGACACACAGACACACAGACACACACACACACACACATATTGCAGAGCAGAGCAGGGGAAGGGCAGGGGATAAATCTGAGAGCAACAGGCAAATGACCTGCACAGCGAACAGCACGTGAGGTGAATCTTCAAGAGTCTGTGTGTGATGTGAACTTGTAAGAATTTGCATGTGTATTCTGCTATCAGTTTCAAAGGCGTGTGCTTGCAGAATGTGCAGTGTGTGTTTCAGTGTGACTGTTCAAGGGTACATATGTATCAGATGGATTTCAGGGGTTTGTATAAATGTGTGATAGGAGCGAGCATCCAAGGGTTTGTCTGTGATGTGAACATTCAAGGGTATGTGTATATGTGATGAGAATATTTAAAGCTCTTGGCGGGTGTGGGGGGGGGTGTATGCTGTGAATGTTCAAGGAGGTGGATGTGTGCTGTGCATGCTCAAAGCTGTGTGATGTGAATTCACAGGTGTGTGATGTGATGTGTAAGGGTGTGTGTGAGAGACTGGTGAGAAGTGGGGATGGGAGAATGGAAGTGCACAGAGATGTTCTCTATGGACATGGGAGAAGATGGGGCCACGTGTCTTCGTTGGGGACAGAGATGTAATCAAAACTTTTCATTCTCGCCTATGGACACACAATGGCTGCGAGGATGATGTTCAGAGAAGGTTGTATATGAGGTGCGACTAAAAGAAACATACTTCTTGGGCTTCCCTGGTGGCGCAGTGGTTGAGAATCTGCCTGCCAATGCAAGGGACACGGGTTCGAGCCCTGGTCTGGGAAGATCCCACGTGCCGCGGAGCAGCTGGGCCCGTGAGGCACAATTGCTGAGCCTGTGCTCCGCAATAAGAGAGGCCGCGACAGTGAGAGGCCCGCGCACCGCGATGAGGAGTGGCCCCCGCTTGCCACAACTAGAGAAAGCCCTCGCACAGAAACGAAGACCCAACACAGCCATAAAGAAAGAAAGAAAGAAAGAAAGAAACGTACTTCTTTAGCAAACACACTTTTCCATCCAAATGAGTGTCACCTGCTTCAGAGCAGTCATCTTAAAAAATAAAATTCTTAAAAAAAAAGAAAAGAAAAAAAGATAAATTCTTATTTTATTGACACAGCCACAGTGCAATGAAGTTTGGGGACCTGCCTTCAGTCGGTTTGTATGCCATACATGAAATCTACACTCACTACTACAAGCATCACTTATTCTTATTGGCTGAGGCTAGAATTACCCAACTTTAATCACTTAATCACTCTCATCACTGGCTTGACTTAGAACTTTCCTAAAATGCAAATCTCTCACCTTAAAAAAAATGTTAATTTGTCACCTTTGAGGCCAAGCCTCCTTTGGGTATATTGGTTATTTGGGTATAAGCTTCATTGCTTGATAATTAGCTTCTGCCGATGGGAGTGTACTGGGAGCTACAGAAACAACTGGGAACCAAATGAATACCATAGAATCACATCATACACACATGTTACTCTTATGAACTCAAACTATTATACTGGGATTTTTAAAGGGGAGACCAATAATCTGCCAATCGTGCAGGCATTTCCATCCACTATTGATGAGCTTGCTGCTCCCAGGGCTCCTGCTCTGGAACGAGCCTGAGATGGGTGAGGCAACTCCATTGTGTCCCGAATGCCTATCTTTGTGTGAGCATCTCATAACGCTGAGTGTGATTCTGAATCTCCTTCATATTCTCCCAAATTGCCGCAATACGGGCCCTTCCTGGGGAGGACACGGACCTGCAATCAATTGCCCCTCAGTGACAGGTACGGAAACCCTAGTATTTTATACAATATAGCCCCTAAACACAAGCCAACTGGTTAATCTTGTGCTCAACCAAATAAACCATGATTGGTTCCATCGCTGGGTGAAACACTGGCCATGTTGGATTCCCCCAACAGACCTGTGTCAGTCATATATGTGACACCTTTCTAAGGGACAGTTCAATGGTAGCTTTAACTGTACATGATTTGTGACGTATGCACTGACTTTATTTGTTGTTTGTTTCGTTGGCCGCGCCTTGCAGCTTGCAAGATCTTAGTTCCCCAACCAGGGATTGAACCCGGGGCCACAGCAATGAAAGCACTGAGTCCTAAGCACTGGACTGCCAGGGAATTCCCTAAGCACTGACTTTAGAATTCAACCCCCAGGTAAGATATGGCTCCACTGTAATAAGAGATCATGGGACTCATTTGCCTTTGGACAAAACAACTCCTGAGCTGTACTGGACAGTTAAGAATGTAAAACACTGCAAAATAACTCCCACATGTGCCGCACTCCGGCCCCACAGAACTTCTTTCAGACCTCTACGGGCAGGCGCTCCCTCCCCGCTCCTCCCCGGCTCACTCCTTCTCATTCTTCTGGTCTCAGCTTAGCCTTGTCTGTCCTGGAGGTGTTCTCTGAGCCCCCAACTGACCGCGCTGGGTGCACAGCACATGTCCTCCCATGGCACAGCTCTATCTGCTGGTCGACGGGTCTGTCTCCTTCCCCCATCCTCAGCACTAAACCGTCAGGAGGACATCCGCTGGGAGAACTTTGATCACCATTTTATCCCCAGCGCTTGGCAGTCAAAGCACCTCCTCCACACACATTTGTTGAATGGTGACTGGAATGTCTCAGGAACTCACTTTAATGTTTAATAATCTTAAATGTCAAGGAATTCTTCCCATGTTGTAATTTCCCAAAATTCCATGTGCTGCATTTCAAGCTCAGTGCCCTGAATAAGTAATATACACACTTGAAGACCATGACTCTCATCTTTCTCTTCTCCAAGTTCAACAACTTCAATCTCTTTAGTCTCAATTGTTCTCCACTCCAAATCCTCTTCATGTTCTCCCAAATTGTCCCCGTTCAGGCCTTTCCAGGGGTCCATGGGCCTGTGATAGGTTGCCCCTTGATAACAGGTGTGGGAATTCTGCCACAAAGGTAATCGTCCAGGCAGCATGGGGCAGTGGTGACTTTAGAATCACACAGCTCTGGGTTCAAATCCTGGCTCCACCGCACGCTGGCTATGGGACCTTCACAGAGTCCCCTCACCTCCCCAAGCTTGTCTGCTGATCAAAACACGGCGAAAGTAAAAGCTGCCACACAGGGCTAACACGAGAATCAAGAGAAGCACAGTATGCGAACACCCCCGGCATCTGTCCTGGCCAGTGCATGTCTCACCCCAGAGGACCGGGTACCGAAGGCTCTGCAGAGCCTGGGAAAAGAAGCCTCTCCAAGGCAGCGGCCTAAGGCCGGGCCTGGTGAGGCTGCAGGGGACAAAGTGTTTGTCAGGCAAATCCTGCCACCTTGTGGTGCCCGTGCATAAGAGACCATCCTACCCGTCCTGAAGCCCCGCCTCACCCCCTCCGCCTCCAGCCATCTTCTTATTCTGGGGGCGTCCCCTCCCCTCTTCTCAGCTCTGCCACCCCAAGGCTTCCTTATGTGTCCTCCCAAAGACCCTAGTCCCAGGGTGTTCTCAAGTTTAACTACCAGTCCTGTCATCCTCAAAGAGCCCTACTCTCAATGGTCCTCATCTAACTGTATTAGGGCCATTTTCTCCCTCCTGGGCCCAAAGAGAAACTGGGGCTTTTTCCCCGCCCCCATCTCCATCCCTTCTTCAGCCACTCAGCAGCTACCCGAGGCCTGGGTATCTGATTTTTTCAATGATCAATGGTGTGCCCGTACTGCCAAATCTTCTGAACAAAACATGTTGCTGGCTCCCCTGGCCCATTTGAGGATGGCTTGGGGCAGGGGGGAGAGGGAGAGAGGGGAGGGGGGAGAGAGAGAGAGAGAGAGAGAGAGAGAGAGAGAGAGAGAGAGAGAGAGAGAGAGAGAGATCCTTGCTGTGGGCTAGTAATGGCCTCCCATCCCAGTGCCAGCCCCTCAGCTGCAGCAGTGACTCACTGTTTGGACCCAGCCTTGAGTCTTTACAGAGGCACCTATTCTGGATACTTCTGGAAGCAAGGACAAGAACAGTTTCCTCCTTCATGTCCTGTGGTTTAAGCACTGACATTCCAAGGCAGGTGGGAAGTGACTGATGGCCTGAAGTGACTGGCTATAATCCAGGCTTCTAGGAAATAAAGCAGAGAAGGGCGGGGGGCCAAGGCTGCCCTAAGATTCCAGGCAAACAGGCTTTAACTTGCTGTGTGTGCTTGCAGCTTAGCGACCTGTGAGCTCTTAATAATTGGGTTGCTGGCCCTTTCACTGTGCTCCTTTTCCCCCTGCTGGGGTAACAGAATGGGTCAGCCAGTCCATTCTGGTTCTAGTGCCCCCAAGCCTGTACCTAACAGTAGCTCTGGATTTCCTGGCCCAGGGTGGGAATCATGCCCAGCCAGATGGATGTGGTTATGGGACTGACCTGCCATCCACTCACTCCGAGATGGGCTGATGGAATCCATCAATGTCCAAATTACCCATGTTCCTCTCCAAATAGGTCAGAAATGCTTGGCTGTCACATGTATAACCTGGAAAAGGTGAGAATGGGAGTTGCAAAAGCTAAAGATGATACAGCTGAACTCCGGAGAATTTAGCAGCCTAAATATGTCGGAAGGAGGGAAACATTTACTGAGTGTTTATAATAAGCCATGCATGGTGCTAAGTACTTTTACATAAATTATCACATTACCTGAGAAACAGTATCATCTTCATCTTACAGATGACAAAAATTAAGAAAGGTTAAGAGCTAGTTTTGTACACAGATCTGGGTTCAAATTACTAGAGTAACCCTAAGCAAGTTAACTAACCTCTTTGAGTTTATTTTCTCATCTATAAAATAGGAATAACAATGCTTGCCCTGCTGGTTTAAATAGAAATGTACGTTGTAGGTACAGGTTCCAGCCCAGTACCTGGCACTCAGGGGTCATTCCACTGTTGTAAATAGTGACAGTAGGTGTAATTTGCCTAAGGTCATAAAACAAATTCAAACCCAGGTTTTCTGATTTCCAAGTTCAGCGCTCACAGGGAAAGAAGCTGATTCACTTGAATATGTCTTCGTATGGCTGTGAGGCAGGCCCTGCCCTAGGATTTGGAAGTTCAGTTAGGTGTGGGAGACAGACCATTGTCCTATCAAGTGCTATGTGTAGAGGCATGTTCACGGTGCAGAAATGGCCCAGCAGGAGGTGACTCTTGAGGATACGTTATCAGGAAAACAGGTTTATAAAAGTGATATTTTCTCCATAGTCCCCGCAAAGGGGAAAAACAAGTGACTGGAAATCACTGGGGAAGAAAATGACCAGGTGAGGGCTAAACTTCTGGAGGAGACTTCTAGTGAGGTGGTCTGTTTTTCAGGTTATACACACAGATGCACACACACACACACACACACACACACACACACAGCAGCATTTCTCTTCTTAGAGCACACAAACACACCTCAAATTGCAACTCCTAACACCCACATCACACACAATATTCCTTCCTCCTCTCACTGTTTTAAGGACATCCCTTAAAATACAGAGATCATCACCTTTTACTTTGTTCCATGGCAACCTTTCCCCCAAGGACACACTAGAAACAGTTTTTTGGTTATGCTTGGCAGCCAATGGACAATTCAGGTTGGCACTCAGCATATACGGTCATTTCTACTATAATGCCAAAAAACACTTGCATTCTGCAAAATCACACTCCCAAAATAACAGGCCTTCTGGGGAAAGGGGATTGGGGCAGACCACTCAAAACCTCCAGAATTTTGTAGCCAGGGTGCCAACAAAACAGAATCCAGCCCCACATGATGCTAACACAGTTAAACCTCCACTGGCACGTACACTGGTCCCTTGCAGCCTTAAATCCTAGGGTTTTTTTCTTCCTGAGATGTAAGGTCTTTGAGATGCAGGTCCTAGCAGAGACTAGTTCCATCAAAATCAAAAATGTTATCCAGGACAGGGCTTTCTTCATCAGTTTTGTAAAACAAAGCAGGATTGCGGGGGTGGGGAGTGGTCTTCCTTTCCACTCAGTTTCCCCAGACAGCCTAACACAGTGGAAAAGCTAGTGGTGAGTCTTGAAGCTACTCAACTAGCCACTACTTGCAATAAAGAAAGTCACTTCTACACAATTTTCAGCTTTTTTCTTAAGGTATTCTATCTGCCCCTGATCACTTCAAAATATTAAAGTCTGGGAAAAACCTCACAGGAAGCAACCTCATTCCAGGTTATCCTGACACCATTTCTCTACTTACCAATTTTATATATGCTATTTCCCTTTAAAGAAACAACCCTGTTAACAAAACAGACCATCTTATGAATGGCCATTAAGATTCTGGTATCAACTCCACACCAAGCAATTCTGTGACACCAGCTAGATGTCCTACAATTCAACTCAATTTTGACACTATCTACCTGAAGAAAGCATCGGCTCCCACAGGTTAAGGGCTCCATCCTACCAGACTCCTCCTCTTCCCCCTTAGGTGTCAACCACAAGTCCAAGTGGTCACTTGTGCTTCTGACCAACTGGTTATAAATCAGAGGTTCCAAGGACTCCCTCTTGTGTACAATTAATTTGCTAGGGGCCAGACTGTTTAACCCAGAAGGCCTTCTGAGACGAAACCAGTTGGTTTGATAGGATCCAGGACTGCAGTCTTGCTACTGGAACCACTATTCTGGGCAGAAAGAAGCATGCCTGAGACCCTCCCTCCCTTCCCCTCATTTTAGAAAATGCTCACTGAGTGCCCTCCATTGTGCCAGGTACTGGGCCCAGCGGTGACCCAAGCAACCTGGTGAGGGGTCAAGAGCCCCAACCCAGAGGCACGAGATCAGCAGTCTCCTCCTGCACCATCAGTGACCTGCGGTAAGACTCTCAACCAATCACACCTGGCCACGACATCCAGCCACCTTTTCTAAAATGGGAGATAACAGGCTGACCCTGCTTATTTCACATGACTGTTTCAAAACATGTAAGAAGTGATTATATTCTGTTTAAATATAAAATGCTTTTAAAAAAAAAAGAATGAATGAAAATACGAAGGGAGAGAAGGAGGGAGGAAGGGAAAGGGAAGGGAAGGGAAGGGAAGGAAAGGAAAGCAAAGCAAAGAAAACAAGGAAGGAATCATTTCCTAGGCCAGATTGATACATTCTCATATCAAGTAGAAAGGGAGAGAAATACAAAACAGAAAATGACTAAGAAACTACATAGCAGTAGGCTTTTTTTTTCAGGGGCCTAAAAGCTTTCACAGAACTCAAGGCTTTTAGAAGGCTGATTCACTTCCTTCCGTTCTTTCTTCCTGGGTCCATGAAGCCAGTTGATTCACTACAAAGTAATGCAATACTACTCAATTATGAGCATGGGGAAAAAAGGGAAAGGCAGCCTAAGAGACGGTTCTCTCTTGACAGAAAGAAGCCAGTAGTCCTCAAGGAACAAATCAACAGAGACCCACACGATGAAAAACTTGTTTATTTCTCAGAATTTAGTTTGCTGCTTGATATTCCCTGCAGAGAAGAGGCAACGCAACGTCCTTGAGGCCCGATTGCAGACCTGTCTGAGCATTGTCCATCAGAGGTCCAAGAGAAACCTCCTAACCTGGGCCAGGTATTTTGGTTTCAAATAGTCACCCAGCTCCTCCTTACTGACCCACACATGATGGCCCTTCTTCCCAGCCTCGAAAAAGTCTCCAGTTAGCAGCAGTGCTTTGAAGAAGAATATTTTGGCCCCGAGGCTGCTCTCTGTCCGCATTGCCTGGGGGAACTTGAACTTGTAGTGGCCACAGGGTGCATTTCCCAGGAACTTGGCTTCCATGTTGTTCTCTGAGAAGGGGGGAACAGAATCGGAAGATGAGGATACACCCACCTGTTTACTATGGCGCCTGAAATCATTGGGGGTCTCTGTGAGAGCCACTTCCAGCCTGAGGTAAAAGCAATCCCTGAGAGTGAGAACTAGTGTCATTCCTGAAGACCCTTGTCTCCTCTCCATCCAAAGGCTCCTGGCCCATAGGCTCCAAATTCACTGGGTCCATTCCTCGTGCCAAGCTACTGCTCTCACACTGAAATCAGCAATGCAGCCCAAATATCACTACCTGGGAGTCAGAGCACCGAGCTTCTAGACTCAGCCCGGTCACCATCTGTTGATGAAGGACCAAGACACGTGGTATCTGTAAAGCAAAGTTCGTCAGGGTTTTAAACGCAATGCCATGTGGAAAGTATAAAAAGGACCCAATTTGACGGCTGCAGGGTGAAAACGAAAGTTAAAAGGCAAAGACCGATGGACAGACAACATCTGCAATCTACAACAATGGGTTAATAACCCCAACCCAGCATTTCAAAGGATGGGAAAATGATGGATTAATTACTAAATGGCATTGGGAGAATGGACTAGCTAAAAGGAAAAAATAAAGCTGGATCCCAACCTCACTCCTCACATCAAAATTGACACCATACAGGTCAAAGATTTAACAGTAAGTTAAAATTTTCATAAATGGTTTGTTCATTCTGGATTGATGGTTTCATGGATGTTTAATATTTTCTGAATTTTTCTGTATTTAAAAATTTTTCACAAAGAAAAAAGAAACCATAAGAGTACTATAAAAAAAAAATGTGGGATATTTTCTGTATCATTTTTGAGAGGGGAAGTCCTAACCAAGACACAAAATTCAAAAATCCAAAACAGAAAAAACATTTATCTACATAAAAATTAAAATCTTTCCGCAAGGAAAAACGAAGCATACAAAAGTCACAGACAAAATGACAAACCAGGAAAAATATTTTCAACACATTCAACAAAGGAATATCTTAAGGTATAAGTAGTACTTAGAAATCAATGAGGAAAAAAACAACTCTAAAAGAAAAATGAACCATGCATATGAACAAGAAGTTCACATGAAAATAATTATCAATGAACTATAAACTCATAAAAAGATGCTCAGGGGCTTCCCTGGTGGCGCAGTGGTTAGGAATCTGCCTGCCAATGCAGGGGACACGGGTTCGAGCCCTGGTCTGGGAGGATCCCACGTGCCGCGGAGCAGCTGGGCCCGTGAGCCACGGCTGCTGAGCCTGTGCGTCTGGAGCCTGTGCTCCGCAACGGGAGAGGCCACGACGGTGAGAGGCCCACGCACCGCGATGAAGAGTGGCCCCCGCTCGCCGCAACTGGAGAAGGCCCTCGCACAGAAACGAAGACCCAACACAGCCAAAAAATAATTAATTAATTAATTAATTAATTTTAAAAAAAAAAGATGCTCAATCTTATTGATAATTCAAGAAATACAAATTTATTTCTATTTGTAGAAATAAAATTTATTTCTATTTGTACAAATTTATTTTCTATTTGATGTGTAAAACACATCATATTACCGAAGTTCAGAAACTTTGAGCTGCAACATCACTAACAATTAGAGAAATGCAAATCAAAACTACAATGAGGTATCACCTCACACAGGTTAGAATGGCCATCATCAAAAAATCTACAAACAATAAATGCTGCAGAGGGTGTGGAGAAAAGGGAACCCCTCTTGCACTGTTGGTGGGAATGTAAATTGATACAGCCACTACGGAGAACAGTATGGAGGTTCCTTAAAAAACTAAAAATAGAATTACCATATGACCCACCAATCCCACTACTGGGCATATACCCAGAGAAAACCACAATTCAAAAAGACACATGCACCCCAATGTTCATTGCAGCACTCTTTACAATAGCCAGGTCATGGAAGCAACCTAAATGTCCACTGACAGGCAAATGGATAAAGAAGGTGTAGTACATACATACAATGGAATATTACTCAGCCATTAAAAGGAACGAAATTGGGTCATTTGTAGAGACGTGGATGGACCTAGAGACTGTCATACAGAGTGAAATAAGCCAGAAAGAGAAAAACAAATATATGTTAACACATATATGTGGAATCTAGAAAAATGGTACACATGAACCAGTTTGCAAGGCAGAGATAGAGACACAGATGTAGAGAACAAACGTATGGACACCAAGGGGAGAAAGGGGGAGTGGGATGAATTGGGAGATTGGGACTGACATATATATATACACTAATATGTATAAAATAGACAGCTAATGAGAATCTGCTGTGTAGCACAGGGAACTCCACTTTGCTGTACAGCAGAAACTAACACAACATTGTAAAACAATTATACCCCAATAAAAAAAATAAGTAAATTAATTTAATTTAATTTAATTAAAAAAAAAAACTTTGAGCTGTACACTGCTTGTCAAGGATAAGGGAAAACTGAGATCTCTCAAACATACTGTGGGAGTGTAATTAGTACAAGTGCTATATTTGGCGAGAGATACCAATTTTAATTATACAAACCCTTTGATTTAGCAAATCTGCTTCTAGAATTCATCCTCCTGGATATAGTTATTTGCCCATGTGAGCACAGTGGAGTGTACACAGATGTTCACTGCACCTTTGTTTGTAAAAGCAATACACTGGTTAAACAAACTGCAGTACATACATGTATGAAATATTACACTGGCGCTGAAAGTGTAAGCTACATCTTCACCTGCTGATATAGAGATATGCTTAAAAGCTGTGCATAAGAAGAGAAAGGAAGGTATGTAACCATGTACATCCCACTGTGTGGAAAAAGGAACAGATAAAATATGTATGTGCTTGCAGTTTCTAAAAGGATACACAAAGTGTTCATGGTGATTGCCTCTAAGATGGGAAAATTACTTATTACTTCTTATAGAACTACATTTACCAGACACTGTTTGATATTTTTTCACCATATACAATGAATTGCTTTTCTCAATATTACAAACAATAACAACAGCATCAGCATTAGATGAGGAATTCATGTATGATGTGAAATCACCTATGATACAAAATGTCAGCAGTGGGGATCTGTGGGTGGTGGAATTATACTGGCATGTTTCTTTATACTTTTCTTTATTTTCCACTTAATTCAATGAATACATATTACTTTTCTATAATCTGGGGAAATGGATTAAATGTAATTAAATCAAAAAGAAAAAAAACAGTTCATTACAAACATGAGCAAAGAATCTGAACAGGCGGTTCACAGAAGAAGAAATACAAATAGCCATATGAAACATATGAACACATGAAAAGATGATCAATTAGCAATCAGGAAACTGCTAATCCAAAAGAGATCAATTTTTTTTTACTGATTGGACAGGCAAAAATTTTAAAGAGAGACTATTTCACATGTTGGTGAGGTCTAGACAAACAGGCACTCCTATACCCCACTCCTGAAAATGTCACATGCTATGTACGTTCTGCAGGAACTTGGGTGGGACCTATCAAAAACATAAATATGTCCATCCTTGACCATTAATTCCACCTCTAGGAATTCCATCTTGCAGAACTACTCGGGAAGTGCACCAAAGGGGAGGAAAGGAATAGACTTTGACTGTTTTATATTTATACTTTTATACCGCTTGAGCTTTTCTTTGCCATTTTAATTATTTTATTTACGATTTTAATGAATTTGAAATAAATCAACATATTTCATTTTATATGCACCTATAAAATACTAATATATCCTTTCACACTTATTTATGGCAACGGGAATGTTCAAAGGAGAAAAGCGTGGTGCCAAGGGGAGCCCCTTTCCACGTGGTGCACAGCAGGTGGAGCTGAGCACCAGTCGTGAACATGAACGACTGACCAAGGGAAGCTAAGCATCTGAGTCCAATGATCCTGGCAAGAAACCCAGCTGCCAACTCTTGTGTGATGGCTAAGGAAACCGAGAACGCAGCAAAGTCCCCTCCCATTCCATTCTGTCTTGCTCCCTCTCCTGCAGGCCACACAGGTCGCTCTCGGGAAAGGATCAAGGGGGTGCACACTGGCTGCTGACGTTTCGTTAGCAGGTACTTACGCTGGTGGCAGAGCCAGAAAAGTGGCTGTGCACTTATACAACCAGATCATTTACTCAATAAACATTCAGCAAGTACCTACTATGTGCCAGATACTTTGCTGAGAGCTGGGATGACTGAGAGGAATAGATAGTACCTGTATTTTCAAGGGAGTCAGAATTCTGGCTGGGGAGGGACAACGTGTTAATAAACAATTAAACGGCAATGGAATACGTGAAGAGCGTCTTCTCCACTAGGACATAAGCTCCCAGGAAGCACAGGTAGCGTTCTGTTCATCACTGTGACCCCACTGCCTGGAGAGTGTCCAGCAAATGGTAGGCAGAGAGTAAATGTTTGCTGCATAAACTGAGTAAGGGCACACACAAGTGCTACGGGAGCCTAGAGGGAGGAGTAGCTCTCTCTACCCAGAAGGTTCCACCACAGAAGGTAGGATGTACTGCGCAGTCAGACTAGGGAGGAGTAAAGCATTCCAGTCAGGGACCAGCAGGTTCCAAAACAGGGATGTATGAAAAACCACATTATTCACAGGATGCAAAAGGTTTGCTAGGTTAGAACTTGGAATATACATTAATGAGTGGCAAGATGGAAGACTGATGAGCTCGGGACCAAAGCAAAAAGGATTTGTAGGCCCTGCTTGAAAGTCTGCTTTTATGGGGAATCTTTCAAGAATTTGAGGCAGAGAAGTGACAAGGGATTTGTATTTTAGAAGGCTCATTCTGGCAGCACTGAAGAGGACAACACAAAAGCAAGGGGGAACTCACTTGGCATCTACCTCAATAGTCCAGTGTAGCGGTTCTCAACCACAGTGATTCCACTCCCCACGTAATGTCTGGCAGTGTCGAGAGACATTTTTGGTTGTCACGCTTGCGGGAGCGCGGATGGGTTAGTGCTACTGGCATCTAGCAGGTAGAGGCCAGAGACGTTGCTAAACATCCTACAAGGCACAGAAGCCCCCACAAAGAATTATCCCGCCTCAAATTTCAATAGTGCCAAGGCTGAGAAAATCTGGACTAGTGAGAAGTCAAAAGCCTCCCAGAAAAGCTGCAGGAATAAAGAGGGGACTATTTAGAACAGACCAGATAGGACTCAAGAACTTATGGATGTTGGAATGAGGTCAAGGATAACTCTGAGGTTTCTAGTTGGGTGAATGGGTAAGTGGTGATGCCAATAAGCAAGCCTGCAAGGACAAAAAGAGAAGCAGGCTGAGAGATGGGCAGGAGCATCAATTTTAAATGTAATAAATTTTAAAATCTCTGTGGGGGTGAGGGAGAGCACAGGGATGGCATCTGCCAGCCTCTGTCCCCGCAGGATACTTCCACAGGCCCCTAGATGTGTGCTGAATTGGATGCCTGTTCCCCCAGGCCGATGCTTTATGTTAAACAAACAAGCCTCTTTCGTAGAAAGTCTGGGTGTTTTTCAGTTGGTTGCCTCTGCACTGGGCTCTGGGGTAGAACCTAAATCACAGGTCTGTCAGGGATAACACAGATTGTCAAATACTGAACAAAATGGAGCAAAAGATGATAACCAACCAAGGTATCTTCCTCAAGATGATACCAGATGGCCAAGAAATGAAAAACCTCATTTTCAAAGAGACCCAAAATTCAAAGTCAATTTTAGAAGGCAGTGGGTTACCTAGAAACAGGTTCTGCAAAACTGAGTACTTCTTCAGGATCTGAAGTATGAGCTGAGGAGAAAATCAAGTGTGGACAGACCATATTCTAGATGCGACAGAACTAAAGAAATTCCATATCCTCTAAGTTCTTAGCACAACAATGCTGCTTAAAAAAAAAAAAGGGAAGGGGAGTAACTGTGCAAAGCAAAAGATTCATACTATGCAGAGGCACACACACACAAAAAATCCACTTCCTGAAGAATCCATAAATTATAAGAATCAAAAATGTAGGAAAAGAGAAAACCAGGGACTTCCCTGGTGGCATAGTGGTTAAGAATCCGCCTGCCAATGCAGGGGACACAGGTTCGAGCCCTGGTCTGGGAAGAGCCCACATGCCACAGAGCAACTAAGCCCATGTGCCACAACTACTGAGCCCACGTGCCACAACTACTGAGCCCGCGTGCCTAGAGCCTGTGCTCCACAACAAGAGAAGCCACCGCAATGAGAAGCCCACACACCACAACGAAGAGTAGCCCCTGCTCACTGCAACTAGAGAAAGCCCACGCACAGCAACGAAGACCCAACGCAGCCAAAAAATTAATTAATTAATTAATTTTTTTAAAAAAGAGAGAAAACCAAACAGCTAATCCTGATAATTTTTATGACAAGAAACCATGAACAATAAATAATGAAGCTTTCAGTGTCGTAAAAACTGAAGCACCTTTTAATGTAAGTATTAATTACCAGAATCCCACTGGAACGAATAGTATCACTGGTGTTGAGTGGAGAGACAGAAATGCCTGAAGGGAAGGCGAGTAGGACCTATTAAGCCAACAGGACCCCTCATAGCTACACCCTATAATGACAAAATATTTTACAATACTGGGCCCCAAAGAAGATCTGGGCCAATTAAACCAAAAAAAAGTACTAGAATCACCTATTCCTACGGAGAATGCAAAACTGTAGAAACCAGGAGGTGAATGTTTTGCACTCTGTTGGGAAGACAAGTTTTAGTGATCAGAAGCGGAAACTCTCCATCCTTCAGGTATGACAGCAGTTGTTAATTCATTGAGTACAGGAACTATGAAGAAGCCGCTTCTAAACAACATCAGGCCCATTCAAATAGGGAGATGGGGGGAAGACAGCATCTACAGCCAAACTCTTGAGCCTTGTAGAGGAGATGATGGCCAGCCAGGACGATCCACTCAGCCAACCCAGCAGCTTTACCAACCTCCCCGGGCTCAGAACGAGTATGACAAGAGTCTTTGTGAAGAAACAAGCCAGTGCCTAGACCTCCTACTTTCCCTTTAGAATAAAATGCAGCCACTGTGGATATTATTATTTGGAGAATGAAAAAACAGATTTTAGGGGGAAAAATAAATCAACCCACACAAAGAATGGGAAAAAAAAAGGAGTCAGATAAAGCAACTACCTTTTACAAGTGAAAGAATTTTTTCTCTGCCATCAATAAAACCAATGTGTTATTTAAAAAAAAAGAAAAGAAAATAGTTTAAAAGAAATAAAATAAAAATAAAATTTAAAAATCTCAGTGCCGGGACTTCGCTGGTGGTTCAGTGGGTAAGACTCCCCGCTCCCAACGCTGGGGGCCTGGGTTCGATCCCTGGTCAGGGCGCTAGGTCCCACATGCGTGCTGCAACTAAGAAGTCTGTATGCCGCAACTAAGAAGCCCTCATGCCACAACTAAAGATCCCACGTGCCACAACTGAGATGCGGCGCAGCCAAAATAAATATTAAAAACAAAAAAAAAATCTCAGTGGCACAAAGACTCTCACTTGATCTAAGATTTTTTTCTAGCTGAAATTTTATAAATATCAAAGTTTCCATTAACCTTCCAACCTCCTACCCTTAAAGCCAGGCCCACAGTCAGCCTGCAAATCCTCAGGCTGAGTCTGAAGTGTGTCTTGTGGGGTTTAGAGGGAGGCAGAGAACTCACCTGAGAGTGTGGCCAGGGTTCGTTCAGCTGTTCGGCGGAGGGTCTCCCCGGACTGCCACTCTGCCTGGGGCAGCATCCAAACATCCTGGTCTCCAAGCTTCTCTTTGATCAACAGAATGAGGTTCCTGTCTAGCTTCCGGTGCAGTGAGGTTCGGTCATTCTTTACATCGGCTTCTGTGAAGAAAAGAGGGGGTCACAGGAGACAAGAGAACTGTGTTCTGCCAGAACCAAGAAGATTAGAGTTTTAGAGTCCTCCTTTAAGGTAGAGCCACAACCTCTGCCCTCAAAGAACTTATAATCAAATTAGAACCCTGACCCGTCTCTTTAACCCTGACCTCTCTCAGGACAAAGTCTCACAATCTTGAGGAAACTAAAATTTAACAAGAAGAAACCAAAAGCTGAACTCCTCCTTCGAAAAGCCAAACACAAAGTACTTTGAGCCTTTGGAAAAGAAGCAATACCCAGACACTACTATTTCATTGGTCTTGACACTGTTACCGACTTAACCAGCCCCTACTTTCTCTGTTCTTCAGTCTTTATCGTGAAATAAGAATAAAAGAACTCAATGCCCTGCTTTGGGAAGGATTTCAGATAAAATACAGGAAACTAGTGGGAAACACTTAATTTCCCCCGCTCTTAGTCCCAAACTAGGAGTTAAACCCAGATAACATTCCTGAGGCTTAACTGAGACAGATAAGGCTATCCCAATACCCTTACATCCCACTCAAAAATAACATAGACCTTGAAAAAATTATATTAGGGTGGATGTGAGGAACAGGGAAAAGAAGTTCTTTTTCTCCCACGTGAAAGAAGTTCTATCATTTGAAATTATTTGTTACTTAAATCACAAGCAGGGGTTAAGCAAGAATCCTTTGTTTGGGAACCAGAATACCCCCCTTTTCTACCTCTAACTGGCCTGAAAAGACCACAAACCTGTTATTCGAGCTCCAGGTTTGAACTGTAGGAATTTCTGCTCCCACATGTCTTCCAAATCCTGTAACAGCAATATATTCCTCTCATCTTCTTCTTCACCATAAAGGTCGCTTTTCTTCTTTGCCAGTTGCTGGGCTTCATCCAAAGCACGAAGCTCATGGTCTGAATACAGGCTTCTCTCTATCTCGATCTGGGAAAATTAAAAGAGCAAAAATCTACCCCAAACTGGGAAAATTAAAAGGACAAAAAACCAAAATAAAACAGAGTTACAGTGCACTTGACAGACTCAGAAGTTTACCACCCAACAGACACATACAACCAAAACACCACAGTGAAAACAGAGAAAAAAGATCACCTGCACTTTGGGCTTGAGTCATATTTGCTAAAACATTAGAATGTGTTTGGAGGTCAAGACTGCCACAAAGAACAGAGGACTAGGACAGGCATTGCCTGCCCACTTCCTCCCTCCAGTCAGGCCAGTCTTTGATCAGAATCTCACCATGAACTTTCCTGCTTCAGGGAGTTTACAGATGCTATTCCTTCTTCCTAGAATGTTTTCCCTCATGCTCTCCTGGAAGATTCCTACTCATCCTTCAGATCTCAATTTAAATATCACTTTTTTTTTTTTTAAATATCACTTTCTTAAGAAAGATATTCTATGACATCTCCCATTAAAATCAAATTAACGTCCCTGTTAAACACTATTATAGTATCCTATGTTTTCCTTTACAACACTTACCAGAGACTTCAATTCCATAATCACGTGGTTATTTGGTTACTGACTGATGCCCCCTCCACCAAATTGAAGTGCTCTGAGAACCAGAGCTATGTCTGTCTCATTCACCACTGCATGCCTAGCACTTAGCAGTGTCTGTACAAAGTGGGTCCTATATGATTATCTATAAAGCGATTGATAAAATGTTTGCAGAGTAATAAGCCAAGTAAAAAGCACAGAAGTGAAGTTTTTATCTCTCAGTAGCCAAGACAAAAACGTCTCAGGTTCTGGGGAAACATAATATCCTTTAATCACTATCTATGGGGATTTAAGACCCTCATAGCCACTACACCGTTTTTGCCCATGTCTCTTCACTTGCCCCTCACACAAACAGACTTTATCACAGACATCTTACGGATGTGCCCGTTGCCTTTTCCTTATGCTCATCACATAACAAAGACTTTCTCCTCTGTAAACTGTCAACTACCTATGATAAGGACTGAATCCCTCTTGTTCACCACCGTATCCCCAGTATATTGACTGAAAAAGGAGAGCATCTCCAAAGAGTTGCCGACGGTAACAACAGAAAAGATCAATGAAAACGAAGTACCTTTTATTGAACGCGTACTACGTACCACAACAACCCAGTAAGGTAGGCACTATTTTGCAGGTAAGTATACTGAAGCTCAGAGAAGTGAAATAACTTGCCCAAAGTCACACAAACTAATCGGTGGCGGAATCGGGATCAAACGCAAGTCAGCGTGCCTCTACTGCTTCCCCAACTGCACCTAGAAGCGACGACCCGCACCTCAATCCCACCTGCTGTAGCAGAGCCTTCACCTCTTCCTGCAATGGGGTCAGCGGCTTCGAGACCAGCGGTGGCCGCTGCAGGCACAACGCGCCCAGCAAGCGCCATGGAGACGCGCTGCTCGAGGGTGCGGCCGCAAGGGCCAAACTGCGAGAACCCAGTCTACGGGTCCAGGGGCCCTCGAACCGCCGCCAGCCCCTCGCCACCCCTAATACAGTCAGCCTTACGGGCGCCGCCATCTGTCAACCTTCCCACAAGGTACCGCGGCTCTCAGCGAGGTCCTGGGCCAATCCTATATTCCCACAAGGCAGCGCGGGCACAGCATGACGGGAAGAGCTAGGTTCCCCGGAACTAGTAGAACGAACCATTCCAATATGGAGGGGTGGGCGAAGATCTCATGTTAGAAAACTAGGAAAAGGGGGGAGGATTCCCAGTGGCCACTCTCAACGATAGTTATTATACATTATTTAAATGGGAAGAAAAATCTTTAATGTATGTTATAAAAAGGAATCAGGTGACTTTTCCTCTTCACCCTCCCCCACAAGCGCTCGTGGTGCTGGCTCCGCTCTAGCCCCGCCAAGCTCCGCGGTCGCCGCGGACGGGAGCTGACTGGGGTCAACTCAAGTCATGCAGGTTGTAAGAAACGCGGGGTCTTGGCTCTTGCGGTTATGGGTTTGGCCACCGACGACCAGGTAAGAATGATTATTCCCTCCGAGCCTACGGCCACCCGCGGGAATTCGCTCCTGCCCGTGTCCCATGAGACACCTGGACTCCAGTTAGGACTCGGTTAGGCCTGGACCTCACCGAGCTTTCCTTCTCCACAGGGTCGCCGTGGCCGGAGTGCCGGCCCCCACCATCCACACTAGCGCCCAGCAGATGCAAGACGCAGCGGCCAATCCGGAAGTTGAGAAGGCGAAGGCTCCGGCGCCAGCTCCGAGCCGCAGCAGCTTCAGGTGAGGGCCACTTAGGTCCCGCTCTCGGGAGACTGGCACCGCCCTCCAGAGTCAGAGAACCAGTGAATTCCCAACTCTGTCACTTGCCATCTGCGGGACCTTATGCAGATTAATCTTTGAGCCTCAGCTTTTTCGTCTGAAAGTGGAAATAACGCCGGAAGAGGTTGTAAGGATCAAATGAGATGAGCTTTGGCACAAAATGAATGCTCATGAACATTTGATTAATGAATGAGTGAACGTCGAAGTCGTATAGTAAATATCACCTTTGTTTCCCTCTGGGATCACGTCAGACTAACAACCTTCCCTGGGTCTCAGACACAAAAGGGGGCGGGGATGGGTGGCTACACTAGGGTGTATGTTATTATGCACTTTTTTGAGTTGGTCTAAGGTCCAGGGTGGTTTTTGTGCTTAGCCCCAGCGACTGGCAACTTGCTTTCCACAGTGCCACTGCCTCTTTGTGCTACTTGTACTTCACTGTATTTAACAAACCTTTTCTAAGAACCTGCTTGGTGCCAGGCACCGTGCTAGGTGCTGGGGATACAAATGCAGAAGATCATTCCTCCCCACAAGTAGTTCACAGTCTACCAAGGAAGACAAACATACAAATGTTTTCACCATAATCTGACCAGTGGTATATTGGAAGTAAGAGATGGTTATTTTGAAGTATGAAAGAGTGAGTGTCTGACTCCAGAGGAAATCAGGCAAGAGTGCCAAGAAAATAATGTGAAGCTAAGAACCAAACTGAATGGGAGTTCAGCTGGAAAAGATGAAAGGTCGTTTTAGGCAAACTAACAGTCTGTGTAAGGCATGCATTGTGAAAGAACGCAGTGTATTCAAGTGTATGTGTGATGGCAGATGAGGCCAGCAGGGTGAGAAGGAATCCGAATGCTGAGGGTCTTATCCGTAACACTGGGGCTTTTACGCAGTCCCCACTGTAGGCAGTGGGGAGCTGCCGAAGGAATTTAAGCCAAGATTCTGTTATAGTCACTCAGCAACGTCAGGCACTGTTCAAGGTGTTGGGGATGCATCGGTGACCAAACACACAAAAGTCCCTGCCCCCGTAGAACTTAAATTCGAGTGGATAGGGGACAGTATGTAGAAAACAAGAAAAACAAGTACGACAGATTGTAGGAGTGTGTCTGGTGTTTGAGAGCAGCAGCAAGAAGGCCAACGTGGAGTGATTAAAAACAGGAGGTGGGGGCTTCCCTGGTGGCGCAGTGGTTGAGAATCTGCCTGCCAATGCAGAGGACACGGGTTCGAGCCCTGGTCTGGGAAGATCCCACATGCCGCGGAGCAACTAGGCCCGTGAGCCACAATTACTGAGCCTGCGCGTCTGGAGCCTGTGCTCCGCGACAAGAGAGGCCGCGATAATGAGAGGCCCACGCACCGCGATGAAGAGTGGCCTCCGCTTGCCACAACTAGAGAAAGCCCTCGCACAGAAACGAAGACCCAACACAACCATAAATAAATAAATACACCCAAAGTTAAATAAAAAAAAAAAAAAAAAAAAGCAGGAGGTGGGGGCAGGAGGGCAAAGGGGTGCAGCAGGCATGCAGGGCTACATCCTGTCGGCCTTGTGGGCCATCGTGAGGACTTCAGCTTATTCTCTGAGTGAAGTGGGAGGTCACTGGAGAATTCTGAACGGAGGATTGACATGATCCTGCTTACATCTTAAAGGGTCCCTTTGGCCGCTGTGTTGATATTGAACTGTAGGGAAGCAAGGATGGAAGGTGGGAGAAGTCTCCTAAGCAGCTAAAAAACTACTCAAGTAATCTAGGTGAGAAATGATGCTGGCCTGGACCAGAGTAGCAGCTGTGGAGGTAGTATAAATGGTCAGACTGATACACCTAGAAGATGACCAACAGGATTTGTTCATGTAAGATGTGCGAAAAGGAGAGGACTGAAGGAGCACTCTAAAATTTTTGGCCTAAACAACTGGAAGGATAGAGTTGTCATGAAGACGGGAGAGACTGCAGAAGCTTGGATTTGGGTGGTTAAGTTTGAGATGCTTCATTAACATCCAAGTGGAGATACAATATTGACTATTAGAAATGGAGTTCAGGGGACAGATCTGGGCTAGAGGTATACATTTGGAAGACTCATCATATAGATGATTTTTTGTTTGTTTTGGGGTTTTTTTGCCACAAGACTTACGGGATTTTAGTTCCCTGACCAGAGATCGAACCCAGGGCCCCCTGGCAGTGAGAGCACCGAGTCCTAACCACTGGACCACGAGGGAAGTCCCTAGATGATATTTAAAACCAAAAGATACAAGATCATCAAGAGAGAAAGGGTAAACAAAGAGAAGAAGAGGTCCAAGGACAGAACCCTGGAGCCTCTGGCATTTAGAGATTTGGGAAATGAGGAAAAATCAGCAAAAGAGAAAGAAGAAACCTCCAGAGAAGTACTAAGAAAACCTGGAGGGTTTGGTTTTTTTTTTTAATGTGGTTCAAGGGCAGAGAGATTAGCTATATCAAATGCTACTGATATGATAGGTCCATAGACTGATGACAGAATTGCTCATTGGACTTAACATTGTGAGTTGGTTGGTGACCTTGACTAGAGCATTTTTGGTGGAGGTATGAGGGGCTAAGGTCTGAGTGGCATGGGTTCAAGGAGAATAGAAGACAGGAAGAAACAGCAGGTATGGTCATTTCTTTGAGCGGGAATATAGAAATGAGCAGGTGCTAAAGGAGGCTTTAGGATCAAGAGGTTTTTGTTTGTTTTTAGGTTGGGGAAATGACCACATGTTTTGCTGATGGGAATGATGCAGTAGAGAGGGGAAAGAATGAGGATGCCGGACTGCTGTCCTTGAGGGGCTAACACACAAGTGGAGCATCATAACAGGAGAGAAGGCAGAGATTGTGGGCACAGATGTTTGGTAGTGGGAGCTGGAAGAGCCTCTGATTGCTTCTATTTCTCTGTGAAGGTCATCAGCGGGCAGTGAGGAAGCAGGAAGGAGTTGGAGGTCTGAGAGGACAAAAGACGGTACAAAATAGTCATCCAGGACAGTGAAAGGGTAATTGAACTGTGGATGCGCTGTATGATTGCCAGCAATGAGGGCCCACTGGATGTTAGAAGTCATTAAAGTAAAGCAGCGGTTCTCAGCCTGGGGCGGCTGTGCCTCCAAGGGGACTTTTAGCGATGTTTGAAGACATTTTTGGTTGTCACAACTTGAGGGACAATGTCTAGTTGGGTAGAGGCCAGAGATGTTGCTAAACACCCCACAGTGTGCGGGACAGCCCCCCGTCAGAGAATTCTCTTGCCCAAAATGTCAGTAGTACCGAGGTCAAGAAACTGTGATAGAGAGACAGACAGTAGGTACTACTGCACTACTGTGTATTTTTCTCTACCCAACTGTGCAGGCTATTTTCAGTCCTCGTCAGCCATTTGCAAGAGATGCCGTGTGTGCGGGCCTGGTTTGAGGATGGTATGAAGAGGCAGCAGACCAGCGCCAGAAAGCTTTGTCTTTCCTGTTTCTGGGCTGCCTCGGGGTGAACCACTTGTTCGTTTGTACATTGGACCTGGGAGGCTTAAAAGCTTGATCTTGTCTGCGCCTTCAGTTAAATGGTTCAAGCTCCAAATCCTTCCTAGTTCAAAAATCTTGGCCTATATAAAAGGCATTATGCTGGTATGTTCAGACTTTAGAAGGCTTAAGTTTTTGACCCACAAGTCCATAGGGGAAATTATCAATGGGGAAATGATAATGTTTTAAATATGAATGTCATCTCAGAGCCTCGTCCACATTCCACCTCAGTGCAGGCTGATAAGCTGGCAACCTGCTGAGATGCTAAATCATCTCTAAGATCAGGCCAAGCAGGAGAGAATACACTTGTAGCTCTTGAATACCACTGTGCTACTGTTTTGTTTTTTTTTAATCTCTCTAGGAAAGCCAGTCAGGAGGATAATGCTCAGATAATAGTGTATTCTCTAAATCAGAACCCATTGTAGTTCAGGTGGCCGAGGGGGTACAAACACTGATCTGATCTGTACGTGTAGGCAGGGTGCAGCAGCAGGTTTGCTCGAGTCTAGAATAAAAAAAAAGCGCAGGTGGTGAGCAGAGCTCTGAACCAGGGTAGAGCCCCTCGACCCAAGGCCTGGCTTCCCTTGTTAACCCTGTTCCCCTATTTGTACTCAGTTTCTCCACCTGAAAATGAAGAGTCCTGACTGAGAGACAGCCAGAGGACAGATCGGACTGAGATAGAGAGGGGTCTTGAACTTGACGTGATGTCTAGGCCAGTGTGCTAAACCCTGAGTTCACATTCTGACTCACTTGGGCTACTTCAGAAATGGATTCTCAGGCGCCATCCAGAAGTCTGGGGTGGAGTGTAAGCAAGAATCACGTGATCCAGCTGTTCAGCCAGCATGGACAGCCGCTGGTCTAGGATAGGGCTTGGCAAGTTGGCCCCTACCCAGATCTGGCCAGTTTCCTGTTTTTTATTGGACAGTAGTCACACCTATTAACTTACTGTTGTCTGTAGCTGTTTTTGCACCACAGTGGCAAAGTTGAGTAGTTGCAACAGAAACTTTACGGCCAGCAAAACCTAAAATATTTACTATCTGGCCCTTTACAGAAAAAGTTTGCTGACCTCTATTCCAGGGAATACTGGATTTTTTTTTATAGTAATGATTTTTATAAGTATTATTAAGATAATTTTGTCTTTTTTTATTAAGATAATTTTGTCATATCAATATGATATGAAAAATCATATTGTTTGTACAAATGAACAATAATATAGTCAAGATATCTGTGGTTGATAAAACAAGAAATAGAGATTCGCCTTTATTTTTTTAAATGCAGAAAGAGTAGCTTATAGAGGACTGGAAAGAGTGATCTGATTATACTAGAAGGGACAGGGAAAGATGGGGAGCATAGATTAAATTCTCTTTCCTCCCAGCAGAAAGTCACTAGCTGTGTCTAGAGTCAACAACTCAGGAAACGGCTGTTGAAGCACCGTGTTCCCAGATGTGGCAGCAGCGCCAGAAGGGTTGGGGGCAGTGACCTCAGGAGCAGGTTGAGAGAGAGAGCTGCTGTTTTTTATTATGAGTTTGTCTGTACTGTTGGCTTTTTTTAAACCTTGTAATTTTTTTTTAATTAAAAAAAAAAAATCAGGACAACCTTACCTAAAATTTTTCTTCTAATTGCAGCATTTACCCTCCAATTCCAGGACAAGAGAGCTCTCTGAGGTGGGCAGGAAAGAAATTTGAGGAGATCCCAATCGCACACATCAAAGCATCGTACAACAAGTAAGCAGGGAAGGGAGCACCTGGTAGGGCTAGAGTGGGCTTCTTTCCCCTTCAGAGGGGGCGGGCAAGTCAGGCTGCCACGTTCTGCACCCAGACGCTGATGCAGAGGTCCCCCGGGCTCCCTCCTGGTTTGGGGAGACCACCTCTCTCTTTATATAGTTTATTCAGATTTCGTGAAAATGTGAACTAGGTTAGGCATATCACATTCATAAGATTTCATTGCTGTCCTTGGGAATTGTATTTCCTGGTTCTGCTCAAGAGTTGGAGAAGAGTATGTTTTAGGGCCAGAAAGTCCCTCTGTGAAAGTATTTGTTAAGTGTTAGTACTGGAGATGGGTGATTAATAAATGAGAGAGATTATTTCAGAATATATGATTTACTAACAAACTAAGCAAAATGGAAACCTCCAAATAAGAGTTGCTTTAAAGTACTCGCTTTGGGCCACCGTGCACCGACCTCTGCCTTTGTAGGGCTGCACAAGGTTGGAAGACTAGCGTTCTGTGTGGCTTTCAGACAGTGCTGGGTAAGTTCCCAACTGTGTGTTGGCAACGGAAACCTTGCTGACGTCAGTAACATCTTTGCACACCAGCCCCCACTTGGAGATGGGATTGGTGTTTGGTCAACAGTCGCCTATGAAGCAATTTAGAGAACAATACAGGAGACTGTTGGTAGTCAGGGCTAGAGGGTAGGCACAGGCGAGGTGCCATAGGATGCATTTCAGCTTTCATCTGGTAAGCTCGGAATGAGAGCCCCTGGATTTTCCTCTCTTCTCAGGCTGCTAAGGACACAGGTAAGCTCTCTTTGTTCGTTTGCTTTTCTAAAGGTCTGTGGCCCACTCTGTAGATCTCTGTTGAGGTTGTCTCAGGGACAAGCCATTCTCTTGTCTATTTCTACTCTGTTCAGTGTAGAAAACCCAAGAAGCCCTGGTAGGGAAATGGCAGCCGTAGCCAGGCCAACAGCAGGTGGCCTGAGCCCAGGGCCAGCTCCAGCAGGTCTCCCCATAACCACTCTCCACTTCCCTCTGTGGTGAGTTCTCAGGGAGCTCTTCAGACCAGGAGACTGGGCAGTGATCAAGAGGGAAATGGAAAGCATGTCTAAGGATTTCTTGAAGTTATTCTTAATTTTAATTTAACTTGTTAAAGAGTCCTTATCTTTTAGAGATATATACTGAAATATTTACAGATGAAATGATGGGTCTAAGATTTGCTTCAAAATAATCCATTAGTTAGGGGATAGAGGGGAGTAGAAACAGGGTTTATAGGTGAAACCAAATTGGATATGAGTTAATAATTGTTGAAGCTGAATGGTGAGTCCATGGGAGTTCAGACATTATTCTATCCACTTTTGTGTATATTTGAAACTTTACCAATGAAAAATCATTAAAAATTACCTGATGTGAAAATCTGATTTCTTAGGGAAGAAAAAAGAAGAAGCCAGAAAGGACCCTGAATCTAATTTAAAACACTGGCTACAGGGAAGATACTAGGAGGAAAATATGCCACCTTTCCTCTGGATGACACTTAGCACCCTCAGATTATGGAGCTTCTGTTAGTCAGCTCAGGCCACTATAACAAAATACCACAAACTGGGTGGCTTAAACAGCATTTATTTCTCACAGTTCTGAGGCTGCAAGTCAGAGATTAGTGTGCCAGCAGGATCGGGTTCTAGTGACAGCTCTTCCAAGTTGCAGATGGCTGGCTTCTCGTTGTGTCCTGACATGCTGGAAGAGGCAAGGGAGCTTTCTGGGGTCCCTTTTATAAGGCACTAATCCAGTTTATAAGGGCTCCACCCTCATGACCTAATCATCTCCCAATGGCCCCACCTCCCAATACCGTCACATTAGGGGTTAGAATTTCAACATGAATTTAGGGGGTGGAGCCTCAACATTCCATGCATAACAGCTCTCTTTAGATTATACGACTTGTCAGTTTTTAGTGAGGTTTAGGGGTTGATTCTGACCTTTCCTGGCACCTCCTACAGGAGTTCAAAAAACACTCATCTGATAAGCTCAGAGTGAAAGCAGCTAACGGTCTTTTTCTTTCACACTCGGGCTTGTCTGGGCATGGGTTAGCGCTCTCTTACTCCCCTGAAGAGCCATTATATTCTGTACACCTCCCCTCCTTTCCCAGCACACAGATCCAGGTAGTCTCTGCCGCTCACCAGCCCCTTGCCCGCGCTTCCTGTGGCACGGAGGGGTTTCAGAATGCCAAGAAGGGCACGGGCATTGCAGCACAAACAGCGGGCATAGCTGCTGCGGTGGTAAGTGTGTGTTCTTTCCGGCTCCCTCTGTGCTGGGCTCCACTTTTTGCATGGCTGATCACTGGCAGGAAAATTGTCCTTGAGGCGGCTACCCTAACATTGGGAGTGGTTTGAAGAGGTGTGTGTGAAAAGGCTTCTCTTTTCTCTTTCTCTCAGCTTCAGTAGAAGTGAAACACTCGGTTCATTCTAGAAGAGGCAGGAGCCAGGTGCTGAAGGCTCACCGAAGCCTCCTGGATTTAAAGACCAGTGCGGTGGGTGGGGTGTGGTTGTGGTAACGGTCCATCTGGAAGAGGGGTGGCATGTGAGGACTCTCCTGCAGTACCAGAGGGAGCGTGAACTGTTGCGGACCTTTCTAGAAGCAAGGTGGCAGTGAGCTGCAGCTGGTGTATTTATTCAGTATCTACTATACGCCAGACACTTTACGTTCATTATCTTGAATCCTCAGAAGACCCTCGGTATTGCCCACATTTTTAAGAGTCATTTGGGATTCAGGGTGTGTGGCTTGCTCAGAGCCATGCAGCCAGTCCAGTTCTCTGAAGTGACCCCACCAGGTCTGGGACCAGGGCCTGGGCACTGTCTGCTACCACACAGGCCTCACAAAGGTTCACTGCCAAACCGGGAGTATCTCTGGAAGGAAAACCTTGACCTTCAGACAAAGCTTGATGCCCCAAAATACTGATTGCTATGTATCAGTGATCATCAAAACATACTAAATGGCCACCAATGGGCAAGTTTATACACTTAAAAGAAATATGTCAGTGTTAATGGTGGCTTCTGCATGGTGGGTTGAGTGACCTGTGTGTTTTCCAGACTTTCTGCAATAAACTACCTTTATAAACAAGAAAGAAAATTTTAACTATAACTAAAGATTAAAATGATAAGATAACACTTTCTAAGAGGGTACTGAGGCTTAGCCTTGGAGTCCAGGGCACCTTATGGTCTGAAATTCTGCATTTATCCACCTGGGAAAAATCTGAGCGATATTTAGAAGTCTCCACTAGGTGGCAGTGCTGTCCTGGGCGGAAAGAGATCCCAGCTGACTGCTGGTGTCTGTCCTGCACCTCGGCCATCTGCTCTTTGCTTCCTTCCCTGTCTTCTGCCTGTTTACATGTGTGGGTGCTTGTTCCATGGAGCTCATAACCCTGTTGCTCCAGGTGGCAGTAGCAAGGGGCTTGGATGTCGCACTTCTCTCTCAGAGCACTAACCACTTGCTGCTCCTCTCCAGAAAGCTACGGGGAAGGGTGTGACCCACGTCCGAGTTGTGGTGAAAGGCCTGGGGCCAGGGCGCTTGGTAAGTGACCTCGCTTCTTCAGTTAGTGAGAGAAACGGGGGTGAGAGCAGAGGAGGGAGAGTGGACCCTGTAGTGGATTTCCCTAACGGCTTGAAGTTTCTTTCCATTGCCTCTAATCTACTAAGCTTCTCAAAGCAAGCCCTGATCCCTTAGTTTCAATTCATCAGACACTTACGGAGTGCCTGCTGTGTGCCAGGCACTGGGAACAGAAAGGTGGCCCCTGGCGGACTGTCACAAATGGGTCCCTCAGTACAGACTAGTGAGTGCAGTGGTAAAGCTTGTGCCCAGGGTGCTGGGAGCCTGTTGGGTGTGATCAGGAAAGTGTCCCCAAAGAGGTGACATCTCTACTGATTTTTTGAGAATGACGAGGGACTAACCAGGTATGCGTATGGGATTGGGGGTGGGGGGATCATTCCAGGCAGAGGAAACTACAAAAGCATAATGCTTAAGATGCGTTGAGATTTACAGCAGTCTTTGTTCTTAGATTGTAAAGCGCAAGGTGGGATTGGAGATGTGGGCAGCGTTGAGGGCTTGGTGAAGGGGTTGGTAGGGAGAGCTCTGTGAGGGCATCACGTTGGTACTGTAGATATCAGAGCCAGTGAGCTTTCTCATCCCTACGCCGCCCTCCGCCTGCCCTGACCTGTTCCTCTCCGAGCCCTGTCTGGACACACGGGGCCATCGTTTCTGGGACCGTGCCATCCTGCTATTCCTTCTCCTTCCAGTCTGCCATCAAGGGACTGACCATGGGGGGCCTGGAAGTGATCTCAATCACAGACAACACCCCCATCCCGCACAACGGCTGTCGCCCCAGGAAGGCTCGGAGGCTGTGAGGGGCAGGAAGCCTGCACCTGAACCTGAACCTCAAGTCCCGCCTCCCGCTGGACCTCATGGAAAGCACACTGTCAGAGCTCTCTCCAGGGAGGGCTTGTTCGAGACCCTTCAGGCAGTAAGGGAGAGCTCTGCCTCCTTATGTGATGGCCTTTGCTTGTTCCTTCGACTGGAGACCAGTTTGCCCAGAAGTGACGCCATACCTCTCTTGGACAGGAAGGGAGCTACAGGGCAGCTGTGACCCAGACTCCAACCAGTAAATGCTGCAGCTGCTCTGAAAAAAATAAAAATATCTCCACCATCTGTAGTAATTTGTGGGTTTTTTTGCTTCCAGCGTTGCAAACAGTAACCCCCCACTTCCTCCTGAAAATGAGATTGTGAACTGAGGTGAGGCCCTCGATGGAAGGATTAAGATGTAAATGTGGGCCGCTAAGTACCAGGCACCTTCCTCTTTGGTTTCGCATATTTCCTTTTTAGCCCCTTAACCAAGGTTTCCAGAGCTCATTAGCAGCTTTTCTTACTAACTTGTAATTTGGCCCCAGATTGACAGCTTTGTGCCTCCTCCCTCTGGAGCATTCTGATAGCAGGTTTCACTGTTAGCAGGCGTGTCTGAAGTTAATTAGCCCTAACAATACGGGAGAGTGGTCCTGGAATCGGGTTCCCTTAAGTGTGAACCATCAGAGACTCCCCACAGTCAAGGCTGCGTTACACACTCCGTGGGTGTCAGCAGCCCCAACACCCGAGACTGCATGACCCTAAAGGAGGGAGGGTGGAGCGGTATAAACAGGGTTCTCTAGAAATTAGGGGAGATGGAAGGATGGGCGAGAGCAGAGCCCAAATAGAGACGTGCAGGAAAGCGAGTCCGGGTGGTGCTGGCACAGCGGGCTCAGCCGGGCTCCCAGGCAGCACTGCCTGCTCAGTTGGGACTCGGGGGTCCCTGGATGCCACACAGAAGCCAAAGGTGGGGCCTCTGGGGACCCAGCAGGAGAGACCCCCTCTTCCTTGGACAGAGAGGACCAAGGATGAGAGCATTACCAGGAGATGAATAGGTGCACGTCTGTCGGAGGGGAGTCTGCAGGAAGGGCCTGCCGACCACCGAGGGGCTCCACGCCTGCACAGCCAGCCAAGCGTTGCGATTTGCCTGAACCCCGTGTAGTAAGTGCACGAATGCCCTCTTACATAGGAAAGCTGCCGAGTTACACAGGTTAGAGAAGGGGAAAGGACCAAGACCTGAATGTGAATTTAGAAGGAAAATGTCTCCCTACTGCCTTCTCTTCCATCCTTAGCAGGACCTGTGAAGGTTAACTTGTGACCAATGACTAAAGGAACCCAACTGGAGGCTTCTTGTGTTGAAACCACTGACGGAAGGAGTTAACACTTTAAAACTATATATAAACACGATGCGTAAAAAACATGGGGCTCGTGAGAACCGCTCTGTGATGTGATATGGTTTGGCCTTTATTCGGGTGGACAGAGGGCCTGGAGCAATTAGTTTAACAGAGCAAGAAACAGGCGGTTCAAAAGAGAAGCTTAAAGAAGGTCCTTTACAGAGGTGTGGGCAGGGTCAGGGGATAAACATGCTGGAGCGCTCAAGGGCTAGCAGGAGCAGGGGAAGGAACAGTCCCCAGAACCTGGCCGGAGCTATAGTCACAGGAATGCGGCCTCTGCCAAAGCCACGGCCTGGCAGAGGGAGAGGAAAGAAACACCCTGACGGCTCAAGCCTCTGACCACCTGACGTCCCCCGTGGCTGAACCCAACAAGAACCAGAAGGCAGGGGAGCAGAGTGGTGCCGTCCTTGGAGGGCCAGCTTCCCAGGCAGCAGACCAGATCTGGAGGGGCACATGGAGAAGAGGAAGCACAGGCGGTCTCCATCATTCCAGAAGTGAAATCCTCTGTACGCTGTGGTTTTAGAAAGTGTTATTTTATTCCCAAGAGAGCATTGAAAAGGAAGGTACTGCCTGAGAGTGCCTACAAGTAGACAGGACACAGGGGACCCTAAAGGATCAATGGTCTCAGGGCCAGAAATGGAAGCCCGGCACCACGGCCGGGAGCCAGGTGGGGGGAGCACCGTCGACAGGGCGCCCGGGGGGAACGCACACAGCTTTGCTGCTGGGAGCCTCAGTGCCCTGCTGGGTCCAGGCTCTAAGAGGCCAGTGAACTTGTGCTCTCTTAGACCCTATCACCTCTTAATTGTGGGGTCTTGGCCTCAGAGACCGGCCCCTCCTTAGGGGAGGACCTTCACTGACCACTTAAGGCAGTTATCGTTCACCCAAAATGCCAGGCTTCCCTTTCCCCTGCTGCCGCAAGCCCTTCTCCGAAGCCAGCCTCTCGGTCCTGAGACACGGGTGACCGTGTGCTTACACTTCCCCCTGGCAGAGAAGATGCAGAGCCTGGCACTGGGTCCCGAGTATTTGCACAAGCAGAGTGTTGGCATCAACTTGTGTGACAGCCCACTTCCTTGTTTCCTGGCAGCAGGGCCTTGGGTTATTGCTATGAGTGCATCAAAGCGCAAAGCGGGTGGCCCAGGACTAGCTGCATAAGGAAAGCCTCTCCTCCCGTCTCCCCTCTCTTCTCTTGTCTGCAGGCGAAAAGGCAAACAATTTTTTTCCTTTCAGCATAGATGCAATGTTTTCCCTTCTTTTGGCCAAGGTCATCACCCGACACCAAGCTGTACCTTCACCACCAAAATAAACCTTTTTAACAGTAGAGTACCTGGATGCTGGCAGAATATAACTCGGCAGTTTAGGAGAAACCATTTTGCAATCGCCTCTACCTGCAACCTGACTCTCATATGTCCATTTTTTTTAAGGCATATTAAATTAAAAGGCATTGAATGCATATATGGCTTCCCCCGGACTCCTTTATTCTTTCTCTCTATTCATTTTTTCCTACCCTGGATAGATACCTTGCTTTTTAAATCTGAGTATTATCAGCCCACGGTGATGGAGTGGTCACTGCCAAAGCAGAAAACGTCTATTCAACCAAAGTGAACAAACGTGGGCTATTGCACAAACACAGGCTGAGCACAGGGAGAACAGATATGGCACTCTCATTCCTGTCCTGGAGCTCACAGACCAAGAAAGCGGGACAGGCACATGGCTGAATTAGTCAGAAGGAAGTTCCATACGAGGCACGAATGTTATTGGTGTTTGAGTGAGAGGATGATCCCCTCAATTCATCCCAGCAGGATCACCAGGTATCTTTAGGATTGGAAACTGGCAAAGCAGCATGGCCCCAGGTTACCGGATACGGCTTAGTTGGCGTGGTGGGTCATGATAGGAAGACGAATGGGGGTAAAATCTTACCAAAGGATTGGGAGAAAAGGAAGGAGGCAAAAAACCTGTGGCCACACAAGATGTGATGGAGAAAGGGAGGTGGGCGTGTAGAAGGCTGCAGTCAAGCTCATTTGCAGGCGATGAAGGTAGGTGTGTAGGCATCTAAAATAGAGTAGAAAGAGTCACTGAGGTTTGTCAAGAAACTATGAGATGTGGACAAAGAAAGCTGTCAGTCTTGATGCTGAAACCCCAAAGTGGGCATCAGGGCAGCGGACAGAAAAGTCTGGGAGAATCAAAGTCCCCAAACAACACAGAGCAGCCAGAGTACAGGAAGGAGTATATGGGTTTAGGAAGAGGGGAGTAACAGCATGAACTTCAAAAGAGAAGGACTGTTGGGAGGAGGTGGCAGAACGATGTCCCAGAAGGGAGATGAGGCACTGGCCACATGCTGACCCCCGTGCCTGGGCACTGGGGTGAGATGTGCAGAGTTGGGGAGGAATGGGGAGGAGTGTGGTGATGAGAGACTGTCTCTTCTCAGTGGAATCAAGCTCTGGGGACCACAGAAGAAGGAGCGGGGTGATGAGAGTCCTGGAGAAGAATGCAGGCTGTGGGCTGGGTTGGGGGTGTCCGGCGTGGTGACTTTGCAGATGCTGAGAGGGTGTGGAGAGAGATGAGGCCGGGGAGGGCCTGGAGGGGGCGAGGACAGGGACCTGCCATGGCTGTGGTCTGGACTGGAACCTGTGTCCAGTGTCTGCTCTGTTTCTAAGCTGCTTTCATAAAGAATACAGATGGCCGGAAGCCATGAAACGATGACCCGTCTTACAAGTAATCAAAGAAATGGGAATTAAAATGCATGACCATCACTCCCCAAATGATGCTGATCCAAGCCACAGTGGGGATGAGCTCTCCCATGAAAAAAGCAGAGAATGAGGAAAACAAGACGACCCAGTGTTAAATGCTGCAAGGAGGGCAAGGCTGCAAAGAGGCAGGGATGCAGCGATCAGAGAGACAGCAGGTGTGGCGTCTCAGAAGCCAAAGGGCCGAGCACTTCAGAAGAAGGGAACAGTCGGGGTGCACGGTGCGGCTGAGAGGTCAGCTGGCAGCTCAAGCAAGGTGAGGACTGGGCAATGGCCATGGATTTGGCAACGTGGAGGTCCCCATTCACCAAAGGGAAGGAGGGTGGAAGAGAGTCAGGATGCCGAGTCTTCCGTAGAGGCTGTGTCATGGCAACAGGGGTGGATGAGGAGACGGGCTGTCTCCCTTGAGACATGGCAGCTGTGAGTCGGGGTGTGGAGGAGCCCTGGACCTGAGGGAGGGGGGAGGGAAGAGGCCTCGAGCTGGGGAGAAGCAGACCTCAGCAAGGCAGCAGGAGGCCAGGCCTCAGGGGGAGACAGCCGGAGTGGGGCTCCAGTGACAGGCGGGAACAGCAGCGCCCAACTCCAGCAACGTGGCACTGACAACGGAAACAGAACGTCCTTGCCATTGGTACACAGGGAACCTTCCTTTTTTTCCCAATATTCCATAAGTTGTTCTGAAATAAAAGTGCTCTCAAATGTAAATAGCTAGAGCCTCTTCAGAGGGAGATCTGGCAATATCGTTCACCACTTACGATGTACAGACCTTCACAGTTCCCGCCTAGGAAGTTCCCACGTGGAGCAGCGCTGTCCCTGCTCACGGACGTGCCCTGGAGCTGCGTG
Source organism: Balaenoptera borealis (assembly GCF_965194805.1). Lineage (NCBI taxonomy): Eukaryota > Metazoa > Chordata > Mammalia > Artiodactyla > Balaenopteridae > Balaenoptera > Balaenoptera borealis. Next base: position 145,999,851 of record NC_138866.1, read on the forward strand.
GCCAGCACAGCAGCCGCCAGCCCCGCGGGACTCTCAGCACTGGCGATGTGGCGAGCAGGACCATGACTGAGGAGTTGGCAGTTCGGTTTTATCCAGTTCAAATTCACTGAAATGTAAGTACAGCACGTGGCTGGTGGCTACTGTCTCGGACAGTGCAGCGGAGACAGGCTCTCACGTGGGTGGGAGTAGGCAGAGGTATATACCCCCTGAGGCACTGCGAGTCACAGAAGAAGACTGGAACCTAAATGTCCATCAACAGGGCGCTAGCTAAGGAAATGACAGCCCATCCGGATAACGGAATGTTAGCCCTGAAACAAGCCAAGATGTATTGCTAAGTGAAAAACAAGGGGGTTGGGGGGCGGGACAGGCAAGACAGTGCAGAGTACAGTTGCGAACTGCTGTAGAAAAGGACAGGATATGTGTACATAAATGTGGATGCACTGACTATCTGGAAAGACATACCCCAAATGGGAGCATTCCCTCCAGGGAGAGAAACTCAGTGACTGGGTAACAGGCAGAAAGAAGATTTCTTACCTTCTCCACCTTCAGAAGAGGGTGCCATGTACAGCTGACCCTTGAACAGCGCCGGGGTTAGGGGCGCCCACCCTGCGTGCAGTGCAAATCCACGTATAACTTCACAGTGACCCTCCGTATCCATTGTTCCGCATCCACGGATTCAACCTTGGGTGTCGTAGTACTGAACAGATTTAGTGAAAAAAATCCACATAGAAGTGGACCCTCGCAAATCAAGCCTGTGTTGTTCAAGGGTCAGTTGTCCATGTTGTTGCTTATTCAGGTTAATTAATGAATCAATTAAAATAAAATAAAAATAGAAATAAAAAACTGGTTTATAAGAAATGCGTAGAAGCTGCAGAGTCAGGCACTACGTAAATTATCTCAAGTGGGCAGATCACATTTTTTCAATAGACATTTTGACACACACAGATCTGTAACACCCCCCCACCCTGCAGCTGGCCCAGTATTTGGGGGAGGACTTCTGACTTGGCTCTGAAATTTGTTCTGGTAATCAATCTGGCTTCTCCCCTCTGCCCGCCCAGGTTCAAATTAAATTGTACACATGCTCTGTGATTCAGCCTAACAAGTCTGGCCAGAAAAGTTGGCCTCCATGTCATTGTTGCTTGGCTGGAAGGAAGGGGCAGACAGAGCACAGCGCCCCGTTTCCATAGTGCCCTGTGGCAGCTTAACCACCTTGGATTTGCGTAATCCCCTTGAACGGAAAGGAAATGTCAACTGAGGGGCAGTGTGGTGTCACAGGGGGCCCTGGCTGGCAGGACACCTGTTGTCTCAACCCAGCTTGAGCACAGACTCAGCAGGCTGTCAGCCACACCCCCCTTCCCCAAATGGACCTCACTTTCCCCCTCAGGACCAAGAGGCGGTTGAGTGGGCTGTAGCTCCGGCACCCAGGAACCCACAGCTCCTTTGAGGCTGGGAGGACAGCCCGGGTTCGGATGCACTAGCCCACACTGGGGGAGACCCTCAGGGCTGCAGCACAGGCCTGACTGGATGCCGCGGAAATGCCCTTCGCTCTTCTCCCCGTGTGCTCTCCCCAGGGCTCCATTCCCCCTGCCTGCTTGCAGTGGAGAGGGCCGGGGCTTCGGACACACCCAGCCCAGGTTGGGACACCGGCTCGGCATCAGTCTGACGCTCAGCTACTCCACGTCCACGGGACTGTTAGGAGCATTCGCCCAGACAGCTGTGTACCCGCTTGTACACAGCTGGTGCTCATGAAGGATGCCTCTGCGCTCTCCCCACACTGCTCCCTTGGGCTCCAGTCTGTGGGGTTCTGGCTGAGAACGGTGGTGGATGCAGATGCAAGCCCATCTTGCTGCCATTATTATTATTACTATTCCCAAAGCTTTCTTTCCTGTGATTTTAATCAGAGAAGGTTCTGATGGAGCCAACCACCCATCCTCCTACTCCCTTAAACCCACTCAATTGTAGATTAAGCCAGATTGTTACAAATTTGCAGCCAAAAATTAAATTAAATTTAAAAGCCAAATTTAGAGCCAAAGCTCTATCCTTCAAGAGCCTTTCTTCCATCCCTCCTTCCTCGAAAATCTATCCATACTCAGATAAAATATGTCTAGAACCTGGTAGCTGCCCTCAGCAGCTTCGAGGCTGGTGGGGGAGACAAATTCAGAAAAAATCCATTGTAATCCCGCAGGTGCTACCAAAGAACAGGGGTGTGTGTGATGAGAAGAGGTATCAAGGAACACTTCCTGGAGGAGGTGACACCTGAGCTCAAAATAAGAGTAAGCATTAGGAGGCAAATGCGGGGGATGAGGGGTGAGGGGGGTAGTTTCCAGCAGAGAGGATGCACGCATGGACAAAGGGCAGGGGGCAGAAATGACAGTCTGTGCAGTAAACTACCAGCAGTTTAGAACATAATGTGAGGGAGGAAAGGAGGCTGTAGCAGGCTGAATAACGGCCCCCAGAGATAACAGATCCTAACCCTGGAATCTGTATGTGTCACTTTATTTGGAAACGGGGTCTTTGCAGATGTGATCAAGTTAAGGATATAAAAATGGGGAGATTATCCTGGATTGCCTGGGTGGACCCTAAATGAGATCACGTGTACCCTTAAGAAATGGAGGCAGCAGGAGATGTAACTGCACAGAGGAGGAGAAGGCCATGTGACCACGTCGGCAGAGACGAGTGATGCAGCCACAAGCCAAGGACCTACTGGAGCCACCAGAAGCTGGTAGAGGCAAGGAAAAGGTTCTCCCCTGGAGATGAGATGAGAGATGAGAGTCTGACCGAGAACAGACAGTCAGGACTGCTGCGCAGGGCCCATTCAAGAGAGGTTTACGAGGCAAAATTGCTCTCTGGGTTGAAGGGGGCCAAGAAGCACCAGAGCTGCCACAGGGCATGTCTAACAAAAGGGACTGGTAGGGCTGCGGCAGCTCCCACTTCACACGGACACCCTGGGCCGGTGGCCCTGCCTCTGAAGGACCGACAGGGCTCCCTTCCCGGGCCTTGCACCCGGGCCTCTGAAGGGAGGGATGAGCCTCAGCCATCGCTAGGACCCCTCTCTAGCCCCTCAGCTGTGCGAGCGGAGCGCAAGCTGCCTCTGGGAGAGGACAGTCGGGATCCTGACGACACATCCCTGGGAGCCGGCATAGCACAGGTTTTTGTCCTGTTGGGACCGGGATAATTGGGGCATTAATGGAAATGCATTTCTTACCTATTTTCTGTCTGATTGAAAAGTACTTTGCAGTCATTTAGGGCCCTCACACCCCTATAATGAGAGCACATGTCGCTCAGACAAGGCAGCAAACTGGGTCACCACACAGGCTCCAGAGCCTCTCGGATGCAATAAGCAAACAGTGCAGGCCCACCCCCCTCCTGTGCCCCACCAAGGACATCGCCAGCTCTGTGCAGCCCCTCAGTGACGGCCAAATTCAGCAAACAGGCTGAATTTGGACTATCAGGGTACAACTTTATTTTTCTCCCATCTCTGCCTTGCATCAACTGTGTCAGAGCTCCTTTTCTGTACCCCTGAACCCCCATCTCAGGAAGACTCCATGGCCTTCTTTTAGTTGTAAGAATAAGTCCCATTTTGATAGTTCAACTCTCTTCCAGGGATCTAAAAGTCCAGTCAAATCTATTAGAAAACTCTGATCTCGGACCTTTCACAGCTTCTCCCCTCGCCCCTCTGTAGACCCCATCTTCACTCCTCCAGGAACGGAATGAGGGAGGATGGAATGAGGGGGGAAGTGCAAAGTCGTCCTGCTCTCCGTGGGGCTCTCTTGGCCAACACCGGCCGTCACACCTTCGTCTTGACAGGCTGGCTCTCGTGTGGGCCCGTGGTGGGTTCTCTGGAACCAGTCCCCAGCCCGCCACCCACGCAGAGACCTCTGCCCTGGGCCGTCTGTGGCGGACATGGAGATGGCTGCCCAGACACCCCCCCAAAGGAAGGGCCTGTTGCCCAGCTGCTGTCAGCCCCAGGGACAGTCACAGAGAGCTGTCACCCTTCCAACGGCAGGTCCACCGATGGCTGATGGAGGCCCGGGCATAGGGCCTGGCCAGCTCTGACAGGCACCTTCGGGTCGGTTTAGGCCTGCAGCACAGCTCGGCTTCCCTCTGCCCACCCTGCCTCCTCCCCTCTCTTCCACAGGGCCGCTCCTGGGCCACTCCCTAATAAACATCCCCACACAAGTGTCTCAAGCCTGCTCCCCGGAGAACCCGCACGTGACCCCTTTAGCAAGAAGCACGTGCACTCGGGCTGACCCCTCCCCACCCATCTCAGCTCCTGGCCCTGTGGCCCACCCCACCCAGGGTGCTGCTACGGGGAGCCCTGAGCCCCGTTAGGTGAGTGGGGTACCGGCAATGCTGGCTCAAGCCCAGCTCCCCCCACGGTCCCCACTGAGCCACAGGGACCTTGGGGACGCCCCACTTATCCCTGCCCCACCAAACGCCAGCAGCATGGCCTACCCAGCTGCTGCCCCATCTCCCTTTGCCCCGCTCTGCCAGCCTCCCCGCTCCAGGCTTCTCCCGGCTGGAAGCAGGCACCACCCTCCGTCTTCATGTATATGCCCTCCCCACTGCCTGTGAGATACCATCAATGTTTTGCTCCCAAGGACTCTCTTGACCCCTGCCTTAGCGGTGGCATGGAGCAGGTTCTGGTTTTCTGCAGCTCAGTGTGCTCCCGGCCAGGGCATGAGACACCACCCTCCCCTTCTCGTAGGTGCCCCAAACTCTGCAAGCTCTTCCCCCATCACTTGACTTCAAAGCAGGGGAAAGCAGTCCTGGCTGTATAAAGCAGTCCTGCGAATTAGTTGTGCTTGCGCTAGATTTGGAAGGAAGAAGAGAGGCAGAGACCATGGCCTCCCTGCTGCTTTGGCTGGGGAGATGTTGGGATTTTCGTCAGTGTGGAGAGGCGGTTGCGGCAGTGGCCGCGGCGGCGTCTCCAGCTCTGGGTCAAAGAGAGGCAGTGGTCTGGGGTCGCCCACGCCCTCAGTCACTCCTGAAGCCCTGCCTTCCTGATGGGGCAGAGGCAGCAGCTCTCTAGAGGGTCTGCAGGGGTGTTCTGGGCCCTTCCAACAGTGTTGTAAACACTGAATTTCCAGTAACAAATCCTCTTCTACCTAAAACAGCCAAAGTGGTTTCTGTTTCCTGCAACTGTGAACCTGACTGGCACCGGACACCTTTTCGAATTCCGAATCTCTTCCCTCGCCTGGATGGGGTGGTGATTGTTGGATTCGTCTTGCCATCTTACAAGTCCTGCATGGATATGACTAGCCCTTCTCTTTATCAGCCCTTCTCATCCTCGACTGAGCACGTGAAATCCTTGGGGACCCTTATTAAAATACAGGTTCTGATTCGGTGGGTCTTGGGTGACGCCTGAGAGTCTGCATTTCTGACAAGTTCCAGGTAATGCCTTTGCAGTATTCCCACCCCAGACATGCTCAAGAGCACAGCTTTAGCTTGTGAGGGTACTGAGCATCTGTGCTTCTCAGCTGGGCCGTTAGCGGAAGTTCCAAGGCAGCAGGAAGAAGCCCCTTTACCATCCTGCATAAGCGGGGCCTGGGCCAGGTGCGTGGGAGGTGCAATAGAGGAGTCAGACACCCTCGGGGCCTCCAGGATCAGTGAGCCTTCTCCTACTGGGCACAGAGCCCGGTGGGCCATGGGGACACAGCCTCCCGCCTTCTCCATGCCTGGTGACTAAAGGATTTGTCCCGCTCCCCAGGCACAAGCCAGCGGTGCTTCCTGGTTGGACAAGGGTTTCCGTTCCTCAACGGACAAGCACTTTAGGAGCACGGTGGGGCAGGGCGCTCACCCCGGCAGTGGACTAAGGAAGGAAGGCGCAGGGGGCTGCAGCTGCCGAGCTGGGCCTCTGCCCCAGTGACAGGGTGAGGGCATCATGGGTGGGCGAGGAGCAGCGGAACCACTGCTGGAAGGCCCGGCTGGGCGGCATGCTCTGTAAACAGTCCTCCTGAGCCACGCGAGGGTCAGGATGGCAGAGTGGGGGCAGGGTCGGGCTTGGAATGCTGAGGGAAAGGGCTGACAAGGGGCTGAGGCCAGACTGGGAAGGCCCTGCAAGGGAATTTGGGGTGCCCCTAAGGATCCTGAGCAGGGCTCTAATCAGAGGCATGACAGCATCGGGAGGAGATGGAGGTGGTGGCCCGAGGAGCAGAGACACAGGATAAAAGGGTTCCAAGTTCACATGTCCTCCCACCAGCCCCGGATTATAGGAGCCCAGCTCCGTGGGCCTTATTAACTATCTTTTATAAACAGACCCATTCACTCAGCTGGCTTTCATGTTTCTTCAAAAGCAGAACACTAAATGGAACACCAGAAAAGAACATGTTGTCCATTTAGATCACACCAAAAGCATGTGTTTTTGAGGGGCAAATGGAAAACAGCCAGTATAGCACTCAGAGTAAATATGTGTTGAATGTGTCACATGCATGAATGAATGTATAAGCCTAGAGCAAGCTGCCTTGGGCGGGGGCGGGGGGGTTCCAGGGGAGTCCAGGGCTGCCCTGATCACAGGCAGTGCGGCCCTGGGCAGCCTGTTCCCTGGGACCATCCCTCTGCTCCGGCACACCCGGTCCGGATTCACTGAAGTGCTGACTGATCACTAGAAGTTTACGGATCTCTTTACTGACATGACATCTTGACTCAGTATGGCCAAAATAAAACTCTTGATTCTCATCCCCTCCCCAGAAACCCTTTCCCTCTCCCAGTCTAACGTAAGGTAGCTAATGAAACCACTTACCCAGTTCCGGCCAAAAAACTTTGGATGCGTCCTGGATTCCTTTGCCTTACCTCTATGGGGAACTCATTAGCTGGTCCAGCTGGCCCTACCTCCAAAATATGTCCCCGTCTGACCACTTCTCACCATGTCTACTGCTACACATGCCTACTGTCTTGTCTGGCCTGTTGCCTTGGCCTCCTAAGTGACCTCCCTGTTTCCTACCACCCCTTCCCCTGAGCACAACCCATTTTCCACGCAGCAGCCAGAGGGATCTTTTCAAAACATAAACCAGATGATGTCACTTGTTTATCAGTTTCCTAGTTTATGTTCTGTCTTGTCTGCTAGAATGGAACTCCATGAAGGCAGGGACTTGTGGATTTGCAGTGCCCAGGGCCTAAGAAAGTGCTCAGTAAACACCTGTAAATCTCACCGAATGAAGGAGCCTGAGCCAGTGGCTGGAGTGAGGGCCTCACCTCCAACATCAGTCACCCAGGCTGCCCTGACTGGCCCATACTGCAGGGAAGCCGATACCCAGCTGCAAACTCAGCCATATTCCAGATAATGCCATGAGAATGTTGGCGAGCATTAGAAAATGTGGTTTTTTTAAATGGTTTTCTAGAACATTTCTGGAGAAATGGTCCAAAACGATAAGGAGAAGACTCTGGATTACCAACAAGATGAACAACTAAAATGATACATAGGAGTGGATTCTGGAGTGTTACCTAGAATTCAAAACATTAGCCAGTGTCTGATTCTGAAAGGACACCATACTGATGTCCCCAAAATGTGACAAAAGAATTTAGAAATGAAAACAGTGGGGATGTTTTTCTTCTTCTTTTTTTAAATAGGTACTTAATAAATATTTATTGAATGAATCAACTGCCTATGTAATATGAAAAAGAAAATATTCCCAAAATATCATTCTAAGTTTTAAAGTATGAGACATTAGAATGGTTCCAGAAGCCATATTCTGGAAAGGGGTCCCTAAGGAATCGCGGCATTCCATACACTCCTCCAGTGGCTTACCCATATAGTCCTCTGGCCCCAAGCTATTCAAATATATATTTCATTGTCCTGTTACTTTCAATGTATTTTTGAGAGCTGCTTCAAATCCTTTGTGAAATGAGGCAAGAAACAGACAGAAGGGCAGACAAAACCAATGAAACCAGCAGCCCCAAATCAAAGCAGATACAGAGGACGTGGACAAGAGGGGGACTGAGTAGGACAGGAGAGAGACCATTCACCACAGTTACAGACAGACACTGGGCCCATCATCTTAGTTTTACATCTCACTTTCTAGAAGGGAGGAGGTTCTCTGATCCTTTGGAAAAGCTCCCTGGCCATCAAGAGGTGGAAGATTCCACGGCCTTAGTGATGGCCCTGTCACCTCCTGCTGCCATGGGGACAGAGATTAGCAAGCACTAAGCTCCCCGGGCTCGGAGGTGCTGGAAGGGGCAGCCAGAAGGGCCCACTGTGCATCTCCACCCGGTGGTCACTGAGGTTGCTGGGCACACCTAATCCAGCTGTCACCACGCACTTGCCCTCCTCTGCAAACAACAGCTGGTCGGGGCTGGGCTCCACGGCTGCCCATCTGCCACCCGCCCTCCCTGGCCAGAGATGCTCAGGTGCCCTCAAGATGCCCTTATCCCTCACAGCACCACCCCTCCCATCCCCGTGGCTTGGTTCTGTGGCTCGGATGGGGATTTTCCACCCTTCCCACGAGGCCGGCTGCCAGCAGTGAGTCCCAGATATGCCATCTGCCCTCAACTAGCCCACGCCCTTCCCCAGGGCCCCTTACCACATGCGGGGGGTGCAGGGGGCTGAGCTGCAGACTCTGAAGTCCATTTGAATTCTGGCTCCAGCTTTGTGACCTTTGGCAAGTTACTTAGTCTCTCTGTGCCTGAATCCTTATCTATAAGATGCGGACAAAGCATTTCAGAGAGCTGAGCTGAGTCCATTAGTCAACATACATACATAATTTTACACAGTGCCTGACTCAGGTGCCCGAGAAATGCTAGCTCTTTTTATTTTTTTTTATTTTTTGTATTTATTTACTTATTTATTTATTTGGTTGTGCTGGGTCTTAGTTGCGGCAGACGGGCTCCTTAGCTGCGGCATGCATGTGGGATCTAGTTCCCTGGCCAGGGATCGAACCCAGGCCCCTTGCATTGGGAGCTCGGAGTCTTAACCACTGTGCCACCAGGGAAGTCCCAACTAGCTCTTTTTAGACCCCCGCATTCCCTCGGACCCTCCAGAAGTCATCCCGACAGCAGACCTCCCCTTTAACTCAAACAGAGCCTTCAACTCCATCTGTCTGCACTCGATAAGGAAAGCTAAAGAAGCACCTTTATAACCCTCTTCGGAAAGGGTCCTGAAATCTATGAGGACCTTCAGAGTCTAGTGGAAAGGCCTGCACGCTAATTTTGGCTCTGTCAGTGACTCCCTTATTCTTGTTCTCTAGTTGGTTTCCTAGTCCATAACCTGGGAATCATGCTGCCTAATCCTCATTACTCCAGCAGCAGAATCCCACTAATTGTATGCTGTTTCCAGGTGTGAACTGGATTTAGAAAACACAGTTTTATACTAAAATATCAGTATTTCGGGGCCACTGCCCTAGGAAAGGGGCTCCCCATGTACCCCTCCTGTCCAGCGGGCTAGGAAGTCTGCCACCGGTGGGCCGACTGGCAGAGCCTCAGCTGTGAGGCCCCTGTAGGGGCAGCTGGCCTTTGCTCCCTATTAGAACTCAGAAAATATAGAATCCCACAAACCCAGAAAGAGGTTCTAATGCTGGGGGAAGCAAACAAATGACAATGGCACTCAATGGTCTGAAAAGCAGAACTGCGGGGGAGAGCCCACTAAAGGCAATGTAAGGGTGAATGGAGGCCTCGAACCTGAAACCGTTGGGCGTTTCTGAATTGCACGGCCTCTGACTCGGTGATGGCTCACCGCGGTGATGCTGCAGCGCACGACTGCCTCCCGTCCTGGGATCCTTGCAGCACCGGGTGGCCCGAGCCCAGTCTCTCTGTTCTCTTTTCTAGAGAAGGTGTGCAGAGGACATGCTCTTCCCCGGCCTTCCTCCACACCCACCCCTGAGCAGGCGTCCTGTTGTGTTGTGCCTGGCACAAAAGAAAACACATAGCTGGTAGGTGTCTGCAGGCGGAGACGAGCTGGCCTTTGCCTGCGCAGTGGGGGAACTGGGAGGGGGTGGCTTCCTATTTTCACTTCCTCCATAAGCAGCAGCTGGAAGGGAAGCCAGAACCGAGGGCTGCCATCCCCCACGGCCTCTCTAGAAACGGAAAAGCTAGTCCTTTCTCACCATGGGTAGAATGACTTGAAAATGCCAGATTAACCCTTCAAACACTCACTTGTGCGCCCACCCAAACCTGGGGAAAAGGTGTGTGCTCCCTGGGAGAGGGGCTGCCTAGCCTGGCACTTGACGAGTGCTTTCTGCCAAGGGTACTGGGCACCAGCTACACAGCAAAGGGGGCCCAGATGTGCAGTCTCTAATTTCATCCTCACAACAACCCTCGAAAGTCAGTATTATCATGCCTTTTTATATGTGAGAAAACGGGCTCAGAGAGGCGACGCTCTAGCGTCAGAGACTGAGAAGGTGTGGAATGAGAATTCTAGAGACCAAAGTCCCAGCCTCTCACTGGACTCCCTCCCGCAGGGAGTGGTCAATGCCTCTGGCTGGGGTCCGCTTCTCTTCCATTTCCCCTCCTCTCCCCTTTTCTCACCAGGCTAACCCCTCTCATCCTTCAGAATCCAGCTCAGGCCACAGCTCTGCCAGAAGCCTTCCTGGACCCCACCAGCCTAGGTCAGGTGCCCAGGTGTCTGCTCCCCTGGCTCCTAGGCACCCATCTCTCACCTGTTCTCAGTGAATCCTCACCTGCTCTCAGAGCTTCTTTCTCTGCCTCCCCATCTGGTGTGTCGACTCAGGTCTGCAAAGACCATGGCTTACTGTCCTTTCAGCCCAGTGCCTAGCTCAGGCTGCGATGCTCGGAAGCTCAAGAAATATTTGTGAAAAGAATTAATGAGTAAACACAAGAGGACCCCTGCAGAAGCAGCCTCCCTCACACTTCCGAGGATACAGAAGGGTGCAGGGGTCACACAGCAAACAGGCCAATGGATCGGTGAGGTGGGTTATGCAAGCCGGAGGCACACACGCCCAGTCTAAGACGGCCCCAACCGTGGGACTGTGGGCCTCCTGACGGCAACATGAAAATGCAGGATATTTTATACACCTTCAAATCTGTAAAAACACCACATACACCAAAAAGGCATGTCACTGAGCAGCATCTCATCTCAAGGCGTCCAGTTTGCAGCCTCTGCAGAAGCATTTGGGAAGAACTGGGGCCCAGAGTCTGGTTCCTGAGCAGCCGTCTCTCACACCCCTTGAGGAGTGGCAAGTTCAGATTCGGGGCTGGGGCTGCTGCTGACATCTCCGTCCCCATGCCCCTTTCCAAAGCCCCTGGAAACCCAGAGCAGTTGGAGCCACCAGGAACGAGGCTTTCCTTTTCCCCTTGCCTGGGACAGGGTGCCCCCAGGGCCTCCAACACCCCCCAAGTCCTTCCTGAAAGGTAGGCTCCGCCTACTGTGGGGCAAATCTCTCTCTTCCCCCAAAGTCTCCCAGCTGCACTTCACAATCCCAGCAGACTTTTTTGGACCATGTTGCTCTGTCTGTATTATAGCTGGTGACATTCTTTCTGCTCTAATCATGAACTTGAAGGAGCGGGGTGGAGTAGGCAGGTTAGGAGTTTTAGCACCGTATCTGGCTTTGCAGGAATAACAGGTTCAGATCACTCACTTCCCCTGGAGAGCCAGCCCTAGATGCAGGGACCACCCCCGTCACCCCCACCCCAGGCTGTGACAGTAGGTGGGCCGGCCACCCACCGTGTCTGGAGAGAAGCAGTCAGATGTGAGTGCTGCATGTTGCTAGGAAGCAACTGGTAACAGCTGGCTGAGAAATAAGTCGGGTCCCTCGGAAAGCATGTTCTTGGCCTCTAATTAAACGCTGCTGCAGCGTCTCTTCCTTCAGGGAGCTATAGAAATGTGCCGAATCAATGCAGGCAGGAGCAGGCAGGGAGCAGCAGGTTCACAAGCCTGTTAAGGCCCCTCCTGTCTGTGCAGAGGAAAGGCTCAGGGGACAGGAGTGAAATTGCTAAACCTCCAGGAGGTTGGTAAAGTAAAGAAAATCCTGGCCTCAGACTACTCAGCTCAACTAAGCCCACAGAGTAGCTACCTAATACCACTTCTGCTGTTACAGGAGAATTCATTGGTTAAACACTTTTTCAAAAGCTCATTAAATCCCACTTCTGGGTATATATCCAAAAGAATTGAAAGCAAGATCTCAAAGAGATATTTGCGCACTTATTCATAGAAGCATGATTCACAATAGCCAAGAGGTGGGAGCAACCCAAGTGTCCAGCAATGATGGATGAATGGATAAACAAAATGTATAATACTATATACATATAATGGAATATTATCCAGCCTTTATAAAGGAAGGAAATTCTGACACATGCTACAGCATGGATGAACCTTGAGGACATTGTGCTACTGAAATAAGCCAGACACAAAAAGACAAATACTGTATAATTCTACTTATATGAGGTAACTAAAGTAATCAAATTCATAGAGACAGAAGGTAGAATGGTGGTTACCAGGAGCTGGGGTGAGAGGGAAATGGGGAATTATTGTTTAATGGGTATAGAAGTTTCAGTTTTGCAAGCTGAAAAAGTTGTAGAGTTTCAGTTTTGCAAAATGAAAATGTGTAGTGGGCTTCCCTGGTGGCGCAGTGGTTAAGAATCTGCCTGCCAATGCAGGGGACACGGGTTTGAGCCCTGGTCCGTGGAGATCCCACATGCCGCGGAGCAACTAAGCCCGTGCACCACAACTACTGAGCCTGCGCTCTAGAGCCCACGAGCCACGACTACTGAGCCCGCGTGCCACAACTACTGAAGCCTGCACGCCTAGAGCCCATGCTCCACAAGAGAAGCCACCACAGTGAGAAGCCCGCGCACAGCAACAAAGATTAGCCCCCGCTCTCCACAACTAGAGAAATCCCATGCACAGCAACAAAGACCCAGTGCAGCCAAAAATAAATAATAAATAAATTTTTTAAAATGTTGTAGAGATAGGCTGTACAACAATGTGAATGTACTTAACACTACTCGACTGTATACTCAGAAATAGTTAAGATGGTAAATTTCATGTCACATGTTTTTTACCAGCTACAAATTAGGAAAAAACTCATTAAAAAATTTTAAGTAATACATATTTACAGTAAAAGAATCACAAAGATAAAGGGGATAAAGCTAAAAATTAAATATCCACCTTCCCTCACCCCCAGGCCCACTCTTCACAGGGAACCATCATTAACAGCATCTTCTGTGGGCCTTCAAAAATGTTTTATGACTCTAAGAGCATGTATGTATTTATGTCTTTATTGATTTCAATTTCATTTCAGATTTTAGTCATTTTTCTTTTTTTATAAAAAATAGCATCACAGGGCTTCCCTGGTGGCGCAGTGGTTGGGAGTCTGCCTGCCGATGCAGTGGACACGGGTTCGAGCCCTGGTCTGGGAAGATCCCACATGCCGCGGAGCAACTAGGCCCGTGAGCCACAATTACTGAGCCTGTGTGTCTGGGGCCTGTGCTCCGCAACGAGAGAGGCCGCGACAGTGAGAGGCCCGCGCACCGCGATGAAGAGTGGCCCCCGCTTGCCGCAACTGGAGAAAGCCCTCGCACAGAAACGAAGACCCAATACAGCCAAAAATAAATAAATAAATAAATAAATAAATAAATAAAAATTAAAAAAAAACAAAACATGTGTTTAAAAAAAAAAATAGCATCACACTAAACACACTTGTTCAATTAATATGTCGCAGAGAGCTTTCCAAATCCATATGTATGGATCTGTTTCATTATTTTTGACAGGTGTATCGGATCCCATTTTAGGGACATTTCATAATTTATTTAGTCTATCTCTACTGATACACATTTAGTAGTTTCCACTTTTTCATAATAAAGTTGCAATGAAAAGCCTTATGCATATACCTTGGTCACATATGCACACGTTTTGGCTTAATAACACAGAATTTAACTGGGCTAAAAGATATGCACATTTATTAAGACACTACTCTTTGTCTTTCAAAAAATCTGAATCAACTTTCTCTCCCACTAACAGTGGGTGAGAGCACCCTACCTTCTTGACAATACTGGGTCATCAAACATTTTTAACCTTTGCTAATCTGATGGGTGAAAAATAAATATTATAAGCATTTTTCATACAGTTGTTGACCACGTGTATTTATTTTTTCTATGAACACCCTGATAATAATATTCTGTGCCCATCTTTTCTTTGGGATTGTTCATCTTTTTATTATATATTTTTTAAATGTTTTAAGCTAAGGAAATCAATCCTTCGATAAATGGGTTGTCATTTGCCATTTGATTTTGTTTTGATATTTTTTGCCAAGTTTTCATTTGTATGTATTCAATTTTATGGAGGTTTTTTTCCCCCCTTCTTAAAAGGGGCTTACTCACTGCAAAATTATAAACAGAAATCTAGAAGACAATGGCACCTCAGCAATTATAGGTCCATTTTGTGTCCCTTATCTTTCTCCAACCTTGGCACTTGCTGCCTGACCCTCCCTGAGTCTTCTCTTTAGGAGACTCATAGAAATGTTCCTTCTCCAACTTTCTCCATTCAGTCTTTTTTATGAAACTCGCCATCTTTCTAACAAAATGTTTTCCAGTCTTCCAAAAGTCATCTCCCTACTTGATAACCAGGAAAATCCCCTCTCCCTCTAGGATTTTGAGGGGATGTGTTCCAGTTATGAATCCCTGTGTCTTCTGCTTAACCTCATCAGATAAGGTTTTTTTTTTTCAATGTCTCCGCAGTTTGTAATGTGAAAACGTATGCATTTTTTTCATTTTCTCAATAAAAATGATATAGACTTGTTTTCTCAAAAGGAATCTCCATCAAGATTCTAGCATGCCCACTACTTCAATCTTAACCCTAACTTACACTGAGTTGAGAACCACTTTTCAGGTAAACTTTATTTTTAAAAAAAATATAAATAGAATGACATTTAAAGTTTAAAAACATTGACTTGGAAAAACAATCCAGAAGCAATTTATTTTGAGCAACACATTCCTCCATAAGGACATATTTCAAACCTCATAACGCCCAACAAAAGCTGCTGGGGGAGGCCTGGAAATTACCTTTTACTTCTTTGTTCCTCTGTTCAGAATATATCCATCCTTCCGTCCTTTTTTTTTTTTCTTTTCTTTCAGTAGAAATATAGACCCCTCTCTATTCTTTCAACAATTTACTAAGGATAAGAGACAGCCTCTTCTTCTAATCTTGGAAAGTTAAGTACTAAGCTTGGAAGAGAAAGGGTAGTTGAAGACCAGGCAATCTCCAGTCTCAGGAAGCCGAATGGGACCAGCCAGGAAGCCCGCTTCTGCTATTAGAGTTACCGTGTACTACTTACTGCCAGGCAGCAGTTTCAAACAGCTCTCCTGGGGCACTGGAACCCTGCCTGCAGGGGACAGAACTTCATCATCAGGGAGTTAATGAAACAAGGAGAAACAGTGGACTCCCACGAAAAAGCAGTCCACCACTCAGCTCTTCCTTCCTAACTCCACACACTCAAAGACTGGTTACCTGGTCGCTTTACTGATGGTGGGATGGGTGAGCCAGGGAGAAGGCAAGACACCTCTTTCAAAGAGCAGGAGATCGGTATCCGGAGACATTACCAGACTAGAAACTCAAAGGTTGGGACTATGACTTACACAACCTTATATTCCTAGTTCCTGGCATTTAGTAGGTCCTCCATAAGTGTTTAATAAATGAATGAAATAAGCCAACCAGGGTTTTTCATGACGCTGCAGTCACCTGTAGGCTTGACTGGGGTTGGAGGATCTGCTTCTAAAAAGTCACATGCACATTTTTGAGTCAGGAAGAGGCCTCATTTCCTTGCCAAGTGGGCCTCTCCAGGAGGTTACCTGCGTGTCCTCACGATATGGCAGCTGGTTCCCCCAGAGCGAGTGATTCAAGAGGGGGGAGGTAGATGCAAAAGCCAAGCCTTGAAATGTCTTTTATAACCGAGTCTTGAAAGTGACTCACCACCACTTCTGCTGTGTTTACTGCTCACACAGACCAACCCAAATACAATGTTGGGAGGGGACTACACACGAGCATGAATCTAGGAGGTGAGATCACTGTGGGCCACCTTGGAGGCTGGTTACCACAATGTATCACTAACAAAAAGAACCCAGATAATTCAACCACGGCAATGCTTTTTATTACTTGCAATTACTATTTTGTACAGTATTAACCATGCCTTTTATTTTCTGATGTTTTGACATCCTGGGGCCTTGCTGACCCTGTAGGGAATGCCTCTCCCAGGGTTAGCTAATTCCTAGGGTTAGCAAACAACCTGCCTGGGAGTGTGCCTTTCATTACACACCAATCCAGAGTCAGTACCTAACCAGCTCCTTTATGGCACTATCCAGCTGCCCTAATTACCCAGGGCCTGATATGAGACAACCAGTGACAGCCCTTTGTCCCAGAGCCCACCAAAATTATTCAAATTAGCCAATCCCAAGCCTATTCACTCTGACTTGCCTGTTCCTTCTTATAAAAACCACCCTAGAGGCTCTGGCACACATTTTCCCCTCGCTCTCTCTGACTCCTGATTGACCTGGGTGCTTCCCTATGCTATGCTTCCTATTTCTAGTGACCTCTGAGTATAACAAACTTCCCTCATGACAGTCATCTCCATGTCTGTGTGTCTTACCATACTGATTAAAACAAATCTCGATACTCTTAAAATGTACACCTATTCAAAGAGCATTTTAGGCCTTTTTTAGATTGGAGGCATCCGAGCCATGATGAAGAATACCTAGCTTCATCATCGTTTCCTATTTGACTTCAACTCTAGTTTCATTTTCTTCCTATATTGAATCACATATCCCCAGAAGCTAATCAGCTTCTGCTCAAAGTCAGCATGAAGTTTCTGACAAATTGGTTCACACCTTAATGATTAGTCCTGTGATCTGCATGAAATGGTCGCACTAGACCTCTCACTACATTAAGAAATTCTTCCATTTATTCCAAAGGATGGAACAGTTTCCCCTTCATTCATTTACCTTGCTTGGTGTTTGATAGGCAAACCTTTCACACCAATCTCAGCATGTCAGTAAAATTTCAATTACTAGTGTGTATCTTTCTTTCTTTAGTTCTAAGCAGCACTTAGTTGCTGCTTTGCAAAAAATATGACCTCGTGTTCATTCCTCCAATGGCAAACCTTTGCTTCACTAATACCGAAATGAACCCCACTGCTCTGCTTCTGTACCTTTCTGAGTACAAAATAACCTTTCTTTGTAGTATCAGATCACAGTGCAGTCTTTTGGAAGACATCTTACACAGCACATACATTTAACATATGTGGCATCAATAACGCATATCACTTGACAGAAATGATGACAATACGAAGAGCATGCTCAACGTGCTCATGCACAGGTGGTGACAGCAGTGACGTCACAACTGCTGCCTGGCTGACACTCACAAGATGCCTAGATACACTCCGATTTTGAAAAATGCATCCCGGAACTGATGCAGTGAGGTAAATACCCTCCCGTGTAAGGTGCTTAGCAGAGCTTCTGGTCCATGGTAAGCCCTTACTAAACACGAACGATCAAAAACAACAACAAACTCGCGGCAAATGAAGCTCCCTCTGTCCAATGTGTCTGGCTGCAAAGAGGGTTAGGGGTGTTCTGATCTTCTCAGACCTGGGTAAGTGGGGACAGAGGTGATGCCGCCAGTCTCCTGTGGGTGATCAGGGCTGGACCTGGAGAAGGGCAAGCTCATGTTGCTTGGTCACCAAGGAAAGGAGGAGTGTTTAGTTAATGCTCATTTAGTGCTCGCATCAACCCTGCAAATGAGAAATTATCCCCATTTTAGAGGAGGATAAACTGAGACTTTGGTCAAGTTCTTATTATCAACCCCAGGGCTACAAAGCCAGTAGCACAGACCTCATTTGCAAGCCCGAGCTGTTCTCATAATTCTATCAGAGCATGCTCTGTAAAGAATCTGAGTCCGGGACTTCCCTGGCGGTCTAGTGGTTAAGACTTCGCCTTCCAACACAGGGGGTGCAGGTTCAATCCCTGGTCTGGGAACTAAGATTCCCACATGCCCCGCGGCCAAAAAACCAAAACATAAAACAGAGGCAATATTGTAACAAATTCAATAAAGACTTTAAAAATGGTCCACATCAAAAAAATCTTAAAAAAAAAAAAAGAATCTGAGTCCTACTATGCATCTCTCTGCTTCCTACATCTATTAATCAAATGCTGTACGATGGAGAGAGCCTTCAGAATGTTTTCTTTTTAAACAACAGAGGGTTATAGCTATAAAGGGTATACACTGAGCAGATTAATGTTGTAAACAAAATTACCCCTAGAACATCAAAACCACTTAATACGCTCCATTGCTTTGGAAGCACGCACTGCAGAGAACCATTATGCTGATTACCAATAATTATAATCTACTCATTAAGGAAAGTCCCTAAGGGCTTCTACAAAGGAACGCTTCATGGCTGACATGGAGTTACTCTGTGTACTTGAAAATAATGAAGCTACCGTTCTTTTAAAAATTATCTAATTTAGGCTTTTCACAGATTTATGTGCTTCTCTGTAAGGACTCTAAATGAAAGAGGTTCTGCTAAATTTAAATGGAAGCTTTCTCTCAAAGGTCCAGAGCAGCTTCAAACTGATTGCTGACATGCCAGCTCCCTGCCGAGTAGGGCTGAGAGGACAGAGGTATTTAATCTGAAAGGTATATCCCCTGAAGTCTCTGCTTTTCTTAAACATTTTGGTTTCAAAGAACTTGTTTCTCCAAAGATTCTCGAGATTTACTGGATGGACATTTGTGGAGAGAAGACACTAGGATTTACTTAAAGCAGCTTTAAATCCTTTAGAAACAAAGTTAATGTAAACACACAGGGGTTGAGAACTAATTATGGGTCAAGCACTCAATGGGCTGAGCGCTTTACCTCCCATTTTAACTATAATCCTTTTAGGTACAAGAAACAGCCAGGCCAGCTCAGGGATGCCTGCACAGGAGAGCCAGAAATCTTATAGAAATACAAGACTAGGAATCATAATTGGGCCTCATGGACACTGGAACTGAATCTAAGAAGGTCCCCAGACAGCAGGAATTTCATGACTCTTTCCACAGGCGACCTGCCTTTCTCTTTGCATCTATTAATTTGCTTTCAACTGCAAGAAACAGAAAATCCAATTCAAAGTGGCCTAAATAGTAAGGAAATTTACTGCCTCACCGAACTGGAAATCCAGATGTAGGGTGGGTTTCAGGGTTGGTTCTGAATCAGCCAACTGTGTCATCTATGATTCAGGTTCTCTCCTCTTCATTTTCCCATCCAGAAGGCCAGCTTCATCCTAAGGCTGATTCTTACTGAATATGATCATAGGGTGTTGCATGGTGGGAATATGGGCTACATGTTTCCTCACTAACATATTCTAAGGAGAAATGTTTCCCCAGAAGCCCCAGAAACCTTTATCTCATGGTATCATTGACCTGAACTAAGCCACATGACATTCCTAAACTAACCCCTTATGCTGACTGGTCTTAGTCTAGTTCTAGTCACTAGCAAGGAGTATGGGACTACCATGATTGGTTTAGACTGCTCAGGGCACACCCCTAGAGTGAAGTCAGATATGTGGGGGATGGAAAAAAGAGAAACTTGAGAATAATTCCTAAGTTTTTGCCTCAAGTAAATGGGTAGACACTGAAGTCATTTGGGAAATCTTGGAGGAAAAACAGGTTGGAGGTGGAGGTGAGAATCAAGAGCATTGCTCTGAATATGCTAGTTCTGAAACGCCTGTTACATCTCCAAATGAAGAGGCCATGTAAGCCATGGGATATACGAATTTGGCGCTCAAGGAAGGGGTCAGGGCCAGAATTATCATTTCGAGAATCATCAGCTTATACCTAGAACTTAAAACCATGGAATGGATGAAATCAACTAAAGAAAGAATATATAGAGAAAAAGAGGTGAGGATCCAAAGCCAAGGGCTAGGCACTCCAACATCTAAAGATAGAGCAGAGAAGCAGCCAGCAAGCAGGACCAAGAAGCAACAATTAGTAAGACAGGAAGAAAACCAAAATTACGTACTATCCTAGAAACCAAGTGTTTCTTGATATACAGAGAAATCAATTATGCCTAATGTCGGGAGGCTTCCTAAGAGAGGGACAAGAGGTGAGCACTGTATTAGCAACATGGAATCACTGGTGACTCAGACAAGTGCAGCTTCAGTGGAGTGATGGGGACAGAAATCTATCAGAGTGGGTTGAGGAAAAAAGTGGGGAAGTGAAAACATGTTCAACTCTTTTGAGAAGTTTTTCTGTGAAGGTCCCAGAGAAATGAGCAGTAACTAAAGGGGGAAATGGGGCCAAAGCAGGAGTTTTTAAAGAAGAAAGATCCTCGAACATATCTTTATGTTAATGGGAATGACCTAACAAGAGAAAGATGGAGGAGACAGAAAATAATTGCAAGAGCAAAGACCTTGAGAAGTCAAAAGGAGACAGGATTCAGTGAACAGGTGGAGGGGTTGGCCTTTCATAGTAGCAGGCCTATTTCATTCAGGAGGAAAGGCAGAGAATGGGCATAGAGGCAAGTCACATGGTTGACATGGTAAAGGAAAGATAAGGAATCCCCACCTGATCGTTTCTATTTCTGCCATGAAGTAGGTGGCAAGGTGATCAGTGAGAAATCAAAGGAGGGGCTTTAAAGAGAAATGAAGACGTGAAACGAAGAAATGAGACCAGCAATTTCAGGGAGTGGGAAATTAGACAAGAAAAGTATATGAGGGTTGCTCAGCAGTTAGAGGTGATGAAAAGATCTAAGATATGACCAAGGGAATGCATGACTAAGGTGGAGGGAAGTGTAAATTAAGCCTCAGAAAGGCTAGGAAATTGGCCACTGGTCACACAGCTAATGAGCAGAAGAGCCAGGATTCACAGTGAGTCCCGAGTAACTCCACACCCTGTGCTCTTTCTGCTCTGCCAAGTCTTCAGGTACAATCACGCAACCTGGTACAAAGAAAAAGCTACAGGTAAAGGGCTTCTACCAAGAAAGGTTCATTCAGCTCCACAAACATGTGACAGCTTTGGGACCCTGATTTCCTCATGACCTACACAGAATCTGGGAGAATGCTTCAGTATTTCATCCAACCAGATGGCCAGTGATAGTGTTCAAGCTCTCCCTTTGGATTACCACTGACTTGTCTGGCCTATCTCTACTTCCTCCAAGCAACCTTCCAGACCGCTGAAAATTATCTTTGTGAAATTCATACTACGCCTTCCACTGCATAACACCCTAGCACCGTGCACAAGGCTTCTCTTCATGACTCAGTCCTGTTCCCCTGGGCCCCCCACACATCTTGTGCTGTAGCCATTAGATTATTCACCATTTCACAACCGTGACAGCCCTACTGATGCTTCCATGCCATTGCACATGCTGGATCTCTCCTTGAAATGTCCTCTGCCCTGGTTCACATGACAGATTCCCATTTACCCAGTTTCAGTGTCCCTTCCCCAGTATAGCCTTCCTTCTCTGCCTCTCCTTCAGCCCCCTCCACTGTTCCCAGATACACTATTGGGGCTTTCACCATTTTGCATTATAATTCTATTTGCCTATTTCTCTCCTCACCCTCAACATCTTGGCACAGCATCTACCTGACACACAGTACGTGCTCAAATCTTATGTTGAATGCTGAATGAGAATTAATTTAGCTGTTCGAAGTTGAAGATGATGAAATAAGCTGAACTGTTTTTGGTGGGGCTCAGCATCTCATATCACGTTTATTATGTTCCCAAGGGAAGTCGGTACCTAGACGGTAGAGGGATATAGGATCCAGCTGTCTGCATCCACGGCTCCTTCCCCAGCCTGCTCTGAAACCCAACATTTCAAAGCTACCTTCAAAGTCAGAGGCTACTAAACAAGCTTACTACATAAGTGGTGGGCACAGTATGAATATGAAACATAAACATCCTGACAAGCCCTGTGGAGGAGGCTAGCTGAGAAAGTGACAGAAGGATGCTGGCTGGTGGCTGGCAGGTGTTTGTAGGAGGGCAGTGATGGCTCAGCCATCCAGGAACAACCCGTCTGATCTCTTTAGGGACACCTGGAGCTTGCCAGCTCCCACTACCCAAATTACAGTAAGTGCTGCACAGTGTTTGTTTCTGCTGTGGCAGTGAGAACCGCTCATTCTTCCACCTGCACACGCAGATGGTGCAGATGGGAGCGTGCTTCCACACGAGGATGTGCAATTATGCCCAGTTCCTCCAGCTGTAACAATTACCAGGAGAACACCCAAGGGAAGGAAACAATCCCGGCAGATAGCTGTCTTCCATGCTGGCACACACCACTTAGTCCTCCCAAGAGCAGCTGCTGGATCTATGGCCTCTAGTCCCTTTCACAGTCCTTCCTGGAACCCATGTATTTGAAAAACATTTGGTGAGATCAGAACATAAGGCAGTCATTAAACAGGATATATTTAAGTAAGAAAATACCAAGGCTTTATTTTTTTTTTCTTATAAAGACAGCCCTGCTGTTGGCTAAGTGGAAAGATGTACACAATTCTCATGAGTAAACAAGATTTACCTGCTTCAGGCTGCATACCATAATGCCAAAGAAGTGACATGAAGGAAGCAGAGGTGTAATGCTCTCATCTTCATAGCAATAAAATGCAAAATAAAACAAAACTTAAATGGACTTAATTAATGCTGGGCATTCCCACAGGGAAAAGGCAAGAGGACTTTAAGTCGATCGGTAGTTGTACTGTGTACGACAAAAAAATTCCGTCAGGCTGAGCCACCTGGCTCTCCCCACCTGAGGTATACAGTCTGGAACCGACAAGGCTGAGAATCAGGAGCTTCTGCTTTACAGTCCACTGAGATATGAAGGGGGCAGAGTCTTGGAAGACCAGATGACCCGCTCTGGTGAGGCACCTACGTGCAGCAGTGTCGCATATGGAAGTTGACAACATACTCAGCGTTAGTCCTCTGCACAGAGATAGCAAAAGGCTCGAAAGGGTGGAAGGTGAAGGCAACAAGGCGTCGCACCGTGTGGTTGATGGGGCGGCCCAGTAAGCCTGCCTGAATCTCAAACTTGAGCAGACCAGAGTCCCGGGCATAGAACCTAAACAGAACAAGAGAGAAGGAGAGGATGGGACAGATACTGACCACCGTCTTGAAACCTGAACAGCAGGAAAATGTGCCAACTTGTTATTTAACCTCACTGATGACATCTCCTCTAACAGCAGCCCCAGGTTATTGGAACTGCAAAATCACCTTTGTCTGATCAGCTCATTTTACGGGCAGGGTGATTATGAACTTCCCTATGCTGTCCTGAGTCACTGGGTCATTTCTCTTTCCCAAGATGACCCTTAGTTACAGCCTTAACTACAGCCTCCCCTTTTCCAGTAGCTACCTGCCCAAGACTGCCTAGGCCAGGACTGGAAATGAAATGTGAGCCACGTACGTAATTTTAAATTTTCAGGTAGCCACATTAAACAAAGTAAAAGGTGAAAGGTGAAATTAATTTTAATAATATTTTATTTAACCCAATATTGGTATCTAAAATATTATCATTTTAACCTATAATCAATATAAAAGATACTAAAAAGATTTTTTTTTTTGTACTAAGCCTTTGAAATCTGATGTGTGTTGACACTTGAGCACATCTCAACTTGGACTAGTCACATGTTAGTGATGTCAGTGCTCAACAGCTACATGAGGCTAGTAGCTACTATAGAACAGTACAGATCTAGGCCTATATTTGAGTTTTTCACTTTTAAGAATAAATTCCTTTAGAAGGTTCTTCTTTTTCACACACAAATACAAAATACTAAGTAGTTTTTACTTTTTCATCTAACACAGTAAGACTAAAGATGCTTCCATCCATCCCAATACTTAAATGCCTTTTTCCCACATGCAAAATCAGTACCCTGTGAACTTGGGAACTAGAGATGATCAGCAGGGCTGGGGCTGAATTGGGGGAAGTTCTAGAAAATAAAGAGCTCTGAAATAAAGAGCTCTATAATTTCCCTTTTGGGAAGCAAATATATACTAGACGTAAAGATATTCATACCCCTTGACTCAACAATCCCATTTCTAAGAACTTATATCCTCAGAATTTAATTTAAATGCAGTAAATAGTGACCTGAATAAAGCTGCCTACTACGGCATTAGCTCTAATGTAAAAATACAGAGAGAATAATGCTCACTAATAGGGGAATAGTTAAATCAATTATGCTACACCTACTTGATGGAATAATATGCCACCATTAGGACTGTAACCGTGAGGACTATGTAACAACATGGAAAAATGTTTATTAAATAAAAGCCGGCTACAAAGTATTATGCCAACCATGACTACAACTGTGTAAACGTAAACATGCATACTGGCAAAGACCAGAATGGAATAAACAGTAAGTGTTAGAGTAATGGCATTACCTCTTCAAATGACTTTTATATCCTTACATTTCTCATTTTAAATTAAAAATAAAGAACTACAAGAAAAATCTTTTAAGTCAGGGTCAATGGCATTTCCAGATTTGTTTAATCTTTTCAAATCAGAAAGGCAGGGAAGTAAAAAAGGAGAGAAATGTATCTCGTGCTTCGTGACAATATCAAATGAGGCCAATTATCTGCTTTTATGTGTGAAAAACATATTCACCTTACCCACATAGTCCCCAGCACACAAAGGGCTTATAATTTAAAGTGAGCTGTTTGAGCTCCTAAATCTAACTACCAGTTTACAGGAAATATGGGGGAATGAGAAAGACAGTAAATACGCCAGGGATGCAATGAGCAAAATCTAGAATGTGGTGAATACTACCAGATGAACAATCTGGTTTCTTCAACAATTTCACTGCAAAGAAAGTAAGAGGGAAGCAGAGCTCATAGAATAAAAAAGACTTAAGAGGATAGCAACCAAATACAACATACACACCTTGTTTAGATACTGATTGGAACAAGTTGTAAAAAGACTATGCACAAGACAATAGGGAAATGTGAAAACTCACCAGATATCAGTGATCTTAATATATTTTTGTTAATTTTCATAAGATGGAATAATGGTATTAAGGTTGTATGTTTTTAAGTCCTTACCTTTTAGAAATTCATACTGAAATATTTACAAGTGAAATGCTATGACACCTGGGAGGTGATGGTCCAGGGTGGCAGTTGGGAGGGGAGGAGTGGTGGTGGAAAGAGATGAAACGACACTGACCATGAGGTGATAACTGTTGAAGCAGGGTGATGGGTACAGGGAGGTTCATTATACTCCTCTACTTTAATATGTTTAAAAATTTCCATAATAAAAAAAAATTTTTAACTGGCTTTTGGAACCTGATTGCAATTTCTCAAAGGAAGTATTACAAATGGTGATTAAGTGTTCAGAGTATGTTACACAAGCCTATTTAATACACAATGAAGCTGGATTATGAAATACTATCTACAACTATTTCTATGTGAAAAAGACCTTCCACAATCCAGCTCAGGGCTCCAGGAACACACCTCCCTTGAAATAACTCCACTAATGGCAGTGGCGCCAGTTCCTCTCCCTAGTATCTATTACAGCACACAGAACCACCCAAGCTCCCGGCACAGACAAGCGGGTCTGTGAATTGCACATCCGTGAGGAAGGCATTGCTTACAGGAGGTTAGTTTCAAGGTTCTAGCAATAATACAGTAATCTAAATTCCAAAATTCTTCCAAGTGAGGAAGCATGCGTTTCTCCAAAACCTGCCTGTTCCCCAAACCGTCTCTGCTATCGTTTCTATTAGGTAACATGAGAGGATAAAATAATTTGAGCTGGATAAAATTTAAGTCTCAATTATAAACACTATTAAGAAATGGTATTAGATTATTAAATTGCAAAGTATGGTTTCCTTCCCTGGATACCCTGAAAAGGGAACAACACTTATCTGAATTGGATGTTTTGATGAGAAGCAAAGAGCAGAACTAATTAATTTATGAGATTAGTGCCTGAATGATCAAAGTACCCACCACATTATAGAAATAGCCTACCCTCTGAATTCAACCCATGAGTACAAGTGGACAGAGTCACAGTGAAATGATGTTTAAGAAGAAGAGAAAGAGAAAGCAGGCCACCTCCTCAGGCAGTGTGCAGCTGAAGCAGGGATGGTGTACCTGATAGGGTGATCTCCACAAGTCTTGGGCCGCTCCATGACTGACACCCACTTGTCATCGTAGCTGAAGAGAGACAAATCAAGGTAAGGGCTACCACTGTAAGACTGGGCGCTGATGGGGAGCTGACCCAGCAGCCGGCGTACTGCCTCCGTGTGCCCTCCATACTTGGCGTTTACAATAGTGTCTTTAAACCTAAAATAAAGCACCAGTGAGGAAGGCTGTGTTAGCGGCACACAAACTACACTGGGTTTTAAATTGACAAACATATATCTAAGAACAACTCATTCTGAAAACAAAATCTAGATATTGAATTCTGACACATCACAAATCTGCCTAGCTACAAATATCCTCAAAAAGCAAAAAACAGAATGAGAAATTGGGAACATTAATTTACTTTAGAAAAGTTAGCAAATGTTCTACAAAAGTTAAAAACAGTTTGACTAATCTATGACAACTATTTCTACTCAAACTTATTTCCCCCAAATAGCAGCCTTAGAGTGCATTAAAGAGGAGTTACACAGAGCAGAGAGTCCTGAACAGACACAGCCTCTGACTCTTCTTGGGATCAGTTATAAGCCAACTTACATCAAACCTTTTGACAAATTACTCATTCTTTGTTTAAATAAAGTTTGAGAGCTAGCTACCTATACTTCTGCTGAAACACCAGTATCTAGAAGAACAGTAACATGGATACAGAATCACCTATCTGACTTACCATTAATAATAACAATAGAGCAGTTATTTCTCACAATTATAATGAATACTAAATTTAATACCCTTTGACCAAGTATTTCTATTCTTCTGGAAATTTGCCCTAAGGAAGAAAAATCCCTGTGCATGTTCAATATAGCACTGCTTATGACAATGAAAAATTGAGAGAAAAATTTAAAACCTAATAGAAAACCATAATTTTCAAAGATTATATTGTAAAAGAGGAAATGTTTATCATAATGGTAAGTTGAAGAAGTAGGCTACAATCTGTATATATAGTATGATCAAAAACACACACACACAAATTTATGCCTTAAAAAAACAACTGGTGAAAAAAAAAAAAAAAAACAACTGGTGGAAATACATCAAAATGGTAATACTTGTGTTTGCGTAATGACATTTTAGATTATTTTTTAACCTTCTTTTTCACTTTCCTATAGTTCCTTAGAAAATATGTCAACTGTTTATCAGCTTGATTTTTTTTTTATTTTCTATATTGAAGCATATCATATAGTTTAACAAACAAGGGAAAAATAATTTTTTTAGTCCAGGGGAGAAAATACGATATAACATCTCATCCCTGAAAACTAATGGAATAAAAAACTTGAATGTTCAGGACTTCCCTGGTGGCGCAGTGGTTAAGAATCCACCTGCCAATTCAGGGGACACGGGTTTGAGCCCTGGTCCGGGAAGATCCCGCATGCCGCAGAGCAACTAAGCCCACGTGCCACAACTACTGAGCCTGCACTCTAGAGCCCACGAGCCACAACTACTGAACCCACATGCCACAACTACTGAAGCCCGCGTGCCTAGAGCCCGTGCTCCGCAACAAGAGAAGCCACTGCAATGAGAAGCCCATGCACTGCAACGAAGAGTAGCCCGTTCGCCGCAACTAGAGAAAGCCCACGTGCAGCAACGAAGACCCAACGCAGCAATAGATAAATAAATAAACAAACAAACAAACTTGAATGTTCGTAACTTTGATGAGACCAGAAAGATTGATTAGATGGGTTTTGATTTTTGTTTTCACTGCTAATCTGCAGTGCTGGATGGACATTAACACTTCTCAGTTCCCCCAGAAGAAAGCCTAGTGTCAACACTGTTCTTCCATTATTTCTCTTGACAGTAATTTTCACAGCCTCAGTGTAAATCATAAAATTAAACCCTGGGCCACAAAGAACTTATTTCTTTCCCTTTCATTTGAGCTGATATCAAAGATCCTGGGCTCTTTGGTTTTCAGCCCTTTGTCAGTGAAGATCTAGTACTCCAACCCTGCCTGACTCACTGGCTTCAAAAGGTGGCTTTGAATGATGGGGCTGGCCCACAGCTTCATGATGACCATAAATCAAAGCCTCTGTGACAATCCACGGGCTGAAGCAGCTCCTATTGCCCAGCAGCGCCCATCACCTCTACTCTCCAGGCTCCCCAACGACTAAAAGATGAAGCAGTCATCCCTCTGATGTCTTCACCTGATTAACTCCTAGCTCACTGTCACTCTGTCCAACTACGCCTCTCTTAATTCACGATTTCAAAATTCTCAGAGATGATCCTTCCAACACCACGGCTTCCTAGTTCCTGGACTTCCTTTCTGCCTCAGCCACTCGTTCCAATGGTCATATCCTCAATCTCACTATAACCAATGACTGCACCCCCCTGTAATAGGGTGCAGCACCACAGACTCCAACTATCTTCTCTCCTACTTTTCCAGCTAACTCTCTCTACTCATCCCAGCTTCAACAGCCTTCAGCCCCAATGGGACCTAAATTCCATTGATTCTACCAACTTTTTGCCATCCTATGCCTTCATCATGACCTCTTTTACTTCCTTAGCCAGCTTAAATTTCACAATCATTAAAATCACAAAATTTATATCCATGAACTCACGTGGGCCCTTAATGCTGCAGGACACTCATGCTGCATTCCCACAGTCCAGCGAGTCTCCTACTCTCTTAGATGACTATTTCATCCCCCTCCTCCATGTTCATCCTCATGTAATGGCACTGCCTTCTTTGTAACTGACAAATAGAAGAAACGAGAAGAAAACTTTTTAAAGCTCCCATCAGCACATCTGTACCTATTTAATCGTATGTGCTGCCCTAGAAGGCTAATCTATCCACCTGGGCACTAGGTTCTATCCTCTGACCTCATATACTTAACCAATTCTGCCCCCACCCCAACTTTTCCTAACCCATCAGTTTCCTCCTATGTACAGATCAGTCCCATTTGCAAACAAACATGCCATTTCCCCCTCCCATTTAAAAAATAGTATCAATAAAAGAAAGTTAACACCACTTGCCCCTCCAGCTAACGCACCATTTTTCAGCTCTCCTTTACAGTAAAACTCCTCAAAACACTTTTTCCTACGGTCTCTTCTCCTCCCATTCTTTCTTAAACCCACCCCAAAGAGGCTTTCATGCCCACCATCTCACTGAAACGACTTTCATCAAGGTCTCCAGTGATCTCCATGTTGATGACTCTAATCGCTGATTATCAGTCCTTACTGTACTTGACCTGTCAGGAGGATGTGACACTCCTTCCTTGGAGAAACTACCAGACCTCTCCACTTACAGAACTTCTGATCTTCCCCCCTAAACCTGCTCCACCCAAAAGCTTCACCATCAGAGTTTAACGGTAACACTCTCTTAGCAAGTTGACTGAGCCAAAAATGTTAGAATCATCTTTGACTTTGCTCTTTCACAGCCCATATCCCACCCTCTGCTAATCTTTTGGGCTCTATCTTCAAAATACACTGACAATACAATTACTTACCACCCCCAACGTTATCACCCTGATCCAAGCCACCATTATTCAACCAACAAATTATTACTGATAGCCTAGAATGGGCAAGGCACTCTTCTAGGTGCTTAGGATACTATAAATGAACACAAAAGAACTTAAATCCTAGCATCAGGAAACAAAAGGTAGCAATTTTATTTATTGGATCATTGCAATGGTCTACTAACTTCTACCCTATCCCCCTATGGTCTATTCTTAAAACAGCACCCAGAGTGATCCTGTTAAAACACATGTGAGACCACATCACTCCTCTGCTCAAACACTACAAAATCTCATCTACAGTTAAAGTCAAAGCCTTAGAATGGCCTTATGTGTCTGGTCCTGTCTCAGACAACATCTCTAACTACTCTGCCTCTTGCTTACTCCAGCCCGGTCACCCTGACCTCCCTGTTGTTCCTCAAATGCATGAGATCCACCTCTGGACCTTTAGATTTAATATTCCCTTTGCTTGATATATTCTTCCCCCTGATATCCACATGGCTTGCTCCCTGACCTCCTTCAAAAGCTTTACTCAAATATCACCTTCTCGGTGAGGCTATGCTAACAACCCCACTAGAACAGAACTGACAACCTCTTCCTAATACCCTCAAACCCAACAGATATTCTAATAATTTTAACATTTTATTGGATACATCCCTCTTGGAAAACTCCCTGCTCCTGCTTCCACCTAGTCCAACTGGTGGCCTGTCATCCTGGAACTTCCCTTTACCATCATCCTCAGAATTCTCTGTGCTTCTCCCCACTGTTAGACTCTATTCCCTGTACCATTCTTTCGTGGTTTACTGGGAAAAATACATATTCCAGAGGCTTCCAGAAAAGGAACATGCAAGGTAATTTTTTGAGACCTTACGTGTCTGAAAATATCTTTGTTACACCCTATTATTTGGATGTAGAATTGTAGTTTGGAAATCATTTTTTTCACAGAATTCTGAGGATATATAATTGTATTGGCTTCAAGCTTTCAGTATTAAGACTGATACCATTAATGACTTAATTTTTTATATATAAAATGTATGTGTTCTTTCTGAAAGTTTTTACAATTTTCTCTTTATCCCCAGTGTTCTAAAATTTCATGATGATATGCCTCAGTATGGATTTTTTATTTATTGACTGTACTGGGTACTTGATGGAGCCGTGATGTGCTAATAAGTTTAATAATTATTTCTCTGAAGGGAAAAAAGCCATGATTTGCAGCGGCTGCCAATTTCTGTGGTGTAAATCCTCCTGCTGTGGTCAATTTCAAGGTACCAAAGTGACATCACTGAATGCAGAGTTGTCAAGAGATGAGCAGTAGCACATCACTATATAATATTTTTACCAGATAAAATAGATACAAATAACCTCAAGAGTACGACAGTAAAATAATTATGAATTAATAATTAGAAAATAATTAATTTTTAATAATGGCTGCGTTTAACAGCTTGCAGAAACTCCTGAAAGTTTAACAGTTGGCTTTCACAAGCCAGAATGAGCCAGCTCCAGCACACCACTGGATGGTCCTTGCCAATCTCGGGGGAGAGAGAGAGAGAGAGAGACAGACAGACAGACAGTGTGTGTGTGTATGTATGTGTATTTGCACGTCTTGCGGGATCTCAGTTCTCCAACTAGGGATTGAACCTGGGCCACGGCAGTGAAAGCCCAGAATCCTAACCACTAGGCCACCAGGGAACGCCCATGGAAATGTATATTTTTCAGTACTAGAAAACTGTTTAGGGTCTTCCCTGGTGGCGCAGTGGTTAAGAATCTGCCTGCCAATGCAGGGGACATGGGTTCAATCCCTGGTCCGGGAAGATCCCACATGCCGCGAACCAACTAAGCCCGTGCGCCACAGCTACTGAGCCTGCGCTCTAGAGCCTGCAAGCCACAATTACTGAGCCCGCCCGACTGGAGCCTGTGCTCTGCAACGAGAAGCCACCGCAATGAGAAGCCCTCGCACCACAATGAAGAGTAGCCCCCGCTCGCCGCAACTAGAGAAAGCCCACGCACAGCAGAGAAGACCCAACACAGCCAAAAATTAAAATATATAGATTTTTTTAAAAAAAGGAAAAAGAAAATTGTTTACATTATTTCTTCCCCTTCATTTTTCTACTGCTCCTTCTGAAATTAGCCAGATATTGGACTTCCTGGGAAAATCCTCTAAATTTTTTTTAATCACTTCTCTCCAATTTTCCTACTCTTATCTTTTTTTTTTTTTTTTAATTTATTTATTTATGGCTGTGTTGGGTCTTCGTTTCTGTGCGAGGGCTTTCTCTAGTTGCAGCAAGCAGGGGCCACTCTTCATCGCGGTGCGCGGGCCTCTCACTATCGCGGCCTCTCTTGTTGCGGAGCACAGGCTCCAGACGCGCAGGCTCAGTAGTTGTGGCTCACGGGCCCAGTTGCTCCGCGGCATGTGGGATCTTCCCAGACCGGGGCTCGAACCCGTGTCCCCTGCATTGGCAGGCAGACTCTCAACCAGTGCGCCACGAGGGAAGCCCCTACTCTTATCTTTTTATTCTACTTTCTTGGAGAGTTCCCAAACTATATCTAACAAAGTTCAAATTTCTAAAGCATCTCACTTAGCATTACTGTTCTAGGAATGTTCCTGTTTTTATAGTTTAAATTATTTCAGTGAATACCATGTTGTTTCTTTATTTTTTATACTGTTTGTTT
Source organism: Balaenoptera borealis (assembly GCF_965194805.1). NCBI lineage: Eukaryota > Metazoa > Chordata > Mammalia > Artiodactyla > Balaenopteridae > Balaenoptera > Balaenoptera borealis. Next base: position 146,031,978 of record NC_138866.1, read on the forward strand.
TATTTGGTCTCTATCTTTTAAGATAAAGGCTTTGTTTAAGTGACTCATGATCCCTGATGTCCATTTTTTTCTTAAACATTTATTCTAACCTATAATAGAATCCATTTTGTTCTTGTAGCTTTATACCTCTTCTTCTTTTTTTTTTAAGATTTATTTATTATTTATTTATTTATTTGATTTATTTTTGGCTGCGTCGGGTCTTAGCTGCAGCATGTGGGATCTTTGTTGAGGCATGCGGGATCTTTAGTTGCAGCGCGCAGGCTTCTCTCTAGTTGTGGCATGCGGGTTTTCTCTTCTCTAGTTGTGCAGCGCAGGCTCCAGGGCACATAGGCTCTGTACTTGTGACGCATGGGTTCCAGAGCACGTGGGCTCTGTAGTTTTGTGGCACGCGGGCTCTAGTTGAGGCGCGTGAGCTCAGTAGTTGTGGCACATGGGCTTAGCTGCCCTGTGGCACGTGGGATCTTAGTCTCCGACCAGGGGTCGACCCTGCATCCCCTGCACTGCAAGGCGGATTCTTTACCACTGGACCGCCGGGGAAGTCCCTCTTCTTCCTTTACTGTCATTTTAGCGGGGTTTTGGGATGGAACAGAGATAAATGCACGTGTTCAACACACGTTTAACCAAAAGTTATAAAAATTATGTCCTTAGTCATTCATTCAAAAAATATTTAAATGCTTGACAGTGCACCACTGAAGATATAGCAATGAACTAAACAAAGACAGAGTTTCTATCTTTCTGCAGCTAACATACAGTCTAGGAGGAATCATGGACAACACACAAGTAATTCCTCAGGTGCTAAGAAAGAGAAAAGAGAAGTTTAGGATGACACAATGAGTTACGACAGGCAGACTGACCCAAGGTTGGGTGGGCAGAAAGAATATGAGGTTTCCTGAAGTAAATGACTGTTGGCTTCACACCAACAAATTTTCTGAAGAAAAATTAAGCTTGTTAAGCCTAGTGGAACGGCTTACCGGCGCTGGATCTGCCTTGCAAAATTGTTGCTGGAAGCTGAGCAGGGAAACTGGACTTCACTATGCAGGGTAGCGTTACGGAAGAGATCACAGAAGTTCTCAAACAGCTCCAAAAGCTCATCTGATGTATTCTCAAACACAGCGATCACCTCTGTTGTCACCATATTGTACACCACAAAGAAAGACGCCTGTGGAAGAACAGACAGACCTAAGGAATAGCTGAGTATAATGCCTTGCCTAGCAAATATCCTTTTGGTTGAAAAATCAAGCTGCCCAAGTAAAACAGGCAAACACCTCCACTCCGGCACTATGGCGGAAACATGGTGCCAAGAGGTCCTGGAAAAGGAGGAAGCCTCAGTGGACTTGATCAATCAAGGGCCTCAGTGTTGCCTGATTTCCCACTGTACCTGTGCTGCTGGAATTACTGTTGTTCAGCATATATGTATAAAAAGGCTTTCAATCTTTCATTTCAAGCTGTGTGCAAATTTAATATTTTGCCTTCCAAGTGTTTGTTCCCTACTTACTCCCCAACCCACTTTTTTTATTTTTTTTTATTTTTTTTTTTTTTTTTATTTTGCTGTGCTTTTCTTGTTGTTGCCACAGGAATGAAGGTTTTTATGTGTCCTCCTATATTCTTTTTTTTTTAAACTTTATTTATTTATTTATTTTTGGCTGTGTTGGGTCTTCGTTTCTGTGCGAGGGCTTTCTCCAGTTGCGGAGAGCGGGGGCCACTCTTCATCGCAGTGCGCGGGCCTCTCACTGTCGCGGCCTCTCCCGTTGCGGAGCACAGGCTCCAGACGCGCAGGCTCAGTGGTTGTGGCTCACGGGCTTAGTTGCTCCGCGGCATGTGGGATCTTCCCAGACCAGGGCTCGAACCCGGTTCCCCTGCATTGGCAGGCAGATTCTTAACCACTGCGCCACCAGGGAAGCCCCCAACCCACTTTTTTTAAATGCTAGATTTAATTTTCCTTCCTGCTGAGAAAGTGATTTGTAGCCAGGAGCTGCCTGTTGGCAAATTATTTTCTCTTGTATACGTACAGGTGAAAGTTCAATTTAGGGGCATTTCTTTTTCTCTCTTAATATTTCTAACATGCAGAAAGACATCTTAAGTACACTGTGTCCACCTAGGCAAGTTGTAACCAAGCAGGGGACTGCTGCTGAACAAATGAAAAATCAGAGAAGCATTTTCCATTTCTTTCTTCATAAATGTTCTTTCAGCCAAGAGCATTTGTAACATACATTTGAGATTTGTAACAATTAATTTCAGAGGGGGAACCTGAAAACCATTCAAATGCCATAGGTGGCAGAGTTACTGCTTTCTCTGAATGAGCCCCTGGGTGACTGGCCCTCTTCTTTAAACCTCCAGTGTTCTGCTCAGCCTAACAAGGAAGCGCCGGGTACCTCTAGTTTTTATCACAGTGAATGTGGCAGTGTGAGTCAATCTGCAAGCTTCCAACAGGACTCTAGAAGTTTTCAGAACACTAGGATTAGTATTCCGCCTCTTATGATTGAATTTAAATCTCCATTACCAATTTCTGGAGACATCTGGCCCACCTGTTTTAATAGTAATTAGTCCTTCCCAAAGCTTATATTACATGACTTTTGCGGTCACCTGGAAATTAAATTTGGCTGTAAATTAAAGAGGCTGGAGAGTAACCTGAGAATAATACCCATAATATTAGCAAGGCTTTGTGTTTAGGTGCACTTTTTACTCATTAACCTTATTGGAACCTATCAAATTAAACTGGGAAAGGAGGGGGGAGGACAACTAGGGCAGAGAGATTGGGTTTAAAGTTACAAATTCTGTAAGCAAAGCATAGAGCCCTTGTAATGTTTCTGGCTACAACCTACTGTAGCTACCGGATATAAGTAGGTCATGTTTTAGCAAAGGAAAAAAGGATAATCTCAAATGCAGCAGTCACACAACATATTCCCTCCAAAATAAAAAGGTAATTATAGCTCAAACCTAAATACAAGATTGATTCATGTCCTTTCTATAAACCTGGACGCTTTGATCATATTAGGGCTTCACCAGGATCCATCATAATTAGTGAATATAGAATTACACAAACATTTACTAGCCTTCCCACCAGGCCAGACTGGGAAATACAGGACAGGAGGGTACAGAAGTCAAGGGCTTCACGGACAACCTCCCACAACTCATAACATGAACTAGATGCGCTCACCCATGATGGCTCAATGGGTGACTTCATCATTAATAGAGAAGAGAAAGAATTCAGAAAAAAAATGATCTCTAACCATTTTACTCACCCCCCCCCCGCCTTATTTTTTAGAATACACAAGGTATGATTCAGAAGAAAAAGATCAGAAAACATTTTACCATGGATGGCTGGTAAGGTCTTAGGAGACAAGTCCTTATACAGTCTCTGTTACGGGCAGAATCAGCTGCAGGTCAATGAGAGAAACCAGACTCAGCTGACTTCGTGGTTTACTGGTTTGTTCTGTTCTAAATTTCCAGACTAGTATCTAAGGAGACACTCTGGAAATAGGAGAATGGGGGGACAAACATACAGAAAGGTAGGTCTCTCCCTTGGTCAACACTAAAGTAGGGAGCTTCTCAAAGGGAAATGCCCAAATTACCCTGAATTTCAGCATGGTATTTCAACCCAAAAGTCTTAGAGGTTTCCATGCTCTTAACACCACGTTACTCCTATTTGTGAAATGCCTCTCTCCCCTACCAACATCTTTCACCCAAACTGAAAAACCCTCAGAACCTGCAGTCTTGATGATTCACTTGGTAGATCAAAAATTTTGGCTTCCTTTTGATCTTTTCACTGCTCCACAACCTATGTTCCAGCACATGGGCAAGGTCAGAGTACAGTCATAAAGCTTAATTCCGTCAAATGAACTTACCTATTACATTCTAAAGAAGATTTGGTGAGGAAGTATACTGACATCATTTAAGTAGGAAAGAAAGACTAGATTTTTAGAAGATTTTCTTTTTTGTATGGTGGGTTCATTCTCATTGCCAGAACTAAGCAGACCAATAAGCAAAATCTTATACAAAATCAAGGCAGTATCCATAGGGAGTCAAACCTTGACCTTGTAGCATCTGGGCTTCCATCTCAAGGGTACTGAAAATGCTCTGCAGAAGAATTAGGGTAATAATCACAGAGTTGACTACCTACATGTCAATGGCTTACGACATAGCTTCCATTTGTCCAAATGAGAGAAATCATTTTGAGAAATGATTAGAAAAATCGAGCTGTTTTAAGTTTGAGCCCTAAGATAGCAAAAATTCAAGATTACATAAAATGTGTTATTTCTGAGAGGCTGGCTATAGGCAAAGAGAGAAACCTTCCCATTGTGCCAAGGAGACTGGAGGGGTAAAGGGCAGCAGAGCACCTTATACCTGTGATGGATCTGTGACCCGCAGGGTTACGACATCCTCACTAGTATACTTGATAAACAGATGGTTTTCATCCAGAAGCTGCATTTTCCACATGCGCAGCTGCCGTAGTTGGTCAAAATACTGGAAGAAGCGCCTCTTCGCCATTGCACTACCATCCTGCTCTGCCCGGCGCCAAAGGTACACGAGCAGCCGGTGTTTCAGGGAGTTGATGAAGGGATCCCTGAAAGGATTGGCCATGCCTGTCTGACTGTCCCGCTGCACCTCAGGAAAAACAGCTGACACAGTGAGCAGGTCATCCTCATAGCAGAAGCGGCCAATGGTCCTCACATCAATGAAAGTGCCTTCAGGAGTCACCTGGAAGACATGGATGGTCTGCTGCTGCACTGACAAGATGGCCAGGATGTTCTTATACAAGTACAACCCTTGGTTGTGTGACAGGACCACTTTGTCACACTTGAAGGTACGTGTATCACATAAGCGGCCAGTATGAAGGTCAATGATATGGAGGGAGTAGTCCTCCAGGGGGGACCGGGGGTTGGGGGTCACGGACTCACTGTTCCGATATACCTCATAAAAAGGAGGGTGAGGCTCGTCTGGGAGATAGGCAGCTGAGCCCACGATGACACAGCGGCAGTCATCAGTGAAGAGGCTGCACTCCCGGTTCAGGTGCTCGCCATTGGCCGCCACATTGGTAATGTGCAGCAGGACGAAAAAGCGTTCGAAGAGCCGGCCACGGATGTTGACTGACCGCTGGTCATTGCCATTGGACAGGATCTCCCCCTCATAGCCCTGCAGTAGGTCCTCGGCTGCCTGGCAGCCCTGGTACTCATAGATTTCAAGAGATGTCTGGTCTGAAGAGAAAGCAATGAAGTAGCGTCCATCAGGTGAGAATTTACGCAAGAAACAAGGCGGCTTTTCAACATTGACGACCGTGAAGTTGGGGAAGACATTCTGGTGGAACACTCGGACCTGGTGCCAGTGGGTGCCTGCCTTGCCTGAACTGATCCGCCGGCGTTCCAGGCGGTGAATGACATTTTGGTTTTGGATTCTTCGAGGTTTGATGGTGGAAACATGATGATCCATTATCACATCTCTGCATGGAAAAGTAAAGAAGTCAAGAAAATAAAACAAAATTTACCAAAACATAAACACACTTGACCTTTGAACAACGCAAGGATTAGGCACAACAATCCCCTGCAGCTGAAAATCCAAGTATAACCTATAGTCAGCTCAGTATACATGGTTCCTTCCTATCCATGGTTCCTCCACATCCACGGATTCAACCAACCGGGGATGTCTAGTACTGCAGTATTCACTGATGAAAAAAATCCATGTGTAAGTGGACCTGCACAATTCAAATCTCTGTTGTTCAAGGGCCAACTGTGTATATACAAGTCAAATAGATTTCCTTCCATATATCCTGGACCTAGGAGCTCCCAAGATGACAGTGATCAGCATTTCTCCTTCCCAAGTTATAGTTAGAAAGTGGTCAGGACATTTTTGAGTCTAGAAACAGGTTTGAGGGAAGGACCCTAGGAATACCTTCAAAGCATGCTTAGCTGTTGGGAATGTTCAACAGAACAAACCTTAGAACTACATCAAATTTGTTCAGTGTAAACACCACATTCAATGTATATTCATTTTAAAAATGTATTTATTGGGCTGTTAAGATGTCCATACTACCCAAAGCAATCTATAAACTCAATGCAAAATCCCAAAATCCCTATCAAAATCCCAAAATCATTTCTGGCAAAAATAGAAAAATTCATCCTAAAAATTACATGTAATCTCAAGGGACTATGAAGAGCCAAAACAATTTTGTAAAAGAACAAAGTTAGAAGACTCAGACTCCTTGATTTCAAAAACTGTTAAAAAGCCACAGTAATCAAAAAAGTGTGGTACCGGCATAAGATACAAAAATATACCCAATGAACAGAATTAAGACCTGAGAAATAAACCCTCACATATATAAACCCGAGATTAGAAGTTCAGAGAACCCCAAACATGATAAACCCAAAGAAATCCATGCCCAGGGACTTCCCTGGTGGCGCAGTGGTTAAGAACCCACCTGCCAATGCGGGGGACATGGGTTCGATCCCTGGTCCAGGAAGCTCCCACATGCCGTGGAGCAACTAAGCCCGTGCGCCACAGCTACAGAGCCTGCGCTCTAGAACCCGCGAGCTACAACTACTGAAGCTGGTGCACCTAGAGCCCGTACTCCGCAACAAGAGAAGCCACCACAATGAGAAGCTCACGCACTGCAATGAGTAGTAGCCCCCACTCGCCTCAACTAGTGAAAGTCCATGCACAGCAATGAAGACCCAACACAGCCAAAAATAAATAATAAATAATTTATTTAAAAAAAAAAAAGAAAGAAATCCATGCCCAGGCATATTGTCAAATTGTGAAAAACTAAAGCACAAAGTAAAAATCTTGAAAGCAACCACGTAGATGACACATTACCTATAAGGGAACAACAATTCATTTATCTGTGGATGTCTCATGAGAAACTATGGAGACCAAACAGAAGCAAAGCAACATTTTTAAAGTGCTGAAACAGCTGTCTGTTTCATCATTCAAATCTCAGCCAAAATAGCAACTCTTCAGAGTTTTTGCCTGACTACCTTACCTAAAGTCATGACTTTTTCCATCCACATCAATCTACTGTTTTACTTTATTTTCTTCAGCCCTTATCACCTTCTGAAGCCATTTGTTTACCTTTTTAGTATCTTTTTCCCCCATACAGGATAGCAGGGGCCTTGATTAATTCCTTGCTGAATCTCCAGCACCTAGGACAGTGCCTGAGGCACAGTAAATGCTAACAAACATGTTAAATGAATGAATAGAACAACATTTGACAAAGGTCTTAAAGGATAAAGAACTCACTAGGCAAAATAAAGGAGGAACATTTCAGAAAGAAGGTAGCTTAAAAAATATACTTAAAAAGAGTGTAGCATGGCATATTTGGGAAACACAATACCAAGTGGTTAGAACACAGAGTGATAAGAGAAGCCTAGAAAAGTAGATTGGAGCCAGATTGGAAAATTCTTTGTATGCCACGTCATGCAAGTTATTACAGGTTTTAAGCAGAGGAGTGACTCTATCCAATCTATAGTTTAGAAATAAAAACATACAGACAATGGGGAATTTGTTTATATTCTGTCTCCTAAAAGACATCTGAAATGCCTTATGTAAGTATATATACTACCCAGTCAAGTTAAAAATGTGCATACCTTATGATTGAGCAAATCAAGTTTCTCAAACTGCTAGTCACAACTCACTAATGGAGGCCTGAAATCAATTTAGTGGATATACTAACTGACATTTCAAAAAATGGAATAAAACAGAAAATACCAAACTGTATCACATTTTCAATACATACGTGAGTTACATGCACTGGGTGAGGATATAAAATATATTTCCTACTGATCTAGACTAGAGCAAAAGACTGCAAACAACTAGCCTCAGACCAATCTAGCCTGCCTATTTTTATAAATAAAGTTTTATTGGAACACAGTCATACGCACTCATTTACATCTTGCCTATGGCTGCTTTTGCCCTACAAAGGCCCAGTTCATTTATTAAAACCAAAGACCACACAGCCCACAAGCCTGAAATATTTACTACCTGGTCTTTTGCAGAAAAAATCTGTCAACCCCTGATCTTAAGCACTGGTTCCCAACTGGGGCAATTTTGTAATATATGAAGATATTTTTGGTTGTCATAACTTGGGAGGGAGGAAGGGGTGCTTTGGGTGTCCATCAAACAGAAGACAGGGATGATGCCAAACATCCTACAGTAAACAGGACAGTCGCTCACAACCAGCCCAAAATGTCAATAGTGCTAAGGTGGAGAAATCCTGATGTAGAGAAATGTCTGCACATACGTAACAGGAGACATATACAAGGATGTCTGTAGCAGGACTGTTAGCAACAGCAAAAACTGACAACACTCCAAATGTCCATCAACAGTAGACTAGATAAATTCATCCAAGCATATTCATGCAGCGGAATCTTTTTTTTTTTTTTAATGTTTTTGTTTGTTTTTTGGCCACGCCACGTGGCTTGCAGGATCTTAGTCCCCGGACCAGCGATAGAACCAAGGGATCAAACCCGGGCCCCAGCAGTGAAAGCGCTGAGTCCTAACCACTGGACTGCCAGGCAATTCCCCAAGCAGTGTAACCTTATGAAGTAATGAATTAATGTACTACAGTTATATGTAACAACACAGATGAATCTCACAGTGTTGAATGAAGAAAGCAAGCTACAGAATACATACAATGTGATTTCCTTTATATAAGCTTCAAACAACTTCTACTATAAGAATACAAATATATATGGTATACAATTACAAAAAGCAAAGGAATCATAAACATAAAATTCAAAATAGTGGTTACCTCTGAGGAAGTAAGAAATGGGATGGGAGTTAGGGACACATTGGCACTTTTTTTTTTTTTTTAAACATCTTTATTGAAGTATATTTGCTTTACAATGGTGTGTTAGTTTCTGCTTTATAACAAAGTGAATCAGTTATACATATACATATGTTCCCATATCTCTTCCCTCTTGCATCTCCCTCCCTCCCACCCTCCCCATCCCACCCCTCTAGGTGGTCACAAAGCACCGAGTTGATCTCCCTGTGCTATGCGGCTGCTTCCCACTAGCTATCTATTTTACATTTGGTAGTGTATATATGTCCATGACACTCTCTCACCCTGTCACATCTCACCCCTCCCCCTCCCCATATCCTCAAGTCCATTCTCTAGTAGGAGGGACACATTGGCACTTCTAAGTATATTTTTTTTCCTTCAATCAGCATTCATTGTACTGTTATTCTTTTAAAATTACATATGTTTTTTAAGTAATATTTGTGCTTACTCAGAATTTTTTTAATTAGAAAATAATCATTGTGAAGGGAAAACAAAGGTAGGTCAATAAAATGAAGCCTGAAGTACACAAAAACGCATACTGTCAGGACCTGCAGAACTGCCAAGCTTCTAATTTGGCTCTGACTTTCTCAGTAGACAAGGCAGAGGAAAATACAGTCAGTTACAGAACTTGCACTGCCAAGAAGATAAAAATTTAATAGCTGCTTGGAAGAAGCACAGCAATACCCATCACTGGATTTTAAAAGAAATCTCTCTCATGAGTTTTCTCAAAGGACCTTGGCATGATACAGTGAGCAATATCCTCCACTTCTGAACAATAAACACAGTGCTGAGTTTCACATGGCTACTCCTTTTAACAGTGACATAGTTGATGTGCCCATTTTGATACAGTCCAAAAAACATACCAGTAAGGTTTAAGCATTTTAAAATACCAAGTACTGTACAAAACTGCCTCCCTCAATCCCTGCCCAGGACACCTCTGCCACTAGCACCCTGCAAACCTAAGATGTGGGCTGGAATCAGGGAGACCAGAAGGGGATGAGAGAGGCAGGTAAGGCCCATGAATGGAAGAAGGAGTAGGCATCACACACCATCTAGCAGACTAACCACATATAACTGAGTTAGATAAAGTAAACTAGCTGTTTGACTTAGAGCCATTGATCATTTTAAGCAAAGCAGATGCTTAATTCTAAAAAAAATTTGTATATATTTTGAACAGTCCCATCTTAAATTCTCCAATTTGTCTTTTTAAGGGAAAAGCCACCAGTACTGTGGTGGAGGGAGCAAAGGGGTGGGGTGGGTGGAGGTGAAGGCCTGCTGGCTTCAGCTCCAAATTGGACAGAAAATCCACACTTAATTTCCTAACCCTTCTCTCAGTGTGCTCTCTCTCTCTCTCTCCATATTTTACATGACACAATTATGGTTTTTAGAGAGATGATGGAATTCTTAGTCTCTTTCAACTTGTTATTCCAATTATAAAATACATGCTCATAAACTCAAACCATATAGAAAAAGTACATCATGAAACTCCCTTCTAGTCAGAGTGGGAGTTATGAAAAACGTTAGAGTAATTTATATTTTTCCCAGGAGCCCTCGACCCGTTTCCCTAGTCCAGTAAATGGCATGGCCATTCACCTGCTAAAAGGAACCAGAAACCTGAGAGTCTCCCTTGATACCTCTTTCCCTCAGCCCCCATACCTGATCAGTCACCAAACTCTGGAGATTTTACCCCCTAAACAGTCCTCTAATGCTCCACCTTCTTTCTATCATGACCTGCCAGCACCCTTACCCAAAATTTTATAACTTCATGTCTATGTTATTGCAACCGCTTCCTAAGTGGTCTCCCTAAATCCACTCCTATCCACTTCCAATCCACTTACCAGAGCAATCTTTTCAAAATGCTTTTTTGATCACATCCTTTCCCCTACAGATTAAAACAAATATCTTTCCATTGTTCTTAATGATACGGGATCAAAATCCTTACCGTGCCAACCAGATGCCTCAAAGGCTCAGTGCTGCCTCTCTAGCCTCATCTTTTCCCATTTTACTCTAATCATTTCTTCAACAAGTGGCCTACCTCCTGCCTCTGAACCTTGGCACATGCTCTTCATCTCAATCTAAAAAAAGCTCTTCTCCTCACTCTGCGGAGTTAACTCCTATTTCAGGTTATCAGCCTAATCATCACTTCCTGAGAGAAGCCTTCCTTAACCTTTCCCACCAGATAAAACACCAATACACCAGCCATACGTCTCCTTCTTAGCACTTACCACGCTTGCAACTTCATCTCTGCATTTTACTTATGTCTGTGGCACTAGATGGTGAACTCCTGACCGGTACACAAACATTATATCCTGTATGCCCATCACAGCATTTGACCCATCGAAAGCCTCCTTTGCTGAACGTTCTTTAGCAACTCACATATCCACAGGGGCTGTTCGCTCTGCCTAGCATGTATTTCCTCTGGCCCTTGCTATACTTCTCAAGCCGCAGCTCGAGTGTCCTCTCCTTCAGGAAGTCTGCTCTGACCACCCTTGCCGAAAGAGATCTTTGTTGCTTTACCATTACTTTTTCTGTTCATCTTTTCCATAATCATTGCCACAATTTGAATCTATACTTTCAGCGGCATGGTTAGGTGTTTCATGTTCGACTCCCCCGTAAACTATCCTCTCCAGGCAGGACGTAACCATGGCTACTTCAGTCACCTTAGTTTTCAGAGAGCCTAGCACTAGGGCTGCCCCATTGCATGCATTCTTATGTTATCTATGGAACGAAAGAAGAAAGCCTGACTGAACCGGGGCACTAACTCGTGCGGTACTAAGCAAGACCTTCCTCCCTGCTAGGTCTGTTTCCCCGGGCAGGCAGGTGCACGTAACCCTCAATTCCTTCTGACGGTTTCCTAAACGGGAAGGGGATACCTAGGGGCGGGCACACACGCCCAAGGGGGCGCCCCCGGAAAGAAAAGCCCGGGGCGGGGCCTCAATGGGAAGAGAATGCTGAGGGAAGGCGGGGGCCGCAGGGCCTCGGCGTCATGCGGGAAAGGGGCAGCCCCATGGCGGTAACTCGAAGAGGCCTCGGCGAGGGCCTGACGGGTTTGGAGCCTGGAACAAGGAAGGGAAGTCCTCACCTGTCCGGTCCGGGATCAAAGGGCCGGGGCGAGGGACTCCCCGGCCTGCTCGGCGCGCGCCTCCCCCAGCCCCGCCCCCGCCATGCTGTGGGACCTGGTGCCCGCAGCTGCCGGCTCCCGCTTCCGCTAGCCACCGGAAGTGCGGTGCAGCGAGAAGGAAAGTGGAGAGAGCGCGGCACCCGCCGGCCGGCCCGGAGAGACGGTACAGCGCACCCTGCTGCCCGGAGGGGGATCGAAGCCCTAGAGGCCCAGGGGCTGCTAAGGAAAAATGGAACCAGGCGCCGTAACCTCGGCACCTGAGTGATCTCCTATGGCAGTGTCTCTGCACCCGCTGGACACACTTGCAAAAACATGAATAAAAATTAATTTTTCACCTCTTGATTAAATGCACCATTTCATCAGCTGAGAAACTATCCGTTTTCTGTTATCTCCTTCTAGACAGTGAGCTCTTTAAAGACCGAGGCTGTACTGATCTCTGAACGCTGTGCCTAATACATTTACTAGCACACAGTGGACTACAGTAAAAGCTTTTTGCATTAAATTAATCCTATAACCTTTACTTGACTTTTACTTACATTATCTCATTGTCTCTTACAACCTGGTTCCTCCCCCAAAGCCTCTGCTTTGTCCTATTTCTGGACATCCTGCCCCCAAATTTCCCTGCGTCAGCCTCCTTCAGATAATTCAGGTCTCAGAGCAAATGTCACTTCCTCAGAACCCTTGTCTGACCGCTCTCATTTCACCACCATCGTGCTATTTCTTCCTAGCACTCATCACTATCTGATATTACCCCCATTTGTTTTGTTTTGTTTTCTTTCTTTTCTCTGTTTCCCTTGCCCCCACTAGAATGTAAATTCCGTGAGAGCATGGGTTTCGTCCTCTTTTCTTTTCTACCCTCACCTAGACCAGGATTTGGCATCTTGCTGGTGCTCAAGGAAGGTTCAGTCCGTGAATGAATGGCTCTGCCCGTAGGGCTCACAGCATCTCTATGAGGAAGGAATGTTTATTGGCTTTTTTTTTTTAAGTGAAATTTTATTAACTTAACTGTCTTGGTTGACGTTGTTATAACAAAATATCATAGACTGTTTATTGGCTTTTACAGATGAGGATACTGAGGCTCAAGGAGGATCCATGACTTGGAGATGAGGGTGGTTAAAAGGAAACACCGTGGGTTCTTGGTCCAGTCTTGACATTTCCAAGCTGAATGTACTGACTTCAGAGTCTCTATTTCTTCTTCTAGGAAACGAAGATATGGTATGCAGAGTATATCTCAAGTAGAGAAAAAAGAAGTAGAAGAAGAAGGAGAAGGAGAAGAAGAGGGAGAAGAAGAAAGGGAAGGAGAAGGAGAGGAGAAGAAGGAGGAGGAGGAGAAGAAGGAGAAGGAGAAGAAGAAGAAACTCTAAATTTCAGGTCGTCCCCAGCTTCGGGGCTGGGGTGGCCCATGGAGCCAGCTCTGAGTGGGCTGCCAGCCTTCCCCTTCCCCATTCAGCTTGTCAGATGATGCCCCTAGTAAGGGGTCAGCCCAGCACCCTCTCACCGCCCCCCCACAGCCCTCCCTGGCCACTCCTGCCCACCATGGGGGAGGCAGGACTTTCTCGAGCTCCTCTGATTTCTTCAAGGAAAACCTTTCCTGTCGAGTGGAATGGTTTAGAACAAAAGCATTCTGGGACATTGAATTCATCATACTTTCCTCAACTTTTGTATGGGTTTGAAATTTTTCATAACATCAACAACAGCAAAGGTGAAGCTACCCTGCACCCTGCCTGGCACTCAAGTAACACTTAGCGATTAGCTTACTCTCATGCTTGACCTACAAGAAGAGAGAGGAGTGGAAGGAACTCCCTCTCCTGGAATGTAGACCTGTACTGCCCTGTCCCTGGCATGCCACTGCATGGGGATGACAGGTGAATGGGGGCCATGCCTTCCCTTCTCTGCTGACCATTGGCCTGTAAGTTTTCCCCAAGAGCTTATTACTTTAAAAAAAAAAAAAAAAGGAGGGAGTTTTGCAGTAAAACTGGTTTAGTTTTGCAGTGAGACTGGTTCAGTTCAGCCTCCAATACTTCTTACCTACAAGTTACTTATCTGTACCCCAGTTTCTCCACCTGTAAAATGGGGATAACAGTCGTAGTACCTGTATCATAGGGTCAGTGGAGAATAAAATTAGTTATTGCAGGTAAAGCTCTTAGTACTGCCTGACACATAATTAGCACCCATAAATGTTAACTCATTAATTTGGCTCTTACCATGCTGGACTACCTTGTCTTGGAATATTATGGGTTTGTCTCATCAGTGAGGCTGTAAGCAAGCCCCTTGAGAATTAAGATTATGTTTCATACCCTCATGCTCCCACCTCAGACTGACAGATACAACTTTCCTGTGAATATCAGCTCCATCCTGGGATCCTGCCACTGGCTTATGTGGCCTCGGCAAGTCACTTTTCTCTGCCTGCTTTCCCATCTGTGAAATGGGTGTACGAGGGAGTTAAGGAGTGGGGAAACCACTGTGTTTGTGAAAGACCTGATTTTTACATGAATTTTTAAATCAAGTAAATAATATATGAGTACATTTACACAAACTTTTAATTACACAAATCATACAGGAACACTCTACTCTTGTAAAGCTACAAATAATATAGAAATAGAGTAAAAAGTGAAACTCCTCCACATCTTCAATCCCACCTCTCCCACTGTAGTAAGTGTATATCTATCCTTCCAGGCCTTTCTATGCATTATTGTTGTAAATGGATGAACATACAGAGATCTATATATAGGATTTTGCTTCACTTTTTTCTTTCCACATGAATGGACATTGCCTTAATATTGTTTTGTAACTTGCTCTTTTAGTAAACACATTTGTCATTATGTTTTGGAGTTTGTTCTATGTCAGCACATAGATGTCTAATTCATGCACACTATCCCACAGTATGAATGTCCCATGATTTAACTATACTCCTATTTATGGGCATTTAGGTTTCTGGCAGTTTTTACCTTTATAAGCTGCCTCAGTGAATAATCTATATATAACTTTGGACACAAGTATGACATATGGCATATATTTAACAGTAAAATTACTAGGTCAGAATTTAGGCATTTAAAAAGTTTTGATAGAGAATGCTAATTACAAAAAGGTTGTACCAATTTGCACTCTTATTTCTCCACATCCTTGCCCACACTGTATATCATCAGTCTTTCTTGTTTTTGCCAGTTGCATTAGCAAAATATGATATTTTGTTGTTTTAACTTGAATTTTCCTGATTACTAATGAGGTTGACTAATTTTTTCAGATATTTATTAGCCATTTACAGTTTTACTATGAGTTGCCTTTGCATATCCTTTGCCCATTTTTCTACAGGGATATTTTTTCTTATTGACATGTAGGAGCTATTTATATATTCCGGATATTGATCTTTTGTTAAGACTGCAAACATTTTCTTCCTGTCTGAAACTTGTCTTTAATTTTTAACTTTATTTATAGTGATGTCTTGAAAATGCTCCGACCTTCCATTACTGTTCTTGCTATTTGTCGATTTAATGCAGAGTCTAACTTGGGGAGGGCATCACACTGTGCTTCCTTGAAAATCTGCTAGTGGCAATGGAGGCCTAAGGTTGTCTTTTCTCCCTGCCTTTTCTAGGAAGTGAATGTTGTTTCATTTTTCCAACTGTTATTGCTGTCAGAGTATGATGGGGTTAAAGAGGCATCCAGAGGCAAGACCATGACTGTTTGTGGGTCTTTGCAAGGACTTTGCCTTCAATTTGGAGTGAAATCAAGAGCTGCAGGAAGGCTTTGAGCAGAGGAGTAACATAAGCAGTGTCATGTTTCAGAAGGTTCACTCTGGCTTCCACGGGGAAAGGGGGCTATTAAGAGACAGTCAGGAGGCTACTGCAATAGTCTGGGCAAGAGGTGTTGGTAGCCTGGACTGGTGTTATAGAGGTGGAGGTGGTGAGAAGTGGTCAGATTTGGAATATATTCAATATATGAAGATGGAGTAAAGAGGACTTGCCAATGGATTGGATAAGTGGTGTGAGAGAAAGAAAGAGAAGAGGCAAAAATATCCCAAGGTATTTGGCCTAAGTAACTGAACGCTTTTGTTCAGAAAGTAATAGAATATTTGGATTGGGCTACATTTGAAGTCAGCTCCATGAGGACAGGGATCATTTCTATTTTGCAGCTACTATTTTGCAGGTCTGTGCCTCAGGGGGGCCATCTTCAAGGATACCGGATGCCACTTTCTATTTCCACAGCTGTTCAGCCTGCCTCTCCCAGATGTTCCAGCTTCTAATTCCCCACTGCTCCCTCCCATTGTCCTCTCACACTGGGAAGAACACTAAGTCCTGAGACCCCACTGCATCCCCAGGCCCCTGCCTTTTTCTTCCCTCCTGGGAGTCTCCATACACACAGGGTCCCCAAGGGAGTGGGATGATGGAGTGATAGGGAGGGGGCCTGAAGGGCTTGAGAGCATCTCTCCCCTCACTCCAGTCCTTCTGTCGCCCTTCTGCCAAGGCTTTTAGCAACTCTGCTCGCTTTCTGCATTAGCCATGAGAGGAGGAGATGGGAACAAAAGCAGGACAAGAGGCTCTTGTTCTTTCTCCCCTTCTTGAAGAGGCTGGTGAGCTCCTTCTACCTCTATATTCAGTGGCAGACATTTCTTACCCTGAGTATCACATCACCACCACCACCCCATCATCATCATCATCATCATCACCATCATCATCATCATCGATCTTTAATAAACTAATTGAAATTAGGGACTTCCCTGATGGCTCAGTGGTTAAGAATCCACCTGCCAATGCAGGGGACATGGGTTTGATCCCTGGTCCTGGAAGATCCCACATGCCGCGGAGCAACTAAGCCCGTGCGCCACAACTACTGAGCCTGCGCTGTAGAGCCCGCAAGCCACAACAACTGAGCCCACGTGCCACAACTACTGAAGCCCACACACCTAGAGCCCGTGCTCCGCAACAAGAGAAGCCACTGCAATGAGAAGCCCGCGCACCGCAGCGAAGAGTAGCCCCACCCGTCGCAACTAGAGAAAGCCTGCGCTCAGCAACAAAGACCCAACGCAGCCAAATAAATAAATAAAAAATAATTGAAGTTGTCGATGGAACTTCCCTGGTGGTCAAGTGGTTAAGACTGTGCTTCCACTGCAGGGGGCGCGGTTCGATCCCTGGTCGGGGAACTGTGATCCCACAGGCCGTGTGGCGTGGCCAAAATAAAAATAAAAATTGAAATTGTCATTTAGTACATATTTACTGTATGCCAGACCCTATACCAGTCATTTCACTTAGGTGATCTCATTTACTCCCCTGGATAACCCTGTATGTTAGGTATTATCCCCACTTTACGGGTGCAGAAACCGAGACTAAGTTTCACTCGACCCTCCTGTGGAAACGCCACCCAATTCTTGCTTTACAAGGCTCGCTTCTTCATGTGTCCTTTATTGATATTTGCAGGAAGTGCTCAGTTTCTGCTTATGGTTCCTCAGCCTTCAGATTTCAAATCCAAGTTCTTACCAACTGTTTGAAGACGTACCTTCCCCCCGTGCTCTCGGCTGAATCCTCCCTGACCCAGGAATAGGTTTGGGCTTTTTTTTTTTTTTTTAATCTTCAGTGAGGCTGCAGCCTTCAGTCTTTCTCAGGCATCTTCCCACTGCCTCTTGCACTTATGACTTAGTGCTCAGGAAACTGGATGAGTTTTGTTCTGCTCGGTTAGGGGTTGGGGGGGAGAATAACTTCCAGATTTGGGTCAAGAGGAACATAGCAGCTGCTGTTTGGAGCTTTCACTATTTTACCTATTTCTTACCAAAAATCAATCTCTCTCTCTCTCGTTCACATGGCAGAGAAGAAAAGTATGGGCTTCAGAATAGATTGATCTGGGTTTAAACAGGCTGTCCCTTGCTGTGTCTGGGCTGGGACTCTGGGGAGCAAGAATGGGGCTAAAATCTAGTTCTTACTGGCTCAGCCAAGCTCTGAGACCCTCAGGGCTGCATCAGCAGCTGGGAAAGGAGTGTCTTTTTCCCTCTGGTCCGCCCAGAGGACTTGCCTTTTTTGCAGTCAATCTGCTCAGAGAGGAAGCCTTGTCCTAATTCACACAAAGGTGCCTTATGGTAGCAGCAACCATGGTTCAAATCTCATTTTTACCCTATGCCCGCAGTGTGACTTTAGACAAGTGACTTCACCAATCTGTTCTTGTTCAGCTGATCTTTCTAGAACACCGGCTCTGTGCCAGGTGCTGTTCTGGTTGTGGCAGGACCAAGGTGAATAAGTCATGCTACTTGCTTCAGAGACGCCTGCAGTTTAGTCGGAAAGACACTCACAAACAGCTAATTTCAATACGATATAGTGAGCACTTAGTTGGAGGTCTGTGCAGGGTAGGTGGATGGACACCTAACCCAGGACTCCAAGGGTAGATGCTACAGAAGATGCTGAAGGAGAGGTGGGGATGGCATTCCAGGCGGTAGGGACCACAGGGGCAAAGGTATGAGATGCAAAATACCATAGTGTCTGCAGGCACCAAAGCGCAGTTGGGCGTTACTGAAGCAGAAAGGGTAAGGTAGGCAGGGATCGGGATCGGAGAGAGGGCTAAAGGCCCTGAGGCTCGCTTTTCTAATCTCTAAAACCGGGGTAACAGTATTACCTCCAACAGGTAATACTAGATCCAGTTAGGTATTCAACGAACAATCGCTTCCGTGGCCAAGCAGATTTGAAACTTCCCGAAGGCGGTTACTTTGTCTTAAAATCATGGCTAGGGCTACACCTCACCTGGGCACTGTGCTGAGAATAAAGTCTGATTTAAATAAGAAGTTTTTGATTGTCTAGCGCCTAGCACATATTAGAGACCTAATGAATATATGTTGAATGAGTGAATGAATGAATGAGTTAAGCCAAAGCTAAAGTCTAGTTCTCTCCTCCTTCTAGATGTACATGAGATAGGGGGTTGGAGGAAGGTCTCTGGAGAGGCAGGAGAAATGGGAAACACATCAGCCCCTTCCGTTTCCTGTGGAAGCAGCTGCTTCGACCACAGAGCAGAGCCCTCAAACCCGGGGCCTTTGGGGTGCCTCAGGGCCACCCGGTTCCACCTTCTCAGGGGCAGGACAGGGGAGGATGGCTGAGGTGTGAGGTTGGGGGTGGGGATGTGCAGGCAGAGCTACTGGAAAACAATTGCTCAAGTTACTTGCTGGAAATGAAAGAAAGAGGCTGGGGGGCCAAGGAGGCAAAGACCAGGGAACATAAAAAATCTTAGCTGCAGGGAAAAGCACTCTTCTTCCCATGAAGGCAATGAAATTAGAGGTAATTGTGAGACACAGAGATTCGATAAAACCTAGGGAGGCTAGCAGGTAAGGGGGGCCAGGACTGGATTCGGAGATGGAACAGCTGGTCCTCCCCTCCAGTGCCTGGTAATCGCCCCTCTGTTGTGACGATTGAACAAACAGTCCTTCCTGGCCCCGCACCGGCGCTGTCCTGTAATGGGGGCAGCTGGGACAGGTGGAGGACATAGGTGGCCTGGCCATCCACAAGGCACGAGCCTCCCCCCGAGCCACCACCCCATGCCTGGGGTCTGGGAGCCCATGAATCGTGAGCTGGGACCTGCCTGGGGGCAGAAGACTAACAGGGGTGGGTAAGCCAGGACTGACCTTCCCAGCAACTTGTAGACCACAGGCCACCGGAGGGGCTGGGAGGAGCCAGGGAGCAACCTGTGGGGAAGGAGCAGGCATCCCGTCCCTCCCTTTCCCTCTCTTGTCCTCCCTTTCACCCACTGAGCATCTGGGTGAGTAACTCACACAGTAAAACTGAAAATGGGGTGTGGAAAGTGCTGGTTAGGGAAGCACCGGGCCATGAGGATACACACAGCAGGCAACAGTTAGTCGTTAGTCCCGCTGTCCCTTAGTTAGGAAAGAAGTGATCTCTAACTAGGTCTGGTGCACAGCTGTCGGGGAGAAGGCAGCAGAAGGGTACAGTAGGTGAGAAAGCACAAGGCAAGAGATACCCTCTATTATTTTTATGATTTACATTTTTCACTGTATTTTCACAAACTGAAAACATTATAGGTAAGGTTGAGAACAACGTAACCAGCTACCAAGAGGAGGCTGGTTAAACAAAGAATGGTGGAATATCAAGCAGTGATTAAAAGGTCTGGGATGAGTGTTGGCCAGAAAGAATACTCGTGACTGTCGTTAAGCGAGGAAAGCAGTATGTAGATGCTTTCCCCCATTTAAGGGGGAAAAGTTTACATGGATAATAAAAAGTTAGCAAGTTTATACACTTATCTGCTGACAATGGTTACTCCTGGGAGGCATAATGGGGAGAGATTCACTTTCTACTTTAAACACATCTTTGATTTTGATTTATACTGAGCATGTTTTGTTTTAATAATCAGCAAAATCAGTACAGATGTTTATACTTAAGGTATTTAAAGTAAAACACAAATAACAGCAAAAAAAAAAGGTAGGTTGAGAAAAATGCTGGGATTTCAAGCTGCTTATAATCCCCCCTTTTACCCTCAGAACAATGCCATCTGTGGCCAGAGCATCTCAGAGAAGACAAATTATGTTTCCTTCATTCTACAGCCCAGAGACACTGCCTTCTGCTAAGCTCAATTCAGCTTGGAGGAGGGGATAAATCAGGAGTTTGGGATTAAAACATACACATTACTATATATAAAATAGATAATCAACAAGGACCTACTGTATATACTACAGGGAACTATACTCAATATCTTTTAATAACCTATAATGGAAAAGAATCTGGGGACTTCCCTGGTGGCACAGTGGTTAAGAATCCGCCTGCCATTGCAGGGGAAGATCCCACATGCCGTGGAGCAACTAAGCCCGTGCGCCACAACTACTGAGCCTGCGCTTTAGAGCCCGCAAGCCACACTACTGAAGCCTGTGCGCCTAGAGCCCGTGCTCCGCAACAAGAGAAGCCACTGCAATGAGAAGCCCGCGCACTGCAACGAAGAGTAGCCCTTGCTCGCCACAACTAGAGAAAGCCTGCGCACAGCAACGAAGACCCAACGCAGCCAAAAATAAATAAATAAATAAATTTATTAAAAAAAAGAATCTGAATATATATATATATATGAATTACTTTGCTGTACACCTGAAAATAACACAACATTGTAAATCAACTATATTTCAATAAAATTTTTTTAAAAAATTCAGCTTGATGAGCTCTTTACATGAGCATCTTTCTGTACGGTGCCTGGCTAGGCACCGAGGGTGGGGGGCATGGGAAGGCAACAAGAAGAACAAGATGAGCCCCTGTCCTCACTGTGACTAGAGTATAGGGCTGGGGGAGGAAATTCGGTTAGAAAGAAAAGCATGGAGGTCTTTGGAGGGTCTCCACTGCCTGGACTTGGTCTGCAGAGAGAAGGGCAAAGGGGTGACGGGATTAACGTTGATCCTTAAGAAGATCATTAGGGGAGCTGTGAGAGGACAGACAGGGAGGGTGGGGACAGGGACCTGAGTGATGGAAGAGGCTGGGCCATCCTTCCAGGTGATGAGAGCCCAGGCCAAGGGGTGTATCCAGGGAGCCCCCCTTATTGCCCGGCGGGCTTCTCTTTAGGATTGCAGGCAGGGAACAAGCTGAATCACCCCCTCCCCAGTGCCCAAAAGAAGAGTGTCCTCTAGACCAGCAGTTCTCAACCATGGCTGCCCGATGAACACAACTGGGGAGCTTTAGAAATGCTGAGCCCTGGGTCCCATCCGCAAGTATTCCGATTTAACTGATCCGGGGATATTTCAGAGCTTTCAGAGTATATTAAAGTGCAGTGGAGTTTGAGAGCCACTGTTCCAGAGCATCATCGAACACAGCAGGCGCCTCACGGGTCTGTCCCCAGACAAGTTCTCCCGCCTCCTTCTGGAATAGATGCCAAGCAGCAGACCACTCTCTTTATCAGACTCTGGATTTGGAGGTTTTCTGGGGAAGTGACAACTGTGTCTTCAGCAGCGTTGAGAATATTCAGCTACTTTTGCTCAGTATTACCCATGACTTTCTGCCTTCCAGAAATTTGTTCATCACTTAATCCACTGTTGATCCCTCTTCCTGTTTTCCTCATCGTTATGCATCTATTTCCTTCTGTCCATCACTGCCTTCACCACGGGATTTAGAGGAGGCAGGAGGAAAGCACACGTGTGCAGGGAGCCACTCTGGCCTGGAGGCTCCTTTTGTCTTTTATGGGAGCAGACGTGCTGGGAAGGATTGTGGCCCTGGGGACATCCAGCCTCCCTGGTCCACAGTGGTTGAATACAGGAAAAGGACACCACTTTAAGTATATTCATAAAGAAGCTGGGTTCTGTTCCAAGATGCTGGGGTGTGCATTTGGAACTGGAAATGGACATTTGCAATCTATAACCAATAACCGCAGTAGCTGGATGTGAAGTTGGTCACCCCATCCATGGGTGAGGCCACCCAGAGTTGCTCTCTTCTTCCCTCCAACCCATTGACAAAACTAAAGGCTGGAAGCCCAGTCCCAGCTCAGGAGGGCAGAGCAGTTAGGGTATGACATCTGGTGATGCCCAAGCTTACCGGCACGACCAGAGTAAGATCAGTCACCCTCTACTCCAACAGGAATCTCCTCACATAGCCAGCCAGGGAGGGATTTTTGCAGCCCATCCCCCTGCCAGTCCATAAATAGTGAGTTTGAGAGACAGCCAAAGTCATTCTAAGGACCTGGCCAGCAGCCTTTGCAGGGATCTGGTACAATGCGGACAGAGTGACAGCCAGCAGCTAAGGACCACTGGATGGCCTTCTGACCAAATGGGGCAGGTTGAAGAGATGGGAGGAGGGGAGGGAGGAGTGGGGACACTTTTCCCTGCCACCTTCACAAAACATTACTGTCTGCTGGGGCTGGGCCCCTCGGAGCATCTGATAAGGTTGTTAAGTCAGCTGGAACACCTGGCCCGCCATCTGGCACTTTCATCCTCCAGACAGGGCCACTCGGGCGTCCTTGCTCGCCTTCTCGAGGCCAGTGGGCTGCAGGGGTCCCAAACACCTGCCAGGGAGAATGAGACCCCCAAAGCCCCGAGGGCTGTAAGGCAGCGTTCTGGGTTCTCAGGTAACACTTCAGGAATACTTCTTTAACTTCGTTAAGAGATGGGGTTTTTTAGCAATGATGCGCCCTCTCTGAGGCTCCTGGTAGTTTAAACACAGGTTAATTCTGACCTTGCTGAGATAACAGAGCAGCGTGGTTACAGCGTCTGGAACAGGGAGAATTTAAACAAGGCTGCCTTCTCTCCATGTCAGACTAAACGGGAGCTGCAGCTCAGGGACCATTAATCATCTCAAATGTTGGGCTTCAGGATCTTATCTGCTGTACAATCGCCTCATTCCCACCTCTCCTGGGCTCTGGAAACCATAGCATTTGGGGAGAAAACACAGTACCTATGTTAGCAAATCTTGTTAGGCTCTAGCTAGTGGCACATGACCCATTAATGTATATACTTAGCTGTTCCAATAGAGTTCTGATGTGTGTTAAGAAAAACACAATTGGAGCTGCTGGAAATATTCTGTATGCTGCTTGGGTGATGATTATACAGATGTATACATATGTAAAGTGTCATCCAGCTGTATGCCTAAATGCCCTTTATTCATGTACTCTCTCTATATTATCCCTCTACTTAAAAATTTAAAAGAAAAAAATCTCTTTAAAAAAAAGGAACGCACAACTGAATGATGCTAAACTCTTAGGTTTAACACCCCCACCCCACAGCCAAGGAGCCCAGGCTGTGCGTGCACAACTGGAGCCTCAGTGCTTGGATCTCTGCCTGCTGGTGAGGGGTGGGCGGTGGGGGGCAGGGTGGTCAGCAGCAGGGTGGAAAGAGGTGAAATTTGGGGGGGCATATCCGTATTTGCACCTTGACTCCGCTGTTTCATAAGTCACTCTGGACAAGTCACTTGGCCCCTCTGTGCCTCAGTTTCCTCACCTGTAAAGTGGGGATAACATTGCCTGCATTACCAGTTGTTGTGATGTTCAAAGACCATTAAATGGAAAGCACCTGGCACACGGCAGATGCGCGCTCAATGGTAGCGCTAGTCACAGTGTAACAGCTGGTCCCTCAGGAGCCTGCTTCTCCCGCTTACCTGTTCTTAGGTTGACACACCCAACATCTGAAAGGAACTTTTTTTTTTTTTTTTGGCTGTGTTGGGTCTTCATTGCTGTGCGCGGGCTTTCTCTAGTTGCGGCGAGTGGGGCTACTCTTGTTGCGGTGCGTGGGCTTCTCATTGTGGTGGCTTCTCTTGTTGCAGAGCACAGGCTCTAGGCACGCGGGCTCAGTAGTTGTGGCACGTGGGCTCAGTAGTTGTGACTTGAGGGCTTAGTTGCTCCACGGCATGTGGGATCTTCCCGGACCAGGGCTCAAACCCGTGTCCCCCGCACTGACAGGCGGATTCTTAACCACTACGCCACCAGGGAAGTCCTGAAAGGAACTTTGATGTCAGTTGGCACCAACTTCTCTGTCTCCACCTCCTCTCATGCACTCCATGACTTTCCGGTCCCTATTCCAACTGTAGAAGTCCTGCTTATAACCCTTGACCCATCCCCTGCTCATACTGCCACCTGCTCCATCAAGAGTGGGTTAATCTTTTCTACTGTCCATCCGAGAGACCACCCAAACTCCACTGCTGTGCTCAGTGTCCCCAGCAGCAGCCCTGGCCACATGAGCTGTGGCTCCAACCCTACCTGTGGCTTCAAGAGACCTTGGGCTGGGATTCCCATGGTGGATGAGGAGGAGGTCAACAGCATACCCAGCACTTGCCAATGGAGACCAGAGGGTGCCCGGTTCTTAGGACCCAGGGTGTGGGTGGGACAGAATCAGTGCCCACACACTGAGCTACTTGTAGCCACTCAGGAGTGCAGACGTCTCCAAAGTGAGGTGTCGTGGATGTGCATGGACACATCGAGGGCATCACGGTCCATCTGTGCACATCCGTCCCCAGCAAGCACGCCTCTGCTGCAGGAGGGTCATTGCCTCCCCAAGACTAACCTCTTCCTCTACAAACCACGTGATTTTCAAAACCACTCCCCCATAATGGACTCACATTTGTTTCCCTTTCATGCCCCCTAGAACCAGACTAATCCCTTTTTTGCACTCTCAGATTCCAGATATTTAAAGACAACCATGTCTCCAATTCTCGAAAGGAATCTCCAGATCAAACATGCCCTGTTCCTTCAACAGTAGCTCAGACATGAGCCTTGCTAGGAACCCCCTTGCTATGCCCTGCCCAGGTTCCATCATGGAGGCAGTAAGGGGTAAAATTAAGAAATGATGCCTATTTTCACTCCAGCTCCCAAGTGCCCATCACAGACCCTCCTGTGTGCTCTTTACACCCTTTTTACCATCCTGCACCGCCCCCCCTCCCCAGCCTCCTCTATGATTGATTCCGGGTTCACACTAATTAGGCCTTGCTCGGACTGTGACAGGAACGAGTGCTTTACCATTTTCTTTAAGGGAACCATGTGATAGGCCGACCGGCTGTGGTTGCCAGGCAACCTTGATGCTCCTACCGAAAGACAAACTCGAGAGCGACAGGGCCAGAGAGCCTAGTTAGCAGCTATTGAACATGAGCCTCTGCTCCACTGAGAGGTGCAAGAAAGGCCTGGCTGGCATTGGCTCCCATTGCTCCAGCTGTCTTTTTATATGGAATGTGTGTGTGTGTGTGTGTGTGTGTGTGTGTGTGTGTGTGTTGGGGGTGCATATGCAAAGGGAGCTGGGAAAGAATAAAGGAGTGTTAGTCTTTAAGATGGAATCACAATAAAGGATACCATGGCAGGATAATTTATGAAATATCACACCTTATCTGTGTACGCTTCAATTTTCCTTCCTACCTCCTCAATTCTAGTAACTGAGCAGGACTTGCAATTACTTAATCAGAACAGGACAGAAAGCAGAAACAGCCGATAGGCAAAGGCCTTTCCCCTCTGGTAAAATATTAACCCACAGAACAAGGGATAATGTGATGAGTCTCAGAAGGGGCGGGGGGGCGGGGGGGGCGGGTGGTAGTGTCTGTCCCTGGAAAGGCCCAGCAGGGTCCTGTTTGGTTTCAATTTCAGGTGAGTCTGGGCACCTGAGATCCCAACTGCACCGAAGGGTTCCTTAACCCACGTGTAGCTCAGCACCTCCTGATGAGAAGTAACCACACGGGCGGCCGGCAATGCATGGCTTCAGGGAAACCCGCGTGAGCTGGAGAGCTGCAGAGCTGCCACTTCAATGCCTTAGCATCCGCAATGACCCAGAACCTTTGCACAACCCTGATGGTGGGAGAGGAAACAATGACTTAGATTGCATTTCCCTCACACTGAGGCCAGATGGGGACTCAGCAGAGTGGGTTTGATGTAGAGCGATTAAAGCTTTTTAGGTGGGCAACTTGGTTGTATCACACCCAGTAATTTCACTTGTAATAAGAGGTCACATTCATTGTACCTTTAACACATGCCAGGCAATGCTCTAAGGACTCTCCTAGTTACACTCTCACCAGCAATACATGAGACTATGTATGTGTCCCACACACTTGTCATCAGAGAACGTTACTAATCTTTAAATGTTTTGCCAATCTATTTGCCAACTTATTACTGGGAAAATGGCATCTCATTGTTGTTGGTTTTTTGTTTGTTTGTTTTTATTTTTTATTATTTTTTTGAATTTTTGAATTTTATTTATTTTTTTATATAGCAGGTTCTTATTAGTTATCCATTTTATACATATTAGTGTATATATGTCAATCCCAATCTTTAATATATGTTAACATGGAGTAGTGATCTTTCACTTCTATTTCTGTATTGTTTTCATTTTAACAGCGAGGATGCATTCGTGTACTAACTTGTGTGTAAAATTAAAGTAAATAAAAATCATGATTCCTTATGCACTTACAAGCATGACTTTGAAATACATAGTGCAAAAATGGATAGAAAAATAAAGTGAAATCAATAAATCCACATGGTGGAAGGTTTTGACTGTATTTATCAGATACTAGGTAAAAATAAGAGATTTGATAACATAATTAAATTTGATCATATATAAATGTATTATACATGTATGTATGTACATAGGTACACACAAAATTCAATAAAAAGACACACAATACACAGCATATAGGGAACAGTCTCAAAAAATTGACTCTGCCTTAGGCTACAAAGGAAAACTGGAAAAATTCTAAAAATCAAAAATCATAAAGAGTACACAATCTCTGAACACAATGAAATAATATTCAAGATTAAGAATTCTAAAGGGATAACCAAAATATTAATCTGCCTAGAAAAATTATTTAACTATTCTCCTAAATAATTCTTAGGTTAAGAAAAAAGAAAAAAAATCGAATTATAATTTATTTAGAAATGAAATACAACCAATTGGTTTGAAGATTTAAATGTAAACAAAAACTAGACAAACTATGGGCAATTAAAAAAATAATCTTGGCATAGGAAAGGTCTTTCTAAATATGACACAAACTTCAGATACCCCAAAAGACTAATATATTCAGCCACTGTAGAATTAAAAAAAAAATTCTGTGTGGCAAAAGCCACCATAGGCAAAAGCAAATGATGAACTGGGAAAAAATATTTGCAACCTATATCGCAGACAAAGGAATAGTTTCCTTATATGTAAAGGTCTCCTATAAACTGTTAAGAATAAAAACTAACATAAATCAAGTATACCTCAATTAAAAAAAAAAAAAGAATAAAGACTAATAGCCTAAGAGAAATATAGCCAAAAGATATGTACCAAGAGTTCACAGAAAAGGGAATTTAAGAAATGACTCTTAGGGACGTCCCTGGTGGCACAGTGGTTAAGAATCTGCCTGGCAATGCAGGGGACACGTGTTTGAGCCCTGGCCCGGGAAGATCCCACGTGCCACGGAGCCACTAAGCCCGTGTGCCACAACTACTGGAGCCCGCGCACCTAGAGCCCGTGCTCTGCAACAAGAGAAGCCACTGCCATGAGAAGCCCGTGCACCGCATTGAAGAGTAGCCCCCCTCGCCACAAGTAGAGAAAGCCCACACGCAGCAACGAAGATCCAACGCAGCCAAAAATAAATAAATAAATTTTTTTTAAAAAAGAAATGACTCTTAAACCATGTGATGTGGTATTTCATTCCACTTACAATAAAATTAATTGCAGAATCAGACTACATCAAGGTATTGAGTTAAAGAAGAAGACATACTGGATAATTACATTTATATAAAATTCAAAAACAGGCAAAACTAATCAAAGATGTTAAAAATTAGGGTAGTGGTTATCTTGAGGGGTATGGAGTCAGGGATTTGAAAGGGCTCGTGAAATTCTACTTGTTGATCTGGGTGCTATTTTGCAGATGAATTCACTTTGTGAAAATTGGTGGAGCTGATTTGTACACATTTCTGCATGTAAGTTAAATGTCAATAAAATTCATTTTAAAATACCACATTGATATAATTTTTCACCTGTGAGGTTGGCAAAGATCAAATCATTTGATCTCTGTGTTAATAAGAGTGTGGAAAAGGGAACTCCCTCATATATTGCTAACGGGAGTGCAAATTGATAGCATCTTGATAGGGAGATGACATTATTAGTATCTATGGAAATTATTAATGCACATGCCCTCTACCTAGCATTTCCACCTCCAGAAATTTACCTTACAAATAATACTTGCACCTACATGAAGATATAATGCATTGCCATGTCACTGAGAGATCAAAAGATCGAAAGCTACCTAAACATCCATCATTAGGGGATTAATTAAATAGTCCTTATAATGGAAAACTTACAATGAAATGCTCTGCCACCATTAGCTCTAATGAGGAGACACCTTATGTACTAAGATGGAATGATCTCTGAGGTGTATATTAAGTAAAAATATAAATTAAGGTGCAGAACTGTATGGAAGGTATACTACCATTTGGGTAAAAAATGGGGGAAGGATATAAACAGTGCTCATATATACATAAATATCCCTGGACGGATAGTCAAGGAACTGATAACATTTGTTGCCTTCAGAGAGCATTTGATGGCTGAGGAACAGGAACAGGATGGAGATTTTTCTTGATACACATAGAAAAAGGCCTGGACAAACACCATTGAACAGACATTCCCTCTGGGTTGGAAGTGGTACTGAGTGGCAACGATAAAGGGGAACTTTTAAAGTTATACTCTGTAAACTGAATATATTCATGCATTAAAAGTATAATTTTTAAAAGGTTGTTTTAAGAAATAATGTGCCTGCAGTAATATTTGTTGCAGACAAGATAGAGGCTAAAATCAGGGGACAAAAGTTTGAGGAGAAACAGATATTAGCATCATCTCAAAGGATCGCTCTAAAGATATTTATCAATTACAAAGGGAAAAATAACTTGATAGTGGAGAAACCTGGCAGACACCACTTTAATGAAGTGATCAAGGTTAACATCGCCAGTAATAAGATAACACCACCTTGTACCCCCTGATATGACACACTGAGAGGAACACAGTATCTCTCCTGTCTTGATAGTCACAGAAGGAGTCCTCACTTCTTTTTGTAGGCCAATTAGGAGGGTGTGTGTGTGTGTTTGACATAAATTGCAAACCTTCAGTTCACCCCTGCGTCTCCTGGAGTCAGAAACTCACAAAGGTCATTGAGCCACCAAGCCTGGAGTAACAAGACATTTTTTACCAAGAGGAAATGTTATTTTAGAATGAAATCCTAGCCAAGGCTGCCAGGGGCTATGGAACACAAACCGATAAAACCAAGGTGCTTGGAGCACTTAACAAGATTTCTACCTGATGATAGGAAAACAATGATCTTATTGAGATTTCCCCCGGAAACTGGTTTCTCCGCATCCAGCTGAAAGGCTGAGATCATTTTAGTAATAATCGTGAGGATCAGCTGCAGTCAGTCAGCCAGCTCTGGCATCCCCTGTGCATGTTAGTTAACTCATCAATTTCCTTCCCAAGGGCAGGAGAAGATGAGCGGCTTGGAGGCAAGTCTTACAGACCTTCCTATCGCAAGAATGCTAAGAACTCACTGGCATCCTCTCTCAAATGATTTGCCTCCTAGACGAGCTAACTGATCACTTCTACACGCTGCTTTCGGTTGCCGCCTCTGGCATTTTCCACTAACAGGCTCCCCTGATGGATAGCCCAGGAGACTGCCAAAGGAGTGATTTATGCTCACCCTTAAACCCAGGACCTTCTCACCCACCTCCCTGGGCAAAACGCCTTTATCGGCACTACTTAGAACACCCTGGGGAAACATGAAGGGGAAATTGAGTACCATCTCTTCATCTATAACCTAATTCAAAATTAGTGTGTGCTCTAGTTGTAAATCTCAGATTAAGCTGCTCTTAGCTCATTATGTTTTTGCCATTTCATTTCATGTGATAACACTAGTA
Organism: Balaenoptera borealis; assembly: GCF_965194805.1. NCBI lineage: Eukaryota > Metazoa > Chordata > Mammalia > Artiodactyla > Balaenopteridae > Balaenoptera > Balaenoptera borealis. Next base: position 146,062,169 of record NC_138866.1, read on the forward strand.
TCAGCATTAAGCAGAATTTATAGTTTTCAAAGTGCTCTCTTGTGTGTAAGTGTATTTGATGCTCATTAAAATGCTATTAGAGAGAGAAAGAAGGGTCACCAGTCCTATCTGAGTAAAGAGAACCTGTGACACAGAGGTTAAAGGGCTCCCCAAGGTCAAATATCAATTTCTACCATCAAACAACCTTGTGCAAGGATTGTGTCTACTTGTAAAAATAAATTATTAAATATTTCAAAGATATGTAAAATATAGAAAATATAAAAGCCACGTTATCTATCTCCCAGTTTTAACAGCTGTTAACGTATTTCCTTCAGATCCTTTTAAAGAAGAAATAAAATGATACAGATACAGTTATCACCACCCCACTTCCCCACTTCCTCTCTTTCTTGCTAGAGGTCATTGCTGTCCTAAAGTGTTGATGAAGATATGGGGAAACAGAAATTCTTAGACAGACTATTATAACCAGACTATTATTAACCAGACTATTATTAGTATGGTTAATTTTCCAAATTGATGGGTGTGATTGATTGTTATAATTGTTTTAACTTAATTGCCTTCATGACTAATCAATTTGGGCATCTATCCTAAGTTCATTGGCCATCTGAGTGTCCTTTTCTGTGAATTGCCTGGTTATACCCTTTACTCAATTTTCCATATTTTTGTCTTTTTGAATTGATGTATACAGGTTCTTCAGAGATTCTAGATATTAATTCTTTGTTGATGATATGCTTTCCAAATATCTTTTCCCAGTTTCTAGCTTGATTTTAGCTTAGTTTATGTCATTTGCCTCCACTGAAGTTTTAAAGTTTAATGTTATTGAATTTATCTTTTTATTTGTGCTTTTTGTATCTTGTTTAAGAAATCATTCACTGTTCTAAGGGCATTCTCCTGTACGTTTTCCTTTTTTTTTCTATAAGTTTTTCACATTTTTGTTTTTAATCCTAAATGTAAATTATTTTTGGACATGATATGAGGTTAGAAACTAATTTTATTTTATTTTCCTTATAAATGTTTTCATATAAATGTTTCAATTGTCGAACACCCATAGAACAGTTTCTTGTATTATCCATGGGTCTGTTTCTGGGCTCTCTAGTCAAGTCTGTCAGCATATTTTAACTTCTCTATGGCTATTCCATCCAGTACTAATTACTGGTTGGAATAGCTTTATGATAAACTTTGATATTTCATAGGGAAGTCTCCCTCCTTAATCCTCATAATTCTCTTCAGTATTCTTGGCTTTTTGTCTTCATATAAATTTTAAAATCAGTTTGTTAAGTTCACACAATAAATCCCCTTTTTATTAGAACTGTCATAAATTTATAAACTAACTTAGGAAAATTAACGTTGTAATGTTATTGTCATAATCCACAAATATGCCATGTCTCTCCATTTATTTAGGTCTTCTTTTATGACTTTCAATAAAATTTTAGAATAGGGACTTCCCTGGCGGTCCAGTGGTTGGGACTCCACGCTTCCACTGCAGGGGGCACGGGTTTGATCCCTGGTCAGGGAACTAAGATCCCGCATGCCGTGCAGCACGGCCAAACAATTAAAAAATAAAATAAAATAAAATTTTAGAATATCCTCAATAAGTAACACATCATTATTAGATTTATTCCTAGGCACCTAAGAATTTTTCTTGTTATTCTGAATAACTTCATTTATTAAATTATCTTTTTGAGTAAGGTGTTGCTCAGGAATGCTATTGATTTTTTTTTAATTGAGAAATAGTTCACACACCATAAAATTCACCCCTTTAGGATGTACAATTCAGCGGTTTTTAGTATATTCACAAGGTTTTGCAATTCCAGAATATTTTCGTCACCACAAAAAGAAACACTGTACCATTAGCTGTCACTCCCCATTTCCCACTCCCCCTTAGTCCCTGGCAGCCACTAATCTGTTTTTTGTCTCTATGGACTTACCTCCTCTGGAAATAAGTTCATATTAATGTAATCATACAGTATGTGGCCTTTTGCATCTGGCTTCTTTCACTTAGCATAGTGTTTTCCGGATCTGTCCATGCTGTAGCATGTATCAGGACTTTAAATAATATTCCACTATTTGGATAGACCACATGTGTTTATTCATTTAGCAGTTGATGGACATTTGGGTTGCTTCCACTTTTTCGCTGTTTGAATAATGCTGCTATGAACATTTTGTTTACAAGTTTTTATGTGAACATGTTTTCAATTATCTTGTGTAAGTACCTAAACGTGGAAATGTTGGGTCATATGGTAACTCTAGTTAACATTTTGAAGAACTGCCAAAATGTTTTCTAAAGCAGCTACACCATTTTACACTCCCACTAACAATGTATGAGGGTTCCAAAATCTCCACATCCTTGCTCGCTCTTGTTCTCAAACGCTTTTAAAATTATAGCCATCCTAGTGGGTATATCTCATTGTGGCTTTGATTTGCATTTCCCTAATGGCTAATGATGTTGAATATCTTTTTGTGTGCTTGTTGGACATTTATATATCTTCTTTGGAGAGCAGTATATTCAAATCTTCCACCCATTTTTTAATTGAGTTGTGTTTTTATTATTGAGTTATAAAAGTTCTTTAAGGATCCTAGACCCTTACCACATATATGATCTGCAAATATTTTCCTCCATTCTGTGGGTTATCTTTCCACTTCTTGGTAGTGTCCTTTGCAACACAAACGTTTTTAATTTTGATTAAGTTCAATTTATCTATTTTTCCTTTGGTTGTTTGAGCTTTAAGTGTCATATTTTAGAAACCTTTGCCTAAGCCACATGGGTATAAGTTCACAGACTTATACCAATGTTTTGTAGTTTTAGCTCTTACATTTTTGTCTTTGATCCATTTTGAGCAAATTTTTGTATACTGTGTGAGGTTACAAGTTCAAAATCACACTTTTGCATATGGATATCCAGTTGTCCCACTACCATTTATTAAAGAGACTCTTCTTTTCACCATTGAATTATCTTGGCACTGTTGTTGAAAATCAATCGACCATAGACGTATGGATTTATTTCTGGACCTCAACTTTATTCCATTGATCTATGTTTATCCTTATGCCAGTACCATGTAGTCTTAATTAGGGTAGTTTTGCAGTAAGTTTTGAAATTGTGAAGTGTGAGTCCTCCAACTTTGTTCTTCTTTTTCAAGAGTGTTTTGGTTATTCTGGGTCCCTTGAATTCCAATGTGAATTTTAGGAACAGCATGTCAATTTCTGCAAATACAGCAACAAAAAAGAGCAGCTGGAATTTTGATACGGATTGTGTTGCACCTGTAGATCAATTTATGTATATTGTCATTTTAACAATATTAAGTCTTCCAATACATGAATATGGGATATTTTCCCACTGATTTAAATGTTTATATTTCTTGCAGCAATGATTTCTAGTTTTTGAGGTACAAGTCTCACACATCCTTCATTAAATTTATTCCTCGCATTCTATTACTTTTGATGCTATTGCAAGTGGAATTGCTTCCTTAATTTTACTTTTGGATTGTTCATTGCTAGAAATAGAACTGGTTTTGTATATTACTAGCCTGCAAACTTGCTGAGTTTGTTTATTAGTTTTAATTGATTTTTGAGGATTCCTTAATAATTTTTCATATAAAAGACCATGTTATCTGCAAATAGAGAAGTTTACTTCTCCCTTTCTAATCCTTTTATTTCTTTGTCTTGCTGAATAGCCCTGGATGGAACTTCCAGTACAATATAGAATATAAGTGGTGAGACCTTACATCTTCATCTTGTTCCTGATCTAAGGAGGAAAACTCTGTCTTTCACCATTAAGTGTGATGTTAGCTATGAGGTTTTTTGTTTTTTTGTTTTGTTTTAAGACACCTTTTATCAGTTTGAGGAAGTTCCTTTCCGCTCCTAGCATGTTGGGAGTTTCTATGATGAAAGGGTGTAGAATTCTGTCAAAAGCTTTTTCTTGTCTATTGAATTGATCTTGTGGGGTTTTTCCCCATTATTCTATTGATATGGGGTGTTACAGTGATTGATTTCTAGATTTTAAATCAATCTTGCATTCCTGGAATAAATCCCTCTTGGTCATGGTGTATAATTCTTTTAATATGCTTCTGGATTTGGTTTTCTAGTATTTTCTTGAGGATTTTTACATCTGTATTCATAAGGACTGTTTATCTGTAGTTTTCTTTTCTTATGATGTCTCTATCTGGTTTGATATGGGGATAATACTGGCCTCAGAGAATGAGTCTGGAAATGTTCCCTCCTCTTCTATTTTTTGGAAGAGTTTGCGAAGGATTGGTGTTAATTCTTCTTGAAACATTTGGTAGAATTCAACAGTGAAGCCACCTGGTCCTGGGCTTTTCTTTGCGAGAAGTTTTTTGATTTCTGATTTGACCTCTTCACTTGTTAGGGTCTGTTCAGATTTTCTATTTCTTCTTGAGACAATTTTAATAATTTGTGTATCCCAAGGAATTTGCCCATATCATTTATGTTACCTAATTTGTTGGCATATGTTGTTCATAGTATTCTCTTACAATGTTTTTTCTTTCTGTAAGGTTAACAGTAATGTTTCCTCTTTCACTCCTGATTTTAGTAATTTGAATCTTCTCTCTCATCTTCTTGGTCAAGCTACCTAGAGAATTGTTAATTTCTATGATCTTTTAAAATAACCACTTTCAGTTTCATTGATTTTTCTGAATTATGCTACTGATTTTTGATACTGGTATTTTATCAAATGATCTTAGTTCATAGCATTTGTCTGTAGACTCTCTTACATTTTCTACATAGATGATCCTATATTCTGAAATGAGGACAATTTGGTACCTTCATGGTCCAATCCAGTACCATGTTGATTACAAGCAGTCACATTCCTGACTTCAAAGAGAATGGTTCTTATATTTCAATATTAAATGTGATGTTAGCTGTGAGTAGATACCCTTTATTAAGGAGTAGCAATTTCCTTTCATTCCAGGTTGGCTAAAAGGTTTCATCTTAAATCAATATTGAATTTTTTCAAATGCTTCTAGATTTATTCAGTTGCTTATAATATTTTTTCTTTTAATCTATTAAAAATTAATTAATTTACATAGATTTTTCCAAATGTTAAAAATTCTCAGATTTCCCTGGTGGTGCAGTGGTTAAGAATCCGCCTGCCATGGGGCTTCCCTGGTGGCGCAGTGGTTGAGAATCTGCCTGCCAATGCAGGGGAGACGGGTTCAAGCCCTGGTCTGGGAAGATCCCACATGCCGCGGAGCAAGTAGGCCCGTGAGCCACAATTACTGAGCCTGCGCGTCTGGAGCCTGTGCTCCGCAACAAGAGAGGCCGCGATAGTGAGAGGCCCACGCACCGCGATGAAGAGTGGCCCCCCACTTGCCGCAACTAGAGAAAGCCCTCGCACAGAAACGAAGACCCAACACAGCCATAAATAAATAAATAAATAAATAAATAAATAAATAAATAAAGCCCTCGCACAGAAACGAAGACCCAACATAGCCATAAATAAATAAATAAATAAATAAATAAATAAACAAACCCAAAGTTTAAAAAAAAAAGAATCCGCCTGCCAATGCAGGGGACACAGGTTCCATCCCTGGTCCAGGAGGATCCCACATGCTGTGGAGAACTGAGCCCATGTGCCACAACTACTGAGCCTGTGCTCTAGAGCCCGTAAGCCACAACTACTGGAGCCTGCATGCCACAACTACTGAAGCCCGTGCACCTGGAGCCCGTGCTCCACGACAAGAGAAGCCACCGCAATGAGAAGCCCGCGCACCGCAACAAAGAGTAGCCCCCGCTCGACGCAACTAGAGAAAGCCTGCGCACAGCAACGAAGACCCAACGTAGCCAAAAAAAATAAATTAATTAATTTTTAAAAAATTCTTACACTCCTTGAATAAACTTTACTTGCTTATTATATGAATTGGGCTTACTAAGAATTTATTTTGGGTTTTCTACACCTATGTATATAAATAAGATGGGCCTATACATTTATTTCCCATATTTCTTGTGGTTTGTTGCTGTTGTTATTTTTCTTCCCTTCCTTCCTCCCTCCCTCCCTCCCTTCCTTCCTTCTTTTTCTAGTAAGCGTGGTTATGTAATACAGAGTTATTCTGTTCCTCAACGCTATGGTAGAATTTGCATATAAAACCATCTGAACCTGATAGTTCGTGTGTTTTAGGGCAGAGCCTGGTGGATTTTTGTTAAAGATTCATCAGTTCAATGATATCTTCCTGGCCAATTACTTAATCATTAAAATCATTGTCATGACCCATTTAATGCTTTCTTCTTTAAATTCTACGTTAAGTATGGACACAAAGGGGGTAAGTGGCGGGGTGGGGGGGGTGGGGGGGTGGGATGAATTGGGAGATTGGGATTGACATGTATACACTAATATGTATAAAATAGATAACTAATAAGAACCTGCTGTATAAAAAATAAATAAAATAAAATCCCAAAAATAAATAAATAAATTCTACGTCAATTGTTACAGCAGGTTTGTTTTGGTTAGTATTGTGCAAATATACTTTTTCTTAACTCTTGACATTCAAAGTTTCTATATCCATGTGATTATGTATGTCTCTTAAAATTTGGTTATAGCTGGATTTTTTTAAAGCTATCTGAAAATTTCTGTCTCTTAACTGGAAGATATAGTACACGGACATATTGTGATTAGAAATATTAAAATTATTTCTACCATCTTATTTATTGTTTTCTATTCACCTTGGTTTTTTTCTTCTTCTTTTCTTTTTCTTTCTAACTTTCCACTTGATCAATCTAGTTTTCTTCATTCCTTCTTTTCCCTCTACTAGTTTGGAAGTTACTTATAATTTCTATAATTTAAAGTATTTTCTTAATACATTAACATCTATACCTGATGTAGTACGATATGAAGTTAATAAATATAAAATGTACTGAAATAAAACAAGAAATTTGAACTCTTAAACTCTATAACCACCCTCCCATTTTTCATGTGGTCTGTATGATACTCATTCTTCAGAATTTCTTGAGAGTTATTCTCATATATTTTTGTTCCACCCCTTCCAAATTACAAATTATTATTGCTGTATTTTTATAGGCAGCTATAATGTTGGATTTACCAACATACTTTCTAATTTATATTGTAATTATTACTACTTTCATCTCATTCCTTCTTTTGACACTCATTATTTTCATTATCAAAGCCCATCCTTTTGTGGCTCTTGCAGTGAAAAAGACTTAAACTCTATAGTTTTAGGTTCTTTAAAATAGTCTTTATTTCAACTTTACTCTTGAATAATTGTTTAGTTGGGTACTGAATTCTGGATGACATTTATTTTTCTGCAGCACTTTGAAAATGTCATTTTTGACCTTAATTATAGCTAGTTAAAAATAATAATAATTCATATATTGTTGAGACTTCCCTGGTGGCACAGTGGTTAAGAATCTGCCTGCCAATGCAGGGGACACAGCTTCAAGCCCTGGTCCAGGAATATCCCATATGCCACGGAGCAACCAAGCCCGTGAGCCACAACTACTGAGCCTGCACTCTAGAGCCCGCGAGCCACTACTGAGCCCCCGTGCCACAGCTACTGAAGCCTGAACGCCTAGAGCCCGCGCTCCACAACGAGAGAAACCACCACTGTGAGAAGCCCGCGCACTGCAGCCCACTTGCCGCAACTAGAGAAAGCTCACGCACAGTAATGAAGACCCAATGCAACCAAAAATAAATATATAAATAAATTTATTTTAAAAATTCATATATTGTTGTTTATTAATAACGTCTTTCATCTTTAATTACCCTTATGATTTTATTTTTGTGTTTGATGTTCTGTAGTTTCACAATTAGGTGTCTGGGTATGAATTTATTTTTATTTATTCTTCTCAGAACTTGTGGATTTCTTTAACTTGAAGAGTCATTTTTTTTGGTTTTTTAATCAGTTCTGGAGCATTCTTAGCTATTGTCCCTTCTAATATTGCCTCTCCCTCCCTCTCTATTTTCTCCTCCTGGAATAGCTAATAGAAATACCTTAGGCCTTCTCATTTATTCATTCTTTTTTTTTTTTAATTTATTTATTTTTATTTATTTATGGCTGTGCTGGGTCTTCGTTTCTGTGTGAGGGCTTTCTTTAGTTGTGGCGAGCGGGGGCCACTCTTCATCTTCATTGCGGTGCGTGGGCCTCTCACCATCATGGCCTCTCTTGTTGCGGAGCACAGGCTCCAGACGCGCAGGCTCAGTAATTGTGGCTCACGGGCCTAGTTGTTCCGCGGCATGTGGGATCTTCCCAGACCGGGGCTCGAACCCGTGTGCCCTGCATTGGCAGGCGGATTCTCAACCACTGCGCCACCAGGGAAGCCCCTCATTTATTCATTCTTGCCCCTTAATATTTCTTTCCTATTTTTTATCAATTTATTTCTCTGCTAAATTCAAGATAATTTCTTAGCACTATCATTCAGTTCACTAATTTTCTCTCCAGCTCAAAGTAATCTGCTGTTTTACCTACCCACTAAGTTCCATTTCTTCAAATTCTCTGTTTCTCTCTAATCTACTTGTTCATTTTAAAAATGATCCCCCCTCCCCCCCAAAAAAAGATTGCCCACTCTTTCATCATGGTTTCTATTCCTCCTTTTTAAAAACTTTTTTATTTTTTAATAGATATTTATTAAGGCTGTGCCAGGTCTTAGTTGCATCATGCGGGATCTTTAGTTGTGGTATGTGGGCTTCTTAGTTGTGGCATATGCGTGCGGGATCTAGTTCCCTGACCAGAGAGTGAATCTGGGCCGCCTGCATTGGGAGCATGGAGTCTTACCCACTGGACTACCAGGGAAGTCCCAAGACCTTAAAATTTTTTTTTTAAATTAATTAATTAATTAATTTATTTTTGGCTGTGTTGGGTCTTCGTTTCTGTGCGAGGGCTTTCTCTAGTTGTGGCAAGCGGGGGCCACTCTTCATCGTGGTGCACGGGCCTCTCACTATCGCGGTCTCTCTTGTTGCAGAGCACAGGCTCCAGACGTGCAGGCTCAGTAGTTGTGGCTCACGGGTCTAGTTGCTCCACGGCATGTGGGATCTTCCCAGACCAGGGCTCGAACCCGTGTCCCCTGCATTAGCAGGCAGATTCTCAACCACTGTGTCACCAGGGAAGCCCTAAAAATGTTAAGTATATTAATTTTTAGGTTTTACTGATTGTCCCACTATCTTTGAATTTGATGACTGGCTTATTACACTTAGGATAATGTTCTCAAGGTTTATCCATGTTGTAGCGTATGTCAGAATTTTCTTCCTTTTTAAGGCTGAATAATATTCCATTGATGTATATGCCACATTTTGTTTATCCATTCATCTATTGATGGATACTTGGGTTGCTTCCACCTCTTGGCTTTTATGAATAATGCTGCTATAAACATGGGTGTATAAATATATAATCACCTCCTTTTCAACTTAAAAAAAAATCTCCTGGTCTTGCACAGTTTTCCACATGTGGGGAAAATGATGAATTTTCCATTCCTTACAATGTATTTGTATTGTATTATCCAATAATAACCCTGTGTCACTTTTAGAATTGGCCAGATTAGCTGAACCATCAAATTTATAACATATATTTATTTATATAATTTATACCTTTTATATATTTATAATTCTCCATTACTGGATTTTAATTTCCCAGAGGTAAGTATAGTCTAAATTTTAGAACTGCCTTTCAAAGAACTAGTGTTCATTGTCCATATTATACTTTATCTTTAAAGAACAGTCATCTCTCATCTTTAGATATGATGCCATCCCACCAGGTATTGGGCTAATCCTTGAAATTAAAATTTAAAACTCTTTTGGTAATCTAGAAAGGGTTGAGAAATGCAACTCATTTGGGATGAAAGCTGAGAGATCCTTAGTTCGCTGTGATACCCACCGTGTGTATAGCAGGTGAGATAACTGTGTTTGCTGTACTTGTTCTCTGATTCCACATTTGAGATGTGCGCTTGCTGTCATGGGACAGGTGCCTTCTTAGCCACCCATAGCAAGTGAGTCTCTCAGCAGCTGTAATTTAATTTCATTAGATTACGAGATTGAAAAGCTTCATTCTGAAATGTTAACCCACCTGGAAACTCAGTAACACCTGCAGAATGCCTGACCTTCCCATAATCTTTTTTTTTTTTTTTTTTTGCCTCACTGTGCAGCAATGCAGAACTTCCCAGACCAGGGATGGAACCCGCGCCCCCTGCAGTGTAAGTGCAGAGTCTTAACCCCTGGGCCACCACGGAAGTCCTCCCATAATCTTTTGACATCTGGTCTAAGTTTTCCAAATTCCAAGAAATAAATGGATGAGGATATTGAGGAATCTAGCAGTACCCAGGGTTATCTTTATTTGGTTAGTGGTGATGGAAGTTGAAGTCAGCTATGCTGCCAATCTGCCCTCCAGTTAAATTTTAATCTAAAGAAGAATTTTTATCCATAGAGAAGACGTCTATTTCCTGTGAAGAGGGAGTGTCTAAAAGTCAAATTCCGGATGGAGCCATCACTTATCAGCTGTGTGGTTTCTAGCAAGTTACTTAAACAGATGTTAAACAAAGCTAGAGAAAAGAATACCCAATCTAACGGGGTTGTTGTGATAATTAAATATGGTAATATTTAAGTGTTTATTTTTTTATTAGTAGCTGTTATAAATTTATGTAAAATATTGGATGTGAGAGCACTAAAAAATGTGAAGTACTATTAAAAATGTACGGAAAATGTAATTATCATCATCATCATCATTGTTACTTCAGGTATGGAAGGACGCATGGTCAGGAAGTATATATTAGGAACAGAACCAAGCTTATTGGGAAGGAGGATGAGGCCAACCAGCTTGGCTGATGATGCATCTGAGTCTACTAGCAACCAAATGTCTAGTATCAGCTCTTTACTGATAAGGTCAAACCATCTCGTGGTCACTGAATACCCCAGGCAAGGTCTGAAGTAACCTACATAGAGTCTAAGACACAGTCTCCACATATGTCCCAGTTAAGCCCGTCTGGAAGAGTGCTAGAGAAGTAATAGATCCCTAATAAATTTCACCTACTCTTATATTTGTATCATATTACATGTTAATTATAGAAACTGCATAGTCACATTTCAGATAATTTGGAAAACATGATAAAAAGAAAAAAATTAAAAAATAATAATTTAATAAATAAATAAAATTAGATAAAAAAGAAAAAAAGCCACCTACAATCTCTTCACTTTAGCAGAAACTTTATCACACTTTGATGTACTCTGTCATGTATTTTCTGAATGCATGAAGCCATGAGTTTAATCATAACGGTAAAGGCAATTCTGCATTCTACTCATTTCCTTCCTTAAAATTATATCATGAGTGTTTTCTTTGCTTATGTTTCAACATTAACATAGGTTTTTAGAGTTGGTAGAACATTCCACCCATTCAATAGACAACGCACCAGTCTCCCATTGTTGGATTATCTATGTCACTCCCATTTTTAAAAAAGTATGTAATGCTATAATGGACAATGTTATGCATTTAGATTTTCCTGTAATTAAGATTATTTTATTAGAATAGATCCACAGAAAAATTCCTGGCCCAAAGGGAGTGAATATGTTTATGGATCTTGATACAAGTTGCAAAATTACATTCCCATGAGTTTAACCAACTTAAAATCTCCACAAGTTATTAGTGCTTATTTCACCATACCCTCTCCAGCATTGGGAAGTAGACATTTTAATTTGTTGTTAACATCATATGTGAAAAATGGTATCCCACATTGTCAAAATTTACATTTCTAGAAGCCCCAGCCCTGATCTGGCAGCAGGTCTAAATGAGGACTGTCAGTTGTCAGTTTGCAGCTGCAGCCTCAGAATGATTTTCGGGGTGTTGGCGGCCTCCACCATGGAGGCTCTGCTGGTGTTTGGAGCCTGAACCTAGCTCCACAGGCCTGGACGGCTCCGCTGCCCAAGGACCACTAACCAGCCGTGTGGCTGACAAGGTCTTGGTGCTCTGGTCGGGTGTCAGGCCTGTGCCTCTGAGGTGGGAGAGCCGAGTTCAGGACACTCGTCCACCAGAGACCCTATGGCTCCACGTAATATCAAACGGCAAAAGCTCTCCCAGAGATCTCCATCTCAATGCTAAGACCCAGCTCCACTCAACGACCAGCAAGCTACAGTGCTGGACACCCTATGCCAAACAACTAGCAAGATAGGAACACAACCCTACCCATTAGCAGAGAGGCTGCCTAAGATCATAATAAGGTCACAGACACCCCAAAACACACCACTGGACGCGGTCCTGCCCAACAGAAAGACAAGATCCAGCCTCATCCACCAGAACACAGGCACCAATCCCCTCCACCAGGAAACCTACACCACACACTGAACCAACCTTAGCCACAGGGGGCAGACACCAAAAACAACGGTAACTACGAACCTGCAGCCTGCGAAAATGAGACCCTAAACACAGTAAGCTAAGAAAAATGAGAAGACAGAGAAACACACAGCAGATGAGGGAGCAAGGTAAAAACCCACCAGGCCAAACAAATGAAGAGGAAATAGGCAGTTTACCCGAAAAAGAAATCAGAGTAATGATAGTAGAGATGATCCAAAATCTTGGAAATAGAATGGAGAAAACGCAAGAAACGTTTAACAAGGACCTAGAAGAACTAAAGAGCAAACAAACAATGATGAACAACACAATAAGTGAAATTAAAAATTCTCTAGAAGGGATCAATAGCAGAGTAACTGGGGCAGAAGAAATGACCTGGAAGATAAAATAGTGGAAATAACTACCACAGAGCAAAATAAAGAAAAAAGAATGAAAAGAATTGACGACAGTCTCAGAGACCTCTGGGACAACATTAAATGCACCAACATTCAAATTATAGGGGTCCCAGAAGAAGAAGAGATAAAGAAAGGGACTGAGAAAATATTTGAAGAGATTATAATTGAAAACTTCCCTAATATGGGAAAGGAAATAGTCAATCAAGTCCAGGAAGCACAGAGAGTCCCATACAGAATAAACAAGGAGAAACATGCCAAGACACATATTAATCAAACTATCAAAAATTAAATGCAAAGAAAAAAATATTAAAAGCAGCAAGGGAAAAACAACAAATAACAACAAGGGAATCCCCATAAGGCTAACAGCTGATCTTTCAGCAGAAACTCTGCAAGCCAGAAGGGAGTAGCAGGACATCGTTACACATGTGTACTTGCCACTTGAGAGCATGTGTGTGTGCACACATACACACACAACACTGAAAGGTAACCATTTTAGGTGCAAATAAATTGAATAAATTTGGGGTCAAAGAAAAAAAATTTACATTTCTGTATTAAATAAAGCAGAAATTTTTTCCAAATGTTGGTATATTCATTGTTTTTCTACTTTTGTAAATTGTCTGTTTAATCCTCTTAACCACTGAATAAATAATTTTGATGATTCATATAAGGGAGACAATTGGGTCTTTCCAGCAGAAAGAGCACTGATAACTCAAGGTGAATTAAGCAGTTTGACCTCTGCTTCTTCATCTATAAAACGGGCAGTTTCTAGAATCAAGAGAGATACACCATGTGAAATGCTTGGTGAACTCTCAAGCATTTTAGAAAGGTAATGAATAGAGAATTAATATTATTACTCTCAATTCATTGACAGCCTAGAGTTCTAAGATTCACAAAGAGAATGGCACTAAGAAAAATATGCTGGGTGAAGGGGCAAAATCAGGCCAAATGACGAGATGTTGGAGGGCACCATGTACTATCTAGAAACCTAACAGGTTCCCACCAAGAGACAGATGCAGAATCTCTTCCCAGACCTAATTTTCCTGAATAAGCTAAAAGTAATCTCTATTGGGCAAGATTTGGAGTTGATCTAGTACAAAGTTACCTTGGCCTTCAACTAAGATTTCCAGACACTTGGATAGGAGAGCAAGTACATATAAATAGAAACCTCTTTCTCCTTAGGGGGAATTCTACTGCTAAGGGGGAGAAAAGATAATCGCCCTTCCCAACTGTTGCATATATTCAAAATGCACATTTAATGACTGTCCCAGTAAGTGTGGCTGTGTAAGTGTGAATACCTGAGACACAACTATTGATATATGGCTCCGTTGTCGATGGTGGTGGGCTTTGCTGGTTTGTTTGTATGTTGATTGTGTTCACGAGAATTTTTTTTTTTTTTTTTACAGCTACATTTAAACTGCCAGTCAGAAAATGTAAAACATTGTTATGTTTAGGTGGTGAGTGATTAATGTTTTTTCTTCTCCCTATTTTTCTGTATTTTTATTAATGAGATATTCTAGTCCTTAGATTTAGAAATGTAAAGAATGTTCTGTATGAGCAAATATCTGGGTGATCAATGAAAAACATGATTTTTAAAATGTTTCCAAATACCTGCATATTTTGAAATGTGAAAATGGAAGGGGGGGAAAACAGCCTTATTAGCAGGAAATATGCTGCTCTGTGTGGTCTGGTTGTGGGTAGCACAGATGTCTGTGTGTCAGTCAAAGGTCTGGACCTGCAGGGCACCAGCCAGCCAGTAGTGAAGCAAAAATTTCAGCTTGAGTGAAGCCATTATCAGTTCCTGTCAAACACAGGGGGGCAGAAAACTCACATGACTGCAGGGCCTGACAGATGACAGTAATGAGGTGAGCAGGTGAGGTGGGGACAAAAATATTTCACTTTCCTCTCTACTACTAAAAGAAAAAAGATAAGGTTGGTTATAGATGGCCTTGGTGACACTGACAAAAAGGAGAGGTGGGCCTAGGTTGGACGGGACCCCAGCCTTTCCTATAGGGTCAGTATTTTTTGGCATGCACAATGCCAGCTCCCGTGTTCAAGAGACACAGAAATCCCAGATTTCTGTGCAAACATTTTCGATCTTGAAGACAAGTACTTCAAATTTTTTAAATTCTATAAGAGCCCAGTAAAGACTTTTGTGCCCCATCTGGCACCCTCGACCACCGGTTCGCGAACCCTAGATCCATGTTTTTTCTCCGTTGGTTTGGCTGTTTTCTGAAGCAAAAGGGTAAGGTTGGAGTCTCGGTTTACCCGCGTATACAGGCGAGGATTGGGGCAGGTGGTTCTGTGCCGGCGCTGCCTGGGTGCGCTCGAGCAGGGATGCGCGTGCCTGAAGAGTTGGTGAGAAGGGTGAGCGTTTGCATACTTGAATTCAGGGAGAACTAGTCTGCGTGTAGTCAGGCGACCTGGGTCTGATCTGCCAAGGCGCGGCGATTTGGGGGAAGTGGGGCTATAGGAATTGGCCCTGTGGAAATGAAGCTTTCTGCGGGATCGCCCTTTGGGAGTATCCTTGGAGTTCGACGGCCCCTCTCCTGCCCTGCTCAGCTGGGGCAGTGGGACAAGGACCAGGACAGACAGGTGGACCCGGGTCTAGCTCTAGTGCCTGTCCCGTGAGGGTAAAGCTGGCTTGGGCACTTATGCGGGACCCTACTCCAGCATTCAACCCCGGAGGGGCTCGGGATCCCGGTGCCCAACCGCTCCGGAGGAGACAGGAAAGGCGGTGAGCTCCTGGCCCGCCGCCCTCCACGAGCTGTTGCTATGGCCACAGGGGACTTTTGATGTGAAGTGCGGTGACCCCCCTCCACTTCCCTTCTCTGCCTGCCTTCTGGATGACGTCATGGACGTCCGCAGCCCTGACAGGCCACCTGTGGGTTGGTCTCGCTTTAAAGCAGCTCTTCTTCACCGGCCCCCGCAGCCGCAGCGACTTGTGTCATCACCGAGAGGACCATGCCGGGACTCTGGACCTGCCTCTCGCCCTGGCGGAGCGGCCACTGCTCCGGACAGCACTGATTACCCGAGAGAGGCAAGTATTCAAGGGATGCTTCACAAATTATCTTCCTCAAAGCCCAACCGCCTCTCCGCCCCTCCCCCTTGTCCCTGATCTGCAGCTCTTGGGGGGAGAAGGGACGAGCCAGCGGCGGGGTGGTGGCTGAGGGGCTTTCTTACAGAAAGAAGTGGAGAGCAGCGGTCTTTCTCCCTGACCGTGGAGACCCATGCCAGGTAAAGTCCCGACCAGGGTCCCCCGTCCGATTCTCTGTCCCAGGTCGAGGGCTCGGGATTGGAAGAACAGCCGACTGGAACTGAGTTAGGTTCGCGAGGCTGAGTCTGGGGCTGCTTCGGAAGGCCGGAGGAGGGGGCAGTCGGGCTTGGCATCTGCTAAAGGTGCCGAGCCCGCCGCCAAATTCACGAAGAGGAGGGAAGACGGTGAGGGCGCCCGGAAAGCGGGAAGCGGCTCCTAAGCCCTGCACCCGAGCGCTCCTGACGGGGTGCTCGACCAGCTCGAGTTGTGGGGACAGCTAGTTCTCGGACCCACTCTCGGGGCGACGCCGAAACCGGTTTGCCGTTTGCCTGGCTCGGTCCGGCACCCCGTCGGAGATGGGGAGCACCACAGCCTCTGGAGTGGGCGCTCGCCGGCCCCAGCCTCCCCAAGCCCACCGCCGCCGCCTGGTTTCCAGAGCTGCTCGCCCTTCAGATTCCGGATGCAGCGGACCTGTTGCGTGCAGAAAAGCGGCGGGGTGAGGCGCTCCAGGCCTCTCCTCCCTGCCTTGCCCGCCACTGCCCGCCACAAGACCTGAGCGCCGGGAGTCCCGGGACTTTGCCTGCAGACTCCCAGAGAGCCCAGTGCTGAAAGAGAAAATGGGAGAACTGCCGGGAGGCAACTGGGTAGCCATCCCACTGCAAAGGACTCTTCGTACCCGCTGCGATTGCGGCAAATAATCCCACTAACCCGGGGAGGGAAACGGAGAGGAGCGGGGGATTGAGCCCGGGAGGGAGTCGGGTCCGCTGAAAAAGCGCATCTGGTGCAGACACGTCCGAGTCTCGCCTTTGACCCCGGCGGACGGAGCGCCTGCACTTCAGCTCCCTGCCTCGGGGTTAGAACCGAGCTGCTCAAGGTCCCCAGAGCCCCTCCACGGCGAGTCCGAAGCTCCAGCTTCAGCACCAGACGCTGGACAGCGCTCCGCCGAATTGCGCCCAAGGGTGGGTTCCCGCGGGCTACTCCGCTTCCTAGCTCGTCGCCGCTCGCAGGCTCTCAGATCCCACTCGGAGGAGGCAAGGAGGTGAGACAGGGTTCACCGAAGAAGGGGTGGGGGGGATACTCATCTTCCCCATTTCTCCAGGAGCTTAGGTATCGGATTCTAGGAGGGCATTCTATCTCCCCTCCGCTAAGAGCAGTTGGAATAACTTGGTGCTAAGTGCAGGCAGGATGCCGAAGAGAAAAGAGGCGCGCCTGTAAGTGGTGAGCTCAGTTACGCACAAGCGGGAGAGTGGTTCTACCGGGAACCCCAGGCACTGGTGTACTGTGAAAGGTCGCCACATCCAAGTCATGTTCTCTCTACCTCTTCCCCCCACCCCGACCCCCGCCCTGCCTCTCTCCCCACAATCTCCATACGCCTTAACGCCGGTGAATGAAGGGAAAAGCGTGGGATGGTGGGAGAAGATATTGAGGTCGAGGTAAAAAGCACATTTTATCAGGGTTGCCATAGCTCGGTGTAGACGAAATCTGTCCTAATTGAACATCAAGCTCTGCATTTTTAGCCAAAGGCGCCCAATGTGCCCTTTGTATGAGGAGCTGAATGACTGTTCTGCCAGGAAGCAAAAAAGCCGCAGAGGGGAAGACGTTATCACAAAAGGGCTAACAGAGGTGGGGGAGGAGGAGAAGGGGACAGGACCCCGGCACTAGAGTGTGGTTACCAGGCAACCAGCCCCAGCCTCCTGTTGCCTTGGTTACAGTGAGTGGAGGGGCTTTGGCCATTGATTATCCGTGAGCACCTTTATTCTTAAAAATATCTGCTGGGGAGCCCCGGCTTTCCCCCGTGTGGATGTGAGTCAACAACCGCCCCCTCAAAATCCCTGGGGGTTAAGAGGAAATCCTGGAAGGCAAATTTTTCCTTTGAAGTCAAGGTGCCTGGCGAAGCGGCTACCTTTCCACCACCGCAGTCCTTCCCACCCTCTCTCTTGCTCCCTTCAGAGAGGTGAGCATATCCTACTCTGTCCTTTCTCCGGGATTTACAATTAGGGCTTTTATTTTTTCCATGTGGTCCTTCAGACGCAAGGGCTTCCCCTACCCCCACCCCGCACGCTTTGCTTTTCCCCCTTTAAATGAGAAAGACACATTTGCTCCTCATGGATGAACTGGAGAGAGAGAGGCTTTCTCCTGGGTTTGGCAGTGGTTCCTCCCTCCCTCAGCACCTCTCTCATGCTGGAAGGGGTGAATTCTAGATCATCACCTCTTTTCACCTCTTCCCGCAGACCACACAGAAAGCACAGATAGGTAGAAACGGGACTCCCTTAGCAAAAGCCACTAGCATCACCAGCCTCAGATTCCTCAAAATTCTCTTTTCTTCCTCTTCAGCTCTGCCTTCATAATTAGGGAATGCAGCACTTGAAGCTTCTAATACTCTGATCTTTTTCGTTTCCCTGGATTGACATTGATTCCACTTTTCACCTGTCAGACTTGTCTGCCTGCATTCATCTGTAGTATCTGGATAGAAAATCATTTTACCCATAATTTTCCAAAGGCAGCTGTAACATTCTCAGAATGATTTAAGGGGAAATCACTAGTAAGTTAATAGAACAACCTGTGTTCTGTGCACTACTTCAACTAGAACACTTCTTAAGAGCCATGAACTTTCTCTTTTCACAACAAAACCTTGTTTTAAACTGAGCTATCACTTGACAACCCAGGAATGGAGGAAATCTCTATTCCAGGCAGTAACTATCATATCTTTATCTTTGTTGCCCTGCATCACAAACACACATATCTTTCCTTTTCACCTTTTTCTTCACTCATTGCTAATGTAAAATTTTTAGAAATCATTATAATTTCAGACTAAGTTGAAGGCCAAAATTATCCTCCATGGGCTGGCTAGATATAGTTTTGGGGACATTTGCATTAAAATGCTTCTCCTTCACATGTTACTATAGAAACTTCTTTTTAGTCCAGACTAGACAGCTGGTCTGCTTTTTGTACTTTTCTTCCCAAAGAAGTGCCTTCCTTTATGAATTCTCTGGAGCAGCTATCATTGATCACATCAATAATGTCCCATAGAAACAGTGGTTTCTTTTTTCTTTTTTTAAAATTATTCCCTTTCTGCTCATTTTCTTTATGGACAAAGGTTTTACTTTCCTTTCAAGAAGAGAACTGAGATCTTATTGGCCAGAAAGGAAGAAGCATTCTTTCATTGGTTGGTATGTATTGCCTTGTCAACCAATCAGAGGATGCCATTTATCCTTTTCTGACTAGCTAAGTGAGCAGAGTACCCAGAATGATTGAATCTGCCTTAGTACCATCCAGTAGCAAAGGATGGAACTCAGAGTTCTGAGACCCAGGATCTGCTATTTGCCTTGACTAATCCAGATTGCATTTGACTTGCAATGATGAATTTACTACCCAGTTATTTGTAGCTTACTTGAACACAGCTGGATTACACGTTATTCTATGATTCTTTTTTTTCATTTTAAAATATATTATGATCATCTTTCCAAGTCAGTGCAGATTATTGGTATCAGCACACCAGTGGTCCAGGGATCTTTCTGATTTCCCTTAGAAGTGTAGAATTGGTCCCCACCCTTAGGGATTTGGTGAAAATCTGGGAGGTTAAGGATGGGAAGTCAGAAGAGAGAAGAGCTTTGTTACTTATGATGAACAGATATCTCAGCTTTTGGATTCATTCTGTCCAACTTTGGTGTCCCTGCTAGTTTTATTTTTTGTTTTTCTATTTTAATTCTTCACAGCTGCTCTTCTGGCCTGTATTTTCAGTGACAAATAGAAAAGCTGGATGGATGGAGACAATGACCCTCTAATTAGGTGTAAGAGAAGACATAACTTCCCAGGAAGGCTGTGGCAGGTAGGTGGTGGAGATCCCTGGAACTGGAGATTACCCCCGTCTGTCATGGCACTGGAGTTGGGCAGGTCTATTTTTTTCTTTCTCCCTCCACCAAACAGTCCTATTTAGGGATGCTGGCATTAGTCTCCACATCTCTAAAAGGAAGGGGGCATCAAAGTTCCTTGTCTTGCAAGACAGAAACCGTCTGACAACAGCCTGAGAAATCTTAACGTAAGTACAGACCCCCTTGGTTGATCTTTTCTTGTTCTTGGCTGGAGGGCATGCTGGGAATGGACAGATGCTTGACCATGATGGTGCTATCAAGAGCCACCTCCTTTAGTGACCCAATTTGTGCCAGGGTTTGAGTGGGACCATGACCAGAGTATAAGCCCTTCAATATTAGGGGCTATGTCATGTACACCTTTGATTCCCTGGAGCTTAGTCATGCTTAAAGTAGGGGCCCAGCAAATATTTGAACTGAATCCTACAGGCTAGTGTTAGGACAAGTCCCTCAACTTCCTTTTTATGACAGTGGCAACTCTAGCCCTGCACCCTCCCCCACCCATCTCTTCCAAAAGCTTCTATTCCCTAGCTGTCTTCACAAAAGATAAATGAAGGCTCAGTTAATTGTTTCCATGGTTACATGGAAGTGGCCACACTGAGGATCCCTATCACCCCTTACTGTCTGAAGGAAAAAGAGAGGAGGGGTTTGGGGATATTTGCCACGGAGGAAGCCATGGAAACAAGCGTTGCTAAGGGGATGGCTCTAAATTCAGAGGAAAGAAACTAGAAGTGGGGAGAGGGAGTTGGTGGGCTCAAGGGCAGGTCATTTTTCAAGGTACATTTCTCTGAGGCTAGAGCAGCCTCTTTCACTTCTTGCATCTTCCCCCAACCCAGACAGAGCCCAGAGTTAAAAAATTTTAGAAAACTGGGGCCACTGTCAGGCTCAAGTCCATCTTTATTGGTCCTGCAAGGGAAAAGCCAACGAAAATGGAGTTATTGTGTTCACACCTCATGATTATACTCATTTCTGAACTTTGCCTCTTTGCCAATCAGTTTTGTATACTATGAGTCAGGTGCTGTGCCGGGCACTGGAAAATAATCATCAGCAAAACAGTCCCTGCTCTCATGGTGAGCTGATAGCAGGACAGCCACTTGGTGGCTCTAGGGCCAGGGTTGCTCACATGGGCTGGATTGGACAGTCCTGCATGGCATTGTCCAGAGGGCTGTCAGGAGCCTCTCCAAACTCTTTTTGTAATACCTATTAGCTTATCTATTACCACCTGAAGTTTACCTGAGAGCTCACTGAGAAAGGCCTGTTTTTCCTGGGAACAACTAGGGCTCTAGCCCCTCCGGTGAACACCTTGCACCTTGGTTAGGCTTGCCCTCTGATATTAGCACTCAGGCCCTTGTCTCTGAAACTATACACCAAGGATGATGAACTAGTCCTCTCTCAACAGTGCCAAAGAGACACGGGGTTGTTTTTTTTTTTTAATTTTTTGGCTTCACCACGCAGTGTGCAAGATCTTAGTTCCCTTACCAGGGATTGAACCCACACCCCCTGCAATGGAAGTGCGGAGTCTTAACCACCGAACCGCCAGGGAAGTCCCTATTATTATTATCATTATCATTTTACAAAAAATTAAAGGCAACAAGCCCCTCTTTCTTCCTTGATGGGTTAGCTGGGGGGTGGGAGTCCTCAGCTCCCTGCAGCTTGGAGTTGGAGAGTTAGCACCTCGCTGGGGAGTGGAGAGATGGGAGGGGTCTTAACCTCCTGGGGAGGTATACCCCTCTCTTACATCTAGCTGAGAGCTGGAAGGGGCTGGGCCTCCGAGCTCGGTTCTGCCAGTCTTCTCCATGTCCCCCCTCTAACCTTCAGTTTCTCTGGGCCAGCCCTTCCCCACTCCGGGTGCACAGAACAAGCCCAAGGATGGCAGGCTGGGCTACAGAGGAAGAGTTGTAATTAAAAAGAGAAAGAATTAAAAGCAGCACCAAAAGGGAAGGGTAATTACCCTTCAGCTGCTGCAGAAATACAATTAGGGCCGTGCTCTCTTAGCCGCCAGGATATTGTGGCTTTTGCTAATTATGAAGCGGATATGCCCTGGCAGCACAATTAGAGGCCGGCCAGGCGCCGGGGGCCTGGCCTCTCCTCCATCAGTGCCCAGGCCTGGGGAAATTCAGCCCGGAGCCCAGTGCCGGGACTGGCTGGGTGGAGGCGGGGGCGCAGGACCAGGACTCCACCCTCCCCCGGCCCACACCCGGTGTCCCTTTTCCTCTCCTGCCTATTCTGCTAGGCCCAGCCCCCATCCCCACTTCACTCGGAGCCGTGGCTCAGTAAGCACTGGGTGCATTGTCACCCTGGGCCTTGACCGTGGACTAGGGCGGAGATGGGAAGGGGGAGGCTGGTAGAGAGGGGTCACCGTGACCTGGAGCTCTTCGCTTTTCCCTTCTCCCTGATAGTACAGCGCTTTGTGATTCCCGGAAAAAGGTAGAGAAATGAGCCGCCCGCTGTCTCCCTTTAAAAATAAGATCCCCCTATTATTAAAGGAAATACGTTCATTAGAGAAAATGGAACACTCCAAAAAAAAGAAAATAAGAAAACAATCCCCCACCCCCCCATCCCCATCCGAGGCTCCGGAGAATTCTGGGGTGGGGGAGGGGTGGCGGGCTGGTGGGAGGAGGTGACCTTGGGGGTGGGGGCGGGGACACAAGCTGGCCCGGTCGGAGTGTCGGGCTGGCTGACCGCGTGGTGGGTCCGAAGTCACCCAACGCCTGGCCGGAGCGGCGGGTGCGGCCGTGGACCAGCCAGCCCCATCTGGAAGACTAGTGATTTTGTTGTTGTCTCCCTGCGCTCAACAACAAGTCCCAGTCTGCCGCATGGTGCCGGCCGCCGCAGCGGCGGGGGGGGGGCGGGGGCGGGGGCGGGGGCGGGGCGCTGGGGCTGGGGGCGGGCCGCGCCCTTTGTGGCTCTCCCTCCGTGTGTTCTTTCTGTGCCTTCTCTGTCTCCTAGAAAGCACCTCTGGAAACTACCCTGAGCACCCCCTTGGGCAGCACACCTCAGGCGGACTCTTCCAGAAACAAGGACAGACTATAGTGTGTGTGTGAGTGTGTGTGTGAGTGTGTGTGTGTGTGTGTGTGTGTGGCGGGGAAGCATGAGGGTGGGAGGGATGGACAGGGTCTCAGTCCTCCGGGAGCGGCGAGCTGCTTCCACAACACTGACAAGGGCAGGGAGAGAGAATCCCCCCGCAGGGGCCCAGGCGTCTGGTTGTCTCTGGCAGGAGAGAGCCAGAGCGTGTGCAGGCCCAAAGGGGCATGTGCTCATGACCAGGGTGCCTGCGATGTTGGTGCCCTGGCAGCCACCTGGAGGACACGCCTGACCCTGGCTGGCCCGGACCTCACCTTGCCTACCCCAGGGAGGAGAGAGTGGACTTGTGCCTATAGAACTTCTTCTTGGCCCCAGAATCTGCCTCCGTGCTGCTGGGCCCAGAGGTGTCACCAAGGGAAAACTGAGGTGAGAAAGCCCAGTCCCCCAACTGAGCCTGGAAACCAGTCCCACACTATGGCAGAAGCAGTGATCATACAAACCATTTCCCATCCTTTGTCCATGCCTCCGTGTGGGGGACACCTTGCCCTCAGATGGTCACCAAGTTCCAATGGTGAGACTCTCAGTGGGACAAATTTTTCAAGCAGCAAACTCAAATGCCCTCCCCACTCCTTTCTAAGTATATTCCCACCCTCCTCCTCCACCCTGGAGAAGGAGGCACTCCTGGGGCCCTTGGGCCACAGAAGGGAAGTGTTGGTCAGCAGCAAAAAAAAGACTGGGAAAGTGTTTGTTTGTTTGTTTGTTTTAGAACACTAACATATCTTACCAATTTAAATTGGGTTGGGAGTTGTACTCCTTTAGGGGAACCCTAAAAATGCAACCATGGTTGAGCTCACCCTGCCTCTGCCACTTGCCAGCTGTGTGACCTTCGGCAAGACACAACCTCTCTGAACCAATCAGCCCTTCACTTCCACGCAGAGGCTGCTGCTGTCAGTGTCTCAGCTCCTCCAAACTGGCTCTCTCCTTCTCCATTTCCTGCCTCTTAAATTCTCTTTACTCCAATCCTGCCTGAAACCAGTGGGCAGCCAGTCCTGTTAGAAATCTCATTCACACTTGAGAAGGCTGCAAATTGGTATCACTCAGCAGGTGCCTGCCCTTCACTGGAGGAAAGGGGCCTGGATTGGGTGGAAGGGGGCAGAGGTGGAGAACACAGGAGGAGGGGAGTCAAATCTCTCCCAGGCAGTCCTCAGTATCCAGGGCTGCTATAGAGACAGAAAGGAGAGAGATCCTGCCTCAGTGAAACAAGCATCTGGGGAGGGTAGTGGGGTGCACTCCTGATTGGAGAGATGGACAAGAGTGCCCCTGTTGATATGTAGCAAGGTGCAAAATAGAGGGAGCAAGGCACTCCCTGGGGGGTGGGGAGGGAGTCCTGGCTTCAAAGTCAGACACACCCCAGTTCCAATCCTGGCTGCACCACTTACTAGCTGTGTGACTTTGAGGCAGTCACTTAACATCTCTGAGCCTCAGATTCTTTAATTGTAAAATGGAATTGATCACGACTACCTTGCTAGATTATATGTTAATTAAGAGAAGTGCCAATAATATATAATGGCATATGTAAATACTCAACGGTAGTCTCTTTTGCCTCCTCTTTCATAGTTTTTCTTTTCCAGCATCTGGGGTACCCACAAGTCCCCTTCCCTGAAGTAGCAACAAATGAGAACCACCATCTCTCTATTAGTCTCCCACATCGCATAGAAGTTTTATCCCATTTAAACGTTTATCCTTCCCCTCCCCAGATCAGTATCCTGTCCACTTCAGGAGGCTCAATATATATTTAAAGAATGATTATAGACCAAGTGTCCCCGCCCTCACCCCCTCCTTTTCTTCCCTCCCCACACTTCTCCGTTTTAAAAATGCAGAAACCAAGACTTAGATTGTATGATTTACCTCTAAGTCACTCGGCAAAATAGACAGCTTACTACTTCTTAAGGTAACTTTCTAGGAGTCTCAGAACACAAAATGGTTGGTGATCCAAGGGTCAGGCATCTGGAGTCCCCTTACCTCAACTGCATCGCCCGGGTTTAGGCAGCCAGCAGCCAGCAGCCAGATCTGCGTGCGCGTTTCCAGGGATGAGCAAGGAGGCAGCGCCCTCTGATGGATCCTGTAGGTAGCTGCGCCTTAGCGCCCAGTCTCAATCTTGGCTGCAAGCTAGAATCACCTGATAAGCTTTAAAAATCTCCACATTCAGGTCACATTGCAGACCTGTTACATCAGAATCTTGGGGTGTCACCCAAGTGTCAATATTTTTTAAAGCTCCGCAGGCAATTCTAATGTTCAGCCAAGATTGAGCAATAATAACAGATTAATTTTATATGTGAAGAAATTGTAGTGTAGAATGGAAAAAGTTAACGGTGGAGAATAAAATTCCCCTGGATCAAATCTTGCCAGTTTTCCACAAAAAGTCAGTCATGTGAGACTTGACATGGTTCTAAAAATCCTGGAAAATCTCAGGAGTTGGGAGAAGGTATAAAGTACCGTAATTGTCTTGGTGACAGGCTGTGTCCAGGTAGGTTCAAAGTCACTGTTGGATCAAGAGTGCTAGTAGAGCGGGAATATGCTTGAATAAAATAAGTTATTTACATTGGCTCCCAGGTTGTGTCCGCTTCATACCCTCTAACACATCGTATTTTAAACTTGAGCAGGCATGACGAAGCTGTTAATCTGCTTGTTAAAACACAGATCGCTGGGCCCCACCCACCCCTGAATTTCTGAGTCAGTAGGTCCAACAAATTTCCAAGTGATGCCTAGGCTGCTGGTTTAGGACCACACTTAGAGAATCGCTGCTACAAAAAATGGCCAGATCGACACCCGCCTTCAGGTCTGCACCTGGTCCAGCAACATGGGGATCCCTGTAGCATCCCGAATAGTCCTCAAAACAGGCATGCAAGGAAGGCAGAATGGTGCTTCGAGTGTGGCATAATGATTTGTAAGCACAAAGCACAGGTCAAGTCCGATGTCTCAAGTGCTTCTGGATTGACAAGGTTGGGGGGGGAATAGGGTGGGGTCCCTGGGGGCAGGGCTTGGATCATGGGCTTTCCCCCCCAAGCCCCAACTCAAAAGGGTCTGTTATAGAGGAGCCCCAGTCTTTGTGGAAGGAGGAGATAGTTTCATTTCAGGAATGGGAAGGTGAAGTCCCTAAAGGTTGGGGTTGGAGGTACTGCCATTCACAGTCAAGATGCCAGTACTGGGCCATCCATATTGTATACTTGTGGACCTTCAACTTTTTTGCTTGATAATATTTTCTATTGTAAGTTGTGATAGTTACAAATGATGTATCGTAAATATTGACATCTTTTAAAAAAATGTGTCTGTAAATGAATGTAGTGGACACATATATAGCAGAGCAATTTGATACTAACATTAACCATTTTTAAAATACATGAAAAAACTCTTACCATCAATGTTAAATTTTATCTGAGTCCTATGCTCCTGGAAAGCAGCAATGGTGAAGAAATTTCTCCCATCCTTTTGTGTTCCAGAAACTAGTTACTGCAAAGAAACACCCTGCCCCATATGACTGATAAGACTCCAGGATTCCCCCATTGTTCACCTATGACAAGTCCTGGCACGGACACTCCAAATTCCCATTCTTTGCCTCATTGATGATTAGCTGAACTGCTGGACCCATGGATCAATTGGAATAAAACGCTCATTAACCAAACTTTGGTTAAGCTTCTTTTCTTCCCCTAGGTCCCTGAACTCACCCTCAGCCAGAGCCAGTTTACAATCCCTCCTTAATGACCTCTCCAGGGAATAGGCTGGCCTCAGGTTAAAACAATATCCATATCTAATATCTAATATCAATCTACTAACCTAATAAGATCTGGGATCTGGTCACTGCCACCCCCATATCCTGTTCTTTCTAGCCCCCTTTACTCCTCCCTATAAAGGAAAATCCTTTTTGCCTACCCTTGAGAACTAGCAGAGCATTGTCTCTATTGCAATAAATATCCCCTCCCAAACACCCACCTGGCTAATCCTTTCAAATAAAGTCTCTCCTTACTAAATCTGGATTTGTTTTTTATTACATGCAACATTCTTTTTTCTTCTTCAACTTACATTTCCATTCAACTTCCACTATGGAGATTTATCCTAGCATAATCTATTTTCATGCTTGGCAATATTTTCTGGAGAACCTGATCATACTTTTAGGTCACAAAATTATGTATATCAATTTGAACTTGTTAACTCTAGAAAAATGTCCTGTGACCCATGAGGTTCTACGTGTTATTTTTTTTCCTTCTGGATTGAGACATTGTTGCTATTATTTCTATTACAAGTGAGCAAATGATAAATATACAGCATTTCATTATATGAGCAATCATCTTTACACATAAAAAGTGAGTTTTAATTAGAAATGCCATTGGAAACATGTCTCTTTAGGAGATAGATGGAGCCAGTTATTTTTCATTAAGTTTATAAATCTGGGGATGAATATCACTTTTTGCAAGAATGGGAAAGAGTTGGGCCTTCTGTTTTGTTTTTATGGATGTAAACACTGATAAAAACATTGTTCACATAAAAAGCAGATAGAAGTGGAAGCAGTTTTCTCTGGCAATGTCAGTTCTTTTCATTCCTGATAATTATCTAGCCTCAAAAAAATTTTTTAATGACCCATTAGCTGGCAACATAATTAAACCCTCCTCGGATCATAGCGAAAGCAAAGAATCAGAAACCCACCAGACTTGTAGAAGGGTTTCTTGCCCAGTCCTCAATAATAACCCTCAATAATAATATTTAGAACAGTCTTATTGAAACTGATAGGTGTCATTTCGGGGGGGCTCCGAAAAGCCTGGTCCTTTATGTCTCAGTGCAGAAAGAATTCAGCAAGAGGCAAAGTGATAGATAAGAAGTGATTTATTAGAATGGGACGCTTGTGAGGCTTACAAGCGGGCGGGCAAGAGGGTGCCATGCCCGAGAACTTAGTGGGAACTTAGATTTATAATCAAAGGAGAAGTGGGGAGGGGGAAAAGACCACTTTCTTTTTCATTCTTGAGTAGACGTCATGCTTCCATCATCAACTCCTCGTCCAGGTTGGGCAGGGGAGTTTTTTGTCCCTACATAGTCAAGCCAGGACTTTAAAAATTATTTCAGGTCTCTGTACAATGAGCACCTTTCTATACTGAGCTCACTGGGCAGGATGTGGGTCTAATGCCACCATTGTTTTATTGTTTTGGGGCATGTCTCGTGCTTCTGTCACATGGTTTTGTTGCTAGGCAAGCCTGCCTGGTTTTGTGGTTAAGTAAACCTGCTTTCTTGAGTGATCATTAATCTTACTGTGGTCTCCCAAAACCTCCTAAAGTTCCCTATCTACAATCCCTTAATGGGGTTTCTAAGCTGACTATTTGATTATCCTACTCAATCCCTATCATTATTTTTCTTCTTCCCCAAGACTACTTTTATTTCCCAGGGTAATACCACAGAGCAAGATTTAGAATGTGTGTGTGTGACTTTCCTTTGTAAAGTGGGAGACAGCTGGTTATAAAAAGGGAGAGGGAAGCTGGACTCCAAGGACTCCAGGTCCATTCCCAGGTCTAGTCCCATGGGAGTCAAGGATCCGGTTACTGACTCTCTTAAAATCCTCCTTGCCCCGAGAGTTGCCTCTGACAAAGTCTCCATGTCTGAAAACAGCTGCTCGGCATCCCCTTCCCTTCTGCTCTCTGTCCTCTCAATGTTGCCTCTGAAGGAGTTCTGGAATCTGTCCCAAGCTCTTTATCCTCTCTACCACTCTGGCCACCAGGATCTTATTCCACCTGAATGTCCACAATCACCCCAACACCTATGCCTCTTTCTCCAGGCCGGGTCCATTCCTTTCCTACTGCAGCCAGAGTGAGCGTCCCCAAACGCAAATCCGCTGGTGAACCAGCTCTGGCTTGAATTCCTTCCAGCTCCCCCAAGCCTTCAGGAATCTGAGTGGTAAGCCTTATCCCTCTAGTGGCCTTCTCCTTTGTCCTGCTTCCCTCAAATCTGTACCCTGGTCAGAAAGAGCCAAGTTTTGGAACATGTACCCCTGGCCTTCTGGGTACATTTGCGATGCCACTGCTGCTTGCACAATGGAGCTAGAAGAAATCTGACTGCGTTGGTCTTTGTTTGCACCCTCGCTGTTTTCCCTTAATTTCTTGAAATGTCTATTTCCTTCATCGTAAAACAGAAATAATAGCACAAATCTCAAAGGGTTCGTCAGATTAAAGGGGTGTATTGCCTGGCACACTGTTAATGCTCACATAATAAATGCAAACTCATTGTTATTGTTTTTATTATTCACGTTGCACTGTTATCTGTTAACCTCTGTTACTGCACCAAACCATGAGCAACTAGAGTCCCCAGTGATTGTTCTTATTCTGTGTATCCCAATGCCGAGCCCATAGTAGGAACTTATTACTTATGAGTAAAGTATCGCAAAAGGATAAATGAAAAAGTAGCGCCGAAGGAGCAAACCTGACTTAAAAATCTTTTTTTTAGTGGCCATCGTGTATATTATTTCACCGAAACCCCTCGACACCAGAGGAGGTAGGGGTTATTCCTATTCTGCAAATGTGGGTGTGTACTCTGTAAGTCAGCCTGCCTTTAGTGGCACGGAGCTCATAGGAGCCCACATCCCGACCCAGGGAGCGGGATGGATTGGACAAAAGTGGGAGCAGAAGTGGGCGATAGGAGGCCAGGATCCCATCCAACCGCTTTAAAATTTCCCGCGGGCTGGGCCAGCCTTGGGCACAAACCACACCCCTCTAGGAGTCCCCGCCCCTTACGCTCCCAAGCGCCAACCCGCAGCGAGCCAGGCTCCCGGCCAATCAGAAGAGGTCTTAGGCGGGCGCTGCGGTTCAGCAAGCCAACAGGCTGGCGGCCGGAGCAGGGCTTGCCCGGGCGTGTTGGAGCTGCAGGTTCCCTGGACGCCACGTGCTGGCGTGAGAAGACTCTCGGGGCTTTCAGGTGATCTCGGGGACCATGCTGGGGATCGCGGGGTCGGGTAGGCTGGCGCGACGTGTCCCCGGCCGCAGGGCCCCGCGCGGTGTGTCCGCCCCCGGCTTGTGGCGGGGGACGCCCGGCCGGGTCGGGCCGGCTCCCGGGCTCTCCGAAGTGCAGGCCTGGCCCCGGGCGCCGCCTGGCCCCCATCCCGCCCTGCTCGCGGATCTCGGGCCTGAGTGGGCGGCGCTGGACGATGGGACTCGGCCTGGTGGGCGTCTGCCCGGCCGCCGCGACCAGTGAGTGACCAATGCCTCAGTCCTTCCCTGGGTGAGGCCGGGCCTCCCACACGTCACTCCTCGGAACGCCGGCGCCGGGGGAGATAGTGCAGGGCTCTCCTCTGACTGTTCTCGTCTCGTGAACTTTTTAGTAGCACAGGGGATCTTATCGAGCCAGCTTTTCTCAAATTCGGGCGATTATTAGTATCTTGGCAAGGGGGTGGGGCCGCGCACTCTTTGAAATACAGATTCCAGGCCACGTTTCCCCAAATGGCAGTTACGAAGGTGTGGGGAGTAGGCCTGGAAATCAGCCTTTTAAACAGACGTTTAAACAGACTAGGTTGGGGAAGCCCCTAACCTAGTTCAGTGCTGGACTTCATAAACCCTCGTTTTAAGTTAGGAGACCAAGTGCCTTGGTCCAGTTGATCTAGCTCTTTAGGGCCAGAGCGGGGTCTAGAACTGCCCACCTTCCTGATCAGCCAGCAGGTTGGTGGCCCTGAGGCCACTGGGGATTCTGACTTTGAGGTTCCTTTGGGCCTTTCCCCAAAGGCCTGGTGGCTGCTGATTCAAAGTGCTGGTTCTGGGCTGGAGAGAGATTTGTTTGCCTCACTGAAATACTTTTATTTGAGCAAAACTTCTCCTGAGCTTCCCTGAGCTCCATGTGGGAGCCCAGGATGAGGAAGGTGTGCCCTTGATGATTAATTGTTGGTTCTGACGTGTCAGCTAGGTCAGGGCATGCAGAGAACTGCATTTATCTCTTGCAACACAGGGCCAGGGCCACAGAGACCTTTTTTCTCGGGGATCCTAATCTCTGGCTTCTTTGAAACCTTGCCAACAATGTTAGGGAGGCCACTGACCCTTGTCCTGGCCTCAGCTCCTGACCTGTAGGGTCCTTAGCCGTCTCAGAGAAGGGAAAGGGCCCTCCTCCCCTACAAAAGTCAGTTATTAGTGGGTCTCTGCCTTCTTAGGCCTCCCCATTACTGGGCTGAGACAAATTGAGGTTCTGTATTTGTCAGCCTTAATATGTGACTTGTCAATATGAAGAAGGTGATTACAGTTAAGAGCCCTTTTAAAAAGGAGAAGACTTCTTGGGGAAGGGATAAGCAAGCAGAGGGAGGGTGAGGCAGGATGGGTCACCGTGCCTCCCCCTGGCCCAGGCATCACCAAATGGCAGTTCATCTCCCCTCCCATTTCTCTTAGTCTCTGCTGCTATTGCGCAGATTCGTATGTTCTCCAGGTCTCTTCCTATATGGCAGTTGTGATCCCCCTCGCGCTAGAACTCTAGGGAGATTGGTTCCCATCCACCTCTGGATTAAGCCCAAACTTTTACCACTCTCCAGGAACAGTTCTTTCTCACTGTCCACACCGCACCCATCTCCTCGCCCCTTACCTCCTTGCTTTCCAATTGCTGCACCAAACTCCTTGCTTTCCCACAATGTATGTGCTTTGCCTCCTGGACTTTGTTTCTGTGTTTTTTTCAGTCTGGATGCCCTTCCCTTCCCGGGCTCCCTGGTGGATCTTTCTGAAACCCTTCAAAGTGTCCCCTCCACTGCCAGGGTTTTTCTAACCTAGCGCTTCTGCTTTTTAAATACCTGGCCTGGTGACTCAGGCATGGGTCCTTTGTCCATTGCTCCCATCCTGAGCACACTCTTGTAAGTTTCTGACTATCTCTCTCCCGACCAAACCAGAGTTCCCTGAGGATGTGGTCACTTCCAGCTCTGTAATCCCCACAGTCTGGCAGATAGCAGGCCTGGTGTCAGCTTCTGGAGAGGATCCGCTCCATGCCAGGTCCCGGGCTGGCTGTAGGGGAAGGGACAGAGACAAACAAAGCTCTCTCCCTGCCTTCA
The DNA here is from genome assembly GCF_965194805.1 of Balaenoptera borealis. NCBI lineage: Eukaryota > Metazoa > Chordata > Mammalia > Artiodactyla > Balaenopteridae > Balaenoptera > Balaenoptera borealis. The sequence continues at coordinate 146,094,049 of NC_138866.1, forward strand.
GAGTGCTTGCTCTGAGGTAGGCTGTATGTAACTATTGACTTTGAAGAGTGCAGTAAATTCTCTGATTGTGCTGCCAGAGCAGAGAGGGGTGAACTTCTTTGCTCCCCAGTTAGACTGTAATTGTCCGGGGTCAGGGCTACTGTGCCTGAGAAGGTCACTTTCAGTGACCTCCCTAGGTGCCTTTGGGGCTCCCTCGCTTGACCCGCCGAGACCAGTATAGGGACACCACCTTGGGGTAGGAAAAGCCACCAGGGTGTGATGGGCTTCCCAGAGTGCAGACAGAAGGTGGAGTGGTAAAAAGCGGACAGGGGCAGTTCCTCCAGCCAGCCCTACCTTGTGCCTTACGCCCAAATGGCATCAGGCTGAAGGTGGGGTACTTTTTTCAGGCCTTTGCCCCTAACATGTCCACTGATTCCTCTCCCTTCTACCTGGAGGACTACTGTTCCACGTTCACGCAGACTTAACCTCTTCAGCCTGTCCTGCTTCCCTGGCACTTCTCACGCAGCCCTTCACACGCCTTCTGCTCCGTTTCTGTCTCTGCAGTGAGACTCAACTCTTGGAGTCCAGGATCTTTCTTTGTAACTCTCTGCCCAGCTCTTGCCACAGTTGGGACCCCAGAGGCCTCAGTGTGACATTGGCCTGTGCAACCCGGAGAATTGTTCCAGAAGGGCTTCCTGGAGGATGTAGAAAGGGTAGGGGGGATGTGAGTGGGAAGGGAGGCAGGAGGAAGGCCTGTGGGTTGGGAGTCCAGGCTGAGGCAGCTCTGGCCTGGGAAGAACTGGTTACCAACCATGAGCAGGAGTCTTTACCTCTGGGGGAAAGGGAGCATATAATACACGCCAGGAGGGAATTCCCCGGTGGTCCAGTGGTTAGGACTCGGCGCTTCCACTGCCGTGGCCTGGGTTCAATCCCTGGTTGGGGAACTAAGATCCCGCAAGCCGGGTGGCCATAAATGAATGGATGGATGGATGGATGGATGGATGGGTGGATGGATGGCCCGGATTCAGTCCCTGGTTGGGGAACTAAGGTCGCGCAAGCCGCGTGACCAAAAATGAGTGAATGAATGAATAAATAAGTAAAATAAAATAAAAAAGCAAATTATTAAAAAGGCAAAAGGGACTTCTCTGGCAGTCCAGTGGTTAAGACTTCATGCTTCCAATGCAGGGTGTACGGGTTTGATCCCTGGTTGGGGAACTGAGATCCCGCATGCTGCTCAGCCAAAATAAATAAATAAATAAAAGGCAAACAATAAAAAGATAAAGTCCTTTAAATATATATATATATATGCAGGGAGCATATAATATATGCAGATATGCAGTTTAATGGGGATTTGGCCACAATCCAAATATACACTAACCAAGGGAAACTTGGGACATGACACTGCTGACTCCACAGAAAATCCCTTTGTTCCTATTAAGAATAGTTGATTCAGGAGTTAAGGATGAGCAGCTAAATTTTACCCAGATGTACTAGGAAATAGCATTTTCATGAATACAGATGCAACTAAAATTGGTCATCTGTAAGGATTTTAAAGGCTACATCAAGGTATATAGTCTTGACTAAAGACAGATTAATGAACCAAATGACTGTAATAATTAGTATTCTTTTTTTTTTTAATAGTTAGTATTCTTAATAATAATAGGGTGGGGAAGGGAAGGATTAGGAGTTTGGGATTAGTAGATGCAAACTATTATGTATAGAATGGATGAACAACAAGGTCCTACTGTATAGCACAGGGAACTATATTCAGTATCCTGTGATAAACCATAATGGAAAAGACTGTGAAAAAGAATGTATATATACGTGTAACTGAGTCCCTTTGCTGTACAGCAGAAATTAACAGCATTGTAAATAAACTATACTTCAATAGAATTTAAAAAAATAAAGAATAATAATTTAAAAAAATATATGCAGATCCTAGCACACATGGATTGTGCCTTTTCCTCTTCACACGGGAAGGGTAGTAGGGCCAGTTTACATGCAAAGAACCTGAAGCTCTGGTTAGGTAACTTATACAGAGCTGAGTTAGCCCCTGCTCTGTCTACTTCAAAGCGCTGGTTTTCTGGTGTGTTCAAAACATACTGGCTGACTTAGTACAGCAAACAAGATGAGGTTTTCCAAGCTACATCCTTCACTGTTGGGAAGATGCCATCCTTATTGCATGGGATTTGCAAACCCATGTGAGCAACAAATATTTCCTACGACAGTGGTGTGTGACAGCATCTCTTTACAACCCACCGATCAGGGATGGAGAGCTTGTGGGAGGTACCACAGGAATCTGCAGCACTATAGGTCAGGGCTTTTTCTCTTTCTCTTTTAGAGTTGAGCTGGTTTACCAGCACACCAGTGCCTGTAGGCTTCAGTGATTAAACTACATGTCCAACTGTATTTAAATGTTTGTAGACAGTGTTGTGATGAGTGAATTAGAAGAAAGTCATTTACTAGATTACATCATTTTAGTTAACACATACCAAAAATACAACTATTGTGGGTTTCCTGTGAAATATTTTCTCCAGGTTTTGCTGTGCGTCTTGCGTTCACATTTCATAAAGTTTTTGTTTTTGTTTTTTTAAAATAAGATATCATATATATGCCGTTTCTGTAACCTTTATTTTCTCATAGCCGTACCTCTAAAATGTTTTGATGCTAATGGTATTGGAGGTAAGCTATGGCTTGGAGGTTGAGAGCATGGATTCTGGGTTCACATCAGCCTTTGTCTATGTATTAATTGGGCAAGTTACTTAACCTCTATGCCTCAGTTTTTGTACCTGTAATATGAGGATAATAATGCTTTGTTCAAGTTGTTGGGAAGATTGAGTAATTCCATGTAAAGTACTTAAAACAGTGGCTTTGCAGGTGGTATCAATTGTATGAGTGCAATTATTATTGAAATAGGTCCTTGACTCCATCTGGGATGCTGAGACAAAGTGTAGGGCTCTGGGGCAGCCTGGCAGTAGAGCACTGCAGGGAGGGAGGAAGAGAGGGATGGAGGGGCAGGGCTGGCCTGGGACACTCCTCACTCAGCCCCTCTGCCCTATGTGTTCTCTCCCCAGGCTGCTGCCCCGTAGGCAGATTACCTCCCAGACCTCCCTTGCCCTGAGCGGTGAGCTGATTGGGATGGTGGCCCGGGAAGCTCCAGAGTCTGCCCAGTGCCTGTGCCCTTCCCTGGCCAGCCTGAATGCCAAGGATGTGCTTCGGAGGAAACACAAGAGGAAGAGCCGACAGCACCAGCGGTTCCTGGCCCGGAAGGCCTTGCTGCAGGAGCATGGGTTGTGGAGCACACCCCCGGAGCCAGGATCCTCCCCAGGCACCGAAGCCGCCAGTAGTGTGAGGCAGCGTCCAAGGGCTGAATCTGGAGGTGCCCCATGCAGCAGAAAGCCCACCCCCAGAGAATCTGCTGGGCCCTTGCCCAGCAAGTGCGTGGCTATCGACTGTGAGATGGTGGGCACGGGACCCCGAGGGCGGGTGAGTGAGCTGGCCCGCTGCTCCGTGGTGAGTTACTACGGCGAGGTCCTCTACGACAAGTACATCCAGCCTGAGATGCCCATCGTGGACTACCGCACTCGCTGGAGCGGCATCACCAGGCAGCACATGCGCAAGGCCATCCCCTTCCAGGTGGCCCAGAAAGAGGTGAGGGCAGGGCTGGGGGCTTGGGGTCAGTGTGATGGGCTGGGAAGAGCAGCCCCGGGTCTGAGTCAACACTTAGCCACTAGAAGCGAGAGACCTTGGGGAAGTTACTTAACTTCTCCAAACATTTGGGTTTCCTCTCCATAGAAAAGGGTGAATAGAAATCCTGCCCTACCTGCGTGGAAGGGGTGCTGGGGTGTCCCACGTGATAGTGTTTGTGGAGAGGCCGCGCCAACTGTAAGATGCGAAACGGCTTCTTTTGTGTTATAAAAGCACTATGTGTCTGAGTAAAATTTGTAAGGCCCACAGTGCTGTCACCTTCAGGTGTTAAATGTTTTGGTATTTTTTTTTTAATGTTAGTTTTTCATTGCTTTGAAAAAAATTAGTGTTGGGACCACACTGACATGACAGGAATTCCCAAACGTCCTCGAGCATAGGAAACACCTAAATCCTTGTTAACGATCTTGGATCCTTGTCCTCAGATCCCTCCGTAGAGATTCTGATCCTGCAGGTCTCTAGGCCTTGGGAGGGCTCTGGTGTGTGCGTTCCTAAAAACCGTCATGCTGTGTAAACTTGCACGATAAAAACCCCAGAGCTGATGGGGAAAAAGGGGTTAGGGACACAATGCCCAAAAAACTTCATTAATGACACCCCAAAAATAAAAAGATAGAAACCTTATAACAGTGGGAGCACAGTTTTGCACAGGTTCAGTGGTTGAGAAATGCGTAAGTACGGCACTTTGCCTTGAAAAGACCTGGAGCGCTCGGGGAAGTGGGTGTTGCGGCGGGGGGGGGGGGGTGGCGGCTCGCGCTGTGGGAGGGGTTGAGGGAGTTACCCGAAGTCAGGAGGTGGGAAGCCAGGTGGAGGCAGCACGCTGGTGAACTGCGCTGGCTGGTAGGCTTGCGAGGCCTGAGCGCTTTCTGGATTCCCCAGTGGCTCTGCTCAGCTAGGTGAGGTTTCTGCATTCACTTTCACCCTTCTGTTTCTCAAGGGCGAAATTTGCATTATTCTCAAGTCACATCCTAATATATCAACCGTGTTGGAACATTTTGCATTTTCAAACCAAGCGTTGTAGCAGAACTACTTAACATTTCTGGTTTATTCTTGGGATAAGGTGCGTTTAGGAAATACTGATATTAGTCATCTTGTGTCTTCCTTTTTCACATAAGATACACCCTAAGGATTTCTTTCAAAAGGTTATTTATCAAGCAGGTTGATCAGGAATAGAAGCAGCAGGAAGGGAGGTAGGTGGTGAGCCCTCCAGCTCCCCCGTGCTTCCCTCAGCCTGCCAAGAGCTGGACCACATTGGATCTGCCTGGACTCTGAGCCAGTGTGGAGTGTGCTGGGTGCCTTCCCACCGCGTGGCGTGTGTGTGTGTGTGTGTGTGTGTTATGGGGGGGTGGTGACTAGAGTGGTGTGGCCCGTCCCTACCACTAAAGTCTAAATGCACCTTATCCATACGCCGTGAAGGCTGAGTTTAGCGATAAACCACGTGTCGCCAGCAGAGGCAGCTGTGGGAGGCTGGTGGCGGGTGATAAGGAGATGCCCGTGGCCCTGGACGTGGCCTCCCTAGGGCCTGAGGAGGGCGGGAGGCAGGAAAGAGAGGCGCGCATTGTGTAGGTGGTCAGAGCTGAGCCAGAGAGCATGTTTCGAGGGTGAGAAGCGGGAGTCCTGTACAGCAGAGGGGCAAAGGGACAGAATCCTGAAGATAAGGACCGTTCATTAATGCTGTACAAGCTGCCGTTGGTGATACGTCTCCAGTGCCTGGCACAGTTCTGGGACTTCACCCTGACCCCCTCCCGTGTGCTGAGCTGTCACAGAGCATCACTAGTCCAGGCAGACATGGTCCCTGCGTGTTACCATGAGCTCACAGTGGGGGCAGCCGGACAGGCCACGCGGAGCTGAATGTGTGCTTAGAAAATGTGGTGAATCCCCCGAAGGAGAGAACAGTAGGGTCCTGATGGCGTTGGGGGAGGCCTCCTGATGTGTAAGGTGAGACCTGCCTGAGAGGAGTTGGTGGGGGGCGGGTGCCGGGGGGCTGGCGAGGTCTTCCGGGCTGAGAGAGAAGAGCCTGTGCTGGCAGGAAAGAGTGCTTGTATCGGGTCACTTACCCATCCAAGAGCCCCTTAATGCTCACTACCACCCCACCAATGCCGTCGCCAGCTTTCCTGTTTTGCAGGTGTGGGGGAAGCTTAAGTGGCCCCCTGATTATAGCAAGTAGTGAGTAGAGGGTCTGGATTCAAACTCGGGGCAACTTGGTTGACAGTGGAGCCCGTGGTCGCCCCTCTGCGCTGCCTCACTCCAGAGGGGTCCCCGCACCCACTGGTCAGGGTGTCAGGATGTGTCTTGTGCCCGCCTGACAGTGGGGCCTTCCCGACTCCTCCTCTGCTCACAGATCCTCAAGCTCCTGAAGGGCAAGGTGTTGGTGGGGCACGCCCTGCACAATGACTTCCAGGCCCTCAAGTACATCCACCCTCGGGGCCAGACCCGGGACACCACTTATGTCCCCAGCCTCCTCAGCCAGCCCAGCCTCCACGCCCGGACCCGCGTCTCTCTCAAGGACCTGGCCCTGCAGCTGCTGCACAAGAAGATCCAGGTGCATGGTGCAGGGGGGCTGGGGGAGCGAGAGGGCCTGGCCTCCATGCTGGCCTGGCCACGGACAGGCCGGGGGCTGTGCCTCCAGCATGCCAGTCCCAGTCCTGGGGCTCCCGTGTGTCCACACAGCCCTGGGTGTTTTCTCTCCACCGCCCTCCTTCCCCAGCACTTTGTGACAGCCAGCCACACCCTCCCGGGCTGCTGTTGTTCAGATCTGTCTCCCACCCAGTTCCTGGCTCTGTCCCCACGCTTGCATGTAGAACCCCATCTCCTGCAGCCTTCGGTCAGGGGCAGCTGATCGCTCTTGCTCCTGCTGTGCTTCACATTCATAATTCCATCTGCTCCTCAAGCCTTTGAAGCAGGGATTTTTAACCAGGTTTTCTATTTGAGGAAACGGGCTTCAAGAAACTAGGCTTGTGGTACAGCTGGGATTCTAGCGTTTGTCTGTGTGACTAGGACCCATGCCCTTCCCACTGTACCAGGCTGTACACCCGCATTCTGAGAGTATGCATCTCTGGGCCAGGACCCAGCCCGGGCCGCTGGGCCCCCACCAGGACTGCGGGCAGTGATGCGTGGGCTCTCGTCCGCAGGTGGGCCAGCACGGGCACTCGTCGGTGGAAGACGCCGTGACGGCCATGGAGCTCTACCAGCTGGTGGAGGTGCAGTGGGAACAGCAGGAGGCCAGCAGCCTCCAACCTCACCCTGAGGACAGAGAGCCCGACAGCAGCACAGACATGGAGCAGTACATGGAGGACCAGTACTGGCCGGAGGACCCGGCCCAGGGCGCCAGCAGAGGAACAGGGGAGGCGCCGGGCAGAACGGAGTGAGGCAGGAGAAGCTCCACTGGGGAGCGGGGACCAGGAGTGGCTGGGGCCGGATGCCACCAGTGTCCCCCAGGGCCTAAAGTGTTGGGACCATCTGCCCACAGCACAGTCCCCGATTCTGTGGTTTTGCTGATGGCACTTTATAGGCACCATGAAAATGGCAGGTGGGCTAGCTGCTAGAGCCCAGCAGGAGTAGGGGATGCACCGGCAGACTTCCCACCCCCAGGCTGTGCTCTCTAAAGGGATGATCTCTCCCTGCTTGGGGGCGGGGGGTGTGGGTGTCCCTATTCAAGAATTCCCTTGTCTCGCCCCAGTGCCCTGGGGTAAAGCTCTCTTCCTGTTGTCACCATCTACCTCTTCCTCCACAGTCATTTTCAGGAGAATAACTACGCCCTGAAGCTACAGAGTTAAGGCCACTCAAGGGTCATTTTGTCCCTTTCTCTCAGAACTGGAACTCTGGCTGTAGCCATCGTAGGAGCTGCCAGGCTACAATGGAATAGCAGAGACCACAGCTCGTGGGGAGCTGGGTCCTCACTTGCTCACCACCAGAAGTCACCAGGCACTATTCTGGGAGGAGGGAAGGCAGATAGGCTTTGGGTGGAGACTGGCATATGTATTTTGACCCAAGCCAGGCATTCCTCCTGCCCACCCAGCGCTAGGCTCTCTTAAGCAAAAGTCTGAGAAACAAGACAGCGGTTTGAATTCTGGGACCCCTGTGCAGAATTGCCCACAGGGATCTTTATTTATTGAGAGCAAGGCTACGGGTCTGTAGGGGAGCAGAGGGCGGGTCCACTGGGGCCGGGCCGGGCATTGACAGCTGTGCAGCTGTTGCACTCGGGTGGGTGCCCCCAATCACTGTGGTGGTTGGGTTTTCTCCAGATTTCTAAAAATGTTCTGTGTCGGGATTCATCCCCTATCCCTCTTTCCTTGTTTCCTAAGGGGCAGTTTGGGGGTATTGGGGTAACCCAGAGCTCAGGTCACACAGAACCTTTGAGCCCCATCTTTGCTCATCACTCAATAGCTTTGAGACTTAGGCAAGTGTGTGACTTCACTCTTGAGTCTGTTCCCTTGTCTGTAAAATGGGGATAATGACACCACTACCTCACAGGGTTGTTAGGAGGATGAAGTGCTGAGTGCTTGGCCCAGTGCCTGGCGCCTAGTAAGCCGAGGTCAGTGCGAGCGGCTGTGTTTTAAGGATCAGTGTTGGGCTTTCCGGGTAACACCTGAACACGCCCTTGCGTTGAGTGGCTTTGACCCAGACAGGACTGTCCTCGTGGCTGTTCCAGCAGGTGGGGCACAGGCCTCTGAGGACAACTCAGAGGTTCCGGGCTCTCACGGTTCCCCGTGATGTGTGGATTTCACGTCAGCCTGAGCAAAGCAGCAGGGCCAGGAAGGGAGAGACACTGAAACCACGCAACTGCAAAAGCAGGGCCGCAGATTGTTCTGGGAGCTGGCTGAGTCACTGACCACACCTGGCCTGGCTCCAGGACTTTGTTCTGGGTTCCTTAAATGTCTGTAGCTGAAGCCACACTCTCAGTTGAGAAGTAGCTTTGGTTCTTTGGTCTGTGGGTTGAGGAAGGATGGAGCTGCTAGCAGTGGGGAGATGTACTGGGTTTAAAATCAGCTTTGTTGTAAAACCTGGAAAAAAACTCAATTGAAAAGTGGGTAAAGCGGCCTTTTCTTTGAATTCTTCAGCTAGGGTGGGAGGGTGGCTTGGGGGAGGGATTGTGGAGATGCTGGGGCGCTGAGTCTTGCTGGGTGCTTTGACCTTTGAGGTGGGCGGCTTTCAAGATGATGCTTTGGGATGTAGCAAGAAAATACTACAGAATTTATATAGTTTATTATTTTTTTTCCTTTATTTTTTATTTTTTTTTAACATCTTTATTGGAGTATAATTGCTTTACAGTGGTGTGTTAGTTTCTGCTTTATAACAAAGTGAATCAGCTATACATATACATATAGCCCCATATCTCCTCCCTCTCGCGTCTCCCTCCCATCCTCCCTATCCCACCCCTCTAGGTGGTCACAAAGCACCGAGCTGATCTCCCTGTGCTATGCAGCTGCTTCCCACTATAGTTTATTTTTGAAAATTTTATAACTGCCCTAGTATAGAGCACAAGTTTATTAAACTTGTTTCTCTTTGAAGGTATGTACTCACTTTTTTTATTTTTAAAAACTTTTTTTGGTTTTAAATATAAAATACACAATATAAAATTTACGATCTTAGCCATTTTTAAGGGTAGAGTTAAGTAGTGTTAAATATATTCACATTGTTGTGCAACCCGTCTCCAGAACTGTATTATCTTGCAAAACTGAAACTCTATACTCATTAAACAATAGCTCCTCATTCCCTCCTCCTTCCAACGCCTGGCAACTACTGTTCTTTCTGTTTTTATGAATTTGATTAGGTACCTCATGTAAGTGGAATCCTACAGTACTTGCCTTTTTCTGTCTGGCTTATTTCACTTAACATAATGTCCTCAGAGTTTGTCCCTGAAGTTGTAGTATGTGTCAGAATTTCCTTCCATTTTAAGGCTAAATAATAATTCATTTGGATGTATATGACACCTTTTGTTCATCCATCCATCCATACATCAACAGACGTTTGGGTTACTTCTCCCTCTTGGTTATTGTGAGTAATGCTACTATGTCTCTCCAGGACCCTGCTTTCGATTCTTTTGGGTATACACCCAGAAGTGGCATTGCTGGACCATGGTAATTGTGTTTGTTTATTTATTTTTGGCCACGCCGTGGCTTGCAGGATCTTAGTTTCCCCCGATCAGGAATTGAACCCTGGCCCACAGCAGTGAAAGCTCAAGTCCTAACCACTGGACCGCCAGGGAATTCCCTGTGTTTCTTTTTTTTTGAGGAATCTCTATACTGTTTTACACAGTGGCTGCACCATTTTACATTCCCACCAACAGTGCACAAGGGTTCTAATTTCTCCATATCCTCACCAACACTTGTTACTTGTGGTGTTTTTGATAATAGTCATCCTGACAGGTATGAGGTGATACCTTGTTGTGGTTTTGATTTGCATTTCCCTGATGATTAGTAATGTTGAGTATCTTTTTCACGTATTTATTGGTATATAGTTTATTTTTAACTCATTCTTTTTTATGTCTGTGTTTTTAAAAATGTATCCCAGGGACTTCTCTGGTGGTCCAGTGGTTAAGAATCCTCCTTCCAATGCAGGGGACACGGGTTCAATCCCTGGTTGGGGAACTAAGATCCCACATGCCGCAGGGCAACTAAGCCCGCGCGCCGCAACTACTGAGCCCGCACACCTCATCTAAGATCCCGTGTGCTGCAACTAAGACCCGACACAGCCAAAAAAGAAAAAAACAGTATTCCATAGCACAGTTTGACATGTTTTAAGTTGAACCACATTAAATTGCTGATATTTGACTGAGGTGTTTCCATCTGTGGTATATAATTTAGAAATTCACATACACATTTTAGGGGTACGTGACCAGCTGAGGTTGGAGACAGTTGAGCTGGATTCCAAAGGGCAGGTTGCCTGTAGGGAGAGGTATCTGACCCACTGTTATGATTCATCCACTCAGCCTGTGTCCTGTGCTGGGGGTTCAGAGAAGGCCATACAGTGGCAGCCTTCGAACCTGCCAAAGGCACTGCAGGTGCCAACTGGCAGGACGTGTGTCTTGTAAGGCTGAGGTTTGCCCTGAATGACTCACTTTCCTCCTGACCCAAGGAAATTTGTGGATTGGTCTGGCCAATGAGTGACACCAGTTAAACCTGGGAAGCATCCCCACTAGGAAATCCCCAGCCCATCCCCCTGGCTGGGGTCAGGGATTCCTCCCCTAGGCTGTTACTCACCAATGCTTGTGTCCAACCTCAGAGCGTACAATACATTTGAAAAAATTCAGTGTGATCCAGGCAGGGTTCCAGGTGCTGGGGGATCCCCACAGCGAACCAGGTAAGTGGGAGGGGGAACAGTAAGTGAACAAGTACAATTTGTGGTATCTCAGATGGCATCAATTCTTATAGAAGAAACCTGGGAAGGGGATGAGAGTGTAGTTTTAAATAGAGGCCAAGGAAGGCCTTGGTGGGAGACCTGAGGGAAAGGAAGAAAACTGGATAGATAACCTGGAGGAAGAGCTTTCCAGACTGGCACAGCAAATGCCCAGGCTCTGGGGACAGAGAAAAAGCCAGTGTGTGGGAAGGAGGTGAGAAGGGGGTGCTGATTGAAGGTGTGGGAGAGGGGCTGACCTTGTAGCACGACTGTACATCTCCTTGACCTGAAGGCGCAGACCTGATTATACCCCTGCTAACCCTAAGGCCTAGCACGTGATGAATGAATTAAGGAATGACTGATCTCTTCTGAAGGAGTCAACATGTGAATACACGGAAGGCCATGGATTTAGGTCAAAACCTAAAAAAGAGTCTTAGATTGGATAGTGGTGCAAGATGAGATTGGAAAGGCAGGTGGGACAGATGTAAGAGGGTCTTGGGGACTGCGTGGGATTGAGGTTTGATTTTTTTTTTGGACAGCAGGAAATCACTGTAGGTTCTTGAGCAAAGTGCCATGACAGTGTAAGAGATTCAGTTTTGGAGAACTTAATCTGGTAAGATTTGAAGGATAATTTAGAGCAGGGCATGAAGATGGAGGTAGGGCAGGTGAGGACTGGGGTAGGGTGTGGGTAGAAAAGGAGAAATGCAGAGAAGACTGGAAGATGCAGGTTTGGAGTTGACCACGGAGCAGGTTTAGGACCCGTGGGGAAAAGAATCGCAGGGGCGAGTATGTGTTCTGTCTGAGTCCTGAGGTGGCCAGTGGAAGAGAGGGGGTGAGGCCTGTAGTGGGGATGTTGATGTGGGCCGATCACCAGAGGGTGCATGGGGTCCTACGGGGACTGTAGAAACAGAAACCTCCAATTGGATCTTTAGGGGGTTACTTTTTCAATGCATGTTCATTTAAAGTAATGGGAATTTTGCTTCATCTCCCCCTAAATGAGGGTGACAATCCTTTATGCATTTGAGAAACAAAAAATTCCCAGACAGCCTGAATTCAAGAAAAAGTAGCTCATTCAGAATGGGAACCCCAAATAACCTTTTCTAACTCAACTTCCCACCAGTTGAATGACAAACAGGAACAGTGACTTATCCTTTAAACATACTTCAGTATCTGGTTTTCTTTTTGAGGTCTGTTAAATGAAGCTGGATGTCACTTGGTGAAAACACTGAGAACCTGGGGAGAAATTCCTTTCGAAGCCACAAATCTTTGTGACAACGGGGGGGGGGGGGGCTGTCAGATTCGACAGCTCAAAGCTTGTTCCATATGGATCTGGGGTAGGAGGCAAGATGGGAGTGCTCAACTCACCACAGTATATAATGGACAATTTCCTCATTAAAGCTGATTCTATTTTTGCCCCGGATGTAACTCATTCATTTATTCAATAAATGTTGAGTGCTCCCTATGTGTTAGGCATTGTTCTAAGGGGTCAAAGTTCTAGCTTGGGAGAGCGTAGCCCCTGGGAAACACGGCCGGGCTGGTGGGGCTCCCTCCAGGCCTGCTTCTCCTTGTCCTCAAACAGTGTCAGTCCAGCTGGAGGCAGAGCACGTCGAGGGCAGACAAATGACTCTTTCTGAGGCATCCCTGAGCCAATAGAGGCCGTAGGGCTTTACTGGGTCGGCAGTGGGGGATAGCCCCCCTTGCACCCCAACCTTCTCCTGCCCTTCCCAATCAATAACCTCAGTGTCCCAAGAGCCAGCTCTCCCTGCCCCCATAAAAGACCTCACAGAGGGACTTCCCTGGTGGTCCATTGGTTAAGACTCCACACGCCCAATGCAGGGGGCCCGGGTTCGATCCCTGGTCAGGGAACTAGATCCTGCATGCCACAACTAAGAGCCTGCATACCGCAACGAAGATCCCGCATGCCACAACAAAGACCTGGTGCAGCCAAATAAATAAATATTAAAAAAAAAAAGACCTCACAGAGTTTTCAGATTGGTGGCGGCCCCCCGGAAGTTGTGGGACATTCCCTGGGCTCCAGTCCTGGGGATGTTTATTCCCTGGCCAGAGGATGAGAAATGAAAGACAGATGTTGCAATCCACTCCATCCACATCAGCTGCGTCATCCGAGGAGGGGGAGGGCTTGAGCGATTGGGTGGAGGGCAGGGGCAAAGGTGGGACACCCAGACACGGAGCCGGCCAGCTTCATCAATTCTGGCTCAGGACACCGAGCTCCCCACCTTCCGGCAGCCCAGCCCATGTGCCCGGCCTCCCGCCCCTGATTTCACTTGATAGCAAACCAGAAACTGAAACAGGGTGAGGATTCCCGGCTTGAAGTCAGAGATGAGTCACTGCTAAGAGCAACTGCAGTAGCTGAGAAGGGGCACCAGAGAGGCAGGCAGGTGAGAGTGGGAGACAGGATGGTGGGTTCAAGGCATTTCTCTGGGGTAGCAGCCAGGGGAGGGGCTGGGAGGGGGCATCCTGGTCCTGAGGCTGCCGGGCAGGACCAGAGAGAGGCCCTGGGACCGCCGGCTGAAGAAGCCAGTTGGGGTGGCAAGAGGCCAACTTCCTTCTGTGCCAGGTGGTGTTTGTGACAAAGGGCAGGGCAGAGGGTGTAGGCTGGCTGGGAGGTGGCTGAGGACGCCTGGGGTCTCAGCTGGCCCTCATGTGATGCCCCTCCTGCCGCCCCCTCTCCAGCGCATCTGAGGGTCCCGGTGGAACATGGCAAGAGGCATGCATGTGGTGGCCATGGACTGCGAGATGGTGGGGCTGGGGCCCTTCAAGGAGAGCGGCTTGGCTCGCTGCAGCCTCGTGGACTACCACGGCAACGTGCTCTACGACAAGTTCATCCGGCCCGAGGGCGAGATCACCGACTACAGAACCCCCGTCAGCGGGATCACGGCTCAGAACATGGAGGAGGCCACCCCGTTTGCCGTGGCCAGGCTGGAGGTAAGAGAAGGGCCATATGCCAGCCAGGCCAACACACATATACTCCCCCACACACACACATACACACTTCCCCGGCACCTCCCCTGGTTGCTGGAGCTGTGACCTGTGACCCCAGCCATGTCAGATTCCCTGGCACCCGTGAGTGGGGAGCACCAGGGCATGAGAAACCCGTTGGTGTGTCCATCACATCCCTGAGGAGGCTTCCTGCCATCAGACAACCTTAGACTCGTATCTGGGAGCAGCCTTCGGGTCATCTGGTCCACCTTGCTGGTCTTACAATGGGGAAGCTGAGTCCTGCCTGCTGTTCCCTGCACACTGATTTGGGAGCTAGATTCCTCCTTCTTTCCTCTATACCGGCTGCCTCTGGGGAGCCCTGTGGGGGAAATGGGGGATGGGTCCTGGGTGGAGGCCCTCACTGGCTGGGCGCTTGGCAGGGCGCCCTCCTGGTCCTGAAGGACAGGCCAGCCAGAGCCCACTGAGCTCAGGGAGAGCTTGCTCCCAGACCCACCGCAGGCCATCCACTCATAGTGATGGGTGTGACACACCAAAGTCTCCCATTCTCTTGCCCTTCAACTTGTTGTGACATCTCCAGTCTACTTTCTGTTTCTCTGAATCACTAGAAGAAAAGGAAACTCAACCACTCTAGAAGTGGCACCAGGGTTAGTCATTTCTGGGAAGGTGAACTCACATTGGGGAAGTTCATGAAGAACACAAAGAACTGAGGTTCACCTCAATCCCACATACTGCGCATGTGCCAGGCTCCAGGTGCCGGAGATAAGCCCACAACAATAGCCCCTGTTTTCTGAGCACTGGTTACTCACTGGATGCTCTCCTGAGCTCCATCCAGGAGCTCATTCATGCCTCACAAAACAGTCTGCCAAAAGTGTCTTCAGGAGCTGTTAGCTCAGAGCTAAGAGGGCCAGGTTTGATTCCTGGCTTTGTTCCTTACCTGCTAAGTTACCTTGAGCAAGTTCCTCACCCTCTCTGTACCCCATTTCCCCATCTGGAAAAGAAAATGGGGGTGATGACAGCAGCAATCTCACAGGATTATTGTGAGGAACAGACATTGTGTGTCCCCATATTACAGATGAGGAAACTGAGGCTCTCTTGAACTAAATAGTGATTTGGTAGGGCTGCTGAAACAAAGTACCACAAAGTGGGTGGCTTAAACAACAGAAATGTCTTCTCTCACAGTTCTAGAGACTAGTTCTAGAAGTCCCAGATCAAGGTGTCAGCAGGGCTGGTTCCTTCTGAAGGCTGCAAGGGAAAACCTGTTCTGTGTCTCTCTCTTAGCTTCTGACAATTTGCTGGCCATCTTTGATGTTCCTTGGCTTGGAGAAATGTCACCCCAATCTTCGCCTTCATATTCACATGGCATTCTCCCTGTGTGCGTGTCTCACAAATTGCCCCTTTTTATAAGGACATTGGTTGTATTCGTTAGGGACTCAACCTATTCCATTATGACATCCTAACAATAACGTCTGCAATGACCCTATTTCCAAATAAGTCACATTTTGAGGTGGCTGGGGTTAGGATTTAAACAAATGAATTTGAGGGAGAACGCAATTCAACCCATAACACTAAGCAACTCGCACAAGTTCAGATAACTAGAATGTGGAAGGCTCGAAACCTCTAGAGCTGTGTGTCCAGTAGGGTCCCACCAGTTAGGGGTGACAGGTGAGCACCTGAAAAGTGGCTGGTCTGTCTGAATTGAGATGTGCTGTAAGTGTAAAATATGCACTGGATTTCAAAGACTTGATTGAAAAAAGAACCATAAAGTACTTCGATAATTTTAAAATATAGATTATATGTAGAATGGTAGTATTTTTATATATTAGGTTAAATAAAACATTAAAACTAATTTCACCTATTTCTCTTTACCTTTTAAAATATGGCCGGTGATGATTTAAAATTACCTATGTGGCTCACGTTATGTTTCTTTCTATTGGACAGCACTGTTCTAGAGGTACTAAGAGGGTACTAAGGAGCCCTGAGGAGGGGGCAGAGTACATCATGGTGGTCCTGGAAAGGCTCCATGAGGCTGGTGCTATTTGCCAAAGGGGAGGGAGGATTCTGTGTATGCAACTCAGCGGGCCATAGAGAGCCACTGAGATTCTTGAGTAAGAGCATGGCAGGATCAAAACCGCTGTCAAGAAGACCTGAACGGGGCTGCTGGGGAGATGGATGGGAGTGAGGAAAGAGATGGCAGCAGAGAGAAGAGTCAGAGACCCCAGGGAGCAGTGACTTAGTCATCAGTAGCATCCAGAGGATCGGAAAGAAGGAAACGTTAGGACAGAGGAGGACAAAGGTGAGTCACCAAGAAGGGGAGGGCAACACGAAGAAAGGTGGGGTGGTTAGGTGCCGATGGGAGACCTAGGGATACTACATGGAGCTGCCCACACTCAGATCCCCACTGAGCAGTCAGGTGGGCGGCTTGGCCCCATCCCTTCTCCTCCTCCCCAGCCTCCCTCCCCATCCCAGCAGCAGAAAGGGCAGAAGAGAAATGCAATTCCCTGGACACCCTCCAGCACTGGCCTGGGAGTCAGGACACCTCGGTCCTCATCCAGACGTGGTGCCAAAATGCTTTTGTTTCTCAGTTGGAGATTATGCCGGGCCCTTCCAGTGTGTAACATGGAGTGCCGTCTGGAGTAGGCACTTAACAGCCGTTCGAGGAGGGAGGCGGGGATCTAAAGACCAGGCAGCTCTTTGGAACCACACCTGCCGTTCACATTTCCTGCTCGATCACTTACTGGTTTGTGCGACCTTTGGCAAGTTACTGAAACTTTCTGAGCCTGAGTTTTCTCATCAGTGAAGGGGGAGTACTAATGCCTCCTTCCTGGCCTTGTGTAGGTTGGGTGTAGTGATGTGGTCTGTATCCCTAAGCACAGTGCCCGCTTCATGGCTGATGGTCATCAATGTGCCTGTGGAGAGAACAAGGCAGAAAGTCAAATTTTACATCCCGTCCCCTCTCCAACTTCCCTTGAGAACCTCGGTCTTAGATTCTGGCCCTCGTTTTCTGCCTGCTGCACAATGTATGCTCCCTGCCCATGTCTTCTACCCTGCTGCCAGAGACACTTCCCCAGGCCTGGCTCAGATCATAGCCCCCGCTCCCATCCCCACCCCCTGGTTCAAATACCTCCAAGGCTCCCATTGCCTAAGGTCCGGCAACCCAACGTCCATGGTCCTCTAAATACCACCTACCTACCTTTTCTGCCTTCTCTCTCAGCTCAGCTGTGCTTCAGACCCAACCCTACTCTCTCCCATCCCCCATCCCTTTCCCTAGAAATACTGCCATTCTGGCAGGCCCAGGCCAGAGGAGTCCTGTGTGATGCCCTGCCCGACCCCCTCACCCTCCCCACCCCCAACTCTACCCCCCTGGGGGTCTCACCCTCCTTGCTATAGCCCACACACTTCCTTTCTTTCTTTGGCCGCACCGCATGGCTTTCGGGATCTTAGTTCCCCAGCCAGGGATAGAACCCGTGCCCCCTGCAGTGGAAGCACTGAGTCCTAACCACTGGACCGCCAGGGAATTCCCATAGCCCACACACTTGAGAGCTTGCCTAGCCACACGCACGGGTCTGTCTAGCTCCACAGCTCCTGCCATGTACTTTATCTGCCCCAGGTTGGATACTGTGCTTTGAACATAGAAGGTGCCCTGAGAATGTTGGTGGGATTGGAGTTGAATTGATTTTCACAATATAGGAGTTCTGGCAGCTGCGTGGAAGAGAATTGCCTCTGCCTTCGTGTTGGCCTTTGCTGTCAAGATACAGTAATACACATACAGCCCAGGGGGCAGGGAGCAAGCACTGTCTTGATTTATTTTTTAAAAATATTTATTTATTTATTTTATTATTTATTATTTATTTTGGCTGCGCTGGATCTTCGTTGCGGCGTGCGGGATCTTTAGTTGGAGCATGTGGACTTTTAGCACACTGTCTTTAGACTTGGCTGGATGTGGGATCAATCCCAGCTCTGCCACCTGATTGCCCTGTGTCCTCCGGCTTGTTGCTAAACCTCTCGGTGGCCCTCAGTAGGATCCTCTGTAACACAGGGGTGATGAAGCAGCACAGGTGTATCCAGCCTCACGTCCAGGCCCTGCTCTAAGCACTTTTCATACCCCACTACCTTTACACCCCACCACAACCCTGGGAGGTAGTTAACTAGTATCATCACCCCATTTCGCAGATGAGCAAACTTAGGCACAAGGCTGAGCAAACTGTCCAAGAAAGGGGTGGAGCAGAGACTCAACTTCTGGCCCGAGGGCTTGCTTTGTGATGTTCTGATCCTGTGATCACAGCGTGTAAATGCGTGCTGTGAATGCTAAGTGCTTGATGTACGAACAGGTAGTGTCGGCGCAGCGTGGGAGTGAAGCTGTGGTTATGAGGCAACCGCCATCATCTGTGTTCACAAACAAGGACACTGAGGCACCTTGACCTCACTCATCACCCACAGTATTTCAATCCCAAAGACCAGGCTCACAGATCCCAAGCTGTGCTGGGGAGCCCCCAAAGGGCAGAAGCCTGTTAGCCATTTATCAGACCCCACAAGGCAGGTGACACCTCTCAGCCGAGCCACCAGCTCACCGGGCATTGGTTTCTTGCAGGCCTTTTTCAAAGGTGGCTCGCCAGCCTGTCTCTTCCTGCAAGTGGGCCCGGCTAGCAGTGAGCCATAGACCAGGCCATAGAAGCCAGGCCGGCTCCAGGGAGCCACGGAGCGCCCCAGTCCACCCAGGGCCCATGCAGCCACGAGGCACTAGGATTTTGAGGGGGCTCCCCTCACCCCCTTTTCTGTTTTTTATTTTTTGTAATGGGATGACATTGCTTTTATAATGCAAGGTAACTGCCTTGTTATCTTCTGACGCCTATTGGTCTCACTGTCATCCAGCACGGTGGTTCTCAGTGCACTGTGATTTTGCCCCCAAGGGCAAATCTGGAGGCGATATCTGGAGGCATTTAGCAATATCTGGAGGCATTTCTTTTTTTCTTTTTTTTTTTTTTTTTTTTTTTACAGTAAGATCAGATATTTTTATTTTATTTTATTTTATATTTATTTTTTAAACATCTTTATTGGAGTATAATTGCTTTGCAATGGTGTGTTAGTTTCTGCTTTATAACAAAGTGAATCAGTTATACATATACATATGTCCCCATATCTCCTCCCTCTTGCATCTCCCTCCCTCCCACCCTCCCTATCCCACCCCTCTAGGTGGTCACAAAGCACTGAGCTGATCTCCCTGTGCTATGCGGCTGCTTCTCACTAGCTATCTATTTTATGTTTTGTAGTGTATATATGTCCATGCCACTGTCTCACTTTGTCCCAGCTTACCCTTCCCCCTCCCTGTATCCTCAAGTCCATTCTCTAGTAGGTCTGCATCTTTATTCCCGTCTTGCCCCTAGGTTCTTCTGACCATTTTTTTTCTTTCTTTTTTTTTTTTTAGATTCCATGTATATGTGTTAGCATACGGTATTTGTTTTTCTCTTTCTGACTTACTCCACTCTGTATGACAGTCTCTAGGTCCATCCACCTCACTACAAATAACTCAGTTTCGTTCCTTTTTATGGCTGAGTAATATTCCATTGTATATAGGTGCCACATCTTCTTTATCCATTCATCTATTGATGGACACTTAGTTTGCTTCCATGTCCTGGCTATTGTAAATAGAGCTGCAATGAACATTGTGGTACATGACTCTTTTTGAATTACGGTTTTCTCAGGGTATATGCCCAGTAGTGGGATTGCTGGGTCGTATGGTAGTTCTATTTTTATTTTTTTAAGGAACCTCCATACTGTTCTCCATAGTGGCTGTATCAATTTACATTCCCACCAACAGTGCAAGAGGATTTGGAGGCATTTCTTTTTTAAAAAATTTATTTATTTATTTATTTATTTATTTATGGCTGTGTTGGGTCTTCGTTTCTGTGCGAGGGCTTTCTCTAGTTGCGGCGAGCGGGGGCCACTCTTCATCGCGGTGCGCGGGCCTCTCACTATCGCGGCCTCTCTTGTTGCGGAGCACAGGCTCTGGACGCGCAGGCTCAGTAGTGGAGGCATTTCTGATTGTCACAAGTGAGGTGCGGAAGGCTGCTACTGACATCCAGTGGCTTGAGGCCAGGGATGGTGCGGAACATCCTACAATGCACAGGACACACACTCACACCAAAGGAGTATCTGGCCCCAAATGTTAGTAGTTCCAAGGCTGAGAACCCTGTTCTACAGAGAGCCCCACAAATCAGACTGTCAGCACAGGAAGGAACCGGCGAGGAGACCAAGGTCCAGAGAGGGGCAGTGACTTGCTAAGGACACACAGCAAGCTGGGCTACAACTCAGTGCTCAGATGCAGGGCTCTCAGCTGAGAAGTCAATGCTCTTTTAATTCATTTTTTAATCTAACGGTAATTGTCCATAGACTGTAACTCATTTTTGTAAGTAAATGCTCTTCTAATGTTAACCTGGTATACTGAGAAGCATCCACCCCATGACGGGGATTGGGGAATGATAATGACACTCTTAGTTTGCAAATAAAGAAACTAAATCTTGTGTGGCATTGTGGTTTAGGTGGGAAACAGAAAGGAAGCCACAGTAGCTTGTGAACAGGGACTGGTTTCAGCTGTACCAAGCGCTGTAGCCCTTGCCTGGGTTGAAGTGCCCTGTCGGGGCCCCGCCACCTGGCAGGTCTCTCTGGGGCTCAGCCAGATGGAGGAGGACGACTTTGTCATCCAGGTTTACCCCGGGTAAGCAGACAGAAGCTGGGGGCAGGGGCACCCAGAGAGCTTGGCAGGGGACAGAAGGAAAGAGGGGGACCAGGGCCACTCCTGAAGGTGACAGTAGGGGACCTGGGCCTCCACAAGGGCAACATTCTTCAGAGTCCCTTATAATCATGTCTCCTGGCAGCCAGGAATGAATGAACGGACAGATGGAAGAATAGATGCATGATGGGAGCAGCGGGCTCTAAGGGGCTGTACAGGCATCGGTGCCGGGATTTCCAAACTTGGCAGATGGGAAGAATACCCTGGAACATTTGCTAATGCCCCTCCCCTGGCGATGTTGATTCCGCAGGTCTGGAGTAGCGCCCTGCCCTCTGGATTTCTAACAAGGGTCTCGGGTGATTTTTTTGATCAGGCCTGGGAAATACTTGGACTAGATGGAAAACACAGTGGAAAGAGAATTCGGGCAGACACCAGGGCCTGTCACTCCTCTGCGTGTGACATGGGTACACACCACTGGCACCCCCCTTTCCCTGTTGGTAAGATGGCATGACAATCCCCGCCTCACAGGGGCCATATTCCTGATTCAAGAAATCTTCAGTGAGTGCCGTCATGGGCCCAGCAGTAGAAATTATTAATTTCCACCCTGAAATTAATAATGCTAATATAATCCCTAGGTTCTCAGTAGGTAGTAATAACAACAACTGTGATAATAGGGACAGGGTCAGGCAGATCCGGACACCGCATCTCAGCAATCAACTCACCAGCTGTGTGACCTGTGCAAGCCTCTTACCCTCTCTGATCCACAACCCCCTTCACTATAAAATGACACTAAGAATATTCTTGTTGAGAGGCCCCATGATGAGGTGAGGAAAGTACCTGGCCCAGTGCCAAGCAATGAGAACAGATCGATGAATGTCCCTTTCCCCCAACCACTCCAGTTCTTTCCAGGAATTTGAGCCTCCCTCCCCTGTGTTTGGCACACCTGCCTCATGACACTGATTCAGGGCAGGTCCGAAGCCAGCAGGTCACACAGCCCTGAGGCCCATCCAGCTGGCACCTCCACACCACCCTGGGTTTCCCTCCCAGCCCTGCCACAGAAAGTCCATGGAGACTCACCTCTCCAGGCCCTCACCTTACAAATGGGGAAACTGAAGCCCAGAGACCGTCTTCGACCTCCCTGAGGCCACATAGCGAGTCCCAGCAGCCTTTCCCTGCCCGGTGCCCAGCATCTTTGTCCTGAAGAGTTGGCATCTCTCTGCTAAACAGACTGTTCTCCTCCTTTCCCTACTTCTTCCTTCCTTCTGCTTGTCTACCTCTTATTTTATTTGTCTCATGATAAGCCTCATGGTCCTGAATGTACCCCTCTCCCCCCGCCACCACCGGGACCCTGGGGCTCGAGAAGTGATGAATTTCCCAGGAATCTACCTCACAATGACTCGGCCCTCTTCCGCCTGGGACCGGCTGCTGTGGCTGACTCTGGGGTGGCACAGTCCCCTCAGAGCTTTGTGTGAACTGGGCCTGAGTCAGCTCATAGACAGGAAAACAGGCCCCATTGTTCAGAAACATAAAGGATGTCAGCAAGGAAAGGCGTGTGACCACAGCTGCCCAGCACAGCCACAGCCACCGGCCCTGGGCCTCTACCCCTCCCCTGCGTGCTGCCCAAGCCCTTTCCTCCACACGTAGGATCCCCCTCGAGCCGCTGCTCTGAGGTCGTGCGCCCTTACTACTCAGGGTGACCCACAGACCAGCGGCATCAGAACCACCTGTTAGAAATGCAGAATCCCACATCCGAATCCAGATTTTGGTGAGATTCACCAGGCGATTCCTCAGCCCAAGTGTGACAAGAACTGGTGTCCCTCAGGAGTGGCCCAGCTTTATTCTTTGAGTGCTTTCCCCAGTCCCTAGGTTGGGCGAGGGTCTGTCCGGAGGAGGACCCCAACAAAACCACGGTACCGGTGGGGCAGGCTGGTGACATTATGTGTTGACGGTGGATGGACCGACTCTGCCTCCAGTGCTGTGACCGTGGACAGGTCACCTCACTTCTTGGAGCCTTAGCTTCTTTCTGCAGCGTGGCCACAAGGGGGAGCAAGTCAAACGCCCCATGGGATGTCTGGGGAAGCCACTGGAAGCAGAAGCAGGACACGGGACGGTGTTAGCCATCCAGAGGGCTCCTTCCTGGGGCACAGAGGAAGAGATGAAGGCTGCCGGAGAGCTGTCCTAGTTGGGCCTGAGATGGCCATGAGCTGCCCTTCAGCTGGCACCTGGTACAGCTCGCCCCAAGGTCCCCCTTCCGTCCTCCCCAGTGGCAGCCAAGGGAAGGAAAGGTGACCCGCCTGTGTGGCCAGTGATTGCGGCTCTCCATAGGGCCACCGTGGGAGAGGAGGTGAGAATGGAGGCCTGGGCATACGTGCAGGGCACAGGACTGGGGCACCCTGAGGGTTGCCCTCTGCAGTTTGGCCGCTGGGCTGGCGGAGGCCTGGAGCAGGCAGGTCTTTCAGCATAACGTGGTGGTGATAAGCAGGCTTTGAGGGCTGGCCCTGCCACGAACTAGCCGTGTGACTTGTCCCAGTTATCTAGTGACGCTTAGCACGTCACCCCAAAACGTAGTGCTCCAAACAGTGTCAATATTTATGTCGCTCAGGCATCTGCAATCTGGGCAGGGCTCGGCAGAAGGGGACAGCTGGTTGGCTGAGGCACCCGGCAGGCCCGGGATTAGAATCACAGGATGGTTCGCTCACCCACCTGTGCCGTGGCTGGTGCTGGGGCTCCTTGGGCACAGCTCCCTGCCTCAGGGTGGTCTCCCCAGCATGGTGGCTTCAGGGTAACTCAGGGCTCCCGGGACACTGGCCCCATAGAGAGATCAGAAGTCACACAGCCCGGCCCATATTCAAGGTGAAGGGAATTAGACTCCATCTTTTCTGTGAGGAGTGTCAAGTAATCTGCAAATATTTTAAATTCATCAGAGTCACCTTGAGTAAATTACTCCACTTCTTAGCACTTTAGTTTTTTCAACTGCAAAATTCAGTTAAACACAACCCTCCCTCATAGCTGTATGGCTTTTCTATGGCTGCTATAACAAAACCGTAGACTTGGTGGTTTAAAAGAACGAAAATTTATTGTCTTACACTTCTGTGGTTCAGAAGTCTGATGTGGGTCTCACTGGGCTGAGATCAAGGTGTCAGTAGGGCCGTGTTCATTTCTGGAGCCTTTGGACGGGGATCTGTTTCCTTGCCCTTTCCTGCTTCTATGGCTGCCCCTGTTCCTAACTCTCAGCCTCTTCCTCCACCTCCACAGCCAGAGGCAGCCTGGCAAGTTCACATGGCAGATCTCTCTGACCTCCACATATAAGGACCTTGGGATTATGCTGGGCCCACTCGGATCATCCAGAAACTCTCCCTATTTTAAGGCCATTTGATTAGCAACCTCAAGTCCATCTGCAACTTTAATTTTCCCTTGCCGTGTAACATGTTCACAGGGCCTGGGGATTAGGGAGTGGGCATCTCTGGGAGGTCAACCCGCCTGCCACAGGAGGGTTGTTAAAAGGATTAAACGACATAATGTATGTGATGCACAACGAGTGCCTGGCTCATGGGACCATGGCCATTGCTATCACACAGAAACCACGGAAGGAGTTGGGATGGGCCTTCCGGCAGCGCTGAACTGTTGAGGGTGAAGGGGTCTGGTCCAGTCTCCTCATTTTATCGATGATATATACGTTCCAAGCCCAGAGAGGGATGGTGATTTGTTCATAGTCACACAGCAAGTCCAGGAGGACTTTGCTCATAGTCACACAGCTCAGGCTAGCACCACCCCCCGCCACATGATGTCACCAAGTTGCCCCAGACCCATCCGAAGTACCCTGGGTGACGTTTAGGGTGCGTGTCTTCCTGGCCAGATCCTGCAGCTCCTGAAAGGCAAGCTGGTGGTGGGTCATGACCTGAAGCACGACTTCAAGGCGCTGAAGGAGAACATGGGCAACTACGCCATCTACGACACGGTCGCGGACAAGCTTCTTTGGCGCGAGGCCGGCGTGCTGTACTGCCGGCGCGTCTCCCTCCGCCTGCTGAGCCAGCGCCTCCTTGGGCGGCGCATCCAGGTGAGAACCACCCCCTTCCCAGGCTGGGGCCGGACTGCCGGCTCTGGGGGCCTGGCCCTTCCCGCTAGGACTGTAAAGTCTCCCAGTAGCTCCGGAGCAAATATTTGGCCCCAAAGATGCTCAGCCTCCCCTTAGTCCTGAGAGGCTGTGTGCTGTGAGAGGGGCGGGGTTTCTCCAGGAGGGCAGGGCGTTTATCTGGGAGCTGACCCAGGAAGCCCTGCTAGAGTGAGGATGAGCGGCAGGGAAGGGAAGGCACCCAATCGAGGCGTTTTTGTGTGTTTTCAAAATCATGCCAGTTTCCCTGTGGGTAACTGAAGCTTAATCCCCCTGCCCAACTCTGCGAAATGGTGTAGAGCACAGAGCGCAGATGTATCCAGGGAGCCGCACTATTTACACACACCTCCCTTTCGGCAGGAACTGATGCTGCTCCCCCGGAGCCCTAATTCCTCAGCACTTGCAGCCACAGACAGAGCAGGCCCCCCCAGAGCCCCAGGCAGAAGCCTCTGGAATTGCCCCCCAGATAGGAAAGCGGCAGATATCCGATGAGGGGGATTCCAAAAAGTGAGAGAGGGACCCTGAGCTCAAACCCCCAGGCAAAGCAGTCTCCAGGAGCCGGCAAGCAGGTGTGTGCTGGGGGCTGGGAGCTCACCGGGGTGGAAGGGCCCAGGGAGGTGGGGTAGACACTAGGAGCTGCGGCCACACGTGGGCCCTTCCAGCTCCGCCGATGTTTATGAAGCACCTGCTCTGGGCCAGGCTGGACCAGAGGCTGAGCACCCGGGTGAGCAAGGCCCGGCCCATCCTTGAGAAACTCGTGGTTGAACGGAGGGTGGCCCGAGACCTGAGCATCAGCACATCTGTGGGGCATGTCCACAGAGGGGAGGGCAGGTGTCCTGGAGCAGGGACAGAGGACGGGGGGCAGGCAGGACACCAGGTCTGAGTGGAGTGTGACGGGGCCGTCTTAGTGGAGGAGGCAAGAGAGGGGGCGCCGGGGAGGGGAGAGCCCGAGCCCCAGCCTGAGGAGTTGGGGGTGGCTTGGCTGGGGAGCAGGAATGTGTAGGAGACAGGGGATGGGCCTGACGTTGGGCCCCTCTGTTGGGCTTGTGGCACCAGGGACCGAGGACAGAGTGTCAGCACGTGGATTCACTGAAGAGCCCTGTTCTCCACGTGCTGAGCAAGGAGCCCCTTAGAGACATCTGTGTCCACATTCCTCGGTGCCCTGGGGCTCCCTGTGAGAAATGCTTCAGCCCCTCTGGGTCTGAGGCCAAGTCTGCAGTGCCCGGCCCACACCCAGCGGATCGTAAGCACCTGGAGGGCACGGCCTGGCCCTCAGGATGCTGGATTCTGTGCCTGGCCATGCCTGGGTCTAGTGCTAATGGGTGAAGCCAGGCCTGCTCCAGCCCCCTGCTGAGTCCAGGGTGTCAGAGGCCTGGGAAGACTCACCCGCTGACCCACTTGAGCCCTGTAAGTCAGGGTGCAAGCAGGGAAGGCCCAGGTCACATGGGCGCCTGGTTTCAGCCGCACCCCAAGTCCCCACTCTGTACCTGTGTCTGCAGGACAGTGTGTTGGGACACAACTCGGTGGAAGATGCCAGGGCAACAATGGAGCTCTACCGAATCTCCAGGAGAATTCGAGGACTATGAGGGCTGCGCGTCTGGTGGTATTCAGCACCCTCCGCAAGGACTACAGACCTTCGTCTCTTCAAAACAAAAATGCCCTTGCTTTTGGAAAATACATTTTTAGCAATAAAATGGCTCTATATTTTCTCTACTCCCTCGGATTCTCCTCTTGTCTTTTTCTTTCTTCTCTCTGAGCCAGGTGTCTGTGGACACCACCCAGCACTGAGAAGACAACGAACACTTGAGCCAGGACAGGGACAAGTGTCAATTTGCTTAACATCTTGAATCCTGTGGGTCCAGGAAGAAGTTCCTGTGACTTAATTAATACCCCTGCTTCGGGGCTTCCCTGGTGGCGCAGTGGTTGAGAATCTGCCTGCTAATGCAGGGGACACGGGTTCGAGCCCTGGTCTGGGAAAATCCCACATGCCGCAGACCCGTGCACTACAACTACTGAGCCTGCGTTCTAGAGCCCACGAGCCACAACTACTGAGCCCACGTGCCACAACTACTGAAGCCCCCACGCCTAGAGCCCATGCTCCGCAACAAGAGGAGCCACTGCAATGAGAAGCCCGCACACCTCAACAAAGAGAAGCCCCCCTCGCCACAACTAGAGAAAGCCTGTGCACAGCAATGAAGACCCAATGCAGCCAAAAATAAATAAATAAAATAGATAAAAAATTAAAAAAAAAAACCAACAACAACCCTGCCCCCACCTCCCTTTTCCAGTTGCATTTATTCCTGGGAGCGTGGCATTATTTTCTGGAGGTGACACCCACTCAGAGGTCCATTCATCCCATCTTGAAATTGGTTCCAGGGCACTGGTGAGCTTCCAGGCAAAGGTACAGGAGGAGTGATGGGTGCCACCCCTGGTGACCTTCAGCAAGTCATCCGTCTTCTCATTTGTAAAATAAGGAAGCAAAGGTGGTGGACTCTGGAGTCTGTGGGAACTAGGTTGAAATTTGGGTTCTGCCATTTAGTAGCTGTGTGACCTAGGGCCAATTACTTAACCTCTCTGTGCCTCAGTTTCTCCATCTGTAAAGCAGGAACTTCTAACAATTCGTAGGGTTCTTGTGAGAGGCTGTAACAAAGTGTCCAGGACCATGCCTGTCATAGCTCAAGCAGCCACCAAATTCGATAACTGGTGACTATCCTGCACACAACCCGGCGTTCTAGAAGAACTGCTGCCCTCTGCTGCAGGGCCTGGCCCTCTAAAGGAAGGGCATGAGTAGGGTATGGAGGGAAGGATCCAAACCAGAGCAGTGACTGTGCAGTAGAATCGGCTGCAGAGTTGTTATTTTAATCCCTGACTGGGTCCTGCTTCGGCTCCACTGAACCAGAATCCCTAGGGGTGGAGGTTAGGGTGGGGGAGTGGGGGTGAGGCAGGCACCTGTTAGTATTTTGACCTTCACAGGTGATTTTGAATCTAAGACATCTGAATCACCAGAGGAGCTTTTTCAGCGCCCCCCAGTACCTAAGCACCATGTTTTCTCACTGGACCGGGCACCAGCATCACCTGGAGGCTGCTGGGCCCCATCCCAGAATTTCTGATTCAGAAGGTCTGGGGTGGAACCCAGGAATCTGCATTCCCAACAAGTTCCCTGTTGATGTTCTGCTGCTGGTCCGGGGACCATGCTTTGAGAAGCACTGCCCAAGCGGCAGGTGACTGTGATGTGCAGCCATGGATGAGCCACTGGCCTAAGGGCTGAGCACCGCCAGGTGGACACCTGTCACGGATCCAGCCTCGACCCTGCCATCTCCCGTGGCTGCCTGCTCATGCAGACAGAGGACCACAGTCCTGCAGGATGTGCCCTAAATAGCCCACTGCATGGGTGAGGGACTCCAGGTGAGGTTAAGAACCCCAGGGATTAAAGTCCAGGCCTGTCCGACCCCAAACTCCAGTGCTTTACACTCAGACAGATTTACAATGGCGGTACCTTCCATTTGCACCACTGACTCTGAAAGCCTGGTCTGGGAAGGGCGGGGGAGGTGCACCTTGATCTCTCTGGGTTTTCTCCTGCCCTGTCTCCCATGTTTTAGGGTCATGACCTCTGCTCTTAAGATCAATTAATAAACACTGGAAGCTGCTGGGTGAGGCTGTGTGTTTGGCTGTGCGTGGCCACCAGGTGGAGCCCTTGGGCCGTCTCGCCCCCAGGCTGCCTTGCAGTCAGAACCAGCGGGAGGGACACTCTGGCAGGAGGTGTGAGGGGCTGGGTCTTTAACATGGTTAGGCGGCTGCTCCAGGGACCCTCTAGATGCCCTCGCTCAGCCACTGAGCTGAGGCTCAGAGGGGGCCGGGGGCAGTGGTACAGCCTGGCCTGGAAGGTGACCCCAGGCTCCCTGACTCCCAGCCCAAGGTTCCTTCCAGGGCTTCAGGCTTCCTTGAAAGGAGAGGCACCAGGATTCCCAGAGGAAAAGTTTTCCCAAAGGAAATCCCTAACCCGACTTCTTGCTTCTGGCTCTGGGGTTTGGATGCCCCCAGGGGAGAGAAAAGCTGGGGAGGCCCCCTTACCTCCCAGGTGGGCCCCGAGGTGAGGCTCAGTCCCCAGAGGGCAGCGTGTGCTGTGGCCCCAGCCCCTCTCCCGGGCTCCCTGCCTCCTGCCCAGCCAGCTTCCCAGTGGAGGGAAGCACAGTCACGTGGGAAGCACATGGGTTGATGCTCTAGAGAGACCCCAGCTTCAGTCAGCCGACCTGGCTTGAGTGTCTCCCTCTGTGAGCTCAGGGTCCCCGGCCATCAAAGGGGCTGAGAAGGGGACTGAGATCCCATAGGCAGGGTGTCCAGCCCGGGGCTGGGGGTGGTGGGGGCCCACAAACAGCAGCATCACCACTGATCCTAATAAAACAGCTGCTCCTGCTGTCCCTCTAGACTCCTGACCTACCTGGGTCCCCACACACCTGGCGTCGTGCTGTCTGGGTTTCCCTCTCTCCTCCTCACTCTCCCGTGAGATCCTTGGGGTCAGGGCTGCTCCACCGCTCATCTCATTATTCCCAGAACTTGCCACAGGCCCTGGTGCTCTGCCAGGGAGTGAGGAGATGGATGGAGTGATGGAAGGAAGGAAGGACGGAGGGATGAATCCATTCTTACCCGGCACTGGAATAAGAGGTCTCGTGTCTGACCTAAACATCCTTTCCTCCTTAAGCTGCCCCACCTGACAGAGCTCCTCTCCTTCCCTCAGTGAGCACACATCACACAGCCCAGCGCAGCATGAGGACCAAGTAACACAGTGGCTGACATTTTTCAAGGGCTCACTTGACACCAGGCACAGTTCTAGGTGCTTCACACGTATGATCTCATGTATAGAAGATGCTATTATTCTGCTCATTTATGATGAGGAAGCTGAGGTACAGGGAGGTCGAGTAACTTGACCAAAGTCATACAGAGATTAAGTGTTAAGTCTGGGACAGGAATCACATTAGGGGAGAAGATGCTTGGGAATTCCTCACCGTGGAGGGGAACTGACATATCCAATCTCCTTCTGTAGCAGCACAAGTCCCATCCCTGGCTTGGGGAGGAAAGTATCCCAGGACAGTGGGTGAGTGAGGGTCAGCACTCAGGGAGCCTGGCTTTCAGCCCCAGACACTGGAAAAGGGAATTTAACCAATATTTATTGGCATCTGCTATGTGCAGTACATGTTGTAGCTTCTCCTAGTTTAAAACAAAACAAAAGCAAACCCTCGATTCTACATCCTCCCAGCTATTGTCCTTTGCACCCTTTCTCCACAAGCATCCTGAACACGATCTACACACCCCTCTCTCCATTTCCCCTCCTCTCATTTGCTCTAAGCCCGGCTCTGACTTCTGTTCCCACCTCTCCATGGAAACCGCTCTCACCAGGTCACCAGTGAGCACCATGCTGGCAACTCAAGATGTATTTCCCTTCTCATCACTAGACCTCTCAGCATCATTCACCTGAGTCAGGAAACCCTTCTCTGGAGTGATTGTCCTCCTGCTGCTCAGCCTCTCCTCTGTCTTTCTCCCCCTCCTCCTCCTCCTCTCCCATCGTCTGAGTGTCTCAGGTCCTCAGGACTTGGGCCCAGGCCACCTCTTCTTTGTGTGCCTTCTTGTCCTCGTCCAGTCCAGTGGCTTTAAGAGTCCACTCAGTCGACAAATGTTATTGTGCCCCGAGTGTGTGCCAGGCACTGTTCTAAGCACTGGACAGAGAGCAGAACAGAACCAATAGTTCTGCCCTCATGGAGCTTACACTCTAGTACAGGTGATGGAGAATATGCATATCCATATATAATATCAGGTCAGTGGATGACAAATGCTATGAAAAAGTATGACAGATGAGAAGAGCATTATTGAAATCTAGTGGAGGGCAAGGCTGCTATTTTAGGTGGGTGAGCAGGGCAGGCTGCTCTATGGATGTGACATTTAAGAAGGTTCTGAATGAAGTGATTAGGCTGTATAGTGACAACTCCCCAATTCCTGCCTCCAGAGCTGATCTCTATTGAGATCCAGAGTCATATCCAACTGCCTCCTGATCTCTCCCCCTGGATGTCTCAGGACACCTCACACTCACCATGTCCAATCCCATCTCTTGAATCGCCCTGCCCCTGACAACACACACTGATCCTTCCTCACCTTCCATCTCAGTCAATGGCACCACTTTCACAGATGCTCTTCACAAAATACTTGTGAATCCACCCACTCTTCTTCATCTCTAGGGTCACCACCTGGTCCAGATCCATCCATCCCTCTCACCTGGACGCCTGCCATAAGCCTCCAGCTGATGCCTCTATCTCCATTCTTTCCCTCAATTTCTGCTTGGAGTAAACTCAAACTAAGAGACCTTCGAAGGCTTCTCTCTGCTCCCTTAGGATGAAACACAAACGCCGAAACGTCACCTCCAAAGCGCTGCAAGCTCAGACCCCTTTCTACCTCTCCAGACTCATCACCTCCCTCCCTCCCTCCAGCCGCTGAGAACTTCTTCCAATTCCTCTTTGTCATCTCAGAGCCTTTGCAAATGCAGCTCTCACTACTTGGAATGTTCTACTCTGAATAATAACATTATTTTAAATGGAATATTTAAAGAACAAAACGAGCTCCTCACCATTAAAAATACCATCGCATAAATTTTAAATTCGATAAAAATATTGGGAGATGAAGTTTAGTCCATCTTTCAGAAAATAGACTGAGATGTTTAGAGATAGAAAATAAGACAGAACAGATAAGAAAATTAGATGCTCTAGGAATTTCATATCTAACAATTAGGATTTCTAGAGAGAAGAAAGAAAACAGAGGAAAATTTCTCAGAGTTGAAGGGTATGAGTTTCCTAAGACTCACTGCATGCTTGGGAAGAGGTCTCAAGTAAGACCAACTGGAAGACACATCACTGTGGAAATTAAATCACTGGGTGTAAAGAGAATACCCTAGACAGCCAAAGCAGTGTAATAAGGTACACATTGAAGACCAGGAGTCAGAAAGACATCAGACTTCTTAAGGCTGGAAGCTTGAAGACAATGATGTCATGTCTCAAAATTCTGAAGGAAAATTATTTACCTGCTAAAATGCCATAACTAACCAAACTACAGGTCCAATATGAAGACAAAATAAAGATTGTGTAAAAATTCTACACTTTCAAAAACTTATCTGCCATATTTCTTGTTAAAAAAGCTATTGGAAGATGTGGTCCACCCAAATGCAGGAGGAAACCAAAAAAAGAGAAGAACCAGTATGACAGGCAAAGGATGCTCCGGGGAGGATGGGGAAGGGATGTCTCCAAGTGACAGTGTATATTGAGTCCAGAGAAGAGACAACTCAGACTGCAGCAGGATTCCAGGGAGACCTGGATATCTCTAAATGAAAAAGGGAACCACACCAAAAGGAGATCTGTAGTTCTATTGGTTAGTCAATATCAGGCACATAGAAAACTAAGCAAAATAAAATATGAGATGATTATTAATGCTAAGAAACAAAGAATGTACAAGAATAGTAGAAATACACCCTTTTGTCAATATTTCTGTAGTCATACAAATATAAACATTGAGCATTGATTTAACCCTCCAAAATCATGATATAACTATTTTGAGAAGATAGAGAAAGGGGGGACTCCCCTGGTGGTCCAGTGATTAAGACTTTGCCTTCCAATGCAGGGGGTGTGGGTTCGATCCCTGGTCTGGGAGCTAAGATCCCACATGCCTCCTGGCCAAAAAAAACCAAAATATAAAACAGAAGCAATATTGTAACAAATTCAATGAAGAGTTTATAAATGTCCACATCAAAAAAAATCTTAAAAAAAAAAAGAGAAAGGGTGTGCATACCTCTTACCTTTACATTTCATAGGAAGGAGTCAGGAAATAATATTCCAAATAGGAAAAGAAATAAACAACAATATAAGCATGCTATATTGAAATATAGAGGTAACTATCATAAAAGAGAATTAAGTGAGTTGAAAATGCTTACCTTTGGGTAGCAGTTGTTGAGGATGGGGGGATTTGGCCAGGGGAGCATTGGTTTTCTATTGTAAGCCTTGGTATGTTACTTACTTTAAAAAAATGGTTTGGGTATTATTTTTAGAAGAAGAATTTAAATAAAATGCAATGGGAGAGATAGGTAAATTGGACTGGAAAGAGAAACACAGGGAGCTTCAACTGTATTATTAATTGTTTTAGGTGATAGGTGCACAAGTGTTTGTTATATTATTTATATGCCTCTCAATATCTAAAATATTTTATAATTATTTTTAAACAGCAACAGCAAAGTGATGCTATTCAGAGAGGGTAACTGAAGGTCCAGGGTTGTGGAGTTTAGGAGATGGGATAGAGCATAAATACAGAAGTTAACCATGGACAGAAGGAAGGACAGTTATGACTACACCAAAAGAAGAAGAGTTAGAAAAGGTGGAGAAACAGAGATATTTTGAACTATAGTTGGGAGAAGTTGAGAAATTACAAATCCCATTGCAGGAAATAGAGCTGTAGTTCTGGTTTTCAGCTGAAGATATAGGAGCTATGGGAATATATTAGTCTCCTAAGGCTGCTGAAACAAGTTACCATAACCTTGATGGCTTAAAATGACAGAAAGTTATTCTCTCACAGTTCAGGAGGCCAGATATCTGAACTCCTGCTGTCAGCTGGGCCACACTCCTCTGGAGGCCCTGGGGAAGAATCTATTCCTTGCTCTTCTAGCTGAGGGTCACTACTGGCATCCCACGGTGTTCCAGGACTTCTGGCAGCATCACTCCTGTCTCTGCCTCTGCACAGCTTTCTTTGTGTGTGTTGGTCTATAACCTCCATCTGCCTCTCTTTGTTTTATTTATTTATTTATTGGCTGCACTGCTCCGCATGTGGGATCTTTGTTCCCGACCAGGGATTGAACCTGTGCCCCCTGCAGTGGAAGCATGGATTCTTAACCATTGGACCACCAGGGAAGTCCTGCCTCTCTTTGATAAGAATACTTATGATCGAATTTAGGGCCCACCCAGAAATCCAGGATTAGCTTCTTATCTCAAGACCTTTAACTTAATTAGATCCGCAAAGGTCTTTTTCCCAAATAAAGTAACATTCACAGGGTACAAGAATTTGACATGGAAATCTCTCAGGGGAATATTTTTCAGACTACAAGAGGGACTGATGGAATTTAAGGAAACAGTAATTTTCTCACTATTCCCCCGGGGAAATTCAGTAAGAAATCAACAAAAGCAGAAAAGCAGTTGCTGAATAAAAACGAAAATGAAACTGACTTGAATCAACGAGCATGAATTTTGTAGTGGACTCTTTCAACAAAGTTGGTAGGCTCAATTTTGTGTCAAAAATCTCCTTTTCTGTGATTCCCTTATCACTTTGAGTAGCCAAAAGCCTGAAACGTTTGTGTTGATTGTGTAATTTTCAGGTGTGGCAGGGAATGAAATAATGTGGAGAAAGATACTTTGGGTAAATGTAAATCAACTAAAGCCTGGGTTACAAATTTAAATTCTGACAAATAGAATTTGAGGTAACAAACATCATAAGGAACTAGGAGGTATTTTATGAATTGATAAAATGAACATCGATCAAGACGATGTAACAAACACAAACATATATGCATCTAACAATATAGCCTTAGAATATATGCAGCAGGGCAGTCCAGTAGAAATTTCTGCAATGATAGAAATGTTCTATACCTGCCCTGTCCAATACAGTAGCTGCTAACAACATGTGGGTATAGAGTGCTTGAAATGTTGCTGGTGAAACTGAGGGGTTGAATTTTTAATTCCATTTGATTTTAATTAGTTAAAAATTTAAATAGCCACACATATCTACTGGCTGCTATATTGCACAGTGTGGATAAAATAAGAACTGAAAGAATAATGAGGAGATCTACATAAAGCAGTGATAACAGTTGGAAACATTAATGTAGTTCTCTCAGAACTGGGTTGATGAAGAAAACAAGAAGAATAACTCTGAGGTGGTAGCAGCAGCTTCCTCCACAATAACAACCTTTACCATCTTCTTTATTTCCTGTTTTGACCCAAAAAGAGTTGAATGTTCACACTATTTGATAACAAATAAAGATATTCACTATTTACTAACCGATTTCATCCACTATCCTCATGATTCATGTTTTATCATGTTGGGGGCATTAAAAAATATTTTTCCCCTTTGGACCTTGAGTCAGTATTTGGATATTCCATTGGGTTGAAGTCAAGCAATAGTAGATGGCCTTCTGCAAATTCATCATCTAGGTTCCCTTGACCCTTGGTTCCTCTCGAGCTATGACCATAGCTCTCCTTCCTCTTACAGCCAGTAGCTACCCCAGGAGAAGCATATATTTACTGTCTTCCCTTCTCCTTCTCCCTCTCCAATACACTGGCTTCTGTCCTGAGAACTTCATGAAAAAGCTCTAAGCAAGGCTCTCAATGATCTTCAAATGGTCAAATCCAAAGAACCCTTTTCAGTGCCTATCTCATGAGATCTCTGCTTATCTCTGCAGCATTTAACCATGTTGACCACACCCTCCTGGCACTCTCTTCTCTATTATTTTTTTTATGACATGAACCTCTCCTGATTCTTTCCAGCTCACTGCCTACTTCTCTGCAGATTCCTCTTCTGCCTGCCACTTAAATATCACTGTTTCCTCCGTACTTTCTTCTCCGCCATCTCTGCTTCTCACTCTGCCTAGTCTCCCTGGGAATTTATACTTATGTCCATAACTTCAATTACCCCTTTAGGGAATGACTCACTAGCCTCTTTCTTAAACTCCTAACCTGTCCAGTTGGACTATCCACAGGCACTTCAAACTCAGCAAGTCACACAATTCTACCTAGAATCATAATCCCCATTTTACCTTCCTCATGTACTTCTCTCTTGGTTTCATGACTTGATAAACCCATCCAGTCACTTAAGCCAGAATCCAGGGCTTTCCTTAGCTCCTCTGTCTCTCTTTCACTCCCCATATCCAATCATTCTCCAAATACCTCCTGCAGTTACTCTCAGTAACTGCAGGAGGTCTTTGGAGTTACTCTCATCTTCACTGCTCATGACCTCATCATCACTCTCCTGGATTTTATTTAAATTTTCTTCCACTGGCACCTTATTTACAGTCTTGCTTTCCTTCATTCCTTATTCCACTTTGTCTTCCTAAAAGTCAAAAACTTGTTATTCTTCTGCTCAAAATATCTTTCAAAGTCAAGTCTAGTGGGTAGTTGTTACACAACTACCCACTAGACTTGGATAATTTTTTTTTCTTTTAGAAATAACACTTCATCATTTCTTTGCGATCTACTCCTCTATAGTACGCAGACCTGATGGGTATTATCAAGAAGCAAGAGTTTCTGGCCTTCTCAAGCTGCACCAATTGGTCCCTGTATCCAAGAGGTTTGAACACTGTGGATTCATTCAAGCCTGCCAAATATTGCTCATTTATCCCATCAGCAGCACTCTGACAAAGCAGGTGTTCTCACTGCCTAGACCCTTAGTACTTCCTCAAGTTACCATATATTCTCCAAATAAATCAATTTTTTGATGAAATCAGCAAACATCAATTTCTGTTTCTTACAACCTGGCAGCCTGCTCCAAAATCCAAACTCATTAATAAGGCAGGCCAGGCCCCTCAGTAAGTGGCCTCCACCTTCTTCTCCTGCGTCACCTCCTGTCATGGTCTCCCTCACCATTCACTCCAGCCTCCAGAATAACACTCGCACCCATAACACTATACACCTAGAAAATTCCTCCCCCTCCTCTCCAAGTCTCAACTTGTGCCACTTCCTCTGTAAAGCCTCTCCTGCCACCCCCAGACACTCCACCTTCCCTGGCCCCTTGAGTAACTTTCGATCATGTTTTACTGAAACTGCCCCCTTACAGGTCTAATCTGCACCCCCTCCCACCCCTTGAACTGAGACCAGAGCACAGCCTGACATGTGGTAGTACTCTGCTCAGTCAATGCTACTCTAAGCCTCAGTTTCTTCATCCAGAAAATGGGGATAATAGCATTTGCTTTTAGACATGAAGGCTCTTGATTACACCCTGCAGAGAATATCTCTGGCAACTTAAGCAAAGAACAACTGTACTAGAAGGATGTTGAGTAGCTTCAAGAATTATCAGGGAGGGACCAGGCTTAGATCAGGCTCCCTCCGACCAGGAAGAAGGGCTGCTGGACAGCCAAGGGCAGCTGGTCCAGGCACCGTGGCCGCTGGAAGAAGCACACACTGGATGCTACTGTAGTCTCAAGTCGAATGAATTCCGATCTGACCTGGTGTCTGTGTGACCCCTGCTCCTTAGGTGTGTGTCCAGGCCCCATTTGTGGGGCAGGACAAATCTTTATCTGGCCTTTTAAGTTTCTTATTGACAGTGAGGCCCGGTCACTCACCAAAACTCATGCATCCTCAAATATGGGGGGAGTTCAGGTTCTCAGTGGTTCCCCTCCTTGGAGATATACATCACACAAGGTCATGGGGTTGTTAGGAGGATTAAATGAGATAAAACATGACCCAATGATTCTCAAACATTTCCCCTAAAGGCAGAAGGGATGGAATGTATCCAGGTCAGGAGGTCCAGCCTGGATCCTGAGGCTGTAAGCTTGTGTAATATTCATTCAACAAACACCTCAATGTGCCAGGCCCTCTTCTCAGCACTGGGAATACATCAGTGAACAAAGGAGAAGATATCCCTACTAGGTGGATCTATATTCTAGTGTTTATATTTGAAGCCTCATGTTTCACTTGAGAGTGAATGTGAAGTTTTGCCTTCTATTTGATAATAGGACCCTTATAATATACCGATAACATATCAGGCTTGTTTCAATACAAAAGTAATGACTTCCTACAAATGGGCTGGTGGCTGAGTTGTCCTATTTGCTTGAAGATACAGACAACTGTGTCTTTATGTGCCTATATTTGAGCAAGTTCTGGTTGACACCAAGAACAAAGCTTTACCGAATGTGTGGGAGGGGAGAAGAGAAAGCTGGGGTGCCAAGGCCCTTGGGAAGGGGGCAGATAGTGAGAGATGATGGAGGGATCTGGGGCCCTGCCAGACTCTGCCAGCGTTCAAGGAGAGAATATTCTGGAAGTGCCTCCTTCTGCCTGAAGCACCAGAAGAACCACAAGCTCTTTCTTTTAAGGGATTTGCATAAGAAGTGGTCCCAGACTAGCAACAAGAGTGTTACTGGGGCACAGTGGTCAGGGCTGATGGGCAGCTGGCCCCAGCTCAGCACGGACTTGGACCACTGCGGTCACCA
This sequence comes from Balaenoptera borealis, assembly GCF_965194805.1. NCBI lineage: Eukaryota > Metazoa > Chordata > Mammalia > Artiodactyla > Balaenopteridae > Balaenoptera > Balaenoptera borealis. The sequence goes on from NC_138866.1 coordinate 146,132,083, forward strand.
GGTGGCCTGAGGGATGCCGTGCTGCTGGCAGCAGTGGGCAGCTGGGAGTCCAAGGGACAGGCGGGCTGCAGCCGGGACAAGGGGAGTGACTTCCCTTGGCAGTAGTGCTAAGAGGGTGTCATTGGCCCTGAGGCTTGTCAGGGCCAATGTAAGGAGGGAAGGAGGCCCAGAGAGACCCACACTCCCACCCCATGAGCAGCCTGGTTGCCCAGATGGGTGGTTTTGGAGAACTTTGTTTCCTGAGGAAGCTCACTCTCCTTCCAGGCAAAGCACTGGACCGTTTATGGGACACAGATGCTGGTTGGAGTGGAGGTGAGGGAATGGGCTTGATCTGAGCATCCAACCCCATCTCCCTACCCCTGGTCAGAAGCAGACCCAGAAAAGACCAACTAGGACAGACCCTCACCAGCCCAGCCTGGCTCCAGAAGAGACCTCAGATTACAGCTCGCACGTTTTGTCAGCTAAGAAAGGGTCCATGAGGACTTGGGCTGCAGCTGGGCTGTTGTTGACACAATTATGAGGTCACACGTGTCGTGCTCGCTGCAGGTCAAGCACTGCTCTGGATTCATTTATTCCTCCCAGCAGCCCTATGAACTATGTACTCACTGTCCCCATTTTCACAGGCACAGAGAGGTTAGCTGGCCTAAGATCACACAGGTAGTAAGTGGCAGAGCTGGGATTTGAACCCAGCCATGTGGGTTCAGGATCTGAAACTCTGCTTGGCGTTGGCCTTGCAAGTTATACTCAAGAGGGAGAGAATAGCCAATATTTCCTCAGCACCCACAGTCTGACTAGGTGACTATAACCTCTATTTCATTTCATCTTCAGGGATATTATCGTTGTCATCCCTGTTTTAGAGGTGATGAAACTGAGGCTCAGAGAGTACATTACATCATTTGCTCAAGGTCACACAGTTACTCCCTGACAGAGCCTGGATTTGAATACAAGTCTGTCTCACTGCAGAGCTCAGCTCATAATGGTACCTCAGTAAATGCTGAGCCCCTTCCCTCTTCTCTTGGGTCCAGGAATCATCTCCTGGACACCATCTGTCCTGCTCTGGCTGCAGTGCCCCATCCCAGCCAGACCACTGCCTCCTGGTGAGCCAGACAGAAAATGCCATAGAGAGCGTGGAGACCTCACACGGGGACTGACTGGAGCCTTGTCACCCTCTTTCGGGCCACCCACCTCCCTAGAGAGACCCGAGAACAGGAACCAGCCGCAGACCAGGGCCACATGGGTTGGCAGCCAGTGGCGTGTCCCTGGGGTGGGCAGCCAGGTGCCCGAGGCAGCATGAGAGAAGAAGCCAGCTCCGTGATTTTTCCAAGAAGCTGGTCCAGAGCCAGAGAATGGGAATGTTCATGCCCTGGACTCTGTGCAGGCCACAGTCTGGGGCTGGTGTGACCGGGAGTCACCCCTGTGTGGAAGAGGCTCTGGCTGGCCGGCTGATGAGGGCAGCCTCAGGCCGCTGCCCCGGGAGACAGCAAGCCCAGGCCAGGCAGGGAGCAAAGGAAGGGCCTGAGGACTGGGTACCGGGGGCTTCTCCATCAACTGTGTGTGCTAAGGAGCTGTGGGAGGTGCTAGCCACCCAGCAGGTGGGCTTGGGGGCCATGGCTCTCCCTCCCCAGACCCCTGCGCCCAAGGTGCCTCTCATCCCTCTGCCTTTTGAGACAGGGATGTGCGGACATCTCTTAGCTCCTCCCCCAGCCTGTCCATCAAAGCTGCATGGAATATGGAGACCATCTGGCCAACTATCCCTCCCCTGACCCTTCTTCTCCACTTGGCATATCTTCATACTTAAATTTTGTTTTCTTAAAAAGGTAATATATTTACATGGTTGAAAATCAAAATGCTCTAAAAAGACATATATTGAGGAACGTCATTTCTCCCTGAGACTCCATCCACTCTCCCCTCAGCTCCCTTCCCCCACCAGGACCAGGTAACTGCCCCACTGCACTCACAGGAGTCCTTCCCGCGCTTCTTGATGCAAACCAATTGTATACAGATGTATTTATTTGTATTTCTCCCCATTTCATTACATCAAATAGCATACTAGACATCATTCTGTATCTTACTGTTTTTACTTAATATACCTTGGATATATTTCCTCATCATTATTTTGAGAGTATCCTCTTTTTTCCAGCTGTATAGTACTCCCTCTTCTGTCTGTACCATGGTTTATGAACCAGCATCGTAAAGATGAGCACACAGTTGTGTCCAACCTGTTCAATCTTATTTTCAAATGAGATCTTGGGCGGAGCTTGATTCGCGCCAGGCTGCTCGGGGTAGAGAAGGTGCTGGGTGAGGCCAACACCCTACTTGCTACCCCACTGCCTCACCAGAACCCTAGCGCTCCAGACCACGATTTTAGCCCAATCTGCTCACCTCATGAGTGGGAAACTGAGGCTCAGAGCAGGGACTAGACTCATCTGTGGTCATGAGTTACCCTGGGGCAGAATTGGAACTAGAAACCAGATATCTTGGGCTCTTCCCTCCAGACTACTCACGGTTCATCCCCAGGGGGACCAGACCAGGGCAGTGGCGCCACTTGACTGGAGTCAGAGCAGATGTGACTGTGGACCCAGCTGTGAACCCCAGATCTGCCTCTCTCTCACTGTGGCCTTCCAATTCCTCTTTCATTATTTGGAATCAGCCCCTTTGTACTCCCAGCAGGAAAGAGCTCAGGGAAGAGGCAGGGTTGGGAGGGGACCAGGGGTCTCTGGCACCCCCTCCCCCATCTTGGAGATGAGGAAACTGACTCACCCAGCAGTGAGTGACCTCCTCAGGGTGACGTGGCAGGTTTGTGGCAGAACTAGGGTGGATGGGGCATAAGCCCAGCCCGGAGGACGCTGCTGCCACACTTGTAACAGGCAGCGTGGGGCAGTGGAAAGGCAGCCGGCCTGGGAACCAGGAAACCTGGGTTCTGTCTTTGACTCTGCCATACACGGGGTGACTCTGGACAAATCCTGCCCCCTCCCTGGGGTCCAGCTGCACTTCCTCTATGACAACAGGGTTGGACTAAGCAGAGGACATTTACACTTTCTTTTGAGCTCCATAGTGAGGGGACTGGACCTTGCCTTGGAACTGTGACAAATTAAATTGTAACCTTTAATCCCTACCAAAGAGGAAGGATGGGGCAGCTGCTTTCATGAACCATGAGACTTGGACAATGAGTGCTTCAGCTGAGCCCATTCTGGGCAATTCTTGTACTAAACCACAGAGGCATTTCCATCCTCCTGGGAAGTGAAGTCCCAGGGTTGTGTTCAATTAGATTTGGGAAATATAAGAATATGAAATTACTTGCACCAAGACTTGTGGATCAATGTACACTTGCTTTCCCAATGAAAAAAAATTAATCAATAGTCAATCTAAGAAAGAAATGGAAACTTTATTCCCACCAACCTGAGGATTATAACTTGGGACACAGTCTTCCAGAAAGCTCTAAGAACTGTTCCGAAGAGGTACGGGGTAGGTAGCCAGTATGCATGTGATTTTGGTGAGGGGTGCATGCAATCAAGCACACATTTCGTTAGAAGGTCACTGTTATTTGCTAGGAACAGATACATTAGTTACTGGCGTTCCTGTTTTTCTAAGTATGGGAAGATGCAGGAAACTGGGTTCATAAAAAATTTCTCCTGCGAATATCTAACTGAGGGCCAGTTCTGCTAGTTTTCCCAGAGCATAGAGTGCCTCATCCCGATCTTAGCCCTGAATTCCTTTCAGGGTGGATTGCAGGTCAGCGACTGCAGTGGCTAATGACTTGATTCTTGCAGAACTGGGTGGTGGGCAACATTTTTATTTCACAATCCTCTCCCTTTCGGCCTTAATTTTGACCAGGATTTGGGAGGCATTTCATCGCAAATTTGTCCCAAGGCGCTAGGAATGCCCATTTCAGGGCACTCAAGGTGCTGTTACTCACCTAGTCCTGCTAACAGTAGCCAAAATCCTCTGGACCAGCTGTCTTACTAGTCTGTCAGCTCCAGGAAATTGTTCCCTCCTGTTGCTTCTTCCCATATCTAGAGTCACACTATTACAATCATGGATCTTATAGACTATACATCAGGTCAATCGTTTCAACTCACTTGGTCATCATTATTTTTCTCATAGGCTCAGTTACACATTTGGTAATGCAAGAAATAATAACCTTGTAAAATAGGCAGAATACAGGTAATACAGCCAGTGATATTAATAAAGTCATAAGTAAGCATTGTTATCTTCTAAGGAGTTCATGGCTGGCACCAGAAGAAGAAAAATTCATCTTTATGGTGGAGCAGGTATTTCTTCCCTTGGGGAGGTCGGGTTAACACAGAATGCAGATGCACAATGCACACTAGAGGGGAGGGAGGAGGCCAAATGGGCAGAGAAAATTTTTATGTTAAATTTTTCTGGTCTTGCCTAAAAATAGCAATATTACTTCATTACTTCTTAAGATTTTCTTGCCATGGGGACCACCTCCTGGGAGCCCTCCCCATCCACCCAACCTGCCACTGGGTGAAGAACTCATGCTTCACCCCAGGACTGGAGTGAGTGGCAGCCTTGGTGGGGGGGGGGGGGTCCTTCCCCTGCCTCTACCCCAGAGCTCTGCTTGCCTGGCCCCTCTGGCCCTGGTGACACAAGGATGCTGGGCTCTGAACATCCTGGCTGGGAGTAAGAGAGGAAGAAGGCTTATGATGCGTTGCTGACCACCAGTTACTGTAAGGGGCTGCTGGTCTGAATGCACAGGAGCACAGAGGCGCACACACACACACACACACACACACACACACACACACACTCAGCATGCACACGAACACACACCTTTAAAGAGAGGCACCAGGAGCTGGCAGGGCTCCTTTAAGAGCTAGGGGACCAGATACGGGGCACTGCGGTGGGGCGCACCTCTCCTTTCCTAAGGCTGGGCCATTCCCTAGGATTTGGCTGCGGCGGTGGTGGGCAGGCTGGAGGGGTGGGGCGTGGTGGGGGAGAGACTGAGGGAGGGGTGCCTTGAGAGGGTGCTTTGGGTGAGGAGGGAAACCTGCTTGGCAGCGTCTGAGTTCTAGGCAAATTTGGGGCGATTAGGATCCGTGGATTTTGTGGGTTTTCTTACTTTTATCTTTAAAAGGTTTAAAAACTAACATTATAGATGTGGTAGAAGGGACAAAGCTTCTCTCTGTGATTGACAGCAGGGGCTGATGGGGACCAGAAACTCCAGGAACTTTTAAAAAATTATGCACATTTATATAGATGCCATTATCCATGAGTCCCAGAGAAGCAGGATGCAGCAGCAAGAAGCAACTGGCACACCGAAGCACACGTGTGTGCACCACACGCAGTCACTGCAGTGTCTGACTATGGCAGCAGCAGTCTCCACCCCATTCAAACCACTCCACCAAAAATAAAATGAGAAGAAACTTTCCTTCAGAATAAGGCCACCCAGTAATTTGTGACCTCCTAACCAGGAAAAAAACAAACAAACCCAGTCTAACATCAGCTTTAAGGCCGGCAGTGGCCATGTTCTTCTCCCCGCACAGGCAGGATGTGCTGTTTTGAACACTGAGGCAGGAGGGCCACATCGCTGCCCCTCACAAACACTGCAGACGGTTGTCTTCAAGACCGTGCAGTTCTCTGCCAGCTCCGTTTTTGATTCCGCAGAGCGTAGTTGGGATGGAAGGCATCCACCCCTGGCTTCCTCTAAGAAGGTCTCTAGGCAGTGGGTTTAAGTAAGCCTGCAAAAATTCTGGAGCCGATTTCAGCTGGGGCTGAGTACCAGCTAGGGCCTAGGGATCCAGGGTCTCTGCTTTAATCCTCCTGTCACTGGAAATCACTGGCCTCCAGAGATTTTTTTTTTCCTCCACTGGGAGAAAGGGGTTCAAATCCCTAGCTACCCACGCCACCCCCCCTAAACCTATACACATACACCAACGAAGGCACTGCCGGGGGCACAGACATGCTTTGGCTGTGAGGCCCCTCCGGAGGCCTGGGGTGTGAACAGCTGCACAGAGGGCTGTGTGATGTGGAGTCAGCACCTTAGGAGGTGGGAGGGGGGCGGTGGGCAGAGAAGGAAGAAGCTCAGGGTCCCGATGGATCAGAAGAAGGAAAAGGGGAAGAGGCGGTCAGGTCACGGGAGACGAGAAAACAAAGATGACCAGAAAAGGGCCAAAAAGCAGAAAATGTAGAAAAGATGAGGGCAGCAAGAGAAAGAGGCAAAACAGGATCTGGGCAACCACACAAAACAGGAAGGAGACAGAGCGGAAGGAGGGAAGGAAACAGGAAAGAGAGTGAGATGAATGGGAATGGGAAGGATGTGAGCAGGGAGAGAGGGGACAGGATGAGGACACCAGGGGACAGAAGAACTCAGAGAAAAGTGGGAATTGGGAGCCCCTGGGATGATCCTCAGTGCCTGACAAAAACGAGGCGGGCCCAGTACACTGTGTCGGCCACGTAAGTCAGGAGGTTGATGGCTGTCCGGATGGCCACAGCCAGTTGTTGGTCGTAGATGCACATCGTGGAGGGGAGCTCATCACTGCAGCTCACATCGCTGGACCGCTGGGGCTGGCCACCGAACTTCTTGCTGAACTGGTACAGCGGCCAGAGGACCAGGGCACTGGCGTAGAGGAGGACGGAGAGCAGACTCAGCCCCAACAGGAAAATGCAGAAGATGGGCTGCCTATTGTCGCAGTCAACCAAGCCCAGCAGGAGGGCCATGGTCCCCAGGAGGAAGCAGATGGGGTACACGGCCACGCACCACACCAGGGCCGGCTGGGGCTGGCACAGGTGGGGGCTGCAGATGAAGGCGAAGATGACACTGGCCACGAAATTCTGCAGAAGCTTGAGCAGGCTATGCATGGTACCCATTAAACTGGTGAGCTCACCTGGCAGGTAACAGGCCCAGGTCCAGACCACTTCGGTGGCATAAGCCACAGCAGCGATGCAGGAGAATGCGGTGGCAGCGATGGCGTGGTCCCGGGTGGGGCCCTGAGGCAAGAACTGGATGTAGGTGATGGCAAAGACGATGGAGGCCAAGAGGCAGAAGAGGGTGGCGTGGCAGGCATGGTTGATGGAAAAGTTGTACCAGTAGAGGGGGAAGCAGGACTGGAGCCCACATAACTCAACTATGAGGATGATGAGGGTCACGACGAAGCAGAAGCACCAGATGAACAGGTACCAATTACTTATGGCCCCGCTCCAGGTGCCCACGCAGGCCACCAGGGAGAAGGCCACACAGGTGGAGAGCAGCTGCAGGAAGCGGAAGAGTCTCAGGATCCAAAACCGGGAGCCCAGACTGGAAGACGGTGATTCGGAGGGCGTGGTAGTGGACATGGTCAAGAGGGTCTCCTCAAAGGCATGGCAGTGGTCTTCGCTGAGGACCCATCAGAGAAAGATCCGGCTCTGGAGGGGATTAAGTCACACGCCTGGAGAAGGCTCGGGGGCCTGTGGTGGCTGAGGCTCAGGATGTGTGGAGTCTGAACCAATGGCTCAGACACTTGGGTAACAGCACAGCCGCTCCAGAGTGATTCTCCCCACACATCATCCTTGGCCTTGTCAGGAGACTGTCTTATCACAAAGCTCACAGCTGGGCTGGGTCTGGCCTCAAACCCATGAACATTTTTTTTTATCTCTTTGAGCTGTGGGCCATTATCTCCAGAGACAAAGGGTACAGTGGTCCTTATCTGCAATCCCACCCCTCCAAGTCAATGAAAATAGAAAAGAATACTTAAAAAATTGTTTGATAACAAGGTTTAGCCAGAAAGGACCTGAGACAATTTATGGTCTTTAATTCATTAGTGTGAATGTTCAAAAGTTCAGTTGCAGAAACACTAACGTGTTTGATTACAAGGCACTTTCAGACCCCAGTGGGATGTTATGTCATATAGAGTATATGTACCAAGTCACCTGTCTGAAGCTGCAAAATTGTGAATTCTGTAGCATATCTGATCAGAAGGGTTTCAGAAATGGATTGTGGATTGTACCACTTAACCCCATTTTACAGGAGACAAAACTAAGGCTTAGGGAATTAAGTCCCTTCTCTAAGGTGGCATGGTTAGGAAGTGGGAACCCCAGATAAAAATGCCAAAGCCATGGGTTTGAACCCTTTGCTCTACAGCCCAGCATTTCAGCAGGGCCCGTTGGTGGGAGCCCAGGACCAAAGCTTGGGCTCTGGGAACCCAGGACACACCTTCAGGGCCATGGGCTCCTTCCACAGCAACCCGAAGAGACACGTGTTCCGGCCTTTCCTCCCTGCAGCCATCACTAGAAGGAGCTGCCGTCTGAGGTGACCCAGCCCCACCCGGAGGAGGGCAGCTTCAGGGGTGAACAGGGATTAGCCATGGGGTGAGAGCAAGGCAGTGGGGACAAGATGATATGGGAAGAAAGAACTGTTTTGAATCCTCCCACAGTTTTGCCTTAACATGTGACTCTTCCCCATTTGAGAAGGGAGAGAGGCACCAACCCAGCATTACTCCAAGGTGGAGCATCATGGAGGAACCACAGAATAGATAACATAATGTTTGGCTTTTAAGCTCCAAAGCTGCCATCCAGGTGCTAGTCTGGAAAGTTCTACAAGTAGTACTACTCGAGCGAGGATTTTTCTGGCCTGGGAGATTGGTGATTAGTGTCCAAGCCGGGAAGAAGGGAGTGGAAATGGACAAGGATGTTGTGTCTGGATGCTGATGCGGAGCCTTTCAGGGCATCCCAGGGAGGGGGTGGAGGATGGACGGATGATAGGCCCCCTCTTAAGGGCAGGAGCTGAAAGAGGAGGCACCTGCTGGACCTCTGGGAGGTGACAGCCCTGAGGATGCACTTGGGACTGGGGCGGGGGCGGCAGAGTGGAGATGAGCTGGGGAGGATTCCGGGGTCCGAGTGGCCCCGAGGCAGCCCGGTAGGTGTCTTCTGACCCAGAAGGGATGCAGGCATGGAGCCCACCTTCTCCATGGAGGAGGGGCTGGAATGGAACTGAGGGAGGGAGGACGGGGGCCTAAAGGGGTTTCAGGGTTGGGACAGGGGACACGTGGCAAGCATGGCAGGGACCATGGAGACCAGGGAATTGCCCAGGACACCTGCCCAAGACGGTCCCGCCAGCAGGGCTGCAGTCCTGCCTCACACAGGGCCTCCTGCAAGGGTCCCAGGGTGTGGGGGACGGAGAGCTCCTCCCCAGCCTGCTCCCTCCCCAGGGACAGCTGCCCTGTTTCAAAGGGACTATTGACTGAGAGGTGCCCCCAGGGCTTAAGGGTCAGCACCCTGAGCCCGCAGCCAGCTTCCTGCCATCAGGGGCCTTGTCACCTTTGCTGATAATAAACCCTGGAAAAAGCTGAGGCTGGAAAGAGAAACACAGAGCAAACCCCGAGAACTTACCTGGACTCACACGGCTCCTTCAGCCCAGTTGCCAGTGGAGCCCTGGAGCCTGCTGGCCTTCCAGTGGGCACTGCCAGGGGTGGGGTGTGGGCAAGAGGCACTGGATTTAAGGGAGGCTGGGGGTGTCACTCTGTCCCTGAGTTTCTTCCCAACTACTTCCCAAACTGACCCTGCGATTTACACCTAAGGCTAAATGACAGCTTTGGATGCATTTAACGCCACAGAGGGAGGGCTTGGAGAAGGAGAGGCATGGGGGTTCCAGCTGTGTGGCCCTGGGTAAGGCATGTGCCCTCTCTGGGCCTCAGTTCCCCCACCTGTAAAGCAAGAGGTTTGCCTGAGTTTCCCCAAAAGCCCCTCCTCCACTCTAATCTGTGAGCGTGGAAATGGTGCCCCCGTCGGAGCACATCCTACATGTGGCTGAGCCCTGCCTGCCCAGTAGCCGGGCGTGCTGGACTCGCAAGACAGTGAGCCGGGAAAGTCATGGCTGGGAGAAAGGAAGGAAGGAGGAGGGGAGATGGACACTCGGAGTTACAGGGAGCCTGTGGGGCCTGGAGGAGACACTTCGTAGCTGGATGATCCTGGGCAAGTTACTTCACAGAGTCTCAGCTTCCCCATCTGTGCACTGGGCTTAATACCTACTTTGTGTCAATTAAATGTCTGAAAGAATGAGAAGGGCTTATCAGAGGGCCTGGCACATGGCCCGCTCAGTTCATGCCAGCTGCCTGTTCCCCTCAAACAGGACCCAGAAGGCCCTGACCCCACTCTGGACATTAGCACATGCAAGCTCGATTTGCTTCAGATCAGGGGTTGCAAGCCAGTTTGTACTGGAGGTGGCCCGGGGATGTGTTTGGTTTTCCTTCCCAGTGTTTTCAGGAAGAGATGGTGTAAAATTGGTATTATTTCTTCTCTAAGTGTTTGGTAGCTGCAGGTTTTAATGTCACATGAAAATCCAGATTTTCAGCTCCTTTTGAAGCGTCAGGAGATCTGGTGTCACTGCGCTGCGTTCCTTAGGAGGGGGGGTAGCTGGAGCTGAGCAGCTTCTACACCCTTTACGTTATAATGTTTTTCATTCTTCATCTCTGTTTAGTATTTTCTATATTTTCTTATTCTCATGTATAAGTGACATAAAGCAGGACTCTGATCATATCTCATGTGCCTGGTTTCCCCCCTTCAGCGTGGCCAGGCTTCCTGCCTGCTCACAGGCGCGTCCACCCCCGCCCCCCACCCAGGGAGCATCCACATCCTCAACCTCAGATAAAACCTTCAACACATTTCACGTGCTCTGAAACCATATTTAGACATGTGTGTACATATATGCATACGTTTGTAGGGCGTATCTGTAGATTTTTTTCCCCCGATTATAATCATGAGACCATGTCATGCACACTGCATTGTGCTTTTCTACCATCCCCCGACAGATGCAGCTGGTCCTCTCCACTGGGCCTTGGTCCTCTCCATCTCCTTTACTTATCTCCTTCCCTCCCAGCTCCTGTGGGCATTTGGACTGACCACCCTTCTCTAATCAGGGAATCATACTCTGTGAGTCTCAGACACTGGGGGACCACAGGATTATGACAAGGGGTCCCTTGGATCAATGTGCCCATGTGCTCTAGAGCAGGAGGTCGGCAAGCTTTTCTGGAAACTTTTTAAAAATACGACAAAGATTATATTTTTCATTTCTGGAAATTAATCTTGTTCTCCTAGGGCTACTGCAACAAATTATCACAAGCCTGGTGGCTTAAAACAACAGAAATTTATTCTCTCACAGCTTTGGAGGCCACAATTTTGAAATCAAGTTGTCAGCAGGGCTTTGCTGTCTCTGACGCCCCAGGGGAAGGTCCTTCCTTTCCTCTTTTAGCTTCTGGAGGCCCCTTAGCTTGTGGCACTGTTACCGAACTCAGGCTCGGCGGCTCGTCAATCAAGAAGCCAAATACTGAGAGACAAGTGTTGGGCTTTGCCTAGAACAAGGTGCCGTTCATCGCTGTCAACATAATCGTCACCAACGCCTGTGCATCAGCCCATGTTGGGCAGTGAGTTGAAAAAAATACTAATGATCGTCTCCACCATTTTTTGTGGATCATCTCAGTATGGAGGATTGGCGTTTTTACAGCTTAGTAGGTCTGAGGTGGAAAACGGAGTATAAGACCAATAACAGCCAACTGGCTGTCCTTGTGCGTTCAGACCTCCTGCAGGGAACTGTCTTAGTGGAAATCCACCCCCCCCCACCCCTCCGCCTCCCCCTGTAGGGGACACGCTCTGGCCAAACTGAGTGCCCTGTGGGGTCTTAAAGGGAGAGACTACTCCAGACCTCGTTTCTTCCGCATGCTGTGAGGGCGCTGAGGCTCTGCCCGGTGCACTAGAACTCTTCCTCCTTCCAGAGACCGGGGGGAGGGACCCCGGGCAGCCCCTGCTTCAGGCATCAGGATAGGAACCACAGCAGCTGGGGTGGATTCCAATTCCCTAAGAAGCTGACCCCCTCTTCTTCCTCCCTTGCCTGCAAAGACCCATCTGTAAAGGGAGTGGGCTTTTCACAGCATAGTTTCCCTTTTTTAAGGGCAGTTTTCCCTTTTTTTTAAGGGCATTAATTTAGTGCCCTTGTTGGAAGAACCCTTATTATGGAGTAACAGGAAGGCCTGCACATGGAATTTCCTTCCACTTACCAGATCTTTGACAAAACAGTTCTAACTGCAAAATAGTGGAGTCAGTTAGAGACCCATTCAGGGGTCACCGTTCTTCAGAATCGAAAACATACATGGGCCAGGCTGCATTAAAATAAAAAATAAAAAAAAACATTTTTTTTTCTTGGTTATAAGGTCATAGCTACAGTTTTGCCAGGCTGCCAAGATACGTCCTAGTGGACTTCTAGAAGGGATGGATGTAGACCCCACTTCACTCGCTCCCCAGAACAGATTTCAAAACAAACAAACAAATTCTCCCTCGGGGAGATACTGGTGCAGTCATAAACAAGCCACTACTCACTCTTGCAGTGTCCAAACTGATCCCAAAGTCCCAAAGGGCAAAGAATATGCCCAAATGGGTGGGAAGGGGGCTCCGGGGTGCACAGCCCTGCACTCACTCAAGAGCTCGGCTGCTCCTTCAGAGGCCAGCTTCCTTCTCTCAACAGAAAGCAGAAGCAGGCTGTCGGCAAGGAGTGGGGAAAGACAGAGAAAGTTCCGGAAATGAACAAGTTCGGCAGCTGCTGGCAGATGCCTGTAGATCCTGGCCAGAAGCAGCTGGCGCCCCGACCTTCCCAGCTGCACTCCCCTCCTCACCCCAGGACGAGGTGGAGGGGCCGGAGCCTCGGGGACCTGACGCCTGCCCGGCTGCACGACATTGTCACCCAGCTCAGGCTCGGCTGTCGATGAAGAAGCCAACACTGAGAGATAAGTGTTGGGTAGAAGAAAAGTAGCTTTATCTTAAGGAAGCCGGCAGCCAGGGGAGAAGGGGGTTTACTGTGCAAAAGAACCAACTCCTTATGTGCAAGTTTCAGCCGGATTTATACAAGAAGGGAAGCAGGAAACGCTGCAGGCTGCGCGCTGGGGGTGCCCTGCTCTTCTCTTTTGGAGACCTTTACATTAACCACGAGGCGCCTTGCTGGCTTTTAAACTTGAGTCTGGTCCTTACACTGTCCAGATCAGAGGGTCAGTGTTCTAGGGGTCAGTGGTCATATATTTCTGGAGAAAGAAGAACAAAGACAGAGCAAAGCAGGCAAAGCAAAACAGGAAGAAGTCCATCAAACCCCAGAGCTGTGTTTAACTCTTCACAAGGCTTTGGTTGTAAAACAAGCAAGGTTACAACACCAGTGACGGTGACCTGCCTGATCATCACTATTACCACGTGCTCATCATCCTCAGACCTGGGCTCCGTGCCCATCGTGGGCTTCCCCCTCCACCTGCTGCGGCTGCTCTCCACTTGCGTGCCCTTCTTGCTGGTGGCCAGTGAGGACACTCTGAAGGGTGACGTAATTAACTGGTGCATGTTCATCGGTGCTTCTGCTTCACTGTGTCCCACATCATCTTCATGGTGGAGTTTTGTGGGCTCCAGTCCCGCCTCCCTTGCTCCTGGGACGGCTTTTCTATTCCCACGCCGTTTACTTCGCTGTCGTCTGCCTCTCAGCCTCCATCATCTTCCGCATCACCTACATCCAGTTCTTGTCTCCAGGCCCACCCGGGACCACGCCATCGCCGTCACTACATTCGCCTTCATGGCTGCTGTGCTTTACACCACTGAAGTGGCCTGGGTCTGTGTCTGGCCTGGCGATATATCTGTGTGCCCACGTTGCCAGGCATGCTCAGGAGGCTGGAGACCACTGTGGCCTGTGTCATCTTCGTCTTCACCGGCAGCCCCCACCTGTACCAGCCCCAGCCGGCCCTGGTGTGGTGCGTGGCCGTGTACCCCATCTGCTTCCTCCTGGGGGCCATGAACTTCATGTTGAAGGGGTCTGAGTGCGACGAAGATAAAAAGCTGCCTGTCCGCTTTCCCCGTTTCCTGTCGGGGAAGACTGTGCTCTCCATCTTCTTCTACACCACTGCCTGGTCCTCTGGCCTCTCTACAAGTTCAATGAGAAGTTTGGTGTCCAGCCCCAGTGGTCCAGCAACGGGAGCTGCAGAGACAGACTCACCTCCTTGGTGTGCATCTGGGACTAACGACTGGCTGTGACCATCTTGACAGCCATCAACCCGCTGATTTATGCAGCCGACATGGCATACTTGGCCCAAGAGGCTTTTGTAGGGACTAAGGATCAACCCAGGGGCTCCAGATTCCTCTTCTAACTGCAAGTTTCTACACGGAGCTCTGATGTCATCTTCCTGGCTCCCCTCTCTCCCTGCTCGCATCCTTCCCCATTCATCTCACTCTCTTTTCTGTTTCCTTCCCTCCTTTTGCTCTGTCTCCTTCCTGTTTTGTGTGGTTGCCCAGATCCTGCTTTGCCTCTTTCTCTTGCTGCCCTCATCTTTTCTACATTTTCTACTTTGGGGCCCCTTTTGGTCATCTTTGTTTTCTCGTCTCTTGTGTCCTGACCGCCTCTTCCCCTTTCCTTCTTCTGATCCATCGGGACCCTGAGCTTCTTCCTCCTCTGCCCACCGCCCCCCTCCCACCTCCTAAGGTGCTGACTCCACATCACACAGCCCTCTGTGCAGCTGTTCACACCCCGGGCCTCCGGAGGGGCCTCACAGCCAAAGCATGCCTGTGCCCCTGGCGGTGCCTTCATTGGGGTGTGTGTGCGGGTTTGGGGTGTGGGGTGGGTAGCTAGGCACTGGGCCTCCTTTCTTCCAGTGGAGGGGTGTGTACAGTGCACCTCCCCTTTAAGTTAAAAAAAAACCCTCTGGATGTCAGTAATTTCCAGTGGGCGGGAGGATTAAAGCAGTGACCTTAGATTCTAAGGTCCCACCTGGTGCTCAGCCCCACCTGAGACTGGCTCTAGAATTTTTCCAGGCTTACAAAAACCCACTGCCTAGACGTCACCTTAAAGGTAGTTGGTATGCCTTCCAACCCAGCTACTCTCTGGGGAATCAAAAAAAGGACCTGGCAAAAAATCACAGGGTCTTGGAGACAAACGTCTGCAGTGTTTGTGAGGGGCAGCGATGTGACCCTCCTGCCTCGGTGTTCAAAACAACATGTCCTGCCTGTGCGGGGAGAAGAAAACGGCCACTGCCAGCCTTAACGGTGATATTAGCCTGGGTGTTTTATTTTTCTTTTCTTTTTTCAGAAAAATGGTGAAGATAACACTATTTACTTATGACCTGATTAACGTCACAGGCTCTATTATTTGTACTCGGCCTTTTTTACAAGATTATTGTTTCTTGCATTAACAAATGTGTGACTGAGCCTCTGATAAAAATAATGATGACCAGGAGGGCAAATGAGGGTCAGGAGGGCAAAAATTACTGGGTGATCCTTTTTGTAACAGGGAAGCTTCTTTTCAAATTTTCTTGGGCAGGTGGGTTGGGGGGTGGGCGTTGCTGCGGCCACAGTCAAACTGCACTGCTTGAATGTGTTTCTCTGTGCCTCTTGCTTTCTGCTTCTCTGGGACTCATGAATAATGTGACCTATAAAATGTATATAATTTTTAAAAAATTCCCCAGGACTTCGTTTCCCATCAGCTCCTTCTTCCAGTAATAGAAAAAAATCTTGTCCCTTATCCCAAATCCATAATGTTCTTTTTTTTTTTTTTTAACTTTTAAATAAAAAGAAAAAACACAAACCCCACAAAATCACCAAATCCTAATTGCTTCAAATTTGCCTAGAGCTCAGAGGCAGCCCAGCTGATTTCCCTCCTCACCCAAACCGCCCTTTCTGTGCCACCATCATTCCACCATCTCCTGCCCTCACCTCAGCCAGAGCCTATGGAGTGGCCCAGCCTTAGGAAAGGAGAGGTCAGGCCCCACTCCAATGTCCAATATCCTGTCCCCTAGCTCTTAAAGGGGCCCTGCCAGCTCCTGGATGCCTCTGTTTAAAGGTGTGTGTCTGTGTGCATGCTGTGTGTGTGTGGGCACACGTGCGTGTGTCTGTGTGCATGCGTGCATTGAGACCAGCAGCCCTTTGCAGTAACTGGTGACCTGGAAGTCACACCAAGACTTCTTCCTCGACTAAGCTCAGCCACAAAGGCTCAGAGCCCAGCATCCTTGTGTCACCAGGGCCAGAGGGGCCAGGCAAGCAGAGCTCTGGGGGAGAAACAGGGGAAGGACCCTCACTGCTGCCACTCACTCCAGTCCTGGGGTGAAGCATGTGATCTTCACCCAGTGGCAGGTTAGGTGGAAGGGGAGGGCTCCCAGGAGGCGATACCTATGGCAGAAAAATCTTAAGAAGCAATGAAATAAAATTCATATTTTAAGGCAAGACAAGAAAAATTTCAACATAAAAATTTTCTCTGCCCATTTGGGCCTCCTCCCTCCCTTCTGGTGTGCACTGTGCATCTGCACTGTGCCTTAACCAGACCTCCCTGTGGGCAGAAATACCTGCTCCACCGTAAAGATGAATTTTTCTTTTTCTGGCCCCAGCCACATAACTCCTTAGAAGATAACACTACTTACTTATGACCTGATTAATGTCACAGGCTATATTATTTGCACTCTGCCTTTTTTACAAGATTATTTTTTCTCGCATTAACAAATGTGTGACTGAGCCTCCGATAAAAATTATGATGACCAGGTGAGTTGAAACGATTGACCTGATGTATAGTCTATAAGAGCCATGACTGTAATAGTGTGACTCTAGATATGGGAAGAAGCAACAGGAGGGAACCATTTCCTGGAGCTGACAGACTAGTAAGACACGTGGTCCAGAGGCACTTGGCTACTGTTACCAGGACTAGATGAGTAATAGCACATTGACTGGTCTATCAATGAAATCCTCAGCTGACCTGGGAATCAGCATTCCTGGGACAAAATGGTCAGGAAATGCCTCGCAAACCTTGGTCGAAATTAAGACCAAAATGGAGGGGATTGTGTAATAAAGAATGTTGCCCACCGAATGTAAATTGATACAGCCACTATGGAGAACACTATGGCGGTCCCTTAAAAAACTAAAAATAGAATTACCATATGATCCAGCAATCCCACTACTGGGCATATACCCAGAGAAAACCATAATTCAAAAAGACACATGCACCCCAGTGTTCACTGCAGCACTATTTACAATAGCCAGGTCATGGAAGCAACCTAAATGCCCACCGACAGACGAATGGATAAAGAAGATATGGTGCATATATACAATGGAATATTATTCAGCCATAAAAAGGAACGAAATTGGGTCATTTGTAGTGACATGGATGGACCTAGAGACTGTCATACAGAGTGAAATAAGTCAGAAAGAGAAAAACAAATATCATATATTACTGCATATATGTGGAATCTAGAAAAATGGTACAGATGAACTGGTTTGCAAGGCAGAAATAGAGACACAGATGTAGAGAACAAACGTATGGACACCAAGGGGGGAAAGCAGTGGAGGGGTGGGGGTGGTGGAATGAATTGGGAGGTTGGGATTGACATATACACACTAATATGTATAAAATAGATAACTAATAAGAACCTGCTGTATAAAAAATAAATTAATTAAATTAAATTTAAAAAAAAAAAAGGAGTGTTGCCCACCACCCAGCTCTACAAGAATCAAGTCATTTGCCACTGCAGTCACTGACCTACAATCCACCCTAAAGGGAATTCAGGACAAGTATCAGAATCAAACACTTTGTGATCTGGGAAAACTGGCAGAACTGGCCCTCAGATAGTTAGACATTTTCATCAGATATTTTTATGAACCTAGTTTCTTGCATCTTCCCATACTTAGAAAAACACTAAAACCGTTAACTAAGATATCTGCTTCTTGCAAACAACAGGAACCTTCTACCAAGCTGTGTGCTTGGTTGCATGTAACCCTTCCCCCAAGTCACATACATACTGGCCTCCCCCCTTACCTCTTCAGAACAGTTCTCAGAGCTTCCTGAGAGACTGTCTCCCCACTTACAATCCTCAGGTTAGCTAGAATAAAATTTTCCATTTCTTTCTTAGGTTGACTATTGACTCATTTTTAATCCACAAAAGCAAGTATGCATTGACCTCCCCAAGTCTGGGTGCAAGAATCTCATATTCTTATATTTTCCTGAATGAAACTGAACTCAACCCTGGGAGCACATTTCCCAGGAGGCTGGCAATGCCTCTGTGGTTTAGTAAAAGAATTGCCAAGGAAAGGGCTCACTTGAGGTGCCCATTACTCAAGCCTCATGGTTCATGAGGGTGGCTACTCCATCCTTCCTTTTTGGTGGAGGTTAAGGGTCATTTGTCACAATTCCAAGGCAAGGTCTAGTCCACTCACTATGGCGTTCAAAAGAAAGCTTAAAGGTCCTCTGCTTAGTCCAACCCTCTTGCCATAGAGGAGGTGCGGCTGGACCCCAGGGAGAGGGCAGGACTTGTCCAGAGTCACCCTGTGTCTGGCAGAATCAAAGACAGGACCCAGGTTTCCTGGTTCCCAGGCCGGCTGCCTTTCCACTGCCCCACGCTGCCTGTTACAAGTGTGGTAGCAGCGTCCTCCAGGCTGGGCTTGTGCCCCATCCACCCTAGTTCTGCCACAAACCTGCCACGTCACCCTGAGGAGGTCACTCACTGCTGGGTGAGTCAGTTTCCTCATCTCCAAGATGGGGGAGGGGGTGCCAGAGACCCCTGGTCCCCTCCCAACCCTGCCTCTTCCCTGAGCTCTTTCCTGCTGGGAGTACAAAGGGGCTGATTCCAAATAATGAAAGAGGAATTGGAAGGCCACAGTGAGAGAGAGGCAGATCTGGGGTTCACAGCTGGGTCCACAGTCACATCTGCTCTGACTCCAGTCAAGTGGCGCCACTGCCCTGGTCTGGTCCCCCTGGGGATGAACCGTGAGTAGTCTGAAGGGAAGAGCCCAAGATATCTGGTTTCTAGTTCCAATTCTGCCCCAGGGTAACTCATGACCACAGATGAGTCTACTCCCTGCTCTGAGCCTCAGTTTCCCACCCATAAGGTGAGCAGATTGGGCTAAAATCGTGGTCTGGAGTGCTAGGGTTCTGGTGAGGCAGTGGGGTAGCAAGTAGGGTGTTGGCCTCACTCAGCACCTTCTCTACCTTGAGCAGCCTGGCGCGAATCAAGCTCCGCCCAAGATCTCATTTCAAAATAAGATTGGACACAGCCATTGCTCATCTTTAGGATGCTGGTTCATAAACCAAGGTACAGACAGAAGAGGCAGTACTATACAGCTGGAAAAAAGAGGATGCTCTCCAAATACTGATAAGGAAATATCTCCAGGATATATTTACTCAAAACAGTAAGATACAATACAATGTCTAGTATGCTATTTTTATGTAATAAAAGGGGGAGAAATAAAAATAAATGTACCTGTATATGCTTGATTTGCATCAGGAAGCATGGGAAGGACTCCCATGAGTGCAGTGGGGAGTTACCTGGTCCTGTGCGGGGAGGAGAGCTGAGGGGAGAGTGGATGGAGCCCCAGGCAGAGGCCAGGTTTCTCAATGTGTGGCTTTTTAGGACATATTAATTTTGAGCCACGTAAATATATTACCATTATAAGAAAATAAAATTTGTTTGAAAAATATACCACTAGGATAAGAAGGGTCAGGGGAAGGAGAGTTGGCCAGTTGGTCTCCATATTCCCTGCAACCTTGACGGACAGGCTGGCGGAGGAGCTAAGAGATGCCCGCATATGCCTATCTCCAAAGGCAGAGGGATGGGAGGTGACTTGGGCCCAGGGGTCTGGGGAGGGGGTTCTGTGGCACCCAAGCCCACATGCTGAGTGGCCAGGGCCTCCCGCTGCCTTTTAGCATACACAGTTGTTGGAGAAGCCCCCCAGTGCCCAAGCCTCAAGCCCTTTCCTTGCACCCTGCCTGGCCTGGGCTTGCTGTCCCCCGGGGCAGCGGCCAGAGGCAGCCCTCATCAGCTGGCCAGCCAGAACCTGCTCTATGCAGGGACGACTCCAGCTGACACTAGCCCCAGACTGTGGCCTGAGCTGCTGAACAGAACCAGGTGGAGAGTTTCCCATTCTCTGGCTCTGGAACAGCTTCTTGGAAAAATCACGGAGCTGGCTTTCCTCAATCCACCTCTGAGTGGAGAGAAGAGGGTCTGTTCTGTCCTGTGGCCTTGGGCTCCTGGTTGCCCTCCTCAGGACCAGCTGCTGGCTGCCAATCCATGTCGCCCTGTCTGTGCAGCTGGCTTCTGTCCGAAGGTGCCTGTAGAGATGCATGTGGTCAGAGGAGAGTCGGCCATGCTTCATCAGCCCGTCTGAGGTCTCCACACTCTGGAGTTTTCTGGCTGGCTTGCCAACAGGAAGTGGTCTGACTGAGATGGGATTGCTGCTGCAGGACCTCTGGGTGGGGCACTGCAGCCAGACCAGGACACACAGGAGCCAGGAGATGACTCCTGGACCCAAGAGAAGAGGGAAAGGGCTCAGCATTTACTGAGGTTTTATTATGTGCTGAGATTTGTAGTGAGACAGACTTGTATTCATATCCAGGCTCTGTCAGGTGTTGCTCTGTGACCGTGAGCAGAATACACAATGTAGTCTCTGAGTCTCAGTTTCGTCATCTATAAAATGTGAATGACAATAATAATATCCCTGAAGATGAAATGAAATTATGTATTAAATCACATGGTAAGGTAGCTGGTGCTGAAACAATATTGGCTGCTCTCTTCTTCTTGGGTATAAGGTACAAAGTCAATACCAAGCAGGGTTTAAGATCCTGAAGCCACATGCCTGGGTTCAAATCCCAGCTCGATCACTTACTACCTGTGTGATCTTGGGCCAGTTAACCTCTCTGTGCCTGTGAAAATGGGGACAGTGAGTACATAGTTCATAGGGCTGCTGGGAGGAACAAATGAATCCAGAGCAATGCTTGACTGCAGTGAGCACGACACATGTGACCTCTTATAATTGTGTCAACGACAGCCCAGCTGCAGCCCAAGTCCTCATGGACCTCCTTTCTTAGCTGACAAAACGTGCGAGCTGTAATCTGAGGTCTCTTCTGGAGCCAGGCTGGGCTGGTGAGGGTCTGTCCTAGTTGGTCTTTTCTGGGTCTGCTTCTGACCAGGGGTAGGGAGATGGGGTTGGATGCTCAGATCAAGCCCATCCCCTCACCTCCACTCCAACCAGCATCTGTGTCCCATAAACGGTCCAGTGCTTTGCCTGGAAGGAGAGTGAGCTTCCTCAGGAAACAAAGTTCTCCAAAACCACCCATCTGGGCAACCAGGCTGCTCATGGGGTGGGAGTGTGGGTCTCTCTGGGCCTCCTTCCCTCCTTACATTGGCCCTGACAAGCCTCAGGGCCAATGACACCCTCTTAGCACTACTGCCAAGGGAAGTCACTCCCCTTGTCCCGGCTGCAGCCCGCCTGTCCCTCGGGCTCCCAGCTGCCCACTGCTGCCAGCAGCACGGCATCCCTCAGGCCACCTGGTGACCGCAGTGGTCCAAGTCTGTGCTGAGCTGGGGCCAGCTGCCCATCAGCCCAGACCACTGCCCCCAGTAACACATTGCTGCTAGTCTGGGATCATTCCTTGTTCGAATCCCTTAAAAGAAAGCCTGTGGTTCTTTCTGCTGCAGCAGGCAGAAGGAGGCACTTCCTGAATATTCTGTTCCTGGACCCTGGCAGAGGCTTCCATCATCTCTCTCACTCTCTGCCCCCTTCCCACAGGGCCCTGGCACCCCAGCTTTCTCTTCTCCCCTCCCACACACTCGTTTGAAGCTTTATTCTTGGTGTCAACCAGTACTTGCTCAGATATAGACACATAAAGACACAGTTTTCTGTATCTTCATGCAAATGGGGCAGCACAGCCAGTAGACCATGAGTAGGAAGCCATCACTATCGTATTGAAACAAACCCTGATATGTTATGGGTGTATTATTATGTCCGTGTTACAAAGTAAAATGCAAAACTCTACATTCACTTTCAAGTGAAACATGAGGCTTCAAAGATAAACACTAGAATACAGATCCACCAAGCAGAGGTATCTTCTCCTTTGTTCACTGATATATTCCCAGTGCTGAGAAGAGGGCCTGTCACATTGAGGTGTTTGCTGAATGAACGTTACACGAGCCTACAGTCTCAAGATCCAGGCTGGACTGCCTGACCTGGATACATTCCATCCCTTCTGCCTTTAGGGGAAATATTTGAGAATCACTGGGTCATGTTATATACCATTTACTCCCCCCAACACTCCATGGCCTTGTGTGATGGACACCTCCATGGAGCGGAACCACTGAGAACCTGAACTTCCCACCATATTTGAGGATGTCCCCACCGTGTGAGTCTTGGTGAGAGACTGGGCCTCACCCTCAATAAGAAACTTAAAAGGCCAGGTAAATATTTGACCTGCCACACAAGTGGGACCTGGACACACACTTAAGGAGCAAGTGATAGACAGACACCAGGTCAGATCAGAATTCCTTCTGCTGGGGCCCGCAGTAGCATCCAGTGTGTGCTTCCATGGCCACGGTGCCTGAACCAGCTGCCCTTGGCTGTGCCCTGGCTGTCCAGCGCCCCTCCTTCCTGGTCGGAGCCTGTTCTGAGCCTGGTCCCTCCCTAATAATTTTTCAAGCTACTCAGAATCCTTCTCGTACTGTTGTTCTCTGCATAAGTTACCAGAGATGTTTTCTGCAGCGTGAAATCAAGAACCTTCATGTCTGAAAGTAAATGCTATTATCTCCATTTTCTGGATGAGGAAACTGAGGTCTAGGGTGGCATTGACTGAGCAGAGTACTACCATGTGCCACGCTGTTCTCTGGTCTCAGTTCAGGGATGGGGGGCAGGTTAGGCATGTAAGGGGAAAGGCCCTGAGATAACAAAGAGGAATTAGAAGAGCTCTCAGTGGCTGGAGAGAGGGAAGTGATTAGGCTGTAGAGGTAGAAAGGGCTCAGAGCTGGCAGGGCTTTGGCGGTGATGTTTCGGAGTTTGTGTTTCATCCTAAGAGAAGCCGTCCAACTATCTTAGATTGAATTCATTCCAAAGCAGACATTGAGGGAAAGCATGGAAATAGAGGAATCAGCTAGAAGCTTATGGCAGGAGTGCAGGTGAGGGGATGGATGGATCTGGACCAGGTGGCGGCTCTAGAGAGGAAGAAGAGTGGGTGGATTCACAAGTGTGTTGTGAAGAGCATCTGTGAAAGTGGTGCCATTGACCGAGATGGAAAGATGAGGAAGGATCAGTGTGTGTTGTCGGGGACAGGGCGATTCAAGAGATGGGATTGGACATGGTGAGTGTGAGGTGTCCTGAGACATCCAGGGGGAGAGATCAGGAGGCAGTTGGATATGACTCTGGATCTCAACAGAGATCAGCTCTGGAAGCACAAATAGGGGAACTGTCATCATACTCACTTCATTCAGTATCTTCTTAAATGTCACATCAGTAGAGCAGCCTGCCCTGTCCACCCATATAAATAGCCGCCTTGCCCACCCTCCACACTCCAATAACCCTCTCTTCACCTGTTTTCCCTTTTTCATGGCATCACACAGAGACCTGATATAATATATATGGTTTGCATATTCTCCATCTCCTGTACTAGAATGTAAGCTCCATGAGGGCAGAACTATTGGTTCTGTTCTGCTCTCTGTCCAGTGCTTAGAACAGTGCCTGGCACACACTCGGGGCACAATAATATTTGTCGACTGAGTGGAATCTTAAAGCCACTGGACTGGACGAGGACAAGAAGGCACACAAAGAAGAGGTGGCCTGGGCCCAAGTCCTGAGGACCTGAGACACTCAGACGATGGGAGAGGAAGAGGAGGAGGGGGAGAAAGACAGAGGAGAGGCTGAGCAGCAGGAGGACAATCACTCCAGAGAAGGGTTTCCTGACTCAGGTGAATGATGCTGAGAGGTCTAGTGATGAGAAGGGAAATACATCTTGAGTTGCCAGCATGGTGCTCACTGGTGACCTGGTGAGAGCGGTTTCCATGGAGAGGTGGGAACAGAAGTCAGAGCCGGGCTTAGAGCAAATGGGAGGAGGGGAAATGGAGAGAGGGGTGTGTAGATCGTGTTCAGGATGCTTGTGGAGAAAGGGTGCAAAGGACAATAGCTGGGAGGATGTAGAATCGAGTGTTTGCTTTTGTTTTGTTTTAAACTAGGAGAAGCTACAACATGTACTGCACATAGCAGATGCCAATAAATATTGGTTAAATTCCCTTTTCCAGTGTCTGGGGCTGAAAGCCAGGCTCCCTGAGTGCTGACCCTCACTCACCCACTGTCCTGGGATACTTTCCTCCCCAAGCCAGGGATGGGACTTGTGCTGCTACAGAAGGAGATTGGATTTGTCAGTTCCCCTCCACGGTGAGGAATTCCCAAGCATCTTCTCCCCTAATGTGATTCCAGTCCCAGACTTAACACTTAATCTCTGTATGACTTTGGTCAAGTTACTCAACCTCCCTGTACCTCAGCTTCCTCATCATAAATGAGCAGAATAATAGCATCTTCTATACAGGAGATCATACATGGGAAGCACCTAGAACTGTGCCTGGTGCCGAGCGAGCCCTTGAAAAATGTCAGCCACTGTGTTACTTGGTCCTCATGCTGCGCTGGGCTGTGTGATATGTGCTCACTGAGGGAAGGAGAGGAGCTCTGTCAGGTGGGGCAGCTTAAGGAGGAAAGGATGTTTAGGTCAGACACGAGACCTCTTATTCCAGTGCCGGGTGAGAATGGATTCATCCCTCCGTCCTTCCTTCCTTCCATCACTCCATCCATCTCCTCACTTCCTGGCAGAGCACCAGGGCCTGTGGCAAGTTCTGGGAATAATGAGATGAGTGGTGGAGCAGCCCTGACCTCAAGGATCTCACAGGAGAGTGAGGAGGAGAGAGGGAAACCCAGCCAGCAGCCTGGGGGACAGCCAGCTCTCCTTCCGCCTTGACTCCCCAGGGCCCAAGCTAGCCCTCAGCACACAGGAGATGCTCCACAAATAAGTACTGAGTGAAGGACAGCTTCATCATCACACTTTGGCTATTGTCTCTCGAGCACTTGCTGTGAGCCAGGCACTGGTAAGTCATTTCATCCCCACAACCACTCTCTGAGGAGGCCCCTGAGAGTGCCATGCTGGAGGGGTGTAAAGCCTGGAGAGTGTCTCCGAGATTCTGCTTGCCTGAGACAGGCTCAGAGAGGTGAAGAGGTGGGAGAGGTGGGAACAGAAGTCAGAGCCGGGGTTAGAGCAAATGAGAGGAGAGAAAACGGAGGGGGTGGTGTAGATGGTGTTCAGGATGCTTGTGGAGAAAGCGTGCAAAGGACAATACCTGGGAGGGTGTAGAATCGAGGGTTTTCTCTTTTTTTTTTCAGGTTTAAAAATACAATTTATTCATGATCCTTTTTGTACAATACAGCATGCACTCCTAATTATAAAGGAAACTTGAAAATAATGTGATACTTTATTTTCCAAATCTAAATATTTTTTTAAAAAGTCTGCATCAGTTTGAATATATGAACGCTGAGGAACTTAGACGAAATAAAAATCTACCAATAGGGCTTCCCTGGCGGTGCAGTGGTTGAGAATCCGCCTGCCAATGCAGGGGACACGGGTTCGAGCCCTGGTCTGGGAAGATCCCACATGCCGCGGAGCAACTAGGCCCGTGAGCCACAACTGCTGAGCCTGCGCGTCTGGAGCCTGTGCTCCGCAACAAGAGAGGCCACGATAGTGAGAGACCCGCGCACCGCGATGAAGAGTGGCCCCCGCTTGCCGCAACTAGAGAAAGCCCTAGCACAGAAACGAAGACCCAACATAGCAATCAATCAATCAATAAATAACTCTTTAAAAAAAAATCTACTGATAATTGTTAGTACAATTATATACAACTATCTTAAATAACATGTACAATTATATACAACTATCTTAACATTACATAAAACATTTTTATTTAGAAATACAACATTTGTTTTCCTTTCTTGTATTAAACAATTTTATCTAGGCTCTTGACTTGCAGTACTGGCATCAATCATATAGCCAATTTTTGCATCATCTAACACAGTTTTTGCATTTAAAAATATACATATAGCTCTGTTTCCTTATGATGCTTTCACAAAGAAATCAAATCCTAAACCACATATCTAAATGTTACTAAAATTTATACCAGTTCCCCAAGCCTCCCAGTACTTAGTTGGCATGTGTTTGGTACATACACATCAGTTTGTTGCTTTTAAAGGTGAAATTTTAGAGACTTATTTACCATCATATAGAGACAATTACAATTGTAAACTTCATGTTAAATGTTTTATCTAATTTGATAGTGTTTCCATCAGCTGAGTCTTCTAATCAGAGATATGTTGGGAAATATTTAAAACAGGCTCTGGCAGTGACGGGAAGTTCAAATCCTGATTTGTACTATTTTCCAATTTCCATAGAGTAAATACTCCTACTCTGGTTAATTTTAAACTACCAACGTGAAGTCAACTGTCTTGCAAACTTCCTGAAATTTTAACAGTGGGCCCTCCTGAGCCAGCGTGAGCCAAACCCACAACACCAATAAAAAAACCACAAACATCTTTCTACCTACAAATCTGGTTCTTTTCCACTTAGCACTCCCAGGTGCTTGCCTTTAATATGGGTTACTCCACAGTCTCCATCTTTACTGGCTGCTTCTCTTCAATACAAACTCACTTATATTTACTAAAATCTCTCACTCAGTCCCAGCTTAGGCTCATTTTAACAAAAATAATTTTCATAATATTGACAGTGACAATATTCAACCTCATGTTAATTCCAAAGCTTAGTGAAAGTTTTGTTCTAATCATTTACAGTGCTCTCCGGTCACTAATTACCATGCCATGGCCAAATTTGAAGGTTCCTTTGCAGTTTTCCCAACTCATTTTATGAGACCAGTATTATCCTGACACCAAAGACAGTACAAAAAAACAAACGGACCCCTCTGCAAAAAACCACTATGCAAAGTTGATTTAACATTTGAAGATCAAATTAAATCCACAATTCCAACATGCTAAAGAAAATTATTTGAGAAAATCCAGCATGATAAAAACTCTCAGAAAGTTACAGAGGAATTACCTCAACTTGATAAAGAAAATCTACAAAAAACAAACAAAAAAACCACTAAAACCAACATCCTACTTAATAGTAAAAGACACAAAGATTTCCCTCTAAAACTGGAAACAAGGCAAGGACAGGCTCTCACAACTCTCATTCGCCTCACTACAGGAAGTTCCAGCTACTACAATAGGCAAGAAAAAAGACATAAAAGGCACAAAGATAGCAAAGGAAAAAATAAAACTCTCTCTTTGCAGGTGTCCATGATTATCTATGTAGACCAACCCAAGTAATCACCAAAAGAATAAAACAAGAACAAGTAAGCCAGCTCTGTGAGGTCACACAATACAAGATAAACACACAATCAAATCAAACACACAAAATCAATCGCATTTCTATATATTAACATAAAACAATGAAGAAAATAACGTTCTTATATTTTAGAGATAAGTACTGATATATTTACAAACAAAATAACAATTTCTGATATTCATTTCAAAACAACTTGCTGAGGAGGACAGGGTAGGGATATACATAAAGCAAGATTGGTCCTAGGTTGCTAGTAGCTGAAGTTGGATAATATAGAAATCTTTATAAGCACTAACCTCTCTTGTTCCTCTGTTCTCTAAGCGTGGTCCTTGCACCAGCAGCACCGTCCTCCCTACGGAACTTGTTAGAAGAGCAAATGCTCCGCCCCCAACCTATTTATTTTGAATCAAAGGCTCTGCACGTGACGCCCATTACTCTGGGATTTAACAAGCCCTTCAGGTGATTCTGATCCAGGCTAATGATTCCAAACCGTGGCACGTCAACTGCTCTCACCTGAAGATGTTACCGAACCAAACTTGGGTCTGCCAGCCCACGCCCTGTAAAGCCAATCTACTGACCCTGGGTTCTGATGAAGGAAAGTGCAGCGTTCACTGAAGGGCATCAAGCAAGGAGGCCAGAACAGCTAGTGCTTAAAAGATCCAAATTCCCCGAAGGCTTTCAGGGAAAAGATTTTAAAGACAGGGTGAGGGAGGGGGGTTTGGGGGTGTGTGATCCGCTCATGGACATTCTTCTGGATAGGCTGGTGGTGAGGTAATCAGGAGTCAAGATCATCAAACTTTAGGTTCCAACCAGTCTGGGGTCTCCGTGCTTGTGAGCAGCAGACAGTTAACCTCTTCCACCTGGCGGGAGTTTCAGTATCATGTGACAGAAAGACTGCTTGGTGCTGGATGTGTCATCAAATGAAGCTGGATGTCTGCCATCATAAAACTGATGTAGATTCCTGTAGTTTCTCTCTCTTCCTCTTCTTTTTCTTACCCTTTCAAAAGAGAGCAGTGTGTGTGGTGAGTCTGGCCTCCAGCCGCTGGGCCCGACGCTGACGCCCCTGCTCCCGCTCCCGCCTCAGAGCCTCTTGTTTTGTTTTAAACTGAGAGATGCTACAGTATGCCTGGCACATAGCAGATGCCAAAGGACAAAGAGCTTTACCTAAGGACAAAGAGCTTTTTATTGGCAGAATCTGACCAAAAATTCTGATCCTTTTGGTTCTTGGCCTGGCCTCTGGACCCGAGTTGAAATGATTTTCCACCAGAATTTCAAACTCAGTAGTGACTTTATCCTAATGCTGAGTGCTGTGAACTGAATGTTTGTGTCCCTCCAAAATTCATACATTCAAGCCTAACTTCCCAATGTGAGGATATTTGGAGGTGGGGCTTTTAGGAGGAAATTAGGTCATGAGGGTGGAGCCCACATGAATGGGATTAGTGCCCTTATAAGAAGAAGTAGGAGAGATGATCTCTCTGTCTCCACCACAGGGAGGACACAGCAGGAAGACAGCTGCTTGTAAACCAGGCAGACAGCCCTCCCCACACACTGGATCTGCTGGCACTTTGATCTGAACTTCCCAGACTCCAGAACTGTGAGAAGAAAATGTCTGTTATTTAAGCTGCCCAGCCTAGGGTGTTCTGTTATAGCAGCCCAAACTGGCAAAACCCGGGGTCCTAGCAATACACCAGGAGGCACAATTTGTGTAGTTGGAGTGTTTTTTTTCCAATCACAGCCTCAGGGGCAGGCATGACAGAGCTAGGATAAAGGTGTCATCTTCCACCAAGCATTTCCAGGCCTGGTGCCCTCCCCCACCCTCACTGGCCACCAGTCCTCAGCCCCCATCCCCACCCCCACCCCGAACAATGCCGTAGTGCATCTTCGTTCAAGGCTGCCTTTCACTGGGCACCCATCTGTGCCTGGCCCTTCACTTCATTGTCTCTGACCCTCACTCTAACCCTGAGAGGGTTATTATTATCCCCAGTCTACAGATCAGGAACCAGAACCTCAGCGGGGGTAGTACTCAGGAACTCCCAGCCCAGAAACCACTGCACCGGGGCCTGGCCTCCAGCCCTTTGCCAGCCAGGTCTTGCCCTTCCCTCAGCTGCACCTCCGGCCAGTCTCTGGTATCCTTCCAAATGGTCTCCTGGGCTTCCAATTATTAAAAATCTACCTCTCCTTTCCATAGACTCCAATGAGTTCCGAATGCAGTTAGCTCTGAACCACCAGGCCTGGACAGCTCCCCCTTAGCCTGAGCTCTTCCTCCAGATGGAGGGTCTTGGGTGGGGGTCCGTCAAGCAGAACTGCTCCCGCCTCCACTGGAGGACACCTCGGGAGCAGGGCTGGGACTGGCTGGCAGGGCGGGGTCTGTATCCCTCTCCCTCTGTCCGAGCCCTAAACACTGGGGGATGGGCAGGGCAATGAAGAGGTGAGGATGTCCAGTCCTGAGCGAGGGACCAGCTTAGTGCCCTAAACTCAGGTCCCCAACTGCATCCCCTGGGCTCCCCAGCACCTGGGAACAGAGGCCAGAGGTTCTGCCAGGAAACACAGCACATTGCTTGAACTCAGGGTGCTGGGCCCAGACCAGCGTTTGACTTTTCCTCCACATCTCAGCAAAGCTACTCAAACCCTCTCAACCCCCAGCAGGAAAAGCATATGTTCTCTCCATATAGAGGAGAAATTGTTCCGCGAGTGAGTAAGGTTCTTGGGCGCAGAGCCAGGCTCAGCCCGCAGCGCGCTGGGCAGGAAGCAGGCAGCATTCGTACCACTCCTGGAACCAGACTGGGCTGCATCCTCACCTCCCAAGATCTTTGGATGGGGCTGGGCCCTGGGGAGCAGGGGCGGGACGTGTACCTGAAGACAGTTAACAGGTCAGGGTGGAGAATCCTTTCCTTGCATAGAAGCTCTTTTCTCCATTCGGGCTGGGCTGTGGGCGGAGGAGAGAGGGAAGGAGGGAAGGCTACGGGGTTTGAGAGAGGCGTGCGCCCTTTCCAATCCCTTCCTCATTCCAGCTGCAAACGGGTCTGAGTCAGAGATGACCCAGGTGAGCTCAGAGAGGCAGGGCCACTTTAGACTGTCCTTTCCAAACACCCCAGATTCCCCTTGATGCCCTCAGGGTGAGAGGGCAGGAGGTGATTGCGTCCCTGTGTCGTAGTTCATTCTGCCAGAGCCCCGTGAACGTACAGGTCTTTTCCAAAGCCAGCCCTGGGCTGGAGGGCGCTGCTGGTTCCCTGGGCTCAACTGAGTCCTGGTGTCTATTGGACTCATTTGTTAAGCATCCACTGAGAATGGGGCTGGGGAATTGGGCAGAGAAGGGACGGGGAGGCCAGTATTGGGGTGGGTGGAGGGGCCGAGGGGAAATTGGTCAGGCTCCACATAAGGGAAAACATTGAAGAAATTGGGGATGTTTAACCTGGAAAGTCAGAGACTCAGGGTTGAGACGGGAGACATGAAGATGATGTGAAGATGGGTGACAGGTCACCACGTAGAAGTGACATTGGATTTATCCTAGTTGGAAGCTTCAGTGGGGAAGCCCTGCGTGTATAGATCAGGGACCTCAACCCTCCCTCTGAGCAGTGCTTAGGAGACAGTGAATCATCTGTCCTTGGACATATCCAGGCCAAGGGTCCATGGCCCCCAGGTGAAAGGAGTCAGGTGGCAGGTGGGAGGTGGAGTAGGACTCAGGCCTCAACCCGGTGGCCTGTGGTCCAGAGACAGCCCTGCAGATGTTCCCATGGGCCAGGGTTTCTGCACAGCCAAGGTCAGCTGGGCCGAGTGGCAACCGCCCAGCACAGCCGGGCCTGAGTTCCTAGTTCTGACAAATATCAGGCCTGGGTCACTCACTTGTTCCCAGACGGGCCCCTTAGGCATTTGGGTTGTGAGCCCTGACCACACTCATCACCCTCCGCCTCTCTAGGTTCACCCACAGGCCCACCTGGGGCAGGAGGGGAGGCGGCAGGACCTTCCCACGGGCTCAGGTGGGAGCACATGGCATGAGTGCCCGGCCATGACTGTGATGCCAGATGGACCCCACTCGGCTCGAGACCCCCCACTGCCCGCTCCTCCTCCCCATCCCCACGCTGCCATCCTGC
This sequence comes from Balaenoptera borealis, assembly GCF_965194805.1. Taxonomy (NCBI): domain Eukaryota; kingdom Metazoa; phylum Chordata; class Mammalia; order Artiodactyla; family Balaenopteridae; genus Balaenoptera; species Balaenoptera borealis. Next base: position 146,163,289 of record NC_138866.1, read on the forward strand.
CAGGGTCTATCATGATCTCAGGGATTGGTTGTTTCCACCCAGGACAGCAGAGTCACACATGGGGCCTCCTGCCCTGGAGCAGAGACAGTCCCCAGGGTGTTGAGGGACCAGGAAGGGCACCAGGACAGGTGCTCTGTGAGCTGAGATGAGGGACAACATAAGGATGTGTGTCCTCCCCCTGGCCCAGGAGGATGGCCCAGGGCAGGATGTCAGCAACAGTGGGGCAGAGGGAAGGTGAGGGGTGGATCGGGGGGCAAAGGGGACCGGACACTAACCGGGGGAAGCACAGTGGGGCAGCTAAAGGGATTGGGAAGAAGAGACCGGAAGGCAAGGTGGTGCTGAGAAGCCCAGCTCTCCCTTCTCCTTCTTGCCTGGGATGGACCCTGACCTACGCTTTTCAGATCTGAGGGCAGAAGACCAGGAGGGAGTGGTCTTCATGGGGAGGAGATTCCAGCTTATGCCTGACCAGACTGGGACAGATTTCACCATGGCCCCATTTGTTTCCATGACGGCTAGAGGAGTTGGGACTAATATCCCCATTTTACAGAGGAGGAGACTGAGGTGGGACTTGCCCAGGGATGAGTAGAGCCGCTAGGTAACAGCAGGACTCCTGGGTATGTCCCAGGTCTGCTCTCTGAGGCGCTGCTCTGGGCCACCAGGAGCGGGTCTGCTGGGGAGGACAGAGCTTGGGCTCAGGAGCCAGGCTTGGTTTCCTAAAGGTAATATGGGAAATAAACCAGCCCCAGGCAGGGTCACTGGAGGACAGTGTAAGATGATGTGTTTGAAGCACCGATCACAGAACTAGTCACAAAGCAGGTACTCAACAAACATCACCTTCCCTGCTTCCCTCCTTCACAACCTCGGTGAATAAAGCCAGCATTTGCAGGCATCAACCCCAGGTGTGTGGGGACCCAGGTAGGTCAGGAGTCTAGAGGGGCAGCAGAAGCAGCTGTTTTATTAGGATCAGTGGTGATGCTGCTGTTTGTGGGCCCCCACCACCCCCAGCCCCGGGCTGGACACCCTGCCTATGGGATCTCAGTCCCCTTCTCAGCCCCCCTGATGGCTGGGGACCCTGAGCTCACAGAGGGAGACACTCCAGCCAGGTCGGCTGACTGAAGCTGGGGTCTCTCTAGAGCATCAACCCATGTGCTTCCCACGTGACTGTGCTTCCCTCCACTGGGAAGCTGGCTGGGCAGGAGGCAGGGAGCCCGGGAGAGGGGCCGGGACCACAGCACACGCTGCCCTCTGGGGACTGAGCCTCACCTCGGGGCCCACCTGGGAGGTAGGGGGGCCTCCCCAGCTTTTCTCTCCCCTGGGGGCATCCAAACCCCAGAGCCAGAAGCAGGAGGTCTGATTAGAGATGTTCTTTGGGAAAACTTTTCCTCTGGGAATCCTGGTGCCTCTCTTTTCAAGGAAGCCTGAAGCCCTGGAAGGAACCTTGGGCTGGGAGTCAGGGAGCCTGGGGTCACCTTCCAGGCCAGGCTGTACCACTGCTCCCAGCCCCCACTGAGCCTCAGCTCAGTGGCTGAGTGAGGGCATCTAGAGGGTCCCTGGAGCAGCCGCCTAACCATGTTAAAGACCCAGCTCCTCACACCTCCTGCCAGAGTGTCCCTCCCGCTGGTTCTGACTGCAAGGCAGCCTGGGGGCGAGACGGCCCAAGGGCTCCACCTGGTGGCCACACAGCGCCAGACAGGCAGCCAGCCCTCCCTACCACCCACCTCCACCAGCTTCCAAGGTTCATAAAAATAATAAGAGCAGAAGTCAAGACCCTAAACCCTAGACCCAGGGCAGGAGAGAGACCGGAGAGGTCAGGCTGCACCTCCCCGCCCTCCCAGACCAGGTGCCCAGAGGTCAGTGTTGCAAATGGGAGGCTGCCATTGTAAAGATGTCTGACTGAAAAGTACTGGAGCTTGGGGTCGGATGGGCCTGGATTTGAATCCCTTGGGCTCTTAACCTCACCTGGAGCCCCCTTCCATACAGTGGGCTATTTAGGACACATCCTGCAAGGCTGTGGCCTCTCTCTGTATGAACAGGCAGCCAAGGGAGATGGCCCTACACCACTTCCCAAGGGGCGAGGCTGGGCCGGTGATAGGTGTCCACCTGGTGGTGCTCAATCCCTAGGCCGGTGGCTCATCCGTGGCTACACGTTATAGTCACCTGTTGCTTGGGCAGTGCTTCTCAAAGCACGAGCTCCCTGCCTCCTGCACAGCCAGCTTCTCAGTGGAGGCAAGCACAGTCACTTGGGAAGCACATGGGTTGATGCTCCAGAGGGACCCCAGCTTCAGTCAGCTGACCTGGCTTGAGTGTCTCCCTCTGTGAGCTCAGCAGACCCACTCCCAGTGGCCCAGAGCAGCGCCTCAGAGAGCAGACCTGGGACACACCCAGGAGCCCTGCTGTTACCTAGCGGCTCTACTCATCCCTGGGCAAGTCCCACCTCAGTCTCCTCCTCTGTAAAATGGGGATATTAGTCCCAACTCCTCTAGCCGTCATGGAAACAAATGGGGCCACAGTGAAATCTGCCCCAGTCTGGTCAGGCATCAGCTGGAATCTCCTCCCCATGGAGACTACTTTCTCCTGGTCTTCTGCCCTCAGTTCTGAAAAGCACAGATCAGGGTCCATCCCAGGCAAGAAGGAGAAGGGAGAGCTGGGCTTCTCAGCACCACCTTGCCTTCCAGTCTCTTCTTCCCAATCCCTTTAGCTGCCCCACTGTGCTTCCCCCGGTTAGTGTCCGGTCCCCTTTGCCCCCCGATCCACCCCTCACCTTCCCTCTGCCCCACTGTTGCTGGCATCCTGCCCTGGGCCATCCTCCTGGGCCAGGGAGAGGACACACGTCCTTATGTTGTTCCTCATCTCAGCTCACAGAGCACCTGTCCTGGTGCCCTTCCTGGTCCCTCAACACCCTGGGGACTGTCTCTGCTCCAGGGCAGGAGGTCCCATGTGTGACTCTGCTGTCCTGGGTGGAAACAACCAATCCCTGAGACCATGATAGACCCTGGCAGGATGGCAGTGTGGGGATGGGGAGGAGGAGCGGGCAGTGGGGGGTCTCGAGCCCGGTGGGGTCCATCTGGTATCACAGTCATGGCCGGGCACTCATGCCATGTGCTCCCACCTGAGCCCGTGGGAAGGTCCTGCAGCCTCCCTTCCTGCCCCAGAGGCCTGCGGGTGAACCTAGAGAGGCGGAGGGTGATGAGTGTGGTCAGGGCTCACAACCCAAATGCCTAAGGGGCCCGTCCGGGAACAAGTGAGTGACCCAGGCCTGATATTTGTCAGAACTAGGAACTCAGGCCCGGCTGTGCTGGGCAGTTGCCACTCGGCCCAGCTGACCTTGGCTGTGCAGAAACCCTGGCCCATGGGAACATTTTCAGGGCTGTCTCTGGACCACAGGCCACCGGGTTGAGGCCTGAGCCCTACTCCACTTCCCACCTGCCACCTGACTCCTTTCACCTGGGGGCCATGGACCCTTGGCCTGGATATGTCCAAGGACAGATGATTCACTGTCTCCTAAGCACTGCTCAGAGGGAGGGTTGAGGTCCCTGATCTATACACGCAGGGCTTCCCCACTGAAGCTTCCAACTAGGATAAATCCAATGTCACTTCTACGTGGTGACCTGTCACCCATCTTCACATCATCTTCATGTCTCCCATCTCAACCCTGAGTCTCTGACTTTCCAGGTTAAACATCCCCAATTTCTTCAATGTTTTCCCTTATGTGGAACCTGACCAATTTCCCCTCGGCCCCTCCACCCACCCCAACACTGGCCTCCCCGTCCCTTCTCTGCCCAATTCCCCAGCCCCATTCTCAGTGGATGCTTAACAAATGAGTCCAATAGACACCAGGACTCAGTTGAGCCCAGGGAACCAGCAGTGCCCTCCAGCCCAGGGCTGGCTTTGGAAAGACCTGTACGTTCACGGGGCTCTGGCAGAATGAACTACGACACAGGGACACGATCACCTTCTGCCCCCTCACCCTGAAGGCATCAAGGGGAATCTGGGGTGTTTGGAAAGGACAGTCTAAAGTGGCCCTGCCTCTCTGAGCTCACCTGGGTCACCTCTGACTCAGACCTGTTTGCAGCTGGAATGAGGAAGGGATTGGAAAGGGCGCCCTCCTCTCTCAAACCCCGTAGCCTTCCCTCCTTCCCTCTCTCCTCCGCCCACAGCCCAGCCCGAATGGAGAAAAGAGCTCCTATGCAGGGAAAGGATTCTCTACCCTGACCTGCTAACTGTCTTCAGGTACACATCCCGCCCCTGCTCCCCAGAGCCCGGCCCCATCCAAAGATCTTGGAAGGTGAGGATGCAGCCCAGTCTGGTTCCAGGAGTGGTACGAATGCTGCCTGCTTCCTGCCCAGCGCGCTGCGGGCTGAGCCTGGCTCTGCGCCCAAGAACCTTACTCACTCGTGGAACAATTTCTCCTCTATATGGAAAGAACATATGCTTTTCCTGCTGGGGGCTGAGAGAGTTTGAGTAGTTTTGCTGAGACGTGGAGGAAAAGGCAAACGCTGGTCTGGGCCCAGCACCCTGAGTTCAAGCGATGTGCTGTGTTTCCTGGCAGAACCTCTGGCCTCTGTTCCCAGGTGCTGGGGAGCCCAGGGGATGCAGTTGGGGACCTGAGTTTAGGGCACTAAGCTGGTCCCTCGCTCAAGACTGGACATCCTCACCTCTTCATTGCCCTGCCCATCCCCCAGTGTTCAGGGCTCAGACAGAGGGAGAGGGATACAGACCCCACCCTGCCAGCCAGTCCCAGCCCTGCTCCCGAGGTGTCCTCCAGTGGAGGCGGGAGCAGTTCTGCTTGACGGACCCCCACCCAAGACCCTCTGTCTGGAGGAAGAACTCACGCTGATGGGGAGCTGGCAGGGCCTGGTTTTTCAGAGCTAACTGCATTCGGGATTCATTGGAGTCTATGGAAAGGAGCGGCTGACTTTTAATAAAAATTCTTTCTATGTGAGCTGGCATCTTTCCTCTAAGGGAAGGAAAGGGCTGGAAGACAGCAACCACGGCTGAAGCTCCCCTGCCATTTGGAAGCCCCAGGAGCCTGGCCCGAGGTGCAGCCGAGGGAAGGGCGGGACCTGGCTGGCAAAGGGCTGGAGGCCAGGCCCCGCTCAGTGGTTTCCGGGCTGGGAGGTCCTGAGCGCTAGCCCTGCTGAGGTTCTGGTTCCTGATCTGTAGACTGGGGGTAATAATAACCCTTCCAGTGTTAGTGTGAGGGTCAGAGACAATGAAGTGGAGGGGCGGTCACAGAGGCTTGCCCAGTGAAAGGTAGCCTTGAACAAAGATGCACTTGTGATCCACTCATCCCTCTCACCTGGACACCTACCATAAGCTTCCAGCTGATGCCTCTATTACCATCCTTTCCCTCAATTTCTCTTTGGACTGAAAAACTAAGATACCTTTGACATCTTCTCTTAGGATGAAACACAAACTCCAAAGCGTCACCTCCAAAGCCCAGTACGCTCCGAGCCCTTTCTACTCCTACAGCCTAATCACTTCCCTCTCTCCAGCCACTGAGAGCTCTTCCAATTCCTCTTTGTCATCTCAGGGCCTTTCCCCTTACACGCCTAACCTGCCCCCCATCCCTGAACTGAGACCAGAGCACAGCCTGGCACAATTAGTACTGAGCTCAAGCAATGCTACTGTAAGCCTCAGTTTCCTCATCCAGAAAATGGAAATAATAGCACTTGCTTTTAGACATGAAAATTCTTGATTACTCCCCGCAGAAAACCTCTCTGGCAACTTAAGCAGAGAACAACTATACTAGAAGGATGCTGGGTAGCTTGGAGAATTATTAGGGAGGGACCAACCTGAGAACAGGCTCAGAGCAGGAAGGAGTGGTGCTGGGCCGGCTGGTCCAGGCACCTTGGCCATTGGAAGCACACACTGGATGCTAGCGACTTCAAGCCCCAGCAGAAGGAATTCTGATGTGACCTGGTGTCTGTGTGTCGCCTGTTCCTTAGGTGTCTGTCCAGGCCCCACTTGTGGGTCAGGTCAAATATTTGTCTGGCCTTTTAAGTTTCTTATTAGGGTGAGGCCCAGTCTCTCACCAAGACTCACAAGAGGGAGGCATCCTCAAATACGGTGGGGAATTCAGGTTCTCAATGGGTCCGTGCAGGGAGCTGTGCATCACACAGTACCTTGGAGTTGTTAGGAGGATGAAATGAAATAACACACAAATCACTGATTCTCAAACATTTTCCCTAAAGGCAGAAGGGCTGGAATGTATAGGTCAGGAGGTCCAGCCTGGATCCTCAGGCTGTGCTCTTGTGCTATATACAGTCAGCAAACATCTGCCATGTTCCAGGCCCTCTTCTCAGCACTGAGAATATATTAATGAACAAAAGAGACAATACCCCTACTTGGTGGATCTATATTCTAGTGTTTATCTTTGAAGTCTCCTGTTTTACTTGAAAGTAAATGCAGAGTTTTGCATTCTATTTTATAAGAGGGCCATGATAATATACTCATAACATATCAGGCTTACTTCAAGACAAAAGTTATGGCTTCCTACTAATGGGCTGCTGGCTGACCTGCCCTATTTACTTAAAGATATAGAAAACGGTGTCTTTATGTGCCTGTATTTGAGCAAGTTCCGGTTGACAACAGGAACAAAGCTTAAACTGAATTTGGGGGGAAGAAGAAAGCTGGGGTGCCAGGGTGCTGTGGTAGGGGGCAGAGGGTGAAAGAAATGATGGAGGGATCTGGGGCCCTGCCAGCCTCTGCCAGGGTCCAGATACAGAATATTCTGGAAGTGCCTCCTTCTGCCCAAAGCACCAGGAAGAACCACAAGCTCTTTCTTTTTGCATAAGGAGTGGTCCCAGACAAGTAACAAGAGTGTTACTGGGGGCAGTGGTCTGGGCTGATGGGCAGCTGGCCCCAGCTCAGCACAGACTTGGACCACTGCGGTCACCAGGTGGCCTGAGGGATGCCGTGCTGCTGGCAGCAGTGGGCAGCTGGGAGCCCAAGGGACAGGCGGGCTGCAGCCGGGACAAGGGGAGTGACTTCCCTTGGCAGTAGTGCTAAGAGGGTGTCATTGGCCCTGAGGCTTGTCAGGGCCAATGTAAGGAGGGAAGGAGGCCCAGAGAGACCCACACTCCCACCCCATGAGCAGCCTGGTTGCCCAGATGGGTGGTTTTGGAGAACTTTGTTTCCTGAGGAAGCTCACTCTCCTTCCAGGCAAAGCGCTGGACCGTTTATGGGACACAGATGCTGGTTGGAGTGGAGGTGAGGGGATGGGCTTGGCCTGAGCATCCGCCCCCCATCTCCCCACCCCTGGTCAGAAGCAGACCCAGAAAAAGCCAACTAGGATGAACCCTCACCAGCCCAGCTGTCTCTGGAAGAGACCTCAGATTACAGCTCACACGTTTTGTCAGCTAAGAAAGGGTCCATGAGGACTTGGGCTGCAGCTGGGCTGTCGTTGACACAACAGTTATAAGAGGTCACACGTGTCGTGCTCACTGCAGGTCAAGCACTGCTCTGGATTCATTTATTCTTCCCAGCAGCCCTATGAATTATGTACTCACTGTCTCCATTTTCACAGGCACAGAGAGGTTAGCTGGCCTAACATCACACAGGTAGTAAGTGATCGAGCTGGGATTTGAACCCAGGCATGTGGGTTTGGATCTTAAACTCTGCTTGGCGTTGACCTTGAAATTTATACCCAAAGGGATAGAGTAGCCAATACTTTTTTGTACAGAATGTCTGATTAGGTGACTTATTACCTCTATTTCATTTCATCTTCAGGTATACTATTATTGTCATCCCCATTTTATAGATGATGAAACTGAGGCTCAGAGAGTACATTATGTAATTTAAACAAGGTCACACAGCTACTCCCTGACAGAGCCTGGGTTTGAATACAGGTCTGTCTCCTTGCAAAGCTCAGCAGGTAATAGAACCTCGGTAAATGCTGAGCCCTTTCCCTCTTCTCTTGGTTCCAGGAGTCATCTCCTTGCTCCTGTGTGTCCTGCTGTGACTGCAGTGTCCCACCCAGAGGTCCTGCAGCAGCGCTCCCATCTCAGCCAGACCACTTCCTATTGGCAAGCCGGCCAGAAAACGCCAGAAGGAGTGTGGAGACTTTAGGCAGGGGCTGATTGGAACCTCGCCATCCTCTTTCCACCCACCCGCTTCTGCACAGGGGCCTTCAGACAGGAGCCAGCCACACAGACAAGGGCCGCGTGGATTGGCAGCCAGCACTGCTGCCCCCAACCAGGGCAGAGAGCCAGGTGCCCGAGGCCGCAGGAGAAAAGGGTCCCTCTTTTCTCCACTCAAAGGTAAATTGAGGAAGGCCGGCTCCGTGATTTTTCCAAGAAGCTGGTCCAGAGCCAGAAAATGGGAACATCTGTGCCCTGGACTCTGTTTTGGACGCGGCTCAGGCCACAGTCTGGGGCTGGCGTCAGCTGGAGTCATCCCTGTGTGGAGGAGGCTCTACCCACTGGGTGGGGCGGCTCTGGCCGCTGCCCCGCAGACAGGGAGCCCAGTCCAGGCAGAGAGCTAGGAAAGGGCCTGAGCCTTGGAACTGGGGGGCTTGTCCATCAGCTGTGTGTGCTAAAGGGCTGGAGGAGGCCCTGACCACCCAGCAGGTGGGCTTGGGTGCCACAGCTCCCCTGCCCCAGACCCCTGGACCTAAGGGGCCTCCCATCCCTCTGCCTTTGCAGACAGGCATGTGTGGGCATCTTTCAGCTCCTCCCCCAGCCTGTCCATCAAGGCTGCAGGGAATATGGAGACCATCTGGCCAACTATCCTTTCCCTGACCCTTCTTCTCCACATGGTATATTTTTCAAACTTAAATTTTGTTGTCTTAAAAAGTAATTTCCTTACATGTTTCAAAATCAAAATGCTCTAAAAAGCCGTACAGTGAGAAACCTGGCTTCTACCTGGGGCTCCATCCACTCTCCCCTCAGCTCCCCTCTCCCATCAGTACCAGGTAACTGCTCCACGGCACTCACGAGAGTCCTTCCCGTGCTCCTTGATGCAGATCAAGTTTATATAGGTTAATTTTTTTTCTCCCCATTTTGTTACATAAAAATAGCATACTATACATCATTCTGAGTCTTAATGTTCTTACTCAGTATATCCTGGAGATATTTCCTTATCAATATTTGGAGAGCAGCCTCATTTTTTCCAGCTGTATAGTACTCCCTCTTCTGTCTGTACCATGGTTTATGAACCAGCATCATAAAGATGAGCAATGGTTGTGTCCAATCTTATTTTCAAATGAGATCTTGGGCGGAGCTTGATTCGTGCCAGGCTGCTCAGGGTAGAGAAGGTGCTGGGTGAGGCCAACACCCTACTTGCTACCCCACTGCCTCACCAGAACCCTAGCGCTCCAGACCACGATTTTAGCCCAATCTGCTCACCTCATGAGTGGGAAACTGAGGCTCAGAGCAGGGACTAGACTCATCTGTGGTCATGAGTTACCCTGGGGCAGAATTGGAACTAGAAACCAGATCTCTTGGGCTCTGCCCTCCAGACTACTCACGGTTCATCCCCAGGGGGACCAGACCAGGGCAGTGGCGCCACTTCACCAGAGGCAGGACCACGTGTGACTGTGGACCCAGCTGAGGACCCTGGATCTGCCTCTCTCTCACTCTGGACTTCTGTTTCCTCTTGCCCTGCTTGGGATCAGCCCCTCTGTATCCCAGCAGAAAGGACTTAGCGTTCTCTAAAGGAAACGCAAGCTCCCCAAACAGGGTGAAAGCGTTTGGGCTGCTGAGCTGGACTCTGGAGAAGTGGAAAGTCAACAATGTGCAGGAACAAGGGCATCTGGGGGACCTCAGACTGTGGAGGCACCTGGAGACAGTTTGTGTTTTTGAAAAGAATCACTGGACAGTCTGACCACCGGTAAGTGACTGAGGAAACTCATGTTGTGAAAGAGAAGTATGTTTACCGCCAAGCAGGAGGTGGTGAAGGAGGGTCTGTCTAATCAGGAAGGATGTAACCAATAAACAGTATGCAGCAGCCGAGAGGGAAACAAGTAGAGATGGTGGACAGAGGGGAGGGAGCCGGCTTCCACCTCCACGTCTGAGTCTCCCAGACTGGCACAGTCCAGGGGCACCGGGAAGAGGCAGGGTTGGGAGGGGACCAGGGGTCTCTGGCACCCCCTCCCCCATCTTGCAGATGAGGAAACTGACTCACCCAGCAGTGAGTGACCTCCTCAGGGTGACGTGGCAGGTTTGTGGCAGAACTAGGGTGGATGGGGCACAAGCCCAGCCTGGAGGATATTGCTGCCACACTTGTAACAGGCAGCATGGGGCAGTGGAAAGGCAGCCAGCCTGGGAACCAGGAAACCTGGGTCCTGTCTTTGACTCTGCCATACACGGGGTGACTCTGGCCAAATACTGCCCCCTCCCTGGGGTCCAGCTGCACCTTCTCTGTGACAAGAGGGTTGAACTAAGCAGAGGACCTTTAAATTTTCTTTTGAGGTCCATAGTGAGAGGACTGGACCTTGCCTTGGAATTGTGACAAATGACCCTTAACCCCCACCAAATAAAAGGGATGGAGTAGCTGCCCTCATGAACCATGAGGCTTGGACAATGAGCGCCTCGGGTGAGCACATCCGTGGCAATTCTTTTTTCTTTTTTTTAAAAATTAATTAATTAATTAATTTCTGGCTGTGTTGGGTCTTCGTTTCTATGCGGGGGCTTTCTCTAGTTGTGGGAAGCGGGGGCCACTCTTCATCGCGGTGCGCGGGCCTCTCACTATCGCAGCCTCTCTTGTTGCGGAGCACAGGCTCCAGATGCGCAGGCTCAGTAGTTGTGGCTCACGGGCCCAGTTGCTCCGTGGCATGTGGGATCTTCCAAGACCAGGGCTCGAACCCGTATCCCCTGCATTGGCAGGCAGATTCTCAACCACTGCGCTACCAGGGAAGCCCATCTTGGCAATTCTTTTACTAAACAACAGAGACCTTTCCATCCTCCTGGGCAGTGAGGTCCCAGGGCTATGTTCAATTTGATTCAGGAAAATAGAAGAATATGATATTCCTGCACACAGACTGGGGGGAGATCAATGCATACTAGCTTTTGTTGATGAAAAATTAATCAATAGTCAATCTAAGAAAGAAATGGAAAATTTTATTTGAGCCAACCTGGGGAATATGACCCAAGAGACAGTCTTTCAGAAAGCTCTGAGAACTGCTCCGAACAGGTAAGGCAGGAGCTCAGTATGTATGTGATTTGGGGGAAGGAGTACATGCAACCAATCACACATCTTGGCAAAGTTACTGCTCTTCGAAAGGACCAGAGACCATAATTAATGGTTTTAGTGCTTTTCTAAGTATGGGAAGATGCAAGAAACTGGGTTCATAAAAATATCTCCTGAAAAACTCTGGCTATCTGATGGCCAGTTCTGCCAGCGTTCCCAGATCACTGTGTCTCATCCTGATGTCCGACCTAAATTCCCTTCAGGGTGGATTGTAGGTCAGCGACTGCAGTGGCTAATGACTTGATTCTTGTAGAACTGGGTGGTGGGTAACATTTTTTATTTCACAATCCTCTCCCTTTCGGCCTTAATTTTGACCAGGGTTTGGGAGGCATTTCATCGCAAATTTGTCCAAAGGCGCTAGGAATGCCCATTTCAGGGCACTCAAGGTGCTGTTACTCACCTAGTCCTGCTAACAGTAGCCAAAATCCTCTGCACCAGCTGTCTTACTAGTCTGTCAGCTCCAGGAAATGGTTCCACCCTGTTGCTTCTTTCCAAATCTAGAGTGTCACTATTATAATCATGGATCTTATAGACTATACATGGGTTCGATCATTTCAAGTCACCTGGTCATCATTATTTTTATCAGAGGCTCAATCACACATTTGTTAATGCAAGAAACAATTATCTTGTAAAAAAGGCAGAGTGCAAATAATATATCTAGTGACATTAATGAGGTCATAAGTAAGTAGTGTTATCTTCTAAGGAGTTACATGGCTGAGGCCAGAAGAAGAAAATTGCTCTTTACGGTGGAGCAGGTATTTCTGCCCACAGGGAGGTTTGGTTAACACATAATGCAGATGCACAATGCACACCAGAAGGGAGGGAGGAGGCCCAAATGGGCAGAGAAAATTTTTATGTTGAAATTTTTCTTGTCTTGCCTTAAAATATGAATTTTATTGCATTGCTTCTTAAGATTTGCCTGTCATGGGGACCCCCTCCTGAGAGCCCTCCCCCTCCACCTAACCTGCCACTAGGTGAAGATCACATGCTTCACCCCAGTACAGGAGTGAGTGGCAGCAGTGTGGGTCCTTCCCCTGCCCCTCCCCCAACAGCTCTGCTTGTCTGGCCCCTCTGGGCCTGGTGACTCAAAAGATGCTGAGGCTTTGCGGCTGAGAACAGGAGAGGAAGAAGGCTTTGGTGTCTTCACAACCACCAGTTACTGTAAAGGGCCGATGGTGCCACGGACATACATGCACATACACAGGCAAACACGCACACTGAGCAGGCAGGCAGGCACACACCTTTAAAGAGAGGCATCCAGGGGCTGACAGAGGCCTTTGAAGAGTTAGCGGACAGGATGTTGGGCATTGGGATGGGGCCCGACCTCTAGTTTCCCAGGGATGGGCCACTCCCTAAGCTCTGGCTCAGGTGCGGGTGTGGAGACAGTGGGAGGGGCTCCCATAGAAGGTGGTTTGGGGGAGGAGGGAAATCTGTTGGGCCTCTTGTGAGATCTAGGCAAATTTGGGTCAATTAGAATCTGTTGATTTGGGGGTTTTTTTTGGTTCTTTGTTTTGTTCATCTTTATATTGAGGTTAAAAAAAATTACATTACGTATGTGAGAAGGGACAAGGCTTTTCTCTATGATTGACAGCAGGGGCTGATGCAAACCAGAAGCTCCTGGAAATAAGATATATATATATACATTTATACATTCATATAGATCACCTTATTCATGAGTCCCAGAGAAGCACAAAGCAGCAGAGAAAGCAACTGGCACACAAAAGCACACCTCTGTGTGCGCCACCCAGTCAAGCGATGCAATTCCTTTCACTATGGCAGAAGCGATCCCCACCCTCCAAAGCCACCCCTCTGAAAAAAACAAAAAATGAAAAGAAACTTCCCCTTTAGGAATAGGGCTATTCACAAATTTTTGCCCTCCTGACCAGAAAAAAGAAAAGAAAAGAAAAACAACAGCAAAAAACCAACCTAACATCACCTTTAAGGCTGGCAGTGGCCATTTTCTTTTCCCTGCAGAGGCAGGACATGCTGTTTGTTTTTTTAAAATAAATTTATTTATTTATTTGCTTTTATTTTTGGCTGTGTTGGGTCTTCGGTGCTGCGCATGGGCTCTCACTAGTTGTGGCGAGCGGGGGCTACTCTTTGTTGCGGTGCGCAGGCTTCTCATCGCAGTGGCTTCTCTTGTTGCAGAGCACGGGCTCTAGGCACGCGGGCTTCAGTAGTTGTGGCACACGGGCTCAGTAGTTGTGGCTCGCGTGCTCTAGGCGCATGGGCTTCAGTAGTTGTGGTGCACGGGCTTAGTTGCTCCACGGCATGTGGAATCTTCCCAGACCAGGGCTCGAACCCGTGTCCCCTGCATTGGCAGGCGGATTCTTAACCACTGCGCCACCAGAGAAGCCCCGGACATGCTGTTTCGAACACTGAGGCAGGAGAGCAGTGTTTTGAACACTGGCCCTCACAAATACTTCAGACAGTTGTCTTCAAGACCCTGTGGTTCTTCACCAGCTCCTTTTTTGATTCCTCTGAGAGTAGCTGGAATGAAAGGCATCCACCCTTTGCTTCCTCTAAGTGGCCTCTAGGCAGTGGGTTTTAGTAAGCCTGCAAAAATTCTGGAGCCAATCTCATGTGGCGCTGAGCACGAGGCGGGGCCTAGTGGTCCAAGTCTCTGCTTTAAGTCTCCCGCCCACTGGGAACTATTGACCTCCAGAGGTTTTTTTTTTTTTAACTTAAAGGGGAGGTGCATTGTACACCCCCCTCCACTGGGAGGAAGTGAGGCCCAATCCCTACCTACTCACCAGCACACCCCAAACCCATATACACACACCAACGAAGGCGCCGCCAGGGGCACAGGCATGCCTTGGCTGTGGGGCCCCTCCGGAGGCCCGGGGTGTGAACAGCTGCACAGAGGACTGTGTGATGTAGAGTCAGCACCTTAGGAGGTGGGAGGGGGGCGGTGGGCAGAGGAGGAAGAAGCTCAGGGTCCCGATGGGTCAGAAGAAGGAAAAGGGGAAGAGGCGGTCAGGACACAGGAGACGAGAAAACAAAGATGACCAGAAAAGGGGCCCCAAAGCAGAAAATGTAGAAAAGATGAGGGCAGCAAGAGAAAGAGGCAAAGCAGGATCTGGGCAACCACACAAAACAGGAAGGAGACAGAGCGGAAGGAGGGGAGGAAACAGCAAAGAGAGCGAGATGAATGGGGAAGGATGTGAGAAGGGAGAGAGGGAGCCAGGAAGATGATATCAGAGGACGTCAGAGCTCGGTGTAGAAACTTCCATTGACAAGAGGGAATCGGGAAGCCCTGTGCAGAGCCTCAGAACCTGATAAAAAAAACCGGCGGGCCAAATCCACCAGGGCAACCACATAAATCAGCGGGTTGATGGCTGTCAAGATGGCCATAGGCAGCCATGGTTCCCAGACGCACACATAGGAGGTGAGTCGATCACGGCAACTCACATCACTGGATCGCTGGGGCTGCCTGCCGAACTTCTCGACGAACTGGTAGAGCGGCCAGAGGACCACAGCGGAGGTGTAGAGGAGGACGGAGAGCAGGGTCAGCCCCAAATGGAAAATGGGGGAGGGGATAGGAAGACTGCTGTTCCAGTTGCACCAGTTCAGCAAGATGGCCGTGGCTGCCAGGAGGAAGCAGATGGGGCACACGGCCACGCATCACACCAGGGCCGGCTGCTGCTGATACCGGTGGGGGCTGCTGATGAAAGCGAAGATGACACAGGCCATGAAGATCTCCAGCCTGTTGAGCAGGCCTGGCAAGGTGAGCGTATAGCAGGAGAACTCGCCAGTCAGGGCACAGGTCCAGGCCGCTTGGGTGGCATGAGCCACAGAAACCATCCAAGAGAATGCAGTGGCAGTGATGGCGTGGTCCCGAAAGGGGCTGTGAGGCAAGAACTGGATGTAGGTGATGGCAAAGACGATGGAGGCCGAGAGGCGTAAGAGGGTGGCGTGGCCGGCACAGGTGACGAGAAGGCTGTCCCAGAAGAGGTGGAGGTGGGACTGGAGCCCACGTAACCCAACTATGAAGATGTTAAGGTCACGACGAAGCAGAAGCACCAAACATGGACCAGTCACCCATGGCCCACCTCCAGGTGCCCACACTGGCCACCAGGGAGACGGCCACACAGGTGGAGAGCAGCTGTAGCAGGCTGAGAAAGTAGCCCATGATGGTCAAAGAGCTGCGGACGATCACGTGGAGGTCGTGATGGTCGTGCAGGTCTATGTCCCCGATATGGCAGTGGTCTTTGCTGAGGACCCGCCAGTGAAAAATCCAGCTCTGGAGTCAGACTCCTGGAAAAGGCTCAGGGGCCTGTGATGGCTGAGGCTCAGGATCAGTGGAGTTTGAACCAATGGCCCAGACACTTGGGTAAAAGCACAGCTACTCCAGAATGATTCTCCCCACCCATCACCCTTGGCCTTCTCAGGAGACTTGTCTTATCCCAAAGCTCACAGCCATGTTTGGTCTGGCCTCAAACCATGAACATTTGTTTAATCTCTTTGAGCTGTGGGCCATTATCTACGCAGACAGGATGCTTAGGATGGTCCTTATCTACAATCCCAACCCTTCAAGGCTCTGAAAATGGAACAAGAATTTTTTAAAAATTCATTTGGTAACAAAATTTGACCTGCACAGACGTGAGATAATTTATGTTTTTTATTTATTGCACTTAGTGTGCATGCTCAAAAGCTCGGTGGCAGAAACACTAATATGTTTGATTACAAGGTGCTTTCAGACTCCGGTGGGGTGTTATATTCTATGGAGTACATACACCATGTTGCATAATTGAAGCTGAAAAATTCTGAATTCTGGATCATATCTGACCTGAAGTGTTTCAGAAAAAGGATCGTGGATTGTACTGCTAACCGCGTTTTACAGATGAGAAAACTAAGGCTCAGGGACTTCAGCACTTCCCTAAGATTGCATGGCTAGAAAGTGGGAGCCCCAGATAAAAGTGCCATAGCTGTGAGTTTGAACCCTTTGCTCTACAGCCCAGCATTCCAGCAGGGCATGTGGGTGGGAGCCCAGGACCAAAGCTCAGGCTCTGGGACCCAGGACACACCTTCAGGGCCATGGGCTCCTTCCACAGCAACCCGAAGAGACACGTGTTCCGGCCTTTCCTCCCTGCAGCCATCACTAGAAGGAGCTGCCGTCTGAGGTGACCCAGCCCCACCCAGTGACCCAGCAGCTTCAGGGGTGAACAGAGATAAGCCATGGCAAGGCAGCGGGGACAAGATGATATGGGAAATAAGAACTGTTTGAATCCCACCCGTCACCCCCCAGTTTTGCCTTAACATGTGACTCTTCTCCATTTGGGAAAAAAGACACCAACCCAGCATTACTCCAAGGTGGAGCATCCTGGGGGAACCACAGAATAAATTAACATATATTTGGCTTTTAAACTCTAAAGCTGCCATCCAGGTGCGAGTCTGGAAGGATCTAGCAATAGTCCTACCTGAGCGAGGATTTTTCTGGCCTGGGAGATTGGTGATTAGTGTCCAAGCCGGGAAGAAGGGAGTGGAAATGGACAAGGATGTTGTGTCTGGATGCTGATGCGGAGCCTTTCAGGGCATCCCAGGGAGGGGGTGGAGGATGGATGGATGATAGGCCCCCTCTTAAGGGCAGGAGCTGAAAGAGGAGGCACCTGCTGGATCTCTGGGAGGTGACAGCCCTGAGGATGCACTTGGGACTGGGGCGGGGGCGGCAGAGTGGAGATGAGCTGGGGAGGATTCTGGGGTCCGAGTGGCCCCGAGGCAGCCCGGTCGGTGTCTTCTGACCCAGAAGGGATGCAGGCATGGAGCCCACCTTCCCCATGGAGGAGGGGCCTGGAGTGGAACTGAGGGAGGGAGGACGGGGGCCTAAAGGGGTTTCAGGGTTGGGACAGGGGACACGTGGCAAGCGTGGCAGGGACCATGGAGACCAGGGAATTGCCCAGGACACCTGCCCAAGACGGTCCCGCCAGCAGGGTTGCAGTCCTGCCTCACACAGGGCCTCCTGCAAGGGTCCCAGGGTGTGGGGGACTGAGAGCTCCTCCCCAGCCTGCTCCCTCCCCAGGGACAGCTGCCCTGTTTCAAAGGGACTATTTGCCGAGAGGCGCCCCCAGGGTTTAAGTGTCAGCACCCTGAGCCCGCAGCCAGCTTCCTGCCATCAGGGGCCTTGTCACCTTTGCTGATAATAAACCCTGGAAAAAGCTGAGGCTGGAAAGAGAAACACAGAGCAAACCCCGAGAACTTACCTGGACTCACACGGCTCCTTCAGCCCAGTTGCCAGTGGAGCCCTGGAGCCTGCTGGCCTTCCAGTGGGCACTGCCAGGGGTGGGGGGAGGGGCACTGGCTCTGAGGGAAGCTGGGGGTGTCATGCTGTCTGTCCCCGAATTTGTTCCCAACTTACCTCCACAAAGTGACTGTGCGATTTACACTTAAAGCTAAATGACAACTTTGGATCAGTTTAACGCCACAGAAGCAGAACTTGGAGAAAGAGAGGCATGGGGGCTCCAGCTGTGTGGCCCTGGGTAAGGCATGTGCCCTCTCTGGCCTGCAATACCTCCACCTGTAAAGCAACAGGTTTGCCTGAGTTTCCCACCAGCCCCTCCTCCACTCTAATCTGCGAGCGTGGAAATGGTGCCCCCGTCGGAGCACATCCTACATGTGGCTGAGCCCTGCCAGCCCAGCAGCCGGGCATGTTGACGTGATCTTGTGTCACTGGGCTATGTTCCCTTGAGGGTGGTGGGGTGGGGGCTGGAGCTGAGCAGCTGCTACCCCCTTTACTTCATGTTGCTTTTCATTCTTCATCTCTGTTTAGTATTTTCTATATTTTCTCATTCTCACGTATAATGGACATAAAGCAGGACTCTGATCACATCACATGTGCCCAGTTTCCTCTCTTCGGCGTGGCCAGGCTTCCTGCCTGCTGACAGGCGCATCCACCCCCCCATCCAGGGAGCATCCATATGTCCTCAACCTCAGATACAGCCTTCAACACATTTCACGTGCTCTGAAACCATATTTAGACATGTGTGTACATACATGCACCCATGTTTGCAGGGGTATCTGTAAATTTTTTTCCTATTTTATAAACATGAGACCGTGTCATGCACAGTGCATCTTGCTTTTCTACTATCCTTCGACAGATGCAGGTGGTCCTCTCCAGTGGGCCTTAGTCGTCTCCATCCCCTTTACTTACCTCCTTCTCCCCTGGCTCCTGTGGGCCTTTAGACCGACCACCCATCTCTAGATCAGTGGATCCTACCCTGTGAGTCTCACACACTGCGGCACCACAGGATTAGGACAAGGGGTCCTTGGATCCACATGACCACCATGCTCTGGAACCAGAGGTGGGCAAGCTTTTCTGGAAATTTATAAAAATATGACAAAGACTCTATTTTCTATTTTTTTATGCATCTTTGTTTCCTAGGGCTACTGCAACAAGTTACCACGAGCTTGGTGGTTTAAAACAACAGAAATGTATTCTCTCACAGTCCTGGAGGCCAGAAGTGTGAAATCAAGGGGTCAGGAGGGCCATGCTGCTTCTGATACTCCAGGGGAGGGTCATTCCTTTGCTCTTTTAGCTTCTGGAGGCCCCTTAGCTTGTGGCCGCTTAACTGCATCTCTGCCTCCACCTTCACGTGCTCATCTTCTCTCAACTCTGTGTGTGCAAATCTCTCTGTCCTTCGTCTTATAAAGACTGCAGTCACTGGATTGTGGGCCCACCCTCCATCCAGGATGATTTCCATCTCAAGATTCTTAAATAATCATTTCTACAAAGACCCTATTTCTAAATAAGGCCACATTCTGAGGTTCTGAGTAGACTTGAATTTTAGGAGGACATTCTTCAACCCATTAGGGTTCTCTCTCCTATCTTCCTGTCCTCTCTTCATGGTGTCTTTTTCAAATGTGCTTAACTGTATTAAGCGTATTTGTTTGTTTTCTCTTTCAGATTGGTGTCTGTTCACTGGAGTTCTTGTGACTCACAGTGGATTGTTCCCTTGTGTACTTTGTCATTAAACTCAGAGCCCCCTTTTAGAGGACCCCTTTTTCCTGGGAGGATCCTGCTGCTTGGGTTAGGAGCTTCACCCAGAATAACTGCACTTGCTCCTGCTCAGGACCCTCCAGGCCAGTCGTCTGCTGGGCACTGATTGAGTTAATTTCCCAGGTTAGAGTTGTTGGACCTCAGAGATCATGCACATTTGGGCCCACTTCACAAGAACTGAAGCCCTGAGATTTTGATTTCTTCTGTGGAGACCTAAAAAAAAAAAATCCAAACCTCCTGTGGAGGTGGATATCAGCCTTGACATTTCCTCTTGCTAAAGGACATGGTTTTCCTTGTCTACCCTTGCTCTGAGGCTGCAGGCCACGTGGTCCTGGCTTTTCCAAAAGTGTCTCAGCTCCAACTCCTTACCTTGTGCCACCCCACAGCTTCATTCCTGACCCAAGTGGGCATATATACCGGCCTCCAGTTGGCCACGCTCAATTCTCCCTTCTCCTTCCCCCTCCCACACACAAGCCGCAGTCACATCAACTCCACCACTGAAGATTCATGAGTTCCTTGAGCAAATCATAAAACCCAAAACTCTTCCTCTCTTCTTTGCCTTGTTAACCTTTATTTGTCTTTTAAGACTTGACCCTTAATCACCTCCTCCAGGAAGCCTAACTGGATTCCACCAACTCCATCTCCCATTGCTCCCAGACTGACACTTCTGTGAAGGAGCCTGGTATGGGCAGTTCACCACAAGCTCCTGGGTCTTACCTGGGCACAACAAGTGAGGCAGGGAGTAAGGGAGGTATTGCAGGTGCAGCAGGCAGGGTCCAAAGTGGATGGGCCTGAACACCTGAGAAATAAGTTGGATTTTAGCTGTAAGTGATGATGCCTCACTGACATTCTGTAAGGAAGGGGCTGATCAATCACATTCCCACTTTGGAACTGTCACTCTGGCCGTTAGGAGGAAAACAGAATGGAGGCCGGCCAAGAAGCCGGGTGGCCAGTTTCCGGGCTAATTCCACAGTCGAGGTGTGTAATGATGGGCCTTGAGCAAAGACACTTTCAGAGGTGGAAAATGGGGGCAGACTTATGAAATACTCAGGGAACAAACATTCAACTGGTCTTGATGATGGGGAGGGGCCAAGGGCGCCAGACATTTGATGCCCCCCAGGGCAGCTGTAGCCTCACATCTCCTTCCTGCTCCCTCAACCATCTCAGACCCCATGCCAGGTGCTCCCAGTGCCCCCGCCCCTCCCTCTGGGCACCCGGGCACTGAGTGCTTTGGGAAGGGAGTCTAGGAAAGGGGTACACCAGCCAGAGCATCAGGGAGGCAGCCTGGGCTCCTGTCTCTGCATCTCCTTGAGGAGCCTCCCAATAAACATGCTCAACCTTCCCACCTGCACCTGGATGCTTGGCTTGTGTGTTTCAAGATGGTTTGAATTTTTTCGAAAAATTAAAATTCTCGGTCAGCCTAGCCAATCCTCGTGAAGGACCACACAGTGAAACATGACAAGGGTCTTTCACAGGCTCGACTGCACGGAGCTGGCCAGGCAGCCAGAGGCAGCTCCTGATGAATCAGCCTCTGCTAGAACGTCAGCGACTCCAAACCTCGCTCTGCCCCTGGGAGTCTGACTGAACAGTGACAGGACCGTTTATGAGGAAATGTGGAAAGAGAGTTTGCGTCGTCTTGGATGACAAGACCTCCATGATTGATGGTTTGTGTTTTTTTTTAAGTAATAGAAACATGTATTTCTTTGTAATTTATCTCAACATAAAAACTTATTTTTATATTATTATAATTGTGCTACATGTGATTTGTCTTTTAAGTATTCTACTCACTTTCCCATGTTACTGTGTAGCACTTTTAACTACATTTTATTTTTTAAAAAACAATTTTATTGAGGTATAATTGACATGTAAACATATGTAAATATTTAATGTATACAACTCTATGAGTTTGGGGATAAATATACACCCATGAAACCATCACCACTATCAAGGCCATAAACATATTCATCGCCTCCAAAGTTTCCTCCCACCCCCTTTACTGTAATAATTATCATTTTGTGTGCATGTGATAAGAACACCCCCTTCCCCCAATGATTACTGATTTCAGTTGTTCATTTGTCCAAAATGTACTGTGCCCACCCCATGCCCAGGACTGACTTGGCCCCTTGTCACAGAGGTGACAGCAGAGACTAGACATCTGTCCGCGTGGAGCCTCCGGTGGGAGCGTCAGATGACAAACCCATAAACTTGTTAACTACTCTAACAAGAAAACTTCAGGTAGTGACCAGCACGATGAAGAGAACAAACAGGGTCTTAGGATGGAGCCTGATGGGCAGATGTACTTTTGGAAGATCCTTCTACACAGGTGACGTTTCAGCAGAGATCTGAAGACTGATAAAGAGGTGGCCATGTCCCGGGCAAAGGAACAGCTTGTGCAAAGGCGTTGAGGAGGGATCAAGATGCCATCGTGAGATTATGTGTAAGAGAGCTGTGGGATCTGGAGAGTCAAGTATCCAAGGAGCAATGAGCATTGGAGACTGAATGTCACAGGGAACGTGTGAGCCGCCATGTGTGGCTCCACAGCCCATCAACACAGGCAGCCAGGACCGTGGCAGGTCTGGAGATGGGGGCACCGTTGAGGTGTGCGTGAGAGAACTGGGGAGGCTCTATTCATTTCTGTCCTAAACAACTATTTACCATGCGTTTACTGTGCGTTGGGCACTGCAGATCCCACAGCAAAGCCCAGTTCCTGCCCTGAAGGAGCACCTGACTTAATGCAGAGACATTCAGTCTAGAGCACGGGGGGCCAGGAAACACAAGGACACTTGAGAACTTTCCAGAGAACTCTCCAGCTGAACAGGGATTGAAATTTTCTGTGCAAGTCCAGAGAGCCGGGCAAGTGGGCTTTGCACTCCCTAAGGAATGAAAGCTGCCCCAAAGGAGATGGACCACCGTGGGAGGTGATTTTGTTAGAGCCTTTCAAGCCAAGCTGTTGAACCAGTCTGGGGGCAGTGGGGAGGGGGGGCGGGGAGATGTGACGGATGGTTCCCAAAGGGTATCCCATGGAACACTAGCCCATGATGTTCCATGAAAAAAAAGAGTTCCCTGATCACATAAGTTTGGGAATCACTTACTGCCATATACCTCTTTTGGTGATTTTGTAATGCATACTAATCTATACAAGGTCCTAAGAAGTCCTGCAATAAAGAAATCTGTTTAACTTTTTAACCCAGCTTTAGGTGAATTTGGCCAAATAAATTTTTCTTGTCTCATCTTAAAATATGAATTTTATTTCATTCCTTCTTAAGATTTGCCTGCTTCTTGCTTCATCCCAATACAGGAGTGAGTGGCAGCAGTGCAGGTCCTTCCCCTGCCTCTTCCCCACAGCTCTGCTTGCCTGGCTTCTCTGGCCCTGGTGACACTAGGATGCTGGACTCTGAGCCTTTGTGGCTGAAAACAGGAGAGGAAGAAGGCTTGGGGTGACTTCCCTGCCAACAGTTATACAAAGGGCTGCTGGTCTTAATGCATGCCTGCCCACTGACACCGCACACAACTACACACTCAGTATGCACAAAGCACACACCTTTAAAGAGAGGCATCCAGGAGCTGGCAAGGCCCCTTTAAAAGCTAGGCTGCTTCTGATTTCTAGTCAAATTTGGGGCAATTAGGATCTGTGGATTTTGTTGGTTTCATTTTTGTTTTCTTTTTTTCTTTTATCTTTGTATTGAGGTTTTCAAAAAAAGAACGTTATGGATGTGGAAGAAAGGACAAGATTTCTCTCTATGATTGACAGCAGGGGCTGACGGGGACCAGAAGCTCCAGATAATTATAAAAGAAAAAGAAAAAAAATATATATATATATATTTCTACATTTATATAGGTCACTTTATGCATGAGTCCCAGAGAAGCAGGAAGCAGCAACAAAAAGCCACCGACATACAGAAACACGTGTGTGTACCACATACTCAAGCACTGCAATTCCTTTGACTGCAGCAGCTGAAATCCCCACCCATTCAACCCACTTTCCCCCCCAAAATAGAAAAGAAACTCCGCCTTTAAGAACAGGGCCGTCTAGTGGGAAGCTGCTGCATAGCACAGGGAGATCAGCTTGATACTTTGTGATGACCTAGAGGGGTGGGATAGGGAGGGTGGGAGGGAGGCTCAAGAGGGAGGAGATATGGGGATATATGTATACATAGAGCTGATTCACTTTGTTTGTTGTACAGCAGAAACTAACACAACATTGTAAAGCCATTATACTCCAATAAAGATATTTTTAAAAAAAGAAAAAAAAATCCAAAGACAAACAATTAAACTCAATCTTATCTTTGTTAGGAAAAAAAAGAACAGGGCCATCCAGTAATTTTTGCCCTCCTGACCAGAAAAAAGAAAGAAAAAAATTCCAGGCTAACATCAGCTTTAAGGCTGGCAGTGGCCAATTTCTTCTCCCCGCAGAGGCAGGACATGCTGTTTTGAACTCTGAGGCAGGAGGGCCACATCACTGCCCCTCACAAATACTTCAGACAGTTGTCTTCAAGACCGTGCAGTTTTTTGCCAGCTCCTATTTTGATCCCCCAGAGAGTAGTTCAGACGGAAGGCATTCAGCCCTTGCATCCTTTAAGATGACCTCTAGGAGGTGGGTTTTAGTAAGCTGGGAAAAATTCTGGAGCCAGTGTCAGGCAGGGCTGAGCACCAGCTGGGGCCTAGGGACCCAGGGTCTCTGCTTTAAGCCTCCTGACTGCCGGAAATTATTGCCCTCCAGAGATTTTTTTTTTTTTTAAATAAAGGGGAGGTGCATTGTACACCCCCCTCCACTGGGAGGAAGTGAGGCCCAATCCCTACCTACTCACCAGCACACCCCAAACCCATATACACACACCAACGAAGGCGCCGCCAGGGGCACAGGCATGCCTTGGCTATGAGGCCCCTCCGGAGGCCCGGGGTGTGAACAGCTGCACAGAGGGCTGTGTGATGTGTAGTCAGCACTTAGGAGGTGGGAGGGGGGCGGTGGGCAGAGGAGGAAGAAGCTCAGGGTCCCGATGAGTCAGAAGAAGGAAAAGGGGAAGAGGCGGTCAGGACACGGGAGACGAGAAAACAAAGATGACCAAAAGGGGCCCCAAAGCAGAAAATGTAGAAAAGATGAGAGCAGCAAGAGAAAGAGGCAAAACAGGATCTGGGCAACCACACAAAACAGGAAGGAGACAGAGCGGAAGAAGGAGAGGAAACAGAAAAGAGAGCGAGATGAATGGGGAAGGATGTGAGAAGGGAGAGAGGGGAGCCAGGAAGAGCACATCAGAGGACGTCAGGGCTTGGAAACGAACTTCAGGTGAGAAGAGGAATCAGGAGCCCCTGGGCAAAGCCTCAGCCCCTGACAAAATCCAGATGGGCCGAGAACACCAGGTCAGTCACATAAATCAGCAGGTTGATGGCTGTCAGACTGGCCACAGCCAGTCGTTGGTTCCAGGTACACACCAAGGAGGTGAGTCTATCGCTGCAGCTCACATCGCTGGACCGCTGGGGCTGGCCGCCGAACTTCTGGTTGAACTGGTAGAGCGGCCAGAGGACCAGAGCAGTGGCGTAGAGGAGGACGGAGAGCAGGGTGAGCACAACCTGGAAAATGGGGAAGGGGACGGGCAGCCTGTTGTCACACTTGCCCAGGTTCAGCAGGAGGGCCACAGATGACAGGAGGAAGCAGATGGAGTACACGGCCACGCACCACACCAGGGCCGGCTGCTGCAGGTACAGGTAGGGGCTGCTGATGAAGACGAAGATGACACAGGCCACAGTGGTCTCCAGTCCCTTGAGCAGGCCTGGCACGGTGGCCATATAGCCTGTGATCACGTTGGGCTGGGCCCTAGTCCAGGCCACTTCCATGGCATAAGCCACAAAAGCGAGGCAGGAGAATGCAGTGGAGGTGACAGCGCGGTCCCGGTAGCGGCTGTCGGGCAAGAACTGAATGTAGGTGGTGGGGTAGATGATGGAGGCTGAGAGGCAGAGGAGGGCAGAGTAGCAGTTGCAGGTGATGAGAAAGTTGTCCCAGGAGAAGGGGAAGTGATCCTCGAGCTCACATAACTCGACTATGAGGGTGATGAGGGTCACGACGAAGCAGAAGCACCAGATGAACATGGACCAGTTACCTATGGGCCCCTGCCAGGTGCCCACGCTGGCCCCCAGGGAGAAGGCCACGCAGGTGGAGAGCAGCTGCAGCCGTCGGAGGCAGCAACCCATAATGGTTGGGGAGCCCAGGCCTGAGGACGATTAGGTGGTGGTCGTTCTGGTCCTATTGGTCACCGCCACCAACATGGCAGTGGTCTTCACCGAGGACCCACCAGAGAAAGATTCAGCTCAGGAGGAGGATTGATCAGACGCCTGGAAAGGCTCAGGGGTCTGTGATGGCTGAGGCTCAAGATCTCTGGAGTTCGAACCAGCTGTCCACACGCTTGGGTAACGGCACAGCTGCTCCAGAATGATTCTCCCCACCCATCACCCTTGGCCTTCTCAGGAGACTTGTCTTATCCCAAGGTTCACAGCTGTGTTTGGTCTGGCATCAAACCATGAACATTTTTTTACCTCTTTGTGCTGCATGCCATTATCTACAGAGACACAGGGTAGCCTGACCCTTATCTGTAACCACAACCCTTCAAGGCTCTGAAAATTGAACAAGAATTTTTAAAAAAATTGTTTGGTAACAAAATTTGAACTGAACAGACACAAGACAATTTATGGTCTTTATTTTATGTAGTGTGACTGCTCAAAAGTTCAGTGGCAGAAACACTAATGTGTTTGATTACAAGGTGTTTTCAGACCCCAGTGGGTGTTATGTCCTATAGAGTAGATACACCAAGTTACACGATTGAAGCTGAAAAATTCTGAATTCTGGAGCATATCTGACCCCAAGGATTTCAGAAAAGGGACTGTGGATTGTACTGCTAACCCCATTTTACAGATGAGAAAACTAAGGCTGGGGGAATTAAGTCCTTCCCTAAGGTGGCATGGCTAGGGGGTCCGAACCCCAGATACAAATGCCAAAGCCATGGGTTTGAACCCTTTGCTCTGCAGCCCAGAATTTCAGCAGGGTCCATGGGTGGGAGCCCAGGACCAAAGCTCAGGCTCTGGGAACCCAGGACACACCTTCAGGGCCATGGGCTCCTTCCACAGCAACCCGAAGAGACACGTGTTCCGGCCTTTCCTCCCTGCAGCCATCACTAGAAGGAGCTGCCATCTGAGGTGACACAGCCCCACCCAGAAGAGGGATAAGCCATGGGGTGAGAGCAAGGCAGTGGGAACAAGATGACATGTGTAGTAGGAACTGTTTTGAATTCCCTCCCCCCAATTTTGCCTTAAAATGTGACTCTTCCCCACTTGGATAGGGAGACACCAACCCAGCATTACTCCAAGGTGAAACATCCTGGGGGAACCACAGAATAAATTAACGTAATGTTTGGCTCTTAAACTCCAAAGCTTCCATCCAGGTGTGAGTCTGGAAAGATCTAGGAGTAGTCCTACCTGAGCGAGGATTTTTCTGGCCTGGGAGATTGGTGATTAGTGTCCCAGCCGGGAAGAAGGGAGTGGAAATGGACAAGGATGTTGTGTCTGGATGCTGATGCGGAGCCTTTCAGGGCATCCCAGGGAGGGGGTGGAGGATGGACGGATGATAGGCCCCCTCTTAAGGGCAGGAGCTGAAAGAGGAGGCACCTGCTGGACCTCTGGCAGGTGACGGCCCTGAGGATGCACCCGGGACTGGGGCAGGGGCCGGGGTGGCAGAGCGGGGATGACTGGGGGGGGATTCTGGGGTCTGAGTGGCCCCGAGGCAGCCCGGTAGGTGTCTTCTGACCCAGAAGGGATGCAGGCATGGAGCCCACCTTCCCCATGGAGGAGGGGCCTGGAGTGGAACTGAAGAGGCCCCGTAGAAGCCTCTACATGTCTGAAATGCTATGAATTGTGAGCTCCGAGGAGTGTCCCTCAACAGCGAAACGCCATCTTCACCATCTCTCCTTATAGCCCAGTGTTTGGCTCCTTTGTGTCGCCGTGGAGTCCCCCAGAGCACCACACACCCTGGGAACATCCTTACAGACACAACAGAGCCAGCCTGCCCTCCGGGACACAGTGTGGTATAAAGGACTCAGGCCAGAACTATTACTCAGACACACCACCAATCTGAAGGCCAGAATAGCAGCAATTATTTAAGTATTCTTGGAAACGCCAAAATTTTCTTTCTTTTACTTTGTACTAATTTTTTCCTCTGGGCTTCAGAACAGACCTGCATGGTCAGCACAGCACAATGTCCCTCACTCCGTCTTCCCTTCCCTCAGACACACACACACACACACACACACACACACACAGGCAGAAGAGAAACCCATGCAGGCAGGGTCTTCTGTGAGTTCATAGAGAGCCCCTGACCCAGGGAACTGGAGCCCCTCCTCTGCGACACCTGGTCAGTGTGGTGGAACCTAGTTCGCCTGTGAGATGCAGCAGGTGGAGAAGCCAAGGTTGGTGGAGGGGGGAGGGTGCTGGGGACGCGGCTGGAGAAAAGACTCCTCTCCAAACAGGTCGGAGCCCTGGAGAAGCAGCCCAGCACATTTAGTTCAGGACAGTTTCTTTGCCCACAGTGGATGCAGAGAGCCCCTTGATGTCCTCGGCCAGTAGGCGGCGCCCTTGCATCTGGTACCCAGCTTGGTGGAGACAGAAGCTGCCACCTCTACCTGCGCCCTGTCCCGCAGGTGCCTCTCCCATAGTGGCCCCCGATGACCGGTAGCTGCCACCTAGAATGAGCTGCTCCCTCCATCACCAACCACACAAGTGAGGGCTTAGTTGGTGACTGTCGACACGTCACCAAGGCTTTTTTACCTGGGGTCTCCCCCTCACTCACCCATTTTCTAGTAATTGTGCCCAGAGCACCCGAGCTAACTGAAACAAGACTTGGACTTTCGCGTTAAAGTAGCCTTCAGCTGGGAGGCAAGGGCTGCTTCTGGAAAATGTTAATGCTTTCCTGTTGGATGCCGATCCTGCTTGGAACTAAGCTTCAAACAAAACCTCATCTGTAAAATGAGGGGGTTGAATCATCCCGAAGAGCCATTCTGGCTTGGACGTTTATGCTACTGTGGACAAAATTCCAATTGAATCCTGGGTCGGGGAGCCAAGAGCTACTTCTAGTTGGCAGTGGTGTTGTCACAAATAAAGTGGTTGTGAATCAGTTTTTATTTTAGGCCTTGCAGCTGATAGATTAATTTCTATTTTGTGAGCCATACTCTGAATAATTCCAAGAAAATCTCTCCATCAGAGGCTCTACTGACATCAACACCACCATATAGCAGGCCCCCGGTGTGCAAACCTCAGGCTGAGTCACTTTTCGAAGACTTGGCTCCAGGTGAAAAAAAAAAGATTGTTTATGCTTGGGACCCCTAGTTGCCATGGAGACAGAGTTTCTCCCTCTCTATCCACCTTCAGGGGGTGTGAGCTTCAGAGGGTTTCCCACCTACCCGTGCCCAGAACTGAATTTAAGAGGTCCAATCTTGGGTCAGGCAAATCCATCATCCCTGAAGAGATGCTGAAGACAGACAAAGCTCTGTGTTCTGGACAGCCGGACAACCTGAATTTGGGGGTGGGGTGTGGCCTTCACTGCTATATAATTTTGGCTTGGAGGTTTATTGTTTGTTTGTTTACTTAATTATTTAATTATTTCTTATGGGGTTTCTCCATGTAGGTACAGTCTTGCTGAGACCTCCTAAGCTCTTTATTTGGAAAAGAAAAAGATCCTTTTTTTTTTTTTTTTTTTTTAAGAGAGAGTAGAGAGGTTTATAATCATTTCAGATGGGAGACCAGAACTGCTGAATAGAGAACTGTGTTTAGAGGAGATCAGCTGGGAATGGGACAAAGCACAGCAAAGAGCAGCAGATGGTTTCTAAACTGACAAAGCAAACAGCTTTCTCTTTACTCCAGTTCTAACTTCTTTAGCATCCTGGAATCTCCACACTGAAAGAGACCTCCAAAGTCACCTGGTCTTTCCTCCATCTTTGGCAATTGTCACCCACTGTCTGTTTCCCAGGGCCGTCAACTCGATATTCTTATAACTCGGTGGAAACAAATCTTCTGAAGTTCTTCGAATGAGCTGAAATCAGCCTCCCCGTAACTTCCATCCACTAGTCACAGGTTTGTTCTCAAGAGGCCCGTGCAGAGAAGAAAGTATCAACTTTAGCCCAAGTTAGCTTGGACTACACCATTCGCAGCAGCTACCAGGTCATCTTCTCTTCTGGATAATACCCCTAGTTCTTTTAACCACTCCTCATTTTCAGTCATTTCCAGACCCACTCGCCTCTGGATGCTTTCCAAGCTGTCAGCTTACCTTTTACACTGTGACTGAGACTCTGTGCTGATGCTCCCGGATTCTCTGTTGATTGGCTGACGGATGTAGGGACATCCTGAAACTGCAAAGCCACATGCAGATGTCTCACCAGAAACTGGCTACAGGGACATGTCCTGTCATCAAGAACAATCTCGGAGTAGCTGGCAAACACTATGGCATATTTTCTACCATGAGAACCACATGCTACATATCTTTAAATGTGTCTCTAGAGAATCAGAGTATAGTTGAAAGTGATTTATTTTTCCTCCAATGAACGCTTAGTATCAGTCTTCTAAGATCCTACCTCTGATCATAGAAGAAAGGCTTTGGAGCTGTGACAATAGATGGCCCAGTCTCTAACCTCAAGGAGATTAAATGGAATGGTCTTCAAAAGCTTAATTGGCCCAGGTATGCTAGCTCTAAGCAACTTTGGAAGAATTCTGCTTGTGATTGAAAAAAAAAAAAGCATAGTCATAGATGATTGGAGATGGAAGGAATCTCAGGAAGCTTGAATTGATGTCCCTTGGTTTATAGATGTGCAAACTGAGCTCCAGAATTTGTAGCTCATCCACCTACCCGTCTATCCTTCCATCCATCCACACAACAAATGTATTTATTTAACAGCCACAATTTGCAAGGTAGTATATTTGGGGGGAGTCCAAAGTGAACAACAATACCAGATAAGGAGTGGGAAGTAACCTCATTGGTGTATGGATAAACAGCTCTTATTGAATGATCTGGCCAAGGTAATCCAGTTGGTTGGCGTCAGAGCCAGGAATAGAAACCAGGTCTTCTGACATCTGGCACAGGGTTTTTCCCAAAGCACATGCTATCACTAGTAAATGACTAGATGGTAGGTGATAGAGCATCTGCTCTATTTCAGGGGACTCCGTCCTGATGGAATCCTATTTAGACATTTCAGGCAATATGTCTGTAATTGGTGAATGTGCTGTTTGCACAGAATGCTTCACCACTGAAAAGCACGGTGCAGAAGCTAGAGACAAAAACTATTCCTGTCCATCTTCCAGAAGCATAGACAATCCCTCCTTAGCCCCTTCATTCATGACTCCTCCTTGCCAACAGTTCACCAAAATTCTCTCCCAGGATCCACCAGAGAGCAAATCCAAATTGTTTTCCTTAGCTTTCCTGCTCTTTGAGCTCCACAAGATTGGATGTTATTGGCTTTCCGGAAACATCCTCCTCCCTTGGTTCCCAGACGCTTCTCTCTCCACTGTCCCCTTGCTGACTATCCCTTGTCAGTCCCTTAACCATGAACATTTTCAGGAATATTGCCTTGTACATTATAGCTACTGAATAAATACATTTGTTGAGTGGGATGGATAGATGGATGGATGGATGGATGGATGGATGGATGGCCAGGTGAATGAATGACAAATTCTGGAGCCCAGTTTGCCCATTTATAAACCAAGCAATATTGATTCAAGCTTCCTAAGGTTCCTCATTCTTCATATTTTGCCGTAATGTCTCTCCTTTGAGGACTGACTCTTTCATAGAACCTCTGCTATCATCTCTATGTATGAAGCTTCCAAATCTACATCCCCATCTTGACAAGTATCCCTTGTTCCACTTGGCTCTCCTTCTGTTGCTTCAAACTCAACAGGTCTCAAATCAAGCCATCCTTGCCTGACCCCCACTATACTCCATGCCAAACATCCATCTCCTTTCCACCACCCTAACCAGCAGCCCTCCCTTCCAGACTTATTCTCTTAGTTCATCAGGCTCAAAACATTGAGATAAAATTTAGTTTTCTTCTCCTGTTAAATAAGAGAATCCTCTACGGAAAGTCATTAGATATTCTTCTCTCAAATCAGTTTAATTTTATCCATCCATCTATCCATGAATCCATCCTTCATCCTTTGAGAACATCCCAGCTTACTCTGGGATGACTAGGTCATGTTTCAGGGAAGCCAGATCCTTGTCCTGCAAGCTCGGGGTAATGTCACATCTCAGCCAGAGTTGCTGGTATATGCATCCCTCAGGCGTTTAAGCTATGCCCAGCCAGATGCTCCACTCACCTTCTTTTCACCCTTGAGTACAAGACCAAGGCCAAGAGCACGTGCAGGGCCACCCTGGCACAGAGAGATGCCTCCCCATCAGGAAGTCTTGCTGGAGAGCAATTGGCCCTCTTACTCCTCTGGGAGGGGAGCCTCTCCAGTGGCACAATGGGCCATAAGCTGAAATCAGACCTTAGTTTAGAATAGGCAGCTGGGAGCTCAGGGCTCCCCAGAGTAGAGCAGTGACCCCTCTAGTGCAGCCCACTCCTAACTCCCTCCCTCCTTAGCCTCATTTCCCCACCACCCACTTCTGCTCCAAATGCCAGTATCAAGCCCTCCTCTATGATTGTTTGCAAAGAGGGGGAGGGATGAAGGGGGCTGTATGTTAGTCAAACATCTTTAACCTCCCCAAGAGCATAGATGCAAATGCCCAGGAGAAACGCACTTTGGGGCAGTGTTGGGGCACACAGAGTGGCTAGGATCCAGGCATGATGTCCCAGGTACCCATGTAAAGATATTTTCAGTCTGACCACAGATAACCTGCATCCAGATTTCTAGACTCACAGGAAATTGGAGCTTCAAGGGCCCTCAGCGACCAACCAGTGCAATTCCCCCTTGTGCAGATGGGAAGACCAAGGCTCAGTGACTTCCCAAGGTCACTCAGTGAGGCACAGACAGAACTGGAGCTAGAAGGCAGAGGGCCAGTCCAATAGGCAGGAGAGTGACAGCGAGCTACCCTCTCACTGAGATAAGACCCCACGGCAGCTGGGGGTTCTGGGTTCTGCCCCTTAAACTTTGAGCGAGAAGGGTTCTGTTAGTGGAGCCAGGTGGATGGTGTGAGCCCAGAAAGGCAGTAGAGAAGTGGGGTGGGGGTCTGAGCGGGGTGGGGAGCACGTCCAGTGAGGGGCGACCCATGCTCGGCCTGGGAGCCCAGCACAGCAGGAGAGGCCGGGAATGGCCCCGCAAGGACTTGAACTTCACGTTCCCCACCAGGGGCCTGATCACCTGGGGAGCCAGCCAATTTCACAGAAGGACCCCCTTCCTGCCCTCCCTGCCTACTCACGGGGCTGGCTGGCCAAGAGGCAGCCCTTCCACCCACGGCTCCCATGGCTGTCAGGGACTCAGGCACCCTGCCTGCTCACCTCACCCCTCGTGTCCAGACGTGCTCAGGATGCACGCCGTCTTTGCCAAGGGCCCTCAGAGGTCCAGACCATCCAGATCCACTTCCAGGGACTGAGGCTCCCAGGGTATCGAAAAATAAAGAAATGCCAAACAGGGTTACAAAAATTGAGTTGTGTTAAAAACATTTCCTGTGAACAAATTAACACTCTTTACACACACACACACACACCCCAAACATAATGCAACATAATCGTGCTATTCACAAAATAATCACAGAAATTATACAAACATTCAGAGGCCCCCTTGGCAACGTGGCCCAGCAACGAACACGGATTTAAAGTTGTATGGTGAAGGCCTCCTTCAGCAAATCTCTGTGACTGGATGTGAAACCTCCCTCAAAGGTAAGTAACATCTCAGGTCGAGACAGGAACCAAACGGCTCTTGTGTCTGAGCCCCAGTCCCTGAGGTGTGCAGCTGACGGACTCTACCTGAAGGTGAGCCGCAGCCCCTCGGGGACTGGGCCTGTACCGGTTGCCTGTCACGCTCACGTCCACACGCAGCCCCAAGCCTGCACCTCAGGGAGAGAGGGTGGGAAAGCAGGCCGCCCCCAGGGACAGCGCAGGAGCCTGGGCTGCCGGTGGGCAGCCGGGCCTGGCTGAATGAGGCCTTTTCATAACACACCACCCAGGAGGGGGATGTAATCCCTCCCTAGCCACACAGAGCCCTCCCAAACCAGGCAGCACAGTGCACTGTTCACACAGCTCAGGAAACAAAATAAATATGTTCTCCCCCAAAGACCCCACAATGGGGCTTTTTCATGGCAGAGATTCAGGAACAGCCCCCCCTCTCCACCCGGCTGACAGCCTACTGGTCCCTATAGCCTTTGCCTGACCCTTTCTAGACTCAGGGTCCACCTGGCCCAGCCTGCCCACTTTCTGTCAAGGCCTTGTATGGGCAGTGGCCCCAAGGGTAGGTATTGGGCACAGTCTGCAAGCATCCAGGGAAAGGAAGGAGGCAGGAGCGGGACCTAACATTTGTTGATTTCCTACTATGTGTCAGGCAGGCAAGAGACTCAGTGAGGACACCCCTTCTTGATGGATTAAAGCCGCCCGCAGATTAGATTGCACAGGGCTGAGGAGGGGGGCAGCTACCAAAGTTACTCTTGAGATTCCTGGTCAACCATGCAAAGCTCCAGGCCAAACTACATAGTTGGGGGAGCCACCCAGTGTTCTCTGACCCCTCCATCACACCCGGCCCTGAACTATCCAATGCCCGCATGTCCTATGGGAGGCTCACTTTCAGGGGGATGTCAACCAGCCCTGAAAAGACTTCTCTGGTACTTTGCCCCACCCCCCAGTCACAGCTAAACCAAATCATCTGTGACTCCCCAACATGCTCACCTGCCTTGGATGGTACACTTCCCTCTGTCTGGAATGCCATCTTCCTTTCCACTCTCCTCTCTCTAAAACCATGGGGAATAGTAAAAATAAATAGATAACATTCAGTGAGTGTTTACTCTGGGCCAAGCGCTTATTGGAACGCAAGCATCACCTCCTACAGGAAGCCTTCCCTGACTTTACCCAGCATTGTGACCATCTGTCCAAGAGTCTCTCTCCCCAACTGGATGGGGAGGGCCTAGAGGTCAGGGCCTTGCACCCCATCTCTGAGTGTGTGGTTCCTTTCCCAGAGGTGACCCCTAAAGGTTGGGTGAGTGTGGTGCCTGTAGAGTACCTCATACTAGTACAAGCCTGAGCCACAGAGTATAATGGTTATAGTCTAGGAGTCGGCATCCCAGCTGTGAGGCCTGGGCAAATAATTTAACCATCTAAGCTCTATTTTTTGCTTTATTTGTATTTTTTGTTGTTGTTGTTGTTTTTAGTTTTTAATTTCAAGCACAGAGAGTTGGGCTAATTATGTCCTTTAGCTCAAGGTATATGATCACCATTAGTTAATGCAAAGCCCCTTCTTATTTTATTTCTTTTTTATAGCTTTAATTGACATAGAATAATATTTAAAGTGTGCAGTTTGATGAGTTTTGGCATGTTCATACACCCGAAGAACCATCACCGTGATCGAGGTAATGAACAAATTCATCACCCCCACAAGCCACAAGTTTCTTTGTGCCCTTTGGTAATCTCTCCCTCCCACCTCTCCCCTCCTCCTATCCCCAACTCTGGGGGCAACCACTCATCTGCTTTCTGTCATTATAGATTAGCTTGTGTTTTCTAGAAATGTACATAAATGGAATCATACTGTCTGGATTTTGTCATTCAGCATAATTATTTTGCAAGTCATCCATATTGTTGTGTGTATCAATGGTTTTTCCTCTTTAATTGTTGAGTAGCATTCTACTGTATGGTTATAGTACAATTTGTTCGTCCATTTATCTGTTGATGGACATTGGAGTTGTTCCCAGTTTTTGGCTATTACAAATAAAGCTTCTGTGAACATGTATATAGAAAACTTTGTGTGGACATATACTTTCATTTCTCTCTCGAAGTAGAATGGCTGGCTCATATTCTATTTTATTTTTCTCCTTCATTCCCGATCTTTACTCTCACTCTCCCTTAAGCACCCACTCTGATATTCAACATATTCCCTTAACTATGAACATATCCTCATAAAATGCTCAGAGCTGTCATGTGTGCGGTCAGGGGGCAGTAAACTTATGTACATAGTGCTATACTGTAAATCTAGTTGTTTCTTACTTGTTTCACTTGATCTTATTTTGTGAGCTCCATTATGCCTACTCTGCAGTTAGACGTTTGTTGCTTCTAACTACCGCGCAGCATTCATAGTGTGTCCCTACCACCTTACTTATCCCTCCCTCTGATGAACACCAAGGTTGCGCCCAAGGCAGCACTTACATAAATAATGTCGCGGTGAACATGTCATCCTTCCAGTCCCCTTGCCAATCTGCACAAGCACTGAGTTGGATCTCCGGGTCCCAAGGTATGCACTTACTTCACATCACCCAGGGCTGCTGGCTTCACTGCTTCCGCACTGCCTGAGCCAACTAGTTACCTGCCTGCCCTCCAGCAGTGCTCCGGCCCCCACCTCCCCACATCCGGCCAACGCTGAGTACCCGTCCACTTTGCTAATCTTTTCCATTCTGATGGGTGTCTAGTGATATCATGTTCAATGCATATTCATCTTATTACTAATGAGATTGAGCATCTTTTGAAATACTTGTTAGCTCTTAGGACTTCTCTTTCTGTGAATTACCAATTTGTATCCTTTACCTGTCAGACTTTGTGTTTCCTAGCTTTTCCTTATTGATAGGCAGGAGCTCTTTGTTTTGCTTTGTTTGAATTGAGATATAACTTTCAAAAAGTAAAGTGCACAGATCTTTAGTGTGGAATTTGATTAGTTTTTGCACATGTTTACACTGGTGTAACCATTGCCCAGATCAAGATTTAGAATATTTCCAGCCCTCACAAAGATTCCCTGTGTCCCCCTAAGTCAGTAACCTCTTAAGGGAGCCACTATTCTGACCTCTATCACCTTAGTTTTCCTGTCCCGAAACTTCATGTAAATGGAGTTAAACGGTACGTACTTTTTGCACTGAATATTATCCGTGAGACCCATCTGTGTTGTTGTCTGCAGCATTAGGTCATTCTTTTTCATTGCTGCATAATATTCCACCATGTGCCTATACCACAATTTATTCACGCTTTTTCTTGTTGCTGGAAATTTGGATTGTTTCCATTCTGAGGCTATTACACATGAATAAAGCATCTATAAACATTCTTGAACATGCCTTTTGATGGATATAAGCACTCAGTGCAGTTGGGAGAGGAATTGTTGCATCATTGGGATTTTTGCAGGTTTAGCTTTAATGGACAACTGCCAAACATTTTCCAAAATGTTTGTACCAATTTACACTCCTACCAGTGGTGTATGAAAGTTCCAGTGGCTCCTCATCCCTGACAATACTTGATATTTTCAGTCTTTTTAATTGTAGCCATTCTGGTGGGCTTTGTAAGAGAGATCTATATATCCTAAGAAATTCACTTCTTTAGGGTTTTATATACTGTCTTGAAAACGTAATTTCACCCATCTGTTTAGTCCACCATGTATGGTCTTTGTCTCCTCATCTGTAAATGGGGATAATACCACCTGCCTTCAAAACCTGGCACACAATGGGTGTTCAATTCATGCTACTATACATTTCTGTCTCCACCGTTCGACGGGTGTTCTACCAGGGCAGGGACTGGATCTTAATTTGTGTAGCAACCAGGGCTCCAGCTCCGGGCCAGCAAGGAGCGGTTTTTCAATAAAGTTTGTAGATTAAGTGACCGAGCCTCCCAGAAGCAATCTCCAGGCTGCAATTCAAGGATCTGAGGGAGGGAACGAGGGGCTTGTGGCAGCGAAGTTGGAAGAAGCATTTCCCTTTCAGGCATCCAGTGGGTGGGGAGGGCCCCCTCCTCCAGGCGTCGGGCCGTGGACTTAGCGAGGAGGGATGGGGGCGGGTGGGAGCCGGGGCTGAGAGGTGGCAATTTTTCCTCTTGAGCCCTCGCTGCCCGGGTGGGCGGCGCGGAGCCGGCCAGCTGCCTTCTGCCCCTCTGCCGTTCCCTTTTTTCCAAAGGCTCTGCCCAGAGGAGCAGGAGGAATGGAAGGAGAAAGAGGCGGCGGCGGCGGCAGAGGCGGAGGAGGAGGAGGGCGCTAGCCTCGCCCCCGCGCGGCCGCCCGAGCCTCCCTCGGGTTCTCGCTGTCCTGGGCGGGCGCTGCTGGACCACGCCGAGCCGCCGCTGGCAGCCGGACCGAGGCGCCTCGCCGCCTCGCCGCCTCGCCGCCTCGCCGCCTCGTCGCTTCGCCACCTGGCTGCCGCGGCGGCCGCCGCCCCCTCCGCCTGCAGAGCCGCCCGCAGGCCAGGCTGGGCAGCCACAGGGGCGCCGCCGCCGCGGGCATCACCCTCCCCGGGGGCATCACCCTCCCCGGGGGCAAACAGCACTTCTTCGCCAGAGGGTTCGCCAATCCCGCACTGAACCCTTATAGACTCGCAATTAGAGTTTAGTCCACCCCTCCCTTTACCCACTAGGGCCTGAGGACCGGGGAGGCGAAGCAATTGGTCCAAGGTCGCTTGGTGAATTAGGAACAGTCAGTACTAGGCTCTAACCCCATTCCCTGTCCGCCCTTGCCTCTGTCCTGTGGCCAACACACAGGCATTTCACTCAAGTACGCCTCCCAAATCCCTCTTGACTCCCCAGGCCCTCTCTCTCTGCATACTCCGAGTCAAAGCCAGGTCCTGTGTATCACCTAGGGGCTGGCAACACCCCTCGTGGGTCTCCTGCCTTCCCTCTTGTCCCCCGAACATCCCATTCTCCGTCCAGCAGCCAAAGTGATCTTTTAGAACAGGAATCTGATCACCACTCTCCCCTGTTTGAAAGCCCCGATGTCTCCCAGTACGCTGGGAATACAGGGGAAAGCCAACGCCACAGCCCCAGGCCCCTGCTTTTACTCCCCTCCACCTCTTATGCTCAGCCCCCTGACCTGAGCTCCAACCTGCCGAGTTATTTCCACCCCAGGGTCTTTGCACTTGCTCTTCCCTCTTCCCCAAGCACTCCTCCTCTCGGGGTTCTTAACCAGGGGGTGGTCCATGGATTGAGGTGGATTTCAATTTAATTGTTTTCCTATGTAACCCTGTGTAATACATTTTATGTGTTTAAAAACATCATTTGGGGAAGGGGTCCATAGGCTTCACCGGACTGTCCCAGTGCCCGTGGCACAGAAGAGTTTAGGAACCCCTAGACCTTTGCATGTCTGGCTCTTCCTTGTCCTTCAAGTTCCAGCTCAAGGTCACCTCCTCAGGGAGGCCTTCCCCGGTTATGTCAGCTAAGGCTGCTCCCTCCCTCATCTGGTCATTGGCCAGCACAGTGTTTCTCAAAGTGTAGTCCCTGGACCCACAGCAGCAGCGTCACTCGGGAATTTGTTCAAAATGCATGTTCTTAGGACCCAAGAAACTCTGGGATGGGGCCCAGCATTCTGTTTTAACAAGCCCTCAAAGATGATTCGGATGTTGGATTCTCAAGTCGGAAAACCGCTGGCCCAGCGTGTTACCCCTGTGCTCTCACAGTTTTCACCATCCAGCCAAGGCAAGTTGGAACCTGGGGGCCTGAAAAGAGGAAGGACAATGGGGGAAAAGGTGAAAGGGGAGCTGGCTGAGTAATGAGGTGGAGCTACATCAGACCTACAGCCCACAGAGAGTCAGGCTGTCTTGGGGAAGAGGCAAGGTTTGACTTCAGCCAGAGTAGGGCTTGCAGAGCCTGGTCTGTCTCCTGTTGGCTGGCCCAGGTCACCATCGAGCTGGAGAGGAGAAGGAGGTACACATTCTTGTGTTTCACAAGTGACAGGAGAGGAGTTTGCATTCCCCTGGGCACTCATAGCTCGGCCCTGGTCTGAACATTAACCAGTATCCCTGAGGTCCCATTTGGAACTAGCCACAGTGGCTCCCAACTCATACCAGCCTGGTCTCCTGGCCTCTGCTCCAGTGGCCACAGGAAGTTCCAGGGCAATCCCAGGGTCCTCCCATCCTGAGCTGTTTCCTGTGCATATTCCAGGAGGGCCAGATGTTCCTGCAACCTGAGTCTGAGCCTTTCTTCAGACTGGAGAGCTGGTTTTGCCAGTCCCTGGAAGCTGCCTGTTGCTTCCTGCAGACCAGCTGGGTGCAGCCTGCAGCCTCCGGCTCTGGTGTTGTCAAAGGGGAGTTTTGGCCCTGTTCCTTTTGGCCACTGGTCTCTGGCCTCCGTGCAATTCCCAGGCCCCCGGGGGGAAACCAGACACTTTTAATTGACTTCCCCAATCTGATGATAGAGTATTGGGTATCAATAGACCGCAGGCAAGCTATTTTCATCCATGATTTCAGATGGCAGCAGAAGCCCAGGCTACCACGATCCTGCCACGTCACCTCACGGGATGAGCTCACCCCTTCTGCTAGCACAGCAGCATTTGCTGTGGCCAGCCAGTCTGATTCGGGACCTCCCAGGGAAAGTTCTAGGAAGTGGGGTGTAAGCAATTACAGCAGTGTGGCTGAACCAGAGTCTGTTGGAGAACAGCCTGGAGTCAGGAGACCTGGGCATTCTCCCAGCTCAGCCCCTTCCTAGCTGGGGACATTAGGCAGATGACTTGTCTGATCTATGCCTCAGTTTCCTTGCCTGCCAAGAGGAAATGGAAGTAGATGACAACGCTGGCTCTGGATATCCTACAATGAAGCCTGAGTGCTTTTTTTTTCACCCTGTCTTATTTCACAGTCCTGAGTCTTGCTAGCTGTCATCAAGATAAGAATCACCAACTTGACAACATTCAGGGGTCCTGGGTTTGGTTCCAACTTCCCCACTTGCATGCTCTTCCTGAACCTTGGCCAACCCTCCTGGGCACAGGATTAGAGAGATCATCTCCAAAGCGTTTAGGGCACCTCACAGGCATATTCCTACACTCTGGGTCCAGTGTGAGCAAGCATAAATTGAGGAGGTGGTGATATGACCAGTATGCTGTAGCCACTTCTTCTACTCACAACCCCTTGCCAGACTGCTGCACTAGACCTTTCACTCAGCATTGCCTGTCTGATCTACATGGTGCCCTTTCCCCACCAGTCTGTGAGTTCAAAGGCAGGGAGGGAATCCAATCACCTCTGTGTCTTCAGGACACAGTGGGCACTTAAGGAACAGTCATGGAACAAATGAATGAATAAGCGAATAAATGGATGGATGGATGGATGGATGGATGGATGAATGGATGGGCGGATGAATGAAAGAAAGAAGGCAACTCATGAGAGGCATGCTTGCTTAATACACTGTGTGTATGTGTGTGTTGTTGCTAGGTGGGGGAGAGGACAGGATTAGTCACAGTGAGCTAGGAGGGGACTTGATGGCTCTGCCTGGAAGCCTTCCCCCTCAGTCACAGTCTGCAGACTCAAGAACAGAGAGAAGCTTTCCTCCGCGAGAAAAACCATAGAGTCATGGAATGTTGGCTCCAAGCAAAAACCACAGGTCACTTAATCCGCACCCCTCCAATGGGGAAGCAAAAGGCCCAGACAGGTTTAGTTCCTGCCTGTACACTGAGCTCATCATGGAAACTGTTGTTTTTTCCATGAAAAATGAGCCAGTGGGCAGG
This sequence comes from Balaenoptera borealis, assembly GCF_965194805.1. Lineage (NCBI taxonomy): Eukaryota > Metazoa > Chordata > Mammalia > Artiodactyla > Balaenopteridae > Balaenoptera > Balaenoptera borealis. The sequence goes on from NC_138866.1 coordinate 146,204,024, forward strand.
GAAGAAGGGGCACAAGAGGAGTCAGTATTAAATAGAAAACTGTTAATCACAGAGAAAGCCTGTGCCTTCCCCAGGGCCTGACCAGCCCAGGGCAGGGGGCTTACAAAGCAAAGTGGGCTTGCCAAGCTCCAGGGGTGCCAGCTCGCCTGGGCTGGGCCATCAGGCATTATGGAACCAAGCCAGAGGCTCCAAGAAACACCTAAGCTGGCCTCGTGTTCATCCTGGAACACGGTTTCCTGCTATTTCCTTATAGAGGGAGGTTTTTGCTGAGCACAGGGTTTTCTGCATTTTCCATCCCTTGGCTATTAGAGGAAAACAGGAGACAAAATATAAAATCCTTCCCCGAGCCCGAGGTTGCCAGAAATCTCCCAGTTTTGAAGCATGAAGAGCTTAAGCTCTGTCCTGTAGTCCCTAGAGGCCTGATGCATGAAGCAGCAGGAGTTGATCCCAAGGTGCAATCTGCTCACACAGGCTGCTCCCCTCGGGCCTGGCAGGGAGCAGAGGGCTGAGCCCTTATGCTGCGGCTGAGGCAGCCTCCTGAGCTTCCACGGAGAGGTGGCAAGAGGACAGGGAGACCAGCACAGGAGCATTAGGAGTCCTGGAGGAAGGAGCTCTAATCAGAAGGTTTAAGTCGGCTTTGGAGAAGATGATACAGGCCCTACTAAATTCACCACTGAAATTCTCATCTTTGTCTTAGTGCCATGTCTCCAGAAAGCCCGGCTTAGGGAAGAAGGACAGTTGTCTTTAAGGCATTCCTGTGGGGTGAGTACCTTGGGAAGCCAGAGAATCACTGCAGGGGTGGAGGATGGGTCAGGAAAGGTCTGGAGCACAGGACCTCCATAGGCGGGCAAGCCTGCGGGACATCGGCTCTTGGGGTCCCAGGAGAGCTGGGGGGTGGAGGCAAGGGGCCTGCCTGGACCTCCACCTAAGGATAGGAGCAGAAAGACCTCACAGGAATATGCCCAGACTCTGGGTCCAGAGTGAGCTTAAGTTGAGGAAGTGGACCTATGTCTAGGTTATCCTCACATCTGCCCCTTCCAGGCCCATCCTCAGGCCCTCAGGCCCCTCACCTACACATGTGGGAGGCGGTACAGACACTGTGATGATCCAGAGTCAGCAGCCTGCCATCAAGGTCAGCACTGCCCCTTGTAACCTGTGTGACTCAGGCAGTACCTGATTCCTCTCTCTGCCTCTGTCACTTCATCTGTGAAATGGAAGTAATGCCAGCACCTCCATGCCTGGGTTGACGTGAGAGTTGAGATAAAGCAGCAAAGCGAGGAACACAGCTCCAGTGCTAGACAATTGTGAGTTGTTAGGGAACTAACCGATGCTTCTGGGGCTGAATAAGGACAAGCACAGCCCATTCAGCTGGACATCTCTGGAGTATGCTTATCTGCAGGCTGCGAGTCAGGCACAGCAGAGGGAAGACGCAGGGCGCTACAGCGTGGGTGAGAAAAGAGCCCTGCCCCACGGGGTGGATTGTAAAGTATGGGCCTAATGGAAGGACAGCTGTTCTAAGAGCAGAGACTGGAGGTGGTGTTCAGGGAATGCTGCCTGGAGGGGGCGCTAGTTTCTCAGGAGGGGCTTGGTTCTGAGACTACAGGAAGCAGGGTCGTGACAACCAGCATCATCCCAGGCCTTGTGTTCCTACAGGACCTCATGGAGATGAGTAGCCCTGACCCTGTCAACCCCTGGTCCTTACAAGGGGTGCTGATGTCTGGTTGCCAAATGGATGAAACTCAGGGACTTTGGAACATGGGAGGAACTAGTTCCAATGTCCCCTCCCTCTTCTGGGTGACTTCCCTGAAGCTCCCAAACCCCTGTGCTCCCGAGCGCCTCATCCTTAAGCTTCTATACACCACGCACCACAGTCGCTGGGCACTACGCTTTGGTTGCCCCCACCGGACTGAGTTCCCCGAGGGCAGGAACTGTGTCATCCCCAAGTCCAGCTCAGCCTCTTGGTGCACCAGCACAGCAGGGGCACACACACATAAGATTTTTTTGAAAGAAGTTAGAATTTTGACATTTCTAAAAAAGGCATGAAAGTCCCTATTATAGGGCAAATGAAAATTTTGTTGGCCTCCCTTACACTCCTATTGGTTTAGTGTGGCTTTCATATTGATTACATATGGGGCATATTCTTCTAGGCCCAGAGCAACTTTCAAAGTCTCTACCCAGCCCTGCTTATGAAACTTGCTTCTGCTTTTTGGTTTCTCAAAAGAGCACCTGCTGAGTTCGGTGTTAGCTATGTTTGCCAGCAAACAATAAGCCCCAACATGACTTCTCTCAGAGTTTTGTTGGTTTAAAAAAATGTATATATATATATATATATATATATATATATATATATGGTTAAACACATCATTTCTTAAAAGAAAACCCATGATTAAGAAGAGCATTATGAAGTCAGATCTGGGTTTGAGTCCTGTCTCACCACTCAACCAAATGAGTGCTTGAACAAATTGCTTAATGTACTTGATACAACACAACCCCCGTAAGCCCTTTGCTTCTTCATCTAATGATTTATTTGGTATTTATTGGTGCCTACTGTGTGTAGGCACTGTTCTAGGTGCCTGTTCTAGTGCACAAAACAAGCTCCTAGTGGTACTTATATTCATTAAGGATAGTGGGGAGACAATAAACAATAGACATAATCAATAAGTAAAGTGTATGTTAAGTTAGAGGGTGACAAGGTCTATAGAGAAAAGAAAAAGTGGCAAAGGATAAAGCAATGGGGTGCTGAGGGCAGGGGGGAGGGGCAAGCTGCAGAATTAAATGTTTTTGAATATAAAACATTTGACATGATGGTTAAGAGCATGGATTCTGGAGCCAGACCTGGGTTTAAATCCCAGCATGTGCTAGCTGTGTGACCTTGAGCAAGCTACTTAACCTCTCTGTGCTTCAGTTTCCTCATCTGTAGAAACGGGCCCATGTTCCTCCCTGTGCCCCTCTGGCTCATGGGGCTTGTTCGCGCCCAAAGTCTGAGACAGATTAGAGGCGACACAACCCAGAGGTCACTTACGTCGAGCTGTGGATGCTACCCGCATTGTTTGGCCAGGATGGCAAGATGCTGACGCCTTCTACATGTGGTTCAGGGTCTTCCTCGTGATCAGCGCGGTCCCAGGATGCAGAGTCTTGGATCTTCATCATCGGATCGCCCTTTTACCAGTATGTTATGACGCTCCTCATTGTGGCAACATCTTTCCAGTTTCGTATCTTCGGAAATCGAGCGAGCGCTCTGGACCAGATGGCTGCTAAATTCTGCGTAGGCCTGGGGGTGCTTCATTTAAGGCTGGGGCCGGTCCAGAATCCCTTATCCAGATGACTGCTGGTGGCTGACCCAGGACTAGGATGGTGTTTCTCGCAGGAGTGCTGACCTGGAGGTTGGGAGGCTAAGGCTCCAGCCAGTTTTGTTTGTGCCATGAAATATGCGGTTGAGGATGGGAGTGGGGAAAACCGTTCTTAATTCTGTCACGTTCAAGTGATTGCAAGCTTGACCTTTTAAGGAAAGTTTCAGTGGTTTTATAATAAATGATTTTCATTGAAAAATAATACTAATAACAATAACTAGCCACCTCACAGGCGATTATTATAAGAACTAAATGAGTGAGGTACATGTAAAGCGCTTGGAACAGAGCTGGCCCATAGTGAAAGCTGTATTCCTGCTGAATATAAGCAGTAGGAAGCACTGGCTAAATGCCAGTGTTTAAATAATCCCTGAATCCTAGGACTCACCTTCTTTCTCTGGGCCCCCTTAGGGTGTGGGCATGGGAAAGGGTAGGCAAGGTCCCCCTCAGCCTCTTCAGCTCAAGACTCAGCAGGAATCCCCTTCCTTTGCTTGGCAGTAAAGGGTGAGGGCAAGCCCACTAGCTCTAGACCAAGCTGATTCGGGCTTGAAACCCATTTCCACCACCAGCTAGCTGTGTGACCTTGGGCAACTCGCCTGATCTCTGCAAGCCTTGATTCCTCCTCTCTAATGTGGGAATAATAATGATTGATTATTTATCATGACCCAGGCACTGTTCTAACTGCTTTGCAAATATCACCTCACGTCATCCTTGCCACCACCTTATGAGCTGGTTCTTTTGTTATCCTCTTTTACAGGCGAGGAAACTGAGGCACAGAGAGGTAAGACGTTTCCCTGGTGGAGCCAGGATTGCAACCCCCGTCTGCCTGACCCCAGAGCTCCCCACCCCCTGCCCCTCCCTGTAGCGACACCCAGGCTGGGTGTGTAACACACACACTCCAAGCTCAGAGCTTGACACCTGGCACTGCCCTTCCCTTCCTCAGTTCCTTCCCTACGAGTGGCTGGTTAGAAGTGGGTAGTTTGGGCCCAGGGGTCCTTTGCCTCTTGTTTGTATTTTAAAAGTTCTTTCCGCCCAGGCAGAGAGGAGTCATCATAGGCTCCAAGTTTGCAGTTGGCCTATATTTCATACCCGGTACCTCCCCCAAGAAAGCAGGTCTCTGCTATTTGGTAACATCAAAATAATTAAATTTTAAACATCTATATTTGGCCAAAGCTCAGCCCTCGAAGGGGGATCTGGCTAAACCATGTTTCAGAAAGAAAAAATTTAAAAATCTAATAGACTAGGTTGTTTGTTTGTTCGTTTTAATGAAGAGACTCAGAGAGGCTAAAATGTCTGGGGATGGATGGGGACAGCAGGGAAGTGGGATTCACTCTTCAGAGAGAATCCCAGGGGGGCCACATGGACAATCAGAAGTAAACCGACTTGTGCTTATTCCAGTGTGTAGGTCTTTAAATAGACCCTGGGTGCATTTCTGTAAATGTGGGACAAGGTGTCCCTTCTGAAGACTGTTTATGGGACTTGGTAGTTCTGGCCGTCAATGGGCTGCTTTGTTGTGTGTCTGCTTGAGCAGCCACAGCGGACGCCGAGTGGCTCCAAAGCTCATGCTCCCTCCGCCACTTCCCTTAAGCAAACTCCAGAAGCAACAGTCACCCTGGGAGTGAGGATTGCACAAGAGCAGATGGGACCCAGGCTGTGGCACCAGGACCTTCCAGGGCTCCCCAACAAGGACCGCCCTCCTGGGCCTCCTCTGAAGTGTTCCAGAGTGGCTCTGGTGGGACCCAAGATAAAGCCTCAGCCCCTTGGTCCCTCAGTTCCCTGCCTTAAGGGGCTCACCTTGCTCCTTGATCCCTAACACAGTACACTTTCCACCGCAGGGAGACAGAGTACAGGGGGCCTACCACAGAAGGTCGTGAGGAGTTCAGCCCTGCCAGCCAGGGGACAGGCGAATGTCTATTAGTTCAGTCTTTTCTCCGTCCGTTCAGTCACCCACACTCTAAGCTACCATTGTGCCTTAGGAACAAATAATCCATAATCACAATCACAAGAGCTAAATCTATTGGACGTTTACTGTGTACCTGGCCCCGTGCTAAACTCCTACATACCTTCTTTCTTTAATCCTCAAAACGACTCTGAGTGTATCATCCTCACTTTATTTAGTTAGTTTTTTACATACTATCAATAGAGTATATATGTCAGTTCCAATATCCCAGTTCATCCCACCCTATCCTCACTTTATTCTTCCCCATTTACAGGCAAGAAAACTGAGACTCAAGTTCCTGCCAAGGAGGCCAAGGTCCTGCAGCAGTTAGTCAAGAGCAGACCAGTACTCTAACCCAGGTATGTTCAATTCCAAAGCACGTAGTCTTTACCATTAAACTCTCCTGCCTTGATGATGCACTGTACACCAACACTGGTCCCCAGAGCTCAGCCTGGTGGGAAAGATACGCAAGGAAACAGACCATTACAGAAGACCTATAGGAATACTAGCTCAGGCGAGAAGGGCTAGTCCAAACAGGGCAAGTAGGTCATAAAGAACTTAAGAGATGGTCTTTGAGTTCAGTCTTTAAAAAAAAAAGTAAAAGTTAGCCAGATGGCGGAAGGGGATCTGCTCCCTGACTGAACTGAAAGATTCTTCAGAATGGGAGGAGGTGAGAGTGTGTGCATGTGTGTGTGTGTACGTGTGTGTGTGTGTGTTTCAGTCTGACTGCTGATTTAGGGAACAAGGAGGCAAGGCTTGGCACTAGAGACTTCAGTAGATATGGGGGTCTTGCCATTGGTGTCAGCTACTGACCTCAATAATTTAATAGCCACCCATATTTACTGAGAGCCTACGTTAGTGATATCTTACATGTCACTATAGCTTTGAGGGTGTCAAAGCTCATTTGATCCCCACCATGATGCGACCCAGACACGTTGTTTTTCAGATGGGGAAACTGAGGCTCAGTGAGATTAAAACACTTGTCAATGTGCATGTCACTGACTCAATTCCTGGGACTTAAAGACTTTCAGGGTAGATGAGACATGCCTTTAAGAGAATCTATGGCAGCCACTAATCCAATTCATGACTCCCCTCCAAACGTCCCTCCAAAGTAGTTGCTACCTTTTGTTTGGACACACTTAATGGAAGGTAACTCATTATCTTCTAAAACACCTCATCTGTCCTCAGAGAGATTTCACAATTACTGACAAGTTCTTCCTTTTTTTTTTAATGTAAATTTACTTATTTTATTTATTTATTTTTGGCTGCATTGGGTCTTTGTTGCTGCACAGGGGCTTTCTCTAGTTGCAGCGAGTTGGGGGCTACTCTTCGTTGTGGTGCGCGGGCTTCTCATCGTGGTGGCTTCTCTTGTTGCGGAGCATGGGCTCTAGGCACGCAGCCTTCAGTAGTTGTGGCACGCAGGCTCAGTAGTTGTGGCGCACGGGCTTTGTTGCTCCGCGGCATGTGGGATCTTCATGGACCAGGGCTCAAACCCATGTCCCCTGCATTGGCAGGTGGATTCTTAACCACTGCGCCACCAGGGAAGTCCCTCTTCCTTATTTTGAGGATAACTGTCTCCAGCTTCTTTGATCCATCACTCCAGTTCCCTCGGGGGGCCCTAGAGAGCAGCATCGCTCTCTTCCAGCGGCCAGCCCTTCAACATTTTGGAAGAGACCCCTGGGTCTCAGCCAGGAGGCCTCAGGCATATGGTGAGGTTGCCCATGGAGGCCTTTGTCCCACTGCCCTGCTCCCTCTGGGCCTGCCCGGTGTGTCTGACATCAGGCCAACACATGTCTGCTTCCAGCACTCGAGGAGGGGGGCACTGTTTGCAGATCCCAGAGCCTCTGCCTGGTGGCCCAGCCCCAGGGGCATTTGCCCAACCAGGTCCTCGGACTTGCTCCAGCCAGTGTGGTCCTCTCCCTCGTGCCAGCGTTGTCTGCTGCTAGCTCTGCTCTTCTCTCCCTTTCCCTGTGCTAGTGAGAGAGGGTTAGGAACGAGGCGGCAGCAAAATGCCCTACTGTTCAGGCCTGCAACCCACTGGCGTGACTCTCTCGCGGAACGTGTGGCCCCCTGACTTACCGGGGCCCGCCCTGGGTAAACGTCTCGTGCTGGGAGACCACGAGCTGTCCTTTCAGAACATACATTTCCGTGAGGCCCAGGTTTGGTTCCCAGAACAGCAATAAAGGAAGGACCCACACCTTCCCTCAGCGCCTCTTGCTCAGCCAGTGTTGACAGAAGAGCCACGTGACACAAGAGTGAGTAAGGCAGGGGCCTGGAATGAGTAAGAGAGGGAGCAGAAAGCCACGTTCCCTTGCTGGTCATCACCTGGGACAACGCCGGGTGTTGTCCGCACACCCCTTCCCCTGCTTCCCATTGCGGGGCCGTGGTTTTCCAGCGGAAGCTTGTGTGTTGTTGGGTTGAATCCTGCTCAGTCCCCCACCCACTAAGGGCCTGCCCCCAGGAGAACGTCTCCTGCCTGGGCTCAGAGGGCAGCAGCTAAAGACACACTCCCTGGCGTCTTCCTCTCCCTCCCTCCTCTGCCCAGCCCCTTGGTCAGATCGTGGTAGTGCAGGGAGGCCTCTGCATCTGGAATCTTCCAGCCCTCCTGTTCCCTTGGCTGAGTGTATTTGTCTTGGCCACCTTCACCTGGGCTTTTTGAAACAGACTTTCTTTCCTTTGCTTTCCCCCAGCAGCTGGCCTCCGCAGCATGGCTCACAGAGTAAGCCTTGTTTTCAGGGAGCCACGGAACCCCCCACTCTACGAGGCAGCCCACCCGTGTCTGCACCCTCACAGACGCTTTTCTCTGAGGCCACAGAGAGCAGCCATGGACAGAGGACTGCGAGAGTCAGGGCCTGAGACCAGAGAGCCAGGATGGGGGACAGAGAGGCCGAAGTTATCGGGAGCGGGAAGAGAAGCGCCAGTGCACATCACAGCAGGCACACGGCTCCGTTACATTGAGACGTGTTGGAGGAAAACAGGGATCGAATGGAGAAAGTCAAGTCCCAAAACCACAAGGGGGGAGCCAAGCTAGTCTAGAGGGAGACCCTAGGAAGAAGGGACCTGCATTCAGGTCCCCATCTGCCCCTTATTATCTATAAGGGCCCCTGTGCCCTATTCCTAATCTGTAATGTGGGCACAATAATAATATTCTACTTGCTCCAGGGTAAGGAACTGGACTTCTTGAGGCACTTTCCAGTTGGAAAACCTATGACTTAATAGTTTTTTTTTAAATGCCAACAAAAGGTTATTTGTGTGCAAACAGAACATTGACATAAGGAGGTGTGCCTGGGTCAGGGGTGGGGAGCAGTTTTCTGCCTCGTGAATTTCAGATCACTGGTAAGGACTAAATCAGTCTGATCACAGCCAGTCTTCCTTGGGCAGATGGTTTCTGAATGGAGGGGCCTTTATGGTTCTGAGTCCACTGCCCCTCCCAGGAACACAGGGGAGAGGGCAGACGTTCCCCTGAAGCCCCCAGCCTTGGCCTGACCTTCTGCCCCCTCTTCCTGCTCTGCTAATGCCTCCCTGCCCCGGACTCTGTCCACGGCCAGCTGGCCCACGGAGCAGGCTTGGTGCCCTGGATTGACTCCTCTGCTCCGAGGGCAGTTCTGGGCTTGCTCTGGAGGTGTGTGCTGTCACAAGCCCGTGCCTGAGGCTCAGGAAGCCTGGGGCTGGCGGGAAGGTCCTGTCCACTCCGTCTCCCATGCCATGGAGGGAGGGATGGCCCCTCATCCTCAAGGTCCAACCCCCCACTGCACCTTGGGGTGCCCTCCTGGTCAAAGAATTCCCTTCCAGGTGTACCTGCACCCTGCCCCGCCTCCATCCAAGGTGGGCACCATTTCCCATTGCATCTCTGCAGGGCTCAGGTATTTCTCTGTGTGGGTCCCTGGCCCTTGCTGTGACCTCTGACTAAAAGTGCTGACGGCCCAGCTGTCCTCCTCACAGCTTCACAGCTGCTGGCCCTCGTTCAGACCAAAGAATCCCATCTCCTTGACACCTCCTCCTGCCCATCCTGCATCCTCTTCATTCCACACTGCCCTTCTCTTCTCTTGGTCGGTTCTAATAGGCGTTGTCTATTTCTTGCCATTTGATCTACAGTAAAGTCTCATTATTCTCTGTAGTTATGTTCCGTAAGTTCGCTGTGAACACTGAATTAGCAAATACTGAAACATTACTCCTCGGGGAAGTATGGGGTTAGGCTCCTGCCAGCCTCTGGTCACAACATTTTCATCGACCATCAGTACATAACCTTGCTTTATGTGTGTTTCTGTTTAAGGGCATCTTATTTAATAGATGTAGTTGATTCACTAGCATTGAATCCACAGTCAACAGCACTATGACTCATGCCTGAACTAAGCTTATCTAAAGCATGTATTTTCTCCATAAGGCACATCACAGCCTTCTTGCTCTTAGGAAGTCTAGACAGCACTTCAGTGCTATGCTTGGGGGCCATCCTAAACAGCAAAATCACCCACACAAAGTACAGATATGTAAAAAACTTGTCACTAAATAGAGCAAAGAAGGCCACTTATTTATAGTATGAGAGCTGAGATAAGAAGGCAGGGCATCACCTTGTCCCACCTCAGTAAGAACACGTGGGTAGGCAAATTCCAGAAAATGTAACCCATGAATACAGAGGATCATTGTGTGCTGCTCTTGCACTCCCCACTCCCTTCCTGCACCAAATCTTCCTGGATCCTCTCTGCTATGTCCCACCTTAAGTCTGTTCTAGCCTCACTTTTTCACACAACAAATACTTCTTGAGCAACAAGTACACATCGGGCAGTATGTTAAGGACTTTCGGCCTCCAAAATAAGGATCGGATCCTGTCCTCCAGTAGCTTATAGTCTAGGTCAGGGTTATCACACAGTTTCTGTAAAGGATCAAATAGTAATTATTTGCAGCTTTGCGGGCTTTGTGGTCTCTGTCACAGCCATCTAACTGCTGCCATAGACCACAGGTAAATGAAGAACTGTTACACAAAACAGGTGTCCCTCCACTGACTCTGGACTAGAAGAGTCTTGTCTCCTGTCTCTGCTGTCTCCTGCTTCTTTCCCCCTGGGCTCATCACTTTCCCCGAGAATCATCCGTCTTTGCCTGCCTCTGCTGGAAATCCTCCCCCAACGATGCCTGGGACTCAAGAGCAGGGTTCAGGACTCCTCTGTTCTCTGCCATGTCAGGGTCTAGCACAGCAGGGGACATTCATTTGCTGGATAGACAAACAAGTACATAGATTAGTGTCTTATATTTATGACCGCACAGGACCCAACTATTGATACCAGCACACTTTTAAAGTATTTCAAGCCAACTCCATGATTTTATTTATTTATTATTTTTTTAAAATGAGGTATCCTAGTATTTTCTTTTAATTTTCTTTTATTTTTGGCCACGTTGGGTCTTCGCTGCTGAACGCGGGCTTTCTCTAGTTGCGGCGAGCAGGGGCTACTCTTTGTTGCGGTGCACGGGCTTCTCATTGTGGTGGCTTCTCTTGTTGCAGAGCACGGGCTCTAGGCATGCAGGCTTCAGTGGTTGTGGCATGTAGGCTCAGTAGTTGTGGCTCGCAAGCCCTGGAGCGCAGGTTCAGTAGTTGTGGCACACAGGCTTAGCTGCTCCTCGGCATATGGGATCTTCCCGGACCAGGGCTCGAACCCGTGTCCCCTGCATTCGCAGACGGATTCTTAACCACTGCGCCACCAGGGAAGTCCTCCATGATTATATTTAAAAACAGACACCTGTGGGGCCCTGTCTGGAAGCAGCCCCTAAAAAACACAAGCACTTCTTCAGGGATGAAGTATCTGCTAGCCCTCCATCCGCACATTTTCCTCAGGGAAGGGTCCCAAAGGGCACCAAGTGCATATAATTGAGACAGTGAAAGGGGGATCCTCCTCCTTATTTTTTCCTCTTTTTCCTCCTCATTGTTTTTTCTCTACTTCTTTTTCTTCCCCTTCCCCTCCCCAGGGAAAGCCAGGTAGGCAGGAGGCTGCTGAGGGTTGCCTCTGGCCTAGGGTTTCAGGGAGCAGGGGGGCAGAAGTCCCTGATTCTGGGTTGTCCCACCCAGCTCTTCCTCACCCAGTGGGCATAACATTCCCTTGCACTTGGCTGGAGACCCCTGGGATTATATCTCCTGGAGACTCAGTGCAGCTGCAGGCAGCTGGATTCAGATCCAAGGGAGGGCAAGGACTCCCAATAAAGGCCTGTTACCAACATAAAGCAATGACCCCTACCCACCCACCCCCCGCCAGGGAAGGAGATACTAGGGGATGGGCCAAATGAGTCAGGAAGAAAGTTAATTCCCAGCCCCCACTTAAATCCCACTGCACAGATCTGCCTCTGTGGTTAAAGGCAGTCCCAATCCTGGAGCCCCGTGGCTCTGGCCCCGTGAATGTATGTGTGTGCACACACACGCACGTACAAACGTGGTCTCATGGTCTACAGGGCAGAAAAGGAATCTCAAGTTGGTTTAGGGTTTCTTCTCAATATGTCACTTCTACCTATAAAGTCTCCACCCAATAGGAAAAGATTGAGAAAATCTGGGACATGAATCCAGGGGCTCAGGGGTTGAGGGGAACCATGGGTTGGTGTGAAGATGAGTCATCTTTCACACTTGCTCATGAGCCTTCCACAGGTCCGTACAAAATGCAGCCTCACATCACCCTTCAAGGCTGGGTTCCATAAGGGGAGCCCAAAGGGGGCTGGCCCAACACTACACAGAGGACAGAAACCCGAAAAGATAGAGAAGATGGGAGGGGACACAATGGAACAAGCTCTGGCTGAGGGCCCTTCACATCTGCACCTCTGGAGGTAGCTCCCATATGATGGCAGCCTCAGGGACCACAGCAGACAGGGGAGGACCCATGAAGATGCTGTGTGGATCCAGGCCCTCCTGGAACAGAAGGCCAGGACTACTCAAAGACCATGTGAACACTGAGGTCTACAACAACCCCATGTCTGAGGAATGGAAGCACTGGAGGGGCACACGGTGACTAGTTATGAAGACTCGGGCAGCACTGAGTTAGGCAGATGTGGCTGTGTGACCTGGGCCCATCCAAGCTCCAAACTCTTTGTCCGTACCATGCGCTAACACCAGCATCTCCCTCACAGGTTTGTTGGGAGGATTAATTACATAAGGCTTAGCACAGTGCTTGCCATGTAGTAAGTCTGCAAAATCTCAGCAGCCGTGATGATAAAAATAATAATGATGATCATAAAACTCTTTTTAGCTTTTGGGAATAAAAATTTGATCCAAGTTTTCATTTTTACAGTCCCCTTTCTTGTCAGCTCTAGTTGTCTCTTCTATAAAATGAGATGGCTCAGCCCAATGAACCCTAAGATTGCTTCTAGAACTAATGATTTAGGACTCTAGGAGTTTCCACATTCTGGGACTCTACAGAAAGTAATTAATGCCCTGATACAGTACGGGAAAGATCCAATTGTCTCGAGACTGCTCAGAGCAGAAATGGAAATAACCCAGCTAATGCCTGATGCCTCATCTCCTCTCTTGACCTGCATTGCCGGGGTGATTATGCTGAGAAAATAAGTGTCTTGCAAAGCAGCCTATCCCGCCAATACGCTCCCAGCGGTGGTGACCCACTGTTCTGACTTTTATCACCGTGCATTAGTTTTGCCTCATATAAATGGAACAAAACTGTATGCATTCTTTTGTCTCTGTCTTCTTTTCCTCCACATGTTTTTGAGAGTCATTCATGTCATTGTGCTTATCCATAGTTCATTCTTCTTATTGCTGAGTAGTATTCCACTGTATAGAGGTACCACAGTTTGTCTCTCCATTCATGGACACTTGGGCTGTTTTCACTGTAGGACTATCATGAATAAAGCTGCTATGATTTACCACAAAAGCTCCATTGCTCTTCAATGGGAGAAAAATGTCTTGCAATAAATGATGGTGGAGCCATTGGATATCTACTTGGAAAAAAATTAACCTTTACCCCTAACTTATACTTCACACAAAAATTAATTCAAAGTGGATCACAGGCCTTAATTAGGAAAGTAAAACAATCTTTTATGAGAAAGCATAAGACAATATCTTCACGACCTTGGGAAGGGCAAGAATGTCTTAAAGAGGACACAAAAGGCATTAAGCATTAAAAAATTTAAAAAGTGGACTTCATTTCAATCAATAACCTGTTCATCAAAAGACACTATTAAGAAAACAAATAGATAAGCCAAAGACTGAGAGATGTTTGCAATACATATATCTGACAAAGAAATCCTATTTAGAATGTTTACTTTTAAAACTCCACAAGTCAGTGATAAGGAGAGAAACAACTCAATTAAAAAATAGGGAAAATATTTGAACAGGAACTTTAAAAAAGATATCCAAAATGGCTACTTTGAAAAAATCCCCAACATCAAATACTTGTCAGAGAAATGTAAATAATAACACAATGAGACACTCCTACGTACCCACCAGAAAGACTGAAATTAAAAAGATGGACAATCCCAAGTATTGGGGAGGATGTGGAGAAACGGAACCCTCAGACACTGCTGGTGGGAGGGTAAGTTGTTTCAGCTGCTTTGGAAAAACATTTGGTAGAATCTACTAAAGGTAAATAGCACTCCATGACCCAGCAATTCCACTTCTAGATATAGAGCCAACAGAAAGGAGTACAAATATTCACCAAAAAGACATGAAAAAGAACGTGCAGAGCAACTTTATTCGCAATACCCAGCATACTTGAAAGTATAAAACAGAAATGTCTTCTAAGCTGACTTTAGTCTTAGGTTCAAGAGGACACAGAGCACCAGAAAGGACTATGCAGGAGGCTGCACGTCTTGGTCCAGGAAGGAGCCTGATAACAAAAGGGAATGAAAGCAGGTGGTCCCTGGAAGGGCACTGCTTAGATCTGCTTAGATGATGAAGCTAGAGGTGGGGGTGGTCCTGATCTGAGCTACCTAAGGGAGCCCTGTCAAGCTATAAATGAGCTTGAGAGCAGCAGTCCATCAACTGGGCCCTGACATTGCCCCTTGCTTAAACGGAGTGTATGTACCCTGTTGGAAAGGACAGGGGAAAGACGAAGGCTCTGCCTGAGAGGCCAGGGAGAATGAAATCTTTGAGGGGAAACTTCTCCCCTTTATGTATCATGAGTAGGCACCCACCATCCAATGAGACTCTTGAAAACTAAGATCCAGTTCACTGGTCCGAAGCCACAGTGGAGCTGGTTCTGCTTCCAGAGAGCTGGACCTTCAGCCACCTCGCTGCCCTCTATGCTGCTCAGCTCCTCTCCTCCCACAGACACGGCCAGGGAAGGACGGTGTGGGCTGGGGATCCTGGAAACCCCTGGGCCAGGAACATGTGTCCACCCATGTTGATTGTTCGCGTCCAACAGGACACCTTTTCTGAAAGCAGAAATAACCTCATCCGAACACAGAATGGAAGAGATGTTTGACAAGGAGATACACAAGCATTTCCTGGGGCAGGCACTATAGCTTTAGAAGCCACAGGGAAAGGACACACACGGGGCTTGGTCCTGAGTGACCTGGATCTTACACAGGAAATAGTTGGGTAAACCTCTCACCTCTGCACACATACTAGATTAAACTCTACCTCCTGGTGATAGGGTCAGAACCAAAAAAAAGACTGTCATTTTTAGTAAGAGGAACTATTGGAAAACATTGTTAGGGAAAAATAGAAATAAATAGAAAACTTTTCTGCTTTAAAAGTAATTAGTCCACAGGAAGCCACAAGACTATTTAAAATGTCATATTGAAAGTCCAGGAAAGATTTGGAGCTAGGGCTCCAAAATAGCTGCTAAATAATGAACCTGTTTGGCTGGGCTGGTGAAACTGCAGATCATCGTAGAGGAAAAGCTATGTTTTCAAAAATGGGAAGTGGGTCTGAGGAAGCACAGGAACCCAGAAGCCCCCCACCCCAGAGAGGCAGCTGGTGCTCCCCAGCCAGGGCGCTGAGTCTAACCAACCCAGACGCCTGCACCGCTTCCTGATCCGCCCAAGCCCCTGGTGTTTTCCTCCTCTGTTCGTTCTAAAAGGCAAGCTCCTCTCTGTAGAAGCATGAATTCTCTCATCCACAAGCCTCTGTTTTATGAGCTGTCTTAATAACGTTTATAGGTCAAAAACATAATTCAAGGAACTTCTTACAGGAGATATCTCAAACCAATAGTACAAGCTATTTCAAGTCAGAGATGAAGCCATGGCCCCTCCCCTTGTGGAGATCTCAGTTTAGGGGGCGATGATGGGGGCACCTAACCTGACAGTTACAGTGGAGTGTGATAAATGCTCTAATTGATGGAGTATAGGGGGCTTTGGGAGCCCAGTGGAAGGCATCTAGTCCCCTCTGGGGTATCACGGAAGACTTCTAGGGACCCAGTGCCTGAACTGGGTCTTGAGCCCGAAGAAGAAGAGAAGGAAGGGCATTCCAAGAGGAGAAGCCTCAAGTGCAAAGGCACAGAGCTGTGATTGTTTGGCAGATGGCAGGGACCTGAGGGAGGGAAGCAGGATGGTGAGAGAGGCCAAATCTGAGAAAGAATTGTATGCCCTCCTCCTCTTCTGAATTTACCCTGAAGGCACATACATAGGAATCGGATGAGTAACTGACAGTATGCTTTTCATGAAGTGGAGCCCCGTTCGACTCACTCCCATTCCCCAACGATAAAGGCATTATTACACACGGGGAAAGAGTGATTAAGCCCATCAGAGCACCCAGGAACTGAGACTGAAAAGCGATTTACATATTTGTCTTGTTCATTCTCAAGAGCACTGAGAAGAAGAGAGAAAGTGTTCATGTCATGAAGAATGTGAAGAAGGTTCAGCACGTCAAAATGGTGGAAGCAGGGAGTAACCCCAACAAACTTAGAAAGGGATGCTTTGGGGGGGGAAACAAAAACAGGAAGCAGTACTTTGCCCAGGAAGCTGCAAACATCTGGAATTAATCCACCCTAGAGATGGTAGGGAGGCAAACAAAAATTGGTTCAAGGAGGGTTCTGATAATTTCAGGGGTGGGAGAGTCACAGTGATTATTAAGGGAAGCTGGGGATGTTTGGCGCTTACGCCGAACCACCTGAGGTTGGAGCCTTGGGGCACCAGCACGCTTTCCCAGCAAGCCTGCAGACAGGGCAGACCAAGGGTTGGGCTGGACTGACCACTCACCCAACCCGGCTTGGCACCGCTCCTGCTTCCTGCATCACTGACCTCAAGCCTGGGGGACCCTGGTTCTGATAATGATAGGGAAGCAGGACTCAGAGTGGGAGCTGCTGAGCCAGTGGCGCCACCCTCTGAACCGATCACATGCTCTCTTCCCCCACTACTCACATATGTGCCAAGCTCTAGTGCCCAAGAAAGGCTGTGAATGTCCTTGTCCATGGGCTTGAGCGCTATCTGACTTTACTTTCTTCATACAAGTCTCCTTGTCTCAGCAGGAAGAGGCTCATGTTTACACGGATATCATTTACGGGCAAGGGCCAGATATGAGGTTTCTATGTTCAGTGTCGAAGGTAGGGACATGGAAACAGTTAAGAAAAATCTGATAATAATGAGGAGGAGGCACTAAGGATAGAGGCGAAAGAAATAAAGGGCAGTGGTCATAATGGTGGCGTTGATGAGTGAGAATAAGACATGGAAGTAACAGTGGAGAAGACAGAAGTGGAAGCGCTAATAATGGAGGTGGTGACGGTAGAAGTGGGAGGGAAGATAATGGAGCAGTAGTGGGGGTGAAGAAGGAGATGAAGTCAGTGGAAGCAAAATTAGAGGTGGTGATAATTGTGTTGGAGGAAGTGACAGTGAAGGTAACAGAGCATTGGTGGTGGAAGTGGTAGTGGGAGTTGTGAACCAGTGATGGTACAGGTGATGTAGGAGATGAAGATAAAGGTAGAGGTGCTGGTGGTGGTGATGATAGTGGTGTTAGTTAGTGAAGGTGAGGAACAGGGATGGTGGAGGTGACGAAGGCACTGGAGGTGGTGGTGGAGGTGATGATTAATGGAAGCAATCACTGCAGTGAAGGTGAGGAATAAAGAAGAAGGAAGTCAGTTGTGAGCTGCAGCAGTCAGGGAGGGATTCCTGGAATGTGTGAGTCTTGAACCAGAATTTACAGACTTGTAAAATTTAGAGAGGAGAGAGTAGGACATTCCAAGCCAGGGATATGTTAGTGAGAATTTGCAGGGGAAGAATACATAGGTTGTATTTGTGGGGCAGTGAGGGGAGGGTGAACACTGGGCTGGTGTGGGAAATGAAGTGGAGCAAGGAGAGAACGCCTAGGCGGAGAAGCTCAGACTCTGGGTGGAGAGCCCCAGGAGCCTTGAGCAAGGGTGGACTGTTAGGAAAGAAGGTGTGCTGTGGACAGTCTGGAAATGGAGAGCAGCCAGCTGGAGGTGGGGCATACAGCTCGGAGACTGTGGAACCCCCGGGGAGCGCAGTGAAGAGGCGCCACATGCCAGCAGTGCAGGAGGGTGGCTCAAGCTGGGAGGCTCATTTTACCCTAAGTCTTAGCTGACATGTGCCTTCTTTCCTGAGGTCTGGGTTCCAGCCACCAGCCCTCCCTTAACGCCCGAGGAATCGGATGCATTTTGTCTGGTCCGACCCTTTGTCAGGCCAGACTGCAGTGGTGTACTGCGGCCAACTCGCATGGGCCTATGAGAGCTGTTTTTATGAGAATGTCTTCTCAACTTTGAGTTCAGTAACATCACGTTGGTAGTTTTAAATCAGCCATGGTGAGCGTACTGATACGACGGAGATTGGCAAATGCTACAAACTGGCTTTTCTTTTCCCGGCGATCCAGTTGTTAAACATTTAACAACACACCAATGATTGTACCCCAGGAACCCCAACATGAGCAGGAATGATACTCCCCATGCTAGGCCTGGGAGCATAGTGCATCCCTGCATTCTAATGTCATCTATGGTATGTTTCAAACCTAGCCTGTATTACAGTAATTTTGAACCCCCAATAGGCAGGGAAACTCATTAGGCCTGTATTTTTTTCCCCCAAATTTTTATTATGAAAAAATTACAAATGTGCAGAAAAGTTGAAAAAACGGTACAATGAATATGTATATACTCTATGAATACACACTCAAATTTCCCTCAATTGTCCCAAGAATGACTTTTTCTGTTTTCTCTCCCAAACAAGGATCCAATTAAAGTTCCCCCATTGCATTTGGCTGTTTTGCTCTTTAGTCTCTTTTAATCTAGAGCAGGGAATCTAGATTTTTTAGCAAAGGGCCAGATAGTATTTAAGTATTTTATGTTTTTCAGGCCAAGAAGCAAAATCAAGGTAGGTACTTAGATTAACAACCATTTAAAAATATAAAAGCCATTCTTAGATTGTAGCTGTTAAAAAAAAAAAAAAAAAGCAGTGGGCTAGATTTATCCTGTGGGCCATAGGTTGCCAACGTCTGATCTAGAGCACTCTCTCCACATTTTGTCCCCCGTGACCAAGGATGTATGACTTGTGCAATTGTATTCAGGAGGACCCAGTGCTTGGTTTGATATCCTGCTATTGCTCTCCTGAAATTCTTAATTTCTCCTGAAATGTTATCTTTGAACTCGTGTTTTATAAGTGAAGTCTGAGAGGACAATGTGTATGAGCAGAGGAAAAACGCACAATATGTGTGTCTGCTGGCATTCTGCCACCCTTCTGCATATAGTCCCCAGTAGCCCACAAGCACACAATTCCGGTGAACCCATAATGTATGTTACATCTACGACAGAGTAAGTGGGGCACTTTCGTTCAAACCAGAGGCTTTCTTCAGATGCAGAACAAAGGCAAGAGGGTTCTAAGAAACACACATGACCAAGGAGTCCTATCATATCCTTCCTTACTCACCTTAATTCCTTGTAACATGCTTTCCTGTAACTTACCTGAAAATGATGACATATATGCAAAGGGAAAGACAGAGCAATCTTTTCCTTCCAAGACTTCCTTATTTATAAGTACATGGAAGGTAGAGAGTGTTGGCAAAGTGTATCAAGAAGCAAAATAGAGACTTCCCTGGTGGTCCAGTGGTAAAGAATCCGCCTTCCAATGAAGGGGACATGGGTTCGATCCCTGGTCAGGGAACTAAGATCCCACATGCCGCGGGGCAACTAAGTCTGCGTGCCACAACTACTGAGTTCACGTGCCTCAACAAAGATCCCGTGTGCCACAACTAAGACATGATGCAGCCAAAAAAAAAAAAAAAAAGAAATGAAATAAAAGCAGCTGTTATTTTTGTGTTGCAATCCCACTCTTCTGGTAATAACCAAATACACATGTATGTACAAACTATGAACTACAAGTTGTATCATTTTGGTGATTCCACATATGAATTAAGTACTTTTTAATTTGTGGTTAAAAGTGGCATTGCACAAAATAAAGATGGACGGGAAAATTCATGCTAATAATGCTCATTCCTCTTTACTTAAAATGTCATTAGGGCTTCCCTGGTGGCGCAGTGGTTGGGAATCTGCCTGCCAATGCAGGGGACACGGGTTCGAGCCCTGGTCCTGGAAGATCCCACATGCCGCGGAGCAGCTGGGCCTGTGAGCCACAATTACTGAGCCTGCGCGTCTGGAGCCTGTGCTCCGCGACAGGAGAGGCCGCGATAGTGAGAGGCCCGCGCACTGCGATGAAGAGTGGCCCCCACTTGCCACAACTGGAGAAAGCCCTTGCACAGAAACGAAGACCCAACACAGCCATAAATAAATAAATAAAATTTTTTAAAAAAATCATATATTTAAAAAGAAAAAGTCATTAAACAGCAAATTTTAAATATGACCAATCAAGAGAGAAACCAAAAAAGAAGGGAAAAACTTTATATTACAGTGTCCTTAAAAGCATTTTGTTCTTGCCCTTTGAACAAGGGGCCTCACATGTCCCTTTGCACTGGACCCCATAAATTATGTAGCCAGACCCATAATATTGGCTCTTTGAAGAGTCTAGGCTTTGTAGAAGTTCCCACATTGCCTGACTGTGTCCACATGGTGTTGTGTCACTTGTTCTTCAATCTCCATATTTCTTACAAACTAGAAGTGAGGATTAGATGCTTGAGCAGATTCAGGTTAAACAAATTTTGGTAATAATTCAGGTTAAACAAGTTTCCTAGGTGATTTTGTGTTCTTTACATTGCATCACACCAGAAGGCATATATTATCAGGTTGCCTCATTCTGAGTGATGCTATTTGATCTTCGGATTATGGTGATGACCTCCAGGTATTTCCATCCTAAAGGTATGTTTTTCTCTTTGAAATAAGTAATTTTGTGGAGTGCTATTTTGACACTGGGCAGTTCCCCACTGACCTTTCACCTAATGATTTTGGCATCCATTGCTGATCTTTGCCTATATCAATTGCTACATTGGAGCTTGTGAAATGTTTTTCTAATTCTATCACTCTTTTTACATGTACAAGTAGACTTTCTTCAGTTTAAAAGAGACAGAGCTTTCCCTCCTCCCTGCTCACTCGCTCACTCATGCTCTCTCTCTCTCTCCCTCTCTCTCTCTCTATTTGCGGCGGGGGGGAGTTTCTTAGGACTCTTTAATTCTTAGTATTACAATTAATGACCATCATTATTCTTATGATTTGGCTCAAATTGGGCCACATTTATTTAGAAGAAGGCCCTTCAATTTGGTTCCTGTGTTCTTTTGACATAACTTCCATTCATCTTTGAGTGCTGCCTTGCTTTCTGACACAAAAGATGTTCCAGGCTGATCTTGTACTTTCCCTGCTCCAGAGCTGGGCTCAGCCAAGATCCAAGGCACCATAGTGTTTAAAAACCAAGATCTGGGCATTAGGTATGCTCATCGCCACTCGGGTGTCACTGCTTTAAGTGCTTTAAGGACGTAGATAGAAAATAAACCTTTAAAAGCCATGCATCTATATTACAATTTTTAATGCAAATTTAATACTGCAAGTTTTTTTCTAATTTCTTTTATTTTTATATTTGTATCTCTTTTCTCTTATATTGAAAATCTTGGTTCCTAATAAAATTATAATATAAATATATTTTCTTTTTTGCTTTATTTCACAAAAATAAAATCGTTTCAAAATTACAGTACTATTACTACTTCTAACAATAAGACTATTAAGTGAAATTTTAACTTTCTTTGCAGTTGTTTTTCTCCTTAAAATATATTCTACTCTAGTCAGAAATCTATGTTAAAAAGTTGTTTGAAATAATTATTTTCTCCATGAAGTAATATTATCAATTTAACATGGAGTTAGGTTCATCTGTTTCTGTTTCTGTTCAGTTTTAGAGTGTATTTTTTCCTTTTATTTAATTTTGCTTTCAAATACATAAAACATTTACATAGTTCAAAAGTTAAAAGTATATGAAATGATGTACTCAGAAAAGTCTATCATCCTTATCTTCTCTACCCGGTTCATCAACAGCCCATCCCCACTGAATATGTAATTATCTTCTCTAGTTTCTGTTTTGCAAACAGTATCTAATTATTATTTTCATTTCTTTCTTACGCAAAAGGTAACACTATATATTCTGTTTGGCCTCCTGCTTTCTTCACTTAACAGTATATCCTAGAAATCAACATACATGTATTCATAGAGATTTTTCCTCATTCTTTTTTAGACCTGCCTGGTATTCACTACCTGGACATACCAGAGTTTATTCAACGAGCCCCCTTTTGATGGACATTTGGGTTCTTCCTATCTTTTGTTTTTACAAATAATGCCACAGTGAATAACCATGTACTTATTTGTTGAGCTGTATCTTCAGGGTAGATTCCAGGCGAGTGTCAGGTCAAAGGGTAACTACATGTGCCACTTAGCTAGGTACTGCCAACTTCCCCTCCATTCTGCCCCCGCATAGCGATGCACAAGACAGCACAGCCTCAGAGTGAATTGTCAATTTAATAAGTGAGAAATGATAGTTCAATGAAGTTTTAATGTGCATTTCTCTGATTGCTTCTGAGACTGAACACAGTTTCATACGTTTAAGAGCCATTTGCCTTTCTTTTATCTATGAACTGTCTGGGCGTGTCATTTACCCATTTGCCTGTTAGGTTTTTTGCACTTTTTCTTCTCAATTTCAAAGAGCTCTTTATATGGCATCACTTTACCTGTAATATAGATTCCAAATATTTCCCCCCAGTGTGTCATTTGTCTTTTGACTCTATGCTGTGTCCTGAGGGTGTTTGTTCTTTGGGGAAGGAGGAAGGCAAGGGGAAAAAGCCAGCAGTACTTCCCCAGCTGTGTCCTCAGGATTTTAGGCCACTTCTCTCCCTTAACAGGCCAAAAAACATCCCCAATCAGGTGTGTAAATGCCCAGGAGTTCATGAGACAGGGAGCCATGGAGATCAGCTACCATGAGTGTGGGGATGGCTACCACATTTCCTGCCCTCAAGAGCTCCGGGAGCCAACAGTTGGAAGTGAGGCAGCCCTCGGGGAGAGGCCAGGGGTCAGGCCCAGCCAGGCTGGGTTTGTACAGACGCTGTGAAATTCCTCCTGAGCTCAGCAGGACGTGGCATTTGGACTCTGGGTGAGCAGAGCATTCCAGACCCCACCCAGAATGAGGCGTGAGGGAGGCCAGTCATGAGAGGGAAGGGGCAGGACCCTGAGTCAGTCCTTCTGAGTATGACCCCCGTTGTCTCACCCAGGCTGTGAGGCCTTCCCGCACCTGGAAGAAGAGAAAAACACCCAGGATCCCAATTCTAGGACTTGGGGGAAGTTAGGACTCCCAGCTGCCTTCCTTTGTGTTCGCAAAACATGAAAACTAATACTACAACTGATAATAGTAAGCGTTAATATATACTGGCACTTACACAACTCATAGTTTGAACTCTGAAATTTCCATTTTTGTGGGCCAAAAATCGTTGAATATCAGCAATTTCATGTGGCTCAACTGGAAGTGTACCGGGAATGTTCTAAGTGCTTTTTATATCTCATCTCGTTTGATTCTTCTAATTCTACAAGGTAAATACTCATCTGAGGAAACCGAGGCTCAGAGAAGCAAGACTTGCAGTCAGCACCTGCCTCCTCTCTTGTCTGATCTGTCTGAGAGATTTCTCCCAAACCAGAGCTCATTCACTGCCAGAAACTAAAAAAAGCCAGGGAATTCACACCCGCTCTGGCAACCCTCAACCAACAGAAGACGGGGGTGGATGGATTCATGCTCCAACCTCCTGTCCTGGGCAGTAGAGAACAGCACAAGTCTGAGGCATGTTCCACGTGGTTTCTCAGAGGGCCGGCAGTGAGATGGAACCTCAGTTGCCCAATCTGTAACCTGCCTATTAATATACCTTTATGGGACTTCCCTGGTGGCGCAGTGGTTAAGAATCCACCTGCCAATGCAGGGGACATGGGTTCGAGCCCTCGTCCAGGAAGATCCCACATGCCACGGAGCAACAAAGCCCGTGTGCCAAAACTACTGAGCCTGCGCTCTAGAGCCCGCGAGCCACAACTACTGAAGCCCGCGAGCTTAGAGTCCGTGCTCCGCAACAAGAGAAGCCACCGTAATGAGAAGCCCGCGCACCGCAGGGAAGAGTAGCCCCCGCTCACCGCAACTAGAGAAAAGCCCGTGCGTGGCAATGAAGA
Organism: Balaenoptera borealis; assembly: GCF_965194805.1. Classification (NCBI taxonomy): domain Eukaryota; kingdom Metazoa; phylum Chordata; class Mammalia; order Artiodactyla; family Balaenopteridae; genus Balaenoptera; species Balaenoptera borealis. Next base: position 146,227,804 of record NC_138866.1, read on the forward strand.
CCCAACGCAGCCAAAAATAAATAAATAAATAAATTAATTAAAAAAAATGTACCTTTATGGACTTTCCTCTTTTCCTTGTCTTACTTTCCCCACTCTCTTGCTAGGATGACCTGTCAAATAAACTGCCTGCACCCCAGTACTTGCCTCGTGGTATGCTCTGGGGGGAGCTCAGAAGACATTTGGTTTCTAGTTCTGACTCTACTTGTTAATGACATGGCACTTGCTCTGGGTCTCAGTTTCCCTGCTGGAAAATGGGGCTATCATCTCTGCACACCACATGGTGGAGAATAGGTATGAGACAATGATTTCATTGAGACAACGCCCGTGAGAGTGTCCTGCACGGCAGAGGGGCCAACATGAAGGATATGTAGTATCACTATTAATTTTGCCAGAGAGACAGCAAATTGGGAGCCAGGGAATAAACATATTCAAGTACATCAGCAAAAATTAAAATAATGGGCATTTTCCCTTCCCTTTCAGTCCTTCCTTCAGGATTGGAAGTGATCAGTTCCTTGGGTTCTTGTGCCAACTTCTGACCTAGCCAGTTGTTTTCTGCATTTTTAATAGGCCCATCATGATGGTCAGGATCATGGCAACTTTAGTCCCACCAACCTATGAGTGGGAGTGTTGTCCTTCTGAATAATCTCTTTAAGAAGAGAAAGGAGGATTGATATTCATTTAGTGGCTTCTCTGCTAAAGGCTTTACATAAATTATCCTTTTTAGTACTCATAATAGCACTGCCAAATTGGTCTCAATAGCTCCCCTTTACAGATAAGGAAACCGATGCCCAGAGGTTAGCGCCTAAGGTCTGTCACTCAGCAAGAAGTGGCAGAGCAGGGGTGCAAACCCAAGTCTGTCCGCCTCCCAAAGCGCATGTTCCCCCAAGATTGGATATGCTCCCCCCAGAAAGTCCCACTGTAACTCCCTGGAAGGGCTGTGATGATAAAGCCAGATAATTAATCCATGTAAAGTTCTTAGCCTCATGCCTAGTACATTAAGAGTGTTCAGTAAACACTGGCAATTGCTATCCTTTCCAGGAAAGCCCTGGCTGATTCCCCATCCCTCCTGTGGTTAGGGCTCCCTCCTCTCTGCTCCCCCAGCATCCCCAAGCTGCCTGTCATTGTGCTTAACCCCTGGGCATTGTCATTTTCTGCTACCTTATACCAGACATGAGCTGTGCTCCCTGAGGGCTGGCATCATTCCCAGACCATGTGGGTCAGGGGGCCTCTTAGAAGGATGACCGGTTGGTCACTGGGCTGGCCAACCTGCTGATTACCCCTAGCAAACCATGAACACTTTCAGGATATTCTCATCCCCGAGCAACAAGAACAATGCCTGGCTCATAGTAAGCAATGGGTGAATGAGCTCTGAATGACTACTAGTTATTTTTAATTGGAAAACACCCACCATCTTCACTGAGAAAATTCAGGATCATTTGGAGAAGGGGCTGGGAGTAGTTCCTCAAATAGTGGTGGCCTCACTGGATATGTGAGTATCCAGCCTCCTCAGGGAGCAAACTTATTTGCATGGATAAATTCTGATCTGTGGTTTTCCAAATCAGTGCTTCTTTGTGTCCTTCATCGTGCTATGCACACAGTAGGAGCTCAATAAATAGGTGTTTATTTATTGAAGTACTCCAGAGCCCCTGAATTTACAAACAGAAACCAGAATCTGAGTCTCCTCCCTTGTGGGCCAGGCCTTGGTCCATCTGGGCAGACAGATGATCATTCACCAGCCTGCTCCCTCTGGAATACCGTCCTGGCTCCAAGCAGGGCTGCTGAAAAGGGGCCATTCTCTCATCTCAGAAGGGCCTCAGACACTTCACAGTGGGGATTTTTTTCTCAACTGCCTCACTTGACCTTTGGGCCTAACGGGCAGTGGGCAAAGCCCAGGGAGGCCTGCAACAAGTGGCCTTCCTTCCACCAGCCTACGACCTACTCTGCTCTCTTGGACTCTCAATTTGGCACTTTTGGGGGCTTCCTGGAAACCTAGAAGATCATAGAAGACTGCAACATTTCTCTCCTTTCCTCCGGGTTGGGTGCTGGTCTCCATCAGAAGTTAGGAGGCTCCTTCTTACGGCCACAGCACCTGAGCCACTACCCTGTCCCTTTCCCTGTCTCCCTCCAACATGGCAAGGGTTCATGGCATTCAGTTATCCTAAATTGTATCAAAAGTCCCGACTGACCAGCGTGAGGATTTCAGTGAGCCTGGACAATCACAGCACACCATCCCCCGGGGCTGTGGCCCCATCTCTGCTGACTGGCGTGCTCGTGCTGGGGAAGGGAAGGTGCTGCTGGTCACCGTCCCAGGAACTCATGCTCCTGCGAGTCAGCTGGGGGGCTCGGGTGGGCGGGGGGTGGCTAGAGGAGAAGGTGGGGCACCATACGAACGTGTGTTGGGGGAAGAGAGAACGATCTAACAGGAGACAGTCTGGGGTCTCCTGAGAGGTCCACGTCAACTGGTCTCAACTCTTGCTTTTGGTATCTCACCCCAAACTTCTAGCATTTTCATAACATCGTTTACTAGAGACCACACAGGGCACAGCATTGTGATTCCTAAGGTCTATGTAATAGTCAAGGGTTTAGGTTCTGGGGACTGGGAGGCCTGTGTTCAAATTCTCATTTACCAGGTGACCTTGACCAAGTCAGGAACTATTCTTAGTGTCAGTTTTCTCATCTGTCAAGGTAATAATACTTCTTACCTTGTAGGATTGGGATAAGGAAAGCTCAGGACCTAGCACATAGTGAATGCTGAGCAAGCGTCAGTTACCATGGTTATCAAGTGCTAAGACAGAGGGGCACACAGGCAGCAATACATTGTCCTATTTGCCTGAAGCTAGGGGCAGGTGAGAAACATCATGTGAGATGGCACTGACAAGAACAGACTGGAAGTCATGCTAAAGCTGTGGGCCGTGGGAAGTTTATACGTAATTCAGTGGTCATGGGAGCCATTGAACAAGGTGAAAATGGACAGTTTATAGACAGAGGAAGATTCAGCCTATGGTCTTGTCACCAATGTCCTTGTGTTCAGATCTTGCCTAGCACACTCCCCCCAAACTCCCACCCTCACCCCCAGCCTACACAGCAAACGGGTCAGCCTTGCATTTGAGGATCACAGCTTTCTTCTTTCCCGCCCTCTGGATGTGACCATGAAATCTTGCTTGAATTTGCTGAGTAAAAATAACAGGACTCAGTGAGAAATAGCAGGTCTGCACTTGTTTCTAACCAGACCCTGGTTTGATTTAATGCTGATCTAGTGTGGTGCCTAGTTTTCACACATGTTTCTTCTCACTTCCCTGGAATTTCCTCTTTTTTTTTTTTTTTTAACTCCCCACAGTGCTCTTTGCCAGTCACCAATAAGCGGATCCTTAGCAAAAAGCTGCACAGGACTGGCAGTCCGTGCTGTGGACCCGTTATGTTGAATCTGTAGGTAGGGGAAGCTAAGGCCAGCAGGGAGTGATCTGTCAAAGTCAATGTAATCGTGGTGAAGGAACAGGTATTGGAGTCAGGCCACAGCACCCCTGAGGGCAGAGACTAGGTCTGCCTTGTTCTCTGATGTATTCCCAGCACCTGGAATAGTGGCTGGCACACAGCAGGTGCTCAATAAATGGATGCTAAGTAGAGACGTGAGTGGAGGGATGGACGCCCATCATCATGAGAGGTGCAAGTGTAAGGAATTGCCATGCAGGCTCAGGGGACTCCGGCTCAGGAGGGCCTTGCTGCCATTTGCCAGGCTTTGGAAAAGATCAGTCACTCCTGGTGTATGGTGGGCAGTGGGTGATAAGGGTGTACTGAAGGGACGGGTAGGCAGGGCTGTGCTGGCAGATCCACCTCTGAGGATGAGTTTGGCCAAGGCACGCTCAGAGTCGTATGCTCTGTCAAAACAGCCCAGGGGAAGGCACCCAGCGCCTGTGTCCGCCTCCACCCCACTACCACCCCAGCACCCCCATCATGCCCACTGAAAGGTGACGGTGACAAGGGCACCTTTACTGCCTCCGTAGGTGGCGAATGCCTATGACTCACAGCTCGAGAAACCCCACCGGCTGGGTTCAATCAGGGCCTGGGCCTGGCCTTCCTTGGCAGAGCAGAGCCCAAGGCTGGGGCCCAGGATCCCTGGCAGAGCGTGTCTACCCCACCCGCCCCCCGCGCCACCCCCGCGCCAACCCCCTCCAGGAGTCTGCGGCAGGCAGCACGTCCCCTTCCCGGCGTGGTCAGGACACTCGGCTCCGAGCGCGGGCCAGAGAGGACCCCGGGAGGTCTGAGCCCAGGGCATGCATCCGAGGCCGCCAAACAAGGGCGGGCTTTGTGCCGCGGGCAGGCGGCAGAACGGCTAGTCCCCGTGCCCCTCCCGGCCCCGGTCCCGCCGCTACCCGCCGGATTCCTGCGGCCGCAGCGCCTTGGCAGCTCCGCGGCGGCGGCGGCGGCGGGCGGGCAGGCGGCGACTTTAGCCTCGGCCCCTCTCCCTCCCCTCCCACTTCTGGAGAAAAGTTCCAGAGCACAGAGAAGCGCCCAGACCTCCGGGGAACGCAAAGCTGCCACGGAGTCAAGGGATCGCAGCGATTTAAGCACAAGCTGGCTTTTCACCGAGCAGGCGCTAAGGCAAACACAGGGCCGGCCCACTTGGCTGCTCTCTGCACTAGAAGGGCGGAAAGTACATCCAGTGCGGGGGAAGGGGGGTGTCCAAGGGCTCCTCCCTCCTAGCCCCAAGGCCTGCTTCCCCAAGACCCTCTGGAGTAGCGGCGGGTCTGCAAAACGGAGACACCGAGTGTCTTGCTCTCTCTGAGCCGTGCCTGGTCCTGCTGCGAGGAGTCTGAGTGCAGAGTCCACTACACGGACAGCAGGTGGCAGGGAGGAAGGTTTCCCGGGCTCTCACTCCAAGATCCCAGTCCCAAGCCACACCCACCCAGTGCTCCCAGGACCCGGGCAGCAGCCTACCCGATCCTCTGCCTCTCTCTTGCACCTGACTGGGGTTCTGCCTGAAGCCTGACCACCCCTACTCCCGGGGGTGTCAGTGTGACCTTGGGAAGGGAGTTGTTGGAATGGTCTCTGAGCATTCTTATACTCTGCTGGAAAACGTCCACACAAAAGAGTGTGATACTTCAGGAGGCAAAGCCTTTAAAAATGGTTCTTCCTTCTGATCAGCAATTTCAAGGAATTTATCCTAAGGGAGGAGTTATATCTGGGCACAAAGATGTTCACTGCGACATTACTTATAATAACAAAGCAATTGGAAACAAATTCATGGCCAACAGTAGACTTTATATAGACATCACATGGCATAGACATGAGAAAAATTGTCACGATATATTTAAGTGGAGAAAATGTAAGATACAAAACTGGATGTTTTCAGTTTAAGAGCTCTGATAGGTCGGGAGTAAACCAGTGTTCTGAATATTCAGAGCTGAGAGCTAAAATAAAGTGAATCCAGGATTTCCAAATATACACCCATGCAGAATAACATATAGCACAGGGTTTTCTTGACCACCAAATGAAATCACACTAGCCAGCATTCACCAAATGCTTATGATGTAGAGGGAAATTTTTAAAAACAAGATAAAAATGATAGAAAAAGCGAAGAGGGGGGTAAAAAAAAGCACAGGAAAAACAAGGTGAAGAGAAAGCATACAGTAAGATGGTAAAAATAATAACTATATTAGGAATTATTACAAATGGTAAAAGTCTAAAATCAACACTTAAAAGTTTGCCAAATTTGGTTTTAAAAATGTGTGCCCAAGTCAAAAAGTGATAGAAATTTATAAATTCACAACTATATGTGCAAGATTTACAGGAGAAACAGTCAAAATATGAAGCAGAAAGGTTGAAAATAAGACTGAAAAAGATATACCAAGAAATACTAATCCCACCCCCCCCCAAAAAAAACCCAGCTGCTATGGCTATATTAAACTTTAAAGAGAAAAAGCATTATTGAGAATATCAATAACTGCATAATTATAAAAGGAGTAATTCACCAGACAGCTATAACAACTGTAATAACATAAGTTGAGTGTCCAAATTTATAAAACAATAAGTGATAGAATTACAAGGAGAAATTTATAAATCCTCAATAATAATGGCAGATTTATTATACTTCTTTCAGTAACTGATATATCAAGCAGACAAAAATTTAGTAAGGACAGTATATTTAAATAATACAATTAAGTTTAATCTACGAACATGTATAGAACTATGTATCCAACACTTAGAAATATTTTTCAGGAACACATACCACATTTGTAAACATTTATTATTTACTAGGCATGAAGCAAATCGTGATAAAAACCAGAATCAGCTGCATATAAACCATATGCCCTGAATGTAATGCAATTAAGATAGAAATCAAGAATCAAAAGATGACTAAATGTAATGCTGTAAATTTTTTAGAAATTTTGAAACAAACTTCTGGATGGATTACAGAAAAATTAAAATGGGAAATTAGACATTATTTAAAATTGAATGACATTGAAAATATTATGTACCAAAACTTATGGGATGCCTTTCTCCTTCACTTCCCTTCCTGACCCATTCAGTTTTAAGCTATCAGGTGGACAAAGCAAGATAGGTGCCCACTGAGAGGGGTAACCTGGAACCTGTGTCACAGCCCAAGTGGAATGAGGAGCACGTCCATGCAGGGGGGCGGTGTGGCGTGGGGAGTAAGAGCCTCAGCCAGGAGAGAAGGGTGTCTGTGCAAGGAAGCAGCCTGGTGTGGGGTGCTGAAGCCCAAAGCTGGTGAGGACTGCATCCATCAGGCTAGGGGCTGCCTGATGGGAGGTGCCGGAGTCCCAGCAGGCTGAGGAGGGCAGCCACACAGAGCGGCAGATTAGTGCCAGGTGTCAGAGCCCAAGCTGGGTAAGGAGGGTACCCACAGACCTCACACGAATGCTTCCAATTCCAATCCAACATCAAGGGTTCATTCTAGTTATCTGCCTCTCCATTGATGTAACTCCTTTGCCAATAGTGAGAAATCTGGCTCCCATTATCCTTGACATAGTGACACATTTGATCCATCCCTCTTGAAACCAACCTCCTGCTACTGCTGCCACCTCTGTCCTAGGCAGACAGATATCCTTCTTACCCTGGTTGGTCTCTGATGCTCCATGACAAATTTTTTATACTTTACTTGAAACTTTTCTATAAGTTGGAGATTATGTTTAAAAATTCATTTTAGGGCTTCCCTGGTGGCGCAGTGGTTAAGAATCTGCCTGCCAATGCAAGGGACACGGGTTCGATCCCTGGCTCAGGAAGATCCCACATGCCGCGGAGCAACTAAGCTCGTGCGCCACAACTACTGAGCCTGAGCTCTAGAGCCCGCAAGCCACAAGTACTGAGCCCACGTGCCACAACTACTGAAGCCTGTGCGCCTAGAGCCCGTGCTCCACAACAAGAGAAGCCAAGACAATGAGAAGCCTCCACTCGCCACAACTAGAGAAAGCCCGTGCTCAACAATGAAGACCCAACACAGCCATAAATAAATAAATAAATAAATAAATTTATTTTTTAAAAAATTCATTTTAAAAACCTTACAGGATGCAGCTAAAGCAGTACAGGGAGATTTTGTAGACTTAAATGCTTATATAAGAAAAGCAGACTGAAAACTAATCAGCAAAGTACCCAAGACATTTAAGAAAGGAAAACAGAGTAAACCTGAAGGAAGGAAATAGTAAAGATAAGTGTTGGCAATGTCGTAAGTTCATGTCAACGCTTCTACATCTATGGAAAAAGTGTAACTGGATACAACCAATTTGGAAAACAATTTTCCTCACTGAGTAAAGTTTAAGATGAGGGGGAAAAAAAGATGTGCTTAACCTATGACCCAACAATTCCACTCTCAGAAACTTCTCCATATGCCCCCAAGGGACAGTACAAGAATGCTGTTTCAGTGTTGTTTGTAACAGACAAAAAAAAAAAGAAAACAAATGAAATGTCCCTTGATAGAATGTATAAATAAATCATGATCTATTCATAAAATGAAATACCGTGGATCAGTAAATGAATGAACTACAGCTACACTCATCACCACAGATGAATTTCAAAACCATAGCAATGAGCAACAATAACTAGTGACAGAAGAATTCATATTTCTGAAAATATTTCAAGAAAATGTATAATAACATATTTATCTTATGTTTGGGGTTGGGAAGAATGTCCTAAATAAGACATAAAAGACATGTAAACCATAATGTGAAAGACTGATAAAAATGATAATATTAAAATTAAAACTTCCTATATGACAAGACACTATTTAAAAAAAGAGAGAAAGACAAGACACAGGCTGGGAGAAGATATTTGCAGCAGATTTAACTGACATGGATTGGTACCAGAATTTGTAAAAGACTTCTTAAATATCAACAAAAGTCAAGCTCAATAGTAAAGAATGAGCAAAGGATATGGAGATCCAATTTAAAGAAGAGGAAGGTGGAATGCCTAACAAACTTGATAAGACGCTCTACGCTCTGGAGATGGGGGCATGCAAATTAAAACTCTAATCTTACACCTCAGCTCCCCGCCCCGGGCGCTCCACACCATGCTCACCAACCTGCCGCTGTCACCACTCATCTGAACGACTCATCTTCAGTGCTGACCACACCTTGATGCTCTCAACTGTCCCTGCTAGGTGCCAGAGCTCACCTCCTAGGTGCCCGGTGGTGCACTCTCTTAGAGCTGTTCAGGTCCCCAGGGGTTAGACATGCACAGCCCCTTCTTCCCCAGTCCACATATACATTTCCAGGGGGATCGGGCTCAGGCAAGTTCAAGTCACAGCCAAATACTGTGAGTAATGAAATGCTGGTTCCCTTCAATCCTCAACCCCTCTGCTGAGTCAGTCTCACCATGGCTTGTCCTCCTTTCCCTGTGGTGTCCTCCTTTCTCTTCCAGGTTCTCAAATATTCATCCCCCTTGCAATTAAGTGTCTGTTGGCTTCTCCACCCCATTCCTGTGTGTCTGAACCCCTAAGTGTGGACACAGTTTGGGATCATTCCCAGTAGGCTACCCAGTCTCCATTAATATCAATGAGTGCAAAACATATTTCATAGTACTATTTTTTTTTTTCTGAGATAGGTAACAATTGCTAATTTTTTCCTCAAGGTAGAAAGTAAAAACAAAGATTTTTGGAGTAACCAAGCTATGGTGATGTCTCAAGCATGCCCTCCTGCTGAGAGGCCTTTACTTCAGCCTCAGTGTAACTAAGCATACCTGCCATGCCTGCATTATGCCTTTAGTAAGAAATTCAGGGATAACAATAAAATCACTCAAGAAACACATGCTTCTTTCTTATCTGGCTGTAAACGAAGCCATGTCATGGAATTGGCAAGAATCAGCTGCCATGTCTCAGGAACACAGAAGCTTCGCAGTCATCCAGTTCAAGCTTAACCCTCTACGACTAATGACCTGGGGCCAATGAACTCTGCTTAATCTCTCCAGGGAATAGAGAGGTAAAGTCTGACAATACCAAGCATGGGTATCCCCAGCACAGAGCAGGAGACATGGCCAGCCAAAGGACTCAATCAATATCTGCTGAGCAAATAAGTGCATTTTTCATTTACTGAAATATTTATTAAAAGCTTCATTTGAATGTGGTCTTTGACCTGTAAGCTTTATTTTGTGACTTGGAATGATATTTCTATATATTTACATGAGGGTTACATTTAGAATCTAACCACCCTCAGAAAAATAGCTTTTTGTTAATCTAAAAATTCTCAAGCTTGTTGTTTCAATGACTGGAAACAACATTTTTCTAAATGGTTTCTTTAAAAGCAGGCATAAATCAGCACCACTTTATTGGCTACAAAAATACTGATGCAACTAAAGGATTAAAAGTTATTTGCAGATGGTAGCAGGCTAAATTTGTCCTTAAAATCTACTCATGTCACCAAATATGGGTTTCTCTATAGTACTGAAAAATAAAGTTATTTTTAAATATAATGTAACCCAAATGTCAACGGTCCTCTCGTCCTTCCTCATTCTTTCCCCTTCTACGAACTCTTCAGCAGTAGCTGAGAATAAAATTTCTTCATGTGGTTACAATAATATTGCATGAAATTTGGAAAAAAAAAATTACTGAACCATTGTAAGCATTTCTGTGGTTTTCTTTCTTACCTCCTTACTTTCTTTCCTTCCTTCTTTCTTTCTTTTCTTTTTTTGTTGCTGTTGTTAATTTGCAAATATATTTGTATGTTTGTTACATGGTTTGTACATACATGTACATACATGATACATGCATTTTTGTGCCTCGTTCTGGAAAATACCCCACCCCCAGCTTGCAGTGTCAAGTCTAGTTCCTTCCATCTTGTCTCTCTGAAATCTCTTCAAGGGCAGGGATCATATCTTTGCCTCTCTATAATCCTCTTGAGGGCACAGCACCTGGCACATTGCCATGTGCTCTCAATAGTATTCACTAAAATTCTCAATAATATTCACTGAAATCACCAAAGAGCAAAGAACACTCTAAGTCTTCAGAATTATGACTTACTGTGCTATGCATAGATCTCATAGCATTATTATGTGGAAGATACTGTTATTTTTCTCACTCAGTAAGTGAAAAAAATTCAGATTCAGAGAGCTTAAATAATCTTCCCCAGGTCACACAGTGACCTGATAAATGGTGCAGCTAGGATTCACTCACAGGTCTAAAGTGTTGCAACCCCAAACTCCTGACCAGCTTGTATGATGAGTGTCTAGCAAATATAGAACCTTTAATGATGCCTCTATTCCAAAGTTGGAGGGCTTCCATCGTTAGAGAAAACCAAGTGTGCCTTTTGGTAGTCACTGGCTTTGACTACCAAAGTAGTCAAATCTACCTTGATCTTCTCTATCCAAGGCTAGTTATCACTGTGTTTTTCAACCTTTCCTTCATATAGCAAGACTTCTAGCCTTTCTATCATTATTGATCTCTTCCAGAGGTGTTTTAGTCTGTGCATATATTTCTTCAAATAGGGTGCCAAAGACAAACAACAATCCAAAAATAAATTAAGAAAATAATCTCATTTACAATAGCTTCAAAAAAGAACAAAATACTTAGGAATAAATTTAACTATGGAGGCAAAAGACTTGTACACGGAAAACTACAAAACGTTGCTGAAATATATTAAAGAAGACACAAATAAACAGAAAGACATAACATGTTAATGGACTGGAAGATTTAATATTGTTAAAACGTCCATACCATCCAAAGCAACTTACAGATTCAATGCAATTCCTATCAAAATCCTGATGGCATTTTTTACACAAATAGAAAAAGCAATCCTAAAATTCACATGCAACCACAAAGGAATCTGAATAGCCAAAACAATCTTGAGAAAGAAGAACAAAGCTGAAGGCCTCACACGTCCTGATTTCAAAACATATTACAAAGCTACTCTAATCAAAACAGTATGGTACTGGCATAAAGACAAACATGTATACCAATGGAGCAGAACAGAGAGCCCAGAAATAAGCCCACGTGTATACTATCAACTGATTTTCAACAAGGGTGCCAAGAATACCCAATGGGGAAAAGGTAATCTCTTCAACAAATGGTGCTAGAAAAACTGAATGTCCACATGTAAAAGAATAATATTGTACCCTTATCTTACACAAAACAAAAATAAACTCAAAATGAATTAAAGATTTAAACATAAGACCTGAAGCTATAAAACTCCTAGAAGAAACCATAGAGGACAAGTTTCATGACGTTGGTCTTGGCAATGATTTCTTGGATATGACACCAAAAGCACAGGCAATAAAAGCAAAAAAAGACAAGTGGGACTACATCAAACTAAAGAGCTTCTGCACACCAAGGAAACCATCAATAGAGGGAAAAGGTAACCTACAAAATGGGAGGAAATATTTGCAAACCATATATCTGGTAAGGGATTAATATCTGGAATATATAAAGAACTCCTAAAACTGAATAACAAAAAACAAATAACCCAATTAAAAATTGGGCAAAGGATTTGAATAGATACTTCTCCAAAGAAGACATACAAATGGCCAAAAGGCATATGAAAAAATGCTCAACATCACAAATCATCAGGGAAATGAAAATCAAAACCATAATGAAATATCACTTCACACCTGTAAGGATGGCTATTATTGAAAAGAAAAAAACAATGCAGAAAATAACATGTGTTGATGAGGTTGTGGAGAAATTGGAAACTTTGTGCACTGAATGTTAGGAATGTAAAGTATGCAGCTATGGTGCAGCAGCTATGGAAAACAGTATGAAGTCCCATTTCTGGATATTTATAAAAAAGAATTGAAGTCAGGATTCCATAAAGATATTTTCATTCCCATGTTCAATGCAGGATTATTCACAATATCCAAGAGACTAAAGCAACCTAAATATCCATTGAGGGATGAATGGATAAAGAAATGGATAAAGAAAATGTGGTATATATGTACAATGGAATATTATCCAGCTGTAAGCAAACAACAAAAAAGCAAAACAAAGAGAAACAACAACAAAAACCTTCTGTCATATGCATCCATGGATGAAGCTTGTGGACATTATGTTAATTGAAATAAGCCAGTCACTGAAGGACAAATACTGCATGATTCCACTTATATGCGGTGTCTAAAGTAATCAAACTCATGGAAGCACAGGGTAAAAGGGTAGTTGCCAGGGACCGAGGGGAGAGGGAAATAGGGAGTTGCTGTTCAATGGGTATAAAGTTTCAGTCATCTAAGATTAAAAAATGTCCTAGAAATTTGCTGAACATTGTGCTTATAGTCAACAATACTGCATTGCATGCTTGGAATTTTGTGAAGATGGTAGATCTCATGTTATGGATATATGGGTATATTCAGCACTTTGGCCCTTTGACTTGAGAATTAAAAGTTCCTCTTTTCTTGCAGAAAAAGACTAATTGTTCTGCAGCCATAGTAAAAACTAAGCACCACAAAGACTTTAAAACCTGTTCCATTCACGGGCTTCACACCAGAATCCAAGCTTCTGAGAGTCAGCCAATCAATGAATGACCCACACTTCCAGATAGCCAGCCAATCAGAAACAGTCCTATGCTTCTGTCAGCCAATCAGTAATAGTTGCACTTCAGTAACCACACCTCCACAGCTAAAGGTCAACCAGCCCCTAACATCCTCACTCCTGAAATTCCAGCTAATCCTTGAATTCCTTTGCTTTGTTTAGGAAGACTGTCTCAAGTTTTCCCTTCCTTCACAGAAAATAGATTCTGTTTCTTGTTTCAAGTTTTCAGGAGTGCCCTCTTGCCTTGGCATACCTACTAATTCCATTTTCTGGGAGTTTATCCTCAGAAAATAACCAGGAATGTGTGCAAAGATTTAGAATTAAAGATGACATTGTTTAATATGGAGAAGCAGCTTGTGTGCAAAAGCATTTTTAGTTCTAAATTTTGATTCCTTCATCAAATGGAATAAATGTTAAATAGTCATTAAAAATCATATTATAGCAGATTATTTTATTGATATGGTATTGATATTTTATTGATATGTTCAAGATATGTTATGGGAAAAAGCATATTACAATGCAGTATTTACCATATAACTCCAATTCTGTAAACTACTTAAGTACATATTTATACAAATAAAAGACAAGAAGGATATATATGAAGCCATTAATTATTATTATAGATGGCAGGATTATAGGCAATTTTCCTTTTCTCAATTTCAGCATTTTTCCCACTTTTCTGTATGGAAAATGTATTACTTTTGTAATTTAAGAGAAAAAGAGTGTTTGTTTTTTAAGTGGTATCCAGAACAGAGTACAATCTTCTGATAAGTGCAGAGAGCAAGACAGTACAAACAAATGCCCCCTTGATGATGCCAGACACTAACTCTGATCATATAACACTGCAGCTGCCTAATGCTGTAGGCACATCTTGAGTTCAAAGTTAATTACATTCTCCTTGTCCTTTCCTCTTGGATATGCCCAACCATGATCTCAAATGCAACTTGTTAAAACAGAGCTCATTTTCCTCTGGTTTCCCATCTGTGCCCAACCCTCCCACCCTCGCCCATCTCTCTCTCTCTCTCTCACACACACACACACACACACACACACACTCCTTTCACCAAAGCAAGCTCTCCTTCAGTCCACAATCCTGAATCCTCCCAAGCCTTCAGGCTCTTCCTCTCCTTGCACCCAGTCCATCACCAAGCTTTCCAGATCTTCCTCCAGAATACTCTGTGCATTTGCCCCCTTCTGCCAACACTCCACTTCAGCTTTTCCTATCTGATAAGATGTCTCAGACTGTCAACGTGAGAACCAAACCTTCCCCACAAATCAGTTTTGAATTATACATTGACATTTAAGAATTGAAAAACAACATAAAAATATAGATTTCTGGCCTCTCATTTAAAAAAAAAAAGGCTATGCTGATGCTGAGAAATATCTACCCCTTTAGACACAGATGATCCTTTCCAGTTTTCCACAGTCTCCAGCATTCCCTATTGCAGCTCTAACACTAAGAGTTCCAGGGATCATCTAATATCAAAATTACTTGGTTTTATTGCACAGTCCCTGTGAGCATTTGACTCCAACCTAGATTACTTGCAAGGAATTTTACTTTTAAAAGCCTTCAAAATCTTTTTAGAGTAGGAACATCTTCTATACATTTTTTAAAATGTATTTTCTCTTTGCTCAAATCAATTCCAAAATGATAAACCACCTAAGAATTGGTAAGGTAGAAAAATGCATCCCGACTTTCTCTTTTCATCTTCGAGCAAACAGGAAAAGGAAAACTGAGTTGACCACATAATGCAACATTTTGCTTCTTAAGTTGTCCTAGCTTGAAATGATCTAAATTTATTTTTAAAAACCATACATTTCAGCTTTTACCTATATGTTGGTATTTTAAAAGAATTACGCATTTTATGGAAGGAAATAAAGTACACTTGTTGCTTTCATTGACATTCACGTCTTATTTTTGGTGATGGTTGTTGTCCTAAATAGGCAATTGTGGCAAAAAAGAAGAAAAAGCAACTTTCAAATAACCACTATTTCTCACCTCTCAAAAATTGCCTTAAAAGGCCCTTATGGAGAAAGAAGACATTCAGTTTTCTGATGCAGATGCAAAATGAAGCTGAAAAGCTATCAAAACTAATTACTGCTTAAAATTCCCAGGTATATCTTCAGAATAGGAAGCCTATCCATCTCTTATACTGTAAGAAAATGTAATAAGAAACAAGTATGTCATTTTAGTAGGGAAAAACGATTAAATGAGCTTTCTCAAAGAGATATTTCTGTTGTGGTTTGAATTACCTTGATTGGCTTTGAATCGATACAACCTTGGAAACTGTGGTGTGTTCTGATCAAAAGACTGTCTCTTAAATCTAATAATAAAATAATAGAATTATTATAATTCTGTGACCTCTACTGTGGGTTGGACAGGAAGAGAGAAAAGTGACCCGCAGAGCCAGCTCATAGATTTGTGCCCAAAGGGCAGGTGGCAAGAAAAGATATGATGCTGTCTTTCGCATCCTTGTCAACTCTCCCTCCCACTGTGAATTAATGTAACTGGAGCCATCTTCAGACCACCTCTGCTCTCACCTGGTCCTCACCTTGAGACAAGTCTAGATGTCACACCCCCCCCCCCAAAAAATAAGCCCAACTACAAAAGCATTAAAAAGTAATTATAAATTTACTAGAGGTCCCTGGGGACAGAAAGAAGAAAGTCGCATCGTATCATGTCCCACCCAACATAACTTTCTCAAGTCCCTCTTAATCACTTCCATTTTCTCTTTCTGGCCAGTCCCTTTTTAGGGCTACTTAGTACCTCTTCTCACCCTTCCCTCTCACCACCCTGGCTACCTCCCCACTCCTGGACCATTTATTCTGGATCCTACAACATCAGCTTTTCTCAACACTGGCTGCACCTCATGATCCCCTGGGGAGCTTATAAAGCAAACCACTGCCAGATTACCACCTCCAGAGATGCTGATTCAACTTTTCCTGGAGTAGAATCTGGGCCTATTATTGTTTCAAAGCTACCAGGTGCCTCTAATATGCTGCCTGCACCTCTGCTCCCCACTTTTCCTGTGTGGAGTATCTCAATTTTTCTGATATACATCCTTATCCTTCACCCAACCCTCTGAAGGAGGCCACAGGGATGTTTTCTTCTGTTCACATTAATAACCTGGCATCTAGTTGACAATTCAGTCTCATGTAAGCTTAAGCCATGAGGATTCATCCCAGAGCCTAAAAATTGTTTAAAACTTCTTTACCTTGGACTTCCCTGGTGGCGCAGTGGTTAAGAATCCGCCTACCTATGCAGGGGACACGGGTTCGATCCCTGGTCCGGGAAGATCCCACATGCTGCGGAGCAACAAAGCCCGCGTGCCACAACTACTGAGTCTGTGCTTTAGAGCCCGTTAGCACAACTACTGAAGCCCGTGCACCTAGAGGTCCTACTCCGCAACAAGAGAAGCCACCGCAATGAGAAGCCCGTGCACCGCAACAAAGAGTAGCCCCCACTTGCCGCAACTAGAGAAAGCCTGTGCACAGCAACGAAGACCAAACGCAGCCAAAAATAAATAAAATAAATAAATTAAAAAAAAATTTTTTTACCTTTGGTAAAGGTAACAAGGAGTCCACCATAAGACACAATCATAAATGCATGCTAAGCTTTCATTATAAGGATGTTCAGTTTATAACAGTAAAAATATACTATCTACAGTAGGTTGGGCTAAATAAATTATAGCATATTTCTATGGTGGAATAGTATGCATTACTAAAATAACAATATTTTGTGAAGGAAACTAGCATAATGTAAAAATTTAGCCTAATTTTTTTATTTTTAAAAAACCTTCAATTGGCAGAGATTTGAATTATACAATGAATATCAATATGTCCTTTACCTAGATTCACCTATTGTTAATATTTGCCACTTTTCTCTCTCTCCCCCATTATATTTAAAACTGCGTGTGTTGTTGTTTGGGAGTTTTGGTGAGGGGGGACTTTCTCTGTCTTTTTTTTGTTTTGCAGAATCCTTTGAAAGTCAGCTGCAGACACTGTCACTCAACTCTTAAGCACTGCAGCACACAACGCCTCTTCTAAGAACTAGCACTCTATCCTACATGAACCATATTACCATTATGTCACCCAAGACATCAAGATTGATATAATAATATGATCTACTTTAGAGCCCACATTCGACTTTTTCCAGTTGCCCCCAAAATGACCTTTATAGCTGTTTTTCTTAAACCCAGCCTCCAGTCAAGGATCATGTGTTGCACCTAGCTGTCACATCTCTTTAGTCTCCTTTTAATCTACAGTCCCCACCCCTTTTTTATTTTTTCTTTCATGACACTGACTTTTTTTTTCAGAGCTCAGGCTTGTTTTGCCAAAAATCCCACAATCTGGATATTCGATGGTCTCTTCGTGATTAGGTTTATGTTACACCTTTTTGACAAATATACCACCCAGGCAGTGTTGTGTTCTGCCCTCTGTATCACATCAAGAGGCCCATCCATTTTGGGGGATGACACATTTGATCCCTTGCCTGAGGTGATTGCTGCCAGACGTCTTCAGTGTAAAGGTACTTTTATCCCTTCGCAAGTAATGAGTAAGCTGTGGGGCGAATATCCTTCCCCTAACAACCCTTCTCCCAATGCATCCATTGTGATCTTACCTGAATCAAGTATTACAAGGATGGTTGCCAAGTGGTTCAGAACATAATATTAAACGAAAAAATTTCGGGCACACATCTCACCCCATACGATCTCAACCAGGGGTATGCTGGAGCTGACTCTTACTGGCCTGCATAGGCCAATTGTTACGTCTTCAAAAATTTTGAAAGTCACTTGTTAAACTATTGGTTGCTTGAAATCAATCATGGTGGAGTATTTATAAGATAGATATTGGCTAATGCTATAAACCAGGAATTTTTTTGAGAACTTTCTTAACAGCACACCCCTGAAATATATGAAACGCATATACATGCTTTAAAAAAAAAAACTGGGCTTCCCTGGTGGCGCAGTGGTTGAGAATCTGCCTGCTAATGCAGGGGACACGGGTTCGAGCCCTGGTCTGGGAAGATCCCACATGCCGCGGAGCAACTAGGCCCGTGAGCCACAACTGCTGAGCCTGCGCGTCTGGAGCCTGTGCCCCGCAACGGGAGGGGCCGCGATAGTGAGAGGCCCACACACCGCGATGAAGAGCGGTCCCCGCACGCCGCAACTAGAGAAAGCCCTCGCACGAACCGAAGACCCAACACAGCCAAAAATAAATAATAAATAAATAAATAAAGTAGCTATAAAAAAAATTAAAAAAAAAAAAGAATATTAAAAAAAAAAAAAAAACTGAGAAAATATACCAAAGTGAGATTTAAGTGAGATTACAAATGATTTTTACTTTTTGACTTTGTCCTTTTCTATATTTCCCAAGATTTCCATAATAAGCATGTATTATTGCTTTTGTAATCGGGGGGGGGGGGAAACCTCTAAAGTTGTTTGTCTGTTTTAAAGTGCACCAGTCCCTATATCTATGATGAGGGTTAGGGTTCATTTCCTCTTTAGTGACTCCTTGGGCACAGAAGTTTAGAGGACCTCAAAGTTACCCAGAAGAAATGCTTGAACCTACTGCCGAGCTCTAATTTCACAGCCCCAAACTCTAAGCAGACAATCAAAATACAATCTGGAAATCAGTCTAATGGAGAGAGAGGTGCAGGTTGCAGCCTGGGGATCCCCCTGGAGTGACACAACCAGTCCTGTGGGTCTGGGAGTGAGGTGAAGGTGTTCTAAAGCAGACTGCAGATTTTTAGAAACAAGGAGCCAGGGGCCCACTTCGTTAAAGACTAAATCAGGACCTTCTGGCTAAGATCCAGCCTCATCTAGTGGTCTCTAGTTAAGAAACACTGACACCAAAGTGTGCAAATTTGGACAGAAGGGGGGTTTTTGGGTAGAGGCCCCCATGGCTCAGTCTTTGGTTACTGCCATCGATTGCTCTTCCTACAGGGGCAGGAACTGTGGACTTAGTGATTTGGGTGTCCTAGATACATGTTCGCAAGGCTTTTGTAACAGGCAGAGCAGTCCTTGTGTATATTGATTGCTAATGTCTCAAAGGCATGGTAGAGTCCACACATCGAGGGAGGGGCCAGCCATGCCTGCTTCTTATTTATGTCCATTTAAACTCTAAGCACTTTGGCCTACATTATCACATCCTGATCCTCACTACACTTCAAAGTCAGTAGGTCACGCTGCATTATGCATTTTCAAAGGAGAAATGATTTAATGCTTAGAGAAAGAAAATGAGTCGCCCCAGGGCCCACAGTCTGGGAGTTATGCTAAGAGTGGCCCTAGGCTCTGAGGCTGGGAGGTAAATGGACCTCAGGGTTTCTTTACATTCAGTTTGTCAGGGGAGGAAGGTACAAAGGGATATAGAGGAAAAGGCCTGCCCAAGATGTGTGCCTTTGCTGGAGCATCCTGGAGAACTGGGGTGACTGGATAAAGTCAGAGCCATAAATGGAAAGCAGATCACCTACCTGGTTCTAGATCCAGCTCTACTACTGGCCAGTGTGATCCTGGGCAAATCCCCTCCCGCTTCTCCCATCCCAGACCTCCTATTCTTTAATACAGGAAGAACTAAGTGGACAATTTCTAAGGTACAGGCTGCCTCTAGGATATAGATTCTTTCTGTTCATCTTCATTGTATTTGGATTCCTATGGTTTATGCTTTGGGAAAGCAAGTCAATTTGATTTCTTATTGTAAATACTTCATCTTCCTTCATATAAATACTGGTGAATATGAAGTTATATGTCCCCAGAGGGACTTTATTTTCCACGCCAAACCACAGTGCCTGTTACATGACCCAAAAAAGTGGCAGCTTTAATCTCCTGATGAGAGCTATTAGAGATATATGCAGAGGGCAGGGGAGGCACTAAGCCAGACAGTATCAGGATATCATCCCAAACTTCAGGCTTTGAATCATCTTCCGAGTGGGTTTCCAAGGCTGTAAGTGAGCCCAAGGACCCAACACCCCATAAGAATAATGTTTATTAAGCATTTATTATGTGCCAGTTTCCATACATTTGCTTATTTAATCCTTGTAACATCTCTATAAAGTTACTGTTGTTCCCATTTCAAACATGAGGGAAATGAGGCACAGATAGGGTAGGTAACTTGTGCCAGGTCACACAGCAAGTAAGTGGCAGAGCTGGCATCCAAACCCAAGCATTCTGCCTCCAGGCTGGTTTATCACAACACATGTTGGCTCAATTTATAATCAATAAAATCAGGAAATTTTACTATGGGATGAGCATATTGCCACTGTGCTTATATAATATTTTGAAATGTCAACTGTGGTTTTTTTCCTTTGAATCTTGTATTTCTTTGGACCCCATGGCCCTTTCCCTATTCCAGCAGACATAGCATGTGGGATCTTTTGCCTCAGAGAAGGGATAATGAAGCAGAATGATAGAGGAAAATAAGAAAATGAGTCTTTTCCTGGCTTCTGAGTTGAGGCCCTAGAGGTAATGGGAAGGATTTTAGCAGAGGCAATCAGTTTGGGAGAATGTTCAATGTCAAAGCAAGGCTTGGAGCCCAGGGCTGGATGAGGCCCATGATTACGGGTAAGAGACTGGATGGGAAGTGAAGAGCATTGAAATGCAGGTGTGTCCATGGGCAGTGGAGCCTGTTCTGCCCCACCCCTGGTAAAATGGGGGTGACAGAGCCAGATGGGTTCAGAAAATCTGAGAGCAGTGGAGAGACGGCAACAACCCAAAGTAGAAATATCTGGGTGGGGTGTGCAGGCAGGCGGGTCTCAGTAAGATCACCAAGTTCCTGTGGCCCAGGAGAGCAGGCAGGCACCTGTGTGTGCCAGGATGGCCCTGAAGGACAAGGAGAGTTATCCAACCTGAAGGGTCTCTCATACGGGGACAGGAATGACATAGGAATGTGTTGCTGCCCTAACCCCAGCCCCCTGACACCACAACACAAGGGGGAAGTGAGAGGAACCACAGGTTGACTGGGAGTGTTTCCACCATGAAGGGGAATCAGGACTTAGAGCAGAGATTAGTCTCAAAAAGATAAAGTTACTCTTTTTTTTTGCACATTGGATTTTGTGGATTGAAATTTGCATGTTATTTTATACCACAGGATTTTGAAAGCATGAAATATGGATCCTGTTTCCAAGTTACTATCAGCCCAGGCAGGAGACAACTGTGTCATAACAGCCAGAACCCAGGGTGTGTGAGGTCATAAGACCTGATCTCAGGACCAGTTGCCCCACTTTCCAAAACAATCTAAGCTGTGGGGTCCTTCATCTGTAAACTTGGCACATGGCACTAACTCACTAGGTATCAGGTATATTAATAAAAGGCATGTGAAGAAATTTTGATCATTATTATTGTTACCAAGACACATAAAATGATTACAGAACTCAAGACGGGATATCATTTTGTGGTGCACAGTGAGGGCAAATGAGGTCCAAGAAGGACTGGAATATGTCATCAGGTATGAAGTGGGAATTTAAAATGCCCTCTTCACCCCCTTCCAAATTATTGTGACTGCACAGAGTCTTTCCCTGTGTAGAAAAGGTTGCCACACGCTGTTTAAGTCACAACCATTTATCCTGGTCAGCACTCTTCACAGCCTGGCCCTAGCTTGTTCCTGCTTTTCCTCGCAAACCAGCTCCTTACTGCCTGTGGGCCTGAGCTTGGGCTCCCTCAGTCAACCGCACACTTCCCGCATTTACCCGGGTCCAGGGGCCCAAACCCCCAGGCCCAGCCCGGTGCCAGGAACAGAGAGGATATAAACTCAACCCTCATCTTGAGCTAAATGGGGCTCTTGCTTCTAGACCCACTCCCAGCTCCATTTCTTCTGTGAGACCCTCCTCACTTCTCCACTTTGCCTTCCATTGGGAGGATTTGTTGCCTCATTTGTGACCTTATCTGGACTCTTGTCATTGGAGCCTTTGTCACAGCTCTGTCTACCTCCCGGACCAGGCAGCATCCTTGTGTCCTCACACGGCATGGCACAGACCCTCTCATTTAGAAGGTGCTTGAGAAAGAAAACAATGAAGGGCTGAGTGTAAAACATACGTGGGTTTCTAAACCATAGTTCAAGGACGTGTTCTTGGCAAATATTCCAACAGTGACAAAGGGGATAAATGTAAAAAGCAAAATTCCCCCGACTCTTCTCTCTCAGGCCCAAGAGGTGGTCGCTGTTGTCATTTTCTTGTGTATCCTTCCGGAAATGGTCTTGTATTTTTGTGTAAGCCCCTTGTACCCAATGAATGAAGACAGATAACGAAGACAAATTAACATGGGGGGAGGGGGAGTGCAGGCCAGGGATCTGAATGGATCCTTTGCCCATTATAGCTGACACTATAAATGCTCTATCTCGGATCCCCTTTATTTGGTCTGTGAGTCCTCTCCAGCTTCAATGTGTTTGGCTTTTAAAGGCTTGCATCTGTGTTCTTCAGAGGGCTGCTCTGGGCTGCTGGAGACATTTCCCCTCCAAACTACTCACTGCTGCAAAGCAGGAAGTGCCCAGGAGTTGATATCCACCACTCCCCCCTGCGCCCCACCCTCCACCTCCCCCACTTGTTTCTCCTGGGAGAATTTTCTTAATAAATCACTTGCCCACAAATCCTCACCTCAGGGTCTGCTTCTGCGAAACCAGACTAAATTACTCAGCGCTATAGACTGAATGTCTGTGTTCCCCAAAATATAGGATGTATATGTTGAAATCATAACCCCTAAGGGGATGGGTATTAGGAGGTGGGACCCTTGGGAAGTGCTTAGGTCATGAGGGTGGAACCCTTGTGAATGTGATTAGTGCCAGATAACTCCAGATACCTCCCTTGCCCCTTCTGCCATGTGAGGACACTACAAAAAGATAGCCATCTATGAACCAGGAAGCAGATCCTCACCAGACACAGAATCTGCCAATGCCTTGATCTTGGACTTCCCAGCCTCCAGAACTGTGAGAAACAAACGTTTGTTGTTTAAGCCACCCAACCTACGGTAGTTTGTTCTGGCAGCCCAAACAGACGAAGACACTAGAAAGCTTTTATTCTAGTAGTGGAGATAGACAATAAACAAGAGAAAAAAGTAAAAAATATGTAGTATGTTAGTAATAAATGCAAAGTAGAAAATAAAGCAAAGAAAGGGGGAATGTATTATTTAGAGGAGAGTTGGATTTTAGACAGAGTGATCTGAGTAGGTGGTATTTGAATGCAAATCTCAAAAGAGAGAGGGTGAGCAATGGAGACAGAGCTCTGAGCAACAACACATGCAAAGGCCCTGTGGCAGGTGTGTGCCTGGTATATTCCAGGAACATCATGGAGGCCAGAGCAGCTGGAATGGAGTAAGGAAGAGAGTAATGGAGATGAAGACAGAGAAGGAAAGTAGAGCCAGTGAAGGGGGGAGATGATAAATGGTTTTGAGTAGAGAAATGTCATGATCTGATGTGGGTTTTAATACTGGCTTCCATGTGAAGACTAAAGGGGGACAAAATAGAAGAAGAGAGACCTGTTAGGAGGCTGTTGGCAGTAACTCAAAGGGAACATGATAATGGTGGGGACCACGGTGGTAATGATGGAAGTGGTGAGAAGTGGTTGGATTCTGGATACATTTTGAAGACAGAGTCAAAAAGATTTCCTGACATATTAAAGATGAGGTGTGGAAGAAAGAGGTGTCAAAGTTGACTCCAAAATTTCATGCCTCAGATACTGGAAGGATGAAGTTACCTCTAATGGAGATGGGGAAGATTCTAGAAGGTGCGGATTTGTGAGAGAGGATCAGGAGCTCATTTTTGGACACCATATACTGAGATGCCAATTAGACACCCAAGTGGAGATGTCAAGTAGGCAGTGGAATAAATAAGTTTAGAGTTAAGGAAAGGCTCCTGTTCTACCTAAGAGCTGTGGCTTACCTGTAAAATCTGTGCCCAAATTTGAGGATGTAAAGCATCCATTCTGCAGGAAAAAGAATCCCCCCTTGAGACAATGGGCTCTGACAAGAAGCACAAGGCCAGCCAAAGCATCCCACCACCCAGCATCATTCAGGGAGGATGGGGGATGCCGCACAACACAGCTTAATTTGCAAAAACCTCTCACAAGTGGGCAAGATGGAAATTTATTGAGTGTTAAGCATCAACCACCAGGAAAGAGACTTTCTGCTGTGTTTTCTCCCGAGACCTTTTGCCAAGGTTGCTGAGGCCACCCACACTCCCTAGATCACATTGTCACCCAGATGCTGCTGCTGAATGCAATGCTCAGACAAGTCAGCCTGGCCTTTTTGCTCAAAGAGGTTCTATGTCTATCAACAAATATTTATTGGGGACCTAATACAGACCAAATATTGATCTAGGCACTAGGCATAAAGCAGTGGACAAAATAGACATTCCTGCCCTCATGGAGCTTACATTCTATTGTGTGCAGCAGGGAAAGAAGAAGAGACAGACAATTAACAAAATAAGTAAATGAAATATGTGGCGTGTCAAGTGTCAATAACTGCAATGGAGAAAAATAGAGTAAGGAAGAGGAAATACCAGTATGGAAATGTGCTGCAGTTTTTTGCAGGGAAGTCAGGGAAGGCTGACTGAAAAGGTAACAGATGAGAAAGATCTTGGAGGGGAATGAAGGAGGGAGGGTGTGTGTTCAGTGAAAGGGTAATCCAAGAAGAAGAGCCAGCAGGTGCAAAGGCCCTGAGGTGGAAGCAGGGTTGAAAAGAAACAAACTCATGTTCTCAGAGCCTTGTCCCAGACAGGCCTACTCTTAAACCAGACTGAAGACAAGAAGTCGTTTTCAGCTTCTGAGCAGCTTTCTGAGCTTTCTGAGCAGCTCCCCTCCTCAGACTGATCAATTATTCCTTTTTCTGAATCAGCTGGGTATGTATCCAGGGGAGAAATGTCCTTTCTGGCCTGCTCCCACCTCAATCCCATCCTTGTAGGGACTCCTCTCCTGATGTCTGCCCTACAGAGGTGAGTGATGGCAAGTGCTCTCCTGGGACTCCTGACTTTGAATTCACCCCAAGGTCACTGTGTTGGGCAGTGGACGCTCGCAGAACATAGGCCCTGTCCCAGGTGCCAGCGAGTACCCACAACGGGAGGATTTCAGTTCCCACAGCCATCTGGCTGCTCTGTCCCACATACTCCCTGTTTAAAACCAGGCCTCGAAGCCTCAGCAGAAGCCAGCAAGGGAGACTCTGGGGAGGAGCCGGGTGTGTGGAGGCGAGGCTTGCCTCCAGCCTCACCTCCCCATTCTCCTTCCCCTCACTTCATCCTCTTCCTCATCCCTCACAGTCCCACTGGCAGGCCACCCCCTTCAGAAAGCCTCCTCCTAGCTGAAGGAAATTCTCTCTTCTTTGGATTGACACAGCAATTGCTCTCTCTCCGAAGCAGAAGCCACAGCCTACTGTATTCCAGTTGGTTGAGCCAGTTTCCCCACTAAACTGAGGCTCCTTGAGGCAGGAATTGGACTTGAGGCTCCTTGAGGCAGGACAGGCCCTTGCAGGGGGCTCTAATTCAATAAAGCCTTCTTGGATTGACTTGTGACAGGCTGCTTAAACACCTTCCTCCCGAGCCCCAAGGCTCCAATCCTCAAGACCCAATATCCAACCTCTCCCTGGTGGGGTAAGGCCTACAGGGCATCCTGGGGTATAGTGGCCCCAATCTCCTTGGGAAACCTCCAGAAGATCTGCAGCTCAGAGACCCAGGGTACTATGGGTCAGAGGGTGAGGCCACAGCTTTAAACACAGAATAGGCTACAATAATAAAAAGATTAAGCATGAGTGTTTTTTCTCAAAACACAAGACTATGCCCATCTTTGGCATCAGAGCCGATCTGAGCTTTTCGCTGGTGTTGATTGGGCTCAGCTCAGGAGGCACAGCATGCTTTACAACCGTTTATAGGAAAAAGGGGAAAAGCTCAGAGGAGCCAAAGAAAGGCCTACTGTTGGGAGACCAGATGGACTGAGGTGCCCAACTGGGGGAAGGTCAGCATCTGTGGTCAGCCCTAGGCCAGGGCAATAAGGTCACAGAGAGGAGCTTTTTCCTCAGGTAAACAATACCAGGCATTTGCAGCTGAAGAGGTACTTTTGTAACCAATACTATTCAAATGTTAACCCTGCAATGAACATTGTGGTACATGACACTTTTTGACCTATGGTTTTCTCAGGGTGTATGCCCAGTAGTGGGATTGCTGGGTCGTATGGTAGTTCTATTTGTAGTTTTTTAAGGAACCTCCATACTGTTCTCCATAGTGGCTGTATCAATTTACATTCCCACCAACAGTGCAAGAGTGTTCCCTTTCCTCCACACCCTCTCCAATAGCCAGGACATGGAAGCAACCTAAATGTCCATCGACAGATGAATGGATAAAGAAGATGTGGCACATATATACAATGGAATATTACTCAGCCATAAAAAGAAATGAAATGGAGGTATTTGTAATGAGGTGGATGGAGTTAGAGTCTGTCATACAGAGTGAAGTAAGTCAGAAAGAGAAAAACAAATACAGTATGCTAACACATATATACGGAATCTAAGGAAAAAAAAAAAAAAAAGGCCATGAAGAACCTAGTGGCAAGACGGGAATAAAGACACAGACCTACTAGAGAATGGACTTGAGGATATGGGGAGGGGGTGGGGTGAGATGTGACAGGGTAAGAGAGTGTCATGGACATATATACACTACCAAATGTAAAATAGATAGCTAGTGGGAAGCAGCCGCATAGCACAGGAAGATCAGCTCGGTGCTTTGTGACCACCTAGAGGGGTGGGATGGGGAGGGTGGGAGGGAGGGAGATGCAAGAGGGAAGAGAAATGGGAACATATTGTATATGTATAACTGATTCACTTTGTTATAAAGCAGAAGCTAACACACCATTGTAAGGCAATTATACTTCAATAAAGATGTTTAAAAAAAAAAAATGTTAACCCTGTAATAAGGAGGTGGATGGAATGCGGGACCCAGGGTGCAGCAGAGAAGGGTCATTTGGCTTGAACTTCAAATTTCACGAAGTGTTTCAAACTCAGACTTTTGAAATTCTCCCCAGTAAGGCTTTTTTGTACAGTCACAGATATCAGCTGCCAGGATGGATGGAAAAGGATGATCATCACTTGGTTTCAATGTCCCAGGACAGAGCCACCAAGCACTGCGAAATAATATGGTTTTATAAATCCCATTATTCACTTGCAAGTAGCTCAATTCTACTATATTGCATTTTTATAAAAACATCAATTTATGTCAATATTTTAAATACAACACAACTTCAAGAAGCAAAGCCACCCTAGTAGCAATGAGCATGCCTAATGCTCAGATCTTGGTCTCTAATATTCTTCTCCACTAAAAGAATCAAGGTTCCTTAAAGAAAAGTCTCGTTCCAGGCCTGGGGCAGGGTTGGTACAAGATGAGCCTGGCACATCTTGTTATGCTGGAAAGTAAGTGCTCAAAAAATGATGGGCACGTGTCAAAAGGACATGGGACCCAGCTTGAAGGACCAGCCACTGACTAAATCTAGAACAATTTGAGCATCAAAGTAATTAAGTACAGTGTGTTACAATTAAGTAGTCATGAATTATAAACCATTGGGAAAAAATGGGAATTCATGTCCATGCTGATAATAAATAGGTACATAAATAAGTAGGGGGCAGGAAGGACTCTTGGTTAAAATACAATATGAGAGTCAACTACTAAATGTGGTGGGAGTACGGGAACTGGAAAATCATCATTTTGCCACCATGATGGTAAAGACAGGCAAGAAGCATTAGTGGATGCTGAATCCAGGGGAAAATTTTGATGAGGAACAGGATATTTACACGGTCTTAAAGTGTTCCCCATAGTTGCAAGGGAGAAAATAATTATACTACAATGAAAAAGTTAGAGAATGCCTAGACTGAGGGATCAAAATTAGCATCATCAATGAGAGACAGAGGGGTATCATGTACCTCCACATGTGATATGCTGAGGAAGGACATATTATCACCTGTGCAGTATTCCAGCCAAGAATACAAACACCAGTCTAATCATCAAGAAACATTAGGCAAACACAAAGTGAGGCACATTCAATTAAAAGAAGGGGAGGGCAAGCTGTATTCCTTCAAAAATGCCAATGTCATGCACGACAAAGAAAGCTGTGGAATATTCCAGATTAAAGAAAGCTAAAGAGACATGACATTTAGGCCTTGACCCTAGGCTGGATCCTATATGGGAGGGGGGAAAATGTTATTAAGAACATTATTGGGTTAACTGAAAAAATTGGAATACAAATACTAGATTTTATAAAAGTATTGTATCAATGTTAAATTAATGAAGTTTATAACTGTACTATGGTTATGTACAAGAATATTCCTATTCTTAGGAAATACACACTGAACTGTGTAGGGGTAAAGAGCCAAAAGGTAGTGGGTTGGCCAAAAAGTTTGTTCAAGTTTTCCCATATGATGGAACAGAAAGCCCGAATGAATTTTTTGGCCAGCCCAATATATAACTTACCCTTGAATGGCTCAGAAAAGAAAATAGATAGATAGGTGATAGATGGATAGATAGAGAGAGAGAGAGAGAGATGATAAAGGAGAGAAAAGGGGGGAAGCAAATGATAAAGCAAATGGGTAAGATGGTAACAGGAGGTGAATCTGGGTAAAGGGTTATAGGTATGTTTGTACCAGTTTTATTTTTGTATGCTGTCTGTAAGTTTGGAATTATTTCCAAATAAAAAGTTTTAAAAATTTGCCACAGTTTCTATAACTATGTTCTGGAATTTGTTTATTTTTAATATAGCAGAAGTCTCCAAAAACACAGAAGAGGCCCAGATCTCTCTCGATCTTTCAATCCCAAGAAGCTCTCACCTTACACCTTGTCCTCTCTCTCCATAGAAGGGGAGGGGCAGAGACTCCTTGGGGAGACTAGGCTATCTCAAGCACCAGCAGAAAGACAGAGGCTCAGTTGGCCCCATCTGGATTTTGATAAGTTGGAGACACCCAGGATTTTGCTAAAGTTCTTAACCTAGAATTCTTACATATCACTAGGCACCTCTGCATCGCCGGGTCCCTGCCGCCTCCCTCTGTACGCTTTCCCAGGCAAGATCGTCCTCTCCACAGCTCCATTTACAGAGAGCTGACTCCCAGGTTTGTGTATCTAGCCCCAGCCTCTTCTCTGAACTTCAGACCCTCATATCCAACTACCTCCTTGAAAACTGCATCTCAGAGGTAGCCCAAAGTCACCATTCCCAGATGCAAACTCTCATCTTCTCAGCTCAAGCTCGTCCTTCTCCAGGGCTCCCTCTCATAGAAAAAGCACCACACAGGTGCCGAAGACAGGCCCTGCCTCCTAAACATCTGCCCAAGCCATCCACTTCTCTCCATCTCCACATCAACACTGCAACAACCTCGCAGCTGTCCACATTCACCCTCACGTCCATCCTCCAGCAACAGCCAGAGGGGTCTTTCCAAACTGAAAATCAACCAGCCCCCTCCCTCTCTAAAACCTTCCCTCTGATTACTCTTGGGATAAAATCCAAAGACTTGAACAAGGTCTACAAAACCTCGCTCGAATGGTTGATTCCAAGAGCTTCATCTCCCATTCCCTCCACGGCAGTTCTGTACACCCACTGACAGACCATGTCCAAGCGCCTGGCATGCTCCTTGTTCCCCAGCATCTTTCCAGGGGCCATTCTCTGCATCTGGAAGATTCTCCTCCTCCCCCTGCCTCCCCCCACCCCGCCGACCCAGCTAACCTCCATTCATCCTTCGACTCCAAGCTGCCTTCTCCTCTTGTGTGCTCAGTGTTCTCTGCGCTGATTAACTGACATAGAGCACGCTGGCCACTATAGCTGTATCTGGGTTGACTGGTTTGGAAAAAGAGAATTTTGTGGGAAAGGATGTGGCTTTAGAAGTGGGGAAAACTGGATAAAAAATATGGGGTGGTCAGAGAGAAATGGTCTCCCAGAAGCAGATACAAGACAGTCCTTCCAGAAGGGCTTGGTCAATCCTGTCCTCCCCAAAGCTTCCCAACCAAACTGTCACCGGCAAAGTCCATTAACAATTCTCAGTGAATAAACAAAGAATCTGGGTAATAAAATAAAGTCTAACCTTTTTTTGTGTGTGTGTGCTTGGTCTAGTCACAGGGTACAGTGTGCAGAGGCCTGGCACCTGGCACTTCAGACCAGAGCTCCTAGTGTGAAATGGCCACACCCAACACTTCAGCTCCATGGGCGGTGTGCAAAAACTCTGTGCACAACACCTCAATTCAAGATGGTGGCATTTGGCCATGTGCTGGAACTCCAACCTCCTTTCCGCCGACAAAAGCCCTATAAAGCAGCCCTGCCAAAAGCTTTTCAGGGATAGCATGAACTCTAGAGTGCGAGCTCGCACCTCTCTATTCTTTGATCAAAGAATAAAGCTGCTTTCCTTTACTTCTGAACCTAACTCAGTCTCATTCTATTGCCCCGAGCGACACCAGAAGAAGGACCCTGTTGGAAACCGACTCAGGAGAGTTGGTAACAAAACCTGTCTTAAAAGGAAGAAATGAGCCGTCAACCCAAAGGGACTTCAGAATCAGAACAACAAGGAAACTGTGGGTCCTACTGACCTGAGTGAAATCGCACCCCTTGTGGGCTTTCTCTAGCCTGTGATGCTCTCCGGGGCCACGTGGGGCTGCAGGGCAGGGAGGAGCCAGGCCAGGGGCAGCATGGAGGGCGGGACCTGGAAGTTTGGCCCTGAGTGTGAGAGTGAGTAGGGGTGCAGGACCCAGAGGACAGAGCCCTGGTGGAATTTCAAAAGGTCCTTCAAAGTCCTCAGAGCTTTAACCCAGCATTTCTCAGAGTGCAGCAGTGTAATTTCCCAACGTGGTCACAGCAGTCTCTCCCATCCCACTTGCTCTTCTTAATGTGACCTTGACACCCAAGGCTGCCATAAAAGACATGTAGCTGCTGCATGGGTCTCTTGGAACACTCACCTGGGAGCCCTAAGCCACCAGGTAAGAAGTCCGACTACCCGGAGGCCGCTAAGCCCGAGGCACGTGGATGAGACACGCAGAGGTGTTCCAGCTCCCAGCCCTGGCTGAGGTCCCAACCACAGCCAGCCTCAACTGCCAGGCGCATGAGTGAAGACAGCCTCCAGCCATAGTTACCCCCAGCCTTCAAGGCCTTTCAGACAAGGCCCCAAACAGCATGGAGAAGAGACAAGCCATCCCTCCTGTGTTCTGTTCGAGTTTCTGACCCACAGAATCTGGGAGCATAATAAAATGGTTGTTTTATGCCACTAAGTTTTGACTTGGTTTATTACTCATCAAAAGTAACTGAATACACACGATGTTAATAGACATTATGCAAAATAGGGTGGGGGGGGGTCCCTATAATTAAATGTTTTGGAAAGTGCTCTGTTACACAAATTCCAAGTGAAACAGGGTTTTATTTTTCTACAGGACTCCTCCCTCACAGCCTTTAATACACAATATGCACTGTGAATCTCCGAGAGGGAGATATGGTATTTGGTGTTCCCAAAACATATTTTTTTAAACGAGCTGTCATCCTGCAAAAGGTTGAGGGTCCAGCCCTAATGGGATGGAGAATCCATGTGAGGCCCAGAAAGGTCCAGAGACCCCTCCAGTCATAGGCAGAGTCAGGACTGGAAGCCAGGTCACCCGGCGCCTGGCTTAGGGCTGGTTCCACGGTGCCAGGCTGCTCCCACGGGGCCAGCTCGGGGTCGGGCACGTGGGCTGTGCAGACTCAAGTGGAAGTGTGCGGTCCATCTGTCTCCCCATCCCTTCAGCCTCTCCTGTGGCCTGCACCTCTCGCCCCTGCCTCCTTCTCACCCCTTGCCTGCTCCCCCCACCTCTTCCTCCCGTGAGGACGCCTGTCCTCCTCCACAGGCAGCTGGGAGATGGGAAAGGAGAGGCAGGGCTGGGGGGGACGCACAGTCCTCACCCCACCACACCCCGGGCACGCACCACACAGCCCACACACTGCCACCTCCGCAGCCGACCTCAGCCCCTCACAGCTGGGCCTGCCTCCGTGAAAGCTGCCTCTCTGCCCTGAACACTGCCTGTTGTCCCATCCATGCAGCCTGGGGCTTCTCCTCCTGCTTCCAGCCCCTGCTGGAAGAGGAACACAGCCCTGCCTTGTCCCTCCTCTTGATATTTCCAGTAAAAGCACCTCAAGCACAATCTCGCTGCCACAGCCCAAATTATGTGTGAAATCATTTTTTTTTTAGCTCGAAACCAAAGCAAACAAGCGCACACAGAGAAGTCCATTCTCTGCGGCCCAGGAGGAGCAGCCTCGCTCCTGTTGGGTTACCTCAGGCCTGCACAGAGACCCCGCTGTGTTTCGCAATCTGCCCGCCTGGCCAAGGTGCCTCCCAGGCCTGACCAGGGAAGCAGTCCACCCGCTCAGGGGAAAGAGTTTGTTTCAAACTGAAACTGGGTTTCAGTTTGTTCTGCACTCTCCACGCAGGCTTCCAGGAGCCTCACACAGGCCTGGTATACTGTGAGGCCACAGGAAAGGCCTCTTTAAAAAAAGTGGGTTCTCGGGAGCAACGTGGGGCAGAGCGCCTTCCCCAGAAGACAAGGAACCGTTTTCCTGATCTTGTCAAATAATTATGCACCTTGGTGAAATTTTTATCATATTATTTTATTTTACTATTTTGTTTTATTTTAGGGTTTCAAGTAGCCAAAAGAAAATGATATGTATCCTTGTCCCCGCATGGCCACTTTCTCTTGCTTCCATTTCTTCCTCTTCTCCCCAGATCCTCACTCCCAAGCTTCTCCATTGACAACTACATTCAAATTTGTTTAATATGCATTTTTTATATGTATGTGCCTTTGAAAAGATAATACTATGGTAAGTGTTTGTGATTTTAATTTATGTAAGCGGTACCGTTAGAGACTCACTCTATTTCTAACTTTTTCATCGTGGTCCTATATTTGGAAAGTGTATAGTGTTGCTATTTAGCCCTTCTACATATGACCACTACTGCATAACAGCCCACCACACACCCCCACCACCTTGGTCCATTTGCCTGTTGATGGATACCTGGGCTGTCTCCAACTCCTAGCTACCACAAATAATGTAATGATGAACAGCCATGTACATGTCCCTTTATGGATCTTTGCAAGAAATTCTGGGACTTACATGTCCAGGATTTGGATTGTTGACTTGCAAGATACACACTCACTTGGTTTCACTAAGCATTGTTGGATTGGTTTCCTGAATGCCTGTAACCAGTTTACACTTTCATCAATAAGGCATCAGGGTTCCTGTTTCCTCACCATCTGACCAGCACCTGATATTTTTCAACTTTCTAATGATTGCCAATATTTGCATTTAAAATGCTATTGCTTTTTAAAATTATTTTTCTTATGGCTACTGAGGTAAAGTATCTCTTCAAAAAGTTCAGGTTTCACTTTCTGTAAATTGCCCCTTAATATCTTTTCTTAACCATTTTTCTAAGTTACACACACACACACACACACACACACACACACCTCTGCTGGAATTGTGATTGGAATTGCATTGGATATGCAATTAATTAATTAATTAAAAGACAATTTACATCATTACTGTGTTAAGTTACAGCATCCATAATCATGATCTACCACTGTGAAACAGAAATATAATGTGAGCCACATATGTAATTTTAACAATTTAGTAGCAATATTTTTTTAAGAAGTAAAAAGAAATAGGTGAAATTAATTTAACCCAATATATCCAAAATATCATCATTGCAACATGTGATCAATATAAAGAAACTAATGAAATCCTTTACATTCTTTCGTTATACTAAGTCTTAGAAATAAGTCTTTGAAATTCAGTGTTTACACTTATGCCACATTTCAATTGGAACTAGCCACATTTTAAGTGCTCACATGTAGCTAGTGGCTATGGATTGGATAGCATAAGTCTATCTCTTCATTTATTCATGTATTCATTTAAGACCTTAATTTTAAAATTGTATTTATAAATATCTCAAGCATTTTTTTTGTCATTAAAATTTTTGTTACTATTGCAAATGTTATCCCATTTTCTGGTTGGTTTTTCCTGGAGTACAGAAATGTTGCTGATTTTTTTCAAGTTGATCTTGAATCTGGTAGATCTGTTCAACTGTCTTAGTAGTGCCAGGGGTTTGTTGATTCTGCTGGGTTTTTATGTAATTGATCATCTTATTTATAAATGATGACTGTTTTAATTCTTCCCTTCTAATTGTTCTCCCTATTATTTTCTTTTCTTGTCTTATTGCACTCACAGCACCTAAACTGCCGTGTCAAATAGCAAGCATCCTTGTCTAATTCTATTATGAAAGGAATGCCTGTAAAATTTCTCTTTAAGTATGATATTTTTGGTAGATATCCTTTATCAAGGGAGTTTCTGTCCATTCTTAATTTTCTAAGAATTTTAAAAGTCATAATTAGGTGTGCACTTTATCAAAAACCATGTATATATCTATTGCACAAAACAGATAAGATTGTCTCTTTGTCTTTGGTGTGTTTTTTCTCCTCTATTCATTAACATGGTGAATTGCATTGACTTTTTTCCCTGATGCTGAGCCATTCTTGCTTTCCTGGGATAAACTCTACTTCATTGTGATTTTTAAAAAATACATATTTAGATTAGTTCAATTAATGTCTCACTTAGGATTTTCACAGTTATGTTTATAAATTAAACAGGCTTATAATTTTCTTTTCTTGTGATGTCTTTTATGAGTTTTGAAATCAAGATTATGCTAACCTCATGAAATCATTTTATTCATTTCATTCCTATTTTCTGGAAAACTTGTATAAGATAGGGATTATTTGTCCCTTAAATGATTCATATATTTAACTGTTCTTAGGGCTTTTTGATGTAGGGAAGTGTTTGGTTACTACTCTAATTTTTTTTTATTGGTTTATGTGGGTTTTCTGTTGCTTTTTGTGAAAATTCAGTCGAGCTGACTTCCACTTATGTCTCATGGCATAGAACTGGGTCCCAAGGCCACTTCACCTGGAATGGAGATTACGAGAGTAACAATTTAATGTTTCAACCTCTATAAAGAAAAGCAACAAGGAAAAAGGGGTTAGGAATAACACTTTATCTGTCACAGTCTCTGGAAGACAACATATTGCTTAATCTTGTTCTGTTTTCACTTTGTCATCCAATCTGATCAGTGAGTTTAACTCACATTTATTTTAATTGCTGGTATATTGGGACTTATTTCAGCCATCTCACTTTGTGTTTTACTGTATTTACCATCTTATTTTGTATTTATTCTATGTGTTTTCTCTCTTTGTCCTACTTTCCATTGCATGAATCAGATTTTCTTATGCTAGATTGAAAGTTGTATATTCTATTTTTATTCTTCTAGTTGTTTCCCCTAACTTTTTAAGTATGATACTTATGTTTACTTTTCATTGTCAATTTCTTTTCCCTTGGCACTCACTCACCTCTTTCCAGTCTCTACATCTCCTCAACATCATCCCCACCCTGCCACACTGGTATCACCCAGAATTTGTTCTTGATTGTCACAAACAATTTTTATCCCTTTATTTAAAATTTTATTTTTAGAGAATGACAAATCTTAGTAAGTTATTTACAAGTCCTTCTTTCCTATGCCTCATTGCTTCCTGATGAGAAATCTGATGTCAGTATAATTCTTATATTTGTACATGATCTGCTTTTTCTTCTGCTTTTTCTGAAAGTAAACTTTCAGAATTTTCTCCTGTGTTTGGTGTTCTGAGACTTCTCTGTAATACCTCTAATTTTGAGTATTTATTTGTCTTGAGTCAATGTGCCCCATTTAATACTCTACGAACTTTAAAAATTCAATTTATTTCTTTCAAGTCTGTGAAATTCGTACTCACTATTTCCTCTTTTCCATACACTTTTTTCTATCTTTCTGGAAATCTTATTTAACGATCACTACTAAGTACCAAGTACTTTTCTAGGTGATAAGATTACAGTGCTGAACAAAGCAAAGCCCTCATGGAACTTGCATTATGGTGGGGGGAAATAGGCAACAAACAAATTCCTATGTAATATGTCAAAGATGAAAATGCCATGGAAAAATATTAAGCAGGATAAAAGGGGTAGGAGGTCCCAGGTGGGGCTGGGGGTAATGAGAAGGCATCTCTGTGCAAATGCCTGAAAGAACTAAGGGAGCATTAGTTAGAACTAAGCCATGCAGACATCTAGAAGAGCACTAGGCAAAGGCCTTGGGACAAGAGCATGCTTGGCTTGTTTGAGGAGCAGAGGGCAACCAGGGAAGATGGAATGAGTAAGGAAGGGACAGGGCAGCAGGGAGAGGTATCTGGGAGCCAGGTCAGGTACATCCTTGTGGTCATAGTAAGGACTTGGGCCTTTATCCTGAGAGAAGGATAGCCATCAAAAGGTTTTGACCAGAAGAGTGACATGATCTGGATTTCTTTTTAAAAGACTTATCCTGAAGGAGAAAAAAAAAAAAAAAAGACTTACCCTGGCTGCCTGTGAATAACATGGGGAGCAAGGGGGACAGAAAAATTAAGAAACTGTTACAATAATCCAAGTGAGAAATGATGGTGCCTTGGACTGGAGTGGGGAGTGTGGAGGTGGTAGAAGAAGGTCAGATGCTGGATATATTTTAACAGGAGAGCTAATGGAATTTTCTGACATATTCGATATGGAGTGTGAAAGGAAGACACGAATCAGCAAAATTCAAAGGCATGAAATGTCTGGAACAGTTCCAGGCATTACATTCAATCCCAACAATGTCCAGTAGAGGAAGAGATTATCTCTTGCATTTCTCTCTTAAGGACTAGGAAACCTTCCCAGAAACCACCCAGCAGAATTCTCTTCATGTTTCACTGGCCAGAATTATGTCACATAACTATGCCTAAACCAATCACTGGCAAGGGGACTAACATTATCTTAGACCAGCGGTTCTTCAAATGTGATCCTTTTTTAAAAATTATTTTATTTTATTTTTATTCTTATTTTTGGCTGCATTGGGTCTTCGTTGTGGTGCGTGGGCCTCTCATTGCAGTGTCTTCTCTTGTTGCAGAGCACAGGGTCTAGGTGTGCGGGCTTCAGTAGCTGTGGCATGTGGGCTCAGTAGTTGTGGCATGCAGGCTTCAGTAGTTATGGCACGTGGGCTCAGTAGTTGTGGCACACAGTCTTCAGTAGTTATGGCATGCGGGCTCAGTAGTTGTGGCTCGAGGGCTCTAGAGCACAGGCTCAGTAGCTGTGGCGCACAGCCTTAGTTGCTCTGCAGCATGTGGGACCCCTTTAAATGGGTCTGTAAGACTAAAAACAATTTTCATAATAATATAAGACTTCATATGTCTTGTTCATGTTCATTCTTTCCTGAGTATATAGTAGATTTTTCTGGAGGCTACATGATATATATCGATATATAATGTCAGACAGTTCATGAAATGTATACATGTGTATTCCTCTGTTTTCTAGAATTTTCTAAGAAAAGTAAGCTTAGGGCATAAATATCAATACATGTATT
Organism: Balaenoptera borealis; assembly: GCF_965194805.1. Lineage (NCBI taxonomy): Eukaryota > Metazoa > Chordata > Mammalia > Artiodactyla > Balaenopteridae > Balaenoptera > Balaenoptera borealis. The sequence continues at coordinate 146,265,154 of NC_138866.1, forward strand.
TTCAGAGATTAACTCAATTTGTTCTCAGTACTTCTACTGTGCTTTTACTGGCTATCTTTAGTTATACCTGCTGTATTCTGTGACCTCATTATCATCCAACAAACCATTATTTTGAAATCCCAAAGTTTCTTTTGCACCTACACAGAAATGTAAGAAGTACAATTTGTTGCTCGTTTTGAAATACTATTCGCTAAACGTTCAAAAACTTTTCTTAATTTTTAAATTGGATCTCAAACTCTTACTTTAGAATTTAATAATATCTTATTCTGAAATTTATAAATTTATTTATAATATATATCTTCTTACATTTAAGAGTCAATCATTAGCTTTAAAAGGGGTGCTTAGAAGGCTCACTTTCTCAACCCATCGCTAAATCTAAAGATCCTGAAGAAGATGAAAGTGATATGTCAGAGAGTTGGCTGACTACTGATAGGAGGAATCTACTGCAAAGAAATTGGGAGGAACCGTGAACAAGAAGCAAAAATAGGACGAAAGCAATCTCTCCCTCAGCTTTACAGAAATTAATTATTTACCTCATTGTGCCTTACGCAACAGAACATTTCTGAATGGCGTTATGGTGCCCAGAGCCAGTTCTGGCGGGAGGCTAGTGAGGTTCCCAGGGTGCAGAGTGTCAGGAGGCACTTGCGCTCAGGCTCCTGCAAGTGCAGGGAGGCAGAGTGGGCACCTCCTTATACCCTGTGCCCTCGGCTCTCGCTTGCCTCACCCCTGTTCCAGCCCTGATGGGGCCATTTGAGTTGTGGCATCATTTTAAAACCAGAGTTTAAAGAAAAAGGAATTAAATATTTTAAATGTTTTAAACGTAGACGTTATGAGCTGTTAAAAAGCCAGAAATGGTTTGCTACAGCTCTTCCAACTAGAAGTGAAAAAGCCACAGAAGCATCTGACAGAATAAGTCATCAAACTGCATTAATCGAAAGACTAAGAAAAGTCTTGTCCAGTGGACACTGCTGAATGCCTACTGAATGAAAACTCAGTAAAAAAAAAAAAAAATCACAGCACTGCCATTTCCCAGTGATACGACAACTGGTTGAATTAACAATTTACTTGTCAACATGAAGACTGAATTGATCTCTCGTTGGCAGAATTGTACATTTGTCTTATAAATGGACAAATGCACAGGGGTGGCTGTGTCAGCTGCTTTGTTTGTATTTGTTCAAGATCAGCACTAGCTAATCATCAAAGAAGATCTTTTATGTGAATGCTCAGCAACAGACGAGTGGTGCTGAAATATTCAGCGTTGAAGAACTTTTTTTGAATCTTACGGTTTATCTTAAGGTTTATCAACCATGTTGACATTTGCACTGGTGAAGCAAAAGCAGTGGTGGGTTAAACTGCTGAGGTCTTAGCACCCAAGCAGTGGCAAACAGTAGTATCATTGTATACTTTGGTATCATGCTCTCCCAGTTAAAAAAAAAGCCAGTTTCACTTTAGGATGTCCTTGATGAAGCAGTAAGAATTATTAATTTTATAAAATCTCAACACCTAAACATGTCTTTTTTAACATAATATTTTAATATCCTGTGATGAAATGAAAATTATGCATAAAGCATAAAAGCAAACAGCGTGTCTGATGTATGAAAATGGTTGTCTAGAGAAAAAGCATTTGTACAATTGAGTTGTAAACTAAACTAGCCACTTTTTTCAGAGAACATTATTTTTACGTGGAACAACAATTGCCAAACTATAGTTATTCAAACTTGTGTATCTGGCAGATATTTTCTCGAAAATGAACAAAGTGAGCCTGTCATTTCAAGGAAAACAACTGACAGTGTTTGTGGCCAATGACGAAATTCAAGCTTTCAAACGAAAATTCAAATTTTGGAAAACTTGTGTCTGACATCATGACTTTGGCAGCTTCCCAATAAAAGCTTTTTGGTGGTGATGTTAACAAATATGATTTTATTTTTTACGCTGTATAACAAAATGTGTCAACATTTGGAGTATGTGCATACTCAGTAAACCAGTATTTTCCAAATATCACAGATGGGTAGATGATCCACCCAAAGCACAAGGTACACCAATAGATTTTCCTGCAACAGGGTATGAAAAGTTCTTTGACCTCATTTCAGATAGCAAATTACAACTAACTTTTTCAAAACTACCTCTTGTTGAGTTTTGGTGTAGTATCAAAGAAAAATATCCAATTATATGAAAGAGCTATTCAAATACTCCTTTTTTCTTTCTTTCCTTTCTCCCCCAGCCTGATTGAGGTATGACTGACAAATAAAAATTGTATACATTTAGGTTGTACAACATGATATTTTGATACAGGTGTTACATTGTGAAATGATTATCACAACCAAGCTAATTAGCACATCCATTAACTCACACAGCTATCTTGTGTGTGTGTGTGGTGAGATTTACTCTCTTAGCAAGTTTCAACTATACAACACATGAATACTCCTCTCTTTTACAACTAGATAGTCCCATGAAATATTTTTGTGTTAGAAAATATAGTAATTTGTCATTAAAAATATGTTAACATGTAATGGGTCTACTGTTTTGGTTTTTTTTTTAATAACAGAGTGGGGGTTTCTTTGTTGTTTGTTTTTATAAATTTATTTATTTATTTATTTTTGGCTCAATTGGGTCTTCGCTGCTGCTCACAGGTTTTCTCTAGTTGCGGCGAGCAGGGGCTACTCTTCGTTGCGGTGCGTGGGCTTCTCATTGCGGTGGCTTTTCTTGTTGCGGAGCATGGGCTCTAGGCACGTGGGCTTCAGTAGTTGTGGCACGTGGGGTCAGCAGTTGTGGCTCACCGGCTCTAGAGCACAGGCTTAATAGTTGTGGCACACGGGCTTAGTTGCTCCGTGGCATGTGGGATCTTCCCGGACCAGGGCTCAAACCCGTGTCCCCTGCATTGGCAGGCAGATTCTTAACCACTGCGCCACCAGGGAAGTCCTCTACTGCTATTTTTTAAATGAATTAATAAATAATTTTTAAATTCTCAGCTTTAATTTCTAATCTGGTAAAATCAATTGATATAACACATAAATAAAATCTCATTAGAGGTCCTCAATTTTTAACAGTCCTGAGAACTGCTGGTTTAAACCCAATCAGGATTCACCCTCTGGGATCCAAGGGTTGTCCACCCTTCCCAGAGGCACATGGCTGCCTTGATGTGAAGGGGGCCTGAAAACCCTCAAGGTCCCCTGAGGAAGGAGGAGTGAAGGTGGGTAAGTGACCACCTGGTCTGCTACAGTGGCTGCCGAGTGAATGATGACCTGGACCAGGGACTCCTGAGGCACCTCTGGCCAGCAGGGCTGCGTTAAGGCCAGTCCACGCTGTGGCAGACGGTTGGAGTGAGAGACAGGGGACCTTTCTCCTGTAGAATAAGAAGGCTTTGTGAGGCACGAGGCCTCTGCTCTGCAGTGCTTCATGACCTCTTCTGTGAATGGGCAACCCCCTGGCTGTGGAGGCCCTTCTTTATGGAGTGCAACTCTGTATTTTGACTTTCCATACAACATCCCCTCATCCCATATTTTCACCATATTTGCAAAGTGAAAAGCCACAGCCAACAATTTAGTTCTCCTGCCTAAACATACAATCCTATCACTTACCCATTCAAAATTCTGAAAACTCCAGTGTGTACAGAATAAAGCCCAAATTTTTACCATGCACTTAAAAGATTTCCACATTGTGGCCCCAGACCATTTTTCCAGACTTTCAGAGTAAGTTTAACCTAGTGGTTAAGAGCATGCACTTAGGAGCCAGGCTGTCAGGGTTCAAGATCCAGGCCTACCAACCACTTACCAACCGAGTGCCCTGAGAGTGCTATGCCAGTGAATGTTTAACAACTGGCTCTCGGGGTGGGCTTGACGCCCTGATTTGTGGCATTTGCCAGTTTCCATGGTGTTAATACTTCCACTATGGCCAGTTTCAAACTACCAATATGACATCACTAAATTTAGAGTTGGGAAGAGATGCTTAGAATTTGCTCCCAAGAGCCAGTGCAAGCCAGCTCCAGCATCCTTCCGGACCTTGGGTAAGTTACCTTCTCACTCTGAGACAGCTTCCCCATCTGTACAATGGGGATAATGAGTGCCCGGCTATGGCGTTGTTGTAAGCATCAAATTGGATGGGGTAATGGTTCTCAATCATTAGCATGCATCAGAACCATCTAGAGGGCTTGTTAAAACACAGATTGCTGGGCCCCGCTCCCACAGTTTTTGATTCCATGAGTCTGAGTGGGGCTCAAGAATTTTCATTTCTAACAAATTCCCAGGTGATAACATTTTGAGAACTACTAGTTTGGTGCCTATAAAAGACTGAACCCAGTCCTAGCACAGAATTAGCTCTCCTTTGTCTGATGCATCCCCACTCATCCCCCATCATAGCCACACTGGGCCGCCCATCTTTCCCTGAACCCACAGTACACTTTCCAATCTCTGTACATTTGCTTCCTCCTTTTCCCTGCACCTAAATGTCATTCTCTCTGCACCACTAACCTTTCCCATTGAAATCTTAATTCAGCTTAAATACCACCTCCCTGCTAAAGCCTTCCCTGAATCTTCTACTTAGAAATAATTGTTCTTAACCTGTCCTCTCTCAAATTTGCAGTTGCTCTTATTCTTCTCATCAAAGTTTGCCTCAAACTGGAATGACTGCCTCAATACCATCTCTCTTACTCAAGTGTAAGTACCTGGTGTGCAAAATACTGTCACATCCATCCCTGTCACCCTAGCCCAGCACCTTATATATAGAAGGAAACTCCAATCGCCTCTCAGTGGACAAGCCTCTTGCTAGCAAAGGAAGGTGTCCTGTTCAGGGATATGTGACCCATCCCCAAATTACAGGCTTCCTCATGTTCAGCAGAGTTGTGCTAAGGGAGCTCCCAGGCACCCTCTGGGGTTGAATGAATGATACATACATAGAAAATGTAGCAAACAAATAAAAATATTCTTAAGTCGAGGAAAAATAAGAAGTTCTGTAAGAAAAGAAAATATACGACTGTATTCTACATGGCTCAGCTGTGAAGCTCCACTGTCATAGTAATGCTCTTACTGACTTGTCCAAAATTATGATTTAACTCTATCAGGAGGATGATGGGGACAGAAAGTGTGCACATTTTGGGAGATGGTGGTGAAAGAGAGCTAAATCTTCATTTCCAACACAATGAGAAGTCAATAGGTAACGCCTAGAACCTAAAAACCAAGAAGTATCGTTATGTTCATATTACTTAAGGATATAGAGATGAATTCCAAATGAAAAAGATAAAAGAATTGAAGTGGTTGCCTCCAGGGAGCAAAAAACAAAGAGAGGCAGGGTCTGATTTGAGAGGTAGAGTAAGAAGCCTTAAAGTATAACTGAATCTTTAAGCTGTATTCACACACAGACACACACATACATCTGTGAAAAAACAAAAACTAAATGTTTTTTAAAGTGACAAAGAGGAACCTATGACACAGCTATAATAAGCAAAACAGTGTGGCACTGTCATAAAGATAGACTAATGGAATAGAATAGAGACCCCAGAAATAAGCCCTTGAATATATGGTCAAATGATTTTCAACAAGGGTGCCATGCAGTGGAGGCCATTCCATGAAAACAGGACAGTCGCTTCAACAAATGGTATTAGGAAAGCTGGACATCCACAAGCAAAAGAATGAATTTTGAACAGTTTGTAACTGGCTTTGAACAGAAGGATAATGGCACCTAGGACCCAGCTTGGGGAATGTCTACATTTAATGGCTTGTGAGAAAAGAATGAGTCTACAAAGAATACTGAGGAGGAGTGAGCAGAGAGGTGGAAGGAAGTCAGGAGAGAGCAGGGAGGGGGGGACCTGAAGAAGGGAGTGGTCAGCTGTGCCTCCTGCTGTTGACAGGTCAGTCAAACAGAGAGTAAAAAATCCAACAGATTTGGTTACATGGGAGTTAACAGGTAACATCAGCCAAAGCTGATGGCGGTGAAAGCCAGTGGTTGAAAATACAAAAGAGAGAAGGGATCACCAATGAGAGGTCCTGAGAAGATAGTGGGGTTGGGGGATGCATGGGATCTCCGAGGTGAGCTGGAGGATTGGCCTCAGAGAGGGGGAAGGAGGTTCCACTATGGCAACAGGAAGGTCAGGGGAAGGATGAGTGAGGACACTGCTGGGTTTGGAAGTTGCAAAATTTTAATCTACAGTTTCAATTTTCTCTATAAAATACAGGATGGGTGCAGGAGTGTGGGGGGCTGGCAAGAGAGTTACTGAAATGATAGGTTGAGTAAGAGGGAAGGAGAGGGTGAAGACTAGAAGAAAGGCGAGATCCCACTGAGGATGTAGCAGGATGGGGGCCAAAGGTGGCCGGAAGGAGAAGGCATCGTGGTAGGAAAGCAGGAGCCACAACTACTGATTGGGGGTTTGTGGGGATGACAAGTCCAAGATGAGAATCAGGGCTGAGTCATGAGGTGGGACAGAAGAAACCTAAAGAATGAGCCTAAAGCCCCTAGACCAACCAGGTCTCCTGAGTCACTGCCTTGCTCCGCCAGTAATCACCAATCCACGGTATCATGGCAGCGTGCAAAGGACTGAAAACACAGAGCCAAACAAAGCCTATGCCCTTTGCAGCCTGTTCCCCAGCCTGAGGGAGTATGTTTTGCGCCCAAAAGGTGATCTTAGGGTGGACACTGGAAGAGCATCAGTTACAGCTGAAATAGAAATTTAAAGAAAGTCGGGGGAGGGACTTCCCTGGTGGTCCAGTGGTAAAGAATCCGCCTTCCAATGCAGGGGACAAGGGTTCGATCCCTGGTCAGGGAACTAAGATCCCACATGCCGCGGGGCAACTAGGCCGGCGCGCCACAACTACAGAGCCCACGTGCCCTGGAGCCCGCGCACCACAACTAGAGAGAAGCCCTCGAGCCACAACGAAAGATCCTGCATGCCGCAACGAAGATCCCGCATGTCGCAACTAAGACCCAACACAGCCAAAAATAAATAAGTTAATTAATTAATTAAATACTTTTTAGAAAAAGAAAGTGGCGTGATACCCCTATAATTTTAATCAAAAACAAAATAGACTGTGCCATGTTTCATCCAGGGAGGCATGTCGACTAAGGTTGGCTCCAGACCCCCCAACTCTGCCTCACCTCGTCTCAATGGTGTTGTCCTTTTAGATAGAGCAGCTGCTCTCACACTTAGCAGTGTGTTGGAATCACCTGGGGAACTTTACAGATACTGTAACCCCTGATCCCACCTCCAGAGATCCTGGCTGAATTGCTCTGGGATAGAGCCAGGGCTCCAGGAGCTTTCAAAGTTCTCCAGGTGATACCTGTGTGCAGCCAGGGCTGAGAACCACTGCTTCTGACCAATTTCAGAGCTAAAGCAGCTGTGCCCCAGCACCCAGGCTACCTCCACTTCCAGGGCAACAGCCAGTTGCTGGAGTTTCTGGACCATTCTATGGAACAGCAAACAGGCTCCCCTCTCCTTACAGAACTGCAGGGTTCTAGCCCAGACCAGAAGGGAAACCAGGTAAAGCTGAGCTTGGTTAATGCCTCCAGGGCCTGGGTGCCCGGTCTATTGATCTGGGTTTGCACATTCTGAGCAATCAGGCTGGACAACGTGCCCAGAAGCACTGATCAGGTGGAGGAGTGGGGGAAGAAAGGCCAAATGGCTTCAGGTCTGGTGTGAAATTGGGCAAGAGGGACAGTCAACCCTACTAGGAGAAGTGACCCAGACGGCAAACAAACAGGGCAGGGTGGACCGAGACCAAGTTATGCGGACAGCTCAGCAGTCACAGAATCCACCAGACCCAACAGAGCTGCCTTCTCTCAGCACCTCCAGAGACCAAAACTTTCCACTAGGGACAGAGCACTTGGAGACAGCGTGACGTAGCCGTCCCAAGACAAAGCCAGAAAGTTCACAAGTGTAGGGAACGTGACATGCAGTCTTAACCTCAAGAAGGAATTCACGCTCAGACGCTAACCAGCACGGGGGTGTAGCTAGGCCTCATGGGGGTCTTTGCAGGACAAAGAGAGGCTCCCTGTATCTCCAAACTGCAGCATCCACAGTGGCACCCAGGACCAGCAGATTCACCCACTCTTCCCACAAGGCTCTGTCGGACCCATCTGCACACACGGGGCTGCACTGGCCTGTTTGCTTGTTCAAACAAACTTTGTTCACTGAGGCACACCAGAGCCCAGCAGAAGAGCCAGTCGTTATGTGTCTAAGGAACACACGAATGAAAAGGAGAGGATGTATCCATTGTTCTTAAGCAAAGAATCAATAGCTCTTAGTCGGGGAAGTTTTCTTCTGGGGGCTTACTCTAGACCTGCTAAATCAGGCCCTTTGAAGGTGGAGCCCTGGCATTGGGTGATTATCATTTCTATTCCTGATTAGGAACCAATGCCCTATGATCCAAGGGTCTCATACTTTAGCCAGTACAAGAATCACCAAAGGTGCTCGGTAAAAATGCAGATTTGAACCACAAACCATTTGGGAAAAGAAATCTAAAAAGTAATATCATCAAGTAGCTTCAAAAACACATGACCCGTCCATGGATGAATGGGTAAACAACCTACAAGCTGATTTTCAACAAAAGGGCCAAAGTAATTCAACGGGGATAAACTAGTCTTTTCAACAAATGGTGCTGAAAAATCTGACTATCTGTAAGAAAAAAAGTTAATCTTAGCTCTTACCTCATATCACACAAAAAATAACTCAAGATGTATCACAGACCTAAACATAAAAGTTAAAACTATAAAACTTCTGGAAGAAAACAGGAGAATATCTTTCTGACCTTGGTAGGCAAAGATTTCTTAGGTGGGACGCAAAAAACACTAACTCTACAGGGAAAAAACTGGAAATCTGAACTTTATCAAAATTAAAGACTTCCACTCTTTGAAATTCACTGTCAAGGAAATGAAAAGGAAAGCCATAGACTGGGAGAAAATATTTGCAATATTTATATTCAACAAAGGACTTGTAAAGTTCAGTAAGAACTCTTAAAGTTCACTAAGAAATTAAACAACACCTCCTACACACACAATGGGCAAAAGATTTGCACAGGCATTTCAGAAAGATATACAAATGACCAATAAGCACACCAAAAAATGCTTATTTAGGGAGATGCAAATTGAAACCACAGTGAAGTACCTCTATACATTCATTTAAATAATGAAAATCTGAAAGACTGATGTACAAAAATTGGAATGATACAGAGATTAGCACAGCCCCTGTGAAAGGATGGCATGCAAATTTGGGAAGCATTCCATATTTTTTGACCATAACATTTGAAGAATTATGTTGGTTTTTAACACAAAATTTAAGAAAATAAAAACGAAAGATTTCAAGTCTACAACTTTACACTTCACTAAATATCTACACTTTACACTAAATATCATTTGGTTCATATTTAGATATTTCTATAGTTAAAACTACTAGTATTTTCAATCTTCCGGTAATATTAAAGTATCACCTTTGTACATTACTTATCATGAACTTTTTAACTTTTTTTTTTTTTGGAAAAAAAGAAGCATTTTTTTTAACAAGTAAGTGTTTTTCGGAATTTATGTGTGTACTACATATATTCAGTATATTTATTATATATAGTACATATATATTTATTAAATATAACCTATAACTCTAGTATAAATATGTATATTTATTATAGATTATATATAATATATAGATCATAACTTTTTAATTAAAGTTGAATTATATATTTTTATTTATTATATATACATATACATATATAATAAATAAAAGACTGACAAAATCAAGTGTTGGTGAGAACGTGGAGTAACTGGAACTCTCGTACATTGTTCATGGGAATCCAAAATGGTACAACCACTTTGGGAAAGAACTTGATAGTTTCCTATTAAGTTAAACATATACTTATAGTATAACCCAAGAATTCCACCCCTTGATATTTGCCCAAGAGAAATAAAATACATGTACACACACATACACACACACACACACACACACACACACACACAAACTTGTTCATAACAGCTTTATTCATAATACTCTGAATCTAGAAACTATTCAAATATTCAACAGTAGGTAAAATGAATAAACAAATTGTGGAATATCCATACAGTGAAATACTACTAAAAATAAGAAAAATGAACTATGAACACAAATATCATGGAGGAATATTAAAATCAAGCTGAGCAAAAGAAATTAGACACAAAAAATTGCATACTACATGCATTAATTTCCTAGAGCTGCTGTGAAAAATTACCACAACCTTGGTGGCTTAAAACAACAGAAATTTATTCTCTCAGAGTTCTGGATGCCAGAAGACTGAAATCGAGATGTCAGCATGGCTGCACTCCCTTTGGAGGCTCTGGGAGAGATTCCATTCCTTGTCTCTTCCAGCTTCTGGTGGCTGCCAGTATTCCTTGGCTTATGGCCACATCACTCTAATCTTTGCCTCCGTCTTCACACTGATTTCCCCCTGTGTGTGTGTGGTGTTCAATCTCCCTCTACTTCTCTCTTATAAAAACATTTGTGATGGCACTTAGGACCCACCCAGATAATCCAGAAGTATTTCCTCATCTCAAAATCATTAACTTAATCCCATCTGCAGAGACACTTTTTCCAAATAGGGTAACATTTACAGGTTCCAAGGATTAGGACACATCTTTGGGACTACCATTCAACCTACCACATCACATGTTTCCATTTATATGAAATTCTGGAACGAATCTCTGGAAACAAATAGAAGTGGTCATCTGGAGCCAAGTGGGGTAGTTGATTGACTGCAAAGGGGCAAAAGAGAACTTTCTGGTGTGAAATAAATGCTCTATATCATGATGGAGATGATGGTTACATGACTGTGTAAATTTACCAAAACTCATCAAACTTTATTACAATGGGTACATTTTGTTATACATAAATTATGCTTCATTAACATTAATTTTTTTTTGATGTGGACCATTTTTTAAGTTTTCATTGAATTTGTTACAATATTGTTTCTGTTTTGTGTTTTGGTTTTTTGGCCACGAGCCATGTTGGATCTTAGCTCCCTGACCAGGGATCCAACCCGCACCCCCTGCACTGGAAGGCAAAGTCTTAACCACTAGACAGCCAGGGAAGTCCCAACAGTAATTTTAAAAGAAAGCAAAAAAGTGAAGATTTGGGGGGCCAACCTTGGAAAGTCAGATTTGGCAAGTCTGGGGTGAATTCTAAACAAACAGCCCAAGTACCTGGAAGGCAGGTGGTCCTGGAACGTCCCTGGAGAAGCAGCACTCTGGAAGATGGGGAAAGGACCCACCACGTCCTGCTACCTTCCCCTTGGCTTCTCAGATACCTGAGAGCCAGGTGCTGAGCTGGGAGTCCCCTGTGGTGGGGTCCTGTCCACAGGGAGATCAGGCTGTTGGGAGAGACAGCCGTAACTAACTCGAGCACAAGGCACCTATGACAAGAACTGACAGATACAGAATCATAGAAGAAGGTATATTTTGACCCTAGATTATGGTAGAACTCTCTAGATGGGGTAGCATTTGAGCTGGGCCCTGACAATGGCGCAGGGTTTTTACATGCAGAAATATCAATGCCAGTTTCCTCTTGCTCAGAACCCCTTAGTGTGTCCTGGGTCCTCTTGGGCCCTTCCCCATTCGAGTCAAGCTTACTCAGGGTGGCCTCTCCAGGCATTCTATTCTGCCTCCTGTCTTTTGCCCATGCTATGCCATGTGCCAGTCATGCCAATGCCTTCCCTAGATTCTTCACCAACAAAGCCCCAATGACAAGACATGACCTTCAATAAGGTCCCTGTTGTAGACAAGCTGTCTGGTTGTCCTTCTCTTGACTCCTCCACCCCAGGTTCCAATCCACAGCTCCAGCCAGGCGTTCATGTTCCCAGGGCTCTACTTCTTTGACTTGAATCATTGGTCCCTTCCTGCATCTGCTCTAGCTCTGGTTCCCCATGAAGCCTTTACCTGCCTCCAGGTGAGCCCTATCTTACATAGCGCAGGGGTGCTATGGATGGTTAGGCCTTCTCCTATGACCTGGCTCCTGATCCCCACCTCCACTCCCCATTCCTGGCTCTTCCTAGGCCACAGTATTTCAACTCCTAGATTCTCACGGATGGACCCAGGCCAAGGCCCCATGGCTTCCCTGGACCAAAAATGAAGCAATTTGAGGCTTCTCAGGCCTTAGTCCCAGCACAAACCCTTGGATTTTGTTCTGTGTGCCTTGCCTAAGGAGACAGCTTGGAATCTCGTAGCCTATATCCTCCCCTGGTCCCAATAAGCCAGGAAGCGTCTCCCTCCTCTGCTGAGTGAGGAAGGGCAGGCTTCCTGGAGCCAGGGCCAAGCTGCGACTAGGACAGCAGAGCCCTGTGGCTCCAGGTGTGCCTCCCTGTATCCTTGCTCTCACCGCACAAGATGCTCCATTCTTTTCTTATAATCATTCCTGTTTGTATCATTTTTAGGTGTCATCAGAGCTCCTCACTGACCAGCTGAGCAGATAAGCCTGCAAGAGGGTCCCCAAATGGGAACAGCTGGCAAGACCACAACCAACTCCAGTGATGCCTCCACCTTTTGGAGAGCCAAGTGGCCTCCAAGATCCGGTCCCAGAAGACAAGGAAGAAAGCCATGGCGAAGGAAAGGGGCCTTCTGCAGAGCTAACGATCCTAGAGTGAAGAGGAGCCCTCACCCTGGCAAGCACACTGAACCCACCACCTTGTGTCAAAGACTTGAACACATCTTAAGTGGGGCCTCCAGGTCCCAAATGCCCAGGTAAGGAACACAAGGAGGAGGCTGCCTTCCTTTCTTTCCAGAAGAGTGGGTCTAGACCACAGGCAAATGGGCACTAAATGGGGTTCCACCAAATGTCCAAGACCCTTGTCAGAGTATGAAGGCTGTTCTGGCAACAAGGATCCAATAATGGGGCCATCCAGGCTGCACCCCCAGCCCCCCATGCACCATATCACCCTTACCTACTCTGGGAGATATTCTGACCCCTAAAGAAGGGATCCCAGTGACCGAAATAGCCAGGTGGAACCCAAACCTTATTCGACCACTGAGATACTGACTAGAGACAGTAACCAGGCCTTTCACAATATTCCAGCTTTTCATCCACCTGGCACATAGGATTACACTTCCTCTCCCACAGTAGCTGGATGGGGTCACATGACTAGTTCTAGCCAGTAAGTTGTAACCAGAAGTGACGTGTGCCAGTTCTGGGCTGGAGCATTTAACTACTGATACACAACATTCCAGGGCTCTCTTTCCCCCTCTGCCATGGAAACCTGCAATGTTCCAGATGGTGGCTGTTCCATCAGCCTGACCTGGAGGATGACGACCTGGTGCAAAGCTCCCAACTATCCACAGTGGACGTGGGCCAGAACTAAATCTTTGTTATTTCAACTCACTGAGATTTGGGGACTGTTGTTACTGAAGCATAACCCAGCCTATCCTGACTGAAACATGGGCCAAAGGCCAACCAGCACAGCACAAGGTCAATATCACTATTCCCAGTGACCCATGCTGCTTTGCTTCCCCATCATCCACTTTTAATTTGGGGTCCAAGTCAACACCTCAGTCCTAACACAATGAAAGAGTAAGGATGTCACAGAATCCTGCCCAGCTTGAAGACTCCAAATCTATAATCTTCTCTGAGTCAAAGATGCCAGCTCTTCCGGATTTGGTAGATTCTGGTTCAGTGTTAGAGTCAGGGTTAGGCAGCTACAGGTGGCAAACTTTAGGCTGCCAAGCAAATGGCAGAAGTTGAACCATGACATATGAACTGACGTCTGACGTCAGACTCCGGAGCTCGAACACTTCTTGCCAGGTTTGACTCAAGAAAAACTAACTTTACATCTTCTGTGGTTTCATCTTGGAAAAGGAGAACTCCCATCTGCGGGTCCTGACTTGACGGCCCTGCTGGGTCGTCGTCATCTTCAGCTTCTCGTCCTAATGCATCCTAGCGGTACTCCTCTTCTCCCATCAATTGTCTAACATGCTATCTCATGCGATTTGTAGCTTCTAGTCATTTTTGCTCCCCACCCTTGCCAGCTCAAGCCTCAGCCCATGGCTTTGGCCTGTCATCACCCTTCTCTCCTGTCATCACCCTTCTCTCCTGTCATTTAGACTTCTCCTAACCCCACCATGCCCAGGAAATTCTCCTGGCTGATAGAGGCTGGCTGATCGGTACAGAGGCCTTACCCTACACACTCTTAGAGATTATATACCTTACACATCTTTACTGTCTTATATAGCTCTAATTTGACCCTTTCAACCAAGTGGACAGGGAGGGGGAAAGGATACATGAATGTTTATGAGCCCCTGCAATGATCTAGTTGCTCTCCTTCACTCACTCCTCATTCAAGCAGGATGGTGAGAGGTTAAAGGCACAATCTCTGGGACCTAATGGTCTGGCATTGAATCTCTGCTCTGCCGCTCACTAGCTATGATTTGCAGCAAGGGGCTTCACCTCTCCGGGCCTCAGTTTCTTTTTTGTAAAACAGGAATAAGTTGTGAGGGCCATTAACAAACAGTAAGATTACTATGGTTACTAAATGAGTTACTACACATAAAATGCTTAGAACAGTGCCTAACACAGAGTGCTCAACGCATGTGAGTTATTATGATTCACTTCTAGATTCTCTAAATGTGCCAGACACAGCAGATACAAAGGAGAGCAAACTAGACCTACTCATTCATTCAACAAATATCGATTGGGAGGCTGCAACGCCCTACACTGAGATGGGAGCTGACAATATGTGTCCCTACCCTCCTGAAGCTCAGAGTCTGGTAAGAGAGGGCGGTGGACACTACACAAGTAAACAGCTCAAAATACACACCAGCAAGGCATGGTCTAGACCGGGAAGGGAAGGAATGAGATGCCGTAATAGAAACTGGGGGAGGCAGAGAAGTTGGGTGGTCAGGCAAGGCCTCTCTGATATTTAAAGTACAATCTGAGGGACTTCCCTGGTGGTGCAGTGGTTAAGAACCCGCCTACCAATGCAGGGGACATGGGTTCAAGCCCTGGTCTGGGAAGATCCCGCATGCCGCAGAGCAACTAAGCCCATGTGCCACAACTACTGAGCCCACGCGCCACAACTACTGAAGCCCGCATACCTAGAGCCTGTGCTTGGCAGCAAAAGAAGCCACCGCAGTGAGAAGCCTGCACACAGCAATGACGAGTAGCCCCTGCTCACCGCAGCTAGAGAAAGCCCGTGTGCAGCAACGAAGACCCAACGCAGCCAAAAATAAATCAATCTATAAAAAAAAATAATAAAGTACAACCTGAAGATGAAATGGAGCCAAAACACAGAGGGGAAGAGTAAGGTGACTCGTGGGTAGATGAGGTGAGAAAGGCAGGGCCAGGTCACTCAAGCTCTGTTGGCCGTGGTGTCCTGAATGCAACCAGAAGCCACTGGATGGTTGTAAGCAGAGAAGCAGCAGGATCCCATCTGCATCTTTCTATGGGAATATTGCAATTCCTCTTTTACTGAGGAAGAAACTGAGGTCCAAGGTCACATCGTTGGTAAACAGTACAGCTGGACCTAGAACAGGTCTCATAAGGCCAAGCTCAGGGAACTTGCCAGTTCGCCCTGCACTGCTCACTCACCCCTGTCCCATACAGCGGAACCAAGTGTACAAGGTAAGAGCTTGTTACCTCTAAAAGCCCTTCACCTGCTCGTGGGGTCATGGTGCCTGCCTTGGGGGCCTGGTGACAGTTTTCACACCAGTGGCTTCTGCAAACGAGCTGCTTCCCCGCACTTCTTGCCACCACTTTTTCCATCCCCCACAGTCACCAGAGTTGACACCCAAGCCAATAACCACAGGTAAAGATGTTTCTCCCTGGGACACAGAGTTAAACACACAACCACAGAGATGCGTCTTGGGCCCGGAATGGAAGGGGCCAAGGTGCCAGGGATGACAAATCCCCCAAGAATCCAGCTCCAAGCTCCCCCGAGAGAAACCCCTTCCCAAAATAGGCAGAGGGGTCAGGAACACTCGTGCAAACAGCTGATCCACAAAACCCCACTGTGCCCACGGCTTTCCCCACCTCAGCCCTTTCTATTTTTATCAGGAGGGCGAGAGGGGGTGGCCAGGTGGGGCTACACGGCTGTTTATGTCTGAAATTTGAAAAGATGCACAGTGTACTTGGGAGAAGGCGTTTGCAGTTAAAGGAATTTCAGAGGAGAATTTCAAACCCAGCGGGGTGAATAGGGGCCTTGTGCTCTGGCTTTTGACTCTGGAAAAGCCACGTTTCCATCTAAGGCATGCAGAGGGGCCAGTGATGGGGAGAAAATTTACGGGTGTGAGATTTGGACAGGCAGTGGGTCCCAGCTCACCTGGGCACAGGCAACAACTGATTTGCAGACTGAGGGTACTTGGGGAGGAAGCCCTCTGCCCCTCCAGTGTAATTTCTATTTATTTATCCCCCAGATAATTCATAGACTTTCCTTGCCCTCTTAGTCTTCCCTGATTCACCCCACTCAATGCTAACCATTCTCTCCTCTGCATCTGTCATTTATCACCTCTCAATCAGGGAGTTTTATTGAGTATTAATTTTCTCATATATACATATTTGCTTATTATGGCTTTAAGTCACTCTCATTTGTCAATTTTCTGTTTTTGAATTAAATTGTAAGTGTCCCTTTGGTAGCTGTATGGCTGCTATTCCTTTGACACACACACACATACACACAGACGCATACACACACACACACACACACACAACTTAGGACCTGGTCGACCATTTTACTCTGTAGGCACAATAGTGGGACTCAATGGTCCTATTCCTTCAATTGTGGAAGATGGGAGGCAAGAAAGAACAACAAGTAAACGACACCACCCCCTAAGCTGAATGAATTTTACCATGTCTCTTTTCTTCATCTCTCAAACTGGCTCTGACACAACTCTGTGGAGAACTTCTAGCCTGAACTATGCATGCCCTTATTAAGCCAGGGATCCTCAGGAAGCCTGGGGTAACTTTTGCAGGACTGGACTTCTGACTTGATCTGGGACCTAAGGTGGACTTGATGCCATGGTTCCATGGTGAGATCTGGCCAGAGTATATAAGAAGGTCATAGCTGTTGATCTCATTTATTTGGGCCTAGGAGTAAGTGCCACAAAGCATCAGATTCATATTGTATTTGCGCTTATAGATGCAAAAATGCAATAGTCATTCAAAAAATGAATTTAAAAATTCATTAGCTACAAAGTCCTAATAGCCACAGGATGCAGCTGTCATGCAATCAAACCCTAGTTTTGTCTACGGCTGATGGAAGCTCACCGCTTGATACTTGTCCACATTTCTTTTTCTCTAGAACCCCCTTACATGCTTCGCTTTTCCTTGGTGCGTCAGGGTCTCTGGCATTCCTTTCCTGTTTCTGCGCATCCTTGCATTTCTCTCCAACAGCCTCTCTTCCTCCCCCTTTTCTGCCCTTCTACTCTCTCCCTTAATTAGTTACAGTATGAAATTAAAGTATATTTTAGCATTTGTTGACTGGAATTTAATGTTCCCTGATCTTATATTGAAAGCAGACGTGTGGAATCTCAGACCGAGCATTTATTTCCCCAAGCCCCAGCCCCACATTCCTCTCCGCCTGCTGGCCACCTCCCTCTGGATGTCCCTCCACCTCGGAAAACCCAACTTGGCTACAAAGGGGACTCCCTGTCTTTCCTCCCCAAGCCGGCTGCCCTTCCCGACTGCCCAGCTCTTGACAGGGACTCCCCATTCCCAGTCATTCAGCTTCAGAAGGTTGAGGCCATTCCTTTTTTTTTTTTAAGTTCCCCATGGGGTCTTAACCACTGGACCACCAGGGAAGTCCCGAGGCCATTCTTCATTCTCGCTTCTCTCTCTCTCCCTCAAGATCCAGTGTCTCTGATTCTTCCTTTCAGAGGTCCTTTCCTGTCCATTCTCACTGCCATCACCATAGTATTTATCCAACCACCCATAGATGAATTTTGCTTATCCTTCAGTGTTTTGACATGTACTGTAACTTTTCAAATTAATCATAATTTGATATTCCATAAAAATCTAGATATTTGGCTTCTCAAGGAAAACAACAATAATAACTACGATTACTACTACTACTACTACTACATGACCCAGCAACATTGAGCCTGAACTCCTGAATGGCGACATTTAGTTGGAGCTGGCTAGTGGCTGTCCCTTTGGGTGGGCCACACCCTCTCCAGTTTGCCTCTGGTTTGAGTGAAAGAAGCCAGACAAAAAAGAGTGCTCATGTGAAGATCACATTTCTGTCAAGTAAAAAATAGACAAAACTGGTCTGTCAGTGAGGTTAGAACAGTGATCTTCCTGGGGCGGGGACCGAGGGGGGAAGGGGGCAGGAGACGGCGTACTCACTAGAACACGCACAAGGGAACCTTCTAAAGAGCTGAAAATGTTCTACATCCTGATTTGGTTGTGATTAGAATGGTGTTTGTCGATGTAAAAAAATTACGTAGAATAAATTGCATACTTAAGATGCACTTTATTCTACGTAAATTATATATCAAAAGAAAGAAAGGGAGGGGGGGGAAATGGTACAATGCCTAGCCTAGTACCAAGCACATAGGTGCTCAATAAATGACTGATATTGACATATTCTATAAGTGTGAGAGCTCTGAAGCCAGGTGGCCTGGATTAGATGCCTGGTTCTACCATCTAGCGACTACATGAACTTGAGCAGCTTACTAAACTTCCCTGTCCTCAGTTTCTTCATCAGTGAAATGGAGGCAACAAGACCTCACAGGATCATTGTGAGGTTTAACAAAGCACTTAGCACAGGGCCTGGCACATGGTAAGTACCTAGTAAATACTACTGTGAAATAAAGAAAATTCTGACACCTGCTACAACGTGGATGAACCTTAAAGACATTAGGCTAAATGAACAAGCTGTCAATAAAGGACTAATACTGTGTGATTACAGTTATACGAGGTACCTAGAGTAGTTAAACTCAGAGACAGAAAGTAGAGTGGTGGTTGCCAGGCGCTGGAGGGAGAGAGGGCATGGGGAGTTTACTATTTAATGGGTACAGAGTTTCAGTTTGTGAAGATGAAAGAGTTCTGGAGATGGATGGTGGGGACGGATGCACAACAATGTGCATGTACTTAATACCACTGAACTAAACACTAAAAACTGTTAAAATGATGAATTTTATGTTACTTATATTTTACCACAATAATAAATATTAAATATTATAAATAACAAGTAAACAAACCAATAAATATTACCACGATGATGAAGCTGTGCTAGCCCATGAAGAAACTGAAATCCCATTTTTTTAAACTTGGGATTTTTGAGACCAGTCAGAGAACCCTCCAGCATTTTTAATGCCTATTTTTATGACTCTTTCAAGATTAAAATGCTAACAAGTAAATGTCCTAAGAATAAAAGACAATCTACTTAAATAAGATTTTTTCTCATATTCTGAGTTTTCTTATATATTCTGGGTTTTCTCCTCTTGAAGGAATACACGTTAAAAAACCAAATAGATCAAGAGAAACAACGAAAATGTCAAGATGACTATTCTCCAGCACCGTATATCAAATGAGTACCAAGTTTTGTGGGGAAAAGTCATGCCTGTGTCTTAGCAGATCATTTTCAAACTATGGAGTTGCTGTCTGTCCCTCTTATATTTCATTTCTAGCAAGCATTTGTTTGTGGGGTACCATATTTGTTCATTTTATACGTATTTTGTATCTGTACTATAATATGTAAAAATCTAGGAAAAATTTTCCAGAATGACACACTGTTTATCAGTGAAAGAAAATGAAAACATCAAGTCCTGTGTGACAAGGGCTGGGCGGTCAGTCCTCAAAGACTCTGATGGCTGGAATAAAGGGAAGAGCAGAGAAAAGCCAGCTCAGGCCCGGGTGTGGGAGGTGCCCCATAGGATGCAGTGTGGGGAAGAGAAAAGATGGGGAGGCTTTCAGGAGCTTTGGGGCCTGAAGTTACCTAGTGAAGCATCCTTCTACACCTCTTCTTACCCCAGACCTGCTTGAAAAGTGTTTTTGTAATTGGTGACATGATGACGACTATGATGGTAGAAACCAACACGGTAACACCCCACTTGGCATCACTCCCTGCATGTTCTCGGTGATAAAACACAACTGAGGGACTTCCCTGGCAGTCCAGTGGTTAGGACTCCACGCTTCCACTGCAGGGGTCACGGGGTTCGATCCCTGATCAGGAAACTTAAGATCCCGCATGCCGCGCAGCACGGCCAAAAAATTAAAACAAAACAAAACAAACAGACAAACAAAAAACACAAGTGAGTCACGAGTAAAATGCTTGCCCTGATTTCCTCTTTTATAAATGGCGGGGTTTATTGAAAATAGAATCTGCAATGAATTCGGGGGGAAAAAAATCAAACTGAATCTTCAAGAAATGAACGTTTCCTTAAACGTGCCCTTCAACTTCTATGTCTTAAATGACACAGCACTTTCCTGTTACTGTACATCATTATTCCACACAGTCCTGTGTGGAATTGTGTTTCATTAACATACTCCATGCTCTTTATTATTAGAACATTTCCCTCTGAGTTTGTCATTCGCACGGTGCTAAAGAAATAAAATGGCACTTTTCAAATGTTCCACTAGTTCTCAGAAGACTCCACTCCCCGGCCCAGTTCTGCAATAAGAAGGCTTTTCTCTATCATGTTTCTATGGCCCTTTGCTTCCAGAAAGGATCACAGCGTTTTCTACACATATTACATATAGTATTAATCATTGCCAAACTCCTATGAGGTGAGTATTTTTAGCTTCTTTACAAACCCAGAAACCAGCATACAGAAGAGAATGCACTTATTCAGGGACATCAAACTGCAAAGAAGGGCAGCAAGGAAGAAAACTAACCACCTTGCACCTTGAGCCAGATCATTTGCTAGGTGCTGACATCTAGCTCATTCTAATTCTCACAACAATTCCATAAGGTAGCTCCATTTTTCAGATGAGAACACCAAGACCCAGAGAGGTTACAAAACTTGCCCAAGATCTCTGTGCCAGACATGGGATTCACATCCAATGCTCTTGAACAGACAGGGAACCTTCCCCTCCTCAACCCTGTTTTGTTGCTTGAGATACACAGGAAGCCCTTTTGTGGTGGCCAGCATGAAAACAGTTTGATGGTTTCAACTGTCCACAAGTTTCAATATCAACCAAAAGCATAAGCTCAAAGACTCACCAATCTTTGGTGGCGCCAGTAGGAGCAGAATGCCCAAATGGTGAGAGGGAAAGGTTGTCTTGGCTCTGCCCTGGTCAGTCCATGGCTGAGCTTGGGCATCCAATGCTGGGAATTACACATTTGAGGGGCATCCACAAACAGGAGTTTCCAGAGAGTGAGGAAGCCAGAAGGAAGCTCCTTTGGGAAATATTTGAAGGACCTGAGGGCATTCTGCTGTGAGGAGAGACATAGAGGGATGATATGAAAAGTCCCTTGGGCTAAATGAAGCCTGTCCTGCAGAAATTGAGACAGATGTGTTGTCCCAGAGAGCAGGCTAGACCACTTACTCATACAGGGGTATTGGAAAGATGCTTCAGAGGAATTCTGAAAACACCTTACACTTGGACTTAGTGAGGCATTTACATGGTATCACCATGTAAGGGACAATAACATGATGATACAGTTAGATGGACTGGGAGACTGGCCATCCTCTAACAGTCAGTTTAATGGAGAGTAGAAGCCAGCCTCCAAGATGCCTCTCGGCAATCCCCATGCCCTGGTATTCACACCCTTGTATGTCCCTTCCCACACTAATACAGGGCTGGCCCTATGTGACCAACAGACTACAGTGGACATGACCATGTGTGACTTCCAAAGCTAGGACATAAAAGCATTGTGGTTTCCCCTTGGGCTCTTGTATCACTCACTGTGGTGGAAGCAAGGTGTCATGCCATGAGGCAGCTCCACCAGCAGGCCCTGTATGGAGAAGATCTGAAGCCACCGGCCAATAGCAAACACCAACTCGCCAGCCATGTGAGTAAGCCACCTTCGACCTGGATCCTCAAGCCTCGGTCTAGCCTTCAGATGATGGGGCTGCAGCTGACATCTGACTGCAACCCCATGAGACAGCCCAAGCCAGAACTGCCTGGGTGAGCTTCTCCCAAATTGCTGACCCATAGAAACCAGGAGAGATAGTAAATGGCTCTTAAGCCAGTAAGTTTTGGGGTGATGTGACACACAGCCATAATTACCGGGATATGGAACCACGGCATCCTAGCAGGGCTGTCTCCAGTGCCCTGCCCTAGAACTCAGTCCCAGGCTGAGTGAAGACCCAGAAAAAGTTGTCCTCAACATTCCCTAAGAGCCCTTCCTAGTTCAGAGATTCTCTTGTTCTGTAATGAGTAAACCTGCTAAACAATGCCAGCACAGTGCTTCTCAAACATCAGCAGGTGTAGAAAACACCTGGGGGATCTTATTAAAATGCAGATTCTGAGTCTGGGGTGGGCCTGAGAGTCTGCATTTCCAACAAGCTCCCGGCTGACTGTGCTAGTCTGTAGACTACTCTTGAGCAGTGAGAGGTTAGAACTTGCCCATGACAGCAGACCAGGTCAGGCAGCCTGGAAAAGGCAGTGGGCAGCTACAAAGTATTTGAGCAGAGGAGAGATGACCAGGATCAGAAATACTACACAAGGAGTTCCCTTGTGTAGACTCCTGCATTGAATAGGGGAACGTCCATATGCCACCAAGGGCTTTCAGACACTCATGTCCTTTGATTCTCTCAACACAGTCTTTAAAGTATCCAAATGCTTTCCCATCATGCTGGGTTTTCTGCAGCCTGTAAAGGTAGGCAGTGTGGAGTCATGCCAACCTGTACTCATTCACTACCTGGGTGGACTCTTAGTCTCAGTTTCTTAGCGTGTAAAATGGGAATAAGAACCACCTGCCAGGCCGTGGTATCAAGTAGTGTCTGGCACACAATAGGTGCCTATTATATGCTTCTTAGTTTCATTACAAACTAGATGATCAATAAACATTCACTCCCTTCATTACAAAGATTAATTACCTAA
The DNA here is from genome assembly GCF_965194805.1 of Balaenoptera borealis. Taxonomy (NCBI): domain Eukaryota; kingdom Metazoa; phylum Chordata; class Mammalia; order Artiodactyla; family Balaenopteridae; genus Balaenoptera; species Balaenoptera borealis. The sequence continues at coordinate 146,288,069 of NC_138866.1, forward strand.
TTAATATTTGTCCTTGAATTGAATTGTCCTTCACTAACCTCACGTGTCCTGGGATATATGTCAGATATGGCCCCATTTCACAGGTGAGGGTGCGGTTTGTTCTCACCAAGAGCATCTGATGAATGAATACTGACATGAGAATTCATGACCCTCCTGTTGGAATTTTAAAGATTGTTTTTTTCTAGAAGGGTCATTTCCCCTGGTCCTGACATTAGGGCCAGTAACTAATAAGATTTCATCCCATTTCTTTGAAAGTCACTGTTTCCGCCTAAGGGGCTCTGGTCACTGTCCTGTCAGCAGTGCCCAAAGTGCTCTGCAACTTAGAGACCTGACTCGGAGAAGCCAACAGACTCAGGTAGAACACTGGTGAAACCAGAACCACCAACCGATGGAACACCTTAACCCCAGCTCCCCGGACCAGCGGGTGGAGTGGGCACCACGCCCTCCCTAGGCTTCACTGTCCTGTGCAGGGAAGGGGTGGGGGGCAGCTCCAGAGAATGTGCTGGGCCAGGGCCAGTCCTGCCCCGCAGGAGAGATGGCCAGTAAAATACCCACACAATTCCAGAGGACTCACGCTGGGGAAAGTGAGGCACTCTGGCTCCTTTTAACCAAGGAAAAGCTGGGTCTGTTATCTCTGTAATGGGCAGCCTGCAAAGATCCCACTTCTTGTCCTTCTCCATTCAGTCCCCGCCCAGTGAGGGGTCTAGCGGCTTCTACCACACTGACCAAGGCCACTAAATCTTAGTGTCAATCACCAGCAGCTTCCTCCATAAGGACCCTGAAGGCCACCAGCCAGCCTGGGTCCCCCAAAGTGCTAAGGTTGAACCAGAAGCTTGTGTAGCAGCAGAGAGTATGACCTTGGGTTTGAATTCAAACCCCACCTTGAGTGGTAACTACATTACTCTCTGAGCCTCAGTTTTCACATCTTTTTTTTTTTTTTTTTTTTGCAAGGGGAGATTAGTTGTAATATTTACGTATATTTACCTCATTGGGCTCTTTGAGAAAATTAAATGAGACATTAATGTGTATTAAGCAACCAGCTCAGAAGGTCTTCAAAACCTGTTCTTTTATTCTTTTGCGTGGAAACAAAATTAAGGAGGGTGGTCTCTGCAGCTACTGGAGAATTCCTGCTTCATTTGAGATGTCCTTGGTCTCTCCTAGATTTTGAAAACCCTCAGCCTTTGGTCTTGAGGCTCCCAGCCCCCAGCACGCCTCCCCGCTGTCCTCTAACTTCCTCCCCACCGCCACCCCCAGCCCCGCTCCGCACTCCCCTGCTATCTCGCCGCACCCCATCCCCGAAAACTTTCAGCCAGCTCTTCAGGAAGGTCCTTCCGAACTGTGGCCTGGGAGCAGGGGGCCGCGCCCCTCCCGATCGCATCTTGAGGGGCGTCAGCTGCAGACCCCCGCGCAGGCGCCGGGGAGCCCTGTCCGGCCGCGGCGGCTGCGGAGCCGGGCCCGCAGGGGCTGCCAGTGCGGGTACAGCCCTCCCGGGCCCCTCCGACTGCGGAGCGGCCGACCGCATTGCAGACGCGGGCCCTCCAGCCCTTCCCGCGCCACCGTCCTCCCGCGGGCGCCGGGGCTGCCGAGGCCGCGCCGCGGCGGGGAGCGCTCCTCTCGCGCCCTGCGCGCCCGGCGGCTTCCCTAGCCGCGCGCCGGTCCGGGGCTGGGGACCAGCGCGCTCCAGACGCCTCTGCCTTCCCCTCCCCTTGTCGGCCGCCCCTCGGGTCCCCCGGGGGTGGGGTTTCCCTTCGCGCTCGCCCCCTCCCGCCCCCCTCCTGGGCCTTCCCCTCCCCCGCCCGCCCCTATGTATGTGTCACCGCGCGCCGTGCCCGCCCGCCCACCTACCTTCCCGCTGCTCCAGAGGGGCCTCGCAGAGCTGAGGACGCGCGCGGCGCTGCTCAAGTCTCTCTCTCAGCACCCTCGCCGGCCGGCATCTGACACGGGTGCCAGGGGGCTCCGGGCGCCTTTCAGTGTCCCTTCCCTAGGCCGGCCGGGACTCCGCAACCCAGACGCTGCCGCTGCGGCCACCGCCCGAGGGGACCTGCGGACAGGACGCCGGCAGGAGGAGGGGTGCGCAGCGCCCTCCCAGAGCGTCTCCCCCTCTGCGCGGCGAGACCCGGGCCTCCTGGCCCCAGGAGACCCCGCTGCCTCGCCAAGTGTACGGGACTGAAGTTCTTGGAGAAGGGAGCCCAACTCTTCAAGGTAACCGTCTCCTGCCCTCCAGAGAGAGGCTCTCCCAGGGCGCCCGGCGAGCCGGGAGCGGTGCTGTGGCTGCCCCCTCTGTGCTGGAGGCTGCGCTGCCTCCGTCTCCCCCCACCCCCCGGGGAGGTGTGCGCTGGGGGCCCCCGACGTCCCCCGGCTGCGTCCCCAGTGGACTTGAGCAAACTTTCTGGCTGTTGCAGACTCAGAGTGAATGGGGCGAAGGGACACGTGAGGAGGGGCTCTTGCCTCCTGGTCCCCAGAATTAAGGGACCCACTTTTCAAGCCCCAGGGTCTGGGAGGAGCCATAGTGGACAGAGTAGCAGCTCCGGGGTCAGGAAACTGTGGGTCCAAATCCCGCTGTGCTATTTTTGAGCTGGGGGAGTTGCTTCATCTTCCTGAGCCTTGGCCTGCCCTCTGTCAGTGGGGAAGGAGGAGGCCTCTTCAGCAGCAGAGTGTCTGAGGAATAAACGAAATGACACGGCAGTGTGTCAGATACCCAACAGGTGCCTAAGTAGAGGCTGAGAGAACCCTTTGGTCCCACTTCCATGGCCACTGGGCACCCGGAGGGGTGGGGGAAAGCCAGGAGGAATTAATTGGCAGAGCTTGGGGCAGGGCTCCTGAGCTGCCAGCAAGGGAGACAAGAGCAGCGCTCTGAACATGCCACCAAGAAGGGGCATTTCTCAAGGAACAGGAGGGGAGGGGAGGACACATGGCCATGGGTTGCCTTTCCATCTCTGGATCCCTCTGCCGAAGAAGCCAGTGATGGTGGAGCAGGAACCCTTTCTACCCCTGGGGTTGGGTAGGCAGTTGTCAATGCCAATGGAACCCACATTCTAGGCTACAGCAAACTGTAGGGGTGAGAGTCATCTCCTATTGGGGGACAGGATCCAACCCAAACTTTTTCATCATTCTCCTCCTTGCAGTCATAGCGGGGTTCTGATGGGGTTCTTCTAGGGTTTCACCACTAAGGAGCCCAGGTCTCTGCATGTTGATTGATGCGTAAATTCCAGTTCTGCGGGGGTGGCTGGCTACCAGGAGGGAAGGGAGGAAGATGCAAAGCTGAACTGGGTTAGTGTGGCATTTTGGTTCCTGGATGCTGCCGTGGGCGGGTAGCTGACAGTCTGAAACACATTCATCTCATCTCATGCTAAGTGAAAGTGAACCTAGAACGGTGTGATGATTCACTAAAGGTTGCACTGTGACTTAGGGGTAGGGGTAGGACTAGAATCTAGGTTTTCTGAGGCCATAGTTGATCGCTAGTCCTGATTGAAGTGTCTGGAGGTCTGGGATCAAATCCTCCTCTCTCTTCCTTGCCTTCTGGGCTGCCAAGGAGAAGGGGCAAAGGGGCTTAGGAGGCTCTGTGAAGATCCATGTTGGCACGTTGGCCTGTCAGTCACTGAGCCAGGAAGAGACTACTCAGGAATGGAAAAGCAATGGGGGAGAAAAGCCAAAGGCTTGTTAGGGGTGGGAGTGTGGGGCTGGGGAGACGCTTCTAACCTGAAAGAAAAAATTACAGAACAAAAGATCTCTCCAGTTTAAGAAGTTTTGGATGGAGGAATTATCAAAAGGAAGAAAGTCTCTCTCAGAGAAATGCTGGAATTCTTCAGGTTACGTTAAGTTGTGTTTAAATTAGATGTATTTCTGTGCAGTTGCTAGCTAAACGCCTGGTATATTCATTTATTCATTTTCTGACATCTACTAAGCACCGCTTAGGTGCCAGGCTCTGTGCTCAGTGCTGGCCCATAGCGGGTCCTCAATAAACGGAAGCTGTGATGTGACCCAAGCAAAGCTCTTAGCACAGTGTCTGCCACTGGACAAGTACTCAAAGCTGTTCGATATTATTATTAATACTGATTTTAATCTTAAGTAGAAGTTTTTCTTTCCTAGAATTTTCAGTGAAAATCATACTTAAGTTGGCATTATTCCTTTATTATCTGAAAGCCCTATGATCAACACAAGAGCAAAGAATCCAGAGGGGAAAACAGCATATATTCTTACTTCTTTGGAGGAAGTCTGTGCGCTTGAGGGGTGAGCTCCTGCGCTGTCTGGTGTGAGCCACACCTGTCCCCACGCCCTTCCTCACACCCAGGCACACATTTTGCCCCTGTCACCCTCTCACACACACACTCCTATCCCAGGCAGCCCGTACCCCCGCCTGCCAAGATGGGGCACTCTCCATCCTCACGGACCCAGAATGGCCTGTCAGACTCCCCAGTCGGAGAGGGAGTCCAAGAGAGAGCTCACCTGCTGAGCTGGTGGGGAAGAGCCATGTGGGTGGGCAGCCTGCCGGCCAAGGCAGACCCGGGTTCAAATCCCGGCTCGGCCAACTACTAGCTACATGACTTTGTCAAGGTTTCCTAGGCCCCTTTGTCAAGGTTTCTAGGCCCCTTTGGGGTCCCAGTTCTGTCTTAGTAAAAGACCGTGTGCCCAACTTTTGGTGTGGATTTTTTTAATGATCCCTTCTAGAACTTGGTCTCCCCAAGGTCCTTCTTGTTGGATACTAGGAAGACCTCAGCTGAGCCAGGGGAAGCCCGCAGGACCCGCAGGACCCTGTTCGGAGTGTCATTTTTAGTCCACTCCCACATGAACATCTAGAACAGGAGTGGTCCAACTGCCGGTTTTGAAACCAATTTCGTGGAGGTTTAATGAAATAGGAAAGAATAATCTCATAGTGCCTCCCATGTCGTAAAGGTAAGTATTGCTTCTGGAAACTTTTCTTTCTGATACATACTTATGCAGGTCTACATAAGTATATATATGTTGATAATATATATGTATACACACAAATAGACACAAATTTGTTATTTGTATAATGTATTTCTTACTGCGGGTTGTGATCAAAAGAATTTGAAAGACTCTGATCCTGATGATATTTCTGTCTCTGAGAAATTCCTGCCTCGTGGCTCCAGCTGGCGGGCGCTGGGGCATCCTTGCTGCCCCTATAGGAACAAAACCCTTAAGTATCATGGGAGTAGAGGCAGCGAGGGACGTAAGCTGGAGGTGGGAGTGAAGGGCAAGTTCAAGGAAGAGGGCATGCCTGCTTGAGGAGCAGGAGAAGGGACAGGGCTAATGGACTGCCCTGGTAAAGGGGGTCTGTGGATGGGAACACATCTTGAAATGGGAGCTGGGAGCCGTCCTCTCCTGCTGTCACCAGGCTGCCTCTGGGCCATGCTTTGGGTCCTGATGGGAGCTTTACTACCACCCTCCTTCCTTAAGAAAGCCCTGTTCCAGGGGGCAAAGGTTGGGCTGTCTGTGTGGCATCTCCCCTGGGGCGGCTGCTCTCCTTCCCCTGAACTAACAGGACAACCCCCTCCCTGGCAGGGGGTCTGGGCCCCTGGGCACGGTGGGAGCTGGAGTGGAGACTGCAGAGGATGGGCTGCTGGGGGTGGGCAAGGGTAAGGGTAGAGGGAGGGAGCGGGATTGAGGCAAAGGGAGGACCAGAGAGATGAGAATTTGTAGGGAAAATGGTAAAACGGTTCCTTTTTTCAAAAGTTGAGTCCAGGGCAAGAACGGAAACGTAGAGTTTACTTTTAAAAACTCAGAGCCTTCTTGTAAGCGGCCGAGTATGTGTGTGTGTATGTGTGTGCTGGGAGGGCGGCCCTGTGGGCTGGCCTGGGCGTGTAAGAGGCGACTTTTCTCCCTCTCAATGGCCTTACAGTGTATCCTAAAGAAGCTTTTTGTTAAACTCATGAATAGGTGGGTTTGGGGTGTGTGGTGCTGGGCACCGTGATTTGGATATTTGGTTACCTTTGAGGTTACATGTTTTTCCTTTTAAGACACACACCCAAAAAAGGAGCCACCTCTGCTGCATACGGTCTTGGGGCAGGAGGGGGGGGGGGCACTTCCCGTCTCTCTGTAATTGATTTGACTTGAGGAGCAAGAGGAGGAAGGAGAAACTCAAGACTGGGCAGATCTCAATGTCCAGCCGGGGAGACGGCCCCTCTCCTCAACCCCTGGACTCTGGGCCTCTGAGGTGGAACATGGCAGTTCCCAGACCACAGATGTCCAGGGCTTCAGGGCCAGTGAGGACCCTTATTTAAGAGATGGCAAAGGGGACCAAGGCCTAGAGAGGAAAAGGTATTGTGCTCCAGGCCAGCCCAGTGCAGGTCAGTGAGGATCTGGAAGGGAAACTAGGCCTTCAGGCCCTCATCCTGAAACATACCATGTCCGTGGAAACTACTTGTTCATTCATTCATTCATTCATTCTTCTTTCAGCAGCACTTGTCACATGCCAGGCATGGCACTAGGTGTGGGTAACACAGCAGTGAATAAAACAATTCACTCTTCCTGCCCTCCAGCCACTCATGGTCTAATGGGGAAGACAGGTTATAATCAACTTGACCCTGACCCTTCATTTCTATAAAGCAGTGGTTCTCAACTGGGGAGCTATTTTGCCCCCCAGGGAACATTTGGTCGTGCCTGTAGACAATTTTTGTTGTCACCGTGGGACAACAGAGGGGCGATACTACTGGCATCTAGTGGGTAGAGACCAGGGATGCTGCTAAACATTTACAATGCACAGAACAGTGCCTTCTCCTCAACAAGAAAGAATTATACAGCCCAAAATGCCCCTAGTGCCAAGATTAAGAAACTCTGCTCCAGATCTTCATTTAGTCATTGGGTCAGGCCATGCCCAACTGTGTGTAACAGCAGGAAGGTAAGCTGCAGGTAGGAGGGCAAGAAGGGAGAGTTTGGCGGTCAATAAAGAGGAGACAACAAATGAAGAAAGAGCCAGGGGCACAGAGGTAAAGTAGAGAGAACTTGGACTTTGGTGGCCCAGATACAGGTTGAAATCCGAACTATGAGCACTTAGACAAGTCATCTTCTCTGAGCCTCAGTTTCTGCACCTGTGAAATTGGGCTTGTGGGACAGTTGAGAGAATTCAAGATAAAGCAAATAAAGGACTTGACACAAAGTAGACCTACAATAAAATAGCAGCTGTTAGGATTATCTGAGGTTTTTAAAGGGCCCACTATGGAAAGTATCAGCAGGTACGGACATGTGATCATGAGGTCAAAGAAGGTTGCTGTTTGGGACACGGTTGCCACAATAATGCCTTCTGCTTCTGGGGGTGCAGGGTCAGCAACTCCTCACACACACAGCTCCCAGCAAGGGGTGAGAAGATGGGAGAAGGGTTAGCTTCAGCAAGAAGCCCAATGTGTGCATCCTCCAGTGTGTGCAGGGGGAAGAGCACTGACTTGGAGTCACATGAACTGGGCACTGACTGGCTGTGTGATGTGGGGAAATTGTTTCACCTCTCTGAGCCTCAGGTTCCTTATCTGTAAAATGGAGATACTAAGCCCTGCCCTCACAGATCGAGATCCAGTGAGAAATTACTGTCCAGGATGTTGCCTTCTGGGGGTGCCTGTGAAGCCCAAGCAGGACTCTCTTGTATCTGATGTGCATTGTGCCCAAGCCAGTGCTGGGCACAGACAGTCTGAATGAATGAATGAACAAACCAGTGGACCACTGCACTCTAAATTCCTTTCAATTCTTGACAAGGAAAGTGCCAGCAACACCCAAACAGGCATCCTCCACTTTGCCACTCTATCCCAAGAAAGCCAGAAGCCAGGACCTCAGGTTCCCAGTGCCTGCTAGGGTCAGGTTACCGCACCAGGCAGCAGCGCCCTCTAGAGGGAACTGCAGATACAGCCATTGAGCTGTGACAGTCCCAGGAGCGGGATCCCCATGGGGGAAGGGAGGTAGGAATGGGACATCAGAACTGAGGAAGCTGCTGAATAGAGGACCAAATCAGGATCGGGAACCTGGAGACTTATCTCAGTGCAGGCACGTCATTGAATACCTCCATTTTCCTTTCTTTAAAATGGAACCATTACTCAACCACATGGAGTTGAAATCACAACAAATTAAGGCCTAACTGAAAGCCACTAGCCAAATGGGTGGACTTGGGAAATCAGCAAACTTCCCTGAACCTTCTCAGAATCATGAAGCATTAGAGCACAGGGGGACTGAGGAGACGTTTAAGTCACCTGGCTCCTTCATCATGCAGGTGAAGAGACTGAGTCCCAGAGAGGGGAGGGCCCTGGACGGGGAGGGCACAGGCTGCTGTTGGCAGAGCCACGGCTTTAACCAGGCTGCTGAGGCTCCTCCCTCCACAGCATATGTCACATCCCAACCAGTAATAGGAGGTGCTAGGTCACAGAAACACTGTGCCATCCCATCCAACTGTGGAAGCATTTTGTCCTGGGACCACCCATTGCCCACCCTTGGGCCACCTTCTGACTCTGTCCTTCCAGGGTCCTTGCTGGCCCCAGGGTTGCTTTTGGGAAGAAAACCCTTTAGAAGAGAAATGTCCAAGGCAAGGAGGGAGCCCAGACTCCCATCTCTCTCAGGAAACCTGGGCTTCCTTGTCCTGGCCACCACCCTGGGTCATATGTAGGGGTATTTTCCCCAACAAACCCTGGATCCCTGACCTTCCCCCTGCTACTTCCCTTCCCCATCAAGGGTGCTCCCTTCCTCCTCCCCTCACTTTGACCTGTTTATTCAGATGGTTCAGGGGAATACCTGGATTTTAGGATGACTCAGGGATGTAGCAGATGTTTGCCAGTTTTACGAGGCGCTGAAAAAGGGGCCTGGAAGGCTGTCACCAGAGGTAACCTCTGTCCCTAGAATCAGAAACATTCAAGGAGCTTTTGAGAAACAAGGGTTCCCAGGCCTCATGTGCCCCCAGAGATTGTTGGTAGTGGGGGGCAGGTTAGTAATCTGTGTTTTTCAAGATCTCCCCAGGTGATTCTAATGCAGTCCTGATTCTGAACCCCTAGTTTAAAGGCCAAAAGAGTTCCTCTTGTTGCATTTGGTTCTAAGCCCCTCCCTCTAGCCCTGCCTCTCAAGGTGACTTGTCCTCCCTTCCCTGCAGACAGAACTACAGCCTCTCGCCTCACCTTTGTCCTTTACGGGAGTGAGAAAGTGGAAGCCTGCCTCCCCTCTCCTGCTTGAGACAGGGGCCCTTCTTCCATAACACAATTGTCCTTGACCCTGGATTAAAGTACATTTGTCCCAAGAGGCAGAAAAAGCTAGGCAGGTGTTCCCCAAAGTAGAACATTCCTTCCAGGGATGTCAATAGCATTGCATGTAAAAAGGATCTCATCCCTAAGGGTTAAACAGAATAAAAAGTGCCCCTTTCTTGCAGGACTTCTCAATATGCTAAGGGGCATTGGAAATCTCCATCAAGTTCCTCACATTGAATGTGACCAGAGAACTCTTCTTCCCTAGGGCAGAGTGAGGGACTCAGTCTAGAGATGCTGATCTAGGCAGTCAGCCAGGTCTGATGTTGCAGCAGGAATGAGGCTGCTGCACCAGGGCCCCAGGGCCAACCCGGGACAAGGGAGACCCCACCAAGTAGAGCTTAAAACCCTAAACTTCAAACGCAGTCACTGACCCGACAAGCCCTCTCCACCCCCAGGGTGAGGCTGGACCCAACCTCTCCTTTCCCACCTCCTACCTGCTACCTTCCGTTTAAAGGTTGGTCATGTTGGAAGCTCATTTTAGTTCCTTATTTTCCTGGATTTAAAAGAAGAATGAGGAGAGAGGTAGAACATTCAGTGTGGTTTTCCGGAGGGTGGGGCCCTGGCTCCTTGGCTGAGTCCTGCCTCGGAACACTTTCTCTCTCCAGACCTGGCTGCCCTGCCGGCTCCACACACCCCCCTCCTACCCCATTGGCTGCAGGCCTAACCCTGTGTGCGCTACTGGCTGTCCGACTCCAGGGGGCACCAGTCTCCCAGAAGTCTCAGTGAGTAGCATCCCCAGGGGGGAATGGCAGCCCCAGAGCTGAGCAAAGAGGTGCCCTGCCTACCTACCTACCTGTCTCTGTCCCCTGTCCTCACCACTCCATCGGTGGGCATCACCCCCACCCAGGCCCACACAGCCCAGCCAGGGGGCTTCTTCAGCCCTTTCCTCAGCCCTTAATTCCCCTTAGGGCAGCCTCATTCTGGGATTCCTACTTGCTTCCTAAGCCCAGCCTGCAGTGGCTTCTGCTGTAACTTGCTTTGGTGATGTTTTAAGAGACAGGGTCCCCCTGGTGTGAGGGAACCTGATTGCTTAGATTGTCTTCAAACCCATCCCTGGGGGAGAGGACTGGTATGTAGCCGGGTTGGGGATTGGAGTGGCTTTGTTAGTCAAGGAAGCTCCTAGCACTGACTCAGAGCCCTGGCCTCCTACTGCCCCCTCGACCCACCTCGGCCTCCATCGCTCTTCTCTCAGGAGCTCCCTCTGCCCTCTCAGTGCCTGGGGGCACCGGGGCTTTACCCACGGGGGTCAGCAAAACTCTTATATACACCAGATAAGGCTCAGGCAACTTCGATGGCTGGAAACTGGCAACTAGTCCGGACTACTCCTCAGTCACTGCAAGTACCCTGTGGGATGACCTACCCTTAGATGCAGGTAGCAATCACGCCCGCCTCAGCCCTCTGGGGATTGCAGAGGCTCTTAGAAGGCCGTAGAGATGTGATCCTCTCACACTAAGAATAAAGCCCAATCCCCTTCTTTGGCCCAAGGCCTTCAGGAGCTGGTCTCCCCGCCGTCTCAGCATCCACGATTCACTCTCCCCTCACCCACCACCCTCCAGCCACTGGCCTCCCACTTCATTCCCACCTCAGGGCCTTTGCCCGCGTGGTCTCCCCTGCCTGGACGTCCTTCCCACATGACTTTGCGTGGCTGGTTCATTCTGGTCATTCAGGTCCAAATGTCACCTCCTCGGTGAAGCCTTTAAATTGGCCACCCAATTTCAAGAAGATGAACACCTCCACCCCAACACCCCAGCAATCCTTTGTTGCATTTTCTCTGTAGCTTATCACTATCTAAAAGTTTCTGCTTGGTTGTTTTCCTTGGTGGTTGTCTGCCCCCTTCCCAGCCCCTCCAAGAACAAAAGCTGCATGGGACAGGAGCCCTGTCTGTCTTGATCGTCTTCTATCTCCAACACCTAGAAAATGCTTAACATGCAGTAGGTGCTCCGTCAAAGTCTGCTGAGTGACTTCAATCCAGTGCTTTTCAAACCATGCTCCACAGGGAGTTGGCATGGGGGGCGGGTGTCTCTGACACCCCTCAGGGGCCACAGAAGTGAGTTGAGAGGGGCAGTGATTGTGAGGGTCTGTGTCAGGTTCTATGAGAACAACTCTGATTTTATGTCTTTTGAAAGCCATTGTGTGGTGCATCTTTCTCTTGTCATAGATATGAAAGCTGGGACCTAGAAAAGAGTATGTCCTGGCTACAGGTGTGGCTGTTAGAGCTGGAACTAGGGCCCAGTCTCCCAGCTCCCAGTGCTCTATCTCCTGAACATGGCGGCTGTCTAAGAACAGTCCCCACTGGCCCAGACACCTCAGTAGCCCCATCCCACCCCGGCCAGGGCCCAGGGACTCTGCATAGTCACCTGGGCCAGCTGATGTTCTGCCATCAGCGGGACCCAGCTGAGGAGAGGAATGGCCACTTCCCTTCCAAGCTTTCCTTAGTAGTTCATGATGACTCGAATGTCTTGAGGAGCAGCTGCTTCTAGAAATAAATTTACATTTTTAAGTTCTACCACCTTTGGAGCTTCAAATTCTATCATTGGGCCACCCAACATGGGCCATGGGCTGTCTTTCATCTCATTTCCTGTACATCTTTCAAGCTGCAGGGTCCCAGCACTACCCACGACATGGTAGGAGGTAGGCCAGGCACCGGGGAGAGGACAGAGAGAAAGACGAGGTTTCCTTGGCCTCAGAGCTCAGCGTCTTCATGATCCTGAAGACCTCAGTGGGCAGCTCTTCTGCGCCTTCACTGTCCACACTGAGCAACATTACCCCCGCCCAGCTCTGCACCTGTCCTCTCAGGCCCCGCCCACTCTGGGCCTTCCTTGAACTCCAGCTCCACCTTGTCTTTCCTTTGTGGTGGAGAGTCCAGCACATTTTCACCTACATTTTATTCCCAGTTCCCCTCCTGATGACATCTAGCACTTGGACTCACCAGGAAATCCATCAGACCACTGTCTTCCAGGGGTGGAGTCAGGTCAAAGGGCTCCAGGCCCAGTTTGACCAACTCGCCAGTGGTGTGACCTTGCCATAGTTGATTAGTCTTGCATGTCTCAGTTTTCTTATCTGCAAATTGGGTATAATGACTCTCCCCTCATAAGTTTATTGGGAGGATAAAGCAAGATAACATAGCTAAACCAAGGTACGTAGCACGGAGCAAGTGCTCTCGAAACACTCTCGAAGCTGTTCATCGTGAATATCCCCGGGCCCATTCCTGGTGTCTCAGAACCTGACGTTTTGTAGCAGTGGGTTGGATGATCATGTGACTGCCTCCTCTTGCCCAAACTGAAGTTCCTCAGCTGCTTTCCTGCCCACTTATGCTCTTAAGGTAGTCATACAAGCTTGGAGCAGGCAGGGACCTGAGGGATGCAACAAGAGCCTTATGTTCCCTGCCACCTTGAAGCTAGCACAAGTCTCCCGACACACCTAGAAACTGCAGCAAGCCTACTGTACCATTGTAATGACCTCATCTTAACTTGATTATATCTGCAAAGATTCTATTTCCAGATAAGGTCACATTCACAGGTACTGAGGGTTAGAGCTTCAACATCTCTTTTGGGGTGGGGGGAGAGATAAAATTCAGCCTATGGCATCCTTAATTGACTTGCTGTTATATTTTAGATCTATGCTTCATTTGTAAGATATAAAGGAAGTTCTATCAGGGAAGGCAGATTAAATAAGTGATATATCTTCCAATAGGTCAGTGCGTGTAAGCTAACCAGAGACTGGGCAAGTTGAGTACAAAGGATATAAATGCCCTCCCATGACCTGAACCAAACTCCCCATGTACACACACTTCATGCTGAGTCAGCAGGAAGCTCTATGAAGTAGGTCTAATTATCCCTATTTTATAGATAGTGAAACTGAGGCAAAGTTGGTAAGTGGTAGGGTCAGGACTTGCACTCATGACTATCTGATTATAAAGTTCATGGTTTCCTGGCTATTCCGTGCACTATGCCCCGAGAGAAGAGGAATTTCCCAGACCAGACCCTGACATCTAGCATAAGAAAGAGAAGCACCGGGGCTTGTTACCCAGTCTGGGGCCTGTCCTTCAGGGGGGGTGTGTAAAGCCCTGTTTATTCCTGCACACCATGCCCTTGAACTTCATGGGGATTCCTTGGCTCGGAGTCAGGGCCACCTTCAGGAGAGGGAGCCATGAGCTGGAAAGACCTTGGGCCCAGAGTCTGTTGAACACTCACTGTGACAGAAGAAAATTCTGTTTCCCAACAGGTTTCCAAGACTTCTAACACATAGAGAACTGTCTCCCTCCTCCCTTCTTCCCTGAGACACTCCTCCCCACCTCCCCACACCAACCCTAATTGGCTGTCACCTTGGTCACTGGGGAGTCCGTTGGCTTTGACCCACAAACTCCAGTTCTCCTAACGGTCTGGCAGGATTGGAGCTTATTTTCTAGTGCGATTGTCTTGAATGTAGATTTTTTTAAAGGATATAAAATTTCATTTTATCTTTAGAAACATTTTTCCTTTAAAAAATAATAAAGAACAGCATAGAAAGTTTAGGAAATAAAAATGCTCAAAATGGAAAAAATTAAAATCTACTATAAACTCTCCTCCCAACAATGACGAGAGTTAAATTTCTATATATTTTTCTGGTCTTTTTTCTGTGAATAGGTATACGTAAGAACAGAATGGAATTGCATTCTACATATTATTTTGCAACTTGCTTTTTGAGCTTTATGAGATAGGGTGAACATGTTTCCAAGTCAGTAAATAGTTTTCCATAATTGGACTATTCTACGTGGACTATTCTACTATTGGACACAGTAGGGAATACAAAAGGAGAAATTAAAAGTTTTCCCTGACTTTCCGGAAAGCCCACAAGCTAGGTCGGAGAAAGTGATGTCTGCTCGTCATGTGATGCAGAGAGCCCTATTTCCTTGCCCTCGTACAGCTGATTGTGCAGCTGTGAGTGAATTTTTCCATCAAGGGAAATTGGCATCAGGCTCTCCTGGGTTGGAGGCTCAGCTACAGTGCAGTGGCGGTCACTGGGAGAGAGCATGCTTTAGTAAGAAATTCTGCAGGCATTCCGCTGATGGGTCTGTGTTCCCAGTGAGCCAGAGACACGGGGCTCAAATTTGCTGCTCCCAGAATTGGCCTCTGTTCCCTCGTTTCTCTCAGAGTGAGAGCATTTTGAGGCACCACACTTGTATCTAGTGTTTCATGACATGTATTTCTCATCCAACATGGCCCTCCTAACAAGCAATTCATCTGCTGCTCAGATAAACAAACAACAGTCCCACCCAGTAATGGAAGAAAGATGATTGTGTTCAACTCTTTAGGAGAGAATGTGGGGGGCCTCCGCCATGACACCTTCCTAAGTGATTTTCAAGGCGAGTTTTGATCATACCTGGTTTCCATCTTGTGTGCGGCTTTAGAGCCCAACCCCATGAAGATGCAGCTCCTCTCTGGGGTATGTGAAGGCGTCCCAGGATGCTGGAGGCCAGGTGGTACCCGGGAGAGCCCTGAGTATGTGAAGGCCTCCTTGGATATACAAAACAGTCCAGAAAAACATGGAACCTGTCCAATAGAAATAGCATGCAAAGATCTCTAGATATTTTTCCAGTTACGGATATATATTTGCCTCCTCAAAAGGAAAGACAGTAGTCCAGTTCGTAGAGACGGAAGGTAGAATGGTGGTTGCCAGGGGCTGGGGGAGGGAAGAGGAGGGGAAATGGGAGTTATTGTTTAATGGGTACAGAATTTCAGTTTTGCAAGATGAAAAGTGTTCTAAAGATGGATAGTGGTGATGGTTAAGAAACAATGTGAATGCACTTAATGCCACTGAACTGTAAAATATATGAACTTGAAAATAGTTAAGATGGTAAATGTTATGTTATGTGTATTTTATCACAGCTTTTTAAAAAAGGAGATCACTTTGTTAAAAAGGGAAAGGTAGCTTTCTTGTGAGGACAATGTCATTGAAGAAACCCTGACTGGGAGCAGCTGGGAGGCAGCAGATGGTATGAATCCCTAGAAGGCGCTTTCATGAAGCTCGCTGCTCTGGCATCCTGTCGGGAGGCTGTTGGGCACCATAATCCTGACAGCCTTGCAGGGCACAGTCACACAGCCAGGAACAGCTGGCAGAGAACTGGGGACACGCCAGGGACAGCTGGAAAGGGAGGAAACGGGAACGGGGTGGGGGCAACACCATCTCATGTCGATGTTTGCGCCTCTTCGCCGACTATTCTCGAACAAGTCAGGAGTCAGAGAGGTCTGTGAGGGGCTCAGAGAGCAAGCTCTCTGCCTCTCGTGGGGTGTTATTCTACAGCACCGAGGTGCCTTGGTGCTTCGAGTCAAAATGCAAAGCCTCCCCATGTAGGAGGCACACAACCAATGTCCGTTCTTTGAATCGTGCTTTTAAGCTGAGGCCACAGATTGTCAAAGGTCTTTGGGTGACAAGAACAAACCCGTGACAGGCTGCATCCTCAGCATCCTGGCACGGGCATGGGAAGCAGAGAATTGGTTAGGAGCACTGGTTTTGGAGTCAGACTAAACTGGGTTTGAATTCTGGCTCAGCCACTCCCTGGCTGTGGGATTTACGGTAAGTCATTTACCCATGCTGAGCCTCGGTATCCTTTCTAAAAATGGGACTAGTAACGGTGCCCCTCCCAGGACGATTGTGAGCCTTGAATGACATGATTTGTTTGTTCACACTTCTGCTGCGCACCATGCCCGGCCTGGGCTCAACCTTCAACAGACAGCCATTTTTAGAGGAAGTAGTTATGGTAGGTGCTCGTGGGTGAGGGAGACCCAAGGATGGGCAAGCCCAGTGTACACCCCAGTGGGTGAAATCTCCCTGCAGAGGCAGACAAATGCTCTAGGAGCATGTGCTCCTGCTGTAATGGAGGAGGTGGACCTGATCACCATGGGAACTTCACAGAGCAAGGATCAGCCAGCAGAGATAGTGGGGGCTGTGATTTCCTCCTGACACACACCTTAGATCGGGTCATTCCCCAAACCCCCAAGAGCCCCCCATCACCTACAGAATAAAGCCAAACTCATTAGCCCAATCATGGAGGTTCCTCAGAATCTGGCCCAGCTTTGTTTCTAACTTTATTTGATCCTTCAAATAAAGGATCCACTTTATTGGATCCCAGTTGGATCCACTCCTTTCACCATGCCTTTGTTCATGTGATCCCTTCCTCCTAGAATGCCCTCTCCCTACCTCCACATGCCCATAGTGTCCTCATCTTTCAAGGCTCAGCTCAAAAGCCACCTCTTCTTCAAAGCTCTCTCAGGTCCTCCCAACAGGATTGATTTCTATATTGTAGCTTCTGGAGCCCTCTCATTGAGAGAGGATCCCCTCTTGTATTGTAGGATTTATTCCCATGTCTGATCTCCCACAGTGAGCCCCAGGGGTGGATTCACACTGGTCCTTCCTTAAATCCCCCTCATCACCTGCTGCAGAGTTTTCCACGTGGTGGGTGTTTGACAGAGGAAGCAAGAGAGGGAGGAGGGCCAAGAAGTCCTTGGAACTTTTCCAGATGAAAGGCAATTATTCCTTCCACATGAGGGCCAAAAAAAGAAGGCTCAGCTCTTCAGAGCACATGCGCCAAGAAGGGAAAGCAGTGTCACTGAAGGACGGCTGTGGGAAGAACAGGGCTTGTCCACTGTCTACTCAATCCACACTGAACCACCCTGGGCAGGACAAACTAACCTGATGGAGCAGAAATGTGCAGTTTCAGGAGGTCTCCAAGACCTCCTCCTGGTCCAGTAATTCACTAGAAGGACTCAAAGAACTCAGCAAAGCTGCTATGCTCACAAGTTACGGTTTATTACAGCAGACGAATACAGATCAAAATCAGCAAAGGGAAGAGGCACGCAGGACAGGGTCCCAGAGAGACCGGGCATGAGCATCCAGATGTGCTCGCCCAGGGCGTTATGTGGACAACGCTTACTTCTCCCAGCAACGATGGGTTACAGCATGCACAGAGTGTTGCCAGCCAGGAAAGATCACTTGAGCCTGGCTGTCCAGGGTTTTCACTGGAGGTTGGTCATATAGACATGGCTGACCACCCACATGGCTGACCTTAGTCTCCAGCCCCTCCAGAGGTCAAGTTGATATCACATGACCCAAGACCCCCACCGTAAATCACACTGTTAGCATAGACTATCCAGCATGGCCCAAGGCCCCCAGCTAAATAAGGGCTTAGAGATTACCTTCTGGGAGCCGGGTCCACAGCTCCCATTGGCTCTCAAAGAGAAGCGTGACCCAAAAGGAGCTAAGTGGATGTTCTCTATGAAGTCTTCTCAGTCCTGGAAGCAGGGCATGCAAACTAGAGTCAAAAGAATGAGGTTTGATTCCAAATGACTAGACCCCAGGACTAAACTCCAAGAACATGCATCTGCCCCTAGAGTTTAAGGGGTTGGGCTAGTTGCCCCTTGTTTCCTTTCAGCTGCATCCCAGGCACCCGGCCCTCTGCTTTGTTCAGGAATTTGGCTGTAACCCCAAATGCCTGGTGGCCCTTTCTGGCAAGGACCCTCGGCTTCTAGAAACCTTTACTGAAGATCATTTTTGAAACCTGGGCTCAGTTTCCACCCAGAGAGGTCACCAAGGGGTCATGCTGGGTCCCCTAGCCCCTTCCCAAACTCCTTCAGGAAGGAGCACTCTGTCCTGCCAGGTTGGTGGTCAGCGCCAAGTTGAGGGAACTCAGTTCTTGGCCCAAGATTCCTGCCCCAGGAAAGGTGCTTGTGCCTGATGGAAAGTTTGGGCTGAAGGATACTCTTTTCCAAACTCCCAGGTCTGATATTTACCCAACGTCTGAAATTAATGCAGAGAAAACCTCCAAAGTGCCCGGGCTGGAATGGAAGGCTGAGAACAGGAAGGGGCATGTCCCAAGTACCAGGTTTTTTTCCATAAAGAGAGCAGGGCAAAGCTCAGTGTCCCCGGGTGAGTGAATCAGGAGCCATTAATCTTGCCATGTACCACTCTCTACTTTAAACTGGTTTTACAAGGAAATTGCAATTGGGAGTGGGGAGAGGTGGGAATAATGGGGAAAGGTTGGTGGTGTTGAGCTGAATTCTTCCCTCTGGTGCCCACCCTGGTCCAGTCATAGGCTTCGGGGCCAGGTTTGGCTGCTTCCTTCCCACCCTAGGAAGTTCCATCAGGGCTGGCCTTCCTTCCCAGCTCTGGACTTGGCCCACTCCCAGCACCTTAGAAAAGCAGCCTTCATCAGGCTGCCAGCATGACTCTGAGTTCTGTTTTGTCCCTGGATGCTATCTCCTGGGTCACCCACCACTCCCTGCTTGGTGGTCCCTGGGCCTATCCTGACCACTCCTGGTCCTCTCTTAACAGGAGAGGGGGGGTGGATGAATCTTTCCAGAGGCCATGTCATGCTCTAGGCTACCCTGTTAGCCGCATTTGGAGTTACCCTTCCTTCTAGAGCTTCTAACATATTCCAGGACTGCGGAGGCAAGAATGCTTTGAAATCACTTGCAACAGTTATGATCAGTCTTAAGCTTAACACTCCTTCCATTTCCGAACTTAATCCAGAAAGAACATTGCCCATTCATGAAGCACCATTCATTCATTTATTCAGCAAATATTTGTTGAACACCTGCTATGTGACAGGCACTGTTCCAGGCACCTGAAGTGTTGTAGAGTAGTAAGCGAAGCAGACAAAAGTCCCTGCCCTCATGGAGTGTATATTCTAGGAGGGGAAACAGACAATAAACAAACAAACAGTACATGGCAATAATTTCTAATAATGATAATGATATAAATAAACAATAATAGGGTGACATGATAGGGAGGCACTGGGTAGGGGTGAGGGAACAGGGTGGCCAGGGAAGGGACCTTTGAACTGAGGCTGAAATGATGAAAAGTGGCCAACTAGGGAAAGATCCAGAAAAGTGTACCAGGAAGAAGGAAGAGCAGGTACAAAAGCCCTTAGAGGGAAACACATTTTTATGTTCAAGAAACAACTAGAATGTGGCTGGGAATAGAGGTAGGATGAGGTGTGAGCAGGAGTGAGGGCATATCATGTAGGAACTTACAGGCCATGGGCACGGGCTGGACTTCATTCCAAGGACATTCGTCCTGTTCTGCCATGACATATAGGCCAAGATCCCTTTTGCTTTAGCTGTCCCTCCTGACCTGAGCTCAGTATCCCTGACTCATTCAAGATTCCAGTGTGATACAAGCTCCCTTCCTCCATCTCTTCCTGCCACCCCACCCAACAGGATCAGACTACTCAGGGGACATAAAGACTTCTGTTTGATGATTTAAAGGAAATTAGAAGTTTAGAGCAATTTGTCGTGGGAATCATCATTCCCTGCCTCTCCTCCTAACTGGAAATTAGCCATTTCCAGAGGCCTCATTCATGGATATTCTGGCCAGAGCTGCCAAGAAACTTCCCTGAGCTCACCCAGATAGCAAGTGATGAGTCAACGGTACGAATTCAGGTTGTATTTTTAAGGTACCCACCTTCTCCCAAACCATATTGTCTCCCTGGAAACTGAGAAGAGGCCATTTGAGGAAATTGCATGGGGTTCAAAGTGGACCCCAGAGAGAAGATGAAGAACAGAATATCTCTTGTCACAATAGATCCAGGTCAAACAGCTATTACTAGCAAGGACCTTTATTGGTGGGTGAAGGGAATCACGACAGAAAGGCCAGAGAGAGGAGAAATTGATGTTTTCTGAAGTCTTTTATGTGCTCTGTGCCCTGAACCAGGGTCTACTCCTTCCAGTTTCCCATTGTTCCCATCACCCACCTCCGCAGGGAGGGCCTTTACCTTCAAACCTACATAGACCTTCAGCAAACCAAGGCCAGTGCTCTTTTTGTTGTGGGACCAGCATCCTCCTGGCCCCTGGTAAGGACAGTGAGTTTGGCCACAGATTGACGTTGGCAGAAATAGCTGATGTCTGAAGCTGAAATTCAGTAAGGGCTTCCTTCCCTTGACTCACCTCTCCCTGCAAGGAGTTGGCCAGTTCTTCTAGCCGGTGGAGGCAAGAGTCCTCACGTGGCAGGGTGGGACATTAGAAAGGTCCAGAACACCCAGCCGAAGCGGGGGCTCTACTGACTTTTCTGGTGAGTTGGCTGATAGGAGGCCAATTATTCATGAGTAAGTGATGTTCATGCCTTTGCAGACACTGGCTGAGACATGGCCCATTCCATCAAGAATGACTTGATTGGAGCTCTTTTAAAAACCAGCCCTGAAGACCCCTGGAAGGAAGTTAACACAGACTGCCTGCAGCCCAGTAGAGCAGAATTGGATTTGTGCAGTGGCCATCTTTTTTGGACCCCTCAGGCAATTTGCCTGAAGGACTTTGGGGAAGAGCCGCCATGTTGGGCTGCAGGGGCCATTCCTCCATTGGACTTCTAGGCACGCAGGGAAAGACAGGACTCAGAGCTCTGGCCAGGGACCTCCCTGCTGATGGAAGGTCCAAGAGTGGGTCAGGACTCTTACTTGGGAATTCACCTCCTCCAGACTGGACCCTGTGTTAATCTTTGTCAAGATCCCCCCAGCCCTGCCCATATTCCAGGTGCTCTGTAGTCCTGGGCAGAGCTGGAGTAAATGTGGATTTCCCTCTGATGAACTAATTAGCGATTCATTTTACCCTCTACCAATCCCTAAAACCCTCTGGATCTGAAATTCAATGAGAACATCCCCTATCTTCCCCTTAAGTTAAATATGTTTATTGACTGAAGAGTGGAATGAATGAGTAAAACTAATGAATGTAGAGGGGCTGGGAATGTTGAGAAGAAACATGGAATTTATAGCCATAAGACCTGGGTTCCAAGCCAAGTTCAGCCACTTACTGTCTGTGTGACTTTTGGCAAGTTGCTTAACCTCTCTGAGCAGTCATCTCACAATCTGTAAAGTGAGGATAACAAAACCAATCTTTGAAAGGTTTTTTTAAGCATGGCATTATGTACCATTATGATCAGAGTACAGTTCCTGGCACGTAGTAGACCCTTCATAAAGGTAGTCTTCAGAGGGTCCCTGAAACCACTGTATAAGCTGATTCTGACTGTAAGATACTCACCGTTGCCTAAGGGTGGAACGGGGAGGGCTGCCCTCAGTCAGTGAACATGGAGAAGCTCTGAAAGTGACAGGTCTTGTGTCACTGCAGGCGACACCAGCAGCATTAGGATCTTACAGTCCAGAATTTTACTTGAACCCACATCCTGTGCCCAGGCTTGGGGCAAATGCAGGAATGAGCCTAGGTTAACCAAGTTGGTGGGGGAGGGGGTCCCATGGTTTGTTATCGTTGAAGATCAAAAGACCATCCGCATGGGGCATCATTTAAATTAGATCGAGGCATAAACTGTATTTGGGTGTAACTTCTTATCAAGTCAGCACGTGTTGGTTGTGGAGCTACTATGTGCAGAGCCCTGTCCTCGGCCACCACGGCGGGTGCTCAGTGCGTCTACACTAGACTGAATGCCGTGATGGGTGTACACGATGCAGCTGTTCTCTTCTCCCTCCTCAATGAGGGAGGGTTCAGTTGGACAAGACTTAGGAAAGGAGACAAAATTTACTGAGAGCCACACAGTTGTCTCTCATTTAATCCCCACGAAAGCCCTATGTGATGGATCCTATTTGATCAGCACTTTAGAAGTAAGGAAATCGATCCTTCAAGAGGTTAAATAATTGGGCCAAGGTTTTATGTTCACATATAAGTATCAGGACTGCAATTTAACAGCATCTATGTGACTCCAAAACCATCTTCCTCTCACTACACAGCCCTGCCCCCCACCCACGCCATTCCACCCAGCCATCCACCCACCCACACACCCGCATAAGTGCTTGGCCTGGTAGTTTAAACCAGCGGTGGGAAAGAAGTCACAAGCTGGGATGTATTCATTAATTAATTGGTGGTAACAACAAGGAATGACAAGAACATGGGCAGAAAGGAGATGGTTTCAGGCCAGGGTACCTGGAAGTTCCCAGGAGGTAGTATTTGCACTGCATTCAGAGAAGGCTATGATTAGGTCAGATGTAGAGCTGTTCTACAGATGTAGAGTCTTCTGGAAAGAACAAACTGTGTGAGCAAAAGGAAGGATGGGAAAGTGCAGGGGCCAGACCCAAGCCAAGGGCACTGCTGGGAGATAAGCCCATGGCCACATTAGCAGAGATACCAGGTATGACAACATCTGGACCTGTATCATTTCTTGATTTCTTTATTTTTTCTCCCAGTTCCACCACTTGAGCCTTGCTCCTCCCCTTAGAGCCTCCCCTAATTCCTCTGAGACTTAGGCAGGACCTCCACAGCCTCACAGCTCCCCTCTTTGCATCCTGCTGCCCCTCACTTCTTCCGCAGCACATTGAGGGCACAAGGGACATCTTTCCAAGTGGGCTCGGACCTTCCCAGATAATGCTGATCTTGGTGCAGGGGCAAGTGACGGATGAGCTGGTTCTTAATCATGGGGAAGACTGTGATGTGACTGTGAGATGTGACTCACTCTGACCCCGTATCAAATGAGTCTCTCTTCTGCACTGTGTGGAGCTGGCATTTAGAATCTCAGAGAACTCCAGGGACAATTCTCCCACTCTGCCCCGTGTCAAAGATGGAAAAACTGATGCTCGGAGGCAGGGTCAAGGTTAGGATCCAGCGCCCACTCACTGATGTCTGCTATCTCTGGGTATAGGTTTGTCTCCATCCGCTAGGTTATAAGCAACTCAGAGGAAAACCCTTCCTCCCCACCTCATTGTGCCCTTCTGTCTAAGCACAGTGCTACTTGAGGCCAATCCTAGACAAAACTATGGGCTTGAAAGATCGATCTACAGCCCCCCACCCACTGCCAGCAGTCTTTTTCAGAGGACCCACTGAATTGCCAAGAAAGCAGGAAAACATTTGCAGAATTTACTATGCTTTGGTAATGACCAAGCAAGTAACACAATAGGAATAAGGAAATCAACTATATAGAAAAAGATATAGATGGAGAGAGAATACGGAAAAGGGAGAGAAGAGAAAGAGGAGGAAATATAAAAACAGTATTAGCATCCATGAAAATTACCTTCACAGTGTTCCTGGGATGAAGCTTGCATTCTGATTCCAGTTTGCAGTTAGGAAAACTGAGGGCTTGCATATGTTCTCCTGGAATCAGTTTCCTGGCTCCCCTTTTGCACACCGCCCCCCACCATGTCTATTTAGAATATGTGGAAAATTAGCAGCTGCAGTTGGGGTCACTCTGGCCAGATGTGTCCTTGGTGTGGGATCCCTACCACTTCCCCTATGCTGGGTTTAAAACTCCAATCTCAAGTGCATATGCCACCACTTGTATGCATGGATCCATGAGTGGTAAGAGAAGAGGCACCACTGGGAAGTTAGCCTGCAAATAAATGATGTGCCGGAGGCTGGTGGCTAGGGGAATGGCTGACCTTGGTCCTCTTGAATCCCTCCTCAGGACTTAAGTCACAGACACAGAGCCCCTTGGGTACTGGCAAATTTTACTGGTCAGCCAGTCTACTAAATTCCAGCATCCACCCATTCGTTTAACAAGTAGGTGTCAAATACCATTTTTTGCTGTTCCTGACCCCCAACCCACTCCCCACCTGACCCGCACTGTGGGAATTAACACAGGAGGACTTTTTTTTTTTCACTTAAGGCTTGATTTTAACTTTAAGGAGGTCACAGTCTGCATGATGAGGCCAAGCTAACATATGTAAAACAACAGAGAAAAATAAGTGCCAAAGTGGCTGTACAGGCAGTCACAGTTGGGAGAGCAGAACTGAGGGGCAGGGCCTGATGAGGCTTCATGGAGGACACAGGGTCCCTGCAGGGTCAGGGAAGGGGGAGTGAATGCATTCACTTAACCAGCAAACATTTGCTGAGTCCACACTAATGTGGCTATCAGGCTGGGCCTGGGAATATGACATGGAGATGACTGTGACCCCACCCTGCCCTCAGGCTGGCAAACTGGCCTTGGTTTCAGGGTCAGCTTCAGAACTCATGCAGGACAGCAAAATGAAGGAAGAATAAGGCTTCATTAGAAAAGGAGAAGTGCTCATTACCCTTCCGCCGGCCGCCTTCTTTATTTAGTATTAGTAACTTCCAGTAGTGTGCTGGTAAGCCTACTCTCAAAAAAGGAAAGAAAAAAAAGAAAAGCCCTTGTTTGTAGTGTTTCCTGATTTCCATGGTGTAATACTCCCATCGTGACCAATTTCAAGCACTGGCTCTCGCTGGAGCCCTGGGAAGGGAAGACCCTGAGGGGGTCACACTCCTGGGCTGCACCCGGACTATGACCTTTCCAAAGTCACACACTGTACTGATGCACTAGCATTAATCATTACTGCTGTGCGCATCACAAGCAAGCAATATATGTCTCTAGCTGAGATTCATTGACTGCAAAATGGTCTACCTCAAAGGGCTGTGCCCCTCATGGGTGCTCAACAAATGTGGGCCTCCAGCCCAACCCTCCTCCCTCAGAGGCCTGGGGTTGAAGGAGGTGACTTCTAAGGTGCTTGGGCTTCCATTTGTTCATTCATTCATTAATTCATTCAGTAGATATTTCCTAATTGCCCTCTCTTTCCGCTGGATACTCTGCTGGGGGTCAGGCAGACAGTGAGGAACAAGCAGACATGGTCACTGCCTTGTGGAGCTCACAAACCTGGCATTAAGACAGCCAGTCCTGAGAACTCGGGACCAGAATGCTGGTCCTGGCTCCATCTCCAGCTTACTGTGTGGCCTTGAGCAAATCACTTACCTCCTTGGGCCTCAGTCTCTTCACCTGTAAAATGGAAGAGTTGGACTTGATGTTCACTAAAGTCTATCCCAGCTTTGACCTTCTGTGGCTCCAGGGAGGGAGGAGAAGCCACATGAGGAACATTTGAAGGAACTAGGAATGTCTCCATAGGAGAACAGCAGATGGGAGAGCAGATTAGACCCCTGAGGATCTGGCATGAGTCCCATAAAAGAGGAGTGGGCTTGTTTAGTGTGGTCCCTGAGGGTAGAACTCATGGGTGGAAATTGTAATAGGGGTGGGTCACCTTGACTCCGTCTTGAAATATACTGAGCACAACTGGAGCTGTGCGGCCATGGGTGGGTCACCCCGTGAAGGAATGAGCACTTCCTGTTTGAGTAGAGGCTGAAGACCACCTGTCCCGGCCACATAGAAAGGATTTCCGGCAGTGAGGTCATGATTGTAAAACCCCAAAGCCATCAGTTCTGAAGGAACCAAAAGCAGTCATTTGGTCCACCGTGCTATGTGGAAGAAGTAAACAGGATGCAAAAAGATTACAACTCCATGAAACGCAAGTAGATGCCTAAGGAAAAAGACCAGAAGGAAAACTATCAAAACACGAATAATGGTTGGATTAGGATTGAGGATTATGGTGATTTATTTTCTCTAGTTCCTTATTTTCCAAATGTTTGGTAGGGTGGTGATGTTGTTTTTTGAAACAAACGCAGTTTTATTCTTTATGGAAAGTCATCTAGTCCAACCCTCATCCCAGGGCAAGAAGCCTCCCTGTAACCGCTAAACTCTCTCCAGTCCCCACGTTCTGAGGGGCTCACCCAGGCCTGACACCAGGGAGGTGGGAGGAGAGTGGCGCTGATGGATGCCTGCTGAGTGCCAGACCCTGGGCTGGGTACCAAGCCAGAGACGCAGCCCCCGCGCTCCAGAAGCGGGGCCTGCCTGGCACATTATCCTACTCGGTCTCTGAAACAGCAGTGGAGGTGGGTCCTGTTTCATTAAAGCAGGAGGTGGCCGAGCCAGGACTGGGACCCAGGTCTGGGGGTCTCCACTGCACGTTGCTGGAATAGGAATTCAGGGCAAGCAGGCAAGCTGCCCATTCAATCCCATAATCTGATGGAATAAAGGTCAAAGGCCCAGCGGGATTGGCAACCATGGGACAGAGTCTAGCTGATGGGGAGGTGGAGTGTTTTCCTGTGTTCAGCTATGGGTCTCTCTCTCTCTCTCTCTCTCTCACACACACACACACACACACACACACACACACACGCAGCCTCAGCTCAGGTTCAAAGCACTAGCAAGCTTACATTCTCCCATCAAGCCTCCTAATAATTCTCTCCTAAAAACGCCGATTCCTTGATGATGAACCCAACCTCACACACACGGATCCCACAGAAGCTCCACTCACACACCCCGGCCTTCACCCAGCGTCCACTTCCCACCCTCCAGGCTCCTCTTTCCCTCCATTTCAGACGCCCCCTTCCCCCTTCCTCAGTCCCAGCTACCCAATCCCCTCACCACACCTAACTCTGCCTCCCATGGAGAAAGGCCTCCCTGTTGACAGGACTGGCAAAGTCCATCTCCTCACATAAAGGCTCAGTGAGTCCTGGAGACACTTGGAACCCAGACAGAATGGAATTTCTCCCTATTTTCTTTACAGCTCAGAAAACACACGCAAATACAAGAGCATATTTATTGCGATATTTCTATCCCAAAGTTTGTCTTAAAAAAAAGAAGAAGAAATAAAATTAGTTTCTCTGCCCACACCCCGCCTCCCCCATGCCCACTCCCTGCCCTTTTCATTCCTGGCTGAGGCCAGGGAGAAAAACAGAGCAGGCCCAAGCCCCACAGAGAACCATTGCCTCCCGGACAATGTCAGGCTTGTTCAGAGAGTGAGGAAAGAAGCACAACTCTGAAAACATACACAGAACTTCCCCGTGAAGGGTGTTCTGAGGGAAGAAGAACAGGCGGCCTTGTGTCTGGACACGGTTTCCCTGAGGCTCTGGGAAGAGGGGGGCCCGCAAGTCTAGCCCCCTCCTCACAGTGGAGGAGACACCTGACCGTTTTAGCCTCCGGGGGAATATTTCTTGGCCATGACGGATCACACTGGACCTGAGAGAGCCAGAACCTGGAGCCCCAGAGATTTTTCTTTTTGAAGACAGCCTCTAAGGAGAAAAATCCCTAAGGAGAAGCAAGGGGCTGCTTCTTAAGCCTTTGGGATTTCCCAGACTTCCTACTTATTTTCTGCCTCATGGCTCCATCTCTGGGCCCCCAGCAGCACCCAAACAGACGGCCCTTCATCCCTCAGGTGCCCAATGTATGTGGAATGAATGAAGGATAGCAGTGGAAAGATCACTCAAACGACAGACTGGGGTCACCCAAGAGGGTCCCCAGGGTCCTGGGCCCTGCCCGCCCCTCCCGCACAGATTCCAGAGATGGGGACCACGGGATGCCCTCATCCTCACATCCATCCAGCCCCAGCTGATGGTGACTGAGCCAATAGCGACGCCTGCTGGGCCATCAGACGCTGACAGAGTCAAGGTCAGGGACACTGGCCGCAGCTTCAGTTGGGCATTACTCTCAGCCTCTGAAAGCTCCCTTCTTGTCTTTAGTTCCAGGCTTCCTCCCTCCTTCCGGCGGAGCATGAAAACACTCATTAAACCAAGACTAAACGCTCACAGACTGAGAGGAGGGCAGGGAAGGCGCCAGTGCAGGTCCATCCAACAGAACAGCTCAGTAAACATCCTCGGGCACGTGTCATGGGGTGCAAGTCACAGGTGTCGGCAGTGTGACTGCACACCCTCTAGCCGGCAGTGCCACATCCTGGCTGCACGTTAGAACCTTCTGGGGAGCTTTTAAAACGTCTGAGGACCAGGCTGAAGCCCAGGTGATCTCAACGTGCAGCCAAAGTTGAGAACCACTGCTCTGGTTGATCTCTTGCAAATTCAGATGGGTCTTCTTGGGGTCTACCTGCACTGGCCCACTTGGAGTCAGGGTCCCAGTAATGCAAGGATGCCCTTCAAAGATTAGTGTACTTAGCGTGACAGTTTTCCAGCAGATGGCAATAAGGAAAGTTTGTTTCTCTAATTCACATGAAGTCATTGTTTGGGCCAGCGGGAGGGGTCCAGGGATCCTGGGCTCTCATTTCTCTCCTAAATTATTAATCTGTCCATCCCACAGAGCTCTCTGGGTGAGCGTCCTTCCCCTGACTTGAACCAGGCCCCTGAATTGTGCCCCAAATCTTGGAGCATACTCCATCCTAAAACGCACAAGATTCCTGAATTTGAAATTGGTGACAGGTCCAGATTTCATCAGGGAGGTTGGGTAACTCATGTCACTTTTCTGGGCCTGGGGAATTGTGTTAGTTAGGGTTCTCCAGAGAGATAGAACCATTTGGATGTGTGTATACATATAGAAAGAGATTTATTCTAAGGAATTGGCTCACATGATTACTGAGGTTTTTGGCAAGCTAGAGACCCAGCAGAGCCAGGGTGTTGTTCCAGCCTGAGTCTGAAGCCTTGAGACCCAGGAAGAACCAATGGTTCAGTTCGAGTCTGAAGGCAGTTTGAAGGTCATCAGGCAGGAGAAATTATCTCTTATTCGGGGGAGGTTCAGCCGTTTTGTTTGACTCAGGCCTTCAACTGATTGGGCGAGGCTCACCCCCATTAGCCGGGCAATCTGCTCTACTCAGTCTGCCAATTTAAAAGTTAATCTCATCCTTGGGACTTCCCTCACAGTCCAGTGCTTAAGACTTCGCCTTCCAATGCAGGGGGTGTGGGTTTGATCCCCGGTCGGGGAGCTAAGATCCCACATGCCTCACAGCCAAAAAACCAAAACATAAAAAGCAGAAGCAATATTGTAACAAATTCAGTAAAGACTAAAAAATGGTCCACATCAAAAAAAAAAAATCTTAAAAAAAAATGTTAATCTCATCCCAAAACACCCTCATAGACCCACCCAGAATAACGTTTGACCAAATATTTGAGCCCAGTCAAGTTGACATAAAATCAACCATTGCAGGGATCCTTTAGGATGAGCCTTTGTTGGTCAGAAGATGAGAGGTTCCCTAGAAAAGGTAGGAGGAGGTTTCCAACCTCATACCAGTAATTAAACTGAGAAATCCGTGAAGGTTTTGTGAGGAGGGGATTCTTGGAGAAGATATCTCTCGAGTCACATGCAGCTTCCTTACCGTTTTTTTTTTTTTTTCACTTTTATTGGAGTATAGTTGATTTACAATGTTGCGTTAGTTTCTGCTGTACAGCAAAGTGAATCAGTTATACGTATACATATATCCACTCTTTTTTTAGATTCTTTTCCCATATAGGTCATTACAGAGTACCGACAGAGTTCCCTGTGCTTATACAGTATAGCCTCCTTATCCTGATGCAATTTCAGATACACAGGCCAGGAGTTTATCACACTTGTCATGTGACACATGACCCTCAACCTCGCTGTATCTGAACCTCCGAATAACTCCTCTCTTCCAGGTGAACTATGACCACTTTACTCTTCATGTTTGTGACTCTGAGAGTCATCGCGGCAGCCATCTCAGTAGAAGTTTCAGGTGAGGACATTCCCACTCATGTCTCGTCTACCCAGCAGGCACTGGGGACTGGACTCTGGGGATGGGGGAACCGAACCTAGGCCTGCTGGCCCTGGTGCTTACTCTGGGCCATCACTCTAGAGGCCCCTCTTACCCTCCTCCAGCCCCAAAGCTCCCTAAAGAATGAGGAATCTGTAGGGCCAGTGAGATGTGTCCGCTCAGATCTATGCTCCCTCTGGGTACCCAGAACGCCCAGAATTCCCTGCCCAGCTGGACCCAAGTCACTTCCAGGGCTGCACGGTTAGCTCCTCTGGGTCCATCCTCCCATGGAGGAACCACGCCTCCAGTCTGAGAGGGGAAGGGGTGGCTGTTTGAGTGTAGACAGAGCTGGGATGTGAGGGCTGGGGTACACACAGACCCCTCAAAGTGCAGAGCTGTGGTGGGAAGAGAAGGGGCCCTGATTTCCCCTCCTCCAGCTTGGCCAACACATCTCAATGCAAAACTCTAAGGAATCCAAGAATTCTAAATTTGAATCTGGCTTTTCATTTTGAAAAGTATCACTGTCAAATAAGAAGATAGAACATGTTTTACTGAACAATCTGTTGGCTTGATTTATAGCTTTTAAATATTTAGACCTATGGTCCATGGGTCTCCATCTGCACTCTTGCTCTGGGACCAACAAATATCCACCCCTGTCTGTAACCTGGGGTGGTTTGCCCACACAGGCCACGCAGCTCACGAGGGTTAGTTAAGAGCTTTAAAAACTTTAGAGCCAGGCGCTGCTGTCACTTCCAGCTGTCCCCAGAGAGCCACCACCACTAAAACCACACTGTGTCATGTGCTAGGGCTGAGTATCAGAGGGAGGTTTCTGTGAAGGGCCTGGTGGTGACCGGCCAGGACATCAAAAGGTGACAGTTCACCCCAAACATTCCTGGCTCCCCTTTCCCTGCCTTGTTATGTATCTGCCACCCACAAATACCTGAAACATTTTTATTTTCAACCTCTAGGTTCTCCTGGAAAAAAAGGTTCAATAAATGTATGAATCTCCATGAAAGGTGCTATTTTTTCAAAGGCTCTTTCTTTCCAATTCCAGGAAGATCTTTGACTTCTAACGGGGTTTGGCAGACACGCTGCATCTTCCCTATCAATGCTCTCCATGTGTTTTTGTGGAGTCTAATCATATCCCACCCCACCCCAGTCTGACCCTTTGCAGACTTAAATGTCTGGTCCTCTCTGATGCTTCTCCAGCTAGGCTCCCGATCCCCCAACAGCGGAAGAGAATGATTCATCCTTCTGCAAGGTCAGGATGGAGCCTGAAGCAGGCCTCCTTAAGTATTTGATATTTTTATATCTTAGCTTTAAAAGTTGTGTGGATTTTTTTTCCTCCCTATAATAATTTTTTCTATCCCCAGATAATTGTTTACCAATTTTTGAGTCAAGCTGTCACTCCAGGAAGATGGGTTCTGTTTATCCTATGGCTTGGCATCGCTTTGGGTACCCCAGTTTGAGAAACAGAGAGGTGGTCTCCCCTCTGAAGCTTCCCCTGCCCTTCTCTGCAGCCCTTTCTGGCTCCATAGTTCCTGTCTTGAGGCACAGAGACCAGAGGTCTTGAGAAAGCTGCTCTGGAAAGGGAATTCCATATGGCACAGGATAGACACCAGCACACTTGTGGGACTTTGTCATTTGCAGAAGCACTGACAGGGAGGCTGGGTGGTCCTCTCTGGGCACTAACAGGTCTGTCTCCCACCCCCGTGTCTCCCGCACAGACCCTGACAGCTCGCTGAGTGTCAGCATCCCTGAACCGTCCCCGCTGCGGGTCCCCCTGGGGAGCTCCCTCACCATCCCCTGCTACTTCATCGACCCCATGCACCCCGTGACCACCGCCCCCTCCACCGCCCCCCTCACCCCAAGAATCAAGTGGAGCTGCATTTCCAAGGAGAAGGAGCTGGTGCTGCTGGTGGCGACTGAAGGGCAGGTGCGGGTTAACAGTGCCTACCAAGACAGGGTCATGCTACCCAACTACCCGGCCATCCCCAGCGATGCCACCCTGGAAATCCAGAACCTGAGCTCCAATGACTCTGGGATCTATCGCTGCGAGGTGACACACGGCATCGAGGACAGCGAGGCCACCCTGGAGGTCGTGGTGAAAGGTGAGAGCCTCCTCCCACAGGGGCCCTGCTTCACCTGCAGGAAGAACCAGAATGGCATCCTCTCTCGGGCCAGGCTGTCTGGCTTTCAAATCCTGGCTCCTCCCCCTGATGGTTTGCACCTCAGTCAAGTTGCTTAACTTCAGTTGCTTCCCCTGTAACACAGAGCTGGTAACATCACTCTCTCTGGAATTTAAATGAATTAAATTCTTCAGGACCACAGTTGCACGTAAATGACAGTCTATTCTTTCCATCAATCCTGTGATTCGGTTGCCTTGTGATCATCCCCATTTTACAGACAAGCAAACTGAGGTTAAGTGACTTGCCTGAAGTTTCCCTGGAAGTGAGCCAGAGCAGTCTCCTGACTCTCTACCCAGGTGTCTTTTCCCTCCCCCACCTCCAGTTCCAGAAGCCAAAGAAAGGGATGAGGACTCCCTGGTTCCCTTGCTCTAGATGGACCAAGGAATATGGTTGTCCTTGGTTGGCTCTAGGACTTCAGTCAGCACCAGATTTTTCCTGCTGGGAGACTCTGCCAAAGACGGTCCACTCCTGCCTGTGCCTTAAACAGGATTCCCACTAGGAGGCCCCTGGGCTGAGGGTACATGGAGCTCTACGTGTCTCTTTCTGCAAAGCAAATATAGGGTCCTGGAATGACAAGAAAAAATTATAAGGAGGCAGATTTTAGTTCAAGTCAAAGAACTTTCTGATTATCAGAAATATCACAGGTTTCCAAAAAGATGCCTTGTGAGGTAGTGAGCTCCCCGTTACCAGAGGTGTTCCAGGAAAGGCAAAAGGACCACATGGAAATGTGGAGACAGGAGCCACCCATCAGCTAGGGGCGCGACCAGATGTCTCTACATTCCCTAGACTCCTGCCCTAATTCTGCAAGGGCCTGGGTGACAGGAGGCTGTGCCTGACCTGCTCTCTTGCCGTCGCGTGTCTTGCAGGCATCGTGTTCCATTACAGAGCCATCTCCACACGCTACACCCTGGACTTCGACAGGGCGCAGCGGGCCTGCCTGCAGAACAGCGCCATCATCGCCACGCCCGAGCAGCTGCAGGCCGCCTATGAGGACGGCTTCCACCAGTGCGACGCCGGCTGGCTGGCAGACCAGACTGTCAGGTGAGCCCCAGGCCACCATCGGAGTAGGGTGGATGATGGGCTGGAACAT
Source organism: Balaenoptera borealis (assembly GCF_965194805.1). Classification (NCBI taxonomy): domain Eukaryota; kingdom Metazoa; phylum Chordata; class Mammalia; order Artiodactyla; family Balaenopteridae; genus Balaenoptera; species Balaenoptera borealis. The sequence goes on from NC_138866.1 coordinate 146,320,817, forward strand.
TGACCAGCACTGAGCTGGTGCCAGCCTGACACAGAGCCCAACCTCAGCTGGGGCTGAAGGGATGCCTTGACCAGTTGTAGGTCAGGCCCCGATGACCTGTCCCAAATCCTTGGTCTTCTGTCCTGCGGTGGAGTGCGTGACCACTAGCAACTTTGCGCTACATGAGCATTTTCTCCTGCAAATTACACATGATTATTCTTCCTACTCATTTTTCCCTTTGCCATGATTTCTTCACTTACATCTTTTTAAAACTTTGTTGTTTATATATTTTTGTAAACCACTTTACATTCAGTTTGTCTTTAATAAGGCAAGACATACGTAAATTAAGCTTCTTGGTGCATTTTTCCCTGAGCACAGCTGCTGAGGAATAGGTTGCACAACAGGACAGTCAGAGCCCTGCCTTCAAGGGACTGCAATTGTGTGATCAAGCCTGTAAAAGCAAGATGAGACAATTCATTGGGGATGGATCAGAGCTCTAAATGCAAAAGCCAGAACCACAAAGCCACAAGGAGAAAACAAAGGGAAATACCTTTGTAATCTTGGGGTAGGCAAAAGATCTTAGGACACAAAACCCATTAGCCATTTTTTTAAAGCAAGATAAGACAACAGCCTAGCATAGTGCAAGAGCCCACACCTCAGCCTCAGAAAGAGCTGGGCTCAAATCCCAACTCTAACACTTGGAAGCTGTGTGACCTGGAACAAATTGCTTAACCTCTCTGGGCCCCAGTTTCTTCCAGTTTAAAATAGAGTCGTTATAGCACCTCATTTGGTTGATGTGAGACTCGAATGGTACAGAGCAGGGGTCAGCAAACTATGGCTCATGGGTCAAATCCAACCCACCCCTTGTTTCTGTAAACAAAGTTTTATGGGAACACAGCCACTCCTGTTATTTTGTCTGTGGTTGCTTCATTCTCACTACAATGGCAAGGTCACAATGAAGATCCTATGGCCTGTAAGACCTAAAATATTTACTATGTGCCCTTTTACAGAAAAGATTTGCAAGCTCCTGATAGAACATGTTTGGTACCAATAAATATTCAGTAAAGGGATCCTCCTTTAATCACCAGTAACGGTGAAAACATATATCTTAATAAAGCTGGGGAAAAAGCTGTAGAAACAAGTAGCCCACAGATCTAGGCAGATCTCAGCAAACACATCAGTAAGTCACCGTTTCCTCCCACAAGGGAGGAGGATACAACGGCACGGGCCCCTGGCCCCCTCCATCCCCTGACTGTCACATCCCTACTTTGGGTTCCTGGCAGGTACCCCATCCACACTCCAAGGGAAGGCTGCTATGGGGACAAGGATGAGTTTCCCGGCGTAAGAACCTACGGCATCCGTGACACCAATGAAACCTATGACGTGTACTGCTTCGCAGAGGAGATGGAGGGTGAGGCCACCCACCCCCCTCCCAAGAGCCGGCTCCCCAACCCCTTCATCCTGCTGACCCTCAGGATCACAGGGGCCTCCTCCTGGGCAGGGCGTTAACCCAGGACATCACACCCTCAACACCCCCTTCCTCCCGGGCCCTGCCCCTCCCCCCTCCCCCACTCCCAGCCTCATCATGCCCAGCGTGGGTGGGGGAGGGAAGAGTTCAGGAAGGAAGGGTCTGGCCCCCTCACTCTCCACTTTGGAGAGGGCCTCAGTGGCCCCAGGTACGTGCAAACTGGGCCATCACTGGGCCCAAGAATATTTATAGCTGGTCTCTCACCTGCGACTCTTCCTCCCAGCCAGGACCCCCGCTGCTTGACCAGCCCATCGCTGTCCCAAGCTCCACTGCACAATTAAAGCCCAGCTCAGCCTTGTCACCCTCACAAAGGACCCCCTCCCACCCAGGCCACTCCAGGGGGAGCCTATCAGAAATGTCATTCCCAGGAGAGCTGGCCTCCCAGCCACCCTCTCTCAGCTTTTGTGCTGCCAGCCCCCAGCCCTATCCAGGCCACCCCAATGGGCTAGTTCTGGAGAGCACCAGGGGCAGCGAGAAGGAACCTATAGTCTTTCTCTGGTTTGTAAAGGGAGTTAAGTTTGGTCACAGTCAGAGCTGAGCAAGTTACCCAGGCAAGTGGATGGCACCCCTTCCCCCATCAGCACTCATTCACCCATTTTGGCATTGCAAACTCTGCACCTCCACCCCTACCCCAAGATCACGGCTGCACCCAGGCAGGAGAAGGGCTGACAACCTGGCCCACTGTGAGGCAGGGAACCTCCCCAGCTTCCTCACCACCGTGACCCCTTTCCTCATTCTCACCCCAGGGCCCAAGCCGGTAGATTAAGTAACGAATATTTGTGTTCCCACTTTGGGCTAATTAAAGACACTGATTAGGGCCAACCAGAGCTGCCACTGAGCAGAGACAACCAGAACAACCCCCGGCAGCGATGTCCACCACCCTATCGCTCCCTGCAGCACAACCTTGTTAGGTTTTCAAAAACAGTAAAAAAAGAGCCCACAGGCCCCCACCATTGCCCTTATGGACACTTCGGGGCCTAGAGACCCCAATTTGGGAAACACTGCTATTAGGGTCAAAGTCTGATGCCTGCTTTTCCCATCAGAATTTGGAATTGTAAAAAGGATTGCTCTAGCGACTTCCCTGGTGGTCCAGTGGTTAAGACTCTGCACTCCAATGCAGGAGCTGTGGGTTCGATCCCTGGTCAGGGAACTAGATCCCACATGCCTTAACAAAGATCCCACGTGCCGCAACTAAGACCTGGCGCAGCCAAATAAATAAATTTTTTTTAAAAAATCAGTTTAAAAAAAAAACACAAAAAAGGATCGTTCCAGTGGGCAATGCTTGACTCATAGGAGAGATGTCCCGGTGGCAGGAAGTTCCATAGCAAAGTGTGGGGGGAAGATGCTTTCCGGCAGGAGTTTCCTCCCGGGCCTCACATTTGCTCTGCACTTTCCTCACTTCTTTGTCTTTTTGGCAGCTTCTTTATTGGTCCCTGTTTTAGGAAACTGACATCACCCCACCTAAAAGCCCATAGGAAGTGGAGGGCAGGATCTGAAATACAGACATGTGGGACGAGGGCTTTGAGAAGTTAGAGGCCAAACCCCGAGGAACCACATGGATCTCCCTGGGGACACGGGGCAGGCGTGGGAGGGAGCTCCTCACCCTGCCGGCTGTGTCTTTCGCAGGCGAGGTCTTTTATGCAACATCCCCGGAGAGGTTCACCTTCCAGGAGGCAGCCAATGAGTGCCGGCGGCTGGGCGCCCGGCTGGCCACCACGGGCCAGCTCTACCTGGCCTGGCAGAGTGGCATGGACATGTGCAGCGCCGGCTGGCTGGCCGACCGCAGCGTGCGCTACCCCATCTCCAAGGCCCGGCCCAACTGCGGGGGCAACCTCTTGGGCGTGAGGACCGTCTACCTGCACGCCAACCAGACGGGATACCCCGACCCCTCATCCCGCTACGACGCCATCTGCTACACAGGTGCGCTTGGGCTGGAGGCGGGAAGGGGGATCGTGCCACCGAAATTGGGGCCCAGAGGATGAGATCTTAGAGTGGGGGGCTGGTTTCTACCCCCTCCAAAGGGCCACTGGGTACCTGAACCCCTTGTCTTAGCACTCCCTATTTTCACGGGTTCCTAGGGGAGCTAAGGTAGAAGCACTGGAGGCTGCAGTGTACCCAGCCCTAAAACTAAAACTGAACTAAAACTTTTAAAAATGTTTTTATCTTATATTTTACACAGTCTAGGTTATACTTACAATTAAGTGCTAATTATTGAAGGGGAAAAAAAAAACAATGAATAATTTGGAGTTGAGTAAATTTTATGACAAAACCGGTGCTAGCACAACAGCATAGCTCATTTCATGTGTAACTTCCACAGCCTGATCTTACAGGAAGAGGGTTACTTGTGCAAAAATAATTAGGATTTCCCCCAAAACTTCTCTTAGCCTTTCAATATTCCTACCACCCTGTTTGAAGTTCTAGCATCCTCATGGTTTCTCTCTTTGTTAATTACTAAATGGCATGTTTCTGCCGTTTGTTCATGACTGAGGCAGGCAGTTCTCTCATGGCACCTTCATCAACTTCATGAGCCCCTGCATCCTTGGGAAGATTTTTCCATTTCTCTTTGTAGCTGATTTACATTGTCCGGTTGGCTAGTTATAACATCAGATGGTCAACAGATACTCACAAGATAGGTAAGGAGACAACTGGCTGGCATTAATCAGGAAGGGATGTTGGAACAAGATGGCTTTACAAGCAGTGAGCTGATTGGTCAGTCTTGTGCTCTGGTGACAGCATTCTCTTGCAGTCTGGAAACCGTGGGCACCCCTATAATAAATACTCAAATCGTTGAGGACCCCTGCAATGGGCCTGGCCAGGTACCAGGCACACAGTAGGTGCTTTCCTTCCTTAGCAGAGGAGGAGACGATCTGCTACTCATGTCCCCCAAGCCAGCCCCAGGCTGAGCAATAATGCCTGTCTTTAACCCCCGGCCCCAGGTGAAGACTTTGTGGACATCCCAGAAGATTTCTTCGGGGTGGGTGGTGAGGAGGACATCACCATCCAGACGGTGACCTGGCCTGATGTGGAGCTGCCTTTGCCCCGAAACATCACCGAAGGTGAAGCCCGAGGCAGCGTGATCCTCACGGTGAAACCCGTCTTTGACATCACCCCTACCGCCCTGGAGCCCGAGGAGCCCTTCACTTCTGCCCCCGAAGTAGGGGCCACCGCCTTCTCTGAGGCCGAGAACAGGACTGAAGAGGCTACCCGGCCCTGGGCCTTTCCCGAGGAGTCCACATCTGGCCTGGGCGCTCCGACAGCCTTCACCAGCGAGGACCTCGTCGTGCAGGTGACCGCAGCCCCAGGTGCAACCGAGGTCCCTGGGCAGCCACGACTGCCAGGGGGTAAGTGCCCGCCCCCTCAGGGGCTGCATCGGGGGTAGGTGGAAAGGGCTTGGCCTGGGGGTCTTCTATACCTTTAGCTTAACCTGGGACCTGGGACAAGCCTCCCTCCTCTCAGACTTGACTCTCCTCATTTGTGAAACAAGGGGGATGGGCCAGACCAGTGATACCCACGCTCTTTTGTGTGTCTATGGCTCTTTTGCCACAAAGCATTTCCTTCCAATGAAATCATAGGTGGTATATACAGGTAGAGGTGAAGTGTGATGGAGAATGGGGGCTCTTTTTCCCAGGGGCCCTCCTAGCCCCATCACGCACTTCTGCAGAATAGAACCGCTTGAGATTGGCTGCACTGGGTGACCCCTGGGCCTCTCACAGCACTGACCCTCCAGGACAGGGGTCAGTAAACTGGCCCGTGGACCAAATCCAGCCCATCCTCTGTTTTTATATGGCCCATGAACTAAGAGTTAAGAACCTTTTTAAATACTTGAGGGGAAAAGTCAAAAGAAGAAGAATATTTTGTGACATATAATGAAAATTATATAAAATTCAAATTTTAATGTCCACAAATAAAGTTTGATTGGAACAAAACCACACCCATTTGGTAACATGTTGTCTGTGGCCATTTAGAGCTATCACGGTAGGATTAAGTAGTTGTGCAGAAACCATTTAGCCCACAAAGCCTAAAATGTGTTCTGTCTGGCCCTTTTCAGAAAACGTTTGCCACCCCAGTTCTGGGATGATGGTGTTTTAGGTGCTTAATAAGTGTCTGGATGATTGGGATGTCACATCACATAAAGCCCAGCTGGTCCGCAGACTCAAGTCTGTGATCAGGAAGGACGTATTGAGGTGGCCTCCTTAAGGACCTTGGTGGTGTCCCCTCCTGGAGGAGGGGCAAATGGACACTGCCATCCACCATCACACCCACGATGCCACCAAGTGAGATTTCAGCCTGAATTGCCCAGATTAATACAGTATGTTGAGAAGGAAGAATTGTTTGGAAGTTTTGGAGTAACACCAACAATAGCTGAGTCCCAGGGTTGGCCCAGGGCTGGAGAGACCCTCACTCTCTCCACGTGGCCACCACATGGGAAGGTGCCAATGGACACATGAACATCTAACCCAGAACAGGACAAGAACAGGGGCAGACTCAGATTGGGGATCCACAGCTGTGACATAAACTGGCCAGTCACCCAGGGGAGTGTCAAAAGCAAATGTGTGTCCAGCTGAATGCAATGCGGGAGGCAGAGTAAGTAGGGGCTCCAGGATAAGCTACGTGGACCCCAGACCCTTTGGGAATCTGGCAAAAGCTATGAGTTCACTCCCCAGAAATACACCCGGTGCACCCACACAAACTCTTGCAGCCACTTTCAGGAGGACCACCCACCCACTGAACCCTGGAACCTGGGCCAAGTGGAAGAAATGCAGTGGTTGATTTCTTCCTTATCCTTCTCTATATTTTCCAAATGCTCTGTAATGATTGTTTATTCTTTCCATAATAAGAGAAAATGCATTTGTTTTAAAGAGTAACGGGAAAAATGAGCAGCCTAGGAGTGGGGAACCCAGAAAGGAGGGTTGGGAAGACTTACGGCAGAAGAGTCCTAGAAGGCTCTCTCAAGGAGGTGGCTTTCAGGAGTGGTTTGAACAAGCAGAGAGGACTAGCTTGACTAGGAATCAGATCGGGAGTAGGAAAGGAAGGAGGGGATGAAGGGAGGTCATTCCTCAAGGAGCCAGGGCTCCCTCCACACCTGCAGAGCCTTGAGAACCAAGCACCATGGTCACTGGCATTGTCGCACCTGGTCCGTGCCTTGAGCCTGACCTGTCTCTCTTTCTCTCCCTCTCCTCCCCACCCAGGAGTTGTGTTCCACTACCGCCCGGGCTCCTCCCGCTACTCACTGACCTTTGAGGAGGCCCAGCAGGCCTGCCTGAGCACCGGGGCCGTCATCGCCTCACCCAAACAGCTCCAGGCCGCCTATGAAGCAGGCTACGAGCAGTGTGACGCCGGCTGGCTGCAGGACCAGACCGTCAGGTGACAGACTAGCTGGGCTCCCCTCTTAACCCAAACCCAACCATGAGAGGTCGGGCTTGGGGAGCCAGAGCGGGCACCCACCACACTGCATGCCCATTAATTAGTGGTTTCTGGCTAATCCCTTAATTTCTCCCTCAGAATCAAGGCATATTCTGAGACAGTGGGGATGGACCTCAGGTGACATTAACTCCTTGGACATTTCACCTGAAGAGACATAGAGAGTGCTCCTTGTCAAGCCCCGCAGTCCTCCCCAGCTTGGCCCTTCCATGCCGTGGGCTTTCTTCTGAAGCCAGGAATCCCCCAGGGACCCCCAGACCCTTCCCCCAGCCACACAGGGAATGTGCTGCATGAGAGGTTCCTTCCTGGTTTGAATCCCACTGGACAGCAGAAGACACACCCTGCCCAAGTCCCCAAGTGACCTGCCGGCCACACTCTGAGGCCCTGCATCCCCAGCCCCCAGAACAGGCCTTCATCCGCCCCTCCCATCCTCCTCTGCAGATACCCCATTGTGAGCCCACGGACCCCGTGTGTGGGTGACAAGGACAGCAGCCCGGGGGTCCGGACCTATGGCATGCGACCACCACCAGAAACCTACGATGTCTACTGCTACGTGGACAGACTCGATGGTACAGACCACGTTCTCACATTTCGGTCTCTAGACAGGCAGGGGGCTGACGGGGTGACACAGAGAAGAGGGAATTACCATCAACTTAATCCCATTGCCACCTGGGCGGGGAGCAGGGGAAGGATCCTGTTTAAGAAAGAAGGGCTTCCCAGCCGGTCTCTCAGGTCAGGCCCCTCCTCTCCCTCCCAGATGGTTCATGTGGGTTCCCCAGCATTGCGGGGGAGCATTGGTTTCTTGTAAAAGCAATAAGTTCTATGGATAAATGAATTAATTTACTTACACCAAAAAGTATTATATATACCTTCTGCCTCATGGAGAATCCCAATGCCCATGAACAAATCAAAGGCTCTGAGAAGTCCTGCAGTAAAAACAATCTCTTTAACTCTGCTTAACCAAGCATCGCCCAAGCTTAGTTAAACACAGACCCTTTGTTTGGTCTTATTTCATTTCTTTTCATTTCAATTAAAATCACCAAATTACCGTTCCAGTGAACCCAATTTTGGAAATGCTCGTATTCAGGAAAGATCTCAACATTGCCACTCACTTGTTTTGGGAACTGGACAAGTTACTTAACCTCTCTAGGCCTCAGTTTCCTCATCTATAAAATGTGGCTGATTTATGCTTATGCCAGAGACTTTTTTGAGTATTAAATAAGACGTGCATGAAAAGTGTCTGGTATAAGCAGGTTTTCGGTAAATGTGAACTTCCTTCCCCCAAATCAGACAGAGACCCGGGTATTGTTCTGGGTATTGGGACCCCAACCCCCAACAGCGGCTACAGGCCCCGCCTCCTGCCCTCGATGAGCTCACAGGGTGGGGATGACAGTGGGGTGGGTGGGTTGGCAGGTCCACAGCATTCAGTGCTCAGTGATTAAGTGCTGTGGTTTAGGGGAGCACAGGGTGCCCAAGGGAGTTCTCTTAGCCAGAGGAGGGGGTGCCTAAGTGTGACTGGAGAATCCAGAAAGGAGGGAAGGAGGGAAGGTTCCTTCCACGGAGAGACACCAACTCGTCTTAGTTCAGCTGCCCTGCCCCTGGGTGAGCAGAGGCTGCTCTGGCCATGAGGGTGGAGGGTCACACCTGCCATCTGCCTCTGCCCCCAGGGGAGGTGTTCTTCGCCACACGTCTGGAGCAGTTCACCTTCCAGGAAGCACAGGAGTTCTGTGAATCCCAAAACGCCACACTGGCCACCACGGGCCAGCTCTATGCTGCCTGGAGCCAAGGCCTGGACAAGTGCTACGCTGGCTGGCTATCTGACGGCAGCCTCCGCTACCCCATCGTCACCCCAAGGCCTGCCTGCGGCGGGGACAAGCCAGGTGTGAGAACCGTCTATCTCTACCCCAACCAGACAGGCCTCCTGGACCCGCTGTCCCGGCACCACGCCTTCTGCTTCCGAGGTACGTGCCTTCACCTCTCCTCCGGCACCCCTTCTGTCTGGGGTGGTGACTCCCCTGGCTCACCCCTCCTGACCTCCGTCCATCCATCACAGCAAAGAAGAAAAAGTCAGTTTTTTTGGGGCAGGGGCAGCTCTGGAGGTAGCATGACCTTAGGCTTTGACCCCAAGGCAAGCACATCCTTCTAAAATGCTCCCAGAGACACATAGAGAGAAATGAGTAAGAACTTGGGCTCTAAGATCAGGCAGACCTGAATTTTAATCATGGCTCTGCTGCTTAGTAGCTGTGTGACCTTGTGCAAGTCACTTAACCTCTCTGTTCCTCTGCTTCATCTATAAAATAGTGATACAATAGTTCCTACCTCAAAGAGTTGCTGGAAGGATTAACAAGGGTAGTGCACACAGAATGCTTGGCATAGTGCCTAGGACATAGTAAATGCTCAATAAATGTTACCTTTATTATTATAAATAAATAACACATATATATACATATACTGTTTTAATTTGTACACCTTTGTCAAATTTTCACCTTCTAAATATTTCTGTGATGAGTTTAGTCAAATTATTATTCTTCACCAAGCACCAAAAATTCACATTTTAAATTGACCCATGCTGGGTACTTGATGCCATGTTACCAGAGTTCTGAGAGTGACGTCATCAAACAACTCAGTGGGCATGGCCAGGGCATGGCCAAGGGCTTGCTGGGTTCTGATTGGATGAGTTCTCACAGGGTCCATGGGTCTAGATGCACTGCCTAGAATGTAGATTGTAGTAATGGCTTTTGCCATATTTTACATATTATGCATCAAAACTCAGTATATTTGTAACTGCCCGTGAATCTGTAATTATTTCAAAATAAAGTTAATTTTAAAAAAACCCTGAGTGCCCTAAAGTTTCCCAGACTTTCAGGTCCCCTTTTAAAACCTAATTCAAAGAAAGTTCAGTCCCACTCTGCCAGCCTAAGAAAGCCAATCCCCTCCCAGAGGATTTGATGAGGCTCTTACCCCAGTACCCTTCTCCCTGCTCTGGGAAGTAGAAGCCAAGCCAGTTAGCCTCCCAGTAAATTCCTCCCATGCATCTCCACCATCCATTCCCAACCCTCTGTAAACTCAGCCTCTTATATAACTGCCAAGAAGTTTGGCTTCCTTCCCAATCGAGCCCACTAAACCAGAACAATTACCCCCAGTCAATGAATCCTGCCTTCAGCCATCAGTGCCAGGATGGCTTCATGCATTTTAAATAGCACTCTCCTGATTTTGATCCAGACACACTTGGAATATAATTTCTGTCCCCAAGAAAGGCAGCATCATTGCAGTACTTGAGAGCAGAGAGTCTGGCACCAGATACTTGGATCCAAAGACTAGATCTATCACTTAGAAGCCACTGACACTGGACAAGTCACTTAACTCTGTGCCTTAGTTTCCCTATCTGTAAATGAGATAATAGTATCTGTTTCACATGGCCATTGTGGGATAAAATGATTTTATATACATAGCACCTTTAAACAACGCCTGGCAGGTATAATAGATTCTGCAGAAGAGGTGCCCCAGACCACCCTGAAATAAAGTGCCGATGGTGTGTACATATCGATACAGCTGATGCAAAAGGCTCTTATTAATTGAGGACAAGAGCCATCCTACTGGACTGGGCAGGGCGGTGGGAGGCCGAGGACAAGTAAAGTTTGTGCACAGGCCTGGCCCACCTCAGAATCCCATAGTTCCCCTCAAGAAGGGCCAGCCTGGGTCGGGTCACTGGTAAGAAGGAACCCTCACCACCCACATGCCCTTTAGGTGTCTCGGCGGCACCCTCTCCAGGAGAAGAGGAGGGTAGCGCACCCACAGAGCGCCCTGAGGTGGAAGACTGGATCGCTACTGAAGTGGGGCCCAGCGTGACTGCGGTCCCTGTTGGGGAGGAGACGACTGCAATCCCAGAATTCACCACTGAGCCAGAAAACCGGACGGAATGGGAGCCCGCCTACACGCCAGCGGGCACTTCCCCACTGCCAGGTCTGTGTGGCTTGGGCTCCGGGGCACATCCCGATGCATCACACGCCTGGCAGCCTAGGGTGTGCCCTGGGTGTGGGGAGGGCAGGGTTGTCTCTCCCTGGGACTTGTGCTCTGTTTCCCCAGCCCTTACACTAGCTAAGTGTGCTGCTGTGGGCAACTTCGGGAGAGAAAGGGCAGCTTTGTTCATAAAACACACCTCTTTCCCTCTCTCTCTGTCTCTGTCTTTCTCTCTCTCTCTCTGTCTCTCTCTCTCTGCACTGTCTTCCAGCTACACACCCCAAATGCCCAGCACTGTATCAGTCAGAAAGCTCTCACTCTGTGCTCCTGCATTTACACGCCTCCTCTCTAACCTCTTAAAAACTCTCTTGCAGGAGGAGCTCCAGTAGAGGGGAAAGGGCCTGGGAGGGGGTGGCTGTGGGCAGTCTGACTGTGACCTGTCTCCTTGCGCTGCTTCTCCTTCCGTGTCCCTCTTCTGGGCCAGGCGTCCCCAGTCAGAACTTGCTGAGAAACATCTGTTATGATTAAATCAGATGGGACTTGATGGGATGAAATCTGAAGACCCCAAACCCTATTGGAAAAAGCGTTTTGTAGCCATAAGGTTTGGGAAATCCTGGCTTACAGGAAGATACAGATTTCCCCCACTGCAGACCTTATCAGAGCCTTGGATATGCTAATATGCTAATATGTAAGGCAGAGGGGGGCAATGTACTCAGTGTGTGCCAAATGAATCTGATCACAGGGTCTTTTTTTTTTTTCACGGAGCATTTTCTTTTTTAAAAAATTATTTATTTGTTTATTTATTTATTTATTTATTTTGGCTGCGTTGGGTCTTCGTTGCTGCACATGGGCTTTCTCTAGTTGTGGCGAGCGGGGGCTGCTCTTCGTTGCAGTGTGTGGGCTTCTCAGGGCTTCTCATTGCGGTGGCTTCTCTTGTTGCAGAGCACGGGCTCTAGGTGCACGGGCTTCAGTAGTTGTGGCTCGTGGGCTCTAGAGCGCAGGCTCAGTTGTTGTGGAGCACGGGCTTAGTTGCTCTGCAGCAATGTGGGATCTTCCCAGACCAGGGCTCGAACCCGTGTCCCCTACATTGGCAGGTAGATTCTTAACCACTGCGCCACCAGGGAAGCCCCTTCACGGAGCATTTTTAACATGGCCCCCTTTGGGTAAGGCTGAATTAGAGCAGTGCACAGTAACCTGTGTGCACCTTTTAGAGTCAGCTCGCCCAGGCGTACATGCATTTGAAGAAAGGAATATATCAAGGCTTCCCAATAATTTATCCAGTCATTCAGTGCACACTTCCCAAGCAATTTGGCCACACCAAGTGCTCCTCTGGGTGCTGGAAATGCAAAACCAGAAGGTAAAGGTGCATCAGTGGAGCAGGTGGGATTCTAACCCCGAGACCTCACCCAACAGCCACACCTGCTTGAGGCCTTTTCCTCGACCTTCACCAGGACAAGAATAACCAAGTCCTCTTTGGCATGAGTATGTGGCTTGGCACAGGACTCGGGAAGCCACTAACGGGAGTTATCCATGGGAGGGGACTCCAGTGGCCCCATAGAAATGTTTTCCAATGTTTCTTCAGTTCCCCACCACCTCGCTGATTTGAGCCTTATCAGGGAACCATCTCTACTGCTATTAATTCTGTACCTTTTTCTTTAAATTGACTTCCTTTTGAAAAGAAAGGTAGATGTATTTCAAAGAGAAACATTGTATCATATCTGTAAGTGGCTATTTTCTGATATGTGCTGTGTGTGTGTGTATATATATATATATGTATATATATACATATATATGTGTGTGTATATGTGTGTGTGTGTGTATATATATATATATATATATATATATATATATATATATATATGTGTGTGTGTGGTTGGCCAAAAAGTTCATTCGGGTTTTTCCATAGCCTCTTACGGAAAAACGCAAACGAACTTTTGGGCAACCCAATACACGTATGTGTGTGTGTGTGTATATATCCATCTAAAATCGTCTTGCATGTCACCACTGCTATATCGAACTCCCCACCCCCCTCCAGGATTCTCCTTTAAGTGAGAGTAGGCTGTAAACCTGCCCACTGGGACCCAGTACCCTCTGTGCTCATGTTCTCTGCCTGGGAAGTTAGCCCAAAAATACATGCAAGGTATAATCCCAGCTAGTTATTTTTAAATGCCAAAGGAAACAAGACAGAAAGAAAATAATGTAACCATGATTATTTAGGATGGTGGGGTTTTCTTTTCTTTTTCTTTTCTTTTTTTTCTATATTTTCCAAATCCTCTGTAATAGGGCTCTCAGAATTGAAAATTTGATGTATTTTTGCAAACATCACCTGGCCCTCTCAGCCTCAGAGGGATGGGCTCCGATGAACAATTCCCACTTTCAAGGAGTATCAGCATGGTAGGGAGAGCTTATTAAAACACATAGTGCCATGTCCCGCCCCAGAATTCCTAAGTCAGTGGAGCTGGGGTAGGATCTGAGAATTCGCTTTTCTGTCAAGCTCCCAGGTGATGCTGGTGCTGATGGTCCGGAGACCACACTTTAAAAATCATGGTTTTAGATAAATGAGGTAATAATGTGGAAGTACTTGAAAGGTGACCTTGGCTGTCTTCAGTGGCAGCCAGTCCCCCACATTCTGTGACTAGTGTGAATGGCGACCCCTAGGGTCTCACAAAGCATAGCCTGAGGGTGGCGGGGAGTTTCCTGGTCCCCATCCTTCCCAAGAGGCTGTGCGAGGTTCCATTAGCAAATGCCTGGACACATCTCTGAGTTCTTGAGAGAAAAGTTTTACTGTGGAAGGAATGGAGTTCAGCTTCTCTGCATGAGCTTAAAATGGGGCAGAGTTACTAAATCCACACCTCATCTTTCTTCTTCCTTTCCTCCAGAGATCCCTCCTACGTGGCTTCCCACTAGCGCAGCAACAGAGGAGAGCACAGAAGGCCCTTCTGCAACGGAAGTGCCCTCAGCCTCGGAGGAGCCGTTGCCCTCAGAAAAGCCGTTGCCCTCAGAAGAACCATTCCCCTCAGAGGAGCCATCCCCCTCAGAGGAACCATCCACACTTACAGCTCCAGTGCCCAGCAGGACTGAGCTGCCAGGCTCTGGGGAGGTATCTGGGGTGCCTGAAGTCAGTGGTGACTTCACAGGCAGTGGAGAAATTTCAGGACACCTAGAGTCCAGTGGGCAGCCCTCAGGGGAAATTGCAAGTGGACTGCCTTCTGAAGACCTTGACTTCAGTGGGCTCACCTCTACAGTGGGCTCAGGCCTGCCCGTGGAAAGCGGACTGGCTTCAGGAGATGAAGATAGAATTACGTGGACCAGCACTCCTGAAGTTGACAGGTTGCCCTCTGGAGGTGAGGTCCCAGAGGGCTCTGTCTCTGGAGTAGGGGACCTCAGTGGACTGCCTTCTGGAGAAGGTCCAGAAGTCTCTGCCTCTGGAGTAGGGGACATCAGTGGACTTCCTTCTGGAAGAGAGGACCTAGAGACCTCTGTCTCTGGAGTAGAGGACCTCAGTGGACTTCCTTCTGGAGAAGGTCCAGAAGTCTCTGCCTCTGGAGTAGGGGACCTCAGTGGACTTCCTTCTGGAGAAGGTCCAGAAGCCTCTGCCTCTGGAATAGAGGATCTCAGCAGACTTCCTTCTGGAGAAGGTCCAGAAGCCTCTGCCTCTGGAGTAGAGGACCTTAGTGGACTTCCTTCTGGAAGAGAGGGTCTAGAGACCTCTGCCTCTGGGATAGGGGACCTCAGTGGGCTTCCTTCTGGAGAAGGTCCAGAAGCCTCTGCCTCTGGAGTAGGGGACATCAGTGGACTTCCTTCTGGAGGAGAGGGTCTAGAGACCTCTGTCTCTGGAGTAGAGGACCTCAGTGGACTTCCTTCTGTAGGTGAGGATCATCTAGAGACCTCTGCTTCTGGAGTAGGGGACCTTAGTGGACTTCCTTCTGGAAGGGAAAGTCTGGAGATCTCTGCTTCTGGAGCTGAGGATCTTAGTGGGTTGACTTCTGGAAAAGAAGACTTGATTGGGTCAGCTTCTGGAGTCTTGGACCTTGGCAGAATACCTTCTGGAACTCTAGGAAGTGGGCAAGCTCCAGAAGCAAGTGGCCTTCCCTCTGGATTTAGTGGTGAGTATTCTGGGGTGGACCTTGGAAGTGGCCCATCTTCTGGCCTTCCTGACTTCAGTGGACTTCCATCTGGGTTCCCAACTGTCTCCCTAGTGGATACTACATTGGTGGAAGTGGTCACAGCCACCACTGCAGGCGAACTAGAAGGAAGGGGAACCATTGGCATCAGTGGTGCTGGAGAAACAACTGGGCTGCCCTTCAGTGAGTTGGACATTAGTGGAGGAGCAAGCGGACTCTCTTCAGGAGCTGAACTCAGTGGCCAGGCATCTGGGTCTCCTGACATCAGTGGGGAAACATCTGGACTCTTTGGTGTCAGTGGACAGCCATCAGGGTTTCCTGACATTAGTGGGGGAACATCTGGGCTTTTTGAAGTCAGTGGGCAGCCATCAGGGTTTTCTGGGGAAACATCTGGTGTGACTGAGCTTAGTGGACTGTCCTCCGGACAACCAGAAATCAGTGGAGAAGCTTCTGGAGTTCTTTCTGGCATTGGTCCACCATTTGGCATAACCGACCTGAGTGGAGAAACGTCCGGGATCCCTGATCTCAGTGGGCAGCCATCGGGGTTACCAGGGTTCAGTGGGACAACATCCGGAATCCCTGACCTGGTTTCCAGTGCCGTGAGTGGCAGTGGTGAATCTTCTGGCATTACATTCGTGGACACCAGTTTGGTTGAAGTGACCCCAACTACATTTAAAGAAGAAGAAGGTTTAGGGTCCGTGGAACTCAGTGGCCTCCCTTCAGGAGAGGCAGGCACATCTGGGATAGTGGATGTCAGTGGACTATCTTCTGGAGTAATTGACTCCAGTGGGTTTACACCCCAGCCTCCAGAATTCAGTGGCCTGCCAAGCAGAGTAGCTGAGGTCAGTGGCGAGTCCTCTGGAGCTGAGAGTGGGAGCAGCCTGCCCTCCGGAGAATATGACGGCCGTGGACTTCCATCTGGTTTCTCCACTGTCTCTCTTGTAGACAGAACTTTGGTGGAATCTGTAACCCAGGCTCCAACAGCCCAAGAAGCAGGAGAAGGGCCTTCGGGCATTTTGGAACTTAGTGGTGCCCCTTCTGGGGCACCAGACATGTCTGGAGACCATTCAGGACTTTTGGACCTAAGTGGACTTCAGTCTGGACTGGTAGAGCCCAGTGCAGAGCCATCCAGTACTCCATATTTTAGTGGGGACTTTTCTGGCACCACTGATGTAAGCGGAGAATCCTCTGCACCCACGAGCACCAGTGGGGAGGCCTCAGGACTTCCAGAAGTTACTTTAATCACTTCTGAGTTCGTGGAGGGTGTTACTGAACCAACTGTTTCCCAGGAACTGGGCCAAAGACCGCCTGTAACATACACCCCCCAGCGTTTTGAGTCCAGTGGAGAAGCCTCTGCCTCTGGTGATGCACCAAGGTTCCCCGGGTCTGGGGTAGAAGCATCATCAGTCCCAGAATCTAGCAGCGAGATGTCCGCCTATCCTGAGGCTGAGGTGGGAGCATCTGCTGCCCCCGAGGCCAGCGGAGGCACTTCCAAGTCCCCTGATCTGAGTGAAACCACCTCCGCCTTCCATGAAGCTGATCTGGAGGGAGCCTCAGGCCTGGGAGTGAGAGGTAGCACCTCAGCCTTTCAGGAAGGCCCCAGGGAGGGCTCGGCTGCCCCGGAAGTGAGTGGAGAGTCAACCACCACCTATGACGTGGGCACAGAGGCATCAGGTTCACCTTCGGCTACTCCCGTGGCTTCTGGAGACAGGACTGAAATCAGCAGAGACCTGTCTGGTCACACCTCGGGGTTGGATGTCATCATCAGCACCACCATCCCGGAATCCAAGTGGACTCAGCAGACCCAGAGCCCTGCAGAGGTGCATCCAGAAATCGAGTCCTCAAGCCCCGTGCACTCAGGAGAAGAGACCCAAACAGCCGAAATACCCACCTCCCCAACTGATGCTTCCATCCCAACCTCTCCAGGAGGGACAGATGAATCAGAGTCAACCATGACAGGTATTGTTGGGATTATTTTCCTTTAAATGGGTTTGGGTAGTTCAGACTGTAGCCGTGTAGATTCAAGTTCTGAGCACAGATGAGCTACGCAGCCTCAAGCAAGTTTCTTAACCTCTCTGAGCGTCATCTGTAGAACGGGAATAGTACCAAGGAAGATTAAGCAAGATATAAATATGTAGAGAACAAGCGTCATACTTTGCACACAGGGCACATTTGTAGATGCATGATTATTATTGTTACAGTGGAGTTACATGACGCAAACATTTATATGTGAATTCAACTGTCTGTACTTGGCACGGGAAGCACTATTTAGACAGTGCTGGAAATTCTGCTCATGCCCCTTTCCCATGGAGTGAGTGTGAGATGAGAGAATGAATCTGCTGATGACATTTATGCCCCAGTATTTGCTTTGTGCAGGGTGAAAACCTGCACAGTTCAAGGAACTATGAAGCGTCATTTTGGCTGTGTCCTGCCTTTAGACCCTGCCTCCCCACCCTCACCCTGTGCAGGTGAATCCTCTGTACTATAGTGATGGCCTCACCTTGACACAAACCTGGCACTGGGCACCAGAGGCTGATGATTTTCCTTTGCTTTTTGTGTGGGATCCCTTGCCTCCCCCTGTGTACTGAGAGACCTTCCCCAGTCAGAGAGCCCCCAACCGCTCCCAGATGCTGGGGCTCAGGAGGGACAGAGACCTCAGAAGCGTGTTGACCCAGAACCAGCCTTGTGGGCTTCTGGGGCCTCAGGCCTCACCCTCAAGGTCGTAGAGGCTGCGCTGTACCCCAGGCAGCTACATTCTTGATGCTCAGCCTCTCCCCGGGGGTTGCAGACCCCACCACCTGTGCCAAGGAGCCCTGCGCGGTGTTGGGACCTGCCAGGAGACGGAGGGACACGTCATATGCCTGTGCCCCCCCGGCCACACTGGCAAGCACTGAGACATAGGTAAGACCCTCATAGGCCATGGGGGGTGCAGGCAGAGGGGGTTGGGAGGAGGCAACCAAAGTCAGTTGGGGCTCAGGCTTCTCACACTGGGAAGGAGAGTACACGGTGACGTGTTGGGTAGCAGGCACAGGGTAAACACAGCACGTCTTTCTAGAGCGTCCGGTCTACATGGCGGTTTAGGAGCAAAAAGTCAAGTAATTAAACTGAGAAGTAGTTCGTTTTTTTTTTTTTGTCAAGCCAATGATTGTTTTATGAGTAGAATGCGAAACGTGCTGGAATTTTGAAGATAAAACTTGAGACTTCAAAGAAATGTTGAGCTAGGGCGTGTGTTGAGGAGACCCCGTCACGCCCCGCAGTTCCCGGGAGGGAATCTCCATGGGGGCTGTCTTGCATCATGCAGAGTGGAGCCCTCCAAGAAAGCCCCTATGTTCCCCTCCACGCTTGCGTCTGGGTGGGGTTTGGGTCCCCTTCTTGCCCTGAAGGAGATGACACAGACAGAGCTTGTCACTCCCAGCTCCAGGATTCATGGCTGCAGGTCAGCTGTGACCCAGCAGTGCCCCACCCCTGGGCACCCACCACCCTGGGGCCCCTGTTTGCCCAAGCAGCTTGTGGGATGAGTGAGGAGCCTGGGGGATCCTCTGATTGGAGGTGGCCCTGAAAACAAGATGATTAGAATCTACCTGTCGCTCCCTAAACACCTTGAGGCCTGTGGCCATGAGGACATCTCAGCTCATTAACATCACCACCCTTGAGAAAAGAAATGCCCAGTCCCCTCCAAGCTCAGATTCTTGGGTTAGCTCTCTGTGCTGCTCCCAGGCCCTTAGCCCCGCCCTGTCTGAAGTCAGGCATCAGAGACCCAAGGCCTTCCCTAAAAGGGCTTCATACCTAGGACACATGCAAAATACCTTTACATCATACACAAAGAAGCATTCTGTGTTTATAGACATTAATATATATGCAAAATAACACCTCATAATACATTATATACTCATAATATAAAGATGCTGTATCCTTAACACTTAGACAGGAAATATATATGTTTATATAAACAGGCACTAGGGTGAATACCTATTCACTCTCTCCCGATTTGGAGTCAGCCTCTGCCCACGTGTGGGGGGCCGTGACTGAGAACACTATGGGCCTCCGTGGCCAGAGAAGGTGGGCTCTCCTAGGAAGGTCCTGGCCTTTCTACCGAGGGGACAGTGTTCCCACTGAGCCATAGTGACCCCAGGGGCTATAGACATACCCCTCTGTCGTCCACCCCCAAGGGGAAGGCAGAGCACTGCCTCTGTCCTGGGAGAGCCCACCCCTGATGAAAACTTAGGGAGACCTTGTGCGCTTTCCAGCACACAAAGTCTTCAGTCGGCAGTGGGAGTGGCTCTGTCTGTCACGTGAGCAGTGCCCCTGGGGGGCATCGTGCCAGGTGTGCACACACGTCCCCCCCTGGGTCTGGGTGTGCAGGTGGAGAGCAGCAGGGGGCCCATCTTGGGTGAAGTGTTGTGGAGCTCAGCTCTGTTGGCCAGCTCAGCCTGGGTCAGCGAGGAACAGACTCAGAGCCCGACAAGACTTCCGGGGTGGGGACAGCCACCAGGACCCCTTGCCCTCTTTTGGTATCTTCTGACACCTCTCTCCATTCTTAGCAACTGCTTCCCCAACCTGAGGCTTGAAGCAAAAATGTGACATTGGTATCAGAAGTCACACAGCAAGCCTCATGTCCTGGCACCTCTGAAATTAGAAGTAGGTGACAATGGCCCTTAACTAATCTGCTATAAGGACAACTTTTCTCTAATGGTGTATATTTCCAAAGGGCTTTCTTTCCCACAGTTTCTTCCTAGGCAGCTCTGAGAGCTTGGTAATCATCCGCATTTGAAACTGCAGCACAGAGAGGTTAAGTGATTTGCCTAACTTCACTGAGCAAGTCCAATCAAGAACTGAGGTGTTCGCTGTTTAACACACTCGGTTAAATAAGAAGCCTTCTCTTGAACATAACAACCGGTTGTCGGTCTTAAAGAGCTAGAAGCCAGACTTCAGGGGAACCAGAATGAAGAACAGCTGTAGAATTGGAGTTGGTCCAACTAGACACTCACAGACAAGCCCTCACTACCTCATTTGTAAATAGGGTCAAAGGTAGTGGTTCTCAGCTTTAAGAAATTCTGATGCCTGGGCCCCACCCCCACAGATTCTGATTGGAATGGTCCTGTGGCCTTGGCACTGGGGTTTTTTAAACTCCCAAGTGACTCCAGTGTGCAGGCAGAGCTGAGAAACACTGCTATGAGGATTAAGATCGTCTGTGTACATCTGACCAGTTCCCCTTCCCCATCTCTCAAGCCACTGATTACAAAAAGCTTTGTCATCTCTAAAGGGCAAGTGGTAAGAGTCATCCACATGCAAAATCTGGGGTCTCATTGCCCATGACTCTACCCCTGGTGTCCCAAGTCGCTCCTGTTCAATTCAAGCTCAAGATTTGGTGCTTCCAAAAGGACTGCAGAAGGTGTCCAGTATCCACAGATCACCCACCTGTCATCTGGCTCTAGAACTGGGAACCACAGGTTGTTAAAAGACCGTATAGATCAGTGTCATCTTGTTTAGTCAGCGTTCCACAAATAAGTTCTTGATAAATTATTAATCTCTACTCTTTACATCAAAATAAATATGTTTAATGAATACTTAGATTCTTTAGCAATTAAAAGCAGGACTGGGGACTTCCCTGGCGGTCCAGTGGTTATGACTCTGCGCTTCCCACTGCAGGGGGTCAGGGAACTAAGATTCCGCATGCCTAGCAATGTGGCCAAAAAATTAAAAAAAGCAGGACTATCCTATTCGGATCCACTTAAAAAGCAGAAGCATCCTCCCCACCTCCATTGCTAATACAGTACTTCCTGTGGGGATTAGATTTCTGATTCTGAGGTTTCAATCCTGGCTACTCCTTAGAATCACCTGGGACGTTTTTAAAAGGCACTATACCTGGGCCCCGCCCTGAGCTATTCTGATTCACTTGGTCTGGGGTGGGACTCTGGTGCTGTTGGTAATTTTTTTTAATCTAAAGATTATACCACAGTGATTCTAATGGGCAGCTAAATTTGAGAAATCAGATCTCACATCCAATTTCCCAGCAATCACTGGCATTGCCTGGATTTCTCTAAACTCCTTGGTTAGAAGGGCATGAACTTAAAACTTAATCAGCCTCTTTTCTGTTTAACTGACGTCTTTTACTTTGTGGGCTTGGGGTTCTGATCTATGACCTGACCCTGTCTCTCCCCCTAGTGGGGTGATATTTGAATTCCAGTGACACCTTATCCCTGGGAGGTGGGGGGAAGTGCTTTCCAAGCAAGTGAAAATACAGGGTTACAAGTGAAAATACAAATTACACCTTCTTGACTTGACTTAACCAAGAAGTCCATGGACAGATTTTAACAGGCAACTAATTGAATTTAGCAGGATATTAAAGTTGCATTCAAGATCAAACTTTAAAAACATCAACAACTTGATAGTATAAATAACTATAACATACTTTTAATCTAATCATGTTTGTTTTTAAAGCAAATTGGAACTGATAAATATGCTCTTGTAATCCTTCTGTCGATTGTGATACACCAGAAAGTGAGTGTACGTATTCAATTCTGTTCATCCTGATTGATCCTAGGTCTTTGCAAGGTGCAGAGCATCTACTGAGCTAAGAAATTGTCTCTGTGCTTCTTGAGGAGATTTTCCCCCTATCCTTGTCCAGCATAGTCATGTCCAGGGTCACCACATACAGCTGCACAGGTTGTATGCTGAACAACTTGAGGGGTACCATTCATACCATGCTATTTACGAGTGGCAATCCCTTTGGTTGGGTATCACTTGAGTAAAAGCGCCTGCTGTCACTTCATTCAACCTTTCCTATGAACAAAATAAGCTCTAACTTGGAAATCCTGGGCTCTGACCCAGGCAACAGCTGGACAAGACCTCTTCAGGGTGGAGACCTGTGGTCTCCAATTCAGACGCCGAAGTGATTATTTGCAAGTATCTTTATTTCCCTCACCTTTACCAGGGTTCTCAGTTATTTTCTCCCTTAAGTTAGAGATATCACTGGAGGGCCTTGTTCAGGAACAAACCATCCCTTTTGGTTAGAGTAGAGAGAAGAGGACTCAAAGTCCCTGCTTAGTGATGACCGGTGAGCCCTTGGCTGGGGAAGCAGAAATGGTAATGAGATGCTGAGATACAGGACTCCAGTGTCTCTCTCTCTCTCCATGTGGAACAGAGGCCCAGCTTTCATCCTCATGGTCTAATTCTCTCCTCCATCTTCTCCAATCTGTCTCCCCCACTTACCAGCATGGGCAGGTCACTTCATTTGTTTTCTTATCTGTAAAATGGCCCAGCAACGTCCATGCCATAGGGCCTCTGGGAGGTTAAGTGTGTGTGAGACATAGTGTCTGGCTCAGAGAAGATTTTTGGGAGATATTGGCTCCCTCTCTTTCCTCTCTTCTTTCACACCGTCTGCCCGTTGCCCAAAGCCCTTCCCGTCCTCCATCTGCTGTCACCTTGTCTGGGGTACCCAAAGTACAGCAGGGCCCAGCCCAACTCTTCTCATAGTTCCAGAAGACAAGCAATGTTCTAATTGCCTTCACAGAAAGAGGTGGGCTGGAAGAGTGGCTCTTCCAGCCAGTGGAAGGGGAGAGGACGCACCACAAGCCTGAGAAGGCCCCACAGAGGATGCTCAGCCCTCTCCCTACTGCTGAAGCCCTCTCTAAGCTGCCCCAGTGCCACTCACAGGCTCTGGTCTTCAGGATTATGGCCCTTCCTTTCCTCCTCATCTGTGAATCCAGGGCCCTGCATAAAACAGCTTCTGAGCCCGGGAACCTGGTTCCTTGGGTTTCAGTCCCTGCAGCCTTCTCAGATCCTGTGCCCTGGCCAAACACCAAAGGAAAACTGTCCCGGACCTCATGCTGCCTTGCGGGGGCGAGTGATGTGAAATAAGCTTCTGGTACCACCGGAAGCTACCTGGCCCGACCTCCCTCGGGGCCTCCGCCCTCCCGCCCTCTCCCACGTGGGTTGGCCAGAGGCCCCAGGGTTGATGTCTGGCTCTTCTCCCCACGGGCCACTCCTGTCCCCTGCTCTGTACAACTGCTTTAGCGCCTACATTTGCTTAATACCCCCTTGCCCAGTGCTTCCCATCTTCCATAATGACGCTAATGGATGAAAGACAACAGTAGCTTTTCTGAAGCAGGAGAACCTCTCCCAGCTTCCGCCCACCGGCCTGACCTATTGCTGCTACTGCTGCTGCTGGGAATCCTGGTGCATGCTGGGAATCCAAGTGCATGCTGGGATTTCAGTCCGTTCCTCCATGCATTTTGGTTTTGCTTGGAACAGTTTCAAACTTGGAACTGTTGGTTTCTAGCCCATGGTGTACACTCCCTGAAATAAAGTCAAGAACTTCGTGGGAAGAGAGACATACCTGAGGACTTGAGATTTTCAGGCCTCCCATTGCACAAACCCAGCTCTGGTCTAGATAACATCGGCTATGCACTAGTGAAAAGGATCCAGAAGAAAGTGCTTTTATCTTCTTATCAGAGGATTGACTTTAAGATCTAGTCTGTTCTTATGAGAGGTAAGAACTAAGTCCTGGAACATATTCAGGGAGCTGCCTACGTGGAGACCACCCACAGACACGCCAGGTCCTGAAGGTTGTATGAACATAGCTGTACGTATCATGCTGCCCCCATAAGCCAGTGGAACCCTTTCATTCCAGAATTTTATTAATCCCCTGGGAAGAGGAGCTTCACAATACCTTTTATCATGTTCCCAGAGGAAGTAACCCAGCCGGTGTTTTTGGAGAACGAATACAAAGAGAGTAGAAGGATCCTGTAGGTCTCTGGCTTCTCTGAAAGTGCAGAAAGACCAGATTAGGAGTTTCAGTTCTCACCTTGGCTAATGGATGAAAATTTGAGGCAAAGGCCAATGACTTACCAATGTAAGTCCCACAAAGAAGTTGGATCACAGAGAACATCCTGGACCAGAAGAACAGAAGGAAAGAAGAGTCTTCTGGGGAACAGAGGCTGATGGGGACCTGCTAGTATCCCAGGCTGGTGTTGGTGGATGGCCACTTACTAAATGCCTCGCTGGCTTCAAACACTGGTCTCCCACTGGCCAGGATGCAGCCCTTCTAGAAATCATGACTCATTGGAGATGTCCATTTCTGAGGCCTTAAACTGGAAGGAGGTTACATGGGGAAATATTAAGCTGGGTTTCTGTCCCTTCCCCCAAGATAACAATGTTGGCTTCATCTTTATAAGATACTCTAGAATCTTATTTACTGAAGACAAAGAAGGTGTCTGCAACCAAAAAAAAAAAAAAAAAATCTAACAAGTCTCATGCAGATATCCCACACTGCCATTTTCTCATGATCCTATACTCTGTGAACCACTTCTAGCTTCTTTGTTCTAGTACTGCACGGCCTTGTCCTCTTTCCTTGGTTCATAACTACAGAAGAAGCTAGGAAAAGAAAGAGGTCGAACCAAGCTTCAAGAACTGGAATTCCAGTGTCCTTGCTCACCGCCATGTTTGAGAGCCAATTCAGACCTCAAGGCCTCTTGAAATATTCACAAGAGAAGACGTCCTGGAGGAACTCCAAGCTCACTCTCACAGTAGGCATTTGCCCTCAGAAGCAGCAGATCCCTTCACCCACTGGGAAACCTGGCTCCAGTGCTCCAAGCTTGCCCATCCAGAGCCACACACATCCAAGAAAACCCTTGTTGGATCTTTGGCTCAGCACTCCACGATGGCGGCAGCAGCAGCAGCAGCAACAGTTCTTAGGAAATCCAGGGCTCTGGAGAGCAGCAGGGCTGGCCACGCATAAAGAAGCTGCAAAGCAATTGTGAAGCTGGAGTTGCCGGCAGGAGTCCTAATGGTGGCCCTTGGTTTCTTGCAGACATTGACGAGTGCCTCTCAAGCCCTTGTCTGAATGGAGCCACCTGCGTGGACGCCATCGACTCTTTCACATGCTTATGCCTTCCCAGCTACCAAGGGGACCTGTGTGAGATCGGTACGACCGTCTCGGCTTCAGCTAATGTTACTAACTGCTGCACCCCCTCTTCCTCCCTCATCCTTCCCTGCTAACCACAGGTTCTAGGCCCTGTGGGGCCCCCAAGATCCATCCAGACAGCCTCTTCAGGGGCCACAAGTGAGAAGTCGGCCCCACTCATTCTCACTCCTTCTCTTGCTGTTCCCTGCGGAAACCCTCCTCTGGGGCACTGGCTGATCTGACTGCAGAAGAGACATGCAGGCCGGGCCAGCCTGCACTTTGGAAGGTGGGGCTCTGGGGGAACTTTCAAACACTAACCTGCTCCAGGGCTTCCAGATGCCACCAGCAAAGTTGGTGCATGCATCAGACTAAGAAGACAGAGCCAATTCCATGCATTTGTCTTGAAGGACACTATGGGTGGGAGTCATTGGTTCTTGCTCCGGATGAGAGCCCCGGATCTTCCCAGCATGGCCATGGGCATGTGTCTGCCTGCCGTATTGCCCACGGGACCTCTGTGGCCCCTCCATGGCCTTGGGAGCCACCGTGCCACACTGGTCAAGCTGCCTTCCTCATCTTCTCTGGCAAGAGCTATGGTCTGTCTGTCTGAGAGCTCCCGTGTCACCAGCATGCTCAAGTCATGCATGCACAAGGACAGCTGTATGTCACCTTGTCCTCATTGCCACCGTGACAGCTGCCACGTCAGTGCCACTCCGGTCCATGCTTCCTTGCTCCCTCCCTTGTGCAAGGCAAAAGGCTGGCCAGAGAGAACAGAGCCTCACTGCAAGGGCTCTGAGCTTCCTCTCTTGGGCCTTGCCAACCCCTCAGTTTCTGCACCTGGGCCAGGCCCTGCAAAGGGGAGCTGTGGGCCAGGAACTTCCTGAGGCCAGACTGAGCCCACAGCCTTCTCACCTTCAGTGTTTCCTAATCTCCCCATCTCAGGGCCACCCCAACTCAGAAAGGGGGAGATGGAGCTTGCAGTTGCTAGTAGCAATGGTCCGTGCAGAACTGGAAGTGTTTAGGGGCTCAAAACCATTTTCAATGAACTCTCAATTTAGACATCCCAGAAACTTCCAGACAGCAACTGAAACTCCTAATCAGAGTGGGAAGGTAGTTTTGGATTGCATGTTCCTTGGAGGCACTGCCAAGGTTACAGACTGGTGGAGGAACTTCTGGAAGAAAAGACTTGGCCTGGACCCTCCTTCCCTGCAGCCTCCCATTCTCCACCTTCACCCCAAGACTCCAAGAAATTGGTGCATGGGGTCTTGTCTGGGGTGGGAGTGGAGAGTTACAAGGATTTCCTCCCCAGGATGCCAGAGTATTTGCCACAGGGAGAAGGGCATGGAATGTCCACGCAGACAACAGCTCTTGGGTGTCAGACTGGGCTCTGCACTCTGATGGAGCAGAGAGAGGGTGCCAGAGCCCCCGAACTGGGCCCTGGGCCTGGGCGCCCAACTGAGCAGGGCTGCATCTCTTCTCCTACTCCAATCCTGAGCGCTCACCACCCCAAGGGTGCTTCGAGCCTTGGCTCTGGCCCTGCTCCTTCTTGCAGCCTTCCTGGAATTCTGTTGCTGTTTCCCCAGAGCCTCCATCCTGCATGGCCCTGGCCCCTCCCAGCACAGCTGCTGCCTCCAGCTTTGCCCACCCAGCTCAGCCCTCAGGCACTCAGGTGGTCCAAGAATGGACCCCACAATCAGCCCTGGGATGATATGCCTCTGGCCTCCTCAGGTGCTGAGCTACCTCTGAAGTCTCTCTGCCTTTCTTTCCAAACCCGTGAGGAAGGCACTGGCAGCAGGCGACTGGCAGCAGGCGACTGGCAGCATCCTCCTAAGCCTTCCTGCTGCGCTGCCTCTTTCTTCAAAGGCTGCTGGCCTCAAACTCTTCTCTCTCTCTGCTCTGCCCAAGCGTCTGTCTTCCAACCCTGCCCAGCATACACCCCTTCAGCTTAAGCATCCTTCCCTTCAGGTACTGGTCCTTTCGTCCTGGAACAGCCAGACCAGGGAGGCTGCCATACAGCCTGAAGGGTTCATGGCCCTACACTCAGCCCCAGGGCCCTAGGGACAGCCCTTCACCTGTGAGGCACGAGGGGAAGAAAGAAAAGAGGGTCTTGGAATTCCCTCTGTCCAGTGCTGTGCTGGCAGATGTTTAACAACTGACTCTCAGAGAGGAAGGAGGATCCCTGATTTGTAGCATCTGCCAATTTCTGGGGTATAACACTCTCACGAGGGCCAGTTAAAGCTACCAATGTAATGTCACTAAAGACCGAGTTGGGGGTCTTCCCTGGCGGTCCAGTGGTTAAGGCTCCGTGCTTCCACTGCAGGGGGCACGAGTTCAATCCCTGGTCAGGGAACTAAGATCCCGCATGCCGCACGGAGCAGCCAAAAATAGTTAAATTAATTAATTAATTAAATAAAATTAAATTAAAAAATAAAGGCCGAGTTGGGAAGACACACTCCTAATGGCTTTCCCAAGCCTGAAGGAGCCAGTTCCAGCACGCACCTGCCTCTGTCTGTCCCTCTAGGCTGCTCCAAGAGCTCCACATCAGTCCCTTCTGCTGAACTCAGAATCCGTTACCAGTGTAGACTTGGGAGGAGAGAAGCCCTTCCCCTCTTCTCATCTGCCACCAAGAAATAAAATGAAAAGCCAGGGTCCCTGGGTCGTGGACCCTGAGGCAGTATCGTGTGCTCTGCTAGAGCCAGCTCTGATAGGATAGACTTAGAGTTCTGTGTCTTCTCTGGACCCAAAGCAGACATTTCTGCTCCTCTGTCCCCACCCAAGTTTCCATTTCATGCCCCCAGCACTGCCTGCTGCTGCCCCCTTCACACACTTCCCCGCAGCTCCCTGTCTCCCTGGAGCCCCTCAGAGCCTCTGAGCCATGTTTTTCCTTAAGCCTCAACACCTCCTACCTTTCCACCTCTTTTTACCTGGCTGCTGAGCTCTGCCAGCCCTGCAGAGCAGACTTCAACAGGAGAAAAGCTTTGGGGGTGGGAAGCAATATCAGGAAAAGAAAGGGTCCCTGGCATTTCCCAGAGGCTCCTGGGGCAGGAGGGGGCAGGGCCAGGCCTCTTGGCTTCCAACTTGAGCCCCGATCCAGTCGGGCCTCTCCCTTCCTTTGGGGAGTGACACGGAAGGCAGGGTGAACGCAGGAATCCCTGCCCTGAGACTGGCAGCAGACGCCATCCCCAGTCGGCCTCCAGGCCCTCTCCTCAAGCCCCTGACCTGTGTTGCAGACCAGAAGCTGTGTGAGAAGGGCTGGACCAAGTTCCAGGGCCACTGTTACCGCCACTTCCCCGACCGGGCGACCTGGGTGGACGCCGAGGGCCAGTGCCGGAAGCAGCAGTCCCACCTGAGCAGCATCGTCACCCCTGAGGAGCAGGAGTTTGTCAACAGTGAGTGCGGCCGGGCCTCAGGGGCCCAAGCGGAGAATGGTCACATGGGCGAAGGATCTCCCTTGGCAGCAGTCAGCGGACTTGGGCCCAGTGAGGCGGCAGGGGTCGGGGGCAGGGAGGGAGGGAAGGGCATTTCCGCAGCCTGAGGGGCCAAGGGCTCTGGCTGCAGCCAGGACAGCCCACTGTCTGTCAGAGTCAGCCCTGGATTAACCCCGACTCTGTCATCAGTCCATGTCAGCTCAGGGAGATGGTCCAAATGCACTCCAAACATGCAGGTGCTAAGACCCTTGTCAGGACCCTGGAGGCAGGTGTCACGCTCCTAGGAGCCCACCCAGCTCCTGCCACCCCTCCATCCCCTCTGTCTCTACGAGCTCAAGTTTCTCAGACACCTTCAGGGCGCCCCATACCCACGTCCTCTCTCCAGACAATGCTCAGGACTATCAGTGGATCGGCCTGAATGACAAGACCATCGAAGGAGACTTCCGCTGGTCAGATGGACACTCCTTGGTGAGTTCTGCTGGGGGCACCCGGGATAGTTGGCGGCCCAGAGGAGATGAATAAAGACCCCCAGAGAGAGACACATTCAAATCACATGCAAACATTCACTGAGCAGCTTCTGGACCGGGAGCCCTGAGATCAGAGATTGTGTCTCGTTCTTGTCCCTTTAGAGACCAGCCCAGGGCTGGACAACTGAATAATGCCATGAAAGGAAGGGTGAGGGATGAGGAAGGCAATGAATGAAGGAAGGCAAACCACCAAGAGGGAACATGGAAGCTTTAGAGTGGTTCCTTGCCCACAGAGGACTCGAGTCCACTCAAGGAGACAGACAGACAGATAGAAAGCAACATAGATGCCAGCTGAACAGTACACATAGTAAATGATGGAGGTCAGCAAAGGACCTCAGGGAAGTCTCCCTGGAAGAGGCAAATATGAACAGGGTCATGTGGGAGGGGAGCAGTTACATTAGAGGAAAGGGGACTTGTTTGTCCCTGAGTCAGGCTAGAGGGAGAAGCCTGGGAAGGCAGAGTCTGGACTTGGGAGCCATATGTCTACCTCCCAGTCCTGCCCAAGCAGGCAGCCTGGGTGACCAGCCCCATTGGCCCATATGGAAGAGGAGAGTGTCGTCAGCTCATTAACGGGACTGCAAGTGCTGGGGGCTCTGAGTTCCTGACAAGGACCACAGCCAGGCGGTGTGAGCAGCTCTTTGGAGGGCCCGTGGGTTCCATGGCACCTGGGACCACCCTGACCAGACTCCCAGCAGTCTTTGCGCCACCACCAGGAAGGGGCTTGTGGGGAGGGAAAGCAGGGGTCCAGCCAAGCTGTACTGCTGCTGCCCCCTCCTCACCCCTTCCCCACTCCCACCCACAGCAATTTGAGAACTGGCGCCCCAACCAGCCTGACAACTTCTTTGCCACTGGGGAGGACTGCGTGGTGATGATCTGGCATGAGAAGGGAGAGTGGAATGACGTTCCCTGCAATTACC
Source organism: Balaenoptera borealis (assembly GCF_965194805.1). Classification (NCBI taxonomy): domain Eukaryota; kingdom Metazoa; phylum Chordata; class Mammalia; order Artiodactyla; family Balaenopteridae; genus Balaenoptera; species Balaenoptera borealis. The sequence goes on from NC_138866.1 coordinate 146,350,602, forward strand.
AGCTGCCCTTCACGTGTAAAAAGGGCACAGGTAAGCAGCAGCCTGGGAGGGATAAGCAGCGTGGAGAGAATCAAGACGCCAGGCTCCTGCTGTGTGACCTGGGGCGAGTCACCCGGACTCCTGGCTGTTGAGGTCACCTCACCTGCCCAACTAGCAGACTGGAGCTGACCTGGGGGGCCACTCCCAATGCCAGCATCCCAGAGCTGATGGAAAGGGCCAGCCCACTAGGGACAGGGAGAGGGTGAAGGTCACAGGAGGACAGACCCCCTCCACACGTACAGTGCCTTGGACATCAGCACAGACAGTCACCCACAATCACACATAGGTTGGGAGCCTCCCTGTCTGGGGTTCCCAAGCCCATCAGTCGCAGAGTCGGAGTTGTCAGCCTTGATCATCAGCTTTAAGTCTGTGGACATCTAGGTGCGAGTAGGACACTCCCCACCTGTTCCTGCTCCTGGCCTCGTTCCTCTCCCTTGCCCCCGAGGTCTTCTTTAGTTCCCACTTTCCCCTGCATCACTGTTTTCATAGAGAAGTCACAGACAGTCTGCCCGGCTCTCGCCCTCTTTCCCCACCTTTCTCCCTTTTACTCCCTTACTGCTGCTCTAAATCATCGAGGAACTCAAATGTTAGAACCAGTGTTTTCCAGATTCTTAGTGCGGCATGAAAGCACCCCTTCCCCAGCAGTCAGGGCTCACGGCTGGGTGTTCAGGCTCCGTGCCCCTTCCTTGGGCTCTGAGCCCATCTCCTCACAGCCAGAGGGGGCCATACTGGCTCATGACCAGCATGGGGCATCACGGGAGACCCTCTGAGAGCCCTTTCTGAAGGGTGTTTGCCCCTCAGTGGCCTGCGGAGAGCCCCCCGTGGTGGAGCACGCCAGGATCTTCGGGCAGAAGAAGGACCGGTACGAGATCAATTCCCTGGTGCGGTACCAGTGCACCGAGGGCTTTGTCCAGCGCCATGTGCCCACCATCCGGTGCCAGCCCAGCGGGCACTGGGAGGAGCCTCGGATCACCTGCACAGACCGTGAGCATCGCCCCACACAGCGTTAGATACCGCCAACACGTCCTCCTCCCTGTCCCCCGCTGTCTGCACCGTTCCTGGGCTCAATCACAGATGTCCACTGCCCCCAGGGAGGGGGCTCACTTGCACTGAGAAGGTGAAGATGAAAGCGGGTGGCCCACTTTCCTTTTCAACACCAGCCCCGAAGCCCCGAAGCCCAAGGTGGTTCCAAGAAAAATCAAAACCAAGAAGTGGGTAAAGCCTCAGGCTGCCTTCATGAGCCCATGGTTTCTGCAGGGAGGGGAGCCAGCGGAGAAGGGGGAGAGGCTGGGCTGGCCCACTTTCTTCCCAGGGTTCACCCAGATGTTTCCATCTCCCTTTCACCCCAGCCTCCACCTACAAGCGCAGACTACAGAAGCGGAGCTCACGGCCCCTGCGGAGGAGCCGCCCCAGCACGGCCCACTGAGAGGAGCTTCCAGGACGTGCCCAGGATGCTGAGCCCAGGAGCCTTGCCAGGCTGACATCCCACAGGGATGGTGTCCTCTCCTTGTCGCTTTCTGTCATATAAGGAATTCCATTAAAGAAGGAAAAAAAATAAATCCCACATTGTGTATGCACCCACCCACCCCCTCAAATCGCCAAAACTGCATCTAATTTTCCTCCCAAATGCCAAAGCAAAGCAAACGTATTGTAACCCGTGGACTGAGTTTAGAGACGTTTCTTCAATCTCCCGTTGTGCCTTTCCAGGGACCAGCGCAGGGACAGGGGGAGAAGGGGAGGGGTTAAGTTAAATAAAGAAGGTAATTTTTTGTTTCCTGACTTATCCAAGAGCAGTGCAATCGTTGGTTCTTTCACCTCCAGGGAGAGCTAGGGAGGAGGGAGGAAGGGGCAGAGGCCTGAGGGCATGAAGAGTGCGGAACCGCAGCTGAATGTATGGGATGAGACGGAGTAGGAGGGCTGCGCCATCTGTGCGGGGGAGAAGCCTGGGGGAGAGGGGGTGGCTTCCGGTCGCAGGTGAGCGGGCAGGAGAGAGCCATCGAGGGATCTTCCAAAGCGTGGGGGTCGGGTTCCCTCCGAGGGTCCCTCTTCCTCTCACCCGGGTCTGCCACCCTAGCAGGTGTCGATCTCGATCTCGGCAGGGCTGGGCGGGGGGCATTTCCTTCCCGGTGGGAGTGCCGCCCAACCCTCCCCCCTCCCTCCCCCACCCCCCGGGACCGTGCAGGCACCAGGGTTCTGTGCACCTATTTATATTTTTGAAAACTAAAGATTATGATAATTATAATGATAATAAAGACATTGGAAGAGATCTATTTCTTTTCTTTTCCCTTCTTTTCTTAATTTAAAGAGAAGGCAACCATGGTCCAGGGTCTACTGAAGGGGCTCTTAGGTATGGGGGCAGTGGGGACACATTTTGATCAAATGACCCCGAATTCTTGCAAATCCTGTCTGATCAGAAAGCCTGGGACAGTCACACTTGTGGTGCTTTATTTTCATAAGTGTACCTGTGCGTATGATGGATTCTGTGTGTGTGTGAGAGAGAGAGAGAGAGAGAGAGACAGCCAACAGGTGCTGTGTATGGATTTGCTAGTTGGCGTGCTGTCAAAGTACAACTCAAGTGAGACATCTGGCCACTATCCAGAGTTTGGTCCTTTGATTCACACTGTTTGCTCACATAGGAAGAGTCGATTGGTAGAGTCTAAGAACAGAAGCAAAATCAGGATTTATAAGAGGGAAGAAAAAAATTGCAGACAGCCTAGGAACAGTGAATCTTGCGTATACATTTCTGAGGCCAAATGGTTAGCTAGCCGCTAGCACAAAGGTCTGGGCATCCTGCCCTTAAGTAGGCTGTAGGATATCAACGAAAACGATTCCGACTGTTCATGGATTTCCCTCAACAGACCTTGAGTCGAGCCGGAGTGTGCATGCCAGGAAGTGACCCTCCGCCAGCCTCCTCCTTAGAAGGCCAGGTCGGCGCCACCCTCTCATCACACTTGCTCAGCGGGCATTGATTCTGTGTTTATGAAGGTGTCTGGGTGTTGGTTAGTGTGTGCCAGTGTGAGTCTGCTAGTGTCTCCTTGGGTGTGTACGTGTGTGGCTGAGTATTTGTTGGTGAATATTTTTGTGTACCCAGGTTACCTACAGCTCTGGAAAGGATCAGTGGACAAAAGCAGAGGATGCAGCAATGGTCACATAGTAGGAACGCAATAATCATGCAATTTATTGATTAATTAACTGATTCACTGGGAACACGACTGTGTCAGTGGTTTTCAACCTTGAGCCTGCATCAGCATCGAGAGGGCTTGTGCTGGGTCCCACTCCAGAGTTTCTGACTCAGCAGGTCAGGGGTGGGGTCCAGAAATTTGCATTTCGAACACGTTCCCAGGTGAAGCTGGTGGTGCTGGCCACACTTTGAGAAGCACTGGGCTACGTGAAGCATAGAGTGAATTACTGATTGTGGGTGACAGAGGTGTGCCTGTGCAGAGGCAAAAGGTCTGGTTTCCTGAGGCTGACATGGAGGGGGTGGAGGGACAGAGGGTGAGGCACAGAGACGGCTGGTCTCCAAGATCCTCTGCAGGGCACAGCTTCCTCTGGTCTCCCGAGAGGTACCTCCCACTCTTGTGCTGTGTCCGCACAGACTCACAGCCGGGAGTAGGATGGTGGGAGAGCGAGCCAGTGCCTCCAGCTGCTAGGCCAGCCCCCGAGGCAGGGTGTCCCCAGGGCAGGCAAGGCCAGACCAAGGCAGCCCAAAGGTGCAGCCCCTGGCGTTTCCCACCCACTCCAGTGGACAGACCCAGTCGACCTTTGAAGTGTGGGACAGAACTGTCCCCCATTCCCACTGGGCAGGGAGCTGGGCCCTAAGACTAAATGAGATAAAGAGTGAGACCCAGAGCAGGGACTCGGGGTGGAGGAAGGGGTCACAGCACCATTTATTGTCCAAAAAAAGTACACACACCTGAGGGCTGCTCCCCAAATAGGGAAAAATGAGAACAAAATATGGACTCTCTGGAGCTAAGAAAAGGAAAAAATGTGGAGGAAAGTCTCTCTCTTCCCTGGGATGTCACACAGAAGGCCAGGGACCCGCTTCCAGCCCTCGCTCCTCCGCCATGCTGATGAGGGCCAGCTGCTTGCCAAAGAAGCACGAGAGGGCAGGAGGCTGCAAGGCCCGAAGCCCAGCTCCAGAGCCGCCCTGGATGCCCTCTCCTCCCTCAGGCTGAGGCGGAGGGAGGATTGCAGCCACCACGCCCTGGCATCTCGTGCCACTGCCAGCTCTGGGCGCCAGCCTCCCAGGGGCAGGGAAAGGGGCTGGACTCAGCAATGGCAGAGAGCCCTTGTGAGCCCATGAACCTCAAATGTCCTGGAGAGGGGCAGGAGGATTCGTGGAGGGGGGAGAGCCTTGGGGTGTCTACCTGAGTAAAGGGAAGATTTGGGATCTGTGGGATTTACAAAAAAAATAGTATTTAAAAAAATTTTAAGTTGAAAAGTACAAAAACAAAATGAAAATTGCCCCAACCTGCAAGGGAAAATGAACTACTCAATAAATACAGCCCGTGAGGGGATGGGGTAGGCGTGAGTACAGAGCTGGAGCCCGGGCGCTAGCGCGGCCGGTAGCAATAGACGCCATACTTGCGGCTATGTGGGTCTGGGAAACCGAAGCTTCGGACCCCAGGCTCCAGGGACCCACAGTTGTGACGTGCGTGAGCCACAGGGTAGCGGGCACTGCCATCTGCCAGCCAACCAGCGTCGCAACGGTCCAGGCCGTGGAACTTCCAGGCGGCAAAGAGCTGGCCCACCTTGGCGATCTGGGCATCGTCTTCCTGGCAGGCCTCCTTTGCCTCTGCCAGTGTCAGCTTCTCAGGGTGCTCCAGGTAGTACACCTCCCCTGTGGGATGTGGGGCGTGAGAGCTGGGCAGTGGAGTGGGCAGCCAGAGAAGACAACAGGGCCTGGAGCAATGCCAGCCCATCCAGACCCCACCAACCAGCCCCCAAAGACCTGACAGCTCTATGAGCCTAGGGAAATGCCAGGCTGTGGGCATCTGCAGTGGATACTGTTGGGGGATAACTTCCCAGTCCTCATCCCCTCTCCAAGAGTGCCATCCTATCTGCCATGGGGCTGGGGTTCCTCCAGTCATATCAGTACTCCACCCTAGCCCTCCCTAATTACACCCTGGGTTGGTGCCCCACCTCTGCTGGACCAATCAGAGTCTCTCATTCACTCAGACATTTACTGAGCATCTACTATGTGCCAGGCACTTTTCTAAGTGAGAACCAGTTTGTTTTTATTCATTTATCTTCCCATGAAATGAGCTCCTTTGTGAGGACAGACTGTGTTTTATTTGTCTATGATGACCAGTGCCTAGCCTTGGCCCCAGCACATAGTGGGCACTCAGGAAATGTTTGATGAATGACTAAACCAATGATTGGTGTGAAGCAACAGCAGCAAAGCACTCAAAACTCAGCTGGGGGACTTCCCTGGTGGTCCAGTAGTTAAGACTCCGCACTCCCAATGCAGGGGGCATGGGTTCAATCCCTGGTTGGGGAGCTAAGATCCCACATGCTGCAAGGCATGGCCAAAATAAATAAATAAAATAAAGAGCATCCCTAATGAACACCAGGAAACTTAAAAAAAAAAAAAAAAACTCAGCTGGACATGGCTTCAACATGTGCGGGTGCTCCAGACCTCCAGATGAAGGTGCCAGCAGGGTGGGCAGAGAGGTCTAAAAGCTCCCCAGACGCTGCCCTTCCACCCGCAGGCCTGTGCTCAGCCATTCCACTCACCCCTGAGGGCAGCAGCAAAGCAGAACACATCATAGCGGTGCAGGCGGCGGTGGCGTGGGCCGTAGCTGCGCACGCCAGGTGCCAGGCCCAGGCCACCGCAGGGGTGTCGGGCCTGCGTGATGGGGTACTGCACAGAGGCGTCCTGCAGCCAGCCCGCGTTGCACCAGTCCAGGCCTTCCTCCCAGGCCCGGAACAGCTGCTCAAAGGAGGCCACCACCGCGTCCTGTTCCTCGCAGGCCCACTGGGCCTCGTGGAAGTTGAACTGGTAGCGCCCTTGGGGGTGTTGGTAAGGGAAGACCACACCTGGGGAGGGAGGAAAAAGCAGCTTGAATGGGTGGGCCGGGCCCAGCTGATTGGAGACCCAAACCTACTGGGACAGATGCTCCCCTCAACACACACACACACATACACACACACACACACACACACAAAATCCTTCAGAAAAACTCTGTAAACCTGTCATCTCCTGTCCAATATCCAAATCTGAGGCAGAGCCTATATCTGCTTTACACCTCCCTCCCAGAGCTAGACTGGCACACAGCAGTACTCAGAAAACTATTAGCTTGTTAAGGTAATGAATTAATCAGCTAACGAATATCCCCAACTACAGAATGAGACTAAGGCCTAATTCACAGGGCTGTTGCAAGAACCCCAGTGCTATGGTCTCGATGTGTTCCCCCAAATTCAGATGTTTAAATCCTAACGCCCAATGTGATGGTATTAGGAGGTGGGGTCTTTGGGAGGTGATTAGGTCAGGAGGGTGGAGTCCTCATGAATGGGGTTAGTGCCCTTTTAAAAGAGACTCCAGAGACCACCCCCCACCCCCAGCCCCTTCCACCGTGTGAGGACACAGCAAGAAGTCTGCAATTTAGCAGAGGGCCCTCACTTGACCATGCTGGCACTCTGATCTGGCACTTCCAGCCTCCAGAAATGCAAGAAATGAATTGCTGCTGTTGTTTATGTTGCCCACACTGCGGTATTTTATTACAGCAGCCTGAGCTAAGACACCAGTGAGGAGGTACTGCCATCTACAGGAGACGGTGCACTGCTGGGCTCTGGCTCTCCCTGTCGGTAGCTGAGATCTCATCATCTACATTAACACTAACATTAATGTAGAAGCTTCTTAGGAGAATACAAGTTTCCATGTGGGACAGATGGAATTCAGGGGAAGAGGAGGGATGGTAAAAGGTCTTAATAAAGGGGAGGCTCAAGGTCAGGGAGGTCCTGGGCAGGGGGCTTCCCTTTGTGGTGCCAGAGGCTTGTAGGTACCATAGGCTCCCTCAAAAGTCACCATTCATGTTTGAAACTTTACCATAATAAAAAAATTTTTAAACACCCTAGATCCAGTCTCTACCAAGTCAGATGAAACCTTAAGGAGAGGCGGTGTCCCTAGTGCCTGGGACTGGCATTGTTTAGAAGCAGGGCCTGGAGTCCTTAGAATCTCCTTCCTGTGGCCAGGGGCCTGGGAATATCTGGGCCCCAAACCCCCAATATCACCTAGTTCAGGAAGCCAGGCCCCTGGGCAGAGCCAGGTTGAGGGGGCAGAGAGGCCCCTGGGCCTCGACAATCAGCGCACAACCTCCATGTGTGTTTGCAGGGGGCTTATTTCATGCCTGGTTCCGTCCCAAATTCCCAGCCCTTCCAGCCGCAGGAACACGGTGAGGGCTCCCTGTTTCTCTAGGCTGCTTCTGTGGTCCCCAGACAAATGGCTCTCACAGGCTCCCTCCCATCCCCCACCATCCCCAACATCATGGGCCACCACTGGGCCACCACCTAAGCCATGTGGACTGGGGATGCGGCTGCTGATGGCAAAGATCTGCACTGATTGATAGGCCCTTGACTCACGTCTATCCTCATCTCCTCGAAGGAGGTAAAGGAGGAACTACCCTTGTTCTTCATTTTACATGTGAGGGGACTGCAGCTCTGGGGGTGAAGCACTGACCTAGGGTACCACAGCTGGGATGGGAAGGACATTGAGTCAGGTCACCCTTCTCTACATACCCCCCAGCTGCCTCCCTAACAGGTAGGAGATATATGAGGACACACAGCCCCATCCTAGGGACAGAGAAGGTGTGAGTCATGCAGAGATCACAACAGGGACCCATACATAAGATCTAGTGTGTAGAGTTTGGCTGGCTTGCACAGCACTGGTTTGCTTTTTTTTTCAGTTAGATTTCACATAAAAATATAAGCTTCTCTTTTCAAATCAGAAAATCTGGCTGCACTAGGCCTGCTTCTGATGTGGCATCATCAGCTGGGCCTGAATAGAGCGGCTCCTTTCAGATGGGATGAGGGCTCAGGAGTGTGCCCCAGTCCCCACCACTCCCTATCACTCACCCTGGGCTGCCTCATTTGCTTGTGTTGCCTGCCAACTCGGCTTGAATCTCAGCTCTATCTCCATCAGCTGTGTGCCCCGCTCTTGTCCCCCTCTCTCTGAACAGGATGTGAGCAAGAGGGAGTAGAGAGTAGTGGATTCTGGAGCCTGACTGCCTGAGGTCAAACCTCTACTCGGCCATTTATGAGCTGTGTGACCTTAGGTAAGTGACTTGACCTCTCTGTGCCTCAGTTTTTTCAGCTGTACAATAGGGGTTAGAATAAGAGCAGCTTCTTCCTGAGGTTGTTCTGAGGATTAAATGTTTATCTGCCGAAAGCACAGAGGTTTGGATGCTTTCTCAGGGCCCTCTCCCTGTAGCTCCCAGGACCCAGCCCCCACTGGGGTCTCACCCCGCAGCTCCAGCTCCACCAGGCCACTCTCATCCTCCAGCCCATCAATGACCTCGCAGCGGTAGCGCCCATAGTCCTCCAGCCTCAGGTCCCGGATCTCCAGTGACACTTCACGCTCCCTCTCCTGCCACAGATGCACCCGACCTCGGTAGTCTCCGAAGGCGCGGTGCCTCAGCCCAATCGCCACCAGCACGTCCTGCTCCGGGGCCCCATTCTCCGACAGTTTCCACCATTTGATGCGTACGGGCCGAGGAGAGACCAGGGCCGGCTCGTAGTGGTAGCGGCAGGGCAGGGTCACGTTGGCCCCACGGTAGGAGAACAGGATCTCCTCAGGCGTCTCTACCACCAGCTTCACTCCATTGAAGATGCCTGGGGGGAGAGGCGGGTGCAGATGGGGACCTGCTGCAGCACGTCTGTACCCCTGCAAAGGCCCACCCCACCCTCACTCCCAGCTCCCGCCAGGCCCAGGAGTTCTAGATTGCAAGAATGGCCGCAGTGCTGCACCCCTCCCTGTATCCACACGCTCTGCAACGCAACTTTACATCTCCTTCCATTAGGAGATGACTCTATGCCCCCCACCCCACCCCGCCACCTTGAATCCTTGCTGGCCCTGCCACTTGCTTTGACCAAATGAATGTGGTGGAAGTGACTGTTCCGTGGTGCTTGCTCTGAGCCGAGGCTCCAGGAGGCCCTGCTGAGGCTACTCTTTCTCCCGGAACCTTGCCAACCACCATCAGAACAAGGCTGGTCTCACCTGCTGGGTGAGAACATGCAAAGAGCAGAGACAAGCCATCCCAGCCGAGGCCATCCTAGACCAACAAGCCCCCAGCTGATCTGCCTGCCAACCTCAGGCACGATCAATTAAGTGAGCACAGCCAAGACTGAAGAGATGGAGCCCAGCCCAAAACGCTGACCAAAATGGAATCATGAGCAAAATACATGGCTGTTGTCTTAAGCCACTAGGTTTGTTCGGTATAAGAAGCAAACTGGAGGACTTCCCTGGTGGTCCAGCGGTAAAGAATCCGCCTTCCAATGCCGGGGACACCGGTTCGATCCCTGGTTGGGGAACTAAGATCCCACATGCCGCAGGGCAACTAAGCCCGCGCACCACAGCTACAGAGCCCACATGCTCTGGAGCCCTAGCACCGCAACTAGAGAGAAGCCCGGGCACTGCAAGGAAGATCCCACGTGCCACAACTAAGACCCGATGCAACCAAAAATAAAAAAAGATAAAATAAACATAGAAAATATTTTTTTGTAAAAAAAAGAAGCAAACTGGTGTAGCAGGCAGCAAGAGCACCCCCAGATGGGTGGGTGGCTGGGACTCTAATCCCCCTGAGTCTCCTTCCCTAACACACTGGCCACAGGAGACCACAGCCTGCCCTTCACTCTCTGTCCACTGTCCACCACGACTCTTCCCAAACACCTGGAAACACAGGTGAGATGAGGCCAGGACTTCTAGAGATTATAGTCAGGGCTCAGGGGGACAAACAAACACAGAGCCTCCCATGCACCACAAGAACCAGGTTTATGGGCTAAGGCTGGCCCATCTCTAACGTGAGCCCCTCTATAGGGGCCTCATGGTCTCATGACCTTGGGTCTGGACTCGAGAGGTACACAGGGTGGGGGCAGGGGGTATAGCCTCGGGGGTAAGCAGGAGACAGGGAGGCTCCCTGCAGAGGAGCGCATGCTGAAAAACAGCTACACCTAACAAGGCCTCGCCTATGCCAGGGTTCCTGTGAGGATCATACGAGGTAACGTATGTAAGGCACCTAGAAGCATGCCTGACACATAGTAGGTGTGTAAAACCACTGATAAAAAGTCACCTGCCCAAAGCCACGTAGCCAGTAAGTGGCAAAACTGAGATTCAGACTCACATCTCCCTAATCCCAAACCCCCTTTCCACTGGGGAGACCTGGGGAGGTCATGTTTAAGCAGAATCTTGGAAAATCCGGCAGGACTTTGGGGAAAGTATAAAAAGCAAAAATGATTGTCCTACATACAGCGCACTTGGCTCCACATCTGAGGGGCCAGCAAACACGGAGTAACAGAACCCCCTCTTCTGCTCATCTTAGAAACGAGGCTGGACCACTGCACAGCTGGGGGAGGGGCTGCTGGCTTCATACCCTCGCCCCTGTCCCAACCTGGAACCTGCACATCACAGCAGGGGCCAGGAGAGGTCTTCGTCACCTGGCCGAGCCAGAAGTCGACCCAGGAGGCCACCCACCTTCGCCGTGGCCCTTGCCCACGTTCCAGCCGTTGGGACTATTGGAGTAGTAGAAGCCGTTGTAGAAGGGCAGGCCCGAGACGCAGCACAGCGGAAGCAGCAGGACCAGGAGCGGCAGGTCCATGACGTCATGCACGCGGCAGCACCCAGGCGTCCCGGGGAAGGCTGGGGGCTGGGGCAAACTGGGAAGAGGAGAAAAACAAGCCAGTGAGAGAAGCCCTGAGGCGGGGTGGGGGGTGTCGGGGACCCCTGGGTTCCAGCACCCACTCATTCACTCGATCGACAGGAAATTGTAGAGCATCTTGTGTGTGCCAGGCACCGTTCTCGAGGCCAAGGAGACAGTGGTGATGAGCTAGACAAGGTCCCTGCTCTCAGGGGACTGCACCGTGCAGGCAAGATGGGCAACAAGCAAGCCAACAAGTCCTAAACAGGAGTTAGGAGGCAGCAAAAAGACCATGGAGAAAATTAAGCAGGATGAGATGACAGTATCACCATTTTTCAAACACCGGGATTGAACTGGAAAAGCTGTGAGCAGCATTTTTTAAAGACATCCAAGAGACTAGACTAGACTAGAAAACATCAGGTTGCATTCACGGTTAGCGAAGATGAGTCCTGCACTGCAGAGTTTTTGTTTCAGTCCAGAAACATCTGTGGGGATGAGGTGGGGTGGGTCACAGTGTGAAATTATTTCTTATCCTGGGTCAAGGTAAAAAAAAAAAAAAAAATTTAATACCATGCTAGAATACTTCTGGGGGGCTATTCCAGGTTCAGTGGACATGCAAATAAAATAGGCAGCTGGCCCATGGGCTGTAGTTTGTTGATTCTATTTTTTTGTATTGCATCAAAATATTATATCTTTTTAAATTTTATTTTATTTTTGGCTGCGTTGGGCCTTTGTTGCTGCGCACAGGCTTTCTCTAGTTGTGGCGAGCAGGGGCTACTCTTCGTTGCGATGTGCAGGCTTCTCATTGCGGTGGCTTCTCTTGTTGTGGAGCACAGGCTCTAGGCGCGCAGGCTTCAGTAGTTGTGACTCGTGGGCTCTAGAGCGCAGGCTCAGTAGTTGTGGCGCACGGACTGAGTTGCTCTGCGGCACGTGGGATCTTCCCAGACCAGGGCTCGAACTCGTGTCCCCTGCATTGGCAGGCGGATTCTTAACCACTGCACCACCAGGGAAGTCCCAAAATATTATATCTTGATTATTGAGTTTTCTTGCACACACACTCCCCTCCCTTAAATTTGCACATGAAGCTAATGCCTCACTCACCTCCTCCCATCCCTGCCCTGCTCATTGCCATTTACTGAGTACTCTCAACGATTAAAAGGCCGGGTCATACCTTGGAGGAGCTCAGTCCAGGGAAGGGGCAGAGTCATAGGCAGGAGATATCGTGTGGTGAGTACAAAGATAAGGTACAGAAAACTAGACTGAAGACACAGGAGGTAGCCAGGTGGAAAAGGACAGCAGGGTTTGCCCAGCAGGGGGCGCGCAGCAAGTGCAAAGGTGCAGAGGCCAGAGAGCACGTGGAGGGCTGGGGTGTGCTGCCAGTTGTCCATTTGTGACCCCCCCACTCCCTGGTCCATCTCTGCTCTTTTCTGCCCTGCACTGATCACTTCTCCCAGGCCCCCAGGCCCTCTGGCTTCCAGCTAGATTCAGCCAACAGGAGGTACACACAGGAGATGGGCAGGAGGGGAGAGAGGTTGTGTATCTGCAGTACCTGTGTCCCGTCAAGATCACAACTCCGCCGGGCGGCTCCTCTCCCCAACACCGCTCTCATGGCTCTGTAACACTCTTTCCTCCCCTTTCCCCTCGAGGCCAGGGGGGCACCGACTGCCATTGCTTGTCTCTGCACCCCAGCTCCCTAGTTTGTTGCCTTTACCCTCCTCTCTAAATGTCATCGCATCATTAGAATCTCTTTATTGGAAACATCTAGGGTGAATTCTGCTTCCTGCCAAGGCCCTGGCTGATATAGGGGAAAGGAGGGGAGAGGGGTCGGCAGGACTAGAGTCTAGATGCCCCTGTGTGTCAGACCCAGCAGCCTGTCCTTTGTCCCAAAAGCCCTAGGGTGCCAGTAATGGCTTTAAGCAGGGGAGCCACAGGATCACACCTATATCTTAGAAATATCCCTCTGGGGGCTGAGTGGAAAGTAGGGCAGCAAGACCAGAGTTGACAGCAGGCATTTGGAAGTATGACTATGATTATCATGCAGCAACGTGGAAAGTGCTTAGGGTATCGTTTAGAATAGACAAGGCAGAACATAGACTTGCCACTCTGCTATGATTGTAAGTGTGTGGCCCTAAGAATGCCTGTGAATGGGAACCAGAAGGGGAGGGAGCAGCAAAAGGAGAGAAAGGGAGAGGAAGGGAGGGAGGAAAAAGAAAAGAAATGCATTGGCCTGTAAGGGTGGTGGGATTGTGGAGGAAACATTCTTGTTTCCAGAACAGTTAGGAGCTCTTGCTGGGGAGGAAGGAATGGATGTGAAGGAAGTTGAGGGGTAGAATCCACTGTTCCCTTAGGCCTCTTTGCAGAGAGCCCAAGGCCCAGACTTGCCCTCTGTGCCTTGCACAACAGGAGGACACCGTGAGCCTTGCTTCTCATCCAAGAGGAATCCCCAGGTGACACCCACAAAGCCTCTTGGTGACTTGGATCTGTGCAGCCTAAGCACAAACAACCTAATACAGAAGTTTGGACCCCTGATAATGCATTTTTCTGTTATATGTATGCTGTGCAGTTAATTAAAAAAGAAAAGAATTTGGAAATGTGAAAAAAAAAAAGAAGTTTGGAGCAGGAAGCTCTGGGTTCAAGTCCCATCTCCACTACTTAATAGCTGTGTCGTTCTAGGCAGGATTCCTCATTTGTGAAATGGAGATCATAAAACTCACCATGGTATATTTTTCACTAATATGTTCTACTTTTCTCCCATAGTGAGAGAGTTCTACATAAGTGTGTGACCAGTCAGCTGAAGGCTGTATTTCCAGCCTCCCTTGCAGCTAGGAGAGGTCATGTGACTCAGTGCTGGCCAATGGGAGTGAGCAAAAATAATACATGCCACATGCAGGTCTTACACTGAAAACAATCTGGGATACCTTTCCTTGGTATTCTTTCCCCCAACCTGTTGGCAGCCAGAGTAGCCACCTTAGACTCAGAGATGGAAAAGAAACCACAGGCTTAATGACAGAGCCACCCCACCAGCCCTGGACCTCCCCCACCTACACTGTGTCATGAGAGGAAAAAAAAGTCCTATTGTATTTAAGCCACCACATTTGAGTCTCTTCATGAACGTAGCTTAGCCACACTTGGCCTAAGAAATAACTCCACAGGATTGCTATGATCAGCATAAAGATATTAACAGCTGACTTTAATGAGCACTTACTATCCCACTTAATTCTCACCACAACCTCTAGAGGTGGGACCTATTGGTATCACCATTTTACAGATGGGAAAATCAAGGCACAGAAAGATTAAATAATCTGCCCAAGGTCATCCAGCTAGGAAACAGCAAAGCCAGGATTTGAACGCACTCCAGCTCCAAAGCCTGGAACCACAATATCAAACTAGGGAAAGTGATGTGTATAAAGCACATAGTCCAGTGCCTGGCACAGAGCAGGTCCTCGTAGGAGTTAGTTCCCTTTCCCTCCCTTGGGTTTCCATGTTTAGAATGCAGAGAAAAGTGGAATGAGGATGGAGAGGCTGGATGTCCCAGGGTCCGCCCTGTCCCTGGGCACCCAGGGCCTCCTGGAGCAGAGGGGCTCCCCAGCCTCCACCTGCAACGTTTCCAGCCTCTTTCCAGCACCTCATCTAGTACAGATGCTCCCCAGTGAGAAACAGCTTCCCCAGGAGGAGCAAATGCAGGCATTTCTGCCACAAAGTGATCTTTGTCTGCCTGGGAAAAAAAAATATGTATTTTTGTAAAATCATGCATTAAAAAATAACAAGGTTAGGGGAAAAATAAGTTTGGGGCAGACTACTCAAAACGTATGCAACTTTATAACCAGAGCACTAACAAAAACAATAGCAATCCTAAAATAAAAAAAAAAAAAAAAACCAGCATCGTTAACACTCCACTGACACTGGCACCCACGTCCCATCAATCAGTCCTCTGCAGACTTCACCCACCACTGGGGCAAGTGCTTCTTCCTTCAACATGCAGGTCCTTGGGGGCATTGGATTCCAATTTTGGTAAATTCCAATGGATTTACCAAAATTAAAAATCTGACACAGGGTGAAGTCACCTTCTTCAATGTTTTGTTTTGTTTTGTTTCGTTTCGTTTTAACACAGAGGAAATGTCTTTGTAACTTCTTCAGCTGGTTCCAACTTTTATCAGAAAACTTTACGCTAAGTTCTGCTAAGCAGCTAAACCAGCTCTACAGGCATTCCTCCGTCACCAAATCTATTGCATCCTTGAGTTGGGATGGCAGGAGTTTGGATATTGAGAATTTGGGGGATCCAGATAGGGAGGGATGCTGTGTTATTCAAATCTATTTTGAATAAAAAGCTATTCCTGTGTTGGACAGTGAATAGCAAACATTTGGATAGCGAGGGACATCTGTATTAAAGAAAGGCACTTTCTACAGGACTGGCAGCATTTATCATAAGGAATTAATACATTGCTAAGGTTGGTCTGTAATTATGAGAACTCTTGTTTCAGTCACTCCAATACATTAGCGAGCTGGAAAAAAATCACCACCAGACCAATGCGATTCCATGTTTTACTGACGTTGTTCCCCCAGGGTTCTTACCAACCATGGATGAGGTAATTCACAGTTCAGAAACACGTGCTGAGGCAGAACAGACCGTTGCACCTTCTGGTGTCTCCAGAACCAGAGTTCTGCCCTCCAGAACCGCAGAGCTTAAGTCTCCGAGGCACCCTTTCCCAGCCTCAGAGACCTTGGCACACACTCACAACCTTGAGCCTGGGCACCACAATTTCTCCCTGGCTTTTAAAGGGCTTCCATATCCAACAGCTCCCTTGATCCTCCCAAGAGTTCCCCACCCCCACCCTGATCAGCAAGGAGAATTTCATTCTCCCCAATTAATCCACAAGTGAACAGAGACACCGAGGCATGAAGCAACTGTCTAAAGGTGAAACGGCCTGGAGGTGGTAGAGGCAGGACTCTGTTGAACTCTTTTTAGCCAATCTCCATAACAATCTGTCATAAGGGCTGCCTTCTACTTGTCAACACACTTTCATGAACATCATTGCTTATAGGCCTCACAATGTCAGAATTATTATCCCCATTGTACAGACCAGGAAACTGAGGTTCAGAAATGCTAGGTTGCTTGGCCAAGGTTACCCAGGTAATAGATGAAGGAGCTGGGACTTGACCGCATTCACTCAACAGATATTTATCATGCATTTACCATGTGCCAGGCATGGTTCTAGGCACTGGGATTACAAACCAGGGGTCCTTGTGGGGTTTACACTCTAGTGAGGGAGACGGACAATAAACACGATGTGGGATAATGTGATGTGAATGAACATGTGGCACATGATAGAAGAGGATAAAGCAGGGGGTGGGGGGGTCCTGTCAACAGGATGGGTCAGGAAGGCCTCCCTGAGAAGGGGATGGGCAGTGAAGGCATGAGCTTTGAAAATCCCAGGGAAAAGCTTTGCAAGAAGAGGGAACAGCAAGGGCAAAAGCCTACGGCAGGAACAGCTTGAAGGCCAGTAAGGCTGGCGCCCAGAGATAGAGAAAGGGAGGGTGGCAGGAAATGAGGTCCAAGTAGCAGTCACAGGTCCCAGGCTGTAGCCCTGAAGGGAAGTTATGGAAGAGTTTTCCACAGAGGAGTGTCATGAATCTGATTTACATTCTAAAAGGATCATTCTGGCTATCTTCGTACCTCAGTCAAGTGCATGTCCTCATCCTGGTTCTTCCTTTCCAGCTACAAACAGCCCTAGTTCTCTCCATTACTTCTCCAGTCTGAGCACCCACCTTGGTTTACTCCCTGGCTTATTAACACAGCTGCAAACGGAGAGGTGTGATCTGGTTAACATCCCTCTGGGATGTCAACCCAGCAGTCAAGCAACCTTAGAATAGGTGGGGGGATGCCAGGAAAAACAAAATGAGTCTGAAGAAAAGATCAGCCTGTGTCCAGGAGCTACAACCCTCCTTAAGAGGAGTGACCCTGGGCAAGTCATCTGACTCATCTGAACAGAAGTTTCCTTGTCTCCAGAGAATACTAACAGAATACTAACAGGCTCAGGGGCTGAGGACAAGGACCACCCTGAATGTCAAGGCTAAAACACAGAACAGAGTCCTGGGTGTGAATCAGGGGTGGCAATTGCTGCCTAGTTGCTGCCCTGCCCCGGGCTAATCCCCAACCACAACCACTAAGGGGAGCAATGGACGGCCTCTGCTCCCTGAGGCTGGCTACCCTGGCTATCAGCCCCTCAGGACCACCACAGAGATGTCACCAGCTGGAAGGCCCATGTTCAAGTCCAGCCCAGTCACCTTGGCAGTGAGTGGCTCCAGCTGATTTGGGGTACCCAGACTTGGGCACACAGGTCTGGGCCCAGCATT